>NC_134086.1:149668387-152168387 GCF_000715075.1 Nicotiana tabacum | reverse complement strand
ATTGTACTAGCATATTGCACCCTTCAAAGAACTTTCCCCCTTCTCGATAAAGGGTCAGAGCTTGGTAAATTTCTGCCAGAATCATTGGCACTATGGTCCCATTTGCCTTTTTCATCATAAAGTCGGCTATCCCCACGAGTCCTAACTCTATGTTCCCGTCTTTTCTGGGTCAAATCAAAGTACCCAAGAACGCCATTATAAAAGCTAATCCTCTCCGAGCTTCCCACTTGTCTTGGTTTCCCGTGTGAGTAAGACTTATCTGGCATCTCAAAGCTGCGGGGATTCCCGTAACTTCGGTACAAAAAGTAGAAGGTACATAATCCTTTGGCCAAATTTCTGTCTCGGATGTCCTGACTGATGCTTAACAAGTCCAAAAATTTGTGAGGGGTTACTATTCTCGGTGCTACCAGGTATTGATTTCTAAGATTTCCTTCGAAACTGGCGTAGCCTGCTATCTCTTCCAGTGTAAGAGTTAACTCGAAATCAGCAAAGTGGAATACATTATGTGCTGGGTCCCAAAATGGTATCAAGACCTCAATTATGTCCTTTCTCGGCTTAACCTTCAAGAGCCCGATAAGACTACCCAACGCTTTTGTCATAACTTTTCTGCTATTGTCCCCCAAATCATGCCACCACATATGTAGCTCCAACGGGATCTCTTCATGGACTGAGAAAGGTTCATTTTGAATTGTGCTCATCCTGCACATTTATTAAGGTGATTTTAATTAAAAGAAAATTATGACTCATTTTGACTCAGGAAAAATGACCATTTTTTTCAAAATTTTCACAAAAATATCCGGCTTTACCAATACGGCCTTTCAGCACTCCATAAACGAAGGTTTTAAGGCTGTGTTCGCTAACCGGCAAAAACCTTGAAAAATGATCAAAGGTGGCTATTCTTACAAAAATGGCCTTCCGGCGCCCTTTTGGGGACATTCAGATGTTTTAGACAAGAATGACATCACCTTACTTATTTGCAATAAAATTAAAATTTTTGTTCTTTTTGGGCTATTTTTGCAAAAAGAAAGTTGGACCCGATGGGGGTTGCCTACGTATCTCACATCCTGTGAGAATCAAACTAGCGTAGTTCGGGCAAATAAAATAAAACCAACTATTTTTCAAAACAAAACGATTTTTTTTAAATTTTTCTCAAAAAATTCGGCAGAGTTTCAGTACTATTTGGACACTGGTTTCCCAAAACAGGTGATTTAACTAACTTAACCCTCACATTGCTATTCCCTTTTTTCAACTTTCTCCCATTATTCAAAAGCCGGTCAGCATGCAAATCCAAATCAAATAAATGCACAAGTAGCAAGTAAGATGCATCGGGATGGTCTTTTCAATTTTGGTACACCTGTCCTAGACAGACCTAACCCTTGTGTTGAGTCTCCAAAGTCAAATGCACGTGATGCAAGCAAACGTTCCTATTAGGGATCCGACATGAGGTCTTATTATACTAGATTTAAAACCTGGGTTTATTGTTCTAGACCTGGCTTACCCGAGCGGACAACTCGAGCCGGGGGGGGGGGGGGGCGTACCGGTAATACAGAAGCTTCACCGACTTTGCAACTTGTCCGAACCTCATTCTAAATTTGGGATATGACTCTAACAGAAGAGAAGTCACACGAAGTGCACACTTCTCCATGATTTAGAAGACTCAGAGAGAGGAGGGGTTTCGTGACAGTTTATAATAGTTCACATAATATCAAAGCGGTAAAAGCAACACTTAGCACATTAGGCCCAAACATGTAACAAAATCAGATAATTAATAAAGCCAACTATAACAATTCATCTAAGCTCGAATTTTTGAACCTTGAACCAGAGATTCTGGGTTCGATCCCCAGCAGAGTCGCCAGAGCTGTCACACCTCCTTTTTACCACCCGGGAGGGGGAAATATAGGGAGTTTTTTCCAATTTAAGTGACAATCGAAACAGGATCATTTATTTATTAAATTCAGAGTCGCCACTTGGGATTATTTATGGTGTCCCAAGTCACCGGTTTGGAATCCCGAATCGAGGAAAGATTAACTCTGTATTACAGTCTGCGAACACAAAAATTTGGGTAAGGAATTCTGTCAACCCGGGAGAAGGTGTTAGGCATTCCCGGAATCCGTGGTTCTAGCATGATCGCTCAACTGTTATAATTGGCCTATTATCTTATTTTGATACATCTTTGAAACCTATGTGCATTTTAACTTTAAAATCACTTTTATATTTTTTGTGAAAATTCAAGGTTATTTAAAACACATCGTACGCCACGCATCATGAAATGCACCCGCGGTTCACGACACGCTTTATTTAACCTTGTTGGAAATTGGAGTCGGGTCACATGAAATGCACACCCGAACCTCTTTAATCTAATTTGACGTAGTTCAGTTGATGGATAGCAAACCAATTTCTATACTGTGACAAAATCATGTTCAGTTATAACCAATTCGAATAAACACGAACAGATAACCGAGCAAGCAAATTCAAAACCACGGAGAATATTTATAGAAACAACGGGATTGCATCACCAAACAAATAATTAACATCAAGCTCGAATAAAACAAATAGAGAATGAAAGAGTTGACCTTAATATAGCTGGAAAATTGATCGTTTCACTGTTTTGAACTCATAAATGTGACAAACCGCAGACGGACCTCGACTTAGCACCGCAAAACTCAAACAAACCCGGATTCAACCCCAAACGAGCTCCACCAATGAACTTCCGACATTAAAACTCCAACTCAGTTTCTGTTTTGATTTTGCTCTTTTCGAAATGATATTAAATCAAAAGGAACCAGCAGAGAGGAACCAGCAAATCAGTTGTCACCGCATAGGTACAAAGAGACATGAAAATGACTACTTATGCAAAATCAGTAGAAACAGAAAAGAAGAAACCAATAGCACAGATTAAGGTGAGCTCTCTTCAATTAAAGTTCCCCTCTGAGCAGTATACGCAAGCAAAAACGAAACCATGGCCAACTCTTTCACTATGTGAAAATCAGCAAGTACACATGAATCCGACAATGAAAATTTGAATGAAAACAGCAACAAATCGCTACAGGGACTTAAACCAACAAAACTCGACCTCGACTAACACCTCAGATAGGAATCCGAATCGAAAATCAGAAGAAAACCAGAAGTCGACATGAAAATCGAAAGGATTGAGTTCGAAATCTGAATGAAACAAAAGAAAATCCCGTCCGTTCACCTCCCCTGTTCTCACTGTCCGCTTTGTGTGTTCAGAGGAAGACAAGTACTTGTTTTTGGGGTCTAGGTTTGTTGTTCTCTTCTTCAGTAAGAGTGAGATATGGGAGATGGGAGCTTGGCGAAGGTGAGCAGGGGTGTGTGTTCAACGGCTGGTCTTGAATGGTCGACCAGACCCACCGATGATCAAATCCGGCGACTGGTGAGGGAAGCTTAGGGAGTTCGACCTTCTGCTTCAGAGATGATGATAAGGATGTGGATCTAGAGGAATTAAGGGTAGCTCTTTAGCGTGTAGGTCTGGAGGTGATCTACGGCTGGTGGCCGACTGATGTTCTGCCGGTGATGAGGAAAAAGGGGGGTCGTTTGGAGAAGATGAAGTCAGGGGGTGGGGGTACGATTTTATTTTGGTTGTTTGTTGAAATTTCAGTGCTTCAGATCTTTTGCAGAGTTTCCCCTCTATTCTCGTCCCCCCCCAGCTCATTTTGGTGTTACCCCTATCCCTTCTTTATTATAGAGCCTAGGTCTATGTTATTTCTTGTATTTTTGCTAATTAGTCCCTAGGTCTTTTTGTGTTAAGTCCTTGGGGTCTTTTTATTTATTTTTTTGTTCCAAAGAAGAGTCTAGAAGGGTCCCTAGGTTTGGCTTAATGGGTATTGGGTATTGGGACAAGAATTGAGCTCTAAAACTCTTAAAATTGTGGTCTAACACCTTAATTGACTCCTTTTAAAATAAGATAGAAATACTACACAATGCCAAAGCTAATCCTAATTAATTAAACTAAACATGAAACTATTTTTGTGTTTTCAAAATTCTATAAAGATAAAAATAAGGTACTATTTTTGTATTATTTTTTTAATTTATGAAAAATACATAAACTAAAATATT
Organism: Nicotiana tabacum; assembly: GCF_000715075.1. NCBI lineage: Eukaryota > Viridiplantae > Streptophyta > Magnoliopsida > Solanales > Solanaceae > Nicotiana > Nicotiana tabacum. The sequence goes on along the minus strand of NC_134086.1, from coordinate 152,164,310 downwards.
TTTTTGTAATTTTTATTTTTCTTGTAATAAAATAAAGTAAAAGAGTAAGAATTAGTTGAAATAACTATATTATGCCTAAATTAAATATTTACATGCTAAATAAAAATTTTGGGGGAGGGTCAAAAATCACATGTTTATACCCGACATAGGGGTGTCACAAGTCACTAGCATCTACTAGGGTCTAAATACAACGGAAAAGTCTGAAATATACTAAATACAGTCTAATAAAATCAAGAGGGAGAAAAGCTGTGCTGCGAACGTCGGCAGCTACCTTGCTAAACTCCGATGAGTCTGCCTCCGATCAACCAATACCTGCTATCGGGTTCAGAAGTACCTGAATCTGCACACAAGGTGCAGGGATTAAAGTGAGTACTCCGACTCAATGAGTAATAATCATAACTAAAAACTTAGTGATAGGAAATCACGAAAAATACATCAACATGCTGTATAGAGTAGTACAAAACCAGTAAGAAAGCAATGAAGCTGTGAAATCTCTTAAAGCATCTTAGCTCAGTTAAAACTCCTTTAAAAATGATTTTTTAACAGTTAAACAATTAAATGCAACACAATTAGAATGGATAAGCACAGAAAAATCTTCCCCTCAGGCAAAGTTACACAATTAAAAGCTAAATGACAGGCAATTAAGGAAAATAAACACATAAAGGTTCGCCCCTCGGGCACAGTATCAACAAATCCGCCCCTCGGGCAATATCTCAGAACAATATCATCCCCTAGGGCTATATCTCACATCACAATGGGTACCCACGCTCACTGGGGTGTGCAGACTCCTGGAGGGGCTCCTTTCGGCCCAAGCGCAATATCAAGCCATCTCGTGGCATCATCACTAGGCTCTTGGCCTCATATCAACAAGTCACTTCGTGGCGTACATATCTTAGGGCCTCGGCCTCATAATCATAATCAGTGTATCACCGCTGCGGCATGCAGCCCGACCCAAAAATATCCCCACAACACCGGCCCTCGGCCTTACTCAGTCAAAATCACATAAGCCACTCGGGCAATAGTAAAACATGATGCTCAGTCCAAAATATTATTTGAAATATCATTTGATATATTTAAACAGAGTAAACATGGCTGAGTTATGAAAACAGTGAAATATAACATGACTGAGTTCAAGCATAAAGTTAAGACAATGAGGAAATATCCATAAAATCCCCTAGGGGTTCAAATAGTTGGCACGAAGCCCAAATATGACATTCAACCCAAAACATGATGATAACAAATAGATTTTCAGTCAAATACGTGGTAAAATAGTCATTCGGGACAGACTAGGTCACAATCCCCAACAATGCACGACCCCACGCTCGTCATCTAGCGTGTGCGTCACCTCAATATAACACAATAATGTGCAATCCCGGGTTTCATACCCTCAGAACATCATTTATAATCATTCACCTCGATCCGGTCCAAACTCTAGCCCGCAATGCCTTTGCCATCACGAATTGACCTCCGAATGCTCCAAATCTAGCCACAATAAGTACATAATCATTAAAATATGCTAGGGGAACAAAGCCCACTCGAAAATATCCAATTCACATTAGAAATCCCAAAATTGCTCAAACCCGTCCTCCGGGCCCACGTCTCTGAATCCGATAAAAATTATATCAATAAAATCCTCATTCACTCACGAGTCTACCCATATCAAATTCATCAAAATCCGACCTCAATTGCCCATTCAAATCCCCAAAAGAATTCTCAAACTTTTCTTCCATTTTCTCCGAATTTTCACTCTAATTTCTCAAATTAAATGATGAAATTCAAGACCTATCATGGAATTAAACCAAATATTATTGAAGAATACTTACCCCCATAGCTCCACTGAAAATCTCCTCAACTTTCACCTTCTTCCGAGCTCTCCAATGGTTTTTATGAAATTGGACTTAAACCCTCATTTTCAAAATATAATCTGACTGCCCAGGCATTTCTTCATCGTGAACGCGGCATAACCCTCGCGTTCGCGAAGCACACTACTTCACAGAGCAAAATTCCTTCTACGCGAACGCGAAGTACAACAAACTCAACAGGTCGTGAACGCGACCCTCTACTATGCGAACACGTAGAACAAAAGCATTGGGGACCCAGCTGTCCCCCTTCCTCTATGCGAATGCGATAGGAGACTCGCGAACGCAATGACCAGAGACCACACACCTTTATGATCGCGGAACCATCTTCGCGAATGCGAAGGCCAACTCCATAGCCTCACACCTTAACCCTTCGCAAACACGGGACATGCATCGCGAATGCAAAGGTCAAAAACCTGCAACACCAACAACAGGGATTCTGCAATTTTTCACAACATAAAATGGTGCAATTGACCACCCGAAACTCACCCGAGGCCCCTGGGACCTCAACCAAACATGCCAACATATTTCATAACCTCATTCAAACTTGTTCCAACCTTAGGAATGCTCAAAACAACATCAAAACACCTAATTCTCATCGGATTCAAGCCAAAGAATTTCAAAATCTTCTAATTTACGCTTTTGATAAAAAACCCAACCAATCCACGTCCGAATGACCTGGAATTTTGCACACACATCACAAATGATACAATGGAGCTATTGTAACTTACGAATTTCCATTCTGACCCCTATATCAAAATCTCACCTATCAAACGGAAAATGCCAAAATCTCAATTTCGCCAATTCAAGCCTAAACCTTCCACGGACTTCCAAAATGCATTCCGATCATGCTCCTAAGTCCCAAATCACCTAACGGAGCTAACCAAATCATAAAAATTCCGATCCGAGATCATATACCAACAAGTTAAATATTGGTCAAACTTTTCAAATTTCAAGCTTCAAACTGAGAACTGTTATTCCAAATTCATTCTGATTACCCTGAAAACCACAACAATTTACATAAGTCATAATCCATCACATGGGGCAAGTCATGCCCGAGAACTGATGAGCAAAGTGCAAAAGCTAGAAATGACTAGTCGAGTCGTTACATCCTCCCCCACTTAAACATACGTTCGTCCTCGAACGTGCCCAGAGTTGTTCCAAAAGCCAACCAATCGCTGTATAACCTTACCATGCACATACCCGGGGGTGATCCCACGTCACCCTATCTCATATAGGTCCGATAACACATTGTAACTGAAATTTCACAATCCAACCTAGCCCATAAGCCTTAGAACTATATTTTCACTTTCGAAATCATCCACAAGATCAAAAGCTCACACCTATACTCTGAGTAAGCCCGAACCAGCTGTAATAACCCATATCTACAACCTCAGGTGCATGTTGATACCCAAATTTTCCATATATATTTTTAATATGCAAAATACCTTCAAAATAACATATATATGCATATATAAGCATGTCCAAGGTTTTTATTATTTTTTTCATAATTTTAAGGTTTTAAATTGATTTATCTTCTCCCTTTTTATCCATAAAATCCCCAATAATAATTTCCAAAATTATTGTTTTGATAATTCATCTATTGGATTTCTATATTTTATGAAAAATATGACTAAATTAATTTTGTTTTATATTTTATAATTACATTTAGTATTTTTAAAGCTAAACTACACATAATTGCAATATTAACCCTTTTAAGATTTAATTATGTTTTATTTGTTTAAAATTAGATCCTGTATTTTTAAATTGCTAATTATGTATTATAAACCATTTTAGCATTTTAAACTATTTTTCAGAAATTATCTACTATTTTTAATAAATTAAATAGAGAAACACTGTCTATTTAAATTATAGCCAAATTGGCTTTCAATTATAGCCAAATCGGACCCCAATTCCCAGCCCAATTTTACAATTAAAAACCTGACCCACACCCTATTAACCCATACCTAAACCCGGAACCCACCTACCTCATTTAATCTCGACCGTTGATCTCCTAGATCAATGGTCCACATTTTTTCTTTCCTTTTTTTAATCCAAGGACCCCCCAAACCCTACCCCATTCTCTCATTTGCACCGCCCTTGAATCCCTTCCTCTCTAAATTCTCTCTGAGACCTAACCCTAACCCTAAAATGCTGTCACCAGCGTAAACCCCTCCTACGATGTTTCTATGTCTTCTCCGACCGGACCTGGTCTTCCACACGCCACAACTCTTTGATTTCTTGGATCCTTGAGATTTTTTCAAGGGAACCCCAACTGGTTCCGGTTTGGAACTTTGTTTATCAGCCTATCTCAGGCCATTTTCCATTTGTGAGTAAGAACTTTTTCTTGTTTTATTACGGATCTATGGGTTCTTGACCTATTCTATCATCTCTACTACTTTTCTGGAATCCCTAGCTTTAAATCCTCCGATCTTTTTAGATCTGTGATGGATCTATGTGCCTTTTAAGGTTCTCACCTGTTTTCCTCAAAAGATTTCTCTGATTTCAAACGATTTCCTCATTTTCCAGACTAGGGTTTCAAAACCCTTTTGCAAAAACGATTTCTTTCTGATTTTTAGCAATTACTTTGTGATTTTTAGCATGTTCAAACATCACTTGAGTCTTCCCTTTTGCTCAATTCATTTTTGTTAAGAAACTCTAATACTTCTGGGTTCGATTTGAAGGTTGAGTCTGTTTGCGATGTGTTTGCATGTCTCTTATGAACATTCTAGGTTTCATGTATGTTCTATATGCTCTTGTGCTTCCTGCTCTAATTTGTTCTTAGGGTTTCTCTGATTTTTGTTCAACACGTGTTATTTATCGTTTAATAGGCCCGACTATTTATTTTATTGATTGTTCACATAATTTATATTGATTTTGTGTAATCTCCTTAGACATGCGATATCTTCCCTGAATCTGTGATTTTGTGTATTTTCGTTGTAATTCTGTACTGATTTTTCGAATTGCTTCCTTACTTTTGTAATACTTTGCTTAGTTAGTGCTGATTCCCTGTGATTTTCGATCTCATTCGTGATTCTTTGAACTAACTTTCAGAATTCAAATTGTACTATACCTTATTTATGTGCACAAATATGTTGTTAGTTATTTAACGTGTACTTTCCTTACTTGAAAATACTTTGTACTTAGTCCTTATTACATGCTCCATGCTTTTACTACTCCTACTTTGGTAAAATCAGTTTATAAGCAATTCATTTCCCTATTTGATACAACTTGTACCCGTTTGAACTATGACTCCGTAATTGAAGGGAGTCCGGGTCTTTAATTGATTCTGATTTGTATTATTTCTATAATTGTGCTAAGTCAGTACTTATTACTTTATTTTCCTGCCTGTTCTCAGACTATAAATGCTCTACCCTCTCTTTAGCATAGGACACGAACAATTACACTGTTCTGAACTCTCTCTTACACTTATACATACTGTGACGACTCAGCTAGTCGTCTGATGAATTACCGCTCCATTTCCCCTATTTTTGCTTCTTTATGCTTTTTTTATCCGTGTTATGTGGTCTCAGGTTGGTCGTATTGAATCTGAAATGATTTTGGTAAGGTTTGAGATGCTTAGTCTCTTTTGAGGAAGCTTAAGTTGGAAAAGTCAACCGGATATTAACTTATGTGTTAGAGGGCTCAGATGTGAGTTCCGATGGTTCAGATAGCTTCTGGAGGTTATTTAGGACTTAGGAGCGCGATCAAAATGAGTTTTAGAGGTTCAGAGTAGATTTAGGCTTGAATTGGCGAAGTTGATATTTGGCGATTTCCGGTTGGTAGGCGAGATTTTGATATAGGGGTCGGAATGGAATTCCGAGAGTTGCAGTAGTTTCGTTGTGTCATTTGGTATGCGCGCGCAAAATTTCAGGTCATTCGGACGTGGTTTGGTTGTGTTTTTGATTAAAAGCGAAATTCAGAAGATTTTGGAAACTTAGGCTTGAATCCGATGTGTTTAGGTTGATTTGATATTGTTTGAGGTGTTTTGAAGATTGATATAAGTTTGAATAAGGTTTTGGGATATGTTAGTGCTTTTGGTTGAGGTCCCGGGGGCCTCGGGGTGATTTCAGATGGTTGACGGGGAGTTGAGATGTTGTTGAAGCTGCAGAAAATTTTCAGCTTCTGGTATTTCCGCACCTGCGGATTGGGGACCGCAAATGCGATCTTGCAGATGCAGGGAAAGAAACCGCAGAAGCAGAATTAAGCTAGGGAGTCAGGAAACCACAGAAGCGGTTAATGAACCGCAACTGCGATGGCACATGTGTGGCTGAGCGGATTAGGGCTGAGTTAACGAAAAACCGCAGAAGCGGTGGACTAGTCGCAGATGCGAAAATCCCTGGACCAGAGGGTATATATTGTCTTCTTCGCGAAATTTTGCTAAGTTTTTCATTTTTGGAGACGGGAAAGAGGCTAAGGCAGAGGATTTCAAGAGAATTCAAGGGGTATCAGTTGGGTAAGTTCCCTTAGCCTTTTTATTTGGGTTTGTGATCATTTTTCCATATGTTTAATCATGGAATTAGTGAAAATTAAGGAAGAAAAATGGGGGATTAGGTCTTGAGATTAACAAACTTTAAAATGAGAATTTGAGGGGTCATTTGGACTCCGATTTCCGCGTTCTTGGTATGTATGGACTCGTGGGAAGATATGGATTCCGCTGATATGATTTATACAGAGTTTTGAGACGTGGACCCTGGGGTCTGGTTTTTGTCAATTTCGAGAATTGTGCTATAATTTGATTTATTTCGCGTGGGCTTCGTCCCTTTAGCCTATTCTAATGTTATGATTCTGATTTTGGGTAGATTCGAAGCGAGTGGAGGCTGATTCAAGGGGCAAAGACGTCGTAGAGTAGTATTTTCACCGGTTTGAGGTAAGTAACCATTGTAAATCTGGAACTGAGGGTACAAACCCCGGTATTTGACTTGTTTTAATAAATGCGGTGACACACATGCTAGGTGACGAGCGTGTGGGCGTGCACCGATAGGGATTATGACTTGGTCCATCGCGTAGGGACTATTGAGCCGCGTATTTGATTTGAAACCTTATAATATTCCATACTTTAGTCATTTATACTGTATTATGGGTTGTATGCCATGTTTGGAGCCTTGTGCCGACCTATTGATACCCTTAGGGGTATTTTTACTATTTTCCCTCACTTTATTTGTTGAAAGCATATCATCAGTCATGTTTTTTAACTGTTTAAATGTTTAAAACTGGTTTGATCACTCCACTTCTAATTGTGAGGACTGTTTTGGTCGAGTTCTCTAATTTCTATTGTTATGCCCGAGAGGCTGTGAGGTTAATGACTGAGAGAGTTTGAGAACCTAATAGTGAGGATATTATATATTTATATATTATGGATCGGGCTACACGCCGCAGCGATACTTATATGGATCGATCTGCACGCTGCAGCGATCGGGCTGCATGCCGCAACGATATATATATTGGATCGGGCTGCCCACCGTAGCGATATGATGCTTGGGCTGTAGGAGCCCCTCCGGAGTCTGTACACCCCCAGTGAGCGTAGTCGACTATAAATTACAGATCGGGCTGCATGCCGCAACGGTTACTATGATTTCTATTATTATGAGATATTAATGAGCCTGAGTACTGAGAGTGAGTATTGAGTGACGAGAGCTGAGTCACGAGTGATTGAGAGGCTGCCTGAGAGGCCCAGTTATGCTATTTTTACTAATTTCACTCTTCTTTTAAAATAAGCCTCTGTTGGAAAAATTGCCAAGTATATGATTTCAAGTGTTTAAACTGAAATTTGATGATTTTACGACAAAACTGGTTTTAAACTGTGAAGTTGACCTGTTATCCTATTGTTTATTCGGTTATATGATTTTTAACTGCTCGTCATTGCTTTCAGACCTTATTTACTTTAGTTACTTACTGATTTGGCGTACTCACGTTACTCCCTACACCATGTGTGCAAATCTGGGTGCCCGAGTGGCAGAGTGAGGGTCCTCAGCTAATCCAAAGGTTGCCGGAGATTTCAAGGTAGCTGCATGACTTCCGCAGCCTTGTTTTCTCCTTCTTATCTTGTTCTTTTTCGCATTTTCTAGGCATATGTTGTATTAGACAGTCAGTTATGTAGCAGAGGCTCTATACTCGTGACACCAGATATTTGGGGTTGTGTAGTTTTTCATGTCTATTTGACTTCCGCATATGTAATTGTGTTTTAAACTCTTATTATGGAAATTGGGTATTTAAACCTATGTTACAAAATGGTTTTATAAAAGGAATTTGTTGTAGTTAATGGTTTGGGTTGGCTTGCCTAGTAATATTATAGGCGCCATCACGACCGGGTATTTGGGGTTGTGACAAGTTGGTATCAGAGCCTAGATTACTTAGGTCTCGCGAGTCATGAGCCGGTTTAGTAGAGTCTCGCGGATCAGTACAGAGACATCTGTATTTATCCTCGAGAGGCTGCAGAACCTTTAGGAAAAACTTCATATTCTTGAAATTCTTATCGTGCGTCCTTGATTCAGCTTAAAATTTAACTCTTTGAACTGTTTTCACGCGTTCGTATGCGCATGAACGCTCGGTATCGGATATGCATCGATGGCTTGTGATTCCCTGATCGAGGGGTGAGATGTGATTTCTGTGCATTGATGTTGGGCCAGGCTAGAGGACTCGAGGCCAGAGTTTTGCCTATAGCTTGATCCCTGAGTTGTTGATTTTGTGAGCACATGTTTCTGGATCCATATGTTCTGTTATGTCCCTATTAAGAGAGGTGATGACTGGATAGTTACGTGATGAGTGTGATGTGACTGCGAGATATATTCATGTGATTTGGAAGCGACGAGAAGGGTCTGCTAGAGGATAGAAGGACTTTTAGGTGCTCGATTTTTATCTTGATTTGAGGTATAGCCCCGAGTTATGGGTGTGTGAAGAATCTTTCCATGTTTCCTAGTTGGGAGTGGAGCAAATTTCATGTTGCGGTCTGAGTTTAGACTCAGGAAGTTTAAGTGACTGCATAATGTTTATGACGGTGGAAGGTATATAGAAATGTTAGTTTGAGGCAAAACAGGTGGGGTTATCTCCTGCGAATTGTTCTGAAGTTTGCGTAATCCCTTGTGTTATTTATTGGAAGATCTCTGTTACCAGGGAAATGTATGTTTTACAATTTGAATTTGGGTTGCTCAAGAGAGTAGACTTGACTACTATGAGAGAATGCGAGATTTGCAGAAGATATAAAGTACCAGATGGTCTGTGTTCCACGAGCTTATGAAGGATTGATTTTAATCTCACTATGGTATTATGGAAGCAATAAAGTATATGCGTTATGAGTTATTGTGTATGTTTTGGTCTATGGCTTCGATCCAAGTGGGGGAGTCCACTATTAATTAGTCGATTGCACAGTTATGTGCTATGTTGGTTCCAGTTTGAGGCGTGCAGGTAAATCAGTCATCGGCTTTAGCGCCAGTTACTTCACCACCACCCGCCTAGTCAGCTAGGGGTCTCCCTGGAGGGGGAGGTCAATCAGGTGGTGGTCATGCCTATTTTTAGGAACTTTCGGGCAGACCCGATGTTATTACTTCAAACGCTGTTATTATAGGTATTGTTTCAGTCTGTCACAGAGATGCCTTTGTATGATTTGATCCTGGTTCCACCTTTTCTTATGTGTCATCATACTTTGCTCGTTATTTGGGTATGCCTCGTGAGTTTATTGCTTCACCTGTTCATGTATCTACCCCGATGGGCGATATTGTTGTTGTAGACCGTGTGTGCCGATCGTGTGTGGTGATTGTTGGGGGTTTGGAGACCCTTATAGATCTATGGTGGATTTCAATATCATTTTGGGCATGGATTGGATATATCCGTGTCGTGCTATTCTAAATTGTCATGCTAAGACAGTCACATTGGCTATACCGGGTGTGCCACAGATTGATTGGCGAGGTGTGACTGATTATGTTCCCAGTAGAGTTATCTCATTCTTGCAAGCCCAGCATATGGTTGGGAAGGGTTGTCTTTCCTATCTAGCCTTTGTAAGGGATGTCGGTGCAGAGACTCCTAGTATTGATTTTGTTCCAGTTGTGAGAGATTTTCCCGATGTGTTTCATGCAGACCTGCCGGGCATGCCACCGCACATGGATATTGATTTTGGTATTGACCTGGTGCCGGGCACTCAACCCATTTCTATTTCGTTGTATCGTATGGCACCAACAGAGTTGATGGAGTTAAAGGGGCAACTTTAGGAACTCCTCGATAAGGGGTTCATTTGGCCTAGTATGTCACCTTGGGGTGTGGCGGTTCTATTTGTGAAGAAGAAGGATGGCACTATGAGGGTGTGCATTGATTATAGGAAATTGAACAAGGTAACAATTAAGAACAAGTATCTTTTGCCTCGCATTGACGATTTATTCGACCAGCTTTAGGGAGCGAGAGTGTTCTCCAAGATTGATCTCCATTCAGGTTATCACCAGTTGAAGATCAGGGACTCGGATATTCTTAAGACAGCTCCCAAGACCCGATATGGTCATTATGAGTTCTTGGTGTTGTCTTTTGGGCTGACCAATGCCCCAACAACGTTCATGCATTTGATGAACATCATGTTTCGGCCTTATCTCGACTTATTTGTCATAGTCTTCATTGATGATATTCTGGTATATTTGAGTGGTTAGGAGGAGCACACAGAGCATTTGAGAGTTGTGTTGCAGAGATTGATGGAGGAGAAACTTTATGCAAAATTCTCCAAGTGTGAGTTTTGGCTCAGTTCAGTGGCTTTCTTAGGGCACGTGGTGTCTAGCGAGGGTATTCAGGTTGATCCAAAGAAGATAGAGGCGGTACAGAGTTGGCCCAGACCGTCCTCAACCATAGAGATTCGCAGCTTTCTTTGTTTGGGGTTATTATCGCCGTTTTATTCAGGGACTCTCATCTATCGTATCGCCCTTGACCAAGTTGACTTAGAAGGGTGCTTCATTTGTATGGTCGGACGAGTGTGAGGAGAGCTTTCAAAAGCTCAAGACAGCTTTGACCACAGCTCCAGTGTTAGTTTTGCCATCAGCTTCAGGTTCATATACCGTGTATTGTGATGCTTAGAGAGTTGGTATTGGTTGTGTATTGATGCAGGAGGGTAGAGTTATTGCTTATGCTTCTCATCAATTGAAGCCCCATGAGAAGAACTATCCCGTTCATGGTTTGAAGTTGGCTGCCATAGTTCACGCGTTAAAGATTTGGAGGCATTACTTGTATGGTGTATCTTGTGAGGTGTTTACTGATCATCGCAGCCTCCAACACTTGTTCAAACAGAAGGATCTCAATTTGATGCAGCGAAGGTGGTTGGAGTTGCTTAAGGATTATGATATCACTAAATTGTACCATCCGGAAAAGGCCAATGTGGTGACCGATGCTTTGAGCTAAAAGGCAGTGAGTATGGGGAGTTTGGCATATATTCCAATTTGGGAGAGACCTTTTGCAGTTGATGTTCAAGCCTTGGACAATCGGTTCGTGAGGTTAGATATTTCGGAACCCAATCGGGTATTGGCTCGTGTGGTTTCTTGGTCTTCCTTATATGATCGCATCAGAGAGAGCCAGTATGATGATCCGCATTTGCTTATCTTTAAGGACAGGTTTCAACATTATAATGCTAGAGATGTGACTATAGATGATGATGGGGTGTTGCGGATGCAGGGCCGAATTTGTGTGCCCAATGTAGATGGGCTTCGGGAGTTGATTCTAGAGGAGGCCCATAGCTCGTGGTATGCCATTCTTCCGGGTGCCACGAAGATGTATCATGATTTGAGGCAACAATATTGGTGGAGAAAAATAAAGAAAGACATTGTGGGATTTGTAGCTCGGTGTCTCAATTGTCAGTAGGTGAAATATGAGAATCAGAGGCCGGGTGGCTTGCTTCAGCAGATGGATATTCCCGAGTGGAAGTGGGAGAGGATCACTATGGACTTTGTTGTTGGACTTCCACGGACTTTGAGGAAGATTGATTCTGTTTGGGTGATTGTGGATCAGCTGACCAAGTCTGCGTACTTCATTCCTGTGTGTACTACTTATTCTTTAGAGCGGTTGGCAGAGATCTATATTCAGGAGATTGTTCGTTTGCATGGTGTCCCAGTTTACATCATTTCAGATAGGGGCACTTAGTTTACATCACAATTTTGGAGGTCTGTACAGCGAGAGTTGTGTACTCAGGTTGAGTTGAGCACAACTTTTCACCCTCAGACGGATGGGCAGTCCAAGTGCACTATTCAGATATTGGAGGACATGTTGCGTGCTTGTGTCATTGATTTCGGAGGGTCATGGAATCAGTTTCTACCGCTTGCAAAGTTTTCTTATAACAACAACTACCAGCCGAGTACTCAGATGGCTCCATATAAGGCTTTGTATGCGTGGCAGTGTAGATCTCCAGTTGGTTGGTTCGATCCTGGTGAGGCTAAGATATTGGAGACATACTTGGAGATATTGGAGGCTAAGATATTGGAGATATTGGAGATATTGGTGCAGGATGCTTTAGAAAAGGAGAAGGTAATTCAGGAGAGGCTTCGTACAGCGCAGTCGAGGCAGAAGAGCTATGCTGATAGGAAGATTCGGGATGTGTCCTACATTGCTGGTGAGAAGGTTTTGTTGAAGGTTTCACCCATGAAGGGTGTTATGAGATTTGGGAAGAAAGGAAAATTGAGTCCTCGGTTCATTAGGCCTTTTGAGGTGCTTTGGAGGATTGGGGAGGTGGCTGATGATCTTGCTTTGCCACCCTTTTCGAGTGTGCATCTAGTGTTTCATGTTTCTATGTTCCGAAAGTATATTGGAGATCCGTCTCCTGTTTTGGATTTCAGCACGGTTCAGTTGGATGATGATTTGACTTATGATGTAGAACCAGGAGCTATTTTGGGTCGTCAGGTTCGAAAGTTGAGGTCAAAGGATATAGTTTCAGTGAAAGTGCAGTGGAGAGGTTGGCTCGTAGAGGAGGCTACCTGAGAGACCGAGCGGGAGATGCAGAGCAGATATCCTCATATGTTTGAGGCTTCAGGTATATTTCTTGACTCGTTCGAGGACAAACGTTTGTTTAAGTTACAACAAGTCACCTGACATAAGTCATCTTAGGGTATTTGGTTGCCTATGTTATGCTAGCAACCTTCCAAGAGGAGATAAATTCAGTCCAATGGCAAATAGATGTGTGCTGGTAGGGTATTCAACAACTCAAAAGGGGTACAAACTTTATGATCTAGAAAGAAAAGTCTTTCTAGTTAGCAGGGATGTTAGGTTTAGAGAAGACATATTTCCATTCAAAAATTCTAAGGAGGATTCTGTTGATTTATTTCCAAAGTAGCCAGAAATGATGGTACAATCTGCCCAACCAAGCATTAAACAAGAACCAACAAGTAGTCTTGTTGATAATGACACTCAAGAACAAACGACACATGCTGAAAATTCAACAGAAACTCTTGAGGATCATATTGACACAGTCCCAAGAGAGACGTCTCCAACAGATGCAGATACTTCACAAGCCAATTCAGAAGAACAACCACCAATTCCTTCACAATCATCAGAACCATCTCTTCAGCAATCATCAGTTCAGGAAACACCTCATGAAGTTAGAAAAGGAGGGAGAATCTCAAAACCTCCTATTTGTCTAAAGGACTATGTGACAACCAAAAACACTACTAATCAGTGTCTTTATCCACTATCCAAAAGTTTACATTATGGGAATGTATCAACAAGATATCAACTCTATTTGAGGGCCTTTTAGCATGCATTGAACCAAACTCTTTTAAAGAGGTAGTTCAAGATGACAGATGGTTAGAAGCCATGAATCAGGAAATACAAGCACTTGAAAACAACAAGACTTGGGAAATAACTGAATTGCCCAAATGAAAGCAAGCTATTGGTTTTAAATGGGTCTACAAAGTCAAGTACAAAGCAAATGGAGAGGTGAAAAGGTTTAAGGCTCGTTTGGTTGCTAAAGGATACAACCAAAAGGAAGGACTTAACCATTATGACACATTCTCACCAGTTACAAAAAATGGTGACAGTGAGGCCTATTATCAGTATAGCCACTTCCAAAGGGTGGCCCCTATATCAAATGGATGTTAAAAATTCTTTCTTATAGGGAGATTTGTATGTGGAAGTCTACATGAGTATGCCTCAAGGGTTCACCAATCAGGGGGAGACCATAGTATGCAGACTTCTCAAATCCCTATATGGCCTCAAACAAGCTTCCAAACAATGGAACATTAAGCTTACTGAAGCTTTAATAGAGAGTGGATACAAACAGAGTGGATTTGATCACTCCTTGTTTACCAAGAGACAAGAAGATGGTTTAGTGGTGATTCTCATATATGTAGATGATTTACTCATTACTGGCAGTCATCCCACATTAATAGAAAATGCAAAATTTACCTTACATAATCGATTCAAAGTGAAGGATCTGGGGGAGTTGAGATACTTTCTTGGAATTGAGATTATGAGATCAAAGAAGGGAACTTTTCTTAATCAAAGAAAATATGCTTTAGAGCTCATTTCTCAGGTGGGGTTAAGTGGATGTAAACCTGCCAGAACACCTTTGGAACTAAATCAAAAGCCGACCACTGTTGAGTATGATACTCATGCAGGGGTTACAAATGATCCAGAACTTAAAGATGCCATTGCTTATCAACAATTGATTGGAAAGCTTCTTTATCTTACTATTACCAGACAAAATATTAGCTTTGTAGTTTAGAGCCTAAGTCAGTTCATGCAAATACATAAACAATCACATTTGGAGGCAACTTTTAGAGTTGTTAGATATCTCAAAGGGTGTCCTGGATTGGGTGTGTTGCTGCCAGCTAAACCTATCACCAGTCTGACTGCCTATTGTGATTCAGATTGGGCCTCTTTCCCTAACACAAGGAGGTCAGTTACTGGTTATGTTTTCAAGTTAGGAGAAGGACTCATTTCCTGGAAGTCCAAGAAACAACACACTGTTAGCAGGAGCTCTGTAGAAGCGGAATACAGGAGCATGTCAGCAGTAGTAGCTGAAATGACTTGGAACATTGGACTGTTGCAAGAATTGGGATTCACTATTACTCAACCTGTGTCCTTGATCAGTGACAATAAGGCAACAATTCAAATTGCTAGCAATCTCATCTTCCGTGAATGCTCTAAGCATATAAAGTTAGATTGCCATTTTGTACGCGAAAAGATCAAGTCTGGGCTCATACTTCCTCATCATGTCTCCTCTGTTCAACAGCTGGCTGACATTCTCACCAAAGGATTGTTCACTGCCCAACACCATTTTCTCTTGTTCAAGCTAGGTGTGTTTGATGTCTTTTACCCACCAGCTTGAGGGGGAGTATTAAGAGAAGGGTAGTTTAGTGTATAGTGTAGATTAGAAAGCGGGGGTATTTTTGTCATTTCACATGCTCCCTCCACTAACCATCGCGAAAGTGGTTATATTAGTTAAACACTGTACATTTTAGTTCTTCAGTTGGTTAATACAGAGAATGATCTTTTTCTCTTCTTTCTCTCTACTTTCTCTCTACTTTCTCTCTCTACAATCTAGCTTGATCCTTCAATTCCTTAGCTGCATGAGTGTGAATCTGACTTCATGACACTATATCTCAGATCTATCATAAGGTAATTTTTGTTAGCAAAAATTGTGTTACGAAAATTTGATCAGATTTATGTATTCTGCCTAATCTATATCAATACATAAAGCATTTTCCAAAAAGTTACTTTATCTACGCATCGTTTGAGCTCGTATTCTGCTGCTTGTAGCAAAATCTCAAAAGGACAAGCTATGTCTCACCATATCGGTAATCATCTTTAGTAAATCTATTTAATTCCAGGACAAATCTTGGCATTGTTTACTTTTGCAATGACTCTTTCAAGTATGTCAAATCTTCTTATTTTGCGTCGATTAGTTACCTTCTATAGCAAAGGTTGATACCTTATTTATTTAAATAAATACCTTTTTAAAAAATTATATTCCATATCTATCTTTTGATTTTTATAGCCAAATATCTATTTATGGTCACCTCCTACCCTTAAGCCATAAAATAAACTTTGTATTATTTTTCTCTCTCATATCTCCTCAAATTTCTCCTATCCCCTACCCCATATCTATTCTCCCTCCCTCTCTCTAATTCCTAATGTCTTCTCCTCCGCCGGACGCTGGAGCAGTTGTCACCGTCCCTGTCACTGGAGCAATTAGTCCTTTGGCTTCAAGATCTACTACCAAAATTTCCTGCCAGATGGATGAGTCAATGATAAATTTGATAGTATTTGGAGTTGTATCATGGACAACATTATTTTTATTAACAAGAAAATTATTTCCAACTCGTTCTTTTGATTTTTGCAACCGTTTGGTTTCAACAATTCATGCAATTTTAGCAGTAACATTAACTTCCATTTCTGTTCAAGATTGGAGTTGCCCAATTAGTCCTTTGGCTTCAAGATCTACTACCAAACATGTATTTTGTGTTGTATATTTCGCCGGTAATTATGTGCTAATCATCGGCAATCGGAGGCAACGGAGACGGCGGGCGAGGACTGGATACTGATGCTGCTTCAACGAGATGACATTAGGGTTGTTCTTGAACAAAGACGACGGAGTTGGGGGTTGAGCAACTTGAATTTTCTGTTAATATATTTCAATGTATCTCGATGTATTTCATTGTATTCATTGTCTTTTTTTTCATGGTATTTCAATATATCTTGCTATATTCTATGTATTTCATTTTATTCATTGAATTTTTTTCATTTTATTTCAACGTATCCCGCTGTATTCTATGTATTTCATTGTATTCACCATCTCGCTATATTCCATGAATGTAGGTTAAGTATGAGTATCAGAGGCATGGTGGTTTGTTCCAGAAGATTGAGATTCCTGAGTGGAAGTGGGAGTTGATCACTATGTACTTCGTTATTGGACTCCTACGGACTCAGAGGAAGTTCGATGCATTGTGGGTTATTGTTGATAGGCTGACCAAGTCAGCGCATTTCATTCCTGTGGCGGTCTCCTATTCTTTCGAGAGGTTAGCTGAGATCTATATCCGGGAGATTGTTCATCTTCATGGTGTGCTGGTGTCTATCATTTCAAACCGAGGTACGCAGTTTGCCTCACGTTTCTAGAGAGCTGTTCAGCGAGATTTGGGCACACGGGTTGAGTTGAGGACAACATTTCACCCTCAGAAGAACGGGCAGTCCGAGCGGACTATTCAGATTTTGGAGGATATGTTCCGAGCTTATGTCATTGACTTTGGAGGCTCGTGGGATCAGTTTTTGCCTTTAGCAGAGTTTGCCTACAACAACAGCTACCAGTCGAGTATCCAGATGGCTTCTTATGAGGCTTTATATGGTAGGCGGTGTCGGACTCCAGTTGGATGGTTTGAGCCGGGAGAGGCTCAGTTGTTGGGTACGGATCTGGTTCAGGAGGCCTTGGACAAGGTCAGGATTATTTAGGATAGGCTTCGTATAGCTCAGTCTAGGCAAAAGAGTCATGCCGATCGCAAAGTTCGAGATTTGGCTTTCATGGTCGGTGAGCGGGTATTGCTTCGAGTGTTGCCTATGAAGGACGTGATGAGATTTGGGAAGAAGGGCAAGCTTAGCCCTAGGGTCATTGGCCTGTTTGAGATTCTTGATCGAGTGGGAGAGGTGGCTTATAGACTTGTATTGCTGCCGAGCTTATCAGCCGTGCATCCAGTGTTTCATGTGTCCATGCTTCGAAAGTATCACGGCGATCCATCCCACGTGTTATATTTTAGCACTGTCTAGTTGGACAAGGACTTTTCTTATAAGGAGGAGCCGGTAGCTATTCTAGCCGGCAGGTTTGTCAGTTGAGATCGAAGAGTTTTCCTTCTGTTCGTGTTCATTGGAGAGGTCAGCCTCCTGAGGCATCGACCTGGCAGTCCTGGTCCGATATGCAAAGCCGTTATCTCCATCTTTTCCCCGACTCAGGTAATTCCTTCTTTTGTCCATTCGATGACGAACGATTGTTTTAGAGGTGGAGAATGTGATGACCCAAAAGGTCATCTGGTCATCACTTGCTTTTAAATTGAATTCTGTGTTCTGGGGCCTTGAAACCTCATTTAGCATCACCTCGATTTGCGTGCGCAGTCCGAGCGCGTAGCCAGAAAGCCTAAATATGAAAATTTATGAAAAATGATAAGTTTTGACTATAAAATGAGTTAATTTGACTTCGGTCAACTGTGAGCACGTGATTTTTGTTTCGCACGACAATCGCTCCAAGAGAAATAAAAAATAATAATAATTGGCCCTACTGTACAAGTTTGGGATTTTTACCTGGCACTTTGTTGGTTATTTACGATTTTTGCCCATTTTTACTTTATTAAAACAAAATACAAAAAAATGTGTGTGTCATGCATAATTCGAACCGTAATCCGGTCGTTAAATAGAAAATCATAAATAGGCATCTTCGTCCGTGATTTTATTTTTGTTTGATTTTACCTGTTTTGAAATATTTTAGTGTGTGTGCAAATAATTGTATTGAGTGTGTATTTAATTTTAATTTGATTTTTGCTTAGTTTTGTTTTTAAAATAAATAAGAAAAAGAAATAAAAATAATAAAAAAAAAGAGAGAAAAAGATCCTTTCTTCTTCCGGATTGGGCCAATTTATTAAAATTGGCCCAAACAAACAGCCCAGAACCAGGCTTGCCCGGCCCTTGTCCAGTTGACACCAAAGACGTCTAAACGACGTCGTAATGTTTGAGCCTGATCTGGGCCGTTGATCTCAGATTGATCAACGGCCAAGATCACATTTCCCATAACCCACTAATGGCCCCGACCCGTTTCCACCCGGACCAACCCAAACCCTTTACCCTCGAAACGACACCGTTCCACTTAAGCCCTCAGATCCAGACCGTAGACCTAGATTGATCTAACGGTTGAGATCAACCCACCCATTCCATATATAAGCCTATAACCTTACCCTGCCCCCCCATCTGATACCCCAGCTCCCGTCTTCAACCTCATCCCCATCAAACCCTAGAGCCGCCCCTGTATCCTCCACCATGAAAACCGGCGGCATGAACGCCGGTGACCTCGCCCTGAACACCATAGAACCCCCTCACCACCCTGAACATAGACCTGTTGACCGTTTAGTTCGAATCATCCTCTAGGTCCTCGAATCTTCATTTGAAGATTCGAGTCAAAACTCGATCTACACCGTTTAACCCCAGCTTCACACCAGACACTCCCCAGACCCTCCTCGTGACCAAACCATACTTGGTTTGGTCCGAATCTGATCAGGGAAGCATGAATCCCAGATCTGAGTTTTGGAACTTTGTGATTCTTCGTCACTGGTCCGTGTTTTGTTCGAGCCAAAGAAATTAAGTCCTAATGGACCTTAATCGAGGTGTTTCTCATCTGAGAAACACTTCTATTAAAGTCCGTTCAGCCTTAAGAAAGGTCTGTCCAAATCCGAGTTCAAAACTTTTGATTTTTCGAGTTTTAAGGTGAGTTTGCTTTCTTTCCTTTACTTGTTTTAGTCCGTGTGATTTGTTTTAAAAGCTGTTCGTGATTGTTGAAGTCTGTTTTGTTTTGAGTTTCTATTAATTGTGTCCTGTCTACTTTGCCTGAACCCTTGTTGTTTGATTAAGTGTCCTTTTCTACTTGTCCTGATAGTGTGTATGTATGTATTTGTTGAGCAATTAGTTGAATTCCAAATTTGTACTGATTAACTGATTCCTCGAAGCACAATTCTGCTCAGTCAGTGTAATGCGAACCTTGTTGTGAGCACGTGATTTTTGTTTCGCACGACAATCGCTCCAAAAAGAAATAAAAATTAATAATTGGCCCTGCTGTACAATTTTTGGATTTCTGTGCGGCACCTTGTTGATTTATTTGTGACTTCGGCCCATTTTTATTTATTTACTTTATTAAAACAAAATTCAAAAAAATATATGTGTCCTGCATAATTCGAACCGTAATCCGGTCGTTAAATAGAAAATCATGAATAGGCATCTTCGTCCGTGATTTTATTTTGTTTGACTTTACCCGGTTTGAAATATTTTAGTGTGTGTGCAAATAATTGTATTGAGTGTGTATTTAATTTTAATTTGATTTTTTGGCTTAGTTTTGTTTTAAAATAAATAAGAAAAAAATAATAATAAAGAAAGGACCCCTTCCCTTCCGGACTTGGGCCAATTTTAACAAAATTGGCCCAAACAAACAGCCCAAAACCCAGGCCTGCCCGGTCCAAGTCCAGTTGATGCCTAGAGAGTCCAAACGACGTCGTTTCAATCCAGTGTGGTCTGGGCCGTTGATCTCAGATTGATCAACGGCCAAGATCACCTTCCCATACCCACGAACAGAACCCGACCCGTTTACACCCGGACCGAACCCAAACCCTCAACACTTGAAACGACACCATTTCACTTAAGACCATCAGATCCAAACCGTAGATCTAGATTGATCTAACGGTTGAGATCAACCCACCCACTAACTATATAAGCCTAGATCCTTACCCTGCCCCCCTATCCAATACCCCAGCCTCGTCGTCTTCACCCAAACCCACAAACCCTAGAGCCGCCCCTGTACTCTTCACCATGAAAACCGGCGGCATGAACGCCGGTGACCTCGCCCTGAACACCATAGAACCCCCTCACCACCCTGAACATAGACCTGTTAACCGTTTGGTTCGAATCACCCCCCAGGTCCTCGAATCTTCATTTGAAGATTCGAGTCAAAACTCGATCTACACCAACCAACCCCAGCTTCACACCAGACACTCCCCGGACCCTCCTCGTGACCAAACCATACTTGGTTTGGTCCGAATCTGACCAGGGAAGCATGAATCCCGGATCTGAGTTTTGAAAAATTGTGTAGTTCTTCGTCACTGGTTCATACCGGTTCAACCGAAGAGATTAAGGTCTAATGGACTTTAATCAAAGTTTTTCTCATCTGAGAAACACTTCGATTAAAGTCCATTCAGCCTTAAGAAAAGTTTGTCCAAATCCGAGTTCAAACTTTTAACTTTTCAAGTTTTAAGGTAAGTCTGCTTTCTTTCCTTTATTTGTTTTAGTCCGTGTGATTGTTTTAAAAGTCTGTTCATATTTGTTTTGATTTTATCAACTTTTGTTTGTCCACTTTACTTAAACCTCTGTGTTTGTCTAAATCCCCCCCTCCTATTCTGATAAGGCATGTGTATTGGTTGTGTTTCGAGTTTGGACTGACTAGTTAACTCCTCGAGTGCATTTCTGCTTAGTCAGTATAATTCAAACCATGTATCGATACTGTTTAAATGTTTGATTTTTGGCTACGATTGTGTATGTTAATGCTAATATAGTCGAGTCGACATGTGTCGTCAATTAGTTTCAACTGTCCGAACAATAACAAATCAACTTGCTTCTGTTGAACATTTGCCTGAATCAATTAAGAACCAAGTCCTGTTACTTATAGTCGTGAATATGATTTCAGAAACCTAAGGCTTGGTCTGTAACTGAAATCTGAGTTGGTGGCATGTGCACTTGTGCACAGCATGTGCACTTGTGCACAGCATGTGCATTGTGCACAGCCTGTGGCCTGCATAAAGGTCTTTGTTAAGTTTTAAACAATTTGACAGCATATGCTGTCAGATACATCCCACTGCCCATACTTTGCTTTAGTTTAAAGAAGTATTAAAACTTTTAAAAGTTAAATCTGTCAGGGAATGTTGATGGGGTTATATACTTAAATAACTAATTGGAATCTAAAAATGAAAAAAAGGCACATGGGAGGGGTACTGTGAGATTCTATCAGGCTGTCAAAAGGAGTAATATGAAGGCTTATAAAAGGGAGAATCAGAGGGAAAAGAAAGACTGGACTTTGAGAGCTGTAAAAGAAAATACACAGACGGTGATGAGTTTTGAAAGAGATAGTTTGAAATACATACAAGAGAGACAGAATTGAGGGGGAGAGACAGAATTGGGATATACAGGATAGAATCAGAGGATATAGAAAGGATTAGAGAAAAAAAAATAGATAGACTGTGAGGAATACTTTGAAAGAGAGAGCTGGAATACACACTGATAGAGATACACAGACAGAGCACAC
Source organism: Nicotiana tabacum (assembly GCF_000715075.1). NCBI lineage: Eukaryota > Viridiplantae > Streptophyta > Magnoliopsida > Solanales > Solanaceae > Nicotiana > Nicotiana tabacum. The sequence continues at coordinate 152,142,461 of NC_134086.1, read as the reverse complement.
AGAGGTAGGGGAGGATACTAAGAGGGAACATCTGAGAGTTCAATTTTTTTGGAAACAGAAAACTGGAAAAGAATTTTTGTCTGATAACTCAGATAGACAGAACCATAAGTTGCTTCCTTTCCTTTTGTTTCTGACTTCACTAAATCTGGACCTGTTCTGTGCAACACTGATTTCTCACAACTGAGTCTGCTTGTTTGTTGTTTATTCTACTCGAAAGTTTTGGTTAGTTGGGGTTGATCTCATTCCATTTGTTTTGTGAGTTGTGATTGCTACTCTTCTGTTTCTTGGTGCTGTTGCTATACTGCCTTGCTGCTACTGTTAGTGCTGTTACTGCTGCTGCATTTGTTCATTGTTACTCTACTGATTGCCCTCTTCTTCAATTGCAAATATTCCCAGGTACACAACCTTTGAACCATGTATTGTTGAAAGTTTGAAGTTGAAGCAAAAATAAAGAAATGAACATCAGTTTATGTTATAGCATTGGTGTAAAAAGATAGTTCGAATGTTAGTTGGGCCTGTATTTTTACTGCAAACTGTGAATATTCTGTATAAACTAGCGATCCATTCTATTTAAGATGAACTGTTAGATAGCATGGCTCAACAGTAATGACAGTATGACATAGACAGCATGTTTGATTTAGTATACATTCAGTTCAGTATAACACTTGTTTGGTTTAGTTATGACTGTATAACATAGAGTCATGGTAAGCACTTGTATGTATTTTGCCTAGACCACTGAATTGACAAATCTATGGTACTAGGTCCGGGATAAATGTATCCCAAACAAACTCTCATGCAGTCACATTAAGAGTTTGGCTATGAAGGCCAGCTTTCCTGTCGGATTATGTGCTCCAATATAAGTTCGATATCGGGTTTCGGTATAGATTCTTTGTTTCGAAATAATGTGATGATTGTTGAGAGAAACTAATAGTCATTTTGAGTTCATTTAGTAGTAATTTTCCTAATAAACAGCCGATTTCGTTTATCAATTTCAAATAGGTTAGAGTGTTAAAATAGAACTTGGAGGTCGTTAAATATAACTCAATATATGTTGTTAGTTTGTTACAATCTCACTTAGCAAATTAATAAGTATATTCACTCGATGAAGACGAAGCATGAGGTAACCCTCACCTCATGAACAATCAATCAGGTAATCAAACAAGTTTAGGTTCGGCAAACATAATAAGGATTCAGTCTGTATTTGTTCAAACAAGCAAAGTTCGGCATCGTCCTTCTCTTTAAAGATAAACGTAGTAGAAATGTAGCCACTGTAGGGTACCCTTCTAAAATAATGAGACGAGCCTCGCCAAATAAAAATGCAAATTGCGGGGCCCTCAATAATTGATCATGATAAATACTTAGAATTTGGGACAGACTGTTTAGTGAATTTCACTGCCTTCCCCAAAGATAATAACGCGTTTAGATTCTTTAGGCGCGACTTTAAGTAAATTATATTCTTAAAAATTGGGTGCACATTGATGTGACCCAAATCCAAGTCTCAACGGAGTCGAAATGTGTTAACAACTACGGGTGCATTGATTGTGACGTGGTTCGAGATGCATTTTCATGACGTTGCAATTCTATAAAAATAAATGATAATAATAAAAGCGGTTTAAACTTAATAAAAGCACATAAGTCACAACATGTATTTAAATCAGATATTTAGCCATTATAACAATTTAAGCGACCGTGCTAGAACCACGGGATTCGAGGGTGCCTAACACCTTCCCTCGGGTCAACAGAATTCCTTACTTAGAATTTCTGGTTCGCAGACTTCATTTGGAAAAGTCGAAAATTTCCTCGATTTGGGATTCAAGATAAACCGGTGACTTGGCACCAAAACCAAACCTTTCCCAAGTGGCGACTCTGAATTAAACAAATAATCCCATTTCGAATATTGTCACTTAAATTGGAAAAACTCCACCCGCGCATTTAACCCTTCGGGGGCGGGCGCGCAAAAAGGAGGTGTGACAGCTCTGGCGACTCTGCTGGGGAACCGAACCCAGAATCTCTGGTTCAGGGTTCAAGAATTCGAGCTTAGAATAATTGTTATATTTGGCTTTATTATCTGATCTTTATTACATGTTTTTTGCATAACGTGCTAAATGTTGTCTTTTATCGCTTTGATATTATCTGAACTGTATATAAACTGTGCCGAAACCCTTCTCTCTTCACCTTCGGGGAGAAGCTCGCTGGTCGAGACTCCCTATTCTGTTAGTGTCAATGCCCGAAATAAGGAAGAGGACGGATAAGTTACGAAGCCGGACGACCTTTTGGTTCCCGGTAAGTTGCCCCTCCTCGACTCGAGTTGTCCGCTCGGGTACACAGTCTAGAACAAATACCAAGGTTTAAACCTAGTATAACTCGACTTCATGCCGGATCCCTAGTAGGAACGCTTATTTGCATCATGTTGCATTTGACTTAGGGGGCTCAACACAGGGGTTGGGTCCGTCTAGGACAAGCAACCTGAAATGAAAAGACCACCCTGCTGCATCCTATTTGTTTTGCGCATTTATTTGCTTCGGTTCCGCATGCTGACCGGTTTCTAAAAAAAAAGAAAAATAGCAGCGTAGGGAGATAATTACTTATTTTGGAAAAATAAAACCAATGTCCAAGTAGTGTCGAAACCTCGTCGGAATTTTTCTAAAAAAAAATATAAAACCAAAAGTTATCTTTTAGTTTGATTCATTAAAAAAAAACATATAAAAATTGTTCTTTTCTTTTTAAGAAAATAAAAGGGTATTTATTTTTAAAAAAAATAATAATAAATAAAATGGAAAACTCATAATTCAAAAAATGTGTTGTTTCTTTTGTAGCACCCTTTTATAAATTCGGACTAATAGTCCAAATATTACAAAAAACAAAAACAAAAAAATATTTTTTTTAGTATTTATCTTTCTCCAAAAATAATACTTATTCTTGATTGCTAGGTTTATTTGATTTTCTCTATTCACGATATGACCGAACTACGCCGGTTTGATTCTCGCACGGGGTGAGATACGTAGGCAACCCTCGGCTGGTCCAACCTCCCGTTTTTGCAAAAAATCTAGATAATTTTAATTTTTGAATCTAATAAAGTTTATCACCCTAAATAAATGTGCAGGATGAGCACGATACAAAATGAATCGTTTTCAATAATGACCAAGATCCCTTTTGAGTTGCGATTATGGTGGAACGACTTAGGCAAAGAGGGGCAAGGCAAAGTGAGGAAATATCTGAAAAATCTCCCGGATTTACTAGACATTCAGCCTCGGGGTGATATTATCAGATCATTGGTCACTTACTGGGACTCGGCGCACAATGTATTCCATTTTTCAGACTTCGAACTCACCCCGACGCTGGAGGAAATAGCGGGATACATTGGGGGTGATGAAGCTCCGTTAAGGTTCAAGTACTTGATTGCACCTAGGGCCGTCACGGTACACCGATTTTTGGATTTTCTGAAAATACCCCGAACATTTCACCATCCAGATCTTGCCAAAGGTTTCTGCAGTCTCCATCTCATGTATGCTAGATACGGTCATGAGGGCGGGTTCAATAAGCCGGATTTCAAACTATGTAGTAAAGGCAACCGACAAAAATGGGACGAACACAGGCAGTTGGCTTTCATGACGGCCTTCTTAGGTCTTATAGTGTTCCCGAGGAAGGACGGCAACATCGATCTAAGAATAACTGGGGTTGTTAGTACTTTGCTTACCCAAGATAAAAGTACTCTGGCGCCTATGATTATGGCTGACATTTTCCGGGCTCTCACTGTTTGTCGAGCCAGGGGTGACTTCTTCGAAGGATGTAACCTACTGTTGCAAATGTGGATGACCGATCATTTATGCCATCGCTCCTCACTTTTGGGTTATGGTTCGCCAGAGAAAACTTGTATTGGAGAATTCTACACGAGAATCAAGGGCTCAATTTACCTGAGGGAGTCACATCATGGACCTCATTTCTCCAAACTCTCACTGCCAGCCAAATCTAATGGACGCTCGGATGGTCACCTATCGAGGAAATCATATACATGCCGGCAACCCGGCCTCACTTTCTGTTGATGGGACTGAAAAGTATCCAACCCTATGCACCGTATCGGGTTTTGAGGCAACTTGGGAGGTACCAAGTGGTACCGAAAGATGAAGATTTGAGTACCCAAGTGATTGAAATCAGTCCGAACGGTCATTTCCCTGAAGAAGAAGTTCGCCAAATCTGGAGTGAATGCCAACATCTGACAGCAAACACTTGTGTGATCGATACGGCAAAAGGGGAAGTCGCCCCAGGATATCACACTTGGTTTAGAGGTAGCCTGCCTCACGAAAGACCGGCTAAGAGGCCACATCTCAAAGATTTCGTAGAATCATCCCAAGGGCAATGGAATTGGTTAGCAAAAGAGAAGGTTTATCGGGCAGAGATTGGCGATTTGAAGCTACAAATAGATAGTTTGAAATTCGATAACAGTGTACAAATCGCGGCGGATCGAAGCGAAAAGAATAGGTTGATCCAAGAGAATGAAGAACTTAAGGCCCAAGTCCAAAAATTGAGATTGTCTCTTGATGAGAAACCCAGAAGTCAATCAGACCAGCGGTTGATAAAGGGTTTGAAAAGAGAGATCACGGAATGGCGAGACAGGTTAGAAGAATCCGAAAAGGTCATGACAGAGTTCAAGGCGCGGTGGGGAACAAGAGTAGATAAGCATCGCCGATGTTTGAACCAATTGAAACGTGACCACGAAAAGGCTGTTGCCAAAATAAAGAGGGAGATGGCTACACTTGAGTTTAAAGCAGTTAAGCAGGCCAGGGATTTCCAAATGGAGAGTAGATACTGTTACGACTTGTTGGCCCAAATGAAGGAAGAAGTGCGGCAGCTGAGGGATCAGCACATACATGACTCACAGGTATTCAAGACGTGCAGTGATCAGATAAGGCACCTACTCATAGAAAAGAAACAAACCAGAGACAAGATCAGGGCCATTGCCCATGCCATCATCAGAAGGTGTCAACGATGTGAGAACATGTCCAGCGTTACCGTCCTCTCGGCAGTGATGGGTTATGTCAAGCAGACTATGCATGAGCTGGAGCAACTTGAGAGGGATCTCACACCTAGGACCGCGGCAAGGTCGAACGATGCCCCGCGAACACCAATTTTCAAAACCATAATGCACTCATAATTCAAGCCTGTATCTTAGCATTTTCTGCCTGTTTTTCCATCAGGGTGATTTTTAGTCTATTTTTGAGTCTAGGTTTATTTTCAAAGTTTGCTTTTTCTTTTTTTGTAGTTGGTAATAGACTGCTTCAACAATAAAGAGTTTGTTTCTTTTACTCTCATTTGTGTATTTCGAACTACGTAATGATCTGATTCACGTAGGCATCGTGATACGTAGGCAATCCTCATCGGATCCGGTCGCATTTCTTTTACTACAAAAAACAAAAAAAATATGTATATATAATAAATAAAATAAAAGATATATATAATAAATAAAATAAAAGGAAAACAAAAGAGAAAAAGAAAAGAAAAGAAAAAAGGGAAAAACTAATAAGAGAAAAATGCCGGAATGACGCATGCTCTCGTAGCAAACATATAGTAATCCACTTAACTGTATAGGTGCATCATGCCCAACGTGAGATTAACTATCTATTATTTGCTGCAAAATTAACCGTGCGTTTGTCATTGAGCATTTTCCCAGGGTTTTTGAAAAAGACGGTTGGTTTGGTGAAAGTCTGGCCTCGCACTCATACTTCACGAGGTCAAGGAGAGGTGTTCAACTACCTGTTGTTAGGACCAGAAGCAGTACTCACACTTACTTCACCAGGTCAAAAGGAAGTGTGGAAATGTCTTCGGAAATTCCATTGCAAACAGTCCCCGTCTCTGAGGAGAGCTCAATCTCAGCCGTCCTCACACCTGAATCCGCAACTGCGGAGGAAAATAGAATCCTACGGCTCCGCATGTTGGAAATGCTGGATGACTGGAACAATGGGAAAGAGCCGCCAAGTGTCGTCCTCGGATTCCCTGAATTATTCTCCAGGTCAAGTGGGACTTCTAATGTCCCCATAAATTACCCTGCTACCCCATTTGGGTACCCAGCCACCTCCGCCTTCTCTGCAGGATCACCTTCTGAGCCTCATCCCCGAATGTCGGCCACTGATGCAAGCATGAACATCTTTACTGCATCGCCTTGCCCAGCTACGGCACAGCCTGCCACATACAAGCCAAGCTTTGACTCATCCTCTTTTACATTCCAAGCACCATCGTTCTCAATGGAACCAACTAGGTTCGCTACCAGTACTAATCCTCTACCGCCTCAGTGCGAGCTCGCACCAGGACAGGATCAGGACCCCAGAGTTGTAGAACAAAATGAGATTGCCAAGAGAATGAGAAGCCTTGAACAAAGTCTGAAGAATATGCAAGGATTGAGCGGACAAAAGAGCGTCTCTTACGCCGACCTGTGCATGTTCCCTCACGTGCACCTGCCAACGGGTTTCAAGACCCCCAAATTCGAGAAATACGATGGGCACGGTGACCCCATTGCACATCTTAAGAAATACTGCAACCAATTGCGGGGAGCCGGCGGAAAAGAAGAACTGCTAATGGCATATTTTGGGGAAAGCCTAGTAGGGATAGCTTCGGAATGGTATATGGATCAGGAAATGTCCCGATGGCATATATGGGATGATCTCGCCAGAGATTTTGTAAAACAATTCCAGTATAACATCGACATTGCGCCAGACCGAAACTCTCTGTCGAATTTGAAGAAGAAGCCTTCGGAAAGCTTTAGAGAGTATGCTATTAAGTGGCGTGAACAGGCGTCGAGAGTAAAGCCTCCCATGGATGAAGTGGAAATGGTCACTACCTTTCTCCAGGCTCAAGAGTCTGACTATTTCCAAAACATGATGTCGGCCATGGGTAAGCCATTCGCGGAAGTGATCAAGATTGGAGAGATGGTGGAAAATGGTTTGAAAACGGGTAGGATTCTGAGTCAAGCAGCCATAAGGGAAACTTCCCAGGCCGTCCAAAGCGGGTCTGGAGGAATGACAAGGGGAAAGAAGAAAGAAGAAACGACTATGGCAGCCTCTGAAGCAAGGGAGTATCGTCATCCCAGGCCCCATTTTCCGGAAAGAGCCCCACGCCACTACTACCCCCACTCAAATTTGGCATATGCTCATCAACCTTATATGGTCATGAATGCCCAACCTTATAACCATCCACCACAACAAGCCAACCGAGGCCCAGCTCCACCTCCCAGAAATCAGCCTCCTTACCGCAACCATTATAACCCACAACCCCCGCAGAATAACTACCGCCCCCAGGAGCCACCTCGACGGCGGACTTTCACACCCATCGGTGAACAATACTCTACATTGTTCCCTAAGCTAGTCCAGTTGGGTTTCTTGCAACCAATTCCCCAAACGAGGCAAAGCCCAACATCGCCTTCTTACAAAGCCGAAGTCAGATGCGCCTATCATTCAGGGGCCGAGGGACATGATACAAATGACTGTTGGTCATTGAAGAGAGTGGTCGAAAATTTGATCGAGCAAGGGAAAATAGTGCTAAGGGACGAGGAAGTCCCGAACGTAACTAACAATCCATTACCTGCTCACAATAATGGGCCGCTGATCGGCATGATTTGTGAAGACAAAGAGTTCGACCCTGCCTTAAAAGCCATAATTGCCATTGTCGACACAGGGAAGAGGCCTGAAATAGACCAGAAATTAGAAAAGGGGAAGGAGGCCAAGGCTGTAAAGAGCAAGCCTGAAAAGAAGGTGGAGAAGAAAGTGGTACCAGCAAAGGGTGGAATTCTTTACATACCGCGAGGTCAAGCCGAGAAGACGCAGAACTTCGGGATCAAAAAGACAAAGCCTATGTACATGCCGAAAGGGGCCTATGTGGTCCGGGGGACGATTCAACCACCTCGGCTGAATGAGCCAGTGGTTATCGGACGCGTGCCACAAAAGCCAATGACCAACCCGTCCACAGTGCCGTGGAATTATCAAAAGACTTTGGTGATGTACAAAGGTAAAGAGGTCATGGGAGAACTTCCAGAAAATACTTTCATTGGAGGGTACTCAAATACCCAAGAACTGAACAACGCCACACAAAGGCGCTTCCCTCCAAAGAAGCCTGTGAGTGTTGAAGAAGCGAAAGTGTTCTTCCAACAAATGAAGATGCCGGATTACGAAGTGATAGATCAGCTGCGCAAGTACCCCGAGCAAGTATCCATGCTGTCATTATTAATGAGGTCAACCGAGCATCAAAAGATCCTGCTGAAAACCCTGAATGAAGCATATGTACCAGTTGAAACCTCGGTGGAGCAACTAGAGCGGATGACAGAAAGATTCTTCGCCGTCAACCAAATCTCTTTCAGCAAGAATGATTTACCCCCGGAAGGAGCAGCACACAACAAGGCCTTGCATTTAACAGTTAAATGCGAGGACTACTATGTCAAGCGGGTAATGTTGGATGGAGGCTCAGGCGTTGACATTTGCCCGCTCTCCACGCTACAAAGGATGGAAATTGGGACCGAAAGAATCCAACCCAACAATGTCTGCGTAAGAGCTTTCGACGGCATCAAAAGAGATACCATGGGAGAAATAGACCTGATGTTGGTCATAGGACCAGTCGAATTTCGAGTAACCTTCCAGGTGATCGACATGGACACATCCTACAATTTTCTCCTTGGCAGACCTTGGATCCATGCGGCAGGAGCCGTTCCTTCCACTCTTCACCAGATAGTGAAGTTCGAGTACGAAGACCGAGAGATCGTGGTCCACGGGGAAGATGAGCATGCCATTTATCGGGATCCATCCATCCCGTACCTTGAACCAAGAGAAGGGAGCGAACATACGGTCTATCAAGCTTTCGAGGTGGTACTGGCAGAGCAGCACGAAGAGGGAGTACCTTGCCCCCAGCCTTTCTTGTCTAACGCTTCGGTCATGGTGGCCAAAGAGATGATCCGGCACGGATTTAGGCCAGGGAAGGGACTTGGACGAACCCTTCAGGGAATAACAGAACCCATTACTTTACCAGTCATCAAGAAACCTTTTGGACTAGGTTTCAAACCTACTCCAGCAGACAAAAAATGGGCAAAGAAAAGGAGAAATGAGGGCTGGAAGTTGCCTCAACCACTGCCGGATTTATATGCGACTTCGGTCAGGCCAAGGTACGCTGAAGAAGAAGATGATGAGGTCTTCACAGCTGAGGAAATCGAGGAAATATATGGGGCGATGAGAGAAATGCTCTACGAGGTCCACATGGTTCAACCAGGTGAAGGAACGAGCACTGCTGAGATGCTGTACATGGGGCCAAGCGCCCAACTTCAAAACTGGGAGGCTACGCCATTCCCGACTAGACGGAAGTCCGGGTAGACCTGTCCTGCCACCTTTCCTGTGTCACAAGTTATCTCCAGGACATAACTTGAACGTTTTCTTCTTCTCATTTGTTGCTTTTAATTCCTAGTTGTAAACATTGTTGTCTTCCAACTTTCCAAAGAAAAAAAAATAAAAAAAATCATCGTTGCTTTCCTATTCTTTCTTCTGTTCTAATTTTTTGTTACTTTTTCCTTTTTATCTTTCTTTTCAGTCCTAATAATGCGGCTTTAAATATGACATGCTTGCGGACTTCACGCCCAGATCACAATGAGTTATTTAACTGCGAATTAATGAACCCAGAACCAGAATATGATGCGGAAGAGGCTTTTAGGGAGATAAACCGAGAGTTAGAATATTTCGAGAATAAACCTAAGCCAAATCTGAATGACACTGAACCGGTAAATTTAGGAACCCCGGAAGAAATCCGGGAGACCAAGATAAGCATTCACACGGACAAGAAAACGCGAGAGGCGATAATTCAACTTCTTTTTGAATTCAAAAACGTGTTTGCTTGGTCATATGATGACATGCCGGGACTAGGTGTTGATCTAGTGGTTCATAAATTGCCCATTCATCCTGATTGTCCTCCAGTTCAACAGAAGCAACGAAAGTTCAAAACGGAAGTCAGTGACAAGATTAAAGAGTAGATCACCAAGCAGCTGAAAACGGGAGTGATCCGGGTAGTCCAATATACAACATGGTTGGCGAATGTGATTCCAGTACCGAAAAAGGACGGGAAAACTCGGGTATGTGTAGATTACCGAGATCTGAACAGAGCAAGTCCTAAAGATAATTTCCCGCTGCCCAACATCCACATCCTCGTTGATAATTGTGCCAAACACGAGATACAGTCTTTTGTAGATTGTTATGCTGGGTATCATCAGGTACTGATGGATGAAGAGGACGCCGAGAAAACTGCCTTCACCACGCCTTGGGGCACCTACTGTTACCGGGTCATGCCATTTGGTTTGAAGAATGCTGGGGCTACTTACATGAGGGCCATGACTGCCATTTTCCATGACATGATGCACCAGGAAATAGAGGTGTACGTGGATGACGTGATAGTCAAGTCTAGGACGCAGGATAATCACATCCAAGACTTGAGGAAGTTCTTCGAGAGGCTAAGGAAGTATGACTTGAAGCTAAACCCAGCCAAATGTGCTTTCGGAGTTCCGTCGGGCAAACTTTTGGGTTTCATCGTAAGCAGGAGAGGTATCGAGCTAGATCCAACTAAGATAAAATCCATCAGAGATCTGCCTCCCCCAAGAACAAAGAAAGACGTGATGAGTCTTTTGGGCAGGTTAAACTACATCAGTCGGTTTATTGCCCAGCTGACGAGCACGTGTGAGCCCATATTCAAGCTGTTAAGGAAAGATGCGGCGATTAAGTGGACAACTGAGTGTCAAGAAGCCTTTGATAAAGTCAAAGAATACCTTTCGAATCCCCCGGTCTTGGTCCATCCAGAACCGGGAAGGCCACTTTTCTTGTATCTAACAGTCTTGGAGAATTCTTTTGGCTGCATCCTCGGGCAACACGACGTAAGCGGAAAGAAGGAGCAAGCAATCTACTATTTGAGCAAGAAATTCACCGGCTACGAGGCCAAATACACTCTGATGGAAAGGACATGCTGCGCTCTCACATGGGTTGCTCAAAAGCTAAGACATTATCTCCAAGCCCACACTACATTCCTCATAAGAAGGTTGGATCCTTTGAAGTATATATTTCAGAAACCAATGCCTACTGGGAGACTGGCTAAATGGCAAATCTTGCTTACGGTATTCGACATAGTTTATGTCACCCGCACGGCGATGAAAGCCCAGGCGTTAGCAGATCATTTGGCCGAAAATCCGGTTGATGAGGAATACCAGCCATTGGATACCTACTTTCCAGATGAAGAGGTAAACACCGTAGAAGTGATCTCGGAGGAAGCTCATGTTTGGAAGATGTTCTTTGACGGAGCCGTGAACGCCAAGGGTATAGGGATTGGGGCAATTTTGATCTCGCCTTCCGGTCAGCATTATCCCGCCACAGCTAGACTGCGTTTCTTTTGCACAAACAATACAGCTGAGTATGAAGCCTGCATTATGGGCATGCATATGGCAATCGATCAGGATGTCGAAAACTTACTGATTATGGGAGATTCTGACCTGATCATCCGACAAGTTCAAGGCGAGTGGGAAACTCGGGATGTCAAACTTATCCCATACCGACAACATGTGGAGGACCTCAGCAAGCGCTTTACCTCAATAGAGTTCAGGTATATTCCGAGGTGTCACAATGAGCTGGCAGATGCACTTGCTACCTTGGCTTCAATGTTACCTTACCCGGGCAACGCCCACGTCGATCCTTTGGAAATCCAAATCAAGGAAAGACACGGTTACTGCAGTGTAATCGAGGCGGGATCAAATACGCAGCCTTGGTACCATGACATAAAGAAATTCCTGAAGACACAAGAATACCCCGAGCACGCTACTGGAGATCAAAAAAGGACCATTAGGCGACATGCAAGTGGTTTCTTTCTGAGCGGCGAATTGTTGTATAAGAGGACCCCGGACCTCAATCTCCTAAGATGTGTCGATATCGAGGAAGCGAGAAAGATCATGCACGAAGTACACGCAGGTGTGTGCGGACCTCACATGAACGGGTATGTCTTAGCGAAGAAAATCCTTAGAGCAGGTTATTACTGGATGACCATGGAAAAGGATTGCTTCAGCTTCGTTCGGAAATGTCATCAGTGTCAGGTGCACGGTGATTTGATTCATGCACCTCCCACGGAACTGCATCCCATGTCCGCACCATGGCCATTTGTCGCTTGGGGCATGGACGTCATTGGACCAATTGAACCAAAGACCTCGAACGGACACAGGTTTATACTAGTTGCCATAGACTACTTTACGAAATGGGTAGAGGCTGTCACTCTCAAGTCGGTCACCAAGAAAGTTGTGGTGGATTTTGTACACTCAAATCTTATCTGTCACTTCGGTATTCCTGCGACTATCATTACAGATAACGCAGCAAACTTGAACAGTCACTTGATGGGAGATGTATGCGAGCAGTTCAAGATAACGCATAGGAATTCTACTCCTTATCGGCCGAAAGCCAATGGTGCTATGGAAGCTGCAAATAAAAACATCAAAAAGATTTTGAGGAAAACAATACAAAGTTCCCGACAGTGGCATGAGCAGTTACCTTTTGCATTATTGGGGTACCGCACTACGGTACACACATCGGTGGGAGCGACTCCTTATCTTTTGGTTTATGGGACCGAGGCTGTAATACCGGCAGAGGTAGAAATTCCTTCGCTTCGAATCATTGTCGAAGCAGAAATCGAGGACAGCGAGTGGGTTAAGACTCGGTTAGAGCAATTGACGTTGATTGATGAAAAGCGGATGGCTGCAGTTTGTCACGGACAGTTATACCAACGAAGGATGGCCCGTGCTTACAACAAGAAAGTCCGACCCCGGAATTTCGAAGTAGGTCAGCTGGTACTGAGGCGTATTCTGCCGCATCATGAAGAAGCAAAAGGAAAGTTTGCCCCAAATTGGAAAGGCCCATACATCGTAAGGAAAATATTGCCAAGAGGAGCATTGTATTTAGGTGATATCGAAGGAAATGACCCCGACACAGCAGTAAATGCAGATGCAGTCAAGAGGTATTACGTCTAAATCATACTCCAGTGGTCCTGACACGTTGAAAATGGCGAAGGTGTTTATTCCCCACTACTCCCCAAACACTACCCAATTCTCTTTACCAACTTTTGAGCCGCTTACAAAACAAAAAAAACAAACAAAAAAAAAAAGAAGAGAAAAAAAAAACAAAAAAAAAAACAAAGAAAGAAAACAAAAACAAAATTTGATTGAGGCCTGAACTACGTTTGACTTGATTCCGAAAGGATACGTAGGCAGCCTCTCCCTGAGGTTCAGTCACACCAACAGTAAAATCCCATTCACCCTGAAATTGAAAACCGGGGCACGTCGAGCATTTGAGAAGCTAGTATCATCTACCTTTCTTTACCAAGCACAAGCCTTTAAATCAATTACCGAATATGGTGGGGAACCAATAAGCGTCACAAATGGAGACCAGCACACTCTGAATTGAGAGAGATAAAATGAGAGAGTCTCGGCGGTGAAAACCTTCGGGCACCACGAGGCGACGGGAGTAGAGAAACCAAAATGAGAGAGCTTGTTTAGTTAAAACTCGCAAAGAGTGCTATCAAGCGATGACAGGAAGAGAAATGAGAGAGGTCAGCCAGCGAAAACCCGCAAAGGGCGTTGTTGGCCGAAAAGGAATGACGCCACCCCAAGAAGGTCTCGGCAAAGTTCCACCGGTTTTGGAATCACAAATCTGTTCTGGTTTAGGAAAACGCAAGTTCATGGAAGGTCGGACGTCCAGTCCAAAAGAGCATGTCATGTCATTTAAAGCCAGCGTTATCTTCCTCAGATAAGTCTTTCTCGTCCCGAAAAGGGTATTCCTTTTCTGATTTGTTTTCCCCTTTCTTTGTTTCTTTTCGAATCCCTTTTGCATTTTTAACCCCGAGTTCAGGACACACCGGAAAGGACAGGTGGCATGGTTTGTTTGCACGGAATCCCGTCTCATGAAGGAAAGCACCTCATCTCGTTGATATGATTACCCAAGCATGATGAATCGTGACGTTTGATGGTGTTCCGGAGTAAAGAAGAAAGAGAGAAATCTTGAAATCTTCCCCAGCAAGTCCACCTTTGGACAAATCCCCACAGAGTCTCCCCCTGTACAAAACCCCACAGAGTTTCTCTTTGTACAATCTCCCACAAAGTCTCCCCAGTAAAAAAAAAAAAAAAATCCCCGTTGGAATTTCATCAGCACATCCCCAGCGAGTCCTTTGTAAATATTCCCCAACAAGCTTACTCCAACAAACCCTAGAAAGCCCGCTTTGAAACAAATCCCCAGCACGTCCCCAGCGAGCCCCTTTGTAAATATTCCCCCCACAGAGTTTCCTTTTGTACAAATCCCCACAGAACACCTCCAATAAAATCCCCGTTGAGAACCTTCAATCAAAACGGGACAAAAGAGAAAAGGGCCTTATGAGGCAAATCATCGCAGAATCTGGAAATACAAGCCTAAACAGCCTAGAAGGGTTTCGCCATTCGAATCAAATCAATGGCGGAACTTCACAACAGAAATAAAGATGCAAGAAAGCAACTGGGAACGATCAAGGTCACCAAACCGACCGTCATTTCCGAACTAACAAACGATTCTTTGTTTGAAAGGTTGAAACATGAATAATCCAAGACAACCATGCAAAAAGCGGGTGTCGCCCAAAGAAGAAGATGCACGGGTTCAAGAAACATTTTGGCAATAAGGAATTCACTCAAAAGGCAAGTTCCCGCAAAACTCCCTTTTATCTTCTATTAAAACAAGAAAACTCAAAAATAGATCGCGTAGTATTCTCGAGCTTTTTAATGCAATCAGCATTAGGGTTTTAAACCCTAAACTGAATTTTCCTTTTAGTCAGCATTAGGGTTTTAAACCCTAAACTGAACTTTTCCCTTTCAGCCAGCATTAGAGTTTTAAACTCTAAACTGAGCTTTTTCCATGCAATCAGCATTAGGGTTTTAAACCCTAAACTGAATTTTCCTTTTAGTCAGCATTAGGGTTTTAAACCCTAAACTGAACTTGTCCCTTTCAGCCAGCATTAGAGTTTTAAACTCTAAACTGAGCTTTTTCATGCAATCAGCATTAGGGTTTTAAACCCTAAACTGAATTTTCCTTTTAGTCAGCATTAGGGTTTTAAACCCTAAACTGAACTTTTTTCTTTCAGCCAGCATTAGAGTTTTAAACTCTAAACTGAGCTTTTTCATGCAATCAGCATTAGGGTTTTAAACCCTAAACTGAATTTTCCTTTCAGCCAGCATTAGGGTTTTAAACCCTAAACTGAGCTTTTCCATGCAATCAGCATTAGGGTTTTAAACCCTGAACTGAATTTTTCCTTTAGTCAGCATTAGGGTTTTAAACCCTAAATTGAACTTTTTTCATTCAGCCAGCATTAGGGTTTTAAACCCTGAACTGAGCTTTCCATGCAGTCAGCATTAGGGTTTTACCCTAAACTGAATTTTCCTTTTAGTCAGCATTAGGGTTTTAAACCCTAAACTGAACTTTTCCCTTTCAGCCAGCATTAGAGTTTTAAACTCTAAACTGAGCTTTTTCCATGCAATCAGCATTAGGGTTTTAAACCCTAAACTGAATTTTCCTTTTAGTTAGCATTAGGGTTTTAAACCCTAAACTGAACTTTTCCCTTTCAGCCAACATTAGAGTTTTAAACTCTAAACTGAGCTTTTTCCATGCAATCAGCATTAGGGTTTTAAACCCTAAACTGAATTTTCCTTTTCGTCAGCATTAGGGTTTTAAACCCTAAACTGAACTTTTCCCTTTCAGCCAGCATTAGAGTTTTAAACTCTAAATTGAGCTTTTTCATGCAATCAGCATTAGGGTTTTAAACCCTAAACTGAATTTTCCTTTTAGTCAGCATTAGGGTTTTAAACCCTAAACTAAACTTTTTCCTTTCAGCCAGCATTAGTGTTTTAAACTCTAAACTGAGCTTTTTCATGCAATCAGCATTAGGGTTTTAATCCCTAAACTGGATTTTCCTTTTAGTCAGCATTAGGGTTTTAAACCCTAAACTGAACTTTTCCCTTTCAGCCAGCATTAGAGTTTTAAACTCTAAACTGAGCTTTTTCCATGCAATCAGCATTAGGGTTTTAAACCCTAAACTGAATTTTCCTTTTCGTCATCATTAGGGTTTTAAACCCTAAACTGAACTTTTCCCTTTCAGCCAACATTAGAGTTTTAAACTCTAAACTGAGCTTTTTCATGCAATCAGCATTAGGGTTTTAAACCCTAAACTGAATTTTCCTTTTAGTCAGCATTAGGGTTTTAAACCCTAAACTGAACTTTTTCCTTTCAGCCAGCATTAGAGTCTTAAACTCTAAACTGAGCTTTTTCATGCAATCAGCATTAGGGTTTTAAACCCTAAACTGAATTTTTCCTTTAGTCAGCATTAGGGTTTTAAACCCTAAACTGAACTTTTTCCTTTCAGCCAGCATTAGAGTTTTAAACTCTAAACTGAGCTTTTTCATGCAATCAGCATTAGGGTTTTAAACCCTAAACTGAATTTTCCCTTTAGTCAGCATTAGGGTTTTAAACCCTAAACTGAACTTTTTCCTTTCAGCCAGCATTAGAGTTTTAAACTCTAAACTGAGCTTTTTCATGCAATCAGCATTAGGGTTTTAAACCCTAAACTGAATTTTCCTTTTAGTCAGCATTAGGGTTTTAAACCCTAAACTGAACTTTTTCCTTTCAGCCAGCATTAGAGTTTTAAACTCTAAACTGAGCTTTTCCATGCAATCAGCATTAGGGTTTTAAACCCTAAACTGAATTTTCCTTTCAGCCAGCATTAGAGTTTTAAACTCTAAACTGAGCTTTTCCATGCAATCAGCATTAGGGTTTTAAACCCTAAACTGAATTTTCCTTTTAGTCAGCATTAGGGTTTTAAAACCCTAAACTGAACTTTTTCCTTTCAGCCAGCATTAGAGTTTTAAACTCTAAACTGAGCTTTTTCATGTAATCAACATTAGGGTTTTAAACCCTAAACTGAATTTTCCTTTTAGTCAGCATTAGGGTTTTAAACCCTAAACTGAACTTTTTCCTTTCAGCCAGCATTAGAGTTTTAAACTCTAAACTGAGCTTTTCCATGCAATCAGCATTAGGGTTTTAAAACCCTAAACTGAATTTTCGGCCCCGACCCGTTTACACCCGGACCGAACCCAAACCCTCAACACTTGAAACGACACCGTTTCACTTAAGACCATCAGATCCAAACCGTAGATCTAGATTGATCTAACGGTTGAGATCAACCCACCCACTAACTATATAAGCCTAGATCCTTACCCTGCCCCCCTATCCAATACCCCAGCCTCGTCGTCTTCACCCAAACCCACAAACCCTAGAGCCGCCCCTGTACTCTTCACCATGAAAACCGGCGGCATGAACGCCGGTGACCTCGCCCTGAACACCATAGAACCCCCTCACCACCCTGAACATAAACCTGTTAACCGTTTGGTTCGAATCACCCCCCAGGTCCTCGAATCTTCATTTGAAGATTCGAGTCAAAACTCGATCTACACCAACCAACCCCAACTTCACACCAGACACTCCCCGGACCCTCCTCGTGACCAAACCATACTTGGTTTGGTCCGAATCTGACCAGGGAAGCATGAATCCCGGATCTGAGTTTTGAAAAATTGTGTAGTTCTTCGTCACTGGTTCATACCGGTTCAACCGAAGAGATTAAGGTCTAATGGACTTTAATCAAAGTGTTTCTCATCTGAGAAACACTTCGATTAAAGTCCATTCAGCCTTAAGAAAAGTTTGTCCAAATCCGAGTTCAAACTTTTAACTTTTCAAGTTTTAAGGTAAGTCTGCTTTCTTTCCTTTATTTGTTTTAGTCCGTGTGATTGTTTTAAAAGTCTGTTCATATTTGTTTTGATTTTATCAACTTTTGTTTGTCCACTTTACTTAAACCTCTGTGTTTGTCTAAATCCCCCCCTCCTATTCTGATAATGCATGTGTATTGGTTGTGTTTCGAGTTTGGATTGACTAGTTAACTCCTCGAGTGCATTTCTGCTTAGTCAGTATAATTCAAACCATGTATCGATACTGTTTAAATGTTTGATTTTTGGCTACTATTGTGTATGTTAATGCTAATATAGTCGAGTCGACATGTGTCGTCAATTAGTTTCAACTGTCCGAACAATAACAAATCAACTTGCTTCTGTTGAACATTTGCCTGAATCAATTAAGAACCAAGTCCTGTTACTTATAGTCGTGAATGTGATTTCAGAAACCTAAGGCTTGGTCTGTAACTGAAATCTGAGTTGGTGGCATGTGCACTTGTGCACAGCATGTGCATTGTGCACAGCCTGTGGCCTGCATAAAGGTCTTTGTTAAGTTTTAAACAATTTGACAGCATATGCTGTCAGATACATCCCACTGCCCATACTTTACTTTAGTTTAAAGAAGTATTAAACCTTTTAAAAGTTAAATCTGCCAGGGAATGTTGATGGGGTTATATACTTAAATAACTAATTGGAATCTAAAAATGAAAAAAGGGCACATGGGAGGGGTACTGTGAGATTCTATCAGGCTGTCAAAAGTTGTAATATGAAGGCTTATAAAAGGGAGAATCAGAGGGAAAAGAAAGACTGGATTTTGAGAGCTGTAAAAGAAAATACACAGACGGTGAGGAGTTTTGAAAGAGAGAGTTTGAAATACATACAAAAGAGACAGAATTGAGGGGGAGAGACAGAATTGGGATATACAGGATAGAATCAGAGGATATAGAAAGGATTAGAGAAAAAAAAATAGATAGACTGTGAGGAATACTTTGAAAGAGAGAGCTGGAATACACACTGATAGAGACACACAGACAGAGCACACAGAGGTAGGGGAGGATACTAAGAGGGAACATCTGAGAGTTCAATTTTTTTGGAAACAGAAAACTGGAAAAGAATTTTTGTCTGATAACTCAAACAGACAGAACCATAAGTTGCTTCCTTTCCTTTTGTTTCTGACTTTACTAAATCTGGACCTGTTCTGTGCAACACTGATTTCTCACAACTGAGTCTGCTTGTTTGTTGTTTGTTCTACTTGAAAGTTTTGGTTAGTTGGGGTTGATCTCATTCCATTTGTTTTGTGAGTTGTGATTGCTACTCTTCTGTTTCTTGGTGCTGTTGCTATACTGCCTTGCTGCTACTGTTAGTGCTGTTACTGCTGCTGCATTTGTTCATTGTTACTCTACTGATTGCCCTGTTTTTCAATTGCAAATATTCCCAGGTACACAACCTTTGAACCATGTATTGTTGAAAGTTTGAAGTTGAAGCAAAAATAAAGAAATGAACATCAGTTTATGTTATAGCATTGGTGTAAAAAGATAGTTCGAATGTTAGTTGGGCCTGTATTTTTACTGCAAACTGTGAATATTCTGTATAAACTAGCGATCCATTCTATTTAAGATGAACTGTTAGATAGCATGGCTCAACAGTAATGACAGTATGACATAGACAGCATGTTTGATTTAGTATACATTCAGTTCAGTATAACACTTGTTTGGTTTAGTTATGACTGTATAACATAGAGTCATGGTAAGCACTTGTATGTATTTTGCCTAGACCACTGAATTGACAAATCTATGGTACTAGGTCCGGGATAAATGTATCCCAAACAAACTCTCATGCAGTCACATTAAGAGTTTGGCTATGAAGGCCAGCTTTCCTGTCGGATTATGTGCTCCAATATAAGTTCGATATCGGGTTTCGGTATAGATTCTTTGTTTCGAAATAATGTGATGATTGTTGAGAGAAACTAATAGTCATTTTGAGTTCATTTAGTAGTAATTTTCCTAATAAACAGCCGATTTCGTTTATCAATTTCAAATAGGTTAGAGTGTTAAAATAGAACTTGGAGGTCGTTAAATATAACTCAATATATGTTGTTAGTTTGTTGCAATCTCACTTAGCAAATTAATAAGTATATTCACTCGATGAAGACGAAGCATGAGGTAACCCTCACCTCATGAACAATCAATCAGGTAATCAAACAAGTTTAGGTTCGACAAACATAATAAGGATTCAGTCTGTATTTGTTCAAACAAGCAAAGTTCGGCATCGTCCTTCTCTTTAAAGATAAACGTAGTAGAAATGTATCCACTGTAGGGTACCCTTCTAAAATAATGAGACGAGCCTCGCCAAATAAAAAATGCAAATTGCGGGGCCCTCAATAATTGATCATGATAAATACTTAGAATTTGGGACAGACTGTTTAGTGAATTTCACTGCCTTCCCCAAAGATAATAACGCGTTTAGATTCTTTAGGCGCGACTTTAAGTAAATTATATTCTTAAAAATTGGGTGCACATTGATGTGACCCAAATCCAAGTCTCAACGGAGTCGAAATATGTTAACAACTACGGGTGCATTGATTGTGACGTGGTTCGAGATGCATTTTCATGACGTTGCAATTCTATAAAAATAAATGATAATAATAAAAGCGGTTTAAACTTAATAAAAGCACATAAGTCACAACATGTATTTAAATCAGATATTTAGCCATTATAACAATTTAAGCGACCGTGCTAGAACCACGGGATTCGAGGGTGCCTAACACCTTCCCTCGGGTCAACAGAATTCCTTACTTAGAATTTTTGGTTCGCAGACTTCATTTGGATAAGTCGAAAATTTCCTCGATTTGGGATTCAAGATAAACCGGTGACTTGGGACACCAAAACCAAACCTTTCCCAAGTGGCGACTCTGAATTAAACAAATAATCCCATTTCGAATATTGTCACTTAAATTGGAAAAACTCCACCCGCACATTTAACCCTTCGGGGGCGGGCGCGCAAAAAGGAGGTGTGACACTTGTCGATACTGTTAAATGTTTCATTTTTGGTTACGGTTGTATGAGTTATAACTAGTATAGTCGAGTCGACAAATGTCGTCAATTAATTTCAGTAGTTCAAATGTTAACGATTGCACCTGTTGCTTGCAGCAACTTTGTTTTTATCAAAGTAAGGATCAAGTAGGTTCACTTATAGTTGCTATATTTGAATCTGAGGGTAGATTGTTAATTGAAATCTGAGTTGATGGCATGTGCACTTGTGCACAGCATGTGCATTGTGCACAGCCTGTTTCCTGCATAAAAGGGCTTTGGATTTAAAAATGGTTTGACAGCATGTGCTGTCAGACTACATCCTGCTGCCCATGCTTGTTTTTAGTTAATAAAATGGGAAAGTTTAAGCCTGCCAGGGGAATGATGGGGTTAATACTTAATTAGCTAAAGTGGAACTGAAAATGGAAGGCACATGGGAGGGGTATGGTGATATTCTAAACAGGCTGTTAAAAGGGGTAATGTGAAGGATTATAAAGGGAGGTGGAGGACATCTGATGAGAACAGAAGATTTGAGAGGAGAAAAATACACACACTGTGAGGAATTTTTGAAAGAGAGAGTTGAAATACATACAGATATATATACATACAGACAGAGCATACAGAGATAGAGAGAGACACTGAGAGGGAACATCTCAGAGTTCAAATTCTGAAAACGGGAACTGGAAAAGATTTCTTTTAATAACTTCAGTATAATTTCAAAACTGAAGATTGGTTTTAGATTTTGGAAAGAAAGGAGATAGAGGGTGGATATACAGAAAGCAGAAACTGTCTTTTCTTCCTGCTAATTGTTCGATTCCCAGTTTGTTTAACCTGTTTCAAATAAGTGCTGATTTCCCCTCAAGTATCAGCTAGGTTTCTTTTGTTTTGGTTCTTATTGGTTTGCCTTCTTTTGGAGTTGGACCGTTTGAATCCTGAGCCCACTTCTCTGCTTATTGCTGTCATTTTTGTTGCCTCTGCCCATTGGCTATAACTGCATCTTGCACTGGGATTTTGTTTCTATTTGGTTACCTGCTGCTGCTGCTGCTATTTGGTTTCCTGCTGCTGCTGACCTTTCCCTGTCATTCTCTTCTTCCTCTTTGCATTTCAGCATTCCAGGTACACATTTCAAATCCTATGTGGGTGTAAACTGTAACCGTTCGAAAGCATGAAATGAAAGGAATTCCAAGAAGTTTAAATGTCTGTCTGTAATGCTCGTGGTCTATTGCTCCTTTCGTATGAATTGATCAGTGTATAATTCAATAGTAAAAAATGCCAGTTAGTTAATGCTTAAGCTGAGTTTTAGCCTCTTGTATCTTAGTTTATAGTTGTTTGTTGATATGGGTTAAGTAATGGTGTGGTACGTAGGATGTACAAATATTTGACACAGTGACTGATCAGATTCTTGTTTTAGCTATAATGATATGCATAGGATAGGATACTTCCACCTTACACAATGATGTTCTGTTTTATTTTAGTTTCTTTCGTCAAAACCCGCTAGGCAGTATATAGGAGCGCGTTTGAACCCCCAGTGATAATAATGCTTAGTGGGTTAATTCCCTTAACCTAGCCTAAATGAGTCTAGTTTGAATTCAATTCAAGAGATGTTTTGGATATGAGCATAGCATTTGTCACGTAATTTCTTTATCAAAGTAGAACATTTCTCATAAAAGTAGGACGTCTTTTACTTTACAAATAGCTAATCAGAAATTGATAAGATTTAGGCCCAAAGCATATACTTGAATTGACATGTATCTTCTTTCTTCTATTTTAGATTGAACATAGTTAGAAATGTAGCCACTTTAGGATATCCTTTTCTAAAATAGAGGCGAGCCTCGCCAAACAAAAATGCAAAATTGCGTGGCTCTCAATAAATAACCATAATAATTATTTAGAGTCCAGGATAGGCCGTTTAGCGAATTTCATGGCCTTCCACAAAAATAATAACGCGTTAGACCCTTTAGGCGCGGCTTAATTAAACCATATTTTTAAATTCGGATGCACGTTGATGTGACCCAAATCCAAATCTCAACAAAGTCCAAATGTGTTGACGATCACGGGCGCATTGATTGTGACGTGGTTTGAGATGCATTTTCACGACGTTGCAATTCTATAAAAATAAGTGATAATGATAAAAGCGGTTTAAACTTAATAAAAGCACGTAAGTCATAACATGTATTTAAATCAGATATTTAGCCATTATAACAATTTAAGCGACCGTGCTAGAACCACGGGATTCGAGGGTGCCTAACACCATCCCTCGGGTCAACAGAATTCCTTACTTAGAATTTCTGGTTCGCAAACTTTATTTGGAAAAGTCGAAAATTTCCTCGATTTGGGATTCAAGATAAACCGGTGACTTGGGACACCAAAAGCCAAACCTTTCCCAAGTGGCGACTCTGAATTAAATAAATAATCCCATTTCGAATATTGTCACTTAAATTGGAAAAACTCCACCCGCGCATTTAACCCTTCGGGGCAGGCGCGCAAAAAGGAGGTGTGACAGCTCTGGCGACTCCGCTGGGGAATATAAACCCAGAACCACTGGTTCAGGGTTCAAGAATTCGAGCTTAGAATAATTGTTATATTTGGCTTTATTATCTGATCTTTATTACATGTTTTTGCATAATGTGCCAAATGTTGATTTTACCGCTTTGATATTATCTGAACTGTATATAAACTGTGCCGAAACCCTTCTCTTCTTACCTCCGGGGAGAAGCTCGCTGGTCGAGACTCCCTATTCTGTTAGTGTCAATACCTGAAATAAGAAAGAGGTCGGACAAGTTACAAAGCCGGACGATCTCGCGGGTCCCCGGTACGTAGCCCCCTCCTCGACTCGAGTTGTCCGCTCGGGTACACAGTCTAGAACAAATGCCCAGGTTATAAACCTAGTATAACGAAACCTCATGCCGGATCCCTAGTAGGAACGTTTATCTGCATTATGTTGCATCTGACTTAGGGGGCTCAACACAGGGGTTGGGCCCGTCTAGGACAGGCAACTTGAAATGAAAAAGACCACCCTGCTGCATCCTATTTGTTTTGTGCATTTATTTGCTTCGGTTCCGCGTGCTGACCGGTTTCTAAAAAAGGAAAATAGCAGCGTAGGGAGATGATTACTTATTTTGGAAAAATAAAACCAATGTTCAAGTATTGTCAAAAACCTCGCCGGAATTTTTCTAAAAAAGAATAAAAACAAAATTTGTCCTTTTAGTTTGAATTATTAAAAAAAAAAAAAAAATTCTTTCATGTCCAAAATAAAAAAAAGGTATTTATTTAAAAGTAAAAAAAAATGGAAAATTCATAATTCAAAAAATGTGTTGTTTCTTTTGTAGTACCCCTTTTATAAATTCAGACTAATAGTCCAAATATTGCCTAAAAAAAATAATAATAAATATTTTCTTTGGTCTTTATCTTTTTTTTTTTAAATAATAAAAAATACTTATTCTTGATTTCTAGGTTTATTTGATTTTCTCTATTCATGATATGCCCGAACTACGCCGATTTGATTCTCACCGGATGTGAGATACGTAGGCAACCCTCGTCGGGTTCAACCCCATTTTTCTAAATAGTCAAAAATCAATAAATAAATAAAAAAATGTGTCAAATTTTTAAAGAGTCGTAAATAAATCGGGTGACGCTGTTTTGTCATAAATAGCCGAATGTTCCCGAAACGGACGCCGGAAGGCTGACTTTGCACAAATAGCCACCTTTGGGTCTTGTTTAGCATTTTTATCCAGTAGACCCACACAGCCTTAAAATCTTCGCCCCCGAAATGTTTAAAGGCCGTGTTTAAAACTCGATCCCCTCTGTAAAAAAAAAAATTTTGAGTCAGTTCGTTTCGTTAAAATCACCTTAATAAATGTACAGGATGAGCACGATGCGAAATGAACATTTTTCAATAATGACCAAAATCCCTGTCAAGTTACGGCTATGGTGGAATGATCTAGGTGTTGAAGGACAAAATGAGGTTAAGAAATATCTGAAAGGTCTTGTGGGTTTATTGGAAATCCAGCCTCGGGGAGATATCATAAGAGCTTTGGTTACCTATTGGGACCCGGCGCACAATGTTTTCCATTTCTCTGATTTTGAGCTCACCCCGACTTTGGAAGAAATGGCCGGATACATCGGGAATACTGAACTTCCGTTGAGGGAAAAATACTTGGTCGCCCCGAGAGTCGTCACGGTACATCGGTTCCTAGATTCATTGAAAATACCTAGAACAGTCCATAACCCGGATCTAGCAGCCGGATTCTGTACTCCATGCTTCATATATGATAGGTACGGTCATGAGGGGGGATTCAATAATCCAATCAACAAACTGTGCAGCAAAGGAGTTCGTCAGAAGTGGGACGAGCACAGACGGGTAGCGTTCATGATAATATTCCTGGGCCTTCTGGTATTTCCAAGGAAAGATGGAAACATTGATTTGAAGATATCTGGGGTCGTCAGCACTTTACTCACGCAAAGTGACACTACTCTCGCGCCTATGGTGGTATCCGACATCTTTCGAGCTCTCACAGCTTGTAAAGCTGGGGGAAATTTCTTCGAAGGTTGTAACTTGCTCCTACAGATATGGATGACCGAGCACCTCTGCCATCATTCCGAGATTTTGAGCCATGGTTCCCCGGAAAAGACCCGCATAGAAGAATCTTACACGAGAACCAAAGAGATCATTTTGCCCAAAGGAGTCCTGGCATGGACCTCGTTCTTTCAAGCTCTTACTGCCAGCCAAATACAATGGACGTTGGGATGGTTGCCCGTTGATGAGATCTTATATATGTTGGCAGCTAAAACTCATTTCTTGCTGATGGGGCTTAAGAGCATTCAACCTTACGCACCGGCCGAGTTTTGAGACAGTTCGGAAGATGCCAGACAGTACCTCATGAGGAAGATCTTAGCGCTCAAGCAGTTGAGATAAGTCCTAACGGACAGTTCCCAGAAGAAAAGATTCGCCAAATATGGAATGAGGGTCAATATTTGAAATCAGATACTTGCGTGCGGGATCGAGCCAAAGGAGAAACGGCGCCAGGTTACCTTGCATGGTATAGAAGGGAACTCGAGCATGAAAGGCCAGCTAAGAGACCCCACATCCGGAATTTCACCGAGTCATCGCAAAGGCATTGGGATTGGTTAGCAAAGGAAAAAGGCTATTGTGCCGAAATCAGCAGGTTAAAGCAACAAGTAGAAGGCATGAAATACGAGCACAACGTGCAAATTGCTACCGATCTAGGAGAGAGGAACAGGTTAATTCAAGAAAATGAAATGCTCAGAGCCCAGATCAAACAGATAAGGTTGGATGCAGATAAACAGCCAAGGCGTCGATCAGACGAGCACCTGATAAAAAGGCTAAAAAGCGAGATCAGAGAATGGCGAGATGGTTTGGAGAAATCTGAAAACGTCATAGCGGAGCTCAGGGCACAATGGGATACAAGAGCAGATAAGCATCGCCGATATTTGAATCAATTGGAAGGCGACCACGAGAAGACCATTGCTAAAATGAAGAGAGAGTTGGCTACACTTGAGATCAAAGCAGCTAATCTGGCCAAGGATTTCCAAATGGAGAGCAGATACTGGTACGACTCAATAGCCCAGATGAAGTTGGAAGTACGGCGACTGAAGCATCAGCATGTACAAGATGCTCAAGTTTTCAAGATATGCAGCGATCAGATAAAACGCCTACTCATAGAGAAGAAGCAAACCAGAGATAGGATCAAGGCCATTGCCCATGCCATCACCAGACGATGTCTACGATGTGAGAACATGTCCAGCATTACCGTCCTCTCGGCAGTAATGGGTTATGTCAAGCAGACTATGCATGAGCTGGAGCAACTTGAGAGGGATCTCACGCCTAGGACCGCGGTGAGGCCGAACGATGCCCCGCGGACACCAATTTTCAAAACCATAATGCATTCATAGGTCAAATCTGTATCTTAGCATCTTCTGCTTGTTTTTTCCCATCAGGGTGATTTTAGTCTATTTTGAATCTAGGTTTATTTTTCAAAGTTCGCTTTTTCTTTTGCAGAATGTAGTTTGTAATAGAACATTTTTTCAACAATAAAGAGGTTGTTTCTTTTACGATCATTTGTGTTTTTCGAACTACGTAATGATCTGATTCACGTAGGCATCGTGATACGTAGGCAATCCTCATCGGATCCGGTCGCATTTCTGTTACTGCAAAATAAAAAAAAATAAAAAACATAAAAGAAAAACAAAAGAGAAAAAGAAAAAGAAAAGAAAGAAAAAAGAAAACTAATAAAATGCCGGAATGACGCATGCTCTCGTAGCAAACATATAGTAATCCACTTAACTGTATAGGTGCATCATGCCCAACGTGAGATTAACTATATGTTATTTGCTACAAATTAACCGTGCGTTTGTCATTGAGTATTCCAGGGTTTTTGAAAAGACGGTTGGTTTGGTGAAAGTCTGGCCTCGCACTCATATTTCACGAGGTCAAGGAGAAGTGTTCAACTACCTGTTGTTAGGGCCAGAAGCAGTACTCACACTTACTTCACCAGGTCAAAAGGAAGTGTGGAAATATCTTCAGAAATTCCATTGCAAACAATCCCTGTTTCCGAGGAAAGCTCGATCTCAGCCGTCCTCACACCTGAATCCGCAACTGCAGAGGAAAATAGAATCCTACGGCTCCGCATGTTGGAAATGCTGGACGACTGGAATAATGGGAAAGAGCCGCCAAGTGTCGTCCCCGGATTCCCTGAATTATTCTCCAGGTCAAGTGGGACTTCTAATGTCCCCATAAATTATCCTGCTACCCCATTCGGGTACCCAGCCACCTCAGCCTTCTCCGCTGGATCGCCTTCTGAACCTCATCCCCGAATGTCATCCACTGATGCAAGCATGAACATCTTTACTGCATCGCCTTGCCCGGTTACGGCACAGCCTACCACGTACAAGCCAAGCTTTGACTCATCTTCTTTTACATTCCAAGCACCATCGTTCTCAATGGAACCAACTAGGTTCGCTACCAGTACTAATCCTCTACCGCCTCAGTGCGAGCTTGCACCCGGGCAGGATCAGAACCCCAGAATTGCAGAACAAAATGAGATTGCCAAGAGAATGAGAAGCCTTGAGCAAAGTTTGAAGAATATGCAAGGATTGAGCGGACAAAAGAGCGTCTCTTACGCCGACCTGTGCATGCTCCCTCACGTGCACCTGCCAACGGGTTTCAAGACCCCCAAGTTCGAGAAATACGATGGGCACGGTGACCCCATTGCACATCTTAAGAAATACTGCAACCAATTGCGGGGAGCCGGTGGAAAAGAAGAACTGCTAATGGCATATTTTGGGGAAAGTCTAGTAGGGATAGCTTCGGAATGGTATATGGATCAGGAAATGTCCCGATGGCATATATGGGATGATCTCGCCAGAGATTTTGTAAAACAATTCCAGTATAACATCGACATTGCGCCAGACCGAAACTCTCTGTCGAATTTGAAGAAGAAACCTTCGGAAAGCTTTAGAGAATATGCTATTAAGTGGCGTGAACAGGCGTCGAGAGTAAAGCCTCCCATGGATGAAGTGGAAATGGTCACTACCTTTCTCCAGGCTCAAGAGTCTGACTATTTCCAAAACATGATGTCGGCCATGGGTAAGCCATTCGCGGAAGCGATCAAGATTGGAGAGATGGTGGAAAATGGGTTGAAAACGGGTAGGATTCTGAGTCAAGCAGCCATAAGGGCAACTTCCCAGGCCGTCCAAAGCGGGTCTGGAGGAACGACAAGGGGGAAGAAGAAGGAAGAAACGACTATGGCAGCCTCGGAAGCAAGGGAGTATCGTCATCCCAGGCCCCATTTTCCGGAAAGAGCCCCACAACACTACTACCCCCACTCAAATTTGGCATATGCTCATCAACCTTATATGGTCATGAATGCCCAACCTTATAACCATCCACCACAACAAGCCAACCGAGGCCCAGCTCCACCTCCCAGAAATCAGCCTCCTTACCGCAACCACTATAACCCACAACCCCCGCAGAATAACTACCGCCCCCAGGAGCCACCTCGACGGCGAACTTTCACGCCCATCGGTGAACAATACTCTACATTGTTCCCTAAGCTAGTCCAATTAGGTTTCTTGCAACCAATTCCCCAAACGAGGCAAAACCCAACGTCACCTTCTTACAAAGTTGGAGTCAGATACGCCTATCATTCAGGGGCCGAGGGACATGATACAAACGACTGCTGGTCATTGAAAAGAGTGGTCGAAAATTTGATAGAGCAGGGGAAAATAGTGCTAAGGGACGAAGAGATCCCGAATGTGACTAACAATCCATTGCCCGCTTACAATAATGGGCCGCTGATCGGAATGGTTTGTGAATACAAAGAGTTCGACCCTGCTCTGAAAGCCATAATTGCCATTGTCGACACGGGGAAGAGGCCTGAAATTGACCAGAAACCAGAAAAAGGGGAGGAGGCCAAGGCTATAAAGAGCAAGCCTGAAAAAGAGATAGAGAAGAAAGTGGTCCCTGTAAAAAATGAAGTTCTTTACATACCACGAGGTCGAGCTGAGAAGACGCAGAACTTCGGGATCAAAAAGACAAAACCTATGTACGTGCCGAAAGGGGCCTATGTGGTCCGGGGGACGATTCAACCACCTCGGCTGAATGAGCCAGTGGTTATCGGACGCGTGCCACAAAAGCCAATGACCAACCCGTCCACAGTGCCGTGGAATTATCAAAAGACTTTGGTGATGTACAAAGGTAAAGAGGTCATGGGAGAACTTCCAGAAAATACTTTCATTGGAAGATATTCAAATACCCAAGAACTGAACAACGCCACGCAAAGGCGCTTCCCGCCAAAGAAGCCCGTGAGTGTTGAAGAAGCGGAGGTATTCTTCCAACAAATGAAAATGCCGAATTACGAAGTGATAGATCAGCTGCGCAAGTACCCTGAGCAAGTATCCATGCTGTCATTATTGATGAGGTCAACCGAGCATCAAAAGATCCTGCTGAAAACCCTGAATAAAGCATATGTACCAGTTGAAACCTCGGTGGAGCAACTAGAGCGGATGACAGAAAGATTCTTCGCCGTCAACCAAATCTCTTTCAGCAAGAATGATTTACCCCCGGAAGGAGCAGCACACAACAAGGCTTTGCATCTAACAGTTAAATGCGAAGACTACTATGTCAAGCGGGTAATGTTGGATGGAGGATCAGGTGTTGACATTTGCCCGCTCTCCACGCTACAAAGAATGGAAATTGGGACAGGAAGAATCTGACCCAACAATGTCTGCGTAAGAGCTTTCGACGGCATCAAGAGAGATACCATGGGAGAAATAGACCTGTTGTTGGTCATAGGACCAGTCGAATTTCGAGTAACCTTCCAGGTAATCGACATGGACATATCCTACAATTTTCTCCTTGGCAGACCTTGGATCCATGCGGCAGGAGCCGTTCCTTCCACTCTTCACCAGATGGTGAAGTTCGAGTACGAAGACCGAGAGATCGTGGTCCATGGGGAAGATGAGCATGCCATTTATCGGGACCCATCCATCCCGTACCTTGAACCAAGAGAAGGAAGCGAACATACGGTCTATCAAGCTTTCGAGGTTGTACTGGCAGAGCAGCACGAAGAGGGAATACCCTGCCCCCAGCCTTTCCTGTCTAACGCCTCGTTTATGGTGGCCAAAGAGATGATCCGGCATGGATTTAGGCCGGGGAAGGGGCTTGGGCGAACCCTTCAGGGAATAACAGAAACCATTACTTTGCCAATCATCAAGAAACCTTTTGGACTAGGTTTCAAACCTACTCCAGCAGACGAAGAGTGGGCAAAGAAAAGGAAAAATGAAGGTTGGAAGTTACCTCAACCGCTGCCGGATTTATATGCAACTTTAATCAGGCCGAGGTACATTGAAGAAGAAGATGATGAGGTCTTCACAGCTGAGGAAATCGAGGAGATATATGGGGCAATGAGAGAGATGCTTTACGAGGTCCACATGGTTCAACCAGGTGAAGGCACAAGCACTGCTGAGATGCTGTACATGGGGCCAAACGCCAAACTCCAAAACTGGGAGGCCACGCCATTCCCGACTAGACGGAAGTCCGGGTAGACCTGTCCTGCCACCTTTCCTGTGTCGCAAGTTATCTCCAGGACATGACTTGAACGTTTTCTTCTTTTCGATTGTTGCTTTGAATTCATAGTTGTAAACATTGTTGTCTTCCAATTTTCCAAAGAAAATATAAAAAAATCATCATCATTGCTTTCCCATTCTTTCTTTTGTTCTGATTTTTATTATTTTTCCTTTTATCTTTCTTTTCAGTTCTAATAACGCGGCCTTAAATATGACATGCTTGCGGACTTCACGCCCAGATCACAATGAGTTACTTAACTGCGAATTAATGAACCCAGAACCAGAATATGATGCGGAAGAGGCTTTTAGGGAGATAAACCGAGAGTTGGAATATTTCGAGAATAAACCTAAGCCAAATCTGAATGACACTGAACTGGTAAATTTAGGAACCTCGGAAGAAATCCGGGAGACCAAGATAAGCATTCACACAGACAAGAAAACGCGAGAGGCGATAATTCAACTTCTTCTTAAATTCAAAGACGTGTTTGCTTGGTCATATGATGACATGCCGGGACTAGGTGTTGATCTAGTGGTTCATAAATTACTGATTCATCCTGATTGTCCTCCAGTTCAACAAAAGCAACGAAAGTTCAAAACTGAGGTCAGTGACAAGATTAAAGAGGAGATCACCAAGCAGCTGAAAACAGGAGTGATCCGGGTAGTCCAATATACAACATGGTTGGCGAATGTGGTTCCAGTTCCAAAAAAGGACGGGAAAACTCGGGTATGTGTAGATTACCGAGATCTGAACAGAGCAAGTCCTAAAGATAATTTCCCGCTGCCCAACATCCACATCCTCGTTGATAATTGTGCCAAACACGAGATACAGTCTTTTGTAGATTGTTATGCTGGGTATCATCAGGTACTGATGGATGAAGGGGACGCCGAGAAAACTGCCTTCACCACGCCTTGGGGCACTTACTGTTACCGGGTCATGCCATTTGGTCTGAAGAATGCTGGGGCTACTTACATGAGGGCCATGACTGCCATTTTCCATGACATGATGCACCAGGAAATAGAGGTGTACGTGGACGACGTGATAGTCAAGTCCAGGACGTAGGATAATCACATCCAAGACTTGAGGAAATTCTTCGAGAGATTAAGGAAGTATGACTTGAAGCTAAACCCAGCCAAATGCGCTTTCGGAGTTCCGTCGGGAAAACTTTTGGGCTTCATCGTAAGCAGGAGAGGAATCGAGCTAGATCCAACTAAGATAAAATCCATCAGAGATCTACCTCCCCCGAGAACAAAGAAAGACGTGATGAGTCTGTTGGGCAGGTTGAATTACATCAGTCGGTTCATTGCCCAGCTGACAAGCACGTGTGAGCCCATATTCAAGCTTTTAAGGAAAGATGCGGCGATCAAATGGACAATTGAGTGTCAAGAAGCCTTTGATAAAGTCAAAGAATACCTTTCGAATCCCCCGGTCTTGGTCCCTCCAGAACCGGGAAGGCCACTTTTCTTGTATCTAACAGTCTTGGAGAACTCTTTCGGTTGCGTCCTCGGGCAACACGACGTAAGCGGAAAGAAGGAGCAAGCAATCTACTACTTGAGCAAGAAATTCACCGGCTACGAGGCCAAATACACTCTGCTGGAAAGGACATGCTGCACTCTCACATGGGTTGCTCAAAAGCTGAGACATTATCTCCAAGCCCACACTACGTTCCTCATAAGCAGGTTGGATCCTTTGAAGTATATATTTCAGAAACCAATGCCTACTGGGAGACTGGCTAAATGGAAAATCTTGCTTACGGAATTCGACATAGTTTATGTCATTCGCACGGCAATGAAAGCCCAGGCATTAGCAGATCATTTGGCCGAAAATCCGGTCGATGAGGAATACCAGCCATTGGATACCTACTTTCCAGATGAAGAGGTAAACACCGTAGAAGTGATCTCGGAGGAAGCTCATGTTTGGAAGATGTTCTTCGACGGAGCTGTGAACGCCAAGGGTGTAGGGATTGGGGCAATTTTGATCTCGCCTTCTAGTCAGCATTATCCCGCCACAGCTAGACTTCGTTTCTTTTGCACAAATAATACAGCTGAGTATGAAGCCTGCATCATGGGCATGCATATGGCAATCGATCAGGATGTCGAAGACTTACTGATTATGGGAGATTTTGACCTGATCATCCGGCAAGCTCAAGGCGAATGGGAAACTCGGGATGTCAAACTTATCCCATACCGACAACATGTGGAGGACCTCAGCAAGCGCTTTACATCAATAGAATTCAGGTACATTCCGAGGTGTCACAATGATCTGGCAGATGCACTTGCTACTTTGGCTTCAATGCTACCCTACCCGGGCAACGCCCACGTCGATCCTTTGGAAATCCAAATCAAGGAAAGACACGGTTACTGCAGTGTAATCGAGGCGGGATCAAATACGCAGCCTTGGTACCATGACATCAAGAGGTTCCTGAAGACTCAAGAATACCCCGAGCACGCTACTGGAGATCAAAAGAGGACCATTAGGCGACATGCAAGTGGTTTCTTTTTGAGCGGTGAATTGTTATATAAGAGGACCCCGGAACCTCAATCTCCTAAGATGTGTCGATATCGAGGAAGCGAGAAAGATCATGCACGAAGTACACGCAGGTGTGTGCGGACCTCACATGAACGGGTATGTCTTAGCGAAGAAAATCCTTAGAGCAGGTTACTACTGGATGACCATGGAAAAGGATTGCTTTAGCTTCGTTCGGAAATGTCAATCAGTGTCAGGTGCACGGTGATTTGATTCATGTACCTCCCACGGAACTGCATCCCATGTCCGTACCTTGGCTATTTGTCGCTTGGGGCATGGACGTCATTGGACCAATTGAACCAAAGGCCTCGAACGGACACAGGTTTATACTGGTTGCCATAGACTACTTCACAAAATGGGTAGAGGCTGTCACTCTCAAGTCGGTCATTAAGAAAGCTGTGGTGGATTTTGTACACTCAAATCTTATCTGTCGTTTCGGTATTCCTGCGACTATCATTACAGATAACGCAGCAAACTTGAACAGTCACTTGATGGGAGATGTATGCGAGCAATTCAAGATAAAGCATAGGAATTCCACGCCTTATCGGCCAAAGGCCAATTGTGTTGTGGAAGCGGCAAACAAAAACATCAAGAAGATTTTGAGGAAGACCATCCAAAGTTCCCGACAGTGGCATGAGTAGTTACCATTTGCATTATTGGGGTACCGCACTATAGTACGCACATCGGTGGGAGCGACTCCTTATCTTTTGGTTTATGGGACCGAGGTTGTAATACCGGCAGAGGTAGAAATTCCTTCACTTCGAATCATTGTCGAAGCAGAAATCGAAGACAGCGAGTGGGTTAAGGCTCGACTGGAGCAATTAACATTGATTGATGAAAAGCGAATGGCCGCAGTTTGTCACGGACAGTTATACCAACGAAGGATGGCCCGTGCTTACAACAAGAAAGTCCGACCCCGGAATTTCGAAGTAGGTCAGCTGGTACTAAGGCGTATTCTGCCGCATCATGAAGAAGCAAAAGGAAAGTTTGCCCCAAATTGGAAAGGCCCATACATCGTAAGGAAGATATTGCTGAGAGGAGCAATGTATTTAGGTGATATCGAAGGAAACGACCCCGACACAGCAGTAAATGCAGATGCAGTCAAGAGATACTACGTCTAGATCATACTCCAAGTAGTCCTGACACATTTTGAAATGGCGAAGGTTTTATCCCCCACTACTCCCAAACACTACCCAATCCTCTCTACAAAAAAAAAAGAAAAAGAAAAAGAAAACAAAACAAAACATTGATTGAGGCCTGAACTACGTTTGACTTGATTCCGAAAGGATACGTAGGCAGCCTCTCCCTGAGGTTCAGTCACACCAACAATAAAATCCCATCCACCCTGAAATTGAAACCGGGGCACGTCGAGCAGTTGAGAAGTTAGTATCATCTACCTCTTTTTACCAAGCCTTCAAATCAATTACCAAATATGGTGGGGAACCAATAAGCGTCACAAATGGAGACCAGCACACTCTGAATTGAGAGAGATAAAATGAGAGAGTCTCGACGGTGAAAACCTTCGGGCACCACGAGGCGACGGGAGTAGAGAAACCAAAATGAGAGAGCTTGTTTAGTAAAAACTCGCAAAGAGTGCTATCAAGCGATGACAGGAAGAGAAATGAGAGAGGTCAGCCAGCGAAAACCCGCAAAGGGCGCTGTTGGCCGAAAAAGAATGACTCCACCCCAAGAAGGTTTCGGCAAAATGCCACCGGTTTGGAATCACAGATCCGTTCGGGTTCAGGAAAACGCAAGTTCTTGGAAGGTCAGACGTCCAGTCCAAAGAGCATGTCATGTCCTTTAAAGCCAGCGTTATCTTCCTCAGATAAGTCTTTCTCGTCCTGAAAAGGACACTCTGTTTTCTGATTTGTTTTCTCCTTTCTTTGTTTCCTTCGAATCCCTTTTGTGTTTTAATCCCAAGTTCAAGACACACCGGAAAGGGCAGGTGGCAGGTTTGTTTGCACGGAATCCCGTCTCATGAAGGAAAGCGCCTCATCTCGTTGGTACGATTGCCCAAGCCTGATGAATCATGACGTTTGACGGTGTCTTAGAGTAAAGAGGAAAGAGAGAAATCTTGAAATCTTCCCCAGCAAGTCCGCCTTCGGACAAATCCCCACAGAGTCTCCCCCTGTACAAATCCCCACAGAGTTTTTCCTTTTGTACAATCTCCCACAAAGTCTCCCCAATATGAAAAAATAAATAAATAAATAAATAAATACCCAGCATGCCCCATTGTACAAACTCCACACAAAGAATCCACTTTGTAAATATCCCCTCCCCCACAAAGCTTCCTTTTGTACAAATTCCCACAAGAATACCTCCAATAAAATCCCCGTTGAGAACCTTCAATCAAAACGGGACAAAAGAGAGAAAAGAAAAGGAGGCCTTACGAGGCAAATCATCGCAGAATCTGGAAATACAAGCCTGAGCAGTCTAAAGGGTTTCGCCATTCGAATCGAATCAATGGTGGAATTTCACAACAGAAATAAAGACGCACGAAAGCAACTGGGAACGATCAAGGTCACCAAACCGACCGTCATTTCCGAACTAACAATTGTTCTTTGTCTGAAAAGTTCAAACAGGTTTAATCCAAGACAACCGTGCAAGAAGCAGGTGTCGCCCAAAGAAGAAGGTACATGGGTGCAAGAAACATTTTGGCAATAAGGAATTCAATCGAAAGGTAAGTTTCCACGAAACTCCCTTTTTATTTCTTATACTAAAGTAAGAAAATTCAAAAAAAAGAAGTCAGTGGTTGTTCTCGAATTTTGTCCCCAGCTAGTCAGCATTAGGGTTTTAAACCCTAAACTGAACTTTTTCCTTTCAGCCAGCATTAGGGTTTTAAACCCTAAACTGAGCTTTTCCATGCAATCAACATTAGGGTTTTAAACCCTAAACTGAATTTTCCTTTTAGTCAGCATTAGGGTTTTAAACCCTAAACTGAACTTTTTCCTTTCAGCCAGCATTAGGGTTTTAAACCCTAAACTGAGCTTTTCCATGTAATCAGCATTAGGGTTTTAAACCCTAAACTGAATTTTCCTTTTAGTCAGCATTAGGGTTTTAAACCCTAAACTGAACTTTTTCCTTTCAGCCAGCATTAGGGTTTTAAACCCTAAACTGAGCTTTTCCTTTTAGTCAACATTAGGGTTTTAAACCCTAAACTGAACTTTTTCCTTTCAGCCAGCATTAGGGTTTTAAACCCTAAACTGAGCTTTTCCATGTAATCAGCATTAGGGTTTTAAACCCTAAACTGAATTTTCCTTTTAGTCAGCATTAGGGTTTTAAACCCTAAACTGAACTTTTTCCTTTCAGCCATCATTAGGGTTTTAAACCCTAAACTGAGCTTTTCCATGTAATCAGCATTAGGGTTTTAAACCCTAAACTGAATTTTCCTTTTAGTCAGCATTAGGGTTTTAAACCCTAAACTGAACTTTTTCCTTTCAGCCAGCATTAGGGTTTTAAACCCTAAACTGAGCTTTTCCATTTTAGTCAGCATTAGGGTTTTAAACCCTAAACTGAACTTTTTCCTTTCAGCCAGCATTAGGGTTTTAAACCCTAAACTGAGCTTTTCCATGCAATCAGCATTATGGTTTTAAACCCTAAACTGAACTTTTTCCTTTCAGCCAGCATTAGGGTTTTAAACCCTAAACTGAGCTTTTCCATGCAATCAGCATTAGGGTTTTAAACCCTAAACTGAATTTTCCTTTTAGTTAGCATTAGGGTTTTAAACCCTAAACTGAACTTTTTCCTTTCAGCCAGCATTAGGGTTTTAAACCCTAAACTGAGCTTTTCCATGCAATCAGCATTAGGGTTTTAAACCCTAAACTGAATTTTCCTTTTAGTCAGCATTAGGGTTTTAAACCCTAAACTGAGCATTTTCCTTTCAGCCAGCATTAGGGTTTTAAACCCTAAACTGAGCTTTTCCATGCAATCAGCATTAGGGTTTTAAACCCTAAACTGAATTTTCCTTTTAGTCAGCATTAGGGTTTTAAACCCTAAACTGAACTTTTTCCTTTCAGCCAGCATTAGGGTTTTAAACCCTAAACTGAGCTTTTCCATGCAATCAGCATTAGGGTTTTAAACCCTAAACTGAATTTTCCTTTTAGTCAGCATTAGGGTTTTAAACCCTAAACTGAGCTTTTTCCTTTCAGCCGGCATTAGGGTTTTAAACCCTAAACTGAGCTTTTCCATGCAATCAGCATTAGGGTTTTAAACCCTAAACTGAATTTTCCTTTTAGTCAGCATTAGGGTTTTAAACCCAAAACTGAACTTTTTCCTTTCAGCCAGCATTAGGGTTTTAAACCCTAAACTGAGCTTTTCCATGCAATCAGCATTAGGGTTTTAAACCCTAAACTGAACTTTTTCCTTTCAGCCAGCATTAGGGTTTTAAACCCTAAACTGAATTTTTTCTTTTAGTCAGCATTAGGGTTTTAAACCCTAAACTGAACTTTTTCCTTTATCCAGCATTAGGGTTTTAAACCCTAAACTGAGCTTTTGCTTCCAGTCAGCATTAGCGTTTCTAAACCCTAAACTGAGCTTTTCCATAAATCAGCATTAGGGTTTTAAACCCTAAACTTAACCTTTTCCTTTAGTCAGTATTAGGGTTTTAAACCCTAAACTGAATTCTTTCTTTGTTCGGCGTTAGGGTTTTAAACCCTAAACTGAACCTTTCCCCAGCTAGTCGGTATTAGGGCTTCAACCCTGAACTGAGCATGCATATCCTCTTTCATCAATTTTATGAACTTCCTGGCGAATAATTAACGAAATTTTCCTAGTGAAACTGGGGCAGAAAATTTCGTTCGTTTGTTTTCTCCCGTAGGTCTGACCTCGAGCCACATGGATCGAAATAACCCACGAGATGAGTCCCAGTTCGGAATCAAAGAAGAAAAAGAAAAAGAAAAAAAGAAGATGTCCCGAGATATCGGAGTAAATGGAAGGCGGATTGACTCCAACATTTGATTAAGGTCCTGAACCCTGCCAATCGCGTCTCACTCAGTATCCCGGAGATTAAACAAGTCGCCGCAACTTGCAAGCATCAAGATTCAGATCGGAGTCTACAAGCAAAATCAGCTAAGACCCAAGATCAAGTCGTAAAAGAATCATAGATAGGAATCTTGTAACTAGCAGTTGACATGCATATAAGTAGTTAGTTCAGTTTCCAATTTTCGTTTGGTTGTAATAAGGCGGTCAGTGACGCAGCAGTGACAACAGCAACAGCAGTAGCAGCAAGCATTGCAATCCCATGGTAGTCCCAGCTACCAAAACTTCTCGAACTACATTGACCTGATTCCTGTTTAGCCCAGGATATGTAGGAAATCTTTGAAGCAAGATTCGGTCAGATCTTTCAAAAACATGCTTCATACGGAGTGGTCCATAGGCAAAAATCGCTCATACACACTCACTTTATCTTTGCACGAAAACTCTTCGTGTTTCCGAACAAAGAGGGGCAGCTGTGAGCACGTGATTTTTGTTTCGCACGACAATCGCTCCAAGAGAAATAAAAAATAATAATAATTGGCCCTGCTGTACAAGTTTGGGATTTTTACCTGGCACTTTGTTGGTTATTTACGATTTTTGCCCATTTTTACTTTATTAAAACAAAATACAAAAAAATGTGTGTGTCATGCATAATTCGAACCGTAATCCGGTCGTTAAATAGAAAATCATAAATAGGCATCTTCGTCCGTGATTTTATTTTTGTTTGATTTTACCTGTTTTGAAATATTTTAGTGTGTGTGCAATAATTGTATTGAGTGTGTATTTAATTTTAATTTGATTTTTGCTTAGTTTTGTTTTTAAAATAAATAAGAAAAAGAAATAAAAAAAAGAGAGAAAACGATCCTTTCTTCTTCCGGATTGGGCCAATTTATTAAAATTGGCCCAAACAAACAGTCCAGAACCAGGCTTGCCCGGCCCTTGTCCAGTTGACACCAAAGACGTCTAAACGACGTCGTAATGTTTGAGCCTGATCTGGGCCGTTGATCTCAGATTGATCAACGGCCAAGATCACATTTCCCATAACCCACTAATGGCCCCGACCCGTTTCCACCCGGACCAACCCAAACCCTTTACCCTCGAAACGACACCGTTCCACTTAAGCCCTCAGATCCAGACCATAGATCTAGATTGATCTAACGGTTGAGATCAACCCACCCATTCCATATATAAGCCCTTAACATACCCTGCCTCCCCTATCCATCTGATACCCCAGCTCCCGTCTTCAACCTCATCCCCATCAAACCCTAGAGCCGCCCCTGTATCCTCCACCATGAAAACCGGCGGCATGAACGCCGGTGACCTCGCCCTGAACACCATAGAACCCCCTCACCACCCTGAACATAGACCTGTTGACCGTTTAGTTCGAATCATCCTCTAGGTCCTCGAATCTTCATTTGAAGATTCGAGTCAAAACTCGATCTACACCGTTTAACCCCAGCTTCACACCAGACACTCCCCAGACCCCCCTCGTGACCAAACCATACTTGGTTTGGTCCGAATCTGATCAGGGAAGCATGAATCCCAGATCTGAGTTTTGGAACTTTGTGATTCTTCGTCACTGGTCCGTGTTTTGTTCGAGCCAAAGAAATTAAGGCCTAATGGACCTTAATCGAGGTGTTTCTCATCTGAGAAACGCTTCGATTAAAGTCTGTTCAGCCTTAAGAAAGGTCTGTCCAAATCCGAGTTCAAAACTTTTGATTTTTCGAGTTTTAAGGTGAGTTTGCTTTCTTTCCTTTACTTGTTTTAGTCCGTGTGATTTGTTTTAAAAGCTGTTCGTGATTGTTGAAGTCTGTTTTGTTTTGAGTTTCTATTAATTGTGTCCTGTCTACTTTGCCTGAACCCTTGTTGTTTGATTAAGTGTCCTTTTCTACTTGTCCTGATAGTGTGTATGTATGTATTTGTTGAGCAATTAGTTGAATTCCAAATTTGTACTGATTAACTGATTCCTCGAAGCACAATTCTGCTCAGTCAGTGTAATGCGAACCTTGTCGATACTGTTAAATGTTTGATTTTTGGTTACGACTGTATGAGTTATAACTAGTATAGTCGAGTCGACAAATGTCGTCAATTAATTTCAGTAGTTCAAATGTTAACGATTGCACCTGTTGCTTGCTGCAACTTTGTTTGAATCAAAGTAAGGATCAAGTAGGTTCACTTATAGTTGCTATATTTGAATCTGAGGGTAGATTGTTAATTGAAATCTGAGTTGATGGCATGTGCACTTGTGCACAGCATGTGCATTGTGCACAGCCTGTTTCCTGCATAAAAGGGCTTTGGATTTAAAAATGGTTTGACAGCATGTGCTGTCAGACTACATCCTGCTGCCCATGCTTGTTTTTAGTTAATAAAATGGGAAAGTTTAAGCCTGCCAGGGGAATGATGGGGTTAATACTTAATTAGCTAAAGTGGAACTGAAAATGGAAGGCACATGGGAGGGGTATGGTGATATTCTAAACAGGCTGTTAAAAGGGGTAATGTGAAGGATTATAAAGGGAGGTGGAGGACATCTGATGAGAACAGAAGATTTGAGAGGAGAAAAATACACACACTGTGAGGAATTTTTGAAAGAGAGAGTTGAAATACATACAGATATATATACATACAGACAGAGCATACAGAGATAGAGAGAGACACTGAGAGGGAACATCTGAGAGTTCAAATTCTGAAAACGGGAACTGGAAAAGATTTCTTTTAATAACTTCAGTATAATTTCAAAACTGAAGATTGGTTTTAGATTTTGGAAAGAAAGGAGATAGAGGGTGGATATACAGAAAGCAGAAACTGTCTTTTCTTCCTGCTAATTGTTCGATTCCCAGTTTGTTTAACCTGTTTCAAATAAGTGCTGATTTCCCCTCAAGTATCAGCTAGGTTTCTTTTGTTTTGGTTCTTATTGGTTTGCCTTCTTTTGGAGTTGGACCGTTTGAATCCTGAGCCCACTTCTCTGCTTATTGCTGTCATTTTTGTTGCCTCTGCCCATTGGCTATAACTGCATCTTGCACTGGGATTTTGTTTCTATTTGGTTACCTGCTGCTGCTGCTGCTATTTGGTTTCCTGCTGCTGC
Organism: Nicotiana tabacum; assembly: GCF_000715075.1. Taxonomy (NCBI): domain Eukaryota; kingdom Viridiplantae; phylum Streptophyta; class Magnoliopsida; order Solanales; family Solanaceae; genus Nicotiana; species Nicotiana tabacum. Next base: position 152,100,990 of record NC_134086.1, on the reverse strand, counting down.
TGACCTTTCCCTGTCATTCTCTTCTTCCTCTTTGCATTTCAGCATTCCAGGTACACATTTCAAATCCTATGTGGGTGTAAACTGTAACCGTTCGAAAGCATGAAATGAAAGGAATTCCAAGAAGTTTAAATGTCTGTCTGTAATGCTCGTGGTCTATTGCTCCTTTCGTATGAATTGATCAGTGTATAATTCAATAGTAAAAAATGCCAGTTAGTTAATGCTTAAGCTGAGTTTTAGCCTCTTGTATCTTAGTTTATAGTTGTTTGTTGATATGGGTTAAGTAATGGTGTGGTACGTAGGATGTACAAATATTTGACACAGTGACTGATCAGATTCTTGTTTTAGCTATAATGATATGCATAGGATAGGATACTTCCACCTTACACAATGATGTTCTGTTTTATTTTAGTTTCTTTCGTCAAAACCCGCTAGGCAGTATATAGGAGCGCGTTTGAACCCCCAGTGATAATAATGCTTAGTGGGTTAATTCCCTTAACCTAGCCTAAATGAGTCTAGTTTGAATTCAATTCAAGAGATGTTTTGGATATGAGCATAGCATTTGTCACGTAATTTCTTTATCAAAGTAGAACATTTCTCATAAAAGTAGGACGTCTTTTACTTTACAAATAACTAATCAGAAATTGATAAGATTTAGGCCCAAAGCATATACTTAAATTGACATGTATCTTCTTTCTTCTATTTTAGATTGAACATAGTTAGAAATGTAGCCACTTTAGGATATCCTTTTCTAAAATAGAGGCGAGCCTCGCCAAACAAAAATGCAAAATTGCGTGGCTCTCAATAAATAACCATAATAATTATTTAGAGTCCAGGATAGGCCGTTTAGCGAATTTCATGGCCTTCCACAAAAATAATAACGCGTTAGACCCTTTAGGCGCGGCTTAATTAAACCATATTTTTAAATTCGGATGCACGTTGATGTGACCCAAATCCAAATCTCAACAAAGTCCAAATGTGTTGACGATCACGGGCGCATTGATTGTGACGTGGTTCGAGATGCATTTTCACGACGTTGCAATTCTATAAAAATAAGTGATAATGATAAAAGCGGTTTAAACTTAATAAAAGCACGTAAGTCATAACATGTATTTAAATCAGATATTTAGCCATTATAACAATTTAAGCGACCGTGCTAGAACCACGGGATTCGAGGGTGCCTAACACCATCCCTCGGGTCAACAGAATTCCTTACTTAGAATTTCTGGTTCGCAAACTTCATTTGGAAAAGTCGAAAATTTCCTCGATTTGGGATTCAAGATAAACCGGTGACTTGGGACACCAAAAGCCAAACCTTTCCCAAGTGGCGACTCTGAATTAAATAAATAATCCCATTTCGAATATTGTCACTTAAATTGGAAAAACTCCACTCGCACATTTAACCCTTCGGGGCAGGCGCGCAAAAAGGAGGTGTGACAGCTCTGGCGGCTCCGCTGGGGAATATAAACCCAGAACCACTGGTTCAGGGTTCAAGAATTCGAGCTTAGAATAATTGTTATATTTGGCTTTATTATCTGATCTTTATTACATGTTTTTGCATAATGTGCCAAATGTTGATTTTACCGCTTTGATATTATCTGAACTGTATATAAACTGTGCCGAAACCCTTCTCTTCTTACCTCCGGGGAGAAGCTCGCTGGTCGAGACTCCCTATTCTGTTAGTGTCAATACCTGAAATAAGAAAGAGGTCGGACAAGTTACAAAGCCGGACGATCTCGCGGGTCCCCGGTACGTAGCCCCCTCCTCGACTCGAGTTGTCCGCTCGGGTACACAGTCTAGAACAAATGCCCAGGTTATAAACCTAGTATAACGAAACCTCATGCCGGATCCCTAGTAGGAACGTTTATCTGCATCATGTTGCATCTGACTTAGGGGGCTCAACACAGGGGTTGGGCCCGTCTAGGACAGGCAACCTGAAATGAAAAAGACCACCCTGCTGCATCCTATTTGTTTTGTGCATTTATTTGCTTCGGTTCCGCGTGCTGACCGGTTTCTAAAAAAGGAAAATAGCAGCGTAGGGAGATGATTACTTATTTTGGAAAAATAAAACCAATGTTCAAGTATTGTCAAAAACCTCGCCGGAATTTTTCTAAAAAAGAATAAAAACAAAATTTGTCCTTTTAGTTTGAATTATTAAAAAAAAAAATTCTTTCATGTCCAAAATAAAAAAAGGTATTTATTTAAAAGTAAAAAAAAATGGAAAATTCATAATTCAAAAAATGTGTTGTTTCTTTTGTAGTACCCCTTTTATAAATTCAGACTAATAGTCCAAATATTGCCTAAAAAAAAATAATAAATATTTTCTTTGGTCTTTATCTTTTTTTTTTTAAAATAATAAAAAATACTTATTCTTGATTTCTAGGTTTATTTGATTTTCTCTATTCATGATATGCCCGAACTACGCCGATTTGATTCTTGATTTCCAGCCTCGGGGAGATATCATAAGAGCTTTGGTTACCTATTGGGACCCGGCGCACAATGTTTTCCATTTCTCTGATTTTGAGCTCACCCCGACTTTGGAAGAAATGGCCGGATACATCAGGAATACTGAACTTCCGTTGAGGGAAAAATACTTGGTCGCCCCGAGAGTCGTCACGGTACATCGGTTCCTAGATTCATTGAAAATACCTAGAACAGTCCATAACCCGGATCTAGCAGCCGGATTCTGTACTCCATGCTTCATATATGATAGGTACGGTCATGAGGGGGGATTCAATAATCCAATCAACAAACTGTGCAGCAAAGGAGTTCGTCAGAAGTGGGACGAGCACAGACGGGTAGCGTTCATGATAATATTCCTGGGCCTTCTGGTATTTCCAAGGAAAGATGGAAACATTGATTTGAAGATATCTGGGGTCGTCAGCACTTTACTCACGCAAAGTGACACTACTCTCGCGCCTATGGTGGTATCCGACATCTTTCGAGCTCTCACAGCTTGTAAAGCTGGGGGAAATTTCTTCGAAGGTTGTAACTTGCTCCTACAGATATGGATGACCGAGCACCTCTGCCATCATTCCGAGATTTTGAGCCATGGTTCCCCGGAAAAGACCCGCATAGAAGAATCTTACACGAGAACCAAAGAGATCATTTTGCCCAAAGGAGTCCTGGCATGGACCTCGTTCTTTCAAGCTCTTACTGCCAGCCAAATACAATGGACGTTGGGATGGTTGCCCGTTGATGAGATCTTATATATGTTGGCAGCTAAAACTCATTTCTTGCTGATGGGGCTTAAGAGCATTCAACCTTACGCACCGGCCGAGTTTTGAGACAGTTCGGAAGATGCCAGATAGTACCTCATGAGGAAGATCTTAGCGCTCAAGCAGTTGAGATAAGTCCTAACGGACAGTTCCCAGAAGAAAAGATTCGCCAAATATGGAATGAGGGTCAATATTTGAAATCAGATACTTGCGTGCGGGATCGAGCCAAAGGAGAAACGGCGCCAGGTTACCTTGCATGGTATAGAAGGGAACTCGAGCATAAAAGGCCAGCTAAGAGACCCCACATCCGGAATTTCACCGAGTCATCGCAAAGGCATTGGGATTGGTTAGCAAAGGAAAAAGGCTATTGTGCCGAAATCAGCAGGTTAAAGCAACAAGTAGAAGGCATGAAATACGAGCACAACGTGCAAATTGCTACCGATCTAGGAGAGAGGAACAGGTTAATTCAAGAAAATGAAATGCTCAGAGCCCAGATCAAACAGATAAGGTTGGATGCAGATAAACAGCCAAGGCGTCGATCAGACGAGCACCTGATAAAAAGGCTAAAAAGCGAGATCAGAGAATGGCGAGATGGTTTGGAGAAATCTGAAAACGTCATAGCGGAGCTCAGGGCACAATGGGATACAAGAGCAGATAAGCATCGCCGATATTTGAATCAATTGGAAGGCGACCACGAGAAGACCATTGCTAAAATGAAGAGAGAGTTGGCTACACTTGAGATCAAAGCAGCTAATCTGGCCAAGGATTTCCAAATGGAGAGCAGATACTGGTACGACTCAATAGCCCAGATGAAGTTGGAAGTACGGCGACTGAAGCATCAGCATGTACAAGATGCTCAAGTTTTCAAGATATGCAGCGATCAGATAAAACGCCTACTCATAGAGAAGAAGCAAACCAGAGATAGGATCAAGGCCATTGCCCATGCCATCACCAGACGATGTCTACGATGTGAGAACATGTCCAGCATTACCGTCCTCTCGGCAGTAATGGGTTATGTCAAGCAGACTATGCATGAGCTGGAGCAACTTGAGAGGGATCTCACGCCTAGGACCGCGGTGAGGCCGAACGATGCCCCGCGGACACCAATTTTCAAAACCATAATGCATTCATAGGTCAAATCTGTATCTTAGCATCTTCTGCTTGTTTTTTCCCATCAGGGTGATTTTAGTCTATTTTGAATCTAGGTTTATTTTTCAAAGTTCGCTTTTTCTTTTGCAGAATGTAGTTTGTAATAGAACATTTTTTCAACAATAAAGAGGTTGTTTCTTTTACGATCATTTGTGTTTTTCGAACTACGTAATGATCTGATTCACGTAGGCATCGTGATACGTAGGCAATCCTCATCGGATCCGGTCGCATTTCTGTTACTGCAAAATAAAAAAAAATAAAAAACATAAAAGAAAAACAAAAGAGAAAAAGAAAAAGAAAAGAAAGAAAAAAGAAAACTAATAAAATGCCGGAATGACGCATGCTCTCGTAGCAAACATATAGTAATCCACTTAACTGTATAGGTGCATCATGCCCAACGTGAGATTAACTATATGTTATTTGCTACAAATTAACCGTGCGTTTGTCATTGAGTATTCCAGGGTTTTTGAAAAGACGGTTGGTTTGGTGAAAGTCTGGCCTCGCACTCATATTTCACGAGGTCAAGGAGAAGTGTTCAACTACCTGTTGTTAGGGCCAGAAGCAGTACTCACACTTACTTCACCAGGTCAAAAGGAAGTGTGGAAATATCTTCAGAAATTCCATTGCAAACAATCCCTGTTTCCGAGGAAAGCTCGATCTCAGCCGTCCTCACACCTGAATCCGCAACTGCAGAGGAAAATAGAATCCTACGGCTCCGCATGTTGGAAATGCTGGACGACTGGAATAATGGGAAAGAGCCGCCAAGTGTCGTCCCCGGATTCCCTGAATTATTCTCCAGGTCAAGTGGGACTTCTAATGTCCCCATAAATTATCCTGCTACCCCATTCGGGTACCCAGCCACCTCAGCCTTCTCCGCTGGATCGCCTTCTGAACCTCATCCCCGAATGTCATCCACTGATGCAAGCATGAACATCTTTACTGCATCGCCTTGCCCGGTTACGGCACAGCCTACCACGTACAAGCCAAGCTTTGACTCATCTTCTTTTACATTCCAAGCACCATCGTTCTCAATGGAACCAACTAGGTTCGCTACCAGTACTAATCCTCTACCGCCTCAGTGCGAGCTTGCACCCGGGCAGGATCAGAACCCCAGAATTGCAGAACAAAATGAGATTGCCAAGAGAATGAGAAGCCTTGAGCAAAGTTTGAAGAATATGCAAGGATTGAGCGGACAAAAGAGCGTCTCTTACGCCGACATGTGCATGCTCCCTCACGTGCACCTGCCAACGGGTTTCAAGACCCCCAAGTTCGAGAAATACGATGGGCACGGTGACCCCATTGCACATCTTAAGAAATACTGCAACCAATTGCGGGGAGCCGGTGGAAAAGAAGAACTGCTAATGACATATTTTGGGGAAAGTCTAGTAGGGATAGCTTCGGAATGGTATATGGATCAGGAAATGTCCCGATGGCATATATGGGATGATCTCGCCAGAGATTTTGTAAAACAATTCCAGTATAACATCGACATTGCGCCAGACCGAAACTCTCTGTCGAATTTGAAGAAGAAACCTTCGGAAAGCTTTAGAGAATATGCTATTAAGTGGCGTGAACAGGCGTCGAGAGTAAAGCCTCCCATGGATGAAGTGGAAATGGTCACTACCTTTCTCCAGGCTCAAGAGTCTGACTATTTCCAAAACATGATGTCGGCCATGGGTAAGCCATTCGCGGAAGCGATCAAGATTGGAGAGATGGTGGAAAATGGGTTGAAAACGGGTAGGATTCTGAGTCAAGCAGCCATAAGGGCAACTTCCCAGGCCGTCCAAAGCGGGTCTGGAGGAACGACAAGGGGGAAGAAGAAGGAAGAAACGACTATGGCAGCCTCGGAAGCAAGGGAGTATCGTCATCCCAGGCCCCATTTTTCGGAAAGAGCCCCACAACACTACTACCCCCACTCAAATTTGGCATATGCTCATCAACCTTATATGGTCATGAATGCCCAACCTTATAACCATCCACCACAACAAGCCAACCGAGGCCCAGCTCCACCTCCCAGAAACCAGCCTCCTTACCGCAACCACTATAACCCACAACCCCCGCAGAATAACTACCGCCCCCAGGAGCCACCTCGAAGGCGAACTTTCACGCCCATCGGTGAACAATACTCTACTTTGTTCCCGAAGTTAGTCCAGTTAGGTTTCTTACAGCCAATCCCTCAAACGAGGCAAAACCCAACGTCACCTTCTTACAAAGCTGGAGTCAGATACGCCTATCATTCAGGGGCCGAGGGACATGATACAAACGACTGCTGGTCATTGAAAAGAGTGGTCGAAAATTTGATAGAGCAGGGGAAAATAGTGCTAAGGGACGAAGAGATCCCGAATGTGACTAACAATCCATTGCCCGCTTACAATAATGGGCCGCTGATCGGAATGATTTGTGAATACAAAGAGTTCGACCCTGCTCTGAAAGCCATAATTGCCATTGTCGACACGGGGAAGAGGCCTGAAATAGACCAGAAACCAGAAAAAGGGGAGGAGGCCAAGGCTATAAAGAGCAAGCCTGAAAAGAAGATAGAGAAGAAAGTGTTCCCTGTAAAACATGAAGTTCTTTACATACCACGAGGTCGAGCTGAGAAGACGCAGAACTTCGGGATCAAAAAGACAAAACCTATGTACGTGCCGAAAGGGGCCTATGTGGTCCGGGGGACGATTCAACCACCTCGGCTGAATGAGCCAGTGGTTATCGGACGCGTGCCACAAAAGCCAATGACCAACCCGTCCACAGTGCCGTGGAATTATCAAAAGACTTTGGTGATGTACAAAGGTAAAGAGGTCATGGGAGAACTTCCAGAAAATACTTTCATTGGAAGATATTCAAATACCCAAGAACTGAACAACGCCACGCAAAGGCGCTTCCCGCCAAAGAAGCCCGTGAGTGTTGAAGAAGCGGAGGTATTCTTCCAACAAATGAAAATGCCGAATTACGAAGTGATAGATCAGCTGCGCAAGTACCCTGAGCAAGTATCCATGCTGTCATTATTGATGAGGTCAACCGAGCATCAAAAGATCCTGCTGAAAACCCTGAATAAAGCATATGTACCAGTTGAAACCTCGGTGGAGCAACTAGAGCGGATGACAGAAAGATTCTTCGCCGTCAACCAAATCTCTTTCAGCAAGAATGATTTACCCCCGGAAGGAGCAGCACACAACAAGGCTTTGCATCTAACAGTTAAATGCGAAGACTACTATGTCAAGCGGGTAATGTTGGATGGAGGATCAGGTGTTGACATTTGCCCGCTCTCCATGCTACAAAGAATGGAAATTGGGACAGGAAGAATCTGACCCAACAATGTCTGCGTAAGAGCTTTCGACGGCATCAAGAGAGATACCATGGGAGAAATAGACCTGTTGTTGGTCATAGGACCAGTCGAATTTCGAGTAACCTTCCAGGTAATCGACATGGACACATCCTACAATTTTCTCCTTGGCAGACCTTGGATCCATGCGGCAGGAGCCGTTCCTTCCACTCTTCACCAGATGGTGAAGTTCGAGTACGAAGACCGAGAGATCGTGGTCCATGGGGAAGATGAGCATGCCATTTATCGGGACCCATCCATCCCGTACCTTGAACCAAGAGAAGGAAGCGAACATACGGTCTATCAAGCTTTCGAGGTTGTACTGGCAGAGCAGCACGAAGAGGGAATACCCTGCCCCCAGCCTTTCCTGTCTAACGCCTCGTTTATGGTGGCCAAAGAGATGATCCGGCATGGATTTAGGCCGGGGAAGGGGCTTGGGCGAACCCTTTAGGGAATAACAGAACCCATTACTTTGCCAATCATCAAGAAACCTTTTGGACTAGGTTTCAAACCTACTCCAGCAGACGAAGAGTGGGCAAAGAAAAGGAAAAATGAAGGTTGGAAGTTACCTCAACCGCTGCCGGATTTATATGCAACTTTAATCAGGCCGAGGTACATTGAATAAGAAGATGATGAGGTCTTCACAGCTGAGGAAATCGAGGAGATATATGGGGCAATGAGAGAGATGCTTTACGAGGTCCACATGGTTCAACCAGGTGAAGGCACAAGCACTGCTGAGATGCTGTACATGGGGCCAAACGCCAAACTCCAAAACTGGGAGGCCACGCCATTCCCGACTAGACGGAAGTCCGGGTAGACCTGTCCTGCCACCTTTCCTGTGTCGCAAGTTATCTCCAGGACATGACTTGAACGTTTTCTTCTTTTCGATTGTTGCTTTGAATTCATAGTTGTAAACATTGTTGTCTTCCAATTTTCCAAAGAAAATATAAAAAAAATCATCATCATTGCTTTCCCATTCTTTCTTTTGTTCTGATTTTTATTATTTTTCCTTTTATCTTTCTTGTCAGTTCTAATAACGCGGCCTTAAATATGACATGCTTGCGGACTTCACGCCCAGATCACAATGAGTTACTAAACTGCGAATTAATGAACCCAGAACCAGAATATGATGCGGAAGAGGCTTTTAGGGAGATAAACCGAGAGTTGGAATATTTCGAGAATAAACCTAAGCCAAATCTGAATGACACTGAACCGGTAAATTTAGGAACCCCGGAAGAAATCCGGGAGACCAAGATAAGCATTCACACGGACAAGAAAACGCGAGAGGCGATAATTCAACTTCTTCTTGAATTCAAAGACGTGTTTGCTTGGTCATATGATGACATGCCGGGACTAGGTGTTGATCTAGTGGTTCATAAATTACTGATTCATCCTGATTGTCCTCCAGTTCAACAAAAGCAACGAAAGTTCAAAACTGAGGTCAGTGACAAGATTAAAGAGGAGATCACCAAGCAGCTGAAAACAGGAGTGATCCGGGTAGTCCAATATACAACATGGTTGGCGAATGTGGTTCCAGTTCCAAAAAAGGACGGGAAAACTCGGGTATGTGTAGATTACAGAGATCTGAACAGAGCAAGTCCTAAAGATAATTTCCCGCTACCCAACATCCACATCCTCGTTGATAATTGTGCCAAACACGAGATACAGTCTTTTGTAGATTGTTATGCTGGGTATCATCAGGTACTGATGGATGAAGGGGACGCCGAGAAAACTGCCTTCACCACGCCTTGGGGCACTTACTGTTACCGGGTCATGCCATTTGGTCTGAAGAATGCTGGGGCTACTTACATGAGGGCCATGACTGCCATTTTCCATGACATGATGCACCAGGAAATAGAGGTGTACGTGGACGACGTGATAGTCAAGTCCAGGACGCAGGATAATCACATCCAAGACTTGAGGAAATTCTTCGAGAGATTAAGGAAGTATGACTTGAAGCTAAACCCAGCCAAATGCGCTTTCGGAGTTCCGTCGGGAAAACTTTTGGGCTTCATCGTAAGCAGGAGAGGAATCGAGCTAGATCCAACTAAGATAAAATCCATCAGAGATCTACCTCCCCCGAGAACAAAGAAAGACGTGATGAGTCTGTTGGGCAGGTTGAATTACATCAGTCGGTTCATTGCCCAGCTGACAAGCACGTGTGAGCCCATATTCAAGCTTTTAAGGAAAGATGCGGCGATCAAATGGACAATTGAGTGTCAAGAAGCCTTTGATAAAGTCAAAGAATACCTTTCGAATCCCCCGGTCTTGGTCCCTCCAGAACCGGGAAGGCCACTTTTCTTGTATCTAACAGTCTTGGAGAACTCTTTCGGTTGCGTCCTCGGGCAACACGACGTAAGCGGAAAGAAGGAGCAAGCAATCTACTACTTGAGCAAGAAATTCACCGGCTACGAGGCCAAATACACTCTGCTGGAAAGGACATGCTGCGCTCTCACATGGGTTGCTCAAAAGCTGAGACATTATCTCCAAGCCCACACTACGTTCCTCATAAGCAGGTTGGATCCTTTGAAGTATATATTTCAGAAACCAATGCCTACTGGGAGACTGGCTAAATGGCAAATCTTGCTTACGGAATTCGACATAGTTTATGTCACTCGCACGGCAATGAAAGCCCAGGCATTAGCAGATCATTTGGCCGAAAATTTGGTCGATGAGGAATACCAGCCATTGGATACCTACTTTCCAGATGAAGAGGTAAACACCGTAGAAGTGATCTCGAAGGAAGCTCATGTTTGGAAGATGTTCTTCGACGGAGCCGTGAACGCCAAGGGTGTAGGGATTGGGGCAATTTTGATCTCGCCTTCTAGTCAGCATTATCCTGCCACAGCTAGACTTCGTTTCTTTTGCACAAATAATACAGCTGAGTATGAAGCCTGCATCATGGGCATGCATATGGCAATCGATCAGGATGTCGAAGACTTACTGATTATGGGAGATTTTGACCTGATCATCCGGCAAGCTCAAGGCGAATGGGAAACTCGGGATGTCAAACTTATCCCATACCGACAACATGTGGAGGACCTCAGCAAGCGCTTTACATCAATAGAATTCAGGTACATTCCGAGGTGTCACAATGAACTGGCAGATGCACTTGCTACTTTGGCTTCAATGCTACCCTACCCGGGCAACGCCCACGTCGATCCTTTGGAAATCCAAATCAAGGAAAGACACGGTTACTGCAGTGTAATCGAGGCGGGATCAAATACGCAGCCTTGGTACCATGACATCAAGAGGTTCCTGAAGACTCAAGAATACCCCGAGCACGCTACTGAAGATCAAAAGAGGACCATTAGGCGACATGCAAGTGGTTTCTTTTTGAGCGGTGAATTGTTATATAAGAGGACCCCGGACCTCAATCTCCTAAGATGTGTCGATATCGAGGAAGCGAGAAAGATCATGCACGAAGTACACGCAGGTGTGTGCGGACCTCACATGAACGGGTATGTCTTAGCGAAGAAAATCCTTAGAGCAGGTTACTACTGGATGACCATGGAAAAGGATTGCTTTAGCTTCGTTCGGAAATGTCAATCAGTGTCAGGTGCACGGTGATTTGATTCATGCACCTCCCATGGAACTGCATCCCATGTCCGCACCTTGGCTATTTGTCGCTTGGGGCATGGACGTCATTGGACCAATTGAACCAAAGGCCTCGAACGGACACAGGTTTATACTGGTTGCCATAGACTACTTCACAAAATGGGTAGAGGCTGTCACTCTCAAGTTGGTCATTAAGAAAGCTGTGGTGGATTTTGTACACTCAAATCTTATCTGTCGTTTCGGTATTCCTGCGACTATCATTACAGATAACGCAGCAAACTTGAACAGTCACTTGATGGGAGATGTATGCGAGCAATTCAAGATAACGCATAGGAATTCCACGCCTTATCGGCCAAAGGCCAATGGTGTTGTGGAAGCGGCAAACAAAAACATCAAGAAGATTTTGAGGAAGACCATCCAAAGTTCCCGACAGTGGCATGAGCAGTTACCATTTGCATTATTGGGGGTACCGCACTACAGTATGCACATCGGTGGGAGCGACTCCTTATCTTTTGGTTTATGGGACCGAGGTTGTAATACCGGCAGAGGTAGAAATTCCTTCGCTTCGAATCATTGTCGAAGCAGAAATCGAAGACAGCGAGTGGGTTAAGGCTCGACTGGAGCAATTAACGTTGATTGATGAAAAGCGAATGGCCGCAGTTTGTCACGGACAGTTATACCAACGAAGGATGGCCCGTGCTTACAACAAGAAAGTCCGACCCCGGAATTTCGAAGTAGGTCAGCTGGTACTAAGGCGTATTCTGCCGCATCATGAAGAAGCAAAAGGAAAGTTTGCCCCAAATTGGAAAGGCCCATACATCGTAAGGAAGATATTGCCGAGAGGAGCATTGTATTTAGGTGATATCGAAGGAAATGACCCCGACACAGCAGTAAATGCAGATGCAGTCAAGAGATACTACGTCTAGATCATACTCCAAGTAGTCCTGACACATTTTGAAATGGCGAAGGTTTTATCCCCCACTACTCCCAAACACTACCCAATCCTCTCTACAAAAAAAAAGAAAAAGAAAACAAAACAAAACATTGATTGAGGCCTGAACTACGTTTGACTTGATTCCGAAAGGATACGTAGGCAGCCTCTCCCTGAGGTTCAGTCACACCAACAATAAAATCCCATCCACCCTGAAATTGAAACCGGGGCACGTCGAGCAGTTGAGAAGTTAGTATCATCTACCTCTTTTTACCAAGCCTTCAAATCAATTACCAAATATGGTGGGGAACCAATAAGCGTCACAAATGGAGACCAGCACACTCTGAATTGAGAGAGATAAAATGAGAGAGTCTCGGCGGTGAAAACCTTCGGGCACCACGAGGCGACGGGAGTAGAGAAACCAAAATGAGAGAGCTTGTTTAGTAAAAACTCGCAAAGAGTGCTATCAAGCAATGACAGGAAGAAAAATGAGAGAGGTCAGCCAGCGAAAACCCGCAAAGGGCGCTGTTGGCCGAAAAAGAATGACTCCACCCCAAGAAGGTTTCGGCAAAATTCCACCGGTTTGGAATCACAGATCCGTTCGGGTTCAGGAAAACGCAAGTTCTTGGAAGGTCAGATGTCCAGTCCAAAGAGCATGTCATATCCTTTAAAGCCAGCGTTATCTTCCTCAGATAAGTCTTTCTCGTCCTGAAAAGGACACTCTGTTTTCTGATTTGTTTTCTCCTTTCTTTGTTTCCTTCGAATCCCTTTTGTGTTTTAATCCCAAGTTCAAGACACACCGGAAAGGGCAGGTGGCAGGTTTGTTTGCACGGAATCCCGTCTCATGAAGGAAAGCGCCTCATCTCGTTGGTACGATTGCCCAAGCCTGATGAATCATGACGTTTGACGGTGTCTTAGAGTAAAGAGGAAAGAGAGAAATCTTGAAATCTTCCCCAGCAAGTCCGCCTTCGGACAAATCCCCACAGAGTCTCCCCCTGTACAAATCCCCACAGAGTTTTTCCTTTTGTACAATCTCCCACAGAGTCTCCCCAATATGAAAAAAAAAATACCCAGCATGCCCCATTGTACAAACTCCACACAAAGAATCCACTTTGTAAATATCCCCCCCCCCCCACAAAGCTTCCTTTTGTACAAATTCCCACAAGAATACCTCCAATAAAATCCCCGTTGAGAACCTTCAATCAAAACGGGACAAAAGAGAGAAAAGAAAAGGAGGCCTTACGAGGCAAATCATCGCAGAATCTGGAAATACAAGCCTGAGCAGTCTAAAGGGTTTCACCATTCGAATCGAATCAATGGCGGAATTTCACAACAGAAATAAAGACGCACGAAAGCAACTAGGAACGATCAAGGTCACCAAACCGACCGTCATTTCCGAACTAACAATTGTTCTTTGTCTGAAAAGTTCAAACAGGTTTAATCCAAGACAACCGTGCAAGAAGCAGGTGTCGCCCAAAGAAGAAGGTACATGGGTGCAAGAAACATTTTGGCAATAAGGAATTCAATCGAAAGGTAAGTTTCCACGAAACTCCCTTTTTATTTCTTATACTAAAGTAAGAAAATTCAAAAAAAGAAGTCAGTGGTTGTTCTCGAATTTTGTCCCCAGCCAGTCAGCATTAGGGTTTTAAACCCTAAACTGAACTTTTTCTTTTCAGCCAGCATTAGGGTTTTAAACCCTAAACTGAGCTTTTCCATGCAATCAGCATTAGGGTTTTAAACCCTAAACTGAATTTTCCTTTTAGTCAGCATTAGGGTTTTAAACCCTAAAATGAACTTTTTCCTTTCAGCCAGCATTAGGGTTTTAAACCCTAAACTGAACTTTTCCATGTAATCAGCATTAGGGTTTTAAACCCTAAACTGAATTTTCCTTTTAGTCATCATTAGGGTTTTAAACCCTAAACTGAACTTTTTCCTTTCAGCCAGCATTAGGGTTTTAAACCCTAAACTGAGCTTTTCCTTTTAGTCAGCATTAGGGTTTTAAACCCTAAACTGAACTTTTTCCTTTCAGCCAGCATTAGGGTTTTAAACCCTAAACTGAGCTTTTCCTTTTAGTCAGCATTAGGGTTTTAAACTCTAAACTGAACTTTTTCCTTTCAGCCAGCATTAGGGTTTTAAACCCTAAACTGAACTTTTTCCTTTCAGCCAGCATTAGGGTTTTAAACCCTAAACTGAGCTTTTCCATGTAATCAGCATTAGGGTTTTAAACCCTAAACTGAATTTTCCTTTTAGTCAGCATTAGGGTTTTAAACCCTAAACTGAACTTTTTCCTTTCAGCCAGCATTAGGGTTTTAAACCCTAAACTGAGCTTTTCCTTTTAGTCAGCATTAGGGTTTTAAACCCTAAACTGAACTTTTTCCTTTCAGCCAGCATTAGGGTTTTAAACCCTAAACTGAGCTTTTCCATGCAATCAACATTAGGGTTTTAAACCCTAAACTGAACTTTTTCCTTTCAGCCAGCATTAGGGTTTTAAACCCTAAACTGAGCTTTTCCATGCAATCAGCATTAGGGTTTTAAACCCTAAACTGAATTTTCCTTTTAGTCAGCATTAGGGTTTTAAACCCTAAACTGAACTTTTTCCTTTCAGCCAGCATTAGGGTTTTAAACCCTAAACTGAGCTTTTCCATGCAATCAGCATTAGGGTTTTAAACCCTAAACTGAATTTTCCTTTTAGTCAGCATTAGGGTTTTAAACCCTAAACTGAGCTTTTTCCTTTCAGCCAGCATTAGGGTTTTAAACCCTAAACTGAGCTTTTCCATGCAATCAGCATTAGGGTTTTAAACCCTAAACTGAATTTTCCTTTTAGTCAGCATTAGGGTTTTAAACCCTAAACTGAACTTTTTCCTTTCAGCCAGCATTAGGGTTTTAAACCCTAAACTGAGCTTTTCCATGCAATCAGCATTAGGGTTTTAAACCCTAAACTGAATTTTCCTTTTAGTCAGCATTAGGGTTTTAAACCCTAAACTGAGCTTTTTCCTTTCAGCCGGCATTAGGGTTTTAAACCCTAAACTGAGCTTTTCCATGCAATCAGCATTAGGGTTTTAAACCCTAAACTGAATTTTCCTTTTAGTCAGCATTAGTGTTTTAAACCCTAAACTGAACTTTTTCCTTTCAGCCAGCATTAGGGTTTTAAACCCTAAACTGAACTTTTTCCTTTCAGCCAGCATTAGGGTTTTTAACCCTAAACTGAGCTTTTCCATGCAGCCAGCATTAGGGTTTTAAACCCTAAACTGAATTTTTTCTTTTAGTCAGCATTAGGGTTTTAAACCCTAAACTGAACTTTTTCCTTTAGCCAGCATTAGGGTTTTAAACCCTAAACTGAGCTTTTGCTTCCAGTCAGCATTAGGGTTTCTAAACCCTAAACTGAGCTTTTCCATAAATCAGCATTAGGGTTTTAAACCCTAAACTGAACCTTTTCCTTTAGTCAGCATTAGGGTTTTAAACCCTAAACTGAATTCTTCCTTTGTTCGGCGTTAGGGTTTTAAACCCTAAACTGAACCTTTCCCCAGCTAGTCGGTATTAGGGCTCCAACCCTGAACTGAGCATGCATATCCTCTTTCATCAATTTTATGAACTTCCTGGCGAATAATTAACGAAATTTTCCTAGTGAAACTGGGGCAGAAAATTTCGTTCGTTTGTTTTCTCCCGTATGTCTGACCTCGAGCCACATGGATCGAAATGACCCACGAGATGAGTCCCAGTTCGGAATCAAAGAAGAAAAAGAAAAAGAAAAAAGAAGATGTCCCGAGATATCGGAGTAAATGGAAGGCGGATTGACTCCAACATTTGATTAAGGTCCTGAACCCTGCCAATCGCGTCTCACTCAGTATCCCGGAGATTAAACAAGTCGCCGCAACTTGCAAGCATCAAGATTCAGATCGGAGTCTACAAGCAAAATCAGCTAAGACCCAAGATCAAGTCGTAAAAGAATCATAGATAGGAATCTTGTAACTAGCAGTTGACATGCATATAAGTAGTTAGTTCAGTTTCCAATTTTCGTTTGGTTGTAATAAGGCGGTCAGTGACGCAGCAGTGACAACAGCAACAGCAGTAGCAGCAAGCATTGCAATCCCATGGTAGTCCCAGCTACCAAAACTTCTCGAACTACATTGACCTGATTCCTGTTTAGCCCAGGATATGTAGGAAATCTTTGAAGCAAGATTCGGTCAGATCTTTCAAAAACATGCTTCATACGGAGTGGTCCATAGGCAAAAATCGCTCATACACGCTCACTTTATCTTTGCACGAAAACTCTTCGTGTTTCCGAACAAAGAGGGGCAGCTGTGAGCACGTGATTTTTGTTTCGCACGACAATCGTTCCAAGAGAAATAAAAAATAATAATAATTGGCCCTGCTGTACAAGTTTGGGATTTTTACCTGGCACTTTGTTGGTTATTTACGATTTTTGCCCATTTTTACTTTATTAAAACAAAATACAAAAAAATGTGTGTGTCATGCATAATTCGAACCGTAATCCGGTCGTTAAATAGAAAATCATAAATAGGCATCTTCGTCCGTGATTTTATTTTTGTTTGATTTTACCTGTTTTGAAATATTTTAGTGTGTGTGCAAATAATTATATTGAGTGTGTATTTAATTTTAATTTGATTTTTGCTTAGTTTTGTTTTTAAAATAAATAAGAAAAAGAAATAAAAATAAAAATAAAAAGAGAGAAAAAGATCCTTTCTTCTTCCGGATTGGGCCAATTTATTAAAATTGGCCCAAACAAACAGTCCAGAACCAGGCTTGCCCGGCCCTTGTCCAGTTGACACCAAAGACGTCTAAACGACGTCGTAATGTTTGAGCCTGATCTGGGCCGTTGATCTCAGATTGATCAACGGCCAAGATCACATTTCCCATAACCCACTAATGGCCCCGACCCGTTTCCACCCGGACCAACCCAAACCCTTTACCCTCGAAACGACACCGTTCCACTTAAGCCCTCAGATCCAGACCGTAGACCTAGATTGATCTAACGGTTGAGATTAGCCCACCTATTCCATATATAAGCCTATAACCTTACCCTGCCCCCCCATCTGATACCCCAACTCCCGTCTTCAACCTCATCCCCATCAAACCCTAGAGCCGCCCCTGTATCCTCCACCATGAAAACCGGCGGCATGGACGCCGGTGACCTTCCCCCTGAACACCATAGAACCCCCTCACCACCCTGAACATAGACCTGTTGACCGTTTAGTTCGAATCATCCTCTAGGTCCTCGAATCTTCATTTGAAGATTCGAGTCAAAACTCGATCTACACCGTTTAACCCCAGCTTCACACCAGACACTCCCCAGACCCCCCTCGTGACCAAACCATACTTGGTTTGGTCCGAATCTGATCAGGGAAGCATGAATCCCAGATCTGAGTTTTGGAACTTTGTGATTCTTCGTCACTGGTCCGTGTTTTGTTCGAGCCAAAGAAATTAAGGCCTAATGGACCTTAATCGAGGTGTTTCTCATTCGATTAAAGTCCGTTCAGCCTTAAGAAAGGTCTGTCCAAATCCGAGTTCAAAACTTTTGATTTTTCGAGTTTTAAGGTGAGTTTGCTTTCTTTCCTTTACTTGTTTTAGTCCGTGTGATTTGTTTTAAAAGCTGTTCGTGATTGTTGAAGTCTGTTTTGTTTTGAGTTTCTATTAATTGTGTCCTGTCTACTTTGCCTGAACCCTTGTTGTTTGATTAAGTGTCCTTTTCTATTTGTCCTGATAGTGTGTATGTATTTATTTGTTGAGCAATTAGTTGAATTCCAAATTTGTACTGATTAACTGATTCCTCGAAGCACAATTCTGCTCAGTCAGTGTAATGCAAACCTTGTCGATACTGTTAAATGTTTGATTTTTGGTTATGACTGTATGAGTTATAACTAGTATAATCGAGTCGACAAATGTCGTCAATTAATTTCAGTAGTTCAAATGTTAACGATTGCACCTGTTGCTTGCTGCAACTTTGTTTGAATCAAAGTAAGGATCAAGTAGGTTCACTTATAGTTGCTATATTTGAATCTGAGGGTAGATTGTTAATTGAAATCTGAGTTGATGGCATGTGCACTTGTGCACAGCATGTGCATTGTGCACAGCCTGTTTCCTGCATAAAAGGGCTTTGGATTTAAAAATGGTTTGACAGCATGTGCTGTCAGACTACATCCTGCTGCCCATGCTTGTTTTTAGTTAATAAAATGGGAAAGTTTAAGCCTGCCAGGGGAATGATGGGGTTAATACTTAATTAGCTAAAGTGGAACTGAAAATGGAAGGCACATGGGAGGGGTATGGTGATATTCTAAACAGGCTGTTAAAAGGGGTAATGTGAAGGATTATAAAGGGAGGTGGAGGACATCTGATGAGAACAGAAGATTTGAGAGGAGAAAAATACACACACTGTGAGGAATTTTTGAAAGAGAGAGTTGAAATACATACAGATATATATACATACAGACAGAGCATACAGAGATAGAGAGAGACACTGAGAGGGAACATCTGAGAGTTCAAATTCTGAAAATGGGAACTGGAAAAGATTTCTTTTAATAACTTCAGTATAATTTCAAAACTGAAGATTGGTTTTAGATTTTGGAAAGAAAGGAGATAGAGGGTGGATATACAGAAAGCAGAAACTGTCTTTTCTTCCTGCTAATTGTTCGATTCCCAGTTTGTTTAACCTATTTCAAATAAGTGCTAATTTCCCCTCAAGTATCAGCTAGGTTTCTTTTGTTTTGGTTCTTATTGGTTTGCCTTCTTTTGGAGTTGGACCGTTTGAATCCTGAGCCCACTTCTCTGCTTATTGCTGTCATTTTTGTTGCCTCTGCCCATTGGCTATAACTGCATCTTGCACTGGGATTTTGTTTCTATTTGGTTACCTGCTGCTGCTGCTGCTATTTGGTTTCCTGCTGCTGCTGACCTTTCCCTGTCATTCTCTTCTTCCTCTTTGCATTTCAGCATTCCAGGTACACATTTCAAATCCTATGTGGGTGTAAACTGTAACCGTTCGAAAGCATGAAATGAAAGGAATTCCAAGAAGTTTAAATGTCTGTCTGTAATGCTCGTGGTCTATTGCTCCTTTCGTATGAATTGATCAGTGTATAATTCAATAGTAAAAAATGCCAGTTAGTTAATGCTTAAGCTGAGTTTTAACCTCTTGTATCTTAGTTTATAGTTGTTTGTTGATATGGGTTAAGTAATGGTGTGGTACGTAGGATGTACAAATATTTGACACAGTGACTGATCAGATTCTTGTTTTAGCTATAATGATATGCATAGGATAGGATACTTCCACCTTACACAATGATGTTCTGTTTTATTTTAGTTTCTTTCGTCAAAACCCGCTAGGCAGTATATAGGAGCGCGTTTGAACCCCCAGTGATAATAATGCTTAGTGGGTTAATTCCCTTAACCTAGCCTAAATGAGTCTAGTTTGAATTCAATTCAAGAGATGTTTTGGATATGAGCATAGCATTTGTCACGTAATTTCTTTATCAAAGTAGAACATTTCTCATAAAAGTAGGACGTCTTTTACTTTACAAATAACTAATCAGAAATTGATAAGATTTAGGCCCAAAGCATATACTTGAATTGACATGTATCTTCTTTCTTCTATTTTAGATTGAACATAGTTAGAAATGTAGCCACTTTAGGATATCCTTTTCTAAAATAGAGGCGAGCCTCGCCAAACAAAAATGCAAAATTGCGTGGCTCTCAATAAATAACCATAATAATTATTTAGAGTCCAGGATAGGCCGTTTAGCGAATTTCATGGCCTTCCACAAAAATAATAACGCGTTAGACCCTTTAGGCGCGGCTTAATTAAACCATATTTTTAAATTCGGATGCACATTGATGTGACCCAAATCCAAATCTCAACGAAGTCCAAATGTGTTGACGATCACGGGCGCATTGATTATGACGTGGTTCGAGATGCATTTTCACGACGTTGCAATTCTATAAAAATAAGTGATAATGATAAAAGCGGTTTAAACTTAATAAAAGCACGTAAGTCATAACATGTATTTAAATCAGATATTTAGCCATTATAACAATTTAAGCGACCGTGCTAGAACCACGGGATTCGAGGGTGCCTAACACCTTCCCTCGGGTCAACAGAATTCCTTACTTAGAATTTCTGGTTCGCAGACTTCATTTGGAAAAGTCGAAAATTTCCTCGATTTGGGATTCAAGATAAACCGGTGACTTGGGACACCAAAAGCCAAACCTTTCCCAAGTGGCGACTCTGAATTAAATAAATAATCCCATTTCGAATATTGTCACTTAAATTGGAAAAACTCCACCCGCGCATTTAACCCTTCGGGGCAGGCGCGCAAAAAGGAGGTGCGACATCAACGTTTTGGGTAAATGGACCCGGACCCATAATTTGACGGTCCTGGAGGCTCCGTAGGAAAATACGGGACTTGGAAATATGCCCGGAATCGAATTTCGAGGTCCCAAGCCCGAGAAATAAATTTTTAAAGAAAATTGTTTTCTGAAATTGTTTAAAGGAATTTAAAATGAATTTTGATTAGAACCTGTTGGTATCGGGCCCGTATTTTGGTTCCGGTACCTGGTACAGGTCTTATATGTGATTTAAGATAACTCTGTGAAGTTTGGTAAGAAACGGATGTCATTTGACGTGATTCGGACCTAAATTGCAAAATTTGAGGTTTTAAGAAGTTTGAAATAATTCATTGATTTTGAGATTTAATTAGATGTTAATGATGTTAATTTGGCGATTTGATCGCACGGATAAGTTCATATGGTATTTTTGGGTTAGTACGTATGTTTGGTTTGGAGCCTCAAGGGCTCGGGTGAGTTTCAGAAGGTTTTAATCTCTTAAAAAGTTGCAGGTTTTCAGCTGTTGGTATTCTGATATTTCCTTCTTCGCGTTCGCGGGACGACCCTCGCGAACGCGATAAGTTAATTATGTTGAAGGAAATTCCTTCTATGTGAACGCGTAACCCAGGTCACGAACGCGAGGCGTTGGGGGGTCTTTCTTTCGCGAACGCAAAGGCTAATTGAGCCTGGGCAGGGGTGGGACATTAAACCTACGTGAACGCGACCACATGGACGCGAACGCGAAGGCTCGAGGGGTCACTTCTCCGTGAACGCGAGCCGTCTGTCGCGAACGCGATGGACCTGTCGCGAACGCGATAAGTAATTTTGCCGAGTTATTTTAAGTTCCAAAAACAGAAAACATTACGGGATTTTCATTATTTTTCACAAACTTCATCTTCTCCACACATCTTGGGCGATTTTTGAAGAACTTCTTCACCATAACCTCTTGGTTATGTAATCTTCAACTTGTTTTCTTTCATTTTTATCAACACCCACTAGATTTCTAGGCCTAAAACATGTGATTAAGGGTAGAAAATTAGGGATTTGGGTAGAGTTAGGGTTTTTTGATTATTTGGGAATTTGACCTCATTTTGGGGTCGAATTTCAAAACAAATTATATATTCGGGCTTGTGGGTGAATGAGTGATCAGGTTTTGGTCCGACCTCGTGTTTTGACAAAGCGGGCCCGCGGTCAATTTTTGACTTTTTGGGAAGAATGATTAGAAAGCTATAATTAAGTATTGAAATTGGATTGTTTAGCAATTATTGATATTATGAAGTCGACTATGTATAGATACAATTTGATTTGGACCAAATTCGAAAGGAAATGAGGTGTTTGAGGCTTGAGTTGGCCGTGAAAGTTAGAGGTAAGTCTTCGATCTAACCTTAGCTTGAGGGATTAGGAGTTGAGTCCTATTTGCTATTTGCTTCTTGTTGAGTACGACGTATAGGCATGGTGACGAGTATCTATACGTTGGTGTCGAGCATGACCGTGAGTCTTAAATTGCAACTTGTTGTGTTCTTAAATAATATTACAGATGCTTTAATTGATGATTCTCGATATTGAGTAAGGATTGAGTTTGTTTTCGTGGAAATTACTAAGTTGAGTATTAGTAATATCTGAAATGGTTAGATGTTGGATGAAGATTTGGTTATAGCTGTTTCTCCCTTGCCGGGACGTACTTATTTATGTTGTCGATTCTCTTACCGGGATAGTGTGGTTCGTTAGTGATCCCTTGTCGGGACTGTTGTTATGATTATTGTTGACAGTATATTTGGAATGGGTTGCGCGCCGCAGTATTATTATTATTATATATGGATCGGGTTGCATGCCGCAACATTATTATATATGGATCGGGTTGCACGCCGCACCAATATTATGTTTGATCGGGTTGTACGCAGCAACAAATATCATATTAGTCGGTTTGCACGCCGCAACAAATATTATATTGGATCGGTTTATAGATGGATCAGGTTGCACGTCGCAACAATGTTAAATGATAAGGGATCAGGTTGCGCGCCGCAACAGTATTATTATTGTTGTATTGTAGATTTTGAACTATCCTTTCATATTTCTCTTAAGTTTCTACTGGATTTGATATGTTCCCCGAAGCATGTACCCTCCTCCCATTTAAACTGCTTATTCATGTTTATTTTCCGCCGTATATTAGATAATTGCACAGGTTTATCTGGAGTCTGGTCCTAGCCTCGTCACTACCTCGCCGGGGTTAGGCCAGACACTTACCAGCACATAGGGTCAGTTGTACTGATGCTACATTCTGCATTCTGTGCAGATACCGGAGTAGCACTGGGACAGTAGCACTTGGGGAGCCAGCCTTCAGTCCACGGAGATCCCGAGGTAGTCCTGCAGGCGTCCGCAGGCCCGACGTTCTCTTCTATCTATTTATATGTTCTGTTTTCATTTGTTTCTGAAACAGACTGTATTTCCTTGTTCAGATATTTTTGTGTAGTATTCATAGACAGTCCGTGGATGTTGTAACACCAGTTTCTGGGTAGAGACGTATGTTGGCATTTTCGTACTGATTTTGGTATTATATTAGTCTAAGTCTTCCGCTTAAGTTCATCTTTCACTATTATTTAAATGTTGATTACTTGTTAGTTTAAGTTGTTAAAAGGATTAAAATGAAAGAGATTGAATTTTCTATATGAGTAGGCGCCATTACGACTCCTGATGGTAGGAAATCCAGGTCGTGAGAGTTGTGCAAGCTTGCAACGTTAAAGCTTGACTTTTCATGTTGTTTCCTTGTAGAAGTATAAAGGTCATAAAATGAATAAAATAACGTTACGAACAATATGAATACGAGTTAGTACATTACACTATTTTTGTCTCAACTTCTAAATCAAATAAAGGCAAGGATATTTCATTTTTGAGTTAGGAGTGGGCAGGGCAAGAAAGTAACAATCATATCCGATATTAGATAATTTTACTTTTTTCTTTAATTTTTGTTTTACAACTCAAAAATACTTTTCAATAATATCTACGCAATTTTATAATGTAGTCATTCTAATAGACCTGTTCATCAATTTCGACTTGCACTTTTCTACTTCAAATTTTTCACTGTTACACTACAATATGATTTTTATAGTTTACACGTGTTCAGAAACTAGTTACTATAAAAGCAAGAATAGAAGTAATGGTCATTTTGGTGATCTCATCGAAAAAGTAGCGGATTAAACTCATCGAAAAAGTAGCGGATGATTTGCTTTAATCGTGATAAAAACAAGTAAACTTTTCATTAAAGTGCTTTTTCTTTAGAAATTCATGTATTTTTTCTTCCCTCTTTCAAAATTTTAATTGGGTCAAGCGCACACTAACATAGTATGAGGTCTTTTGATGAAACTAAATCAATTTCTGAGTCGAAAGGCCTATGGTCTAAAGTATGTATTTCTTACCTCTTTAGTATGTATTTTCAAAAACAAATATACAAAAGAAAACGAAAATGCAGATTGTCACGACCCCTTCCACACCGTGATCGGCGTGTAAGGACTAGCCCAAGCAAGCCTTCGCCTCCCTTATTTATATGACTAGTCATAATTCCCGCATCAGCTATTGAACCCAATACTATCATAAACAAAAATATGGAGCACATAATGGAGGTAAACTACCAATCAATATCAATAAGTATTCATGTCAAGAAAGACCGCCTTAAAAACGTCTGCCAAATACCATTCTAATACTAATATTAGAAAACTTAAGACTACATGAAGTGCAACTCTAGAACAAGTATCTCTACATACAAAGCAGAGTAGTCAAACAAGATGGCTGTCTACACAAAACAAATCTGTCTAATTTTTTAACATCTTCTTCCGGATAGTTGCACATTAAACTTTCAGTAAATCCTCAATGCTTCTACTTATCATGCATCTTTTGTACAAATCTTTCAAACTCTATGAAGTTGTGTTTCTCCAGTAGAGTTGGGCTAAGCCTGAGGTAGGTAAAGGCAGATAAGTAGTGTCTGCCAAATGGATCATTCATAGGCTTGGCAATTTGCAAAATCTTGTTGTAACCTTCCCTATGGTAACACGGCAGTGCATTCTCACCCGCAACTGGTATCTTGACTTCCCATGCAGCATTTAGCACCTGTGATTCAGAAGAATAGGGGAGATTAGCAATGCAACGATAGCGATGTAATGATCGATCCTTAAAGTAAAATAAAAAAACAATCAGTGGGGTGATTTTCTAAAAGCTAGATATTGTCAGGGATCACATTCAGTTACAAGGTAATTGGAAGGAGGCCACTCGCAGATGTGGAAGAAAATGTTTGAAAACAAGTATGAGGCAGAGGAGCATTTGCTATGGAGAATAAACAAGGAGAGGTATCCTTTTGGTGGGACAATCAGACAGGCTGTGGAGCAATTGCAAATATGATACCTGATGGTATTGTGCCGAACAAAGCAACGGCATCACAGTTCATTAAAGACGACAGCTGGGATTAGGAAATACTACAACAGACTCTCTATCAACTAATTTTCTGTCAAAGGTATTTGAAGTACTCAGGCAGGTTACTAATTTTACCTGCTCTTCTGCTTGGAAGATGATCAGACAACTCAGAGGCCCTTCTTTCACAAACAAGATGATTTGGCACTGAAGAATCCCCTTCAAATCATTTATGTTTAGGATAGCTATGAAAAATGACCTACCTATCGATGATAAGCTAACAAATACGGGATACACTTTTTCTTCAAAATGCTACTGTTATAATACTATAGGCGGTGAATCATAAGAATTTATTCTTCTGACTGGAGAAAGGGCAAAGAAAGTGTGGTCACACTTTTATTCTCCTTTGGGAGTACAGGGTACTGCACTTACACATAGACATCAAGTCATTAAATGGTGGTCACAGGAGCACAAGAATGAGATGTGGAGGCTAATTTATTCTTCTAGTGTGCTGGAAATTATGGGTACACACATGTTCTACCAAGTGTGCGAGTACTATGGGGCGCTCAAATTCCAGGTTGTTGATACTATGGTGCACATCTTACAGCTATGGCTTCCAGAGATTGAGTGGCAACAGAATTGGACTCAGATTTGTACCATAACTCGAAGGTTTCAGCTAAGGAAACAGGTCACCAAAGACCTATGGGAGAGCTAAATACCCTGTCTCTAAGCTGAATGCTGATGACAGTAGCCTTCTGGCAAATTTAAACAGTGCCGACCAAGATCAAGGAGTTGAGCAGTAATTTTGATATAAAACTCTCAACCAGTGTTATAAGGAGACTAACAGGGTTTATTGACTGTTTAGCTAAAAGGCGTCACTCTTTGGACCACCCAACGTTCACCTAAATGAAGCTGATTTACCTAAGGAAGCTAGAGGTCATGTGCGAATGGGCAGGTGGGTTTTTCCTTCAATCAGGATCAAACAAACAACAACAACAACCCAGTATAATCCCACTTAGTGGGGTCTGGGGAGGGTAGTGTGTACGCAGACCTTACCCCTACCCTGGGGTAGAGAGGTTGTTTCCAAATAGACCCTCGGCATCCTTCCCTCCAAGAACTCCCCACCTTGCTCTTGGAGAGACTAACTCACAACCTCTTGCAAAACAATTTAGAATAACTTGTTCATCATATAAGCACAAGCATATATATTTACTAACACTTTTTGCAAAATGTAAAGGGTTGAGAATGTTTAACCACCAAAATTCAGACTAAAAAATAATAGTGATTGAGCTTTGCATAATTCATTTACATCAGAGAATAACATTTACCTCCCAAACTAATCCTTCCGGGTCAGATAATGCTTCTGGAAATTCCCGTTCCTGATCAACCGTGCGCAATTCGAGACATGTAAAATTCAAAGCTGCCCCATGCTTCTTTAACATTGACACAATTGCAGAATAGCCAGTAAAATTGCCACTGTTGTAAAAGCCAGCTGTTAGTTCAGCTGCATGGCTTTTAGTGTTGTACCACCAATGAATTCCTGATACCTGCACATCAATTAGAGTGCACCAGGAACCAAAATCAATTTAAATAAGCAATTTATGATTCTATGAATATGTCTAGCATTTAAAGGAACATCATTTACATTTTCCTACCTTTGCTGCTATTGGAGTGCCCTTAAATGCCAAAGCTGCCAAGCCAAGTACTCGATCGCCATGATTGATTAAAATTTGCGAGTACCAGTGCAAGAAGAACCTACCATAAAATCCATTGTACTCTCCAAAATCACAAAAAAACCCAGTTTCTTGTGGTTTTGAGTTATAAGAACCTGCATTCTCGGGTGCTTTACCCCAAGCTGAATTTCCCCATGCCTCTGCTGCCTTTTGGAGGCTCTTGATCAAGTACTTGTCATAACACTGTTATGAAAGTTATACAGGATCAATAATACATTAAGCTAGATTATAAGGGTAGATAAGTAACTGTTTCACCATCTAAATGGTTAAAGCTACCTGAAATTCCCCAATTCCGGGATACTCCCACCCGAATTTTGCCGGATACGAAGGGTATCGGAGTTCTCCACATGGACCAAGTCCTATCTCTATTTCTGAGATAACTCGTCTAGCAAAGAAGTCATCGAATTCGAGGCGGAAGCTTCTCATATAATCAGAGTAAACCTGTATGAGCAGATTAATAATTAAAATGATACACCATGAAACATCATTTGTTTTTGGAGTGCGAACAATTTTTCAAGCTAGTGATAGTGTTACCAAGTGGTGCAAAGGTAACAACCTGTATTACACTATGATAAGAGTGATGCAAAGGTAACAACCTCTATTACACTATAATAAGAGTGATGCAAAGGTAACATAGTATTAGTTTCAGAACCTTCTGTCAAGGCAATGTATGGATTGACTATAATAAGAGTGATGGAGGAAAACAACTGCTATTACATTGAATGCTGCATTCTAAATGTATGCTTCAGTACTAGTAAATGTATGACTTGACTGCTGAAAAGAAATAGCTAAGAAACAATTCAATGTCGCAAACAAGAAGGTGGTTACAAAAGCTAAAATCTTGCATTTGTTCCAGCAGGTTGTATATACATAATTACCAGTCTTATTATTTTAGGATTCTAGTTGATAGTGCACCTATAAATGAGCTAACGTTCATAATTTTATGCATTTGAGAAGATACAGAGAACTCTGCGAGGCCAATATTACTATTAGTCTTAGCTGATTTCTTTATATGGTAAAGGAGGATCTGAAAATATGACTTACTCTTAAATAAGCATAGAAAAGAGATTAAGGTCAACTATAGAAAGGCATTATGGACTAAAAATTGTTAATTCTTATCTCAAACCACTCAAATTACATGCCTCTTCATCAGACAAGAGATTTCGTCCCCTCCCCCTCATGAAATTTAAGAATTGAACACCAAGAGTCGTGCAATTGTAAATGGATTACCTCAAGTGGAGTTCTCCCATTTAAGACCATTTCTGCATCAATACCCCAAGAAAGGCACTCATGGTTTCTTCGGCCTTCTTTATCCGTAAAATATATGTCAGGGTTCTCGTAACCAATTTCTTGAACCCATTGAGGAATCGGAATATGAATATCGTCTCCCACATTGCCTCCACACTCGTGGAAGGACATAACCACCTGAATTTTTTCTTAGAATGTAAGACCACCGAGTGAAGTTTTCATCACTGACAAGAATACAAAAGCATAGAACCCGGAACATAAAAAGCTAAACCTGTAGTTTAAGACCAAGATCTCGAACAATCTCAAAAAGCTTTTTGTAGCCACTCCAATTGTATTCCTTAGGAGCACGCCTCTCTACGATCCCCCACCAGCAGTCGACCATGACGCCATCAACATTGGATGATTTCAACATTTTTAGTTGGTTGAAGAGATTGTCGGCATCCACTAACTCACCTTCCATGTTTATGATGCCCAACTGTCAAGTCAAAGTAAAAATGGTTAGTTGTTTCTAGATAATTTGAAAGATTAAATATCAAGATATGATTCAATGAGAGGGCTACGGCAATAACAACTCACCGGTAGCATGACATATATGGGAATGTAAGGGGTCTTCTCATCTAAATTCTCTGGAGCAGAATCAGCAGCCTGTGAATAGAACAAAAAACCTATAGTCAAGCAAACTGAAGAGTGATCCTAAAAAAAAGAAACAAATAAACATTCAACAATGAATTGAACTACTGTTAATGTACATATACAGTAATAGTTTATCTAGTAATTAGACAAAGAATAGAAGTATCGACTCTATCTCAACATCAATAGATAGAGAGTAGGAGTCTTATTGTTATCTCATTGTAGAGGTAGATTATTATGACAAACACAATTTAACCAAGTTATTGTACTCGGTATCATCTTATAAATAGCAATGTAGAAGGTGTGCAGATTGTTTATTAACATGGTATCAGATAGTATTCGACATCCCTTATATAAATTATCTGGCCAACCACTTCCCTTGTTTCTCCATTCTCCATATTGGTTCCTGCTTCCGTCATATACTTTATCACCAAATATAATTCATTAATCATATCTGCCCTTTTGTTATTTCTATTTCATTAACTCTGCTTCTTCAGTATTGTTGTCTCATACTAATTAAATGCAGCAAGTAAATCTATATCCTTCTATTGTCAATCTCCTATCACATTACAATGTTGTTGGCTTGTTCTAGACTCTGCTCCTACATTTCCTTTCTTGTTTCGTGCTCATGGCTGCTCAACCTCTCAACACTTCTTACTCAGCTCTTTTTCTCAAAATAGAGGTGGCTGGTCATGGTATTACTTGGATCAAGTCATAGAGGTGCATTAGTTAGTAATTCCACAGGTTCTTAGTCTTCTATGCAATGTGGCCATGCTATTACTTGGACCTCCACCATCTCAAATAGGAGCATACTTTAAATGAAATGCTTAACACGTGGGAGCATACTAGCTTATGAAAAGCTCAACATGACAGGCACACAACACCTACGCAAAGCTTAACCACAAGAGGAGCATACTACCTGAAAGGGGCTCGGTAACAATGGGAGCATGATATCCATGGAAGGCTCGACAACAGGAAGAGCACAACACTCATGGAAAGCTAAACACAATGGGGCATGCTATCCAAGGATGACTCAACAATCATGTGAGTACAGCATCTATGAAGAGCTTGTGCTCATAATGTGAATAACATGAAGACGTTGATATGATTCATCTCGAGTAGAGGAACTATACAGTATAAAAGGTCTGTGACCTGAGAGCTCAAAACTAGGAGCATGAATATATGAAAGAAGTGCATATATAATCCTGAGCGCATAGCATGGATGTTCATGTTCCTAAAAGTTTTAACATAGTCTCACATGTTTAGTAAAATATACTACATTGGTCGAAACAAATGAAGTATAATAATGATATAGGAAAGCTAAGTGCTACCAACTAGGAAGAGTCAACTAATACTCTCAGATTGCTGATGAACTGTGTATATTGTTAATTTCTCAATGTTAATCCTAATCTGCTTGCATAACTGAGCAAATCTGCTATCAACTTGCAGTCACACTAGTCAAGCCCAACTTCTTCTTCTTCTACCATAAGAACTGTTTCCAGTTCTTGACCTACCCCTCTTTTCATCTCAGTGTTAATACCAGTTATTCTAGGAGTAGTTTTTAACCAACTCGAGTCCTTCGACCCGGTTTTTTTATCTGAGCTATGTACTCTCTAGCGACCCATCCATGATCGCGCCAAAGCACAACAGTCAGATGCTCCACGGCTAGCTTATGAAAAGCTCAACATGACGGCACACAACACCTACACAAAGCTTAACCACAAGAGGATCATACTATCTGAAAGGGGCTTGATAACAACGGGACCATGATATCTATGGAAGGCTCGACATGATGGTGGCATAATTAATATCTATACAAAGCTCCACAATAGAAGGAATATAATCTCTATATAAGGCTCGACAACAAGAAGAGAACAACACTTATGGAAAGCTCAACACAATAGGGGCACGCTATCTAAGGAAGACTCGACAATCATGTGAGTGCAATATCTATGAAAAGCTCGTCCTCATAATGCGATTAACATGAAGACTCGACATGATTCATCTCGAGTAGAGGAACTATACACTACAAAAGGTGACCTGAGAGCTCAACATGAATATCTGAAAGAAGTGCATATAATCCTGATTTTCAAGAACATATAGCGTCCCGATATACTTTTATCATCTAGGACCCTTAAGTATATACAAGAGAAACATAAGACTTGGAGGTCATGCCATAGCGGCAAATAAGAGGATTTAGCCTTATATACCTCAATTCTTGACTTAAAGAATTGCGAAGAGTTAATCCTTCCGTCAAGTTGTAGATCTAAAAGCGCAGCGAATAATAAATTAAAGCTAACATTAGCAGCTACACACAACAAGCTGCTCAGGCCACATGAGCAATATATATAGCACGCATTTGACTTGCGACAAGCTTGGAATGCCCTTATATCTAAGGTGTTTCACCACACCCTTCCTTCTTCACATAACTACAACCAACATACGACGCTCATATGATATAAACAACAAATCCAGAACTCCATGTCATAAAGAGTATCCCAATAATCAACTCATGAATACGATTAACAAAACTTGGACTTACGGCTTCCAATCACCTTTCCTTACCGAAAACATCTCTAGAACGCTCACACGAGCTCATAGATAAAGAGAGGAAAGGAACCTTACCTTGGCTGACAAACCCTTCTACTTTGTCCATCTTATATTTATGGTGTTTCACCACTCCTAATTAGTTAGTAATTCTATAGTTTCACTCGTGGGTTTCTTTTTATATTAAGGATTTGAAGATTGGGAAAGCACTCCCCTCCCATACACACACACCACACAGACACACACACACATTAAAAAAAACACAACACACACACACACAAAAAACACAAACACACACACTCGAAGGGAAAGAAAAAAACTACATCTGAATAAGCTCGGTTGGCAGCAAACATTCTGAGTGGGGAGTCCATTGGACCATCGCGGCGGAGCGAAAACCGCGGGAACTGATGAGTAGATGCACAAGTACTATCAATCTTGTAGCTGCATGCCATTTTTTTGGTCTTAAAACCAAGATGAAAGCTACTTGAAGAGAAAATGGAAGCCATGGAAGACTATGGCACTGTAAAATGGAAGCTTGAAGAGAAAATGGAAGAAGGTAAGAATATGGAGGAAAAGGCAAAATGACAGTGTACAAAAAGAAGTCGGATCAAAATGACACTGCCACTGATCAAAATGGACGTTATCAGTTGCGGAGGAGCACTTTTTGTCTTTACTTCAAATATTTCTTTTTATTTAATTTTGTATGTTGCTTATTTTAATTTATTAGTAGTACAGTATTTTAAACAAATGTTTGAGTCGTTGTATATTTTACCATGCAATAAATTAATTAGTTAGGCTTTTAATTTAAATGGTAAATTTACATGAAAATACACTTGGAGAAAGCACTTTTCACTCGCCTAACCCATAAATATGGTTTTCATCCGGTAGCCCACTAACATTAATCAATTTTATGAAAACAAGTCAAACTCGCAAATTTTGTCGAACTTCATCAACTACACCCATATTCACGCCTAAATGAGATTTCGCTTTTTTCTTTCATTTATATCTGTTCCTTTTTTTCATTTTCATTCTTATTTGTTTTTTACTTCCCTATGTATAGTATTTCCTAAAATTCACAATATCAGGAAGTTGAAGTAAAAAATATATTCATCCTTAAAGTCTATAATTTTTTTTTTATTTTTTTTTTTGCAAAATTCAAAGTTTTGTAAGGGAAATTCTTATTTCACTAGAAAAAATAAAAATTTACATTATTAAACACCTTATATACATTGTTATACATAATCATACGTTAATTATATATAAATAAATAATAATACACACTATCTGAATGCAATTTTTTTACAATTATCTATGTTATATAATTATGTATAATCTTGTATACTTGTGTATAATCATGTATAATTCTATATAACTATGAGAATACACACAAATATACATAGTTATAATTATGTATAATCATGTATAACTATGAGAATACACACAAATATACACGGTTATACATGAGTATACAAAGTATATAGTTATATACAACATATACATCATTTTTCCTCCCTTCGGAAGTCATTAAAAGTGAGAAGGAGGAGGAAGAGGAGGAGGCGGAGGAGGAGGAGGAAAAATTACCAAAAAAGGAGATTTCATAACTTAGAATAAGAGACAAGAATTAAAAGAAATAACCACTCAATATTTTCTTTTTTCTTCGAACGGGAATAAAAGGATCCTCTAATGTGAAAGTCGGAATCGGCTTCGGCAAGCACTGAATCGAAAAGAAAAAGACTACAAAAAGATAGATCCAGTGTGGATTGTTCAACGGTGTTATTTGTGGGAAGAGGAAGATACAGATGAACGGAGCAAGGAAATCTGAAGAAGAACTCGACCATTTTGCCAGAGAAAGAGAAAGAGAAAGGGAAAGAGAGAGAGAGAGAGAGAGAAGAGAGAGAGAGAGCAAGAGCGAATTGAAAATGAAAGAGAAAGAGGGGTGGGGAGAAAATCTGAAAGAGAAAATTGATTTGTGAATGGAAAAAATTCCTCCGCATAAAGAAAAAGAGTGAGGACAGTGATATGGCTAATCGGTGAAAATAATTTTTCAACATTATAGAAACTGGGTCATACCGGGTAAGAAGGGAAAATATAGGCCCAATTTTGTTAGAATGTTGGGCCAAGTGACAATGAGAGTAATTTTGTCTTTAATTTAAATGGTAAACTTGTCTAATAAAGCTTGAGTTAATTAAAATAGTTATTTTATCCGGTTCACTTTAACTGATTTTTTACACTATTTTCACACATATTATGGAATTCACTCACATTTTAGTAGTAGTAATTAGCAATAAAAATGACCATATAAACCTTAATTTGCTCATTGAAAATATAATAATTACTCCTAGGCTCTTTACTCTAAGAGCAACTTTGGATAAAAAAAGTTAATTTCTTTTTTATACCTGAAAAAATTAATTATTATTGACCAAAAAAAGGTTAAAATTTTAATTAAAGTGGAGTGTTCTAATAAAATTCGTTAAAAAAAATAATTGATGAGCAAAAATCTTGCCAATTTAATGCGCAGCCCACGCACACACAATACCCAAAATATAAGTCTGCACGCGTAGGCCAACAGCTGGCATAGACGCATCGCAGCCGTTGAGTTGAGATGATCAACGATTCGGTTTTAATTTCCTGCCGCTTGACTGTCCTCTTTGGTCCTTTGCTTGCAGACACCTGGTACTGAGGATTTCATTTTCACCTTTTCGGCAAAATAATCTCTTTTCGCTTTTCCTCTCCATCTCTGCCCCGTCAACGTGCCATTTTATTTGGAGCAATTTTTTTTTTTTTGAGTCTTTAATTAACTCTAATCGATCACTTAGGAGCACCGGTTTAAAAGGCATAATTGGAACTCGTTCGGAGTTCGTTCTGGGGCGAAACACTCGTAAAACGGCCCCGGGCTTATGTGTGTAGCTTTATTCCGTGAGATTTACATCTCGGCCGTCGGGACTTACGCCTCGGATACACCCAACGCCCAGCGTACTGGGCTCACCTAATAAAACTTTATGCAATTGTGTGTAACTAACCTTGTAAATCCTCGATTTCTTAATAAATCGTTGACTATTCAAAATTACATTCTTCCTAATCACAAATCATTAAGTTGAGAGTATTTTATACCATAATTAAAAGAAAAATTATTGCATGTTATCCATATAAGACTACTATGATAGTAAATTTTAGTTAAATCTTTCATTAAAAGTATTTATTTATTAACTTGTGTTATGTCTTTATTACGTAATAGTCATAATGTTTTTTATAATTAGTTTTCTAAATATTATTTTTTCACGTTTACGAGATACAAATACTTATTAATTTAAAAGCTCAATATTAGCTAGTAACTATTTAAAAATAATTAGTTGTCATGGTATGTATGGTGAATTATGTATCACTTTATTAACTTGTTGAAACTTAGAAATAAATTATACTAGAGAATCATATTTAAATTGTGAATTATGTTTTTATTTAAATTCTCTTTCAAATAGAAAGCATATTAAATAAAATGAGTATTTTAAAAAAAAATATATCAAATTGTAGTGTCGAAATTCTTTCATGATTCATTGCTCCTTGAGAAATACATATAAGATTTCGCATCAAATACATTATTTTTGATGTTCGAGTTGTAACGACGTTGCAGCTACTTTGCATATTATGATATATGTCATACTTTTTGTATTACTAGTTTTTGAATACGTGCATTGCACATGTGTCCCATGTTAATTTTTAAAGACTTCTAAAACAGTATAGATAATATTAAAACATATAAATAATGAGAAATTAAAATTTGAAAGGGAAGTACAAACTAAAATTGATAAATAGTAAGCCTATTCAAATGACTTGATCATTGCTCGCTATCACAATTGGTAGCTGTAAGGACTCAACTGAATTGGTATAACCTTTTTCTTATGCGGTTCCTCTAACACATCAAATATTCAAGTTGACAATTTTCTTGTTTTATGATACTCCAAATACCTCGTATACTAATATATCGTTTTTAATGTTTGAGTTAAGTAGAATAAGTATCCAAATATTATATTCTTTTGTATTCTACGTACGAAATGAATTGTGGTACTCCTATTTAACATGAATCATCACACTACACCATCTTTTATAACAAGCTGATACTAAGAAAATCTGTCGTATAACCTTTAGGCATTAACCAATTGAAAAATTAATAGAGCCAAGATTCTATGTGTGTAAAGAAAAAAATGATGGTGTCTGCCTTGACTTCGTAAGCCCTTTAATATACTGTAAAGAGGACCTACTCCTATGCATAAAATGAAATAGAATAGAGAGGTTCACACGTCAGCAAATATTGAATTGGTCTAATAGCAAAAAAAATAAAATTACTACCTCTCAAGATGGTGTTGAGCAAAATACACGGCAGTAAATTTTGGGGAAAAAGAGAATTTTTGAGAAGGAGAAGCAGAAAAGGATAAAGTGATTTGACACTTTTGTGGAGCACTTTAATATAGTGCAAAGTGCAATAAAGATGTGAAAAAGGCTACAATATTGCTATTATCTGTGGAAACTCAAAGGACAAAATAAATAAGCTGAGAATGTGAAAAGGCTACAATGTAAATACTATAATAATTAGTCCAAGAATCTATTACTGGAAGATAGAATTTATTCTCCAATTATCCGATTCAAATGCATCTGGAATCAACATTTAATAGAAGGATCTTCTTATTTTTTACTAAGGGTAAAATTGTCATTCAAATTTTTATGGCTTTTTGGTCTTTTATCTTTTCTCTTTAGGGTTCCCGCTTATAATATAGTATGATATGATGATATGATTGTTGAATTATAATTTATAAATATTTTATCATGCAATAGAATTAGATAAGGTAAAATAATACCAATGACCAAAACCCACATATTACATATCTTAAAGGTCACAAAATTGGATGAAAATTAATCCCATTCAATCAAATGGTAAACTTGTCTAATAAGCCATTTTTTCCTTTTCAGGATGTACTTCAAGAATACAGCGTTTAATAAAGTCGCTTAATAATTGAATGATTATCTTAATTGAATCGAAACTTCGAGGTCTCAACTCTCAACATTTGAAATCAATGAACTGTAAGTAAATTAAAAGTCAGCTAATTAAAGAATGCATATAACGTTGGATATAGAGTACGCTTCTTAACTTTGTTCACGAAGGGTCTTAATTAGGGCTCGTTTGGCTAACGCAATAAGTATATTAGCTATTATAAAGTTTGGAATTATAGTTATTTTATATTTGGTTGTGTGTATCAGCTAATGTTAGTTTAATTTTTATACTAAAATAATTGTGTTAGCTATTTCATATAGAAGGTAGATAGATAATACCACGATATATCTTACGGTTATAATCTCATCAGATATATATTTATTTCTAATATATTCATTAAGAACGTAATACGATATATGCATGCAACGCGTGAAGATCGATACTAGTGACTACAGTTGAAGTTAATTCCAGTGCATTTTAAAATCTCATGAGTTCTAAAAATTGAATACTCCGGTTGTGCTTAAATAATACACTTTTTATTGTTTTAAGCAGTCACTGTGCAAATCATTAATTTAGAATGAGTATTTACCATTTGAATTAGCAGTTCAAGAGTGCAAGTATAAATTAGTTAACAAGCTTAATCATTACTAATACGCATACAAAACTAAAGTTGAGGAATAAAATTTGAAAGTCTATTACAAATAGTTCCAAGTAAATAAATCCATGAAAAAAATTACAAAAGATGGTAAGAAATCCTCATCCTATAAGTTTTGTTAGTAATATTCAGAATTTTACCTAGCTACGCGATTATGGGAGCCTAATTACCATTATTATGAATACTTACACCTAATTACTTAAGACAACTTACAGGTTTAGGAGTTTCTTGATTTTAGGCTCCAATTTTTTTTCTCCATTTTTCTATGTTCTTACATATCTCCATTATTCATAAAAATCAGTGTGTGTTTGTGTATATATACAGAGGCGGACTTATATGGTGGCTTGAGGGGTCACGTGACCCTGTTAGCTTCGGCATAAATCGTATATATACATATTATATATATATTTGTACATATATATGAGACCCTTAAATATTTTAAGTGTGCCCCCTAAAATAAAGAGGTGGATGAGAGAAGTGATTGCTTTGGGCCCTTTAATTCCCAACAATGATGAGGACGCTGGTTCGAAACCCTTTACTTTTATCTCCTTTTTTTTTTAAATTCAATTATAATTTAGTACTAATATATAATAGTCAACTTTATTAATATTTTAGTTCTTTGAATACAATATAATTTATATTTAATAACAAATTGCTTTTTTTTGTTGCTTTTATCTTCTTTTTTTATTTTATTTCATTTATAATTTAGTACTAATGCATAATAGTCAACTTAATTAATTTTATTCTTTCTCTTCCCATAGTACCTATTTTGCGAAGAAATCTCTCTCTCATATATATATATATATTATAAAAAAGTGTATATAATCTGAGTTTCTGCTGTTTTGCATCAAGGTTAAAGCTTGAAGAGAAAATGGAAGCCATGGAAGACGCATAGCTGACATGGGAAAAAAGCAAAATGACACAATGAAAGAAAGTTGATTAGTGAGGACTGAGGAGCAAAATGACCAGTTGCGTTGTGGAGCAGTTTTTGTATATTTTGTTTTTGTGGTTTGATTTCAAATGATTTAAAATATTTGCTTTATTTAATTTTGGATGTTAGTTATGCAAAAAAAAGTCAATAAATTTATTGTAATACATTATTCAAACAAATGTTTAAGTCGTCGTATATTTTATTATGCAATAGATTAATTAGTTATATGGTAAACTTCTCTAATAAACTTTAATTTTTTTTTCCAGAATGTATTGCAAGAATACAAAAGCTTGAATTAATTAAATTACTTACTCCATTCGATCCATTTTAATTGATATTTTTAGCTGTTTTCACACATATTATGGAATTATGTTTTAGCATTAATTAACAATAAAAATGACCATATAAAACTTTATTTGTTCTTTAAAAATATAACAATTACTCCTATGCTTAGGGGTATCAATGGCTCGGTTTGGCGGGTCTTTTTTTATAAAATTTATACCATACCAATTTTTCAGTTATTCAGTTATGTGTATCCAAAACTAGAGTTTTCGAAACCGTCTCAATCATATCGGTTTCTCTTCGGTATCGGTACGGTTTGGCTACTGGTGCTGCTGCTCGGGGCTGAGCTCTGCTCCTGCCTCGGCCTCTAGCACGGCCTTGGCCTCGCCCTCTGCCCCTCGTGGGAGCTACTGCTGGGGGCTCGGGCTGCTGAGCGGTGGATGAGGAAGCGCGTGTTCTCGCCATCTGCGAAAGAACAAAGTAGAAGTTCGATTAGCATTGAGGAACCAAACTGCATGATAGGAAAGAATAAATTTGAAGTTTTCCTAACTCTGTAGCCTCTGGGGGATAAATACAGACGTCTCTGTACCGATCCCTCAGTCTCTACTAAGCTTGTCTGTGAACTGTGAGACCCATGTAACCTAGAGCTCTAATACCAACTTGTCACGACCCGGATTTACTACCCTCGGGAGTCGTGATGGCGCCTACTAATGAGAGCTGGGCAAGCCAACCCTTAACTACCTACTTTATTAACAGATTACTTCTTTTTAACAAATACAAGCGATAACATGAAAACAACGGAACTTTAACTAATTAAGCGGAAGATAACGATGAAACATTTAAAATCAGCGTCTATTACAACTTTTCAATTCTCAAATACCCAAAATCTTGTGTCACAGTATCACAGACGGTCTAAGATTACTACATACAGGGTCTGAAACAGTACATTGTTTCTGAATAAAAGATAAAGGAAACAGGAAATATGGATAGAGGGAGACGCCAGGGCCTGCGGACGCCTGCAGGTCTACCTTGGTCTCCGGGTGGACTGAAGGAAGCACTCCAACTACTGTCCGAAAGCTGCTCCT
The DNA here is from genome assembly GCF_000715075.1 of Nicotiana tabacum. Taxonomy (NCBI): domain Eukaryota; kingdom Viridiplantae; phylum Streptophyta; class Magnoliopsida; order Solanales; family Solanaceae; genus Nicotiana; species Nicotiana tabacum. Next base: position 152,061,994 of record NC_134086.1, on the reverse strand, counting down.
GGATCTGCACACAGTGCAGAGCGTAGTATCAGCACAACCGACTCCCATGTACTAGTAAGTGCCTAGCCTAACCTCGGCAAAGTAGTGACGAGGCTAGGACCATACTGCCAAATAAACCTGTGCAGCTCAAATATATATACAGCAGAAAGAAATAAAGGGATAACCAATCAGTATAGGAGGGGAAACATGTTGTGAGGGGAGATAACAGTTCTGAATATAAAGGCATCAAGTAAGAAAAGAAACAACATAACTCGAATATCAACAAGGAACAGAAATCAACAGTTTGCATGGCATCATCCTTCGTGCTTTTACTCTCGTCCTCACCAAAACAAATATATATATATATATATATATATATATATATATATATATATATATATATATATATATATAAGATATGCATGGCATCACCCTTCGTACTTTTACTCTCTTTCCTCACCATGTAATCAATAAAATCGGCACGGAATGGTACATCGTGCGGCACGGCATAACCCTTCGTGCCTTACACTCTTTCCTCACAATCATGCACGGCATCACCCTTCGTGTTTTATACTTTCCTCACAAAACAAACAATACACGGCATCACCCTTCGTTCTTTAACACTCTTCCTCACCCAAACAACAATAAAACATAATGGGGCGAGGGAATAAACAAGATTGTAATAGGAATTCCGGCAAGGGAACAATAATTAAATAATTAAATCCCGGCAAGGGAACAACATCAACAATATCAACATCCCGGCAAGGGAGATAACCAATAAAGCAATAATATCCCGGCAAGGGAACAATTCAATAACTCTTTCTCTTTTTCACTTTTACTTCATAACTCACTTTACCACTTGAGCCAATGCTCCAAAGGGTTCAATCAACTCATTTGCTTTCACAATTCGTAATATAACTTGATTCAATGCTCCTTGTCACACCTCCTTTTTGCGCGCCCGACCTCGAAGGGTTTAAATGCGCGAGGGGAGTTTTTCCAATTTAAGTGACAATATTCGAAATGAGATTATTTATTTAATTCAGAGTCGCCACTTGGGAAAGGTTTGGCTTTTGGTGTCCCAAGTCACCGGTTTATCTTGAATCCCAAATCGAGGAAATTTTCGACTTTTCCAAAATGAAGTCTGCGAACCAGAAATTCTAAGTAAGGAATTCTGTTGACCCGAGGGAAGGTGTTAGGCACCCTCGAATCCCGTGGTTCTAGTACGGTCGCTTAAATTGTTATAATGGCTAAACATCTTATTTAAATACATGTTGTGACTTATGTACTTTTATTAAATTTAAACCATTTTTATTATTATCGTTTATTTTTATAGAATTGCAACGTCGTGAAAATGCATCTCGAACCACGTCACAATCAATGCACCCGTAGTTGTTTGACACATTTCGACTCCGTTGAGATTTGGATTTGGGTCACATCAATGTGCACCCGAATTTAAGAATGTAATTTCAATTGAGTCGCGCCTAAAGAGTTTAATGCATTATTATCTTTGGGGAAGGCAGTGAAATTCACTAAGCAGTCCATCCCGAATTCTAAGTATTTACTATGGTTAATTATTGAGGGCCCCGCAATTTGCATTTTTATTTGGCGAGGCTCGTCTCGTTATTTTTTTAAAAGGATAATCTTAGCACGACTACATTTTTTTTGTTTTTTTCTAAAAATAAATGAGAAAAGATCCTAAATCGTTACAAGCTTAAAAGATGTGTACCATATTAAATGCTAGATTGAGAAGCGCATTTATTGAAAGGAACATTACTAGAAATTATGAACCAAATCGAAGACGATGAAATAATATATCAAACATGATTAATCATCCTATAGCTAAATTAACTCCCCATGATTATGTGAACGAACGAATACTCGTCCGCGACTATTAGTGCTGGGATTATCCTTAATTATTAATGCTCATTTGGGAATTTATTTGATCTAAACGCCAAAAACCTCTTACTCTAAATCATGCCTATAAAATTAGTTTTCCTCAAAATCGTCGCATTATTTCGAAACAATGAATCTATATCGAAACCCATATCGAACCTATATCGAAACAAGGAATCTAACAAGAGAGTTGGCGTACATGGCCAACCTGTTAACGTAACACCACATGAGAATTTGCTTGGGATACATTTATCTTGAAATCAAATGGGACCAAATATAACAGATTTGACAGTTCAGAGGTCTAGACAAAGTACATACAGATGCTTGCCATGATTCTATGTTATAATGTCATAACTAAATCAAAACCCAATGGTTATACACATTGAAAATACGTCTGATCTAACAAACAATACTATCTAATAGTTCATCTCAATCAGGATGTGTGTTAATTCATACAGAGCAATTGCAGTTGGAACGAACTTAAACAAATACAGGCCAACTACCATTCAACCTATGGCTATATTTTGAACACAAGTATTGTGAAGTAAACAAACATTCATTTCTTTATTTCTGCTTCAAACTTCAAACTTTCAACAAACATGGTTTCAAAAGTGTGTACCTGGAAGTGCTTACAGAAGAAGAAGAGAAGTCAGTAGAGTAACAATAGCAACAGAAACAGCAGCAGTAACAACTGGTAACAGCAGAACAAGTCCCAGTGCAAGATGCAACTATATCCGATGGAAAAGTAGCAAAATGACAGCAGCAAATAGTGTAGTAGAAGCAGAACTCCAGACAGACCAAAATTCAGGAATACTAATGCAACACACAGACAGTAATCTCAGTTGGGATTTGGAAGAATCAATACTGCTTAAAGATTGACAAAAAATGAAATCCAAACAACAATAGGAAGAAACAGTTTCTGATTTTTTCTGTATGTTTTTCTCTCTTGTATATGTGTTTGTATATGCCTATTCTGTGGTATCTCTCTCTGTATCTATGTTTTTTAAAATCCCTCAAAATCCAGTCTAATTTTAAGTCTCAAAAAATCTCCTCCTGTAATGGAAGTTCTGCCTATTTTTTATAGCCTAAACATCAGCCCTTTACAGTCTGTTCAACAATCAGAAACCCAATCAGAACCCCCTCACATGTGATCTGTTGTCTTTCCAACTCAACAAATAAAATAAAACATCCTCCCATCATATTCCCCTGGCAGATCTATCTTTAAATGGGGTTTATCATTTCTAAACTAAAGCAGGATATGGGCAGCAGGGGTGTGTTCTGACAGCACCTGTTGACAAGCTATTTTAATCCCTAAAAGGCCCTAATGCACATGCTGTGCACAAGTGCACATGCCACCAATTCAAACTGCAGCTAACAAACCAATCCTTAAATTTTCTGATTCAAAATGCACTAACTATAAGTAGCTATACTCAATCTTTAATTTGATTCAAACAGATTTTAGCAGGAAAGCGAATCAAATTGTTATCATTCACACAGCAGAAACTATTCGACGATACGTATCGAATCGACTATACTAATTATAACATATACAATCAACAGCCAAGGATTGGAATCAAACAGTATTGAGCAGGGGTTCAGATTGTACTGTCAAAACAAAGACGACCTTGGGAACTAATTAAATGACCAATTTCAAATTCAATCGACTATGCAGTTTACAAACACACACATTATCAATGAATAAGGAAAGACTTGACCATATACAGAGGCCCGGGCAAGGTGGACATGACACAGTCGACAAAACTCAAAGCAAATCAACTGAAACATTTAGCCATACGAACAAACCTTTAACAAACACATGAACTGAATAATAAAAAAAAGAAAAACAAACTTACCTTAAAGCCTTGAAAAATCAGAAAGCCTTAGCTCGGATTTGAACAGACCCTTCTTGGGGTTGAACGGACTTTAATCGAAGTGTTCTCAACTGAGAACACTTCGATTAAGGTCCATTAGACCCTAATCACTTGGCTTAAACGGACACAAACCAGGCCCTGGGGTTTCTAGGGTTCCTAGATGACAGATTTGGGATTTGAGTCTCCACGGTTAGATTCGGACCAAACCAAGCATGGTTTGGTCACGAGGGAAGTCCGGGGACTGTCTGGTGTGAAGCTGGGGTAGATCGGTGTAAGTTAAGGTCCGACTCGAATCTTCAAATGAAGATTCGAGAAGGTGGGAGGGGATTCGAGCTAAGCGGTTAGTGGATTTGGGTTCAGGATGGTGAGGTGTATCTATGGTGTTAAGGTGGGGGTCACCGGCGTCCATGCCGCCGGGATTAATGGTGAGGGAAAGGGGGCGGCTAGGGTTCCTGAGGCTTTGGGTCCGTGGAGGGGATGACCTAAAGGCAGGGGTGTTTGGATAGGGGGTGGGGTATGAGTTTGGATTTATATAGTTAACGAATGAATAGATCTTGGCCGTCGGATGAGGTAAGATGAAAGGCCAAGATCTTTCAATTGGTGGGGAACGGTGTCGTCTCAAACGCCACGGGTTGGGTTGGGTTGGAGGTTGAACGGGTCGGGTCTGTACGTGGGGACGAGGTATGTGATCTTGGCCATTGATCATTCTGAGATCAACGGCCCAGATCAAGCATGATCGAAACTACGTCGTTTGGACGCCCCTGGGGTTGGCTGGTTTGGACCAGGCAAAACACAGGTTTTGGGCTTGATTTGGTTCAGTTTTGGGCCTGTTTTGTTTTAACTTGGACTGGCCCGATCCGAAAAATCCTTCTTCTTTTCTCTTTTTTTTTTCTTTTTAATTTCTTAAATTAATTTGCCAAATAATACTATATAAAACATTAAACAACAATTATCACACAATTAACATTTAATTACACTAACATCACTTAATGACAAAATAGAATGAAAGATGTATTTTTTAATAAACGGACTACGGTTCACACGACATATTTTTTTTATATATTTTGTTTGAATATAATAAACACGGACAAGATCACAGATAGCTAACAAAATGTCACGTAAAATCCAAAAATTGTAAGGCGAGACCAATTGCTATTATTTTATTTCTTTTGGAGTGATTGTCGCGTAAAACAAAAATCACGTGCTCACAGCTGCCCCTCTTTGTTCGGAAACACGAAGAGTTTTCGTGCAAAGATAAAGTGAGCGGATATGAGCGACTTTTGCCTATTAGACTACTCCGTGTGAAGCATGTTTTAAAATATCTGACCGAATCTTTGCTTCAAAGATTTCCTACATATCCTGGGCTAAACAGGAATCAGGTCGATGTAGTTCGGGAAATTTTTGGCAGCTGGGACTACCATGGGATTGCAATGCTTGTTGTTACTACTGTTGCTGTTGTCACTGCTGCTTTACTGACCGCCTTATTACAACCAAAGAAAAAATTGAAACTGAACTAAATACTTATGTTTGTCACTTGCTAGTTACAAGATTCTTATCCTTGATTCTTTTGCAACTTGATCTCGGGTCTTAGCTTATTTTGCTTGTAGACTTCGATCCGAATCTTGATGCTTGCAAGTTGTATGTGCCTGTTTATCTTTTGCGACACCGAGTGAGACGAGAGAGGTAGAACTCGGGGCCTTGATCGAAACTTAGAGCGATCCGCCCTTCGTTTTTCAAGCATCTTGGAGCATCTTCTTTTTTTTTATTCTGGGTTGAGGCTCATCTCGTGGGTCTTCTCGATCCATGCGCCTCGAGGTCAGCTTGTTTATTTTTGCTGCTTTGGACTTTTATTGAGGTTTACTAGGAAAATTTCGTGAGTTATTTGCCAGGAAGTTCATAGAATTGATGAAGAAATTGGAAAATTTCAGTTTCCAAAATGCCAACTCCGGGATTGGATCAACGATATTGCCACAAGGTAAGAATACTCAGTTTAGGGTTGGAGCCCTATGGCTGGCGAAATGGAAATAGATCAGTTCAGGGTTGGAGCCCTAATGCTGACTAGCTGGGGAGAAGCTCAGTTTAGAGTTGAAACTCTAATGCTGACCAACTGAGGAAAAGTTCAGTTTACGGTTGAGGCCATAATACTGACTGAATGGAAAAGTTTAGCTTAGGGTTTAAAACCCTAATGCTGACTAAAGGAAAAGATCAGTTTAGGGTTTAAAACCCTAATGCTGACTAAAGGAAAAGAGTTCAGTTTAGGGTTTAAAACCCTAATGCTGACTAAAGGAAAAGTTCAGTTTAGGGTATAAAACCCTAATGCTGACTAAAGGAAAAGTGTTCAGTTTAGGGTTTAAAACCCTAATGCTGACTAAAGGGAAGAGTTCAGTTTAGGGTTTAAAACCCTAATGCTAACTAAAGGGAAAAGTTCAGTTTAGGGTTTAAAACCCTAATGCTGATTAAAGGGAAAAGTTCAGTTTAGGGTTTAAAACCCTAATGCTGACTAAAGGAAAAGTTCAGTTTAGGGTTTAAAACCCTAATGCTGAACTAAAGGGAAGAGTTCAGTTTAGGGTTTAAAACCCTAATGCTAACTAAAGGGAAAAGTTCAGTTTAGGGTTTAAAACCCTAATGCTGATTAAAGGGAAAAGTTCAGTTTAGGGTTTAAAACCCTAATGCTGACTAAAGGAAAAGTTCAGTTTAGGATTTAAAACCCTAATGCTGACTAAAGGAAAAGAGTTCAGTTTAGGGTTTAAAACCCTAATGCTGACTAAAGGAAAAGTTTAGTTTAGGGTTTAAAACCCTAATGCTGACTAAAGGGAAAAGTTCAGTTTAGGGTTTAAAACCCTAATGCTGACTAAAGGGAAAAGTTCAGTTTAGGGTTTAAAACCCTAATGCTGACTAAAGGAAAAATTCAGTTTAGGGTTTAAAACCCTAATGCTGACTAAAGGAAAAGAGTTCAGTTTAGGGTTTAAAACCCTAATGCTGACTAAAGGAAAAGTTCAGTTTAGGGTTTAAAACCCTAATGCTAACTAAAGGAAAAGTTCAGTTTAGGGTTTAAAACCCTAATTTTGACTAAAGGGAAAAGTTCAGTTTAGGGTTTAAAACCCTAATGCTGACTGAATTGAAAAGAGTTCAGTTTAGGGTTTAAAACCCTAATGCTGACTAAAGGGAAGAGTTCAGTTTAGGGTTTAAAACCCTAATGCTGACTAAAGGAAAAAGTTAAGTTTAGGGTTTAAAACCCTAATGCTGACTAAAGGAAAAGAGTTCAGTTTAGGGTTTAAAACCCTAATGCTGACTAAAGGAAAAATTCAGTTTAGGGTTTAAAACCCTAATACTGACTAAAGGAAAAGTGTTCAGTTTAGGGTTTAAAACCCTAATGATGACTAAAGGAAAAAGTTCAGTTTAGGGTTTAAAACCCTAATGATGACTAAAGGAAAAGAGTTCAGTTTAGGGTTTAAAACCCTAATGCTGACTAAAGGAAAAGTTCAGTTTAGGGTTTAAAACCCTAATGCTAACTAAAGGAAAGGTGTTCAGTTTAGTATTTAAAACCCTAATGCTGATTAAAGGGAAAAGTTCAGTTTAGGGTTTAAAACCCTAATGCTGACTAAGGAAAGAGTTCAGTTTAGGGTTTAAAACCCTAATGCTAACTAAAGGGAAGAGTTCAGTTTAGGGTTTAAAACCCTAATGCTGACTAAAGGGAAGAGTTCAGTTTAGGGTTTAAAACCCTAATGCTGACTAAAGGGAAGAGTTCAGTTTAAGGTTTAAAACCCTAATGCTGACTAAAGGAAAGAGTTCAGTTTAGGGTTTAAAACCCTAATGCTGACTAAAGGGAAAAGTTCAGTTTAAGGTTTAAAACCCTAATGCTGACTAAAGGGAAAAGTTCAGTTTAGGGTTTAAAACCCTGATGCTGACTAAAGGAAAGAGTTCAGTTTAGGGTTTAAAACCCTAATACTGACTAAAGGGAAAAGTTCAATTTAGGGTTTAAAACCCTATTGCTGACTAAAGGAAAAAGTTCAGTTTAGGGTTTATAACCCTAATGCTGACTAAAGGAACAAAGTTCAGTTTAGGGTTTTAAAACCCTAATGCTGACTAAAGGAAAAAGTTCAGTTTAGGGTTTAAAACCCTAATGCTGACTAAAGGAACAAAGTTCAGTTTAGGGTTTTAAAACCCTAATGCTGACTAAAGGGACAAAGTTCAGTTTAGGGTTTAAAACCCTAATGCTGACTAAAGGGAAAAAGTTCGAGGATACTAACCGACACCCTTTTTTTGAATTTTCTTGTTTTAGTAAAAGGTAAAAGAGAATTTCGTGGAAACTTACCTTTCGAGTGGATTCCTTGTTGCCGAACTGTTTCTTGTACTCATGTACCTTCTTCTTTGGGTAACACCTGCTTCTTGCACGGTTGTCTTGGATTATACCTGTTTCAACTTCTCAAACAAAGAACAATTGTTAGTTCGGAAATGGAAGTTGGTTCGGTGACCTTGATTGTTCCAGTTGCTTTGTTGCGTCCTTATTTCTGTTGAGAAGTCCTGCCATTGATTGGATTCAAATGGCGAAACACTTTTGGACTGCTCAGGCTTGTATTTCCAAATTCTGGGATGATTTGCCTTGTAAGGCTCCTTTTTTTTTGTGTCCCGTTTTGCTTGGGGATTCTTAACGGGGATTTTATTGGGGATACTCTGTGGGGATTTGTACAAGGGAAGTTCTGTGGGGATTTGTACAAGGCGGACTTGCTGGGGAAATTTCTCTATTTTTTTTTTATTTTTTTTTTTACTTTAAATGTAGTCGAACATCATGATTCATCAGGTTTGGACAAACGTGCCAACGAAACGGGGCATTTTCCTTGCAAAACGAAATTCCGTGAAACCAAACCTGCCACCTGTCCTTTCCGGTATATCTGGAATTTAGGGTTAAAAACGAAAGGGATTCGAAGAAAAACAAAGAAAGGAGAAAGTAAACTTCAGAAAAGAAGTGCCCCTTTCGGGACGGAAAAGACTTATCTGAGGAAGACAATGCTGACTTTAAATGGACATGACATGCTCTTTGGACTGGACGCCTGACCTTCAATGAGCTTGCATTTCCTCCCGAACCAAAATGGGTCTGTGTTTCAAAACTGGTGGAACTTTGTCGAGACCTCTTTGGGTAAAGTCATTCTTTCTGCCAACAGCGCCCTTTGCGGGTTTTCGCTAGTTGACCTCTCTCATTTCCCTCCTTGCTGTCGCTTGATAGCACTCTTTACGAGTTTTTACTACACAAGCTCTCTCATTTTGGTTTCTCTACTCCCGTCGCCTCGCGGTGCCCGGAGGTTTTCACCGACGAGACTCTCTCATTTTATTTCTCTCAATTTACAGTGTATCGGTCGCTATTCGTGACATTTTTTGGCTTCCCGTTACCTTTGGTAATTGATCTGAAAGGCTTGTGCTTGGCAAAGAAAAATAGATGATACTACGACTTCTAAACCGCTTGACGTGCCCCGGTTTTAATTTCAGGGTAAATGGGATTTTATTGTTGGTGTGACTGAACCTCAGGGAGAGGCTGCCTACGTATCCTTTCGGAATCAAGTCAAACGTAGTTCAGGCCTCGATCAATGTTTTGTTTTGTTTGTTTTTGTTTTTTTTTTTTGTAACCGGCTCAAAAGCTTGTAGAGAGAGTTGATAGTGGGAATAAAACCTTCAGCATTTCAAATGTGTCAGGACCGCTGGGGTGTCATTCAGACATAGTATCTCTTGACTGCATCTGCATTTACTGCTGTTTCGGGGTCATTTCCTTCGATATCACCTAGATACAATGCTCCTCTCGGCAATATCTTCCTGATGATGTATGGGCCTTTCCAATTTGGAGCAAATTTCCCTTTTGCTTCCTGGTGATGTGGCAGAATGCGCCTTAATACCAGTTGACCTACTTCGAAATTCCTGGGTCTGACTTTTTTGTTGTAAGCACGGGCCATCCTTTGTTGGTACAACTGCCCGTGACAAACCGCAGTCATTCTTTTCTCGTCAACCAAAGTCAACTGCTCTAATCGAGTTTTGACCCACTCGCTATCTTTGATTTCTGCTTCGACAATGGTTCGAAGCGAAGGAATTTCTTCCTCTGCTGGTATTACAGCCTCGGTCCCATTAACCAAGAGATAAGGGGTTGCCCCTACTGACATGTGTACCGTAGTGCGATATACCAATAATGCAAACGGTAACTGCTCATGCCACTGTCGGTAATTCTGGATCATTTTCCTCAAAATCTTCTTGATGTTTTTGTTTGCTGCTTCTACAGCGCCATTGGCCTTTGGCCGATAAGGAGTAGAATTCCTATGCGTTACTTTGAATTGCTCGCATACATCTCCCATCAAGTGACTGTTCAGGTTTGCTGCGTTATCTGTGATGATAGTTGCAGGAATACCGAAACGACAAATAAGATTTGAATGTACAAAATCCACTACAGCTTTTTGGTGACCGATTTGAGAGTGACAGCCTCTACCCATTTCGTGAAGTAGTCGATGGCAACCAGTATAAATCTATGTCCATTTGAGGCTTTCGGCTTGATCGGACCAATGACGTCCATGCCCCAGGCGACAAATGGCCAAGGTGCATAAATCAAATCCAATTTCGTGGGAGTTGCATGAATCAAATCACCGTGCACCTGACACTGGGGACACTTCCGAACAAAACTAAAGCAGTCCTTTTCCATGGTTATCCAGTAATAACCTGCTTGAAGGATTTTCTTTGCCAAGACGTACCCGTTCATGTGGGGTCCGCACACTCCTGCATGTACTTCGTGCATGATCTTTCTTGCCTCCTCGGCGTCAACACATCTTAGTAGGTTGAGGTCCGGGGTCCTCTTGTACAACAATTCACCGCTCAAAAAGAAACCACTTGCATGCCGCCTAATGGTTCTCTTTTGATCTCCAGTAGCATGCTCGGGGTATTCTTGTTTCTTCAGGAACCTCTTGATATCATGGTACCATGGCTGTATACTTGATTCTGCCTCGATTACGTTACAGTAACCGTGTTTCTCCCTGATTTGTATTTCCAAGGGATCGACGTGGGCGTTGCCTGGGTAAGGTAGCATTGAAGCCAAAGTAGCGAGTGCATCTGCTAGTTCATTGTGACACCGCAGGATATACTTGAACTCTATTGATTTAAAACGCTTACTGAGGTCCTCCACGTGCTGTCGGTAAGGAATAAGGTCAGAATCTCCCATGATCAGTAAGTCTTCGACATCCTGATCGATCTCCATATCATGCTCATGATGCAGGCTTCATACTCAGCTGTATTGTTTGTGCAAAAGAAACGCAGTCTAGCTGTGGCTGGATAATGCTGACCGGAGGGCGAGATCAAAATTGCCCCAATCCCTACACCTTTGGCATTTATAGCTCCATCAAAGAACATCTTCCAAACATGAGCGTTCTCCGAGACCACTTCTACAGTGTTTATTTCTTCATCCGGAAAGTAGGTACTCAATGGCTGGTATTCCTCATCGACTAGATTTTCGGCCAAATGATCTGCTAGTGCCTGGGCTTTCATTGCCGTGCGAGTGACATAGACTATGTCGAATTCAGTAAGCAAGATTTGCCACTTGGCCAGTTTTCCAGTAGGCATTGGTTTCTGAAATATATACTTCAAAGGATCGAGCCTGCTTATGAGGAAAGTAGTGTGAGCTTGGAGATAATGTCTCAGTTTCTGAGCTACCCACGTTAAAGCGCAACACGTTCTTTCCAACAGAGTATACTTGGCCTCGTAGCCGGTGAACTTCTTGCTCAAGTAGTAGATTGCTTGCTCTTTCTTTCCGGTTATGTCATGTTGTCCGAGGACGCAACCGAAAGAATTTTCCAAGACTGTCAGGTACAAGAACAGTGGTCTCTCTGGCTCTGGTGGGACCAAAACCGGGGGATTTGAAAGATATTCTTTAATTTTGTCAAAAGCTTCTTGACATCCGGCCGTCCATTTGATCGCTGCATCTTTCCTCAAAAGCTTGAATATGGGCTCACACGTGCTTGTCAGCTGGGCAATGAATCGACTGATATAGTTTAACCTGCCCAACAAACTCATCACGTCTTTCTTCGTTCTTGGGGGAGGTAGATCTCTGATAGATTTTATCTTTGTTGGATCTAATTTGATACCTCTCCTGCTTACTATGAAGCCCAAAAGCTTGCCCGATGGGACTCCGAAAACACATTTGGCTGGGTTCAGCTTCAAGTCGTACTTCCTCAGTCTCTCGAAGAATTTCCTCAAGTCTTGGATGTGATTATCCTGCGTCTTGGACTTGACTATCACGTCGTCCACGTACACCTCTATTTCTTGATGCATCATGTCATGAAAAATGGCAGTCATGGCCCTCATATAAGTAGCCCCAGCATTCTTCAGACCAAATGGCATGACCCGATAACAGTAGGTGCCCCAAGGCGTGGTGAAGGCAGTTTTCTCGGCGTCTTCTTCATCCATCAATACCTGATGATACCCAGCGTAACAATCTACGAAAGACTGTATCTCGTGTTTGGCGCAATTATCAACAAGGATGTGGATGTTGGGCAGTGGGAAATTATCTTTGGGACTTGCTCTATTCAAATCTCGGTAATCTACACATACCTGAGTCTTCCCGTCTTTTTTCGGTACTGAAACCACATTTGCCAACCATGTTGTATACTGGACTACTCGAATCACTCCCGTTTTCAGTTGTTTGGTGATCTCCTCTTTAATCTTGTCACTGACCTCAGTCTTGAACTTTCATTGCTTTTGTTGAACTGGAGGACAATCAGGGTGAATTGGCAATTTATGAACCACTAGATCGACACCTAGTCCCGGCACGTCATCGTATGACCAAGCAAATACATCTTTAAATTCAAAAAGAAGTTGAATTATCGCGTCCCGCATTTTCTTGTCCGTGTGAATGCTTATTTTGGTCTCCCGGATTTCTTCAGGGGTTCCTAAATTAACCGGTTCGGTGTCATTCAGATTTGGCTTAGGTTTATTCTCAAAATGTTCCAACTCTCGATTTATTTCCCTAAAAGCCTCTTCTTCATCATATTCTGGTTTCGGGTTCATTATTTCACAATTAAATAGCTCATTGTGATCTGGGCGTGAAGTCCGCAAGCATGTCATATTTAAAGCCGCATTATTATAACTGAAAGAAAAGATAAAGGAAAAATAACAAAATCAGAACAAAGGAAAAATGGGAAAAACAACGATGATTTTTTTTTCTTGAAATTTGGAAGACAACAATGTTTACAAACTCAGGGATTCAAAACAACAATTAAAGAAGAAAACATCCAAGTTATATCCTGGAGATAACTTGTGATGCAGGAAAGGTGGCAGGACAGGTCTACCCGGACTTCCGCCTAGTCGGGAATGGCGTGGCCTCCTAGTTTCGGAGTTTGGCATTTTGCCCCATATATAGTATTTCGGCGGTGCTAGTGCCTTCTCCTGGTTGAACCATGTGAGCCTCGTAGAGCATTTCTCTTATTGCCCCACATATCTCCTCGATTTCCTCAGCCGTGAAAACCTCGTCATCTTCTTCTTCAGTGTATCTTGGTCCGACGAAAGTTTCATATAAAGCCGGCAGTGGCCGAGGCAATTTCCACCCCTTATTCTTCCTTTTCTTTTCCCATTCTTCATCTTCTGGGGTGGGTTGAAAACCTATCCCAAAAAGTTTTTTGGCGGAAGGCAGGGTGATGGGTTCCGTTATTCCCTGCAATGTTCGTCCGAGCCCTTTTCCTGGCCTGAATCCGTGCCGGATCATCTCTTTAGCCACCATAACCGAGGCGTTAGACAAGAAAGGTTGGGGGCAAGGTTTTCCCTCTTCATGCTGCTCTGCTAACACAATCTCGAAAGCTTGATAGACCGTGTGTTCGCTCCCTTCTCTTGGTTCGAGATATGGGATGGATGGGTCCCGATAAATAGCATGCTCGTCTTCTCCATGGACCACAATTTCTCGGTCTTCGTACTCAAATTTCACCATCTAGTGAAGAGTGGAAGGCACAGCTCCCGCCGCATGAATCCAGGGTCTGCCGAGGAAGAAATTGTAGGACGTGTCCATGTCTAGTACTTGGAAAGTTACCTCAAACTCTACTGGCCCTATGGTCAACATCAAATCTATTTCCCCAAAGGTGTCTCTCTTGATGCCGTCAAAATCCCTCACGCAGACATTATTAGGGCGGATTCTTCCGGTCCCAATTTCCATTCTCTGTAGTGTGGAGAGTGGACAAATGTCGACACCTGAACCCCTATCCAACATTACCCGCTTGACGTAGTAGTCTTTGCATTTAACTGTTAGATGCAAGGCTTTGTTGTGTGCCGCTCCCTCTGGGGGTAAATCATTCTTGCTAAAAGAGACTTGGTTTATGGCAAAGAACCTCTCTGTCATCCGTTCCAGTTGTTCAACTGTGGTTTCAGCTGGTACGTATGCTTCGTTCAGGGTCTTGAGTAAGATCTTTTGATGCTCGGTTGACCTCATTAGCAGAGATAGCATGGACACTTGCTCAGGGCACTTGCGCAGTTGATCTACTACTTCGTAGTCTGGCATTTTCATTTGCTGGAAGAAAAATTCCGCTTCTTCAACGCTTACAGGCTTCTTTGGTGGGAAGCGTCTCCGTGTGGCGTTGTTCAGCTCTTGGGTGTTTGAATACCTTCCAATGAAAGTATTTTCCGGAAGTTCTCCCGTGACTTCTTTACCTTTGTACGTTACCAACGTCCTCTGATAGTTCTAAGGTACTGTGGACGGGTTGGTCATTGGCTTTTGTGGCACGCGTCCGATAACCACTGGCTCATTCAGCCGAGGTGGTTGAATCGTCCCCCCGGACCACATAGGTGCCTTTCGGTACGTACATAGGTTTTGCCCTTTTGACCTCGAAGTTCTGCGGCTTCTCTGCTCGACCTCGTGGGATGTAAAGAACTCCATTTTTGATAGGCACTGCCTTCTTCTCCACCTTCTTTTCGGGCTCGTACTTTACAGTATTGGCCTTTTCCCCTTTTTCTGATTCCTGGGCTGTTTCAAGCTTTTTCCCTGCGTCAACAATGGCGATTATAGCTTTCAAAGCAGGGTCAAATTCTTTGTCTTCACAAATCATTCTGATTAGTGGCCCATTATTGTGAGCAGGTAATGGATTGTTAGTCACATTTGGGACCTCCTCGTCCCTTAGCACTATTTTCCCTTCCTCTATTAAATTCTCGACTACCCTTCTCAAAGCCCAGCAGTCATTTGTATCGTGCCCCTTGGCCCCTGAATGATAGACGCATCTGACACCGGCTTTGTAAGAAGGTGATGCCGGGTTATGTCTTGTCTGAGGGAGTGGCTGCAGGAAACCCAACTGGACTAGCTTCCGGAACAAAGTAGAGTATGGCTCACCGATAGGCGTGAAAGTCCGCCTTCTAGGTGGTTCCTGAGGACGGAAATTATTTTGCGGAGGCTGTGGGTTATAGTGGTTGCGGTATGGAGGCTGATTTCTGGGAGGTGGAGCTTGGCCTCGGTTGGCTTGTGGTTGCGGATGGACATAAGGCTGGGTGTTCATAACCATGTATGGTTGAGGAGCATATGCCATGTTTTGGTGGGGGTAGTAGTGTTGTGGAGTCCTTTCTGGAAAACGAGGCCTGGGGTTACGATATTCCCTTGCTTCTGATGCTGCCATAGCCGTTTCCTCCTTTTTCTTCCCTCTTGCCATTCCTCCAGACCCACTTTGGACGGCTTGGGAGGTTGCCCTTATGGCTGCTTGACTCAAAATCCTACCCGTTTTTAGCCCATTCTCCACCATCTCTCCAATATTAATTGCTTCTGCGAACGACTTTCCCATGGCTGACATCATGTTTTGGAAATAGTCAGACTCTTGAGCCTGGAGAAAAGTAGTGACCATTTCCACCTCATCCATGGGAGGCTTCACCCTCGACGCCTGCTCGCGCCACTTAATAGCATACTCTCTGAAGCTTTCTGAAGGTTTCTTCTTCAAGTTCGACAGAGAATTTCGGTCTGGTGCGATGTCGATGTTATACTGGAATTGTCTCACAAAATCTCTAGCGAGATCATCCCAGACATGCCATCGGGACATGTCCTGGTCCATGTACCATTCCGAGGCTATTCCTACCAGACTTTCCCCGAAATATGCCATTAGCAATTCCTCTTTTCCGCCGGCTCCCCTTAATTGGTTGCAATATTTCTTGAGGTGAGCAATGGGGTCACCGTGCCCGTCGTACTTCTCAAACTTTGGGGTTTTGAAACCCGCTGGTAGGTGTACGTGAGGGAACATGCATAGGTTGGCGTAAGAGACGCTTTTCTGTCCGCTCAAACCTTGCATGTTCTTCAAACTCTGTTCAAGGCTTCTCATTCTTTTGGCCATCTCATTTTGTTCAGCAATTCTGGGGTTCTGATCCTGCCCAGGTGCAAGCTCGCACTGAGGCTGTGGAGGATTAGTGCTGGTGGCGAACCTAGTTGGTTCCATTGAGAAAGATGGGGCTTGGAATGTAAACGAGGACGAGTCAAAAGTCGGCTTGTATGCAGCAGGTTGTGCCGTGATCGGGCAAGGGGGTGCAGCAAAGATAGCGATCCAACAGAGAAGGCCGAAATGGCTGGGTATCCAAACGGGGTAGCAGGATAGCTTATGGGGACATTAGAAATCCCGCTTGTCCTGGAGAATAACTCAGGGAATCCAGGGACGATGCTTGGTGGCTCTTTTCCATTATTCCAGTCATCAAGCATTTCCAGCATGCGGAGCCTCAAGATTTTATTTTCCTCCGCAGTTGCGGATTCGGGCGTGAGGACGGCCGAGATAGAACTTTCCTCGGAAACAGGGATTGTTGGCAACGGAATCTCTGAAGACATTTCTATACTTCCTTTTGACCTTGTGAAGTAAGTGTGAGCACTGCCTCCTGTCTTAACAACAGGTAAGTGAACACTCCCTTTCTATCTCGTGAAATATGAGTGCGAGGCTAGACTTTCACCAAACCAACCACCTTTCCAAAACCTGGAAATAACTCAACGACAAACGAATGGTTAATTCGAATCAAATAACAGATAGGCAATCTCACTTTAGGGCATGATGCACCTTTACAGTTAAATGGATTCCTACATGTTTGCGACGAAAGCATGTGTCATTCCGGCATTCTTTTAGGCTTTCCTTTTATTATTTTCCTCTTTTTTTTTTCTTTTTTTTTTCTTTTTTCAGTTTTTCTCTTTGGTTAAACCGTGACCGGATTCGATGAGGATTGCCTACGTATCACGATGCCACGTGAATCAGCTCATTACGTAGTTCAAAAACACAAATGAGCGTAAAAGAAGCACACCTTTTATTGTTGAAACGGTCTATTGCAAACTACATTTTGCAAAAGAAAGAGCAAACTTTGAAAATAAACCTAGACTCGAATAGACTAAAACACCCTGATGGGGAAAAACAGGCAGAAGATGCTAAGATACAGACTCGACTTATGAGTACATTATGGTTTTGAAAATTGGTGCCCGCGGGGCATCGTTCGGCCTCGCCGCGGTCCTAGGTGTGAGATCCCTCTCAAGTTGCTCCAACTCGTACATGGTCTGCTTGACATAACCCATCACTGCTGAGAGAACGGTAACGCTGGTCATGTTCTCACACCGTAGACACCGTCTGATGATGGCGTGGGCAATGGCCCTGATCCTATCTCTGGTTTTTTTCTTCTCTATGAGTAGACGTCTTATCTGATCACTGCCTTGTCTTGAATATCTAAGAATCTTGTATATGCTGATTCTTTAGTCGCCGCACTTCTAATTTCATCTGGGCTAACATGTCATAATAGTATCTGCTCTCAATTTGGAAATCCTTGGCCTGATTAGTTGCCTTGATCTCAAGTGTAGCCATTTCTCTCTTCATTTTAGCAACAGTTTTCTCGTGGTCGCCTTTCAATTGATTCAAGTATCGGCGATGTTTATCTGCTCTTATATCCCACTGTGCCCTGAGCTCTGCTATGACGTTTTCAGATTTCTCTAAACCCTCTTGCCATTCCCTGACTTCACTTTTTAGCCTTTTTATCAACTGCCCGTCGGATTGACTCCTTGGCTGTTTATCCGCATCCATCCTTATCTGTTTGATCTGGGCTCTGAGCATTTCGTTTTCCTGAATCAACCTGTTTCGCCCTCCCAGATCGGTAGCAACTTGCATGTTGTGCTCATATTTCAAGCTTTCCACTTGTTGCTTTAACATGCTGGTTTCGGCACAATAGCCTCTTTCTTTTGCTAACCAATCCCACTGCCTTTGCGACGATTCAGTGAAATTCAGGATGTGGGGTCTCTTAGCCGGCCTTTCATGCTCGAGTTCCCTTCTATACCATGCAAGGTAACCTGGCGCCGTCTTACCTTTGGCTCGATCCCGCACGCAAGTATCTGATTTCAAATATTGACACTCACTCCAGATCTGGCGAATTTTCGCTTCTGGAAACTGTCCGTCAGGACTTATCTCAATTGTTTGAGCGCTAAGATCTTCCTCATGCGGTACTGTCTGGCATCTTCCGAGCTGTCTCAAAACTCGGCAGGGCGCGTAAGATTGAATGTTCTTAAGCCCCTTCAGTAAGAAATGAGTTCTAGCTGCTGGCATATGTATGACTTCGTCAACAGGCAACCATCCCAGTGTCCATTGTATTTGGCTGCCAGTAAGAGCTTGAAAGAATGAGGTCCATGCCATAACTCCTTTGGGCAGACTGATCTCTTTGGTTCTCGTGTAAAATTCTTCTATGCAAGTTTTCTCTGAAGAACCATGGCTCAAGAGCTCGGAGCGATGGCAGAGATGCTCAGTCAACCACATTTGTAGCAGCAAGTTACAACCTTCGAAGAAATTCCCCCCGACTTTGCAAGCTGTGAGAGCTCGAAAAATATCAGATACCACCATAGGCGCGAGAGTGCTATCGTTTTGAGTGAGCAAAGTGCTGACTACCCCAGATATTTTCAGATCAATATTCCCATATTTCCTTGGAAATACTAAAAGGCCTAAGAATGTTATCATGAAAGCCACCCGTCTGTGCTTGTCCCACTTCTGACGACTACCTTTGCTGCATAGCTTGTTAATCGGATTGTTGAATCCTCCTACATGACCATACCTGTCATATATGAAGCATGGATTACAAAAACCGGCGGCCAAATCTGAATTGCGGACCGTCCTGGGTATTTTTAGTGAGTCCAGGAATCGATGTACCGTGACAGCTCTTGGGGCGACCAGGTATTTTTGCCTTAAAGGAAGTTCAGCATTTCCGATGTACCCAGCCATTTCTTCCAGAGTCGGGTTGAGTTCAAAATCGGAGAAGTGGAAAACATTGTGTGCCGGGTCCCAGTAGGTAACCAAAGCTCTTATGATATCTCCCCGAGGCTGGATTTCCAATAAACCCACGAGACCTTTCAGATATTTCTTGACTTCATCTTGTCCTTCAGCACCTAGATCATTCCATCATAGCCGCAACTTGACAGGGATTTTAGTCATTATCGAAAAGTGTTCATTTTGCATCGTGCTCATCCTGCACATTTATTAAGGTGACCCTTCTTAAAAAAATATATATATTGACTATTTTTCAAAAAAAGAAGATCAAATTTTCGAACACGGCCTTTCAGCGCTTCAAGGATGAAGATTTTAAGGCTGTGTGGGTCAATTTGGAAAAAATCCTAAACCTGACCCAAAAGGTGGCTGTTTATGCAAAGTCAGCCTTCCGGCGTCCCTTTTGGGAACATTCAGCTATTCATGATAAAACAACATCACCTGACTTGTTTTGACACGTTTTTTTTGGTTTTGGCTATCTTAGCAAAAAGCGGGGTTGAACCCGATGGGGGTTGCCTACGTATCTCACATCCGGTGAGAATCAAACTGGCGTAGTTCGGTACCTCGTGAAATAAAGTAAATTCATCAAACCCCTTTCTTTTGGAATACATTTTTTTTAAAAAAGAAAAAGCAAGAAAGTATTTTTTTTGATTTTTATATATTATTATTATAGTTTTTTTTATTTTTCTTTCAAAAAGAGATAAAGAAAATATTCTCAAGGACTGCTAAATAGCATTTTTTGGACTTCTAATAAATCAAACTAAAGGACAAATTTTATATATATTTTTTTAGAAAATACCGGTGAGGTTTTGACATTACTTGGGCATTGATTTTATTTTTCCAAAATAAGTACTTATCTCCTTACACTGCTATTTTCTTCCCTTTTTAAGTTTTTCCCTTTTTTAGGATCCGGTCAACATGCAGATCCGAAGCAAATAAATGCGCAAAACAAACGGGGTGCAGCAGGACGGTCTTTTCATTTCAGGTTGCCTGTCCTAGACGGACCCAACCCCTGTGTTGAGTCCCCTATGTCAAATGCAACATGATGCAAATAAGCGTTCATACTAGGGATCCGGCATGAAGTTTCATTATACTAGGTTTATAACCTGGGTATATGTTCTAGACTGTGTACCCGAGCGGACAACTCGAGTCGAGGAAGGGGCTACGTACCGGGGACCCGCGAGATCGTCCGGCTTTGTAACTTGTCCGGCCTCTTTCTTATTTCAGGTATTGACACTAACAGAATAGGGAGTCTCGACCAGCGAGCTTCTCCCCGAAGGTAAGAAGAGAAGGGTTTCGGCACAGTTTATATACAGTTCATATAATATCAAAGCGGTAAAAGACAACATTCAGCACGTTATATCAAAACATGTAATAAATATCAGATAATAAAGCCAAATATAACAATTATTCTAAGCTCGAATTCTTGAACCCTGAACCAGTGGTTCTGGGTTGAGAAAAATCCCCAGCAGAGTCGCCAGAGCTGTCACACCTCCTTTTTGCGCGCCCGGCCCCGAAGGGTTTAAATGCGCGAGGGGAGTTTTTCCAATTTAAGTGACAATATTCGAAATTGGATTATTTATTTAATTCAGAGTCGCCACTTGGGAAAGGTTTGACTTTTGGTGTCCCAAGTCACCGGTTTATCTTGAATCCCAAATCGAGGAAATTTTCGACTTTTCCAAAATGAAGTCTGCGAACCAGAAATTCTAAGAAAGGAATTCTGTTGACCCGAGGGAAGGTGTTAGGCACCCTCGAATCCCGTGGTTCTAGCACGGTCGCTTAAATTGTTATAATGGCTAAACATCTTATTTAAATACATGTTGTGACTTATGTGCTTTTATTAGATTTAAACCGCTTTTATTATTATCATTTATTTTTATAAAATTGCAACGTCGTGAAAATGCATCTCGAACCACGTCACAATCAATGCAGACACATTTCGACTCCGTTGAGATTTGGATTTGGGTCACATCAATGTGCACCCGAATTTAAGAATGTAATTTCAATTGAGTCGCGCCTAAAGAGTCTAACGCGTTATTATCTTTGGGGAAGGCAGTGAAATTCACTAAGCAGTCCATCCCGAATTCTAAGTATTTACTATGGTTAATTATTGAGGGCCCCGCACTTTGCATTTTTATTTGGCGAGGCTCGTCTCGTTATTTTTTTAAAAGGATAATCTTAGCACGACTACATTTTTTTTGTTTTCTTTTTCTAAAAATAAATGAAAAAAGATCCTAAATCGTTACAAGCTTAAAAGATGCGTACCATATTAAATGCTAGATTGAGAAGCGCATTTATTGAAAGGAACATTACTAGAAATTATGAACCAAATCGAAGACGATGAAATAATATATCAAACATGATTAATCATCCTATAGCTAAATTAACTCCCCATGATTATGTGAACGAACGAATACTCGTCCGCGACTATTAGTGCTGGGATTATCCTTAATTATTAATGCTCATTTGGGAATTTATTTGATCTAAACGCCAAAAACCTCTTACTCTAAATCATGACTATTAAATTAGTTTTCCTCAAAATTGTCGCATTATTTCGAAACAATGAATCTATATCGAAACCCATATCGAACCTATATCGAAACAAGGAATCTAACAAGAGAGTTGGCGTACATGGCCAACCTGTTAACGTAACACCACATGAGAATTTGCTTGGGATACATTTATCTTGAAATCAAATGGGACCAAATATAACAGATTTGACAGTTCAGAGGTCTAGACAAAGTACATACAGATGCTTGCCATGATTCTATGTTATAATGTCATAACTAAATCAAAACCCAATGGTTATACACATTGAAAATACATCTGATCTAACAAACAATACTATCTAATAGTTCATCTCAATCAGGATGTGTGTTAATTCATACAGAGCGATTGCAGTTGGAACGAACTTAAACAAATACAGGCTAACTACCATTCAACCTATGGCTATATTTTGAACACAAGTATTGTGAAGTAAACAAACATTCATTTCTTTATTTCTGCTTCAAACTTCAAACTTTCAACAAACATGGTTTCAAAAGTGTGTACCTGGAAGTGCTTACAGAAGAAGAAGAGAAGTCAGTAGAGTAACAATGGCAACAAAAACAGCAGCAGTAACAACTGGTAACAGCAGAACAAGTCCCAATGCAAGATGCAACTATATCCGATGGAAAAGTAGCAAAATGACAGCAGCAAACAGTGTAGTAGAAGCAGAACTCCAGACAGACCAAAATTCAGGAATACTAATGCAACACACAGACAGTAATCTCAGTTGGGATTTGGAAGAATCAATACTGCTTAAAGATTGACAAAAAATGAAATCCAAACAACAATAGGAAGAAACAGTTTCTGATTTTTTCTGTATGTTTTTCTCTCTTGTATATGTGTTTGTATATGCCTATTCTGTGGTATCTCTCTCTGTATCTATGTTTTTTAAAACCCCTCAAAATCCAGTCTAATTTTAAGTCTCAAAAAATCTCCTCCTGTAATGGAAGTTCTGCCTATTTTTTATAGCCTAAACATCAGCCCTTTACAATCTGTTCAACAATCAGAAACCCAATCAGAACCCCCTCCCATGTGATCTGTTGTCTTTCCAACTCAACAAATAAAATAAAACATCCTCCCATCATATTCCCCTGGCAGATCTATCTTTAAATGGGGTTTATCATTTCTAAACTAAAGCAGGATATGGGCAGTAGTGGTGTGTTCTGACAGCACCTGTTGACAAGCTATTTTAATCCCTAAAAGGGCCTATTGCACATGTCGTGCACAAGTGCACATGCCACCAATTCAAACTGCAGCTAACAAACCAATCCTTAAATTTTATGATTCAAAATGCACTAACTATAAGTAGCTATACTCAATCTTTAATTTGATTCAAACAGATTTTAGCAGGAAAGCGAATCAAATTGTTATCATTCACACAGCTGAAACTATTCGACGACACGTATCGAATCGACTATACTAATTATAACATATACAATTAACAGCCAAGGATTGGAATCAAACAGTATTGAGCAGGGGTTCAGATTGTACTGTCAAAACAAAGACGACCTTGGGAACTAATTAAATGACCAATTTCAAATTCAATCGACTATGCAGTTTACACACACACACACATTATCAGTGAATAAGGAAAGACTTGACCATATACAGAGGCCCGGGCTAGGTGGACATGACACAGTCGACAAAACTCAAAGCAAATCAACTGAAACATTTAGCCATACGAACAAACCTTTAACAAAAACATGAACTGAATAATAAAAAAAAGAAAAACAAACTTACCTTAAAGCCTTGAAAAATCAGAAAGCCTTAGCTCGGATTTGAACAGACCCTTCTTAGGGTTGAACGGACTTTAATCGAAGTGTTCTCAACTGAGAACACTTCGATTAAGGTCCATTAGACCCTAATCACTTGGCTTAAATGGACACAAACCAGGCCATGGGGTTTCTAGGGTTCCTAGATGACAGATTTGGGATTTGGGTCTCCACGGTTAGATTCGGACCAAACCAAGAATGGTTTGGTCACGAGGGAAGTCCGGGGACTGTCTGGTGTGAAGCTGGGGTAGATCGGTGTAAGTCAAGGTCTGACTCGAATCTTCAAATGAAGATTAGAGAAGGTGGGAGGGGATTCGAGCTAAGCGGTTGGTGGATTTGGGTTCAGGATGGTGAGGTGTATCTATGGTGTTAAGGTGGGGGTCACCGGCGTCCATGCCGCCAGGATTAATGGTGAGGGAAAGGGGGCGGCTAGGGTTCCTGAGGCTTTGGGTCCGTGGAAGGGATGACCTAAAGGCAGGGGTGTTTGGATAGGGGGTGGGGTATGAGTTTGGATTTATATAGTTAACGAATGAATAGATCCTGGCCGTCGGATGAGGTGAGATGAAAGGCCATGATCTTTCAATTAGTGGGGAACGGTGTCGTTTCAAACGCCACGGGTTGGGTTGGGTTGGAGGTTGAACGGGCCGGGTCTGTACGTGGGTACGGGGTATGTGATCTTGGCCGTTGATCATTCTGAGATCAACGGCCCAGATCAAGCATGATCGAAACTATGTCGTTTGGACGCCCCTGGGGTTGGCTGGTTTGGACCAGGCAAAACACAGGTTTTGGGCTTGATTTGGTTCAGTTTTGGGCTTGTTTTGTTTTAACTTGGACTGGCCCGATCCGAAAAATCCTTCTTCTTTTCTCTTTTTTTTCTTTTTAATTTCTTAAATTAATTTGCCAAATAATACTATATAAAACATTAAACAACAATTATCACACAATTAACATTTAATTACACTAACATCACTTAATGACAAAATAGAATGAAAGATGTATTTTTAAATAAACGGATTACGGTTCACACGACATATTTTTTTATACATATTTTGTTTGAATAAAATAAACACGGACAAGATCACAGATAACTAACAAAATGCGACGTAAAATCCAAAAATTGTAAGGCGAGACCAATTGCTATTATTTTATTTCTTTTGGAGTGATTGTCGCGTAAAACAAAAATCACGTGCTCACACTCCTCGATGTTCAAAAGTCACAATTACTTCCTCAACTTTTCACAACCAATAGAAATCACTTCTAAAGCATAGATTATTCAACGAAATCATGAAAATCACATTATAAGACTCACGGTCATGCTAGACACCAACGTATAGATACTCATCACCATGCCTATACGTCGCACTCAACAATAATCACGTAGCAAATAGGACTCAACTCCTAACCCCTCAAGCTAAGGTTAGACCAAACACTTACCTCGATGTCTCGAACACAATTCAAGTTTCAATTATAGCTTTACCCCTTGATTCCTCCGCCAATTCGCTCGTATCTAGCCACAAGCTACTTAATTACATCAATAAATGCTAAATGAATCAATTTGAATGCATGAAAATGAGTTTTTCAAAGTTTTACCCAAAAGGTCAAAATCGTCCCTGGGCCCACGTGGTCAAAACCCGAGGTTCGAACCAAAACCTGATTACTCATTCCTCTATGAGCTCAAATATGTAATTTGTTTTGAAATCGGACCTGAAATCGAGGTCCAAATCCCCAATTTTTGAAAAAAAACCTAAATTCTACCCAAAACACTCAATTTCCCCCATGAAAATCATTGATTTGAAGTTGGAATCATGTTAAAAGATGTTAATAATTGAAGAAAATTAGTTAAAAACAACTTACAATTGATTTGAAGAAGAAAGGTCGTTTGAAAAATCGCCTCTTAGGTTTTGGGGTTTTGAAAAATGAAAAATAACTGGAAATCCCGTCTATTTATACACCTCTCAGCCCCCTGAGCAGACCGCACAAAATGGACTGCGGCCGCACAGTCCTTCCTGAGGGTACTGTAGCCCAGTGCCCCTGTGCGGACCGCACCAAACCGACCGCGGCCGCACAGTCTCCACCGTGCACCGCACGAACCTCACGCGGGCCGCACTGGCCCTTCCGCGGTCACACATGATTTCTCACGGACCGCACTAGCGGGTTCAGAGACTTGCTAATTTTCTCTGAACCTGCAACAACTATGTTTTTTTTAGCCTAAGGCATCCCGGAACCTAACTGAAACTCATCCGAGCCCTCGGGGCTCCTAACCCAACATACATACTAACTCAATGACATCATACGAATTTATCCGTACGATCAAATCGCCAAAATAACCTCAATAACAACGAATTAAACCTCGAAATCAAAGGATTTTTCTCAAACTTCATCGACTATCAACTTTAGCAAATTAGGTCCGAATCACGTCAAATGACATCCGTTTTCACCAAAAATTTACAAAAATGTCTTAAATCATATGTAAGACTTTTACCTGGCGCTGAAACCAAAATACAGGCCCGATACCATCATGTTCTAATCAAATTTCATTTCAAATTTCTTTAAATAATTTTCTTTAAAAAAAAATTATTTCTCGGGCTTGGGACCTCGAAATCCAATTCTGGGCATACGCCCAAGTCCCATATTTTCCTACGGACCCTCTAGGACCGTCAAATTATGGGTTCGGGTCAGTTTACCCAAAATGTTGGCTGAAGTCAAATTTATTCATTTTACAGTCAAAACTTATCATTTTTCACAGAATTTCATATTTAAGCTTTCCAGCGACGCGCCCGAACTGCGCACGCAAATCGAGGTGATGCTAAATGAGGTTTTCAAGGCCTTAGAACATAGAATTTTGTTTTTAAACAAGAATAGGTCATCACATTCTCCACCTCTAAAACAACTGTTCGTCCTCGAATAGACAGAAGAAGGAAGTACCTAAGTCGGGGAAAAGATGGGGATAACGGCTCCGCATATTGGATTCAGACTCCCAGGTCGATGCCTCAGGAGGTTGACCTCTCCACTGAACACGAATAGAAGGAAAACTCTTCGATCTCAACTGATGAATCTGCCGGTCTAGAATAGCTACCGGCTCCTCCTCATAAGACAAGTTCTTGTCCAACTGGACAATGCTGAAAGCTAATACGTGGGACGGATCGCCGTGATATTTCTGAAGCATGGACACATGAAACACTGGATGCATAGCTGATAAGCTCGGTGGCAATGCAAGTCTATAAGCCACCTCTCCCACTCGATCAAGAATCTCAAACGGGCCAATGAACCTAGGGCTAAGCTTTCCCTTCTTCCCAAATCTCATCACGCCCTTCATAGGCGACACTCGGAGCAATACCCGCTCACCAACCATAAAAGCCACATCTCGAACCTTGCGGTTTGCATAACGCTTTTGCATGGACTGAGCTGTACGAAGCCTATCCTGAATAATCTTGACCTTGTCCAAGGCCTCCTAAACCAGATCTGTACCCAACAGCCGAGCCTCTCCTGGCTCAAACCATCCAACCGGAGATCGACACCGCCTACCATATAAAACCTCATAAGGAGCCATCTGAATACTCGACTGGTAGCTGTTGTTGTAGGCAAACTCTGCTAAAGGCAAAAACTGATCCCACGAGCCTCCAAAGTCAATGACATAAGCTCGGAGCATATCCTCCAAAATCTGAATAGTCCGCTCGGACTGCCCATCTGTCTGAGGATGAAATGTTGTACTCAACTCAACCCGCGTGCCCAACTCTCGCTGAACTGCTCTCCAAAAATGCGAGGTAAACTGCGTACCTCGGTCTGAAATGATAGACACAGGCACACCATGAAGATGAATAATCTCCCGGATATAGATCTCAGCTAACCTCTCGGATGAATAGGAGACTGCCACAGGAATGAAATGCGCTGACTTGGTCAGCCTATCAACAATGACCCATACTGCATCGAACTTCCTCCGAGTCTGCAAGAGTCCAACAACAAAGTCCATAGTGATCCGCTCCCACTTCTACTCGGGAAGCTAAATCCTTTGAAACAATCCACCAGGCCTCTGATGCTCATACTTAACCTACTGACAATTCAAACACCGAGCCACATATGCAACAATATCTTTCTTCATTCTACGCTACCAATAATGCTACGCAAATCCTGATACATCTTTGCGGCGCCCGGATGAATAGAGTACCGGGAACTATGGGCCTCCTCTAAGATAAACTCTCGGAGTCCATCCACATTAGGCACACAAACTCGGCCCTGCAATCTCAAAACTCCATCATCAACTAAGGTAACCTGCTTGGCACCTCCGGCGCTGCACCGTGTCTCTAAGGACACATAAATGGGGATCATCATATTGTCGATGAAGGATACACTCCAATAATGAAGAACGAGCGACCGTGTAAGCTAGCACACGGCTGGGCTCAGAGACATCCAACCTCACGAACTGATTGGCCAAAGCCTGAACATCCAAAGCAAGCGGTCTCTCACCGACCGGAATATAAGCAAGACTGCCCATACTGGCTGACTTCCTACTCAATGCATCGGCCACCACATTGGCCTTTCCCGGATGATATAAGATAGTGATATCATAATCTTTCAACAACTCCAACCACCTTATCTGTCTTAAATTCAACTCCTTTTGCTTGAACAAATACTGAAGACTCTTGTGATCCGTGAACACCTCACATGCCATACCATAGATAACGTCTCCAAATCTTCAATGCGTGAATAGTGGCTGCCAACTCCAAATCATGAACCGAGTAGTTCTTCTCATGAATCTTCAACTGCCGTTAAGTATAAGCAATGACCTTGCCATCCTGCATCAACACTGCACCAATTCTAATACGAGATGCATCATAATAGACTGTATAAGGCCTTGAATCTCTGGGCAAAACCAACACTGGTATCATAGTTAGAGCTGTCTTGAGTTTCTGAAAGCTTACCTCACACTTGTCCGACCATCTGAACTAGGCACCCTTCTGGGTCAATCTGGTCATTGGGGTTGCGATAGACGAAAACCCCTTCATGAACCGACGATAGTAGCCTGCCAATCCCAAGAAACTCCGAATCTCTGTAGCTGATGCTGGTCTAGGCCAGTTCTTGACTGCCTCAATCTTCTTCGGGTCAACCTGAATACCCTCTACTGATACAACATGACCTAGAAATGCAACTGAACTCAACAAGAACTCACATTTCGAGAACTTAGCATATAACTGACTATCCCTCAAGGTCTGAAGAACCACTCTAAGATGTTGCCCGTGCTCCTCTCGGCTACGGGAATAGATCAAAATATCATCAATGAAGACTATTACGAACAAATCCAAGTAAGGCCTAAACACTCGGTCCATCAACTCCATAAAAACTGTTGGGGCATTTGTCAACCCGAATGACATCACCAACAACTTATAATGCCCGTACCAAGTGCAGAAAACGGTCTTAGGGACATCGGATGCCCTAATCCTCAACTTATAGTAGCCAGATCTCAAGTCAATCTTTGAAAATACCTTGGCACCCTGAAGCTAATCAAACAAATCATCAATCCTTGGCAATGGATACTTATTCTTTATTGTAACCTTGTTCAACTGCCGGTAATCAATATACTTTCTCATCGATCCGTCCTTCTTATTAACAAATAACACCAGCGCACCCCAAGGCGAAACACTCGGCATAATGAAACCCTTCTCGAGCAGGTCTTGCAACTGCTCCTTCAACTCTTTCAACTCAGGCGGGGCCATACGATACGGCAGAACAGAAATGAGCTGAGTGCCCGGAGCCAGATCAATGCAAAAGTCAATATCCCTATCGGGTGACATACCTAGCAGGTTTGAAGGGAAAACCTCAGGAAACTCACGAACAACGGGCATAGAATCAATAGAGGGAACCTCGGCACTAGAATCACGAACATATGCCAAATAGGCCAAACACCCCTTCTCGACCATACGCCGAGCATTCACATAAGAGATAACACTATGGATAGAATGACCAGGAGTCCCTCTCCACTCTAGATGAGGTAAACCCGGTAAGGCTAAGGTCACAGTCTTGGCATGACAGTCTAAGATAGCATGGTAAGGTGATAACCAGTCCATACCCAATATAACATCGAAATCGACCATGTCCAGAAGAAACAGATCTATATGAGTCTCAAGACCCCCGATCACAACTATACAAGAGCGATGGACTCGATCTACCACAATAAAATCACTCGCCGGTGTAGACACATATACAGGAACACTCAATGAATCACTAGGCATGACCAAATACGGTGCAAAATAAGATGACACATATGAGTACGTAGACCCTGGATCAAATAACACTGAAGCATCTCTATCACAAACCAGAACCGTACCTATAATAAATGCATCTGAAGCCTCAGCCTCGGTCCTGGCTGGAAGGGTGTAACATTGGGGCTGGGCCCCACCACCCTGTGCTACCTCTCTGGGATGGCCTGCTGCTGGTTGGCCTCCACCTCTAGTGGCTTGAGCTCCACTTCTAGTACCTCTACCTCCACCTCTAGCACCTTTACCCCCACCTCTAGCTGGCTGGGCGGGCTGTGGAACACCTGGTGCCTGAACCATGGCACGGGAACCCTGATGCTGAGAGCTACTCGGTGCTCGAGGGCAAAACCTAGCAATGTGACCCATATTACCACAAGTGTAGCAAGCCCTTGGCTACTAAGACTGTTGGCCCTGACGACCTGAATGACCACCCCGAAAACTCTGGAGCGGCGGTGCACTGATAGGGGCAGGTGGTGCACTGTAGGACTGCTGATCGGAATACTGCATCTAGGGACCACGGTTACCTGAAGCACCATGGGAAACCTGAGTGCTGACTAAAAAGGCCTAGGAGGATGGCCTCTACCATATAAATCTCTACCTCCAGACGAGGTACCGATAAATCTGCCTGAATGATGGGGCCTCTTATTTGACCCCTAACCACCTCCCTATGACTGAACCATCTCAACTCTGCGGGCCACATTGGCCGCCTCTTGAAAAGTGATCTCACTCCCAGCCTCCCTAGCCATCTGAAGATAAATCGGCTGAATAAGACCGTTAATAAACCTCCTCACTCTCTCTCTCTCTCTCGGTAGGAAGTATGACAAGAGCATGGCGAGCCAAGTCGATGAATCTGGTCTCATACTGGGTAACCGTCATGGAACCCTGCTGGAGATGCTCAAACTGCCTCTGATAGGCCTCTCTCTGAGTAAGGGGAGAAATTTCTCCAGAAATAGATGTGTAAACTATTCCCACGTCAAGGCTAGTGATACGGCTAGTCTAGCTAAGCAGTAATCTCTCCACCAAGTCTTGGCGGATCCAGACAAGCGAAAAGTAGCAAAATTAACTCCATTGGTCTCAACAATCCCCATATTCCTGAGAACCTCATAATAGCTGTCAAAATAATCCTGGGGATCCTCAGTAGATGCGCCGCTGAAAGTAGTAGTGAAGAACTTGGTAAACCTATCCAGCTTCTACAAAGCATCGGTAGACATAGCTGCTCTATCACCGGTCTGAGCTAGCACACCCGGCTGAACTGATCTAATTGGCTGAACCGCTGGAGTCTGAATCTGGGGAGCTACCTGCTCCGTAGTGCGAGTAGCAGGAGTCTACGCTCCTCCTCCAGCCTGAGAGATGGCTGTTTCTACAGGAAGCAAGCCTGCTCGGGTGACACTCTCCATGAGGCCCACTAATCGAACCAGAGCATCCTGAAGAACTGGGGTAGCAATAAACCCCTCTAGGACATGAGCTAGGCCCTCCGAAACTGCTGGGGATGAAATCTCATCATCAAAGTCAACCTGAGGCTCCGCTACTGCTGCTGCTGCTCGGGGCTGAGCTCTACCCCTGCCTCGGCCTCTAGCACGGCCTCGCCCTCTGCCCCTCAGGGGAGCTGCTGCTGGGGGTTCGGGATGCTGAGCGGTGGATGAGGAAGCGCGTGTTCTCGCCATCTGCGAAAGAACAGAGTAGAAGTTTGATTAGCTTTGAGGAACCAAACCGCATGATAGGAAAGAATAAATGTGAAGTTTTCCTAACTTTGTAGCCTTTGAGGGATAAATACAGACGTCTTCGTGCCGATCCCTCAGACTCTACTAAGCTTGTCTATGAACTGTGAGACCCATGTAACCTAGAGCTCTGATACCAACTTGTCACGACCCGGATTTACTACCCTCGGGAGTCGTGATGGCGCCTACTAATGAGAGCTAGGCAAGCCAACCCTTAACTACCTACTTCATTAACAAATTACTTCTTTTTAACAAATACAAGCGATAACATGAAAACATCGGAACTTTAACTAATTAAGCAGAAGATAACGATGAAACATGCTCCTCGATGTTCAAAAGTCACAATTACTTCCTCAACTTTTCACAACCAATAGAAATCACTTCTAAAACATAGATTATTCAATGAAATCATGAAAATTACATTATAAAACTCACGGTCATGCTAGACACCAACGTATAGATACTCGTCACCATGCCTATACGTCATACTCAACAATAATCACATAGCAAATAGGAATCGACTCTTAATCCCTCAAGCTAAGGTTAGACCAAACACTTACCTCGATGTCTCGAACACAACTCAAGTTTCAATTATAGCTTTACCCCTTAATTCCTCCGCCAATTCGCTCGTATCTAGCCACAAGTTACTTAATTACATCAATAAACGCTAAATGAATCAATTTGAATGCATGAAAATGAGTTTTCCAAAGTTTTACCCAAAAGGTCAAAATCGCCCTCGGGCCCACATGGTCAAAACCCGAGGTTCGAACCAAAACCTGATTACCCATTCCCCCACGAGCTCAAATATGTAATTTGTTTTGAAATCGGACCTCAAATCGAGGTCCAAATCCCCAATTTTTGAAAAAAAACCTAAGTTCTACCCAAAAACACCCAATTTCCCCCATGAAAATCATTGATTTGAAGTTGGAATCATGTTAAAAGATGTTAATGATTGAAGAAAATTAGTTAAAAATGACTTACAATTGATTTGAAGAAGAAAGGTCGTTTGAAAAATCGCCTCTTAGGTTTTGGGGTTTTGAAAAATGAAAAATAACTGAAAATCCCGTCTATTTATACCCCTTTCAGATCCTCTGTGCAGACCGCACAAAATGGACTGCGGCTGCACAGTCCTTCCTGAGGGTACTGTAGCCCAGTGCCCTTGTGCGGACCGTGCCAAACCGACCGCGGCCGCACAGTCTCCACCGCGCACCGCATGAACCTCACGTGGGCCGCACTGGCCCTTCCGCGGTCGCATACGATTTCTCGTGGACCGCACGAGTGGGTTCAGAGACCTGCTAATTTTCTCTGAACCTGCAATAACTATGTTTTTTTTAGGCCTAAGGCATCTCGGAACCTACCTGAAACTCACCTGAGCCCTCGGGGCTCCTAACCCAACATACGTACTAACTCAATGACATCATACGAATTTATCCGTGCGATCAAATCGCCAAAATAACCTCAATAACAACGAATTAAACCTCAAAATAAAGGATTTTTCTCAAACTTCATCGACTATCAACTTTAGCAATTTAGGTCCGAATCACGTCAAATGACATCCGTTTTTCACCAAAAATTTACAAAAATGTCTTAAATCATATGTAAGACCTGTATCGGGTGCCGGAACCGAAATACGGGCCCGATACCATCATGTTCTAATCAAATTTCATTTCAAATTTCTTTAAACAATTTCAGAAAACAATTTTCTTTAAAAATAATTCATTTCTCGGGCTTGGGACCTCGGAATCCAATTCTGGGTATACACCCAAGTCCCATATTTTCCTACGGACCCTCTGGGACCGTCAAATCACTGGTCCGGGTCCGTTTACCCAAAATATTGACCGAAGTTAAATTTATTCATTTTACAATCAAAACTTATCATTTTTCACAGAATTTCATATTTAATTTTTCCGGCGATGCATCCGGACTATGCACGCAAATCAAGGTGACGCTAAATGAGGTTTTCAAGGCCTCAAAACACAGAATTTTGTTTTTAAACAAGCCACATTAAATGTCATGTAAAAGTTACTAGTAGAAGTTAAATGTGATAATATACTTACTCTTATAGGACTTAGCAAAACTTTATAGACATTTTACTGTTTAAAGGGTGACGAATTAAGAAAACATGAAAGTAGTTAGAGTATAAATCCGTCAACTATTCTACAACAGTATAAAAGAAACTATGTAAAGACAAAGAAAATATAAATTAAACGAGTGAAAAGATATTAACCAAGTTGAGACTCGAGAATAAAGTCTACAGAAGATTCAATATTCAAAAGGTAAATATAAATAATACGAAATGAAACATATTCAATACATTGTAGTTTGCTACTCATAATCACTATAATACTTTGTATTCTGCTAGTGAATATGCTCGAAATAATTTAGTTTCAGTAGGAGTAGCACAACATGTTTGAGAATTAGGATTTAGAGTTTAATTACTTGTTGGCATGTAAGCGTTTTCATAATTTCAAGCCCCGAGGAAAAATTTAATGCTTTATTATTTTTAAGCTTAAAATATAAATATATTTTTAACATATAAATTTATTGGTACGGTTCAGTATTTTTCGGTTTATTTTTATAAAATAAAAAATGTACCCTAATTATCGATACGGTTATGGATTTATATAAAAACATATGGTTTTATTAAATAAACCTTAAAAGTGATTCCGTGCAATACGATTTGGTCGGTTTAGTCAAGTTTTAAATATCCATTGACCCCCCTACCTGGCTAGGCTCTTTAATCTAAGAGTAACTTTAGACAAAAGAAGTTAATTCATTCTTGATATATGAAAAAATAGTTATCGCGGACCACTAAAAAAAAGCTAAAAAATTAGTCCGTTCGTTTCAAATTAGATGACTTTTTAGTCTGTTCCAAAATAAATAACACATTTCTAAATATGAAAATAATTCAACTTTAAACTATTCATTTTATCCTTAATGAGAAGCTTTTATAACCATACAAATGTCATGACCCCACAAAACTTTTATCCCTTAAGCTTTTAAGATCACAAGTTTCAAAAATCTTTTTTTTTAAATTTCGTGACGAGTCAAATTACCTCATTTAAATTGAAACGGAGGGAGTAGTAATTAAAGTGCACCGGAGGAAGTATTTTAATAAAATCGTTTGAAAAAATAATTAATGAGCAAAATCTTGCGTATTTAATGCGCAGCCCACGCACACAATACACAAAATATATGTCTGCACGCGTGGGGGCCAGCAGCTGGCATAGACGCATCACAGCCGTGATTTGAGATGATCAACGATTCGATTTTAATTTCCTGCCGTTTGACTGTGCTCTTCGTCCTTTGCTTGCAGACTCCTGGTACTGAGGATTTCATTTTCACCTTTTCGGCAAAATAATCTATTTTGCTTTTCCTCTCCATCTCTGCCCCGTCAACGTGCCTTTTGTGTCTTTAATTAAACTCTAATTGATCATTTAGGAATTACATCCAGTTAATAAATAACCTTTCGTTTGATCACTTAGAATTAGGATGTTTAAATCGAACATAAATACCACATCAAATCGAAAAGTTAAATCAAATCGATTAATAATTTCGATTAGGTTTGATATTGAGTAGAAAACCTCAAAAAACCGACATATAACTCTATCATTTTATATATACTTTTAAGATTTTATATAAAATTTTCTTTAAAAAATATCTAGAAATATTTGGAATTCTCTATGTAATATTTCATAGAACTATAAAGTGCATCCATTTTTATTTACTTTAGATAACAAGTTGTATCGTCACTTTCTTATCAAATGTTACTAAATATATACGTCAATCTCTTTATTCTTCCATACTTATATGCCAAAATCTATTAAATTTCTTATTTCTTTTTCGAATTCGAAATGATATTTCGATAATTAAAATAGAATAGAACATATCATTATTTAGGTATCATATTAGATTTTATGTTTAATTATTAAATTTGGTTAACCTTGTAAGCGTATAACAACGAAATATTATTGTAAGATGACTAAGAAAATAACTATCATGTATTATTAAAAAATAATTCTACATAAGAATATTTTAATAGATCATATGTTTGTCGGTTTTTTTAATTTTTACTGGACATATACTCACTTATTAAAAGTTTATTTATAATTTTAACAAAGTAAGATTGTAATAATATTCATGTAACAAAAAAATTCCCAAAAATCCAGCAAAACCGAACTAATCCAAACCGATATAGTTGGTTTAGTTTTGATAAAAATCGAACCAAACCGGACAATGTACATCCCTACTTAGACTTTACGAGTAGCTAATAACTAAAGGAGTACTGATGTTATTTCCGCGTGTGTGTTTTAATTTCACTTTTTTGGATGTTGCTTGACATAAATGACCTATTAAATTGGTTAGTACACCAATCAAATGTTTGTGTCATATATTTTATCATGCAATACAAGATATGGTAAAATAACACCAATAACAAAAATCCAAATATTACATATCTTAAAGTTCACAATATTGGATAAACATTAATCTCATTCAATCAAATA
Source organism: Nicotiana tabacum (assembly GCF_000715075.1). Taxonomy (NCBI): domain Eukaryota; kingdom Viridiplantae; phylum Streptophyta; class Magnoliopsida; order Solanales; family Solanaceae; genus Nicotiana; species Nicotiana tabacum. Next base: position 152,026,216 of record NC_134086.1, on the reverse strand, counting down.
GTAAACTTGTTTAATAAGCCATTTTTTCAGAATGTACTTCAATAATACAACGTTTAATAAAGTCGCTTAATAATTGAATGGTTATTTTAATGGAATCGAAATTTCGAAGTCTCAACTCTCAACATTTTGAAATCTATGAACGGTAAGTACATTAAAAGTCAGCCAACTAAAAATAAGCTCTATTGGATCATGCCTAGAAGAATGCATATGAACCTAAATATAGAGTACGCTTCTGAGTCAATTCAAAAGCTTATTATGATAACTAGAAAATAATTCTGCGCTTCGCGTCGGTCAAATTACTCAATTTAGAAACCTTTTTTTAAAATAAATTTTTCCATTTCAAATGAGATAAAAAAATTCATATATATATATATATATATATATATATATATATATATATATTCATGAAGTCACAACTGTAAACTAAAAGCACTATAGTGTATGTGAAGTCTCAATGTTAAATATTGTTAAAAATATTTTTCGCTTTTTACATTTTTTCATTAAAATGGAAAAAAATATGAAGTTTCTTATTTTTTGATATAATGTGTATGTGATTTTAATACACAATCTCTTAGTCGAATATATATTAAATATAAATATTTGATTTCTTTCATTAATTAAATAATATAAAATATTATTTTTCTAAAATTTTCTATTATTCAAATTTAAAAAAAAAACATGAAAGAATAAAAATTAAAGAAACTAAATACAAAGGAAAAAAGTGGCAACACATGTCTCTCTTCTGCCCACTAAAATAATACTTACTTCGTTGTTTTGTTGTATGTAGTTCAGTCTTTTCTTCCTTTACTATCTCATATTACAGACAATCCTTTACTTCTCTTTTTGTTCCTCTCTCCTACTGCTTATTTCATTCCTTTTACTCCCTCCCTCCTACCGTTACTCTATAAAATTTACGTATAAACTATACTTCCATCTTCATGCCTACCTACATATCCCCTTCAATCTTCTTTTCCCAATTCGCTGGTAATTTTCCAAATATTTTGCTTTTTATAATTTAAACTTTTCATTGATCACCCATAATATAAATTGGAAAAAGTTAAAAAGAAAGTGTTAGAAAAAATCTTGAAAAAGAGAGTCTGAAAAAAGAGAAAGGACGAAAACATAGATGCAAAAATTGTCATATGCTATATTCAGCACTAAAGAAAACATGCTAGGACATAGAAAATGCTTCGACATCATTTTTTTCTCACCTCAACAGAAAAAGGAAAGAAAAGAAGAACTATATATTTGTCCATGGGCGGAAAAAGGGAGAGGTAGAGCAATCTTACAATCATCAAAATATTAGCTAGAGAGAATAGAAGAAAAGAAAAAGTTAGAGAGTGAAGAGATTGAGACAGTATTAATCACTCACGGCGAACAGTGAAAATTAAACGGCCATAACCCCAAATCAACATTCGTGTTTATCGAGGCAGCTACATGAAAAGACACTAATTAATATAATATTTTATTGTGACATTATTAAAAGGAATAGACTTTTATATAAAACCCCTAGACCTTAGAGTCCCAAACTCTTACCCCTGATGTGATGCTGAATGATAATTTGATTTTTGATAAACCACATCTTCTATCTAATGCCCAAGCCACAAAGAAATTAAAATATATAAACAGGCAGAACCATGCATATTTAGAAATATAGAAAGAAAAAACGAAGTGGAAGTTATGGACTTGAAAAGGCATAATGCTTCCAAAGAGGTGCGATGATGACTTTTTAAAAATATATTTAATTTTTTTTAAAAAAAGAAAAACTATAAATAGAATTCCTACATTATGGAATATTCTCTCTCTATATATATATATCTTACATATACAAAAATTATATATTTAGTGAAATAAAAATGAAAATTGGAAAGTTGACCTAGATAAGTAAAATAAAGGTGTGTAGATGTTAATCCTATATTTATTTTAATCTTTTCTATCGAGGAAATGAAATTTTCCTATATAATGTTGAAAAAGAAGAAAGAATAAATATCATAGACTGACTAAATAGTAAGGAAAAAGATACGGAGAAAATGGGGAATAACATAGCACGTACCTGCTAATCTCGAGCCTCTCTTTGAGAGCATAAGCTTGATACAAAATTAAAGAAAATAAAACCCAAATAGAATTATCCAAAAGCATAAAGTAAAGAAATTTAAGGAAAAAAATCAAAATTACCTGCCGATTAACAAAACAAACGGAAAATATAAACGCACACTACAGAAATAGTCATGGTCTCACTAATGATCAAAATAATGATTTTAAACCTGTAAAAAAATTAGTCTTTTCCAATTGAACATGTTGAATATCAGCGCATGGATCTCAAACAAAAATAAAGAAAATTAATATAACAAAAAATTACAGTGCAACAAAAATATAAAGTAACGAATGAAGCATACCTTCTGATTAACAGCAGCAAAAAGCAAAATAGACACACTATAAGAATAATCCTAATCTTAAAATGACTAAAGCCACTACAATTTTGAAAGAGGTAAACTTATTGTGGAGATTAAAAAGTATAACTCTTGGAAGAGGATCAGAGAGGTTAATTAAAATGATAAAAAGATTTTGATTGTTGATGCATTTTCAAACACATAAAGGAAAAATAAGGAAAAAGGCAAAATTACCTAGACATGAATTTGGAGCGACAAGATTGAAGTTCCTTGATATAAGCAAATCTTTTGTTGATAGTTTAGCATCAAAGTGTAAGAGGGATACTGAACTTTTTCTAGCCAATTCCAATACTACACAACTGTGACCAAACAAACAATTAGCATAGATGAAAAATGGGGAATCTTTTGTACTCACTGCAATTTTTCTATTAACTGATCAATTTCTAGACAATTAGCATAGATGCAATTTTTCGCTGGAACTACCAGCTAGAAAACGTGATCGCACTTTGATTGCGGTCAAGAAAAGACCTTATCCCTAACTTGGGGTAGAGAGGTTGTTTCCAAATAGACCCCGACATCCTTCTGTCGAAAACAACAAAGTTTCAAATTCGTTGGAACTACCACCTAGAAAATATGATCGCACTTTGATTGCAGTCAAGAAACTTACCGTTAAAAAATCTAATTATAAGATCTCTTAAAACAAAATCTACAATTTTAGAGATTTATCATACTTTTTTACTTGACAACCAAGAAAACTGGGAAAGCACAAACCCTCTCTTTCATATTGCGGCCTTCTGCAGTAAAATGGTGGTAAGAATTGGTGTAGATTTGCTTCTGTAGTTCCATTCAAATAAACTAGGCTGAAAGAAGAGGAAATAGCGTTACCTTTTTTTTTCCAAAGAAAAAGACGTAACTTATGATATTAAAGAACAAAAGAAGACGAAGAGGCTTATTAAAGAACAAAAGAAGAGGAAAAGGCGTAAGTGTAGTCATTAATCAAGACTATTCATGAGACGTGACTTTTTGATTTTTTTAAGTAGCACATAAATGTAGGAAAAAATGAGAGTAAAATGCCAAAAAAAGGAGATAAAAGAAAAATAAATTTGCTGGCTTTAGAGGCATGCCACATCATCTATGCTAATCCCAACTTTATATATATACTAGTATACATGCCCGTGCTCGCGCGGGTGTAAAATAAACTAAAACATACTTAGTTATTAGACAAAATGGAGCCAAAGTTTTAAATGTTTAGCCCAACAAAATAAAATGACAAAGTTAAAAAAAAAATGAAGACTAGTTTGGCTCGGTTGGAATGACAACATAGTGATAAGATTCTAAATTTCTTTTATACCTTAAAATGAATATCAACTATCGTAAAAAAAAAAAAAAAAAAAAATTTGTTACGATCCCTAGAAATGATCGCAATTAAAAAATAAAATTGCCACAAGAGTATTAGAGATCGTCAGTGGAAAAAATGCACATAGGTATCTATTATCCTAAAAAATAATTATAAAATGGGTTATTCTTATATAAATAGGTATTTTAAATGATATGACAAATAATTTTAGCGAGAGAGTGTGACTAGTGAGGTTTTGAGATGTATAAGTAAACATGAATGATTATATTATCCTAGGAAAAATAACAGTGACTTTCTTAAGTAATTTCTACATCATGAATGACCATCCAGGAAATTGACTCTACGCCAGGCAAGAATTTAGGGGGACGTCGAACCCCTTCGTCGAAAAATTAAACGGTATATACAAGGCAAAATATGATTTTACCTTATATATTATATTTTGAATCTTCTTGACACAACCCAAAAGCATAGCTTAGTGGTCAAGGGGGTTTAAACCTTTGTGAGATCATTGGTTCAGTTCCCACTATCTACAATCTCTTCTAGTTTTTCAACTTTTTTTCTTTTTAACTCCCTTAATAAAAATTCTGCCTCCGCTACGCTTCTTAACTTTGTTCACAAAAGGTCTTAGGGGTCATTTGGCTAACGCAATAAGGATATTAGCTATTATAAATTTTGGAATTATAGCTATTTTATATTTGGTTGTGAGTTTAGCTAATGTTGGTGTAGATTTTTTACTAAAATGGTACTATTAGCTATTTTATATAGGAGGTGGATAGATAATATCATAAAATATTTCACTGTTATAATATATATATATATATATATGGGTACCCTATATATTTATTTTTGGTTATATTGCTCATTAAAAAAGTGATATAGAATACGCGTGCTGAAGGGATACCAGTATATATAAAGTTTAGTGACTATTCTTGAAGTTAACTCAGGTGTAATTAAAATTTATCTTTACATGAGTTCTAAATGTTGAATACTCCTCTTGTGCTTAAATAATAGTACATTTTTATTGTTTGTCCTTTCAAATTCCCAATAGCCATGAACAAGGGCGGGCTGATCTACCAGGTAAAACATGGTTGACGTGAACCCGTGGTTCTCGGGTTAAAGTATAGATATGATGTACACAATTTGGTAAAAATAGATATATATACTTGATGGAACCCATGGTCAAAAGAGACCAAGTGGTGCACTGGTTTTGATCTCTTATTTCCAATAGCCTAAGGTCAGGGAATTAAATTCCCTACCAACATTTTGGTTTAATTTTTTTAAAAAAAAGTAATGGTGAACTCATCCTCCGGAAATTCTGGATCCACCTCTGCCGATGAATGCGTTGAAATTTATTCGTCAATCATTTAGCACCGCTTCTATCTCTCTTCCTTCCTCAATTATTATAATACAAAAAAATCAAATAAAAATGTTACTCAATGTCATATAAGGTTATAATTTATCATATTCTTATCCTGCTCTTTTTTTGCCTACAATATCCATTCCGTTTATCCTTTTTTTTTCGTAATCAATTCTATTCCATCAGATTTTGCTGCAATCGCAAAACTAAAAGAGATGTTCACGCCTATTTGTATAGGTCTAAATTTGACAATCAGGGTAAGGATAAGAAAGACATAGGACGGGGTCGACCACGATACAACAACCGACGATCGTTGTGATAAAGGCCGACGACCAAAAGCGGGTAGCTGAGATGAAATAATAACGGTAACTTGAACTTAGAGAGAGACAAGAAGAATATTCCTTTGGATATTCTCTGCGTTGTACTTTTTAGGATTTTTTGGGGAATGCCCCTTATAAATAGGAAGAGACAATGAACAATTAGGGATCTGCCTTTTTGAGAACTGAGAAACACATTATAAAGTCAAGAAAAGAATATACGAAAGATATGTCTTATTCACCTAATCCAAGTATATGTTATGTTATTCAACCTTCATCCATAAATCTCAAAGATTCCACATTCATATCCTTTTACGTCGTCAGAGGAAAAATGCACCCAATCACACAATCATTGGATGACAGTTCCTTTACATTATTATCATTTGTCATTTCTTACATTCATTGCACGTTTATGTTATTACGTATTTTGTCAATCTTAGTACATTGAACCCACTAATTAATACTCCTAAACTCTTCTCACTATACGAGAACCTCTTTCTATTTTGGTCTGAAATTTATTAAGCTCAACTAAGATTCACCCCATTAATTTGTTATTACTTGGTTTAGCATTTATTTGCTAAAACACTACTACCTATGAACTTCTGTCACAATTTGTAATGATCTAAGCTGTAGAAGAATATGAGCATAGAGTTGTTGTCAACTCGGTTTGATCTCGAGCTAATGCCACTAGTAGGAGTAACTAACTTTCAAAAAGCAACGACCGCGATTATATTTTCGTTAATGAGCAGCAAGGGACGAGATGAAGCCACATCAACGCTTGGTTGTTATTAATCAGACGATGAGAGAGAGAGAAGGGATAACAGATTTCAGGTTCACTACTCTTCTTCTTCTTCTTCTTCTTCTTCTTCTTCTTCTTCTTCTCTAATTTCTGCAGATCTTCCAGCTATAGGTCAAGTTTACGTTCAGTTCGATTAGCTTAATTTTCTTCCTTAGATTTGTAATTTGGTTTCAATTTCCATTTATAAAAAATAAGAAAATTGTCCCATTTGTTTGCAATTGCTCTTATATTTGGAATTTAGTTCAAATTCCTATTAGATCCTAACATTTGGTATCAGAGCCTCGATTCTGCGACTCTGTGGTGAGAATGGCTGAAGGAACTCGTCTCAAACTCATGGATGAAAAACTCGTGAAACATGATGAAATTTTAGAGCAGGTACTCGCCAGTCAGCAGGAATTTCGTGACACACAAACAGGGATTCAAGGTACCCTGGAACTGATTTTTGATAGGTTGACCACTCTAGAGAGGCTTCCCAATAGATTTCAAAGTGATAATCGTCAAGGTGATGGGTTGATACCTCTGCCAGTACAGGAGATAAGGTCAAACAGAAATCAGATTGTTCCAGTTCCCCCTCCTAAATAGGAATTACCCAGCTTCGTAGGAGGTATGGATTTGAAAATGTTAAAGATATTTCAATTTATATCGAACTCCAGACAATCTCAAGGTAGAGGCTGCTGCACTTTACTTAAATGGACTAGATGAAACTTAGTACCACTCTCTCACTTTAAGTGAAGGAGAGATCAGTTGGACTCAATTTAAGGAAGAATTGATCTGTAGGTTTGGGGATACAGTGATGGATGACATAGTGGAGGAATTCAATAAGCTAAGTCAGGTGGGCACAACAGATGAATTTCTGGGCAAGTTTGAAGATATGAAAGCTCAGATGTTAATCAGGAACCCTCATCTTGATGAATGTCATTTTATCTCTAGCTTCATAGGAGCTGTGAAGGTAGAGATTCAATTTGGAATGAAGTTGTTCAAGCCCACTACGCTGAAGTTTGATATCGAATAAGCTAGGTTGCAAGAGATGGCTATAGAAGCTGCACAAAAGAAGAACAAGGCTAGTATTAGACCACCAGTTGTGAGGAGTAGTAGCACCACTGTCAAAACTGCAGTAAATCCTACAGTTAAGCCAAATTTATTTAGGCTGAGCCCTGGAGTTTATGAGTATAGGAGGAACAATCATCTGTGCTTTAGGTGTGGGGAAAAGTACACACCAGGGCATCAGTGCAAGAAGAAACAATTGAATTGCTTGATTGGTAAGGTATATGTTGCCCTAGAATGTCCTAGTAATAGTGAGGACCCCTCCCTTGCAAACTTAGTAATTGAAGGGGGTATAGAGCAAGTTGTGCAAAAAGTTGTGTGTATGAGTGTATTATCAGGGAATAACCAAGGAGTTAACTCTATCTTGGTCAAGGGTTCTATAAAAATAGGAACCTAACATTGTTGGTTGATTCGGGCAGCAATCATAGTTTTATAGATAAGAACACTGTAAAGGAGACTGGTCATCAGGCTACTTATTGCCAACCTGTGAGAATGACAGTTGCTGATGGGAACTATATCATGTGTACCTCTCATTGATGTGGAAAATGCAGGGCATAACCTTTAAGGAAGACCTACTCATCATTCCATTGGGGGGGTGACATTGTGCTGGGAAATGATTGGATGAAGACACACAATCCTACTAAGTTTGACCATGAGAAGAATTGTGTTACCATTGGGAGAAAGGGAAATAAACTGGTACTGCATGGAATTCCTAAAGAAAGCAAGCTAAATATGATTTCTAGTAAAACTATGAGCTAAGTGCTTAAGAAAGGGCAAGCACGGTTAGCCTAGTGGAAGAAGCTATACAGGCAGTTCTAGAGAAGTATGAGGATGTGTTTGTTGAACCTAAGTCACTACCTCCTACTAGAGCATTGGACCACTCAATTCCTCTCAAGCCAGGTGCGATGCTTGTGAGTTTGAGATCCTACAGGTGTCACATCTCCTTTTTACACACCCCGAAAGGTAGTACAATGGAGTTTTTCTAATTCAAGTGACATTATTCAAAATGAGATTATTTATTTAATCAGAGTCGCCACTTGGAATATTTGAATCGGTGTCCCAAGTCACCGGTTTATTTTAAATCCCAAATCGAGGAAATTCGACTTTCCTTTTGAAGTCAGTGAACCAGAAATTCTGAATAAGGAATTCTGTTAACTCGAGGGAACGTCTTAGACATTCCTGGATTCTGTGGTTCTAGCACGGTTGCTTAGCAATTTATACTTGGCTTAATTGTTTAACTACTAATTTTTAGGAACTAGACGGAATTATCTTTTTAACCGCTTTTAAATCACTTGATTATTCGTAATTAAAAAATTAAGTTACGCGTACGTATACTTTTTTCTTTTGGCGCATTAAAATCATGTCATGCGAACGTGTCCATGATTAGTAACGCTTTGTTGATTTATGAGTGTTTGGTTGAAAGTGCGCAAATGTATCCCTCGAGTCTTTTAGAGTTTGCAATTATATTACGTGAACGTATATATAATCACAATACTAATCTAAATCGGGCCTAAAAAAATACGATTATTTCAATGATTTTGTCCATTTGTAAAGTAAATATTACAATTTTCTAGAAAAGCAAGGGATTTGAAATTATTTGACTAAAGGGTAATACCGACAGATGAAGCAACATGTACGAAAATACATCTACTACTAAAAGAGTAAACAACTAATCCAATTCAAATGATAGAACACGTCCAGCAACATGAAATTCACATTTTATTACTAAGCCCAGACAAATGAATAATTCAAATGGCATTTAAACAAATCCATATCTAGTCCCTAGTTATACTTAACTTCAGAATAATCGTTTTCCTAAAGTGGCCATCATTCATTTTTTTTTCATGGATTTTTAATTAATAAAGAACAACCATCATTAATCATTCAACTCAAAATAAAAAGCTAGGCGTGAGTCATTAGTCATACGGCTCCAAACACACTATTAACTTGCTGGGCTTAAAGCCCAGACTCAAACAGCCTAGGCCTTCGAATATGTTCAAACGGATCTCAAGTTGGGCCTAACTGTGAGCCTGGCCCAGTCACTGTTATGAACAATGGGGTCTCAACTGTGCTGACCCAATATATACACAAAATCAGAAAAATGAAACTGAGTCTTCAAAATCACACGAGTCCCCTTACAGTTCTTTCAAACCCAGGATATAATAAAATCTAACCCAACCTATTACTTCACACCTTTGAAACAGCTGAATATACTATATGGAACTACATTGATCAGTTTATGAATTTATAATGTTCAATCCAGTTTGTTACAAATCCAAAATTGAATAAGATAAAGATATAATGATTGCCTTAAATTAAACACGTAAAGATAACTTTCTAAACAGTTGTTGCTCCAACTTCAAATCAGTTGAGATTCTCATGAATTTGACCATGAGGAGGGGTCAGATTCACAAGTCATCTTCAAATGTAGGGACCTACAGTGTAACCAAATTAATCCTAACACAGAAATGGGTAGAAGGGAAAAGACAATGTGTCCATAAGTCTAACCATAGTGAGGGTCAGCCTTATAAACAAACAATGACCCCCAAACCATGATTTGCTCCATGGTTCTCATTTCAGTACAAGAGAAGAGAGGGGAGGGGAATAACATAGACATATACTGAACATCCAGGTTATCATGCACTATTAAGGGATGAATCTGACCATTTAAAGGGTTAGATTCACTTTTCTTTTGTGATGCCATAGGAGAAAAACTTTGGACATGTTTCAAAGGTGCATATGTATACTAATTTAGCAATTCGAAAAATGTGAATTTTTACATATGAATATAATACAATCTTACAGATTTCATGGTTTCAGCTCAAGCAAACATTTAGGCTAAAAAAAATCATGATTTCCAAACCAAATACCAAAGATCAGCTAAACAAACAAGTTTCTAATACAGATTTTTAAACAAAAAAATTGATTCTATTAAAGAGGAGCATTGTACATACCTTGAAACTGAAAAATATGACTAAAGAATGACCAAATAGAAGTCAAGAAAGCTAGAAGAGAAATGAAACCCAAACTTCAGCAGTAAAACAGCAAACCAGCAACAGCAAAACCAGCTGTAAGCACGTGATTTTGCCATATGAGAGAATTACTCCCAAAAAAATTCAAAATAAAATAATTTTCCTTGGTGTGCAATTTTGAGAATTTTCGTGGCATTTTTGATAATTATTTGTATTTGTCCATGCATGTTTATTTGTTAAATTAATAAAAAAAATACAAAAATATGTCGCATTTGCATTTAGGATTTAATTCTACAATTAAGAGCAATTAATTTTGTTTTTACAAGAACAAAAAATCATAAAAAATATTGTACGTTGCATTTTTAGCATTTAATGTCCAAATTGTGTGATTTTATCGTAATTGCTATTTAATTGTGTGTTAATTGTTATTGAGAGTTAATTTGCACTTTTATAAATTAATTTAGTTCTCTAGGATAATTTAGAATTTTTAGAATTTAGTTTTAATTTAAGAAAAATAAAAGAAGGAAAAATGAAGCAATAAAAGAAGAAAAAAAATCAGATTGGGCCACCTTTTAATTTAAATCAACCAGGCCCAAACCAAATAACCCCACCGGGTCGACCCGACCCAGTCCGCCCCATAACCCAAACTAATCCCAACCCCCCCCCCATTTTTCATTTTTTCATTTTTCCCACCCCTAAAAAACGTAAAGCTATCCCCCCTCTTCTTCTCCTTCTCCAAACCAAGCTCCCTCCCATGGCTGCCTTTCTCGCTGCTTCTGCTCCCTCACGTCCAGCGACCTCCCCTCCCATGGCTTCCCCTTCCCCTTCACGTCGTCATCTCCATCCCCACGATGAACAACACCCCTCCAGTCGCGGAAAAAACCAGTCGACCCCCCCTCCCCCCATCTGCCATTGACGAGCAGCAGCGCTGCTGCGTTGACCCCCAGTTTCACCTGCTACTGCTTCTTCTTCTTCACCTCACGCTGCTTCTTCGACGTCCAACAACAACCAAGCAACTATGGCTACTGTATCTTCTTCTTCTCCAAGTAGCAGCCCTCCAATCACCGGAAAAACCATCGCTTCTGCTACGTCCAGCCATGAACACCACCCAAACCACCATTGTTACTGCCCTCCCGTCGAGCTCCAGACAGCTTCACCTGCTGCTTCTTCTTCTTTGTTTTCACCAGTCCAAACGACCTCCAGCCTCACGACCAACTCCCTATGGTTGCTGCTCCTTCTTCTTCTTCGTCCCCAGCTCAACCATGAACGACCACCATCGGCTCCATGTCCAGCAGTCAATGCTACTGCTTCCACGATCACACGCACACACACGGAGGAAAAGCGAAGCAGTCCGGTTAAAGTCCGGCAAAGTTCTGTCAAGATCTCATTTGGTTTTGTCTGAGTCCGTTGTTGTTCGTCGTTCGGTGAGGTCCAGTCTGAGTTCGTCGAGGCTAAAAAAGAAGGTGGGTTTTTGTTGAGTCGAGATCCGGTACGTCGAGGGTGCTGTCCGAATTTTCCGTTTCCGTTCGAGTTCGTCGTTGTTTATTTCCGGTTAGTTGGTTTAAGTTTCATTTCTGTCCGTATTTTGTTTGATATTCTTGGATTTGAAATCAGTATATGTTTGATTCTTTTCTTGTTCGTTGTTTATCATTTCTTGATTATCTCTTCATTTTTGTTTTTATTCATTTGTTTTTGTTTAGTTTAATATAGAAGTGTGTTGGTTATAATGTTGTTAGATTTAATTTGAAGTTCAATTGATTTTTGAGTTTAGTGATTTGAATCTACTTATTTGTTATGTTCAATTTGTTACTGTTATTGAATCTGAAAGTATGTTTGTTGTTAAAAAAATGTTGTTCAGTCAAAATAATTTCAGTTGTTTCTTTATTGTTCATCATATGGTTTGGTTCCCTGAATCCTTAGTCTTTGTTGTGATGATATTTGACATAATCTGAGCTTCTAGCCTAAATTTGTTGATGAAATTTGATTAGGATTTGGTTATAGCTGCTATAATTTGATTAATTGATTAGGTGAATTGGTTATAGCTGATATGGTTTTGGTACAGATTGAAATGGATGGGGGTAGAATAGTAAATTGCAGTATTTTCAGGATAGAATGGTAATTTCAGTTGTCTCAGGGGCATTTTCGGGATTTTAAATGAGTCTTAAAAATAACTAATGAGTGCTCTGTCCACTAAGTATTAAATAATATTAAAATAATATATAAAATAATACGTAGTGGGGGACAAGACATAATTGTGGGGAATTAATATATTTGTTTAATATAGTGGAGGACAAAGCATGCGGTAGTGGGGTAATAAGGGAATTAAATAAGGAAAATAAATGTGTTAGTGGGAGTTAATACATTGTTTAATATAGTGGGGGACAAAACATTAGGTAATGGGATTCAGAAGGGGGATGGGTAGAAGATGGTGAGATTTAGTTTAAATGCTTCAAGTTTGTAAATAAATAGGGGGGCTTGACACAAGTAAAGGGGAGGTTTTCTGAATATTAAGGAAGAATTTCAAAATATTGAAGAGGATTCGAATTTGAAGAGAGTTTAAAAGAAAGAATTTTCTGAACATTAAGAGAGAATTAATGGTTAAACATTAACTGGTCTTTCAATCTAAAAAAAAGTTTACTTTGTTTTTGCCCGTTGATTATTGTTGGTGTTTCTGGATTTTTATGTGGTTCGTTCCTTGAGTTTGGTTGGTTATTTGCTACTACTTCACTGGTTGCGGGTGTTGCTGTTGTTATATGCTACTGCATTTCTGCTGATCTTCCTCTTCTTTTACTTTCAGTACCAGGTACATAGCTGTAACCCTGTCGATATTGTAAGCTGAAATGTGAAAGCATGAATACATATGAAGAATGGAACTTTGAAGTTTTAATTTAGCTTTTTCTTTGTTTCTTTTACTGATTGTATTTAGGCTATTTCATGTATTATTATTCTGAAAATTTCTATTGCTTTGCATAACTAGGCATCTTGTAGTAATGTATTAAATAATACTCTGCTTTAGTTTGATTATTAGGGAGTATATATTTAAGCATGCTCATTACTGTCAAACTGTTTAATAATTGGAATAAGAGGAAAATAACATAAGTTGGTCTTTAGTGAATCGGCTTGGCAAAACTGATTAGTTCACTAGCTATGAAGGTTTTCATATTGTCAACAGTAGGTTAATCGTGAACATGTAGCCAAATTTAGTTAAAGCATGAATTTAAATTAATTTCGTGAATTAGACATTATGGCATGATTTGAGTTCAAACAAGACGAGTTAAAGTTTAAATTTAATAAACTTTCGAATATGCATTAGTAATTAAGATTGATTCTAGTTTCAAATAGTTGTAAATAATTAATTCCAACGGTTCAAGACATCTAACAATACGAGTTTAATCTAGTTATAGGATAATTAGTTTCTTTTGAATATATTATTTGTCGATTCCGTATTTTATTTATAATTTCAATTTTAGTAATATTCCTTTCCGTTAACATTTGTCTTAATCTAGCATTTAATATGTTACGCCTTTTTTTTCAAGCATGTAATTAATTAGGATTTTTTCACTTTTATTTTAGAGACGAATTTAATAGAAATGTAGTCATTTTAGGATATCCTAAAAATAAATGAGGCGAGCCTCGACAAACAAGGATACACAAGTTGCTGGGCCCTCAGTAATTTGTTTTAAAATACTTAGACTTCGGGATGGGCCGTTTAGCAAAATTTCACGGCCCTACCCAAAAAATAATGATACGCTAGTCGCTTTAGGCGCGTATTTAATAAGGTTATCTTCTTAAACTCGGTGCACATTTATGTGACCCAAATCCAAATCTCAACAGAGTTGAAATATGCCAACAACCACGGGTGCAATGATGTGACGTGGTTCGAGATGTATTTTCACGATGTTGCAATTCTCGATAAAAAATAATAATAATAAAAGCGGTAAAGAGTTTAAAATTCGCACATATGTTCGTAATTGTATAAAATCAGATAATCAAGCCGAATATGACAGTTGAGCGACCGTGCTAGAACCACGGAACTCGGGAATTCCTAACACCTTCTCCCGGGTTAATAGAATTCCTTATCCGGATTTCTGGTGCGCAGATTGTTAAACAGAGTCATCCTTTTCCTCGATTCGGGATTTAACCGGTGACTTGGGATACCATAAATCTCCCAAGTGGCGACTCTGAAATAAATAAATAAATCCCGTTTCGATTGTCCTTTAATTGGAAAAAACTCCCTTCCGCGTCCCTTTTGCATGCGGCGCGGGCGAAAAAGGAGGTGTGACAGCTCTGGCGACTCTGCTGGGGAGGTAACCCAGAACCACTGGTTCAGGGTTCAAAATTCGAGCTTAGATGAATTGTTATATTTAGCTTTATTATTATTTGATCGTATTACATATTTTAGCCTAAATGTGCAAAATGATGCTTTTACTGCTTTGATATTATTTGAACTGTACATATAAACTTTGCCGAAACCTTCTCCTCTTACCTCCGGGGATGTGCTTACTGGTTGAGACTCCCTATTCTATTAGTGTCATACCCTGAAATAAAAGAGGCTCGAAATGTTTCTAAGCCGGCTGGCCTTTTGGTTCCCGGAAAGGAGCTCCTTCCTCAACTCGAGTTGTCCGATCGGGTACACTGTCTAGAACATATACCCAGGTTGAACCTAGAATAACTTGACTTCATGTCGGATCCCTAGTAGGAACGTTTATTTGCATCATGTTGCATTTGACTTAGGGGACTCAACACAAGGGTTGGGTCCGTCTAGGACAAGCAACCTGAAATTAAAAAAAAAAAAAGACCATCCTGCTGCATCTTGTTTGTTTTACACATTTATTTGCTTCAGATCTGCATGCTGACCGGCTTCTGAAGTCGGGAATTTTTGAAAAAATTGTGAAAAAAAGAGAGGAAAAAATATAGCAGCGTAGGGAGATAACTACTTATTTTTTAGAAAAATAAAACCAATGTCCGAGTAGTGTCAAAACCCTGCCGAAATTTTGAAATTTTTTTTTTAGTTTGATTTATTGTAAAAGAAAGGAGTCTTGTTTACAAAGTTTAGTTTATGTTGGGCGAACTACGCCGGTTTGATTCTCACAGGGCGTGAGATACGTAGGCAACCCTCGTCGGGTCCAACCTCCCATTTTGCAAAAAATAGCTAAAAATGTCAAAAATTTTAATTTTTCATCATAGAGTCAAGTGATTCCGTTTTTATCAAAAATAGCCGAATGTTCCCAAAAGGGACGCCGGAAGGCTGACTTTGTATAAACGGCCACTTCTGTCATTTTTTTATTATTGATCGGTTGACTCACACAACCTTAAAATCTTCGTCCCTGAAGTGCTGAAAGGTCGTGTTCGGAAAATCTAGTCTTTATTTTATGAAAAATAATCAAATCATTTTGAGTCAAATAAATTTTCTTTTGTTTAATCACATTAATAAATGTGCAGAATGAGCACGACTCAAAATGAACCTTTTTCAATCATGAATAAAATCCCCTTCCAGTTGCGGCTACGGTGGAATGATTTAGGCAAAGAAGGGTGAGACGAAGTCAAAAAACATCTGAAAGGTCTCACGGGTTTGTTGGGTATCAGGCCTCGAGGGGATATTATAAGGGCACTGGTCACTTATGTCGCACCTCCTTTTTACCGCGCCCGCGGGGCGCGTGGGGGAGTTTTCTCCAATTGAAGGACAGTCGAAACGGGATTTATTTAATTATTTCAGAGTTGCCACCTGGGAATTTTAAGGCGTCCCAAGTCACCAATTTTAATCCCTGAATCGAGGAGAATATGACTCTGTTTATTATTCTGCGAACCAGAAATCCTGAGTAAGGAATTCTGTTAATCCGGAAGAAGGTCTTAGGCATTTTCGAATTCCGTGGTTCTAGCACGGTCGCTTAACTGTTTTTATTATTGGCTTAATTATCTTGATTTTACTAAATAAGTTTTTATTGCATGATTTTACTACCGCTTTTTTACTTATTGTTTACAATTATATGGACGAATTACGCGTACGTATATTCGTATTATATACTTTTTATAATTATCGGGGATCATGCCACGCGTACGTGTACACAATAAAATTGTCCATGTTATAGTTTTTATAAAAATATATGTTCGAAATTTAAAATAAAATCAGGAACATCATCACCCTTTTTATTTAAATAATGAACTGCACACCTCGGGTTATATGAAATTATTTTAACATCCTTGGAAAAATCCTTTTCTTAAATATTCGCTCGAAATTGCGCGTACGCATAATCCGAATTTGCTTTTTAAAAAATAATCAGGGTACGCGAACGCATCCCTAATTGCGTAAAATTTTTGTAATAATATTATGGATTTTCCACAAAATTGTTTATTATATCTACACATTTTTTATATGAAATTCCTGTAAAATTCATATTTTAGGGGATGCCTTTAAATTCTTAAAAGAATTCACAATTTATTAAGTATTGCCCGTTGACTATAATTTCCGAGTATTAATTATGTTCATCCCAAGATTATTCAAATTCAAAGTAAAATAAGAACATGATTAATACTATTCTTCACAAATACAACATATACATATACCAAAGGATGAATGCCATATGAAACTCACAAAAATAATTTATGAAGGGAAGAAGTATTTTTGAACAATTTTTATTTATTTTAATTAGTGCAAATTCTACTTTTATTTACCATTGATATAAAGTGTTGCGATTTGTTCTTATACATATCACCTCATTCTCACATGCTTGTTTTTGATCCAGAATTATAATTGCTCAGTTTATTTATAACGATAAATAATCAAATTGATGAGAAAAGAGTTATTATTCAAATTGATTCAATTCGAATTGTATTACATACAACATAGTTGTACGCCTAAACATTCATAATATTCTTAACATCATGACGAGCTATACCAACTCACTTTACTCATATGATTATACATGTCATCATACCATATAATAACTTATACCAATCTAAACAAAATCATATTTGTTACAAGATATACTACTAATGTAACTTCTTAATATTTCCATTCTACTTTACATTTAGCTAATGGTATTATGGGATGTAATCAATGACCCATTTTTATGCCTTACTCCCTGTTTTGACAATTCACATATACCTATACCAATGAGATTTCAGAATGACTATCATTATTACAAAGCTTTATATGAATTTCAAAATAAGACAATTAACCCATAGCTATCAAATTGAATTCACTACTAGTTAACTAACATGAAACAAAAAAAAATGAAATTTAAACTAATGAACTTGTACAATTGGAAACAGAATTGCAATTCAGGCTTCATGGATTTGTCATGTTGAATCTCTTTTCAACATAAAATTCAAAAGATAAGTACCTGGAAATGAAGGTAGAAGAAGTAAATTTCAGCAGTAGCAGCAGTAACAAAATACTGGCAGAATATCAGTATTTCCACAGATTTGAGCAATAACAAGACCCGAGAAACCCAGATTCACAAGAGTAAAGCTTCTTAAGAACTTCAGATTTTAAAACCAAATAGTATCAGTACACAGACCCGGACAGATTCCAAAAAGAACAACAAAGTTTCGGATTTTTTTCTTTTCTTTTCTATTTTTTCTGTTTCAGCTTCACTGTGTGTGTGGGGGTGCGAATACTTTCTTTTCTATTTCTTTTTCTAAAAGAGCTCCTAAATCAGATTTCTTCTCCTTTCAAAATCAGATTTTTCTTCTTAAAATCTTTCTGTTTTAAAATCTGCCTCTATCAGATTTTTCTCTTTCAAAATGTGCCCTCAAATCTGATTTTTTTTCTTTCAAAAAAAAAATCTATCTTATCAGATTTTTCTCTTTCAAAAATCTGCCAAAGTCTGCCTGAAAGCTCTTTTTTTCCTTGTTTTTCTTTCTGAAAGAGCTCCCCTAAATCAGTCCCAATCCCCCTCTATTTATACAAGGTTGTCCTATACCCTTCTAGTGCTGCCAGGGCCCTTTTCTCCTTTTAAAAAAAATCAGAAAAGTTCCATTAAAACTACTTTTGAATACTTTAAATCCTATTGAGTGCTATTATCCTGTTTTTCAGCAGTCCATTACCCTTTGTTTCCCACTATCCTATTAAATTAAAAACCATTAACAAACCACTTTCAGCCCACTACTATGTCACATTACCCTTACTGTTTTATCCCAGAAATGCCCCCTGACTCCTACTGTTATTACTGGAAAAAAATCAGAACCTACTGCAAAACTGATTCTATAATCTGTATAAACTTGATTATTCTTCTAATTTACAGTTATAACCAATCCTATGAACCTCCTAACACAATTGTATTTGACCAACTTTTGTAAACTTGAATTCAAACTTAACATTACAACAATATTACACTGAGTTCAGCATAATAATTCAAACTGAACTTTAAATTTGAACAAAAATCAAACAAACACAGGAGCATTGTCAATATACTGACAATGCCCTGAAACTCACTGATTCAGAAATCAACATATACACAGCATTCATTTTGATAGACTCATTGAAATGTAAACAAAGGTGATTTAATTGACGAGTATTAATTAAACTGATTATCTACAACAATTGTCAACAAGCAGTCTATAGAAACAGATTATTTCAATCAGTATTAAACGAGAATTCATAATATAACTAATCGACGAACTTAATCGAGTCGATTACACATATTGTAAATAATCATACCAACAGAAACAATTCACTTATTATATCATATAGACGGGTAGGAGACAGAATCTAAATAAAAGATGTGAAAATTACACAGTCTAATGAAACAAACACAAAACACACGTAGAATACAAAAAAGAAAATAAGAAAAAATACCTCTGAATCTTTAAATTTACAGACTCGGACTCATCTTGGATTCGGACTTTGTTTGAAATCAAACAGACCTTAGTCGAAGTATTTTCCACTGAAAATACTTCGACTAAGGTCGATTAAACCTCAATCTTTATTCAATTTGGACAGAATCCAAAAGTTTGGTATTTCTAGGGTTCCTGAAGGTTCGATTTGGGACTTAACCATTTCTGGTCAGATTCGAGGGGGACCAAATACAAAACACGGGTGAGGGTAGCCTAGGGGTCATTTGGTGTCAGTTTAGAACAGATCTGAGTTTGTTCTTGTTTGGTCCGAACCTTCAAAAGAAGATTCGAAGAGTTCTGAGGGGATTCGAACCAAACAAACTTCAGATCCATAACGAGGCATGCTAGGGGATACTATGGTGTTATTTTGGAAGCCATTGGAAAGGTTTGAGTTTTCAGACCCACCTTCGATTTAGTATTCGAAGAGTTGGGGTCTGATTCGAAGGAAACTAAGGTCAGATTTGTATAGAGGATGTTCAGGGGGTTCTAGGGTGTTATTTTGGTGACCGGCGGCGTTGATGCCGCCGGGTTTCAGGCGGTGGGATTCTAGGGCGGCTAGGGTTAGGGGTGGGGTTTGGGGACGATGATGAACAGGAGAGGAGGAGGGGTGTTTAGTTAGGGGCCGGGGTAGGGATTTGGGATTTATATAGGGGGAAGGTGAATTGATACTAACCGTTAGATCAAGTAGAATGAAGGGCCAGGATCAGTTCATTAAACCAAACGATGTCGTTTGGTTTAATGCCAGGGTCGGCTGAGTCGGGTCAATGGGTCGGGTAGAGGGTTCCGGGTAAGGGCAAGGTATCTCAGCCGTTGGATTGATTTAATCCAACGGTCCTTGATGAAGCAGGACCAAACGTCGTCGTTTGGATTTGCTCCTGAGTTGGACCGGACTTGGGTTGATTTGATTGGGCTGAGGGGGGGTTAACTTGATTTTGGGCCTGGATTTTAATCCAGGTCCGATTTTTTATTTCTTTTTCAATTATTTCATTTTTCTAATTTAAATTTCTAAATTTAATTATAAAACAATTTTAACTTCACAAAAATATATTAATTACTTTATAACAATTATTTAACACATAGACAAAACATTAATCACACAGTGGAATATTTAAAATAGAGCTAATGCATATATTTTTTTTGTGATTTTATTTATATTATCTTTTAAATGCATAATTAAATCCTATATTCATGCAACATGTATTTTATTTTATTTTTTATCTTATTATGACAAAGTAAACATTTACGGACATAACACAAATATTTAACACCACGCAAATTCAAAAATTACACAGTAAAAGAACTTTATTTTATTTTTTGATTTATTTTGGAGTAGTTTTCGTAAGGCAAAAATCACGTGCTCACAACTTACTTGGAACCTGCGCACAATGTCTTCCACTTCTCGGACTTTGAACTCACCCCGACTTTAGAGGAAATAGCAGGGTACATCGGCAGTGCTGAGGTTCCGTTGAGGCGTAAATACCTGGTTGCTCCAAGAGCCGTAGCGGTGCACCGGTTTTTGGATTCGTTAAAGATAGTCAGAATGATCCATAACCCAGACTTGGCAAAAGGTTTTTGCACTCTGAGCTTCATATGCCAAAGATACGGCCACTTGGCAAAAGGTTGCTTTCATGTTAACCTCCTTAGGGCTTTTAGTGTTCCCAAGAAAAGACGAGAATATTGACATAAAGACAGCTGGAGTCATCAGTACTTTGCTCACTCAAGATGACAGCACGCTTGCGCCCATGATTGTATCTGATATCTTCCGAGCTTTCACAACCTACAAAGCCGGAGTGAACTTTTTCTAAGGGTGTAACTTGTTATTGCAAATGTGGATGACCGAACACCTATGTCACCGAGCCTAGTTCCTGAGCCATGGATCTTTTGAGAAAACCTGCATAGAGTAGTTCTACACCAGAATTAATGAGGTCCGCTTACCTGAAGGAGTCTCGGCATGGACCTCATACTTCAGGACCCTCAACGCCAGTCAAATATAGTGGACACTGGGATGGTTACCGATCGACGAAGTCATATATATGCCAGCAGCTAGGCCCCATTTTCTCTTGATGGGGCTTAAGAGCATTCAACCTTATGCGCTGTATCAGGTTTTGAGGCAGCTTGAGAGGTGTCAGATAGTGCCGAAAGATGAGGACCTGAGCACCCAAGTGATTGAGATCAGTTCTGATGGCCAGTTTCCTAAAGCAAGGGTCCGCCAGATTTGGAGCCAATGTCAATACTTAAAGGCAAATACTTGTGTACTGAATCGGGCAAGAGGGGAAGTTTCACCCGGATATCAGGCTTGGTACAAAGGGGAAGTGTCGTCTGGAAGGCCGGTTAAAAGACCTCACCTTAAAGAATTTGCCAAGTCCTCACAAGAGCATTGGGACTGGTTGGCAAAGGAAAAAGAATACAGGGCCACAATAGGAAAGTTGAAGCAGCAGGTCATAGATCTTCAATTTGAAAGAGAAATTCAGACCGCGGCCGATGAAGGGGACAGAAAAAAATCAGCCCAAGAAAATGACTCCCTTAAAGCTCAAAACCGACAAGTCATAATGGATGCCGACAACTAACGGAGAAGCCGGTCCGATAAAAGGCTGATAGCAGGGTTAAGGAATTAGGTCATTGAAAGCCAAAAAGACTTGGAAAGATCCGAGGCTAGCATAGCAAGAATGCGGGCCAGATGGACAAAAGGTGCAGCAGCGCGGAAAAAACACCTATGGCAAGTGAGAAGGATTATGAAGGGAGCATTGCAATATTAAGAGAAACAAATTCCACTCTCAGAGATAGGGTCTTTAAACAAGCCCGAGATGCTAGAACGGACAGGGAGCGCTACTATGATTCAATAGCCCGAATGGAAGAACAAATGGAGATGTTCCAAGATCAGATCGTTGACAACACTCAAGTATTGGGATTAAAGAATCAACGAATAGAACAACTGTGTATGGAAAGGGACAGAATCAGGGGTAGGATCGATGAGATTGGGCGCTACATCACCACGAAGTGCCTAACATGTGAGGAAATGCCCCGTGATACCCTTTTTGCCTCAGTCATGGGTTATGTCCACCGGATCATGGAGGAATTAAAAAGCTTGCAAAGAGGCCTGGCACCAAAGCCTGCGGAAAGGCCGAACGATGCCTCGCGGGCACCAAACTTCAAGGCTTTAATGTATCCCTAGTTCAAGTCTGCACTTGTTTGTTTTTAAGAGTCTGTTGTCTACCCCTTTGTTCTCTTTTCATATCAAACAATGTTAATAGTGTGGAGTCTGTATTTCGTTTGTTTTTTTAAATGATAGCTTGTAATAGCATATTTTGGTAATAAAATGCAAAATTGTGTCTTTATTTTTACTTATGGCAGAACTATGCCCGGTCTGATTCATGCGGGGACATGATACGTAGGCAATCCACATAAAATTCGACCACCACTAAAAGATAAAAAGAAAAGGCAAAGTGAATAAAGAAAGGACATAAGCCGGAATGACGCATGAAGTCAAAGCAAAAACATGTTAGAAATGGTTAAACTGCGTAGGAACATTGCATTCCCCAATGTGAACGTGCAATATGTGTTAAACTCTAACGCTAACAAGTTTGTTGTTTATATCAGAGAAAGAGATTTCAAAACAGTTAGCTCGTTAGAACGTTCTGGCAGATTACCATTACCACACAAGATCAAAAGGGCTCATTCCGGAAAGTATGTCTGGTTTGGACAAAAGTGTTGAGGAGGAAAAGACAGAGATGCAAATAATGAAGGAGGAAGTAGACAGGTTGAGACAAGAGATAGCTGGGATGCACCTAGCCTGGGCTAAGGGACAAACACCACCAATACTTCCCCCTACTCCTACCCTTTCACCAGCTCGGACTCCGGAATACCCTTCCACTGGTCCATCAACGAGCTTCCCCATTGCCTAATACTATCAAAGGGAAACTTCCTATAATCCCCAAGCTTCACCACCCAAACAAAACCCTCCTCCACCAGCTGTTCCTATTTTCATGGCACCTCCACCCGCCACATTGCAAAAATCATCCGATGAACCAGTGTTTCAGGTTCACGACAATCAATACTATCCTCCTAAACTCACTTTCAAAGCACCCGAGCCATACACTTACACCCCTTACCTTCAGCTCCCGACAGAAACTGAGAGGCCGGCTAAGAATCCGGAGCAGGACGAAGTGCTCCGTAAAGTGAAAACCCTGGAGCAAGATCTTATTGACACAAATAGGATCGAGGTTCAGGCACTAGAGGCACCCAACATCAATGAAAACCCATTACCAGTGCACCATGAGGCGTACATGATCGAACTAGTGCACGAAGGAGGGAAACCTAAAACACCCTCATAAACAGTAATGATGATTCGTGCCAGTCCAATCGAAAAGTCGACCAGTGGAAAGGCAGTGGTACAGTTGGGAAAGATAGATGACAAGCCATTTGTGGTAGTGGGGAAAGGTTCGTCTGTTGCTACGAAGAAGCCAGAGTCAGTCAAGGCAGTGCTGCAGGGAGTATCAAGCACGCCAGTGTTAGTGGTGAAGGGGGTTCACATAGAACCAGTTGTTATCAGGCCAGTAATGCAGTTGCCGATAACAAGTGAGAAACCTGTGCCGTGGAGCTACAGTCAAGTGACAGTGATGCATAAGGGGAAGGAGGTTGTGGAAGAAGTATGTGAGGCCCAGGGGTTAACTCGTTCGGGAAGGTGTTTTGTTCCCGTAGAATTGAGAAGGGCCAATCCTGTAACTATAAAGAAGCCAGTGACGGAGGAAGAAGCAGAGGAGTTTTTGAAGAAGATGAAGGCACAAGACTACTCAATTATAGTGCAGTTGAGGAAGAACCCAGCCCAGATTTCGTTGCTATCCTTGTTGATCCATTGAAGCGATCATTTTCAGGCCTTAATGAAGATTCTGAACAAAGCCCATGTCCCGGACAAGCTCTCAGTGAACCATTTGGAGAAAATAGTGCACAAGATCTTCGAAGTAAACCGAGTGACATTCTCTGATGATAAGTTACCGGTATAGGGTACAGAACACAACAGAGCACTCTACCTGACTGTGAAATGCGAAGATTCGGTGGTCACTCGAGTACTAATTGATAATGGGTCAAGTGCCAATATCTGTCCTTTAGCCACTCTAAACAAACTAAAGGTTGCTGATGATAGGATCCACAAGAACAGCGTCTGCGTCCGAGGTTTTGATGGGGCGGTACTGACACAGTGGGTGATATCGTACTGGAATTAACCATTGGTCCAGTCGAGTTCACCATGGAATTTCAAGTGATAGATGTGGCGATGT
Organism: Nicotiana tabacum; assembly: GCF_000715075.1. Classification (NCBI taxonomy): domain Eukaryota; kingdom Viridiplantae; phylum Streptophyta; class Magnoliopsida; order Solanales; family Solanaceae; genus Nicotiana; species Nicotiana tabacum. The sequence continues at coordinate 152,001,869 of NC_134086.1, read as the reverse complement.
CGTATAATCTTCTGTTGGGACGACCCTGGATCCATGCAGCCAAAGCAGTGCCTTCTACACTGCATCAGATAGTCAAATTTGAATGGGATAGACAAGAGATTGTGGTACACGGGGATGACAGTACACATGCCATTAGCGATGCCATTGTGCCCTTCATAGAAACCGACGATGACAAGGGCCCATAGGTTTATCAGATTTTTGACGCAGTCTCAGTAGACAAAATTCCTGAGGGTGGGGACCTTCCACTTCCTAGAATCACAGCTGCAACCTTCATGATAGCCTTAGAGATGTTAAACAGCAGGTTTGTACCAGGAAAAGGTCTGGGGATTGATCTGCGGGGAATGGTCCAGCCAGTTTCTTTGCCCAAGAAACTGGATACTTTTGGGTTGGGATTCAAGCCTACCGCAGCGGATGTAAAGTGGGCCCGCAAGTTGAAGAAAAAAGTCTGGGTCCTTCCTAAGCCAATCCCGCGCCTATCCAGATCATTTGTCAAAGCAGGGTTCAGAAAGTTGCCGGTCCCGGAAGTTCTTAAACCTCTGATCGGGCCATATGGAGATTTGAATGAGGGCTTTGAAAGAATGTTCGCTGATGTCAACATGATAGAAGCTAGAGAGGGTTCCAGTAAGGCAGACATACAGTTTGTGGGGCCTAGGGCCAATGTCAACAATTGGACAGCTACTCCTCTTCCTACTCGGAGGGAGTCCTGGTAGTTGGCTCTGATTTTCCTTCTTGTTTTCTGGATTATTCCAGGGTTGTAATCCAGATTCCTTTTTATTTTTATTATTGCTCAACAAAGTGTGAAACCTTGTTATCCCATAATTCAATAAAATGAAAAGTTTCTTCTTCATTCCTTATTTTATTTTTATTTTTAATTTTTGTTTCCTTCTTTTCTTTTTCTGAACAGTTCTTTTCATACTGGTCTTAACGACATGGCATGCACAACGGATCTTCAACCTAGTCTAAAAGATCAATCTGATTCTGAACTAACCATACAAGAGGTCGATTATGATAATGAATCGGAATACGATGAGGATGAAGCCTTCGAAGAGATAAACAGAGAGTTAAGCCAGTTTGAAGAAAAATCCAGGCCCAACTCAAATGACACAGAAGCCATCAATTTAGGGGATGCAGTCGATATCAGGGAAACTAAAATAAGCATCCACATTGCACCAAATATCAGGGAAGAATTAATCAAAACACTTATTGAGTTCAAAGATGTTTTTGCATGGTCATATGATGACATGCCAGGGTTAAGCACGGATTTAGTAGTTCATAAATTGCCTACCGACCCGGCATGCCCTCCCGTCAAACAGAAATTGAGGAAGTTCAAGACGGATATGAGTGTGAAGATTAAAGAGGAAGTAACCAAGCAGCTGCAAGCAAAGGTTATTCGTGTCACTCGATATCCTGATTGGTTGGCTAATGTGGTGCCGGTGCCGAAGAAAGATGGGAAGATCAGGGTTTGTGTCGATTACCGCAATCTGAACAGGGAAAGCCCAAAGGACAACTTTCCTTTACCCAACATCCATATCTTGATCGACAATTGTGCCGGACATGAGATCGGATCTTTTGTAGATTGCTATGCTGGGTATCATCAGATTCTGATGAATGAAGAAGATATGGAAAAGACGGCATTCATTACGCCATGGGTAACTTATTGCTATCGGGTAATGTCATTTGGTTTGAAAAATGCTGGGGCAACGTACATGAAAGTGATGACCACTATGTTTCATGACATGATCCACAAAGAAATTGAGGTGTACGTGGACGATGTGATCATAAAATCCAAGCATCAGGAAAACCACGTAGCAGACTTAAGGAAGTTTTCCAAAGGCTTCGAAGGTACGATATTAAGCTCAACCCGGCCAAATGTGCATTTGGTGTTCCATCTGGGAAGCAGTTGGGATTCATCGTCAGCTGGCGAGGTATTGAACTGGACCCATCAAAGATTAAATCTATCCAAGATTTGCCACCGCCGAAGAACAAGACAGAAGTAATAAGTTTGTTGGGAAGGTTGAATTACATCAGCAGGTTTATTGCACAACTCACAGCAACCTGTGAACCCATTTTTCGGCTACTGAAGAAAGATGCTGCGATAGAATGGACGGCAGAATGTCAGGAGGTATTTGACCATATCAAAGGATATTTATCAAATCCACCTGTGTTGGTTCCACCTGAGCCGGGGAGACCGTTAATTCTTTATCTAACGGTCCTGGAAAATTCGTTTGGCTGCTTGTTGGGGCAACACAACATTACAGGAAGGAAGGAGCATGCCATCTATTATCTCAGCAAGAAGTTTACAGTGTATGAGGTTAAGTACACTCAACTCAAGAAGACATGTTGCGCCCTAACTTGGGTGGCCCAGAAATTGAAGCATTATTTGTCCTCATATACTACTTATCTCATTTCACGCTTGGATCCACTAAAAAATATTTTCCAGAAGCCTATGCCCACAGGGAGGATAGCGAAATGGAAAATATTACTCACAGAGTTTGACATCGTCTATGTGACGAGGACGGCCATGAAAGACCAAGCACTGGCCGATCACTTGGCTGAGAATCCTATTGATGAAGAATACGAGCCGTTGAGGACATATTTTCCTGACGAGGAAGTAATGCATATAGATGAGTTGGAATTACCTGAGGAACCAGGTTGGAAGCTTTTCTTTGATGGAGCCGCAAATGTGAAGGGAGTTGGAATAGGAGCGGTACTTATTTCTAAAACAGGACGTCATTATCCTGTTACGGCTCAGCTGCGTTTCTATTGTACCAACAACATGGCTGAGTATGAGGCATGCATTTTGGGTCTGCGACTAGCTGCAAACATGGATGTCCAGGACGTTTTGGTCTTGGGAGACTCGGACCTCCTGGTGCATCAGATTCAGGGTGAATGGAAAACACGAGATTTGAAGCTCATACCATATCGACAATGTTTGCACGATCTGAGCAAGCGATTTCGATCAGTGGAGTTCAGACACATCCCAAGAGTTCACAATGAGGTTATCGATGCATTGGCCACTTTAGCATCGATGTTGCACCACCCATACAAAATTCATGTTGACCCGTTGCACATCCAGGTTCGTGATCAGCATGCTTATTGCAACATGATAGAGGAAGAAGTGGATGGCGAGCCATGGTTATATGACGTCAAAGAGTACCTCAGGATGGGGATATACCCGGAGCAGGCCACCGGAGATCAAAAAAGAGTCGTTCAGCGATTGTCAAGTGGATTCTTCCTCAGTTGAGGAGTGTTGTACAAAAGAACCCCAGATTTGGGATTGCTGAGATGTATAGATGCCAGTCAAGCCACGACAGTTATGACAGAGGTGCATGCTGGAGTTTGTAGGCCACATATGAGCGGATATGTATTGGCGAAGAAGATTCTTCGAGCAGGGTACTATTGGCTCACTATGGAGCATGATTGTATCAATTTTGTGCGAAAATGCCATCAGTGTCAGATACACGAAGATTTGATTCATTCTCCACCGACAGAATTGCATATAATGTCAGCACATGGCCATTTGTTGCCTGGGGTATGGATGTCATTGGACCTATTAAGCCGGCATCTACCAATGGTCATAGGTTCATTCTGGTGACCATCGACTATTTCACTAAGTGGGTTGAAGCTAAAACTTTCAAGTCGGTAACCAAGAAGGCAGTGGTGGATTTTGTTCACTCTCATATCATCTGTAGATTTGGGGTCCCAAAAGTGATCATCACGAATAATGGTGCTAATCTTAACAGCAATTTGATGAAAGAGGTATGTCAACAGTTTAAGATTACACACCGTAATTCCACACCATATCGTCCCAAGGCGAATGGAGCAGTTGAAGCAGCCAACAAGAACATCAAGAAGATACTGAGGAAGATGGTAGAAGGATCCAGACAATGGTATGAAAAATTACCATTTGCATTGTTGGGTTATCGCACCACTGTCCGTACTTTAGTAGGGGCAACTCCTTATTTATTGGTATATGGAACTGAAGTAGTAATAGCGGCGAAAGTTGAAATTCCGTCCCTTCGGATTGTCGATGAGGCTGAGATTGATGATGACGAGTAGGTCAAAACCCATTTGGAGCAGTTGAACTTGATTGATGAAAAGAGATTGGCAGTTGTGTGTCATGGTCAGTTATGTCAAAAGAGAATGGCGAGAGCCTACAACAAGAAGGTGCGCCCCAGAAAATTTGAGGTGGGGCAGCAGGTGTTGAAACGAATCCTGCCACATCAGGCCGAAGCAAAAGGCAAGTTCGCCCCGAATTGGCAAGGACCGTTCATTATAACCTGAGTGTTGTCCAATGGCGCTTTATGTTTAACAGATATCGACGGGAAATGCGTCGACACGGTTATCAATTCTGATGCAGTTAAGAGATATTATGAATGATTTCTTTTGATTGTAATTGTTGTTTGTGGTTGGCATTTATCGGAGAATAAAATGACAGAGGCAATTCTTTTTTCTATCCAAACACTTTAAATTTTGCTTCCCCTTTTGAGTCTTATTTATTCTTTCATACCCCTCTTTTGGAATCAGTAATGAAAATGAAAAAAAAAGAGAAGAGAAAAAAATAATGATAATAAAGACAATAGAAAAGTCACAAGAAAAAAAACACAGGAATTGGGAACTACGTTGGACCTGATTCCTCAAGAAGGATACGTAGGCGCCTCACGGCTCGGTCATAATGTAAAAAAAAAAAGTAAAAATCCCCAAGCAAGAAAAACTAGGGCAAAAGTTTGTGTTTGTAATTTTGGGAAGAAAGTTCGATTCCAAGAGTTGTAATGTTTTACCCATCAAAATGATTTTGAACCCTCTTGATACCCCTTTTCCTTTTTAACCATACACAAAACCCATATTGATGTCCAAAAAAAAGACCTCCCGATCAGCATCCGAGAAGTGCCAAGTCAATGCAAATGGAAGTTGGGAATAACACTCTGATCCCCAACAAAGAAGAAAATCATAAGCTGGAAATGAATTGATCGCCGAAAAGAATCGCTAGCAAAGAGAGTCATATCGACAACACTCCAATCCCCAGCTGAAAAATAAAATAAAATGAGAGAGTCTTATCGGTGAAAACCTTCACAGGCACCATGAGGCGACGAGAGTTGAGAGAAATGAGAGACTCTTATTAGTAAAAATCCCTCGAAGGGCACTATGAGGCGACAAGGCAAGTGTGGCGGAAAGGGTCCACATTTGGCAAAAGGTTGAGTATTTATTTATCCCCAGCAAAATGAAGCTATCCGAAAGATGGATTGATACGAATAGACTGGGTTGATTAATCCGGAATGCATGACATGATCGTTGGGATCGGTTATATCATTCAGATAAGTTCTTTTCTTTCTTTTTCCCCAGCATTTGTTCAGAAAGACTTCTTCTTTTTCTATTTTTTTGAAATCATCACTTTTTCATTTCTTGGTTTAAAAGACTTTACCTCCCCAGCAGTTTGTTTTTTAAAAGAATTTTCAGAGCTTACTACCAGTGGCCAAAATGGTGCAAAGCAAAATACGAATAGGACAAGCCAAAGATAAGGCGACAAAGCGAAAAGAAATTTGTCGCAAGACCAAATGATGAATGGGTGTAGATCCCAAGAGGACCAAATTTCCAGGGGAAGACGGAGCAAAATAGAAAGAACAATAGTTAAAAAGTTATGGTATCAAATTCCAAGAGGATCCCCAGCAGATTTGCGAGATACAGAAACAACTCCGACAGATTCTCGACCAAGCTCCACAATGGTCGGACAACACGGAGCGGGGAAGGAAGAGAAACGAAAAACCATCCCCAGCAGGAATATCAGCCTCATCAAACAATATCCTCCCCAACAAGTTTTATAGCAAAGCAGGGAAAAGAAAAGGGAAAAACCATCCCCAGTAGAAGTGGCACGACCACTCGCCCCGTTTTAAACTAACAAATTTTTCTTTGATTTAAAGCAGGGAAAGGAAATATTATTGACAACAAGAAGATAGAGTCACAAAGAAGATTATCAAACTGGGGCAGAAAATTTTCTCTCATTACAAAAATTTTCTTAAAATCTGATAGTCATTTTGGAAAGAGAGAAGATAACACACGTTTTTGAAGGAAGTAAAATCCCCAGCAGTATACGAGAAGGGAGATACAAGTTTTAAAAGAAAAGCAATCTTGGAAGAAGCAAGATAACCCAAAGTTGTAAAAGCAATGACCTTTGAATCAATATCATCCCCACCATTATTAAAAGGAGGAAGATAATTCCCCAGCAGTTTTATTCCCGGCAGGTTTCAGGGAAGTGAAAGCACCAGCTTTAAAGGAAATAGTCTTTGAAGAAGGAAAATGACATATTGATGAAATAAAATATCGATGTTATCCCCAGCAGTTTTTCAGAGGAATAAAACACCAGTTTTGAAGGAAGCAGTTGTTGAAATCAGGAGCCCTCCTGGAGAATGGACGTGTTACATTTAAAAATTGGAGAAGTCAGGAGCCCGCCTGGAGAATGGAGGTGTTATTTTTCGAAGTTGCTGTTGAAGTCAGGAGCCCGCTTGGAGAATGGAGGCTGATTTATTTTTAAAAAAGTTGTTGAAGTCAGGAGCCCACCTGGAGAATGGAGGCTGAATTATTTTTAAAAAGTTGTTGAAGTCAGGAGCCCGCCTGGAGAATGGAGGCTGAATTATTTTTAGGTTGTTGTTGAAGTCAGGAGCCCGCCTGGAGAATGGAGGATGACATTTTTAAGAAGTTGTTGAAGTCAGGAGCCCGCCTGGAGAATGGAGGCTGAATTATTTTGAGAAAGTTGTTGAAGTCAGGAGCCTGCCTGTAGAACGGAGGTTGTTTATTTTAAGTTGGAGAAGTGAGGAGCCCGCCTGTAGAACGGAGGTTGTTATATTCTAAGTCGGAGAAGTCAGGAGCCCGCATGTAGAATGGAGGTTGTTAAATTTTAATTTGGAGTTAGGAGCCCGCCTGTAGAATGCAGGTTGTTAAATTTTAATTTGGAGTCAGGAGCCCGCCTGTAGAATGGAGGTTGTTAAATTTTAATTTGGAGTCAGGAGCCCGCCTGTAGAATGGAGGTTGTTAAATTTTAATTTGGAGTCAGGAGCCCATCTGGAGAACGGAGGTTGTTTATTTTTTTTAAAAAAAAAGTTAAAGGAGTCAGGAGCCCGCCTAGAGAATGGAGGTTGTGTCATCTTTCAAAAGTCAAGTTGGAGTCAGGAGCCCGCCCATATAATAGAGGAATACATTTCAGTTTGTTAAATTTTAAGTTGAAGAAATTGGGAGCCCGCCCATATAACAGAGGAATACATTTCAGTCTTTACATTTTAAGTTGAAGAAGTTGGGAGCCCGCCCATATAACAGAGGAATACATGGAAGTTTGAAGTCAGTAAAGTAGAGGGTTACACAAAAAAAACCAACGGAAATCAGAAGGAAGACCACAAGTCGAGCCAGAAGTTAAAGAAACAGCAGAGAGGAATACAACCGAAATCCCCAGCGGGAAACAACAAAAATCCCCAGCATAAGAAGGAAGTTCAAGATTCAATGGAAAATAATGCGAAGTTCCCGAGAAGGACATAAACAGTTCGAGATCGGTAGTCAAGGGAGAATACAAGGCAAATCAGAGGTAAAGAAATGGCAGAGGAGTCACCGAGACATCAAATCAACAAGAGACACAAGAGCATGGCTGAAGATCTAGATAAGATTTTGTAATTCATAGACTATAGTTTAGTCTAGCTTCATGTTTTCTTTTAGCATGCTGTAATAAGGTGGTCGGCAAGCAGTAATAATAGCATGCAACAACAGTAACATTGCAGTCTCATGGTAGTCCCAGCTACCAAAACTTTCTGAACTACAGTAACCTGATTCCCTTCTAGCCAGGGATATGTAGGAAACTTTTGAAGCAAAGGTTCAGTTAAATCTTTTTCAAAAAATAAATGCTTCACACGGAGTACTCAGATGGGCAAAAATCGCACTTTATCTTTGCACGAAAACTTTTCGTGTTTTCGGACAAAGAGGGGCAGCTGTAAGCACATGATTTTGCCCTATGAGATAATTGCTCCCAAAAAAATTCAAAATAAAACAATTTTCCTTGGTGTGCAATTTTGTGAATTTTCGTGGCATTTTTGATAATTATTTTATTTGTCCATGCATGTTTATTTGTTAAATTAATAAAAAATACAAAAATATGTCGCATTTGCATTTAGGATTTAATTCTACAATTAGGAGCAATTAAGTTTGTTTTTACAAGAACAAAAAATCATAAAAAATATTGTACGTTGCATTTTTAGCATTTAATGTCCAAATTGTGTGATTTTATCGTAATTGCTATTTAATTGTGTGCTAATTGTTATTGAGAGTTAATTTGTACTTTTATAAATTAATTTAGTTCTATAGGATAATTTAGGATTTTTAGAATTTAGTTTTAGTTTAAGAAAAAATAAAAGAAACAATAAAAGAAGAAAAAAATTGGATTGGGACACCTTTTAATTTAAATCAACCAGGCCCAAACCAAATAACCCCACCGGGTCGACCCGAGCTAGTCCGCCCCATAACCCAAACTAATCCCAACCCTTCCCCCCATTTTTCATTTTTTCATTTTTCCCAACCCTAAAAAACCTAAAGCTATTCGCCCCCCTCTCTTCTTCTCCTTCTCCAAACCAAGCTCCCTCTCATGGCTGCCTTTCTCGCTGCTTCTGCCCCCTCACGTCCAGCGACCTCCCCTCCCATGGTTGCCCCTTCCCCTTCACATCGTCATCTCCATCCCCACGACGAACAACACCCCTCCAGTCGTGGAAAAAACCAGTCAACCCCCCTGGTCCGCCATTGACGAGCAGCAGCGCTGCTGCGTCGACCCCCAACTTCACCTGCTGCTGCTTCGACGTCCAACAGCAACCACGACTGCTGTATCTTCTTCTTCTCCAGCTAGCAGCCCTCCAATCACCGGAAAAACCATCGCTTCTGCTACGTCCAGCCATGAACACCACCCAAACCACCATTGTTGCTGCCCTCCTGTCGAGCTCCAGCCAGCTTCACCTGCTGCTTCTTCTGCTTCGTTTTCGCCAGTCCAAATGACCTCCAGCCTCACGACCAATTCCCCATGGCTGCTGCTCCTTCTTCTTCTTCGTCCCCAGCTCAACCATGAACGACCACCATCGGCTCCATGTCCAGCAGCCACTGTTGCTGCTTCCACGACTACACACACACACACGGAGGAAAAGCGAAGCAGTCCGGTTAAAGTCCGGCGAAGTTCTGTCAAGATCTCATTTGGTTTTGTTTGAGTCCGTTGTTGTTCGTCGTTCGGTGATGTCCAGTCTGAGTTCGTCGAGGTTAAAAGAGAAGGTGGGTTTTCGTTGAGTCCAGATCCGGTACGTCGAGGGTGCTGTCCGAGTTTTCCATTTCCGTTCGAGTTCGTCGTTTTTCATTTCCTGTTAGTTGGTTTAAGTTTCATTTCTGTCCGTATTTTGTTTGATATTCTCGGATTTGAAATCAGTATATGTTTGATTCTTTTCTTGTTCGTTGTTTATCATTTCTTGATTATTTCTTCATTTTTGTCTTTATTCATTTGTTCTTGTTTAGTTTAATATAGAAGTGTGTTGGTTATAATGTTGTTAGATTTAATTTGAAGTTCAATTGATTTTTGAGTTTAGTGATTTGAATCTACTTGTTTGTTATGTTCAATTTGTTACTTTTATTGAATCTGAAAGTATGTTTGTTGTTAAAAAAATATTGTTCAGTCAAAATGATTTCAGTTGTTTCTTTATTGTTCATCATATGGTTTGGTTCCCTGAATCCTTAGTCTTTGTTGTAATGATATTTAACATAATCTGAGCTTCTAGCTTAAATTTGTTGATGAAATTTGATTAGGATTTGGTTATAGCTGCTGTAATTTGATTAATTGATTAGGTGAATTAGCTATAGCTGATATGGTTTTGGTACAGATTGAAAGGGATGGGGGTAGAATGGTAAATTGCAGTATTTTCAGGGATAGAATGGTAATTTCAGTAGTCTCAAGGGCATTTTCGGGATTTTAAATGAGTCTTAAAATAATTAATGAGTGCTCTGTCCACTAAGTATTAAATAATATTAAAATAATACATAGAATAATACGTAGTGGGAGACAAGACATAATGGTGGGGAATTAATATATTGTTTAATATAGTGGGGGATAAAGCATGCGGTACTGGGGCAATAAGGGAATTAAATAAGGAAAAGATATGTGTTAGTGGGAGTTAATACATTGTTTAATATAGTGGGGGACAAAACATTAGGTAGTGGAATTCAAAAGGGGGATGGGTAGAAGATGGTGGGATTTAGTTTAAATGCTTCAAGTTTGTAAATAAATAGGGGGGCTTGACACAAGTAAAGGGGAGGTATTCTGACTATTAAGGAAGAGTTTCAAAATATTGAAGAGGATTCGAATTTGAAGAGAGTTTAAAAGAAAGAATTTTCTGAACATTAAGAGAGAATTAAGGGTTAAACATTAGCTGGTCTTTCAATCTAAAAAAAAGTTCACTTTGTTTTTGCCCGTTGATTATTGTTGGTGTTTCTGGATTTTTATGTGGTTTGTTCCTTGAGTTTGGTTGGTTATTTGCTACTACTTCACTGGTTGTGGGGTGTTGCTGTTGTTATATGCTACTGCATTTCTGCTGATCTTCCTCTTCTTTTACTTTCAATACCAGGTACATGGTTGTAACCCTGTCGATATTGTAAGCTGAAATATGAAAGCATGAATACATACGAAGAATGGAACTTTGAAGTTTTAATTAACTTTTTCTTTGTTTCTTTTACTGATTGTATTTAGGCTATTTCATGTATTATTATTCTGTAAATTTCTGTCGCTTTGCATAACTAGGCATCTTGTAGTAATGTATTAAATAATACTCTGCTTTAGTTTGGCATTAGGGAGTATATATTTAAGCATGCTCATTACTGTCAAACTGTTTAATAATTGGAATAAGAGGAAAATAACATAAGTTGGGCTTTAGTGAATCGGCTTGGCAAAACTGATTAGTTCACTAGCTATGAAGGTTTTAATATTGTCAACAGTAGGCTAATCGTGAACATGTATTTCGTGAATTAGGCATTATGGCATGATTTGAGTTCAAACAAGACGAGTTAACGTTTAAATTTAATAAACTTTCGAATATGCATTAGTAATTAAGATTGATTCTAGTTTCAAATAGTTGTAAATAATTAATTCCAACGGTTCAAGTCATCTAACAATACGAGTTTAATCTAGTTATAGGATAATTAGTTTCTTTTGAATATATTATTTGTCGATTCCGTATTTTATTTATAATTTCAATTTTAGTAATATTCATTTCCGTTAACATTTGTCTTAATCTAGAATTTAATATGTTACGCCTTTTTTTCAAGCATGTAATTAATTAGGATTTTTTCACTTTTATTTTAGAGACGAATTTAATAGAAATGTAGTCATTTTAGGATATCCTAAAAATAAATGAGGCGAGCCTCGACAAACAAGGATACACAAGTTGTGGGGCCCTTAATAATTTGTTTTAAAATACTTAGACTTCGGGATGGGCCGTTTAGCAAAATTTCACGGCCCTACCCAAAAAATAATGATACGCTAGTCGCTTTAGGCGCGTATTTAATAAGGTTATCTTCTTAAACTCGGGTGCACATTTATGTGACCCAAATCCAAATCTCAACAGAGTTGAAATATGCCAACAACCACGGGTGCATTGATGTGACGTGGTTCGAGATGTATTTTTACGATGTTGCAATTCTCGATAAAAAATAATAATAATAATAATAAAAGCGGTAATGAGTTTAAAATTCGCACATATGTTCGTAATTGTATAAAATCAGATAATCAAGCCGAATATGATAGTTGAGCGACCGTGCTAGATCCATGGAACTCGGGAAGGCCTAACACCTTCTCCCGGGTTAACAGAATTCCTTATCCGAATTTCTGGTGCGCAGACTATTAAACAGAGTCATTCTTTTCCTCGATTCGGGATTCAACCGGTGACTTGGGACACCATAAATCTCCCAAGTGGCGACTCTAAAATAAATAAATAAATCCCATTTCGATTGTCCTTTAATTGGAAAAAACTCCCTTCCGCGTCCCTTTTGCGGGCGGCGCGGGCGAAAAATGAGGTGTGACACCAGAAATAGACCAAGGATTCAAAAATAGACCCAAAACCAGCTTCAAACCAGAAGATTCAGCTAGAGAAACTAGGAAAAATTTTCTATTAAAACCATGTTCTTGACTTGCACAAAATCTGAAAAATGAGAAAAGATTTTTTTTTCTTTTAGTTTTCTTTTTTAGAATTTTTCTGGAATCTGAAATTTTCAAAGCAAGGAATGTTTTGCAGTAATTTTTTTATAAAAAAAAATCTCTCCTTTGTGAGTGAGTGAATGTTTTCTTTATATAAAGTGCCTAAAGAGCATCTAAAAAGAGAATATTCTGATCTAATTTTAAAATTTCAGAATAGTACACCATCTTTTGACAGCTGTATGTCCTTTTTCTTATCCAATATCAGCATTTTTGCTAAGGATTTCAAAGGATAAAACCTAAACTGAAATGATTCAAAGAGAAGTACTAATGTAATATTTAAGGCTAAGACTAAATTAATTATTGAATGAATATGCATTGTCTTTAAAGGAAAATTGCATTCAAACACGAATTAAGGACAGAATTAGCAATAAACAAGGAAGCAAATGAGAGTTAACAATTAACCCAATATCTAAACTTATGAAACTAAAACGAATTAGACAAAGAAAAGGAAACAATTCGAAATTAAAGAAAAATCTAAACATGCTGCTAAAACAAGAACAGTCAAGTATGCAGAGGGGAAACAAAAACCAAAATCAAACCAGCAAAAGAAGAGGAAAGGAAACTAGCAGATATAAACCTAAGACGAGTTTGAACTTTTAAACATGCTTTAATTAATAGGAACTTCAGGAACTAATCAACTAACACAAAAAAAGACAAACAAAAGAAGAAAGGCCTAATCATGCTGCAAAAAAAAAGAAGAAAAATTAAACATGCAACAAAGGGACAAAACCGAAATCAAAATCTAACGATTAAAAGAAAGGAAGAAAAAGGGTTTTACCCAATCAAAAATCGGTCCAGGATCGAAACAGGGTCTTGTCCAGAACTCTGGAAGTAATGAAGGCCTTGAAGAGAACAACCAATTAATGAAGGTTTTGAAGTCCATTTGACCAAGCTCTGACTGGCGAAAGAGGAAACAAGGGTTTAGGTTTTTTTTTGGTTTGAACCTTAGATCCAAGATTCAAGTCATTAAGTGGGGGTTCAAAGAAAATTGGTTGGGGATTTAGGATGAGGATAGGACGGGGCTCCCATGGTGCCAATTTGGGGAATTTTGGACGACTTAAGGTTTTGACCAGCTCTTTCGATTCAAGATTCGACGAGCTCGGCGGGGATTCAAGGAAAGAGGAATGGGGATTTGGAATGAGGGGGTGAAGGAGAGTTTAGGGTGTAAATTTGGTGTCGATTGGACTAACGGAACCGCCATGAGGCCATTTCTGGTAGGTGGTCTGCGGCGGAGACGATGAGGGTATAAGAGAGGCTAGGGTTCTGGTCTTTGAGAGGGCGAGAGATGAAGTGAGGGAGGGGGTGTGATGGGGGGGTAGGTCTTTCTCAGACAGTTATAGAGTAAGGTACAAATCAGTTCCGGGCCGTTGGATTGACGAGATCCAACGACTGAGATGACATCTTTACAAAACGGGGTCGTTTGGATGATAGGGGAGGTGCTGGACCGGGTATGGTTGTGATTTGGGTCGGGTGTTTGATTGGTCCAGCCGGGTTTCAAAGGAATTCAATTGGGCTTGGGCAATTTCAATTAATTTGGCCCAAAATCTAATTTCCCTCAATTAAAAGTTTTGGTAGCTGGGACTACCGAGAAGCTATAATTTCACTGTCGTTGCTGCTGTTTCTGCTTGCTGAGCCACTTATTACACCAAAATAGAAAGTAAAAAACTAAGCTAGTTATACCTATCAACTACGAGTTATAAAATTCCAATCTATAAATCTATTAAAGCTTGACCTTGAGTCTTAGTTGGTTCTTGCTATGGACCCCGATCTGAATCTCGACGCTCGTCAGCTGTAGGTGCTGGTTCTTTCTTCAGCTTTGGATCAAGACGGGACATGCGAAGCTTGTGACTTCAATCATATCTTGAGCGGTTCGCGTCCTTCAACACTTTGAGTTCACTTCTTTTTTGTTCTTTTTCTACTTTTCTTTATTTTGGATTGAGACTCATTCTTTTGGTCATCTCGAATCCTGCGCCTCGAGGTCAAACCTGCTCAGATACCAAAATAGACAAACAAACGAAATTTTTCTGCCCCAGTTTTCATTAGGAAAATTTCGTGAGTCATTTGTAACTAAAACCTACATTATTTCTCTATTTAAAGCAAGAAAGTAAGGATCGTGTGTCTTTAGGAGGAAGGATTAGGGAATGGAGCCCTATATCTAAAAAGCTCAACTTAGGGATTGGAGCCCTAATGTTGGCAAAAGGTGACTAGGGAATGGAGGCCCTATGTCTCAAAATCTCAACTCAGGGATTGGAGCCCTAATGTTGGCAAAAGGCCGACTAGGTAATGGAGGCCCTATGTCAAAAATATCAACTTAGGGATTGGAGCCCTAATGTTGGCAAAAGGTGACTAGGGAACGGATGCCCTATGTCTAAAAATTTCAACTTTGGGATTGGAGCCCTAATGTTGGCAAAAAAGCGACTAGGGAACGGAGGCCCTATGTCTAAAAATCTCAACTTAGGGATTGGAGCCCTAATGTTGGCAAAAAAGCGACTAGGGAATGAAGGCCCTATGTCTAAAATCCCAACTTAGGGATTGGAGCACTAATGTTGGCAAACAGTGACTAGGGAACGGAGACCCTATGTCTAAAAATCTCAACTCAGGGATTGGAGCCCTAATATTGGCAAAAAGGCGACTAGGGAATAGAGGCCCTATGTCTTAAATCTCAAATTAGGGATTAGAGCCCTAATGTTGGCAAAAAGCGACTAGGGAATGGAGGCCCTATGTCTAAAAAGCTCATCTCAGGGATTAGATCCCTAATGTTGGTGAAAGACGACTAGGGAATGGAGGCCCTATGTCTAAAATCTCAACTTGGGGATTGGAGCCCTAATGTTGGCAAAAAGCAACTAGGGAATGGAGGCCCTATGTCTGAAAAGCTCAACTCAGGGATTGGAGCCCTAATGTTGGCGAAAGGCGACTAGGGAATGGAGGCCCTATGTCTAAAAACTCAACTCAG
Source organism: Nicotiana tabacum (assembly GCF_000715075.1). NCBI lineage: Eukaryota > Viridiplantae > Streptophyta > Magnoliopsida > Solanales > Solanaceae > Nicotiana > Nicotiana tabacum. Next base: position 151,986,666 of record NC_134086.1, on the reverse strand, counting down.
GGATTGAAGACCTAATGTTGGTAAAAAGCGACTAAGGAATGGAGGCCCTATGTCTAAAAACTCAACTCATGGATTGGAGCCCTAATGTTGCTAAAAGCGTAAAAGTTTGAGGTTGGGAATCTAAACTATCATTTTTGTTTGGATTTTCTCCTTTTTCTTCTTTTTTTTTTTTTTATTTTATTTCAATAAAATGCAGGAAAGAATTTTGGAGGAGAACTTCCCTTTTTAGGTTGATTGTTATTGCGAAGCTGTTTCTAGCCTTTGCGCAGCTTTTCTTTTGGTTGCACCTGTTTCAATTTCAAACAAAGAACAATTGTTAGTTTGAAACGGTGATTGGTTTTGTGGCCTTGATTTGTCTTGATCACTCGATCTTTGCCTGAACCTTTGTTGAGAACCTCTGCTGCTTGGTGGCTTTTCTGAAGATTGATCTCTATTCGAAAACCGAGAAGCACGACTTTTCAAAATTTCTCATGACGGCATATAGGCGCTGTCCCTTTCATTTTATTCCGCCTCTAGGGGCTTTGACTTGGGATTTCTTTTCATTTTCCATAAAGTACGATTTCAAAGCATCAGTTATTATGGCCAGTTAGGATCGACTTGATGCACCCGCTGAGGCTGGGTACTTTTATTTGGACTTGGCTTTTATTAAGCAGAACCCTGTAAAACCGATCTTGCCACCTTTTCGTTGTATTAGTTTCGGAACAGAGTTAGACCGAAAGAGATTCAAGGAAAAGTAAACAAAGGATAAGAAGATGAATTTAAAGAAGAAGTGTCCCTTTCGGGGAGGAAGGACGGGTGGAGTGCATGCAGACTTCAAATAGACATAACATGCTTCTTGGACTAGACAACCGATCCGCACAACTATCCAACTTCTCATAAACTCATTGCGACCCATGTTTCAAAACTAAGAAAACTTGCCAGGACTCTTTCAATACCTATGGTGGTGAGGGGTTTCTTCTCTTCAATCAACGGCGCCCTTTGTGGGTTTTCGCCAATTGGCCTCTCTCATTTCTCTTCTCACCATCGCCTTATAGTGCTCTTTTACGAGTTTTCACTAACAAGACTCTCTCGTTTTCAATTTCTCAGCTCATCGTTAACTTATGGTGCCCCGGGGGTTTTAACCAATAAGACTCACTCATTTTATTTCTCTCATCGTGATTGTATCGGATCCAAAACACTGCGTTCTCCGATTTTGAAAAACCCTTCTGCCGATTGATCGAAAGGACTTGAACCAGGTTTTGGTAAAAAGAACTTGGATCGAATTACAACTTTGGAACCGTTCGGGCGGGATCACCGCTAAATTATTATAACATCTTCCCCAGTTTTACTTTTGGGAAAAATTGGATTTTTGTTTTGGTGTGACTGAACCCCAGAGAGAGGCTGCCTACGTATCCTTTCGGAATCAAATCAAACGTAGTTCAGGAAAACATTTTGTTTGTTGTTGTTTTTTTATCAAACATTTTCGAGTTCCAAAGAGGGTAATGAAAGAAAAGTAAATAGCTCAATGGGTTAGCAAAGGATGGAGTGTTTTGGGTAGCGAGAATGAAAGCCTTCGTCATCACAATTGGGCCATGTTGTCATTGCAGAAAGATTAGACATAGTACCTTTTGGCTACGTCTGCATTTACAGCTGCTTCGAGATCATTTCCTTCAATGTCTCCCAAGTACAATGCTCCCCTAGGCTATATCTTTCTGATGATGTATGGGCCTTTCCAATTGGGAGCAAATTTCCCTTTTGCTTCCCGATGATGGGGAAGAATACGCCTTAAAACGAGTTGCCCTACTTCAAAATTTCTAGGCCGCACTTTCTTGTTGTAAGCACGGGCCATTCTTTGTTGATACAACTGCCCGTGGAAAACTACGACCATCCGCTTTTCATCAATCAGGGTCAGTTGTTCCAAACGGGTTTTGACCCACTCACTATCTTCAATTTCAGCTTCCACAATGATCCGGAGAGAAGGGATTTCGACCTCCGCGGGTATTACGGCTTCTGTGCCATAAATCAAAAGATACGGGGTTGCTCCGATCGATGTGCGCACCGTAGTGAGATATCCCAACAATGCAAAATGCAACTTTTCATGCCACTGCCTGGAACTTTGGATCATCTTTCTCAAAATCTTTTTGATGTTCTTGTTTGCTGCTTCGACGACACTGTTGGCTTTAGGGCGATAGGGGATAGAATTCTGATGCGTTATCTTGAATTGTTCGCATATCTCCCCCATCAAATGACTATTCAAGTTTGCAGCATTGTCTGTGATTATAGTTGTAGGGATACCGAAACGGCAGATAAGATTGGAGTGCACAAAATCTACCACAGCTTTCTTGGTGACGGATTTGAGAGTGATTGCTTCAACCCACTTTGTGAAATAGTCGATGGCGACTAGTATGAATCTGTGCCCATTTGAGGCTTTCGGCTCAATTGGCCCAATGACGTCTATGCCCCAAGCAACGAATGGCCAAGGCACTGACATGGGATGCAATTCATGGGAGGTGCATGAATCAAATCACCGTGCACTTGACACTGATGACACTTCCGAACAAAACTGAAGCAATCTCTTTCCATGGTCATCCAGTAGTAGCCTGCTCGGAGGATTTTCTTTGCCAAAACATACCCATTCATGTGGGTTCCGCACACTCCTGCGTGCATTTTATACATGATTCTTCTAGCCTCTTCGGCATCAACACATATTACCAAGTTGAGATCCGGAGTCCTTTTGTACAAAACATCGTCGCTCAAGAAAAAAACACTTGCATGCCGTCTAATGGTTCTCTTTTGGTCTCCACTGGCTTGCTCGGGGTATTATTTGGTTTTCAAAAATCTTTTGATGCCATGATACCATGGCTGAACATTTGGTTCTGCCTCAACCGTATTACAGTAGCCATGCCTTTCCCTGATTTGGATTTCTAAGGGATCAATATGGGCATTGCCTGGGTATGGTAGCATCGAGGCCAAAGTAGCAAATGCATCATCTAGTTCATTGTGGAAACGAGGGATGTACCTGAACTCTATAAACTTGAATCACTTGCCAAGTTCTTCCACATGTTGCTTATAAGGAATAAGCTCGACATCTCGGGTTTCCCATTCTCCTTGAGCTTATTGGATAATCAAATATGAATCTCCCATGATTACTAGCTCTTCGACATCTAGGTCGATTGCCATGTTCATACCCATAATGCAAGCTTCATACTCTGCAGTGTTGTTTGTGCATAAAAACCTAAGCCTGGTTGTGGCCGGATAATGTTGACCATTGGGTGAGATCAAGATGGCCCCAATTCTAACATTTTGTGTTTACCGCTCCATCGAAGAACATTTTCCAAGCATTTGTGTCCTCAGATATTGCCTCAACTGAATTTACCTCTTCATCAGAGAAGTAGGTGTTCAAAGGTTGGTATTCATCATCAACTGGGTTTTCATTCAAGTAATCTGCTAATGCCTGGGCTTTATTGTTGTGCGAGTGACGTAGACTATGTCAAATTCCGTGAGCAAGATCTTCCACTTTGCTAGCCTCCCAGTGGGCACTGGTTTCTGGAACATGTACTTTAAAGGGTCCAACCTGGTAATGAGGTAGGTGGTGTAGGCCAGCAGGTAATGCCTCAGCTTCTGAGCAACCCAAGTTAAAGCGCAGCAAGTTCTTTCCAACAAGGTATATTTGGTCTCGTAGCTTGTGAAATTTTTGCTCAAATAGTAGATTGCCTGTTCCTTCCTCCCGGTCACATCATGTTGTCCGAGTACACATCCAAAAGAATTCTCCAAGACTGTCAGATATAAGAAAAGAGGTCTTCCTGGTTCAGGCGGGACTAATACTGGTGGGTTCGACAAGTATTCTTTGATTTTGTTAAAAGCTTCTTCGCACTCGCATGTCCATTTAATTGTTGCGTCTTTCTTTAACAGCTTGAAAATGGATTCACATGTGGATGTCAATTGGGTAATGAATCGGCTGATGTAGTTCAATCTTCCGAGCAACTCATAACATCTTTCTTGGGTCTTGGAGGAGGAAAATATTGAATAGACTTTATCTTGGTTGGGTCTAACTCGATGCCCCTCCGACTGATTATGAATCCCAAATATTTGCCAGATGGAACCCCAAATTCACATTTGACTGGATTCAGCTTCAGATCATATTTACGCAGCTGCTCGAAGAATTTTCTCAACGCACATGGTCATCCTGAGTTTTGGACTTGATGATCACGTCGTACACATACACCTATATCTCTTGGTGCATCATATCATGGAAAATGGTGGTCATGGCTCTCATGTAGGTTGCCCCAGCATTCTTCAAACCAAAAGGCATGACCCTGTAGCAATAGGTTCCCCAAGGTGTCGTAGACGCTATCTTCTCTACATCTTCCTAGTCCATTAAGACTTGATGATACCCAACATAACAATCCACAAAAGACTGTATCTTATGTTTGGCACAGTTGTCAACGAGGATGTGGATGTTTGGCAACGGAAAATTGTCCTTAGGACTTGCTTTGTTTAGATCTCTGTAATCCACACACACTCAGGTTTTCTCATCTTTCTTTGGCACTGGAACTACATTGGCTAACCAAGTGGTGTATCGAACCACTCGGATCACCCCCTCTTTCAATTGCTTTGTGACCTCTTCTTTAATCTTGTTGCTGATATTAATTTTAAACTTTCTATGCTTTTGCTGAACAGGGGGATAATCAGGGTAAGTTGGCAACTTATGAACCACCAAAATCAATACTCAGTCCTGGCATGTCGTCATATGACCAAGCAAACACATCTTTGAACTCAAACAAAAGTTGGACCAAAGTATCCCTAGTTCTTTCATTTGCGTGAATGCTTATCATGGTCTCTTGGACCTCTTCTGAATTACCCAAATTTACCGGCTCAGTATCATTTAAGTTTGGCTTAGGTTTATTCTCAAATTTCTCCAATTCTCGATTTATTTCCCTAAAAGCCTCTTCTTCATCATGGTCTGGTTCTTGGTTCATTATTCACAATTAGACAGCATGTTTGGATCTGGGCATGAAGTCCACAAGCATATCATGTTATTTAAAGCTGCATCATTAGAACTGAAAGAAGAAATAAAGAGAAAAATCACAAAAATCAGAAAGAATAAAGAATGATGAACGATGAAATATTGCTTTCATTTCATTGGATTTGAAGATAACAGGGTCTACAATGGAAATTAAAAGACAGAAAACTAAAGAAAACATTCGAGTTACACCCTAAATAACTCATGATGTAGAAAAAGTGGCAGGACAAGTCTACCGAGACTCCCGCCAGATTGGGAATGGCGTAGCCTTCCAATTCTGTAGTTTGGCATTAGGTCCCATATACAGCACCTCAGCGGTGTTTGAGCCTTCCCTTGGTTGAATCATGTGGGCTTCATACAATATCTTCCTCATGGCCCCATAGATTTCTTCAATCTCTTCGGCCGTAAAGGCCTCATCCTCTTCTTCTTTATTGTATTTGGGCTTGATAAATATTTTGTATAGATGCGACACTGGATGTGGTAAGACCCATCCATCATTCTTTCTACCATCCGCCCATTTTATATCAGCTGGTGTGGGTCTGAAGCCTACCCCAAAGAACTTTTCCCTGGCAGGCAGGGTGATAGGTTCAACTATTCCTTGAAATGATTTCTCGAGCCCCTTCCCCGGTTTGAAGCCGTGCCTAATCATTTCCTTAGCGACTATGATTGATGCATTTGAAAGAAAAGGTTGAGGGTAAGGTTTTCCTTCTTCGCGCTGATCTATGACCACGATTTTAACGGCCTGATAGACTATGTGCTCACTCCCCTCTCTTGCTTCAAGACATGGGACTAACGGGTCCCGATAAATTAATTGCTCATCTTCCCCGTGGACCATAATCTCTTGATCCTCATGCTCGAACTTCACCATATGGTGAAGAGTAGACGGTACAACCCCTGCTGCATGAATCCACAGCCTCCCCAAAAGAAAGTTGTAGGATGTGTCCATGTCCAAAACTTGGAAGGTTACTTCAAAGTCCACTGGGCTGATGGTCAGAACTAGATCAATCTCTCCAATTATGTCCCTTTTGATACCATCGAAGGCACGTACACAGACATTGTTGGTTCGGATTCTTTCGGTACCAATTTCCATACACTGCAGAGTTGAGAGTGGGCAAATGTCTACCCCAGAGCCTCCGTCCAACATAACCCTTTTCACGTAGTACCCTTCGCATTTGACTGTCAGGTGCAGGGCTTTGTTATGTGCGGCCCCTTCTGGGGGCAAGTCATTTTTGCTGAAGGAGATCTAGTTGATTGCGAAAAATCTTTTTGCCATTCTCTCCAACTGCTCTATAGAAGTCTCAACAGGCATATATGTTTCGTTAAAGGTCTTTATCAATACATTTTGATGTTCGGTGAAGTTCATCAATAGAGATAACAAGGAGACTTGTGCAGGAGATTTTCAAAGCTGGTCGATCACCTCATAATCCGCCATTTTCATCTTTTGAAAGAAGGCCTCCACTTCTTCGGCACTTACGCGCTTCTTAGATGGGAAGCGCTTTCTAGTGGCGTTGTTTACTTCTTCCAAATTGAAATACTTTTCAACCGGGTTATTTTCTTGAACTTCTCCTGAGATTTCTTTGCCCTTATAAGTCACCACTGATTTGTTGTAATTCCATGGCACAACGGTAGGATCTGTCATGGGCTTCTGTGGCGCGCGGCTAATAACCTCAGGCTCACTCAGCCTTGGTGGATTAATTAGTCCCCACATCATATAAGCTCCCTTGGGCACATATATTTGGGTTGTCTTGTTCAGCTCGAACCTCCTGGGAGGACTCAAAGTCATCTACTTTTCTTTGCAGCCTCGAGGGACATAGAGAACAACATCTTTGGGAGGCGTTGCCCCAGTTTCAACTTCAATTTTCTTCTCTGACTTTGGAGGGGTGGTTTTTGTTCTTTTTCTCCCCTTTTTCTTGCTTCGGGGCAGCTTTTGATTTATTTTCTACACCAGCGATGACAATGATGGTCTTCCTTTTCCTCACAAATCATTTCGATTACTGGTCCGTTATTGTGGGCCGGTAGTGGGTTGTTAGTCACATTGGGAATATCTTCATCCCTTAGCACTATTTTCCTTTGTTCTATCAAGTTCTCCACGGCCCTCTTCAGAGTCCAACAGTCATCTATGTCGTGCCCTTCTGCCCCTGAGTGATAGGCGCATCGGGTACCAGCTTTGTAAGCGGGTGATGCTGAGTTCTGTCTGGTTTGGGAAACAGGCTGCAACAAACCCATGTGAACAAGTTTTGGGGGAATAAGCTGGAATAGGATTCACCAATGGGCATGAATTTTACCCTCTTAGGTGGTTCACGAGGGTGGAAATTGTTTTGTGGAGGCCGGGGGTTGTAGTGGATTTGGTAAGGAGGCTAGTTTCTAGGAAATAGAGCTTGATTCCAGTTGGCTTGTTGTTGTGGCCGGACATAAGATTGAGCATTCATGACCGTGTATGGCTGAGGAGAATAGGCCACGTCTTGGTGGGGGTAATAGTGCTACGGGGTCCTTTCTGAGAAAAGAGATCTGGGAGTAAGGTGTTTTCTTGCACCCGATGATGCCATGGATGTTTCTTCCTTTTTCTTGCCCTTCGCTACTCCTCCAGACCCACCCTGAATGGCTTGGGAGGTAGCTCTGATAGCAGATTGGCTTAGAATTCTACCCGTTTTCAAACCATTTTCAACCATTTTGCTAATGTTGATGGCTTCAACGAACGGTTTACCCATTGCGGACATCATATTTTGGAAGTAGTCAACTTTCCGAGTTTGGAGGAAAACCGTGACCATTTCAATCTCATCCATCGGAGGCTTTACCCTGGTGGCCTGTTCACGCCATTTAACTGCGTACTCTCGAAAGATTTCCGAGGATTTCTTCTTCAAGTTTGTCAATGAGTTCCTATCTGGAGCAATATCAATGTTGTACTGGAACTGCCTGATGAAATCTCTAGCAAGATAATCCCAGATGTGCCAGCAGTATATATCTTGGTCCATGTACCACTTAGATGCGATGCCAACCAGACTTTCTTCGAAATAGGCCATGAAGAGTTCTTCCTTTCCACCAGCTCCTCGCAGCTGGTTGCAATATCTCTTGAGATGAGCAATAGGATCACTGTGCCCATCATACTTCTCAAATTTTGGGGTTTTGAATCCCAATGGTAGATGCACATGAGGGAACATACATAAGTCAACATAGGATACACTTTTCTGTCCACTTAAGCCTTGTATGCTTTTGAGATTCTGTTCCATACTCCTCATTTTCCTCGCAATCTCTTTTTGCTCAGGGGTTTTGGTGGTCTTTTCTTGGCCCGCAGTGAACTCATATCGGGGTGGTTGAGAGTAAGTATAGCTGGGAAACTGTGCATGTTCCAGTGGGAAAGATGGTGTTTGGATGGTGAAGGATGACAAGTCAAAGTTGGGCCTGGGTAGCGTAGGCTGTGTAGTAGCTGAGCATGGCGGGGCAGTGAAAATATTTGAAGCCGCTCCTAAAGCTAACACCTGGGGGCAAACCTCAGAAGGTGTTCCAACAAAGTGGGCCGAGATGGTAGGATATCCGAGTGGGGTATTGGGGTGACTGATCGGGATATTGGAGGTTCCACCTACCCTAGGAAAAAGCTTGGGAAATCTAGGGATTACACTTGGTGGCTCTCTTCCGTTTGACCAGGCATCCCACATTTCCATTATGCGGAGATGCAATAACCTATTTTCCTCGGCAGCCGCCGATTCTGAAGTCGGGATGCCCGAGATCGAACTCTCATTCGTGATAGGAACTGTTGGCAGAGTGATTTCTGAAGTCACTTCAATGCTACCTTTCGACCTCGTGAAGTATGGATGCAAAGCCAGACTACCACAAAACCAACCACCTTACTATAGAACCTGGACTTGACAGTAGACAACCAAACTGGTTAGTTTGAAACGAATAACACATAGGAAATCGCACGTTGGGGTGTGATGCACCTATATAGTTAAACGTGTTTCTACATGTTTCGCAACGGTTGCATGTTTCATCCCAGTTTTGCTTATTTTCCCCAATTTTCTCTTCTTGCCTCATCGGTTATTCCTTATTTTCCTCTCTTCTCTTTCCTTTCTCTCCTTTTTCTATTTTTGGTTTTTCTTTGACTCTCTTTTCTTTCTTTTTGGTTTTTCTTATGGTTTTTTTTCCTCTTTTAAATTGTTTACAAAAAACATGACCAGATCCGATGAGAATTGCATACGTATCACGACGCCGCGCAAATCAGATCATAACGTAGTTCAAGAAGTAAATGCAAAAAATAAAAGGACAATTTTTGTGGTTATTTTTCAAATTTTCATTAATACAACTTTACTGAATTAAAAAAACTCAAAACACACCTTTTCTAAGACTTTAAGACTCAGGACATGACTTTTCTAGGAATTGAAAACAGACTCGAAATATGAAAAGACAGACTCGGAAAAAGAAAGAAAATACAATCAAGAAAACATCAGTGCCTCCAACCCTGCCCTAGGAACACCAACGGGTCTTGCAGCGGGCCTACCTGCCATGTCATCTTGGAGCCGATAGAGTTCTTCCATTATCTGACGGATGAAGATCATTACAGTGGCAAAAAACATAGATCTTGTCATGTCCTCACACGCACTGCATTTCATGGTGATGTAGTTAGCAATCCTTCGAACCCTCTCTCTTATGATGCCCTTCTCTTGCAACAAACGGCCAATCTGACGGGATCTAGCCTCTAAGACCTGAGTGGCATCGTGATTTTGTTCTTGCAAATGCTGTAAGTCTTCTTCCAACCGTGCCATTAAGGCGTAACAATATTCTCTCTCGGCCTTAAAATTTTTGGCTTGTTTAGCCATTTCACCTTCGAGGTTGCCAATTGCCTTTTCCCAACCTGTGACCCCTCTTTCATATATTTCTTTCATCCGTTGAATGAAAGCTGCACGCCCTTCGGCATTTTTAGCCAACCTCGTTCGGGCTTTTGCTAGTTTAGACTCAGCTTTCTGCAGGTCATCTTCATAGTCACGCACCTTTTGAGTAAGGTTATAAATGAGCCTTTCATCTTTCCTATTTCAGCCCGAATTCTCGGCTGCTATTTTCAACTGTCGAACCTGGGCCCTAAGAGCTTCATTTTCTCGAACCAATCTTTTCCTCTCATCCTAGGCCTCTTGTGCCTGTAAATCATTGTTGAAGGAGACATTTCTCAACTCTTCTCGCAGATCATGGATGGTGGCCTGATATTCCTTTTCCTTTTCCCCCAGGCTAACCTTTCCTGAATTTTGTCATCAAAAGCTTGAACATGGGGCCTTTTGGCAGGCCCCACAGGTTCGGTCTCAGGCTCTGGCTCATTGTACATATAAAAACTCTTTTCGAACCATGCAGCATAATTGGGATCAACTTTGCCCTTACCTAGGTCTGGCACCTGGGTATTACTTTTTAGATACCGACTACAATTCTAGTCTCTTTGAACTAAAGCCTCGGGTATCGTTGCTTCTGGGTGTAGTTCAACGACTTGAGTGCTTAGGTCTGCCTCTTTGGGTATCACCTAATATCTTCCCAGTTGTCTCAAAACTCTTTGTGGTGCATATGGTTGTATACTTCTCGCTCCCATCATCATTAAGTAGCCCTTTGAAGAGGTCATGTAGATGATTTCTGTTATTGGGAGCCATCCTATGGTCTATTCCATTTGATCTGCTCTCAATTTTCTCAAATAGGAAACCCATGCTTCAAACACTTCTGGTGGTTTGTAATCCTCCACCCTTTCCTCATACTTTTTGATGAAATTGTTCCCGTTTGAAGCATATCTCATGAACTTAGGATGACGACAAAGGTGTTCGATCATCCATATCTGAAGAAGAATATTGCAGCCTTCGAAAAATTGACCCCCAGATTTGCACAATGTTAATGCCTGGTAAATGTCTGCCAGTACTAATGGGACAAGTGTGTGATCATTTTTGCCGATGAGGACCTGTGCGATTCTGGCCATACGAAGGTCTATTGTACCCTCAGAATTCGAAAATACCATGATTCCCAAAAATGCCACGATGAAAGCAAACCGTCGATGAATTTGCCATATGCTCTTGTCCTGTTTGTCACTCAACCCCTTCTCATGTGTTTCAAACCCGGATGAGTGCCCAAACCTGAAATACAGGAAGTAGAACGAACAACTCCCTTTGCTTGCGCGGTCCTTGCTCATTTGTCTGCTAATTTTCAAAAGATCAAAGAATTTGTGTACTGAAGGAGCCCTGGGGAATATGAATTTCTGCTTTCTTAACTCCTTGCCGAAATCGATGTACCCGGCTATTTCTTCCAGAGTGGGTATGAGCTCGAAATCCGAGAAATGGAACACATTGTGAACAGGATCCCAAAAGGTCACCAAAGCCTTAATTAAATCCTTCTGTGGCTTGATGTACATGATGTCTACCAAGGGACCCAACTGCTCTTTTACACAAACTTGGCCATCTTCATCTAAATCACTTCACCACTTACGTAGCTGCATCTGAGCCCTCTCTATGACAATTTGCGATGATTCCTGGACGGTATTCATTTGTACCTGTGGAGGGTTAAGGTTAGGGTTGACTCTTGTGGACTTTCTTGCAAAACAAGTTTTTTTAAGAGAAATCAGCGGACAAGGACCCCTTTTTATTGTTATGCCAGCAAAATGGTCGTTTTTGCAAACGTGGCCCCTTCACGATTCCAAATGAATTTTGAGGCCGGGGGTAAGTAAAAGAAAAAGACACCTTTTAAACAAACTTTCCTGTTTCTCCCGAAAAATAGCCTTTTGACAATTGGAATGTAATCTAAGGCTATTCCAGTAAGAAATTACTTAAAAACAAACCAAAGTTGGGTCGGCTTTATTGTTTTAACCAAAGCCCTAAAACACCTTTTATTTTATTATTTGGTAAAAAATGAGGCCGAACCTTATGTGGGTTGCCTACATATCCCACATCGGTGAGAATCAGACATGCGTAGTTCGGGCAGTTTTGTCATATGATATTTGACTCACTCTTTTTGAAATACATTTTCCTTTCTCTTTTTTTTCAAAAATTCGGCAGAGTTTCGGGATATTTTCAAATACTGGGATTTTTAGAAATCGAGTAAATTTTCTATCCTACCTCACTCTTAGTTTTTCTCTTTATTAACCGGTCCATATGCAAACCAAAACAAATAAATATTCACATAGCACGTAGGATGCATCATGATAGTCTTTATTTTGGGTACCCTGTCCTAGACAGACCCAACCCCTGTGTTGATTCCCCAAGGTCAAATGCACATTATGCAAATAATCGTTCCTAATAGGGATCCGGCATGAGGTTGCGTTATTCTAAGTTAAAAACCTGGGGTTTGTGGTTTAGACTTGGGTTACCCGAGCAGACAATTGGGGTTGAGAAGGGGGCAACGTATCGGGAGCACGAAAGTCTGTTCGGCCTTGTTGCTTTCCCAGGCCCGTCTTATTTGGTATAATTTCAACAGAAAAAGTGGGCCTTGTGAACGTGTGCACCATTTTCAGAAGACACAGATGGGTGAAATAAGAAGACATTTAAATGCAGTTCAAGTAATATCAAAGTGGTTAATGACAATTAGCACATTAAGTCCATAAAATACAGTAATATCAACAATAAAGCCAAATAAAAGTCGCATTAACAAGCTCGAATTCTTGAACCCTGAATCGGAAGTTCTAGGTTCTGCTCCCCAGCGGAGTTGCCAGACCTGTCACACCTCTTTTTTATACACCCCGAAAGGTAGTACAAGGGAGTTTTTCCAATTTAAGTGATATTATTCGAAATGGGATTATTTATTTAATCAGAGTCGCCACTTGGAATATTTTAATCGGTGTCCCAAGTCACCCGTTTATTTTAAATCCCAAATCGAGGAAATTCGACATTCCTTTTGAAGTCAGCGAACCAGAAATTCTGAATAAGGAATTCTGTTAACCCGAGGGAAAGTGTTAGGCATTCCCGGGTTCCGTGGTTCTAGCACGGTCGCTTAGCAATTTATACTTGGCTTAATTGTTTAACTACTCATTTTTAGGACCTATACGCAATTATCTTTTTAACCGCTTTTAAATCACTTGATTATTCGTAATTAAAGAATTGAGTTACGCATACGTATACTCTTTTCTTTTGGCGCGTCAAAATCATGTCACGCGAACGTGTCCATGATTAATAACGCTTTGTTGATTTATTAAGAGTGTTTGGTTGAAGGTGCACGAACGCATCCCTCAAGTCTTTTAGAGTTAAATTTGCAATTATATTTCGCGAACGTATATATAATCGCAATACTAATCTAAATCGGGCCTAAAGCCTACAATGTAACCAAATTAATCCTAACACAGAAATAGGTAGAAGGGAAAAGACAATGTGTCCATAAGTCTAATCATAGTGAGGGTCAGCCTTATAGACAAACAATGACCCCCCAAACCATGGTTTGCTCCATGGTTCTCATTTCAGTACAGGAGAAGAGAGGGGATTTAGCAATTCGAAAAATGTGACTTTTTACATATGAATATAATACAACCTTACAGATTTCATGGTTTCAGCTAAAGCAAACATTTAGCCTAAAAAAAATCATGATTCCCAAACCAAATACCAAAGATTAGCTAAATAAACAAGTTTTAAATGCAGATTTTTAAACACAGAAATTGATTCTATTAAGCATTGTACATACCTTGAAACTGAAAAATATAACTAAAGAATGACCAAATAGAAGTCAAGAAAGCCAGAAGAGAAATGAAACCCAAACTTCAACAGTAAAACAACAAACCAGCAACAGCAAAACCAGAAATAGCCCAGGGATTCAAAAATAGACCCAAAACCAGTTTCAAACCAGAAGATTCAACTAGAGAAACTAAGAAAAAATTTCTATTCAAACAATGTTCTTGACTTGCACAGAATCAGAAAAATGAGAAAAGATTTTTTTTTCTTTTAGTTTTCTTTTTTAGATTTTTTCTGGAATCTGAAATTTTCAAAGCAAGGAATGTTTTGTAGTAATTTTTTGATGAAAAAAAATCTCTCCCTTATGAGTGAGTGAATGTTTTCTTTATATAGAGTACCTAAAGAGCATCTAAAAAGAGAATATTCTGACCTAATTTTAAAATTTCAGAATAGTACAATACCTTTTGACAGCTGTATGTCCTTTTTCTTATCCAATATCAGCATTTTTGCTAAGGATAGGGACAACTGTACTAAGTTCTAGAACTTTCTGATTTTAGCCTAAGTGAAAGTCCAATTTTACCCCTTAGGCTATCAGTTATTTCAGGTTCTTTCTATGTTTACTTAGGTCCCTTAAGTCCTACTAATGTTTATTCAAAGGATAAAATCTAAACTGAAATGAATCAAAGAGAAGTGCTGATGCAATATTTAAGGCTAAGACTAAATTAACTAGTGAATGAATATGCATTGTCTTTAAAGAAAAATTGCATTCAAACACGAATTAAGGACAGAATTAGCAATAAACAAGGAAGCAAAGGAGAGTTAACAATTAACCCAATATCTAAACTTATGAAACTAAAACGAATTAGACAAAGAAAAGGAAACAATTCGAAATTAAAAAAAAATCTAAACATGTTGCTAAAACAAGAACAGTCAAGTATGCAGAGGGGAAACAGAAACCAAAATCAAACCAGGAAAAGAAGAGGAAAGGAAACTAACAGATATAAACCTAAGACGAGTCTGAACTTTTAAATAGGCTTTAATTAATAGGAACTTCAGGAACTAATCAACTAACACAAAAAAAGGCAAACAAAAGAAGAACAGCCTAATCATGCTGCAAAAACAAAGAAAAATTAAACATGCAATAAAGGGACATAGAAACCAAAATCTAACGATTAAAGAAAGGAAGAAAAAGGGTTTTACCCGATCAAAAATCGGCCCAGGATCGAAACAGGGTCTTGTCCAGAACTCTGGAAGTAATATGGACTTTGGACCAACATTACTTGACTGTTCTTGGAACAGTCAATTAATGAAGGTTTTGAAGTCCATTTGACCAAACTCCGACCGGCGAAAGAGGAAATAGGGGTTTAGGTTGTTTGTTTTTGTTTGAATCTTAGATCCACGATTCGATTCATTCAGTGGGGGTTCAAAGAAAATTGGTTGGGGATTTAGGATGAGGATAGGACGGGGCTCCCATGGTGTCAATTTGGGAAATTTTGGACGACTTAGGATTTTGGCCGGCTCTTTCGATTCAACATTCGAAGAGCTCAGTGGGGATTCAAGGAAAGAGGAATGGGGATTTGGAATGAGGGGGTGAAGAAGAGTTCAGGGTGTAAATTTGGGGTCGGTTGGACCACCAAAACCGCCGTGAGGCGATTTCTGGTGGGTGGTCTGCGACGGAGGCGATGAGGGTATAAGGGTGGCTAGGGTTCTGGTCTTTGAGAGGGTGAAGGACGAAGTGATGGAAGGGGTCTGATGGGGGGTATGTCTTTCTCGGACAGTTATATAGTAGAGTACAAATCAGTTCCGGGCCATTGGATTGATGAGATCCAACGGCTGAGATCAAACTGGACCGGGTATGGTCGTGATTTGGGCCGGGTGTTTGATGGGTCCAGCCGAGTTTCAAAGGAATTCAATTGGTCTTGGACAATTTCAATTAATTTGGCCCAAAATCTAATTCCCCCAATTTCTTTCAAAATTCTTTTCTTTCTTTTCCCCTATTCTTTTTTTTAAAAAAAATAAAATAAAAATCATAATAATTAAAAATCCTAAATTACATAAAATATGAAAAATTAAATAATTAATTATTTACAAAATTATAAAAGCTACTCTAGTCCTAAAAAAAAGAAAAATCAATAAAAGGAAGAAATGTAGAAACCAGCCATTTTCGTGATTTTTATTTTTAATAAAGCAAATAGTTAACCAATTAATACTAAAAATATAAAAATAAATTTTAAATGAAATTCATGATATTTTGATATTTTCATGATTTAAAATAAACTTAAACATGCACAGAAATGCAAATAATTAAATAAAAATCCTACAAAATCCCTAAAATAACAAATAATTAAAGGAAGAAACCTAATTATTGGAACTCTGTAGGAGTAACCCATGTGGGGCAAAAATCGCGTGCTCACAACAGGTACAACTATTATCAAAAGAATGAGCTAGAGAAACAAGTCAAGGAGATGTTGACAAATGGCATCATTCAGCAGAGCCAATCTCCCTTTTCTTCCCCAGCTCTTCTTGTTAAGAAGAAGGATGGGACATGGAGGTTCTGTGTTGACTATATGGGACTGAATGATATCACTATAAAGGATAAATATCCATTTCCCATTTTGGATGATTTATTGGATGAGCTTCATGGTTCTGTGATTTTTTCTAAGGTGGATTTGAGAGCTGGCTATCACCAGATCAGAATGAGGGAAGAGGATGTATTTAAGACTACTTTCAGAACACATATGGGCCACTATGAGTTCAAGGTTATGCCATTTGGATTGACCAATGCTCCTGCAAACTTCCAAGCACTAATGAACCAAGTTTTTCAACCATATATAGTGAATCACTAGAAAGGCATGTTAAACACTTAACTGTTGTATTTGCTGTTCTGAAACCATTTCCTCTTTGCAAAAAAAAAAATCCAAGTGTTCATTTGGGCATACTCAAGTTGAGTATTTAGGCCATGTGATCACTAAGGATGATGTTTCCATTGATCCAGCCAAGATACAAGCTATGGTTGAATGGCCCAGACCTAGTTCAGTTAAGTCACTCAGGTTTTTTTGGGGCTAACATGTTACTATAAGAAGTATGTTGCTGGTTATGGGGCCATCTGCAGGCCACTTAGATCTTCTCAAGAAGGATTCATTCAAATGGAATGATGAGGCTGAACTAGCCTTCTCAACACTCAAGTCTGCTATGACTTTCACCCCAGTGCTGATATTACCTAATTACTCTAAGGAGTTCATAGTGGAAACAGATGCTAGCCGCAGTGGAATTGGGGCTGTACTAATGCAAGAGGGTATGCTAATGACCTATTTCAGTAAGGTCTTAGCCCCAAGGCACAGGGACAAGTCCATTTATGAGAAGGAGTACATGGCTCTACTGAATGTAGTTGATAAATGGAGACACTATCTGCAGTTCAAACACTTTGTGATCAGAAGTGACCATCATAGCTTGAAGTACCTGATAGAGAAAAAGGTCACCACTGTTGTCCAATAGAAAGGGTTGACAAAATTACTGGGGCTAGACTATGAAATACAATATAAAAGGGGGCTGAGAATAGGGTAACAGATTCGTTATCTAGATAGAATGAGAATGGTGTCACTAATCTACCTCAGGAGACTGCACAACTAAGGGCAATCAGTACTTCAGTTCCCTCATTGATGTAAGAAATAGCTTCAAGTTATGAAAGTGGCCCTCTAGCTACAGATCTAAGTGCTTAGCTGACAGTTGACTTGCAAGGTCCCAATCTGTGGCATTATTCATCTGGAGTGCTCAGTAAAAGGGGAAAGATTTATGTTGGGAGTAATGGCAATCTAAGACAATAACTGATTGCTACTTTTCATGATTCACCTATGGGGGTTCGCTCTGGACAATTAGGAACACTCAAAAGACTATCACAACTATTTTATTAGGTTGGGATGAAGCAAATGGTTATTATCTTTGTGGCTAGTTATGGTGTGTGTGCCAGGAGTAAAGATGACCATGTAGCATATCCAGGCCTATTGCATCCCCTTCCTATTCCTAACCAAGTATGGAGTCACATTAGTATGAATTTCATTGAAGGGTTACTTAAATCAAAGAACAAGGATGTGATACTAGTAGTGGTGGACATAATGACAAAGTATGCCCATTTCATAGCTTTAGCTCACCCTTATACTGCTGCAGCAGTAGTTGACTTGTTCTGGAAAAGAGTGCATAGCCTTCATGGCACACTTGAGTCCATTGTTATTGACAGAGACAAGGTCTTCTTAAGTAAATTTTGGCAGGCACTTGTATCTATTATTTGTTGAGAAACATTTATGGTGTTCTTGTGGCCTGCTATTTACACCACTGGTTGATCATCGTTGTCATCATTGTTATCTTCTTCCTATTATTTTTGTACGCTATATTGCACAGGTTTATTTGATAGTCTGGTCCTAGCCTCGTCACTACTTCGTCGAGGTTAGGCTAGACACTTAATAGCACATGGGGTCGGTTGTGCTGATACTACACTCTGCACTGTGTGCAGATACTGATACCGGAGTGCTTGGATTCTAGTGAGGGTGCTATCTTCAGCCCACACATGCGACACGAGGTAGTCCTGCAGACGTCCGCAGGCCTTGGCGTCACCTCCTATCTTTTCCTTTATCATGTTTCCTTTACTCATTTCAGAAACAGTGTTTATTTTATCTTTCAGACTTTGTATGTAGTATTCTTAGACCGTTTGTGAAGCTGTGACACCAAATTCTGGGTAGAGTTGTATTTAGACTTCCAAAGTTTTGTATTAAGATAAATTGTCAGATTTTGTCTTTCGCTTAATTATTTTCGCTATTTGCATGATATCTACTCATCACTGATAATGGTTTAAAACTAGAAAAAAAGTTTAAGTAATTAGGATAATTTGGCTTGCCTAGCTTTCACCAGTAGGCGCCATCATGGCTCTCGAGGGTCTGAAATCCGGGTCGTGACAAGTTAGTATTAGAGCTCTAGGTTACATAGGTCTCACAATTCACTGACAAGCTTAGTAGAGTCTGAGGGATCGGTACGTAGACGTCTGTATTTATCTCCCAGAGGCTACAGAGTTAGGAAAAAAACTTCACATTTATTCTTTCTTGTCGTGCGGTTTGGTTTCTCAATACTAATTGAATTTTTATTCTGTTCTTTCGCAGATGGTGAGAACACGCACTTCCTCATCCACTAACCAGCAGCCCGATCCCCCAGCAGCAGCTCCCACTAGGGGCAAAGGGCGAGGGCGAGGCCGTGCTAGAGGCCGAGGTAGGGGCAGAGCTCAGCCCAGAGCAGCAGTACCAATGGCGGAGCCTCAGGTTGACTTTGAGTATGAGGTTCCGGCCCCAGTAAATCTGGTGGGCCCAGCTCATGTCCCAGAGGGGTTTATTGCTACCCTAGTACTCCAGGATGCTCTAGTCCGTCTAGTGGGCCTTATGGAGAGTATCACCCGGGCTGGATTGCTTCCTGTAGCCCCAGCCGTCTCTCAGGCTGGAGGAGGAACCCAGACTCCTGCTACTCGCACTCCGGAGCTAGCTCCCCAGTTTCAGACTCCAACAGTTCAGTCGGGCATGGTATATCAGACTGGCGATGGAGCAGCTATGTCTACCGATGCTTTGTGGAGATTGGACAGGTTCACCAAGCTCTTCACTACTACTTTCAGCAGTGCATCATCTGAAGATCCCCAAGATTATCTAGACAGCTGTCATGAGGTTCTCAGGAACATGGGGATAGTTGAGACCAATGGGGTCGATTTTGCTACTTTTCTCTTATCTGGATCCGCCAAGACTTGGTGGAGAGACTATTGTTTGGCTAGACCAACCGGATCGCCAGCTTTGACTTGGGATCAGTTTACTTAGCTATTTCTGGGGAAGTTTTTCCCTATTACTCAGAGAGAGATCTATCGGAGGTAGTTTGAGCGTCTCCAGCAAGGTTCTATGACTGTTACTCAGTATGAGACCAGATTCATTGACTTTGCCCGTCATGCTCTTATCATACTTCCCACCGAGAGAGAGAGAGGGTGAGGAGGTTTATTGAGGGACTTATTCAGCCGATTCGACTTTAGATGGCCAAGGAGACTGGGAGTGAGATTTCTTTCCAGGAGGCGGCCAATGTGGCTAGGAGAGTTGAGATGGTTCTATCACATGGAGGTGGTCAGGGGTATGACAAGAGGCCTTGTCATTTAGGCCGATTCAGTGGTACCTCATCTAAAGGTAGGGATTCGTATGATAGAGGCAGCCTTACATTGCACCACCAGCTCCTATCAGTGCACCGCCGCTTCAGAGTTTCCAGGGTCATCAGCCCCATCAGCCGAAGGCTTGTTTTACTTGTGGCGACACAAGGCACATTGCTAGGTATTGCCCTCGAGCACCGAGTAGCTCTCAGCATCAGGGTTCTCGTGCCATGGTTCAGGCACCGAGTGTTCCACGGCCCGCTAATCCAGCTTGAAGTGGGGGAAGAGGTATTAGAGGTGGAGCTCAGGCCGCTAGAGGTGGAGGCCAGCCAGTAGCAGGTCGTCCCAGAGATATAGTTCAGGGTGGTGGGGCCCAGCCCCGATGTTATGCTCTACCAGCCAGGCCCGAGGCTGAGGCTTCCGATGCAATTATCACAGGTACTATTCTAGTTGTGGCAGAGGTGCTTCAGTTTTGTTTGATCCAGGGTCTACGCACTCATATGTCTCATCTTATTTTGCACTGTATCTGGTCATGCCTATGAGGCTTATTTGAAAATTCTTGCATGAATATCTCTGTGCATAATTTGCCAAATTGTATTGTAATTATTGAGTTTTAGCCTACAAGGTGTGTACCCAGGTGGCATTAAATGTGACTCGTTAATTTGGGTAAGTAATTATGAGGTCTTCATGCTACGTTGTTAGTAAAGTGAAAGCTTGAAACAAGAAGTTGTTAACATGAAGTTAATTGGCAATTTTGTAATCGATTATGTACCACTATTGAAACCAAGATGTGATTAAGGTCATACATATGATGTGTTTCAGGTTGAAATATCTTTATGATAGTGTCACACTTGTAATGCGGAGATTGGTGTTATTGATAATACATTGTGGTGATTTGTTGAGTTGTGAAAATGTTATTAGGAGTTGTTTTGGTGTTACTCTGACAGGTGGATTGTCCCAATTACAGGGGAGACTCTGCCGAAATGTTTGAAAAATTTGGGAGTTAGAAAAATTTGGGATATTGAGATGTGCAAAGAAAGAGATAAGTTACATTATGTGTTTGAATACGGACTCTACTTCTCATTTAAGGACGAATGACCCTAAGTGAGGGAGAATGTAATACCCCGTATTTGATGGGTGCATAGGCATGGGTTACTATAGCCAGTCGGGATTAATATCGTGTGTTAACGTAAAAATCGGACCTTTCTAGGAATGATTGGAGTGTAACAAATTTGGTCTTGAAGTTTACAAATATGGATAAAGAAAATAATCTCAATTGAAATGGTGTTGTCGAACTTATGTCGAATGAGGTAATGTGGGATCAATCGCAAATATTTGTGCAGAAGTAAAAACATCAATTGGGTAACCTAAGAATAATTCTTAGTACGTTCGAGGACGAACGTTTGTTTTAGAGGTGGAGAATGTGACGACCCAAAGGGGTCATCACCTGTTTTCTTATCCATTCTGAGCTTCCGAGGCCTTGAAAACCTCATTTATAGTTGCCTCGATTTGCGTGCGCATAGCCGGAAGCTCAAATATGAAATTCTGTGAAATTTTCTAAGTTTTGATATTAAAATGAATAACTTTGATTTCGGTCAACATTTTGAATAAACGAACCCGGAACCGTGATTTGACGGTCCTAGAGGGGTCCATAGGAAAATATGGGACTTGGGCGTATGCCCGGAATCGAATTACGAGGTCCCAGGCCCGAGAAATGAATTTTTGAGTAAAATTATTTTCAGAAAATATTTAAGGAAAATGGAAATGAAATTTGATTAGAAAGTGATGGTATCGGGCCCGTATTTTGGTTTCGGCGCCTGGTACAGGTCTTATATATGGTTTAAGCACTTTCTGTAAAGTTTGGTTGAAAACGGATGTCGTTTGACATGTTTCGGACTCAAAATGGAAAATTTGATGTTTTAAGAAAATTTAAAAGAATTCTTGGATTTTAAAGCTTAATTTGTGGTATATGACGTTAGTTTGGCGATTTGATCGCACGGTTAAGTTTGTAGGATGTTGTTGAGTTAGCGCATGTGTTTGGTTAGGAGCCCCGAGGGCTCGAGAGTGTTTCGGAGGTGTCTAGGAGTGATTTCGGACTTTGGAAACAGAAAAATGAAGTAATAGTACCCCGTGAACAGTACCCCGTGAACAGTATTGTGTACAGTACCCCGTGAACAGTGTCGTTCAGTACCGTGAACAGTACCCCGTGTACAGTGAAAACGCGTGAACAGTCCCGGAATATTTCTGGACAGAACATTAAGTTCTGGACAGAACAGTCCCATTTTCCATTTTTAGCGAATTGGAGCTCGGGAAGAGGCGATTTTCGGGAGATTTTCAGAGAAAACAACGAGGTAAGTGTTATTAACTTAATTTTGGTTAGATTACCCGAATCTATTTCTAGTTTTGGCATTTAATTGATGATTTTAGTTGGAAAAATTTTGAAAACCCTCTTAGTTTAATTTGAAGATTTGAGGGTCGAGTTGATGTCGGATTTTAGTAAAATTGGTATGACTGGACTCATGGTTGGATGAGGTTTCATATTCCGTAATTTTTGTCGGGTTCTGAGACGTGGGCCCCACGGGTGAATTTTTAGTGCAATTTCGGATTTTTAATGAAAAATGTAGAATTTCATATGGAATTAATTCCTATAATTTTTATTGACTAAATCGAATTGCTTATGACTAGATTTGAGAATTTCGGGCACGAATTCGCGAGACAAAAGCTTGTTGGAATTTTGAATTGGTTGCAAAGCGAGGTAAGTGTTTGGTCTAACCTTAGCTTGAGGGATTAGGAGTTGTGTCTTATTTGCTACATGTTAATTGCGGAGTACGACGTATAGGCATTGTGCCAAGTATCTATACGTTGGTGTCAAGCATGCCCGTGAGTCTCGTATTATAATTGTTATGACTCCGTTGTGGTTTATTGCGCTTCATATGTTATTATCACCATTGTTCCCTTGCCGGGATGTTGTTTGATATTATTGTTCCCTTGTCGGGATGCTTGTTTGATATTATTGTTCCCTTGTCGGGATGTTTGTTTTGATATTATTGTTCCCTTGTCGGGATGTTTGTTTTGATAGTATTGATCCCTTGTCGGGGTGTTGTTGAAATATCATTGTTCCCTTGTCGGGATTCCTTGTGATTATTGTTGGCTTATAATTGGGAGAGGGTGGTACGCCTACCACAAGATATAATAAAATGGGAGCGGGTGGTACGCCTACCACAAGATATAATGAAATGAGAGCGGGTGGTACGCCTACCACAAGATATAGTGAAACGGGAGCGGGTGGTACGCCTACCACGAGATACATGAAATGGGAGCGGATGGCACGCCTGCCACAAGATATAGGAAATGGGATCGGGTTGCACGTCTGCAACAAGATGTGAAAAGAAAGTGAAATATGTCTTTGTTTTCCTTATTCTTGTTAGTGGTTGGATTTTGATTCCTTTATAATTCTCTTGATATTCTGTTTTTTGCTTTTATTCTTGTTAGTGGTTGGATTTTGATTCCTTTATAATTCTCTTGATATTCTGTTTTTACTTTTTTTTTATATATGTTCAATACTCCAAATTTCAACAATTGTTACATTTTTAACTCAATTGATTTCTCAACTAAATTTTTCTTAAACCGTTTGAGGTTGTACTTTACTTAAAAATGAATTTTTACTATGTTTTGATTTATTGATTTCTCGTATTAAAGGTAAAGGATTCATTTGATATTGTACTTTAATTGAAAAGGGTACCTTCTTTATCAAATGATTTCTAAAAATAACTTCATCTTTCCTTGTTGATTTTCTAATTGGGTTGGAAGTTGTACTCTACTTTATATTAAGTGAATGAGGCGTCTCAAGGTGACATTTACTCGAAAGAATTATATTCGAAAGATGCATATTTGAAAGATATTTTTTTTAAGGAAATATATTTGAAATATATTCATTGAAAAGAATATTATCTTAGAGATTATTACTTGAAGGATTTATAGGCGAAAGATTTATATTTGAAGGACTTGATAAATTGATTGCACTTGTATCTATTATTTGTTGAGAAACATTTATGGTGTTCTTGTGGCCTGCTATTTACACCACTGGTTGATCATCGTTGCCATCATTGTTATCTGCTTCCTATTATTTTTGTACGTTATATTGCACAGGTTTATTTGGTAGTCTGGTCCTAGCCTCGTCACTACTTCGCCGAGGTTAGGCTAGGCACTTACTAGCACATGGGGTCGGTTGTGCTGATACTACACGCTGCACTGTGTGCAGATACTTATACCGGAGTGCTTGGACTACAGTGAGGGTGCTATCTTCAGCCCACACAGGCGACAGGAGGTAGTCTTGCAGACGTCTGCAGGCCTTGGCGTCACCTCCTATCTTTTCCTTTATCCTGTTTCCTTTACTCATTTCAGAAACAATGTTTATTTTATCTTTCAGATTTTGTATGTAGTATTCTTAGACCGTCTGTGAAGCTGTGACACCAAATTCTGGGTAGAGTTGTATTTAGACTTCCAAAGTTTTGTATTAAGATAAATTGTCAGATTTTGTCTTCCGCTTAATTATTTTCGCTATTTGCATGATATCTACTCATCACTGATAATGGTTTAAAACTGGAAAAAAAGTTAAGTAATTAGGATAATTTGGCTTGCCTAGCTTTCACCAGTAGGCGCCATCACGACTCTCGAGGGTCTGAAATCCGGGTCGTGACAATAACTGAAAAGAAAATACTCTTTTTTTGGTTGAAAAAGAAAGTACTCTTTCTACAACATTAAAATAAAGTACTCATTTTATTGAAATAAAAGAAAATACTTTTTCTACATCATGAAAAGAAAATACTCATTTTGTTGAAATAAAAAAACCTTTTTTAACATCATGAAAAGAAAGTTTTTTTTTGTTAAAATAAAAAAAAAATACTTTTTTATATCATGAAAAAAATACCCATTGGTTGAAATGAAAAAAAAAAATCTATCTTATAACATGAAAAAAATATTCATTTTCGTTCGTACCAAACACAACCTTGATCTCCAAGATTTTCCTTGTAGACTTAGGAGACTTGATCTCCAAGATTTTCCTTGTGCATATATTCTGATGTAACCAAACTTCTCACTGATAGAGAGAAAGAGCTTTTACAGGTACATTAAAAGTCAGCTAATTAAAATAAGCTCTATTGTATGATAATTTTCTTTTAAAAAAAGTAGAATTTATAATTTGACAAAAAAAAAAATCAATAAGCAATAGTCATATGATGAAGTGACGATTCTGTTATTGATAATCTTTAATAAAATATATTTACTAGTATAAGGTTTGGACAAGCGACTATATTATTCAAGACAAGTTTTTAAAATCAATTTTTTTCCAGTTTGTTAGATGATGATAGACTTCCATCCATAGCAGTATAAGTAATGTAAATACTTTTTCTCTCTCTTGCTCTCTCCAACTTAAAAATAGTAAAGAAAATAAATTTTGAGTACAATGTATTGAATATATTTCCTTTCGTATGATTTAGATTTATCTTTTCGAATGTTTAATTTTCTATAAACTTTATTCTTGAATTCAACTTGATTAATATCTTTCCACTCGTGCGATTTATGTTTTATTTGTATTTGCTTAGTTTTCTCCCCTTTTACTGGATATTATTGCTCATTGATGGTTACTATTTGATGCTACTTTTTCTCCTCTTTAATTTCCTTATCGTCTTTTGCCTCCCTCTTCCTTCTTTCTCCCCCTCTTTCCTCCTCTTCTTTTCTCCTCTTCTTCCTTTCCCCTTTTCTTGAACAGAGGGTCTATCGGAAACAACCTCTGTTCTACCTCTTCAGGTAGAAGTAAGGTCTGCGTACACATTACCCTCCCAGACCCCACCCGTGGGATTATATTGGGTATGTTGTATTTGTTGTTGTTGTTGTTGTTGTTGTTGTTATTGTTGTATTTGCTTAATTTTTTTTACGCTGCTGTAAAATAGTCGATGGATCTATACTCTAGCCATCTTTCATATTTTCTTAATTCATCACCGTTTAAACTGTAAAAATGTCTAAAGAGTTTTGCTAAGTCCTATAAAAGTTTGTATATATTGCATTCTGCTTCTACTAGTGATTTTTACATGCCATTAAAAAAAATTACCGAAAATTGATCGAACCGTACCGAAACCGACATGATTGAGACGATTTTAAAAAGTCTAATTTTGCTTATATATAATAGAATAATCGAAAAATTGATATGATACAAATTTTATAAAATAACCGGTCGAACCGAACCATTGACACCCCTAATTCTTGCCATCATCTACATTCTATTTTATTCCTTCTTGGTAAATTGTCCATCCTTTGAGGATAGCTACTAGTATTCTTTAGTTCTGTACTTACTAATGAAGACTTTGGACCAAAGCATGTTAGTATCCGTAAAGAGTCTCCAATAAAAACTGGCAAGAAGAGAGAGATTATTTAGCTTGGGTTTTACCAAATTTAATCCCTCTTTATTTTGCCTAACATGAACTTGTCAAAAATAAATTAATTTTCTTTCCTCCTCAAGCAAAATGGGTGTCAATACATGAATCTACATAATTCTCATTCTAACCTATAAGTTGGAAAATCAAGTCGCGTGGAATTGGGAAATATGGGGAGCTTTTATTCGCTGCGTGTTAACAAATCTTTTAGTAGAAGTTGATGAGAAATACATATTACATGTCTTAAATGGCATGCGACACTTTGCAAAAGTTAAGACAGGCATGCGACATTTTGAAAAAGTCGAACGGGCTTGATTCAAAACGAATATATATCATATTATGTTATGAGTCACAACTAGGCTAACGCAGTCCAACAAGAAGTAGTATTAAAACTGATTCGGCAAATACAAATATGAAAATGGTGGAGAATAGCTAGCTCCTCATGCTGCAGCCATAGCCATGAAGAGCTAAGAAACAAGCCCGATGGAGTTATGGCAAGGAATATGTCCACAACCTAGGCCCGTAATTTGAAGATACATACGCTCAATTAAAGGAGAAGACCATGGGTTTTGGTGACTACAAAATACCTGGATGAATTTAGTGATGAGTCTTTTCTTATTTATAGCGGTAATTGCATTCTCAAGCAAACAGAGATACAAATTAGAAGTCGTCAATGCATATATATATATATATATATATATATATATATATATATATATATATATATATAATGAAGCGTCTAAAATGGCATCCCCATCATCTCATATGCTTCTACCAACAATTCGTTTAGGATATTTTAACATTCGTCTCTTTTACGTTTCAATTAACATTTTTCGTTTTTTTTTGTTTATTACATATTTTGATGTCTAGTTATGTGCTCTTTAAAATTTCGTCATCAAAGTGCTTGACGTGCTCTTCTCTTTCCTAGGTGTTTGTTTGCTATTTTTTTTTCTTCAAAAATGTTTGCTTACTGAAGTTTGATTTACTGAGCATTCACTTTCTATTTCTTTGATCGCGACAAACTAACAAAGATGGGGTTTTTTCAAACTAAATCATAAGTGCCATGGAGCGATCAATTTGTCATTGCCTTTTATTTCCATTGTGTTGTTAAAAATTTAAATTTTCTTAGAAGTTTTATTTCAACCCTCCGAGCACATTTTATTTGAGAAATATTAAAATCCACGACTTCTGCGCATGCACACATATGTTTTCAGGAGAAGTGACATGTTACCTCTCTTACACCGTAAGAGTTATTACATTTCCTCACTTTCCCTAATTTTTCAGTCACGTAATTTTAAAGATTCAAATTTTGTAATACAATTCCTAATCGTCGACAATTCCTAATTCTTAGAACGGAATATAATATATTGGTACAACATGCATGAATTATTACTTATGACGAACATTTAAATAGGACCGGAAAGCGCAAGACAGGAAGATTCTAATATTTTACAATAATTAATACTTATTTATTATGAGCAACATTTACTTCTAAATACTTTACAAATATTAATTCTCTATTATAATTGATTTTATTTATGAACAACGTTTAAATAGGGAGGGAAGGCGAGAGAACTTATGTTACATATTTCCAATGTACTGTACTTCTCTTGAGTTTTTGGCCAAAAACATTCCTTAACAATACGTCAATTTTAAACAACATCCCTGTATTACCACACACAAACAAAAAATACCCCTAAATTATTTCTAAAGATGGCAAAAATCGTCCATCGGTTAGTCTTTGTTAAGAAACTAACTGCTTAAACCAAAAATTGTGCCACTCACATGAATTTAATTCCCCACTAATTCCCATATTATACATGTCCTATCCCTGATCATCTTCAACAACAACAATACTAATAACTCAGTATAATTCCACTTAGTGGGGTCTGGGGAGGGTAGTGTGTACGCAGACCTTACCCCTACCCTGGGGTAGAGAGGCTGTTTCCAAATAGACCCCCGACATCCTTCTCTCCAAGAACTTCTCACCTTGCTCTTGGGGAGACTCGAACTCACAACCTCTTAGTTGGAAGTGGAGGTTGCTTACCATCAGAGCAACCCTGATCATCTTCAACCTCGAGTGAAAAACATAGCTCTGCTATGGCACTTATAACAGATATGGATAAAGGCAAAGACCCTTGATGTATTATTGATTATGAAGCCTTTTTATACAGAGATTACATGAACACAATAAAGGAATAAAGGAAGCAAATAATCAGGGATATTAATTACAAAGATCAATATATAAGTAATTTTATTAATAGAGCAAAATATCAGGAGAAACAATAGTAATCATGTGCTGACTGAATCTCCACCGGAAGATATTTTCTTACTATGCCCCCTCAAGATGGTGGGTCGTTTGGAAACACCAATCTTGAAGCAGTTTTT
Source organism: Nicotiana tabacum (assembly GCF_000715075.1). Taxonomy (NCBI): domain Eukaryota; kingdom Viridiplantae; phylum Streptophyta; class Magnoliopsida; order Solanales; family Solanaceae; genus Nicotiana; species Nicotiana tabacum. Next base: position 151,958,082 of record NC_134086.1, on the reverse strand, counting down.
CTCAAAAGGATCACGTGACAGACCTCTGGTAAACTAGTCAACAAGCTGGTCACCTGAATTTATGTGGACGACATAAAGAACTTTGCTTTGAATCTTCGAGTGGACAAAATGGTAGTCAATTTCAATGTGCTTCATTCTGGAACGGAAGACTGGATTCCCATAGAGGTAAGTAGCACCAAGATTGTCACCAAAAAGTGTCGGAACATCATCTATAGCAATGGATAACTCTCGAAAAAGATTAATAATCCAGCAAAGTTCAGCAGTAGCAGAAACCACATCACAATACTCGGCTTCAGTCGAAGATCGTGCAATAGACCTTTGTTTGCGAGAACACCAAGATACTGGATTTTTGTCTATAAAAACAACAAAATCACTTGTTGAGCTCCAATCATCTTTGTTTCCCCTCAATCTATATCTGAATAGGCATGCAAAGTTTATGGAGAATTATGAGAAAGAAAGATCTCATGATTTGTCATGCCTTTAAGATAGTGCAAGACCTGCTTGAGAGAGGACCAAAGGCGTTCAGTTGGTCGGCTTGAAAACTGAGCAAGCTTGTTTACAAAAAATACGATATGAGGATGAGTGAATGGAAGATATTGGAGGAAGCCAAGGAGTGCTCGATAATGTGCCAGAACAGTAAAATAGGAGCTATTAGCAAGGCCTAGGTATGAGTGACTGAAAGTGGGATTGAAACTGCCTTGGCTTCAAGCAACTGAACATGTTCAAGGACATCCAAGATGTACTGATTTTGGGACGAGGATAGTCCTTCAGTGGTTCGGCATACCTATATGCAAAGAAAATAGTCCAGATCACCAAGGTCCTTCAAAGAAAACCTATTGCCAAGACGCTCAACAAATTAATTAATGGCAAGAGAAGAAGTACCGGTAATAATCAAGTCATCAACATAAATGAGTAAATATAATGAGACACCGAAGCATATATAAATAAATACGGAATTATCTAAGAGTGCCATAGTAAACCTGAGGCAAGCAAATATGATTTTAGTTTAGAAAACCATGCACGAGTTGCCTGCTTGAGGTCGTAAATGGCAGGGCGGCCCAATGGTAAAGCAAGTCAAGCAATTGCTTGAGGCCCCACATCTATGGGCCCAAAATTTCTAATTTTAACTAGTTGTATGTGGTCATTTTTCTTTTAAAAATATTTAGTATATCAAAGAAAAACACATTTTTCATGAAAAAATAATAATTTGGGACCGCTAGAGATATTGGGAACAGGAATAGTTACTTTTGGGATTCACCCTAAGGTCTAAAGGCCCTAAACTTTACGTGTGTATTCTTACCTCATTTATACACCATCATCATTATCACATGCCCTACATTACTTTTATCACTTTATTACTCTCTTTTCAAACTATATTTTACTTCAATCTTTTATATTCCTTTTGACCTCTCTACCCTCACAAGTTCATTGTCTCGTAAATCATTCTGTCAAATAAGAGAGCAGAAAACAATTGCCAACACTCTTTTTTTTTCAAGCTTTCCCCACGTTACATCTTTTGTTCTTAAGTATATATTGTCTTTTGTTTATTTATTAGAATTTTAATATATCAACAAGAAAATATGATTTCGCATATTTAAAACACCAAAAAAAGGGAAGAATTAAAACTTTAATACTATCCCAAAAAGAAGTTATTGATAAATTTTTAGCGACCTATAAAAATTTTGAATCAGAAAATATGGAAGAATTTATGGTAGTGAACAAATCACTAACAAAATTGAGCTAGACGATAATAAAATCCAAGAAGAAGAAGAAGTTGGTGAGAAATCAATCATAAATCTTTCAGAAAATCAGGAAATTCGAAGAGAATGGAATAATATCCTAGAACATATATGATCCTAGTAAAAAGATCGATAATAAGTAAAATATTAACACTTTTGTATCTCAAGAAAAAGTTAGAAAAATAAACTTTAAATAAAATTTTACTAAATTATTTTTTCTAATACCGAAAATTTAAGGCCCCTCGTTGAAGTATGACTTTAGGCCCCAAATATCATAGGGCCACCCTTGATAAATGGTTTTATATTTTGAATGGATTTTTACCTCCTATAGCAATGGTTAACACCTTATTTATTTTAAATAAATATCATTTAAAAAAATTATATTCTATAGATACCTTTTAAGGTTTATAGCAAAATATTTAATTTTGGTTACCTCCTAGCCCTAAGCCACTAAATACGCTAATCAGTTACACTATTTTCTTTCTCTCTCTACTTTGATACATCTCATTCTCTTCCCCATCCCATTAAATTTTCCGATCTCCTCCTCCTTCCACCGGATTTGTGCAAAGCCCACTTCAAAGATGTTGATTTCAAATTGTTTAATTCGTACGATACTTTTTTTGAAGTTGTTATTACTGTTGAAAAAGATGATGAGCCAACGCACACTTAATTATTTTTTGGGAACATAATGCGATAAGCATTTTGGCAAAATGCTCTTTGAACTTTATTTTATGGCCTTCCTAGATCACAAGTGTCTTTGTTCTTGGAATCCCAAATCTGTTAGAAGGGGTAAATCTCCATGTTTTGAGTTTTGGAGTTGCTCAAGTATATTTGTCTCTGCCATCTTCGGTTTGTTAGTAGAGACAAAGGTGTCTCCAGAGATGGTAAGCCTGGAGATATGGATGTTGTAGGATGATTTTCTGTTAATATATCTCAATGTATTTTCATGAATTTCATTGTATTCATTGCATTTTTTTTCATTGTAATTCAATGTATCTCGTTGTATTCCATGTATTTTATTGTATTCACTGTCTTTTTTCTAATTGTATTTCAATGTACCCCGGTGTATTCTATGCATTTCATTGTATTCACTGTCTGGCTATATGTCATGAATGTATTCATAAGTATTTTTTAATTAATATAATTTATGTATTCAGATGTATTATATAATTTCTCTGAAGATTGCTATGTTTTTGGAGTATTTTTTGGTTGAGAATCTTTTTTATAACTGAAAATATAAAATTTGTGTGTTATAATTGAGTTTGTTGAGTTATATTAGGAGTCTATTATGTTAATTGATTCGCTTTCTTTTTTACAAAACAGTGTAATCCCTTATTTCACGGCGTGAATACAGTCGAATACAATAATCTGTCCAGCTGTAATCCCACGTTTCACTCCATGAATACAGTCGAATACACTCGAATACAACAACTGATTAACTGGACTTCCCTGATTCACGCCTATTTTTGCTACTGTATTCATGAATACAATAGCTTAAATATATCAAATACATCTTCTAAACACATAAAAGGTATCTATAATCCGTAATATAACAAATGGTATCTATAGATGACTAACTATTACTAAAAAATTGTGATTTATGAAAATTTCCCTTATGAAGGAATTTTTACCTCCTATAGCAAAGGTTAACACCTTAATTATTTTAAATAAATATCATTTAAAAAAATTATATTCTATAGATACCTTTTAAGGTTCATAGCAAAATATTTAATTTTGGTTACCTCCTAGCCGTAAGCCACTAAATACGCTAATCAGTTACACTATTTTCTTTCTCTCTCTACTTTGATACATCTCATTCTCTTCCCCCATCCCATTAAAGTTTCCGATCTCCTCCTCCTTCCACCGGATTTGTGCAAAGCCCACTTCAGAGCAGGTTCACTCTCTATTTCAGCCGGTTTAAAATCTATGAAACATTTAATCCGGTTGGTTTCTCACCAAAAACAACAACCGCCGGTAGACTTACTGCACACTTAATTATTTTTTGGGAACATAATGCGATAAGCATTTTGGCAAAATGCTCTTTGAACTTTATTTTATGGCCTTCCTAGATCACAAGTGTCTTTGTTCTTGGAATCCCAAATCTGTTAGAAGGGTTAAATCTCCATGTTTGAGTTTTGGAGTTGCTCAAGTATATTTGTCTCTGCCAACTTCAGTTTGTTAGTGGAGACAAATGTGTCTTCAGAGATGGTGAGCCTGGAGATATGGATGTTGTAGGATGATTTTCTGTTAATATATTTCAATGTATTTTCATGTATTTCATTGTATTCATTATATTTGTTTTCATTGTTATTCAATGTATCTCGTTGTATTCCATGTATTTCATTGTATTCACTGTATTTTTGCTAATTGTATTTCAATGTATCCCGCTGTATTCTATGTATTTCATTGTATTCACTGTCTGACTATATGTCATGAATGTATTCATAAGGTTTTTTTTAATTAATATAATTTATGTATTCAGATGTATTATATAATTTCTCTGAAGATTGCTATGTCTTTTGGGGTATTTTTCGGTTGAGAATCTTTTTTATAACTGAAAATACAAAATTTTTGTGTTATAATTGAGTTTGTTGAGTTATATTAGGAGTCTATTATGTTAATTGATTCACTTTCCGTTTTACAAACAGTGTAATCCCCTATTTCACGGCGTGAATACAGTCGAATACAATAATCTGTCCAGCTGTAATCCCATGTTTCACTCCATGAATACAGTCGAATACACTCGAATACAACAACTGATTAGCTGGACTTCCCTGATTCACACCTATTTTTGCTACTGTATTCATGAATACAATAACTTAAATACATCAAATACATCTTATAACCACATAAAAAATATCTATAATCTGTAATATAACAAATGGTATCTATAGATGGCTAATTATTACTAAAAGATTGTGATTTATGAAAATTTCCCTTATGAAGGAATTTTTACCTCCTATAGCAAAGGTTAACACCTTATTTATTTTAAATAAATATCATTTAAAAAAATTATATTCTATAGATACCTTTTAAGGTTTATAGCAAAATATTTAATTTTGGTTACCTCCTAGCCCTAAGCCATTAAATACGCTAATCAGTTACACTATTTTCTCTCTCTCTACTTTGATACATCTCATTCTCTTCCACCATCCCATTAAAGTTTCCGATCTCCTCCTCCTTCCACCGGATTTGTGCAAAGCCCACTTTAGAGCAGGTTCACTCTCTACTTCAGCCGGTTTAAAATCTATGGAACATTTAATCCGGTTGGTTTCTCACCAACAACAACAGCCGTCGGTAGACTTACTGCACACTTAATTATTTTTTGGGAACATAATGCGATAAGCATTTTGGCAAAATGCTCTTTGAACTTTATTTTATGGCCTTCCTAGATCACAAGTGTCTTTGTTCTTGGAATCCCAAATCTGTTAGAAGGGTTAAATCTCCATGTTTGAGTTTTGGAGTTGCTCAAGTATATTTGTCTCTGCCAACTTCGGTTTGTTAGTGGAGACAAAGGTGTCTCCAGAGATGGTGAGCCTGGAGATATAGATGTTGTAGGATGATTTTCTGTTAATATATTTCAATGTATTTTCATGTATTTCATTGTATTCATTGTATTTTTTTTCCATTGTAATTCAATGTATCTCGTTGTATTCCATGTATTTCATTGTATTCACTGTCTTTTTTCTAATTGTATTTCAATGTATCCCGCTGTATTCTATGTATTTCATTGTATTCACTGTCTGGCTATATGCCATGAATGTATTCATAAGTTTTTTTAATTAATATAATTTATGTATTCAGATGTACTATATAATTTCTCTGAAGATTGCTATGTTTTTGGGGTATTTTTCGGTTAAGAATCTTTTTTATAACTGAAAATACAAAATATGTGTGTTATAATTGAGTTTGTTGAGTTATATCAGGAGTCTATTATGTTAATTGATTCACTTTCCGTTTTACAAACAGTGTAATCCCCTATTTCACGGCGTGAATACAGTCGAATACAATAATCTGTCCAGCTGTAAACTCATGTTTCACTCCATGAATACAGTCGAATATACTCGAATACAACAACTAATTAGCTGGACTTCCCTGATTCACGCCTATTTTTGCTACTGTATTCATGAATACAATAGCTTAAATATATCAAATACATCTTCTAAACACATAAAATGTATCTATAATCCGTAATATAACAAATGGTATCTATAGATGGCTAACTATTACTAAAAGATTGTGATTTATGAAAATTTCCCATTTCTTATTTCATGCATACACACTACCCTCCCCAGACCCCACTAAGTGGGATTATACTGGGGGTTGTTGTTGTTGTTGTTCTTATTTCATGCATTTTACCAAGCCCAATCCTAAAGCATGTAATTTAATTAAGTACTAGTGGTCTTGATCTTTTCCCAATTCCCACGTCCCAATTCCCATAAAAGGCATACGAACAGTAACAAACAAAGAAAGATGGATTCAAAACATGATAAGAGCTATAAGTCCGTCAAAACTAAAATTTAACTTTACCAATGGTGCAACCCAAAAATTATAAAATACTGAGATTGATTCACGCCTTCAGTCACGTAAAGAAAACCTTATTTTAGGTAAAAACAGTAAAATGTAACTTACCAACTGCAACTATAAAACATGGATATTATAATTTCATTTCCAACAATAAGAAGCTCACTAATCCAACTTTGAATTGTCACACAATTGTAACCAGATAAGACAGTCCTGCTTTGAACTTCATATACGCAAACTAAGACAAGTGATTGTCGCATGCTAGACTCTTGAAGCAAGAAACTGAATCAATAAGCTAATTCTTGATATTTTCGATGGTCGATGCCATAGATTGAAACAGAGATATTCAAATCCTTTCAGATAGCAAAGTAACTTCTAGTTTTTAGGTTTTATTCTAGTATCTCTAACAGAATATGATCAACAAACTGCCGATTTTAACACATAATCAAGAAAACCTGACAATGAACACTAATTCGAAGTTCGAACTCAAGTAGGTGGAATTTTTTAGCTTATCTTTGGAATCCTTAAAGATGACAGCCATAACCAATTCAAACCATACTACAGAGGCACAAACAGATCTTTATCAACAAGTAAATTAGGACAATCTCAAGCGACGAATCAGTTGAAATTCAAGCAAGAAGATTAATTGAACACACCGCATATTCGTGTAAGACTCGATGCAATCGAATGCTAATTCAATAATCACAAAATTAAATCAAATTGCAGTCCAATATTTCCAAACAAACAGATTCAAAACCCTAAGCACTTAAACATGAAAGTAAAGCAGAATCCAAGTAATGAAAGGAAAATTAAATCTAACAAAAATTAAATGAGACAGGAAAGGAAATGAACCTGTTACGTTGAAGTTCATCTAATTAACAGAAGAAAAATCAGTAAATACACACTTCTTTGATCCTAAAACTCCGACGAGAAATATCGACAGAACGAACAAAATGATCGCGATTAAGACCACGAACAAACCTCGGACGGCTGCTTCAACTCCAAAACCAACTCAAACGAACTCCACGTTTCAGACAAAAATTGAAATTCCAGGGAAGAAAAGGGATTAATTTTTTTTTTGTGTGTGTTTTTCTGATTTTGAAGTCTAATTCAAGCTAGATGAAACTGACTTTTTCTTTTTATATATGAAAATAAACTAACCAAAAATCAACAAAGAAAAAATGTGGAAAATTAAAAACTGAAACCCCAGTTTTTCTAATTTTCTCTTGATTCCTCCTTTTTTTGGTTCAAAGAACCACCTATTTATACTTGAGCTCACAAGCTTCTTCTTGTTCTCTAAGAAATTCGAAAATCCGTAAAAGAAATTCCAAAAATCCTAAAGACATAATCGGAAAATCTCTTCTATTGGTGAGATAAGATAAATGGAGGGAGTAGATGGAGTGCAACTCAATCCTACGCACCCCATTTTTCCTATTTTCGCCTAAAAGAGATAAATATGAAATGAAAAATAAAAAGAAAAGGTGTCTTTCATGATTAGGAACACGTGGAGGAAGAAGAAGAAGGGGTAGAAGGGGGGACCATGGGGGAACCAGTGAGTTAACTCGCCGAAACCCGGCGAGTTTTGAGTGGGGTGCGGCGACAGAAGGTGGAAGAGGGGAGGGGGCGTCGTTTGGTTAGGATAGAGATAGGGTTTTGTTATATTAGGTTTATATACTTAGGTGTGGTGGATAATAACCATTGGATGATGTGGGGGTAAAGGGCAAGGATTGAATGGGGAGATAGGGGCAGGTCGATCCGTTTTAGACGGGTCACAGGTTGGGTAAGGGGAAAAGGAATGGGCTCCCCCAATCTGGGCTCAAATTTGGGCTAAATTTGGTCTTCTTCAATTGAACCAAGACAAAACTAGCCTTAAAAAAAATTCATTCTATTTTTTTCCTTCTTTTTTTTAAGAATAATAAAATACTAATTGGCTTTAACTAAACCAAATATATATATATTAAAAGTGGAACTATATTATATACATATATATATATATATATATATTTTTCAAAGATTATATTAAAGTAAAATTAGAGAGAGACAGCGAAATTAGAATAACATCGCTACAAAAAGACTAATGATATTAAATTATATTAAAATATGAAAATATATGTATAAATATGAGAAATATTATAAATGCGGAACTATTTTTTTTTTCAAATTTATGTTTTGAAATTTAAAAATAAAATAGACTAAAATTGTGTAATAACTCAAGTAAATATTTTAAAAGTAATAAAATACTAAAACTAAATTTAAAATTTGTGCAGGTCAAAAATTACGTGCTTATAGGGAAGGATAAAGAGTTAAGAGACTCCCCATGTGGTCTCAGTCTGCATGGCATCCGCAGCACCCTCGGTCTCCTCTAACTGTATCTCATCATCACCTGGCTGAGGGATAACAGGGTTACTGAGCATCTGGATCATCTCCTTAGCAGTGTGGGCAGTAGCATCCGGCTCCTTAGACTGGCCGGCTACTGCATCTGATGCCTTGGGTACTGCTGGTGCTGCCTGTGTTGCTGGGACTGCTGGCTCCATAAGCAAGTCAAGTGGTAGATCTCTTGCAGATGCTATCTTGGCAATCTCTTTTATCAATCTCTCCACTGACTTCTTCGACGCTGGAGACTTTCGCATCTTATTCATTTGCTTTCCCAACTCCTCAATGACCTTCCCATGCACCACGAGAGTCTCCATAATGGTCTTTTGGTTGTCCAGATTCTTCTTCAATGTTTCCTCCACTAACGGAGGTACATGTGATGTTGCTGGGCAGGGGAATGTGCTGCAACAACACTGAATATGTCAGACAGGCTTGAAGTAGCTGCCTGCATCCAGTTATTGAGACTCATCAATATTTGGGAGACGTGCAGCATAGTGTGTGGATAAGTGGATGAAACGACCACTGATAATTGAGCTGATGGTCTAGAAGAAGAAGGTGGTGGCATGGTTGTTGTCCCAGTGGATGGACCGGCTGCTGTGGAAGGCTCAGCAGCTGAATTAGTAACTACTATCATTGGCTCCTTAGACAGGCAAGCGGAGGTAGTTTCCTTACCCTTGAACTTCGGGTTGTTAATGCCATGTAGGTGGTACCATGAGAAAGGCTTCTTGGCCTTTACTTTTGTATCATACTACCTCGGCTCCACCTTTTGATCATTAAATATTCTGTGAGGAAGTTAGGGTATGGGTATGATCTTTCATCTTTCTGTACAGCCAATGTAATGTTGGTGGACATGATGGAACCCACATTGATCGGATACCCAGCCATAATCGAAACCACGAGGACTGCTTGGGGAAGTGAGAGGTTGTTCTCATTTAAGCACGGATCAATACGGCTACACACGAAGGTTTGCCACCCTTTATCTTCAAAATTTACGGTGGCCTGGACTATGGGAACCCCTGCTGTGAGCCACGGGGGTGGTGGTCCTTGAGCAGCCAAAATCTCGGCTAGCCACGTGCGAGCTGCAGCACCTATAGCAAGCTTTTCCAAATATTGGATTGCCTCCACTTATTCAAATCCCACATATGAGTTCAAAGCATAGGAGTCGAATCAGATTTTTAGATTTCGCACCTTTGTTATCTTTGTACCCTTCTTTATGTGAGCCACATTGGCATAAAATTCTTTAACCAAGTGCTCATTTGCGTCGATGACACTTTGGGGAACCATTTCCATCCCTTTCGCTCCTGGAACTGTCTAAGGACATTTGGATTGTGAATGTCCAAATCCTTCATCAAGAATTGTTGCTCAAGTGTGAGCAATCTCTGGGGTCACCACTCTCTGAATCTATTGAAGGCAATTAAACTGACGAATTTGTCTTCCCATATCTCTATTCTCCTTGACCTCTCAAGGCCGCCCACTCGAGTGTCACCTCCTCTCCCATCATTCACGACATCTTCATCATCATCTACATTGATTGGTGCAGCTGGGGCATGTGAGGAAGAGGGCTCAGAATCTTGGCTACCCTCTTCCAAACCTTTAGAAGAACTAGCAGCGGAAGAGGATTCATCTACCAAGTGGAATCTACCCGGGACTTGTTGAGATTGGGTATCAGGCATTGCTTGCACAGAGTTACCCTTAGAAGCTTCCCTTGGTAGGAGATACTCACTGGACTCGGGGGGTTCAGGAACTATGTTGGCGGTTGCTTTCTTGCTTATGGCTCTCTAAAAGGCAAGTGGTAGGATACTCTTGCCTCGGCCTCGGCCTCGGGAGGGCTCACCCATCCCTTTTGATGCATCACCTCTGCCCTATGATCTAACCATTGTCTGCAACACATAACTGGTAATCATTTAGAATTAAATCTCATAGTGTATACAGATGCATGCTTGATAGTTGCAGTAAAGCAGACTTAGAAGAGGCAGTGCAGACCTTACAAAATTGAGTGCGGTCGCAGAGTGCCAAGTGCAGCCCGCAAATTTTTAAAGTGCGGTCGCACAGCTTGTTATGCGGACCGCACAATTTTGAGTGCAGCCGCATAAGCCCAGGTTCAGACTACTGGGTCTCTGATCATTTAACAGTGCGAACCGCATAATTTTCACTATGACCGCATCATTTCCCTATGGACCGCATATTTTTGAGTGCAGTCCGCACAATTCAAGCACACAGATGCCCAAACTTAGAGAACTGTAGACCGTACAAAAATGTGTGTGGCTGCACAGTTTGAATTTTACGCGGTATTACGCTAGGGTTCATGCAATTTTTCACAAATTAGATATAGTTTGCACAAATTGACAAGATTAGTGGTCTACCCAGCCCCTAATAAACATATACGAAGCTACCCATATGATTCTGAAGCACATTTGATATTTTTAGACCTAAAAATAACTAAACTAATCAAAGAAAATAAAAAAGATTAAGAAGAACCAACAAAAATTTAACATACCAGTAATGAATGATGCAGGTGAGAATCTAACTTGATAAAATGAGGAAAGATTTAGAACTAATGGGATATGCATTATGTTTGCTTACAGAAGTCAGAGAGCGTTAAGTGTGAATAGTGGTGAAAAGCCTTATTTATAGGTTGACCCAGTCAGTCAAAAATGAAGCTGAGTGCAGCCGCACAATTTTGAGTGCGGTCCGCACTCTTTACCTGAACATTTGATGAGCTCTGTGGTCCGCACAAAAGTGAGTGCGGCCATAGAATTTTTGCGGACCATACTATTTTGTGTACAGCCGCAAAGTGTCAATGAAATTTGACAGGCCAATCTTCAGAGAGAATGCATTTTTGGTCTTCCAGTTGTGCGACCGCACACAAAATTGTGCGGCCGCAGAGTGATTGAGCGGTCCGCATAATTCTGGTGCGGTCCGAATTTTTGTGATACTTAATCAATTTTTCTTGCACAGTCCCTGAAATGCACATCCATTCCTGCATACACTTCAAAACTAGTTAGCACAAAACAAAGCCTATCTAATCTAAAGAAGAAAACAAGAAAAAGAAAAAGACACATGGGTTGCCTCCCAAGAAGCGACTGATTTAACATCGTGGCATGATGCAGATTACCAATCATTTGAAATTGAAAACCGCCATAATGTGTCCATCATCAACCTTGCCAAGATAACCTTCTTTAACTTGCCCGGAAATATTCGTAACTAGGAATTGAACAATAGCACAAGATCACCTTCTTTAAACTCCTTGTTGTGGATGTACTTTTCATGGAGGTACTTCATCTTCTCCTTGTAAAGGAATGAGCTTGTGTAGGCATTATACCGAAATTCATCTATCTCATTCAATTGTGACACCCTTAGGTTTGCGGCGACATTCCACTCAAGGTTCAACTTCTTCAAATCCCACATGGCCTTATGCTCAAGTTCCACCGGAAGATGACACGCCTTCCCAAATACCAATGGATATGGAGACATCCCAATCGGTATTTTGTAGGCCGTCCTATAAGCCCAAAGAGCACCATCAAGTTTTCTTGACCAATCCGTCCGGTTGGCATTCACAGTCTTTGACAAAATACTCTTGATCTCCCGGTTGGAGACTTCAACTTGTTTGCTTGCTTGAAGATGGTAGGGGGTCGAGACTTTCTGAGTGACACCATACTTGGTGAGTAAGGTATCAAAAGCCTTGTTGCAAAAATGCGAACCCCCGTCACTAATAATGGCCCTAGGAGTACCGAATCTTGTGAAGATGTCCTTCTTCAAAAATGCCCCCATACTTCAAGCTTTGTTGTTGGGTAAAGTCGCGGCTTCAACCCATTTTGACACATAGTCCACAACTACCAAAATGTAAGTGTCCCATAAGAGCTCACGAACGGTCCCATGAAATCAATACACCAAACATCAAAGATATCAATTTCCAAGATGGTGGTGAGGGGCATCTCATTCTTCTTAGAAATCCTACTGGTGCTTTGACATTCATCACAATGCTTGACTAGATCACTAGCATCCTTGTAGAGAGTAGGCCAATAGAATCCACAACTCAACACTTTTGTAGCCGTTCTCGCTCCACCATGGTGACCACCATACGGTGAAGAGTGGCAAGCCTCAAGAATTCCCATTTGTTCTTCCTTTGGCACACATCTTCGGATCACACCATCGGTACATATCCGGAAAATATATGGCTCATTCCAATAATAGTCAAGGCATTCCTGTTTGAGCTTCTTCCTTTGGTTTGAAGAGAATTCATTCGGTACAATGCCGCTCACAAGATAATTGGTTAAATTGGCAAACCACAACATCCCGATCATTGAAATGGCTAGCAATTGCTCGTCGGGAAAGGAATCATTGATCTAAAGGCCGTCATGTGGCCTCCCCTCCTCCTCCAAACGAGACTAGTGGTCCGCCACTTGGTTTTTACTACCCTTGCGGTCTTGAATCTCTAGATCAAACTCTTGCAATAAAAGCACCCACCACATCAATCTTGCCTTATAATCTTTCTTACTCATCAAGTATCGAAGCGACGCATGGTCGGTGTGAACAATCACCTTTTTTACCTATCAAATACAGGCAGAGCTTCTCTATAGCAAAAACAATAGCAGGTAGCTCTTTTTCGGTCACTATATAATTGACTTGGGGATCATTCATGGTCTTGCTAGCATAGTAGACCGAATGGAAGATTTTGTTGATACATTGCCCCAAAACTACTCCAACCGCCACATCACTAGCGTCACACATGAGCTTAAAAGATAAGCTCCAATCCGGTGCGGTGATAATAGGAGTAGTAGTCAACTTGAACTTGAGCAATTCGAATGCCTTCATGCAATCTTCATTGAAATGGAACTTGGCATCCTTCTCCAAAAGTTTACACAAAAGGTTTACCACCTTGGAAATGTCCTTGATGAATCGGCGATAGGACCCCGCATGACCGAAGAAGCTCTTCATTCCCTTCACGGATGTAGGGGAGTTTGGAGATCACCTCAATTTTGGCCTTGTCGACCTCAATACCATGCTTTGAAATTTTGTAGCCGAGGACTAGGCATTCATCGACCATGAAGTGACATTTCTCCCAATTCAACACCAAATTTGTCTCCTCACATCTAGCTAAGACTCTATCCAAATTGTTCAAGCAATCTTCAAAGGAATTCCCAACCATGGAGAAATCATCCATGAAGGCCTCAAGAATATCCTCTACCATGTCTATAAAAATAGCCCTCATACACCGTTGAAAAGTCACATGTGCATTACACAAACCAAATGGCATCTGCGAAAAGGTGAAAGTACCATATAGACAAGTTAAAGTGGATTTCTCTTGGTCCTCGGGAGTAATAAGGATTTGATTGTAGACGGAGTATCCATAAAGGAAGCAATAAAAAGCATATTCGGCCAACCTATCAAGCATTTGATCAAGAAATGGAAGCGGGAAATGATCTTTCCGAGTGACTTTGTTGAGTTTCCTATAGTCCATGCATACTCTCCACCCGGTGACAGTTCTTGTGGGGATCAATTCATTCTTGTCATTTGTTCACATTTCATTGGAGAGGTCCACGAGTTATTGGAAATGGGGTAAACAACCCCGGTATCCAACCACTTCATTATCTTCTTCTTTACCACCTCTTGCATCGCTTCATTTAGCCTCCTTTGATGTTCAACGGATGATTTAACACCCTCCTCCAAAATAATCTTGCGCATGCAAAAGGCGGGGCTAATGCCCCGGATATCTGCCAATGTCCATCCGATTGCTCTTTTCCTCCTTTGTAGTACCTCCAATGTGGACTCTACCTGCATGTTAGTTAAACAAGAAGAAAGTATAGCCAATAAAGTATAAGAAGGGCCAAGGAATTCATACCTGAGATGTAGAGGAAATGGCTTTAACTCTAAAGTGGGAGGCTCCTCGATTGAGGGCTTTGTTGGAGGAGTCTTCCGATTTTCAAGATCCAAAGATAGCTTGCGGGGTTCATAAGTGTACGAACTCATTCTTGCAATGCATTCATACACTCCACATAGCCTTCTTTCTCCTCAACATCATCAAGGTTGAGCAAAACGGCTTCCAAATTATCCTCTACCTTCATTGTGGCACTAACATCATCAACAATCACGTCGGTGACCAAATCCATGAACGAACACACTTCATTACTAGTCGGTTGCCTCATAGATTTTCACACATAAAAGACCACATTTTCGTCACCCACCCAGAAAGTGAGCTCATCGGCTTCCATATCGACAAGAGCCTTCCCCGTAGCAAGGAAAGTTCTACCCAAAATGATAGGCACCTTATAGTCCACTTCACAATCAAGAATCACAAAGTCCGACGGGAGGATGAACTTGTCAACTCAAACCGACACATCATCAATAATGCCCAAAAGTCTCTTCATTGTACGATCCTCCATTTGCAACCTCGTAGATGTGGATCTTGGTTGCCCAATTCCCAAAGTTTTGAGCATCGAATAGGGCATCAAATTGATACTTGCCCCAAGAACACATAAAGCTTTGGAAAAGTCAGCACTCCCAATAGTGCAACAGATTGTGAAAGCATAAGGATCTTTCAATTTCGGAGCCATTGAGTGCACAATAGCACTCACTTGATATGTCATCTTGATCATCTCACTGTTAATTGATCTTTTCTTGGTCACCAAGTCCTTTATGAACTTTGCATAACCCGACATTTGCTCTAAAGCCTCAACCAATGGTACATTGATATACAAACTCTTCATCATGTCAATAAACTTTTTGAATTGGTTCTCACTATTTTGCTTTGCAAGCCTTTAAGGTTATGGAGGAGGAAGCCTTGGCATTGGTGCCGTAGCCTTCGGCACTACCGGTTCCGGCATGTCAATCACGTGTTCCCTAGACGGGTTCACTTCTTCTTGCATCTCCTCCACATTTTCATCAATATCAATTCTCACTTCTTCATTAGCTTGAACCACATTGCTTGGAATTTCATCTTCTTGACCCACAACATCTTCATCCACAATTCTTCTTTGATTTGAGATGGTTGCATCTCCACTTTTCCACTTCTTGTAGTCACAGCCATATCATGTCCCGTATTATTCCCACCCTTTGGGTTCACCACCGTATCACTAGGTAGTGCCCCCTTAGGACGAGTGTTCAAAGCTTGCGATATTTGGCCTAATTAAACTCCAAACTTCGAATAGAGGTGTTGTCAGAGGCTAGTTGAGCATCTGAATTGACAATCTTCTCCATCATTTGTTTAAACATGTTCTCAATTCTATCCATTTCATTGTTAGAAGAGCTCAGACCTTGAGGAGGATAGGGGTGGATTTCTCGGTTATTGGAACATCGGGGGTCTTTAAAAACCCGACCCTCCGTTGTTGTTGTTGTTGTTCCACCCTCCTTGGTTATTGCCTCCCCAATTGCTTCGATTGTTGCCACCCCAATTGCCTTGATTATTGCCTTCACAATTACCTTGGTTAGCTTGATTATTCCAATTGCCTTGATTATTGTTACTACCACTCCAATTGCCTTGGTGGCCTTGGTTGTTCCAATTTCCTTGATTTCCTTGTGACCTCAATTGTTGTTGATTTTGTCTTTGAGCATTGTTTCTTTGGCCTTGATAATTATTAACATATTGCACTTCTTCTTCTTGCTCATTGAATGAATCGCCTTGATCATAACCATTATCATCTTGCATGAATTGCTCCGGACGGCTTTGAATTTGTTGACCTTGTTGTCGTCTCTTGTTTATAAGCATATTCACACCTTCCATCGCATTTACTTGTTTCGGCCTTTGAACTTGTTTAAGCTGAGCTTTGGCCAATTGATTCATTGTAGTTTTCAACTCGGCGATAGCTTGCCCATGATCATGTAGTTCCTTGTGAAGGTAAATTACATTAGGGTCACCTTGAGGAACATTGGCTCTACTTTTCCATGCCGATAAGGTATCCGCCATCTCATCAAAAATTTCACAAGCTTCAGCATAAAGAGTGTTCTTGAAGTTCCCACCAGCAAGTTGATTTACCATACATTGATTTGTTGTATTGATCCCTCTGTAGAAGGTTTGTTGGATCATGGCCTCGGTCATATCATTATTCGGTCACTCTTTAACCATGGTACAATATCTTTCCCAAATCTCGTGCAATGGCTTATTGGGTTCTTGCTTGAACCCGAGAATCTCATCTCGAAGTGTAGACATATGCCCTAAAAGAGAAGAATTTGTCAATAAATTTCTCCTCTAACTCATCCCATGTATGGATGGAATGATTGGGCAATCTCTCTAACCAGTCCAATGCATTTCCCCATAGAGAAAAGGGAAATAGCCTCAACTGCAGCGCATCCTCAGAGATATTGGTTTTCTTGCTCCCCCAACAAGTATCGACGAACCCTTTGAGATGCTTGTAAGCATTTTGACTCGGAGCCTCGGTGAAGAATCCCTGTTACTCATGTAGTGTAAGCATCACATTGGTGATTTGGAAGTTGCCCACCCTAATGCACATGCATTAGGGTGGTAAAGGTGGGGGAGGGACGGACTATAGCATATGCATAACCCTCGTTCGGCAATACCAAGTGTGCCGCCGCTCTTGGTAGAGGTGGGGGAGGGACGGAAACAATATCTTGAGGCGGTCTGCCTTACCTATTTGCTTGAAGTTCGGGAAGAACCTCATCTCCTTGATCATCGTCCGCTTCCTCCCCCAATGGCACATTTTCGAAGGGCTCGTTGTTGAGAGCCATTCTCGTATCTATAATCAATTCAAAAACAAAGTTAGTGACCCGGAAGGAAAAGAAGACAAATCACACAAAAACCTAGATATATAACTAAATCTGTTTAACTCCCCAGCAACGATGCTAAAAATTTGATGCCGCCCAAACTCACACCACAAATATAGGTTGTGAGGCGTTCGAAGCAATAATAAAAACCCAATGCAAGTCGGGTCGAATCCACAGGGAGTTAGATATAGGATTAAGTATATGTATAGACTAGGTGTATGATGTGCCCAATATTGTACTTCCACATATTTGGTTGTTTCTTTCTACTTCTATTGATTATGTTAATGTTTGCAAATGAAAAGCTAAGATACAATATTTTTGGTTTTGTTGTTTTTCGAGTTGATAAAAGGTCTAGGGTCGTGACTTCCACCTAGGTGGTTACGTAACGAGTTGTAAACTCTAGGGTAAGTTTGATTGGTCGGGGTTATAATATAGCAATCACATGCAATTACCCACTCAATATCTCTCGGTGGTTAGAGTGATTCTGCCCAATTTGGCTTTCTCAAGTCCAAATGGGTATTGCACAAAACAAGTGATAAATGCTCAAGTCGGGTCTTACTATCTCTAGATTTAATCCTTTAATTGGGGTTATCAACTTCTTGAGTTCACCCCAATTTCTTGTTAACCAAAATTTCCTAGACTTAGACTTTCTTTCTCAAGTAGAGACTAAGTCAATTAGGCATGAATCAATGTTTGCAACCATTAACTCTTTAATTCAAGCAAGAACTAGGCTAAATATTACTAACCCAATCACAAACAATCCCTAAATCAAACACCCATTAAGTACCCACACTAGGGTTGGGTCACAACCCTAGCTAAAAATTTAGCTACTCATAGAAAATGCAGAAATTAAAGAAACAATTAAGATGAAATCTATAATAAAAGATTAAGGGAAGAGAATCTAATGTTAAAATACTAAACTAATACAATGTTACCCAATATAGTAAAGAAAAATGGCTCAGGTGCTCTCCCAAAACAAACATAACCTAAAAATGACAAAAAGTTCTATTTATACTAAGCTAAATATATCTGACAAAATTGCCCTTGTGGAGGTTGTGCGGCCGCATAATTATGTGTGCGACCGCACAATGAGACTTGGCTTGACAGGTTCCAGTTCTGCGGCCACACAATTCTGGATTGCGGCCGCACTCATTCAACTTTTGCGGACCGCACATTTATGAGTGTGGCCGTGCTCTTGCTTCTACAGTCGCACAATTATAGTGCCGTCCGCACTTCTTAATCTTGGGCTTTGGCTGTGTGAGACTTCTACGGACCTCATAAAAATGAGTACGGCCACGCTCTTGATTATATGGCCGCACAAAAATGGTGCGGTTCGCATTTCTTCTTGAACTTAAAATCCCATCTATCTGATCTTTGTCTTCTACGGCCGCACCAGAATTGTGCGGTCCGCACTTTGCATGTCATTTCTTGTCAAAGGTTTTCTTCATGATGTGTGGTCGCACTCAATATT
Source organism: Nicotiana tabacum (assembly GCF_000715075.1). NCBI lineage: Eukaryota > Viridiplantae > Streptophyta > Magnoliopsida > Solanales > Solanaceae > Nicotiana > Nicotiana tabacum. Next base: position 151,939,257 of record NC_134086.1, on the reverse strand, counting down.
GTGCGGTCTGCACAATGCCCTTTTAGCCTTATTTCTGTCCTTGTCCAAAATTACTCATTCTTGAGTTGATTTTCATCTCTTTAGCTCATGTTCTATCATTCCTGCAAGCAAGCACATTTCATTAGTTTTCGGGAGTACCTTTAAGAAATTTTGCTCTAAAACAAAAGTATTATAGAGCAAATAAGTAGTCAAAATCCCTACTTATCACAGGGTCGTGTTTGTGTGCCTAAAGTGTATGGACTTCGTGAGTTGATTATTGAGGATGCCCATAGTTCCCAGTATTCTATTCATCCGGGCACCACCAAGATGTATCAGGAATTACGGCAGTATTATTGGTGGAGGAGAATGAAGAAGGATATAGTTGCATATGCATCTCGGTGTCTAAACTGTCAGCAAGTAATGTACGAGCATCAGAGGCCTAGTGGTTTGCTTTAGAAGATAGAGATTCCTGAGTGGAAGTGGGGGGGTGTCACTTATAGATTTCGTTGTTGGACTCTCATGGACTCATAGGAAGTTCGATGTAGTTTGGGTCATTATGGATAGGCTGATCAAGTCAGCACATTTCATTCCTGTGGCAGTTACCTATTCTTCAGAGCAGTTGGTAGAGATTTATATCCCCAAGTTGATAAATAGGGATTTTGACTGTTTATTTGCACTTCTCTACTTGCGTTTTAGCTCAAAATTTCTTAAAGGTATTCCCAAAAACTAATGAAATGTGCTTGTTCGCATGAGTGTTTGAATATGAGCTAAAGAGATGAAAATCAACTCAAGAAGGAGTAATTTTGGATAAGGACAAAAACAAGGCTAAAAGGGCGTTGTGCGAACCGTATAATATTGAATGCGACTGCAGATCATGAAGAAAGCCTTTGACAAGAAATGCTCTACATAGTGCGAACCACACAATTCTGGTGCGGCCGCAGAAGATAAAGTTCAAAGAGATGGGATTTTAAGGTCAAGAAGAAATGAGGACCGCACCATTTTTGTGCGGCCGCATAAGCAAGAGCGCTGCCGCACTCAAAAATGTGCGGTCCGCAGAAGTCCCACAATGGCAAAGCCCAAGGTCAAGAAGTGCGGACAACACTATAATTATGCGGCGCGCACTCATAAATGTGCAGTCCACAGAAGTTCAAGGAGTACGGCCGCAAACCAGAATTGTACGGCCAGAGAACTGGAACCTATCAAGCCAAGTCTCAATGTGCGGACCGCACACATAATTGTACGGCCACACAACCTTTGCAGGGGCAATTTTGTCAGATATTTTCAGCTTAATATAAATAGAACTTTTTATCATTTTTAGGTCAAGTTTTGTAAGTTGGGAGCACCTGAGCCATTTTTATTTACTGTATTGGGTAACATTGTACTAGATTAGCTTTTAAACATTAGATTTTCTTTCCTTAATCAAGTATTATGAATTCTATCTTAGTTTCTTCTTTAATTTCTTCATTTTCCATGAGTAGCTAAACTCTTAGCTAGGGTTGTGACCCAATCATAGTATGGGTACTTAATGGGTAATTGATTTAGGGCTTATTTATGATTGGGTTTATGATATTTAACCTAGTTCTTGCTTGAATTTGAGAATTGATGGTTGCAATTATTGATTCATGCCTATTTGATTTAGTCTCTACTTGAGAAAGAGAGACTAAGCCTAGGAAAACTTGGCTAACTAGGAATTGGGGTGAACTCAAGAAATTGATAACCTCAATTAAAGGGTCGAACCTAGAGATAGTAAGACCCGACTAGAGCATTTATCACTTGCTTTGTGGAATACCCGTTTGGTCTTGAGAAAGCTAAATCGAGAAAATTACTCAAATTACCGAGAGGTATAGAGTGAGTAATTCAATGTGATTGCTATATTGTATCCCAATCAACCAAACATGCCCTAAAGCTCTAAATCCGTTAGGTAACCAACTAGGTTGAAATTGCAACCCTCGATCTTTCATAACTTGAAAAACAACCAAAACCAAAAATACTATCTCTTAGCTCTACAATTACAATCAATAACTTAAAATTAGAAGTAGAAAAAACAATTGAAAATGTGGAAGTGTAATTTGGGGCACATCATACAGTCACACTAGGTGTATACCTAATCCAAAATCTAACTCCATATGGATTTGACCCCGACTTGCGTTGGGTTTTTATTATTGCTTCTTTCGCCTCACAACATATATTTGTGGTATGAGTTTGTGCAATATTATATGCCCGCGTCTATCATTTCTAATCGAGGTACGTAGTTCACCTCGCATTTCTGGAAGGCAGTATAGCGTGAGTTGGACACACAGGTTGAGTTGAGCACAATATTTCATCCTCAGACAGACGGACAGTCCGAGCGCATTATTCAGATATTGGAGGATATGCTCTGCGTTTGTATTGTTGACTTCGGAGGCTCTTGGGATCATTTCTTGCCACTTGCGGAGTTCGCCTACAACAAAAGCTATCAATTGATCATCCAGATAGCCCACTATGAGGAATTATATGATAGACGGTGTCGATCGCCGGTTGGATGGTTTGAGCCGGAGGAGTCTTGGTTATTGGGTACAGATTTGGTACAAGATGCCTTGGATAAGGTTAAGATCATTCAGGATAGACTTCACACAGCTCAGTCCATGCAGAAGTGTTTTGTCGAACGTAAGGTTCGAGATGTTGCATTCATGGTCAGAGAGAGTGTTGCTCCGTGTGTCACCCATGAAGGGTGTAATGAGATTTGGAATAGAAGGGCAAGTTGAGCCCTAGATACATGAGATCTTTTGAGATTCTTCAGAGAGTGGGTGAGGTGGCTTACATACTCGTATTGCCACCTAGTTTGTCAGCAGCTCATCCGGTATTCAATGTGTTCATGCTCCGAAAGTATCACGCCGATCTGTCCCACGTGCTAGATTTTCAGCTATGTCTAGCTGGACAAGGAATTGACCTATTAGGAGGAGCCAATGGCTATTCTAGCTTGGCAGGTTCGTTAATTGAGGTTGAAGAATTATCCTTTAGTTCGGGTAAGTGGAGATGTCATCCCATCGAGGCAAATACTTGGGAGTCCGAGTCGGACATGCGAAATAGATATCCCCACCTTTTCACCATCCCAAGTACTTTTCTATATCTGTTCGAGGACAAACGCTTATTTTAGAGATGGAGAATGTGATGACCTGACAGGTCATCTCATGTTTCGAAGCCTAATTCTATGATCTGAAGCCTTAAAAATGATGTTTTAGCCTTTCTCGATTTGCATGCGTAGTCCGAACGTCTTTTCGGAAAGCTTTTATGTTAAAAATAAGAAATTTTGCCTAAAACTTCATTTGAGTTGACTTTGGTCAATATTTTTGGTAAAAGAACTAGGATTTGTATTTTGACGGTGACGGTGGGTCTATACCATGATTTGGGGCTTGGGCGTATGCCCGGAATCGAAATCGGAAGTCCCTAGCCCAAGATATCGAACTTTGTAAAAATTTGATAGTTAAAGGCTAAATGCATTTGAAATATTTGACTTTTGGATATCGGGACCATATTTTGTTTTCGGAACCCGGTATAGGTCCAATACCATATTTATTACTTGTCTGTGAAATTTGGTAAGAAACGAAGTTGGTTTGACGTGATTCGGATGTCTAGTTGAGAAATTAGAAGTTTCAAAGTTTTCTTGAAAATTTCATTTGATTTGGTGTTCAATTCGTAGTTCTAAGTATTATTTTGGTGATTTGATCGTGCGAGCAAGTTCGTATGATGTTTTTAGACTAGTGTGAACTTTTGGTTTAGAGTCCCGAGGGCTCGGGTGAATTTTAGATAGGCTACGAAGTGAAATTTGACTTGGAGAAATTGCTGGTGCATCTGATCTTATTGCAGGCCTCTGATCTCGCATTTGCGAGATCAGACATCTCATTTGTGACCTCTGAGAGGTTTGCATTTGCGAGTTTCTCATCGCAAATGCAAAGAGAAGCTGGGTCACACAGGTTTCGCATATGCGAAATATTCTTCGCATTTGCGATGTGGGTCAGGGGACGACATTCTTCGCATTTGCGACGATTGTGTCGCATTTGTGGTCCCATCAGATTTCGCATCTGCAACCAGTCTTGCATTTGCGAAGATAGTAGATATGCGATGGTTCCTTCGCATTTGCGGGATTTGCATTTGCGAAGCCCAGGTCGCATTTGCGACATCTGCAGCTGGGTAAATATGACTTAGACAGAATTTTTCTCTCATTCTTCAAATTTTCAAAACCCAAAACCTTAGAGGCGATTTTCCAAAAACTTCTTCTTCCCCAATCCGTTGGTAAGTGATTCTAACCTAGTTTCTTTCAATCTTTCATTACATATCACGAGATTTCAACCTAAAGTCTAAGGTTTTCATGGTGGAATTGGGGATTTTTGGGTAGAAACTAAAGATTTGAAAAATTGGGGATTTAGACCTCAAATTGAGGTCGGATTCCAAAACCAATTATATATCCGGGCTCGGGGTAAATGCGTAATCGGATTTTGGTCCGAATTTCGGGTTTGAACCAAGTGGGCCCGGATGTTGACTTTTTCAATAATGGCATAAATTGAATGCTTTGCAATCATGGGTAGTTCCTAAGGCTTTATTTAAATTGTTTGGTTGGTAATTTGCTAGATTCTATTGGTCTGGAGGCTTGTTTGAAGGGAAAAGCCATGGTTGAACTTTGAGTTTGGCCGTTGGAGCGAGGTAAGTGTTATAGTTAACCTTGACTTGAGGGATTAAGTTTTATTTGCCTATTTGTTACGTGTTTGAATGTTGGGTACAACGTATAGGTGATGTGACAAGTACCTATGTGTTGTTGTAGGGTCATAGCATTCGAGTGAGTGTTATTCTTGAAATTGTTGTTTTCCGTGATCATATTATCTATGCTTATACTAGTTAATCATTATGTTGATCGTTCTTATCATGTTTACAGACTTTGGTAATAACTGAGTATTGGTTCAGAGTTCAGGTTGGCACTGTGGAACAAAATATTGAAGTAAGACTTCTTCTTATTATTTCTATCTCCCAGTTGGCATTATTCATTGCTTTATGGTGAGGAAGAGTGTTAATGCACGAAGGGTGATGTCGTACCGTGTTGTGAGTATTAATGCACAAAGGGTGATACCGTGCCAAATCATGAGAGAGTTAATGCACGAAGGGTGATGCCGTGTCGTTTCTATTGTTTCATATGTGAGGTTGAGAGTAAAAGCACGAAGGGTGATGCCGTGCATTTTCTTTTACTGTGTTTACTTGTTTCTATCTATTTAAGATATATTGGTTGATCAAATTCTTATTACTGCTGTGATTCTTTATCTTGTGATACCCTCAGCATGCCCCCTCCCGATATTACTTGTCACGACCCGGAATTTCTACCATCGGGACCATGATGACGCATAACATTTCACTTGCTAGGCAAACAATGTTAGTGGATTGATGTCGTGCCGATTCTATTGTTTCATATGGTGAGGTTGAGAGTAAAAGCACGAAAGGTGATGCCATGCATTTTCCTTTACTGTGTTTACTTGTTTCTATCTGTTTAAGATATATTGGTTGATCAAGTTCTTATTAATGTTGTGATTCTTTATCTTGTGATCCCCTCAGTATGTCCCCCTTCCGATATTACTTGTCTAACTTTTATTTGTCGTTATCTCCGTACATATAATGTCAAATTGCATAGGTTTATTTGTGAGTGTCTTTACTTAGTCTCGTCACTACTTCGTCGAGGTTAGGCTCGACACTTACCAGTGCATGGGGTCGGTTGTACTAATACTGCACTCTGCACTTCCTGTGCAGATTTTTGTATTGGTCCCAGTTGATCGAGAGGCATAGCAACTCGGACCGGACCACCGGAGACTCAAGGTAGATCTGTCGGCGTTCACAGACCTTGAAGTCCCCGTCTATCTCTTCTGTTTTACTGTTTCTTTCGTTCAAACAATTGTATCTTTTAGACTTTTACTCGTAGTAAATACTAGAATGTTTGTGAATTTGTGACACCAGATCCGGGTAGTAGTAAATGATGAAGTTATTATATAATTCCGCACGCGCTGTATTTCACTTTAGCTTATTTACTGTTATTTATTGAATTGAATAAGGTTTGGCTTAATAATCCTCTAACGTTGGCTTGCCTAGCAAATGGAATGTTAGGCGCCATCATGGTCCCAATATTGGGAATTTCGGGTCGTGACATCAATTGTTTGCCAAAACCCCCACTTTATATCGAATCCAATTTCGAAAATCCAATTTTAAACTCAAAACTTCTTTAATTGAATTTATGATTTTCTTCTCCAAGTTGTAATTGATCTAACAATACTTAACACGGTTCTCAAATAAAATCAATTACTGATATATAAGTTGAAATAAAATTACTACAATGTCGAATCATATTAGAGGCAGAATAAATAATTCGAAAATGTGGATTTGAGATTCTTCTTTTCTTGTTAGGCTAAGTTTGGAGTTTGCCCATGGTGATATCTGAGTCGCCATTTGCTGCGGAAGTTAGGATTTTAGGGTTATTTGATCTTTAGCTATAAGCTGTCAATTTTAAGACATACTAGGTTAAATATGCAAATAAGGAAAAATGTGTGTTTTTTGTGATCCAATGTTTTACTCGAACTAGCTTTAGTTTACGTACGTTGCACGTGTGCTTAGCGTCAATGAATGAAATATGAGTATACAAAGAACATGTAAATCAATTTATCAAATGCTAAGTTTTAAAATGTCTACATTAAGTTAATATTTTAAAATAAGTAACTTTGTACCTAGAAAAGTATAGGGAGTTGCCATTTATTTAAATGAATACCAAAAGAAAGAAAATTAACTAATGGCTACTCACTTAGAATGTATTTTGCCTTCTAATGTTTTATGCTTATTGTTTTAACTTTTGCACTTTTAACAGCTTGACTCTTATTTCTAAATTATAATCGATTTTATTATAAATTTTAAAAAGAATCACTTGAATTGTTTCGCATTAGTTAAATCAAAGTTTTTTTGGTTAATTAGGATTGATCTTATCATTAAAGAGAATTCTTTTTGTTGTTGATTGAAATATCTATATTAGCTCATTCAAAGTTTAAAATATTTAACTGTAATTATAATTTTTATCCAATAAGAATTCTACATTTAGTGTAATAAAAAATCGCTATGACATCATTTTTGGACTTTTATGTTAGTACAGTGTTTGAATTTTACCAACACTTTTTCTTTTATTTTCTTAATATTAAAATATTTTCTTATTTATGCTTGGTACTTCAATTTTGAAAAAATGGGGATTGATTGAGATTACTACGATTGTGATTGCTAAATATTTATTCTTACTCCCAAGTATAATTTAATAACAAAAGTTTAGTTGATATATATTAAAATTATAAATATGAGAAAAATAATTCAATGAGCATTTTATTATTTAAAAAAATACTCGTAAATCTTGAAAAGGTACTCCTGAAACTGGAAAAAAGAGAGAAAAATAAGGACACATGCACCAAGAAATAAGGACTACTAAACCTAAATTTTTATGACAAAAAATACTCGTAACCAATATAAAAAAATACTCGTGAAATGCTTGGAATTCAATATCTTAAATCTAAATAGAGATTATATGAAGGACTCCAATCACATAACATAATTTTTTAGATCAAAGTCCTAAGAGTTAGGAAAATAATTAAGCGATTATTCATAAGTATTAGGAAAATAATTAAGCGATTATTCATAAGTATTAGGAAAATAATTAAATGGTGATTTCTACAATTTAGGAAAATAACTTAAATTATTATTTTGTGCAACGTGAAAGCTATTATTAGAGGGTAAAAATACGAACCATTGCGCGTGAACACCATCTAAATGAGTATGAACTATTAAAATATTACATAAATATTCTATTAAAAATTATGTTTGAGTGATAAAATAAATATTGTAGAAAAAATATAAGTTCTTGACAATAGTAGTTGTTGAACCTATCTAGTAAACACAATAAGCAAAAAAACTATACCCCATATAAGCCCTCAATCATGTCAGTCAATATATTCAGCTTAAAAATTATTATAAATTTTATAATATTATTACATTAATTTCACAAGTTATCATTCTTCATTTAGTTTTAGCAAGAACACATTAATCCTTGAACATTTAAGTTATTAAGTACAATTTATTTAAAAAATTATATATTCTTAAGTTCATTATAAAAAGCACAAATAATTTAACTAACTGACAAAATATGCATTTTTTCTCGCAAATACAAATTGTGCTATATACTTTAATTAATAAGAAAAAATATAGTAATTATTTTCAATAAATTAGTAAAGAACCTAGTGTCTATGATTGTAATAAAATTATATACAATTGACGGGTTCTAAAAACACTACGATAATACTACTCTAAAAGCAGTACAAATATAAAATACATGTTAAAATTAGAATTATGTTTAGTTCTACACGTTAGATAAATATTTTAAATGTAGATATACTTTTTGAAGGAAAAATTAGTTTTTCAAAAGGTATAAAAGTTGGTATATAGATCAATTTTCACCATGTGACAGTTAACTCTATATAACTCTCTATAAAATTTTAGGTTATTAGATATTTTAAATACTTATATTTATTGTTATGTTAATTTTCTCGAACATGAACAATTATTTTTTTCCTTTGAGAATATTTATTTTTAAAATTCAAAACATGACAACTAACCAAAATGTTAGATTTCAAAATAATTCTTCCATCTAACACTAACTAATTTTTTTCAAATCCAAAACCTTTGTTGTTTTCCAATAAATATAATATTTGGCTTGTTCTTTTATTTTAAGCTTCATAATTTATTAAAAATATTTTGGGTTCGTTTGTATCTAGAAAAAGAAACATACTCATAATTACAAAGTTAATTTTGTATAAATGTTCTTTGTGTGGAATTAGGATTATTTAATCTATAAAGAAGAATCATACTTAAACGCTAGTACTTATTTTATTCAATACAAACAAGGAAAGAATTTACCTAAATAAAAGCTTACTTGATTTAAATTCTTAAATATTAGGACTTCCTAAATAGTTCAAATAAGGAAATATTTTATAACTATAATTTTAGTTGATTTCAAAGTCCTAAATAGTAGGAAAATAAAAAGTCCTAACTATTAGAAAAATAATTAAATTACTATTTTGTCTAGTGTGAAATCTATCTTTAAAGGGTAAAAAAAGGCAAACGGCATTTTATTAAGGGCCTTCGTGCTTTTAGTATAGTATATATAGATTAGGAGTGACAAAACTAACCCAAACTCATTTGACCTGGCCAACCCGTCCAAGTTTTAATGGGTTTAGAATAGAACAATTTTGAATTGTTTTGGGCTAGCCCAAGTTAACTCATCAAAAATCATCGACCCAAATGGACCCGTGATGATGCCCAACTTTGACCTATGGAAATGTTCAATCTTAAAGTTCGACCCATGTGCTGAAAATATTTTTTAATTTTTTTTTATGTTTGATTGGTTTAAATATTTGAAAATATTTTCTTTATGAATTCATTTTTCTGCAATCGGATGAAAGTATTTTTCCTATCAAGAGAAGGGAAAACATCTTCAAAAACTCTTTTTCAACCCTCCACAACTAACTGTCGTTGACAAAAATAATTATCAAACATAAAAAGAATCTGAAAATAAAGAAGAAAACATAATCACAACAGAAAAATAACAAATTAAATTTATATCAATAAAATAAAAGATGGGCATTGAGCTATATTTTAGGTATCACAATAAAATAAAGTAAAGTACTCAAATAAAAGATAATATTTTATCTACAACAGGAAAATAAAGTACTCATTTTGTGGAGGGAGGGGGAATACTTTTTTACATCATGAAAAAGAAAGCACATTTTTGTTGAAACAAACAAAAAAAAAATCTACAGGATGAAAAAAGTACTCATTTTGTGATTTTTTTTTCTACATCATAAAAAGAAAGGACTTATTTTTGAAACGAAAGAAAATACTTTTTCTACATCATAAAAAGAAAATATTTATTTTATTGAAATAAAAAAGAAATTACTCTATCTAACACATTAAAAGAAAGTACTCTAAATAATATTTCTATTTAGGGGTGAGGGTTGTGGGAGGTGGGAAGTTTTAATCTTACTACTTCTTAATTATTCTGATATTTATTAGTATTATAAGATGAAGAACTATCAAATAAAATTCTAAATCCAAATTTAGGAAAGAAATCATTTGGCATGAATTGACATTTATTCCAAAACATAAGATAATTTAATGTATGTTTGTTTAAAAGTTGAGAATAAGATTTAGGTTAGACGGATTGGGTTACAACCCATTGGTTAGCTCATCTTGACCCAAGTGAACTTTAGGTAAGGTTGGACAATGACCCATTTGATGAGTCAACCCATCTTGACCAGCTCAAATACAGTCTTCCATTTGTCACCTCTAACTCGGATGGCATCTACATGATGCCAAATTCCCTAGAAAAAAATACATGAAAAACTCCAAACTTGCAAAATCTCTCTCATTCATCAAGGCAAAACATAAGAAATGAAACTATTATTAGGAAGAACAGGGGCAAAGATAGCTATTGTATTCCCGAAGTCTAAAGTAGTTTTAGACAAATGTCACGACCCGGATTTCCTACCATCGGGTGTCGTGATGGCGCCTACTATCGGAGCTAGGCAAGCCAAATATTTAAAACACCTTTCCTGCTTTCTTTCAAACAATATAATAAACGAGACAAAATCTAAGCGGAAGACTATAAATCTAAAGCAACTGAGAACCAAAAGTGCGGAAGTTTGAACCAAAATGCTACCTAGAGTCTGGTGTCACTAGCTCATGGACTACTACAGAATACTACAATCAACGTCTGAAGGGAAAATACATCATGTTTGTCTGATACGAGATAAACAAACAAAAAAAAATATGGAAAGTGACTTCGGCCTGCGAACGCCAGCTAGGCTACCTCGAGAGTCCCTGGACTGAAGATAGCTCCCAGAAGTCCTATTGCTGCGGTCCGTAAGCTGCTCCCTGATCTGTGCACCAAAAATGCACAGAGTGTAGCATCAGCACAACCGACCCCATGTGCTGGTAAGTGCCTGGCCTAACCCCGGCGAAGTAGTGACAAGGCTAGACAGTACCTACCACAATTAACCTGTACAGATATATATACAACAAGTGCAAGAAAACAATAACAAGATAATACCTACCACAATTAACCTGTACAGATATATACACAACAAGTGCAAGAAAACAATAACAAGATAATACAAAGTAAAACTGGGAGGGGACATGCTATCGGGGAGTAACAGATAAAAATGAAATATCGGAAATAAGTAGAAGAGACTCCGGATGGCGTGCCACACGATCCCATAATATCATATATAAGTGGACGGCGTGCCACACGATCCCATAATATCATATATAAGTGGACGGCGTGCCACACGATCCCATAATATCATATATAAGTGGACGGTGTGCCACACGATCCCATAATATCATATATAAGTGGACGGCGTGCCACACGATCCCATAATATCATATATAAGTGGACGGCGTGCCACACGATCCCATAATATCATATATAAGTGGATGGCGTGCCACACGATCCCATAATATCATATATAAGTGGACGGCGTGCCACACGATCCCATAATATAGTTCATAATATCTGACTTCATATAGTAGACCCCTTCAGGGGAGAATAACAACTCAATACCTTTAACCCGGCAAGGGTACAACTAACAGCCCAAAATATCCCGACAAGGGAGAATATATATATCAGTCTACACATCCCGTCATCCCGGCAAGGGAGTATTCACAACACATTCTCCTTTTAAATCATTCTTCCTCAACCGTTCACATTATATGAAACTTATCAAATAAACAAGGATCTTATGTCACATTATTCGAATTAAAAGCAATCAAGACTCACGGTCATGCTAGACTCCGGTGCATAGATAACCGTCACCATGCCTATACACCGTACTCCACATTAGCAAGTAGCAAATATCATCCTACTCCTATTCCCTCAAGCCAAAGTTAGAACAAACACTTACCTCGAATGCTCCAAACTCAACTCACGCTTCTAGTATAGCTTTACCTCTTGATTCCACCACCAATCCGCTCGAATCTAGTCATAAGTTACTTAATCACATTAATAATTACTAAATGAATCATCCCCAATGCATGAAAAATAGATTTTTTTCAAGGTTTTTCCCAAAAAGGTCAAAAATACCCCCGGACCCACGTGGTCGAAACTCGAGGTTCGGACCAAAACCCGGTTACCCATTCCTCCATGAATCTCAATATATGATTTGTTTTTAAATCGGACCCCAAATTGAGGTCCAACTTCTCAATTTGTAGAAAACCTAGGTTCTACCCAAAACACCCAATTTTCCCCATGAAAATCTTTGATTTGAAGTTGAAATTATGTTAAAAGATGTTAAGGAATAAAGAAATTAAGTTAGAAATCACTTACCAATCGTTTTGGAGAAAAAAGTTGTTTGGAAAATCGCCTCTTAGGTTTTGGGTTTTTGAAAAGTGAAAAATGACTGAGATTTTCCGAACTTGTATACCTTTCTGAGGACCTGGCGCGGACCGCACAAAAATGTGCTGCGGCTACGCCGAGTGGGAGAAAAATTGGGGCTTCTCTGAACCCTTCCAGCGCGGACCGCACTGTTTTGGTGCGCGGCCGCGCTGGTTGACCTGAAACCCTAGCCCTCACACTCAGCCACGCGGACCGCACAGAAAGGCATCGCGGCCGCGTTGGTGTCTGCAACACCTAAACCTGCATTTTCTTAAGTCCAAGACCTCCCGGGCCCCATTCAAAACTCACCCGAGCCCTCGGGGCTCCAAACCAAACATGCACACAACCTTAAAAACATCTTACGGACTTACTCGTGCGATCAAATCTGCCAAAATAACATCATATACATAGGATCAAGCCTCAAACACATGATTTTCTTTCTTCAACTTTCATAACTCAAATTCTCCATTTTTAGTCCGAAACACGTCATATGACGTCCGTTTTTAGCCAAACTTTACAGATAGTTACCAGTACATGGGATCGGTTGTACTGATACTGCACTCTGCACTTTCTGTGCAGATTTCAGAGTCAGACCTCATGAGTAGAGTTTGGGTTGCTGCCTTCAGTCCACAGGAGACCCAAGGTAGATCTGCCGGCGTTCGCAGACCCTGGAGTCGCCTTCCCTTTATCTTAGATTTCCTGTCTCTTTTAATTTCGAGAACAGATGTATTTCTTTTAAACCAGTATTTGTAGAAATCCTTAGATGTTCATGGATTGTGACACCAGATTATTGGGGTAGTCGTGTTTTAGAGTTTCGAACTGTTATAAAAATTTCCGCACTTATGTCGGTTTAGCTTTAATTATTATTTATTGTTGTTTTGGGTTAGTGATTAATATTTTAGAACCGTAATTGTTGGCTTGCCTAGCATTCAAGAGTTAGGCGTCATCACGACCCAAACGGTGGGAAATCCGGATCGTGACAATTACAACCTATTGTTTAGCCCTTCTTGACCCAATTCATCTTGATCCAAGTGAACTTTAAGCAAGGTTGGACAATGATCCATTTGACGAGTCAATCCATCTTGACCAGCTCAAATACAGTCTTCCATTTGTCACCTCTAACTTGGATGGCATCTACATGATGCCAAATTCCCTAGAAAAAAATACATGAAAAACTCCAAAACTTGCAAAATCTCTCTCATTCATCGAGGCAAAACATAAGAAATGAAACTATTATCAGGAAGAACAGGGGCAAAGATATCTATAGTATTCCCAAAGTCTAAAGTAGTTTTAGACAAATATTTTAAGAAGTTTTGCTCAAAGTCATCTAACAATTGAAAAAAATAAATTAATCCCGCAATTAGATGACACCTTCGCGTTGTTCCGCCGTCATACCAAAATTAGGGGCTCAAACTACATCATTGCAACTTAAGGGGTCCATGTATAAATTCGGATTCTCCTTAAGCAGCGCACGTGATATATCTAACAATTTTCTATGTCCGGTCACTTTAATATCCTTAATTAACTAAACCCCGTGTCCCCCGGAAGTGGAACTCCTCAATTTCCACTTAGAGAGAAGTCTCATCGCCCATTCAGAATAGGAGGAGAATTGAACTGAAATGGCTGCGGCGTTTTCTTCACTTGTTGGACAGCCACGGGCCATACTTTCAGCTTCTCCGACTGTCAGTTGTAGTCAAATCCGGAAACCGGCGAATTTCCCCTTGCAAAACTCAAGGTTTTTTTTGGTGAATTCAAGCTCTGTTCCTCGAACTTGTACCATGGCTATGGTTGGGGACGATAATGTTGATCCTGCTAGAGATGACCACTCAATTAATTGGCCTTCCTATGATGATCCAAAGGTAACCAAATATTTACTGAATGGATAACTCTATTTTTGCAGCTTTACATGTTAGATTTTGAATTAATTGCATTGCACAACGTGGTATAATTTTTGAAGTTATAATGACGTGCTTATGTCTGTTTCTTGTCGCCGGATTCATGATACCGTTGAGTCCTGAATAAGTGATTAAAATTGAGTCGAGAAAAGGAATATGTCACTTCGTGTTGATAGGTTTTACAGCTCGAGGGGATTACTATATGGTATTCTCTTCCTTTTTCATAGGAGGGAGGACAAAGAGGAATTTTGAACTACGCTATATCAGTCAACTTTTATAGATTTGTTTCGTCTTTAGGAGAAGGATTTCACTATTTTTATCTATAAATTTTTTGTGCTCTATTCACAGGTTGTTGATGTTACTCCAGGGTTGCAGGAGCGAGATTTCAGGGGTACCCCCTACATTCCCGTATACGTTATGCTACCTGTGAGTTGAATCAGATTTTCTTTCTTGTGGGACCTTATTCGTTTCGTCTCGAAGTTTATTCATCAATATAGCACCATATGATTCACTCTGTTTGGTGGCTTTTTGAACGCGAGAGCCAAGCATATTGTTAATCATTTTTTGTGTGCGCCTAAATTGTTACTTGCCTAGTCGTCTCATCAAAGCTTATCTTACCACTTAACCTGTCAAATTATTTGGAAACTGTAAACCATTTTGACTTTCATATGACAGATGGGCATCATCAACATGGAATGTGAAATTGTGGATGCTAATAATCTGGTTAACCAACTAAAGATCTTGAAGTCAGCTAAGGTGGATGGGGTCGTCGTGGAGTGCTGGTGGGGTATAGTGGAGGCGCATGCCCCAAAAAGATATAATTGGGGCGGTTACAAGAGGCTTTTTGAAATTGTTCGAGATCTTAACTTAAAATTGCGGGTTAGTTCTCGGTTGTATGGAATTGCATCATTAATGTGATCTGGTGTCTTCTTTGACTTCTTCCTTTCTAAAATATTTTATTGAAGTAATTGAACTTTCTCAGTCGTCTTACTTTTGAAGAAAATATCCAGGTGGTAATGTCATTCCATGAATGCGGAGGAAATGTCGGTGATGATGTTCATATTCCTCTTCCACGATGGGTTACAGAAATTGGTTACAAAAATCCAGACATATTTTTTGCAGACAGAGATCTTAGAAGAACCCATGAATGTCTCACCTGGGGAATTGACAAGGAGCGTGTTTTAAGAGGACGAACTGCTCTTGAGGTAATCTTTTTTTGTTCTTTTGTTTGTGCGTCATATAGTTAAGTAGGCCCACATACTGTTTTCTACTTCTTTTTTTCTTGATTCTATTTGATATCAAAGTGTAGGAGAATAAGTTGCTTAAGGTATTTACCTTTTTACCATTACTGTTAAATTACTCACAACAGCAGTGCTAATTATGTCAAAAACTTGCTATTTTTTTTTTTTGGTTATTCAAATACTCGTGCACCATTAACGTCGGTAATACTATGACTTCTTGAAGAATTTTCCCATCCCAAAATCAAATGATTTTTTAAGGTGTATTATTTCAATGACTAATTTGCTAGTACAGGTTTACTTTGGTTTAATGAGAAGCTTCAGCGTGGAGTTCATTGAGTTCTTTGAAAATGGAGTCATCTCTGAGATTGAAATTGGACTTGGTCCATGTGGAGAATTACGATACCCTTCTCATTCTGCAAAACTTGGGTGGAAATATCCTGGTATTGGTGAATTTCAGGTGAATTTAACCTCTCAAATGGTAATTGACTATTTTTTATCGTAAATGATATTTTACCCGATCAACAATGTGAATACTTGTAGTCACACTACAATATTAAATGTGTTATAACTTCTTTTTTTATGACGGTGGTGTTCGGCTAGCTTCCGCACTCCTCGACTATTCCACTGAGTGTCTGCTATCTCCACTAATACAAATACTAGGTAACTCTATCCACCAAGGCTTAGGTGGACGGAAAGTAATCACCTGGTATTTTTTGCCTCCACTAGGATTTGAACCCAAGATCTAATGGTTGTTCCAACGTCATTCCAATAACTGTTTTTAGTTTGATAACCCTCTGTCTTGCAATGAAAAGTGCAGAAAGACAACCAAAAAAGAAAGAAAAACAAGGAGAAAAATAATAGTCATGAGTGACAGTTTAAAGACTCAAGTATCACATAAGGTCAAAGACTTATTCAATTTATCATGCCTTTGGATAGCTTTTCTTCTTGTCGGTTTCAATAAGAAAGAATAACACCACTGTTTTCAATATCGGCTAATTTAGAAATATGGGAGAGTAGAAATAAAAACATCTCACAAGAAATAGAAACACCTCACTAGTACTTTGACTATTATCCATATAGACTTGCCAAAATGCTTGTGCGCTTCCTTGGCTTCTTGCTTCCCTTGAAAGCTCGTAATTCCAAACAACCCGCTTTTCATATCTCTGGTTATAACGATAATTCAACAACAATAACATACCCAGTGTAACCCCACGAGTGGGGTCTGGATAACGAAAATTCAAAAGGATAATAAATAATCAAAAAAATGAAAAACACAGTCTTATGTATCTTCCCAAAGCACCAAATTCTTTGTTAAAGATGCACAACAATAACAATTCAAGAATCATAGCCAAGGTTTCTCCCGTTGTGCAAACTTTCTTGCCCTTGATATCATGTTCACTTTGGCTCTTCCCGCTTTCATAATAGTAATAGATCAGCTATCGACCCTTGATATCTAGCGTGACATATTTATTAATCATGTGTGCTTACATCCTTTGCAGTGCTATGATAAGTACTTGTTTAATAGCTTGCAAAAGGCAGCAGAGGCATCCGGATCCTCATCCTCTGGTAAAGGACCTTGGAATGCAGGTTCTTACAATTCTAAACCACAAAAGACTGAGTTTTTTCGTGATGGCGGAGAATATAATCGCTTTTATGGCAGATTTTTCTTGAAATGGTACACTCAAGTTTTAATTGATCATGCTGATCAAGTACTTGGCTTGGCAAATTTGTCTTTTAAAGGCACTCCTATAGCAGCAAAGGTTGTAAAGTGTAAAACATATTCTTTTAAATGCTAGATATATTCATGGCATCATAATTTTTTTTTTTTTTGGATTGATCTCGGTTCCTGATGCACTCTGATTGATGAGCAGCTACCAGGAATCTATTGGTGGCGCAATACTAAGAGTGGTGCAGCTGAATTAACAGCTGGCTTTTACAGTGTTAACTGTCGTGATGGCTATTCTCCAATAGCATCAATGTTAAAGAAGCGTGAGGCAGCTCTGAATTTCACATGTCTTGAATTGCACACAGTTGATCAGAAAAAGGACTTCCCACAAGCATTAGCTGACCCAGAAGGACTAGTTTGGCAGGTAAACATGTGAGAATCTAACATACAGGGATATGTTGTGATATTTAATTTTTTTCGAGGAATCCTGGTGTGAATGTGCAAGTAATAGATTGTCATACACAACACGCACTTGAAAAGTAAACTGTTAAATACGTTGATGTTTAACCATGAAAAATTGAAAGGTAACATTTGTTGAAGTTTGGCAAAATGCCAAAGTCCCACATTGGTTGGGAGTTAAGTTTGGGGGGATTTTTCCCCTATAAAAGAAGGCCTAATGTTTAGGATTGAAACACACCTCTCATTTGCCTTCTCATCTGTTTAAGGCATTTGTATCTTCTCTCTTTAGTATTATTTCACTTGTATTTTTGGAGTGGAATAAAATATTGGTTGTGTCCGAGGAGTAGGCAAAATTAGCCGAACCTCGTAAATTCTGGTGTTCCCTTTATTATTGCTTTATTGTCTTATTTATTATTTGGTGGCTGTCATAATTTTTGGTATAGTAGTTGTGACTTATTCACACTCTATACATTTGGCTTCCGCAACAATTGGTATCAGAGCCAAGGTACTGTCTAAGTATGCTCTGTGGTTGCAGCATAGTCTGATCTTCCACATCAGAAAAGATTTATCTTGGTAACTGAGTCAAGGTTCTGTCTGAGTATGCTCTGTGGTTGCAGCTTAGTCTGATCTTCCACACCAGAAAGGAAATAATCTTGATTTGTGTCGTCAGCTATTAAATAATATTTGTGTCAAAGATGGGAGACAATAAACAAGAAGAATCTACATCAAGTGTCAACAATACGTCATCATTGGCATCTTCGCTTATGACAAGAATTGTGTCAAATGCGAAATTTGCGGTCGAAATATTTGACGGGTCCGGACATTTTGGGATGTGGCAAGGCGAGGTTCTAGATGTCCTTTTTCAACAAGGGCTAGATCTGGCCATTGAAGAAAAGAAACCAGATGTTATTGGAGAAGAAGATTGGAGAATTATCAACCGTGTTGCTTGCGGTACCATTCGATCCTACCTTGCTAGAGAGCAGAAATATCCATACACAAAGGAAACTTCTGCAAGTAAATTATGGAAAGCACTGGAGGATAAATTTTTGAAGAAAAACAGTCAAAATAAATTGTACATGAAGAAGAGACTGTTTCACTTCACCTATGTTCCTGGTACCACGATGAATGAACATATCACCAGTTTCAATAAGTTGGTTACAGATTTGCAAAATATGGATACAACTTATGATGATGGTGACTTGGCCTTGATGTTGTTGGCGTCACTTCCTGATGAGTACGAGCACCTTGAAACTACTCTACTCCATGGAAATGACGAAGTTTCTCTCAGAGAAGTTTGTTCGGCTTTGTACAGCTATGAACAAAGAAAGCGAGAAAAACAGAAGGGCGGAGAAGGAGAAGCACTATTTGTGAGGGGTCGTCCTCAAAATCAAACGAGGACAAAGAAGGGAAGATCCAAGTCAAGATCCAGACCCAGCAAAGATGAATGTGCCTTTTGTCGAGAAAAAGGGCACTGGAAGAAAGACTGTCCGAAGTTGAAGAATAAGGCCAAACATAACAATGGAAAGGCCATTATGGATTCAAATGTAGCTGATTGTGATGATTCAGACTTCTCATTAGTTACAACAGAGTCATCAACATCTTCAGACATATGGTTGATGGACTCGGCTTGTAGCTATCATATGTGTCCCAACAGGGACTGGTTCGTGGAATTTCAAGAAGGAGAATATGGAGTCGTCCACACAGCGGATAACAGCCCTCTTACCTCATATGGCATTGGTTCAATACGATTAAGGAACCATGATGGAATGATCAGAACATTGATAGATGTTCGATATGTACCGGATTTGAAGAAGAATCTCATCTCTGTGGGAGCCCTAGAATCAAAAGGGTTCAAAATCATTGCAGAAAATGGAGTGATGAGAGTATGCTCCGGTGCACTAGTGGTAATGAAGGCTAATCGGAAGAATAATAATATGTATCGCTATCGTGGCAGTACAGTTATTGGGACAGCGACAGTGACATCCAGTGACGACAAAGAGACAGAAGCAACCAAGCTATGGCACATGCGCTTGGGACATGCTGGAGGAAAATCCTTGAAAACTCTATCAGATCAAGGATTGTTAAAAGGAGTAAAGGCTTGCAACTTGGAGTTTTGTGAGCATTGTGTCAAAGGGAAACAGACAAGGGTTAAATTTGGTACAGCGATCCATAATACTAAAGGCATTTTGGATTATGTACACTCTGATGTTTGGGGTCCTTCCAAAACACCTTTATTGGGTGGGAAGCACTATTTTGTAACCTTTGTTGATGATTTTTCTCGAAGAGTGTGGGTGTATACAATGAAAAACAAAGATGAAGTGCTGGGAATTTTTCTCAAATGGAAGACGATGGTGGAGAATCAAACAGGCGGGAGGATCAAGTGTATTCGCACAGACAATGGAGGTGAATACAAAAATGATCATTTCAATAAGGTCTGTGAAAATGATGGCATCGTCCGACACTTCACTGTTAGACATACACCACAACAGAATGGAGTGGCAGAACGTATGAACCGGACCTTGCTGGAGAAGGTACGGTGTATGTTGTCCAATGCTGGCTTGGGCAAAGAATTTTGGGCTGAGGCAATTACATATGCATGTCACCTCATTAATCGTCTACCATCTGCTGCTATTGATGGCAAAACACCATTTGAAAAATGGTACGGAAAACCTGCTGTAGATTATAACTCTTTGCACGTGTTTGGCTCAACTGCATATTATCATGTGACGGAGTCAAAATTGGATCCAAGGGCAAAGAAGGCTATTTTTATGGGAATTACTTCTGGAGTCAAAGGATATCGCTTATGGTGCCCTATGACAAAGAAAGTAATATTCAGCAGAGATGTTACCTTTGATGAATTTGCTATGGTAAATAAGGTAACAGAAGATACCAAACAAAATGAAGGTGCTTCTAAGCAGGTGGAGTTTGAGGGAAAATTTATTTTTCCTACACAAGAAGCAGAGGAGGAAACAAATGAAGATTACCCTCTGGAAGGAGAGCCAGTAGAGGAGATTCCAACTCAGGAATCTCAACAACAACTTGAATCAATAGCAACCAGCAGGCCAAAAAGAACAATAATGAAACCTGTTCGTCTCATAGAGACGGTTGCTTGTGCAACCTCAATTGTAGCTGATGATGTTCCTACTACTTATAAAGACGCTGTTCAAAGTTCAGAAGAAGATAAGTGGAGGATTACCATGAATGATGAGATACAGTCCCTTCATCAAAATCATACATGGAGATTGACCAATCTCCCGAAGGGAAAGAAAGCAATTGGGTGCAAATGGATATTTGCAAAGAAGGAAGGATTTCCTAACCAAGTAGATGTTCGCTACAAAGCAAGATTGGTGGCCAAAGGATATGCTCAAAAGGAGGGAATTGATTACAATGAAGTGTTTTCTCCAGTTGTAAAACATTCCTCCATTAGAATTATGTTGGCTTTGGTAGCACAATTGGATTTGGAACTAGTTCAGATGGATGTAAAAACTGCGTTTTTACATGGAAACTTGGAGGAGGAAATCTACATGACTCAGCCAGAAGGATTCAAAGTTGCTGGAAAAGAAAATATGGTGTGCAAACTTGAAAAATCGTTGTACGGATTGAAACAATCTTCTAGACAATGGTACAAGCGATTTGACGAGTTTATGTTGCGGCAAGGGTACAAGAGAAGCAAATACGATCATTGTGTGTATTTGCACAAGCTTAAAGATGGTTCCTTTGTATATCTTCTCCTATATGTTGATGATATGTTGATAGCTTCCAAGAATTCGGAAGAAATTGATAAGTTGAAGATTCAACTGAAGAAGGAGTTCGAGATGAAGGATTTGGGTGAGGCAAAGAAAATTCTTGGCATGGAGATAATTAGAGATAAACGTTCAAAGAAACTCTGTTTATCTCAAAAGGAATATTTGAAGAGAGTACTTCAACGTTTTGGCATAGATGACAAGACTAAGCCAGTTAGTACTCCACTTGCTTCCCATTTTAAGCTAAGTACTACTATGTCGCCAATGGATGAAGCTGAACGAGAGTATATGTCAAAGGTACCATACGCAAATGCTGTTGGTAGCTTGATGTATGCAATGGTTTGCACAAGGCCTGACATTTCACAAGCTGTTGGAGTTATTAGCAGATATATGCACAATCTAGGGAAGGAGCATTGACAAGCTGTGAAGTGGATTCTACGGTATATTCATAATACTGTAGATGTCGGGTTAGTTTTTGAGCAGGAAGACAATCAGTTTGTAGTTGGATATTGTGACTCAGATTTTGCGGGTGATATGGACAAACGAAGATCAACTACTGGTTATGTGTTTACTTTTGCAAAGGCACCAGTTAGTTGGAAGTCTACTTTGCAGTCAACAGTTGCTTTGTCTACAACAGAGGCAGAGTACATGGCTATTACAGATGCTGTGAAAGAGGCAATTTGGCTTCAAGGATTGCTAAAGGAGCTTGGTGTTGAACAAAAAGGTATCACAATTTTTTGTGATAGTCAAAGTGCTATTCAATTAGCGAAGAACCAAGTTTATCATGCAAGGACGAAGCACATTGATGTTCGGTATCATTTCGTACGAGAAATCATAGAAGAAGGTGGAGTCACGGTGAAGAAAATTCATACTACAGAGAATCCTGCTGATATGCTGACAAAGGTGGTGACTGCGGTCAAGTTTCAACATTGTTTGGATTTGATCAACATTGTTGAACACTGAAGATTGAAGATGAAGACACAACCAAAATTTGTTATTGAGAGAGAATTGAAAATGTGGAATTTTGCCAAGGTGGAGATTTGTTGAAGTTTGGCAAAATGCCAAAGTCCCACATTGGTTGGGAGTTAAGTTTGGGGGGATTTTTCCCCTATAAAAGAAGGCCTAATGTTTAGGATTGAAACACACCTCTCATTTGCCTTCTCATCTGTTTAAGGCATTTGTATCTTCTCTCTTTAGTATTATTTCACTTGTATTTTTGGAGTGGAATACAATATTGGTTGTGTCCGAGGAGTAGGCAAAATTAGCCGAACCTCGTAAATTCTGGTGTTCCCTTTATTATTGCTTTATTGTCTTATTTATTATTTGGTGGCTGTCATAATTTTTGGTATAGTAGTTGTGACTTATTCACACTCTATACATTTGGCTTCCGCAACAACATTTGTTTGTCTAAAGGCTCGAGGTTGCAAATATGTATTATTGTCTCATGTAAATGAAATATGCAAAGCTTAATGATTTTGGCCTGTAGGAGATTACATTTTTCTTCCTTGCACATGTAAATGCTATTTTGTCGATATTGTTTCTATTTTTCAGCAAGTGATGTTTTCCCCTTTTTTTGGGGGAGGGAGGGAGGTGGGGTGGGGGGTTGTTTTTGTCAGACAAATTAATCACAAATAGTTCATAAACTTGATGTACATCTACATCAAAGAGATAATTGATCATGCAGTGTAATATCCATTTGTCTCTGGTGTAATATCCATTTGTCTCTAAATCACTGGATATACTGGGTCTTTGTTTAAGGGATTTCCCAAAATTGCAGGTGCTAAATGCTGCATGGGAAGCCAACATACCAGTTGCGGGTGAGAATGCACGTCCATGTTACCGTAGAGAAGGTTACAACAAGATCTTAGAAAATGCCAAGCCAATGAATGATCCATTTGGTAGATACTACTTATCTGCATTTACCTACCTCAAGCTGAGCCCAACTCTACTGGAAAAACACAATTTCATGGAGTTTGAACGATTTGTACAGATGATGCATGGTAAAGTCCTCTCCCTTATCAATTAGATGCATTGAGGATTTTCTGAAATTCTAATGTGCTACTATCCACTGAAATGTACTTCTCCATGCAATTGTGAGCTTTTATCCACGATTGACAAATGACTCATTCTTGTTTGTAGGTGTACAACGTAACAATCTGAACTGAAGTCATTTCTCTTACGGTAGAAGAAGAAGTTAGGAAAGAAAAGATTATGGGGACGGAAGACGGCTGAATGATTACTTTGCTTTATTTGTAGAGATACTTGTTCTAGAGTTGCACTTCATGTAGTCTTAAGTTTCCTAATATTAGTATTAGAATGGTATTTGGTAGACGTTTTCAAGTGGGTCCTTCTTGACATGATACTTATTGATATTGATCGGTAGTTTACCTCCATTTTCATATGTGCTCCATATTTTTGTTTATGATGGTATTGGGTTCAAAAGCTGATGCAGGAATTATGGCCAGCCTTATAAATAAGGGAGGCGAGGGCTTGCTTGGCCTAGTCCTTACACGCCGATCACGGTGTGGAAGGGGTCGTGACAATCTGCATTTTCTTTTTCTTTTGTACATTTGTTTTTGAAAATACATACTAAAGAGGTAAGAAATACATACTTTAGACCATAGGCCTTTCGACTCAGAAATTGATTTAGTTTCATCAAAAGACCTCATACTATGTTAGTGTGCACTTGACCCAATTAAAACTTTGAAAGAGGGAAGAAAAAATACATGAATTTCTAAAGAAAAAACATTTTAATGAAAAGTTTACTTGTTTTTATCACGATTAAAACAAATCATCCACTACTTTTTCGATGAGATCACCAAAATGACCATTACCTCTATTCTTGCTTTTATAGTAACTAGTTTCTCGCCACGTGCGTTGCACGTGTATGCCAAATCAAGAAGTACGAGACTTTATAAAATAATAGAAATATTATTCAAATAAAATTTGAGTAAATAATTTTATACATCAAATAATACGATAAAAATTTATATGAATGATAAATAGATCGTTATATGTTGACTTATTTGTCGAAATCAAAATGATGGGATACACCTTGAATATGAAGAATCAGTGTTTAATTAGATATATGTGAGTTTCTTGACTTGTTTTAACTTTATGAGTTACAAACATGTAATAAAACGTGTTTCACCTAACATTTTCGTATACACGAAATTTCTAGTGTATCTTCCTTTCAATTATTTCGGTTGCTTTGTTGGTGAAAATACAAAAAATTACAGTGGAAAAATAAGATAAACAAAAATAATGAATATTCTTCAAGTTGAGGCGCAGATATTTTGCTCTTTCGTAAAAGGAGATTCAAGTCCATTGCGGTAGAATCTTCAGTGGTCCAGCTGTAACACTTTTGACAGCAATGTGCTGGAATTTCATAATGTGCTGGAGTTCCAACTAATATGTTGAAAGTTTATACACAGGAACTTCAAATCTAGCATATTATGCAGGAATTTTTTGTGTGTTGGAGTTCCAACATATATGCTAGAAGTTTATACGCATGAGCTCTATAATCCAACATATTATGCTGGAACTTTTCATATTTCAGCAAAATAATGGTTATTTTTCAATAATCTTGCAAATGCTGGCTATTTTTTTAATTTTCAGTCAGAAAACTGGCTAGCCCGTGCTTTTTTAACACTTTTGACTTGTCCTCTCTAGGATACAATATGTGACCCATCGTATTACTCAAATAAATTCTGAACAAAATATTGAGTCCAAAGTTCACCAAGATGAACACCTTCCTTCAGCAAAATAATATTTTCTTTTGTAGTGAATAAATTGAAAACTTAGATTTTGATATTCTCTCAATTCACTTTTTTACTATACCAACTTAATTTTTTCATGCACACTACAAAACTTTCACATACCCAAACACAATGAATATAATAAATAAGAAGATAGTGAATTAATAAAATTATAGAAGATGGGTTGGATGATTACAAAATTTAAGATAATTAGTAGTAGTTCGTGGTATTGGCAGTTATATGAGTTATACCATGGAATAATGACCACTTTTCTTCGTAATTTATAACCATAACATGACAATAAATAATGCACTTTAATATTATAATTTCAATAATCAAATGCACATATTCCAACACTCTGTTTAGACCAAGGCTCTTATTATCAATATTGATATCTCCCTTAAAAGCACAAGTCAAAGTTGATCATATATTTGATCATGTGCTTTATTTATCATCATAGACATACATGAAATTATTTTCGGACGAATTTTAAGGATATTCTTTATTTTTAGGGGAAAAAGTTGAATTTTTATATAGGATAAACATATACTCCCACTTGATATCCAATATGAGTCAAGAACCATATCTTATATTAGAAGTACCAAGCACATGTTACATACACAGAAGACATTCCAATCTTTTATTAGAAGTACCAAGCAATTAATATTACATACACACAAAACACTCCAATCTTTTATTTAATACCAATGCAGTTACTTGTGAGCTCGCATATGATTGTCTAAAAGCCAAATAAATACCTTACATTTATGATCAAAGAGTCCATTATATCAACGTTAGAGGCTAAAATTTACATATTAATTTGAACTCCACTTTAGGCCACTCTCTTCATTTGAAAAGCACATATTGGCCGAAAGTCTTAATTCATCATCCACTAATCCAGATAAATAGTTAACGTTAACATTTGTTTTTCCTTGCTTTGTGATTTTCTCAATGTTGATTTTAATAAATTTAATACGCACCACGGCATCAGGCCTGATGATTTGGTGTTTTTTCTTTAAAGATATTACTCAAATTACAGTGCAAGAGAAGGGGGGAAAAAGCAAAATAACTGGAGTAAAGGGAATGGTGCAGTTGTAATAAAACTCAAATCATGAAAGTAAATTTTAGTTGATTCTATGAGAATAAAGCACAATAGTAAAATGAAATAATACAGCCAATAGCTTTAGTTCTAAATAGTCTTATTATAGAATAAACAGTAATTTTCTTTGATATTAAATTTTTAGCAGTTTGATATTACGTATCAGAAAAGGAGTGATCCTACATACAATAACCAAAACAATTCTTTAAATTGGAAAACGGAAAAAAAACCATAAATAGAAATGCAAATAGTTCAATCAAATTGAACAGCAAGAACTTGGCCAAAACAGAGAAGATATTCCATAATGATGTTTTTCATTATAAAATGACTTTATTCTTATATTGCACAACTCATTACTGAAGTTGCTGGTGATATATGAAACCAGCATAAAATTCATTTTCTAATTTATATATCTCTATCATATGTCCATGTTAGTATCCTACTCATAAATCTCATTGATTTCTTAGAAATCTAAATTAAGAGTACCCTAATAAAAACAATCTTGGATTTCAAAGAAACTTTAAAATAAAAAAATACATCTTTTTAGAAAACACATCAAGCTTCACTCTCCAGAATTAGTGGCACAAACTAAAAATTATCAAATGTTGGATCATCAAAAGTCAAATTAGACATTATTCTTTTCAAGAAATAAGATTATCAAGACATTATGGAACCATAAAACATTCATCGAATTCACTAAGGTTTTAGTTCTATGATCTTAAAAAAATGTTTATAACAAATTTGGCATCAAATAACCTCTGAATAAGGACACCTAAAGAGGGTGATTATCAAACTTCTAGCAATTTTTAACAAGCACAAACAGCGTAGATAATATAGTTGTTAGTGGATTATATATGTTTAACTTAATACAGACCAGTTAAACCACAAGCGAAAATTAAAGTAAAGTATTTAGAAAGGATTATAGACTCATTCTTAGTACAATAAA
Source organism: Nicotiana tabacum (assembly GCF_000715075.1). Taxonomy (NCBI): domain Eukaryota; kingdom Viridiplantae; phylum Streptophyta; class Magnoliopsida; order Solanales; family Solanaceae; genus Nicotiana; species Nicotiana tabacum. The sequence continues at coordinate 151,912,002 of NC_134086.1, read as the reverse complement.
GACATAAAATTCTGCATGCAATTCAAGATTCATTATTATATTGTGTCTTGGTATTTTATTTCTTTTTCTAAGCGTTGTTCTCTTCCCAATTGACTCTCTAGATTATCATTCTAAAATGTTCGGTAAATCTTTGCCCCCCTTATTTTCTATTGCATCTGTTTGAAAAGGAGGTGAAGAGAATGAAAAGAATTACCACGAAAAGAATGAACCACGAAATAGCCAGTTAGAGCGCATAGAAGAGAAGTACCGCGTCTGTGCTACCAAACCTCTAACTCCAAAAGCCAAATGTGATTAACAAAACACCATCGTTGTGTAATGCCCCGACAGCAACTCTTTGCTGGAGCATATTAGCAAGTTTAAAAGGCATGGTTTTCTTCAAAACAGGTTATGAAACGTTGGCTTCTATTCGTATGTGTTTGCGTCGTTTTCTTCTAACCAGGTTATGAAGCGTCGGGTCTATTCATATGCGTTAGGTTGCCTTTTAAGAATTAAATAGGTATTTAAATTACTAAGAGGGGTAATTTAACTTTACACTAACGAGCTTCCCACTTTTAATATAGTATAGATTAATCAATGTTTTACTCTAAGCTTCAAATCGAACATAAGTTAAATATATTATGAATTCTATTTAAACTGAATATTAACGAATGACTTGTGTTACCTTTGTTTTTAAATTATCGCTTCTTTGCCTTAAATACTCACCGCAATCATAAAACAAAATCCTAATTTTTCACAAATGCATTTCTGTAAGGGTAAAATTGAGTCAAAATAAGTCCACTGGTAGGTCCATTCGGCTTTCTGTCCGGCCAAGAAGGAAACTCGACCCATTTCTCAGAGTCCAAAAGAAGTTGTAAATTCAGCAATTTTCTTCAAGTCATGAATCATTAGTTTGTCTTAATTATGAATTAACTAGTTAATAAGAGCAGTCTTACATCAACATGTTCACAAAATGATTTTCTTTGTAAATTAATCAAGAGATGAAGAGATAAAATTGTCATAAAACTAAAAAAAATTAAAAAGAAATACAAGGTGGGATATTTGTGCGAAAAAAATTAGAAAAATGAATGTATAAGTAAAAATACAAATGAAAAATAAAATGAAAAATTAAATCCAAATAAAATCATTGAATACATACATATCTGTGGTCTATAATGATAGGGTTTCTCGAAGAACAATCTCTCAATTGGCACTTCCTCATATGTGCCATCTCTAGGCGTCCCCACCACCAGTGGCTTGCCCGTAGGAAAATCCTTCATAACAAAGTTAAATGGTGAGAATTCAACAAAAATATTGTTATCATAACACAAGTTATACACAAAAACTAAGATTTTTCTTCATATTAGGTACACAAAGTACATTTTGAAGAGTTAAGGCTCTAGCAGTTGAAGGCGAGGATCCAGTATGAATGATAGGAACAGGGGCGGAGCTAGCATATGACTTGCGGGTTCGGCCGAATTCATTAACTTTTGTCCAAACTATGTATTTGTCTTAAAAATTCATTGAATATGTATAAATTATTAATTTAGAACCCAATAACCACGGACGAATCTACATTGTCTAGTATGGGTGCTTAAGCACCCCTTGCTTTTGGATACAACACTATTACTTTATATAAAAACACTAATAATTCATATAAATACATATTAGTTGAGCATCCAGTCTAAGTAGTAATTTTCAAATAAAATATAGTTAAGCACCTATAATTTAAAATTTTTTGATTCGTCATTGCTAGTAACGTAAACGAAGTAGGATATCGAACCCGCAAGCTTTAAATCCTAGCTCCGCCTCCGGATAGGAAGAGTATTACAATTCGGGCACCCAAATTATAATCCTTCCTCCCAGGTAAATGGGTGTAATAAATCATATATAATCCAGATGGTTCTGTCAACAAGTACAAGGTGCGGCTCGTTGCCACAGGTTTCCATCAAAAATCTTTGGGGCTTGACTACGGTGATACCTTTTCATCGGTAGCTAAACAAAAAACGGTTCGGACAATCGTTGCTTGTCATTATTAACAATTGGCCTCTTCGATAAGTGAATTTTAATAATGTTGTCCTTCAAGGAATGCTACCAGAAGAAGATTACATGAATCAACTACCGGCTTTGTTGACTTCTCTAATCCAACTCATATTTGTCAGTTTCATAATAGGGAAATTTTCATAAATCACAATCTTTTTGTAATAGTTAGCCATTTATAGATATCATTTGCTATATTACGGATTATAGATACCTTTTATATGTTTAGAAGATGTATTTGATATATTTAAGCTATTGTATTCATGAATACAATAGCTAAAATAGGCGTGAATTAGGGAAGTCCAGCTAATCAGTTGTTGTATTCGAGTGTATTCATGGAGTGAAACATGAGATTATAGCTGGACAGATTATTGTATTCGACTGTATTCACGCCGTGAAATAGGGGATTACACTGTTTGTAAAACGGAAAGTGAACCAATTAACATAATAGACTACTAATATAACTCAACAAACTCAATTATAACACACAAATTTTGTATTTTCAGTTATAAAAAAGATTCTCAACCGAAAAATACCCCAAAAACATAACAATCTTCAGAGAAATTATATAATACATCTAAATACATAAATTATATTAATTAAAAAAAACTTATGAATACATTCATGGCATATAGCCAGACAGTGAATACAATGAAATACATAGAATACAGCGGGATACATTGAAATACAATTAGAAAAAAGACAGTGAATACAATGAAATACATGGAATATAACGAGATACATTGAATTACAATGAAAACAAACACAATGAAATACATGAAAATACATTGAAATATATTAACAAAAAATCATCCTACAACATCCATATCTCCAGGCTCACTATCTCTAGAGACACCTTTGTCTCCGCTAACAAACCGAAGTTGGCAGAGACAAATATACTTGAGCAACTCCAAAACTCAAACATGGAGATTAAGCCTTCTAACATATTTGGGATTCCAAGAACAAAGACACTTCTGATCTAGGAAGGCCATAAAATAAAGTTCAAAGAGCATTTTTCCAAAATGCTTATCGCATTATGTTCCCAAAAACTAATTAAATGTGCAGTAAGTCTACCAGCAGCTGTTGTTGTTGATGAGAAACCAACCGGATTAAATGTTCCATTGATTTTAAACCAGCTGAAGTAGAGAGTGAACCTGCTCTGAAGTAGGCTTTGCACAAATCCGGTGGAAGGAGGAGGAGATCGGAAACTTTAATGGGATGGATGAAGAGAATGAGATGTATCAAAGTAGAGAGAGAAAGAAAATAGTGTAATTGATTAGCGTATTTAGTGTCTTAGGGCTAGTAGGTAACCAAAATTTAATATTTTACTATAAACCTTAAAAGATATCTATATAATATAATTTTTTTAAATGGTATTTATTTAAAATAAATAAGGTGTTAACCTTTGCTATAGGAGGTAAAAATTCCTTCATAAGGGAAATTTTCATAAATCACAATCTTTTAGTAATAGTTAGCCATCTATAGATACCATTTGCTTTATTACGGATTATAGATACCTTTTATGTGTTTAGAAGATGTATTTGATATATTAAAGCTATTGTATTCATGAATACAATAGCAAAAATAGGTGTGAATAAGGGAAGTCCAACTAATCAGTTGTTGTATTCGAGTGTATTCGACTGTATTTATGGAGTGAAACATGAGATTACAACTGGACATATTATTGTATTCGACTGTATTCACGCCGTGAAATAGGTGATTACACTATTTGTAAAATGGAAAGTAAATCAATTAACATAATACACTCCTAATATAACTCAACAAACTCAATTGTAACACACAAATTTTGTATTTTCAGTTATAGAAAAGATTCTCAACCGAAAAATACCCCAAAAGCATAGCAATCTTCAGAGAAATTATATAATACATCTAAATACATAAATTATATTAATTAAAAAAAACTTATGAATACATTCATGGCATATAGCCAGACACTGAATACAATGAAATACATATAATACAGCGGGATACATTGAAATACAATAAGAAAAAAGATAGTGAATACAATGAAATACATGGAATACAACGAGATACATTGAATTACAATGAAAAAAAATACAATGAAATACATGAAAATACATTGAAATATATTAACAAAAAATCATCCTACAACATCCATATCTCCAGGCTCACCATCTCTGGAGACACCTTTGTCTCCACTAACAAACCGAAGTTGGCAGAGACAAATATACTTGAGCAACTCCAAAACTCAAACATGGAGATTTAACCCTTCTAACAGATTTGGGATTCCAAGAACAAAGACACTTGTGATCTAGGAAGGCCATAAAATAAAGTTCAAAGAGCATTTTGCCAAAATGCTTATCGCATTATGTTCCCAAAAAATAATTAAGTGTGCAGTAAGTCTACCGGCAGCTGTTGTTGTTGGTGAGAAACCAACCGGATTAAATGTTCCATTGATTTTAAACCGGCTGAAGTAGAGAGTGAACCTGCTCTGAAGTGGGCTTTGCACAAATCCGGTGGAAGGAAGAGGAGATCGGAAACTTTAATGGGATGGGGGAAAAGAATGAGATGTATTAAAGTAGAGAGAGAAAGAAAATAGTGTAATTGATTAGCGTATTTAGTGGCTTAGGGCTAGGAGGTAACCAAAATCAAATATTTTGCTATAAACCTTAAAAGGTATCTATAGAATATAATTTTTTTAAATGGTATTTAGTTAAAATAAATTAGATGTTAACCTTTGCTATAGGAGGTAAAAATTCCTTCATATGAATTTTTTTCATAAATCACAATCTTTTAGTAATAGTTAGCCATCTATAGATACCATTTGCTATATTACGAATTATAGATACCTTTTATGTGTTTAGAAGATGTATTTGATATATTTAAGCTATTGCATTCATGAATACAGTAGCAAAAATAGGCGTGAATCAGGGAAGTCCAGCTAATCAGTTGTTGTATTCGAGTCTATTCGACTGTATTCATAGAGTGAAACATGGGATTATAGCTGGACAGATTATTGTATTCAACTGTATTAACGCCGTGAAATAGGGGATTACACTGTTTGTAAAATGGAAAGTGAATCAATTAACATAATAGACTCCTAATATAACTCAACAAACTCAATTATAACACACAAATTTTATATTTTCAGAATAAAAAAGATTCTCAACCGAAAAATACCCCAAAAGCATAGCAATCTTCAGAGAAATTATATAATACATCTAAATTCATAAATTATATTAATTAAAAAAAAACTTATGAATACATTCATGACATATAGCCAGACAGTGAATACAATGAAATACATAAAATACAGCGGGATACATTGAAATACAATTAGAAAAAAGACAGTGAATACAATGAAATACATGGAATACAACGATATACATTGAATTACAATGGAAAAAATTACATTGAATACAATGAAATACATGAAAATACATTGAAATATATTAACAGAAAATCATCCTACAACATCCATATCTCAAGGCTCACCATCTCTGGAGACACCTTTGTCTCCACTAATAAACGAAGTTTGGTGAGACAAATATACTTGAGCAACTCCAAAACTCAAACATGGAGATTTAACCCTTCTAACAGATTTGGGATTCCAAGAACAAAGACACTTGTGATCTAGGAAGGCCATAAAATAAAGTTCAAAGAGCATTTTGCCAAAATGCTTATCGCATTATGTTCCCAAAAAATAATTAAGTGTGCAGTAAGTCTACCGGCAGCTGTTGTTGTTGGTGAGAAACCAACCGGATTAAATGTTCCATTGATTTTAAACCGGCTGAAGTAGAGAGTGAACCTGCTCTGAAGTGGGCTTTGCACAAATCCGGTGGAAGGAAGAGGAGATCGGAAACTTTAATGGGATGGGGGAAAAGAATGAGATGTATTAAAGTAGAGAGAGAAAGAAAATAGTGTAATTGATTAGCGTATTTAGTGGCTTAGGGCTAGGAGGTAACCAAAATCAAATATTTTGCTATAAACCTTAAAAGGTATCTATAGAATATAATTTTTTTAAATGGTATTTAGTTAAAATAAATTAGATGTTAACCTTTGCTATAGGAGGTAAAAATTCCTTCATATGAAATTTTTTCATAAATCACAATCTTTTAGTAATAGTTAGCCATCTATTGATACCATTTGCTATATTACGAATTATAGATACCTTTTATGTGTTTAGAAGATGTATTTGATATATTTAAGCTATTGCATTCATGAATACAGTAGCAAAAATAGGCGTAAATCAGGGAAGTCCAGCTAATCAGTTGTTGTATTCGAGTCTATTCGACTGTATTCATAGAGTGAAACATGGGATTATAGCTGGACAGATTATTGTATTCAACTGTATTAACGCCGTGAAATAGGGGATTACACTGTTTGTAAAATGGAAAGTGAATCAATTAACATAATAGACTCCTAATATAACTCAACAAACTCAATTATAACACACAAATTTTATATTTTCAGTATAAAAAAGATTCTCAACCGAAAAATACCCCAAAAGCATAGCAATCTTCAGAGAAATTATATAATACATCTAAATACATAAATTATATTAATTAAAAAAAAACTTATGAATACATTCATGACATATAGCCAGACAGTGAATACAATGAAATACATAAAATACAGCGGGATACATTGAAATACAATTAGAAAAAAGACAGTGAATACAATGAAATACATGGAATACAACGATATACATTGAATTACAATGGAAAAAATTACATTGAATACAATGAAATACATGAAAATACATTGAAATATATTAACAGAAAATCATCCTACAACATCCATATCTCAAGGCTCACCATCTCTGGAGACACCTTTGTCTCCACTAATAAACAAAGTTTGGTGAGACAAATATACTTGAGCAACTCCAAAACTCAAACATGGAGATTTAACCCTTCTAACAGATTTGGGATTCCAAGAACAAAGACACTTCTGATCTAGGAAGGCCATAAAATAAAGTTCAAAGAGCATTTTGCCAAAATTCTTATCGCATTATGTTCCCAAAAAATAATTAAGTGTGCAGTAAGTCTACCGGCGGCTGTTGTTGTTGGTGAGAAACTAACCGGATTAAATGTTCCATAGATTTTAAACTGGATGAAGTAGAGAGTGAACCTGCTCTGAAGTGGGCTTTGCACAGATCCGGTGGAAGGAGGATGAAATCGGAAACTTTAATGGGAAGGGGGAAAAGAATGAGATGTATTAAAGTAGAGAGAGAAAGAAAATAGTGTAATTGATTAGCGTATTTAGTGGCTTAGGGCTAGGAGGTAACCAAAATCAAATATTTTGCTATAAACCTTAAAAGGTATCTATAGAATATAATTTTTTTAAATGGTATTTAGTTAAAATAAATTAGATGTTAACCTTTGCTATAGGAGGTAAAAATTCCTTCATATGAAATTTTTTCATAAATCACAATCTTTTAGTAATAGTTAGCCATCTATAGATACCATTTGCTATATTACGAATTATAGATACCTTTTATGTGTTTAGAAGATGTATTTGATATATTTAAGCTATTGCATTCATGAATACAGTAGCAAAAATAGGCGTGAATCAGGGAAGTCCAGCTAATCAGTTGTTGTATTCGAGTCTATTCGACTGTATTCATAGAGTGAAACATGGGATTATAGCTGGACAGATTATTGTATTCAACTGTATTAACGCCGTGAAATAGGGGATTACACTGTTTGTAAAATGGAAAGTGAATCAATTAACATAATAGACTCCTAATATAACTCAACAAACTCAATTATAACACACAAATTTTATATTTTCAGTATAAAAAAGATTCTCAACCGAAAAATACCCCAAAAGCATAGCAATCTTCAGAGAAATTATATAATACATCTAAATACATAAATTATATTAATTAAAAAAAAACTTATGAATACATTCATGACATATAGCCAGACAGTGAATACAATGAAATACATAAAATACAGCGGGATACATTGAAATACAATTAGAAAAAAGACAGTGAATACAATGAAATACATGGAATACAACGATATACATTGAATTACAATGGAAAAAATTACATTGAATACAATGAAATACATGAAAATACATTGAAATATATTAACAGAAAATCATCCTACAACATCCATATCTCAAGGCTCACCATCTCTGGAGACACCTTTGTCTCCACTAATAAACGAAGTTTGGTGAGACAAATATACTTGAGCAACTCCAAAACTCAAACATGGAGATTTAACCCTTCTAACAGATTTGGGATTCCAAGAACAAAGACACTTGTGATCTAGGAAGGCCATAAAATAAAGTTCAAAGAGCATTTTGCCAAAATGCTTATCGCATTATGTTCCCAAAAAATAATTAAGTGTGCAGTAAGTCTACCGGCAGCTGTTGTTGTTGGTGAGAAACCAACCGGATTAAATGTTCCATTGATTTTAAACCGGCTGAAGTAGAGAGTGAACCTGCTCTGAAGTGGGCTTTGCACAAATCCGGTGGAAGGAAGAGGAGATCGGAAACTTTAATGGGATGGGGGAAAAGAATGAGATGTATTAAAGTAGAGAGAGAAAGAAAATAGTGTAATTGATTAGCGTATTTAGTGGCTTAGGGCTAGGAGGTAACCAAAATCAAATATTTTGCTATAAACCTTAAAAGGTATCTATAGAATATAATTTTTTTAAATGGTATTTAGTTAAAATAAATTAGATGTTAACCTTTGCTATAGGAGGTAAAAATTCCTTCATATGAATTTTTTTCATAAATCACAATCTTTTAGTAATAGTTAGCCATCTATAGATACCATTTGCTATATTACGAATTATAGATACCTTTTATGTGTTTAGAAGATGTATTTGATATATTTAAGCTATTGCATTCATGAATACAGTAGCAAAAATAGGCGTGAATCAGGGAAGTCCAGCTAATCAGTTGTTGTATTCGAGTCTATTCGACTGTATTCATAGAGTGAAACATGGGATTATAGCTGGACAGATTATTGTATTCAACTGTATTAACGCCGTGAAATAGGGGATTACACTGTTTGTAAAATGGAAAGTGAATCAATTAACATAATAGACTCCTAATATAACTCAACAAACTCAATTATAACACACAAATTTTATATTTTCAGAATAAAAAAGATTCTCAACCGAAAAATACCCCAAAAGCATAGCAATCTTCAGAGAAATTATATAATACATCTAAATACATAAATTATATTAATTAAAAAAAAACTTATGAATACATTCATGACATATAGCCAGACAGTGAATACAATGAAATACATAAAATACAGCGGGATACATTGAAATACAATTAGAAAAAAGACAGTGAATACAATGAAATACATGGAATACAACGATATACATTGAATTACAATGGAAAAAATTACATTGAATACAATGAAATACATGAAAATACATTGAAATATATTAACAGAAAATCATCCTACAACATCCATATCTCAAGGCTCACCATCTCTGGAGACACCTTTGTCTCCACTAATAAACGAAGTTTGGTGAGACAAATATACTTGAGCAACTCCAAAACTCAAACATGGAGATTTAACCCTTCTAACAGATTTGGGATTCCAAGAACAAAGACACTTGTGATCTAGGAAGGCCATAAAATAAAGTTCAAAGAGCATTTTGCCAAAATGCTTATCGCATTATGTTCCCAAAAAATAATTAAGTGTGCAGTAAGTCTACCGGCAGCTGTTGTTGTTGGTGAGAAACCAACCGGATTAAATGTTCCATTGATTTTAAACCGGCTGAAGTAGAGAGTGAACCTGCTCTGAAGTGGGCTTTGCACAAATCCGGTGGAAGGAAGAGGAGATCGGAAACTTTAATGGGATGGGGGAAAAGAATGAGATGTATTAAAGTAGAGAGAGAAAGAAAATAGTGTAATTGATTAGCGTATTTAGTGGCTTAGGGCTAGGAGGTAACCAAAATCAAATATTTTGCTATAAACCTTAAAAGGTATCTATAGAATATAATTTTTTTAAATGGTATTTAGTTAAAATAAATTAGATGTTAACCTTTGCTATAGGAGGTAAAAATTCCTTCATATGAAATTTTTTCATAAATCACAATCTTTTAGTAATAGTTAGCCATCTATTGATACCATTTGCTATATTACGAATTATAGATACCTTTTATGTGTTTAGAAGATGTATTTGATATATTTAAGCTATTGCATTCATGAATACAGTAGCAAAAATAGGCGTGAATCAGGGAAGTCCAGCTAATCAGTTGTTGTATTCGAGTCTATTCGACTGTATTCATAGAGTGAAACATGGGATTATAGCTGGACAGATTATTGTATTCAACTGTATTAACGCCGTGAAATAGGGGATTACACTGTTTGTAAAATGGAAAGTGAATCAATTAACATAATAGACTCCTAATATAACTCAACAAACTCAATTATAACACACAAATTTTATATTTTCAGTATAAAAAAGATTCTCAACCGAAAAATACCCCAAAAGCATAGCAATCTTCAGAGAAATTATATAATACATCTAAATACATAAATTATATTAATTAAAAAAAAACTTATGAATACATTCATGACATATAGCCAGACAGTGAATACAATGAAATACATAAAATACAGCGGGATACATTGAAATACAATTAGAAAAAAGACAGTGAATACAATGAAATACATGGAATACAACGATATACATTGAATTACAATGGAAAAAATTACATTGAATACAATGAAATACATGAAAATACATTGAAATATATTAACAGAAAATCATCCTACAACATCCATATCTCAAGGCTCACCATCTCTGGAGACACCTTTGTCTCCACTAATAAACGAAGTTTGGTGAGACAAATATACTTGAGCAACTCCAAAACTCAAACATGGAGATTTAACCCTTCTAACAGATTTGGGATTCCAAGAACAAAGACACTTCTGATCTAGGAAGGCCATAAAATAAAGTTCAAAGAGCATTTTGCCAAAATTCTTATCGCATTATGTTCCCAAAAAATAATTAAGTGTGCAGTAAGTCTACCGGCGGCTATTGTTGTTGGTTAGAAACTAACCGGATTAAATGTTCCATAGATTTTAAACTGGATGAAGTAGAGAGTGAACCTGCTCTGAAGTGGGCTTTGCACAGATCCGGTGGAAGGAGGATGAAATCGGAAACTTTAATGGGAAGGGGGAAGAGAATGAGATGTATCAAAGTAGAGAGAGAAAGAATATAGTGTAACTGATTAGCGTATTTAGTGGCTTAGGGCTAGGAGGTAACCAAAATTAAATATTTTGCTATAAACCTTAAAGGTATCTATAGAATATAATTTTCTTAAATGGTATTTATTTAAAATAAATAAGGTATTAACCTTTGCTATAGGAGGTAAATATTCCATAAGAAATTAAGAAGGGAGTGAGCTTGAAATCAATTTTTATTTCTTTAGTTTTATTTATTTTACTTTTATTTCATCATCCGTTAGGAGCATGCCTAGGCCGATATCACTGCGGTAGGCAAACTTTAGGTTTTCTTTTTCTCTTTTATTTGAGGTAAGAGGCCATCCCTTTAGTTCATATTCAGGGGAATGCCCTGTAAACTCTGTAAATATTTTTATCAGGGGAATGCCCCGAAGTGAATGTAAAAGAAGATCGTGGCATCATCATTGTAGGCGTAGTATAGGATAGTTAGATTTATTTTATTTTCGTTTTCTTTTATTTATTAGGTGGGGATGACCTCGAGCCTCTTTTGTGTTTATTTTTCTTTTATGTGTTTTTTTTACCTTATTTGAATATTTTAAAAGCCAACTAGATCGGGTACGCAATCATGACTTTCACGGGACTCGGAGAATGCCTAACACCTTCTCCCCGAGTCAAATGAACCCCCTTTCCTAGAACTCTTGTGCAAATCAGTTTTTGAGTCAAATGTGTTTTGAAAGAAAAGTTATTTTAGATGGTGACCTGGCACACCGAAATCCAATGCTAGGTGGCGACTCAGAAATATCTTTTAAAACACTATATTATCACTTTTCAATTTTTGAAGACCCTTTTGAGCTTTTGAAATCTTTTTTATCTACTAAAAGGATTAGTGAGTTTATTGTCATCATAAAAGTTTTTCTTTATGTGTTACCGCTTTATAACTGTCATCATATGTATTACCCGATCAATTCTTTCTGCAACAAGTCTTGTAGTATGCGTCGCGTACACGAACTCTTCATTGAGTCATCCTTATTTTAGGAGGGGGGCCGTCAGACGTATGCAGTGGGTGGAAAGCTTGAGCAGCCACCATCGACCATACGCTCCCCCGAATTGCCTTGTTAGTGAACCCCAAACTTAGGTCAGCCTTAAGGTCATTTTTGTTTGCATCATATCATTACGATCTAGCAGGGGCCGGTCCCAGGTACTATGTCCTTTATAGGAAACCTATCCAAATTATATCAAATGGGACCGCTGGCCCAAAATGACATTCAATCATCATATGTACTAAATGTTGCATCTTTGAGGGTAGAAAGGTCATTTGGCAGACTGATGTTTGGGAAAGAAGGGTGAAAAATGAAGTAAGGGAGATTATTGAGGGTTTATCACTTTTATTTTCTTGCCCAATTTTCTAAAAAGATTAAAAAAAAAGATTTTACACTTTCTTAACATTTTTCAAAAATGACAAAAAATATTTTTATGGGGTTATTTTACCCTTGTTGAGTTTACATGTCTAACCACTTCTGTCCACCTCAGTCGTTTTGCAAAATGGGGTTATTTTTGCAAAAGTGGTTCAGTGACCCGTGTCCTAACATCTTGAGTACACAAATAGGTGTCCCACTACCTTAAGGTTCGTTCTTTTTGAGTTTGCATTTCTAGCCACATTCAGCCATATCGGTCATTTTTACAAAATGGGTCATTTCTGCAAAATAATTTTTAAAGCCTTCATTATTGGGAGTTTGAAGTTGTATAAGTCTTAATGGGGTTATTTTCCATGTCTTAGAGGTCATCTTTGCCGATTTTGCACTAATAGACACCCTTGGCCACGTAAGCCATTTTACAAAAATAGCCCAATCATGTCTTGCATCCGTCCACTAAGAAGTGTTGTTGGTATCACATAGTATCTTGAGTCGCTAACCGTGTTCTCTTCATTCAGGTATGGACCTAATTCGATCCAAAGTGCTGATGATAGCAAAGATTCCTAGGAAGTTGGTCAAGTGGTAGAAAATGTTTTCATTGTTAGAGCAACATGAGCTAATGGAAAAGTTAGGCACTCTCACTTCCCTTATTGATATCACACCTTGCCCAGACTTAGTGGTGGGGATGTTGACCTATTGGGATCCGCAGAATTTGGTTTTCAAATTTGGAGAGTGAGATGACTCCTACCTTGGCAGAAATGTTTGGTCTCACTCATCTAAACTACATAGGAAAAAAAATGATACTTCCCCGAGATCACTCTAGGACAAGATTTCTTAGCGGCTTGGGCCTGAAAGACAACAAGCATTTAGGATGACTCGAGCAATCCTGGATATCCTTGGATTTTTTGTTTGCTAGATTTGGACCATAGGATAGTTTTGACATCTTTTGGGATGAGTTTTGCACAACCAAGGCAAAGTGGCAAAGACGCTGCCTCGAAGCTTTTAGCCTTGCTTTGTTGGGATTATTGGTGTTTTTTTAGATGAGAGGCACATTAGCACCCATTTGCAATCAGTGGTAATGGCATCATTTCATGAGAAACAACGCAAAAACGTTACCATTATGCCGATGATCTTAGAAGAGTTGTATCGAGCCCTAAGTGAGGTTAGGGGAGGTGTCTGGTTTTTTTAGGGAAGTAACCTTTTGCTGCAATTGTGGATGATGGAGCACTTACACACCGTTTCCTTACTTTATCCCATCAACCGTTCCTTGCAGGATCGAGTGGTATGCATTGAGCGTATGATGAAGTCTCGTAAGTTTACATACCTAGTAGGCATCATGGCTTGGATTGAGTTCCTAGGTTTGAGGACAAATTGGAATGTTTTGTCGGCCTACCTTTGTCTACCTTTAGATGAGATCTTGGTAGGATGTCGCATGCAGACTTTCTTGATGTTGATAAAACTTAAGTATGTCAGGCCGTACACTTCTATTAGGGTGATACGACAGTTGGGTAGGAGGCAAGAGGAGCTGCCAACTCTAAATCTTCGGAGGCACATAATGAATTTTAGTAGAAAGGCGGCTGATGAGATCAAGTACGTGCAACACTGGAACAATGTAAAGAGGACGAAGAAGAATACATTAGTAGAGGACAATGGTAGGCCCGAGTGTACTCAGGAGTACTTGATTTGGTTGCAGTCTACTCCACCAGGGGTCAACACCCCATTGCCAGCACAGCTTAAGGGTTGGATAGTTCAGACAGATGATTTTGAGAAGGCTTTGGATCCAGATCCTTGGGGTAAGCTTGAGCTGATAAGGTCTCAGTTGGCAGGATTGGAAGCACATGTGGAGCAACATAGTTAGTATTTGTTTAGGGTCGGCCTTCAGGAGGCGGGGGCACACACCAGTTCCTTTGTTCCCAGCATTGGTGCATCTTTATGGGGCAAGTTACGGAGCTTGAGCATGACAAACGGCCCAGGACCATCCCAGCCGGGGGCGCAACATTCAAGAGCTGCTTGAGGAGGCTTTTTATTCATATGTTTTGAGTTTGTTTATGTTGTCTTTTATTTTCTAGTTTTGTCCAGTAGTACTGAGTCCGTTAGGTGGTGTCAGAGTATGTCATATCATAGTTGAGTCTGTCGAGTCTTTCATTATCGTACCCCCTGTTTTGTATTTGAAAACCAAAAATAATTATTACAAATGAAAAATCCAAAAAGATTTTTGTTTCTAGTTTATTTTGTTCACCGCTTTTCCAGAATTACACTTGGTCTAACTCATGTAGAACATGATACGTAGGCAACCTACATCGGGTTCGATCAAATTATTTTTTAAAATTAATGAAAAAGAGATGGAATTGTGGGGTGCGAGAAATGAGAGAAAAAGAGTGATAAGAAAAAATAAAAGAGTGGGAGAAAATGATGTAAGACAAGAAGTGCTAAAGAAAGAAAAGAGAAGATCGAAATGAGTGAATTGGGATGATGCCATATGACCTTGCGACCCTCAAAGTCATTCTAGAACCGTTAATTGTTGCTAGGTGCATTGCACGTAATGTGATATTATTATCTGATAAATGCCCTAACGCTAATATGTTGGCTTTGTTTCGCTATTCTCTTTTATCTTTATTATCACTCAGGAAGGTGGTTAGTTTGTTGGCATTCTGGCGAGTCATCCATACAAAACAAGATCAAAGCACAAGGTAGTCATGGCTACCAAAGTATTGGACACAAGAGTTGTTGACCCGTCGAGAGAGATGGTGGAGTCGGAATCTGAATTGAAAGAGGAGGTCCAAAGGTTGAAACATCAGATAGCAGAAATGTATTAGGCTTGGATTAGGGGGCATCCTCCACCTTTATTCCCTACTAATTACACTGAAAATCCTGCTTCCATCCCACCACTGTCACAATCCCAGGTTCCCACTACCGTTGATCTTTCCCCTCAACATGCACCAGGCTTTACCCCTTACCACAACTACCCTGGCACCTTATCCCAAACTTTCCATGTTCCACCAGCTAAAACAACCTCATATCCCCCTCTAACATCCACTCCTATTTTTGTAACCCCTCCACAAGATACCCTCCACCGATCCTCTAGCGAACCCGTGTTCAAAGCCCCAGATGCCTAATACTATGCTCTAGAACCAACCTTCAAGGTCCCGGATCTTTATTGTTACACCCCACAATTTGAGCCTCCTGTTGAAACCGAGAACCCACTAAGAACGTGGAGCAAGATGTGATATTTAAAAAGGTGAAGAGTTTAGAGAAATCTTTGAGGAATATGCAAAGGATATGAAGCCAAGTAAGTGTTGCCTACAAGGACTTGTGTTTGTTCCATGATGTCCAACTGCCTGTCGGGTTCAAGATGCCCAACTTTGACATTTATGATGGAAATGGAGATCTAGTGGCCCATTTCAGATGCTATTGCAGTAAGATGAGAGGCGCCGGTGGGAAGGATGAATTATTGATGGCGTATTTCAGACAGAGTCTCAGTGGGGCGGCTCTTGAATGGTACACCCGCTAGGATGCTAGCAGGTGGTACACATGGGACGATATGGCTCAGACCTTTTCCCGACACTTTTAGTACAATGTAGATATTGTCCCGGATCGCCTATCCCTGACCAAGGTAGAAAAGAAGCCCAGTGAAAGATTTAGGGAATACAGGTTCAGATGGAGAGATCAAGCTGCACGAGTCAATATTTCGAAGGAAGAAGACAAAATGGTTGAGTACTTTCTTCAAGCTCTGGAGCCTACTTACTTCATCCATTTTATCTTATCCATAGGTAAGCCCTTCAACGATGTGGTAAAGATGGGAGAAATGGTGGAAGAGGGACTTAAGTCGAGCAAGATCATGAGCTAATCCGCTATAAAAGCAACCACACAGGTAGTCCAGAGTGGCACAGGAAGTTTGTTAGGCAAAAAGAAGAAGGATGAAGTTGCTATGGTTGTCTTTGGACCATGACGTGGACCAAGGGGTTTGCCTCACCAATACACTCAGCCTCGACCCCAACTTTAAGCCTACACCCAAGCTCCATATAATCCACCCCAACATTATTTCCCACCACAAAACCCTCAATGCTCAGTCAGACCACCCCAATACCATGTTCATCATGCACAGTCATATGCTCAACCCCCTACTTACCCGCAATGGCGTGCTCCATCTCCACAAAATACTTATCCACCCCTCCAGAAAAATAACAAAATAAACCAACTTTGTGTTGAAACTACGTTAGACCTAATTCATTTTAAGGATATGTAGGCAACCTTACTCTGAAGTTCGGTCCCGTCGAAATAAAAATCCAAAATTTCCCAGACTCAAAGAAACTGGGGCAGAAGGTTTAGTTTTGCAAAAGATCTCATTCCAAATGTTGTAATTATGAACCCTTTCATCTTAAATTATTTTGAGCCTTCATGTCACCCTTTCTTTCTAATTCCGTCCAAAAGCCTACACTACGGTCCAAAGAAAGACGTTCTGATCAATCTTTGAAGATGCCAAGTCAAGCAAGATAGAGCTATGATTTATATCATGGGTAATACTTCATTCATGGGCACAAGGAAAAATAAATAAAATGAGAGAGTCTTATTGGTGAAAACCCTCACGGGCACCGTAAGGCGATGGTGACCTGAGAGAAAATCTAAAATGAGAGAGTCTTATGATGAAAATCCTCGCAGGCACCATACAGCGATGGTGAGTTGAGAGATGAACAAATGAGAGAGACTTGTTGGGGAAAACCATTCGGGGCACTATAAGTCGAATGAGGTTCGTGACTTTACAGAAAGATTGGATCATTGGAAGCCTGGTTTTGAAGAATGAGGACATGACATGAACTGGAAATGTGATTGGTTGGATGGATTATGTTGATCAATATGAAATGCATGTCATGATCATTGGAGCAATTGCCTCACTCAGATAAGTTTCTTTTTCATTTTTCTTCAAACAGTCATCTTTGTTCAAAATTTTACTTTTTATTCATAATTCTCAAAGTCACATCGCTTTGTTTCTTTTGGGTCTAATTTTCTTAGTCCCTTTCAAGTTAGTCTTTTTAAACAAGAAATAAAGAATTTCAAAGCCTACTACCAGCTTTTGATTACACAAGGAAAAGTTAGGCCTAGCACATCGCAAGAGACATGATTAAAAAGGAGCAATGTGGTGATAACGGAGGTTTAGATGATCAGGTGATTCTTGAGTTTTTGAGAAAATGCAAAGGTTCAATAGTTATAAAAATGAAAATTCAATACAACAAGTGAGTGTAAGGGATTCAGGTCATTCAGAGGGTTTTGTGGTCTAAGTTCGATAAGAAGGTCAAACAATTCCTTGTTAGCCCAAAACAGCCAATCAGAATGAAGCATGACAGTGATAGAAACAGATACCTTCAGCAATGATACCGCAAACTAACCACCACGTTTTCAAACTAACAAGATTTCATTTGTTTGAAACACGGGCAAGAAATTTGCTTGTTCTGCAGGAACCCTCCATGAAGAAAGCATGGTTCAGAGGGAAGAAATTTTGTTCATTCCGCAAGCATCCTTCAGGAAGAGAGCATGGCTCAGGTAAGTTCATTTTCGGCTTCTCAGGACCCTCGTGGATAATGGGATTTAGTTTTAAGTTTTCAGGACCCTCCTGGATAATGGGATTTAGTTTTAAGTTCTCAGGACCCTCCTGGATAATGGAATTTTAGTTTTAACTTCTCAGGATCCTCCTGGATAATGGGATTTAGTTTTAAGTTATCAAGACCCACCTGGATAATGGGATTTAATTTCAAGTTTTCAGGACCCCCTTGGATAATGGGATTTAATTTTAAGTTCTTAGGATCCTCCTGGATAATGGGATGTAGTTTCAAGTTTTCAGGACCCTCTTGCATAATGGGATTTAATTTTAAGTTTTCAGGACCCTCCTGGATAATGAGATTTAGTTTTAAGTTCTCAAGACCCTCCTGGATAATGAGATTTAATTTCAAGTTTTCAGGGCCCTTCTAGATAATGTGATTTAATTTTAAGTTCTCAGGACCCTCCTGAATAATGGGATTTAGTTTCAAGTTTTCAGGACTCTCCTGGATAATGGGATTTAGTTTTAAGTTCTCAGGACCCTCCTGGATAATGAGATTTAATTTTAAGTTTTCAGGACCCTCCTGGATAATGAGATTTAATTTTATGTTCTAAGGACCCTCCTGGATAATGAGATTTAGTTTCAAATTATAATATATATAATTTTAAGTTTTCAAGACTCTCCTAGATAATGGGATTTAATTTTAAGTTTTCAGGATTCTCTTGGATAATGTGATTTAATTTTAAGTTTTCAGGACCCTCCTGGATAATGGGATTTAATTTTAAGCTTTCAGGACCCTCCTGGATAATGGGATTTAGTTTTCAAGCTCTCAGGATCCTCCTCGATAATGGGGTTTAGTTTTCAAGTTTTCAGGACCCTCTTGGATAATGAGATTTAGTTTTAAGTTTCAGGACCCTCTTAGGTAATGGGACTTAATCTTAAAGTTTCAAGACCCTCCTGGAAAATGGGATTCAACTAACACTCACAAATGCTCTGGTGCAAGCTGGGGCAGAAAATTTTCTTTGTTTTATTTGTTTTGTTGTGATTGTAGGCACCCACCTGGAGAATGAGAAAATTCATTTCAAGTTTCAAGTCAATAGCAGGCGCCCACCTGGAGAATGAAGGAATTCGTTTCAGAGTTATTTCAAGTTTCAAGTCAGTAGCAAGTGTCCACCTGGAGAACAAGGGAATTCATTTCAGAGTTAATTTCAAGTTCAAGTCAGTAGCAGGAGCCCACCTGAAGAATAATGTCAATTCAAGTTAGAAATAGTAGAAGCTCGCCTCAAGAATGCGAGTCAAAAGTTTGAGATGTATGACAAGACTGTAGAAGATTCAAGACACAACAGTAGATAAGATTTTGTAGTTTTCTTGTAATTTTTACTTTATTTACAGTTTTGATGTAATTACAGGAACCACGGACCGGAACCTCGACGACACTTCATCCGACTCTCCACCTTAGTATCCATCTCTATCTTTCTTGCTTCTGAACTACACGTGACCTGATTCCTTTATAGCCAAAGATATGTAGGCAGTTCAAATATCAGGGCTCGGTCACAATCTGTTTATCCACTCTTTTATTCTTCTTTAGCTTCTTTTGATTAAGTGCCGAGTTAGAAGTAAATTACGTTGCTTACTTGATTCTTTGCTCCAAAACTCTTCGAGTTTCCAAGCAAAAAGGGGCAGCTGTAAGCACGTAATTTTTGATCTGCACAATTTTTAAATTTAGTTTTAGTATTTTATTACTTTTAAAATATTTACTTGAGTTATTACACAATTTTAGTCTATTTTTTTTAAATTTAAAAACATAAATTTGAAAAATAAAATAAAAATAGTTCCACCTTTAAAATATTTCTCATATTTATACATATATTTTCATATTTTAATATAATTTAATATCATTAGTCTTTTTGTAGCGATGTTATTCTAATTTTGCTATTTTTACTTTAATATAATCTTTGGAAAAATACTATATATATATATATATATATATATATATATATATATATATATATATATATATATATATATATATATACATATATATTTTATTTTTTATATTTATTATATTTTCAAAATATTTTCAAAAGGACATAGGGAATTTCAAGACTTCTTGGATTTTATTATTCCTAAAAAAAAGAGAAAAAAAAGTAGAATGAATTTTTTTAAGGCTGGTTTTGTCTTGGTTCAATTGAAGAAGACCAAATTTAGCCCAAATTTGAGCCCAAATTGGGGCAGCCCATTCCTTTTCCCCTTACCCAACCTGTGACCCGTCCAAAACGGACCGACCCGCCCCTATCTCCCCATTCAATCCTAGCCCTTCACTCCTACCTCATCCAATGGCTATTATCCACCCCCACCTAAGTATATAAACCTAATATAACAAAATTCTATCTCTATCCTAACCAAACGGTTCCCCTTTCCCTCCTCCACCTTCTGCCGCCGCACCCCACTCAAAACTCGCTAGAAACTCGCCGGGTTTCGGTGAGTTAACTCACTGGTCCCCTCACGGTCCCCCTTCTATCCCTTCTCCTTCCTCTACGTGTCCTTAATCGTGAAAGGCGCGTTTTCTTCTTATTTTCATTTTGGATTTATCTCTTTTAGGCGAAAATAGGAAAAATGGGGTGCGTAAGATTGAGTTGCACTCAATCTACTCCCTCCATTTGTCTTATGTCACCAATAGAAAAGATTTTCTGATTTTGTCTTTAAGATTTTTGGAATGTCTTCTAGGGATTTTTGGATTTCTTGGAGAATAAGAAGAAGCTTCTGGGCTCAAGTATAGATAGGTGGTTCTTTGAACCAAAAAAAAAGGAGGAATCAGGAGAAAATTAGAAAAATTAGGTTTCGGTTTTCGATTTTCCACATTTTTTCTCTGCTGATTTTTGGGTAGTTTTTTTCATACATAAAAAGAAAAAGTCAGTTTCATCTAGCTTGATGTCACGACCCAAAAATCCCACCATAAGTGTCGTGATGGCACTTAGTCTCTAAGACTAAGTAAGCCGTTTATAATAACAATTCAAGCCATATTTTTAGGATAATCGAAACCAACAACGAAAATAAAGATACAACCTCCCAAGACTAGTAATACTGAGTCACAAACTCTAACTGAATACATGAAATGATCTGAAGGAAATTAAATATACAATACTGCTCGAATAATATATTATAGTACGATAAAAGGGAAAGACTCCAAGGGACTGCGACGACCAAGCAGCTCTACCTTGAATCCTTGCGATCACTCTCTAACTCTGTCCGAGTCCTATATCTCCAATACCTGGCTCTGTACATAAAAAAATGTATAGAAGTTGTCACGACCCAGATTTTCCACCATCGGGTGTCGTGATAGCGCCTACTATTGGAGCTAGGCAAGCCAAATGTTTAAAACACCTTTCCTGCTTTCTTTCAACAATATAATAAGCGAGACAAAATCTAAGCGGAAGACTTTAAATTTAAAACAACTGAAAACCAAAAGTGCGGAAGTTTGAACCAAAATGCTACCCAGAGTTTGGTGTCACTAGCTCACGGACTACTACAAAATGCTACAAACAATGTCTGAAAGGAAAATACATCATGTTTGTCTGATACAAGATAAACAAACGAAAAATATGGAAAAGGACTTCGGCCTGCGAACGCCAGCTAGGCTACCTCGAGAGTCCCTGGGCTGAAGATAGCTCCCAAAAGTCCTACTGCTGCGGTCCGAAAGCTGCTCCCTGATCTGTGCACAAAAATGCACAGAGTGCAGCATCAGCACAACCGACCCCATGTGCTGGTAAGTGTCTGGCCTAACCCCGATGAAGTAGTGACGAGGCTAGACAGGACCTACTACAATTAACATGTACATATATATATAACAAGTGCAAGAAAACAATAACAAGATAATACAAAGTAAAGCTGGGAGGGGACATGCTATCGGGGAGTAACAGATAAAAATGAAATATCGGAAATAAACAGAAGAAACTCCGGTTTCCATAATATATATATATATATATATATATATATATATATATATATAAATATAGTGGACGGCGTGCCACACGATCCCATAATATCATATATAAGTGGACGGCGTGCCACACGATCCCATAATATCATATATAAGTGGACAACGTGCCACACAATCCCATAATATCATATATAAGTGGACGGCGTGCCACACGATCCCAATTCATCTTTATCACAGTGCATAATATGTCACCGGCAACGGAGGCCAATAACCAAGTGGACGGCGTGCCACACGATCCCTTTTAACAATATATAGGTGGACGACGTGCCACACGATCCCAATTCATCTTTATCACAGAACACAATATGTCACCGGCAACGGAGGCCAATAACCAAGTGGACGGCATGCCACACGATCCCTTTTAACAATATATAGGTGGACGGCATGCCACACGATCCCAATTCATCTATAAGTGGACGGCGTGCCACACGATGTCACACGATCCCATATATCTGACTTCATATAGTAGACCCCTTCAGGGGAGGATAACAACTCAATACCTTTAACCCGACAAGGGTACAACTAACAGCCCAAAATATCCCGACAAGGGAGAGTATATATCAGTCTACACATCCCGGCAAGGGAGTACTCACAACACATTCTCTTTTTAAATCACTTCTTCCTCAACTAACACATTCATGTTCGAGCTAACGCTCCGAAAGTACACCAATCACAATTTTACCTCAACCATTCACATTATATGAAACTCATCAAATAAACAAGGAGATTGTGTCACATTATTCGAATTAAAAGCAATTAAGACTCACGGTCATGCTAGACTCCGGTGCATAGATAACCGTCAGCATGCCTATACACCGTACTCCACATTAGCAAGTAGCAAATAACATCCTAATCCTATTCCCTCAAGCCAAAGTTAGAACAAACACTTACCTCGAATGCTCCAAACTCAACTCACGCTTCTAGTATAGTTTTACCTCTTGATTCTATGCATGAAAATAAATTTTACAAGGTTTTCCCAAAATGGTCAAAAACACCCCCGGACCCACGTGGTCAAAACTCGAGGTTCGGACCAAAACCCGATTACCCATTCTCCCACGAATCCAAGTATATGCTTTGTTTTGAAATCGGACCCCAAAATGAGGTCCAACTCCTCAATTTGTAGAAAACCTAGGTTCTACCCAAAACAACCAATTTCCCCCATGAAAATATTTGTTTTGAAGTTGAAATCATGTTAAAAGATGTTAAGAAATGAAGAAAATGAGTTAGAAATCACTTACCAATCGTTTTGAAGAAGAAAAGTTGTTTGGAATATCGCCTCTTAGGTTTTGGATTTTTGAAAAGTGGAAAAATGACTGAAAATCCCGAATTTATACATTTTACTGGGGGCTGGCGCGGACTGCACAGAAATGCACCGCGGCCACGCCGAGGGAGGGAAGTAGTGGGCTGTCTCAGAACCCACCCAGCGCGGACCGCACTGATTTGGTGCGTGGCTGTGCTGGTCGACCCTCTGAACCCCACCATGCGGACCGCACAAAAAGGCACCGCGGCCGCGTGGCTGCCAGCGCGGACCACGCAGAAATGGCCGCGGCCGCGCTGGGCCTGCAACATCTGACCTGCATTTTTTTTAAGTTTAAAGATCTCCCGAGCCCCACTCAAAACTGACCCGAGCCTTCAGGGCTCCAAACCAAACATGCACACAACCTTAAAAACATCTTACGGACTTACTTGTGCGATCAAATCGCCAAAATAACATCATATACATAGGATCAAGCCTCAAAACACATGATTTTCCTTCAACTTTTATAAAACTCAAATTCCCCATCTTAAGTCCGAAACACGTCATATGACATCCTTTTTTTAGCCAAACTTCACAAATAGTGCTTAAAACATATTTAAGACTCGTACCGGGCGTCAGAACCATAATACGATCCCGATACCACAGTTTTCTGATCAATTTTCTTCTTCATTTTCCTTAATTAATTTTAGAAAATAATTTCACACAAAAATTCATTTCTCGGGCTTGGGACCTCGGAATTTAATTCCGGGCACACGCCCAAGTCCCATATTTTTCTACGGACTCCCCGGAACCGTCGAATCACAAGTCCGGGTCCATTTACCCAAAATATTGACCGAAGTCACCTTTAACAATATTAATATCAAAATTCATCAAATTTTTCACATAATTAGTATATTTCAACATAAAAGCTTTCCGGCTTCACGCCCGGGCTGCGCACGTAAAACGAGGCAACTAAAAGCGAGGTTTTCAAGGCCTCAGAAGCGTGGTACAAGGAAGAACTACGGTGATGACCCTTTGGGTCGTCACATTCTCCACCTCTAAAACAATCGTTCGTCCTCAAACGGACAAAAGAAAGAAGTACTTGAGTCGGGAAATAAATGAGGATAACGGCTCCGCATATCGGATTCGGACTCCCAGGTCGATGCCTCAGGAGGCTGACCTCTCCATTGAACACGCACCGAAGGAAAACTCTTCGACCTCAACTGTCGAACTTGCCGGTCTAGAATAGCCACCAGCTCCTCCTCATATGACAGATCCTTGTCCAATTGGACAGTGCTGAAATCTAACACGTGCGAAATCATGTTAAAAGATGTTAAGAAGTGAAGAAATGAGTTAGAAATCACTTACCAATCGTTTTGAAGAAGAAAAGTTGTTTGGAAGATCGCCTCTTAGGTTTTGGGTTTTTGAAAAGTGGAAAAATGACTGAAAATCCCGAATTTATACATTTTGCTGGGGGCTGGCACGGACCGCACAGAAATGCACCGCGGCCGCGCCGAGGGAGGGAAGTAGTGGGCTGTCTCAGAACCCACCCAGCGCGGACCGCACTGATTTGGTGCGCGGCCGCGCTGGTCGACCCTCTGAACCCCACCATGCGGACCGCACAGAAAGGCACCGCGGCCGCATGGCTGCGGTCGCAGAAATGGCCGCGGCCGTGCTGGGCCTGCAACATCTGACCTGCATTGTTTTTAAGTTTAAGACCTCCTGGGCCCCACTCAAAACTCACCCGAGCCCTTGGGGCTCCAAACCAAACATGCACACAACCTTAAAAATATCTTACGGACTTACTCATGCGATCAAATCGCCAAAATAACATCATATACATAGGATCAAGCCTCATAACACATGATTTTCATTCAACTTTCATAAAACTCAAATTCCCCATCTTAACTCCGAAACACGTTATATGACATCCGTTTTTTAGCCAAACTTTACAGATAGTGCTTAAAACATATTTAAGACTAGTACCGGGCGTCGGAACCAAAATACGAGCCCGATACCACAGTTTTCTGATCAATTTTCTTCTTCATTTTCCTTAATTAATTTCAGAAAACAATTTCACACAAAAATTCATTTCTCGGGCTTCGGACCTTGGAATTTAATTCCGGACACACGCCCAAGTCCCATATTTTTCTACGAACTCCCCGGGACCGTCGAATCACAGGTCCGGGTCTGTTTACCCAAAATATTGACCGAAGTCAACTTTAACAATATTAATATTAAAATTCATCAAATCTTTCACATAATTAGCATATTTAAACATAAAAGCTTTCCGACTCACGCCCGGGCTGCGCATGCAAAACGAGGCAACAAAAAGCGAGGTTTTCAAGGCCTCGAAAGCGCGGAACAAGGAAGAACTACGGTGATGACCCTTTGGGTCATCACATAAGTGTAGTATGAGTACACCACATTGGTACCCAGTAAGTATCAAGACTAACCTCGGTGGAGTAGTGACGAGGTACAACCAAGACACGTCTAATAACCTGTGCAATATAGCATACCGAAATAATAGGAAACAAATAGCAATGATAGCAACAATTGCACAGATTGCACATCAAGTGCTCAAATATTACAACATATCACAAATTTCACATCCAGTGCTCAAATATTACAACATATCACAAATTTCACATCCAGTGCTCAAATCTTACAACATATCACAAATTTCACGTCAAGTGCTCAAATATTACAACATATCACAAATTGCACATCAGGTGCCCAAATGTTACAACTTGTCACATAAATCAACAATACTTTATTTTTTCATAATAAGAAGCTCACGACTCGTTCATAATGCGCACCAAAAATTCTAACAAAATATCTGGGAGTGAAAACTCAACAAAATAATATTTCACAATTTAACACTTCGCCTCAATATGATTTACAACCTTTATAACTCAATATCAATTTCAACAACATGAATTGAAAAGAAACTCATCAAGGGACAACACATTTTTTCAATTCACAACTTCATGAAATAAATAGATTAATTCATCTTATTAACTAAATTTCTCATTTTAATTGTATGTAGATAAAATCAATAATGAAAATTATTTCCATAAAAATAGCAACTCAAACAAACACAGAGTTCACATAAAAGTCAAGTAGCAATCGCACCAAATTATCATATAAAAATAATCTAGACAAATAAGAATGAGACATGGCAAATAAGAGATTTAATAAGTCCCAACAATTTTCCAACTTAATACATAAGGTTGTCTACGAATTTTAACCGATATAATTTGTACATATAAACCAAGTACGTACTCGTCACCTCGCATACATGGTTTTCAATCACACAATTTGCCCATAAGACTCAATGCCTAAGGAAAAATTCCCCCACACAAGGTTAGGCAAGATACTTACCTCAAATCACATTATCTCAATCCAATAGTAGACGTTTTTCCCCGATTATCCAACTCTGAATGGTTCGAATCTAGCCAAAATAATCCAATACAATCAACACAAATTGTTGGAATCAATCCCATATGAAAATAGCAAAATTTTCAATTAAATCCAAAATTAATTCAAAAATCACCCGTGGGACCCACATCTCGGAATCCGACAAAAGTTACAAAATATGAATGCCCATTCAACCACGAGTCCAACCATACCAAAATTACTAAATTCCAACAACAAATCGACCTCCAAATCTTAAATCTAAGGTATAGAGAATTTCTACCATTTTCAACCCAATTCACTAATTTCATGATAAAAACAACCATAGATTCATGTATTTTAACCAAAATCGAGTTAGAATCACTTACCCCAAACCATATGGTGAAAATCACCTCAAAAATCGCTTCAATCCGAGCTCCATAGCTCCAAATGTGTTAAAAATGGCTGAAACTCGCGTTTTGTAATCTGTCCAGGTAAGTCGCAGGTGTCGAATACGACTTATAAATCGCATTTGGTAATAGCGATTTGCCTCTGCCCCAGAATATAACATTACCCGCCTTTAGTAAATCAATCATAACATTTTGTACAAATGTCCAAATGATGAACGGTTTGAAGCGTTAGAAACTAGACTCAAAGACCTTTAATTTGATAGGTTATGCATCACATAGCACCTTATATATATATATATGTAAATATGCTCGTCCAAAGTGTGATCTTGTGCGTGCTCATTTAGAATTTTAGTCTATCTTGAAATTTTCCAACTTGGCTTAGACTTAGGCTTCTCCTTAGACCCCAAATCACTTATAATATACTTCGTACACTTATTATCATATCCAATTGATATCCATAATATTAATAATCCGTCTTTGCATACAAAATAATATAATTAGCGCACATCAACTTTCTTAATAGCTTAAGTACTTCAAAAATTTTCTGGGGCGTTACATTCTCTCCCACTTAGGATCATTCGTCCTCGAATGAGATGTAGAGTCAACCCCAATTCTGCACATAGCTTCACTCTTTTCTCACACACCTCAAGTTCCCAAAATTCTGACTAACTCTCAAATTTTCTAGAAATTTTGGCAGAGACTCCCCTGTAATTGGGCCTATCCACCTGTCTGAGTAATACCAAAATAACTCCTAACATATCCACAACCCAAATCAATAACACTAATATCAGCATTACAAGAATTGCATCATCATAATGATATTTGAACATAAAACACATCATATATATGTCCATAACTGTATCTCTGGTATTAATAATTGTCCATAATTGATTACAACATCGCCAATTAACTTGCTGAAACCAAATCTCATTTCGAACCTCCACTTTACTAACAACGAGGCACGAGACATGAAGACCTCATAATTATTTACCTGAATTAACGAGTCACATTTTACGCCACTTGGCACACACCTTATATGTTGAAACTAAATAATTACAACACGAATTTAGCAAAAATATGCACAATAACACATAAAAGAATTATCAAATAAGCCTAACAGGTATGACTCCTTGTTAATACTATAGTACAAATTATAATTTCACAAAAAGAATAATTTAAACACATAAATTTTCATCACAAGGATCTCGTCCTCATATAACTTCAATAGTAGCACATAGCCCGTTTTAAATATTTCACATACTCTAAAAATTGTGAGAACTTCGTCCTCAACGCTGAATCATAAGTATTTTGCATATTATGCCAACTGAATTCTTTTAATTTCCTTTATTTCTTCTTTTAAATAATTTCTGTTTAAATAAAATCACAACATATAATGAACCCTCATACCGGTAGGGAATATAATTCACAATTAAAATCAATTATTTGAAAATTACATCAAACTCACTGAAATGATTAACAAAAGTCACTTTTAACCTCAACAATATTCTTAGTGACCAACACATAATGACGGGTATAGCTATCTCCATAACATCTCTCAACAGGAGTATTCATATAAGTAGATTTTAGGATTAAGAAACTCACTCATGAGTGGAGAATATTAGGAGGATTTGCCTCGCTACTCAGAACCGAATCAAGTTAATGAAATTGTTACTTTGTAATAACTCGAGATCGTATTTGTAATGACAGTATCTGGTGTAGCAACCTCTACCATACCATAGCAAATATATCAATGGGCTGGGCCCCCACCTCTTAGGTGCCCTCTACCCGCTTGTCCTCCACCCCTAACTGATAGTGTAGGTAGAGTAGTAATTGTAATGGGGTACGTGGCCTGTGTGTTCTGATGAAATAGGTTTCTCCCAAGTCTCGGATAAGTTCTCATGATGTGCCTAGTATCACCACACTCAAAACAACCCACTTGCGGTTCGGCTTCTCATACTGAGTCTGTGCCGGATAACTAAATAACTATTGTAAGAAATCTCGTGCCAGCGGTGCATTAAAAGATGACCATCCCACATGAGTACCCTGATTAATTGGAGCGCAACGAGTATTTGGAAATGCGGTTTGGGCTGGACGACCGCCCAAGCCTCCGCCATAATGAGTTATAACTGCAAAGAAGAATCTGCCGAATTCTACAGAATCTCGAGACCTTTTTGTCTCCTTAGTTTCCTTTTTTTTTCCTGGCTCCAAACACGTTCTAACATCTTAGCAATTTTTTTACCACTAGTCGAAATGAAGTATCAGCCTGTAGTTCCCGAGTCATACAAAACTTTATGATCATAATAAAGTCTTTTAATGAATCCATGGACTCGTTCTCTTGCTGTAGGAGCGAATGTAGGGATATGACGTGCTAATGCAGTGAACCTGATGGAATATTCTGATATTGTCGTGGTATCCTTACACAACCATTCAAACTCTGCGCGCCACACATTATGGAGAGTCTGGGGAACAAACTCTTTCTAAGCATTTATGAAGACTGAGCCCAAGTAGGTGGTGTTGCATTGGTTGGTCTGCCCCTCTCCATATGCTTTCCACAAACACCGATGGAGAATTATCTCTCGCAAGGCCAATTTCTTCTTATACTATGCTGACTTAACATTGTTAAGTTGATCAATTCTTTACATACGCTTTGATTATTGCTTGGGTTAACTCTTCCCCCTATTTATACACAACGATAAGTAAATCTCCATACAGACAAATCTTGGAAAGAGTCACATAGTCTAGAAGCTCATCAACCACCGTACTTCCTCTGAAGCACCCCATAATCTGCAACCGAGACGTCTATGCTGAGTAGACCTTTTGTAAATTTAAATTGGTTTATCTAACTCCTTTGGTACTGAAGTATAGTATTATTAAGGACGCAAACATACCATAAGTCCCAAATTTATCCCTTGCAAAAATCACACGCCTTAAACATGTGTATATTTTGGGGAACCGTACAGTACCACAAATATACATTTTAGGCCAAGACTAATATAACATGTGACCCCACAATCCGTCCATTAATAGTGGACTCCCCCACTTGCTGCGAAGTCATAGGCCACAACGTCCGATGATCCACAATATTAACCTTCACAACTCGTACAAATCAACCAGATGCCAAGGTATGTTCTACCCTCACACGATTTATGAGTGATTTCAATACATCCGCATCTCCAGTTCGGACCACACATTGAGACAATGTTGAGCATTTCTAGCTCCCTTATAACCCCTATGTAGTATCACGAACTATTGGGGTATAGTTGATACCGAGTGCGTAATTTCATACACGAGTGGATGCAAAAGAACATAAGATATATGCTTCAAGCTGAATAAATGCCGCATGATAAGAAATGAAAGAAGTGAAAATTTTCCTAATAGCTCTGTAGCCTCTCGAAGATAAGTACAGACGTCTCTGTACCGATCTGCAAGACTCTACTAAACTTGTTCGTGACTCGCAGAACCTATGAACCTAAAGCTCTAATACCAGCTTGTCATGACCTAAAAATCCCACCATAAGTGTCGTGATGGCACTTAGTCTCTAAGACTAAGTAATCCATTTATAAGAACAATTCAAGCCAATATTTTTAAAGGTTAATCGAAACCAACAACGGAAATAAAATACAACCTCCCAAGACTGGTAGTACTGAGTCATGAACTCTAACTGAATACATGAAATGATATGAAGGAAATTAAATATACAATACTGCTCGAATAATATATGATAGTACGATAAAAGGGAAAGACTCCAAGGGACTGCGACGACCAAATAGCTCTACCTTGAATCCTTGCGATCACTCTCTAACTTTGTCCGAGTCCTATATCTCCAATACCTGGCTCTGTACATAAAAAATGTATAGAAGTGTAGTATGAGTACACCACAATGGTACCAGTAAGTATAAAGGCTAACCTCGGTGGAGTAGTGACGAGGTATAGTCAAGATACGTCTAATAACCTGTGCAATATAGCATACCGAAATAATAGGAAACAAATAGCAATGATAGCAACAATTATCAACTAGTGATATGAACAGCAGGACAACAAGAACACCAAAAATATTGCTCAATAAATAATGAATGCAAGTACAACCATTTAATCAAGTCCTTCAATTACAAATCTTTCACAATCAATAAGTGACATACATAGCAGGACAACAAGAACACCATAAATATTGCTCAACAAATTATGATTACAAGTACAACCATTTAATCAAGTCCTTCAATTACACATCTTTCATCTAAAAGTTTTCCAAATAATAATCTTTAGAATATAATACTTACCAATAAATATATTTCGAATGTACTTCCTTCAAATAAATATCTTTCGAATCTAATTCTTTGAAATAATATTTTGAATATAATTCTTTAAAATAAAAGTCACATTGTGACACCTCATTTCACAATCATAAAAAATACCGGGTCTCAGCGCACCTTCATTTTTTTCGTAATACGGGCCTCAACATACTTTCATATTTCCACGGCACCTCGTGCCCATATTTCGATCACAACTTCACGGATAACTTACGTGCCAAAATATCAATATATAAAAAAATATGCATGATCAATTTACTTTACAAATAGTTTGAGCGAAGAAAATGACATTGCACTTAAATTAAAGCATCATATAAACTATTGATTTGGATGTAAAACTTATTAATTTAAAACATAATAGTAATTTCTTTTATTTAAAACAACTCAATCATTGAAAATCACTAAAAAACCAAAAATATAAATCTTCAAAGTCTCATACTAAAAAGTCAAAGCCAACACAATGCAACAAGGAGCACAAAACACATAATAATAATAATAATAATAATAATAATAATAATAATAATAATAATAATAATAATGTCAACTAGTATATCACAGAAGAAGATAAGAATTTACATATTAATGAAACAAAATCACCAAAGACATGAACATAAACAAAGAAATATTAACAGGGCACTCCCGAGGTATCGCCTCGTAGTCCCAAATCATAAATAAATTCACAATATCTCATTTCCTTATATCACCGTGGGAGCCTTCACATATAATTTTAAAGAAAATATTTTTCCCCGAAATAGCATCCCGTGTTTTAGCCACCCTTATCACACAACATGACTTCTAGTAGTTCCCCTACTAGCCACGCGTTTCAACCCACTCTTATCTCACCGCATGCGTTTCAACACCCTGGCCTTATATAACCGCATGCGTATCAATAACACAATATTTCACAAATCGCACCTCAAGTGCGCAATTATCGCAGCATAATACAACTTGCACCTCAAGTGATCACATATCAAAACATTTCACAAATTGCACATCAAGTGCTCAAATATTACAACATATCACGAATTTTACATCCAGTGCTCAAATCTTACAGCATATCACAAATTTCACGTCAAGTGCTCAAATATTACAACATATCACAAATTGCACATCAGGTGCCCAAATGTTAAAACTTGTCACATAAATCAACAACACTTTATTTTTCCATAACAAGATGCCCACGACTCGGTCATAATGCGCACCAAAAATTCTAACAAAATATCTGGGAGGGAAAACTCAACAAAATAATATTTCACAATTTAACACTTCGCCTCAATATGACTTACAACCTTTATAACTCAATATCAATTTCAACAACATGAATTGAAAAGAAATTCATCAAGGGACAATACATTTTTTTTAATTCACAACTTCATAAAATAAATAGATTTATTCATCTTATTAACTAAATTTCTCATTTTAATTGTATGTACATAAAATCAATAATGAAAATTATTTTCATAAAAATAGCAACTCAAACAAACACAGAGTTCACATAAAAGTCAAGTAACAATCGCACCAAATTATCATATAAAAATAATCTAGACAAATAAGGAATGAGACATGGCAAATAAGATATTTAATAAGTCCCAACAATTTTTCAACTTAATACATAAGGTTGTCTACGAATTTTAACCGATATAAGTTGCACATATAAACCAAGTACGTACTCGTCACCTCGCATACATGGTTTTCAATCACACAATTTGCCCATAAGACTCAATGCCTAAGAAAAAAATTCCCCCACACAAGGTTAGACAAGATACTTACCTCAAATCACATTATCTCAATCCAATAGTAGAATTTTTTCCCCGATTATCCAACTCTGAATGGTTCGAATCTAGCCAAAATAATTCAATACAATCAACACAAATTGTTGGAATCAATCCCATATGAAAATAGCAAAATTTTCAATAAAATCCGAAATTAATTCAAAAATCACCCGTGGGGCCCACATCTCGGAATCCGACAAAAGTTACAAAATATGAATGCCCATTCAACCACGAGTCCAACCATACCAAAATTACTAAATTCCAACAATAAATCGACCTCCAAATCTTAAATCTAAGGTATATAGAATTTCTACCATTTTCAACCTAATTCACTAATTTCATGATAAAAACAACAATAGATTCATGTATTTTAACCAAAATCGAGTTAGAATCACTTACCCCAATCCATATGGTTGAAATCGCCTCAAAAATCGCTTCAATCCGAGCTCCATAACTCCAAATGTGTTAAAAATGGCTGAAACTCGCGTTTTGTAATCTGTCTAGGTAAGTCGCAGGTGTTGAATACAACTTATAAATCACATTTGGTAATAGCGATTTGCCTCTGCCCCAGAATATAACATTACCCGCCTTTAGTAGTTCAATCATAAAGTTTTGTACAAATATCCAAATGATGAACGGTTTGAAGCGTTAGAAACTAGACTCAAAGACCTTTAATTTGATAGGTTGTGCATCACATAACACCTTATATATATGTAGATATGCTCGTCCAAAGTGTGATCTTGTGCGTGCTCATTTAGAATTTTAGTCTATCTTGAAATTTTCCAACTTGGCTTAGACTTATGCTTCTCCCTAGACCCCAAATCACTTATAATATACTTCGTACACTTATTATCATATCCAATTGATATCCATAATATTAATAATCCGTCTTTGCATACAAAATAATATAATTAGCGCACATCAATTTTCTTAATAGCTTAAGTACTTCAAAAATTTTCTGGAGTGTTACACTTGAATTAAACTTCAAAATCAGAAAGACACAAAAAAGAATTAATCCCTTTTCTTCTCTGGAATTTCAATTTTTGTTTGAAACATGGAGTTCACTTGAGTTGGTTTTGGAGTTGAAGTAGCCGCCAGGTCTGTTCGTGGTCTTAATCGCGATCCTTTTATTCGATTCTGTCAATATTTCTCATCGGATTTTAGGATCAAAGGAGTGTGTATTTGTTGATTTTTCTTCTGTTAGTTAGACGAACTTCAACGTAACAAGTTCATTTCCTTTCCTGTCTCATTTAATTTTTTTTAGATTTAATTTTCCTTCCGTTACTTGGATTCTGTTTTACTTTCATGTTTAAGTGCTTATGGTTTTGAATCTGTTTGTTTGGAAATATTGGACGTCTGATTTAATTTTGTGATCATTGAATTAGTATTCGATTGCGCCGAGCCTTACACGAATATGCGGTGTGTTCCGTTAGTCTTCTTTCTTGAATTCCAACTGATTCGTCGCTTGAGATTGTCCTAATTCGCTTGTTGATAAAGATCTGTTTGTGCCTCTGTAGTATGGTTTGAATTGGTTATGGCTGTCATCTTTAAGGATTTCAAAGATTAGCTAAAAAATTCCACCTACTTGAGTTCGAACTTCGAATTAGTGTTCATTGTTAGGTTTTCTTGATTATGTGTTAAATCGGCACTTAATTGATCATATGCTGTTAGAGATACTAGAATAGAACCTAAAAACCAGAAGTTACTTTGCTATCTGAAAGGATTTGAATATCTCTGTTTCAATCTATGGCGTCGACAATCGAAAATATCAAGAATTAGCTTATTGATTCAGTTTCTGTGCTTCAAGAGTCTAGCATGCGACAATCACTTATCTTAGTTTGCCTACATAAAGTTCAAAGCAGGACTGTCTTATCTGGTTACAATTGTGTGACAATCCAAAGTTGGATTAGTGAGCTTCTTATTGTTGGAAATGAAATTATAATATCCATGTTTTATAATTGCAGTTGGTAAGTTACATTTTACTGTTTTTACCTAAAATAAGGTTTTGTTTACGTGACTGAAGGCATGAATCAATCTCAGTATTTTGTAACTTTTGGGTTGCACCATTGGGAAAGTTAAATTTTAGTTTTGACGGACTTATATCTCTTATCATGTTTTGAATCCATCTTTCTTTGTTTGTTACTGTTCATATGCCTTTTGTATAGAATGGAACGTGGGAATTGGGAAAAGATCGAGCCAACTTGTACTTAATTAAATTACACGCCGTAGAATTTGGCTTGGTTAATGCATGAAATAAGAAATTAAAAAGGGAGTGAGCTTAAAATTAATTTTTATTTCTTTAGTTTTATTTATTTTACTTTTATTACATCATCTGTTAGGAGCATGCTTAGACCAATCTCACTCGGGCAGACAAACTTTAGGTTTTCTCTTTCTCTTTTATTTGAGGTAAGAGGCCGTCCCTTTAGTTCATATTTAGGGAAATATCCCGTAAACTCTGTAAATATTTTTATCAGGGGAATGCCCCGAAATGAATGTAAAAGAAGACCGTGGCATCATCATTGGAGGCGTAGTATAGGATAGTTAGATTTATTTTATTTTCGTTTTCTTTTATTTATTAGGCTGGGAAGGCCTCGAGCCTTTTTTGTGTTTATTTTTCTTTTATGTGTATTTTTTTACCTCAATTTGAATATTTTAAAAGCCAACTAGATCGGGTATGCAATCGTGACCTTCACGGAACTCGGGGAATGCCTAACACCTTCTCCCCGAGTCAAATGAACCCCCTTTCCTAGAACTCTGGTGCAAATCAGTTTTGGAGTCAAACGTGTTTTGAAAGAAATGTTATTTTAAATGGTGACCTGGCACACCAAAATCCAGTACTAGGTGGCGACTCAGAAATATCTTTTAAAACACTATATTTGTCACTTTTCAATTTTTGAAAACCCTTTTGAGCTTTACAAATCTTTTTATCTACTAAAAGAGTTAGTGAGATAAAAAAAAAGGGACGTGACATTCCGTGTTCTTATTTTTGTTAAGCATTGGGGACAATGCTTATTTTCATTCGGGGGTGGTCTATTTTGATTGATTTGACATTGATATTGGCCTGTAATTACTATTATGCTATTTTTGTTTTATCTTTATTTTCTCTTTGGTATGTATATATTCTTCCCTTTCGTTTGATGTATATATTCAGTCTCCCTTATGTATATATTCATTTTACTTCGGTTTGTATATTCATTTGTCTTACTTTCGTAGTTTATTTCATAGCTTCTTTAGTTTGTCTTTCTTAGTAGTATAACTTCTTATTTACTTTAGTAGTTTCTTTTGTAGTTGTTAGCTTCTTTTTACATTTTGAGTGAACAATAAGCTTTTGGTTTTCTTAATGCCACAGTTCTTTTCAAATGTGGGTTTTGTGTGAACCGGGTGGCGCTTCTCAACGATGGATGGCGTGACAACCTTCTTAAGGGATTGAGTCTGTTTTCTTTTATGTTTAGGTAAAAATAGAAGTAATGAATAAAAAGAGTCTCAAGCATGCTTCACTTGGTACCAACACATTTACTTGCGGCCTTATGGTTAAAAACAAGTTGTTGGCAGAAAATAGCTTTAGTTGTGACCTTTTGACTCTTGTGTTGACTTAAGCAGTCATCGAGTGGTTCAGTTGAGCCATTTGTGATTCTCAATCTTAACTAGGGTTGTTGTGAGCCCTCGACTCCATTCTCCTTAGCAATCCAGCAGCGTGAGAGGTGAGGTATTGAATTGCAAGTCCAAGTACCCATGCTAATAGTTTAGAACTTGCTCCGAATATTTTTCTAGGTGAAATTCCAAGTGTAGCTTGGCTTGAAAAATGATTGTAGGCTTTCCTTGATCCAATCTGAAATTCGAAATCTTCCATAGCCTACCAATGTGATATCCCTAGTTAACCCATTTGAGCCTAAGCCCTTTTTCTTTCAATAACCACGTTACAAGCCTTTATCTATTCTGTAATGACCCTCTCTTGGCACCTGATATTTCCTTGGCATTCTTGAGAAACAATTGACAAAAATATAAGTTTGGGGTAGAGGCGAGGAGTTTGAAAGTGATATAAAGGTACAAAGAAGAGAAGGAAATAAAGAAAAGGGAAGACAAAGAAAAGAAAGAAAGAACAAAAAGAAAAATGCCAAAAAGAAAGTGAATAAAGTAAAAGTTGAAGGGATTCAAAGAAGAACAAGGATGAAAGGCATGAAGTAAATAGAAATGGAGAAAACTAATTATCATGACCAAGAAAGAGTGACGTCCTTTTGAGAGAGATGGGCGACCTTTTCCCAATCCTTGCATTAAGTGTTACATTCTAAAGCGAGATATGCTAATGGAGAGTAGAGGAGAAGGAGTTTGAGATCCACAATGACCTACATAGTAGAGCGAGCGTCCCTGATGAATAGAGTCAACTCTTGATGCTCTGGTGTCACATTAGAACTATTGTACTCAAAAGGTCAAATCATTGCATTATTGATAATTCATACATGTTGTGGGTAATTATTGGTCCCAATTGATGTGTGTTTGATTCACTTTAGGCCAACTGAAATATTTCTTGTCCTGTGTGGAGATGGGAATTGCCATATTTGCTTTAGGACAAACAAAAGCTTAAGTTTTGGGTCATTATAAGTAAGGATTTTGACTACTTATTTGCTCTCTTTTACTTTTATTTTAGACCAAAATTGCTTAAAGGTATTCCCGAAAACTAATGAAATGTGCTTGCTTGCAGGAATGATAGAACACGAGCTAAAGAGATCAAAATCAACTCAAGAAGGAGTAATTATAAGGACAGAAACAAGGCTAAAAGGGCACAGTGCGGACCGCACAATATTGAGTGCGGCCGCAGATCACGGAGAAGACCTCTGACAAGAAATGACATGCAAAGTGCGGACCACACAATTCTAGTGCGGCCGAAGAAGACAAAGATCAGATAAAAGATAATTTTAAGTTCAAGAAGAATTGCGGACCATACCTTTTGTGTGCAGTCGCATAATCAAGAGCGCGGTCGCCATACTCATTTTTATGCGGTCCACAGAAGTCTCACACAGGCAAAGCCCAAGATCAAAGAGTGCATACCACACTATAATTGTGCAGTCGCAGAAGCAAGAGTGAGGGCCGCACTCATAAATGTGCGGTCCGCAGAAGTTGAAGGAGTGCGGCCGCAATCCAGAATTATGTGGCCGTAGAACTGGAACCTGTCAAGCCAAGTATCATTGTGCAGACCGCACACATAATTATGCGGCCGCACAACATCTGCAGTGACAATTTTGTCAGATATTTTCAGCTTAGTATAAATAGAACCTTTTGTCATTTTTAGGTTAAGTTTTATATTGGGAGAGCACCTGAGCCGTTTTTCTTTACTTATTGGGTAACATTGTATTAGTTTTGCATTTTAAAATTAGATTTTCTTCCCTTAATCTTCTATTATGGATTTTATCTTAATTTCTTCTTTAATTTCCGCATTTTCCATGAGTAGATAAATTTCTAGCTAGGGTTGTGACCCAATCCTAGTGTGAGTACTTAATGGGTGTTTGATTTAGGGCTTGTTTGTGATTGGGTTAGTGATATTTGTCCTAGTTCTTGCTTGAATTCAAGAATTAATGGTTGCAAACATTGATTCATGCCTAATTGACTTACTCTTTACTTGATAAAGAGAGTCTATGTCTAGAAAAACTTGCTAACAAGGAATTGGGGTGAACTCAAGAAATTGATAGCCCCAATTAAAGGGTTGAATCTAGAGATAGTAAGACCCAACTTGAGCATTTATCACTTGTTTTGTGCAATACCCATTTGGACTTGAGAAAGCCAAATTGGGTAGAATCACTCTAACTATTGAGAGGTATTGAGTGGGTAATTGCGTGTGATTGCTATATTACAACCTCGACCAATCAAACTTGCCCTAGAATTTACAACCCGTTAGGTAACCACCTAGGTGGAAGTCACGACCCTAGACCTTTTATCAACTTGAAAAATAACAAAACCAAAAATATTGTCTCTTAGCTTTTCATTTGCAAACATTACCATAATCAATAAAAGTAGAAAGAAACAACTAAATATGTGGAAGTGCAATCTTAGGCGCGTCATACACCTAGTCTATACATATACCTAATCCCATAGGTAACTCCATATGGATTCAACCCCGACTTGCGTTGGGTTTTTATTATTGCTTCGACCGCCTTACGACCTATATTTTTGGTGTGAGTTTGGGCGAAATCACCCTACATCCTCAAAACTCCATCATCTCCAACAGTAACCTACTTGGCATCGCCGTGTTTCACTATGTCCCTAAGGACAAGCAAATGAGGGTCATCATACTGCCGATCTCTGAAATGTTCAAACAAAGAAAACCAAGCGATTGTACAAGCTTGAACACGGCTGGGCTCAGAAATATCCAATCTCATGAACTGATTGGCCAAGGCCTGAACATCTAATGCAAGTGGTCTCTCATTGACTGGAATGTACACAAGGCTGCCCATACTAGCTGACTTCCTACTCAAAGCATCGGCCACCACATTGGCCTTCCCGGGATGGTACAAGATGGTGATATCATAATCTTTCAATAGCTCCAACCACTTCCTCTGCCTCAAATTGAGCTCCTTCTTCTTGAACAAATATTGCAAACTCCGATGATCTGTGAATACCTCACATGACACACCATAAAGATAGTGCCTCCAAATCTTCGGCGTATGAACAATGGCTGCTAGCTCTAAGTCATGGACATGGTCATTCTTCTCATGAACCTTCAGTTTCCACGACGCATATGTAATCACCCTGCCATCCTGCATCAATATCGCACCAAGTCCAATGCGAGATGCATCATAATATACTGTATAAGGCCCTGAAGCTATGAGCAACACCAACACCGGTGCCGTAGTCAAAGCAGTCTTGAGCTTTTAAAGCTCACCTCACACTCGTCTGACCATCTGAACGAGGCACCCTTCTGGGTCAACATGGTCAATGGGGATGCTATAGATGAGAATCCCTCCATAAACCGAAGGTAATAATCTGCCAATCC
Source organism: Nicotiana tabacum (assembly GCF_000715075.1). NCBI lineage: Eukaryota > Viridiplantae > Streptophyta > Magnoliopsida > Solanales > Solanaceae > Nicotiana > Nicotiana tabacum. The sequence goes on along the minus strand of NC_134086.1, from coordinate 151,871,781 downwards.
CAAGAAACTCAAGATCTCTGTAGCTAAAGTAGGTCTAGGCCAGTTCTTAACTGCCTTAATCTTCTTAGGATCCACCCGAAAACCCTCTACTGACAAAACGTTCCCCAAGAAAGTGACTGATCTCAACCAAAACTTGCATTTTGAAAACTTACAATATAACTGACTGTCTCTCAAAGTCTGAAGAACGATCCGAAGATGCTGCTCATGCTCCTCTCGACTACGGGAGTAGATCAATATATCATCAATAAACTCAATCACAAAGGAATCCAAATAGACCTTGAACACCCGGTTCATCAAATTCATAAATGATGCGGGGCCATTTGTCTGCCCAAATGACATCACTAGAAACTCATAATGCCAATACCGAGTCTGAAAAGCTATCTTAGGGACATCGGATGCCCTAATCCTCAATTGATGGTAGCCAAAAAATCGATCTTGGAAAATACCTTGAAACCCTGAAGCTGATCAAATAAGTCATCAATCCTTGACAATGGATACTTGTTCTTGATGGTAACTTTGTTTAACTATCGATAATCTATTCACATTCTCATTGATCCATCTTTCTTCTTCACAAACAACAAGGGCGCACTCCGGGGCGAGACACTAGGTCTAATAAAGCCCTTATCAAGAAAATCTTGCAATTGCTCCTTCAATTTTTTTAACTCTTGCATGGCCATTCGGTATGGCGGAATGGAAATGGGAGCCAAATCAATACAAAAGTCGATATCTCTGTCGGGTGGCATCCCCAACAGGTCTACAGGAAATACCTCTGGAAACTCTCGGACAACTGGTACAAAATCCATGGAAGGAACCTCCGTACTAGAATCGCGGACATAAGCCAAATAAGCTAGAAACCCCTTCTCGACCATACGCCGAGCCTTCATATAAGAGATAACCCTTCTAGTAGAATGGCCAAGAGTCCCTCTCCACTCTAATCGAGGCAACCCTGGCAAAGCTAAGCTCACCATATTGGCGTGACAATCCAATATAGCATGATAAGGTGATAGCCAATCCATACCCAATATGACATCAAAGTCTACCATATCAAGAAGCAAAAGGTCCAAACTAGTCTCAAGACCCCGAATGGTAACCATACACGAATGATAAGTGCAGTCTACTACAATAGCATCTCCCACAGGTGTGGATACATACACGAGGGTACTTAAAGAATCATGGGGCACAACCAAATATGAAGCAAAATAGAAGGACACATATGAATAGGTAGAACCCGGATCAAATAGAACTGAAGCATCTATACTGTAAACTGAAACTGTACCTGTGATGACAATGTTAGAAGACTCGGCCTCAGGCCTGGCTAGGAAAGCATCACATCAGGGGTGGTTCCCACCACTCTGAATTGCATATCTAGGACGGGCCCTAGTTGACCAGTCTCCACCTCTAGGGGCCTAACCACCACCTCTAGCTGCCTGACCCCTGCCTCTAGTTAGCTGAGTGGTCAGTGAAGCACCCAGTGCCGGGACCATGGCACAAAAACCCTGATACTAAAAACTTCTCGATGCTCGAGGGCAAAATCTAGCAATGTGCCTCGGATCACCACAAGTATAACAAGACCTCGACTACTGACCCTAAAACTGATCCTGTCGGCCTGAGTAGCCACCCTGTAAACTCTGGAGCAGATGTGCACTAATAGGAGCTGGTGGTGCACTGTAGGCTAGCTGATTAGAATAATGCATATTAGGGCCACGGCCACACGAAGCACCGTGGGATGCCTGGAAATGCTGAATGAAACATCTTGAGAGGATGGCATCTACCAAAAGTACCCCTGCCTCCATATGAGGCACCACTAAATTTGCCAGAATGACAAGGTCTCTTATCCGATCCCTGACCACTCCACTGAGCTAGAACCATCTCGACTCGCCTGGCAACATTGACAACCATCTGAAAAGAAACCTCACTCCCAGTCTCCTTGGCCATCTGTAACTTGATAGGATAAGAAAGTCCCTCAATAAACCTCCTCACCCTCTCTTTCAGTAGGAAGCAGAAGAATAATATGACTGGCCAAATCCACAAATCGGGCCTCGTACTGAGTGACTGACATAGAGCCCTGTTGAAGACCTTCGAACTGCCTCCGATAGTCCTCTCTCAATATGACAGGAAGGAACTTCTCGAGAAATAGCTGAGAGAACTGGTCCCAAGTGAGAGAAGGCGACCCAGTTGTCCTAGTTAACACATATCTCTCCACCATTTCTTGGCGGAACCCGAAAACTGAAATACAGCAAAATAGACCCCATGGCTCTCCACTATGTCCATGTTTCATAACACCTCATGACAGATGTCCAGATAGTTCTTGGGATCCTCTAAAGATGCACCGCTGCAATGAACTGGGAAAAGCTTGGTAAACCTATCCAATCTCTATAAAGCCGCAGAAGACATAGCTGATCCATCACTGGTCTGTGCCTCAACACCCGACTGAACTACCCCAACTAGCTGGGCTACTGGGGTATGGAACTGGGGAGCGATCTGGTCTGGAGTGTAAGTAGAGGGAGTTTGTGCTTCTCCCCCAACTTGAGAGTTGGTTGGCGCTACAGGAAATGTACCGGCCTGTGCCACACTCTCCATAAGGCCCACTAGACGGACCAAAGCATCCTGAAGCACTAGGGTAGCAATGAACCCCTCTGGGACCTGAGTTGGTCCTGCTGGAACAGCCTGGGCTAGAGCCTTCTTATCAAACTCCACCTGAGGCTCCACTGCTGGTGCTGCTGCTCGGGCTCTAGGTTGAGCCCTGCCCCTACCTCAGCCTCTAGCACGGCCTCAGCCTCGACCTTTGCCCCTTGTAGGAGCTGCCACTGGGCGCTTTGGCTGCTGCTCAGCTGAAGATGCGATACGTGTTCTTGCCATCTGCGATAGAACAAGAGTAGAAGAGTTCAATTAGCAATGGGAGAACCAAATCGCACGACAGAGAAGAATAGAAGTGAAATTTGTTCCTAAACTTCATAGCCTCTAGAAGATAAGTACAGACATCTCCGTACCGATCCTCCAGACTCTATTAAGCCTACTCGTGAATTGTGAGACCTAGGCGACCTAGTGCTCTGATACCAACCTGTGACGACCCGAAATTCCCACCGTCGGGATTGTAATGGGGCCTAACATTCCACTTCCTAGGCAAGCCAACGTTAGAGGACTATTAAGCCAAACCTTATTCAATTCAACAAATAAAGTAAATAAGCTAAAGTGAAATATAGTGAGTGCAGAATAATATAATAACTTCATCATTTACTACTACCTGGATCTGGTGTCACAAATTCACAAACATTCTAGGATTTACTACAAGTAAAAGTTTGAAAGAAATACAACTGTTTGAATGAAAGAAACCATAAAACAGAAGAGATAGACGGGGACTTCAAGGTCTGTGAATGCTGACAAATCTACCTTGAGTCTCCGGTGGTCCAGTCCGAGCTGCTATGCCTCTCGATCAATTGAGACCAATACCAAAATCTGCATAGGAAGTGCAGAGTGCAGTGTCAGTACAACTGACCCCATGTACTCGTAAGTGTAGAGCCTAACCCCGACGAAGTAGTGCCAAGGCTAAGACAAGACACCCACAAATAAACCTGTGAAATTTAACAGTATATGTACGAAGATAACGGCAAATAAAAGTTAGACAAGTAATATCGGGAGGGGGACATGTTGAGGGGATCACAAGATAAAGAATCACAACAGTAATAAGAACTTGATCAACCAATATATCTTAAATAGATAGAAATAAGTAAACACAGTAAAGGAAAATGCATGACATCATCCTTCATGCTTTTACTCTCAACCTCACCATATGAAACAATAGAAATCGCACGGCATCAATCCTCTAACGTTGGCTTGCCTAGCAAGTGAAATGTTCGGCGCCATCACAGTCCTGGCGGTGGAAATTCTGGGTCGTGACAAGTAATATCGGGAGGGGGACATGCTGAGGGGATCACAAGATAAAGAATCACAGTAGAAATAAGAACTTGATCAACCAATAAATCTTAAACAGATAGAAACAAGTAAACACAGTAAAGGAAAATGCACGGCATCTGTCACGATCCAAAATCCACTAGCCATGATGACACCTAACCTAACCCGCTAGGTAAGCCAATTAACAATTATCCATTTCCATTTAACTTAATAAAACAATTAAACAAGAAATTATTTAAATCTTATACATTTCCAAAGGAGTGACAATACAAATAATGAGCTTCTAAGAGTAGAGATTTCAAAACTGATAGGAAATAAATACATCTTCTGTTTGAAAAATACATAAACAGAGTTATATATTCTAAGGCTACCATGAACAAGAGGCAGCTACAACAGGAACGCAGGTACACCTTCAAAACCAGCAACCCTCGAACACAGCAACATCGGCATCTGGGATCTGCACGCAATGTGTAGGAAGTGTAGTATGAGTACAACCGACCCCATGTACTAAGAAAGTAACAAACCTAATCTCAGGTTGAAAGTAATGACGAGCTAGAACATAGGTCAGGTCCAACACCAATAACCGAATAGCAGTTCATAACAATGTACAACAAATAAATAAAGAAATAGCTCAGAAATAAAGTGCTCAGCCTTTTCATTATTTTCCGAAAATAGTTCCACTTTCCAAGTATACCAATGAAAGCCTAAATCTTTTACCGAAATCCTTAAAAATATGAGTAAATTTGAGAACTGTAACCTTTTCCCAAAAATCCTTTCAATAGTAAATATGATGTTTCATTTTTTTTCCAGATAGCATGTGTGAAATACCTTTCTATAATCACATATCAATGTGTGTAAAAAGTCATGAATGACGTGATACCGTATAGCATGAGGAAAATGCATCTATATGCATGTATGTCATGTGCATGTCAAATGCGATGCGACTGAGCAATAAAACCATATGCATCCTCTCAAAGTATCAATTCACTCAATTCTCCTAGTCACTCAGTCCTCATAATTACTCAGTCCCCCCAATCACTCGGCACTCGCATTCAGTAGATACCCGCACTCATTAGGGGTGTGCAGGTTCCAGAGGGGCTCCTTCAGCCTAAGCGCTATAACAAGCCAATCATGGCATAAATCAATCAGGCCCTCGACACTCAAGCATAAATCGATAAAACATGTTGCGGCGTGAAGCTCGATCCCATAAATATACTCACCATCAGTCCCTCGGCCTTACTCAATCATAAGTCAATAAAACATGTTGTGGCGTGCAGCCCGATCCCATAAATATCCTCACAATCAGGCCCTCGGCCTCACTTAGTCATCAATCTCTCCAGTCTCCCGAGCTCTTAATGTCATGAAACTAGCTCGACAACAATGATATGATGTATCAATAAATAACAACGGAGACTGAGATATGATATGAATGCATGAATATGACAGAGTATGAAATATCAATGAAATCAGTAAGGTGACAGCAAGAAACGACCACATAAGTCATAATACATCATACAAAGATACTCATGCCCTCAAACAGCCGAGCGGAGTGCAAATGCTCAAAATGACTGGTCGGATCATTACATCCTCCCCCACTTAAACATACGCTCATCCTCGAACGTGCCCAAAGTTGTTCCAAAAGCCATCAAATCGCCATGTAACCTCACTATGCACATACCCGAGGGTGATCCCACGTCACCCTAACCCATATAGGTCTGATAACACAACATGACTGAAATTGCTTATTCTACCTAGCCCATACGCCTTAAAATACAATTTCCACCTCTAAAATTTCTCTATGAGATCAGAATCTTGCATATATACACTGTATAAATCTGAACAAGCCATAACCATAACCCAAGATAAAATCACATGATATATCACCTAACTCAAACACTCATAGCGATAATTTCTAATCACAATAACTGCTCAAAACAACCCAACACTGGTAATAAATCTCTTATCAAATAGAGCCTTGTTCTAACACCCTCATTAGCCAACGATGAAAGAAACACGCAGAAACTCATAACCACTCACCAGATCAACAAGTTGTGGAACTCCCTCTTCTTGGATAGGAACTATAGCAAATTTCTAAGTCGTTTAGCATCAATATCCTTCCAAATATACCGCAATCAGATTCGATCGCACCCATTCTAGGCCCAATGACCTTATCTCATCCAACACGACCACTCCAGTGACATGACACATCAATATAGCTTAAAGCCACAACCCGTGCACCAAATAGCAACATTCCAAATATACTCAATCCTGAAAATGCCTCAAACAAGAGGACTGTCCTGCCAGCTTAATAAATACCATCACAACACCATGAAAAGAGCCTAGCACACACCGTAGAACCAAAACAAACAAATATAACACAAAGGATCATGCCTTAATATAACTTCCCTACAATGTGTAGCCCGATCCAAATGCTGGTTCACATTATATACCTCGAGCCACCCTGCTCAAAATCCATAATCACTCAAAATTTGATATCAAGTACCCAAAGTGCATTACCCTAACCACGGAGAGCAGATAGCACAATGCTACCATCCGGAAGGAACATAGCCAACGCGCAACCAATAACACAATACCGGAATACTCATCTTGCTCGAACTTCCGCTATAAGCCCAAATAGAACCGCACCATGTGTGCATAAAACAACTGAATCACAAATCCTCGTAACATAGAAGAGTAACTCATAGATAGTTTAAGAAGAAGAATAAGCTCAACAAAAACCGAATGGCACGTCCCTCAATAATGGCAATATGTAGCTAACCAATCCGACTCGGTGCAAAACACACATCCATATCGGGCCTACCAATGAACCCCAAATCAACTCTCGTCACCCACAATAGATAAATAACCCTCTGAAAGTCCACAATAACTGAATCACAACACATACTATCTTTTGATTAACCTGCGCTACATTTCACAGTCCAAAACCACGAAACAATCTACTCATGAGAACTCCTAGTCTCCAAATCCATAGAACACACAAATCACCATATCTGATCTCAACTCCATCGCCTGAATGCCTAGCACTTATCCAATATGCGATCATCCCCAAGGAATATTTTTATAATTCTTTTATGCCACATGGAAAAATTTGAATATCAGCAATCGATTAACTAGGAGAGCGCCACAATACCAATGAAGTATCCATAATCAAAATACATTGCCCCTTCTGAAATGTATATTCTCATCAATCCATACCAAATAGTAATATCATTTACCTAGTCATCTGAAACTGTCCATGCTGCCTAAGAATTTTTATGATCTTCCCTTCAAAACTGATCTGTGACCTTGTTCATGCAAATCTCCATCCCACACAACATACCATATATAACATGTCATCATATGAAAAATACGAGAACCTCATAATCCACTCCGAATCACAAGCAACTACATACTCAATTATCCAAGGACCTTCAATTTGATTTCATCCAGGAGAAAATCACTATACATCACATTCCCCACACGCCAGTAGGAAATATACATCTCTAACCATGGTAGAAACCATCAAGAACTCTCCGAATCCCATTTGCACAAAACAACCCATCAAGACTGAACTCCTCTAACTTAACCAGGCTACGGAGGTGATCGGTTCCCAGCCTGCACTATTGTAGAATAGCAAGGATGGTCGATGTAGTTTTACCCAACAAAGGCCGAGATCGAATCCACAGGGAGTTAATTAATTTTGAGTTAGGTTTATATTCGAGTAGAGATGCGGGTTTTGCTCTTAATTGTACTTCCACAAATGGTTGGTTGTTTTCTACTTCTACTTCTATTCTATAACAAGCAATATTTGAAACTAAGTACAATATTTTTGTTGGTTGTTTTCAAAGATAAAGGGACTAGGGTAGTGGCTTCTGCCTAGGTGGATATTTAATGGGTTGCAAGAATCTAGGGCAATCATGTGATTAATTAGGGTTATAGGATAAGTACTCACTCTATACCTCTCGGTAGTTTGAGTGATTTTGCCCAATTTGGCTTTCTCAAGTCCAAATGGGTATTCATGCAATTCAAGTGAATTTAGCTCAAGTCGGGTATTACTATCTCTAGGTTTAACCCTGTAGTTGGGGCTATCAATTTCTTGAGTTCACCCCAATTCTTTGTTAGCCTAATTTTCCTAGACTTAGTCCCACTTTCTCAAGTAGAGAATAAGTCATAAAGGCATGAATTAGTGTTTGCAACCACCAATTCCTTACTTCTAGCAAGAACTAGGCTAAATACTACTAACCCATACACATTCAAGCCCTAAAATTCAAGACCCATTAAATACCTGCACTAGGGTTGGATCAAAACCCTAGCTATGGGTTTAGCTACTCATAAAAATTGTAGAAATCAAAGATAAAGAGAAGATATAATCCATAATGCTAAATTAAAAGATGAAAATCTAAAGTTATAAGGCAAATCTTGTACAAAATTTCCCAAATAGGAAAAACTAGCCGTCTCACGTACTCAGCAGAATATAACATGACCTAAAAATGTGAAAAAGATCTATTTATACTAGGTTGAAATTTTCGGACAAAAATGTCCTTGCGGAGGGTTTCACGGCCACGTAATTCTGATCGCGACCGCATTCTTTCTTTCACGGCCGCGTAATATTAAGCGCGGTCCACATTTCTTTGCCTCTGAGACTGAGCTAGAATTTGTTTCGCAGACTACGTAATTGTAATCGCGTCCGCGTAATTTTGACGAGGTCCGCACTTAACATTTTTGCCTTTTTAGTGAGCTCTCTGAACCTGAGCAAACACGGTTAGTGAAATAGCAATCGTGGCCGCAGTGGTATTTTCATGGCCGCCAATTTCTAGCGCGGTCTGCGTCCATGTCTATGCCCAAAACCACATCTCCGATTCTGCCTTTCGCTGTTTGCGAATTCATGACCACGTCCACGGTGACACTTTCGCGGCTGCACTTTTCTGTCGCGGTCCGTGTTCTATAGTCTTGGCCCAGTCTTGGTATTTGTTCATGTTTTGACTCCTTTATTAGTTGAACATGGCCACTTTGGATCATTTTGAACAATCCCTGCAAGCAAGCATATTATGTTAGTTTTCGGGACTACCTTTCATTTTAAGCCCAAAATGCAAGTAAAAAGAGAGCAACTAATGGTTAAAAATCTCTACTTATCAACTCCCCCAAACTTAAGCGTTTGCTTGTCCTCAAGAAAATAAGGTAATTCCCACCCCCACTTCAACAAAACTGAAGGATATTTCAGATGCCTTAATGTGAATCAAACATGCATCAGTTGGGACTAATAATTACCCTTAACACAAATGAATTATCAACAACACACAACCATTTTAGTACCATAGCTCTAGTGGGACACAAGAGTATCAAGAGTTGGCTTAACTCACCAAGGAAACTCGCTCTACTACGTAGGTCATTGTGGAACCCAAACTCTTCCTCCTCTACTCTCCATAAGCAAATCTCACTTTAGATTGTAGCACTCAAAACAAGGATTCTGAAGAAGTGCACTCATCTCTCACAAGGGAATGTCACAAGTCTGGCTCTAAGTACCATAAGCTTTCCCTTTATGTAAGTCACTACTAATGTAAGCTCATTCAACTCGAAATCTTATAGGGCTTTTGCGGGAATGTAATGAAGGCTTTTGGTTCAAGGTAGAACTTATTGGCATATGATGGTTTTCTCTTTCCTTAGGCACTCCATTTTCTCAAATCGGCTCACACTTTCTTGACTCTTTGAGTCATTTTCTTCTTCCTTAGTGGAACTAGAGAGGCACACTATTACATCTCGCATTTTTCGTACGTTAAAATTTTGTCTTCAATTAATTGACATAAACTCTGGGATGAGATTATTTTAAGGTTAGCATATTTATGCTATTTATAACAAGGATTATTTTAAGGTTAGCATATTTATGCTATTTATAATAAGCAATAAGTAAGTGCCATGAAGGAAATGGTACACGAATTAAAGAAAATGAGTTTCGTTGAAGGTTGTTGAATTTGGATAAAATACGGTTCGAGCTATAATACCCGATAGTTATGGACTAGTACCATACAAGGTACTATATAACCACGCTAATATGATGTATAAGGTGTATTAAAAATGAGTAGTATTTTAAGTAAGTCGAGATAATTCTTAATTATGTGGGTAATTAGTTAATTATTAGGTAATGAGATATTACCTAATTAATTAGGGATATATGTGATAATGACTAAATGTGGCAGCCCCTCCATTTAAAATGAGTGACTAATGACCTTAATTGAAAGGTGACATTATAACGTGTAAGTCATTTAGCATTTTGGCTTCATTAGACTTAAAGAAACAAAGTAAAGGATCTTAGAGCATTTTTCCTAAATGAACAATTTCAAACAGACGTCCCTCAAATCTAGCAAGTTTATGAAAGAGATCTTATAACATCTTCCTAAATTCAAACATTAAAACAGGCGCTATAATCTAGCAAGTTCAACAAAATTTCTTGCGACAAAACAATTCCAACGAGAATTATTGAAATCATAGCAACGTAAAATTTTGCGGTTCTAAAGGAGTATGGTGCAACCTTTTTCCAAGAATATCATACGAGTTTTTCCCTACTCCAGGTATGTTAAGTCTAAGCTCTTCCTTCATTTGGCATGATCTCGTAATTATACGAGTTTGATAACGAGACATAAAGAAAAATTCATATTCCGGAACTTATGTATATTTTCCTAGTCTTGTAAGTGATATTATTCTCCTTATCGGAAATTCATATTTGATTGAGTGTTTTCTTTTTCCAGTCAAGAGAGCAGAAAGTCTATATTTACAATATTACAGTATTTTTATTACTATCGAGCTATAATTGATGGGCAAGCTCCTATTGAGCAACCTCTGATCAGATGGTAAGCTATATACCGAGCCTATTGTGGCCAAGCACCTATGAACAAGCCCAGTTAGCCGAGATACAGAGCCTAGTATGGCCAAGTGCTTATGAGCGAGCCTACTACGGCGGAGCAGTTATATATATATATATATACTGAGCCTTATAGGGCCGGACAAGGTCGGGCAACTATTTTACTTACTATATTGAGAAAGTTGAGTCAGTATCAGCAGGTAAGCATATGTTCAGATTATCAATTTAGTTTCAGCTTTCTGTATATTGCCTTACATACTCGGTACATTATTTTGTACTGACGTTCCTTACTGGGGGCGTTACATTTCATGCTTGCAGGTTCAGACAGACAGACGGGTAGACCTCCTCAGTAGGTATTGCCCGACTTCAGCTTTATCGGTAAGCTCTCCATCCTTCGAAGTTGCCAGGTCTAGAATTTTTGTGTGTATCTTATGTATGTATGTAGATAGGTTATTGGTAGGTCGGGACCCTGTTCCGATCACAGTACATCTATCAGTAGAGGCTTGTAGACATATCCTATCAGTTAGTGCAGTATGTTGGGCTTATAGGCTCTGTACGTATATTTTATTGGCTTGTCAATAAAAGTAGTTATGACGGCCTTGCCGACCCAGCTTTATGTTTACATTTAGTCAGCATTAGTCTCTATTCAGTTTTATATTTTGCTTCGCAAATTCTCTTGCAATGTGGCCTCTTGCCAAAGTATGATATTATATGTCCAAAATTGCTGAGCCGCAAGTTGGTACGCAAGGATAGATGATGCATCGGGTGCTGGTCTCGCCCTCAGGCTTGGGACTTGACAAAAGTGGTATAAGAGCAGTTTTGTCTTAGGGAGTCTACAAGTCATGTCTAGTAGGGTCTTGTTTATAGATGTGTGGTGCGCCACATTATATAAGCAGGGGACTACAAGGTATTTAGAAGTTGGTTACTCTTCTTTCAAATCTAAATCGTGCTATAGAACTGAGTTATAGGAAATTTGAGTTAAACTTACGTGTTGGCATTTGCATGCACAGATGACGGTAACTAGGAAGACTACGGGTAGCCAGAGGAGAGAAACAATAGTAGATGAGGGAACTAGCAGGGTACCCCCAGTAGATGGGGCCCAATCGGAGGCCCAGGAAGAGACCCTTATTCAGCCATTACCAGCTCCTCCACCACCTAAGGACATTCCTAGGGAGACAACACATCTAGTCCCCCCTCCTCTTCCATCAGATCAAGACTTAAGGAGTGCGGTGCATTTGTTGGAACAGTTGGTAGCTACCCAATAATAGGCTAGAGCATCCGCTAATGCATGACCTTATGAGGGATCTAGGAGTTCAAGGGTCCGAGAGTTTATTACTTTGAGTCCGCCAGAGTTCACGGGGACAGATTAGAGGGAGGACCCACGGGATTTTGTAGATCAGCTTCACAGGATCTTTCGGGTTATGTATACCACGGAGAAAGAGGTAGTTGAGCTAGCAACTTTTCGACTCCAAGATATAGCTATCCTTTGGTATGAGGGATGGGAAAGGTCCAGGGGACGTGATGCACCTCTTGCTATTTAGGAGAATTTTTTAGATGCCTTTCTTGACCAGTACTTACTGCGAGAGATCTGATAGGCCCGAGTCGATCAGTTTCTAGCCCTCAAACAGGGCAATATGTGTGTTCGAGAGTACAGTCTCCGTTTTGACTCATTGGCTAGATATGCACTATCCATATTTGCTACTATGCGGGATAGAATCCACAGGTTTATAACAGGGTTGGCCCTAGAGTTGACCGAGGCATATGTCACCGCTGCATTATAGGATAGTATGGATATCTCCCGAATTCAGGCATTTGCCCATAATATAGAAAGGGTAGGCATCGACTACAGGGTACGGAAAGGACTGACTCAGAGCAACATAAGAGGATGAGGTTTTCCAGGTCTCAAGAGCAGTCTAAGGGTAGTTACAGGACCCAGTACTTTGAATGGTCACCTAGACCTCCACCACCTCAGCTACAGGGTTACAGGTATGACCTCTATACTCAGTCAGGGCTAGGTGAAAACTCTCAGGCGTCAAGTTTGCAGCGACAACGAGCTTTGGGGCAGACAAGGCCATTTCCGCCGCGGTGTGCCATCTACAGTAGAGGACACTTGGGCCAATGCCGAGGCAGTTCCGATGCTTGTTATACATGTGGAAGTCTGGGGCATATGATGCAAGATTGCCCAAATAGAGATTCTGGGGGTATGGCGCAACCAACAAATTAAGCAATAGGATCATCTATGTCCATGCATCCTTCAGGGAGCGAGTCTCAGTCTTTGGATAGTAGAGGTCGAGGCAGAGGTAGAGGTTTCAGTTCAGATGGTAACCAGAATCCTAGCTATCCGTTAGCAGGTTGACAGGACCAGGAATCCTCACCAGACGTTGTGACATGTATGTTGACCATTTGCTATCATGATGCTTATACCTTGATAGACCCAAGATCTACTTTATCGTGTATTACCCCATTTGTCGCAAGGAAGTTTGGTATAGTGCCTGAAATACTAAGTGATATTTTTGCGGTATCTACATCGGTCGGAGAATCGATTATTGCTAGACGGGTTTACCGAGGTTGTACGGTATCAGTTTATGGTCGTCAGACCTTAGGCGACCTAGTTGAGCTAGAGATATTGGATTTTGATGCTATCATGGGCATGGACTGGTTGGCAGCTTGCTACGCCACAGTTGATTGTCGAGTAAAGATAGCTATATTTCATTTTCTGGGTGAGCCAGTCCTTGAGTGGGTGGGTAATACAGCAACAACCAGAGGTTGGTTTATTTCCTATCTGAATGCGAGGAAAATGATCGCAAAAGGGTGTATTTATCATATTGTGCTACTTAGAGATATAGATACTGAGATACCTACACTTCAGTCTATTCCAGTAGTAAAAGAGTACATGAATGTATTTCCAGATGAACCTCCAGGTATCCCCCAGAGCGAGATTGATTTTGGTATTGATTTGCTTCCGGGAACTCAACCAATATCTATCCATCCATATAGAATGGCACCTACCGAATTGAAGGAGCAGTTAAAATATTTGCTGGAGAAAGGTTTCATCAGGCCCAGTACTTCACCTTGGCGTGCACCAGTACTGTTTGTGCCGAAGAAAGACGACTCGCTGAGGATGTGTATCAATTATAGGCAACTGAACAAGGATAGACAACTTTTTTGATCAGTTGTAGGGAGCTAGATGCTTTTCAAAGATAGATTTGAGGTCGGGGTACCACTAGGTTAGAGTTCAGGAGAGAGATATCCCCAAGATAGCTTTCAGGAACAGATATGGCCACTTCGAGTTTTTTGTCATGTCCTTCGGGTTGACGAATGCACCTGCCGTATTTATGGACTTGATTAATAGCCTATTCCGTCCATATTTAGATCTGTTCGTGATAGTCTTTATTGATGATATTTTGGTTTATTCACGTTTAGAGGATGAGCATGCGGACTACCTGCGAGCGGTACTCTAAACCCTCCATGATAATAAATTATATGCTAGGTTTTCTAAATATGAGTTCTGGTTGAAGTCTATAGCATTCTTGGGGCACATTGTATCCGATGAGGGTATAGAGGTAGATAATCAGAAGATTGAGGCTGTGAAATCCTGGCCTAGACCTACCACTCCAATAGAGGTTCGTAGCTTTCTAGGCTTCGCAGGATACTACCAGAGGTTTGTAGAGGGTTTTTCTTCTCTTTCAGCACCATTAATGAAGTTGATGCAGAAAGAAACTAAGTTTCAGTGGACAGAAGCTTGCGAGCAGAGTTTCCAGGAGCTTAAGAATAGGTTGACTTCAGCGCCAGTTCTAGCACTTCCAGAGGGTCCAGATGGTTATGCCATGTATTGTGATACCTCAGGTGTCGGTTTAGGATGTGCCCTGATGCAACATGGGAAAGTAACTGCGTATGCTTCAAGGCAGTTAAGGAAGCATGAGCAAAATTATCCGACCCACGACCTTGAATTAGCTGCGGTCGTCCATGCACTTAAGATATGGCGGCATTATTTATATGGTGTTCATGTTGATGTATTCACATATCATAAAAGCCTGCAATACATCTTCAAACAAAAAGAGTTGAATTAACGGCAGAGGCCATGGCTTGAGTTATTGAAAGAATACGATGTTAACATTCTCTACCATCCAGGGAAAGCTAATGTTGTAGCAGACGCCTTAAGTCGTCGATCTATGGGTACCTTAGCGCATGTAGAGGCCGAAAAAAGACAATTAACTAGAGAGATTCATCAATTGGCTTGTTTGGGGTTCGGTTAGTAGACTCTGGCAATGGTGGATTTGTACTCCAAAATACTGCAAAATCATCTCTCATAGCTGAATTAAAGGAGAAGCAGTACGAGGACCTAGATTTGATCGAGCTGAGAGAGAGAGAGTTCCGCAGCAGAAGAAGCCATTGTTAGAACTCAAGGGAGACGGGGTTCTTAGATACAGGGGTCGTTTGTGTGTTCCAGATAGGGCTATGAGACAGTATTATGTCAGAGGCACATCATTTGTGGTACTTCATTAACCCTGGGTTGACGAAGATGTATCATGACATTAAGAATGTGTATTGGTGGAACGATACGAAGAATAACATTGCTGAGTATGTCGCTCGATGCCCTAGTTGCCAGTAGGTGAAGATAGAGCACCAGAAGCCCGGAGGGATAATGCAGACTATAGAGATCCCGACATGGAAATGGGAGGCGATAAACATGGACTTTATCACGGGTTTACCTTGTTCTCATTATAAGTTCGATTCCATATGGGTGATAGTCGAAAGGCTCATGAAATCAGCTCATTTTCTTCCGGTCAGATCTACATATACAGCAGAAGATTATGCAAAATTATATATTGAGGAGATAGTGCGACTACACGGAGTACCAGTATCTATTATATCTAATCGTGGGACCCAGTTTACAACACATTTTTGGAGGTCATTTTAGAGAGGTCTAGGAACTCAGGTGAATCTTAGCACAACTTTTCATCCACAAACTGATGGACAAGTCAAGCGCACAATTCAAACGCTCGAGGATATGTTACAAGCATCTGTGTTGGTTTTTAAAAGAAGTTGGGGTGAACATCTACCGCTTATCGAGTTTGCATATAATAATAGTTACCACTCCAGTATCCAGATGGCTCCATACGAGACTTTATATGGGCGTAAGTGCATATCTCCTATAGGGTGGATTAATGTTGGAGAATTTGGGTTACATGGGCCAGACCTGGTTCAGCGGGCCATAGAAAAATTAAAGCTCATCCGGGAGCGACTGTTGACAGCTCAGAGTCATCAGAAGTCATATTTTGACTTGCGGCGCCAAGATTTAGAGTTCGGGGTTAATGACTTGGTATTCTTAAAGGTGTCACTTATGAAAGGTGTGATGAGGTTTGGCAAGAAAGGCAAACTTAGCCCACGGTATATTGGGCCATATAGGATTAGTCGGAGAGTGGGCCAAGTAGATATGAGTTAGAATTACCGTCAGAATTAGAGTCTGCCCATCCAGTTTTTCATGTATCAATGCCGCGAAAATGCATTGGCGATCCTACCCGAGTGGTGCCCATGGATGATGTACCGATTACGGAGAACTTGTCATATGAGGAAATCACGATTCCATCCTAGACCGACAAATCCACAAGCTACAGAATAAGGAAATAGCTTCCGTGAAGGTTTTATGGAGGAGCAAAAATGTGGAAGAGATGACATGGGAAGCGGAGGAAGAAATGAAATCTAAATACCCCCACCTATTTCAAACTGAAGATATGACTCGAGGTGGGATACCTCAGCACAACTCTATTTATGAAAGTAGGTCATCAGGTAAGCTCTCATTTTTTTGACTCTCAGAATTTTTAATGGATAGTTGTGTGAAGCCAAATGTTGCTATTTATAGACAGTGGCCATGTGTGGCATGTA
Source organism: Nicotiana tabacum (assembly GCF_000715075.1). Taxonomy (NCBI): domain Eukaryota; kingdom Viridiplantae; phylum Streptophyta; class Magnoliopsida; order Solanales; family Solanaceae; genus Nicotiana; species Nicotiana tabacum. The sequence continues at coordinate 151,855,127 of NC_134086.1, read as the reverse complement.
TAGTATATTTTCTGGCTGCGTACAGGTTGGTTTTAGTCTAGTGTACGAGAGAGACTCTAGCAACAAATTTTCTTCCTAAAGTATCTAAGAGTAGACATTCGAGGAAGAATGTTTCTAAGGTGGGAAGGATGTTACATCTCGCATTTTTCGTACGTTAAAATTTCATCTTCAGTTAATTGACACAAACTCGGGGATGAGATTATCTTAAGGTTAGCATATTTATGGTATTTATAACAACAAATAAGTAAGTGCCAAGAAGGAAAGGGTAAACGAATTAAAGAAAATGAGTTTCATTGAAGGTTGTCGAATTTGGATAAAGTATGGTCCGAGCTATAATACCCGATAGTTATGGACTAGTACCATATGTCCATGATAGTATGATATATAAGGTGTATTAAAAATGAGTAGTAGTTTAAGTAAGTAGAGATAATTCTTAATTATGTGGGTAGTTGGTTAATTATTGGATAATGAGATATTATCTAATTAATTAGGGATATATGTGATAATGACTAAATGTGGCAGCCCCTCCATTTAAAATGACTGACTAATGACCTTAATTGAAAGGTGACATTATAACGTGTAAGTCATTTAGCATTTTGGCTTCATTAGACTTAAAGAAACAAAGTAAAGGATCTTAAAACATTTTTTTCTAAATGAACCATTTCAAACAGACATCCCTCAAATCTAGCAACTTTCTTAAAGAGATCTTATAACATCTTCCTAAATTCAAACAACGCTATAATCTAGCAAGTTTCAACAAAATTCTTGCGACAAAACAGTTCGAACGAGAATTATTGAAATCATAGCAACGTAAAATTTTGCGGTTCTAAAGGAGTACGGTGCAACCTTTTTCCAAGAATATCATACAGATTTTTCTCTACTCCAGGTATGTTAAGGCTAATCTCTTCCTTCATTTTGCATTATCATAGTTACACGAGTTTGAGCACGAGACATAAAGAAAAATTCATGTCCCGGAACTTACGTTTATTTTCCTAGTCTTGTAAGTGATAATATTCTCCTTATCGGGACTTCATATTCAATTGAGTATTTCCTTTTTTCAGTCAAGAGAGTATAAAGTCTATATATACAGTATTATAGTATTTTCATTACCATTGAGCTATAATCGATGGGCAGGCCCCTATTGGGCAACCTCTGATCAGATGGAAAGTTATATACCGAGCCTACTGTGGCCGAGCCCCTATGAGCGAGCCCAGCATGGCCGAGATACATAGCCTAGTATGGCCGAGCGCCTATGAGCGAGCCTACTATGGCAGAGCAGTTATATATATATCGAGCCTTATAAGGCCGTACAATTATTTTACTTACTATATTGAAGGAGTTGAGTCAGTATCAGCAGGTAAGGGCCGGACAACTATTTTACTTACTATATTGAGAGAGTTGAGTCAATATCAGCAGGCAAACATATGTTCAGATTATCAGTTCAGTTTTAACTTTCTATATATTGCCTTACATACTCGGTACATTATTTCGTACTAACGTCCCTTACTGGGGGAGCTGCATTTCATGCGTGCAGGTTCATACATACAGGCGGGTAGACCTCCTCAGTAGGTGTTTCCGGAGTTCAGCTTTATTGGTAAGCTCCACGTCCTTCGGAGTTGCCGGGTCTAGAGATTTTGTGTACATCTTGTGTATATATGTATATATGTTATGGGTAGGTCGGGGCCTGTAGAGGCTTGTACATCCATCAGTAGAGGCTTGTAGACATATCTTGTCAGTTAGTGCAGTATGTTCGGCTTGTAGGCCCTGTACGTATAAATTGTTGGCTTGTCAATAATAGTAGTTATGGCGGCCTTACCGGCCCAGCTTTATGTTGACATTTATTCAACATTAGTCTCTATTCAGTTTTCTATTTTGCTTCGCAAATTGTCTTGCAATGTGGCCCCTGGCCAAAGTTAGACATTATATGTCCAGAATTACTGAGTCGCAAGTTGGTACACAAGGATAGATGAGGCACCGGGTGCCGGTCTCGCCCCCAGGCTCAGGGTTGACACACACTGTCACTCTTTCTTGCTCATGGCAATCATTTTTCTCCTTTACTAATCTTTCCATGCCTTTTATCATCGCTTTCTTTGAATCCCTTCACTTTTCCATCTTATTCACTTTCATTTTGACATACTTATTTTTGGCTTTTCTTTCTTTTCTTTTTGCCTTTCATTTTCTATATTTTGTACCTTTTATCACTTTCACATTCCTTGTCTCTCCCCCAAAGTTATGCTTTTGCTAATTGTAAATGCTAAGGAACGATCGAGTGCCAAGAGAGGGTAATTTTAGAACGAATAAAGGCTTGTATCATGGTTATTGAAAGAAAAAGGGCTTCGACTCAACAGAGTTGAATATAGATATCATATTTGGTAGGATATAGATATTTTCAAGTTTCAAATTGGATCAAGGAGAGCCTATAATCATTTCTCAAGTCGAGCTACGCTTAGGATTTCGCCTAGACAAACATTCAGGTCAAGTTCTAGACTTATTGGCACGAGACTTGGACTTGGAATTCAATACCTCACCTCTCAAGATGTTGGATTGTTAAAGAGAACAGAGTTGAGGGCCCACAACAACCCTAGCTAAGATTGAGCATCACAAATGGCTCCAAGAAGCCACTCGATGATTGCTTATTCAACACAAGAGTCTAAAGGTCACAACTAGAACTATTCTTTGCCAATCAACTTGTTTCCAACCATAAGGTCGAAGGTAAATGTGTTAGGCCCAAGTGAAGCTTGCCTGAGACACTTCTATTCGTTACTACTATTTACATAAAAACTTAAAGAAAACGGACTCAATCCTTTAAGAAGGTTGTCACGCCATCCATCATCGGGAAGAGCCACCCGGTTCACACAACATCCACCTTTGTAAAGAACCGTGATATTAAGAAAACCAAAGTCTTATTGTCCATATAAAATGTAAAAAAGAAGCTAGCAACTTAACAAGAAACTACTAAATGAAATAAGAAGCTATGAAGTAAATTATGGAAATCAACTGAATATATACAAAATGGAAGTAAAGAGAATATTTACATTAATGAAAATGAATATATACATAAAATGGTAAAAATATATACATACCAAGTGTGAAAGTTACGAATATATACATACCAAAAGTAAAATAAAGAGAAGTAAAGATAAAAAAAATAGTCTCATAGTTATTACATACCAAAGTTATCCAATTATCATCAAATCAAAATAGACCACTCCCCAAATAAAAGATAGCATTGTCCTTAATGCTGATAGAAAAATAAGATCAGGGGAAGGATTAGAGAGTATAGAAAACTCTCTATGTGGTTTGCATCGGGTTCGGTACATGAAAGGGGTCCTCGGACTGCATAGGATCAGCAGCTCCCTCCGGGTCCTCTAACTGGATCTCTAAATCTGACTGGGGGACCATGGTGTTATGGAGCATCTAGATCAACTCCGCAGCACTATATGTAGCTGCAACTGGCTCCTCAGACTGGCCAGTTGCTGGTGCCTGCTGCTCTGCTGCATGTGCTGCTGGGACTTGCTCCTCCATGAGCAAATCCAGTGGGATATCACCAGCAGATGTGAACCTCTCCACATCCTTCCTAAGCTGCTCCACTGATTCCTTTGAAACCCGAGTCTTCTTCACTATCTTGACTTGCTTGCCCAGGTCCCTCATAGCTCTTCCATGAATATCCAAAGTATCCATGATCTGCTTCTAGTTGTCTAGGAGCTTCTTCTGATTGTCCAGAAGCTCCTTCAATGACCCCTCCACTGATGAAGTCACCTAGGGCTGTACTGAGGCTGACTGTGCTGCCACTACACTAGATAAGACAGAAAGCTTTGATGTAGTTGCCTGCATCCATTTGTTGATGCTAGATAAAGTCTGAGAAACCCACAGTGCAGTCTGAGGGTAAGTGGAAAAGATGGCACAAACAGCAACATGGTGATAGATGGCCCGTATAAAGGAGGAGGTATGGCAGATGATCCCCCTGTTGTGGAAGGCTCTAAGCCGGCGGCTACTACATTTGGATCTTTAGACTGGGCAGTGGAGATAGTGGCTTTACCCTTTTCTTTAGGGTTGTCCGGTCCTTTTGTGCTATACCAGGAGAAGGGCTTCTTTGGCTTTGTCTTTGTGTCATAGCTCTTCTTCTCTACTCCTTGGTTCTCGAAATAGATGGTGCGGAAGTTGGGGTAGGGGTAGGATCTTTCCTCCTTTCCAACTGCCTTAACGATATGATAGTACATGAGGTTTCCCATATTGATAGGGTACCCCGCCATGGTGGAGGAAATCAAGACACACTAAGTGAGGGGGAGGATGTTGTCATGATGACATGGGTTCAGCCAGCTGCACACAAAGGTAGACCACCCCTTGGCTTCAAAGCTGAGGGTGTTTCTATATATTGGGACTCCAACTGTGAGCCATGTCGGTGTCATCCCTGGGGCTAATATCTCTGCCAACCATGGACGAGCTGCTTCACCAAGTGGCAGCTTCTCCAAGTACTGCATGTCTTTCACATCCTCAAATCCAGCATACTCATTCAATGTAGGGCCATCAAACCGGATCTTCAAGTTCTGGACATTTGTCATAGTGGTGCCCTGTTTTATGTGGTCAACGTTTGCATAGAATTCCTTGACAATATATTCATCGGCATCCGGAACCTTGCTGGTAAACCATTTCCACCCTACTTTCTCCTCGAACTACCTTTTTACATTTGGATTATGGGGAAGAAGGTCTCTCTCTATGAATTGCCTCTCAAGGGCCAGTGACCTTTGGGGCCACCATTCTCGGAATTTTTGGTAAGCTAACTCACTCACAAATCTGTTAGGCCACACCTTGGCTTTTCTGGATCTAGCCAATCCCCTAATATTGGTGTCACCCCCTATCTCATCATCCAGGACCTCATCATCATCATCCACTTAAAAAGGTGCAGCTAGTGCAGCCGAAGTTGTAGCAGGTGGGGAAGATGGTGCCGAACCCTCACTACCTTCCTCTGAGCCATCAGACGATTCAGAAGAGGAGGTAGTTTCATCTCTTAATTGGTATTTCCCTGAGAACTGTGTAGGGACATGAGTGGGCACCGAGTCTCCTTCCGAAGCTTCTCGGGAATGGACATACTTACTAGTATCTGAGTGGTCCATTGATCTATCCGCAGCTTTGATGGCAGCTCTCATCTTGCCAATTGATTTTTGGACTGTAAGGGCTAATTTTATCTTTCCTTTACCCCTGTCACGGGAGGGTTCTGCCCTCCCTTTAGATGTATCTCTTTCACCTCTGGATCAGACCATTGTCTGCAGCAAACAAGCACATAAAAACAGTTAGAATAAAGCTTCAAGCATGTTAAAAACAGTGCAGTGGAAATATAGAAACTGCTTCTTAAAACCAGGCACCGCAGACCACGAAAAAGTGAACGCGGCCGCGAAGTGCCCATTACGGACCGTGAAAAAGTAACCATGACCGCGAAGAGATTAGGATCAGACTGCTAACTCTCTAATCTTTGATCACCGCAATCGCGAAAAAGTAGACGTGGCCAAGAATGATCAACTGCGAACCGCAAAAAAGTAGACGCGGCCGCGAAAGCTATTATCAGACTTCTCTGAAGCTCAAGAGCACGAACCGCGAATTTTTGGGACGCGGTCGCATATATTCAAATACGGATCGTGGAAAAATCACCGCGTCCGCAAACATACATACACACTCAGTTCCCACAAATTAGGGATTGCGATCCGCGAAAAAGTGGACCGCGGACCGCGAAACCCAAACAAAACTGGCACTAACGAACATTTGTAACCTAAGGTTTTCACTAAGTGCAAAATTAGTGAAATTACAAGCATAGTTAATAACACTATCCCCCATTAGGCATGTAAAAATTACCCACATGAATTTAGGTATCAATTTTGAGATTATGGCAAGTATTCAAACCCTAACTAGAAGGAAAAATTTAAAACTAAGAAAAACGAAAAGCAAAATATAAAATCAATGCAATGATTTGAGCATACCAGTTGTGAAATTAAGAGGAAATTGGACTCTTGATTAGTGAAATGAGATTGAGAGCTACACAGATGAAGGTGAACAGTGCTATAGTCTGGTGGGAATTCAGGGTTCGAAAAGTGTAAAAGGTTTAGGGACCCCCTATTTATACTCAGTGGATGTGGACCCCACAACTTACCTGAACGCGGCCCGCGAAATGATGAACGCAGCCGTGGAATTCACCACAGACCGCCAAACTATGAACGCGGATGCAAACTCAACTTCAGAGAGCTAGTATTTTGAGCTTTTCAAGTACACGTTCGCGAACGAAAAGTGTCCCTCACGTATTTCTAATGCAGACCGCGAGATTTTGGGTGCAGTCCGTGAAATTACCCATACTTAGGAAAAATTTTCCAGCCAAAGTCCTGCACTGCACAAATAATTCTTACACAAATTTTACAACCAATTAGTCCAAAACAAAGCCTAAACTAAGAAGAAAATTAAAAAGAAAGAAAAACACATGGGTTGCCTCCCAAGAAGCGCCTGATTTAACGTCGCGACACGATGCATGTTACCATTATTCACTTGAAATGGATCAATGCCACCATGTGGCTGTTATCAAACTTGCCAAGATAGTTCTTTACTCGGTGCCCATTAACTCTGAAGATTTCACCATTTTTATTTTCAGATCAATAAGACCAAACAGAGTTACATGCACCTCTTCAAAAGGGCTACTCCATTTTGACGTGAACTTTTCCGAAAACGGCCGTAACCGAGAGTTGAATACAAGAACCAAGTCACCCTCCTTGAATTCCTTGTTTCGGGCATATTTTTCATGTGAGTACTTCATCTTGTCCTTATACAAGGACGAGCTGGAATAAGCATGAAACCGAAACTCATCAAGTTCATTTAGTTGCTCTACCCGGAGATTTGCAGCTACATCCCATTCAAGGTTTAACTTCTTCAGTGTCCACATGGACTTATGCTCTAATTCAACCGGAAGATGGCATGCTTTCCCAAATTCCAACCGATACGGAGACATACCAATTGGATTCTTGTATGCAGTTCTGTAAGCCCACAAAGTATCATCAAGTTTCCTTGACCAATTAGTTTGGTTTGCATTGATAGTCTTGGAAAGAATACTCTTGATCTCCCTATTGGAGACCTCAACCTTTCCACTTGCTTAGGGGTGATAGGGAGTTTATACCTTGTGAGTGACGCCATACTTGGAGAGTAAAGTATCAAAGGCTTTATTACAAAAATGAGAACCCACATCATTGATGATCGCCCTTGCAGCGCCAAACCTTGTGAATATGTTTTTCTTTAAGAATGCCACCACACTCCGTGCCTTATTGTTGGGCAAAGCCACAGCTTCAACCCACTTGGAAACATAATCAACAGCAACCAGAATGTAAGTGTTACTACATGAACTCACAAATGGACCCATGAAGTCTATGCCCATACGTCAAAAATATCAATCTCAAGAATAGTGGTGAAAGGCATTTCGTCCTTCTTGGAAATTCCACCAGCTCGCTGACACTCATCACATCTCTTATCAAGCTCACTAGCATCTTTATACAGGGTAGGCCAATAAAATCTAGAGCTGAGAACCTTTGAAGTAGTTCTCGCCCCACCATGATGACCACCGTAGGGCGAGTAATGACAAGCATCAAGAATACTCATTTGCTCCTCTTCCGGAACACATCTCCGGATCACACCATCATTGAAAATATTGAAAAGATATGGCTCATCCTAATAATAATCCAAGATATCCCGTTTAAACTTCTTTCTTTGGTTAGAAGAGAGCTCACTCGGGACAATGCCGGTCATATGAAAGTTAGCCATGTCGGTGAACCAAGGCATACTATTCAAAGACACAGAGATGGAAACAAATCATTAATTTTGAGGCCATCATGAGTACTTCCCGCATGCCCAAGAAAACTCCTAACTCCCTTGACGGAAGTAGGAGGAGGGAGTTTTGAAATCACTTCAATCTTCGCTTTGTCCACTTCAATACCGTTCTTTGAGATCTTATGGCCGAGGACAATGCCCTCCTCGACCATAAAGTGGCACTATTCCCAATTAAGCACTAGGTTGGTCTCTTCACATCGGGCCAACACTTTGTCAAGATTATCCAAGAATTATTCAAAGAAGTCACCCATAACACTAGAATCATCCATGAACACTTCAAGGAAGTCCTCCACCATATCTGTAAATATTGACATCATACACCGCTGAAAGTTAGCCGGTGCATTATACAAACCAAACGACATTCGTGAGAATACAAAGGTGCCATACGGACATGTGAAAGTGGTTTTGTCTTGGTCCTCCGGTGCAATGTGAATCTGGTTGTATCCTGAGTACCCATCCAAAAATAAATAGTAGGCACGTCCGGCAAGTCTATCCAACATTTGATCAAGAAAGGGCAATGGAAAATGGTCTTTGCGGGTCACTTTGTTCAACTTTTGGTAATCCATGCATACCCTCCATCCGGTGACAGTCCTAGTGGAGATCAACTCATTTTTCTCATTTATGACCACATTCATACCCCCTTCTTCGGCACACTTTGCACCGACAAATTCCATGAACTATCCGAAATGGGGTACACAACCCCTGCATGTAGCCACTTGATAATTTCCTTCTTAGCGACCTCTTGCATGGCCTCATTCAACCTCCTTTGATGTTCTACGTAGGGTTTGGCATCATCCTCTAGTATAATTTTGTGCATGCAAAAGGCGGGGCTTATACCCCGAATGTCATCTAGAGTCCATCTAATTGCCTTCTTCCTTCTTTGGAGCACCGCAAGGATGGCATGTACCTGCACGTGAGTTAAGCACGAAGAAAGAATAACAAGTAAAGTTGAACAAGGGCCCAAGAATTCATACCTGAGGTGTGAAGGCAAAAACTTCAACTTTAATACGGGAGGCTCCTCGATTGAGGGCTTTATTGGTAGAGTCTTTCGATTCTCAAGATCCAAGGAAAGTTTCCGGGGCTCATATGTGTATGAACCCATTCCTTACAAAGCATTAACATATTCCACCAAGACTTCATCCTCAGTCACATCATAGTTCGACAACACAACTTCCAAAGGGTCCTCTATATTAATCATAGCATTGGTGTCTTCAACAATCACCTCGGTCACAAGATCCACAAATGAACATAATATTTTGCTATTGGGCTGCCTCATTAACTTGCAGACATGGAACACAACTTTTTCATCACCCACCCAGAAGGTGAGCTCCCCTGCTTCCACATCAACTAAAACCTTCCCTGTAGCTAGGAAAGGTCTCCCCCAATATGATCGTTACCTCATAGTCAACCTCGCAGTCAAGTATCACAAAATCCATGGGAAGTATGAACTTGTCGACCCGAACTAGCACATCATCTATGATCCCCAATAGCTTCTTCATTGTCCTATTCGCCATTTGCAACCTCATGGATGTGGGCCTTGGTTGCCCAATCCCCATTGTCTTGAACACATAATATGGCATCAAGTTAATGCTTCCCCCATGTCGCATAAATCTTTGACGAAATCGGCACTACCAATAGTGCATGGGATTGTAAAAGCATCGGGGTCTTCTAGTTTTGGGGTCATGGAAAGTGCAATGGCACTCACTTGATGCATCATCTCGATCGTTTCACAATTCATGGATCTCTTCTTTGTTACCAAGTCTTTCATAAACTTGGCATATCCTGGCATTTGTTCTATAGCTTCCACCAAAGGCACATTTATGGATAAACTTTTTATCATATTAATAAATTTCTTGAACTGGTTCTCATTATATTATTTTGCAAGCCTTTGAGGGTATGGTAGAGGATGCCTTGGCAAGGGAGCCTTGGCTTTGGGCACTACCATTTCCGGTATGTATATTACGTGTTCCCTAGATGGGTTCACATCATTTTGTGTCTCCTCCACGTTATCATCAATGTCAATTCTCACTTCTTGCTTCTCATTCTTATCACTTACTTGCACATCATTGCTTTGATCATCATCATCTTGCACCAACACTTCATCACTTACAATCTGTCTTGCATTAGAGGTACTAGCTACCCCACCTCTACCACTTCTTGTAGTCACTGCCATAGCATGGCCCGCATTGTTCCCTCCCTTCGGGTTCACTACTGTATCACTAGGTAGTGCCCCCTTTGAGCGAGTACTTAAAGCTTGAGAAATTTGGCAAAGTTGGACCTCCAAGTTATGGATAGAAGTATTGTGGGACGCCAATTGGGCATCGGACTAGGCATTTTTCTTCATCATTTTCTCAAACATTGTCTCAATCCGTCCCATCTCATTGTTGGACGAGCTAGGACCTTGTGATGGATATGGAGGCGGGTTGTTAGGTTGTTGAAACATCGAAGGCCTTTGAAAGCCCGACCCCCATTCCGTTGATTATTATTATTCTAACCCCCTTTGTTGTTATTGCCTCCCCAATTGCTATTGTTATTTCCACCCCAGTTGCCTTGGTTGCCCAAGTTTTGATTGTTGTTCCCCAGTTTTTTGGTTGTTGTTGTTGCCACTATTCCAATTTCCTTGTTGATTTTGATTTCTCCAATTTCCTTGGGATCTCCACTGTTGTTGATTCTGAGCATTACCACGTTGTCCTTGGTAGTTGTTCACATACTGAACCTCTTCACTTTAATCATCATACACATTATCTTGATTATAACCACTACCACTTTGCGCAAACTGATCCGGATTTCCTTGAACTTGTTGACCTCTTTGCCTCCTCTTGTTGACCATTATATTTACTCTTTCTGTGGCATTCACTTGTTTTGGCCCTTGGACTTGTTGCAATTGAGTTTTTGCCCACTGGTTCATGGTTGTAGTTAACTCGACTATTACTTGGTCGTGGTCATGTAGCTCTTTGTGCAAGTGAATGACATTGGGATCACCTTGTGGCACATTAGCTCGACTTTTCCACACCTAGGAAGTATCTACCATCTCATCAAGTATATCACACGCCTCAGCATAAGGCATGTTCAAAAAGTTTCCCCCGGCGAGTTGGTTAACTACACACTGGTTGGTAGTGTTGATGCTGTGGTAGAATGTTTGTTGGATCATGGCTTTGACCATGTCATTGTTCGGACATTCTTTAACCATCGTCCAATACCTTTCCCAAATCTCATGAAGTGGTTCATTTGGCTCTTGTTTAAAGGCAAGGATCTCATCTCTCAGCCTCACCATATGTCTCGGTGAGAAGAACTTTACTATGAATTTCTCAGCCAACTCATCCCAAGTGGTGATGGAATGGTTGGGCAACCATTCAAGCCAATACAAATCCTTTCCCCTTAGAGAAAATGGGAAGAGCCTTAATCTCAACGCATCCTCAGTTTGCTTGCTCCCCCAGCATGTATCAACAAAACCCTTGAGATGCTTGTAGGCATTTTGGTGCGGAGCTCCGGTGAAGAAACCCCTCTGTTACAAGAGTGTAAGCATGACATTTGTTATTTGGAAGTTTCCCGCCCTAATCCGAGGCAGGACTATTGCACTTGTCTATCCTTCGTTGGGCAACACCGGTGTGCTGCCCTTGTTAGAGGTGGGGGAGGGTTTGGAATATTATCATGAGGCGGACGACCTCGCCTTTGTGCTTGTGGTTTGGGTTGAATCTCATCCACATTATAATCATCTACCTCCTCCTCCAATGGCGAATTTTCGGGAGCATCATTATTAAGAGTCATTTTGTACCTAAAAGCAATTCACAAACAGATTAAAAAATCGGAAGGAAAGAAAAACAAAACACACAAATACTCAGATATATAGCTAAAACTGTTTAACTCTCCGACAATGGCGCCAAAAATTGATCGTTTCCCAACCTGCACTACTATAGAGTAGCAAGGATGGTCGATGTAGTTTTACCCAACAAAGGCCTAGATCGAATCCACAAGGAGTTAATTAGTTTGGAGTTAGGTTTATATCTGAGTAGAGAGACGTGTTTTGTTCTTAATTGCATTTCCACAAATGGTTGGTTGTTTTCTACTTCTACTTCTATTCTATAACATGCAGTATTTGAAACTAAGTACAATATTTTTGTTGGTTGTTTTCAAAGATTTAAAGGGACTAGGGTAGTGACTTCCCCTAGGTGGATATTTAATGGGTAGCAAGAATATAGGGCAATCATGTGATTAATTAGGGTTGTAGTATAAGTACTCACTCTATATCTCTCGGTAGTTTGAGTGATTTTGCCCAATTTGGCTTTCTCAAGTCCAAATGGGTATTCATGCAATTCAAGTGAATTTAGCTCAAGTCGGGTATTACTATCTCTAGGTTTAACCCTTTAGTTGGGGCTATCAATTTCTTGAGTTCACCCCAATTCCTTGTTATCCTAATTTTCCTTGACTTAGTCCCACTTTCTCAAGTAGAGACTAAGTCATAAAGGCATGAATCAGTGTTTACAACCACCAATTCCTTACTTCTAGCAAGAACTAGGCTAAATACTACTAACCCATACACATTCAAGCCCTAAAATTCAAGACCCATTAAATACCCACACTAGGGTTGGGTCACAACCCTAGTTATGGGTTTAGCTACTCATGAAAATAGCAGAAATCAAAGATAAAGATAAGATAAAATCTATAATGCTAAATTAAAAGATGAAATCTAAAGTTATAAGGTAAATCTTGTAAAAAATTGCCCAAATAGGAAAAACTAGCCATCTCACGTACTCAGCAGAATGTAACATGACTTAAAAATGTGAAAAAGACCTATTTATACTAGGCTAAAATTTTTGGACAAAAATGCCCCTACGAAGGTTTCGCGGTCTCTTAATTCTGACTGTAGTTGCACTCTTGCTTTCACGGCCACGTAATATTGAGCGCGGTTCGCGTTTCTTTGCATCTGAGACTGGGCTGGAATTTGTTTCGCGGACTGCATAATTGTAACCGGGTCTGCGTGAGAGCCTTCCGCGGCAGCGTAATTTTGATGTGGTCTATGCTTAACATTTTTTCCCTTTTAGTGATCTCTCTATACCTTATCAAACGCAGTCAGCAAAATAGCAATCGCGGTAGTGGTGGTATTTTCGCGGCCACCAATTTCTAGCGCTGTCCGCATTCATGTTTGTGCCCAAAACCACTCTCTGATTCTCCCTTTCGCGGTCCCCGAATTTATGATCGCTCCGCAGTGACACATTCGCGGCTGCACTTTTCTGTCGCAGTCCGCATTCTATAGTCTTGGCCCAGTCTTGTTCTTTGTTCATGTTTTGACTCCTTTATGAGTTGAACATGGCCACGTTGGCTCATTGTGAACAATCCCTGCAAGCAAGCATATTATGTTAGTTTTCGGGGCTAACTTTACGCATTTTAAGCCCAAAATGCAAGTAAAAATAGTGCAACTAATGGATAAAATCCCCACTTATCAGCAAGCCGTCAAAACCCAAGAATATTGCCACAAAAGAAACTCACTACATCATAAACACCAAAAGAGCCAATCACATCCGTTACCATGCCGATCCAACCTACTATTAAGTTGTCCTATTTCCCCGAGTTCCTTCTGAATTACCTTCAAATTGATACTTCTCCTTGCCATAATACCACAATCCTCAACCAAGACTCACCATACGAGACCCAAGCATAAAACCACATCGCCCTAAGGCTCATAACCCGCCGAATGCTCTCTTAAGAACCCCAAAAATACCACAACCGATATACTCACTCCGAAGAGACCTCTTGCGAATCTTTAAGTTAGTCTTTCACTTTCCTAATACTTAAATGTAGAATCCATATGGATATAGAAATACCGAGAGTACCGACACCATCCAATGTTTCTCATATACCCATAAAGCATAACATAACCCTTATCCAAAATTTCCTTTACGCTAGTCATCCTCGATCCCAACCTCCGTAAGCCATAACTGATTTACCAGTATACCTTAAACTGAAACCAATACAACACATAACCATGCAATCAACTTATCAATAGCAAACTCCCCCACTTGGCTTAAAGCCATAGATCAAAACATACAATATTTCACAATGCCCATACTCTATTACTGTCATAATACCATAGTTATATTCAACTAAATCCTTCATAAGCTCATGTATCACAAACGATCCAATATCTCAAATCATCTACAAATCTCGCATTCACCCTTTTAACAGTCAAGCCAACTTCATAAGCGATCCAAATTCAAATTGCAACACATATAATTCACGGGTAAAAGAGGACTCGCCACAAAACAACATAGGGATCACACAACCCTCATGGACATCCCGCAAGAGATAACCCACCTACTTCGCCTCAAACCAACATCTCTTATACCCTTCCACAGTCATAACCATTACGCAATCACTTAATCTTCCTTAATTTGAACTCATATCACGACCTGAAAATCTACTCCACTCCTCAATTTAACAACATAAAAAAGATCCTTCAACACACCCATAACTCGAGACTATACGCCTAATCAAGACTGAAATCAAGCACCCAATTTACATCTCAATCAAACTCTTTTCATCAAATCCAGTCTAACACAACACACCCGTAGTCAAATCATACTCATCACATAGCTATCTGACCACTCATCTAGTCATAAATTCCACTCATAGGGACGCTACCAGACATATAAGTCCAAAAGCACGTGTTCACACAATCAACACCCTGGTGCTCAAGCTACCAACAAACCCGGCCTCAAGTCCTCCAGATTAGCCCATCATCAACACATAGAAATCACATCTCGCACTTTATCCATGTAATCACAAACCGTCGATGCACAACTGATACCGAGCACTCATGTGTGCATACAAATGCGTGGAAGGAATTCAAATAATTACACTTCAAGCTGAATCAATGCCGCACGATAAGGGAAGAAAGATGGGAAGTATATCCTTAATGTCCTGTAGCCTCTCGAAGATAGGTATGAACGTCATCATATCGATCCGCAAGACCTTACGAGACACTTGATCATGACTTGTAGAACCTATGAACCTAGAGCTCTGATACCAATCTGTCACGACCAAAAATTTACTAGTCGTGATGTCACCTAACCCAACCTGCTAGGTAAGCCAATTAATACTTATCCATTTCTATTTAACTTAATAAAACAATTAAACAAGGAATTATCTAAATCTTATATATTTCCCAAGGACTGGTAGTATAAATCATGAGCTTCTAAGAGTAGAGATTTCAAAACTGATAGGAAATAAATACATCTTCTATTTGAAAAGTACATAAACAAAGTTATATAATCTAAGCCTACCATGAGCAAGGGGCAGCTACAGCAGGAACGCAGGTACGCCTTCAAAACCAGCAACCCTCGAACATAGTAACATCGGTATCCGGGATCTACATGCAATGTGCAGTAAGTGTAGTACAAGTACAATCGACCCCATGTACTCAAAAAGTATCAAACCTAACCTCAGCTTGAAAGTAGTGATAAGCTAGACAATAGGTCGGGTCCAACACCAATAACCGAATAGTAGTTCATAACAGTGTACAACAAATAAATAAAGAAATAGCTCAGAAATAAAGTGCTTAGCCTTTCCATAATTCTTCCGAAAATAGTTCCACTTTTCAAGTATATCAATGAAAGCCTTACCGAAATCCTTAAAAATATGAGTAAGTTTGAAAACTGTAACCTTTTCCCAAAAATCCTTTCAATAGTAGATGTGATGTTTCATTCTCTTTTCAGATAACATGTGTGAAATACCTTTCTTTAACAACATATCCCTGTGTGTAAAAAGTCATGAATGTGTTATACCGTACATCATGAGGAAAATGCATCTCTATGCATGTATGTCATGTGCATGTCAAATGCGATGCCCCGGCAACGACGCCAAAATTTGATCACGCCCAACTATGCCTTATAAAAAGGACAATGCGGTCGTTGCAAATATAACCCGGTTTACAAGTCCGGAGTCGAATCCCACAGAGAACTAAGGCTTAGCTACAGCTGTTCACTATCACCAAGAAGACAAGCTTGAACAGTTCCTAACTTATAGATATTTAGATTCTTGTGTTTAACTAATTGATTAACAAATTAAAATAATAAATTAACAACTAAAGATACTAAGAGTTAGAGACAAGATTAAGGAGGTCTAGAGTTATGATTTCCCCAATTGTCGGAATCCTTCCCGCTATGTCTTCTATAATTTCGCCTAAGTATTCTCTACCGATCATGAGCACTCTTATTACCGTAAATCTCTCCCGAGTAATCACGACAATTTACTAGATGCACTCTCCCGAGCTACGCTAGCTGGCTTTTGATACAGCTCACTTCAGATCGCACCCAAGGCTTCGTTATCCCTAATTCCGCCTTTAAACCCTCGGTTATTGATCCCTCATATACTCTGGGAGTGGTGTTGTTCAACAACTACCTAAATATGCACTCTCTCCCGAGTTATGCACACTAAATAGGCACAGCTAATTGAGAGCTCTTCAATTAACTACAATAAGAACGTAGTTGAACAAATAGAGATTATACTACGGCTCAATTATATAAAAACATAACAAGAATTTATCCTACAAAAGGTTCTATCAAAACTCTAGATAACAAATTAGCTATTCATAATAGTATATAAAACTACAATACTAAAAGTCATAACCAACAACGAAAAATAGGAAGAGGAAAGAAAAAACTTGTAGAAGAATTCCCAAGCCTTGCTCCTATTGTGTCTCTGCCTCCTTAGGTCAAATCTATGTCAAAAATATGTCCTCTCCTTTTCTTGGCCGGCTTCCTTGGTTTAATATAGGGTTTAGGGCTTAAAATCCTGTGTTTTGCAATTTGGTCCCTGAAATTTACGCATCCTGCCACGGTTCCACCGCGGTCGCGGTCAAACCGCGGCCAAACACCCTCTCAGATTCTTCAGTTGTCCGCGACTGCCCTCTGCCGCGGTTCTGCCGCGGTCGCGCCAACACCGCGGTTTTTCACCTTGTTCCATTTGGAATTTGGAAAAATGTAAAACATAAAAGTTGTATCCCTTTGCGTTATCTTTCCAACAATATATTATGGAGTCTAAATGGAGTTCTGAGCAAAACATTATGTCTATTTTACTAGACAGTGCGCAATATGCCTCTTCGAGTTTTTGTTTTGTTGTTTTATCATCCGTTGATCCCCGAACACGATCCCGACTTAATTTTTTGAGCTCTTACTCAGACTTCAAAGCTCCAAACTACTTAAATTCATTTCATAACATCTATATAGCTCGGAATCACACCTACAAGTCATAAAACACACAATTAGTGCAAAACACTAGCGATTAAAGCGCAAACTCAACTAAAGCGCAGTAAATTAGAGTGTAATAATCGAATAAAATACGTAATTATAGCCTATCATCAATCCTCTCAGAGTATCAATTCACTCAGTCCTCCCAGTCACTCCGTCCTCATAGTAACTCAGTTCTCCTAATCACTCGGCACTCGACACTCGCACTTAGTAGGCACCTGCGCTCACTGGGGGTGTACAGACTCCGGAGGGGCTCCTTCAGCTCAAGCGCTATAACAAGACAATCATGGCATAAATCAATCAGGCCCTCGGCCTCACTCAAGCATAAATCAATAAAATATGTTGCAGTGTGCAGCCTGATCCTATAAATATCCTCACCATCAAGCCCTCAGCCTCACTAAGTCATAAATCAATAAAACATGTTGCGGTGTGCAGCCTGATCCTATAAATATCCTCACAATCAGGCCCTCAGCCTCACTTAGTCATCAATCTCTCTAGTCTCTCGAGCTCTTAATGTCATGAAACTAGCCTGACAACAATGATATGATGTATCAATAAATAACAACGGAGACTGAGATATGATATGAGTGCATGAATATGACTGAGTACGAAATATCAATGAAATCAGTGAGGTGACAACAAGAAACGACCACTATGGGTCCTAACAATATCAACATAAAGCCTAAACATGATATTTAACATGATTGACAGCTTAATTAATTAATCATATGGTGAAAACACATATATCAACAAGGTAGGGCCACTATACAGTGCCATGAAGGCAACAAAGCCACCATTTACAGGGCACACGCCCACACGCCCGTCACCTAGCATGTGAGTCACCTCAACATAAATCACATAGCACGAAATTCGGCGTTTTATACCCTCAGCACTATGTTTAGAAGAGTTACTTATCTTAAACAATCCAATTCCAAACACCGAGCAACCCAAATGATGCTCCAAGAATGCCATCACTCGCGTAGCGACCTAAGAATGGATAAAAACTAGCCAAAAGCAACTCAAATAAATCAGATAAAGCCCAAGGAAACAGTTACAAATGATAGAGATCGAATCCTAAGTCAAATCCCAAATCACACTCGGACCCATGCCTCGAAACTTGACAAAACTCACAAAATCCGACATCCTATTTAATTACGAGTCCAACCATACTAGTTTCACTCATATCCGACTCCAAATCGGTGTTCAAAACTCAAAAATTCATATTATGAAACTTTAGACCAAAACCCCCAATTTCCTCTTTCAATTCATCAACCAATTGCTAAAAATAAAGATGGATTCATGAAATATAATCAAAGCTAAGTAGAGAACACTTACCCCAATCCTTGTGATGAAATTTGCTCCAAAAATAACCTCAATCCGAGTCCCAAATCTCAAAATATGAAGAAAGAACAAAACCCTCGATTTTTATAACTCTGACCAGCACTTTTGCATCTACGGATAAGTGGTCGCATCTGCGACCTTCGCTTTTGCAGAAACGGGCTCGCATTTGCAAGTCAGGACGTGTCTGTGATGGTCATGACTGTCACGACCCAAACTGAAGGGTCATGACTAGCACCCGACCACACTTGCCGAGCACCAACGTACATTTCATCTAACCTTCATTATTATCTTTTAAGGCTAAAGAGATCAATATAAATGGTAGACCTATATCATGGACAACCAGCAATAAAATATGACGGCATGAACATACATAGCAGGGGATGACCAGACAATCAAGAAACTACATATAAGGTATGAGCTACCACGCTACTATGAAAGACTATACAACAAAAACTAGCCGACAAGGCATACCAAACTATACATGAGCCGACACCTGTCTATGAGCCTCTAAAAGAACATAAGTGTTGCAACATAGCCGGAACAGGGCCCCGACATACCCATAATGTCTATAACAAAAATTGCATACCAAGACCAAGGCAAGTCCGGAGAAGGGATCTCGCCAATAACCGCTGAACTGGACAGTCTACTGTGGTGGGGGAGCTGCACCTGTCTGTCTATCAGGACCTGCATCACGACATGCAGCGTCCACAAATAAAAGGACGTCAGTACGAATAAAGTACTGAGTATGTAAGGCAAGGAACCATAAATACGATCAGTAATGTAAGCAAGGATAAAGAATATACCACCTGTAACATCTTAGTACCTCTGAGGGCTACTTACATGAAATTCATGATACATATGTATAAATACATAAACCTTTAAAGCATTCGCCTCTGTGGGCATCATCATCATCATATCGTACCCGGCCATAATAGGCTCGGTAGAATCGTACCCGGCCACGTGGAGCTCGGTAAAACCCAACTGATTAGTGGTTGCACAATAGGTGCCGTACCCGGCCAACTATAGCATGGCTCGGTAGAGTAAAATAGATACATATATATAATGCATGCTCGACTCATGGAATCACATTCTAAACCTTTCGGAGTGACGTAAGGTCGGTATCCTCTGTACGCGTTATTAGGACTAACTCTTCACTATGAACCTTATAAGATTTAGGAAGTACGAACAACATTGATAACATAAGAATAAGAGAAGTAACATTAACATCAATCGTTCCATAAGAGGGAAAACAATGTAAGTACTGCTAGCTTCTAAGAGTAGAGTATCTTGGAAGCTCGTTCATTACATTATGTACAATCGGAGTCATGCAAAAGAAGGAAAGGGATAGCCTCACATACCTTGTATATACTTCCCCAATCTCAAGCTATGCAATTGTCAAAACTCCTTAGTCTACAATAAGAGAAACGATACTATCGTTATCATTTAAGCGTCATAACTATTATGTATCGACCACAACCTATTTTACAATGAAACGGACAGCACCTCCCCTATATATATGACCTCACACCATTCAAAATAGTCACCAAACAGCCCAAACAACATCAATAATAAACATATTGAGCCTCCCAATATAGTCCCAAACCTTTCGATATATATCTCACAAGTTCTAGCTTCAATGGCTTAGCCGCAACTTGGATAATCTTAAATACATATAGAGTAAGAGGTTCCTTACCTTTATACAGAAAGAACAACTCCAATTTGACCTTAAATTTCCATGAAATATCCCTCCAATGCTGCCACACAACAAAAAAACGAAACTAGCGATCAATTAGTGTTTTTCGGCACTAGAATCACTTTAGAAGGCTTGAAATCACTTAGGATTGATATTAAGAACATGAGGGAGTATTTACAGAACATAAAACCTTTAAAACAACCTCCCACACGGGCTGGAACGACACAAAAATGAGCAACAACAAGAAGAACAAGAGACTTACTAGCGCCACGGAATTCCCGACACTTGATTTGTGTTGTTTGCCCTTTGTTTGGGTCTTGAATCTTGAGAGAACCTTGAGAGGATGTTCCTAGGGTTCTAAGGTCTGAAAATAGTGAAAAGAAATGACTTAAAACGGGTTGTAGTCATCCTATATAGGTCCAAATATCTTAAACCGACTTAGTGGGCCCCATAGAGAGGTGCTTGGCGCAGTCTCGCAAAAACGCGAATATCTCTCTACTCCGAGATCGTATCGATGAACGGTTTAATGCGTTGGAAACTAGACTCATAGATCTTTAATTTGGTGGGTATATAACCCCGTAATTCCTTGTAAATTTTGAGAAAAGATTAGAAACATTTGACCTAATGTTTAAGTAAAATTATGAACCTAAGTTGCGACAACTTTTGTCGACTTTTGTTTCATAACTCGTTTGACTTCAAGACTTATGATACGGATATTATATGATTAAAATACCTTAATAAATGACCTCTTGAGTGTATTAAGCACCGCTAGATTACCTGAAAATGTGAGTTACAACATCCTTGATTCGTTTAACTTCTAATACTGGTTAATCACCCTTATACACTCTTGTATCACTTAAGACCAATAGGATTGACTTCTTATCATCTCAAAGATAATTCCTTCTTGGATTTATGTTAACTAATATATGGCATGAACTAACACATGTGGATATGGGTTGTAACACCCTCCCCCTTAGGAACATTCGTCCTCGAATGTAAGGGTTTATGGGGAGTTTAAATCATCGTGGATTCCAATGGAAATTTCCGATCAATTTTCCCCTATAAAATGGTCACTAGAAAAACTTGCAAGTAATTAAGCCCAATATATGGTTTCACAAGTCTACACAAAGCATTATGCGTATTTACATTATCTACATATCATCATTTTGTGGAGTATTCTCAAATTATTGCTTACCTCATAGAGCCGTTTCTTCTTCCAATGTATCCTGTCTTCCACCAGCATCCTTGTTATCTTCATTCTGGAATAAGTAAGGGTATTTTGACTTCATCTCCTTTTCTGCTTCCCATGTCATTTCTTCCATATTTTTGTTCCTCCACAATACTTTGACGGAAGCTACATCTTTTGTTCTCAGCTTGCGGACTTGCCGATCTAATATCTCCACTGGCACTTCTTCATATGATAGGTCCTCTGTAACTTGTACATCTTTGATAGGGACGACTCGAGAAGGGTCTCCAATACATTTTCTCAACATAGATACATGGAATACCGGGTGGACAAATTCCAATTCGGATGACAATTCTAACTCATAAGCAACCTGTCCAATCCGTCGAAGAATTTTATACAGCCCGATATACCTTGGACTCAGCTTACCTTTCTTCCCAAAACGCATAATACCCTTCATTGGTGAGATCCTCAGGAAAACCCAATCACCAACCTCAAACTCTAGATCACGACGTCGGACATCAGAATAAGATTTTTGCCTGCTTTGTGCCGTCCTCAATCGCTCCTGTATCACTTTCACCTTCTCAATAGCTTGGTGAATCAAATCTGGCCCATATAATTCTGTTTCACCGACTTCGAACCATCCAACTGGTGATCTACATCTCCTCCCGTATAGTGCCTCGTATGGGGCCATTTTAATACTGGAATGGTAGCTATTGTTATAGGCGAATTCTATGAGTGGAAGATGATCATCCCAATTCCCCTTAAAATCTAGAACACATGCTCATAGCATATCTTCCAGTGTCTGAATGGTACGTTCAGCCTGTCCGTCAGTCTGCGGATGAAATGCAGTGCTGAGATTTACTTGTGTGCCTAAACCCTTCTGGAAAGACCTCCAAAAGTTAGCCGTAAATTGAGCTCCTCGGTCTGATATAATAGATATGGGCACACCATGAAGCCTAACAATCTCCTTGATATACAACTTTGCATAATCTTCAGCCGCGTAAGTTGTCTTCACTGGCAGAAAATGGGCACATTTTGTAAGTCGATCAATTATCACCCAGATGGAGTCAAACTTATGATAAGAGCGAGGTAATCCAATAATGAAGTCCATATTAATCACCTCCCACTTCCAGGTCGGAATCTCTATATTTTGAAGCAATCCACCGGGTTTCTGATGTTCTATCTTTACTTGTTGACAATTGGGACACTGGGCTACAAATTCAGCAATAGACTTCTTCATATTATCCCACCAATACTGCTCCTTGACATCATGATACATCTTTGTCGAGCCGGGATGGATGGAATATCGGGATTGATGAATCTCATTCATAATCTTCTCTCGCAACCCTGCCACATTAGGCACACACAATCGGCTCTGGTATCTCAGTGCCCCATCTTTTCCGATCCTAAAAGCCATACTTTTACACTGTTGAATGCTTTCTCTTAATCGTACTAAGATAGGATCTTCATATTGTCGTGCTTTTACCTCGGCTACCAAAGATGATTCTGATGTATTCTGTACAGTAACACCTCCGTCATCAGAGTCTAACAATCTGATTCTCATATTGGCTAGCTGATGAAGCTCTTTAATCAACCCCCATCTACCTGCCTCAATATGTACTAAGCTTCCCATTGATTTACGGCTGAGAGCGTCTGCCACAACATTGGCTTTACCGGGATGATACAATATCTCGACGTCGTAGTCTTTCAATAATTCAAGCCACCTACGCTGCCTCAAATTCAACTCTTTCTGCTTGAAGATGTATTGTAAACTCTTGTGATCTGTGTAGATGTCAACATGGACGCCGTATAAGTAGTGCCGCCATATCTTCAAAGCATTTATTACTGCAGCCAATTCCAAATCATGGGTTGGATAATTCTTTTCATGCTTCTTCAATTGTCTTGATGCATAAGCAATCACATTCCCACGCTGCATCAATACGCACCCCAAACCTATACCTGAGGCATCACAATATACCACATAATCTTCTGTTCCTTCAGGAAGAGTGAGCACTGGTGCAGATGTCAATCGATTCTTCAACTCCTGAAAACTACATTCACAAGTGTCAGACCACTGGAATTTGGTACCTTTTTGTGTTAACTTAGTCAATGGTGATGATATAGAGGAAAATCCTTCTACAAACCGCCTATAATATCCTGCTAGCCCTAGGAAGCTGCGGACTTCTGATGGTGTTGTAGGTCTCGGCCAATTCTTTACTGCATCGATCTTCTGAGTGTCGATACTAATACCCTCATCAGATATCACATGGCCAAGGAATGCTACTGAGTTCAGCCAGAATTCACATTTGGAGAGCTTAGCATATAACTTACGATCCTGAAGCGTCTGTAATACTATCCGCAAGTGGCCCGCATGTTCCACCTCCGAACGAGAATACACTAGAATGTCATCAATGAATACAATCACGAACACATCAAGATAGGGCCTGAATATAGTATTCATGAGATCCATAAAAGCTGTTGGGGCATTTGTTAGCCCGAACGACATCACCAAGAACTCAAAGTGCCCATATCTTGTCCGGAAGGCCGTCTTTGGAATATCCTTCTCCCTAACCCTCACCTGATGATACCCTGAACATAAATCAATCTTAGAGAAATACTTGGCACCCTGGAGTTGGTCAAACAGGTCATCAATTCTTGGAAGTGGATACTTGTTCTTTATAGTAGACTTATTCAACTGTCGATAGTCGACACATCCGTAACGACCCGTCTTTCTTCCGCACGAATAGGACTGGTGCACCCCAAGGTGAAGTGCTAGGCCTAATAAAGCCCTTATCCAGCAAGTCCTTCAACTGCACCTTCAACTCTCGCAACTCTGCCGGGGCCATTCTGTATGGAGGAATAGAGATCGGTTGAGTGTCAGGCAACTCATCAATGCTAAACTCAATCTCCCTTTCAGGAGGAAGGCCCGGGAGTTCATCTGGGAAAACATCTGGGAATTCGTTAACCATAGGGATTGATTGTAAAGTAGGCGGTTTCGCCTCCGCATCCCTAACGCGAACGAGATGATAAATGTAACCTTTTGAGATCATTTTCCTTGCCTTAAGATAGGAAATAAACCTACCTTTCGGTGTAGCAATGTTCCCTTTCCATTTAATGACGGGTTCACCCGGAAATTAGAACCTAACCATCTTCGTACGACAGTCAACATTTGCATAGCATTAGGCCAACCAGTCCATCCCCATTATCACATCAAAATCAACCATTTCTAACTCAAATAAATTTGTCGAGGTTTGACGACTACAAATCATCACAGTGCAACCTCTATATACCCTTCTAGCAATCACAGAATCTCCTATCGGAGTAGATACGCGAGGGGTTTACTTATCAATTCAGGTTCAATGCCAAACTTATTAGCCACAAAGGGTGTAATATAGGATAATGTAGATCCCGGATCAATCAACGCATATACATCATAAGAAAACACAGATATAATACCTGTAACAACATCTGGAGACGACTCAAGATCCTGTCGACCAACTAGAGCATAGGTTCAATTTTGAGCACCACTCGAACTCGGCACTGCACCTCTACCCCTACCACGACCTGTCGACTGCTGAAAACCCCGTGCTGGAGGTCGAACTGATGAGGAAGAACCAGACACGGATCCAGTCGGCTGAGCCATACCATCACCTCCTCTATTAGGACAATCCCGCATCATATGGCCAGGCTACCCGCACGAATAGCATGCATCAGAACCTCGACGACACAGTCCAAAGTGGGCTTTGCCGCACTGATCACAATGTGGTGTTGGGGGTCTCATCTGACTAGTATCCCTGTGTTGTTGCGAGCCAGATGCCCGCGAACTCTGACTTGGACCAGAATAGGATTGATCATATCGAGGCCTCTGAAACTGTGGATGAGCACTAGCTACAGGTGGCGCCGAACTCCTCAAAAAAGGTGGCCTGATGCGGCCTCTGAAGTCATCAGAATACTCTACAAATCTCGCCCTCTTATGCTGGCCCATATCCTGCTCCCTAACTGCCCTCTGCTGGCGCTTACGATCCTCTAGGGTCTGGGCATAAGCTTGAATACGGGAAATATCCATGCCCTCCACCAAGGAGGCTGTCGTACACTCATTTATCAGATGTGGTCCCAACCCATTCACGAACATATGCACCCTATCACTCATCTCGGCCACCATATGGGGAGCATACCTTGCCAAAGAATCAAACTGCATACTGTACTCTCGCACACTCATATTACCTTGTCTAAGGTTCAAGAACTTATCAGCTCTAGCTCGTCGTATCTCAACTGGCAAGTAGTGACGAAGAAAGGCCTCAGAAAAATTCCTTCCACACAGTTGGAGGAGGGTTTGGACCCCTGGATCTCTCCCAACTATCATACCAGAGAACCGCTAAATCCCGTAACCGATAAGAAGCCAACTCTACTGCCTCTGTATCATTAACATGCATAACCCGAAGTGTACGATGAACCTGGTCAATAAAAGTCTGTGGGTCCTCCTTGGGGTCTGATCCGGTAAACATTGGAGGGTCTAAATTAATAAAATCACGAACTCTTGTACTAACTGGTTTCTCAGCAGCACCTGTATTCTGCCTCTGAGCCTGAGCAGCTACCAAGCTAGTCAATAACTGCAAAGCACTCTGCATATCCTGGTCTGGAGTGCCAGACGGAGGAACTGGAGGCGCTGGGTGCCTTCTAATACCCTCTGGAGGAGATGGAGTAGATAAGGTATGAGAGGGCATCTCACTTTGAGCCTCACTTTGTCCTGCTCTGACTTGGGGCACCTGACTGGTACCCTCTCCCGCTGCTGTATCAAGCCGTCTACTAATCGTTTGCTTCCTAGTCGAAGGCATCACTGAAAAAAACAAGGTGAATATTAGAGACGAACACTTACGACTCAACTCTACGCACGATCTAGATTCAGGAAGAAGGTAACAACCCTAGATGTCATGTAGCCTCCTGATTATAAATGTGGCGCGCTACACATCCATAATCAAGACTCTACTAGACACGACTCATAGACAACCCCTAGGACAGACTTGCTCTGATACCAAGTTTGTCACGACCCAAACTGAAGGGCCATGACTAGCACCCGACCACACTTGCCGAGCACCAACGTACATTTCATCTAACCTTCATTATTATCTTTTAAGGCTAAAGAGATCAATATAAATGGTAGACCTATATCATGGACAACCAGCAATAAAATATGACGGCATGAACATACATAGCAGGGGATAACCAGACAATCAAGAAACTACATATAAGGTATGAGCTACCACGCTACTATGAAAGACTATACAACAAAAACTAGCCGACAAGGCATACCAAACTATACATAAGCCGACACCTGTCTATGAGCCTCTAAAAGAACATAAGTGTTGCAACATAGCCGGAACAGGGCCCCGACATACCCATAATGTTTATAACAAAAATTGCATACCAAGACCAAGGCAAGTCCGGAGAAGGGATCTCGCCAATAACCGCTGAACTGGACAGTCTACTGTGGTGGGGGAGCTGCACCTGTCTGTCTATCAGGACCTGCATCACGACATGCAGCGTCCACAAATAAAAGGACGTCAGTACGAATAAAGTACTGAGTATGTAAGGCAAGGAACCATAAATACGATCAGTAATGTAAGCAAGGATAAAGAATATACCACCTGTAACATCTTAGTACCTCTGAGGGCTACTTACATGAAATGCATGATACATATGTATAAATACATAAACCTTTAAAGCATTCGCCTCTGTGGGCATCATCATCATCATATCGTACCCGACCATAATAGGCTCGGTAGAATCGTACCCGGCCACGTGGAGCTCGGTAAAACCCAACTGATCAGTGGTTGCACAATAGGTGCCGTACCCGGCCAACTATAGCATGGCTCGGTAGAGTAAAATAGATACATATATATAATGCATGCTCGACTCATGGAATCACATTCTAAACCTTTCGGAGTGACGTAAGGTCGGTATCCTCTGTACGCGTTATTAGGACTAACTCTTCACTATGAACCTTATAAGATTTAGGAAGTACGAACAACATTGATAACATAAGAATAAGAGAAGTAACATTAACATCAATCGTTCCATAAGAGGGAAAACAATGTAAGTACTGCTAGCTTCTAAGAGTAGAGTATCTTGGAAGCTCTTTCATTACATTATGTACAATCGGAGTCATGCAAAAGAAGGAAAGGGATAGCCTCACATACCTTGTATATACTTCCCCAATCTCAAGCTATGCAATTGTCAAAACTCCTTAGTCTACAATAAGAGAAACGATACTATCGTTATCATTTAAGCGTCATAACTATTATGTATCGACCACAACCTATTTTACAATGAAATGGACAGCACCCCCCTATATATATGACCTCACACCATTCAAAATAGTCACCAAACAGCCCAAACAACATCAATAATAAACATATTGAGCCTCCCAATATAGTCCACACACAGCCTAATCACTCCATACATACGACGACCACCGTAGTCGTGTCAAACAATCTGGAAATGTTACGAATAACTATCAGCCCATAACCCTACATATATATGGTGTTTCCCCACACCCTTCCTCCTCCAAAACTCCGCAAGATAGTAGTAAAATACGCATCCCAACAACAACGCAAAACAGTCCACAAAACAATAACATTACTACCAAACCTTTCGATATATATCTCACAAGTTCTAGCTTCAATGGCTTAGCCGCAACTTGGATAATCTTAAATACATATAGAGTAAGAGGTTCCTTACCTTTATACAGAAAGAACAACTCCAATTTGACCTTAAATTTCCATTAAATATCCCTCCAATGCTGCCACACAACAAAAAAAACGAAACTAGCGATCAATTAGTGTTTTTCGGCACTAGAATCACTTTAGAAGGCTTGAAATCACCTAGGATTGATATTAAGAACATGAGGGAGTATTTACAGAATATAAACCCTTTAAAACAACCTCCCACACGGGCTGGAACGACACAAAAATGAGCAACAACAAGAAGAACAAGAGACTTACTAGCGCCACGGAATTCCCGACACTTGATTTGTGTTGTTTGCCCTTTGTTTGGGTCTTGAATCTTGAGAGAACCTTGAGAGGATGTTCCTAGGGTTCTAAGGTCTGAAAATAGTGAAAAGAAATTACTTAAAACGGGTTGTAGTCATCCTATATAGGTCCAAATATCTTAAACCGACTTAGTGGGCCCCATAGAGAGGTGCTTGGCGCAGTCTCGCGAAAACGCGAATATCTCTCTACTCCGAGATTGTATCGATGAACGGTTTAATCCGTTGGAAACTAGACTCATAGATCTTTAATTTTGTGGGTAGATCACCCCGTAATTCCTTGTAAATTTTGAGAAAAGATTAGAAACATTTGACCTAATGTTTAAGTAAAATTATGAACCTAAGTTGCGACAACTTTTGTCGACTTTTGTTTCATAACTCGTTTGACTTCAAGACTTATGATACGGATATTATATGATTAAAATACCTTAATAAATGACCTCTTGAGTGTATTAAGCACCGCTAGATTACCTGAAAATGCGAGTTACAACATCCTTGATTCGTTTAACTTCTAATACTGGTTAATCACCCTTATACACTCTTGTATCACTTAAGACCAATAGGATTGACTTCTTATCATCTCAAAGATAATTCCTTCTTGGATTTATGTTAACTAATATATGGCATGAACTAACACATGTGGATATGGGTTGTAACAATGACCACATCTGCGGTCGTGCTTCTGCTCAAATACCTTCGCACCTGTGGACCTTCACTACTCGTTAAAAACTCGCATCTGCGGCCATCGCACCAGCACAAACCAGTCACAGGTGCGGTCATACCAGAACCAGAATCTTCAACAATGTAATATGAAATGTAAATGATCCGAACCTCGTCCGAAACTCACCCAATCAACTTGGGACCTTGACCAAATATACCAACAAGTCCCATAACATACCATGGATCTACTGGAGGCCTCAAAACACACATAACAACATCGAAACGACGAATCACACCTCAATTAGAAATCATTGAACCTTGAAACTTCAGCTTCCACAACCGATGTCGAACCCTATCAAATCATGCTCGATTGACCTCAAATTTTGCACACAAGTCATATTTGACATTATGGACCTGCTCCAACTTCCAGAATCAGAATCCGAATCTGATATCAAAAAGTCCACTCTCAGTCAAGCTTTCAAAAATTCCAACTTTTGCCATTTCAAGCCAAATTCCACTAATGACCTCCAAATCATAATCCAGACGCGCTCCTAAGTTGAAAATCATCCAACGGAGCTAACGGAACCATCAGAAATCCAATCTGAGGTCAAATACTAAAAGGTTAAACTTGGTCAAGCCTTTATAATCTGAAGCTTCTAATTGAGAATCATTCTTCTAAATAAATTCTGAGACAGTGAGCTTGGTTTAAATGCGGGAGTTAGGCATTTTTCTCCCATTTTTCATACACTTGGGCGATTTTAGAGCTTCAAGGAGGGAGCTTTCAACCTAGCTATTGAGGATAAGTAATTCCTACCTAATATTAGTTTAATACATAAATTATGGGTAGATTTTAACATGTAAACTTTTAGATGGAACACCTAGGTTTTTGATAAAAATGAGATTTAACCACGAAATTTGTTAGGGAATTTGGTAAATTTTTGAGTTCATGAGGTTATGGGTAATAATTTTCTTCGAAAATTTTCAGAATCCGGGCACGTAAGCCCGGGGGTGAATTTTAGGAACCTTATATTTAGTGTTGGGTAATCACTTAAATAATTAGAATATGAACTTTTGAACATATATTGATTAGTTTATACACTATTTGAATAGTTTTAGATTGTCCGGCACCGATTTGAGGGTTTGAGCATATCTTGGACCGGAAAGTAGGCCTTGAGACAAGGTAAGTCTCCTTTCTAACCTTGTAAGATGCAATTAATCCCATAGGTGAATTAAATAAATATGTGTACCTATTTGTGGGGGCTACGTACATACGAGGTGACGAGAGTCCGTACGTAGCTACTCATTATGCTATTGTCCGGGTAGTCTAGGACTCATACCATGCTATACTTGAAATGTTTGCACTCCTACTTGTTGATTTAACTTTTAAGTCATATTGGAAGTTGATAAAAGAATTGTAAAAGGTTAAATTCACTTACTTGAAGTTGCGAATGGAACACTTGACAAAAAAATGAGAATTTGTGTTTTATTTGAAAATTTATGGGGCGGGCCAAACGCCTCGGTAGCAGATAGATGCATTTATGGTTCGTGTCGTTCGACCCTCGGCAGTGGACAGTTTAAATATTATGTTGGATCGGGCCGTACGACCTCGACATAATTTGCGCATGAAAATTCTTTGGAACTATTCATAATTGATATTGCTCAAATGTCTTGAAATGCAAGCTGTTAAATGATGAAACTAAACTTGGTATTTAATATTTGTGAAAGAAGAATTTATTATTTCCTATTATTGAGCTTTCAGTATTATTCATCAAATCCATGCTTAGTATTAAATTTTTAATATATTATTGTTAGCCTATAGTAAGTGTCAAAGTCGACCCCTCGCCACTACTTCTTCGAGGTTAGACTGGATACTTACTGGGTACATATTATTTATGTACTCATGCTACACTTATGTACTTAATTGTACAGGATCTGAGGCAGGTACATCTGGATACCAGTCCGGTGCACATATTTGATCCCCGCTATGAGACTACACGGTGAGCTACCCATCCGTGCCATACTGCAGCAGCCGAAGTCTTCCTTTTGTTATATTTTCTTTCTGTCTATTTCATTCCAGACAGTAGACTAGTATTCTTTTGTATATTCTACTAGAATGCTCATATATTTGTGACACCGGGTCTTGGCACACACTAGTAGACTTATGATTTTGGGTTGTATTTCTATGGTTATGATTTCATTTAGTGACTTTCATTTTGATCACTTTAATACCCGTTATTCATTACATTCTTAAAATATAAGGAAAATTAGTTGTTTGAGAAATCCATTAAAAATGAAAATTACTAGATTGTTCACTGTTGGCTTACCTAGCATCGGTGTTGGGCGCCATCACGACCTAAGCTAGAGTTGGTTCGTGACATGTATTTGGCACAATTCAGCAAACAAATGGGCTGAAACCACTTACCAACTTGGATAAATAATTGGCGCGAGCACCAATCTTGAAACCAAAGCAAAACTGCAACTTGCCAACTTGCAACTTGAGATTTGCCAAGTTTAGACACAGCCATGGAATCTATAAATAGCATCATTAGGAGTTGCTCGAGAGGGAAGAGCAAATATAATTTCTTTATCTTCATAAGTCATTCTCTATCTTCTTCGTCTTTAGTTATTTAGTGTAGGAAATTACTTTAGTTCCCGTTTTTAATTAAATAGTGGGAATTATTTTCCTTGAATATTTCTTTCTATTTTCTTATTTAATAGGCAAGAAAATTTTCGTTGCTAGTACTAACTCCAGTATGGAGTAACTCTTCTTGTGTTGGGAGAAAGACGAATCTTAATATTTTATATAATAGTAAATATTATTCCTCAAATTCACATGATTGAGCTGAAACTTTTTATTTAAACTTTTATTTGCTTTTACTGTTAAACGTTATTTGAGGGCTCCTATCAATAGTGGTGGAGTCATTTAGTCAATCTCAACAACTCCCTAGAGTGAAAACTGATAAATAAGGTTTTGGTTCCCAAATTACTAAAAACTTCATAGTTTGGAGCTTGTAAAAATCGGTTTAGCAAATTGAAGAAATTGTTGACTGCTAATCACATGGATAGTCACATGCATTATTCACGAGAAAAGGCTAATGATAGAGTGTTGTTGACTTGTTGTTTTACAACTGGATGTAGCAAAAAAAGTAAAGTGAAAGTCTTCATATTCAAACGAATCTAGAAGGTTTTGAGGGCTCTTACTGATGGTGGTCTAGAAGGTTGTTTTTGACACCCGATTTTTTTTTTTTTTTTTTGTTTTTTTCTTACTACTAATTTGTTTCTTTAAACTTCTAAGTCATCAATAATTTAAATACGTTTATTTATTTTCTATTATAATTTAAAGTTACTATTTTGTTATCATTATCATTATCGTCGTCATTGTTGTTGTTGCAATATCTTTTTACTTGTGCTTTTACTCTCACTACAATACTAGCCAAAGAATAATATTTTCTCCATATAATATATGCATTTCATTTAATTCTACCCTTATTTTATAAACATTTGCTCAAACTCTTTTATCTATTAAGTCAATCTTTAAATTAATAAATCATAATCATCCAATTCATTAAGCCTAGGCAAATTACTTTTATCAAACGATTCCGAAAGCTCCATGAAGAGCAATAAGAATTCACAGACAATAGTGAATGTGCTACATTTCGACAATATCTAATTGCCTTATTTAAGAATTAAAATAATATTACACTTGCTTCTTGAATTATTTTTTGTTCAATATTTCAGAATGTGGCATTAACATTTTGACAAGTTCAAAAGTCCAAACAAGAAGCTCAAAATTCGGCCTATTTAAGGGATAAGTTTACAAATACTTACCCAACACAAATAATTTAAACTTTATCCAAATCCATGGATCACAGATCTTTTGATCCTTTACTTTATTTATTTTTCCTTTTGTTTATAATAAAAAAATAACTCATAGAGTTTTTTTTCCTTCTTTGTTTCATATTTTTCTTTTTCCATATTAATTATCAAGAAAATAACCTATATAGTATATCTTATTTCTCTTTTTCTTTTTATCTTTTTGTTTAAAAAAATATATGTATTATTGTAAATGTTTCTAGCACAAAGTATCCAAAATTATATATCATTATAATAAATAATATATTAGTATAATAAAATGACATATTGGTATTTAATGTTATTGTAAAATACTTGTCACAATAGTATGCCAAAACTGTATATAAATATATCAGATAGGTATAATACTATTTTATATCTTCTGACACCTACTTCTTATAGATGAATATTATTTTCACGGAACTCCATCTAAAATTTCGTTTAAGAAATTATTGCAAGGACCTAGTTGGAAAAAATTAAAAAATAACTTATTTATTATGGTATATTATTATATTATATTTTATACTATAACATTATAATGTTACTATAACCATGAATTTAGCTTTGCACAGTAGCACCTAGATGATTCAACAAATAGGAGTCGAAATATACTATTATTGTATATTGTGTAATGTTACAATATATTATTACAGTATATTGCATATTATTACAGTATTTTGTTACAGTTAAATATATACTATAATAACATATTGTTGCAGTATAGCTGTATACTCCTACAATATATTGTATACCATAGCGGTATACTGTTAGGTAACTATGATTTTCTTCGATTATTAAAGTATACCATTGTAGTATATTGTTGTAATATAGCTATATACCCCTACAACATATTGTATACCGTAGTGGTATACTATTGGGTAACTATGTTCTTTGACTTTCAGTGAAAAATTTGATCCCAATCACCTCAAATCAACTCCAAATGTGATAATATTTCATTATGAACTTCCAGAATGTACTATAAACAATATTTAATAACACTCACTTTGAATCAAAACAAGAAATCTTCAAAATAAATTTTTTAAATGTGACGACCCGGTCAGTCGTCTCATGAGTTACCGCTCCGTTTCTTCCATTTCTGCTTCTTATTGCCTTGTTCAGTTGTATTTTGTGTTATCAGGTTAGTTGGCTCGGGTTCAGAGAGGTTTTGGTAAGGTTTGAGACACTTAGTCTCTTTTGAGGAAGCTTAAGTTGGAAAAATCAACTGGATGTTGACTTATGTGTTAGAGGGCTCAGATACGAGTTTCGATGGTTCAGATAGCTTCGGGAGGTGGTTTGGGACTTAGGAGCGTGACCGGAATGAGTTTTGGAGGTTCGGAGTAGATTTAGCCTTGAATTGGCGAAGTTGGAATTTTGGCGTTTTCCGATTGATAAGTGAGATTTTGGCATCGTGGTCGGAATGAAATTCTGGAAGTTGCAGTAGGTTCGTTGTGTTATTTGGGATGTGTGTGCAAAATTTCAGGTCATTCGGATGTGGTTTGGTAGACTTTTTGATCAAAAGCGTAATTCGAAAGATTTTGAAAACTTATGCTTGAATCTGATGTGTTTTGGTTGATTCAATGTTGTTTGAAGTTTTGAAGATTGGTATAAGTTTGGATGGTTGTATATGATGTGTTTGTGTTATTGGTTGAGGTCCCGGGGACCTCAGAGTGATTTCGTATGGTTGGTGGAAAGATTTGGAGTTGGTTGTGACAGCTGAAGTTTCTCATTGGTGTCATAACCGCACCTGCGGCTAGGGGACCGCAGGTGCGGTCTTGCAGAAGCGAGATTTGAATCGCAGAAGTGGAGAGGGTGTGGGAAGGCAGAAACCGCACCTGCGATGTCGCATGTGCGGATTGGGCATCGCAGATGCGAAAGTGGAGAATTTAAGTGATGACCGCAGAAGCGGTCCATTGACCGCAAAAGCGGTTAAAGGGCCGCAGGTGCGGAATCCCTGGGCTAGAAGGTATAAAATGTTTCCTTCGCGAAATTTTGCTAAGTTCTTCATCTTTTGAAGTCGGGAAACGATCTAGGGCAGAGAAATCAAAGAAAAATCGAAGGGAATCAGTTGTGTAAGTTCCCTAAGCTTCATTATTTGGGTTTATGATCATTTTTTTATTGTTTAATCATGGTATTAGTGGGAATTAAGGGCTAAAATTGATGAAACTAGGGTTTGGTATTGGAGACCTAGACTTGAGGATTTGAGGGGCCGTTTGTGGTCGGATTTTGGGACTTTTGATATGTATGAACTCGTGGGGAGATAAGGAATCTATTGATTTAAAATTTATCAAATTTCGAGACGTGGGCCAAGGGGTCGGGTTTTGGATAATTTTGGGATTTATGTTGTAATTTGATTATTTTCGCATGGGCTTTGTTCCCCTAGCATATTTTGACGTGGTGATTCTGATTTTGGATAGATTCGACGTGAGTTGAGGCCGATTCGAGGGGCAAAGGCGTCGCGGGCTATAGTTCGGACCGGATTGAGGTGAGTAATGATTTTAAATATTGTTCTGAGGGTATGAAACCCCGAATTACACATCGTGGTGCTATATTGAGGAAACGCACACGTTAGATAACGAGCGTGGGGTCGTGCACCGTTGGGGATTGTGACTTAGTCCGCCCCGAATGACTTTTTTACCGCGTATTTAATTGAAAACTATTTGCTATCATGTTTTGGGTTGAACACCATATTTGGGTCTCGTGCCAACTATTTGGAACCTTAGGGTATTTTTACTGATATTTCCTCACTGTTTTGACTTTATACTTGTACTAAGTCATGCTATATTCTATTGTTTTCATAACTCATCCATGTTTACTCTGTTTTAATCATTAAATGATATTTTAAATAATAAATTGGGTTGAGCATCATGTTTTACTGTTGCTCGAGTGGCTTATGAGATTTTGACTGAGTAAGACCGAGCGTCTGTGTTGTGAGGATACACTGATTTATGATTATGAGGCCGAGGGCCTAAGATTGTACGCCACAAGGTGGCTTGTTCATATAAGGCCGAGAGCCTATTGATTATGCCACAAGATGGCTTGATATTGTGTTTGGGCCGTAAGGGGCCCCTCCCGAAGTCTGCACACCCCAGTGAGCGTGGGTACCCATTGTAATATGAGATATAGCCCGAGGGGCTGGTGTTGTTCCATGTGTTTCCCGAAGGGCTGGTTCCATTGGATATTGTGCCCGAGGGGTGGTTCTTTATGTGTTTATCTTTCCTAGTTGCCTGTCATTTACTTGCTTAATTATTAAAAAGGCATTTCAAAAAGTTTAATTTGAACTTAAGTGACTTTACATATTTTCACTATTTCATTGCTTTTACTGGCTTTTACTGCTTCTTTATAGCTTGTTGAAGTGCCTTTACGTGATTTCTTATTACTCAGTCTGTATTTATTATTATTACTCACTGAGTTGGAGTACTCACTTTACTCCATGCACCCCGTGTGCAGATTCAGGCATATCAGGTCCTGCTTGCGAGGGTTGAGAGTTGTCCAGCAGATTCCGAAGATACACTAGGTAGCTGCCCGGCGATTCGTAGACCAGTGCGTCTCCCTCTATCTTATTTCTTTCTGTTTTAGTCATGTATTAGTGGAGTAGACTCTTTTAGACTTGTAGTACTTTATAGATGCTCATGACTGGTGACACCCCGATGTCGGGCTATGTTTTTCTCCTTCCGCACAATATATTATTTACCTTATTTTGGGATTTATTGCTATGATTAAGATTTAGTTCTATTATTTAATTGCTTTAGAAATGAATTGGGAGTGTGTTGGCTGGCCTTGTCTTCAGTAGAGGCGCCATCACGACCGGGTCCGGGTTTAGGGTGGTGACAAGTTGGTATCAGAGCCCAGGTTACATAGGTCTCACGAGTTATGAGCAGGTTTAGTAGAGTCTCGCAGATCGGTACAGAGATATATGTATTTATCCTTGAGAGGCTGCCGAACCTTTAGGAAAAACTTCATATTCTTGAAATTCTTGTCGTGTGAGTTTGTTGATCCGAGTACTAAACTTTTGTGACCACTAGAGGCCAAGGACGCGGTCGTGGTTGCGGTAGGTTTAGGGATGTGGCCCGCACAATAGCTAGGGCAGCACCTGCAGATCCACCAGCCACTCTAGTTCAGGATCAGGTCCCAGCTGTGGACGCTCCAGTAGCACCAGCTCAGGCACCAATTTCCACTGGCCTAGATCAGGCAGTGTCAGTTACTTCAGACGCAGCTACTTCTCAGGCCGGGGGTCGCACACCTGAGCAGGTCGTGCAGGGACTTTAGATACCGGGGGCATATCCGGCCCAGCCGGTTGCAGCTGCTCTGGACTATGTAGCTCCTGCCATGCCAGAGAACGAGTCGCGTAGGTTGGAGAGGTTTGGTAGACTTCAGCCTCTGACCTTCAGTGGTGCAGAGGGCAAGGATGCCCAGGGTTTTTAGACAAGTGTTAGCGGATTCTTCGCACAACGGGTATTCTAGAGACCAGCGAGGTCGCTTTCACTACCTTTCAGTTTTCTGGAGCTGCCTTCACTTGGTGGGAGGATTTTTTGAGGCGTAGGCCTGTTGGTGTAGCACCCCTTACCTGGCAGCAGTTCTCTATTCTCTTTTTGGAGAAGTATGTGTCACAGTCTTGTAGAGAGGAGCTGCGCATGCAGTTTGAGTGGTTGCGTTAGGGAGAGATGACTGTGTCGCAGTATGAGATGAGGTTCTCAGAGTTAGATCGTCATGCTATTTGGTTGGTTCCGACAGATAGAGAGAGGATCAAGAGGTTTCTTGATGGCCTCACATATTAGCTTCGTATTTTCATGACCATAGAGAGGGTGACTGGTGCTACTTTTGAGGAGGTTATAGACATTGCTCATGAGATTGAGTTAGTTCGTCTCCAGGATCAAGATGAGAGGGAGGCCAAAGGCCTCGAGGATCTG
Source organism: Nicotiana tabacum (assembly GCF_000715075.1). Lineage (NCBI taxonomy): Eukaryota > Viridiplantae > Streptophyta > Magnoliopsida > Solanales > Solanaceae > Nicotiana > Nicotiana tabacum. The sequence continues at coordinate 151,817,344 of NC_134086.1, read as the reverse complement.
GTAGCTATGGTGGTGCTCCTTCGAGAGGTCAGCTTCAGCACGGCAGAGGTTGTCCATTTAGGCATGCTCAACCAGCTCGCCCAGGTCATCGTGGGGCGTCATCGGATCATGGTTCTCACAGTTCTCATCAGGTCCAGTAATCACTTAATGCCCTTCCAGCTCAGAGTTCGTCCCGTACTCCATCAGTTCAGGGCTCTTCTATACCAGGTGCATCTGCTAGTCATTCCGGTGCTAGGGGTTCCCTTCAGTCCCCGTCTCTAGCACTCGGGAGTTTCTATGAGTGTGGATAGATGGGCCATATGTGGAGGAAGTGTCCTCGTCGTCTTGCAGGTTTATCTCAGCAGAGGAGTTAGCCATCAGATTCAGCTTCGGTCACTTCATCACCACCCAGCCAGCTAGGGTTGGAGGTCAGTCAACTAGGGGTCACCCCAGAGAGGGAGGTCGATCAGGTGGCGGTTTGGCCCGTTTCTATGCACTTCCAGCTAGACCCGATGATATTGCTTCCGATGCTATTATTACAGGTATTGTTTCAGTCTGCCAAAGAGATGCCTTTGTATTATTTGATCTCGGTTCCACCTTTTCTTATGTGTCATCATACTTTGCTCATTATTTGGATATGCCCCGTGAGTCTCTTGTTTCAGTTGTTCATGTATCTACTGTTGTGGGTGATACTGTTATTGTAAACCGCGTGTACCGATCGTGTGTGATGACTATTGGGGGTCTAGAGACCCGAGTGAATCTCTTATTGTTATGTATGGTGGATTTCAATGTTATTATAGGCATGGATTGGCTATCTCTATGCCGTGCTATTCTGGACTGTCATGCCAAGACAATGACATTGGCTATACTGAGTGTGCCACAAATTGAGTGGCGAGGTTTGACTGATTATGTTACCAATAGGGTATTGTCATTCTTGAAGGCCTAGCATATGGTTGGGAAGGGCTGTCTTTTGTATCTAGCCTTTGTGAGGGATGTCGATGTAGAGACTCCTAGTATTAATTCGGTTCCAGCTGTGAGGGATTTTCCCGATGTGTTTCCTGCAGACCTGACGGGCATGCCACTGGATAGGGATATTGATTTTGGTATTAACATGGTGCCGGGCACTTAGCCCATTTCTATTCCGTCGTATCGTATGGCACCAGCAGAGTTGAAGGAGTTAAAGGAGCAGCTTCAGGAACTCCTTGATAAGGGGTTCATTCGGCCTAGTGTGTCACCTTGGGGTGCGCCGGTTATTATGAAGAAGAAGGATGGAACTATGAGGATGTGCATTGATTATAGGCAATTGAACAAAGTAACATTTAAGAACAAGTATTCTTTGCCTCACATTGATGATTTATTCGACCAACTTCAGGGAGCAAGAGTGTTCTCCAAGATTGATCTCCGTTCAGGTTATCACCAGTTGAAGATCATGGACTCAGATATTCTTAAAACAGCCTTTAGGACCAGATACGATCATTATGAGTTCCTTGTTATTGTCGCGCCCCCTTTTTCTTGCGAAATCGGGTTTATGACATTTGGAGGGACATGTCGTTCCTTTTGAGAATTGGGTTTGCATTTGAAGAGTCGCCACCTAATGATTAAGGTGAATTAGGACACCAATAAAGATTCAACTCTGAGTTTTTTTGAATAACCAGAGATTGGGTAAGGGCTTGAAATTATCCCAAGGGGAAGGTGTTAGGAACCCCTCAAGGTCCACTAGTGTGGTTCTCGGCCAGACAATTATTGTGAATTTAGCAAATAGATAGATATGGTCTCAAATATTAGAGGATTTAAACACATAAAAGAAAGAACATTTGAAAGAAGCGTTTTAAAAAAGAAAGAGTTTGCAAATAAAGGAAAGGGGTCCTAGGTTTATATTTAATATAGATCACCCCACACAGTGTCCGGTAATCACTCCTCAATGAGGGGCTACACGTGACATTATCGCGTGATCATCATATTCATATCTACCCTTCCCATCTCGTTAAGGTATTAAAGCGCGGATTGGTCTTGATTACTTATTGCATGTTGTTACCCGTCCCATTCCTATCAGTCCCGGAGGCACTTAAGACTACTAATCCTAAAAGGGAGGGATATTAGGCTGACTTGAGGTTTCAAAGGTAAAAATCTAAGGCAACATACAAAACATATAGAAGACTGCACGTTAAAGGGGAAGCACATAACACATAAGGCTCAAGTATACCTCCTCAAACAAAAGCACATAACTAGCATGACTTGCACATACTTTTTTTGGGGTCTGATTAAAGCACATAAAGACAAGGGAAGTTAAATATTGAGGTAGATTAGTTTATTCCATAACTTAGATAAGAAGTCTGAATCAAGCCTGCCTGTTGGTTGTAGCAATTAACAAAAGGGATTTTGTTTTACAATTATTATTCTAAGGCTTGCCTAAGTGTTTAGAGTGGGTCCTATAGGCATGATATCTACTTAATTCAGAAGGTGGTGAAGCAGTGATAACTCAAATGAACTGCTTGGAATCCTATAAGCATGCTTGCTAGATCTCGTTAAGAAGAAGGGAATTGGGCAAGGATTCAGAATAGGCGAGTTTTAGATAAGACTGGTTACGGATTCTGTAGGTGATAGTATCTACTATTACTGATTTTAATCCCTATGAACATGATATCTAATATTGACTGTGAACGAAGCGAATCAGAATTATTTAAAAATCCCTATAGGTATGATTTCTATACGTTACTGATTTTAACATGTTACTGGATTACAACCACTTGGGCCCTAGAACATGATATCTAAATGGTGACAAATGTGCAGAAATTTGGATAATCTCTATAGGCATGTTATCTAGATGTGAATTGAACAAGTGAGACCTATAGGCATGGTTTCTAAATGTAACGTGAATACGTAGAATTAGAGCAGTCCTATAGACATGGTTTCTTAATGTAGTTTGAATATGCAGAATTTAAAGTAGTCCTATAGACATGATTTTTAAATGTAGTTTGAATATGCAGAATTAGAGCAGTCCTATAGACATGGTTTCTAAATGTAGTTTGAATATGCAGAATTTAAAGTAGTCCTATAGGCATACTTTCTACCCTTGCATGCATAGTTACCCAACCCTTTTCACTAGCCAGCTCTAAATGTTCAATACAAATTATTACAAACCAGGAATAATCAATTACATCAAGAAAAGTACAAAGAAAAGCTACAACCAGAGGAGGCCTAATTCTGGACTTCCTCTCTGAGTTATGAGATAAACCAACTCAAAATATCATTGATCCAAAGCTTTTCTCAGCCTTGAATGTGTCAGAGTTCCTTAAGGGCCTCAATAGGACCTCGGGCAGTGCTCACACTCAAGTTTCATAACCAGAATAGGGACAAGTGGAGTATGGAAATACCAGCCCTCATGTGTCCAAGTTCAGAGGGAGCTCGTGGGTCCCAAGGCAAGGCTCACATGAGGGGGGAGGGGTAGAACTTGAGTCTAAGAAGATAGTGAAAAGTGCAGAAACTGAGTTACAAGAACTGAGGGAATAAAGGAGTGGAAAAGGGTGACGGGAGACAGCCATTAACACTTCAAAGAGTTGATAATTTCACACCAGAGCGGCAGGGGGATTGGGAATCCATTGAAAGGAGTCTATGTAATTGAGCAAAGGCTAGGCCTACACAGCAATAGAAGATGCTGGCATGCCTATGAGTCAACCAAAACATACAACAAACAGAGGAAACATGGAGGTTGAGTGTAAGTGTGAGTTCAGAACTAACAGTGTTCGTCCCTTTAAAGAGAAGAAGTACCAGATATTTATAGTTTTTGAAAACAAGTAAAAAAACAGGTAATAAGATACAAACATGGAAACAATCATGATTCAGAATCAATTATAAAAGTGATTGCCCTTAATTAAGGGGTCACTTGCTTAACAGGCAGTGACAGGTTCGTAATAAGGAAAGCAATCAATTAAAAAGGTAGGCTGACAGTTGCCACAAAAGAGGTAGTAAAATAACAAGTAAGCAATTCGAGTCTAGGTACAGAGATACTCTAATTTTTGAAAGGATTCAGTAAGGCAAAACAGGAAAGAAATCAATTAACCTTGACAGGTGAGTGAAATCAGAATCTCACAAAGGAAAAGTTTAAACTTAGTCATGAGTTTGAAAATTAGTCAGAGAAGGAGACTTAACATATAAATAGGGTGCATAAACATTATATATGCGAGGCTAGGCCTATTGGTAAGAGGAAATAGCACACAACAGTAGCACAAAGATTTAGTAGATAGCAACATTCGAAGCATGACAGTCCAGTATGTCAAGTAGAGAAGAAAACATAGAATATCAAAAGCATGCGAAGGTCTCACAGTAGCAGGTGAGGAAAAACCCTTTAGAAAAATTAGGGTTTTGAGCATATTTGAGTTTTAGGGAAGATAGAAACCCAGTAATCAGAAGAATCACACAAAGGGGATATAAGATTTCGAAATAAAGAACTTTAAATCGAGTCATGCGCTTAAATGAACGGTCTCAGACCCCAAAACCATAGGATTTTCAACAATAGAAGAGTCTTAAAAAGAGGATAAACAAACAGATCGGACAAAACTCAAGCAAACAACATTCGTCTAATAAATAGTTAAAAGAAATCAGGGGTTTTAACATGCAAACTCAGTCAGAAGGATAATACGAGCAAACACAACAAAACTTATCAAAAATCAAAGAAAGGTTTAACAGAATCTTAATCATAAAGATAAGGAGTTTAGAAAGAGGAGTTTTAAAAGAAACATCGAGAAAAGTGCTTAAAAGTTCAGAGCAGACATAGATATGAAACAGATCAAAGAGAAATCGAGAGAACCTTAAAAGTTAGGGTTCCAGAAGAACCCCAAATGGTTAGAAATGCTTTGAAAACCATCGATCTAAGCAGGAGAGTCAAGAGTCAGACTCGAATAGCCATGGCTTACCGGAGAAAGGTTAGAGACGACCGGAGAACAGCCATAAACTGAAATCGACCAAGGTCTAGACCAAGATCTTTCAAGATCTAGCCTTGAAACCATAATAATCGAATACGTAGAAGCTATGAGAGGTGGATACTGGTCTCCGATGACCTTGGAGGCCATTGATTTGGGAGATATTAGGGTTGTAGTTGAGGGCGACGGCTAGGGTTTGAGAGGATTTGAGAGAGAATTGAGAGAGAAGGGAATTTAGGGGCAGCGGTGGGTAAGAAATGATTTAGGTTTAGGGGTTAGTTCAGGTTTAAAAAAGGAAAGGGCAGATATTGGTCGTTCATCTAAATGATCAACGGCCGGGATTGAAAGGGTTAGGTAGGGGATCCGTGTTGGGTTATTTAAGTGGGTTGTGGGTCGGTATGAACGGGGATTGGGCCAGGGTAATTGGGCTTCATATTGGGTCTAATTTGGGATTCAAAATCAAGCTACATTTGAAATAAAATGGGCTAGATTTTAAATAGCCAATTTTCCCTTATTTATTTATTTATTTATTTTAAAAAAGGCAAATTGATTTCTGAAAACGAATTAAAAGCTTACAAATTATTTATAATCTATAATTTATCCATTTAAAAACATTGTGCTTAATTTTTATAAGTATAAACATAATTAAATCTTAAAAGAGGCTAATATTGCAATTATATGCAATTTAGTTTTAAAAATACCAAATATGTTTGTAAAAAATATGCAAAAATTATATTATCTATATTTTTAGCATAAATATGAGAATCTAATAAGTGAATCACCAAAATGATAACTTTGGGAAAATTTATTGGGGTTTTCTGGATAAAATATGGCAATAAATTAATTTTAAAATCTTTAAAAATTAAGGAAAAACAATAAATTAATTGGGCATACTTATATATGTTTACATATGCTATTTTGAAAGTATTTTGCATATTAACAATATACAGGGAAAAATTGGGTATCAACAGCTGCCCCTCTTTACCCGAGAAGGATGAAAGAGTTGTCGGGTAAAGATATGATGGCCAATTTTGACCGAACGAAATGGTTCGACGAGGCTTAGGCCGTGCCCTGATTTCTGAGCTACCTACATATCCCTAGTTTTATAGGAATCAGGCCATATGTAGTTTAGAATCCGTCGATGGAGTATGTTGATGGAGATTTTTCAAGAACGGACGCAATATTTAGGACGGGGAAATGGTCAAGGTTTGTGGGAATGTTTAGGTTTGATATGGCTACCGGAACTGGAGCGGGATCACTCCTTCCGAGATGGCCGTTGCTTGCCAATTTACCTGCGAATACATAATACAAGCATATATTGTGCGTAAATTTAAAAATGATGTAATTTCCCATCGGACCATGAGGATTGTCTTTGGACGGTTAGAATGAAGTCCTTAGACCATGATGTCCTGGGCCATGAAGCATATAATGAAGGATTCACATGCCATGAAATGATGCTCTCGGGCTATGAGGATGATGCCTCCGAACCATGATGCCTTTGAATAATGATATGCAAAAGACTAAAAGGGATCCTCAGGCCATGACATGGTGTTCTCAGGCTATGTAAATGGTGCTTCCGATCAATGATGCCCTCAGATAATTTGGTGATCTTTCAGCCCATGAGATGCAGTATTTGGCGATCTTTCAGCCCATGACATGCAATATTTAGAGATCTTTCAGCCTATGCAGAATGTAGATAAGGTGGTGATCTTTCAGCCATGCAAATGTAAATAAGGCAGCGATCTTTCAGCCGTGAGTATATAGTATGTCTAATGCTTTTGCAATCTCAATGCCTGCATCCAAAGAAAAATCGTGAGTTTTGCAAAGGGGAAAGGTTAGCTCGTATCCCCACTGGCTCCGCTTGACTTTCTCGGCTTTGATTTGGTGATACTATATGTATCACTGGGGTAGCGTTGTTAAACAAGGCAATTTCAGCAATAAACATGCATGATTTTGTAAAAATATGACATAAGTATATAATTAAGAAACAACTTTTTAGATGAACCGGCGACTGTGAAGTGGTTCAAGACATTGCAACCTCTCTTGCTACGGAATTTGAGGGTCTTCCTCAAAATTCTACCCCAGTTTAATGGGTTGATGCTTCTGACTGTTGTTTGCGACAATCGACTAAAATCGCTTCGGAATTTTGAGGGTCCTCAAAATTCTGCCCTAGTTTCCAATTTCGGGGGAAATGAAAATTTTATTGAATTGTGACCGAACCCATAAGGCTGCCTACGTATCCCCTCTTAAATGGGAATCAGGTCAGGCGTAGTTCAATTTACATCATTTAAGGGAAGCATAAAGATTACACATAGTAACGTTTGACTGCATCTGAGTCAATGGGTTTTGGCCAGACTACTCCGTTCATTTTTGCAAGTATAAGGGCTCCTCCTGTTAGAATCCGATGAACCATGTATGGACCCTGCCAGTTGGGAGAAAACTTCTCTTTGGCTTCATCTTGATGCGGAACAATTTTCATTAACACCAGCTACCCCGATGTGAACTACCTTGGTTTGACTCTTTTGTTTAAGGCTCTGGACATTCTGTTCTGATAGAGTTGACCATGGAAAACTACATTCATTCTTTTCCCTTCTATAAGGTCTAGCTGCTCATAACGACTCTTTACCCATTCTGCGTCGTCGAGCTCAGCTTCTTGTATGATCCTTAGGGAAGGAATTTCTACCTCAGCGGGAATGACATCCTCTGTACCGTAAACCAGCATATAGGGGGTCACCTCGGTTGATGTGCGCATTGTGGTGCGATAACCCAATAGAGAAAATGATAAATTTGCATTCCACTGCTTATGCTTCTCTATCATTTTCTTCAATATCTTCTTGATATTATTATTGGCGGCTTCTACAGCTCCATTCATTTGAGGCTTGTAGGCTGTGGAATTCTTGTGTCTGATTTTGAAAGTTTCACACGTAGATTTAATCAAGTCGTTGTTGAGGTTGGATCCGTTATTAGTAATGATTGACTCTGGAATTCTGAATCAACAAACAATGCGGTCGCGGACAAAATCTGCCAGGACTTTCTTAGTTACTGTTCTGTAAGATGTTGCTTGATCTATTTGGTGAAATAGTCGATTGCTACTAGGATAAACATGTGCCCGTTGGAAGCGGCATGCTCGATTGGTCCAATAACATTCATTCCCTAGGCGCCGAATGACCATGGTGAGCTTATTGTATTAAGCTCATTTGATGACACCTTTATCATGTATGCATGTATTTGGCAGTGATGGCATTTCCGGACATACTAGATGCAGTTTGTATCCATAGTCATCCAAAAGTAACCAGCTCGGAGTATCTTCTTTGCTAAGACAAAACCGTTCATATACGGACCATAGGTCCCAGCGTGAATTTCTTCTAGTAGTTTGGATGCTTCCTTTGCGTCAACACACCTTAGTAATCCCAAATCAGGAGTCCTCCTATACAGGATTCCTCCACTGTGAAAGAAGTTGTTGGATAACCTCCAAAGCGTGCGCTTCTGAGTAGGATTTGCAAGTTCTGGGTATTCTCCTTTTGCCAAATACTCCTTGATATCATGAAACCAAGGCTTTCCATCTGCTTCTTCTTCGACGTGGGCACAATAAGCCGGATGATCATGGATCTTTACTGGAATAGGATCAATGAAGTTTTTGTCTGGATGTTGTATCATGGGTGATAAGGTAGCTAATGTATCAGCGAACTTATTCTGGATTCTGGGAACATGTTGGAATTTCGTCTTTATGAACCTCTTTCTCAATTCCTGTACGTGATGCAGATACGTGAGTATCTTGGAGTTCTTGGTTGCCCATTACTCTCATACTTGATGTATAAGCAAGTCTAAATCCCCTATCACTAGCAAATCTTGAATGTTCATGTCGATGGCTATTTTGAGCCCTAGGATGCACGCTTCATACTCGGCCATGTTCTTGGTGTAGGGGAACCTTAGCTTGGCGGATACCAGATAATGTTGACCGGTTTCCGACACTAGCACTGTTCCTATGCCAACTCTTTTGAAATTTGCTGCTCCATCGAAAAACATTCTCCAACCATCATAGGATTTTGCTATGTATTCTCCTATGAATGATACCTCTTCGTCAGGAAAATACGTTTTCAGGGGTTCGTATTCTCCATCCACAGGGTTTTCAGCAAGGTGATCTGCCAATGCCTATCCCTTGATTGCTTTCTGACTCACGTAAATAATGTCGAACTCACTCAATAGGATTTGCCACTTGACTAGCTTGCTAGTGGGCATGGGCTTCTAAAAGATATACTTCAAAGGGTCCATTCTTGATATGAGATATATGGTATAGGCGCAGAAGTAATGCCTCAGTTTCTGAGCCACCCAAGTGAAAGAACAACAGGTGCTCTCTAATAGAGAATACCGGGCCTTGTACGGGGTGAACTTCTTACTGAGGTAATAGATGGCCCGCTACTTTTTCCCCATTTCATCATGCTGCCCCAAAACACAACTGAACGCTCCATCCAATACGGTAAGGTAGAGTAATAAGGGTCTACCTGGCTCAGGCGGGACTAAGACTGGTGGCGTTGACAGGTATTCCTTGATGCTATCGAAAGCCTTTTGGCAGTCATCAGTCCATTTGGTAGCGGTGTTCTTCTTTAACATCTTAAAAATTGGCTCACAGATAACTGTAGATTATGCTATGAACTAGCTAATGTAGTTGAGTCTCCCCAAGAAACTCATCACATCCTTCTTGTTCTTTGGCGGTGGCAACTCTTGAATAGCTTTGACCTTTGATGGATCCAGTTCTATTCCTCGACGACTCATAATAAACCCAAGTAATTTTCCGGCAGGAACCCCAAATGTACATTTTGCAGGATTTAGTTTCAGGTTGTACCTTCGCAATTTATTGAAAAACTTTCTCAAGTCTTCCGTGTGATCAATGGCTTTCTTGGACTTGATAATAATATCATCTATGTACACCTCTATCTCCTTGTATATCATATCATGGAAAATGGTAGTCATGGCCCTCATGTAGGGGGCCCCTGCATTCTTTAACCCAAACGGCATCATCTTGTAACAATACACTACCCACAGCGTAATGAAAGCCATTTTCTCAGCATCTTCTTCATCTATCCTGATCTTATGATAACCAGCGAAACAATCTACAAACGATTTCAACTCATGCTTGGCGTAATTGTCGATCAGGATGTGTATGTTTGGCAAAGGGGAAGTCGTCTTTAGGACTGGCCCGGTTGAGATCCTGGTAGTTGACATAGAATCTAACCTTCCCGTCCTTCTTTGGTACCGGCATGATATTGGCTAACCAGGTTAGATATTCTACTACCCTAAGAACCTTATCTTTGACTTGCTTAGTTACTTCTTCCTTGATTTTCAGACTCATATCAGGCTTGAATTTTCTAAGCTTTTGCTTTACCGGCGGACATGTCGGATCGGTTGGCAATTGGTGAGCCACAATAGATGTACTCATACCAGTCATGTTGTCATACGACCAGGCAAATATATCCTCATATTCCCTTAGAAATTCTGTGTATTCCTTCTTTTCTGACAGTGACAAGTGAACGTTGATTCGTGTTTCTTTGACGGTTTTTGCATTTCCCAGGTTGACAATCTTAGTTTCGTCCAGGTTGGACTTAGGTCTGTTCTCAAAATTCTCAACTTCCTTAACAATCTCTTCTGGTATGTCATCTTCCTCTAAATCTATTTCTGTTTGTTGCGTTGTCTCGTTGCATGTCACAATCATTGGTTCATCAAGATAAGTAATAGTAATGCTGTGTAAGTAAAGTAATGAGAGAAAAATAATAATGAGTGTTGATTCATAAGAAAAGTCAAAATACTTTGATAAATTGCATAAACGTTTTGAATATTGGAGATCTTATTGTAGGAATTGAAAACATGCGAGAAATAAAAATATTTTAGTAAATAAGACAGTGCTTGTTTTAGTCTTGCTACCCTGAGGCTCATCGGGCTCTGGTTGTCCTGATGGTCCAGTTATTGAGTCATTCCCCTCTGCTTACAGCCTGTATGGAAGGGCCTTCCTCCCCGTCCTCCTCGAGAGCAACACAACAGTCCATGTCATTGTCTTCTAGGAAGAAGTTCTTTACCGCTGCCAATGCTTCCTCTTCTTCTAACTCATAGATAATATCGGCCGATTGTGGTATTGGCTGCTCCAGCGGATAGTAAGGACCGTGCCATGGTGGCGACCAGTTGTTGAATTCTTCCCAAGTGTACTCATACCCCAAACCGAAAGTGGTGTCGTGTTTCTTGAGTTTTATAGGCTTAGCAATTCCTTAGAGATTCTTTTCGAGTCCCTTGCCCGGTTTGTACCCACTCCAATTCAGTATACTCTCGATCTTGTTATCCCACTATTTATCTTCTTCAATAGCATTTACCCGTTCAATGTGATGGTAAGTCTCTCCACCGAGCTTCCTTCTTCCTTCGATTGATGGAATGGTCTGGCGATTGTATATAGGGTTGCTACTGTCACCGTGAATGATCACCTCATGGTGATTCCATTCAAACTTTACGGCCCGATGCAGTTTTAATGCTACGGACCCTGCAGTGTGAATCTATGGCCATCCCAGCAGTAGATTATAAGATGCCGGCACGTCTATCACTTGGAAGTTAACATTGAAGCAAGTTGGCCCTATTTGCAAGCATAGGCTAATCTCCCCAATGGTGGACCTTTGGGAACCTTAGAAGGCTTTCACATCGACAGCTCCGTCTTTCATCTCGTGCAGTCATTTACCCAACTTCTTGAGTGTTATCGGTGGGAATATGTTGAGACTGGACCCCCTATCGATCAAGATTCTAGTGATAAAGTAGTCCTCGCATTGCATAGTGATGTGTAGTGCTTTGTTGTGTCCCAACCCTTCAGGTGGTAGCTCATCCTCATGAAATATGATCTTATGACTTTCCAGCACTTGCCTTACCATGTTAGCCATTTCTCTGCCAGTGATGTTGCTTGGCACGTACGCTTCACTCAGCACGCTCAACAGAGCATTCTTGTGTGCCTCAGAATTTTGTAGCAACGCAAGGATGGAGATTTGCGCCGGTGTTTTGTTCAACTGGTCGATGACCGAGTATTCCTTGGCATGTATCTTTCTTCAAAGATCATCTAGACCTGTCTCAATAATGGGTGACTGATTAGAGGCCTGCTTGGTTGACTCAGTAAGGTGTTCTGGGGTAAAGACCCTACCAGCTCTCGTCATACCCTATGCGACAATAGTTTCTTCGAACCTAACCTTGCCTTTACTCCTTGCCCTGGCTGTATAGTCCCAGGGTACAACCTTTGTATAGGAATGGTGTTATGGTCGACATCGCCACTGGGATCGGCATGGCTATCTTTACTCTAAACGGAGCATGTGCCTTGGGTGGTAAAATTGCAACTTCAAATGGTGTGGGTGCATTTGATGGAGACACGACTTTGACCTCAATGGGCGCTGGTATCTTTGTAGATGATATTGCTTCAAACTCAAGTGGAATAAACATATTTACCTCAACGTCCCCAGATGTATGAATCTGGACTATGATTGGATTAAGACTAACTATTGGCTTCTTTGGGTCATCAACTTCTGTGATCAACCTGATGGATCCCTCGGGATCCCAATCATCCTCTATTTCAATCATGTGAATTTCTCCACCCTTGTGGTCTGGCAGTAGGTTATTGCGGACATTCAGAGCGGGTTCTTTTGCCATAATAATTTTGTTGTCAATTAAAGTCTGGATCTTGTCCTTCAAATAATGTCATTCGTAAATGGTGTGTCCTTTCATGCCGGAATGGTATACAAAGGATTTGTTTGGGTTAACCCATTGAGAAGGGTTCTCAGGGGTTGCAGCAGGGATAAGGGTGATATAACCGGCAGCTTTGAGTCTTTTGTACAACTGAGCAATGGGTTCAACAATGGCTGTATATTGTTTCGGAGGTCTGCGATCAAAATTTGGTTGAGGTCTAGGTAAATTTTGGCATGTAGGAGTTGATTGATAGTAGGAGGGTTGAGCATTGTAGGTTTGGTAGACATGTGCAGGTTAGGAATATTTGGGTGAAGTAGGCTGATATGTGGTAGGTGGATGTATTGATAAGTGGGTGGTGGAGTTTGATTGGAGGGTGAGGGTGCTTTTGATGGGAGATTTGGTTCTTTGTGCAACCATTATGGCCCCTACATCCCTTTTCTTGGACAAACCACCAAACTGTAAGGCCTTATTTGTAGCTTGAAAGGCCTCAAAGTTTGTAACCATATCACTTTTGATGCCCTCTTCGATCCTTTTACCCAGCTTGATAATATTAGAAAATTTGGGGCTCTCGATCATCATTAGTCGTTCATAATACTGCGGGTCCTAAGCCCGGACGAAGAATTTGTTCATTTGTTCCTCCTCTAAGGCAGGTCTTACCTTAGTAGCTTTGGACCTCCAGTGAGTAGCATACTCGCGAAATATTTCTGTGGACTTCTTCTTTAGATTCTGAATATAGAACACGTCTGGCACATTCTCTATGTTGAACCTGAACTTGTCCACAATGTCGGACTCCATGCCTACCCAATTTGACCACTTTTTCAGATCTTGGATAATGTACCAAGACAAACATCTCCCTTCAAGCTCCTCATGAACAGCTTCATGCGGATTCTTTCATCTTTCCTAACTCCAACCAGCTTGTCACAGTAAGTTCTCAAATGGACCCTTGGATCCCCTGTACCATCAAACATTTCGAACTTCGGAGGTTTGTACCCCTCGAGCAGTTTGACATCGGTCTGTATGCAAAGATCTTCATAGTTCAGCCCTTCAATTCCCTTACTTCCTTCAACGCCTTGGATTCGGCTAGTCAATTTCTTGAGTTCTTCAACCAGGTTCCTGATGAGCAAATCCTTGCCATCAGACTCGGGTGTGCTTGAGATGGGTTGGGTGGAGTGTGGCATAGTCTCCACAAAGATGGGGGTGTTATGGTGGGTGTAGAAGTGGTTATTTGTGGAGTTTTGGAGTTCTGGAATGAGCAGTGGAGTGTTGTTTGAGGCATGGCAGGTGTTGCAGTGGTGGTGAGGAGTGGGATGGTTTTGTTGCTTTAGGATATTTTGTGGAGGTGTAGGGTTCTAAGCATTTGGGAAATTGATATATGGAGTGGTGAGGGAAAATGACAGATTTGCCAGATTCCGAACCTGATCAAGTTCTTCCTGGAATTTCAGCAGCTTTTGTTCGAGTTGGGATGCATTTTCTTTGGAAACCTGAGTACCGTGACCATGAGTGACCTCTACCCATTCAGTTGAGTTCTCTTTTGTGACATTATTCAAATCTTCAATCTTCCCTTTTTTCTTGTTTTTGACAGGACTAAGAGGAGGAGTGGGTGGAGGGCCCCTGGATCTCGTGGAATAAGATGATATTGCCAGAGTGCATAAACTAACCTTTGGGGAGGGGAATAATAAACAAAAAGTAAAAACAAAAAGGTAACAAGTTAGTGAGGATTATAAAAAGTGTTGCGATATTTAAACACATAGTGCAGTAATGTAAATCGTGTCCTAATTTGGGGACCTCTTTGTGCCCAAGGTAGGCCTAGTGACAAATTGATTTGGAGAACTTAGAATACTAAATGCCTCATTTTTTAGATAAAAAGTAGACGGATCCCAAATCTACACTAAATAATAGGAAATAAAAGTCACTAGTGGCCATTGGCCTTATTACATTTCATAAAGCAAAAAGAAAAACTCCTATCTATTTTTGTCCCAGAAGGCCCTTCCCCAGATTCGGCATCCTTGGCTCCGTCGAACAGCTTTCCCAGCTCGCGAAGTCCGAGCAGTAGGTAAGCTCTGGCTAGATGTCCACCTTTGTTTCCTTCATCATTTTGGCAGTCTTTGGCCCTCTTGAGAAACTTTCTTTCCAACTCTACTATGCCTCACTCCAAGTATCCCAGTCATTTGTTGGCACCGACAGCCATGTCTTTCCATTCCTCAATTAACTTCTGATTGGTTTCTTGTATTTCACGGTGCTCGCTTTCACACTCACGGATCCTCTTGCGCAATTGGTTGTATTTGAACTATGCCTCGGCCCTTTCATCTATGATCCTGTGGCCCCTAGCAAACCCTGGCTGGCCCAGTCCATCGTGATTATCTTCCAACCAGCCTGAATAGTAGGGAGCACAACCAGCATGGTATCTGTCTGGCTCGATGGTATCTCTCACCATGACGATCTTGTAGTGCCACATATGTTGAGCTTGGCACTTATAAGGACAATCATTAGCCTGGAAGTCAGCCCGAAAGTGACTCATCTTGTCGACCCTAGGTATGACCTGCTTCCTGCCAGCCTGTCTCATAACTCGGAGAGGGATATAAAGATAGGTTCCTCTCAGACCAATTAATATCAGAAATGGTGCATCCCTGGATCAAGCGATGAATTCCTCGGTAGGGAACCACTCGAACATCCATTGTACCTAGCCTTCAGTTAGATTATCAAATAACTCTACCCATCCTTTGGCATCTTCCAGCTGAGTGAACATATTGGGCATGTAATTCATTTGCCTCGAATAATGGAAAGTGATATGATCATCCCAGTCCCTTCGCTGAATCTCTTGTTGGTACTCACCCCTTTGGATGTGCTCCATGAGCCAGAGCTGAAGTAGTAAATTGCAGCCTTCAAAGTGCTTGGCTCCTTGTTGACACTTCTCTAAGGCTCAGTATATTTTCACAATGATTATGGGCACAATGCTGAAGGGTTGCCCACCAATTCCTTCCATTAAGGTCTTAGTTACCATGGCCAGTCTGGTGTGGATTCTTGCTTTCTTCATTGGAAACACAATCAATCCCAGGAAATAAAACATGAATACAAAGACCCTTCGGTGAATATGCCCTAATGATGTGATGGCAAACTCGTCAAGATAGGTACGGTAGGATTTGCTGTGACTGTACCTCTCGTACAAATAGTCAAAGGGGATATAGGATTCTTTCAGACATGTCAGTTCTGGATTCTTCTTTAGACCCATCATTTTAAGGAAGCCCCTACCCTTGGGGTTCTCAGGCATCAACAAACCCGGAGTTTCCCATGCTATGCCGGCCAATGCTCCTATTTCTTCTAGCAAGGGTGTCATCTCAATGTCCCCAAAAAGGAATACAAACCTCTCACAATCCCAGAACAAAGTAGCAGCTTCTATGATCTTGTTATTGGGTTGGCTTTCCAGTAGAGAAGGTAGGTTGCCCATATACTTCCGGACAAGAGTTTGATCACTGGAGTGAAGATCCTCCCACCAGCTTAGCAGTTTTGGGTAGATGTTGGTGACCATGCCGAATCTAGGGACTTCGTGCCTCATATTTCTGCAAGACAAATAAGGTTAGGCCCTTACCCCCACCAGACTCGACTATTTAGTATCAACAATTGGCATAAAGCATTTAGTTCTCCAAATAAATGCACAGAACATGGTGATGTCCGTTTGGGTTCAGGGAAACCTGACGGACTTTGGACAAGACTATCTTAAAGAGTCATTATGCGGACAACATAACTGACTCGGCTAGGTTTGACCATGATGCATGAACAGTTTAAACAGAGGAAGGTTTCTATGGGGTTTTAGACTGGTACCCTTGAGCAGACAACTCAAGGGGGAAAGACGCGGAACCGTCGACTACATCGTTGATCGATTAGTTTTATCACAAATATGCCTTTTCCGAATTTAGGGGTAATAATATTGGAAGAGCGCAACCACTCATCATAAGCGTTGATATGGGATTTGTTTGGCACGAGAGGAATATGATGTTGAGCATGATTATACAATAATTAAAAGCACGTTGTCACGTATTTGCATGTTAAGAAAGCAGTAAATACAACAGTTTCATAATTTAAAACAATAATGAAGGGAAGAAACAAAAAACAAGTCAGTTTTGCAATTGAAAAGGGAATTGAATGCTTAAGGAATTAAACAAGTAATTGCACATAAAGGAGCATAAATTCACAATAATAGTCTGAAATGGTAAAAGCCTAAAGATCCCCAGCAGAGTGCCCCCTTTTCTCGTGAAATTAGGTTTATGACATTTGGAGGGACAACTCGTTCCTTTTAAGAACTGGGTTTGCATTTGAAGAGTCGCCACCTAATGATTAAGGTGCATTAGGACACCAATAAAGATTCAACTCTGAGTTTGTTTGAATAACCAGAGATTGGGTAAGGGCTTGAAATTATCCCAAGGGGAAGGTGTTAGGCACCCCTCAAGATCCACTAGTGTGGTTCCCGGCCAGACAACTATTGTGAATTTAGCAAATAGACAGGTATGGGCTCAAATATTAGGGGATTTAAACACATAAAAGAAAGAACATTTGAAAGAAGCATTTTAGAAAAGAAAGAGTTTGAAATTAAAGGAAAGGGGTCCTAGGTTTATATTTAATATGGATCACCCCACACAATGTCTGATAATCACTCCTCAATGAGGAGCTACACGTAACCTTATCGTGTGGTCATCATATCCATATCTACCCTTTCTACCCCGTTAAGGTATTAAAGCGCGGATTGGTCTCGATTACTTATTGCATGCTGTTACCCGTACCATTCTTATCAGTCTCGGAGGCACTTAAGACTACTAATCCTAAAAGGGAGGGATATTAGGCTGACTTGAGATTTCAAAGGTAAAACTCTAAGGCGGTATACAAAACATATAGAAGACTTCACGTTAAAGGGGAAGCACATAACACAAAAGGCTCAAGTATACCTCCTCAAACAAAAGCACATAACTAGCATGACTTGCACATACTTTTTTTTGGGTATGATTAAAGTACATAAAAATGAGGGAAGTTAATTATTGAGGCAGATTAGTTTATTGCATAACTCAGATAAGAAGTCCGAATCAAGCCTGCCTGCTAGTTGTAGCAATTAACAAAAATAGATCCAGTTTTACAGTTATTATTCTAAGGCTTGCCTAACTGTTTAGACGGGGTCCTATAGGCATTATATCTACTTAATTTAGAAGGTGGTGAAGCGGTGATAACTCAAAGGAACTGCTTGGAATCCTATAAGCATGCTTGCTAGATCTCATTAAGAAGAGGGGAATTGGGCAAGGATTCGGAATAGGCGAGTTTTAGATTAGACTGTTACGGATTTTGCAGGTTATAGTATCTACTATTACTGATTTTAATCCCTATGAACATGATATCTAACATTGATTGTGAACGAAGTGAATCAGAATTATTTAAAAATTCCTATAGGCATGATTTCTATACGTTACCGATTTTAACACGTTACTAGATTACAACCACTTGGGCCCTATAACATGATATCTAAACGGTGACAAATGTGCAGAAATTTAGATAATCCCTGTAGGCATGTTAACTAGATGTGAATTGAACAAGTGAGTCCTATAGGCATGGTTTCTAAATGTAACGTGAATACGCAAAATTAGAGCAGTCCTATAGACATTGTTTCTAAATGTAGTTTGAATATGCAGAATTTAAAGTAGTCCTATAGACATGGTTTCTAAATGTAGTTTGAATATGCAAAATTAGAGCAGTCCTATAGACATGGTTTCTAAATGTAGTTTGAATATGCAAAATTTAAAGTAGTCCAATAGGCATACTTTCTACCCTTGCATGCATAGTTACCCAACCCTTTTCACTAGCCAGCCCTAAATGTTCATTACAAATTATTACAAACCAGGAATAATCAATTACATCAGGAAAAGTACAAAGAAAAGTTACAACTAGAGGAGGCCTGACTCTGGATTTCCTCTACGAGTTATGAGATAAATAACTCAAAATAGCATTGATCCAAAGCCTTTCTCAGCCTCGAGTGTGTCAGAGTTCCCTAAGGACCTCAATAGGACCCCGGGCAGTGCTCACACTCAAGTTTCATAACCGGAATATGGACAAGTGCAGTGTGGAAATACCAGCCCTCATGTGTCCAAGTTCAGATGGAGTTCATGAATCCCAAGGCAAGGCTCACATGAGGGGGCAAAACTTGAGTCTAAGAAGAGAGTGAAAAGTGCAAAAACTGAGTTATAAGATCTGAGGGAATAAAGGAGAGGGAAAGGGTGACGGGAGACAACCATTAACATTTCAAGGAGTTGATAATGTCACACCAGGGGTGCAGGAGGATTGAGAATCCATTGAAAGGAATCTATGTAATTGAGGAAAGGCTAGCTTTAGGCATACACAACAATAGAAGATGCTAGCATGCCTATGAGTCAACCAAAACATACAACAAACAGAGGAAACATGGAGGTTGTGGCCCTAGAAGGGCCAAGTTTGAGTCATGGACAACAATGTTCAATGTTGTCATGCCCCAAACAAACCACAAGTATTAAACACATTGGGGTGGGGATTTGGGATTCATAATACGTTGATTCAGAACAGGAGAAAGGAAACTACAACATGCTAAATGATGGTACTGAATTAAATACAAGTAGTAGACAGACAAGAATGCAAGAACATTAAGCAAACATGTTGTTGTTGATGCTGAAAACATAATTAGAACATATCAGTCAAAGAGGAAAAGTGCAATAAAGAAAAGTAGCACGACTTCGATATATAGATTTTGCTTTCAGCCAGCTAAACAAGCCACAGTACAAGTAGTAAAGCAAGAGAGAGTGTTTTGAGTGTAAGTGTGAGTTCAGAACTAAAAGTGTTCGTCCCTTTAAAGAGAAGAAGTACCGGGTATTTATAGATTTTGGAAACAAGTAAGAAAGAGGTAATAAGCTACAAACATGGAAACAATCATGATTCAGAATCAATTATACAAGTGATTGCCCTTAATTAAGGGGTCACTTGCTTAACGGACAGTCACAGGTTCGAAATAAGGAAAGCAATCAATTAAAAAGGTAGGCTGATAGTTGCAACAAAAGAGGTAGTAAAATAACACGTAAGCAATTCGAGTCTAGGTACAGAGATACTCTAATTTTGGAAAGGATTCAGTAAGGCAAAACAGGAAAGAAATTTATTAACCTTGATAGGTGAGTGAAATCCGAATCTCATAAAGGAAAAGTTTAAACTTAGTCACGAGTTTGAAAATTAGTCAGAGAAGGAGACTTAACAAATAAATAGGGTGCATACACATTATATATGCAAGGCTAGGCCTGTTGGTAAGAGGAAGAAAACATAGAATATTAAAAGCATGTGAAGGTCTCACAGTAGCAGGTGAGGAAAACCCCTTTAAAAAAATTAGGGTTTCGAGCATATTTGAGTTTTAGGGAAGATAGAAACCTAGTAATCGGAAGAATAACACAAATGGGACACAAGATTTCAAAATAAAGAACTTCAAATCGAGACATGCGCTTAAACAAACGGTCTCAAACCCCAAAACCATAGGATTTTCAACAACAGAAGAGTCTTAAAAAGAGGATAAATAAACAGATCAGACAAAACTCAGGCAAACAATATTCATCTAATAAACAGTTAAAAGAAATCAGGGGTTTCAACATGCAAACTCAGTCAGAAGGATAATACGAGCAAACACAGCAAAACATATCAAAAATCAAAGAAAGGTTTCGAAATAACTTAACAGAATCTTAATCATAAAGATAAGGAGTTTTGAAAGCGTATTATTAAAAGAAACTTCGAGAAAAGTGCTTAAAAGTTCGAGCAGACATAGATCTGTAACAAATCTAAGAAAAATTGAGAGAACCTTAAAGGTTAGGGTTTCAGAACAACCCCAAGTGGTGAGAAAAGCTTTGAAAACCATCGATCTAAGCAAGAGAGTCAAGAGTCAGACTTGAATAGCCATGGCTGGCCGGAGAAAGGTCAGAGACGACCGGAGAACAACCACAAACTGAAATCGACCAAGGTTTGGACCAAGCTCTTTCAAGATCTAGCCTTGAAACCATAATAATCGAACATGTAGAAGCTATGGGAGGTGGATACAGGCCTTCGATAACCTTGGAGGCCATTGATTTGGGAGATATTAGAGTTGTAGTTGAGGGCGGCGGCTAGGGTTTGAGAGAGAATTTAGAGAGAAGGGGATTCAGGTGCGGCGGTGGGTAAGAAATGATTTAGGTTTAGGGGTTAGTTCAATTTTAATCAAGGAAAGGGCAGATATTGGTCGTTGATCTAAATGATCAACGGTCGGGATTGAAAGGGTTAGGTAGGGGATTCGGGTTAGGTTATTTAAGTGGGTTGTGGGTCGGTTTGAATGGGGATTGGGCCAGGATAATTTGAATTCAGATTGGGTCGAATTTGGGATTCAAAATCAGGCTACATTTGAAATAAAATAGGCTAGATTATAAATAACCAATTTTCCCTTATTTATTTATTTATTTTAATAAAAAGCAAATTGATTTTTGAAAATGAATTAAAAGCATAAAAATTATTTATAATATATAATTATCCATTTAAAAACATTGGGCTTAATTTTTATAAGTATAAACGCAATTAAATCTTAAAAGAGGCTAATATTGCAATTATATGCAATTTTGCTTTAAAAATACCAAATAAGTTTGTTAAAATATGCAAAAATTATCTGAGCTATATTTTTAGCATAAATATGAGTATCCAATAAATGAATCACCAAAAATAATTTTGGGAATATTTATTGGGTTTTTCTTAATAAAATAGGGCAATAAATTGATTTTAAAATCTTTAAAAATTAAGGTAAAACAATAAATCATATGGGCATACTTATATATGTTTAAATATACTATTTCGAAAGTATTTTTCATATTAAAAATATATAGGAAATAATTGGGATCAACAGTTATGTCTTTCGGGCTGACCAATGCCCCAGCAGCGTTTATGCATCTGATGAACAACGTATTTCGACCTTATCTCGATTTGTTTGTGATTGTCTTCATTGATGATATTCTGGTGTACTCGCATAGTCAGGAGGAGCACGCAGAGCATTTGAGAGTTGTGTTGCAGAGGTTGAGGGAGGAGAAACTTTATGCAAAGTTCTCCAAATGTGAGTTCTAGCTCAATTCAGTGGCTTTCTTGGGGCACATGGTGTCCAGAGAGGGTATTCAGGTTGATCCAAAGAAGATAGAGGCGCTCCAGAGTTGGCCCAGTCTGTCCTCAGCCACAGAGATTCGCAGCTTCCTTAGTTTGGCGGGTTATTATCGTCGGTTTGTTCAGGAATTTTCATCTATTGCATTGCCCTTGATCAAGTTGACTCAGAAGGGTGCTTCATTTGTATGGTCGGATGAGTGTGAAGAGGGCTTTCAGAAGCTCAAGACAACATTGACCACGACTCCAGTGTTAGTTTTGCAGTCAGCTTCAGGTTCATATACCGTGTATTGTGATGCTTCGAGAGTTGGTATTGGGTGTGTGTTGATGCAGGAGGGTAGAGTTATTGCTTATGCTTATCGTCAGTTGAAGCCCCATGAAAAGAACTACCCCGTTCATGATTTGGAGATGGTTTCCATTGTTCATGCATTGATGATTTGGAGGCATTATTTGTATGGTGTCTCTTGCGAGGTGTTTACGGATCATCGTAGCATCCAGCACTTGTTCAAGTAGAAGGATCTCAATTTGAGGCAGCGGAGATGGTTGGGGTTGCTAAAGGATTATGATATTACTATATTGTACCATCCGGGGAACAATGTGGTGGTCGATGCTTTGAGCCAAAAAACGGTGAGTATGGGGAGTTTGGCATATATTCCAGTTGGGGAGAGACCTCTTGTAGTTGATGTTCAGGCCTTGGACAATCAGTTCGTGAGGTTGGATATTTCGGAGCCCAGTCAGGTATTGGCTTGTGTGATTTCTCGGTCTTCCTTATATGATCGCATCAGAGAGCACCAATATGATGATCCGTATTTGCTTGTCCTTAAGGACAAAGTTCAACACGATGATGCTAGAGATGTGACTATTGGTGATGATAGAGTGTTGAGGATGCAGGGCCGGATATGTGTGCCCAATGTGGATGGAATTCGGGAGTTGATTCTGGAGAAGGCTCATAGTTCGCGGTATTCCATTCATCCAGGTGCTGCGAAGATGTATCAGGATCTGAGATAGCATTATTGGTACAGGAGAATGAAGAAAGACAGTGGGGGATTTGTAGCTCGGCGTCTCAATTGTCAACAAGTGAATTATGAGCATCAGAGACCAGGTGGCTTGCTTCAGCAGATGGATATTCCAGAGTGGAAGTGGGAGAGGATCACTATGGAATTTGTAGTTAGACTTCCTCGGACTTTGAAGAAGTTCGATGCTATTTGGGTGATTGTGGATCGGCTGACCAAGTCTGCGCACTTCATTCCTATGTGTGCTACCTATTCTTTAGAGCAGTTGGCAGGGATATATATCCGAGAGATTGTTCATTTGCATGGTGTTCCGGTTTCCATCATTTCAGATAGAGGTACTTAGTTTACTTTGCAGTTTTGGAGAGCCATGCAGAGAGAGTTGGGTCCTCAGGTTGAGTTGAGCACAACTTTTCACGCTCAGACGTACGGACAGTCCGAGCGCACTATTCAGATATTGGAGGACATGTTGCGTGCTTGTGTCATTGATCATAAGATCAGTTTTTACCGTTTGTAGAGTTTGCTTATAACAACAATTACCAGTCGAGTATTCAGATGGCTCCATATGAGGCTTTGTATGGGAGGCGGTGTAGATATCCAGTTAGTTGGTTCGAGTCGGGTGAGGCTAGGCTATTGAGGACAGATTTGGTGCAGGATGCTTTAGACAAGGTGAAGGTGATTCAGGAAAGGCTCCGTACAGCACAGTCGAGACAAAAGAGTTATGCTGACAGGAAGGTTTAGGATGTGTCCTACATGGTTGGTGAGAAGGTTCTATTGAAGGTTTCACCCATGAAGGGTGTTATGAGATTTGGGAAGAAGGGGAAGTTGAGTCCTCGGTTCATTAGGCCTTTTAAGGTGCTTCAGAGGATTGGAGAGGTGGCTTACAAGCTTGCTTTGCCACCCAGCTTGTCGAGTGTGCATCTAGTATTTCATGTTTCTATTATTCCAAAGTATATTGGTGATCCGTCTTATGTTTTGGATTTCAGCACGGTTCAGTTGGATGATGATTTGACTTATGAAGTGGAGCCAGTAACTATTTTGGAGTGTCAGGTTCGAAAGTTGAGATCAAAAGATATAGCTTCAGTGAAAGTGCAGTAGAGAGGTTGGCCCGTGGAGGAGGCTACCTGGGAGACCAAACGGGAGATGCGGAGCAGATATCCTCACCTATTTGAGGCTTCAGGTATGCTTCTTGACTCGTTCGAGGACGAACGTTTGTTCATGAGTTACCGCTTCGTTTCCCCCATTTCTGCTTCTTATTTCCTTATTCGGTTGTACTGTGGTTATCAAGTTGGCTGGCTCGGGTTCGGAGAGGTTTTGGTAAGATTTGAAACATTTAGTCTCTTTTGAGGAATCTTAAGTTGGAAAAGTTAACCGGATGTTGACTTATGTGTTAGAGGGCTCGGATGTGAGTTTCGATGATTCAGATAGCTCCGGGAGATGATTTTGGACTTAGGATCATAATCGGAATAAGTTTTGGAGGTTCGGAGTAGATTTAGGCTTGAATTGGCGAAGTTAGAATTTTGGCATTTTCCGGTTTGATAGGTGAGATTTTGATATTGGGGTAGGAATGGAATTCCAGAAGTTGCAGTAGATTCGTTGTGTTATTTGGGATGTGTGTGCAAAATTTCAGGTCATTCGCATATGGTTTGGTACACTTTTTGATCAAACGCGTAATTCGAAAGATTTTGGAAACTTAGGTTTGAATCCGATGTGTTTTGGTTGATTCGATGTCGTTTGAGGTGTTTTGAAGATTGGTATAAGTTTGGATGGCGGTATATTATGTGTTTGTGCTCTTGGTTGAGGTCCCGGGGGCCTCAGGGTGATTTTGGATGGTTGGCGGAAAGATTTGGAGTTGGTTGTGACAACTAAAGTTTTCCATTGTTGTCATAACCGCACATGCGGCTAGGGGACCGCAGGTGCAGTCTCGCAAAAGCGAGATTTGAATCGCAGAAGCGGAGAGGGCCTGGGAAGGCAGAAACCGCAGAAGCGGTTGAAGAACCGCACCTGCGATGGCGCAGGTGCGGATTGGGCATCGCAGATGCGAAAGTGGAAGATTTAAGTGATGACCGCAAAAGCGGTACCGCAGAAGCGGTTTAAAGGGCCGCAGGTGCGAAATCCCTGGGCCAGAAGGTATAAAATGTTTTCTTCACGACATTTTGCTAAGTTCTTCATCTTTTGAAGTCGGGAATCGAGCAAGGGAAGAGAAATCAAGGGAAAATCGAAGGGAATCAGTTGAGTAAGTTCCCTAAGCTTCATTACTTGGGTTTATGATCATTTTTCCATTGTTTAATCATGGTATTAGTAGGAATTAAAGGCTAAAATAAAGGAAACTAGGTCTTAGTATTGAAGACTTAGACTTTAGGATTTGAGGGGCCATTTGTGGTCGGATTTTGGGACTTTTGATATGTATAAACTCGTGGGAAGATAAGAAATCTGTTGATGTAAAATTTATCGAATTCCGAGATGTGGGCGGTTTTGGATAATTTCGGAATTTATGTTGTAATTTGATTATTTTCGCACGGGCTTCGTTCCCTTAGCATATTTTGACGTCGTGATTCTGATTTTGGATAGATTCGACGCGAGTTGAGGCCGATTTGAGAGGCAAAGGCGTCACAGGCTAGAGTTCGGACCGGATTGAGGTGAGTAATGATTTTAAATGTTGTCCTAAGGGTATGAAACCTCGGATTGCACATCGTGGTGATATATTAAGGTGACGCACACGCTAGATGACGAGCGTGGGGTCGTGCACCGTTGGGGATTGTGACTTAGTCTGTCCCGAATGACTGTTTTACCGTGTATTTGATTGAAAACTATTTGCTATCATCATATTTTGGGCTGAACGCCATATTTGGGCCTCGTGCTAACTATTTGGACCCTTAGGGGATTTTTACAGATATTTTCTCACTATTTTGACTTTATACTTGTACTCAGTCACGCTATATTCTACTGTTTTCATAACTCAACCATGTTTACTCTGTTTTAATCATTAAATTATATTTTAAATGATAAATCAGGTTGATCATCATGTTTTACTGTTACCCGAGTGGCTTTTGAGATTCTGACTGAGTAAGGTTGAGGGCCTGTGTTGTGAGGATACACTGATTATGATTATGAGGCCGAGGGCCTGAGTTGTACGCCACGAGGTGGCTTGATATGAGGCCGAGAGCCTATTGATTATGCCACGGGATGGCTTAATATTGCGCTTGGGCCGTAAGGGGCCCCTCTAGGAGTCTGCACACCCCTAGTGAGTGCGGGTACCCATTGTGATTTGAGATATAGCCCGAGGGGCTGGTGTTGTTCCATGTGTTGCCTGAGGGGCTGTTTCTGTTGGTATTGTGCCCGAGGGGCGATTCTTTATGTGTTTATCTTTCCTAGTTGCCTGTCATTTACTTGCTTAATTGTTAAAAAGGCATTTCAAGAAGTTTAAACTGCACTTAAGTGGCTTTACATATTTTCATTGTTCCATTGCTTTTACTGCTTCTTTATAGCCTGTTAAAATGCCTTTACATGATTTCTTAATACTCATTCTGCATTTATTATTATTACTCACTGAGTTGAAGTACTCACTTTACTCTATGCACCCCATGTGCAGATTCAGGCGCATCAGGTCCTGCTTGCGAGGATTGAGAGCTGTCCAGCAGATTCCGGAGATACACTAGGTAGCTGCCCGACAATTCGCAGCCCAGTTCTTCTCCCTCTATCTTATTTCCTTCTATTTTAGTCATGTATCAGTGGAGTAGACTCTTTCAGACTTGTAGTACTATTATAGATGCTCATGACTGGTGACACCCCGATGTCGGGTTATGTCTTTCTCTTTCTGCAAACTATATTATTTACCTTCTTTTGGGATTTATTGCTATGATTAAGACTTAGTTCTATTATTTAATTGCTTTAGAAATGAATTGGGAGTGTGTCAGCTGGTCTTGTCTTCACGAGAGGCGCCATAACGACCGTATCAGGGTTTAGGGTCGTGACATTAAATTCAAGAGCTTCAAGCCCAACAATGGTAGATATTTAAATACACATAAAAATTCAGATCCGGGAAGCTTATTCGTAGATACTATAAGTAATATTTTAT
Source organism: Nicotiana tabacum (assembly GCF_000715075.1). NCBI lineage: Eukaryota > Viridiplantae > Streptophyta > Magnoliopsida > Solanales > Solanaceae > Nicotiana > Nicotiana tabacum. Next base: position 151,790,507 of record NC_134086.1, on the reverse strand, counting down.
AGCACCCACATTGAATCAAACAATAAATCTTTAAAATAAAATTTCAAATTTAGGAGTTTCAAGCTCAACAATGGTGGGTCTTCATATACACACAAAAATCAGATCTGGTAAACTTATATTAAGTAATCGTATGTGCTACTTAACATAAAGAAATACCAAGTTATTTAGTTATCATATTGTAATAGCTACTAAATAATCTTGCAAAAATGAAGCTGGTTGTTTTAACATTCTATACTTCAAATGTGAAGGCAAATAGCTAATGGGTAGGTTGGATAAATAACCTGGGCCGCATAGGTATGAAAAGTAAATAGTTTAGCCTTAGTTATTAAAGGGTGAATAGTTTGAATTTAATAGGATAAAGTGAGATTTCCCCCTATTTATTTAAGGCCCCATTACTAAACGCATGTCATAGGTTCCTAAATACAATGAAACTTTAAAGGGATTTTTACGCAATAGCCGGCCATAGTAATTGTTTATTTCTTTTAGCATATACATAGATTATACATTTATTATACATAATTATTATACATATATAATACATAAAATGAATTTTTACCTCCTATAACAAAGGTTGATACCTTATTTATTTTAAATAAATACCCTTTTTAAAAATTATATTCCATAGCTACCTTTTGATTTTTATAGCCAAATATCTATTTATGATCACCTCCTACCCTTAAGCCATAAAATACGCTTTGTATTATTTTTCTCTCTCGTTCTTTCAGATTTTAACAGCAGAAGATTGAAACAGAATCCGCCACGGAAGAAATTGAAGAAGCACCAAAAAGTTCATCACTATTTCCCGTTTTCCCCCAATCTCAAATAGTTGTACCGTCCAAACGTCTCATTCCTCCCTTCTTTGAGATATTCCATTTTGTCTTTTTCTTTCTTTCTTTGTTTCGTTTTATTCTTTTCCCCAACTTTTCTTTCTGTTAAGACTTAGATGAAGCCGTAATTTTGTATGTCAAGATCAAGATAAAGAATTAGTGGTTGAAGAGTCTGTTTAGAAATCAATGTCTTATGTTTCGTATCAATGTGGAAATCTGACATAGGGTAAATTGGGGCTGACAATGGAGGTTCGAAATCTGTTATCGACGAGACGACATTAGGGTTATTCTTGAACAAAGACAATGGAGTTTGGGGTTGAGCAACTTGAAGAGTCTGTTACCTTTTTTTTCATTGTATTTCAATGTATCTCGTTGTATTCTATGTATTTCATTGTATTCATTGTCTTCTTTTTTCATTGTATTTCAATGTATATCGTTGTATTCCATGTATTTCATTGTATTCACTGTCTCGCTATATTCCATCAATGTATTTATATGTTTTTTAATTAATATAATTTATGTATTTTATGTATTCAGATTTATAATTGTGTTTGTTGAGTTATATTAGGAGTCTATTGTGTTGATTGATTCACTTTCCGTTTAAATAAAGCTGAATAGACCATGAATTATTCTATTTACGTTACTGTATTCACAAATACATATCGTGAATACAGTTGAATACAATAATCTATCTAGCTGTAATCCTCTATTTCACGTCGTGAATATAGTCGAATACAATAATCTGTCTAGTTGTAATCCCTATTTCACGCCGAGAAATGCTACTGTATTCAAAAATACAATAGCTTAAATAAATCGAATACACTCTAAAAAACCTGAAAACATAGCTATAGGAAGTAATATAGTAAATGGTAGCTACAATTAGCTAATAATCATTAAAATATAGTGGTTTCTGAAAGTTTTTTTACATAAAATATGCATAAAATATACATACACCGGCTATTTTTATTTTAAGTGATAGGGTGGCGTCTATTTGGGTTAATCCTGAATAAGTGAGGTCTCACCATATCGGGTATCATCTTTAGCAAATCTTTTCAATTCCAAGACAACTCTCTTTGCGTTTCTGACTTATGCGACGAGGCAGATGGCTCTTTCAATAGGTCAAATCTTCTTTGTTTCCTTGATATCTCATTTACGATATCGACACAATAATCTCTTTCCCCTTTTTCTGGCCATCCCTATTGTTTTATTACCTGTGAATTTAATTTGGAGCAAAAACACTTTGAGTCTTAGATTAACTCTTATTTCATCACTTAGGAGTTACATCCAGCTAATAAATAATCTTTCGTCTGACCACTTAGAATTTGCACGGAGTAACTGTAATTTGACCACGTAGAATTCACATCCTGTTAAAATTTTTGGATTTGCATCTATTTCAAATTTATCGAATCCCTCGTCTGATGTTATAATCTTCTACAGTATTATAAAATTTTAAAAAATTATGATTTACTGTTTCAGACATATTTGATTCAGCAATAGTCATATGATGAAGTGACGAGTCTATTATAGTGATAACAATTTTAAAACAATAATTTTTATCCATCAGTAAGTGAAAAATTTAATACTTGTTCCATCCCTAATTTACGTGATACTTCTTCCTTTAAAAACGTGCAACCGGAGTGCCTTTTGTTTTCCTGAGTCTAACTTGTGAAATATCAAAGTTGATTCTCTTCCCTCAAGCAAAATGGTGACAAATTCATGAATCAAACATAATTCTCATTCTAACCTATAAGTCACAACATCGAGCCACTTGGGAGTTGGGATAAATAAAGTTGCAAAAATAAATTTACGTTAATTAGAAATTGATGAGAGATTAAAACCACATTTGTAATATAGTAATATATGAGATCTTTTGGAAAAATTGTGCAAACTTGATTTAAAACAAACAATATCATACCATATTACATTTTGGCTGATTTAACCAACAAGTAATATCAAAATCAATGGGTATCCCCTCATATTGTAGTCTATTCCAACTGGATTCTAGCACGGACATTCTCCGGCATCACTTTGCCCATGCTTCTAATAAATTTCCAACTTGAAAACATGATGGCTTCCTGTAGATTTGAGACTTCCATTGTGATTGGCATAGCCATAACTACACTCACACATCCCATCTGACTCCCATACTTTTTAAATTAAAAAAATATTTTACAACTAAAAATGGGTAACTAAAAATGTTTTGGTATATTTAATACTGCTCAGCCCTCGGGTTTAAACTGCATAACGTATAGTTGCAGTTCCAAAATCAGAAAACAACTCTGCATTACATGTAACCTTCTCTTTTTGCCTACTCTTCTTTCCAATTTCTCCCACTAATATGTTGTACGGGTCGAAATCTGACCAACGGAATCTTGCTCAAAGGTAGATTACTAAAATCCGATTAGGTTGAGGTCGTACTCGAGATAGAAGGAACCAATTGGCGAGCCGAGTAACCCGGGTCGAGGTTGGATACTCAGGTCGGCCATAACAGCTAGTTTTGTAGCAAGATATTTCAGGGGAATATTGCATTGAATATTCTCTGCACTTGTACTTTATGTTAGGTAAGGAATATGTCTTATTAAAGGGAAAGGGAGAGAGAAGAAATAGGTATGTAATATTCTATATGATAAGTTCGCTCATGAGGAGTTGACTCTGAAGAAAATTACAAACATTGCCTTTCCACAAAGATTCGATTTGTTTATCCCCCTCTTTCTCGCATCAGATCCGAGAAAGCTCCCTATATTCCCACGTTCGTTTGTCTTACATCATTGCCAGAAAGAAGAATCTTCCACCTCATTCAATATTTTGGTGAATCATTCTCTCTATTTATGTTTATTGCCATTTAATATATTTATTGCTTGTCATTGCTCCCCCTATCCACTCATAACAACATCATTTAATATCCACTGTATTAAATTGGTTAAAGGCAATTCTACATTATTTGTATAAACCTATTTCAGATCTAGGATTTATTATGTTTAGCTAGGATTTACCCACTACTTTCTTATTTAATTGGCTAAACAAAAAAGTTTAATACTTTTTGGTCAAATAATTTGGCGCCTTCTGTGGGGATTTTCTAGTTAAAATTTTAGTTTCTTCTAGATCTAACAAAAAAAGTTTGCAAAAACCCTATACTTCCTTATGTGCACAAATCTATGGAGGCAACGGAGAGGAAAAGAGGAAGGCGATAGCCGACCTCATCACCAACCTCCTCCACACCATCAACGAAGTGAATGAAACGGAGGGCGAAGATATAACACCAAATACCTCTCCCAGGCGAAACGGCCCGCCCCCACCTCAGGGTAGCATCACGACCTCGCACGGTAAAAGGTCCTCTACATCAACAACAGAAGAGGCACTACCGACAGTGAAAAAGCTACTTGAGGTGTGGTTGACAAACATGCTAACCGGCTTCCTCGACAAGCCCGCTAAAAGGCTGAGCAGAGAAAAGGCAAGGGTCAGCATTGCATCGGCAGCTGACGAGAAGCACGCCCCCCCTGCAAGATGGATGAAATGAAGAACGAGAACAAAATGCTCTACAACCAAATAAAAGAGCACCAAGAAAGGGTAGACAAAATACCGGGTGCCCCAAAACTTCTGCCAAAAAGGGACGCTGGTGGTTTGTTGAGCATCCATATAACGACGAAGCTACACCACGTGCCATACCTAAGACTTTCAAAATGCCATCATACCTGGAAATATACGATGGCAGAATGGACCCTGAAGATCATGTGACTCATTACGTCACCGCAGTGAAAGGCAACGATCTCGCCAAAGAGAAAGTATCCTCCATCTTACTGAAGAAGTTCTGCGAAACCCTCACCGGGGGTGCATTGACTTGGTATTCACAGCTGCCCGCACGCTCAATCGAAACATTCAAAGAAATAATAGATAATTTCGTAACAACCCATGCCGGAGCAAAGAAGGCGAAGGCGAGAGTAAATGAATGACATATTCATCATAAAACAATCACCCGGAGAGGGACTCAGGGACTTCCTTGCTGGATTTAACCGAGTAAGGATGACCCTATTAAACTTATCGGAAGGAATGGCCATGGAAGCCTTTTAGAACTGGCTGAATAGAAGTGGTTCGACGGCGACCAGGAAGCTATTGAGTCGCCTCATGAAATATCCCTCGACCACTTGGGACGAGAGACACAATGCTTATTGCACCAAGGTTCGAGCTGACGAAGATGATCTAAACCGGCCGACTCTATGGCTAACTTCAATACAATCCAAATCCAGGAAGGACCAGAGATATGATAACAAGAGAGATCTAACAGGACCCCAACCTAACTGGGAAAGACATCAGCTTTACAGCTGAGGCACCCTCATGCCGCCTACCCGACACGATGAATGCCCTTTTAAGCCATGAACAGGAACTCACCGAAATGAGAGAGGTATGACCCCTTATTATCTGCTCACACTTTCTGTGATTCCCCCTCAGAAATAGTTTACGCACTGGAGAAGCTCTGCCCAAAAGTAGAGTGGCCGCAGAAGATGAGGTCCGACTCGAGCACTAGAAAGTCAAATGCCTTCTGCGAGTTCCACTGGGAGCGAGGCCACAAAATCGAGGATTGTATCACCTTAAGACAAGAGGTCGTGAACATGCTTCTCCAAGGGCACTTGAAAGAGTTGATGAGTGATCGAGGGAGGACAAACTTTGCCCGTGGACGTGAAAAGCACCAGGGACCGCCCAAACCACCTTCCCTAGTTTGAACCATTCAAATGATCATCGGAGGGGGAGACAACACATCAATAAGCAGCGTGAAGTTTACCACCACCCAACAGTCGATCACCCATGAACGGTATAATGAACTCAAAGAAAGTATCATCTTCGATAAGTTGGATACCCATGGTTTGGTTTTTCCTCACTATGACGCTCTTGTCATTACTTTATGCATTTTTGATACCGATGTAAAATGTATTATGGTCGATGAGGGGAGCGACGCATGCATCAACCATCCTCGAGTTCTCGCCCAAATGAAGCTCCATGATAGGATAGTGCCACACTGCATCACACTAACGGGTTTCAACAATACAGTTGAGCGGACTTCTGGAGAGATTACGCTGCTCGTCCTAGCCGGTGGTGTCATGTTGGAAATCACGTTCCACTTCATGGACCAGGATACGGCGTATAACGCCATCATAGTTCGACCTTGGATCCACGCCATAAAAGTCGTCCCATCCAGCTTATCAAATCATCAAATTTCCCATCCCTTGGTGAGTATTTGAAATCTGAGGAGAACAACGCACCGCCCGGGAATGCTATCATATTGTCCAAAACTGCACGCACACCCAACAGTTAAAAGGTAAAGCCAAAGAAGCATAGCAATCAATAGGATCTAGGTCAAGCGAGGACGAGAAGGATGTAATCAAAGATCCCGAAGTCGTAGAAGCTACAGGATCTACCGTAGAAGATCTCGACCCTGTCCTACTCAATGATAACGACCACAACAAGAAAGCTTTCATCGGTCACAAGCTCCAAGAACCAGGTAAATTCCGCCAGTTCTTAAAAGATAATGTAGACCTATTTTCTTTTTCCCATACAAACATGTCGGGCATCCTAAAGGAGATAGTAACACACAAACTGAATGTTGACCCATTCCACCTCCAGTGCGGCAAGTTTAAAGAAAATTCAATGATGCGATAAATGATGTTGTCCGCGAGGAGGTGGAAAAATTACTTGAGAATGGCTCTATCAGAGAGTCAAAATATCCCCAATCGGTTGCCAACGTGGTCATGGTAAAAAAGAACGGAAAATGGCAGATGTGCACAGACTTCACAGATATGAACAAAGCCTGCCCCAAAGAATCATTCCCACTGCCCCATATTGACCAACTCATCGACGCAACAGTCGGGCACGAGCTTCTAAGCTTCTTGGACGCCTACTCGAGCTATAACAAAATCCTCATAGAGGAGGAGGACTAGGAAAAAACTACTTTCATCACCCACCAGGGGACATACTACTACAGGGTTATGCCGTTCGGGTTGAAAAATGCAGGGCAACATATCAGAGGCTGGTGACCAAAATGTTCAAAGATCAACTCAGAAAAACCATGGAAGTATATATAGACAACATGTTGGTCAAGTCGAAATGGAAGGAATACCACATCGACCACTTGAGGGAAGCCTTCGACATACTTAGAAGGTACAACATGAAATTGAACCCCGAGAAATGCACCTTCAGAGTAACCTCAGGAAAGTTCCTCGGCTTCTTAGTATCGCAACAAGGCATCGAGGTTAACCCCGACCAAATTAAGGCTATAGAAGGAATACTAGAAAACTTGAACAACAAGAAACAGGTGTAGAAGCTGACCGGCCGTATAGCCGCCCTGTCAAGATTCATCTCACGATCCTCTGATAGGTGCCACAAATTTTTTGGCGTACTCAAAAAATACAACGGACTCCAATAGAATTCCGAGTGCGTCGAAGCCTTAAAAGAACTGAAGGCATACCTGTCTTCGCCCCCTCTGCTCGCTAAAGCGGAACCCGGAAAGCATCTCTTCATCTACCTGGTTGTGCTAGATGTCGTAGTAAGTGTAGTCCTGGTACGATAAAATAAAGTTACGCAGACTCCCATCTACTACATTAGAAAAACTTTGGTCCACGCTGAAATGAGGTACCCCAACCTCGAGAAGCTAGCCCTAGCCTTGGTCATAGCTTCACGAAAGCTTAGACCCTATTTCCAGTGCCACCCCATCTCAGTGGTCACGACCTTTCCGCTAAGGAGTATCCCGCACAAACCCGAACTATCGAGTAGATTGTCCAAATGGGCTATAGAGCTGAGCAAGCACGATATAACCTATCAGCCGCGAATGACGATAAAGTTGCAAGTACTTGCCGACTTCGTTGCTGACTTTAGTACAAAGATAATGCCCGAAGTCGAAAGGGAAGCAGCCAGTATTTCTACCAAAATGCATGACCAATGGGTTCTGTACACCGATGGTGCTTCTAATGCATCAGGATCTAGACTAGGACTCGTGCTCGAGGTCCCAATAGGCAAAATAATTCATCACTCCATACGGTGCCCTAATATGACTAACAATGAGGCCAAGTATGAGGCCGTGATTGAAGGATTAAAATTGGCACTCAAGTGTAGAGCACGACGAGTAGTCCTACAATGCGAGTTGTAACTCGTCGTTAATCAAGTCACATGGACTTTCCAAATCAAGGAACAACAACTACAAAAATACTAGGCCGAAATCTGCAGACTGTTACCTAAGCTCGATGAATTCCAGCTCGATCAAATACCTCGAGCGCAGAACACCGAAGCGACAATCTCGCCAAACTAGCAGTGGCCACCAAAAGCATAACCAGAGAAGGGAACATGATCACTTTCCTCCATTCATCGATCGATAAAATCAAGGTACGTACTATAAACTTGACTTGGGACTGACACAATTGTATTGTCTCATATTTACAGGATAGGGGTGATTCTAGACTACAAAAAAGAAGTCAAGAAGCTTCAAACGCAGGCGGCCAGGTATAATGTCATCAACAACGACTTGAACAAAAGAACGTATGGCGCCCCCTAGCAAAATGCTTAGGCCCAAATTAGATGCGAAACATCCTCAAATAAGTACACAAAGGTCACTGCGGAGCTCACATCGGCAATCGAGCTATCGTTAGATGCCTCATACGAGCAGGATGTTACTGGCCCACGATGAAAAAAGAGGCCGCCGACTTCGTAAAAAAATGCGAGAACTGCCAAAAGTACGCCCCCATGATCCATCAAACGGGCGAGCACCTCCACTTAGTCACCTCACCCTAGGCTTTCATGAAATGGGGAATGGACATCGTCGGACCCCTCCTAGAGGGGCGAGGTAATGTACGATTTCTTTTAATTATAACTAACTATTTTTCCAAGTGGGTAGAAGCAGGTTCATTCGCCCAAAATACATGAGCAAGAAGTTATCACATTCACATGGAGGAACATCATATGCCGCTTTGGCATACCCAAAGAAATCAGTTGGGACAACGGGCCCCAATTCACTGGAAAAAATGTAGTCGAGTTCTTTGAAAAATGGCACATCAAAAGAATACTCTCCACACCATATCACCCTGCGGAAAACGGTCAAGCGGAGTCCTCCTACAAGTCAATATTGAACATCATGAAAAAGAAGCTCAAGAACTCCAAGGGACTATGGTTGGAATTGCTACCGAAAGTTCTAAGGGCATACCACACAACGCCGAAAATGATCACAGGAGAAACAACATACTCGCTAGTCTATGGGACAAATGCAGTTATACCAATCGAGGTTGGAGAACCAAACCTGAGATATTCACATGAGAGCGGACTGACTAACGATGAAAGTATGAGGCAAGACCTCGACTAGGTCGAATAGCAAAAAGAAATGGCTTATATAAGGATGGTTGCTCAGAAACAAGTAGAGCGATATTACAACAAAAATGCCAAGGTCAGACCGCTCAAAGTAAGGGACTACGTACTCAAAGCCAAAACACAGGTGAACAAGGACTCACGAGAAGGAAAACTAAAGACTAATTGGGACAGCCCATACAAGATCACGATAGCAACAAGCAAAGGGTCATTCCAACTAGAAATAATGGAGGGAAAGTTATTACCAAACAACTGGAACATCGCCTACCTCAAGTACTTCAACTTCTAAGAAAAGATGTTCTCCAGGCCGTACTCTTTTTTTCCCTCACCCGAATTTTGTCCCAATTGGGTTTTCTCGGGGAGGTTTTTAACGAGGCGACAAAGAGGACATCTCAAAGTTTAAGGTTCGAGAAAGGTAGATTACTAACCAATGCAATGCATTCGACCTCGTTTGAATCAACTAAGAGTTAACATTTGATCTCGCTCGAATCAACTCACATTTGACCTTTCTCGAATTGATTGAGTCAACATTTGACCTCGCTCGAATTGACTCACATTTAACCCTCGTTTGAATCAACTAAGATTCAACATTCGACCTTGCTCGAATCGACTCACATTCGACCTCGTTCGAATCAACTATGAGTCAAAATTCGACCTTGCTTGAATTGACTCACATCCGACTTTGCTCAAATCGATTGAGTCAGCATTCGACCTTGCTCAAATCGACTCACATTCGACCCTTGTTCGAATCAACTAAGAGTCGACATTCGACCTTGCTCGAATAGACTGAGTCAGCATTCTACCTCGCTCGAATCGACTCACATTCGACCGACATTCGAATTAATTAAACATTGGACCTCGTTCAAGTTAACTCACATTCAACCTCGTTCGAATTAGTGCATTTGACCTCGTTCGAATTAGTAAAGAATCATATTCGACCACACTCAAATTCAACTCACGCTCAACCTGACTTGAGTTCGATTTACAACTTCGTCTTGAGTTAAGTATGATGACATGGGACTTCATCCAAACTCAATCAAAGATACACCCGACCATGTTTGAAATATCACACACCAACACAATTCTTCTGAAGAAACACATTCGAAGAAACATAAGAAAGCCCAAAAAGATACAACAAAGGGTTGTGATCATTCCATTTCAAAAAAAAGATATCTTACAAAAGGGCCTGAAAGACGCCCCCCACACAAAAACAAAAAGAAGAAAAACACCAAAAACTAAGTACAAAACACTACTCCATGTCGTCCCCGCCTTAACCATCCTGCTTGCCAGCGCCATCTCCATCATCGCCCCCGCCATCAAAATACTCATCATTATACCAAGCATCTGATGCAATCTCGGCGAGATCATATTCACCATCGTCGGTCCCCAGCGTAGCATGATCATAACCGCAGGCAATCCTAGCAGCACACGCCTTAACACGAGCATCCATAAAATCGGCCTCTGAAACCTTCCCCGCCGTCATTAAATTCCTATATATGTCCAGTTGAGCCTCGGTGTGGATCCAGATCTCGTATAAGTGCCAAGGAATGTCGGGGAAAGTAGAAGTATAAGAGGAGGATGGTTGGGCCAACAACTGCGCCTTCTCGGGCTCAAAAGCGGCAACTTGATCACTAATGCTCGAAACATCTCTCTTAAGCCCACCAATTCGCTCACCAAGTCGTGCCTCCCTCAGCACGGTCGTTTCCTCTTCACTCACCCGTTAAGATCTAAGCACGCGAATGCCCTTCTCCAATACCGCTACCTTCGCCAAATATGTCATCCTGACCTCCTCTGCCTTAACCAACTTTACCACTTTCTCGATCAACTCATCACTCAAGCCGTTAGCTCTGATCGAGCTCTGCTCAAGCTCAACCCGCAAAGATGCCACTTGAGCTTGAAGGTCGACACACTTAGCCACGACCCCTTTACTCACCTCGAGCTCGTCCTTCTTTACTCTAAGAAATCCCTCGAGCTCACTGCATCTGCCGATGACCCTCATGAGCTCATCGTGCTTCTGGCCCAACTCGTCTCTAAGGGACTGGAAATCATCATCTGCACTAAATTGGGCACGCATCGTATGGTACTTGTCACGATATCGACGATACTTCAAAACCATCTTCTTGAAAATTACCTTCCACTTCTCCTCTCGGCGGGTGCTCTCGATCTCCAAAATAAGAGTCTAAAGAGAAAAAGAGCCGAAAAGAGTCAGTAAGAATAAAAAAGGAGAAAAAACAAGGAACAAAAACGAGATACCAACTCACCAGCAAAGCCATTCCAGATACCCTCAATGACAGATCGGCATCCTTAAATGACTGTAGAGTCATGTTCTCGATGCCAGAGCAAAAAGGGACCAAAGAGGGGACCACGCTCTCCGTGTTGGTCAACAGGTTACAGTCTATAGGGATGACAATCAAACGAGAAGATTCGTTTGTTCTCACCTCGATCCGAGTAAACCCTTTATCAAACTTCCCCTCCTCTTCGGGGTTGATGTCAAAACCTGATTCATCATCATCTATAGTCACACCTTTCTTCTTCTCTTCGGCAGAGGAAGGAACGCCAACTCGCTCTAACGTTGATGGTTCGCTCCCCGAAATGATCTCGATCGCTTTTTGTCCGCCCCTCTCCTTCCGCGATGATCTCTGATAAAGAAGCAACCACCACATTTGAAGGGGACACAGTCTCTGCATCCAAAGTCATGCTGCCCTTAAACACAATCGCGGCCAGCTCGGATCAGCTCTTGTGGGCCCTTCGTTCTCGGTCGCTTCGCCGTCAACCTATATTCTCCTCCTTTTTAGCGGAGCCTCTTCCTCCTCGCCCTATGATGACTCATCCACTAAATGAAACACTGAAGAAGCCGGAATCTCCACTAGTGGTGCAGTAGCCTGCCGGCTAGGTCTATGCGAGGCCGGGGTCCGAGAAGGAACATCAGTCTGAACGTACTCGCCTATAGTCGCGGCAAGTAGAAGCCTAGTCGAGGCACCTAACTGACGAAAAGCGGGAGCATGAGCCCTCGCCCTCCTCATAGCCCTCCGACCTATCAACAAAGAAAGATGTAAAAAAGGGGGAAAAGAGAAAAGACGATATGAAGATCGAAGCAACTGAGGTCAAAGCAAAGATGACTCACCGCTCAAAGAAGGCTTACGACCAAACTTCTTATTGAACTGCGACCACTCATGAATCCCCACTGTGTGAGGTAAAATTTGGCTCACTCAGTCGCAAATATCAGTGACCAACGAAGGAGGAGACTTCTCGGCTGCATATAAAGAAAAAGAAGAGGGGAAGATCGATTAAGTCACCGAAAAGAAACAACAAATAGCCGGTTCACAAAACACTTACGAGCAAAGTTCCACTCCTTAGGAAACCTGTTGGGGTTAGACACCACGTGCTCTGCCTTGACATAGAAGAAGTTAACTCAAAAACGATGAATTGTTTTATCATTCATCTTCATTACTAGTCGTTTGGTCCTTCGATGGCGAAGGTGTATCATCGTACCCCTGTGAAATCTTGGGGGGAAGCAATGAAGCAGATGACAGAGAGAGATCTGGTGGTTTGCTAGCTCCGCGTACTTGATAAGCATAAAGAAAAACTTATAGATGTACATGGAGAGCTGGGCCAGACAAACGCCATAATAGCAGCAGAAGTCCTCTGTCGAGGAAGGAATAGGAAGCGTATAGCTGACGATGAACGGATACGCATAGAATACGTAGGGCGGTAAACTTGTACGACATTGTCACCAGTCGGGATGAGGTCTATATGGTCTAGAATTTGCCACTTGGCCTTAAATTCAACAAGGGCCTCCACGTCCATCTCAAAGATAGCAGGCTCGGGATCATCTTCAGGCCGTTTCGAGAAGTCCGACATGGCCCTTTTTTAGCATGGAATTATTTCATCTATGGTAGGAAAACTCTCATCTTCCACAGCCATGGCTTCTCCTTCATTATGAGAAGGAATGCTTACCGTCAATGGAATCAAATCGGAAGCTTCCTTGAAGTTAGAAGATGCATTAGCCATTTTTGTCACACAAATAGGAAGAAGATACAGATACGAAAGAGGTGATAATAACAGAAAGTGCTAAATGGAGAGAAAGAAAGATGCAAGAATTCTAAGGGGAAGAAGAGAAGGCATGAAAATTCAGATGCTAGGAAGTGCAACAACCCAAATAGGGGATCACCATCCCTATTTATAAGAACATTGGCACCCTCATCGAAAAAACCAAGCGTTGCCACATTGATTTCGAAACAGAAAGGGCACGAGAAATGACGTAAGAATATGCGCCATAATGATGCATGATGAAGTGACGTCATTTCAAACTGATGCGATGGTCAGGCGTGGCTTTAGAAGTGTCATGTCTTCACCCCATCATAAAAATGTTGCTACTCGACCGCCACACCCAGATTTCTCAAGTTGTGAATGGCGGAGTCTGCCTACCGAGCTCGTCCAAAAAATAACCTCTAAAGGGAAAGAGATTTGGGGGATTTTGAGAGTTTCAAAGGACAAAATACTAAGGCGTCAATCAAAACACATAATACAAGTAAAAGTGGAGACAGATAAGCAACTAAGGCTCAAGTAAACCTCCTTAAATCAGATAAGCCATAGATTTTAGCATGTCTAGCATGTACTGGTTTGGTCTTTAAAAATTAAAGCGATAAGCGGACTGATTCAACATATACTTTTAGACAAGAAGTCCGCATTAGGCTCACTCGAATGCAGTTGTCAAAGACTGAGACACTTTAATTAGTCAACTTTACCTTAAGTGTGGGACAGAACTACTGATTGTAAAGGAGTTGCAGAATAAGATAAGTTTCAGAAAAGATTGCAGACTTAATACAAAGAAAATGGTTTAAAACGAGTTTCAGAAAACATACTTGTTTAAGAAAAAGAGTTGTCGAGTTTTAACAAAAGAACTGAATTGCAAACTGATTCAAAAGGTTTATCAGATAAGTATAAAGAAGTGAATTCAGATTGATTTGAAGAAATGTTTGTCAAATTATCAGGAAAGCAGTAAGTTTTCAGAAAATATGCACTGATTTGAGAATATTTATCAAGAAGGAAAAAGATGCACTAATTTGGTTGCAAGAAAAGTTTTAAGGGTTCAGAAAACGTGCAGAAAGTCGCTTGTTTTAGCAAAAAGGGTCAGTACTGTTTTAGACGAGTGAAACAATTCTGATTTGAAGTTCCTTTAGGCATGATCTCTACGAGTTACTGATTTTAATACCTTTCAAACGTTAACAGCCTTATAAACATGATATCTATATGTTGATTTATCATTAAACCTAACGGTTTGCCGAATGTCATTATAAATGCAGAAATGCAAATCCTTATAGGCATGGTATCTATATGCATAGTTGCAGAAATAAGAAAGTTAGATCCTATAGGCATGTTTTCTACTTGTGAGATTGCATAGATTAACAGTAAAAGTCCTATAGGCATGGTTTCTACCCTTATGTGCATAAAAGTAAATCCCCTCCCCTTTTCACTAGATCCCCGAGTTTATACAAATTATTACATACCAGAAAAATAAGACAAATAAAAATACATCAGAAATTACAGCTACATCCGAGCAGCCTAATTCAAACTTAGTATCAAATAATATGAGATTGAACCACTTCCGAGATCTAGATTTCCAAAGACTTCTCTTATCTAGGGTGTTTCAGAGATCCAAGGAGTTTCAAGAACTCCAGGCAGTGCTTACAGCCAAGATATTAATTAGAAAGAGTTATAGTGCAGTGTGGAAGGGCCAGCCCTCAGGTGTCCAAGTTCAGAGGGAGCTCAGGGGTTCCCAAGGCAAGGCTCACAAGAGAGGGGCCGAACTTAGTTTCTAAGAATGCGTGTAAGTGCAAGAGGGGGGTTAGGGAGTGACATGGCAGGCTGGTGGTCATGCCTAGCCATAGGATAGGCCGGCACACCCCTGACCATGCCTGTTCAGCCAACAAAGAAGAGCACAGACCTATTGAAGGTCAGACTATGGTCTGGACAGTGATTAGGACACTGCCAGGCCAAAGTCTCAAGCTCAGAATGCACATAAAGGGAAAGGGGAATGTGAATTGAAAGAGTTTAGGACTCAGGGAGTCTAGTCCATATACATGAACAACAATATCAAGTGTTTTCATGTTTTCTCAACATACAAAGGGTTTAGGGATGGGGATTCATATAGGAGCGGGAATAAACAAACTTGCAAAAAGCAGTAAAATAAACAAAGAGAAGACTGAAGCATAAACACATAAGAGAGAGGCAGAATTTAAACAAGAAGAGACATACCAGTTGCAAAAAAGTAAGCAAGAAGAAAAGCAGAATACTTGCAGCTAAAGCACAATCAGAGAAGAGGACTCTAGCTTATGAGTTCAGAGAAAAACTCGAATGCTTTTAAGAAAAACTAAGAGTATTTGAGAGAAGAAGTAGTGGTTTATGCTATGTGTGTTCGTGATATGCAATGTGTTAGTGAGTCTCATGCAAAAGAGAATGGGGGTACTTATAGTACTGAAGACGAGTAAACAAACAAGGTAAAAATCCATATTTAAGGAACTGGGTATCAATCATAATCAAATCAGTATAAGGACTCCCCTTTAATTAAGGAATCAAAGTCAAACAGTAATAAGCAGTTGTTTAAAAGGAAAGAAATCATAAAGCATAGTATGATCACATAAGGAAACAAAATAGCATAAGGTATACAATAAAGATTAGGTATATGATACTTAATTAGGGAAATATGTCAGACAAATCAATCAACATATTTGTGCACACATATAGAGCCGAATACTACCTTAATTCTGGAAAATAGTCTCAAAAATAATGAACGAGATTGAAAACCTAGGAGATCAGTATTAATTGAGGAAGGTATCCCATAAATTAAGGAAGCAATTCGAAATCAGTACCAAACTATAAGGAAAATACGCAAAATCACAAATTTTAAGGCAAGTGTCACAGTCTTAAAGGGAGCTTGTAAGAATCAGTATAAAATCACCACGTAAACAATCAGAGAAATCTTAAGCAAAGAACACATAAGGGTAGGGTAATGAAACACTAGCGGCAAAATTAAAGCAAAGAGCACATAACTCAGAGAAGAATCCAGAAGAACACACAAACAAGCAAACACGACAATAATACAAATATAAACCCTAAAGCTAGGGTTTCATCAGACTTAAGCAAAATGTTTAGAAATAGTGCTGAGAATCATGACTTAGTACTCAAAATCGGAAGATAAAGTATTTTCAAAAAGGGGTTAAGAAACTCTAGTTTCCAAAGTGAATAAAAACGTTTAAAACTTGAATAATCGTAAAGATTGAGTAGAGAATAGTGCAAAACATAAAGGTATGAGTTGAAAATCGTTAAAAATAAAGAGATTTAAGAGGTTTGGGTCGAGATTAGGGTTTCATAAGAAACCAGAGGGAGAAGTGAGAGAAACCTAGCTGTGAAACTTAGGAACAATGGTGTTTACAACACAATCGAAAAAAAACCCATTGGAGAAAGGCTGGAAACAAACCAAGGAAAGGCTTCAGTGACTGTCTTGCATGGTGAAGACCCACGGAGTCTCATGAATAAAAGGAACCGATGAGGTAAGGCTTCAAGGTGGCTGGTGGTTGAAAGAGGCGAGGCTGGAGGTGGCCGGAGAGATGGTGAAGGCCATCGGAGAAGAAGAACCAGAAGGTTCTAGAGAAAAAGAGGAGAGGAAAAGACAGATAGATAGAGAGACCGGTTTCGAAAAGTGAGGGGTCAGGGGGTAGGTGAGAGTTTAATTAAGGAAAAAGGATCTGGGCCGTTGTTCTTATTTGATCAACGACTCAGATTAGTTCGGAGTTGGGCTGGGTTAGTTTAGAGTTGGGCTGGGGCGAATTTGGTTGGGTCTTGGGTTAAATTAAATCTGATGGGGGTGGGGTTAAATTGGGGCTAAAATTGAAATAATAATGGGCTATGTGTTAAATAGCCAATTTCCCCCTTTTATTTTATATAAAATAGTTAAAGTAATTTTAAAAACAAATTAAAAGCACTGAAATAATTAATAATATATAAATATTAATATAAAAATACTGAAAATGACTTTATAATTATAAAATGTTTTTAATCGCAAAATATGTTATAATTGCAATTATATGCAATTTAGCCTTAAAATACCCAATAAATTTGTAAAAATATGCAAAAATCACCTTAATTATATTTTGGTGTAAATATGAGAATGGAAATAAATTATTCACAACAATGATAATTTTGAGAGCAATTACTGGATTTTGTACTGCTGAAATAGACAATAAACTAATTTTAAAATCTTAAAAATTAGGGAAAAATACCAAAACTCTTGGGCATGCTCATATATGCATACACATGCCATTTTGAAAGTATTTGAGTATATAAAAAATACCTAGGGAAAAATTGGGTATCAACAACTGCCCCTATTTACCCGAGAAAGATGAAAGAGTTGTCGGGTAAAGATATGATGGCCAATTTTGACCGAAAGAAACGATTTGAAAAGTTTTGACCGAGCTCTGGTTCCTGAGTTGCCTACATATCCCTGGTCTTACAAGAATCAGGCCATGTGTAGTTCAGATCCATTGACGGGATATGCCGATGGAGATTTTGAAAAGAACGGACACGATGTTTGGTTGAGAAAAGTGGTTGAAGTTTGA
Source organism: Nicotiana tabacum (assembly GCF_000715075.1). NCBI lineage: Eukaryota > Viridiplantae > Streptophyta > Magnoliopsida > Solanales > Solanaceae > Nicotiana > Nicotiana tabacum. The sequence continues at coordinate 151,772,722 of NC_134086.1, read as the reverse complement.
TAGGCTGCGGGAACTGGAGCGGGATCGCTCCTGCTGAGACAGCTGTTGATAGCCGGTGTACCTGCAAATGAATAATACCAACATACATTGTGCATAAATTTAAACGTGATGCAAGTTCCCATTGGACCATGAATGTTGTCTTTGGACGGTTAGGATGACGTCCGTAGACCATGACGTCCCGGGCTATGAAGAGCGTAAATAAAAATTTGCAGGCCATGAAATGATATTCTCGGTCCATGTAGATGATGCCTCCGAACTATGATGCCTTTGAATAATGATATGCAAAAGATAAAATGGGGTCCTCAGGCCATGACATGGCGTTCTCGGGCTATACAAATGGTGCCTCCGAACAATGATGCCTTTGGACAATTTGGCGATCTTTCAACCCATGAAATGCATAAGGTGGCAATCTTTCAGCCCATGAAATGTAGGATTTGGTGATATTTCAGCCGATGCAAGACGTAAATAAAAGGTGACGATATTTTAGCCATGCGAGAGAGATAAGGTGGCGATCTTTCAGCCGATGCAAAAAAATAAAGTGGCGATATTTCAGCCATGCAGGATGGAGACAGAGCTTAGTCTCGGAAGGTAGAAAGGTAGCCTTATGCAATGCAGGAAATACAGATGGAGGTAGAGCTTAACCTCGGAAGGCATAAAGGTAGCCTTATGCAAAATGCAGATGGAGACAGGGCTTAGTCTCGGAAGGTAGAAAGGTAGCCTTATGCAATGCAGAGAAATGCAGGATGGAGATAATGCTTAGTCTCGGAAGGTAGAAATGTAGCCTTATGAAAATGATGATGGAGGTATAGCTTAACCTCGGAAGGCAGAAAAGTAGCCTTATGCAGTGCAAGAATGTAAAAGGACGATTAGTAGTAAGATCTCTTAGCTGATAGCCGATTATGACAATATGACTGTTGGGGAGATTGTGTACGGATAGCAATTGCGGGCACATAATGGTTCTGAGAAGTTGCATTCTTGGGAAAGTGTGCGTACATAAATATACTTAACGATACTGCAAGTCGAGTGCTTGCATCCAAAGAAAAATTGTGAGTTCTGTAAGGGGAAAAGGTTAGTTCGTCTTCCCCGGGCTCTTGACGTTATGTGTCATCGGGGTAGCGTCGCTAAACAACAACAATTCGGATAATAGTTATGCATGATTTAGTAAATATAACGTAAGTATAAAATTAAAAATAGTTTTCTTTAGATGAACCGATGACTGCGACGTGGTTCCAGACATTGCAACCTCTTTCGCTCCGGAATTTTGAGGGTCCTCCTCAAAATTCTGCCCCAGTTTGCTGAGTGGACATTTCTAACGGCTATGCTGAATGACTAAAAAAAACATCTTCGGAATTTTGAGGGACCTCCTCAAAATTCTGCCCCAGTTTACTGGGTTGGCGCTTCTGGTGATGCATAGACTAAAATCAACTTCGGAATTTTGAGGGTCCTTCTCAAAATTTTGCCCCAGTTCCAATAGCAGGGGAAAATGGAATTTTTATTAAATTGTGACCGAACCCATAGGGCTGCCTACGTATCCCCTCTTAAATGGGAATTAGGTCAGGCGTAGTTCAAATTACATCATAGAGGGAATCATAAGTGGTTACACATAATATCGTTTTACTGCATCTGAATTGATCGGCTTTGTCCAGACTTCTCCGTCCATTTCTGCAAGAATAAGGGCTCCTCCAGTTAGAACCAGGTGAACCATATACGGACCCTGCCAATTGGGAGAGAACTTACCCTTGGCTTCATCTTGATGTGGGAATATTTTCTTCAACACCAGCTGCCCCAGTGTAAACTTCCTTAGTTTAACTCTTTTGTTGAAGGCTCTAGACATTCTGTTCTGATACAACTGACCGTGACAAACTGCATTCATCATTTTCCCATCTATAAGGGCTAACTGCTCGTAGCGACTGTCGCACCTCCTTTTTGCCGCGCCCGCTGGAGCGCGTGGGGAGTTTTCTCCAATTAAAGGACAGTCGAAACGAGATTTGTTTATTTGTTTCAGAGTCGCCACCTGGGAATTTTGAGGCGTTCCAAGTCACCAATTATAATCCCTGAATCGAGGAGAACATGACTCTGTTTATTTTTCTGCGAACCAGAAATCCTGAGTAAGGAATTCTGTTAATCCGGAAGAAGGTGTTAGACATTTCCGAATTCCGTGGTTCAAGCACGGTCGCTTAACTGTTTTTTATTAATGGCTTAATTATCTTGATTTTATTAAATACTTTTTGTTACGTGATTTTTCTACCGCTTTTACTTATCGTGATTAAGGACCCTTCTTTGAATCGAATTACGCGTACGTATATTCGTGTTACAAATTTAAAAATGCGGAATTGTGTCACGCGTACGTGTACACAATAATTTTTGATAATATATTAAGCAATCATTTTTCCGAGATTGTGTTGAATCAAGAATATTTATTTTTCTTGAATAGTGAACCGTACATCTCGGGTTTTTATGAAATTGTATTTAACGCCTTTGGATAAATCCTTTTATTAAATATTCATTCGAAATTGCGCGTACGCATAATCCGAATTTTTTGCTTTTAAAAATATAATCAAGGTACGCGAACGTATCCCTAATTGCGCAAAAATATTTGCAATGATATTAAGGATTTTTCCACAAATTATTCATTATATCCATACATTTTTATGTGAAAATCATGATAAATTCCCATTTAAGGTTTCAAAGAATTTACAATATTAAATGTTGAACGTTGATTATATTTTCCGAATATAAATAATTCATTCCAACTGTTCAAATTCAAAGGACATAATAAGAATATGATTAATACTATCTTTAAAAAAAACAAATATGACATAGATATATATATACATGCCAAAGAATAAATGGCATATGAAACTGAAAATAAATGATTCATAAAGGAAGGAAATATTTTCCGAGAATTTTCATTGTTTACTTAATGCAAATTCTATTTCTAATTATCAATGATGTAAAGTGTGGCAATTTATGCTTGTACATCTCTTTTCATTCTCATACACTCACTTTTAGTCTAATAGGCCTAATTATTTGGTCACTTTGTTTTATGAAAGTAGATAAGCATCGAATTTGTAGAAAAGGAATTATTATGCAAGTTAATTCAACAAAGTTACATTACATGCAACCCAACTATTTGGCGTAAACATTCATAACGTTCTATCATCATGACGAGCTATACCAACTTACTTTACTCATATGATTATACCTGTCATCATACCATATAATAACTTATACCAATCTAAACAAAATCATACTTATTACAAGATATTCTACTAATGTAACTTCTTTATCTTTGCATTTAGCTAATGGTATTATGGGATGTAATCAATGGTCCATTTTTATGCCTTACTCCCTGTCTTGACAATTTATTAAACTAATGAGATAATGAACTAATATTATTACAAACCTTTATACAAACTTTCAAAGTAAGACAATTAGCTCATAGCTATCAAATTGAATTTACTACTAATTAACTAACATGAAACAAAAATGAAATTTAAATTGATGAACTTGGACAAATAAAAATAGACTTTCAGTTCAAGCTTCATTGACGAGTCATGTTGAATCTCTTTCCAACTTAAAATTTAAAAGATATATACCTGAAAATGGAGGTAGAAGAAGTAAGTTTCAGCAGTTACAGCAGTAACACACTCAGCCAAATATCAGTATTCCCACAGATTTGAACAATAATAAGACCCGAAGAAAATAGATGCACAGTATAGTATTTTGAAAGACACTTCAAATTTTAACTGAACAGTGGAATCACACAAAGTTGAACAGATTCAACACAAGAACAACATTTCAGATTTCAGCTTTTCTTCAGTTACAAATTCAGTTTGTTTCTGATTTTCTGTTTCTGCTGCTGTATCTGTGTGTGAGTGTATATGTGAGTGTTCTATTTTCTGTTTCCTTTCTTTAAAATCTCAGCCCTCAAAATCTCTTAAAGATTCTCTCTTAAAAATTCTCTCTGCCTTTCTTTTTCTTTCTTAAAATCTTCCCTCTGAAAAATTCTGCCCTTAGAAATTCTCTCTGAAAATTTTGTTTCTCTTTTTTTCTTAAAATTTTATCTCTGAAAAATTCTGCCCTCTTTAACTGTCTGACCAGCTCCTGTATTTATACAGGGCTGGTCCTAGGCAATTTAAGTGCTTCTTGGACCCCCTTCTTCTTTTTAAAAACAGAAAATCCCATTATGTAAAACCTTTTCCCTGATTTTCAGCAGCCCATTATCCCTTGTTCCCCATTAGTATTATTAACTAATAGCAACTAACATTACATTATAATATACTAGTACTAGTATCTGTTTTTTACTGCTCATTCCCAGAAGTGCCCCTGAAATCCTGATGTTATTACTTGAAAAATCAGAACCCACTGTAAAACAGATTCTACAATCTGTATAGACTTAACTATCTTTCTGATTTACAGCTATAACCAATCCTATGATTTTGAAACAGTATATTACATCTCTAATGGTTGATTGACAAAAACTGAATTAAAACAGGGAATTATCAACTGAATAAAAACAAACTTAACATTGTACAGAACATGCAGGATTCTTTCAACTGGAATTCAAAACTGAATTAAAAGCAAACAAATACAGGAGCATTGTCAATATACTGACAATGTCCCGTTTAGAAAACAACAATACAACATACATTTGAATTCACTAATTCATAAACAAACATGATTTAATTGATGAATACTAATCAATTGACTATTTACAACATTTGTCAATAATTAGTCCAAACAATAGAAACAGACTGTTTCAGTCAACATTTTCAGAAATGAAAAATTCGTAATATAACTAATCGACGAACTTAATCGAGTCGATTACACACATTGTAAACAATCACAATCAATAGAAACAATTCACATTCTGATCAAGTAGATAGGTAAGAAACAGTAATGACAGAATTAATCAAAACACAAATATAAAAAATTAACAAGCTATTAATACAGACAACAATATACGTAGAATACACAAAATAAATAGAAAAATACCTCTGAATTTTAATTTTATTCCGACTCGAACTCAACTTGGATTTCGAATTTTTTGTTTGAAATCAAACTGACTTTAGTCGAAGTATTTTCCACTGAAAATACTTCGACTAAGGTCGATTAAACCTCAATCTTCATCATAATCTGAACCAAATCCGGAAGTTTGGTATTTTTAGGGTTCTTAAAAACTTGATTTGGGATTTAACCATTTCTGGTCAGATTCGAGAAGAACCAAACATGACACAATGGTGAGGGTAGCCTAGGGGTCATTTGGTGTTAGTTTAAAACGGATCTGAGTTCGTCCTTGTTTGGTCTGAATCTTCAAAAGAAGATTCGAGAAGCTCGGAACTGATTCGAGCCAAACAACCAATAGATCCATACTCAGGATGACTAGGGGAAGCTATGGTGTTAACTACGTGTTGTTTGGTTTAGGTCTGAACTTGGCTCGAATCTTCAAATGAAGATTCGAGAACCTTCAGGAGGATTCGAGCCCAACGGCTAACGATACTGCAAGTCGAGTGCTTGCATCCAAAGAAAAATTGTGAGTTCTGTAAGGGGAAAAGGTTAGTTCGTCTTCCCCGGGCTCTTGACGTTATGTGTCATCGGGGTAGCGTCGCTAAACAACAACAATTCGGATAATAGTTATGCATGATTTAGTAAATATAACGTAAGTATAAAATTAAAAATAGTTTTCTTTAGATGAACCGATGACTGCGACGTGGTTCCAGACATTGCAACCTCTTTCGCTCCGGAATTTTGAGGGTCCTCCTCAAAATTCTGCCCCAGTTTGCTGAGTGGACATTTCTAACGGCTATGCTGAATGACGAAAAAAAACATCTTCGGAATTTTGAGGGACCTCCTCAAAATTCTGCCCCAGTTTACTGGGTTGGCGCTTCTGGTGATGCATAGACTAAAATCAACTTCGGAATTTTGAGGGTCCTTCTCAAAATTTTGCCCCAGTTCCAATAGCAGGGAAAATGGAATTTTTATTAAATTGTGACCGAACCCATAGGGCTGCCTACGTATCCCCTCTTAAATGGGAATTAGGTCAGGCGTAGTTCAAATTACATCATAGAGGGAATCATAAGTGGTTACACATAATATCGTTTTACTGCATCTGAATTGATCGGCTTTGTCCAGACTTCTCCGTCCATTTCTGCAAGAATAAGGGCTCCTCCAGTTAGAACCAGGTGAACCATATACGGACCCTGCCAATTGGGAGAGAACTTACCCTTGGCTTCATCTTGATGTGGGAATATTTTCTTCAACACCAGCTGCCCCAGTGTAAACTTCCTTAGTTTAACTCTTTTGTTGAAGGCTCTGGACATTCTGTTCTGATACAACTGACCGTGACAAACTGCATTCATCATTTTCCCATCTATAAGGGCTAACTGCTCGTAGCGACTGTCGCACCTCCTTTTTGCCGCGCCCGCTGGAGCGCGTGGGGAGTTTTCTCCAATTAAAGGACAGTCGAAACGAGATTTGTTTATTTGTTTCAGAGTCGCCACCTGGGAATTTTGAGGCGTTCCAAGTCACCAATTATAATCCCTGAATCGAGGAGAACATGACTCTGTTTATTTTTCTGCGAACCAGAAATCCTGAGTAAGGAATTCTGTTAATCCGGAAGAAGGTGTTAGACATTTCCGAATTCCGTGGTTCAAGCACAGTCGCTTAACTGTTTTTTATTAATGGCTTAATTATCTTGATTTTATTAAATACTTTTTGTTACGTGATTTTTCTACCGCTTTTACTTATCGTGATTAAGGACCCTTCTTTGAATCGAATTACGCGTACGTATATTCGTGTTACAAATTTAAAAATGCGGAATTGTGTCACGCGTACGTGTACACAATAATTTTTGATAATATATTAAGCAATCATTTTTCCGAGATTGTGTTGAATCAAGAATATTTATTTTTATTGAATAGTGAACCGTACATCACGGGTTTTTATGAAATTGTATTTAACGCCTTTGGATAAATCCTTTTATTAAATATTCATTCGAAATTGCGCGTACGCATAATCCGAATTTTTTGCTTTTAAAAATATAATCAAGGTACGCGAACGTATCCCTAATTGCGCAAAAATATTTGCAATGATATTAAGGATTTTTCCACAAATTATTCATTATATCCATACATTTTTATGTGAAAATCATGATAAATTCCCATTTAAGGTTTCAAAGAATTTACAATATTAAATGTTGAACGTTGATTATATTTTCCGAATATAAATAATTCATTCCAACTGTTCAAATTCAAAGGACATAATAAGAATATGTTGACCGTTGATTATATTTTCCGAATATAAATAATTCATTCCAACTGTTCAAATTCAAAGGACATAATAAGAATATGATTAATACTATCTTTAAAAAAAACAAATATGACATAGATATATATATACATGCCAAAGAATAAATGGCATATGAAACTGAAAATAAATGATTCATAAAGGAAGGAAATATTTTCCGAGAATTTTCATTGTTTACTTAATGCAAATTCTATTTCTAATTATCAATGATGTAAAGTGTGGCAATTTATGCTTGTACATCTCTTTTCATTCTCATACACTCACTTTTAGTCTAATAGGCCTAATTATTTGGTCACTTTGTTTTATGAAAGTAGATAAGCATCGAATTTGTAGAAAAGGAATTATTATGCAAGTTAATTCAACAAAGTTACATTACATGCAACCCAACTATTTGGCGTAAACATTCATAACGTTCTATCATCATGACGAGCTATACCAACTTACTTTACTCATATGATTATACCTGTCATCATACCATATAATAACTTATACCAATCTAAACAAAATCATACTTATTACAAGATATTCTACTAATGTAACTTCTTTATCTTTGCATTTAGCTAATGGTATTATGGGATGTAATCAATGGTCCATTTTTATGCCTTACTCCCTGTCTTGACAATTTATTAAACTAATGAGATAATGAACTAATATTATTACAAACCTTTATACAAACTTTCAAAGTAAGACAATTAGCTCATAGCTATCAAATTGAATTTACTACTAATTAACTAACATGAAACAAAAATGAAATTTAAATTGATGAACTTGGACAAATAAAAATAGACTTTCAGTTCAAGCTTCATTGACGAGTCATGTTGAATCTCTTTCCAACTTAAAATTTAAAAGATATATACCTGAAAATGGAGGTAGAAGAAGTAAGTTTCAGCAGTTACAGCAGTAACACACTCAGCCAAATATCAGTATTCCCACAGATTTGAACAATAATAAGACCCGAAGAAAATAGATGCACAGTATAGTATTTTGAAAGACACTTCAAATTTTAACTGAACAGTGGAATCACACAAAGTTGAACAGATTCAACACAAGAACAACATTTCAGATTTCAGCTTTTCTTCAGTTACAAATTCAGTTTGTTTCTGATTTTCTGTTTCTGCTGCTGTATCTGTGTGTGAGTGTATATGTGAGTGTTCTATTTTCTGTTTCCTTTCTTTAAAATCTCAGCCCTCAAAATCTCTTAAAGATTCTCTCTTAAAAATTCTCTCTGCCTTTCTTTTTCTTTCTTAAAATCTTCCCTCTGAAAAATTCTGCCCTTAGAAATTCTCTCTGAAAATTTTGTTTCTCTTTTTTTCTTAAAATTTTATCTCTGAAAAATTCTGCCCTCTTTAACTGTCTGACCAGCTCCTGTATTTATACAGGGCTGGTCCTAGGCAATTTAAGTGCTTCTTGGACCCCCTTCTTCTTTTTAAAAACAGAAAATCCCATTATGTAAAACCTTTTCCCTGATTTTCAGCAGCCCATTATCCCTTGTTCCCCATTAGTATTATTAACTAATAGCAACTAACATTACATTATAATATACTAGTACTAGTATCTGTTTTTTACTGCTCATTCCCAGAAGTGCCCCTGAAATCCTGATGTTATTACTTGAAAAATCAGAACCCACTGTAAAACAGATTCTACAATCTGTATAGACTTAACTATCTTTCTGATTTACAGCTATAACCAATCCTATGATTTTGAAACAGTATATTACATCTCTAATGGTTGATTGACAAAAACTGAATTAAAACAGGGAATTATCAACTGAATAAAAACAAACTTAACATTGTACAGAACATGCAGGATTCTTTCAACTGGAATTCAAAACTGAATTAAAAGCAAACAAATACAGGAGCATTGTCAATATACTGACAATGTCCCGTTTAGAAAACAACAATACAACATACATTTGAATTCACTAATTCATAAACAAACATGATTTAATTGATGAATACTAATCAATTGACTATTTACAACATTTGTCAATAATTAGTCCAAACAATAGAAACAGACTGTTTCAGTCAACATTTTCAGAAATGAAAAATTCGTAATATAACTAATCGACGAACTTAATCGAGTCGATTACACACATTGTAAACAATCACAATCAATAGAAACAATTCACATTCTGATCAAGTAGATAGGTAAGAAACAGTAATGACAGAATTAATCAAAACACAAATATAAAAAATTAACAAGCTATTAATACAGACAACAATATACGTAGAATACACAAAATAAATAGAAAAATACCTCTGAATTTTAATTTTATTCCGACTCGAACTCAACTTGGATTTCGAATTTTTTGTTTGAAATCAAACTTACTTTAGTCGAAGTATTTTCCACTGAAAATACTTCGACTAAGGTCGATTAAACCTCAATCTTCATCATAATCTGAACCAAATCCGGAAGTTTGGTATTTTTAGGGTTCTTAAAAACTTGATTTGGGATTTAACCATTTCTGGTCAGATTCGAGAAGAACCAAACATGACACAATGGTGAGGGTAGCCTAGGGGTCATTTGGTGTTAGTTTAAAACGGATCTGAGTTCGTCCTTGTTTGGTCTGAATCTTCAAAAGAAGATTCGAGAAGCTCGGAACTGATTCGAGCCAAACAACCAATAGATCCATACTCAGGATGACTAGGGGAAGCTATGGTGTTAACTACGTGTTGTTTGGTTTAGGTCTGAACTTGGCTCGAATCTTCAAATGAAGATTCGAGAACCTTCAGGAGGATTCGAGCCCAACGGCTAACATATTTGGATAGAGGAGGCTCAGGGGATTCTATGGTGTTATTTTGGTGACCGGCGGCGTTGATGCCGCCGGGTTTCAGGCGGTGGAATCCTAGGGCGGCTAGGGTTAGGAGTGGGGGTTTGGGGGACGATGATCAACAGTGTAGGAGGGGGGGTGTTCAGTTAGGGGCTGGGTAAGGCTTGGGGACTTATATAGGGGTGGGGTGGATTGATGTTATCCGTCCGATCAAGTAAGATGAAAGGCCAGGATTAATCCACTAATCCGAACGACGTCGTTTGGTCTAAGTTCAGGGTCGGCCTGTATCGGGTCCAAGTGTCGGGTTATAGGTTTCGGGTAAGGGTAGGAGATCTCGTCCGTTGATTGGATTTGATCGAACGGTCCATGCTGAACCGCGACTAAACGCTGTCGTATTGATTCTTTTCGGACTGGACTGGACCTGGGCTAAAAGGGGGTAATTTGGTTTGGGCTGTTGGGGTAATTAATTCACTTGGGCCTGGATTTTAATCCAGGTCCAATATTCTTTCACAATTACATATATTTTCTAATAAAAAAAATCCTAATAAAAATTATAAAACAATTTTTTAACCTTACACCAAAAATATTAATTACTTCATAACAATTATTTAACACATAGTCAAAACATCAATCACACAATGAAACATTAAAATTAGAACAAACGCATATTTTTGTGATTTTATTTAAATTATCTCTTAAATGCATAATTAAATCCTATATGCATGCAATATGTATTTTATTTTATTTTTTGATTTATTTTGACAAAATAAACATTTACGGACATAACATAAACATTTAACACCACGCAAATTCAAAAATTACACAGTAAAACAAATTTATTTTATTTTTTGATTTATTTTTGGAGTAGTTTTCGTTAAAGCAAAAATCACGTGCTCACAGCTGCCCCTCTTTGTGCGGAAACTCGAAGAGTTTTCGTGCAAAGATAAAGTGAGCGGATACGAGCGATTTTTGCCCGTTCGAATACTCCGTGGGAAGCATTTTTAGAAAGATTTGACCGAACCTCTGCTTCAAAGGTTTCCTACATATCCTTAGCTATAAAGGAATCAGGTCAGTGTAGTTCAGGAATTTTGGGGTAGCTGGGACTACCGTGGGATTGTGATGTTACTGCTGCTTCGTGCTGTTTTTACTGCTTGCTGACCTCCTTATTACACCTTACTTTAAAGGAAATACAAAATTAAACTAGACTATGGTACATGAATTATAAAATCTTATCTAAATCATGCCCTTGCGTTTCTTGTTGTCTTGATATCTTGGTGACTCTTGAGCATTTGGCTTATTCCGTATTCCTCTTGGAACTCTTGTTGTTTCTTGCTGGGGATTCTGTTGGACTCCTCTGCTTTATTGATTCTAAGTGTGCTCCTTTCTCACATGAGTGGGCTTTTGGTTTCAACACTTCAATTGCATTCCCTCGTTCTTCAGGTGGGTGCCTTGACTGCTTCTTTTCTTTCTTCATCCTCATTTTCCAGGTGGACGCCTGACTTCTTTAATTCTTTATCCTCATTCTCCAGGTGGATGCCTGATTTCTTCAATTCTTTATCCTCATTCTCCAGGTGGACGCCTGATTTCTCCAATCTTTTTATCCTCATTCTCCAGGTGGACGCCTGACTCGTTAAATTTTCATCCTCATTCTCTAGGTGGACGCCTGATTTCTTCAATTCTTTGTCCTCATTCTCCAGGTGGACGCCTGACTTCTTCTTTTTCTTTATCCTCATTCTCCAGGTGGACGCCTGAATTCTTCTTTTCTCATCCTCATTCTCCAGGTGGACGCCTGACTTCTTCTTTAATTCTTTGTCCTCATTCTCCAGGTGGACGCCTGACTTCTTTTTTTTCTTTATCCTCATTCTCCAGGTGGACGCCTGATTTCTTCAATTCTTTGTCCTCATTCTCCAGGTGGACGCCTGACTTCTTCTTTTTCTTTATCCTCATTCTCCAGGTGGACGCCTGATTTCTTCAATTCTTTGTCCTCATTCTCCAGGTGGACGCCTGATTTCTTCTTTTTCTCATCCTCATTCTCCAGGTGGACGCCTGACTTTTCAATTCTTTACCAGGTATTTCCTGACACAAATATTGTATTTGCCCCTGTTTTTAAATCAAAAGAAAACTTCGTTAGTTTAAAGCAGGGTGGTTGGCTGTGGTATTCTTGCAGATGGTGATGTTTCTCTTCGTCTCTCTTTATTGCCTTGGAATGATTGAAAAAAACTGTTTTGTCTTTGTAATTGATCCTTGACTATAGGATTCTCCTCTGTGTGTTTTCCTTCAAAACCTTTCAACTGTAATCATGTGCCTCTTTTGACTTTGATGATCCACTTTTGATTTCATCTTTCTTACACCCGTATTTTATCTCCCACCTTTCGTGGCTGTATTTTGTAACCTTGAATCTTGGTAGTATACCTTGACATTCCTTCTTATTTGTTTGGAATAAAACTTATCTCAAAACTTGGAGAAAGTAAGAATATTAGTAACGAAATACGCTGATTTCGACAATTATAGAATGAAAAGAAAAATCCAATTTTTGGATGACTGTTGGAAAAGGAATAAAGGACTTATCTGATTGGAATTACCGGCACCAATGATCAGGGTATGCATTTCGGATTAATCAACCCAGTCTTTTAATCAATCTCCTCTCAATTGTCTCAAGGAGTTTTCACCGATAAATTTGTCTCGTTTTTCACTTCTTCACTTCCTTTTCGCCTTATGGTGCCTGCGAAGGTTTTCACCAATAAGACTCTCTCATTTTATTTTTCTCTCAACTTCTGTCGCCTTATGGTGCCCGTGTGGGTTTTCACCTATAAGACTCTCTCATTTTTACTTCCTTTCCTTGTTTGTACCAGAGTGTTATGAACCACTTTATTTGCTTGCCTCAACATTTTTCTAAGATTGATCGAAAGGTCTTTTTTAGTATAGGGTTAGAAATGAAAAAGGTATTAAAAGCTAAATAGCTTTGGTATGGGTTTAAGATTACAACTCTTGGAATCTTTTCTTATTTCCAATACAATTCCTGCCCCAATTTCTTGATTGGGGTCTCTTAATATTTCTTTTCTGTGCACATTGTGCATGTTGTGCACCCTATGACCGAGCCGTGAGGCGCCTACGTATCCTTCTTTGAGGAATCAGGTCAAACGTAGTTCACTACATAATAGTGAAGATTTTGATTTTTTTATTTTTTATTTTATTGATTCCAAGAGAGGGTAGGAAAGAAACAAGTATGGCTCAAAGGGGAAGCAAATGGTATAGTGTTTGGATAGCAGAATAAATTGCCTTTGTCATTTCAATCTTCGAAATAGTGCTAAATACAAACATTCAAAAAGTTATGCATAATATCTCTTTACCGCGTCAGAATTGATTGCCATCTCTATGCATTTGCCTTCAATAGCTGTTAAACATAGTGCACCATTCGATAATACTTTGGTCACAATGAATGGTCCTTGCCAATTCGGAGCAAATTTGCCTTTTGCTTCAACCTGATGTGGAAGAATGCGTTTCAGCACATGCTGACCTACTTCAAACTTCCGGGGACGCACCTTTTTGTTATATGCTCTTTCTATTCTTCTTTGATATAATTGACCATGGCATACTGCGGTCAATCGTTTTTCGTCAATCAAGTTTAACTGTTCTAGATGGGTTTTTACCCATTCATCATCATCAATCTTTGCTTCGGCGATGATCCGAAGGGAAGGAATCTCAATTTCTGCAGGAATTACTGCTTCAGTGCCGTATACCAACAAATAAGGAGTTGCTCCTACTGAAGTGCGAACGGTAGTGCGGTATCCTAATAAAGCAAATGGTAATTTTTCATGCCATTGTTTTGAGCCTTCTACCATTTTCCGCAGTATCTTCTTTATGTTTTTGTTGGCTGCTTCTACTGCTCCATTCGCCTTGGGCCGATATGGGGTAGAGTTACGATGTGTAATCTTAAACTGTTGACATACTTCTTTCATTAAGTTGCTGTTAAGATTAGCAACGTTATCTGTGATGATCACCTTTGGGATTCCGAATCGACATATGATATTTGAGTGGACAAAATCGACCACAGCTTTCTTGGTCACTGATTTGAATGTCTTGGCCTCAACCCATTTGGTAAAATAATCAATAGCTACCAGAATGAATCTGTGTCCATTGGATGCTGCCGGTTCAATTGGTCCAATCACATCCATGCCCCAAGCAACGAAAGGCCATGGTGCCGACATTGTGTGCAACTCGGATGGTGGAGAATGAATCAAATCTCCGTGTATTTGGCATTGATGACACTTGCGTACAAAACTGATACAATCTCGCTCCATGGTAAGCCAGTAGTAACCGGCTCGGAGGATTTTCTTTGCCAACACATATCCACTCATGTGGGGTCCGCAAACTCCTGAATGTACTTCAGACATGACAGTTGCAGCTTGTCTGGCATCTATGCATCTTAATAATCCAAGATCTGGTGTTCTTTTATACAAAACTCCTCCGCTTAAGAAGAATCCATTTGCCAATCGCCTAATGGTCCTCTTTTGATCTCCTGTGGCTTGTGCGGGATATATACCCATCCTGATATACTCTTTGATGTCGTGGAACCATGGTTCTCCATCAAATTCTTCTTCCACCATATTGCAATAAGCGTGCTGATTGTGGATTTGAATATGTATTGGATCTACATAAGCCTTGTCTGGATGGTGCAACATTGATGCTAGGGTAGCCAGTGCATCGGCAACCTCATTATGGATTCTTGGAATATGTTGGAAATCCACTGATTGAAACCGCTGACAAAGATCATGTAAACATTGTCGGTATGGTATGAGCTTCAAGTCTCGGGTTTCCCATTCTCCTTGAATTTGATGTACCAAAAGATCCGAATCTCCCATGACTAAGATTTCTCGGATACCCATGTCTGCAGCTAGCCTTAACCCCAAAATGCAAGCTTCATATTCAGCCATATTATTGGTACAATAAAATCGCAATTGAGCCGTAACAGGATAGTGATGCCCTGTTTCAGAAATGATTACAGCTCCTATTCCGACTCCTTTCATATTGGCGGCTCCATCAAAGAAAAGTTTCCAACCAGGTTTTTCAATTTGTTCCACCTCGTCGATGTGCATTATTTCTTCATCAGGAAAATAAGTCTTCAACGGCTCATATTCCTCATCGACCGGGTTTTCGGCTAAATGATCGGCCAGTGCTTGAGCCTTCATTGCAGTTCGAGTCACATAGATGATGTCGAATTTTGTGAGCAATATCTGCCACTTTGCAAGTCTTCCTGTTGGCATAGGCTTTTGAAAAATGTATTTCAATGGATCCAACCGAGAAATGAGGTAAGTAGTGTAGGATGACAAATAGTGTTTTAATTTTTGAGCTACCCATGTTAGGGCGCAACATGTCTTTTCCAGATGAGTATACTTAACCTCATAAGTTGTGAACTTCTTGCTAAGGTAGTAGATGGCCTGTTCTTTTCTTCCCGTGAGGTCATGTTGCCCCAATACACAACCAAATGAATTCTCCAAGACCGTTTAGTAAAGAATCAAAGGTCTTCCTAGCTCTGGCGGGACCAACACGGGTGGTTTCGACAAGTATCCTTTTATCTTATCGAACGCTTCTTGACACTCATCAGTCCATTTGACCGCAGCATCCTTTTTTAACAATTTAAAAATTGGCTCGCAGGTTGTTGTGAGCTGAGCAATAAACCTGCTAATATAATTTAACCTTCCCAACAAACTCATTACTTCAGTTTTGTTTCTTGGGGGTGGTAGTTCTTGGATGGCTTTGATCTTTGATGGGTCTAGCTCGATGCCTCGTCGACTGACTATGAATCCCAATAACTTTCCAGATGGAACTCTAAATGCACACTTGGCAGGGTTAAGCTTGAGGTTGTACCTGCGAAGTCTTAAGAAGAACTTCCTCAAATCCCCAACGTGGTTGGCCTGATGTTTTGATTTTATGATCACATCGTCCACGTATACCTCAATCTCCTTGTGTATCATATCATGAAACACTGTGGTCATTGCTCTCATATAGGTTGCTCCGGTGTTCTTTAAACCGAATGGCATTACCCGGTAGCAATAAGTTCCCCATGGTGTGATGAATGCCGTCTTTTCTGCATCTTCTTCATCCATTAGAATTTGATGATATCCGGCATAACAATCCACGAAAGACCCTATATCATGCTTGGCACAATTGTCGATCAAAATATGGATATTGGGTAATGGGAAATTATCCTTTGGACTTGCTTTGTTGAGATTGCGATAGTCGACGCATACTCTAATTTTGCCGTCTTTCTTCGGCACAGGAACGACATTAGCTAACCAAATAGGATATCGAGTGACTCGAATGACCTTTGCTTCCAATTGTTTGGTGATTTCTTCCTTAATTCTCATACTCATATCAGGCTTGAATTTTCTCAGCCTCTACTTGACAGGAGGCACCGTTGGATCGGTGGGTAATTTGTGGACCACTAAATCAGTGCTCAAGCCCGGCATGTCGTCATACGACCATGCAAAAACATCTTTGAATTCTATGAGTGTTTTAATTAACTCTTCTCGGATCTTTGGTTCGAGATGGACACTTATTTTAGTTTCTCGGATATTACTCGTGTCCCCTATATTGATGTCCTCGGTATCACTCAAGTTAGGTTTGATTTTTTCCTCAAAGTGAATTAACTCTTTACTAATCTCTTCAAAACCCTCATCTTCATCATATTCTGAGTCATAATCACAATATGTTTCTTGAATTATTACTTCAGAACCAGATTGATTTTTAAGACTGGGCTGAAGATTCCTCATGCATGCCATATCACTAGAGCCAGCGTAAAAAGAACTGTATAGAAAAGAAGAAAAAGAAAAGAAAGCTATTAGGAATGATAATAAAAAGGAAACTGCTTTTTATTGGATAATGAAAGATAACAAGGTTTTGCACACTTCAAACCAACTGTAAGATAAACTTTGGGATTACAACCTTGAAATACCCCAAACAAACTGAAAGAAAATCAAAATAAACTACCAAGACTCCTTTCGAATTGGGAGAGGAGTGGCTTTCCAATTATTGAGCTTTGTTTCTGGTCCAACGAATTGAACTTCTGCGTTGCTACACCCTTGTCCGCCTTCCATCATATTTACATCACTAAACAATTTCTCGAACCTTTCAATTAATTCCTCCTCAGGATTGACCTGGGATTTAGGAATTGTTGTTATCGGGCAATTTTTAGTACCGGTCTTGACAAAAGACTTCGACAGCTGTGGTACTGGTTTTGGAAGAACCCATGCTTGGTGTTTCAACTTCCTGGCTCTTATCACGTCATTGGTGGTAGGTGTGAACCCTAAACCGAATGTTCCCCAGTTCTCGGGGAGAGATACTGGTTGTACAATTCCTTGCAAAGATAAGCCCAGACCTTTGCCGGGTATAAAGCCATTCTTCAGCATTTCATAAGCTACCATGACTGATGCAGAGGATACCTTTGGATTCGCAAGGTATTTTCCTTCTGGAATTTTCTCTACCGTCACCGTGTCGGACACTTGGTATACCCATGGTCCTTGGTCAATTTCTGCTCCCTCGACTGGTACAATGGTGTTGTTGTGAGCATTTAAATTTTCTTCTCCATGCACGACTATTTCTTGATGGTCCCATTCAAACTTGACAACCTGATGTAATGTTGACGGGACTGCTTTAGCAGCATGGATCCATGGTCGACCCAACAACAAGTTGTAAGAAACATTCATGTCCAACACTTGGAATTCTATTGTGAATTCAACTGGCCCTATAGTTAGTTCCAACACTATGTCGCCAAATGAATCTCTGCTTCCCCCGTCAAATCCTCGTACGCAGATGCTATTTTTCTGGATCCTCTCCTCTTTAATTTTTAATTTGTTTAAAGTGGAGAGAGGGCATATGTTTGCACTGGACCCATTGTCGACTAATACACGGGTTACTACGGAGTTTTCACATTTCACGGTGAGGTAAAGAGCTCTGTTGTGCTCGGTACCTTCCACAGGTAATTCATCATCAGCAAATGTAATCCTGTTTGTCTCAAAGATTCTGTTGGCTATTTTGCCTAAATGATTTACAGAGATCTTTTCAGGAACATGAGCTTCATTCAGGATTTTCATCAACGCCAGACGGTGTTCCTCTGAATGGATTAGTAATGACAACAATGAAATCTGAGCGGGGGTCTTCTTTAATTGATCCACAACAGAATAATCATGGAGCTTCATTTTTCTTAAAAACTCCTCCGCCTCTTCTTCCGTCACAGCTTTCTTTGTTGGTATTGGATTGTTTTTAGTTTTTCTCAGCTCTTCGGGAGTAAAACATCTTCCCGAACGAGTCAAGCCTTGTACCTCACACACTTCTTCCTTGATTTCTTTGCCCTTGTACATTACGGTCACCCGTTCATAGTTCCATGGGATGGTTTTGTTGTTGATGATTGGCAGCTGGATTACAAGTGCAATAATAACCCGATCTGTACGTGCTCCTTCCATGAATACAACAGGTTTGTTAGCAACCCCTGGTACTATCACTTTTGGCCTTTCTTGTTTTGCGACAACTTTATTCGATGACCCCTCATCGACTATCATAGACGGTTCATCACCACTTTTTTCTGTTTAAACACCTGCTTCTCTTCCATTAGCTGCTTATCTGGCTTGGTTTCATGAGACTTGATCATCATGACAGTTTGTGACGGCTTCTTTGTCTCCCCATCAGCTTGTATGATTTCTATCATATTAGCCTCTTGATGGGCTGGCATCGGATTTCTATTGATATTCGGAGCTTCGGGGGTTTGAACCTCGATTTTATTAGTATCAATCAGCTCTTGTATTGCATTTTTCAAATGCCAACATTTCTCCGTATCATGGCCTGGTGTACCGGAGCAATATTCACAGCTAATGGTGTAATCCAGATTCTTTGGTGGAGGATTGGGTAGCTTGGATTGTATTGGTCTCAACATGTCTAACTGTCTCAGCCTGTGGAACAGACTAGTGTAAGACTCTCCCAATGGAGTGTAAGTTTTCTTTTTCTGTTCCCTTTCTCCCCTGAATGCTGGCCTAGGCCTGAAACCTGGTCCGGGATAAGCTCGGGGGTAGGTATTTGGTGTGACAGGAGCACGCCAATTGGTGTGAACAGGTGGCTGATTGTATGCTTGAGCGTGGTTAATGGCGAAATGAGGCTCTGAAGGGTGATAGTAATGTTGGGATGAATCATGGTGGTAAGCTTCTTGGCGAGGTCGTTGCTGATTATAGTAAAGCGGTGAACCCCTGGGTCCTGGCCAAATTCCTGAATCAACTACGGTTGCTTCCTCCCTTTTCTTTCTTCCGATTCCTCCTACCCCGCCTTGAATAGCTTGAGTAGTTGCCTTAATTGCTGAATAGCTCATAATTTTATTTGTCTTGAGGCCTTCTTCCACCATACCTCCCATCTTCACTACCTCGTTGAATGATTTTCCAACCGCTGAAACCAAGTGGGCGTAGTAAGTTGGTTCCAAGGCTTGGAGGAAGTAGTCTACCATTTCGCTCTCCTTCATAGGAGGATCCACTCTTGCTGCCTGTTCTCTCCACCGAAAACCATACTCTCTGAAACTTTCATTGTGTTTCTTCTCAAATTTGGTCAAAGATAATCGATCTGGGATGATCTCCAGATTGTATTGGAAATGGTATGCGAATGCCTGTGCCAGGTCATCCTAGGTGTACCATCTTCCATGGTCTTGGTGTGTATACCACTCCAAAGCTGATCCGCTTAGACTTTGACTGAAGTAAGCCATCAATAATTCATCCTTTCCCCCAGCTCCTCGCATCTTGCTACAGAAACCCCTTAAGTGGGCTACTGGGTCGCCGTGCCCGCTGTATAGGTCAAATTTGGGCATCTTGAAGCCAAATGGCAATTGTACATTAGGGAATAAGCATAAATCTTTGTATGCTACACTGACTTGCCCACCTAATCCCCGCATGTCTCGGAACGACTGTTCTAGACTTTTGACCTTCCTGAACATTTCTTCTTGTTCAGCATTTTTGGCTGGCTTGTCAATTTCGGTTGGGAGATCAAACCGAGGAGCAGGTGAATTGATTTCGGAGGCTTTGAAGGTGGGCTCCGGGGGTAATATTGGTTGTCTTGGGCCTAAAATGTAGGCTCACTAGGAGATTTGTGAAATGTAGCAGGGGGAGGTGCTACAAAAATAGGAGTCATAGGTGGAGGAAGGTACGGAACTGGTTTTGGAGGTGGAGACTGTGGTGTCTGAGAGGTGGTGCCTCGGTAGTGCTGATAAATGGGGAAACTTGGGGATAATTCAGTGGTGATATTATCCTGAGTTTGGATCATTGATGGAGCAGGGTTATTTGGGTAAGATGGGGGTAACTGTCCTGTAGACCAAGCTTGGTACATTTCTGCCATTTGTTGCTTGAGCTTAAGCATTTCTTCTTTCATTTTCCCGACATCCATCTCTTCTATCTCCATACCTGTGTCAACATCTGGGATAGACATACTTTCGGATATTGGTCCTTTTGATCTTGTGTGATAGTGATAGTATGCCAGTATACTCTTTAGAGAAACTAACTGGTTGAATTCTGAAAATGAACAAACTTGTTAGTTTTGAGAGTTTAACACATATATAATCACACGTTGAGATGCAATGCTCCTAGACAAATAATCCCTTTCTGTTATGCATTCGCTCGGTTGCTTGTGTCGTCCCAGCTTTCTTGAAATTGAAAAATTGTCATTCGCTTTTATTTACTATATATATCTTTATCGTGGTGGTCGAATCTTAGAGATTGCCTACGTATCATGTCAAACATGAATCAGACCTTGCGTAGTTCGGACCAAAGTCAATCATGTTTATTTATTACACAAAGATGGAATTACATTTGAAAACTTTAAGAAAATAGCTTGAAACACACACACACTTAAATCAAAATAAAAGATACAATTCATAACATCTCACAAAATGCCCCACTTTCCACTTTTGTTCTCTAATATTGGATTATCTGCTCAATATGGGGCTTGACCTGGATGGCCTCCCAGCGTACGATACATCCTTTACAACTCCATTGCTAGATGACGAGCAAAAGTGGGCGCATGCTCTGTAAACCTTTCATAATCCATTCCTTGGCAGTTTACATAACTTTGAGATGTGAAGACTGCCAAGTCGTGGATTTGTGCCCTGAAACCTTGGAGACGTTGGTCTTGGTCTTGCAATTGCTGCTGACGAGTGGTGGATATGTCTCTGACACGGTTTTCACGATCTAAAGCTGATTCTAATAGAGCTCGGAGTCTGGCCTGCTCTAATCTTGCTTGCGATCTTTCCCTGTCGAGGTCTGCTTGTTGGTATTCTCTGTTGCATCTTCTTGCCTCTTCTAGTTGTGCACGAAGCTGGTCTTCTGATCGCATCCAATAGTCTTTTTCCTTCTTGAATTGAGCCATGTCTTTTTCAGATTGCCTATCTTGGCGTTCCTTGTTAGATCTGGCTTCTTCGTTTAATTGTTGGATCCTTTCTTTTGCTTTGCTCAATGCCCTTTCATTTTCTGCAAGAATGGAATCATAATCTTGCATTTTTTCGAAGAGATTGGCGATGGTTTTTTGATCTTTCCAGCTTCTCTTTGGCGTTTCAGAGACTCTTTTCATTTTTTGGAATCGAGCATGAAGATTTTCATTCTCACAAGCTAGACTCTTTTTCTCGCCTTTGGCTTCTTGTTCTTGCAAATCTTTCTCCAAACTGAGGCTTCTTAGATTTTCTTTTAGGGCATGGATAGTGGCTTTGTACCCTTTTTCTTTTTCTCCCCAGATTAACCGCTCTTGGATTTTATCATTGAAGTTTTGAACATGGGGTCTTTTTGTTGGCCTTTTTAGCTCAGGTTCCGGTACATCATCCACGCGAGACCGCTTTTCGAACCACCTTGCATATCCAGGATTTATCTCACCCTTGGTAGCATCTAGGACTTGAGTATCACTTTTCAAGTATCGGCACCCATTCCACATCTGCTGAAGTAGAGCTTCGGGAATAGTGGCTTCTGGGTGTAATTCGATTACTTGCATACTCAAATCTTCCTCATCAGGAACTATTTGATATCTTCCTAGTTGCCTTAGGACTCTTAGTGGTGCATATGGCTGAATGCTTCTCAATCCCAATAGTAGTAGATAACTATTTGAGGTTGACATATGTATTACTTCTCTCATCGGGAGCCATCCCAGAGTCCATTCAATTTGATTCGCCGTTAAAGCCTTTAGACGAGATACCCATGCTTCTATCCCTCCTGGAGCTTGATAATTTTTTGTTCTTTCCTCATAGCTCTCGATGCAATTAGCTTTGTTTGACCCATACTGTATGATCTTGGGCTGTTGTTGGAGATGTTCAATCACCCACATTTGCAACAAAATTTTGCATCCTTCGAAAACTTTCGCTCCTGATTTGCATAAAGTCAAAGCCCGATAAATATCTGATAGAATGATGGGGACAAGAGTGTGATTTTCTTTAGTGGTGAGGATTTGCACAACTTTTGCGGTGCGAATATCAATTGTTCGCTCTTTATTTGGGAAGACCATGACTCCTAGAAAAGCCACCATGAAAGCAAATCGATGGTGCATCTGCCAAGTGTTTTTGTTTTGCTTATTAGTAAGGCCTTTCTCATGAATTTCGAACCCATCTGACTTTCCAAACCTGGAATACAAAAAATTGAAGGAACAACATCCATTGATGACATTGCTTTTCCTGATTTGACTGCTGATGTTCAGAAGACCGAAGAATCGATGTATTGAAGGAGCCTTTGTGAATATCAAGCTTTGATTTCTTAAACTTCCGTCAAAACCAACATAGCCAGCTACCTCCTCTAATGTAGGAGTAAGCTCGAAGTCAGAGAAACGAAAAACATTGTGAACAGGGTCCCAGAAAGTTACTAATGCCGTAATCAGATCATCCCGAGGCTTAACTTTCATAATGTCCGTGAGATTTCCCAAATGCTTGACGACCCATTTTTGACCGTCTTCGCCTAAATCATACCACCACATTTGAAGCTGACATAGAAATTCCTCCGTACTTGTGGATGAGGGGCTTTGTGTGGTGCTCATTTTGTATCTGAAATTTAATTTTAATAAAGTCAAAATTTATTTTGGAAAATTTATACTAAAAATTATTTTCGAATTTTTTTTTTTTTTATTAAATATTTTTATTTCAAAATTTAAAACTATTTTTTTTCCGAAAATTTTAAAACAACCCATTTTATTCCTTGCTTCTTGCCATGATTTTATTTAAGCTGGTCAACAAGCATGTTCGAGGCAAATGAATGCACAAGTAACAAGTAGGATGCATCATGATGGTCTTTTAATTTTTTGGTTCACCTGTCCTAGACAGACCCAACCCCTGTGTTGAGTCTCCAAGGCCAAATGCATATGATGCAAATATTCGTTCCTACTAGGGATCCGGTACATGGCTGAGTTATTCTAAGTGTAAAACCTTAGGTTGATTGTTCTAAACCTGGCTTACCCAAACGGACAGTTTGAGCCGAAGTGGGGGCAACGTACCGGGAGCACGAAAGTCTGCCCGGCCTAGTTACTTGTCCCAACTCCGTCTTATTTGGTATGACTTTAACAGAAAGGTGGGTCACGTGCACGTGTACACCATAAATTCAGAAGACTCAGAAAGAAGGGGGTTTCGTAGCAATTGTATATATTCACAATTCAAATAATATTAAAGCGGTAAAAAAAATTTAGCATATTAGCATATAAACAGTTGAAAATTATATAGTAAATAAAGCCAAAAAGAAAAACAAGCTCGAATTCTTTAAACCCTGTACCAATGGTTCTGGGTTACAATAACAGTTAATCCCCAGCAGAGTCGCCAGAGCTGTCGCACCTCCTTTTTGCCGCGCCCGCTGGAGCGCGTGGGGAGTTTTCTCCAATTAAAGGACAGTCGAAACGGGATTTGTTTATTTGTTTCAGAGTCGCCACCTGGGAATTTTGAGGCGTCCCAAGTCACCAATTATAATCCCTGAATCGAGGAGAACATGACTCTGTTTATTTTTCTGCGAACCAGAAATCCTGAGTAAGGAATTCTGTTAATCCGGAAGAAGGTGTTAGGCATTTCCGAATTCCGTGGTTCTAGCACGGTCGCTTAACTGTTTTTTATTAATGGCTTAATTATCTTGATTTTATTAAATACTTTTTGTTACGTGATTTTTCTACCGCTTTTACTTATCGTGATTAAGGACCCTTCTTTGAATCGAATTACGCGTACGTATATTCGTGTTACAAATTTAAAAATGCGGAATTGTGTCACGCGTACGTGTACACAATAATTTTTGATAATATATTAAGCAATCATTTTTCCGAGATTGTGTTGAATCAAGAATATTTATTTTTCTTGAATAGTGAACCGTACATCTCGGGTTTTTATGAAATTGATTTAACGCCTTTGGATAAATCCTTGTATTAAATATTCGTTCGAAATTGCGCGTACGCATAATACGAATTTTTTGCTTTTAAAAATATAATCAAGGTACGCGAACGTATCCCTAATTGCGCAAAAATATTTGCAATGATATTAAGGATTTTTTCCACAAATTATTCATTATATCCATACATTTTTATGTGAAAATCATGATAAATTCCCATTTAAGGTTTCAAAGAATTTACAATATTAAATGTTGACCGTTGATTATATTTTCCGAATATAAATAATTCATTCCAACTGTTCAAATTCAAAGGACATAATAAGAATATGATTAATACTATCTTTAAAAAAAAACAAATATGACATAGATATATATATGACATAGATATATATATACATGCCAAAGAATAAATGGCATATGAAACTGAAAATAAATGATTCATAAAGGAAGGAAATATTTTCCGAGAATTTTCATTGTTTACTTAATGCAAATTCTATTTCTAATTATCAATGATGTAAAGTGTGGCAATTTATGCTTGTACATCTCTTTTCATTCTCATACACTCACTTTTAGTCTAATAGGCCTAATTATTTGTTCACTTTGTTTTATGAAAGTAGATAAGCATCGAATTTGTAGAAAAGGAATTATTATGCAAGTTAATTCAACAAAGTTACATTACATGCAACCCAACTATTTGGCGTAAACATTCATAACGTTCTATCATCATGACGAGCTATACCAACTTACTTTACTCATATGATTATACCTGTCATCATACCATATAATAACTTATACCAATCTAAACAAAATCATACTTATTACAAGATATTCTACTAATGTAACTTCTTTATCTTTGCATTTAGCTAATGGTATTATGGGATGTAATCAATGGTCCATTTTTATGCCTTACTCCCTGTCTTGACAATTTATTAAACTAATGAGATAATGAACTAATATTATTACAAACCTTTATACAAACTTTCAAAGTAAGACAATTAGCTCATAGCTATCAAATTGAATTTACTACTAATTAACTAACATGAAACAAAAATGAAATTTAAATTGATGAACTTGGACAAATAAAAATAGACTTTCAGTTCAAGCTTCATTGACGAGTCATGTTGAATCTCTTTCCAACTTAAAATTTAAAAGATATATACCTGAAAATGGAGGTAGAAGAAGTAAGTTTCAGCAGTTACAGCAGTAACACACTCAGCCAAATATCAGTATTCCCACAGATTTGAACAATAATAAGACCCGAAGAAAATAGATGCACAGTATAGTATTTTGAAAGACACTTCAAATTTTAACTGAACAGTGGAATCACACAAAGTTGAACAGATTCAACACAAGAACAACATTTCAGATTTCAGCTTTTCTTCAGTTACAAATTCAGTTTGTTTCTGATTTTCTGTTTCTGCTGCTGTATCTGTGTGTGAGTGTATATGTGAGTGTTCTATTTTCTGTTTCCTTTCTTTAAAATCTCAGCCCTCAAAATCTCTTAAAGATTCTCTCTTAAAAATTCTCTCTGCCTTTCTTTTTCTTTCTTAAAATCTTCCCTCTGAAAAATTCTGCCCTTAGAAATTCTCTCTGAAAATTCTGTTTCTCTTTTTTCTTAAAATTTTCTCTCTGAAAAATTCTGCCCTCTTTAACTGTCTGTCCAGCTCCTGTATTTATATAGGGCTGGTCCTAGGCAATTTAAGTGCTTCTTGGACCCCCTTCTTCTTTTTAAAAACAGAAAATCCCATTATGTAAAACCTTTTCCCTGATTTTCAGCAGCCCATTATCCCTTGTTCCCCATTAGTATCATTAACTAATAGCCACTAACATTACATTATAATATACTAGCACTACCACCCTGTTTTTTACTGCTCATTCCCAGAAGTGCCCCTGAAATCCTGATGTTATTACTTGAAAAATCAGAACCCACTGTAAAACAGATTCTACAATCTGTATAGACTTAACTATCTTTCTGATTTACAGCTATAACCAATCCTATGATTTTGAAACAGTATATTACATCTCTAATGGCTGATTGACAAAAACTGAATTAAAACAGGGAATTATCAACTGAATAAAAACAAAATTAACATTGTACAGAACATGCAGGATTCTTTCAACTGGAATTCAAAACTGAATTAAAAGCAAACAAATACAGGAGCATTGTCAATATACTGACAATGTCCCGTTTAGAAAACAACAATACAACATACATTTGAATTCACTAATTCATAAACAAACATGATTTAATTGATGAATACTAATCAATTGACTATTTACAACATTTGTCAATAATTAGTCCAAACAATAGAAACAGACTGTTTCAGTCAACATTTTCAGAAATGAAAAATTCGTAATATAACTAATCGACAAACTTAATCGAGTCGATTACCCACATTGTAAACAATCACAATCAATAGAAACAATTCACATTCTGATCAAGTAGATAGGTAAGAAACAGTAATGACAGAATTAATCAAAACACAAATATAAAAAATTAACAAGCTATTAATACAGACAACAATATACGTAGAATACACAAAATAAATAGAAAAATACCTCTGAATTTTAATTTTATTCCGACTCGAACTCAACTTGGATTTCGGATTTTTTGTTTGAAATCAAACTAACTTTAGTCGAAGTATTTTCCACTGAAAATACTTCGACTAAGGTCGATTAAACCTCAATCTTCATCATAATCTGAACCAAATCCGGAAGTTTGGTATTTTTAGGGTTCTTAAAAACTTGATTTGGGATTTAACCATTTCTGGTCAGATTCGAGAAGAACCAAACATGACACAATGGTGAGGGTAGCCTAGGGGTCATTTGGTGTTAGTTTGAAATGGATCTGAGTTCGTCCTTGTTTGGTCCGAATCTTCAAAAGAAGATTCGAGAATCTCGGAACTGATTCGAGCCAAACAACCAACAGATCCATACTCAGGATGACTAGGGGAAGCTATGGTGTTAACTAGGTGTTGTTTGGTTTAGGTCTGAACTTGGCTCGAATCTTCAAATGAAGATTCGAGAACCTTCAGGAGGATTCGAGCCCAACGGCTAACATATTTGGATAGAGGAGGCTCAGGGGATTCTATGGTGTTATTTTGGTGACCGGCGGCGTTGATGCCGCCGGGTTTCAGGCGGTGGAATCCTAGGGCAGCTAGGGTTAGGAGTGGGGGTTTGGGGGACGATGATGAACAGTGTAGGAGGGGGGGGTGTTCAGTTAGGGGCTGGGTAAGGCTTGGGGACTTATATAGGGGTGGGGTGGATTGATGTTATCCGTCCGATCAAGTAAGATGAAAGGCCAGGATTAATCCACTAATCCGAACGACGTCGTTTGGTCTAAGTTCAGGGTCGGCCTGTATCGGTTCCAAGGGTCGGGTTATAGGTTTCGGGTAAGGGTAGGAGATCTCGTCCGTTGATTGGATTTGATCGAACGGTCCATGCTGAACCGCGACTAAACGCTGTCGTATTGATTCTTTTCGGACTGGACAGGACCTGGGCTAAAAGGGGGTAATTTGGTTTGGGCTGTTGGGGTAATTAATTCACTTGGGCCTGGATTTTAATCCAGGTCCAATATTCTTTCACAATTACATATATTTTCTAATAAAAAAAATCCTAATAAAAATTATAAAACAATTTTTTAACCTTACACCAAAAATATTAATTACTTCATAACAATTATTTAACACATAGTCAAAACATCAATCACACAATGAAACATTAAAATTAGAACAAACGCATATTTTTGTGATTTTATTTAAATTATCTCTTAAATGCATAATTAAATCCTATATGCATGCAATATGTATTTTATTTTATTTTTTGATTTATTTTGACAAAATAAACATTTACGGACATAACATAAACATTTAACACCACGCAAATTCAAAAATTACACAGTAAAAGAAATTTATTTTATTTTTTGATTTATTTTTGGAGTAGTTTTCATTAAAGCAAAAATCACGTGCTCACAGCGACCTTTTACCCATTCTGCATCATCCAACTCTACTTTTTGTATGATCCTTAAGGAGGGAATTTCTACCTCGGCGGGGATGACCGCCTCTGTACCATAAACCAACATGTAGGGAGTTGCTCCGGTCGATGTGCAGACTGTGGTGCGGTATCTCAATAAGGCGAATGATAACTTCTCATGCCATTATTTGTGCCTTTCGACAATCTTCCTTAGTATCTTCTTGATATTCTTGTTGGCTGCCTCCACAGCTCCATTCATCTGAGGCTTGTAGGCTGTAGAGTTCTTGTGTTTGATCTTGAATGTTTCACACATTTCTTTCCTCAAGTCTCTATTAAGATTGGAACCATTATCGGTGATGATTGATTCCGGAATCCCGAACCGACAAACAATGCGGTCGCGGACGAAATCCACCACAACCTTCTTAGTGAACGCCTTATATGATGCTTCTTCGACCCATTTGGTAAAATAATCGATTGCCACTAAGATGAACCTGTGCCCATTTGATGCGGCAGGCTCGATAGGTCTGATAACATCCATTCCCCAAGCGGCGAATGGCCATGGTGAGCTTGTTACAGTAAGCTTGTTTGGAGGCACCTTTCTCATATCTACATGTATCTGATAACGATGGCATTTGCAAACATATTGGATACAGTCTATTTCCATAGTCATCCAAAAATACCCTGCTCGTAGTATCTTCTTTGCTAAGATAAAACCATTCATATGCAGCCCGCATGTCCCTGCATGCACTTCGTCTAATAGCCTGGATGCTTCTTTTGGTTCGACACACCTTAGTAAACCCAAATCAGGAGTCCTCCTGTACAGGATTCCTCCACTGTGAAAGAAGTTGCTGGATAACCTACGAAGTGTGCGCTTCTGAGTAGCGTTGGCAAGTTCTGGATATTCCCCTGTTGTCAAGTACTCCTTGATGTCATGGAACCATGGTTTTCCATCCACTTCTTCCTCAACGTGGGCGCAATAAGCTGGCTGATCATGAATCTTTACTGGGATGGGATCAATGAAATTTGTATCTGGATGCTGGATCATGGATGATAAAGTAGCTAATGTATCAGCAAACTCGTTCTGGACTCTGGGGACGTGCTGAAATTCTGGCTTTGTGAACCTTTTCCTCAACTCCTGTATGTGATGCAAGTAGGGAAGTATCTTAGAGTTCTTGGTTGCCCACTCTTCTTGAACCTGATGTATGAGCAAGTCTGAGTCCCCGATCACTAGCAACTCTTGAACGTTCATGTCAATGGCCATTTTGAGCCCCAAGATGCAGGCTTCATATTCGGCCATATTATTGGTGCAAGGGAACCTGAGCTTCGTAGATACTGGGTAGTGCTGGCCGGTTTCTGATACTAGGACTTGTCCTATGCCAACTCCTGTGAAATTTGTAGCTCCGTCGAAAAACAACCTCCAACCATCATAGGATTCTGCAATATCTTCTCCTATGAAAGATACCTCTTCATCGGGAAAATACATTTTTAGGGGCTCGTATTCTCCGTCCACGGGATTCTCGGCGAGATGATCCGCCAAGGCTTGCCCTTTGATTGCTTTCTGGGTCACGTAAACAATGTCGAATTCACTTAGCAAGATTTGCCACTTGGCAAAGTGGGCATGGGTTTCTGGAAGATATACTTCAGAGGGTCCATTCTAGATATGAGATAAGTAGTGTAAGCACAGAAGTAATGCCTCAACTTCTGCGCGACCCAAGTCAGAGCACAACAAGTGCGTTCTAAAAGAGAATACCAGGCCTCGTACGGTGTGAACTTCTTACTGAGATAGTAGATGGCCTGCTCCTTTCTCCCTATTTCATCATGTTGTCCCAGAACACAACCGAATGCTCCATCCAATACCGCAAGGTAAAGCAATAGGGGTCTTCCTGGCTCAGGCGGAACAAAGACTGGTGGCGTTGATAGGTATTCCTTGATTCTGTCGAAGGCTTTCTGACAATCATCAGTCCACTTGGTAGCAGCATCCTTTTTCAACATTTTGAAGATAGGTTCACAAATGACAGTGGACTGAGCTATGAACCGGCTGATATAGTTGAGTCTTCCCAGGAAATTTATCACGTCCTTCTTGTTCTTTGGCGGTTTCTTGGATATTTTTGACCTTTGATGGATCCAATTCTATTCCTCGACGACTCACGATGAAACCCAATAATTTTCCAGCAGGAACCCCGAAAGCACACTTGGCAGGATTTAGTTTCATATTGTACCTCCTCAGTCTGTTGAAGAACTTTCTTAGGTCTTTCATGTGATTGTAAGCACGTGATATTTGCCCTATGTGAGAATTACTCCCAAAAATTCAAAAATAAAACAATTTTCCTTTGTGTGCAATTTTGAGATTTTTTGTGGCATTTTTGGATAATTATTTGTATTTGTCCGTGCATGTTTATTTGTTAAATTAATAAAAAATACAAACAATATGTCGCATTTGAATTTAGGATTTAATTCTACAATTAGGAGCAATTAAGTTTGTTTTTACAAGAACAAAAAAATCATAAAAATAATGTACGTTGCATTTTTAGCATTTAATGTCCAAATTGTGTGATTTTATCGTAATTGCTATTTAATTGTGTGTTAATTGTTATTAATAATTAATTAACACTTTTATAAATTAATTTAGTTCTATAGGATAATTTAGGATTTTTAGAATTTAGTTTTAGTTTAAGAAAAAATAAAAGAAGAAAAAAGAAGCAATAAAAGAAGAAGAAAATCGGATTGGGTCTTTTCTTCAATTCTTAACCACAAGCCCAAAATCAAATAACCCCTTATCCAACCCAAAAATCCCACCGGGTCGACCCGACCCGGTCCGCCCCATAACCCCAAACAAACACCCCCTTCTTCCATTTTTCATTTTTGAATCATTTGCTACTCACTACCTAAAAAACCCTAAAGACACCCCATCTCTTTATCCTAGCCGTCGGACCCATGCACCGCCCCTTCTCTTCATCTTCTACGAAACCCCACAGCTCCCCCCTCCGTTCACCACTGTCCAGCCCCCCCTCCCCGTCCATTCTTCTTTTCCGTCGACGGACCACCCAAGTCGACCCCCCGTCCGCCATTGAAACTAAACGACCACCCAAGTCAACCCCCTTACCGCCGGACAGAACTCCAAACGAACAACCCCGTCCCGTCATTACCACCAGCCCCGTCCACCTGAAACCCCAGCGAGATCCATCTCCGCACGACCCCCTACGGACTGCCCAGCGCCGCCACTGCTGTGTTCCTGCTCGTCGAGCAACCCATCTCACTCGTCCGTCGCCCAACCATACCGGAAACCACTGACAGTTTGGTCATTTTTAGTGGTGTTCGTGGTCGTCTTCGTCGTCCAGCTTCATCGCTTGAAATCAACCGGAAAACATACAAAAAATTTCCGGGCAGATTCGAGTTATTTTGGTTTCAAAGTTTCCGGGCAGATTTGTTTCCGTTCGAGTTCGTCGTTGTTCCGATCCGATTAGTTGGTTTAAGTTTCATTTCTGTCCGTATTTTGTTTGATATTCTCGGATCTGAAATCAGTATATGTTTGATTCTTTTCTTGTTTGTTGTTTATCATTTCTTGATTATTTCTTCAGTTTGTTTTTATTCATTTGTTCTTGTTTAGTTTTAATATATAAGTGTGTTAGGTTAATCACTTGAATCCTTTATCTTTGTTGTAATGTTGTTAGATTTAATTTGAAGTTCAATTGATTATAGAGTTTAGTGATTTGAATCTACTTGTTTGTTATGTTCAATTTGTTACTGTTATTGAATCTGAAAGTATGTTTGTTGTTAAAAATGTTATTCAGTCAAAATAATTTCAGTTGTTTCTTTATTGTTCATCATATGGTTTGGTTCCCTGAATCCTTAGTCTTTATTTTGATGATATTTGACATAATCTGAGTTTCTAGCTTAAATTTGTTGATGAAATTTGATTAGGAATTGGTTATAGCTGCTGTATTTTGGTTAATTGATTAGGTGAATTGGTTATAGTTGATGGGGGTAGAATGGTAATTTCAGAGGGGTATTTTTGGAATTGAAAATTTGAACAATTATTTATTTTAAGTGTTTTGTCCACGAAGCACTAATAATATTAAAATAAGGTATTAAAATAATATAGTGGGGGACAAGACATATGTTAGTGGGGAATAATACATTTGTTTAATAAAAGTGGGGGACAAAACATTAAGTAGTGGGATTCAAAAGGGGGATGAGGAGAAGATGGTGGGAGTTAATTTAAGTGCTTCAAGTTTGACTATAAATAAAGAAGAGCTTGACACAAGTTAGGGGGAATTTTCTGAATATTAAGAGTGATTTGGAGGGATTTTCTGAACATTAAGAGAGAATTGGGGATTCTTCGGAACAGAAAAAAAAAACATTCTGGAAATCTAAAGAGAGAGTAGTATACACCCGATATACACTCTGAATACATTGGATATACGGAGTCAGAATTTAAGGGTTAAACATTAACTGGTCTTTCAATCTAAAAAAAAGGGTTCACTTTGTTTCTGCCCGTTGATTGTTGTTGGTATCTGGACTTTCGTTTGGTTTGTTCCTTGAGTTTGGTTGGTTATTTGGTTATTGCTGGATTTTTTGCTTGATTTTAAAATCTGTCACTGGTTTCTCGTTGCTGGTTGTTACTGGTTGCTGGGTGTTGCTGTTGTTATATGCTACTGCATTTCTGTTGATCTTCCTCTTCTTTTGCTTCCAATATCAGGTACACAACTGACACGCTGGTTACTGTAAGCTGAAACATGAAGCATGAATATAAATAAAGAGTTGAAGTTTTAATTTGATTTAGTTTTGTTACTGATTGTACTTAGGACATTCTATACACTACTGTTTCGTAAAAAAATTCTGTCATTTCTGTATAACTGGACAGTGTTATAGTAATGTAGTCAATAATGTCCCGTTGTTTTAGTTTGGTTATTAGGTAGTATAAGTTCAAATGCATGTTAAATAAAACCAGGCCAGTAGACTGTTTTAATATCATGGCAATCTAGCTCCAACAATCAATTGTTTGAATTTAGGATTAAAATTAGACCCTTAAGTTACTTCATTCCAATTAATTGCTCTTTCTAAAACTTGCATGTAACTTGCTTAGTTAGATACTATCATCTTATATCTCTGTAAGTGCAAAAATTGTGAGCATGTGTAGAAATAATTAACTAGGCCCAATATTGGAATAAGACGGCCCAAGTCACGTTTAATACTACATGCGGTGAACCTGGGCCCACGTTGGCCAATGGGCTGTCCATATTGTGTTTACATTCTGATTTAACAAATTGCGTTCGGAAGCCGACTATAACAACTCGTAAGCATGTAAATAAATTAGGACCTTTTCTCTTTCATTTTTAGAGACAAATTTAATAGAAAAAATTTAGCCACTTTAGGATTATCCTTTTAAAATAAATGAGATGAGTCTCGCCCAATAAAACGCACAAGTTGCGGGGCCCTCAATATTGGTTAATAATTATATAGACTTCGGGATCGGTCGTTTAGTAAATTTCACGGCCTTACCCAAAATAATGATACGCTACTCGCTTTAGGCGCGCCTTTAACAATTTACTTTCTTAAACTCGGGTGCACATTTATGTGACCCAAATCCAAATCTCAACAGAGTCGAAATGTGTCGATAACCACGGGTACATTAATGTGACGTGGTTCGAGATACATTTTTCACAATGTTGTAATTCTCTGTTAAAATAATAATAATAATAAAAGCGGTAAAGAGTTTAAAGTTTGCACATAAGTTCATAATTGTATAAAATCAGATAATCAAGCCGAACATGACAGTTGAGCGACCGTGCTAGAACCACGGAACTCGGGAATGCCTAACACCTTCTCCCGGGTTAACAGAATTCCTTATCCGGATTTCTGGTGCGCATACTGTTAAACAGAGTCATTCTTTTCCTCGATTCGGGATTCAACCAGTGACTTGGGACACCATGAATCTCCCAAGTGGCGACTCTGAAATAAAAAATAAATCCCGTTTTGATTGTCCTTTAATTGGAAAAAAACTCCCCTCCCGCGCCCTTTTGCGGCGGCGCGGGTGAAAAAGGAGGTGTGACAATGATCCCTGGCTTTCTTGGATTTGATGATGACGTCATCCACATATACCTCGATCTCCTTGTGTATCATGTCATGAAATATGGTAGACATGACTCTCATGTAGGTGGCACCAGTATTCTTCAAACCGAATGGCATCATTTTGTAGCAGTACATTCCCCATGGCATGATGAAAGTCGTTTTCTCTGCATCTTCCTCATCCATCCATATCCGATGATACTCAGCGAAACAATCAATAAAAGACTGTAACTCATGCTTGGCACAGTTGTCAATTAGAATGTGTATGTTCGGCAAGGGCAAGTCATCTTTAGGATTGACCCGGTTAAGATCCCGGTAGTCAACACAAACTCTAACTTTTCCATCCTTTTTTGGCACTGGCACGATGTTGTCTAACCATGTCGGATACTCTACTACCCTGAGAACCTTGGATTTGACTTGCTTGGTAACCTCTTCTTTGATTTTGAAACTCATGTCGGGTTTGAATTTCCTGAGCTTCTGCTTTACCGGCGGACATGTTGGATCTGTTGGTAGTTTGTGAGCTACAATGGATGTACTGAGACCAGTCATATCATCATACGACCAGGTGAATATGTCTTCATATTCCTTTAGGAATTCTGTGTACTCTTTCTTTTCTGATGGTAACAGGTGAACACTGATGCGCGTTTCTTTGACGTTCTCTATATCTCCCAGATTAACGACCTCAGTTTCGTCCAAGTTAGACTTAGGCCTATTCTGAAAATTCTCAACCTCTCTGACGACCTCTTTTGGTATATCATCCCCTTCTGAATCCATATCCGTTTGTTGCATTGTCTCATTGCATGTCACAGTCATTAGTTCATCAAGATAAGTAATAGTAATGTTGTATAAATAAAGTAATGAGAGAAAAATAATAAGAGTAAGTTTTGTAAGGAAACCGAAATGATTTGATAAATTTCATAACTGTTTTGAACATTGGAATATCTTATTGCAAAAATTCAAAAATGTGAAAGGAAAGTCAACTAGTAAAAATTAAAGATAGTGCATGATGCTTGTTCGCCTTGCTACCCCGAGGCTTTCCGGGCTCTGGTAGTTCTGATGGTCCAGTTATTAAGGCATGCTCCTCGGCTTACGGCCTGTATGGAAGGGACTTTTGATCTTATGGAATATGATGACGATGCTAGAGTGCACGAACTAACCTTTGGGGAGGGGAATAATAAAAGAAAAACAAAAAAGGTAACAAGTTAGTACGGATTATGAAGAAAAATGTCACAGTATTTAAACACATTGTGCAAGGATGTAAATCGTGTCCTAACTTAGGTGCCTCGTTGTGCCCGAGGTAGGCCTAGCGACAAATTAATTCGGAGAACATATAATGTTAAATGCCTCATTTTATTGATAAAAATAAGACGAATCCAAAACGACGCTAAATAACATAAAGTAAAATGTCACTAGTGGCCATCGGCTTTATTACAAAGCAAAATAAAATACTCCTAACTAATTGGTCCCAGAAGGACCTTCTTCAGGTTGAATGTTCTCGTTGATCAAGTCCTCCAGCTCGCGCAGATTTTCCAGTAAAAATGCTATCGCCAGACGTTCTCCTTTGCCTTCCTTAGCATTTTGACAGTCGATGACTCTTTTCCTCACTTTCCCTTCCAATTCCAGCAAGCTGTACTCCAGGTATTCTAGCTTCTCACTAGCCTTGGTGACTCTCTCTTTCCATTCGTTGATTTGGTTGCTCGATGGGAGGTTTCTCCACCAAGTCTGCAAGAGTGAAGGTATGTTTACCATACCAAAGTCAGGAACTTTGTCATTCATTTTTTGCAAAACAAAAGGGTTAAGACCTCACCCCTACCGAACTCGACTATTTAATACCAATAATCAACATAAAAAGCATTTAGTTCTCCAAATAAATGCACAGAACATGTAGGTGTCCGTTTGGGTTTCAGGGAAACCTGATGAACTTTGGACAAGGCTATCTTAATGAGTCATTATGCGGACAACATAACTAACTCGGCTAGGTTTGACCATGATGCATGTAAAATTGAACAGAGTAAGGTTTCTATTGGGGTATTAGACAGGTACCCTTGAGCAGACAACTCAAGAGGAAAAGGTACGGAACCATCGATTGCACCGCTGATCGACTGGTTTTACCGCAAATACGCCTTTGCCAAATTTAAAGGGTGATAATATTGGAAGAGCGCAACCACTCATTATAAGCATCGCTATGGTATTTGTTTGGCACGAGTGAAATATAATGTTGAAGATGCAGTTTACAAGAATGAAACAAATTGACATGTATTTCCACGTTCATAAGATAAATGATTACAATAATTGCAGTAATTACAACAGTATTAAAATAAAGCAGTAAAGGAAAGCAGTTAGAGGAAAGAAAAAACATGAAGAGCCAAGTCAGTTTCGTAGTGAAAGAATAAAAGACAGTAAATAAAGCAATTAATGAGATAGTAAAGTCACAAGCAACATGCAATGGTAAAAGCCTAAAGAGTCCCCAGCAGAGTCGCCATACTGTCGACGCCCCCTTTTTCTACGGGTCGAAATCGGGTATACGACATTGGGAGGACAACTCTATTCCCTTTCGAGAGTTGGGTTTTAGAATTGAAGAGTCACCACCTAATGATTATAGTGCATTAGGACACTTTTAAGAAAGGTTTGAGATGAAGAGACCAGAGATTAGGGTAAGGGCTAGAAATTATACCGAGGGGAAGGTGTTAGGCACCCCTCAAGATCCACAAGTGTGGTTCCCGGCCATGCTACAATTGTGACTTTACAAGTAAACAATCAAGGCTCAAATAAGGACTCGCATATAACATCGCAATTAGGTTGAAAACTTTTGAAGGCAAGTAGAGAGGGCAAAAATTTATGAAAAAGGATTTGAATAGTTTAACAAGAAGAGATGAAAGCAAATAAAGGGAAGGGGGTCCTAGGTTTATGATTAATATGGATCACTTCAATGCAATATCCAGCAATCACTCCTCAGAAGAGGGGTCGCACGTGATATTAGCGCACCGGTCATCATATTCATATTCTACCCATCCCACCCCGTTAAGGTATTAAAGCACGGAAAGTTTTGTTACTTATTGCATGCCAGTACCCATCCTAATCCTATCAGTCCCGAAGGCATTTAGGACTACTAATCCTAAAGGGAAAGGGATTTGGGGTCTTTTGAGAGATTCAAAGAACAAAATACTAAGGCGTCAATCAAAACACATAATACAAGTAAAAGTGGAGGCAGATAAGCAAGTAAGGCTCAAGTAAACCTCCTTAAATCAGATAAGCCATAGAGTTTAGCATGTCTTGCATGTACTGGTTTGGTCTTTAAAAATTAAAGCGATAATCAGACTGATTCAACACATACTTTTAGACAGGAAGTCTGCATTAGGCTCACTCGAATGCAGTTGTCAAAGACTGAGCCACTTTAATTAGTCAACTTTACCTTAAGTGTAGGACAGAACTACTGATTGTAAAGGAGTTGCAGAATAAGATAAGTTTCAGAAAAGATTGCAGACTTAATACAAAGAAAATGGTTTAAAACGAGTATCAGAAAACATACTTGTTTAAGAAAAAGAGTTGCCGAGTTTTAACAAAAGAACTGAATTGCAGACTGATTCAAAAGGTTTATCAGATAAGTATAAAGAAGTGAATTCAGATTGATTTGAAAAAATGTTTGTCAAATTATCAGGAAAGCAGTAAGTTTTCAAAAAATATGCAATGATTTGAGAATATTTATCAAGAAGGAAAAAGATGCACTGATTTGGTTGCAAGAAAAGTTTTAAGGGTTCAGAAAACGTGCAGAAAGTCGCTTGTTTTAGGAAAAAGGGTCAGTACTATTTTAGATGAGTGAAACAATTCTGATTTGAAGTTCCTTTAGGCATGATATCTACAAGTTACTGATTTTAATACCTTTCAAACGTTAACAGCCTTATAAACATGATATCTATATGTTGATTTATCATTAAACCTAACGGTTTGCCGAATGTCATTATAAATGCAGAAATGCAAATCCATATAGGCATGGTATATATATGCATAGTTGTAGAAATCAGAAAGTTAGATCCTATAGGCATGGTTTCTACTTGTGAGATTGCATAGATTAATAGTAAAAGTCCTATAGGCATGGTTTCTACCCTTTTGTGCATAAAAGTAAATCCCCTCCCCTTTTCACTAGATCCCCGAGTTTATACAAATTATTACAGACCAAAAAAATAAGACAGAAATAAAAATACATCAGAAATTACAGCTACATCCGAGCAGCCTAATTCAGACTTAGTATCTAACAATATGAGATTGAACCACTTCCAAGATCCAGATTTCCAAAGCCTTCTCTTATCTAGGGTGTTTCAGAGATCCAAGGAGTTTCAAGAACTCCAGGCAGTGCTTACACCCAAGATATTAATTAGAAAGAGTTATAGTGCAGTGTGGAAGAGCCAACCCTCAGGTGTCCAAGTTTAGAGGGAGCTCAGGGGGTCCCAAGGCAAGGCTCACAAGAGAGGGGCAGAACGTAGTTTCTAAGAATGAGTGTAAGTGCAAGATGGGGGTTAGGGAGTGCCATGACAGGCTGGTGGTCATGCCTAGCCATAGGATAGGCTGGCACACCCCTGACCAGGCCTGTTCAGCCAACAAAGAAGAGCACAGACCTATTGAAGGTCAGACTATGGTCTGGACAGTGATTAGGACACTGCCAGACCAAAGTCTCAAGCTCAGAATGCACATAAAGGGAAAGGGGAATGTGAATTGAAAGAGTTTAGGACTCAGGGAGTCTAGTCCATATACATGAACAACAATATCAAGTGTTTTCATGTTTTCTCAACATACAAAGGGTTTAGGGATGGGGATTCATATAGGAGCGGGAATAAACAAACTTGCAAAAAGCAGTAAAATAAACAAAAGAGAAGACTGAAGCATAAACACATAAGAGAGAGGCAGAATTTAAACAAGAAGAGACATACCAGTTGCAGAAAAGTAAGCAAGAAGTAAAGCAGAATACTTGCAGCTAAAGCACAATCAGAGAAGAGGACTCTAGCTTATGAGTTCAGAGAAAAACTCGAATGCTTTTAAGAAAAACTAAGAGTATTTGAGAGAAGAAGTAGTGGTTTATGCTATGTGTGTTCGTGATATGCAATGTGTTAGTGAGTCTCATGCAAAAGAGAATGTGGGTACTTATAGTACTGAAGACGAGTAAATAAACAAGGTAAAAATCCATATTTAAGGAACTGGGTATCAATCATAATCAAATCAGTATAAGGACTCCCCTTTAATTAAGGAATCAAAGTCAAACGGTAATAAGCAGTTGTTTAAAAGGAAAGAAATCATAAAGCATAGTATGATCACATAAGGAAACAAAATAGCATAAGGTATACAATAAAGATTAGGTATATGATACTTAATTAGGGAAATATGTCAGACAAATCAATCAACATATTTGTGCACACATATAGAGCCGAATACTACCTTAATTCTGGAAAATAGTCTCAAAAATAATGAACGAGATTGAAAACCTAGGAGATCAGTATTAATTGAGGAAGGTATCCCATAAATTAAGGAAGCAATTCGAAATCAGTACCAAACTATAAGGAAAATACGCAAAATCACAAATTTTAAGGCAAGTGTCACAGTCTTAAAGGGAGCTTGTAAGAATCAGTATAAAATCACCACGTAAACAATCAGAGAAATCTTAAGCAAAGAACACATAAGGGTAGGAGAATGAAACACTAGCGGCAAAATTAAAGCAAAGAGCACAGAACTCAGAGAAGAATCCAGAAGAACACACAAACAAGCAAACACGACAATAATACAAATATAAACCCTAAAGCTAGGGTTTCATCAGACTTAAGCAAAATGTTTAGAAATAGTGCTGAGAATCATGACTTAGTACTCAAAATCGGAAGATAAAGTATTTTCAAAAAGGGGTTAAGAAACTCTAGTTTCCAAAGTGAATAAAAACGTTTAAAACTTGAATAATCGTAAAGATCGAGTAGAGAATAGTGCAAAACATAAAGGTATGAGTTGAAAATCGTTAAAAATAAAGAGATTTAAGAGTTTTGGGTCGAGATTAGGGTTTCATAAGAAACCAGAGGGAGAAGTGAGAGAAACCTGGCTGTGAAACTTAGGAACAATGGTGTTTACAACACAATCGAAAAAAACCCATTGGAGAAAGGCTGGAAACAAACCAAGGAAAGGCTTCAGTGACTGTCTTGCATGGTGAAGACCCACGGAGTCTCATGAATGAAAGGAACCGATGAGGTAAGGCTTCAAGGTGGCTGGTAGTTGAAAGAGGCGAGGCTGGAGGTGGCCGGAGAGATGGTGAAAGCCATCGGAGAAAAAGAGCCAGAAGGTTCTAGAGAAAAAGAGGAGAGGAAGAGACGGATAGATAGAGAGATCGGTTTCGAAAAGTGAGGGGTCAGGGGGGTAGGCGAGAGTTTAATTAAGGAAAAGGGATCTGGGTCATTGATCTTATTTGATCAACGACTCATATTAGTTCAGAGTTGGGCTGAGTTAGTTTAGAGTTGGGCTGGGGCGAATTTGGTTGGGTCTTGGGTTAAATTAAATCTGATGGGGGTGGGGTTAAATTGGGGGCTAAAATTGAAATAATAATGGGTTATGTGTTAAATAGCCAATTTCCCCCTTTTATTTTATATAAAATAGTTAAAATAATTTTAAAAATAAATTAAAAGCACTAAACTAATTAATAATATATAAATATTAATATAAAAAATACTGAAAATGACTTTATAATTATAAAATGTTGTTAATCATAAAATAGGTTATAATTGCAATTATATGCAATTTAGCCTTAAAATACCCAATAAATTTGTAAAAATATGCAAAAATCACCTTAATTATATTTTGGTGTAAATATGAGAATGGAAATAAATTATTCACAAAAATGGTAATTTTGAGAGCAATTACTGGATTTTGTACTGCTGAAATAGACAATAAACTAATTTTCAAATCTTAAAAATTAGAAAAAATCCCAAAACTCTTGGGCATGCTCATACATGCATACACATGCCATTTTGAAAGTATTTGAGTATATAAAAAAATACCTAGGGAAAAATTGGGCATCAACACCCTCTTTCTCGCATCAGATTCGAGAAAGCTCCCTATATTCCCACGTTCGTTTGTCAACTTACATCATTGCCAGAAAGAAGAATCATTCACCTCATTCAATATTTGGGTAAATCATTCTCCTATTTACATTTATTATCATTTAATATATTTATTGCTTGTCATTGCTCCCCCTATCCACTCATAATAACATCATTTAATACCCATTGTATTAAATTGGTTTAAAGGCAATTCTATATTATTTTATAAACCTATTTCAGATCTAGAATTTATTATGTTTAGCTAAGATTTACCCACTACCTTCTTATTTAATTTGTTTAACAAAAAGACTTAATATTTTTTGGTCAAATATAAGTGATTAAGTGGTCTTTGGCCAATGCAAATAATTATCTTAAGATTTTGAGTTGGATGCTTATTGTTGAAAAAAATTTATGAATTTTGTTTCATCTTTTATATTTTTTTGGAACTCAGTTTGATATTTTGATAAAATGACATCTGAAAAATCTACTCCCGATCTACAATAAGTGATCAATTTGGTTTGGGTACACTCATTAAGGAAATACTAAATTCTAAATAAAAGTAGTTAGTATGACTAAACTATCCTTAATTAAATGTTGCAACATAATTAATATGAGGAGTAAAAGACTTTTTAGGGATATGTACATGAGGATAATTTTGAAAAAATAAATTAAATTATTTTTAATTATATAAATGAATATTTATTTTGGATCAAAATAAAAAAATAAATTAGTCACTTATTATAAACCGGAGGGAGTAAAGGATAGAGATTGGTCCCTGGCACACCTGATAAGAATACCAATAGTTGCTTATGTCCCCCAAAACATGAAAAGTAAAAAATGTAAAGCCCACAGAAATCCAGCCGAAGAAGGAAAGAAACCAATAAAGGGTGATTTTTGTATGTGATTTAATTAGGATCCCTAAGCAAACCCATGTGGGAAGCAATCATCACCTATTAAAATAAAGAAATTGATTAAAGTGGACTGGTGACAAATTGATCATTCTAGTTAGAGTATTTTATTTACAATGTGCTCGCCAAACGAAAACAGCGTATAACTTTATGGGTTTTTTAATAATTAATAATAATAAATGCAATTACAATTTTGTTAGCATAAATTGTCGTATTGATATTGAGAAAAGCAAAATCTACTTTTATTTTCCAGACTCCTCCAAATGATTCGTCGAATCCACACAGTTAAATCCACCATTAAATTAAAGCATATGATGGTTACTTAACCATAATGTATTCAGAGGCATCACTATGATAACTATAGGTTGTGTTCTAATAAAGTTATTTTTCTGGTGAATATAAACATTATGCTCGCTGATACAGTCTAAATGTACTACTAGAGGACAAAAACATTATAGGTTGTGTTCTAAGTTGCAGTGAAGGTCTTTTTTCTCCTGGTGCACA
The DNA here is from genome assembly GCF_000715075.1 of Nicotiana tabacum. NCBI lineage: Eukaryota > Viridiplantae > Streptophyta > Magnoliopsida > Solanales > Solanaceae > Nicotiana > Nicotiana tabacum. The sequence continues at coordinate 151,729,773 of NC_134086.1, read as the reverse complement.
TATTATATCAACATTATGCTTTTGATTATCATATAGAAGCTTATACAGTCTAAACTAACTGCTAGAGGACAAAGTTCCAAATGGTACGTTACAATGATGACCAATTTTTGGTTATGCATTCTTTTGAAAGATGATTTATCCATTCTTTATATCCTATCAGCAAAAAAGGTCCTTTAAGTAGGATTTGCTTACTTTTCTGGATCTCCAAAAAAAAAAAAAAAGGTCTTTCTGCAGAGGCGGATGGAGCCTATTTTTGATGAGTTCAATTGAATTTAGCGTTTTTTACAGGGAATATGGATACTTTTAAAATTCAATTAGTAAATTTTGAACCAAAAATTTCAAAAGAACAAAGAGACCAGTAATGCTGAATCTTTTAAGTTTAGATCCTGGATCCACCTCTGCCTATGGTACGAGAGTATAGTTTGAGCATGGCAATTATTTAGATTTCAGAAATAAATTAATTGATCATTTATGTTTGGTTCTAGAATATATATGCCCTTTGCGTTTGTAGATAATTAAAAAAAAAAAAAACATGCCAAGTGGGCAAACTAGAATTTTAAATAAAAACATGAGTTGGAAGTTGGACTTCCAACATACATGGATTAAGTTACTTACTATGTCAGGTCAGAGCCTTCTTAATAGGTCTTCCTATCATTCAATGAAGTAACTTGCAAACAATTTCATCAAATAGCAAGCCAGAATATTATATTGTAACAAACAGAACTCCTAGATACCTATGTTGGAATGATGGAATATGAGATGTACAAGCTAAAGAATGACAACCAGGCTTCTACAATTTTACTTAAGTCCAATCCCTGCAAAATCTTTAACTGTGAAACCAACTTTCTCAAATTTACCTTTCTCATTGTTCACTCTAAACTTTAAATAGTCAGAGCAAACGAATGGCTTGTAGATTCTTGAATTCTCTTCACCAACTACTTCATCAGGTGCCAAGATCACCTTCTCATCCTCAAAGCACCAAAAGAAAGCTAATGAAAAGCGATTTATTGGCTTCTTCAAAACGACACGGTGCTCAGAGGATCTTAGCTTGTCATTGCTCCAAGCTTGCAGCATGTCACCAATATTTACCACAAGAGTTCCTTCACATGGCATAATATCCACCCACTGCCCATCCTTTGATCTTACTTGAAGTCCACCTAATTCATCTTGATAGACTATTGTTATGCAGCTCATATCAGTGTGCATACCAAGACCTTCAACTTCCTTTTCTAAACTATCCGGGGGCGAGTAGTTATTTATCCTCAAGTATCCATGGCAACTACCAAATTCAGAGATATAGTACTTCATCCCAACTTCTTCTCCCAAGCTCATCAATACAGTTTTCTGGACGAGTTTTGCTAACTCTGTCATTTTGCCTCCATAATCTTGCAGTATCTCACTAAGAAAGGAATACCGTTTATCAGACAACAATATCAATCTTAGAGACATTAAATAAAAGGAGAACTTAAATGTTCTAAACGAGCATTATATTATATTACCTGAATTCCGAATTCCCTTCAGCAGTAAGCGTATCTGCAGAACCCTTAGCCGAGTCAAAGAAGTCCGGTCCAGATACTTTAAGGCTTTCGAAGAAGGGAGATGCTATGAAATGAGGAGTATAAGTTTTGAGAGATGAGGAAGGACCTGCTTTTAGTTTGATCTCAGAAGGGAGGTTGAAGAGGTGTTTGGAGAGGCAATGAATTTTTGTGTAAACATCATTGGAAATTCCATGATTTGTAACATGAAAGAAGCCCCATTCTTTGCAGGCAGCAGCAAGAGAAGATAGAGTAGATGAGTCTAATGGTTGGGAAATGTCCAAAACAGGAAGTTGCAATGGTGTTTGGGATTCAGGAATCATTTTCTAGAAGAAGCTAAAAATGGTGCTTGGGTTAATCAAACCTTTAGAAGGACATGTAGTAACCCTCATTAAAGATAATTTCAGAAAAGGAGTTTCTTTCTAGTAGCTAAATTATTCATCTCATACATACATGCATGCAACACACATATTTCAACTTTTTTAACTTCCATTTGGTGGGAATATATTATGCGAGGGGACGTGACAACTGTGGCAGCCTTTTTTCAGCCTCAATTAAAACGTATGTTCACAACTGATCGGCAATGATATGATAGATGTTCCTGTGCTTGAAGGATGACTTTGCATATCTTGTGAAAGTCAATTCAAAGTATTTATTGATAGCTTTTAAATTTTAATCTTAAAGCTCTGCTACTATTTGCAGGCCAACCGCACTGAGAAGGTCACTCAACTAGATTTCTCAAATTTTGGATCGGCAAATACCTATTTTATCCTTTAAATTATCAACTTTTATCTTCTTCTTCTTTTATTTAGCTTTTTAATATAATAGTATTTCTCTTTTTAATTTATATTATGGACTTCTCTTAGAATATAATTATAAATTAAAAAAATTAAAATATTATTTAAGCATATACAATATTGGAATAATAAAATATTGAGCATAGTAGAAAGCTAATTAGAACAATTTGTTCGCAATAATAATTTTGATAATAACAAAAAAAACTCAAAAAATTATTTACACAATTGAGAATGAAGAAAAAAAGTTTTAAAATATATATTCCATGCACTTACTATAGAAAATAATTATTTAAAATAAAGGTAATTTTGTAATATACGTTATATATTTTTGAATATTATGCTCAATTATATTATTATTTTGACATTATATATGCTAGAAAAATATTATTTTTTTATTTGTAAATAAAATATTTTTATTTATAGGTAAGTCCATAATGTTGTTTAAAAAGAGAAAAAAATCACAATATTGAAAAATCAAAAAAAAAATAGAAGAAAAAAGTTAATAATTTAGAGGGTAATACGTATTTGGCGATCAAAAGTTTGATAAATCTGGTTGAGTGACCTTCTGAGTGCTATTGACATAGTTAATTGACTTCGTTGTTACAAACGAGAGAAAGATGACTTTGGTAGATAATTTCGGAAAATTGAGTGACCATCTAAGTAATGAACTCCTATTGCAGCAACAAGCGAGTCATGTTTGAATTCATGATCAATCCAAAGTTCAATTTATCAGCACAAATAATAAAAAATGATTAGTTGTTGGTTCTGTATTTAAAGGATATAGAGTCCCAGACCCCTAGATTTCTTACATTAGCCTTATAAGAGAGATGCACAGGGACAAACTTTACCTATCTATGTTTCACAAATGACAAAGATACTAAAGGGTTATCTTATACGCATGTAAACATGTAATTTCCATACTTAGGTGCACATAAGCAGATATCTGTTCGCTTGGAGAGTAACATGAGTAGTTATTTGTCTTAGATGTTTCTAAATACTATATGTTAATATGCTACACTTTTGAACCTGAAAAAGAAAAACATCTTGATCTGTAAAGGAAAAACATGAGTTGTTAGTGTGACAGAGCTCAGTAACTCAGAAACTAAAAAATTAAAGGTCAACACTAAGCTTCACCAATAAATATGTTTCCTCATCTCCTATTTCCTTTCTTAGGCAGCTCTAGCCACAAAAATTATACTATCAGTAATACTACTTTCTAATTGTTTTAGGTACACTACTAGAAATTCGGTAAAAAAACGACCATATATAACGACCAACATTGGTAGCGCGCTTATCTCAATATACCGACTAAAACGCGTCCAAACAGGCTTGGTAGCTATATTGGCGGTCCCTTTACCTTAGCGATCAAAGTTGGTCGCTAAGGTAAAATGACCAAATGTTCACTGTAAACAAAATACCGACCAACTTTGGTCGGTACAATATTTTAATAATATAAATTTAGCGACCAACGTTGGTCTGTACATTTAAATTACGATATTTTTTAAATTATTATATATCAAAAATTAGCGACCAACGTTAGTCTGTAAATTAAAATATATATTTAACAATCTGGGTTCATAAGCGACCAACTTTGATCGCTTATTTTTAATTTTTTAATTTTTTTTATGCATAAGCGACCAACCTTGGTTGCTAATTCCCAGGATATTTGTTTTTTAATAAAATCTGGGTTCATTAGCGACCAACCTTGGTCGCCAATTTTTAATTTTTTAATTTTTTTTAGATATAAGCGACCAACCTTGGTCGCTAATTTCCAGATTTTATTTTTAATGGGTAAGCGACCAACTTTGGTCACTTTTCTGGGTAATAATTTTGGCATAAAATGTCTGTTTGGCAGCTACACCACCTGCCAACATACCAAAATCTCTAAATAACAATATAATTCAATTCATAAACTACAATTTCAATACCAAAATCTCCACAACAACCCAACAACAACAACACAACAACAACAACAACAACAACAACAACACAACAACAACAACACAATTCAAAAAATACATTAAAACCAACAAATTAAAGTTCAATAGAACTAACAAAACTAAGTTAACGCTTATTACACCTAGTTCAAAACCGGTTCTATTTGTCTAGTTCAAAGTATATCAAAGTCATGGAGTGTTTTGTGCAACATCATTATCATCACCATCTGATGAACTTTCATCAACAAGACGGTATACAGAAGGGTCTACTTGTCGAGGACGGGAAGAACGATCACGGGGAGGACGAAAGGAACGAGCACGGGGAGGATGGAAGGAACACTCACGTTCATGTCGAGCCTCTGGCGATGACTCACGAGACCGGGGAATCGGAAAATCTCTAGAATTTAGGAGAGATTTGATATGCTCTTGCATGCCATGGTACTGAGCTTGCATGCCAATGTACTGAGCATCTCTAAGCTTTTCTCTTTCCTTGGCTGCTTCTAGCTCGGATGTGAGCTTTGTCACAGTCTCCCGCATAGCGGAGAGGCTCTCCCCATCAAGTTTTTCGCCTTGCGAGGAAGTCCCTATTCCTTGCATTCCACACTTATAGCGATGAAATTTATTAGTAGGAAGCCCATATACCTTCCCCCATTTTGGACCGCCAGCAGCCTCCATCCACATTCTTTCAGCATCCTCCTACGAAGGTTGGATTGGCTCTCCCTACTCATTAGGTGGCTAACTGCATATGAATTCCTCCATGTCAGCTGTGAAGTGACCCTATAAGAAAAATTACATTGAATTAGTATTTCAAAATTTATATAAAAGTAAATCAAAATACTTAATGAAAAGTGAAAACTTACATGTATAGTCGAGGCTCGGCCCTCGACCCACCTTTCTTGATCCGTCTGTTTCTTCTTCTTTACAATATGAGTCTCCTTGAATAGCTTGTCACACCTCCTTTTTCCTACACCCGCAAGGGAGTATAAATGGAGTTTTTTCCAATCTAAGTGACAATCGAAATAGGATTATTTTATTTAAAATTCAGAGTCGCCACTTGGGATAATTTATGGTGTCCCAAGTCACCGGTTTTAAATCCCGAATCGAGGAAAAATTGACTCTGTTCTATAGTCTGCAAACACAGAAATTCAGGTAAGGAATTCTGTTAACCCGGGAGAAGGTGTTAGGCATTCCCGGGTTCCGTGGTTCTAGCACGGTCGCTCAACTATTATTATTGGCCTAAATATCTAGTTTTAAAACACTTTTTAAACCTATGTGCATTTTTAATTTTAAAACCTCTTTTATTTATTCAAGGAATTATTTCGAGGTCATTTAAAACACATCGCAAACCACGCTACATGAAATGCACCTGTGATTCACGACACGTTCTATTTAACCTTGTTGGAAATTAGAACCGGGTCACATGAAATGTACACCCGAATTTTAGTAATAACTGTGATAATTATATAATTAACGCGCCTAAAGCAAACTACGAAGTTTATTTTTAATGTCTAAGTTATGAGATTAGCATGATGGCCATAGGTGATTTAATTAAGATGGCACACCTCACTCCATTTTAAGGAACTACACTCAATTGAGCCTAATGGCACTTTTGTTCGCAAATAGCTCGGATTTAGGGCTTTGGATGATGGACAAGGAAATACAGAGCAAACCTATAATAATGTGGACAAATGTTGGGCTCATAGTTGGCCTAGAACATTATTAAACGGGCATACAAAGAGGGGTGAACGTTGGGATTGCATGGGCTTCTGAAATCGAGCCCAACAAACATAGACCTTGAAACATTTTTTGCCAAGCTTCATATGTCAGAGGCATCTCGTTTGAGGCTAAAGCCCCAGCCCAAACCCTAACAATACACGTTCAAAATTAATTGAAATGAAACAATCAACTATTAATACATGTTCATGCAGATATTAAACGATAAAATAAATCCTGTTTTGAACACGTGAAAGGTTATTAGGCCTCAATTGAGGCCCCAGACGGAAAATGGGAAGGTTTACATCACTTTCACTAGTTTTTCTTATTTCAAACCATAACATGGAGTACCGTAGAGAAACATATTTCTACACATTCAATCACTACTCAGCAGTCAACCCAATTGAGTCTCATTGCTCTTTTTACCTTGATTTTGTTTTGTATCAAGTCACAACATCTAATTACCATTAGCCTCCTAATAAAAATAGGCTTCGAGACAAACTAGAAGGGAACAAATCATGTAAAAAATAGTAGCTAATCCGTAGAATAGTAACTTTGAAATCCAGAATAAACTCAACTCCAAAACTTCAAAGAGACGACATTAACTACTTTGATTACAATTTTTCATGAAACTAATATACTAATGATTATTTTCCAAAGTGAATATGGTCTATCCATCTAAGATTTAAACCATAGCAATAGAGTTATCAATTTCTAACACCATATCAACAACAGAACTATTTTTGGGGCTTAATACTTGCTAATTTGGCCAATCAGTGGCCAAATCCACAAACTACAGCCAATACTCAATAAGAAAAGCCTGCAATAACCCTCAAATATGCATCACTTTGGGAAGGATCACTGATTCCACAAGAATAGACATCATACAAAGCACAACAAGCTAATTATGAAACAAATTTCAGCGTACGAGGCTGATGAATCAAACAATGGTAAATCTAGGACATTAGATCTCTAACAGTGAATGAGAAGTCATTCAAATACATGTGAAACCACTAAGATAAACTGAGTGTCCAAAGATATGAATAATAACACCACATCACATCCCTAACAGCTATAACATACTGAATCAAAGCTGGAACTGAGACTATATGACAAACAAACTACTAAGACATAAAAGCTACTTGAACTAGAATCAAACTATTAAAATAAATTGGAGCTTAAGCTTTTGAACATCAACTTCTCATTCAGCATTATACTCCCATTCCAAAGATTCAAAATGTACCTGGATACAAGCAATCAAAGCAATGGAATAAATCTTGAGCTTGGCAAAGGACAAAAGAAGCAGCAGAACCAATAGCCAAAAGATGTAGTAGCAATAATCAGTGTTAGCTTCAAATTAAGTCATTTCCTTCACTCCAAGATCACCAGAAATCGAATGGAGAGTTACCCTTAAACTTTTGTGAAGAAAAGAGTGGAAAAGTTGAAGGCAAGCACCAATATTTTCAGAAAATTTTCAGCCGTTTGCTATTTTTCAGTGTTGTAATCTCTGCCTAAAAAAATACAAGAAATGAGCCTTTATAGCCAGATTTTAGGGCAGCAGACTTGACTTTATTCATTCACTACCCTCCCCTCTTTAATTCCCTTTTTTTCAATTCAAACCCCAAACTTAAAACCTATTTGTTAAAACAGCCTATTCCTCACTTTCCTAGAACTTTCCTAGGCAGTTATCAAAGATTCTTTCAATATAAATGTCCTAAATACCCTTTAACTTCTTGTTATTAACCTTTTCTACTATACCCAGCATTTGAGCCAAATGCCCAGTATTTCTTTGGGCTTCTGTACTAGCAAGCCGCAACATTTCCTTTGGGTCTCTATACTAACAGACCTAATTCTAAATCCAAACCAAATAATTTCACAAGAAACCTAAAACCAACAAAGCTCTGAACTAATATAGAAAACAAACCTTCTAAAGAAAAACAGAAAAAGAAAGAGGAATGAAGGGAAAATAAAAATCAGAAGATGTCAATGCATTGTCATAGGCGATTAATCGTATTACTAAGCTATTGTTGCCGACTTAATCAATTAAGAACTAATATGATTTAAACCTAATTGAGATGAAGAACAACAATAAAGAGAAAAAGAAATATACCAAATAGACCGATGATCCAGAGATGATGACATCTGGCGAAAGGGCTTTGGCTAATGGTGGGAACTGTAACATGAGCACTGGCCAAAATTTCTTCCACGGCTAGTGCTCTTTGTCACGGTCCTCAACATGAGCTAAGACGAAGAAGAGACAAAATAAAGCCCTTCGAAGATTGTTACCCAAACTTTGCCACCATGCACAAAATGAAACCTCAGCCAATGGCTCTTCACTCGAAACTGGTCGATTCACACATGTTCAACACCAAGAAGAGGCCAGATTGCGAGGAAATCAAAAGAAAAAGGACGAAGAGGATTTTATTGCTATATTAGATCTGATTTGGAGAGGATGAGTGGTTTGGGGAAGGAAACAATGGCGGATTTGGAATGGGGGCGACAGAGGTTGTGTGGTCAATTTTTGGTGGAGTTTGGAGATCCACCGCCGCCGCTGGCGATTTCCGGTGGGGTGGAAGACGGTGGTGAGATACAGGGTGAAGGAGATGAAAGGTCCTAGGTTGTCTTTGAGGCAATTGAACATTTTTAAGCAAATATGGTGAGGCTTTCCTAGCCATTGGATGAGATTAAATGAAGGGTCGAGATTAAATATGACAAAATGATGTCGTTTGGTGTTGAAGGGGGCTGGACCGGGTTATTTGGCTGGGCTGGGGCAGGACATGGGGCTTTTGGGCTCAATTTTAAATTCTGGCCCAATTTGTAACAGCCTTCTCTTTTGTTTTCTTTTTCTTTTTATTTTTGTTTCAATTGTTTTTCCTTTCCCTTTTTAATTAATTATCTTACTTAATTAAATTAAATTGTGAGATTAAGCTAATTATATACTATATTATTTACAAAAATTAATTACTCCTAGATTAAAAGAAAAAATTACTAATCTAAAAATTAACAGCTAAAAATGCAAAAGTAAACCAATTTTTGAGATTTTCAATTTTAATAAAGCAACTAATTTACTAATTAACCTTAAAAAATATGAAAATAAAACCTAAATGCAATGCATGGTATTTTTGACATTTTCATGATTTTAATAAAACTAAACATGCACGGAAATGCAAACAATTAACACAAATTCCCATAAAATCCTATAAAATTATAAAAATAATAATAAGAAAAGAATTATTTTTCTTGTATTTTATGGGAGTAATTCCTATAGGCAAAAATCACGTGCTCACAGCTGCCCCTCTTTGCACGGAACCACAAAAAGCTTTCGTACAAATATAAAGTGAGCGGATACGAGCGATTTTTACCAGTTTGAATACTCTGTGGGAAGCATTTTTGAAAGATTTGATCGTACCCTGCTTCCGAGGTTGCCTACATATCCTTGGCTATAAAGGAATCAGGTTAGTATAGTTCGGGAAAGTTTCGGTAGCTGGGACTACCAGGAAGGTGTGATTTCACTATTGCTGCTGCTACTACTGCTTGCTAAACTCCTTATTACACCAAGACAAAATAAAAGAAGCTAAAAAAAACTATGATCTATGAATTACAAGAATCCTATCTATATCTTCACACTTGATCTTGCAGTTTCTGCTACTCTGTTGACTTGTACTCTCCAGGTGAGCTTCCTTTGTTGCTTACTTGAATTGCATTCTGAAGTGAATTCCCTTATTCTCCAGGTAGGTACCTGATTGCCAATATTCGAACTGTCTTCCTTCGAAACATGGACTACCTTCCTTGTTCTCCAGGTGGGTGCCTGATTAACAAAACTTGAACTGTATTCCCTTGCTCTCCAGGTGGGTGCCTGATTGCCTGAACTTGAACTACTTTCCCTTGAAACCTGTGCTGTCTTCCTTTGAAATTTGAACTGATTTCATTGTTCTCCAGGTGGGTGCCTGATTGCCAAAACTTTAACTGTATTTCCTTGCTCTCCAGGTGGGCGCCTGATTGCCAAAACTTTAACTGCATTCCCTTGCTCTCCAGGTGGGCGCCTGATTGCCAAAACTTTAACTGCATTCCCTTGCTCTCCAGGTGGGCGCCTGATTGCCAAAACTTTAATTGTATTCCCTTGCTCTCCAGGTGGGCGCTTGATTGCCAAAACTTTAACTGTATTCCCTTGCTCTCCAGGTGGGCGCCTGATTGCCAAAACTTTAACTGCATTCCCTTGCTCTCCAGGTGGGCGCTTGATTGCCAAAACTTTAACTGCTTTTCCTCAAAACTTGACTTGTTTTCCTTAGAATCTTGAACTGTTTCTTCTTGTTCTCTAGGTGGGTGCCTGATTTCCAACACTTGCGCATGTTCTTCCTTGAGACTTGAACTGTTACTCCTTGTTCTCCAGGTGGGCGCCTGATTGCCAACACTTGCATTGCTTTTCCCTCGAAACTTGACTTGCTTCCCTTGTTCTCTAGGTGGGCTCCTGATTGTTGAACGTGAACCGTCTTCCTTTGAACATTGCTGCTTTCCTTTTGTTCTCCAGGTGGGTGCCTGATTACCAACATTTGAATTGTATTCCTTTCCTCTGAACTTGAATTGTTTTACCCTATTTGCCAGGTGGGCGCCTGATTGAAGACACTTGAACCATCTTCTCTTGCTACTTGGAACTGTTTTCCTTAGATCCTTGCACCGTTTTTCCTTGAAACTTGAACTGTCTTCCCTTATTCTCTAGGTGGGCGCCTGATTGCTGAAACTCGAACTGATTCCTCTTGAAACTTGAGCTGCTTTTCCTTGTTCTCTAGGTGGGTGCCTGACTACAACAAAACAGACAAAACAAAAGAAATTTTTATGCCCTAATTTGATATTGGGAACATCTGTGAGTGTTAACCAATTCTTGTTATCAAAATAAGTTCTAAGCTAGATTCCCTTATCCTGAAAAATTTCAAACCAATCTCATCTCAAAAGTTAAAGCTTAAATGCTAAATTATACTTCCCAAAAGTAAAACTCTCGTCAGACCTTGTCACTTGCGAGGGTCTCAAAACTTACTAAATCCCTGTTATCCAGGAGGGTACTAGAAACTTACTGCCAAGCCCGTCTGGCACTTGCTTTCCTCACGGAGGGTTTCTCCAAAACAAATGAAATTTTCTGCCTCTGTTTCAATCAAAGAAAAGTCTCGTCAATTTGAAAATGTGGTGGTTAGTTTGCGGCATTCTTGCTGAAGGTGGCCCTTTCGCTGCCGTGCTTTGCTTTGACTGTCTGCCTTGAACTGGCCAAGAATTGTTTACCTTTCTGACTGAATTTCAACCACAGGACCCTGAATGACCCGAATGCTCTACACTCAACCCGTTGTTTTACATTTCTGTCCTTCCAATTTGAACCTCTGTATCTTCCCCAAAATTCACAAACCACTCGACCGCTTGAACTTTAATTAACACCTTATTTTTCACTTTTGCATCATGCTATTTCTGGTATGCTCTGGCCGCACTTTGCTTTGCAATTTTGGAAGTTGGTAGTGAGCTTTTCAATCCTTTATTTTGATTAGCAAATCTAAAATTGAAAAAGCTTTAAAGGAATAGACCCAAAAGGAAATGAAATGCAATGACTTCGAGAGTTATGAATAGAGAAGAGAATCAAAACAGAAATACTGTTTGAGGAAGAAAGGAAAAAATGACTTATCTGAGTGAAGCTGCTGGCATCAATGGTTATGACATGCACTTCATATTAATCCGCCCAGTCCATTCAGTCAATCCTCTTTTAGTCTTCGCATTTTATGCCTGAGGTTCCCATAACTCGATTCCTTTGCAAAGTCAACAACCTTATCCGGCTTGTGGTGTCTTGAAGGGTTTTCACCAGCAAACCTCTCTCATTTATTCATTTCTCAACTCACCGTCGCAGTACGGTTCCCATGAGGGTTTTCATCAATAAGACTCTCTCATTTTTAATTTCTCTCAGCTTTCCATCGCCTTATGGTGCCCGTGAGGGTTTTCACCAATAAGACTCTCTTATTTTTCATTTTTCTGCTTGGACCAGAGTGTTGCCCCTGATATGAATTACCTCTCCTTGCTTGACTTGGCATCTCTTGAAGACTGATCGGAAGGTCTTTCTTTGGACTGTAATGCGGGCTTTTGGATAGGGTTAAAAAGAAAGGGTATCACAAGGCTCAAAACAACTTGAAGGGGTTCAAAATTACAACTTTTTGAATTGGATCTCTTACAACAACCACAACTTTCTGCCCCAGTTTCTTGGCTTAGGGACTTTTAGATTTATTTTGATGGGACCAAACTGTGAGGCTACCTACGTATCCTTAAAAGGAATCAGGTCGAACGTAGTTCATGTCATAGGAATTGCTTTGTTTATGTACTTTTCTCTTTTCTTTTCTTTCTCTCTTTTTTTTCTTTTCCTTTCTCTCTTTTTTCTTTCTTTTCTTTCTTTTCCATTCTTTCCTTTCTCTTTTCTTTTCTCTTTTCTCTTTTTCTTCTTTACTTACCTTTTGCGTTCGTGTTTTTGAGTTTTGCTACCGATTCTAAAAGAGGGGTATGAAAGGAAATAAATAAGGTTTAAAGGGGTAACAAAGGATAAAGTGTTTAGATAGGAGAATAAAATGCCTTCGTCATTCCAATCTTCAAAATATGCCAAGTACAAACAACAATTAGACAAACCAAAGAAATCATACATAATATCTTTTAACTGCGTCAGAATTGATAGCCATGTCTACACATTTGCCTTATATGTCTGTTAAATATAAAGCACCATTGGGCAACACTCTAGTTACAATTAACGGCCCCTGCCAATTTGGGGTGAACTTTCCTTTCGCTTCAACCTGATGTGGAAGGATGCGTTTCAATACTTGCTGACCCACTTCGAATTTCCGGGGACACACCTTCTTGTTATATGCTCTTGCAATTCTCTTTTTATACAACTGGCCATGACACAATGATGCCAATATTTTCTCGTCAATCAAACTCAATTGCTCCAAATGGGTTTTGACCCACTCATCATCATCAATTTCGGCTTCAGCAATAATCCGGAGGGATGGGATTTTAACTTCTGTGGGTATCACTGCTTCAGTGCCATATACCAACAAATAAGGAGTTGCACCTTTTGAAGTGCGAATAGTAGTGTAATAACCCAACAACGCAAAGGGCAACTTCTCATGTCATTGCATGAAACCTTGCACCATTTTCTAAAGTATCTTCTTTATGTTCTTGTTGGCCGCCTCGACTGCTCCATTCGCCTTGGGGAGGTATGGGGTAGAATTCCGATGTGTTATCTTAAACTATTGACACACTTCTTTCATCAGATGACTATTGGGATTAGCCCCATTATCTGTGATGATCACCTCTGAGATTCCAAACCGACAAATGATATTTGAATGAATAAAATTGACCACTGCCTTCTTGGTCACAGATTTGAAAATTTTAGCTTCGACCCACTTAGTGAAATAGTCAATGGACACCAGAATGAACTTGTGCCCGTTTGATGCTGCAGGCTCAATTGGTCCAATAACATCTATGCCCCAAGCAACAAAGGGCCACGATGCGAACATTGTGTGCATCTCGTATGGCGGGGAATGAATCAATTCTCCGTGTACCTGGCATTGATGACACTTACGCACAAAGCTGATGCAATCTCGTTCCATGGTGAGGCAATAATACCACGCTCGAAGAATCTTCTTTGCCAGAACATACCCACTCATATGCGGCCCGCAAACTCTGGAATGTACGTCGGTCATGATAGTCGTGGCCTGCGTAGTATCGATGCACCTCAACAGCCTAAGATCTGGAGTTCTTTGTACAACATTCCCCCGCTCAAGAAAAATCCACTAGCCAAACGCCGAATTGTTCTCTTTTGATCGCCTGTGGCTTGTACCGGATACACCCTCATCCAGATGTACTCCCTAATGTCATGGAACCACGGTTCACCATCAAGTTCTTCCTCAACCACATTATAGTAGGCATGCTAATCATGAACTTGAATATGTAGAGGGTCGACATAAGCTTTGTCCGGGTGGTGCAACATTGACGCCAAGGTAGCCAAAGCATCGACAACCTCATTATGGATTCTTGGAATATGCCTGAACTCTATTGAGCGAAACTGTTGACAAAGATCATGCAAACATTGTCGATACAGTATGAGTTTTAAATCTCGTGTCTCCCATTCTCCTTGAATCTGGTGCACAAAAAGGTCTAAGTCTCCCAAGACTAAGGCTTCCTGGACTCTCATGTCTACAGCAAACCTCAAACCCAAAATGCATGCCTCGTACTCAGCCATGTTATTGGTACAATAGAAAGGAAGCTAGGCCATAACAGGGTAGTGATGCCCTGTCAAGCACGATCCCTATTCTGACACCTTTCATGTTAGCAGCCCCGTCAAAGAAAAGTTTCCAACCTGGTTTTTCAACCTTCTCCAATTTGTCAATATGCATCACCTCCTCATCGGGAAAATAAGTTCTCAATGGTTCATATTCTTCATCGACCGGGTTCTCAGCCAAATGATCGACCAATGCTTGGGCTTTCATCGCCGTCCGAGTCACATATACGATGTCAAATTCTATGAGCAAGATCTGTCACTTTGCGAGACTTTCTGTGTGCATGGGCTTCTGAAAGATATGCTTTAAAGGATCCAGGCGAGAAATGAGGTAAGTAGTGTAGTATGTCAAATAATGCTTCAACTTCTGTGCCACCCATGTCAGGGCGCAACATATTCTCTCAAGGGGAGTATACTTAACCTCATAAGATGTGAACTTCTTGCTGAGATAATAGATGGCTTGCTCTTTCCTGCCAGTGATGTCATGCTGACCCAACACACAACCAAATGAATTTTCCAGGAATGTCAAATAAAGAATCAAATGTCTTTCAGATTCTGGCGGGACCATCACAAGTGGGTTTGACAAATATTCTTTGATCTTATCGAATGCTTCCTAGCACTTATCAGTCCATTTGACCGCAACATCCTTCTTTAGCAACTTAAAGATGGGCTCACAAGTTGTCGTTAGCTAAGCAATAAACCTGCTGATGTAGTTCAGCCTCCCTAACAGACTCATCACCTCAGTCTTGTTCTTTGGCAGTGGTAATTCCTGGATAGCTTTGATCTTTGACGGATCCAATTCAATGCCCCGTCGGCTGACTATGAAACCCAATAGTTTCCTAGATGGAACACCAAATGCACACTTTGCAGGATTGAGCTTAAGATTGTACCTGCGGAGCCTCTGGAAAAACTTTATCAAATCTTTGATGTGGTCAGACTACTTCCTGGACTTTATGATCACGCCATCCACGTAAACCTCGATCTCCTTGTGTACCATGTCATGGAATATGGTGGTCATTACCCTCATGTAAGTTGCCCCAGCATTTTTCAAACCAAAAGGCATGACTCGGTAGCAGTATGTTCCCCACGGCGTGATGAATGTCGTCTTTTCCGCATCTTCCTCATCCACTAAAATCTGATGATACCCCGCATAGCAGTCCACAAAAGATCCAATCTCATGCTTGGCAGAATTATTGATCAAAATGTGGATATTTGGCAGTGGGAAATTGTCCTTTGGACTTGCTTTGTTGAGATCACGGTAGTCAACACACACTTTGGTCTTACCATCTTTCTTTGGCATAGGCAGAACATTGGCTAACCACGTGGGATACCGCGTGACTCGAATGACCTTTGCATCAAGCTGCTTCATGACTTCCTCTTTAATCTTCACACTCATGTCAGTTTTGAACTTTCTCAACTTTTGCTTGACGGGAGGGAATGCTGGATCAATTGGCAATTTATGGAAAATATCCTTATACTCAAGCAATGCTTTAATTATTTCTTCCCTGATTTGCGGTTCAAAGTGGACACTTATCTTAGTTTCTTTGACATCATCTGGGTCCCCTAGATTGATTGCCTCCGTATCATTCAGATTAGGCTTGGCTTTTTCTTTAAAATAATTTAGTTCTTTACTAATCTCTTCAAAAGCCTCATCCTCATCATATTCTGATTCATCATCACATTCTATTTCTTGGATTATTATTTCATAATTAGATTGACTTTTAAGACTTGGCCGAAGATTCCTCATGCATGTTATATCATTGAAACCAGCATAAAAAGAACTGTACAAAGAAGAAAAAAACAAAATAAAAGCTATCAGGAATGATGGAAAAGGGAAATTGCACTTCATTGAAAATAAAGGATAATAGGCTTTGTACATCAACAAGTGAAAAATAAAATATCTGGGTCACAACCCTGGAATGACCCAGATAGAAAGGAAAACAAAACAAACTACCAAGACTCCTTCCGAGTAGGGAGAAGATTAGCCTTTCAATAGTTAAGCTTTATATTCGGCCCGACGAACTGCACGTCTGCTTTCTAGAGCCTTCTCCAACTTCTACCATGCTCACATCATCAAACAATCTCTAGAACCTTTCAATTAACTCTTCATCAATGTCAACCACAGAACTTGGAACTGTCGTCACTGGGCGTTTACCGGCACCGGGCTTGACAAAAGACCTGGAGAGACACGGGATAGACTTTGGAAGTGCCCATGCCTTCTATTTCAACCTTTTAGCCTTTTTCATATCTGCTGCTGTAGGTTTGAATCTAAGGCCGAACGTACCCAAATTTTCATGGAGGAATATTGGCTATATGATACCCTGCAGGGGTGCACCCAAACCTTTACCTGGCATAAATCCATTTTTCAGCATTTTAGAGGCCACCATGACGGATGCAGAGGTTATCTTTGGAGTTGGAATACATTTCCCTTCTGGAACCTTCTCGACCGGCACTGTTTCAAAAACTTGATAGACCTAAGGCCCTTTGTCATCTTCAGCCTCAATGAACGGGACAGAGGCATCACTGTGAGCACATGAATTCTCCTCACCATGCATGACAATCTCCTGCATATCCCACTCGAGCTTGACTATCTGATGCAAAGTGGACGGGACTGCTTTGGCGGCATATATCCAAGGCCGACCTAACAACAAATTGTAAGAGACTGCTACGTCCAGTACCTGGAACGCCATGGTGAATTCCACCGGTCCTATCATCAAGTCAAGCACTATATCACCAACCGAGTCTTTCCCTACACCATCAAAACCTCGGATGCAGATGTTATTCTTGTGAATCCTCTCATCCTCCACTTTCAAATTGTTCAGAGTAGAGAGAGGGCAGATGTTTGCACTGGAATCATTGTCAACTAACACCCTGGTGACCACAGAATCTTCATATTTTAGCATAAGATAGAGAGCTCTGTTGTGTTCAGTACCTTCCACAGTCAACTCTTCATCAGAGAAGGTGACCCTGTTCACCTCAAATATTTTATTGGTGATCTTTTCGAGATGGTTCACTAAGAAATTGTCGGGGACATGAGCCTCATTCAGAATTTTCATCAGGGCCCGACGATGCTCATTTGAATGGATCAGTAATGATAGCAAGGAAATCTGAGCAGGCGTCTTTCTCAGCTGCTCCACGATGGAGTAATCTTGTATCTTTATTTTTCTCAGAAACTCCTCTGCCTCTTCTTCAGTGACTGCTTTTTTTTACTAGAACTGGATTATCTCTGGATGTTTTAGCTTTCCTTAACTCTTCTGGGACAAAGCATCTCCCTGAACAAGTTAATCCCTGGGCCTCATTGACTTCTTCTTTCACTTCCTTTACCTTATAGGTCACTATCACTCGTTCATAGTTCCATGGGATAGCCTTGGTGTTGATTACTGGCAGCTGGGTTACAAGCTTGATGATGACAGGATCCGTACGGGTACCCTCTACAATTACGATAGACTTGTTTCCCAACCCTGGCATGACCACTTTTGACTTTTCTTGCTTTGTTATAACATCACTTGGGGATCTTTTCTTAACTACCACAGATGGTTCACCGTCTGTCGTGCTCAACTTGTTCACTGATCCTTCAACCATTAGTTTTTTGACTGGCTTGACCTCACTGGACCGAATCATCATAACGGATTGTGAGGGCTTCTTGGGCTCCCCCTATGTAATATCTCGATCATGTTTGTTTCCTCATGGGTTGGCAATGAGTTCTGATTGATGTTGGGTGCCTCTAGAGTCTAAACTTCAATCCAGTTTGTGTCGATGAGCTCCTAGATGGTATTTTTCAAGTTCCAACACTTCTCCGTATCATGCCTCGGAGTACCAGAACAATAATCACAACTCAAGGAGTAATTAAGATTATTTGGAGGAGGGTTTGACAATTTCGACTCAATTGGCCTCAGCATATCCAACTGCCTCAATTTCTGGACCAAATTGGTATAAGATTCCCCCAACGGGATGAAAGTTTTCTTCCGCTGCAACCTCTCATTTTGGAACACTAGATTGGGTCAAAAACCTGGGCCGACAGGGTTTTGGTAGGCTCGTGGGGGTGGATAAGCATTTTGTGGAGCTAGGTAGGTGTTTTGTGGAGATGGGGCACGCCATTGTAAGTAGGAAGGAGGTTGAGTATATGAATGGGCGTGGTAGACAGAAATCTGAGGGTCTGGTGATGGGAAGTAATGCTGGGTGGATTATATGGGGTTTGGGTATAGGTTCAGTGATGGGGTTGAGGCTGAGTATAATTGTGTGACGGGTCCTGGGTCCAAACCATGATCCTGAATCAACTGTTGCCACATCTTCTTTCTTCTTCTTTCTGATCACTCCACCAATACCATTCTGAATGGCTTGGGTAGTTTCCTTGATGGCCGAGTAGCTAATGATTTTGCTTGATTTAAGCCCTTCTTCCACCATGCCACCCATCTTCACCACCTCCTTGAAAGACTTTCCTATAGCCGATATTAGATGGCCAAATAAGTAGGCTCTAGAGCCTGCAGAATGTACTCCACCATTTTGCTCACCTCCATCGGGGGGGGGGGTTAACTCTTGCCGCTTGTTCTCTCCAGCAAAAACCATATTCTCTGAAACTTTCACTAGGCTTCTTCTCAAACTTAGTCAGAGACAAAAGATCTGGAACAATCTCGATGTTGTATTGGAAATGACGAGTGAATGCTTGGGCTAATTCATCCCAGGTATACCATCTGCTGTGATCCTGACGAGTGTACCACTTCAATGTCGCGCCGCTCAAACTCTGGCTAAAGTATGCCATAAACAACTCATCTTTCCCACCGGCTCCTCTCATTTTATTGCAGAAACCCCTCAAATGGCCAATGGGTCTTTGTGCCCTTCATACAAATCAAACTTCGGCATCTTAAACCGCACATGCAACTGAACATCGAGAAATAGACACAAATCTTTGTAGGCTACGCTCACTTGGCCTCCCAACCGCTGCATGTTTCTTAACAATTATTCCAGGCTCCTTACCTTCCTGAACATCTCCTCCTGCTCTAGGTTTTTAGGGAGTTTCTCAGTATCAACAGGGAGGTCGAAACGGGGAGTGTAGGAGTAATGCTATGGGGCCTTGAAAGTAAACTCCGGGGGATAGTATTGATTATCTTGGGTCTAGAATAATGGCTCACTGGAGGATCAATGTAGTGTAGCGGGCGGGGGTGCCACGAAAACAGGGGTAGCTGGTGGAGGGGGTATGGGATTGGTTTAGCTGGTGGTGCTTGTGTGGTTTGGGAAGTGGTGCTTTTGTAGTGGTGGTAATGGGGGAAGCCTGGAGATGAATCAACAGTGGAGGTTCTTGGGACTGAGACAGGGGCGGGATGAAAGCAGGGTTGGCGGGGTATGAAGGTTGTAGATGCCCTTTCATCCATGCCTGGTACATCTCTGCCATTTGGTGTTTCAACTTATGTAACTCCTCTTTCAGATTAACATCAGACTCTTCCCCTTCCCTTGATGGATCAATAATGCTTGCATCCAATTCTTGGCCGGCCATGATCAACTTGTCTTTGGACTTGGTGTTGTACGGGTGAGTTGCCAAAATACCAAAAAAACTTACCACCTGCATAGACTTGATGACAACAAGCAAACTTGTTAGCGATTAAGAGCTTAGCAGATAGGCAACCGCACGTTGGGGATGCAATTCACCTAAGTAGTTAACCATTTCTAATATATGTATTTGAATGGCTGCTTGCGTCATCCCGGCTTTCACTATTTTGAAATTTCTTCCTCTTTTTTTTCATTCCTGCTTTTCTTTGCTTGATTCTTGTTTTTATCCTTTTATTCTCTCAATTTTCCCTCTCTTGTTATGCTATTATTTCTTTCCCATAGTTTTTTTCTTGTTTTCTCTCCTCTTTTTTTTCCCTTTTCATTTCACGATTATGGTCGAATCCTATGGGGATTGCCTACGTATCATGACACCGCATGAATCAGACCAAGCATAGTTCTGGGGATAAGTGTAAAATAAAAGAAAGATACATTTTTTTGGGTTTTCAATTTTTCATAAAATAAAACAAAACATCCTGGTTACAACGACTTCTCTTACAGAATTTAACCATAGAAACTAACAGACTCGAAAAGGCGGACTAACAGACTCCAACAAAAAAAATGAACATACAGACTCAAAATGGACTAACAGACTCTGGAAGAAAGATGAAAATACAGACTCAAATGAAAATCATGAATATATAAGTGCCTCAATTACTGCTCTAGGGTCCCGCGGGACATCAGTCGGTCTCGCCGCGGGCCTATGCGCCATATCTTCTTGAAGGCGGAATAGGTCATCCATGATCTGTCGGACAAAAATCATAACAGAAGCGAAGAACATGGACCTGGTCATGTCTTCACACTCATTGCACTTCATCACAATGTAGTCCACAATGCTCTTAACCCTTTCTCTGATAATACCCTTCTCTTGTAGCAACCATCTGATCTACTGAGATCTGGCCCCCAAAACTTGTTTAGCTGTATGATTTTTCTCTTGAAGCTGCTGCAGGTCTTTTTCTAGCTGCGACATCAGAGCGTAGCAGTGTTCTCTTTCTACTTGAAGCTCTTTGTTTGTTTGGCCATCTCGTTCTCAAGGATAGTTAGTTGCTTCTTTAGGTTGGTGGCTTCTCCCTCATATTTCCTTTTTAATTGCCGGACAAACTCTGCTCGTCCCTCTGCGTTCTTTGCTAACTGTGCCCGTGCTCTCGCCAAATTACCCTCAAATTTTTCCAAATCATCCTCGCACTCAACTATTTTCCTCCTAAGACCATTTATGAGTCTTTCATGCTTTCGGCTCTTTTCCTGATTCTCAGTAGCTATCTTCATTTTTTTGATTTGGGCTTGAAGGGCCTTATTTTCTTGAGCCAATTTCTTCTTCTCCCCTTCATCAGCGGAGACCTGTACACTTTTGTCAAATTTAAGATCTCGGATATGTCCCTCCAATTTCCTTATTGTGGCTCTGTAGCTTGCCTCTTTAGCCAACCAATCCCATTGCTCCTGCGCTCCATGAGTGAATTATTGGACATTGGGCCTTTTGGCGGGACGTTCGGGCTTTTGGATGGACTTGAGACCTTTTACCAGACCAAGTTGTGAAACTAGGCTCCAACTCGCCTCTGGACAAATCCCGTACTTGAGTCTTTGGCTCTAGGAACCTACATTGATGCCAAATTCGACATACCCTTTCTTCAGGGAAAGAAGTTTTTGGCCCCAGTTCGATGACCTGCCGACTCAAATCCTCATCATGCGAGATAGTCTGGTACCTGCCTAGCTGGCACAAAACTCTTTATGGGGCATAAGGCTGAATGCTCTGGAGACCCATCAATAGAAGAAAATATACTTCGGCCGACATGTAAATGACCTCACTGACCGGGAGCCACCCGAATGTGCACTCAATCTTGCTTGCAATCAGGGAGCTCAAATGTGCAAACCATGCTTCCGTACCATTTGGAAACTTACATCCCTCCACCCGGTTTTCATGTTTTTAATGCATTTAAGGCCGGTCATCCCACAGTTCATGTACCCCGGACGGTGGCAGAGGTGTTCCTCCATCCAGAGTTGTAGAAGCATATTGCATCCCTCAAAAAACTTTCCTCCTTCTCGGCAAACAGTTGGAGCTCGGTAAATCTCCGACAACATCATCGGTACAATGGTGCCATTAGCCTTTTTAGTCATGAAGTCGGCTATTCCCACAAGCCCCAATTCTATATTTCCATCCTTTCTTGGGCAAATTAAGACGCCCAGGAATGCCACTATAAAAGCCAGCCCCGCCGAGCTTCCTACTTATCTTTGTTCCCCGAATGAGTAAGACCGGTATCTGGAATCTCAAAACTGCAAGGATTCCCGTATTGTCGGTACAACAAGTAGAATGAGCAGAATCCCTCAGCCAAATTTCCGTCTTTAACTTCCCGACTGATGCTTAGAATATCTAAAAACTTATGAGGAGTCACCGTTCTAGGTGCCACTGGGTATTAATTTTTGAGATTCCCACTAAAACCAGCGTAGCCCGCTATTTCCTCAAGCGTAAGGTTAGCTCAAATCAGCAAAAAGGAACACATAATACCCTAAGTCTCAAAAGGGTATCAAAGCCTCAATTATATCCTTCCTCGGCTTAATCTTCAGAAGACCAACAAGACCGCCCAAAGCTTTTATTACAGTATCTCTGCTGACCTCCCCTAAATCATTCCACCACATATAGAGCTCTAACAGGATTTCCTTGAGGACTGTGAAAGGTTCATTTTCAATCATGCTCATCCTGCACATTTATTTAAAGTGATCCGTAAAAAAAATCATGATTTACTTTGACTCAAGAGAAAAATACCAATTTTCGAAAATGGCAATTAAAACAAAACACTTTTACGAGTGCAGCCCTTCAGCACCTCAAGAAAGAAAATTTTAGGGTTGTGTTTGCTAATCAACCAAAATTTGAAAGAGGACCTTAGGTGGCTATTCTTGCAAAAAGGGCCTTCCGGTGCCCTTTTGGGGCATTTTGGCTATTTTGGACAAGAACAACATTACCTAATTTATTTATGACAAAATAGCGACACTTCATATTTTTTTTGGGTTATTTATGCAAAAATGGAGTTGGACCCGATGAGGGTTTCATACGTATCCCACATCCGGTGAGAATCAAACTTGCGTAGTTCGGTCAATTTTGACGCAACAGAAAACATAAATATTTGAAATAGGTTTTTTTCTTTTTCTTTCAAATATTTCGGTAGAGTTTCGGGATATTTTGGATACCATATTTTTTCAGACAGGGAATTTCCTCTCTCTCACCTTAATTGGTTTTTCTAAAAAACAAAATCCTATTCTAGAAGCCGGTCAGCATGCAATCCGAGTCAAATAAATGTGCAAGTAGCATGTAGAAATGCATCAGGATGGTCTTTTTATTTCGGGTACACCTGTCCTAGACGGACCCAACCCCTGTGTTGAGTCCCCAAAGTCAAATGTGCGTGATGCAAACAAGCGTTCCTACTAGGGATCCGGCATGAGGCTATGTTATACTAGGTTTGAAAACCTAGATTTATTTGTTCTAGACTTGGCTTACCCGAGCGGACAGCTCGAGCCGGGGGGCAGCGTATCGGGAATACAGAAGCTTCACCGGCTTTGTAACTTGTCCGAATCTCATTCTAAAATTGGGATATGACTCTAACAGAAGAGAAGCTACACGAAGTGCACCCTTCCTAGATGATTTAGAAGACTCAGAGAGAGGAGGGTTTCACAACAATTTATATACAGTTCAACAATATCAAAGCGGTAAAAAGTAACATTTAGCACATTAGGCCCAAACATGTAATAAAGTTCAGATAATAAATAAAGCCAACTATAACAATTATTCTATGCTTGAATTCTCGAACCCTGAACCAGAGATTCTGGGTTCGGTCCCCAGCAGAGTCGCCACAGCTGTCATACCTCCTTTTTCCTACACCTGCAAGAGAGTATAAGGGGAGTTTTTTCCAATTTAAATAACAATCGAAACGGAATTATGTTATTTAAAATTCAGAGTCGCCACTTGGGATAATTTATGATGTCCCAAGTCACCGGTTTTGAAATCTCAAATCGAGAAAAAATTGACTTTGTTCTATAGTCCGCGAACACAGAAATTTGGGTAAGGAATTCTGTTAACCCGGGAGAAGGTGTTAGGCATTTCAGGGTTCCGTAGTTCTAGCACGGTCGCTCAACTATTATTATTGGCCTAATTATCTCGTTTTAAAATACTTTTTAAACCTATGTGCATTTTTAACTTTAAAACTGCTTTTATTTATTCAAGGAAGTATTTCAAGGTAATTTAAAATACATCACGAACCACGCTACATGAAATGCACCCGTGATTCACGAAGCGTTCTATTTAACCTTGTTGGAAATTAGAACCGGGTCACATGAAATGTACACCCGGATTTTAGTAATAGCCGTGATAATTATATAATTAACACGCCTAAAGTAAACTACGAAGTTCATTTTTAATGTATAAGTTATGAGATTAGTATGAGGGTCATAGGTGATTTAATTAAGATGGCACACCTCACTCCATTTTAAAGAACTATACTCAATTGGGCCTAATGGCGCTTTGTTCGCAAATAGCTCGGATTTAGGGCTTTGGATTATGGAAAAGGAAATATAGAGCAGGCCTATAATAATGTGTACAAATGCTGGGCCCATAGCTGGCCTAGGACATTATTAAATGGGCTTACAAAGAGGGGTAAACGTTGGGATTGCATGGGCTTCTGAAATCGAGCCCAACAAACATAGACCTTGAAACATTTTTTGCCAAGCTTCATATGTTAGAGGCATCTCATTTGAGGCTGATGCCCCAACCCAAACCCCAACAATACACGTTCGAAATTAATTGAAATGAAACAATCAACTATTAATACGTGTTCCTGCAGATATTAAACGACAAAATGGATCATGTTTTGAACACGTGAAAGGTTATTAGGCGTCAATTGAGGCCCTAGATAGAAAATGGAAAGGTTTACATCACCTTCACTAGTTTTTCTTGTTTCAAACCATAACATGGAGTACCATAGAGAAACATATTTCTGCACATTCAATAACTGCACAACAGTCAAACCAATTGAGTCATATTGCTCTTTTCACCTTGATTTTGTTGTGTATCAAGTCCCAACATCTAATTACCATTAGCCTCCTAATAAAAATATGCTTCGAGCCAAACTAAAAGGGAACAAATCATGTAAAAAAATAGTAGCTAATCCACAGAAGAGTAACTTTGAAACCCAGAATAAACTAAACTTCAAAACTTCAAAGAGAGGACATTAACTACTCTGATTACGATTTTTCATGAAACTGATATACTAATGATTATTTGCCAAGGTGAATATGGCCTATCCACCCAAACTTTAAACCATAGCAATAGAGTTATCAATTTCTAATACATATCAACAACAAACCTATTTTTGGGGCTTAATACTTGCTAATTTGGCCAATTAGTGGCCAAATCCACAAACTACAGCCAATACGCAATAACAAAAGCCTGCAACAACCCTCAAATATGCATCACTTTGGGCAGGATCACTGATTCCACAATAATAGACATTATACAAAGCACAACAAGCTAATTATGAAACAGATTTCAGCATATAAGGCTGATGAATCAAATAATGGTAAATCTAGGACATTAGATATCTAATAGTGAATGAGAAGTCATTCAAATACATGTGAAACCACTGAGATAAACTGAGTATCCAAAGTTATGAATAATAACACCATATCACATTCCTAACAACTATAACATACTGAATCAAAGCTGGAAATGAGACTATATGACAAACAAACTTCTAAGATATAAAAGCTACTTGAACTAGAATCAAACTATTAAAATAAATTGAAGCTTAAGCATAGGAGAATCAACTTTTCATTCAGCATTATACTCCCATTCCAAAGATTCGATATGTACCTGGATACAAGCAATCAAAGTAAAGGAATAAATCTTGAGCTCGACAAAGGACAAAAGAAGCAGTAGAACCAACAGCCAAAAGATGCAGTAGCAATAGTCAGTGTTAGCTTCAAATTAAGTCATTTCCTTCACTCCAAGATCACCAAAAATCGAATGGATAGTTTCCCTTAAACTTTTGTGAAGAAAAGAGTGGAAAAGTTGAAGGCAAGTACCAATATTTTCAGAAAAGTTTTCAGCCGTTTGCTATTTTTTAATGTTGTAATCTCTGCCTCAAAAAATGCATGAAATGAGACTTTTATAGCCAGATTTTAGGGCAGCAAACTTAACTTTATTCATTCACTACCCTCCCCTCTTCAATTCCCTTTTTTCCAATTCAAATCCCAAACTTAAAACCTATTTGTTAAAACAGCCTATTCCCCACTTTCCTAGAACCTTTCTAGGCAGTTATCAAAGATTCTTTTAATATAAATGCCCTAAATATCCTTTAACCTCTTGTTATTAACCTTTTCTACTATACTGATCATTTGAGCCAAATGCCCAATATTTCTTTGGGCTTTTGTACTAGCAAGACACAACATTTCCTTTGGGCCTCTACACTAACAGACCCAATTCCGAATCCAAACCAAATAATTCCACAAGAAACCTAAAACCCACAAAGCTCTGAACTAATACAGAAAACAAACCTTCCAAAGAAAAATAGAAAAAGAAAGAGGAATGAAAGGAAAAGAAAAATTAAAAGATGTCAATACATTGTCATAGGCAATTAATCGTATTACTAAGCTATTGTTGCCGACTTAATCAATTATAAACTAATATGATTTAAACATAACTGAGAAGAACAGCAATAAAGAGAAAAAGAAATATACCAAATAGACCGATGACCCAGAGATGATGACATCCGGCGAAAGGGCTTTGGCTAATGGTAGGAACTGTAACATGAGCACTGGCCGAAATTTCTTCCACGGCTAGTGCTCTTTGTCACAGTCCTCAACATGAGCCAAGACGAAGAAGAGGCAGAAATAAAGCCCATCGAAGATTGTTACCTAAACTCTGCTACAATGCACAAATTGAAACCTCAGCCAATTGGCTATTCACTCGAAACTGGTCGATTCACGCATGTTCAACACCAAGAAGAGGCCAGATTGAGAGGAAATCAAAAGAAAAAGGACGAAGAGGATTTTATTGCTATCTTAGATCTCTGATTTGGAGAGGATGAATGGTTTGGGGAAGGAAACAATGGCAGATTTGGAATGGGGGGGGGGGGTGACAGAGGTTGTGTGGTCAATTTTTAATGGAGTTTGGAGATCCACCGTCGCCGCTGGCAATTTTCGATGGGGTGGCAGACGGTGGTGAGATACAAAGTGAAAGAGATGAAAGGTCCTAGGTTGTCTTTGAGACAATTGGAAATTTCTAAGCAAATATGGTGAGGCTTTCCTGGCCGTTGGATGAGATTAAATGAAGGGTCGAGATTAAATACGATAAAACGACGTCGTTTGGTGATGAAGGGGGATGGACCAGGTTATTTGGCTGGGCTGGGCCGGGACATGGGGCTTTTGGGCACAATTTTAAATTCTGGCCCAATTTGTAACAACTGTCTCTTTTGTTTTGCTTTTCTTTTCATTTTTGTTTCAATTGTTTTTCCTTTCCCCTTTTAATTAATTATCATCCTAAATTAAATTAAATTGTGAGATTAAGCTAATTATCTACTATATATTTACAAAAATTAATTACTCCTAGATTAAAAATAAATTACTAATCTAAAAATTAAAAGCTAAAAATGCAAAAGTAAACCAATTTTTGAGATTTTCAATTTTAATAAAGAAACTAATTTACTAATTAACATTAAAAAATGTGAATATGCATGGTATTTTTTATATTTTTATGATTTTAAAAAAAAACTAAACATGTACGAAAATGTAAACAATAAGCACAAATTCACACAAAATCCTATAAAATTGTAAAAATAAAAAAATTGTTTTTCTTGTAATTTATGGGAGTAATTCCTATAGGGAAAAAATCACGTGCTCACATAGCTCATCTTGGTTCATTGGACTCCCCAACTTCTTTTCCCGAAAACTCATAAATTTTAGTTAATAAACAGAATAGATATACTTTGAAAATTAAAATAAATTAAGCAATTACGTACCAAATGTGATGACCCAAAAGGTCATCACTTGCTTTTTAATTAAATTCTGTGTTCCGAAGCCTTGAATACCTCATTTAGTATTACCTCAATTTGCGTGCACAGTTTGGGCGCGTAGACGGAAAGCTTATGTGTGAAAATCTGTGAAAAATAATAAGTTTTGACTATAAAATGAATTTATTTGACTTCGGTTAACGTTTTGGGTTAACGGACCCGGACCCGTGATTTGAAGGTCCCAGAGGGTCCGTAGGAAAATATGGAACTTGGGCGTACGCCATGAATCGAATTCCGAGGTCTCAAGCCTGAGAAATGAATTTTTGAAAGAAATTATTTTCTGAAATTGTTTAAAGGTTTTTGAAATAAAATTTGATTAGAACATGATGGTATCGGACCTGTATTTTGGTTCCGGCGCCAGGTACAAGTATTATATATGGTTTAAGACATCTCTGTGGAATTTGGTGAAAACGGATGTCGTTTGACGTGATTCGGACCTAAATTGCAAAAAAATGATGTTTTAAGAAGTTTGAGAAAATTCTTTGATTTTGAGGTTTAATTCGTTGTTATTGAGGTTATTTTAGCGATTTGATCGTACGAATAAGCTCGTATGATGTTGTTGAGTTAGTACGTATGTTTGGTTAGGAGCCCCGAGGGCTCGGGTGTGTTTCAGAAGGTTTCGTACTTAGGAAAAGTTGTAGGTTTTCAGCTGTTGGTATTTTGATATGTCCTTCTTCGCATTCGCGGGAGCACCCTCGCGAACGCGATGCGTTAATTTTTCTGAAAGAAATTCTTTCTATGCGAACACGTAACCCAAGTCACTGACGCAAGGAATTGGGGGGCCATCCCTTCGCGAACGCGGTCCTGGCCACGCGAAGGCTAATTGAGCCTAGGCGGGGATGGGGCATTTACCCTATGCGAACGTGACCAACGCGACGCGAACGCGAGGGCTCAAAGAGTTCTTCTCCGTGAACGTGAGCACATGTACGCGAACGCAAAAGTCTCTCAGGCCTGACTCATCGCGAACGCGAAGACCATTTTCGCCCAGTTATTTTAAAAGACCTGAAACAGTAGCATTGCGCGACTGAAGCAAAATTTCATAACTTCTTCATCATAACCCCAAATTGGGCGATTTTTGAAAGAGGATTTCACCACCAATTCGTAGGTATGTAATCTCAGTCTCATTTTCTTCAATTTCCATTAACACCCATTAGATTTCTAGGCTTAAATTATGTGATTAAGGGCAGAAAATTAGGGATTTGGATAGAGTTAGGGCTTTTTGATTATTTATGATTTATACCTCGTTTTGGGGTCGAATTTTGGAACTAATTATATATTCGGGCTAGTGGGTGAATGGGTGATCGGGTTTTGGTCTGAACCTCGTGTTTTGACCAAGCGGGCCCGGGGTCAATTTTTGGATTTTTGGGAAGAATGATTAGAAGGCTATAATTAAGCATTGGAATTGAATTGTTTAGCAGTTATTGATGTTATTAAGTCGATTATGTCTAGATACAATTGATTTAGAGACGAATTCGAAAGGAAAGGCGGTGTTTGAGGCTTGAGTTGGTCGTGGAAGTTCGAGGTGAGTGTTTGGTCTAACCTTAGCTTGAGGGATTAGGAGTTGTGTCCTATTTGCTATTTGCTTCTTGTTGAGTACGACGTATATGCATGGTGACGAGTATCTATACGTTGGTATCGATCATGACCGTGAGTCTTAAATCGATATTTGTTGTGTTCTTAAATGATACTACGGATGCTTTAATTGGTGATTCTCGATATTGAGCAAGGATTTAGTTTATTTTCGTGGAATTTACTTATGATTGAGTATTGGTATTAACTGAGATGAGTAAGAGTTGGTTAAGATTGTTTATAGCTAATTCTCCCTTACCGGGACATATATTCTTTTCTGTTGAATTCACTTGCCGGGATAGTGTAGTTTATTGTTGATCCCTTGCCGGGACTCGTGGTATGGTTGAGTTTAAAGTATATAAATATATTGGATCGGGTTGCATGCCGCAACAATGTTATATATATTGGATCAGTTTGCACGCGGCAACAATGTTATATATATTGGATTGTGTTGCACGCCGCAACAATGTTATGTATATTGGATCGGGTTGCACGCCGCAACAATGTTATATATATTGGATCGGGTTGCACACTGCAACAATGTTATATTGGGTCGGGTTGCACACCGCAACAATGTTATATGGATCGGGTTGCGCGCCGCAACAGAGTTATAATTACTTTGTTGTAGATTTGAGTTGTTTCTCTCATATTTCTCTTTATTTCTGCTGGATTTGATATGTTCCCCGAAGCATGCACCCCCTCCCATTTAAACTGACTATTCCTATTTATTTTCCGTTGTATATTATATAATTGCACAGGTTTATCTGGAATCTTCTTCTAGCCGCGTTACTACCTCGCCGGGGTTAGGCCAGACACTTACCAGCACATGGGGTCGGTTGTGTTGATGCTACACTCTGCACTCTGATACTCTTCTATCTACTTATATGTTCTGTTTTCATTTGTATCTGAGACACACTATATTTCTTTTCTTCAGACATCTGTATGTAGTATTCATAGACAGTTCGTGAATATTGTGACGCCGGTTTTTGGGTAGAGACGCATGTTGGCATTTTCATATTTATTTTGGTGTTATATTAGTCTAAGTCTTCCGCTTAATTTCATCTTCCGCTATTATTTAAATGTTGATCACCTTTTAATACAAGCTGTTAAATGGATTAAAATGAAAAAGTTCAAAATTTCTAAGTTGCGTGGCTTGCCTAGCTTCTACGAGTAGGCGCCATCATGACTTCCGAGGGTGGGAAATGCGGGTCGTGACACCAAAATTCTTTTTATTGTGCCTAGGCTGATCGCACCTCCAGTGTGCAAGGAGCCTCCCTTCTCAGATGCGTGAGCTTTCTTTCCTTTTTCGCTCATCTCTAAGAACTTTGCGATAATCCATTGCCTTTGCAAATCCTCCCATAGATTTTGAAGCAACCAGTCAGGCTTCTGGTTCAACTTTCTAGCTTTGGAGAAACTATGCGACAACCGCTTGCGAGCTTTGTGATGAAAATTTGCAGCCACTTTCACGCTATACCGGTGTTCCAATACACATTTGCTCTGTATTTTAAAAGTTAAATATTATATTTAAATATCATAATATAAATAATTATACTGATTAAAAGAACATTTATACCTTAAATTGATTGGAAATTTGCTCCTTCAGCGAGAATGAGAATTCACTCCAAGTCGCATAAGGGTCATCATAAAGCTTTCTGGTGGCTTTGGTGATTATCCTCATAGTAATATCATAAAGACAAGGCCAACCGACACTTCCCATTTCCAGTTATTAACAGTTAATCCATAAGAAATAAATCTAAAGCATGATAAGATAATCCAAAGTTAATAGATAATAGCATAATTTGCGGAATAATACCCAAACACAGCCCGATACCGGGGTGTCACTAGTCATAGGCATTTAAACAATCCGGAATACTCCAAATCAAACTGCAAAGTTTAATACATAAACTAAGAACATGAAGAAATAAGATAGGGAAGAGCTCCGGGCTGTGAACGCCAATAGCTACCTAGAGACTCCGCGGATCCGCCTGAGCCGAAAATGATCAGCACTCGGGAGCAGAACCAAATACGCTTGAATCTGCACACAGGGTGTAGGGAGTAAAGTGAGTACTCCAACTCAGTGAGTAATAATAATAAATAAAGACTGAAAACAGAAAATCACGTAAGGCACAAGGCATGCTATAATGAAGTAGTAAAACCATTTAGAACAATAATCCAGTGAAAAATAGGTAAAATCCTTTAACTCAAGTTAACTTCATAAAAAGCTTTTTTCAACAATTAAGCATGGCAATTGACAGGCAATTAAGAAAAGATAAACACATAAAGGTTCGCTCATCGGGCACCGTATCAACAAATCCGCCCCTCTAGCAACATCTCAGAACAATACTGGCCCCTCGGGCTCAATCTCACATCACAATGGGTACCCGCGCTCACTGGGGGTGTGCAGACTCCTGGAGGGGCCCCTTACGGCCCAAGCGCAATATCAAGCTATCTCGTGGCATCATCACTAGGCCCTCGACCTCATATCAACAAGCCACCTCATGGCGTACATATCGCAGGCCCTCGGCCTCATAATCAATATCAAATGTTTCCTCACAACATAAGCCATCGGCCTTACTCAGTCAAAATTCTCACAAGCCACTCGGCAATAGTAAAAACATGATTCTGAGCCCAAAATATCATTTAAAAGATCATTTAAGTGTTAAAACAGAGTAAACATGGTTGAGTACGAAAACAGTGAAATATAACATGACTGAGTTCAAGTATAAAGCCAAAACAGTGAGGATAAATCAATAAAAGTCCCCTAAGGGTTCAAATAGTTGGCATACAGCCCAAATATGGCATTCAACCCAAATAATGATGATAGCGAATAGATTTTAGTCAAATACGTGGTAAAATAGTCATTCGGGACGGACTAAGTCACAATCCCCAATAGTGCACGACCGTACGCTCGTCATCTAGCATGTGCGTCACATCAATATAGCACAACGATGTGCAAATCCGGGGTTTCATACCCTTATAACATCATTTACAATCATTACTCACCTTGAACCGGTCAAATCTCTAGCTCGCGATGCCTTTGTCCCTTGAATCGGCCTCCACTTGCGTCGAATCTATCCAAAATCAAAACGAAGACATCAAAATATGCTAAGGGAACGAAGCCCAAGCGAAATAATCAAAATATGACACAAATCCCGAAATTACCAAAATTCAACCCCCGGGTCCACATCTCAGAATTTGATAGTTTTTACATCAGTAGACTCCTTATCTCCCCACGAGTTCATACATATCAAAAGTTATGAAATCCGACCTCAAATAGTCCTTCAAATCCTCAAGCAAAGGTCTAAGTTTCCAAGCCCTAGTTTCCCCACTTTTAGCCCTTAAATTCCATTAATCATAGCTCTAATCCGTGAAATAGTAGCATAGGAACGAGTTTTAGGTCCAAATTCTTTATCTTAATGAAGTTCCCTTGAAATCCCTCTTCAAAATTGTCCAAAAAGCTCCCAAGCCGAATTAGAAATGGTGAAAATAGCTCAAAATCGCGAAGGACACAATTTATACATTCTGCCCAGGCATTTTCTCATCTGCGGCCCAATTTCTGCTTCTGCGGTACCGCAATTGCAGCCAACCAACCGCTTCTGCGGTTTTTCACTTAACTCACCACTTTCCGCATCTGCGGTGCCATTCCCGCATCTGCGGCATCGCAAGTGCAGTCCCTATAACCGCTTATGCGGTTACCTGACACCTTACCAAATTCCGCTTCTGCGGCCCCTTTCCCGCATATGTGGTGTCGCACCTACGGTCCCCAATCCGCAGGTGCGAAAATACCAGAAGCAGCACAATATGCAATTGCAACAATTTCTCAAACTCCCCGTCAACCATCCAAAATCACCCCGAGACCCCCGGGACCTCAACCAAAAGTACCAACATATTCCAAAACCTTATTCAAACTTGTACAAACCTTCAAAACACCTCAAACAACATCTAATCAACCAAAACACACCGGATTCAAGCCTAAGTTCCAAAAATCTTCCGAATTTCGCTTTTGATAAAAAACTTAACCAATCCACGTCCGATTAACCTGAAAATTTGCACACACATCCTAAATGACACAACGAAACTACTACAACTCTTAGAATTCTATTACGACACCTATACCAAAATCTTGCCTACCAACCGGAAATCGCAAAAATATCAACTTCGCTAATTCAAGCCTAAATCTATTTTGAACCTCCAAAACTCATTACGATCATGCTCCTAAGTTCCAAATCACCTCCTGAAGCTATCCGAACCATCGGACCTCATATCCGAGCCCTCTAACACATAAGTCAACATCCGGTTGACATTTACAACTCAAACTTCCTCAAAAGAGACTAAGTATCTCAAACCTTACCAAAATCATTCCAGATTCGATCCGACCAACCCGATACCACATAACACTGATAAACAAAGCATAAAGAAGCAGAAATGGGGGAAACAGAGCGGTAACTCATGAGACGACTGGCCGGGTCGTCACATCCTCCTCAACTTAAACAAACGTTCGTCCTCGAACGAGTCAAGAAACATTATTGAAGCCTCAAACATGTGAGGATATCTACTCTGCATCTCCCGCTTAGTCTACCAGGTAGCCTCCTCTATGGGCTAACCTCTCCTCTGCACTTTCACTGAAGCTATATCCTTTGACCTCAACTTTCGAACCTAACACCCCAAAATAGTTGTTGGCTCCACATCATAAGTCAAATCACCATCCAACTGAATGGTGCTGAAATCCAGAACATGAAATGGATCCCAATATACATTCGGAGCATAGAAATATGAAATACCGGATGCACACTCGACAAGCTAGATGGCAAAGTAAGCTCATAAGCCACCTCCCCAATCCTCCGAAGCACCTCAAAAGGCCCAATGAACCGAGGACTCAATTTACCTTTCTTACCAAATCTCATGACACCCTTCATGGGCGAAACCTTCAACAGAACCTTCTCACCAACCATGTAGGACACATCCCGACCCTTCCTGTCAGCATAACTCTTTTTCCTCGACTGCACTGTACGAAGCCTCTCCTGAATCACCTTCACCTTTTCTAAAGCATCCTGCACCAAGTCTGTCCCCAATAGCCTAGCCTCACTTGGCTCAAACCAACCAACTGGAGATCTACACCCTCCCATACAAAGCCTCATATGGAGCCATCTCAATACTCGATTGGTAGCTGTTGTTATAAGCAAACTCTGCAAGTGGTAGAAACTGATCCCATGGCCCTTCAAAATCAATGACACAAGCATGTAACATGTCCTCCAATATCTGAATAAGTGTGCTCGAACTGCCCGTCCATCTGAGGGTGAAAAGTTGTGCTCAACTCAACCTGAGTACCCAACTCTCGTTGCACCGACCTCCAAAACTGCGATGTAAACTAAGTGCCCCTATCTGAAATGATGGAAACGGGGACACCATGCGAACGAACAATCTCCCGAATATAAATCTCTGCTAACCGCTCTGAAGAATAGGTAGTACACACAGGAATGAAGTGTGCGGACTTGGTCAGCCGATCCACAATTACCCAAATAGCATCGAACTTCTTCAAAGTCCGTGAAAGTCCAACTACAAAGTCCATAGTCATCCTCTCCCACTTTCACTCTAGAATATCCATCCGCTAAAGCAAGCCACCCGGTCTCTGATGCTCATATTTCACCTGCTGACAATTGAGACACCGAGCTACAAATCCCACAATGTCTTTCTTCATTCTCCTCCACCAATAGTGCTACCTCAAATCCTAATACATATTTGCGGCACCCGGATGAATGGAATACCACGAGCTATGGTCCTTCTCCAGAATCAACCCCCAAAGCCCATACACATTGGGCACAAAAATCCGGCCTTGCATCCTCAACATCCCATCATTACCAATGGTCACATCTCTGGCATCATCGTGCTGAACTCTGTCCTTAAGGACAAGCGAATGCAGATCATCATACTGGTGCTCTTTGATGCGATCATATAAGGAAGACCGAGAAACAACACAAGCCAATACCCGACTGGGCTCCGAAATATCTAACCTCACGTACTGATTGGCCAAGGCCTGAACATCAACTGCAAGAGATCTCTCCCCAACTAGAATATATGCCAAACTTCCCATACTCACCGCCTTTCGGCTCAAGGCATCGGCCACCACATTGGCCTTTCCCGGATGGTACAATATAGTGATATCATAATCCTTAAGCAACACCAACCACCTCCGCTGCCTCAAATTGAGATCCTTCTGTTTGAACAAGTGCTGGAGGCTACGATGATCAGTAAACACCTCACAAGACACACCATACAAGTAATGCCTCCAAATCTTCAATGCGTGAACTATGGCAGCCAACTCCAAATCATGAACGGGGTAGTTTTTCTCATGGGGCTTCAACTGCCGAGAAGCATAAGCAATAACTCTACCCTCCTACATCAACACACAACCAATCCCAACTCTTGAAGCATCACAATACACAGTATATGAACCTGAAGCTGATGGCAAAACCAATACTGGAGCTGTGGTCAAGGCTGTCTTGAGCTTCTGAAAGCTCTCCTCACACTCGTCCTACCATACAAATGGAGCACCCTTCTGAGTCAACTTGGTCAAGGGCTATAGATGAGAATCCCTGAACAAACCGGCGGTAATAACCCATCAAACCAAGAAAACTGCGAATCTCTGTTGCTGGGGATGGTCCGGGTCAACTCTGAACCGCCTCTATCTTCTTTGGATCAACTTGAATACCCTCATTGGACACCACGTGCCCCAAGAAAGCCACTGAATTGAGCCAAAACTCACACTTGGAGAATTTTGCATAAAGCTTCTCCTCCCTCAATCTCTTCAACACAACTCTCAAATGCTCTGCATGCTCCTCCTAACTACGTGAATACACTAGAATATCAATAATGAAGACTATGACAAACAAGTCGAGATAAGGCCAAAACACATTGTTCATCAAATTCATGAACGATACTGGGGCATTGGTCAGCCCAAAAGACATCACCAAGAACTCATAATGACTATATCGGGTCCTGAAAGCTGTCTTAAGAATATCCGAGTCCCTGATCTTCAACTGGTGATAACCTGAACGGAGATCAATCTTGGATAACACTCTCACTCTTTGAAGCTGGTCAAATAAATCATCAATGTGAGGCAAATGATACTTGTTCTAAACTGTTACTTTGTTCAATTGCCTATAATCAATGCACATCCTCATAGTGTCATCCTTCTTCTTCACAAATAGAACCGGTGCACCCTAAGGTGACACACTAGGCCGAATGAACCCTTTATCAAGGAGTTCCTGAAGCTGCTCCTTTAATTCCTTCAACTCCGTTGGTGCCATACGATACGACGGAATAGAAATGGGCTGAGTGCCCGGCACCAGGTCAATACCAAAATCAATATCCCTGTCCGATGGCATGCCCGGCAGGTCTGCAGGAAACACATCGGGAAAATCCCTCACAATTGGAACAAAATCAATACTGGGAGTTTCAGTACCTACATCTCTCACAAAGGCTAGATACAAAAGATAACCCTTCCCAACCATACACTGGGCTTTCAAGAATGAAATCACTCTACTGGGAACATAATCAGTCACACTTCGCCACTCAATCCGTGGCACACCCGTTATAGCCAATGTGACTATCTTAGAATGACAGTCCAGAATAGCACGACACGGAGATAGCCAATCCATGCCCAAAATGACATCGAAATCCACCATACACAATAATAAAAGATCCACACGGGTTTCCAGACCCCTAACAGTCATCACACACGACCGGTACACATGGTCTACAACAACAGTATCACCCATCGGGGTAGATACATGAACAGGTGAAGCAAGAAACTCATGGGGTGTACCCAAATAACGAGCAAAGTATGATGACACATAAGAAAGGGTGGAACCGGGATCAAATAATACAGAGGCATCTCTGTGGAAGACTGAAACAATACCTGTAATAACAGCATCTGAAGCAATAGCATCAGGTCTGCCTGGAAGTGCATAGAAATGGGACTATGATCGACCTCCCCCTCTAGAGCGACCCCTAGTTGACTGACCTCCACCCCTTGATGGCTGGGCGGGTGGTAGTGAAGTAACTGGCACTGAAGTCGATGACTGACCCCCGTATACCTCAAATTGGAACCAATATAGCACATAACCGTGCAATCAACTAATCAATAGCAGACTCCCCCACTTGGCTCGAAACCATAGATCAAAACACACTCAATAACTCATGACACATATACTCTATTGCTGCCATAATACCATAGTGAGATTAAACTCAATCCTTCATAAGCTTGTGAAACACAGACCATCTGGTACTTTAACTCTTATGCAAATCTCGCATTCACTCTCGTAACAGTTAAACCCACTCTCTTAAGCGACCCAAGTTTAAATTGCAACACATATATTTAACTTATAAATGAGATCTTCTAATAGACAACATAAGGGTCACACAACCTCAGAACACTCCGCAGGAGATAACCCACCGGCTTTGCCTCAAACTGGCATTTCTGTATACCTTCCACCATCATAAACGTTATGCAGTCACTTAATCTTCCTGAGTCTAAACTCATACCGCGACATGAAATTTACTTCACTCCCAACTAGAAAACATGAAAAGATTCTTCACACACCCATAACTTGGGGCTATACCTCAAATCAAGATTAAAAAAATCGAGCACCTAATAGTCCTTCTATCCTCCAACAGACCCTTCTCGTCGCTTACAAATCACATGAATACATCTCGTAGTCGCATCACACTCATCACGTAACTATCCAGTCATCACCTCCCTTAATAGGGACACAACAGAACATATGGATCCAGAAACACGCCCTCACGAAATCAACAACTCAAGGCTCAAGCTATAGGCAAAAATTCGGCCTCAAGTCCTCCAGACTGGCCCAACGTCAACGCACAAAGATCACATCTCACCCCTTGATCAGGGAATCACAAGCCATCGATGCACATCTAATACTGAGCGCTCATGTGCGCATACGAACGCGTGGAAAGAATTCAAAGAGTTACATTTCAAGCTGAATCAAGGACGCATGATAAGAATTTCAAGAATATGAAGTTTTTCCTAAAGGTTCTGTAGCCTCCCGAAGATAAGTACAGACATCTTCGTACCGATCCGCAAGACTCTATTAAACCTGCTCATGACTCGTGAGACCTATGCAACCTAGGCTCTAATACCAACTTGTCACGACCCTAAACCCGGACCTGGTCGTGATGGTGCCTCTCATGAAGACAAGGCCAGCCGACACTTCCCATTTCCAATTATTAATAGTTAAGCCATAAGAAATAAATCTAAACCATGATAAGATAATCCAAAGTTAACACATAATAGCATAATTTGCAGAATACAACCCAAACACAGCCCGATACTGGGGTGTCACTAGTCATGAGAATCTAAACAATCCGGAATACTCAGAGAAAACTACAGAGTTTAATACAGAAACTAAGAACATGAAGAAATAAGATAGGGAAGAGTTCCAGGCTGTGAACACTAACAGCTACCTAGAGACTCCTCGGATCCGCCTGAGCCGGAAATGATTAGCATTCGGGAGCGGGACTAGATACGCCTGAATCTACACATAGGGTGCAGGGAGTAAAGTGAGTACTCCAACTCAATGAGTAATAATCATAAATAAAGACCTAAAGCAGGAAATCACGTAAGGCACAAGGCATGCTATAATGAAGCAGTAAAACCATTTAGAACAGTAATCCAGTGAAAAATCGATAAAGTCCTTTAACTCAAGTTTAACTTTATGAAAAGTCTTTTTTAACAATTAAGCATGGTAATTGATAGGCAATTAAGAAAAGAAAAACACATAAATGTTTGCTCCTCGGGCACTATATCAACAAATCCGCCCCTCGGGCAACATCTCAGAACAATACTGGCCCCTGGGGCTCAATCTCACATCACAATGGGTACCTGCGCTCACTGGGGGTGTGCAGACTCCTAGAGGGGCCCCTTACGGCCAAAGCGCAATATCAAGCCATGTCGTGGCATCATCACTAGGCCATCGGCCTCATATCAACAAGCCACCTCATGGCGTACATATCTCAGGCCCTCGGCCTCATAATCAATATCAAATGTTTCCTCACAACATAGGCCCTCGGCCTTACTCAGTCAAAATCCTCACAAGCCACTCGGGCAATAGTAAAAAAATGATTCTCAACCCAAAATATCATTTAAAAGATCATTTAAGTGTTAAAACAGAGTAAACATGGCTGAGTACAAAAACAGTGAAATATAACATGACTAAGTTCAAGTATAAAGTCAAAACAGTGAAGAAAAATCAATGAAAGTCCCCTAAGGGTTCAAATAGTTGGCACGCAGCCCAAATAATGATGATAGCAAATAGATTTCAGTAAAATACGTGGTAAAATAGTCATTCAGGACGGACTAAGTCATAATCCCCAATAGTGCACGACCCCACGCTCGTCATCTAGCATGTGTGTCACATCAATATAGCACAACGATGTGCAAATCTAGGGTTTCATACCATGAGAACATCATTTACAATTGTTACTCACCTCGAACCAGTCAAATCTCTAGTTTGCGATGCCTTTGCCCCTCGAATCAGCCTCCACTTGCATTGAATCTATCCAAAATCAGAACGAGGACATCAAAATAAGCCAAGAGAACGAAGCCCAAGCGTAAATAATCAAAATACGACACAAATCCCAAATTTACCAAAATCCGACCCCAGGCCCACGTCTCAAAATTCGATAATTTTTACATCAGTAGATTCCTTATCTCCTCACAAGTTCATACATATCAAAAGTTCTGAAATCCGACCTCAAATGGTCCTTCAAATCCTCAAGCAAAGGTCTAAGTTTCCAAGCCCTAGTTTCCCCAATTTTAGTTCTTAAATTCCATTAATCATAACTCTAATCCGTGAAATAATAGCATAGGAACGAGATTTTGGTCCAAATTCCTTACCTCAATGAAGTTCCCTAGAAATTCTCTTCAAAATCGTCCAAAAAGCGCCCAAGCCGAATTAGAAATGGTGAAAATAGCTCAAAATCGCGAAGGATACAATTTATACCTTCTGCCCAGGCATTTTCACATCTGTTGCCCAATTTCTGCTTTTGCGGTACCACATTTACAGCCGACCAATCGTTTCTGTGGTTTTTCACTTAACTCACCACTTTCTGCATCTGCGGTGCCATTCCCGCATCTGCGGCATCGCATGTGCGGTCCCTATAACCGCTTCTGCGATTTCTTGACACCTTGCAAAATTCTACTTCTACGACCCCTTTCCCGCATATGTGGCGTCGCACCTGCGGTCCCCAATCCGCAGGTGCAGAAATACCAGAAGCAGCACAATCTGCAGCTGCAACAATTCCTCAAACTCCCCGTCGACCATCCGAAATCACCCCGAGGCCCTCGGGACCTCAACAAAAAGTACCAACATATCCTAAAAACTTATTCAAACCTATACCAATCTTCAAAACACCTCAAACAACATCAATCAACCAAAACACACCAGATTCAAACCTAAGTTTCCAAAATCTTCCAAATTCCGCTTTTGATAAAAAAACCCAACAAAACCACGTCCGATTGACCTGAAATTTTGCACACACATCCCAAATGACACAACGTAACTATTGCAACTCTCGGAATTCCATTCTGACCCCTATACCAAAATCTCGCCTACCAACCGAAAATTGCCAAAAATATCAATATCATCAATTCAAGCCTAAATCTACTCCGAACCTCTAAAACTCATTCCGATCATGCTCCTAAGTCCTAAATCACCTCCCAAAGCTATCCGAACCATCGGAACTCACATCCGAGCCCTCTAACACATAAGTCAACATCCGGTTGACTTTTCCAACTTAAGCTTCCTCAAAAGAGACTAAGTGTCTCAAACCTTACCAAAATCATTCCGGATTCAATCCGACCAACCCGATACCTCATAAATGGATAAAAAAAGCATAAAGAAGTAAAAATGGGGGAAACGGAGTGGTAACTCATGAGACGACTGGCCGGGTTGTCACAATAAAGCTTTCTGGTAGCTTTGGTGATTATCCCCATAGTAATATTACTCGGGATGAACCTGCAATTTAACAAAAAAATACATTAATATCTTAGTACAAACTGTACAAAACAATAAACGTAAACATAACAAATAACTCTTACCATTCACCCTTAGGGACTATGATAATCCTGCCATATTGATCATAATGCACCTCCTCGTCATCATCATCATCACCGTCCGAAGCATGTATATCAGAGGCATGTGTGGAAGGTGTAGGGGGTCAGAGCTACTATCTCGCAGGAGAAGGTCTGAAATAGATGGAGTCGCTGATGAAGATGGTTGTGATCCCAAAAGAATTCGCAATCATATTATGAATTCTAGAATCATGATTTGTATTCTCCACTGACCTATTACTTTCACCCATAACCATATTATGAAATATCTCATGGCTACCATCGATCTCTCCATGATTAGTCCACACAAAGTAATTGGATATAAACCCCTTCCTATAAAGATG
The DNA here is from genome assembly GCF_000715075.1 of Nicotiana tabacum. Lineage (NCBI taxonomy): Eukaryota > Viridiplantae > Streptophyta > Magnoliopsida > Solanales > Solanaceae > Nicotiana > Nicotiana tabacum. The sequence continues at coordinate 151,687,860 of NC_134086.1, read as the reverse complement.
AAGCTTAACTTCCTCCGATTTTCCAACCTTCATACAGTTGTACCTAACACAAGGGCACCTAATTACTCCTTCATTTCGGTATGGTTGAAGTGACATTGCATGTCTAATAAAGTCATCAACCCTTTCTACAAAATCCTCCCACAATCCCCACCGATTAGGATAATTCATATTGTACATCCAAGTACGATGTTCCATCTATACAAATAAAACAAGAACAAATTAATTAGTTAATTCATATCCTAATCTTTTTTTAGTTAATTAATTTCATATCCTAAATTTTTAATTTAAAAATAAAAGTTCAATTCATAAACTAAAAGTTCAATTCATATCCAAAAATTTCAATTCATATCCAAAAGGTTCAATTCATAAACTAAAAGTCCAATTTATATCCTAAAATACTCAATTTATAAACTAAAAGTTCAATTCATATCCTAAAATTTAAATTTATAAAGTAAAAGTTCAATTCATAAATTAAAAGTTCAAATCATATCCTAAAATTACAATTTATAAACTACAAGTCCAATTCATAAACTAAAATTCCAATACATATGTAACGACTCAACCGGTTGTTTTGATCTCTAGCGCATCGTTCAGCAGTTTGGGGCCATGAGCAGCTTCACTTCAGGTATTATGACTTGTACGCATGGTCAGAATTGAATTCCGGGGAATTCAGAGTTGATTTGGAAAGAGAATTCATTTCGGAAGCTTTAAGTTGAAAGAATTGACTAAGATTGGACTTCAGAATAAACGACCTCGAAATCGGGATCTAAAGGTTCCAATAGGTTCGTATGATGATTTCAGACTTGGGCGTATGCCCGAATAGGGTTTTGGATGACCCGGGAGCGTTTTGGGGCCTATTGTGGAAGTTAGCATTTTGGAAGAAATTTCATAAGTTTGGGTTGAAGTACATTTCAGTGTTATCGATATCCGTTTGGGATTCTGAGTCTGGGAGTAGCTCCGTATGGTAATTCTGGAGTTGGGAGCACGATCGAAAGTGAATTCGGAGGTCCGTAGGCCATTTTGAAGTCATTTGGCTAAAGATAGAAATTTGAAGGTTTTTGAGAAGTTTGACCGAGAGTTTGACTTTTGATATCGGGGTCGGATTCCAATTCCGAAAGTTAAAGCAGGTCCATAATGTCGAATATGACTTGTGTAAAAAATTTGAGGTCAATCAGACGTGATTTGACGGGTTTCGGCATCGAATGTAGAAGTTGGAAATTTCAAAGTTCATAAAGTTTGAATTGGAGTACGATTCATGATTGCGACATTGTTTGATGTGATTTGAGGCCTCGAGCGAGTTCGTATCATGTTTAGGGACATGTTGATATAATTGGTTAAGGTTACGAGGGCCTCGGGTGGATTTCGGAAGGTTAACAGAATGAATTTCGGACCAAAGAGTTGCTGAAATATTCTGCAGAAAGCTGTTTTGACAGCAACTAGTGCAATCATGGAGCTGAATTTGGAAGCTTATATCTCAAAATCTATAAGGAATCTAAAAATTTACAAAACATAAGAGTTGTTGCCCTTTCATTCTAGTTTCTAGAAAGTTAAACCATTCATGATTTGGACAATGTATTAGAAAGTTATGATTGATTAAAGATGGCTAGTGAAGCAGTTTTGACAAAATTTTCTGATGCATGGAGCCGACTTTAGAAGCTCATATCTCGGAATATATAAAGAGTTATATAGTGTGCAACCTATCAAATGAAATATAGTCGAGTCTAGTTTCTAAATCTTCAAACCGTTCGTCATTTGTATATTTTCACAGGGGAAAATTGTAATAGGATGTACAACCTGCACAGTGCAAGGTACAACTCGATGAAACCTTGGTAGATTGTTTTATACACGAGTTTTGGCCTATTTCTTTCATTTATTTCATTTGGCTTGGACGATTTTGGAGAGATCAAGGAGGGATTTTTACCAAGTGACACTAGGTAAGTGATTTCTTCCTATTTTGAGTTAAATATGTGATCTTACATGGATTTAGACATGGAAAATTAGTATAAATTTGGAATTTTTAGGGAAGACCTAGAATTTGGAATTTTGGACTTTTATCTTGAATTTGAGCATGAAAATTAGAACAAATTGTATATTTGAGTTAGTAAACCTATGGGTAGAATTAATCTTCGAGAAATTTCGGAATCCGGGCACATGGGCCCGAGGGAATTTTGGTCGACTTTTCGAGCGGAGTTGGGAACTTATATAATTTTAATTGTTAAAAGTATTAGAGTGAATTTTTATTGGTTTGCATGTTGTTTAAATAGTTTTGGGGCATTGTGCATCAATTGGAGTCGTTGGAAGGGCTTGGAAGCCAGTTATGGAAATTTCGGAGCGAGGTGGGTCTCCTTTGTAGCCTTGTAAGAGAGAATTGTCCCCATAGGTGAGTTAATTGGTTATGTGCTCCTATTTGTGGAGGCTACGTACACACGAGGTGACAAGAGTCTGTGCGTAGCTACTATTATGCTTTAGTCCGGGTAGTTTAGGGCCCAAAAGCATGCTTTCTTGTAATACTTGCAACCTTGTTGACAAACTTAAAATGCTTAAAACATATCGAATGTGTAAATGAATTTCTAAAAAAGGCTAGATATCATTTCTTGACTTTTAAAAGAGAAATTTGCCTTTTCCTGAATATTTTCTCCTTGATGAATTATTGATTTGATTGTTTGAATGTGTTTATCTATTGTGGAACGGGCCGAACGCCTCGGTAGATTAAATAGATGCATCTATGGTCGCGCCATTCGACCCTCTAGCAGTGCACAATTTAAATATTGTTGGATCGGGTCGTACGTCCTCGGTATGATTTGTGCATGCTTGTATTGTTTGCCTTGGAATTTATTGAAGTGATATTGTTCCTTCCCGGCTTGAGAATAAATGTATAAATGACGAAAAGGAATTTGAAAATTTCTTATAAAAGAAAGAATTGTTTACTTGCTTCATTCTATTGAATTACAATCATGTTTATAAAAATCCACGATTTAATATATTAATGATATAACATTATTGGACCACTAGTAAGTGTCGAAGTCGACCTCTTGTCTCTACTTCTTCGAAATTAGACGGGATACTTACTGAGTAAATATTGTTTATGTACTCATACTATACTGTCTGTGCATTTTTTTGCACAGATTTATGTGTGACTAGTGGCTTAGTGGCATAGCTGCATGGTTGATACAGAGACTTAGGTGAGCTGTACTTATCGAGATGACCCGCAGCCAGCAGAGTCTCCTTTAGAGTATTGTACCGTATTTTTATTTCTGTCCACTTTGTATACCGGACAGTTACTATATTTTATTTCATTCCCTAGTAAATGCTCATGCACTTGTGACACCGGGTTCTGGGATGTCTATGGGTTTATTCAAAAATTTAAAATAGTTAAGTGTTTCATTATTTATTTAGTGAAATTTATTATGTATTATTTAAACGTATAAAGAAGTGATTTCAGAAATATTTAAAATGAGAAGTTACTAGTTATTTATTGTTGGCTTTCCTGACAATGGTGTCTGGCGCCATCACGACCCTTAGTGGATTTTGGGTTGTGACAACATAAACTAAAAGTCTCATTCATATCCTAAAAGTTCAATTCATATCCTAAAATTTCAATTTATAAACTAAAAGTCCAATTCATATCCAAAAAGTTCAATTTATAAATTAAAAGTTCAAATCATATCCTAAAATTACAATTTATAAACTACAAGTCCAATTCATAAACTAAAATTCCAATACATAAACTAAAAGTCCAATTCATATCCTAAAAGTTCAATTCATATCCTAAAATTTCAATTTATAAACTAAAAGTCCAATTCATATCCAAAAAGTTCAATTCATAAATTAAAAGTTCAAATCATATCCTAAAATTACAATTTATAAACTACAACTCCAATTCATAAACTAAAATTCCAATACATAAACTAAAAGTCTAATTCATAGCCTAAAATTTCAATTTATAAACTAAAAGTCCAATTCATAAACTAAAATTCCAATACATAAACTAAAAGTCCAATTCATATCATAAAATACTCAATTTATAAACTAAAAGTTCAATTCATAAACTAAAAGTCCAATTCATATCCTAAAGGTTCAATTCATATCCTAAACCCTAGATTCTAACTAAACTATCAAGACAATACAAAGTATAATTCAAATCTAACTAAACTAAATTCAACACTAATTAAACTAATTAGTTAATAAAATTAATTAACAAAACTAATTAAAATAATACCTAAACCCTAATCCTCAATAAAATACAATGTTCAAAGAATTGAAACACTAATTGAAATAATATACTACAATATTGAAATAATTGAAACAAAAACTAGAAATAACAAAGATTCAAGGTTATAATTCAAACCTAGGTTTTTTTTAGGTGGAGAAGGAGAGAGAGGGGGGAGGCAGTGGTGGCGTGGGCGGTGGCAGTCCGGCGGTCACAGTGGTGGCACGGGGTGGGGGAATGAGATTTGTGTGAGGGAAATAGAGAAGTAGAGGGGGAGGTGTTGAGAGAGCGTTAGGGAAATTTTGGGGAAGAAAATAAGAGAAATGGGGGGAAACCCGTTTTTGAGTCTGTTATTAGAAAAAGAGTCTATTATTAGAAAAAGAGTCTGTTATTAGAAAAAGCGACCAATGTTGGTCGTTATTTTTGGTAGGTAATTAAGTTTTTACCGTTTGACCAAAAAAGCGACCAACGTTGGTCGCTATTTCTAAAAAATAATAGTAATAATTTTTTTTTCTTTTTTGGTTTTTAAATATTATAAGGTATAAAAAATTCTTATTAGCTATAAATATTTATTTTATTTAACTACAATTATTATAAATAATTATAAACTATAAGCATAATCTTTAAAAAAAATTATATTAACTAGGTAATTACTTTTAATAGATTATAATAGCAAGTATGTATAGGAATTTTTTAAGTTATATTTAAGTATATGAGTAATTTCATACACACGCATAAACTATATTGTAATTGATGATCAATCTTATATATTACTACGTATGAATAATTAGTGAATTGATAAACCAATATAATATTATTCTATTAATTGATATAATAGTATTCATTATTTGTATTATAACAAAGTTAATGATTACATTCATTCATCACTAGGTTATAAGTCGATGAATCAATTATAACAGATTAATTGATATAATTTGAGAGGTTATGTTTTTAATATTCAACGATGCATCTGAGTAGGTTATAAGTCGATGAATCAATTTACAAGTATATCAATGCCTAAAAGAACCTGACCCTGTGTTCCTAGCGCTTTATGTACTTATATATATATATATATATATATATATATATATATATTGCGACGTTTCAAAAGGTCATCACTTATTTTAGAAATAAATTTTGTGTTCCAAGGCTTTAAAACCCTCTTTCAGTATCACCTCGAGGTCCCAAGCCCAAGAAATAAATTTTTTAAAGAAAATTATTTTCTGAAATATTTATGAGTTTTTTGAAATGAAATGTGTTTGAAATTTGATGGTATCGGGCCCGTATTCTAGTTCCGGAGCCCGGTATAGGTCTTATATGTGGTTTAAGTCAAGCCTGTAAAATTTGGTAAGAAACGAAAGTCGTTTGATGTGATTCGAACCCGTAGTTGTGAAAATTGATACTTTGAAAGTTTTGAGATTTTTCTTAGATTTTTGTGCTAAATTCGTCGTTTAAGATGTTATTTTGGCGATTTGATCGTACGGATAAATCCATATGATGTTTTTGAGTTATTATGCATGTTTGGTTTGGAGCCTCGAGGGCTCGGGTGAGTTTCGGGTAGGTTACGGGTTGTTTAGGCTTAGGAAAACACTGTTGTTGCATCAGTTCTGGTGTAACCGTACCTGCGAGCCAAGAACCGCAGGTGGGAATAGTGGGTCGTAGGTGTGGTCCAGCCTCTCACAGATGCGGACAAGCTTCCGCAGGAGCGGGTTTCCCCTCGCAGATGCGGCCCCAGCGGGCCTAATCATTTCCGCAGAAGCGGTCTATTTTCCGCACGTGCGAATGTGCAAGTGCGACCCAAGCACAACAGGTGCGAGAGTCGGGCAGTGGAGTCTTTTAAAACAAAACTTCAGCGTTTCTCTTTCAAAATTTCATAAAAATAGAAGGCCTAGGGCGATTTTCTCAAGAGATTTTCTTCCCAATTCATAAGTAAGTGTTCATTAATTGATTTCTTTCAACTCTCTAATGTTTTTCATCGACTTTTATCTAAAATCCTACAGTTTTAATGGTAGAAAATTGGGGATTTGGGTAGAGTTAGGACTTTTGATTAATTGGGACTTAGACCTCGTTTTGGGGTCGAATTTTGAAACTAATTGCATATTCGGGCTCATGGGTGAATGGGTGATCGGGTTTTGATCCAAACTTCGAGCTTTGACCAAGCGGGCCCGGGGTCAATTTTTGACTTTTTGAGAAAAATGATATAAAACCTATAATTAAGCATTGGGTATGAATTCTTTAGCATTTATTGATGTTGTTAAATCAATTTGGACTAGATACGAGTTATTTGGAGGCGAAATCTAAAGAAAAAGCGGTGTTTGAGGCTTGAGTTGGCCGTGGAAGTTTGAGGTAAGTGTTTGCTCTAACCTTAGTTTGAGGGATTAAAAGTTGTTTCCTATTTGCTATGTGTTACTTGTTGAGTACGACGTATAGGCATGGTGACGAGTATCTATACGTTGGTGTCAAGCATGACCGTGAGTCTTAAATTGAAATCGTTGAGTTCTTAATAAGTATTACGAATGCCTAAGTTGTTGATTCTCTGTGTTGAGCAAGAATTTTGATTATTCTCGTGGAAATTGCTTATGGTTGGGTATTGGTGTTAGTTGAGATTTCTTTATGAAGTTAGATGTTGGAACAAGTTTGGTTATAGCTTATTCCCTTGCCGGGATAGTGTTGTTTCCTTATCATTCCCTTGCCGGGACTCTTTTGTGATTGGTGTTGAATTGCATGATATGGATCGGGTTGCATGCCGCAACAATATTATATTTGGATCGGGCTGCACGTCGCAATAATATTATGTTTAGATCGGGTTGCACGCTGCAACAATAATATAATTGGATCGGGTTGCACGCTGCAACAGTGATAAATGATGTGGATCGGGTTGCACGCTGCAACAGTGTTTTTATGATTTGGATCGGGTTGTGCACCATAACAATATATAATAAAAGTGTTTATTGATTGGTTACGATTTCCTTATTCTTTTGTTGTGAACTATAAATTGTTCTTTATGTTTTTCTCTTAAATTACGGTTGGTAAATGATATTCCCCCGCAGCATGTCCCCCTCTCATCTTTAATTATTTATTTATGTTTTATTTTCCGTTGTACATAATATAACTGCACAGGTTTATTTGGTAGTCTGGTCCTAGCCTCGTCACTACTTCGCTAGGGTTAGGCCAGACATATACCAGCATATGGGGTAGGTTGTGCTGATACTATACTCTGCACTATGTGCAGATACCGGAGCGGCAGCTTTTGGACCGTAGCTTTAGGTGGCTGCCTTCAGTCTAGTGAGAGATTTCCGAGGTAGTCCTGCAGGCATCCGCAGGACCTGGCGCTTTCTTCCATTTTTATATTCTGTTTTCATTTACTTTAGAGACATATTGTATCTTTCTTTCCAGACAATTGTGTGTAGTATTCGTAGATAGTCCTTGATATTGTGACACCAGTTCCGGGTAGAGATGGACTTGGTATTGTCGTACTTGTTTTTGGCTAAGTTATCATATTTCGTCTTCCGCATGTCTTTAATTATTGTTAATATTTCACGGTTGATCGAATGTTGTTTTAAACTATTAAAAAGGGCTAAATAAAATAGTTAGTGAATCTATAATACTCGACTTGCCTAGCTTTCACGAGTAGGCGCGATCACGACTCTTGAGGGTGAGAAAGTCGGGTCGTGACAAGTTGGTATCACAGCTCTAGATTACATAGGTCTCACAATTCACGGACAAGATTAATACAATCTGAGGGATCGGTACGGAGACGTCTGTATTTATCCCCAGATGCTACAAAGTTAGGAAAAACTTCACATTTATTCTTTCCTATCGTGCAGATTGGTTTCTCAATGCTAATTGAATTTCTACTCTGTTCTTTCGCAGATGGCGAGAACACATGCTTCCTCATCTACCGATCAGCAGCCCGAGTCCCCCAGCAGCAGCTCCCACTAGGGGCAGAGGGCGAGGCTGTGCTAGAGGCCGAGGTAGGGGCAGAGCTCAGCCTAGAGCAGCAGCACCAGCGGCGAAGCCTCAGGTTGACTTTGATGTTGAGGTTCCAGCCCAGGCAGTTCTGGTGGGCCCAACTTAGGTCCCAGAGGGGTTTATTGCTACCCTAGTACTCCAGGATGCTCTGGTCCGTCTAGTGGACCTTATGTAGAGTGTCACCGGGCAGGCTTGTTTCCTGTAGCACTAGTCGTCTCTTAGGATGGAGGAGAAGCCCAGACTCCTTTTACTCACACTCCGGAGCAGATGGCTCCCCAGTTTTAGACTCTAGCAGCTCAGCCAGTTGGAGCAGTTCAGCCAGGTGTGGTAGCTCAGACCGGTAATGGAGCAGCTATGTCTGCCAATGCTTTGTGGAGATTGGACAAGTTCACCAAGCTCTTCACTACTACTTTCAGCGGTGCATCTTCTGAGGATCCCCAGGATTATCTAAACAATTGTCATGAGGTTCTCAGAAACATGGGGATAGTGGAGACCAATGGGGTCGACTTTGCTACTTTCTGCTTGTTTGGATCCGCCAAGACTTGGTGGAGAGATTATTGTTTGGCTAGACCAGCCAGTTCACCAGCTTTTGACTTGGGATCAGTTTACTCAGCTATTTCTGGAGAATATTCTCCCTATCACTCAGAGAGAGATCTATCGGAAGCAGTTTGAGCGTCTCCAGTAGGGTTCTATGACCGCTACTCAATATGAGACTAGATTCATCGACTTGGCCCGTCATGCTCTTATCATACTTCCCACCGAGAGAGAGGGGGTGAGGAGGTTCATTGAGGGACTTATTCAGCTGATTCGACTTCAGATGGCTAAGGAGACAGTGAGTAAGTTTTCTTTTCAGGAGTCGGCCAATGTGGCCAGGAGAGTTGAGATGGTTCTATCGTAGGGGGGTGGTTAGGGGTCTGACAAGAGGCCTCGTCATTCAAGCAAATTCAATGGTGCCTCGTCTAAGGGCAGGGATTCGTATGGTAGAGGCCATCCTCCTAGGCCTTTTCAGTCAGCACTTCAGGTTTCTCACGGCGCTTCAGGTGGTCATGGTTCTCATATGTAGTATTCTAATCAGCAGTTCTACAGTGCACCACCAGCTCCTATCAGTGCACCGCTGCTCCAAAGTTTTTGGGGTGGTCATTCAGGTCGCAAAGGTCAGTCTCAGTTTCCTCAGCCGCAGCTCTCAGGTGGATGCTTTGAGTGTGGTAAGTATGGTCATATCCAGAGGGCTTGTTTGAGGTTGGTGGGTATTCAGTCGCAGTAGCAGGATTCCCTTGCTATGGTTCAGGCACCAGGTATTCCACCGCTTACTCCACCAGCTAGGGGTGGGGGTAGAGGTGCTAGAGGTGGAGGTAGAGGTATTAGAGGTGGAGGTCAAGCAGCTAGAGGTGCAGGCCAGCCAGCAACAGGCCGTCCTAGAGATGTAGTTCAAGGTGGTGGGGCCCAGTCCCGATGTTATGCTCTTCCAGCTAGGCCTGAGGCTGAGGCTTTCGATGCAGTTATCACAACTATTGTTCTGGTTTGTAGCAGAGATGCTTCAGTTTTATTTGTTCTAAGATCTACATACTCATATGTGTCATCTTATTTTTGCACAGTATCTGGTCATGTCTAGTGATTTTTTGAGTGCTCTTGTATATGTGTCTACCCCGGTGGGTGATTCTATTGTGGTAGATCAAGTCCATCGTTCATGTATAGTTGTGATTAGGGGTCTTGAGACTCGTGTAGATTTGTTACTTGTGGACATGGTTGATTTTGATGTCATATTAGGGATGGACTGGTTATCACCTTACCATGCTATCTTGGACGGTCATGCCAAGACTGTGACCTTAGCCTTGTCGGGTTTACCTCGTTTAGAGTGGAGAGGGACTCCTAGTCATTCTACCCGTAGTGTTATCTCGTATATGAAGGCTCGGCGTATGGTCGAGAAGGGGTGTTTGGCCTATTTGGCCTATGTTCATGATTATAGTGTTGAGGTTCCTTCTATTGATTTTGTGCCTGTTGTTCGTGAATTTCCTGAGGTATTTCCTTCAGACCTGCTGGGTATGCCACCCGACAGGGATATTGACTTCTGCATTGATTTGTCTCTGGGCACTCAGCCCATTTCCTTTCCGTTGTATCGTATGGACCCGCCTAAGTTGAAGGAATTGAAGGAGAAGTTGCAAGACTTGCTTGAGAAAGGCTTCATTAGACCTAGTGTCTCGCCTTGGGGTGCACTGGTGTTGTTTGTTAAGAAGAAGGACGGATCGATGAGCATATGTATTGATTACCGACAGTTGAACAAAGTTGCAATCAAGAATAAGTATCCATTGCCGAGGATTGATGATTTGTTTGATCAGCTTCAGGGTGCCAAGGTATTTTCGAAGATCGCTTGAGATCTGGCTACCATCAGTTGAGGATTAGGGCATTTGATGTCCCTAAGACAGCTTTCCGCACTCGGTACGGGCATTATAAGTTCTTGGTGATGTCATTCGGGTTGACTAATGCCCCAGCAGCATTTATGGATTTGATGAACCGAGTGTTCAGGCCTTACTTGGATTCATTCGTGATAGTTTTCATTGATGATATTTTGATCTATTCCCGCTGTCGGGAGGAGCACGAGCAGCATCTTAGAGTGGTTCTTCAGACTTTAAGGGACAGTCCGTTGTATGCCAAGTTTTTGAAGTACGAGTTCTGGTTGAGTTCAGTTGCATTCCTAGGTCATGTTGTATCAGCAGAGGGTATTCAAGTTGATCCGAAGAAGATAGAGGTAGTCGAGAACTGGTCTAGACCCGCATCAGCTACAGAAATCCGGAGTTTCTAGGGTTTGGTAGGCTACTATCGTCGGTTTGTGGAGGTGTTTTCATCTATTGCAGCCTCGATAACCAAGTTGACCCAGAAGGGTGCCCAGTTTAGGTGGTCAGATGAGTGTGAGGTGAGCTTTCAGAAGCTCAAAACAACTTTGACTACGGCACCGGTGTTGGTTTTGCCCACAGGTTCAAGGCCATATATAGTTTATTGTGATACATCCCGTATTGGACTTGGTGCAGTGTTGATGCAGGATGGCAAGGTCATTGCCTATGCTTCGCGGCAGTTGAAGATTCATGAGAAGAACTATCTGGTTCATGATTTGGAGTTAGCAGCCATTGTTCATGCGTTGAAGATTTGGAGGCATTATCTATATGGCGTGGCATGTGAGGTGTTCACGGATCACAAGAGTCTGCAGTACTTGTTCAAGCAGAAGGAGCTAAAAGGTGGTTGGAGCTGTTGAAAGACTATGATATCACCATCTTATATTATCCGGTAAAGGCCAATGTGGTGGCCGATACTTTGAGTAGGAAGTCAGCCAGTATGGGCAGTCTTGCTTATATTTCGGTCGGTGAGAGACCGTTTACTTTGGATGTTCAGGCTTTCGCCAATCAGTTTGTGAGGTTGGATGTTTCTGAGCCCAGCCGTGTGTTAGCTTGCACAGTCGCTCGTTCTACTTTGTTGGAGCATATCCAAGATCGGCAGTATGATGATCCTCATTTGTGTGTCCTTAGAGACACGGTGCAGCACAGAGGTTCCAAGCAGGTTACCTTAGGAGATGATGGAGTTTTGAGATTGTAGGGTCGAGTTTGTGTGCCTAATATGGATGGACTCCAAGAGTTGATTTTAGAGGAGGCCCATAGTTCCCAGTACTCCATTCATCCGGACGCCGCTAAGACATATCAGAATTTGCGGCAACATTATTGGTGGAGGAGAATGAAGAAGGACATTGTTGTATATGTGGCTCGGTGTTTGAACTATTAGCAAGTTAAGTACGGGCATTAGAGGCCCGGTGGTTTGTTCCAGAAGATTGAGATTCCTGAGTGGAAGTGGGAGCGTATCACTATAGACTTCGTTGTTGGACTCCCACGGACTCAGAGGAAGTTTGATGCAGTGTGGGTTATTATTGATAGGCTGACCAAGTCAGCATATTTTGATTCATGTGGCAGTCTCATATTCTTCCGAGAGGTTAGTTGAGATCTATATCTGGAGATTGTTCGTCTTCATGGTGTGCCCGTGTCTATCATTTCGGATCGCGGTACGCAGTTTACCTCGTATTTTTGGAGAGCAGTTCAGCGAGAGTTGGGCACACGGGTTGAGTTGAGCACAATGTTTCATCCTCAGACGGACGGGCAGTCCGAGCGGACTATTCAGATTTTGGAGGATATGCTCCGAGCTTGTGTCATTGACTTTGGAGGCTCGTGGGATCAGTTTTTTCCTTTAGCAGAGTTTTCCTACAACAACAGCTACCAGTCGAGTATCCAGATGGCTCCTTACGAGGCTTTGTATGGTAGGCGGTGTCAGTCATCGGTTGGATAGTTTGAGCCGGGAGAGGCTCGGTTGTTAGGTACAGATCTAGTATAGGATGTCTTGGACAAGGTCAAGATTATTCAGGATAGGCTTCGTACAGCTCAGTCCAGGCAAACGAGTTATGCCGACCGTAAGGTTCGTGATTTGGATTTCATGGTTAGTGAGCGAGTATTGCTTCGAGTGTCGCCTATGAAGGGTGTGATGATATTTTGGAAGAAGGGCAAGCTTTGACCTAGGTTCATTGGTCCGTTTGAGATCCTTGATCGAGTGGGAGAGGTGGCTTACAGACTTGCGTTTCCACCGAGATTATCAACCATAATCCAATGTTTCATATGTCTATGCTTCGAAAGTATCACAGCGCTCCATCCCACGTGTTAGATTTCAGCACTGTCCAATTGGACAAGGACTTGTCTTATGAGGAGGAGCCGGTAGCTATTCTAGACCTGCAGGTTCATCAGTTGGGATCGAAGAGTTTTCCTTTTGTTCATACTCAGTGGAGAGGTCAGCCTGTTGAGACATCGACCTGGGAGTCCGAGTTCGATATGCGGAGCCGTTATCCCCATCTTTTCCCTGATTCAGGTACTTCCTTATTATGTCTGTTCGAGGATGAACGGTTGTTTTAGAGGTGGAGAATGTGATAACCCAAAAGGTCATCACTTGTTTTAGAAATAAATTATGTATTCCGAAGCTTTAAAATCCTCTTTTAGTATCACCTCGATTTACGTACACAGTCTGGGCGCGTAGTCAGAAAATTATTATGTGAAAATCTATGAAAATGATGAATTTTGCCTTTAAAATGAATAGAAGTTGACTTCGGTCAACATTTTGGGTAACCAGACCCGGACCCGTAATTTGACAATCCCGGAGGGTCCGTAGGAAAATATAGGACTTGGCCGTATACCCGGAATCGAATTCCAAGGTACCAAGCCCGAGAAATGAATTTTTTAAAGAAAATTATTTTCTGAAATATTTATGAGTTTTGAAAATGAAATGTGTTTGAAATTTGATGGTATCGGGCCCGTATTCTAGTTCCGGAGTTCGGTACAGGTCTTATATGTGGTTTAAGTCGAGCTTATAAAATTTAGTAAGAAACGGAAGTCGTTTGATATGATTCGGACCCGTAGTTGTGAAAATTGATACTTTGAAAGTTTTGAGATTTTTCTTAGATTTCTATGCTAAATTCATTGTTTAAGATGTTATTTTGGCGATTTGATCGCATGGATAAATTCATATGATGTTTTTTAGTTAGTATGCATGTTTGCTTTGGAGCCCCGAGGGCTCGGATGAGTTTCGGGTAGGTTCCGGGGTGTTTAGGCTTAGGAAAACACTATTGTTGCATCAGTTCTAGTGTAACCGCACCTGCGAGTCAAGCACCACAGGTGCGAGCTCGCAGGTGCAAATAGTGGGTCGCAGGTGCGGTCCAGCCTCTCGCAGATGCGGACAAGCTTCTGCAAAAGCGGTTCAGTAGGAGCGGGTCTCCCCTCGTAGATGCGGCCCCAGCGGGCCTAATCATTTCTGCAGAAGCGGTCTATTTTCTGCTCGTGCGATTGCGCAGGTCTTTTAAAACAAAACTTCGGCATTTTCTCTTCCAAAATTTCATAAAAATAGAAGGCATAGGGCGATTTTCTCAAGAGATTTTCATCCCAATTCATAAGTAAATGTTCATTAACTGATTTCTTTCAACTCTCTAATGTTTTTCATCAACTTTTATCTAAAATCCTAGGGTTTTAGTGGTAGAAAATTGGGGATTTGGGTAGATTTAGGCCTTTTGATTAATTGGGAATTAGACCTTGTTTTGGGGTCGAATTTTGAAACTAATTGCATATTCGGGCTCGTGGATGAATGGGTGATCGGGTTTTGGTCCGAACCTCGAGTTTTGACAAAGCGGGTCGTGGGTCAATTTTTGACTTTCTGGGGAAAATGATTGAAAACCTATAATTAAGCATTGGGTATGAATTCTTTAGCATTTATTTATGTTGTTAAATCAATTTGGACTAGATACGAGTTGTTTGGAGGCAAAATCTAAAGAAAAAGCGGTGTTTGAGGCTTGAGTTGGCCGTGGAAGTTCGAGGTAAGTGTTTGGTCTAACCTTATCTTGAGGGATTAGGAGTTGTATCATATTTGCTATGTGTTACTTGTTGAGTACAACGTATAGGCATGGTGACGAGTATCTATACGTTGGTGTCAAGCATGACCGTGAGTCTTAAATTGAAATCATTGAGTTCTTAATAAGTATTACGAATGCCTAAATTGTTGATTCTCTGGGTTGAGCAAGAATTTTGATTATTCTCATGAAAATTGCTTATGGTTGGGTATTGGTGTTAGTTGAGATTTCTTTATGAAGTTAGATATTGGAACAAGTTTGGTTCTAGCTGATTCTCTTGCCGGGATAGTGTTATTTCCTTATCATTCCCTTGCCGGGACTCTTTTGTGATTGGTGTTGAATTGCATGATATGGATCGGGTTGCATACCGCAACAATATTATATTTGGATCGGGCTGCACGCCGCAATAATATTATGTTTAGATCGGGTTGCACGCTGCAACAATAATATAATTGGATCGGGTTGCACGCTGCAACAGTGATAAATGATGTGGATCGGGTTGCACGCTGCAACAGTGTTTTTATGATTTGGATCGGGTTGTGCACCATAACAATATATAATAAAAGTGTTTATTGATTGGTTACGATTTCCTTATTCTTTTGTTGTGAACTATAAATTGTTCTTTATGTTTTCTCTTAAATTACGCTTGGTAAATGATATTCCCCTGCAACATGTCCCCCTCCCATCTTTAATTGTTTATTTCTATTTTATTTTCCGTTGTATATAATATAACTGCACAGGTTTATTTGGTAGTCCAGTCCTAGCCTCATCACTACTTCGCCGGGGTTAGGCCAGGCACTTACCAACACATGGTGTCGGTTGTACTGATACTACACTCTACACTGTGTGCAGATCCCGGAGCGGCAGCTTTTGGACCATAGCTTTGGGTGGTTGCCTTCAGTCCAGTCAGAGATTTTCGACGTAGTCCTATAGGCGTCCGCAGGCCCTGACGCTCTCTTCCATCTTTATATTCTGTTTTCATTTATTTCAGAGACAGAATGTATCTTTCTTTCGAGACAATTGTGTGTAGTATTCGTAGATGGTCCGTGATATTGTGACACCAGTTCCGGGTAGAGATGTACTTGGTATTGTCGTACTTGTTTTTGGCTAAGTTATCAGATTTCATCTTTCGCATATCTTTAATTATTGTTAATATTTCACTGCTGATCGTATGTTGTTTTATACTGTTAAAAAGAGCTAAATAAAAGAATTAGTGAATATATAATACTCGGCTTGCCTAGCTTTCACGAGTAGGCGCCATCACGACTTCCGAGGGTGGAAAATCTGGGTCGTGACATATATATATATACACACACACACACACACACATACATACACACATACACACACAGACAGACACTTCAATGTAATACTATAACGTATATATAACTTATTATAGTATATGTTACTGTGTGTATATATATAACACACACTTCGTGCTACTTTAACTACATATATAGCATGTTATAGTATATGCTACTGTATTCATTATTTGTATTATAACAGAGTTAATAAATTACATTCATTCATCACTAAGTTATAAGTCGGTGAATTAATTATAACAGATTAATTGTTATAAGTCGAGACGTTTTGTTTTTAATATTCAACGATGCATCTGAGTAGGTTATAAGTCGATGAATCAATTTACAAGTGTATCAATCCCTAAAAGAACCCGACCCTGTGTTCCTAGCGCTTCATGTTCTTATATATATATATATATATATATATATATATATATATATATATATATATATATATATATATATATATATAGAGAGAGAGAGAGAGAGAGAGAGAGAGAGAGAGAGAGAGAGAGAGAGAGAGAGAGAGAGATTTAACTACATATATAACATATAACATGTTATAGTACATGATACTGTATTCATTATTTGTATTGTAACAGAGTTAATGAATTGCATTCATTCATCACTAGGTTATAAGTCGATGAATCAATTATAACAGATTAATAAATATAAGTCGAGACGTTTTAGTTGTCTATGGTCGGGTTCTTTTAGGGATTGATAGACTTGTCAAGATCCTAATTAGTATATATAATTTTTCATCAAATATATCTGTGTGTAAATTGATTCATCGACTTATAACCTACTCAGATGCATCGTTGGATATTAAAAACAAAACGTCTTGACTTATATCAACTAATATGTTATAATTGATTCATATATATATATATATATATATATATATATATAACACGCTTCGTTGTACTACTTTAACTACATATATAGCATGTTAGAGTATATTTTAGTGTATTCATCCCTTGTATTACAAAAGTGTTAACGGATTACATTTATATTATTTAGATAGTAAATACAAAAGTGATTTTTAATTTTGACCAATGTTGACCTGAAAAGAGACCAACTTTGGTCGCTACTTATCCAGAAATTCAAAAATAGCGACCAACGTTGGTCGCTAATTTTAAATAAGATTTATTTATATTTTATAAAATATTTTAAATAATAATAACTATTAAAAAATTTTAACTGTTATAACTGGGTCCCAAATTAGCGACCAAAGTTGGTCGCTACTTGCTTCCCCTTTCATAACCGACCAACTTTGGTCGCCAATTTTAAATAATATTTATTTATATTTTATAAAATATTTTAAATAATAATATAATTATTAAAATGTTATAACTGGGTCCCACATTAGCGACCAAAGTTGGTCGCTAATTTCAATATTTCTTTGACCAAGCAAGTTTGACCAGCTCAGTCAACATGTTGACCACTTTAGCGACCAAAAAAACGACCAACCTTGGTCGGTAAATTATTTAAAATAATTATTTAATAATTTTCTCCACATTAGCGACCAATGTCGCTTTTTTTACCAGCCAACTTTGGTCGCTCTTTTTGACCAACCAACTTTGATCGCAAATTTTTAGTCGGTAATTCCCAGATTTCTTGTAGTGGTATTAAAACATACATATAGTTAAGTTGCCATTGTTTTTGCGTAAAGGGCAAGAGACGGGATTCATAAACAGCCTAGACATTTAGTGCCGATTGAAGAAATCGAAAAAAACTTGCAAACAATATAAAATTATACAATTGAATCCAACTTCATTTCTTGTTGCAAGGGAAACAAACCTGAGCTACAGATTCCTAGACATATGCCTTATATATTAGCAATGCTATTGGCAGTATACCATAGGGGCTATTAACCTATCGCTTCATTCCAGTTTGAACTGAGGGAGGCAACCCACCTCTTCTTTTACACATTTCCATGTTTCCATACCAACCTATCCAATTAAATGTCAAGTTAGATCCATCATCCATGTATTATAGTAACAAAGAAAAACCACTTCAATTTGGAGCAACTTTTAGCAGTAATTATGGGATGAAATATATCTTGCTTTTTAAGTACCTGATTTTAATTACATTCTCAAAATAAAAGAGGGAGATAGAAGAGACCTGCGGCCATGTCGAAGCCTTGATTTTTAAGCTCTCTGTACTCTTGACACAACGCACATGTCTCACAACAACAATGGCTGCAGAAATCGGTGCAAGGGATTTCGTCCAAAAAATATTGTCCTCTTAATTTGGAACGATAGAAGCATGAGTACAAACACGAGCACCCCGTCACACACAGAAGTAATAAGTAGAGTGCACCACTCACCCCAGATGCTGCATAGTTTAACCAAACAGAAAAAAAGATTCATCGATCACATAGTTTTGCATATTACTGGAATAAAGAAAATATAAACATGTCTCATTTGAAACGTACAAGTTGATCCTCTGTCAACAATCTCTGCTACACGGCCAAATGTGATACACGGGCACCAGCATGTTAAGCAACCTATGTAAAACAACATACTTCAAATGAAAGGGAAACTCCAATTTCATTTAACGTTTTCTTACAGTAACAATAACAATTAAATAAAACATGAAGGACAAAGCGCGCAAGGGATTCTTAAAAATTATATCAACTTACAACTGTGTACATCTTGGCAGCAGTCGAATAGACCAGTGGACCAAGGAACGAGAGGACGAAATTCCAAGTTGTTAACTTTGGGACTTTTCTTTGGAAGAACGTCTTGATTTGCGACACATTTTGGTATAATTGGAGCGGAAGGGGCTGCCAGTTGAATCTCAGTAGGCGACATTCTATTGTGGATCGGAACTAGAGATGATATGGTTAAGATGAGAACATGTAGTTTTGTGATGACATAAGTAGTGCATGTGAGGGCAATTTGGCGGTTTAGAAACCGTTTCAAAACTTTAACTGCATTTCTAAACGGATCTCACTTTCATATTCTTTTTTGAAATTTGAAACAATTACCAGGAACTATATAGGTGGGTACTTTCCCAACCAATTTTTGTTTATATTCTTCTTTCTTACCTTCTTTAGCCTATTTTGTATGTATAATTTGAGACTTCTTTTCACCAATTAAAAGGATATCAAAATATTATGTGTTAAGAACTAATTTGAGAGTGATATTCATATTTATCATCACAAATTTAAACATTGTGGGGTGAACTTAAGTGAAAATTTGAAAACTATATTGTTGGGGTTTCTAAAAGCTTGAAAATTCATAAATGAGTTTTGTGACTTGTTAAAAAATTTGATAAATTGATGATTGTGATTTGTAGGAATGTCATGTTGAAGTTGTAGTTAAAATTTGAAGCGATTCAGTGAAGATTTAAGCTATTTGGTAATGTTTTTGTCAATTAAAGTTTGTAGAAGATGAAAATACAACATTATAATAAGTGTATAATGTTGTATACGGACTGCAAACCGCTGATGCAAAAAAATAATGGGGCTATGCAGTTGTAAACTATAAAACATGGATTCATAAATGCAATGTGGTGTATTAAGTTATACTTCTGTAAAATAAAATGTTTTCATAGTGGAATCTGATCCTTCTTAATCTTAATAGTCAAACTTGAACTTAGTCAAATCTTTTATAGTTTTTGAGGAACTATTCAATATATTATATCCACCTACTTGACCCACAGAAAATAGAATTTGTGCAAAAAAATATCCAAATTGATTCCTTAAAACTACATATCGAGAAAGAGAATAAAAACATGAAGCATCGAGAACAATCAGATTGATCGTACAAGAAACGATGAAATGGATAAATACGAGTACGTCTTTTCTTGAAGATCAAGGAAACAACGCTTTTTTGGTGCAAGGAAACTACTTATAAGCTAAAAAAATTATGAATTGAAGGATATGAATTGTAAGAGATCAACTTACTGACTTTTAACTTATTTTGGCTTATAAGCAATTGTAGTATTTACCAAATACGTAAATAAACTTATTTGTTACTACTTGGTAGGAGTACATAATATATTACTCTTTTGAACCAAAAAATAAAAAATCATCTTGATCGTCAAGAAAAAACATGAGTTTTTAGTCTGACAAGAGCTCAGAAACTGAAAATCTAGATGTCAATATTATGCTTCACTATTACATATTAATTGTACCCTATTCCCTTTCTTAGGTAGCTCTAGCTACAAGAATTATATCAGTAATAGTATTTTCTGATTGTTTTATGAATAGTAGCATACAAGACTAAAAAGTTTCAAAGGAGTTATTACTGCATCAAAGCCCTTTCTCTTGCTTTCTCATCCCCTCTCTTTTTATCCCCCTTTCCCCCTTTCATTTCATACTCGGTAGTCAAAACTGAACAAATTAAAAGTGAAATCTTTTATAGCTTTAAGCAACTATTCGATATAAAGAAACACCTATTACTTCAATAGAGTCCGGTTGGAACTAAGTATCCAATGACAGAATTGACCCATAAAAAATATATACTCGAATTTATGTAGAAGACATCCAAGTTGATTATTAGAACTGCATACCAGGAAAAAGAGCAAAGGCGTGAAGCATCCGGAACAATCAGATTGATCCTACAAGAGACTATGAAAGGAATAATTTGTAGTACATCTTTTTTTTTTTTAACTCATTGGATGATCAAGGAACACAATATTAACTACTTGTAGAATTGCACTTGTGAGACTTTACGGACATGCATAATTGAGCTCATAAGGAACTAGCTAGAATATATTGTACATACAATGCTTAGCTAGTTCTGAGAAAATTTTAGTGCCATCCACCATTCTAAAAGCATGCTTAATTAAGTTGCAATTTGTATGATGGGAAATAAGTTGAAACGTTATATGAAAGGGAACAATAAGTGCTTTCACTTTACAGCTACAGTACCGCGTCATCAAAGAAAAGCTCTGGCTTCTATTTCTACAAATCCTATAACCAAATCAAAATCTAAACAAACCAAATACTAACAACATTGAGAAGAACTAGGTAGCACATTTCGTTTGAATAATGGTACACCAGGTTTACAGTTTATTCTAATACTTGACCAAAATCCGCCTCAAACATCAGTAGCTCTGAAGGCCGAAACACATATGAACTAAATCTCTTTCAAACACCAGAATCTCAGAAATTCTCATACCATTTTTGCATCCAATATCATAGCTGAAGTTTCCACAATAAATAAAATAAAATGGGTTTAGGTACTGTGGCAGAGATTTTTGATCCCTCAAAAGGCACCTACTGAGGTTTCCATTATCTCGACCACGAAACTCCATATTTTTTGTTAGTGATAGTTCGTTAAGCAGAATATCAAAAATCACAGGTAACATTCTCTGGTGGTAGGAGGATTTAAAGACAGGTTCACCCCTCTCTGTCTCCCCCCCCCCCCTTAATGAAGTTCAATTTCTAAGCAGTAGGCATACGTCTATGTTGATCGTATAGCATGAATGCAGTATGTATGTATATAGACTATATATAGTTCGAGAAAACTGTAAACATATAGAAACTGATGGGACTGCGACTCTCTATGACAAGGTTTACAAATTTGTTGATTGGCACATATCACGTAAGCATGCATATGCGCGGAGACAGCGGTACCACACTTTCAACAATGGAGTTTCTCAAATCTATCTCGAAGGTAGTAAGGAAGGAAAGGGGTTAGGTTAGATTTGGACCAAACCATGTGTTATGTCGAGCGATGTGCCCAAATAGCCACTAATAGCACTTTTTTTTATTTTAAAGTGAGTATTTTAAATGTCTTTAGGCTTTAGTCACTGATTTAATAAACTTATACTTGACTGGACGAAAATACTCTTGTACTATAACTTATAGTTACGCTTTTATTAACGATCAGAAGTAGCAACATTTCCAAATTATATAACAAATAACAACATGTACGATCCAGTTTGGTGTGGTGATCTTTGCCACTAAATATCAAATTTGTTGAATGCATTTCCAAAAGACGTGATGTTTGTCAAACTGTGAGAACTTTAGCAAGTGGAGATCATGTGTGCATACATTTCAATGTGATTCATTCTTGCCTCATATGGCTCACTATATATGGAATCGCACACATCAATTTTTTTCTCATTCAAGTCCAATACCACCAAAAGAAAATGTGTCACAGCATTATCATCTTCTGAAGGAAGCCGACATGGAAAAAGGATTTTGTCAAACTCTGTCCAAGCAATTCCACATCTACGACTGTCACCCCACACATATGGTGTCAGAAACAATTGATTATCACCACACCAAAACTCTTCTGTAGCATCTTCATTGAAATCCTTATACACAAGCACCATATAGTTATCAAAAAGTATATTTGTAGTTGTGCAACGAAAAGGATGGTCGCGAGGGTGGTAGCATTCCTTCTTTCTCAGATAATATAGGGCAATGTCAATATGCTTCATAAAAAGGCAAAAAATAAAAAAAAAAAATCAATCAGCCGTAAAATAATTTTAAAAAAATGGTAAATTAAGAATGAAGAAAATAAATGCCTTGCGAATTATCAAACCTTATCATCAAGTACAAAACTACTATCTGAAAGCTCAAGGAAGAACATTTTGCTACTAATTTTTTGATGATACAATTTGTATGGATTCTTTCTCACACCATTATCATCAGCATATATATCAGTTTGTCCCCTGAAAATTTTGAAAATATCAAAGTTAGAAGTTAGTCCTCAATTTAGCCTTTCATGTTGAAAAGTTAAAGACACTTGGTCCTGAAGTTTGAGTTTCAAGTTCAAATGTTAAGGACATTTGGTCCTGAACTTAGACTTACAAGTTCAAAAGTTCAGGACACATGGTCCGAAACTTAGACTTACAAGTTCAAAAGTTCAGGACACTTTGTCCTTAACTTAGACTAACAAGTATAAAAGTTAAGGACAAGCAGTCCTTAACTTATAGTTCCAACTTCAAAAGTTAAGGACACTTGGTCCTGAACTTCAAGTTTCAAGTTCACACATGGTTGTCACACCTCCTTTTTACCACCCCGAAAAGTATATAAGGGAGTTTTTCCAATTAAAGGGACATTATTCGAAATGAGATTATTTACTTTATCAGACTCGCCACTTGGAATAGTTTATTTGATGTTTCAAGTCACCGGTTTATTTTAAAATCCAAAATCAGGAAATTCGACTTTTATTTTAAAGTCTGCGAACCAGAAATTCTAAGTAAGGAATTCTATTAACCCGGGAGAAGGTGTTAGGCATTCTTGGGTTTCGTGGTTCTAGCACGGTCGCTTAAACTAATATAATTGGCCTATTATCTGATTTTAATACATGTTTTAGACTATTGTGCATTTTTTAAACTTTAAAACTGCTTTTGATTATTTTAGGAAGATTCAACATTATTTAAACCACGCCTTGAACCACGCCACATGAAATGCACCCGCGGTTCGCGACACGTTCTATTTAACTTTATTGAAAATTAGAATCGGGTCACATGAAATACACACCCGGATTTATAAAATGTTTATTTCTACTATCATTATTCAAAATTATGGTAGGGTCACATGAAATGTACATCCGAGCCTCTTTAATCTACTTTGACATAGTTCAGTTGATGAATAGCTCCCAGTTTCTATACTGTGACAAAATCAAGTTCAGCTTCAAAACTACGAAAAAACAACTACACAAACAACGGGATCATATCACCAAACAAACATTTAACATTAAGCTTGAATAAAGCGGATAGAGAATGATAGAATTGGACCTCAAGATAGCCGGAAAATTGGTGTTTCAATGTTTAACCCTCAAAAATATGACAAACCGCGGACGGAACCCGAATTAGCACCGGAAACTCAACCAAGCTCGGATTCAAACCCAAATCTTAACCAAAATTCATCCTTGAAACCCAAACAAACGGAATCAAAAAAGTGAACAGATCTGTATTTTTAGTTTTCCTTTTTATTTTTATTTTTTGTGGAAAAAGATTTGTGTTTCTCGACTGTGTATGTGCAGTCGCCGGTGGAGCTGGTGAAGACGGAATCACCACTTCAACGGTGGTTATTGTTGGAACAGCAGTGTAGGAAGAGGAAAACGAGCAACGGGATCATGGGTCTATTCTCGCCGGCATTCTCAGTGTTCGACGACAACTAGCGCCGGATGTGGGCTCGTTCTCCGGTGAGGTCAACGAAAATGGCAGAAAGGTTCAGTCGTCGGGGTTGTGTGTGAGGTGTTGCGGCTGCTGGTTTTGACGAGGTTGGTGAAGATGAAGGTCGGGGGGTTCGTTTTTGTTGAAGACGAAAGAGTCCGGTGGGGGAAGGGGTCGAAGAAGACGGGATTTTAGGGTGGGGTCTCGTCTGCGGCGCTGTCAGCCCTTTTTGCTGCCGATGTCAGCTTTTTCCTTTTAGGACAGCTTTTTCTTTTGTCTATTCTATTTTTCGTGTCCTTTTGGTGTTAGGTCTAGCATCTCCTATTGAAACGGTTGGCTGATGGGTTTTTTAGGCGTTTATTTTCGTGTATTTCAACTGATCCTCCTTTTAGGTCTAGGGGTTAGCTTTTGTAGGTTTTTCAAGTTAGGGGTATGTGCCTAGAAATTATGGGTTAGGTCCAAA
The DNA here is from genome assembly GCF_000715075.1 of Nicotiana tabacum. Classification (NCBI taxonomy): domain Eukaryota; kingdom Viridiplantae; phylum Streptophyta; class Magnoliopsida; order Solanales; family Solanaceae; genus Nicotiana; species Nicotiana tabacum. The sequence continues at coordinate 151,663,408 of NC_134086.1, read as the reverse complement.
AATTAGTTTTAAAAATTGAATTATTTGAGCCCAAATGTTATTTTTTCCCCGCGAACAAGACTAAAAATACGATCTTATTTATTAATTAATCATACTTAAGTAAAATAACTATTAAAATAAGATTGACCATTAAAACAAAACTATTTTGGGTTTTTTTCAAGATTAAAAATGACTACAAAACATTAATAAAACTATTTTTTGTACTTTTCATTTTCTTGTAATAAAATAAGTAAAAGAGTTAAAATGAGTTGAAATAGCTATATTATGCCTAAATTAAATATTTAAGTGCTAAAATATGAAATATCTTGGGGAGAGTCAAAAATCACATGTCTACAATGGTCCTGAACTTAGACTTTCAACTTCAAAAGTTGAGGATACTTGGTCCTGATCTTAGACTTATAAGTTCAAAAGTTAAGGACACATGGTCCTGAACTTTGACTTACAAGTTCAAAAGTTCAGGACATTTGGTCCTGAACTTTGAATTCCAAGTTGAAAAGTTAAGGACACTTGGTCCTTAACTTTGATTTTCAAATTCAAAAGTTAAGGACACTTGATCCTAAACTTAGACTTACAATCATTAGTCCTAAATTTAAAATTACAAGTTAAGGACACGAATTTAAAGCAATTAACAAATAATGAAATACATTAAGGGACTTGCTGTTTTTTACGACATTTCCTTTTCTCGTTGCCCAACCACACAATGAATTTCTTCAACAATTTTGCATCATCTTTGGCATAATGAAAAATATATCTATGAGTATATATTGATTTTATCTAGCCCAAACTCTTGGGAGTATTTTCATTGTGCGTCATCGATGTTCCTGTTTTTCTTTCCTGATCAAAGGGAGATTTCAACTGCCAACTAAGCTTCTTATTCATTTTACCTCGACCAAGCTCTTCTTCAACATTTCCTTCAACCTCCATAGACAAACTCCCATCAATGCTCATTTGTGTACTTTGACGAGTAGGAGTAAGAATAGAAAATGACAGACCATCATAACCAGTACTATCTCTCTTTCTTTTCCTAGTATATTGGTTAAGAGCTTCATCATTGTTTTCCTCTGCATACGAAACTATATATATATGAGTTTGCTGCAAGTCGTCAAGTGAAGAGACAAAAACTAAGAACATTATTTTTGAAATGTACTGGCATTTTCAATTATGAACATAATATTTAGGACACAATCAATATATATCTTATTCACACTGCCTTCTTGTGTTTTTTCAACAGACAATTGAGCTGACATATTGGTTGCATAATTTTCTTTATCTTCCAACTGCACATTTTCTTTATCTTGCAACTATTCTCCATATTCTTCAGTTGCAAGCTCACAAGATTCTGCAAAATATTTACAAGAGCTAACACAATTAGTACTTGTTTCTAATCTTTGATTAAAACAAACATGTATAAAATTAAAAAAAATTGTCTAACCGTTTGCAATTGTCAAGATCATCCAGTTAAATTATTATCTTCACTAGCATTTTCTTGGCTTCCAATATTGTCGGTAAGAGAGCGAGGTGTAGAGAGATCACATGTTCCATCTATGCATTTGGAAACAATCTCACTTATGTTTGTTCCTTCGGTATTTTCTAGGTCTTGAGATTGTACTCCACTTTTCTCTTGATACTCCACTCCAGCTTCTTCCCTTGCAACTTCAAAAGATTCTGTAACATTTGCAATTAATACCCATTCTAATAGTTCACTAAAACTAACATTCAACATATCATGAAAATTTCATCTAACCTTGATTGGCACAATTTTGAACTCCAAATTTCTCTTTATATGATAGAGGTGTAGACATATCATATGTTCCTTCTAAACATTTGCATACAATCTCACTGACACTTGTTCCCAATGGACTTTCTAAATCCTCATATTGCAATCCATATTTACAAATTTTTTATGTTACTCCTGTCTCTTTTTAATTTTTCTGGTCTTGACATTCTACTACATCTTGAACTTTCACTCCATCAATAGATTCTACAAATATTTGTAATCACAAAAAAGTTTATATGTATTACGCTATTGAATATAAATTTCAATGAAAAAAATTCAAAATCTATGTCTAACATTTCCCAATTTCAGTGACGTTATCAATTTCATCATCTAGATGTGCATCTCTAAAATCGCTTTCATACTGAACTTTTGCATGCACATCCATATCACCACGTTCATCACCACCTGTATCTTTGTTAATTGTAACAGTAGGCTCTGTACCATGACAATGATCATCAACTCCATCTTTAGTAATTGGAATACTAGATTCTCTCTCTATGTTCCTTTCATCAGGTTTCACATTAATCTTCAACAAAGTATCAGGCTTTGATCCTAGACTTCTCTTTAAATCCTGTGAAAGAAACTAAGTTAGAAAGTTAAGGACAGGTAGTCATAAACTTCAATTTACAAGTAAAGTAGTTAAGGACAGCCAGTCCTTAACTTAGAGTAACAAGTTCAAAAGTTAAGGACATTCAGTCCTTAACTTTGAATTCCAAGTTAAAAAGTTAAGGACACCTGGTCCTGGACTTCAAGTTTTAAATTGAAAAGTTAAGGACACTTGGTCCCAGACTTCAAGTTTCAAGTTCAAAAGTTCAGGATAGATGGTCCTGAAATTAGACTTACAGGTTCAAAAATTAAGGACATTTGGTCCTAAACTTCAAGTTTTAAGTTCAAAAGTTAAGGACAGATAGTCCTTAACTTATAGTTACAAGATCAAAAATTAAGGACAATAGGTCATTAACTTCAAGTTTCAAGTTCAAAAGTTAAGGACAGACAGTCCTTAACTTTGAATTTCAAGTACAAAAGTTAAGGACAATGGTCCTGAACTTCAAGTTTCAAGTTCAAAAGTTAAGGACATATGGTCCTGAACTTAGACTTACAAGTATAAAAGTTAAGGACAGGTAGTCATTAACTTTGAGTTACAAGTTCAAAAGTTAAGGACACAAGGTCCTGAACTTAGACTAACTGAAATTAATGATATTACCTTGATTTCATTCTCAATCTTTTTTTCTGATACAGATATTTTCTGATTTATTCTAGTAACTTCGGCATGCAGATCCTTTTTAAAACTCTCTGATAATCTCTGAATCAAAAATCATAAAAACAAAAAAGTCTCTTAAGCAAAAAATAATCAAATAAAAAACTAATTCTATTCAAAGGCACAAAACCTACTTTAACAATTTTCTTAAGCATGGCTTCATCAAATTGTGTGGAAGAAGGCATTGAGCTTTGATCTTGAGAAATTGGCTCATGCACACTAATAGGCTCTATATCTTCTACAATAGGAATAAATGGTGACACCGCGATCAACTTATACAACTATTATATAACAAAAAAACATAAGTTTTCAGAACTAAAACAAATAAACAAAAAAAATAGCTAGTAATTAGATTAACTTACATTTTCAGTATGGAAGTATTTTTTATACAGAGAATCATATTGTGGAGATTTTATTTCCAAATAACATAACATCCGAGGAAAACCACATTCTCGAAAGTTCACAAATTGTTTTTCTTGGAAAATAGGCAATACTTCCATAATCCAATCACAAAAAGCAAAAGGAAAACCAAGTATAGTGTAACTATCCTTGTCTTTATCTTCGTCTTTTTCTTTCTCATTCTCATTCTCATTGGGCTTCAAACAACTCTTCAATAATTTTAATAACGTTTCATAATAAAGAGAGCCCCAGTTGAAAGAAGAGTAGAGTTCATCATCGTCTACAATTTTCATTATCTGCTCGGACACATTCCTATTCTTTCGCTTCCCCATCAAAACAGATTCAACAAAATAAATTATTGCCAACTTCATAGCATCATCATCGCTGCCTACAAATGATGCAGTTGTACCATATGGGTGACTAGTAATAAAATTAAACAAATCACCCAACTCAACTCTATCCTTTCCGGGGAAATAGACTTTCGAAAGCCTATTCTCTTTTTCATGCAAACCTTTGATGTCCATTGAAGAATAACACTTCAAACCAGTAATTATATGAAATGTTTCACGTGTAAACTTAATTTCATGGTCAAAAACCATGAATGTCATCGAATCAGGGTCATTATTTACAATTTCTGAAAGCAATACACAGTGAATAAGTTTACCACAGAACTTCACACTTTGTAATCGGAAAAAGTTTCCGAAAATACCATCCCTCAACTTCTTCCACTGCCTGTTTGACAGAAAAGTTTTGATTGTCTCCTTATACTGTAAATCTCTTTTCCAATAGATCATAAAATTACGCCAAACATCACACTCGAACACACGATCTCCTTCTATTATCACACTACAAAGAAGGAAAAAGAACATAAAAGATTAGCACTAAAAGATTAGAACTTACAGTTACAACTTAAAAAGTTTGAGGCACTTGGTCCTTAACTTCAAGTTTCAAGTAAAAAAGTTAAGGACATGCAGTCCTTAACTTAAAGTTTCAAGTTGAAAAGTTAAGGAAAATAGGTCCTGAACTTCAAATTTCAAGTTCAAAATTTAAGGACACTTGATCCTTAACTTTAAGTTTCAAGTTAAAAAGTTAAGGACATGTAGTCCTTAACTTATAGTTTCATGTTGAAAAGTTAGGGACACTTGGTTCTGAACTTCAAGTTTCAAGTTCAAAAGTAAAAGACACTTGGTCCTTAACTTTGAATTCCAAGTTCAAAAGTTAAGGACACTTAGTCCTGAACTTTGACTTATAAGTTCAAAAGTTAAGGACACTTGGTCTTTAACTTAGAGTTACAAGTTAAAAAGGTAAGAACAGACAGTCCTTAACTTATAGTGTCAAGTTCCAAAGTTAAGGACACTTGGTCCTTAACTTCAAGTTTCAAGTTCAAAAGTTAAGGACACTTAGTCCTTAACTTTGAGTTCCAAGTTCAAAAGTTAATGTCACTTGGTCCTTAACTTTTTTAAACACAGTTAACTAAAAATTCACAAACACAGTTAGCTTATGAATTTGTACGACTATTTTTTTTTGACATGTCCTTACATAATCAAATATATTGATTGAACCACAAACACATTTCAATACAAAAGATTTCTGAATAACAGCCTCACAAAAATACGCTACTTATTCGACACTGAATCAACTTATAATCATTATTTTTGAAATTTCACACATACTTCACACAACATTGATCACGATTACACATATAAAAAAACAAAAATGCATAAAAGCAAAAAAAATACCAATTCGATCGTTCGATGCAGAGAAGATGACAAAGAAGATGAAGAAGGAAAAAGATTAAGTGCAGCTAGTTTGCATGCGAGGATGATATAGATACTGAGGAGCACGCGAAACTTGCCCTGAAATTTTCGTTCTCAAATTTTTCCTCTTCTGAATGAATAAAATAAGGGTTTGGGAAAATAAGAATTGAAGAAAGGGTAAAACTGTCTTTTCAAAATAATTTTAATAGAGTAGTGACTATTTTTGCTGAGCATTATAATTAGTGGATAAAAAATAAAGACTACCTTACTTAGTGGCTACCACATGCCATTTTTAATGTTATGTCTGAACCATATAACATATGGGTTGGAAAGTTTTGGGCTCCAGCTATTTTACTTCGTTTTGGGCTTTTCATCTTTGGCCAACGAGAAGGCCGTGGAAAGTAAGATTCAGAAATTAGGTTGTAAATATTATTTTATGCTTATATGTATTTATCTTTTAGTTTGTTATAGCTAAGCTAATAGTTTAGGTATACGCAACATATGTCGTTATTTTTAGATTCCATTCTTGTTGTATATATACACAATCTGTACAGTGCAGAATTCATTCAATACAAAAAAAAAGAGAATTTTCTCAATCAATCTTCTTCCTACAATTCTGATTTGCTTCAAGCCACATTTTTTTTAACAAATTCAAATCCATCTTTTGTCCTCATTTTACAATGGGAACCAATTCACAAACTACTGATTCAATCATCTCTTCTCCTTTTGTTCTAGCAACTTCTGTTTCTGAATGGTATTCGTCTAGTTGATTCAGCCCATCCCTACTACCTCCATCCTTCAGACTACCTAGGAATGAACCTGGTTTTCATAGGGTTTGATGGCAGAGGTTATGGTGGGTTGAGGAGAGCAATTGGCATAGCTCTATCTGCATAGAACAAGGTAGGGTTCATTGATGGAACCTTAGTTGTGCCATATGCAGAATCTGGGCTTTAGAGAGCTTGGGCAAGATGCAATGACATGGTCCTCTCTTGGCTCCTCAACTCCCTTTCCAAAGAAATTGTTGTGAGTATCTTGTACTCACAGAGTGCAAAAGATCTGTGGAATGACTTGGAAGATAGGTTTGGTCAGGCAAGTGGAGCAAAGTTGTTCCAACTACAAAAGGAATTAAGTGTTGTGGTGCAAGGTAACTCTAGTGTTTCAACCTATTTCACTAAGATGAAAGGACTGTGGGATGTGATAGATGCACTCAATACTTTTTCTTCTTGTGTTTGTGGGTGTGATTGTAGAGCTAACGTAAAGAGTATCAAGGCTCATCAAGATGAAAGACTTTTGTAGTTCCTTATGGGATTGAATGAAGCCTTCATAGGAGTTAGGAGCAACATATTGTTGTCCTCACCTTTACCTTCCATTGGGCAGGCATACTCTTTAGTCATATAGGATGAAAAATAAAGAGAAATTCATGTTGTACATGCTTACACGGGAGAGTTACGTTCCTTCATGGTTGCTAACCAATCAGGTGGGAAGAAGTATGGTGATTCCAAAGGACAGAAGGGGCCTTATGATGCAAAGAAGAGTTCAGGGATTTGTGCTTATTGTAAGAAGCCAGAACATAGCATTGATAAGTGCTTTAGAATCCATGATTTCCCTGCAGATTTCAAATTCACAAAGCCAAAGAAAGTTCAGGGACAAGTTCAGGCAAACAATGTGTTAACCTCAAATGAAGAAGGAGAACAGGGAATTGGAATCTCAGAAGGAAAATCACTTACCCTGGAGAATGTAGCTCAGCTACTTCAGCTTCTTCAAGAGTTGAAGATGGGATAGCAGGGAGCCAATACTTCTAATGGTGCTGCTAATGCCAACTACGTTAGTATACCCAAATTCTTTAAATCACATGTATGTTTTTTTTCAAATCAATAGTCATTCATGGATAATTGGATACTGGATAGTGGTGCTTAAGAACATATGTCTTATAACAAGAAATTCTTTTCTAATCTCAAACCTTTGATCAAGCCTAGAATAGTCCATCTTCCTAATTCTCAGAAAGTATTAGTTACGCATTATGGATCAGTAGCTCTTTTCTCTAATCTGGTATTAGACAATGTGTTGTATATACCTTCTTTTAAGTATAATCTACTATTTGTGCACAAATTGTGTAAATAGCTGTCACTCACTCTTTTATACTTCTACTTCTTATTTTCTGCAGGGCCTTTCAGTGAAGAGCCCTTCAGAGATTGGTAAGGAGAGAAGTGGACTTCACATTCTTCAATCAAGGCCAGCAATAGCCATTCCCAATAGTTTACATTCCAACAGTAGTTTTGTATCTAGAAAGAAATTCTGCAAAAGATGATTTGTTCCAATTTTACATTCTTGTTTTAGTTCAAACTATGGCACTATAGACTAGGCCACGTTCCTTCGAGTAATATGAGAAATATATCTATTATTCATGTTTCTTCTTATTCAAAATTTTCTGTGCCTTGTGTTATTTGTCTTATGGCTAGACAGTCCAAACTTCTTTTTCTCATTATTTCTATTTCCATAAAGAAAGTTTTTGAGCTAATTCACATAGACACATGGGGACCCTATAGCAACCAAACTTATGATGGTTACAACTACTTTATTATAATTATTGATGACTACAGTAAGGGAACATGAACTTATTTACTAAGTACAAAATAAAATGCATATCCAGTCCTCAAATCCTTTTTGGCTAAGGTAGAAAGACAGTTCAATACCAAAGTTAAGACAATAAGATCGGGATACTTTTTTCCTTCCAAGGTTCTTTCTTGCAAAACACCCTATGAGATACTTTTCAAATCCAAAACTAGTTACTCTAAGCTGAGGTAGTTTGGGTGTCTATGCTTTGTTTCCACTCTCTCAAATCAAAGAACAAAGTTCCAACCAAGGGCTATACCTTATGTTTTCTTGGGTTATCCACATGGAAAGAAGGGGTACAAAGTTCTCAACCTTAGGACTCTAAAGCCTTTTGTTTCTAGGGATATTGTCTTTCATGAAGAATTCTTCCCATTTTCCTCTATCAAATCCAAGGAGTCGGTTGACTCTATTTTACCTACTAAACCAATGTTAAGTTCTCCTAGTTTCTCCCCTGATTTACCATACATTGCTACTGAACATTCAGACCTGCCTAATGTAGATACACTTGAGCTATGTTTTTATGATTTTTCACCTCCCATTCCTACATCATCTCCATCTCTTATCACTCACTCCCTTATTCCTATTGCCTCACCATCAGCTAGTGAGCCTATTTTGGACAATCTTATTAAAATATCCTCAAGGCCACATAATCCCCCTCCTTATCTCAAGGACTACATTTGCAATCTTATTTAATTGACTAATGTAAGTAGTTTTTGTTTCCTTTCATATGTCACACCTTCTATTTTTCCTTCAATGTCCAGTCATACAACCAACATCTCCTCAATTTCCCTTCCAATATCTAGGAACCAACTAGCTATACCCAAATATCCCATCACCCAGGTTGACAGGAAACAATGGAAAAAGAGAGAGAGGCACTTGAGCTCAATCACACCTGGGAGGTCATGGAGTTATCCTCTGGAAGAAAGGCATTACCCTGCAAATGCGTGTATAAAGTGAAGCATAGCTCTTGATGGGAGTATGGAAAGGCTCAAAGTTGGGCTTGTGGTTAGAGGGGATATTCAAAAGAAATAGATAGACTTCAATGAAACATTTTCCTTAATGGTGAAAGTGACTATCATCAGATGTATTCTGGCTACATCAGTTAAGAAAGGATGGAGAATTTTTCAGTTGGATGCGAATAATACATTTTTGCATGGGGATTTAAATGAATAGGTGTACATGAAATTTCCAGTTGGGTTCACACCTCCCTCACTTATACATATTTGCAAGCTAAGGAAGTCAGTTTATGGGCTTTGCCAAGCATCCCGACAGTGGTATGCTAAATTAACAACAACCCTTAATTTTAAATGTTTTCCCCATTATTTAAATGATTATTCTCTATTTTTTAAAAGGTCTGCCTTCTCTATCTCTATAGTGCCCATCTATGTCGATGACATACTCTTAATAGAAAATAATTTAAAGAAGCTAAATGTTTTGAAAGTATTTCTACATCAGAAATAAAAAATAAAGTATTTAGGGAACTTACATTATTTTCTTAGAATGGAAGTACTGCGTGAATCTGAGGGATAATTTTGACTAAGCGGAAATTCACCATTGATTTGTTGGCTAAATCTGGTTCTCCTATCAAAGAGCTGAACTTGTATCAATATTTGCTGGGCAAATTGAACTATTTGACCCATACAAGACCGGACTTTCCTTCACTGTACAACATTTAAACCAATATATGTAGGATCTACGGGTTCCTCACATGCAAGCAGTCCCTCGTGTCCTTCGATATTTATCAAAGGATCCTGGTCTAGGCCTATTTATGTCTTCTTCCCCTTCGTATCAATTGTTGGCCTTCTATGACTCTAATTGGGGAACGTGCCCAAAATCACGCAAATATGTCAGTGATTTCTGCAAAACGCTTGGAACTTCTCCTATTTCCTAGAAATCCAAGAACATACCTCAATTTCTCTTAGATCTGTAGAAGCTGAGTATTGCTCCATACGACGCATGGTCGCCGAGCTCACCTGGTTAGTCAGGCTCTTTGATGATTTGTCCATTCTGATATCTCTTCCGGTGCCTCTTCACTCTAATAGTGTTGATACCCAATTTTTCCCTATGTATTTTTTATACAACATACTTTCAAAATAGCATATATATCCATACATAAGCATACCCAAGTATTTTAGTATTTTTTTCAATCTTTTGAAGAGTTTTTAAATCAATTTACTATCCATTTTAGAGGTACAAAATCCATAATTATTCCCAAAATCAATAATTTTGGTGAATTATTTATTTTTATTCCCATATTTATACCAAAATATAGTTAAGATAATTTTTGTATATTTTTACAAATTTATTTGGTATTTAAAAGACTATATTGCATATAATTGCAATTATAGCCTATTTTAAGATTAATAGCATTTCTATAATTGTAAAATTGGTTTCAATATTTTTAAATTAATATTTATGAGTTATTAATTGGGTCAGTACTTTTAATTTGTTTTTAAAGTCTTTTTTTGCTATTTTTATAAAATAAAAGAGAAAATTGGCTATTTAACATTTAGCCAATTTCTATTTCAATTACAGCCTTATTTCCTTTCAATTTTAACCTCAATTTGACCCCAATTCCGCCCAATTTAAAACGACCTAATTCCAATTTTAACCTGACCCCTTGACCCATTTTCAGACCCGCCCGGCCTCCCCTTTAATCCTAGTCGTTGATCACTTTGATCAACGGTCGTGATTTGTTCTTTCCTTTTTTAATTCCCATACTCCCCTAACCCTAGCTCATTTGTATCAAAGACGCTGCCTTTGAACTATCTTCATCTCCCAAATCCTCCCTAGCCCTCCCCAAAACCCTAATCGATTCCCACCTACTTCTGTCATGTTTCCATCAGAATCCATGGCATTCCTGGCCATGGATGACCTGTGCTCACTCTCTCTCACCATTAAACCTAAGCCACTCAAGGTTTGAAGGCCGGTTTCAATGGATCCCTTTAGATCTGTAAGATCTATGGCCTCTCCGGCCATTTTTCGGCGTATGCGAGCAACATGAGTCTCTTCGACTCAGGATCCGACTTTCCTCAAGACCTTCTCATTCTAGGGTCTTCTCTGTTGTTTTTAAGCGGTATAAGGTTCTATACTTACTTATTTTCTCTTAGATCTGTGCCATGCCTAGACTTTACTTGACGTCTTAAGATTTTTCCCCAAAATTTCCTTTTCAAAATTGTTCAAATTCAATTTTTAGGGTTTTTGGAAAGTTTCTTTAAATGTTTTCTGACTCCTTTGTTCTCTCTTTATGTGTGTTTATACCCGTATGTTTATTTCTTATTATGCTCGAGTTTGCTCTCTTTTGTTTCTTTTCTAATTATGAAAGACCTTTCTGTTCTTTTTGTCACTCTCATGCTCACATGTTAACTCGGTTTGTTGTTCCTCATTCTTTGCTATATGTGTTTAAGTTTGAGCTCTTTGATTTTGTTTCACCTTACTAAATTTTGTTGATGTTCCTGCTAAGCATGTTTTTACCTGCTTTGTTTAAAACTCGTAGCCTCTCTTTCTTCTGAATTTGTTTGTGTATGTTTGCCTCTCACAAGCCTTTGAAATGGGCTTCTAAGCCTCTCTCAATGACTTTGATTTCTCACCGCTGATTCTATTTGAAACCCTAAAGATTTGGAAATTTTCTTTGATAAGTGGCACTAGGGTTCCACTCTGGGACCCTAGGTTTGCAGACTCACTATGAGCCTGTAAATCGAACTTGAATCCTTTTGTTTATGACTCTGAAACTTTTAGTAACTCTTTTCTAGGGTAAACGACTCTTTTGTTTGATTTAGGTGCTTTATATATGAGAAAACTCCTCTTTCAAAAGGTTTTTACAACCAAGTGATTGATTCCGAAATCCCTTTAATAAAGCTAATGATTCCTTACTGATTTCTTTCGATTGAACCTCCTTTACCCTACTGGCTGTTTATTTTGATCTTTTTGTGTAGAAATTCTATGCTTGTGATGTTTTCCTTAAATACATGGTCTCATGTATTCCTTTTGTAATTATGTACCAATGTTTGAATTATTTCTATACTTATATGATTCTTTCCTTTATTACCTTGATTCCCTGTGATTACAATTGGATCCGGGATCCTCTTGATTGATTTTCGAACTGATGCCCTATTTTTACTTTATAAATACACTATTATTCCAACTTTCCTTAATTACCCACTATGTATTTGACCTTGTTTATGCACTATGTGGTTTCTCTGCCCTAATCAGCCCTATTGAACTAATTTCTTTCCTTATTCTGTCTTGACTAACCGTTTGAACTAGACTACTTAATTAAAGGATTCCAGTTGTCTTAATTGACACTAATTGATTGCTATTTCCATGTTTGTGCATCCTTTGACTATGTATTTCTTGTTTTCAAAACTATATAAAGACCTAGTCTTTCCTCTTTACACACACTGAAATACACACGAACAAAAACACTTCTGATTACTTACTGTCTTGCAATACTGTTTGAATTCAATACTTGGCTTTGCTTGAGATCTTTTGGAACTACTTTGTTTGCAACTTGGCTCTCTCAAGGCTACTATTTTCTTACTTATTTTCCTTTGAAACTGGTACATCTTTTATTTAATTTTCTGCCTCACCCCTTGTGAGCACGTGATTTTTGTTTACGCGACAATCACTCCAAAAGAAATCAAAATAATAACAAATGGTCTCGTCATACAATTTTTGGAATTTACGTGACATTTTTTGGTAGTTATTTGTGGTTCTGTCCATTTTTATTTAGTCTTATCAAACAAAAATACAAAATATATATGTCGTTTGTAATTGAACCATAATTCGGTTATTAAAAGAAAAATCACAAAAATATGCATCTTTTATTCTATTTGTCGCCATGGTGTGATTTTACCTATTCAAATATTTTAATATGTGTGTGATAATTGTGTTAAGTGCTAATTAATGGGTGTTTAATTTCATTTTTTTTAATTAGTTTTTGTGTTTTAAAATTAGAAAATAAAAGAAAAGAGTGCAAATTGGTTTAAAAATCGGATTGGGCCTATTTTCTTTTTAAAATTTGAGGCCCAATAGCAGCCCAAGGCAGCCAGTCCAAGCAGCCCATCTCCCAGGCCACCAAAACGACGTAGTTTGACACCAAAACTACGTCGTCTCAAGGACAATCCATCTCATCCATTCAAACTAGGTCGATCTAACAGCCCTCGTCCCATCTCCCTTACCCATTACTTAACCCGACCCAATGAAACCCGGTTTGATCCGTTCCAGCATAAGACCAAACGACCCCGTTTCATATAATTAAAGTAATCCAAACCGTTGAGCTCATCAGATCCAACGGTTTGGATCTACTCACCTACCCCGTATATAAGCCCATCCCTCTTACCCCACGCCACCAAGCCAGACCCCCCCTGCCCTTAGGTCGTCCTCACCAGACCCAATCCCCACGGAACCCTAGCGCCGCCCCCCTTTCCCCTCACCATAAACCCGGCGGCAAGGACGCCGGTGACCACCACCTTAACACCCTAGGACCACCCCGACCCCCTGAACACAGATCCACTAACCGTGGGTCTCGAATCCTCCCCCACCATCTCGAATCTTCATTTGAAGATTCGAGCCGGACCTCGACCTACACCAAACCACCCCGGATTCACACTAGACACTCCCCCGACCTCCATCGTGACCAAACCAGGCTTGGTTTGGTCCGAATCTAACCAGAAAACATAAATCCTAAATCTGCCCTAAGAACCCTAGAAATTCAGAATCCGGGTTTTGTCCATTTAAACAAGAAAGTTGAGGTCTAATAGATTTTAATCGAGGTGTTCTCAGTTGAGAACACTTCGATTAAAGTCCGTTCAACCCCAAGAAAGGTCGACTCAAAATCCGAGATAAGGCCTTCTGATTTTTCAAACCTTTAAGGTATTTCTGTTCTCCTTTTTCTTATCAGTTCATTTTATTGTTTGTTTTAATTTGTTCGGCATGTTTAATTAGTTTTGTTTATTTCTGGGATTCCACTGCCAGTTATTCTCCATCTCCGATAGACCTTTTATTCGGTTGATTGTGTTTCTGTTTACGTTTGAATACGTATAATGATATACATATTTCAGCTTGATTAAATCGTCGAATCAATAATGCCTGTGTTTCCCCTGTATCGTGTAAAATTGTCGAGAACAGTCTATGCCCTATTTGTGTTGTTTGTTTGATCGACTGTTTGTTCTATGTTATAATTGGTATAGTCGATTCGATACGCGTTGTCAATTAGTTCAGCCTTGAATGGTGATAATTTGACTCATGCTATTTAATTTGATTTACTGAGACATGGTTAAAACAGCTGAGAATTGATTGTCATTGTGTATTAGTCTGTTTAGCTAAGTCAGAAAGCATTTAAGAATTGATCTATAGCTGCAGTCTAAGTTAGATTTCAGACTTTGGTTTAAATTGATAGCATGTTCACCTAGTTTAGGTTTTGGGCAGCATGTGTTTTGTCAGATGCTAAGGAATTAGAGTAAAATGGACATCATGTGCTGTCAGAACACACCCCTACTGCCCATACCTGTTCAAACTAATAAAATGATAAACCATTTTAATAAGAGAAGAGGGTCTGTCAGGGGAATCTTATGGGCTATCTTTTCTTTTAAACTGGTGAGTGGAAAAACAGAAGAGGCCACATGGGAGGGGGTTCAGTTTGTCTAATAGGCTGTTAAAGGGTCTGATAAGGGATAAATAGAGGGGTCTTTCCACTAGTTGGGGGGGACACACATATAGACATATAGAGAGAAATAGATACACAGATTGAAGGACAGAGAGATACAGACAGAAGCTAAAAACTAGACAGAAACAGTTCTGAATTAGGAAAGGTTGTTTTCCAGATATAAAAAACAGTCCTGAAAAGAGAGAAATTCAGTTTTTGATTGGCAACATAATTCCATCAGGCTTTGGTTAAGTTTGAAGCCTCAGTAGTTAATACTGTTTCTTTTTGGTTTTGACTCCAATTCGTTGAAACTTCCTCTGCAATCTACTGCTCCAACCTTGGTTTGAGTTCGAGTCCATTTTGAGTTTTGCATGCTGTTTGTTGCTACCTGGTTTTTCACAAATCTTTCGGGTTTCATTTGAGTTGTTCCTGGTGCACTTGGTTACTGTCATTGCTATTGTATTTATTATTGTTGCTGCCTTTCCTGTTTGCTGCTGCTGATGATTTCTCTGCCTTCTGTTTCTTCTGTTGTATTCAACATCCAGGTACACGCTTCTGAAACTATGGATTGATGTACGTTTGAATTGGAAGTTGAGTTGAAGTAAACAAAGAAATGAATCGTTCACCTACTTTCACAGTACCTGTGTTTCAAATATAGCAATAGGATTAAAATGATTCATTTGGTTCGTATTTGCTTGGACTCATTCTAATCGCATTTGTTTTTTTGTATAAATTGGGGTGTACCTGAACCAATATGGACTGTTAAGTAGTATGTTGTTATATTGGTTAGACATATGTCCATGTGTTTTTAGCAATTTAGTTTGGTTGGTGATGATAACATAATACAGAATATTAGCAGGCATTTGTATGTATCCCGTTGGATCTTTGAATTGTTTTGCCATGGCCCGATTCAGTTTGATTTCAACGCATATGTCAAGCAAATTTCATATAACGTTAGTTATTGCCAATGGATTAACCATTAATGTCAACTCTCTCGTTTGAATTCCCTGTTTCAATATAGGTTTAATAGTGTAGTTTAATAATTAATGTTAGCATCAGCTCACCATGTAAATAAAGTGGTTATTAACTCTATAGAATCAACAGGTTTTTACATATTAGGGAATACGAATCAATGGTGCGGGGTTAAGAGCTTTAATCTAATAGGCGTGAATCTAGAAAGATGGCTAAAATTTAGATCTAATAAACTTTCGAATAAGCACTAAGACTCAAGGTTGATGTTTATTTTGACTAGTCGAAAACCATTATTGGTCTATCCCTATAATTATGTGAAGTTAATCTAGTTATAGAATAATTAATCTTCTTTGAATATATTATTTTGTCGATTTTGTATTCACTTATAATTCCAAATTTTAAGTAATATTCTTTTCTGTTAACATTCATCTTAATCTAGTATGTAATATGATGTGCTTGTAGCATGTAACTAAATAAGATCCCTTTCGCTCTCTCTTATTTTTAGAAACAAAATTAATGGAAATGTAGTCTTTTTTAGGACACCTTTTAAAATAAATGAGATGAGCCTCGCTAAATAAAAATGCACAAATCGCGGGGCCCTCATAAATGTACATGTTAAATACTTAGAATCCGGGATGGGTTATTTAGCGAATTTCATGACCCTCCCCAAAAATAACGTGATAGTCTCTTTAGGCGCATTTCAATAATGTTACTTTCTTAAATTCGGGTGAGCATTTATGTGACCCAACTTCAAATCTCAACGGAGTCGAAATGTGTTAACAAATACGGGTGCATTGATTGTGACGTGATTCGAGATGCATTTTCGCGGCGTT
Source organism: Nicotiana tabacum (assembly GCF_000715075.1). Taxonomy (NCBI): domain Eukaryota; kingdom Viridiplantae; phylum Streptophyta; class Magnoliopsida; order Solanales; family Solanaceae; genus Nicotiana; species Nicotiana tabacum. The sequence goes on along the minus strand of NC_134086.1, from coordinate 151,647,153 downwards.
GCAAGTCTATAAAAATAATAATAAAGCGGTTTAAATTTAATAAAAGCACATAAGTTATAACATGTATTTAAATCAGATATTTAGCAATTATAACAATTTAAGCGACCGTGCTAGAACCACGGGATTCGAGAGTTTCTAACACCTTCCCTCGGGTCAACAGAATTCCTTACTTAGAATTTCTGGTTCGCAAACTTCATTTGGAAAGTCGAAAATTTCCTCGATTTGGGATTCAAGATAAACCGGTGACTTGGGACACCAAAAGCCAAACCTTTCCCAAGTGGCGACTCTGAATTAAATAAATAATCTCATTTCGAATTTTGTCACATAAATTGGAAAAACTCCATCGCGCATCTTAACCCTTCGGGGCGGGCGCGCAAAAAGGAGGTGTGACAGCTCTGGCGATTATGCTGGGGATTTCAACCCAGAACCTCTAGTTCAGGGTTCAAGAATTCGAGCTTAGAATAATTGTTATATTTGGCTTTATTATATGATCTTTATTACATGTTTTGGCATAACGTGCTAAATGTTGTCTTTTACCGCTTTGATATTATCTTAACTGTATATAAACTGTGCTGAAACCCTTCTCTTCTTACCTCCGGGGAGAAGCTCGCTGGTCGAGACTCCTTATTCTGTTAGTGTCAATACCTGAAATAAGAAAGAGGCCGGACAAGTTACAAAGCCGGACGATCTCGCGGGTCCCCAGTACGTAGCGCCCTCCTCGACTCGAGTTGTCCGCTCGGGTACACAGTCTAGAACATATACCCAGATTATAAACCTAGTATGACAAAACCTCATGCCGGATCCCTAGTAGTAACGCTTATTTGCATCATGTTGCATTTGACATATGGGACTCAACACAGGGGTTGGGTCCGTCTAGGACAGACAACCTGAAATGAAAAGACCATCCTGCTGCATCCCGTTTGTTTTGCGCATTTATTTGCTTCAGATCTGCATGCTGACCGGTTTCTGAAATAAAAAAAAAAAATAAAGAGGAAAAAAAATAGCAGCGTAGGGAGATAACTACTTATTTTTAGAAAAATAAAACCAATGTCCAAGTAGAATCAAAACCTCGCCGATATTTTCATAAAAAAAATGAAAACAAAATTTGTCTTTTAGTTTGATTTATAAAAAAAAAACATATATAATTTCCTTTTAATCACTTTCAAAATCCAAAAAAAAGTATTTGTTTAAAAATTAAAAAAAAGGGAAAATTCGAAATTCAAAAAAATATTTTTTCTTTTGTAGTATCTCTTTCATAAATTCATACTAATTGTCCAAATACCTCCTTAGAAGATTTTTCGAAATTTCAAAAAAAAAAAGTGAAAAGAAGTTAAAATTCAAAGAAAAAATATTTCTTTAGTCGTCGTCTCTTTTCAAAAAAAAAAACAAATAATAAAAAAAAATCGAAATCCAAAAATATTTTCTCCTTTTCTTTGTAAGTATTTCATTCAAAAAAAGGGGGTAGTTTATTTCCTTTACGCCTGATCGGACCGAACTACGCGGGTCTGATTCTCACCGGATGTGAGATACGTAGGCAAACCTCATCGGTTCCGACCCCAATTTTTAAAAATCCAAAAAATATTTTTTCATTAGTTCATTCTTTAGAAATCTTTCCTTAGAAAATTCAAAAAAAAAAGAGAAGAAGTTTTTAAGGGGTAGTTTCCTTCTTTCTGAAGTATTTCATACGGAAAAAGAAATAAAAAATAATAAAAAAAATAAAAAATAAAAATCCAAAATACAGGATTCCTTTATTTTGAAGTATTTTTCCAAAAAATCAAAAAAAAAATCAAAAAAAAAAGAGAATCAATATATATATTCGTTCTTTTAAAGACTTTCTTTCTTCAAAAGTCTTTCTTTCGTAAATGGCATAGAATTAAAAATTAAAGTCCAAAAATATTTTCATTTTTCTTTAGAGGTACTTTTGTAAATTTTAAAAAAAAACTCGAAAATCCAAAATATTTTCTTAGAAGTGCCTCTTTCAAAAATCAAGAGACGACAGCCAAAATCCAAAGAGAATATTTTCTTTCTTATTTAGAAAAAAGAGAGAACAAATGAAAATTCAAACAAAAATATTTTTTTTTCTTACTTCTAAAATTCTCGAAGTTCCAATCAAAAGAAAAGGAATTTTTAGAAGTCTATCTTTCAAAAATAAAAATAGGGTCAAATTCAAAAATCCAAAAAAAAAATATCCTTTTCTTCTTTTAAAGCATTTTTTTTAGAAAAAATCCAAAAGAAACAAAAATCCAAAAAAAAAACCTTTATTCTTTTAAAGCATTTTTTTTAAAAAATAAATTATTCCAAAAAAAAGTTAGTTTACTTACTCTATTCACGATCGCCCGAACTACGCCGGTTTGATTCTCACAGGGTATGAGATACGTAGGCAACCCTCATCGGGTCCAACCTCCCTTTTTTCAGAAATAGCCGAAATGTCAAATTTTAATAAATAAGTCAGGTGATGTTGTTTTGTCATAAATAGTCGAATGTTCCCGAAAGGGACGCCGGAAGGCTGACTTTGCATAAACAGCCACCTTTTGGGTCATGTTTAGGATTTTTATCCAGTTGACCCGCACAGCCTTAAAATCTTCATCCCCGAAGTGCTGAAAGGCTGTGTTCGAAAATCTGATCTTTTTTTTTAGAAAAATAGTCAAAATATTTTTTTAAAGTCACCTTAATAAATGTGCAGGATGAGCACGATGCAAAATGAACACTTTTCGATAATGACTAAAATCCCAGTCAAGTTACGACTATGGTGGAATGATCTAGGTGCTGAGGGGCAAGATGAGGTCAAGAAATATCTGAAAGGTCTCACGGGTTTACTGGAAATCTAGCCTCGGGGAGATATCATAAGAGCTTTGGTCACCTACTAGGACCCAGCGCACAATATTTTCCATTTTTCCGATTTTGAACTCACCCCGACTCTGGAGGAAATGGCTGGGTACATCGGAATTGCTGAACTTCCCTTAAGGCAAAGATACATGGTCGCCCCAAGGGCTGTCACGGTGCATCGGTTTCTAGACTCACTAAAATTACCCAGGACGGTCCACAACCCAGATTTGGCCGACGGTTTTTGTACTCCATGCTTCATATACGACAGGTACAGTCATGTAGGAGGATTCAACAATCCGATTAACAAGCTGTGCAACAAAGGTAGTCATCAGAAGTGTGACAAGCACAGACGGGTGGCTTTCATGATAACGTTTTTGGGCCTTCTGGTATTTCCGAGGAAAGATGGAAATATTGATCTGAAGATATCCGGGGTCGTCAGTACTTTACTCACTCAAAATGACAGTACTCTCGCGCCTATGGTGGTATCCGATATCTTTCGAGCTCTCACAGCTTGCAAAGCCGGGGGGAATTTCTTTGAAGGTTGTAACTTGCTGCTACAAATGTGGATGACTGAACATCTCTGCCATCGTTCCGAGCTTTTGAGCCATGGTTCCTCGGAGAAAACTTGCATAGAAGAATTTTACACGAGAACCAAAGAGATCAGTCTGCCCAAAGGAGTTATGGCATGGACCTCATTATTTCAAGCTCTTACTGCCAGCCAAATACAGTGGACACTGGGATGGCTGCCTGTTGATGAGGTCATATATATGCCAGCAACTAAAACTCATTTCCTACTGATGGGACTTAAGAGCATTTAACCTTACGCGCCCTGCCAAGTCTTGAGACAACTCGGAAGATACCAGATAGTACCACACGAGGAAGATCTTAGTGCTCAAACAATTGAGATAAGCCCTGACGGACAATTTCCTGAAGCAAAAATCCGCCAGATCTGGAATGAATGTCAATATTTGAAAGCAGATACTTGCGTGCAGAATCGGGCCAAAAGTGAGATGGCACCAGGTTACCTTGCATGGTACAGAAGAGAACTCGAACATGAAAGGCCGGTTAAAAGACCCTACATCCTGAATTTCACTGAGTCATCGCAAAGGCAGTGGGATTGGTTGGCAAAAGAAAGAGGCTATCATACCGAAATCAGAAAGTTGAAGCAACAAGTGGAAGGCCTGAAATATGAGCACAACGTGCAAGTTGCTACCGATCTGGGAGAACAGAACAGGTTGACTCAGGAAAACGAGATGCTCAGGGCCCAGATCAAACAGATGAGGATAGATGCTGATAAACAACCAAGGAGTCGATCAGACGAGCAGTTGATAAAAAGGCTGAAAAGTGAAGTCTTGGAATGACGAGATGGTTTAGAAAAGTCTGAAAACGTCATGGCAGAGCTCAAGGTACAGTGGGGTACACGAGCAGATAAGCATCGCCGATACTTGAATCAATTGAGAGGCGACCACGAGAAAACTGTTGCCAAAATGAAGAGAGAGATGGCTACACTTGAGGTTAAAGCAGTTAATCAGGCCGAGGATTTCCAAATTGAGAGCAGATACTGTTACGACTTGTTAGCCCAGATGAAGGTAGAAGTGCGGTAACTGAAGAATCAGCATATGCAGGATTCTCAGGTTTTAAAGACGTGCAATGATCAGATAAAACGCCTGCTCATAGAGAAGAAGCAAACCAGAGATAAGATCAGGACCATTGCCCATGCCATCATCAGACGGTGTCTACGGTGTGTGAACATGACCAGCATTACCATTCTCTTGGCAGTGATGGGTTATGTCAAGCAGACCATGCATGAGCTGGAACAACTTGAAAGGGATCTCACACCTAGGACCGCGGCGAGGCCGAACGATGCCCCGCGGGCACCAATTTTCGAAACCTTAATGTATTCATAGGTCGAGTCTGTATCTTAGCATCTTCTGTCCGTCTTTTCGCATCAGGGTGCATTAGTCTGTTTGAGTCTATGTTTATTTTCAAGGTTTGTTTTTCCTTTTTCAAAAATGTTGGTTGTAATAAATTGTTTCAGTAATAAAAGGTGTGCTTCTTTTACACTCATCTGTTTTGAACTACGTAAGGATCTGATTCACGCGACATCGTGATACGTAGGCAATCCTTATCGGATCCGGTCACATTTTTTTAACTGCAAATATTGAAAACAGTAATAAAAAAGGGGAACAAAGAGAAAGAAAGAAAAATAAAAATAATAATAATAAAATAAAGGGGAAGCCTAAAAGGAAGCCGGAATGACGCATGCTTTCGTTGCAAAGATGTAAGAATTCACTTAACTGTATAGATGCATCATGCCCAAACGTGAGATTACCTATCTGTTATTTGTTTCGAACTAACCGTTCGTTTGTCGTTGAGTCCTTCCAGGTTTGAGAAAAGGCGGTTGGTTTGGTGAAAGTCTGGCCTCACATTCATACTTCACGAGGTCGAAAGGGAGTGTTCAATTACCTGTTGTTAAGTCAAGAGGGGGTACTCACACTTACTTCACAAGATCAAAGGGAAGCATAGAAATGTCTTCAGAAATTCCGTTGCCGACAGTTCCTGTTTCCGAGGAGAGTTCGATCTCGGCCGTCCTCACACCCGAGTCCGCAACTGCGGAGGAAAATAGAATCCTGCGGCTCCGCATGTTGGAAATGCTGGATGACTGGAATAACGGAAAAGAGCCACCAAGTGTTATCCCTGGATTCCCTGAGTTGTTCTCCAAGACAAGCGGGGCTTCTAACGTCCCCATAAGCTATCCGGCTGCCCCATTCGGGTACCCAGCCATTTCGGCCTTCTCCGCTGGATCGCCCTCTGATTCTTATCCCCGGACGTCAACAACAGATGTAAATACAAACATCTTTACTGCACCTCCCTGTCCAATCATGGCACAACCTGCTACACACAAGCCAAATTTTGACTCATCCTCGTTTACATTCCAAGCACCATCTTTCTCAATGGAACCAACTCGGTTCGCCACCAGCACTCATCCTCCACAGCCTCAATGCGAGTTTACACCTGGGCAGGATCAGAACCCCAAAATTGCTGAACAAGATGAGATAGCCAAAAGAATGAGAAGCCTTGAGCAGAGTTTGAAAAACATACAAGGTTTGAGCGGACAGAAGAGCGTCTCCTATACCGATCTATGCATGTTCCCTCACGTGCACCTACCCGTGGGTTTCAAAACCCCAAAGTTTGAGAAGTACGACGGGAACGGCGACCCCATTGCTCATTTCAAGAGATATTGCAACCAACTGCGGGGAGCCGGCGGCAAAGAGGAATTGCTAATAACATATTTTGGGGAAAGTCTGGTAGGAATAGCCTCAGAATGGTATATGGACCAAGACATATCTCGATGGCATATATGGGATGATCTCGCCAGAGATTTTGTGAGACAATTCCAGTATAACATCGACATTGCACCAGACCAAAATTCTCTATCAAACTTGAAGAAGAAACCTTCAGAAAGCTTTAGAGAATATGCTATTAAGTGGCGCGAGCAGGCATCGAGGGTAAAACCTCCCATGGACGAGATAGAAATGGTCACTACTTTTCTCCAGGCTCAAGAGTCAGACTATTTCCAGAATATGATGTCAGCCATGGGAAAGCCTTTCGCGGAAGCAATCAAGATTAGGGAGATGGTGGAGAACGGTTTGAAAACGGGTAGAATCCTAAGTCAGACAGCCATAAGGGCAACCTCCCAAGCCGTCCAAAGCGGGTCCGGAGGAATGGCAAGAGGAAAGAAAAAGGAAGAAACGGCCATGGCAGCATCAGAAGCAAGGGAATATCGTACTCCCAGGCCCCATTTTCCAGAAAGAACCCCACAACACTACTACCCCCACCAAAATGTGACATATGCTCATCAACCCTACATGGTCATGAACACCCAGCCTTATGTCCATCCGCCACAGCAAGCCAATCGAGGCCAAGCTCCACCTCCCAGAAATCAGCCTCCCTACTGCAACCACTATAATCCACAGCCTCCTCAAAATAACTTCCGCCCTCAGGAACTACCTAGAAGGTGGACTTTCACACCCATCGGTGAACCGTATTCTACTTTGTTCCCAAAGCTAGTCCAGTTGGGTTTCCTGCAGCCAGTCCCTCAGACAAGGCACAATCCGGCATCACCTACTTACAAAGCCGGTGTTAGATGCGCCTATCATTCAGGAGCGGAAGGGCACGATACAAATGACTGCTGGGCTTTGATAAGGGTAGTCGAGAATTTAATAGAGCAGGGGAAAATAGTACTAAGGGACGAGGAGGTCCCAAATGTGACTAACAATCCGTTGCCTGCTCACAATAATGGGCCGCTAATTGGAATGATCTGCGAGGACAAAGAATTTGATCCTGCTTTAAAAGCTATAATCGCCATCGTCGACGCAGGGAAAAAGCCTAAACAGCCCCGAAGCTAGAAAAAGGGGAAAAAAAGGTCAGTACAATCAAGGGCGAGCCCGAAGAGAAGGTGGAGAGAAAGACGGTGCCTGTGAAGAATGGAGTTCTTTACGTCCCACGAGGTCGAGCAGAGAAGCTGCAGAGTTTTGAAGTCAAAAGGGAAAAACCAATGTATGTATCAAAAAGGGCCTATGTGATCCGGGGGACGATTAAACCACCTCGGCTGAATGAGCCAGTGGTTATCGGACACATGCCACAAAAGCCAATGACAAACCCGTCCACAGTACCGTGGAACTATCAAAGAACGTTGGTTACGTACAAAGGCAGAGAGGTCACGGGAGAACTTCCGGAAAATACTTTCATTGGAAGGTATTCGAACACTCAAGATCTAAACAACGCCACACGGAGACGCTTCCCACCAAAGAAGCCTGTAAGCGTTGAAGAAGCGGAAGTTTTCTTCCAAAAGATGAAAATGCCAGACTACGAAGTGGTAGATCAACTACGCAAATGCCTCGAGCAAGTGTCCATGCTATCTCTGCTGATGAAGTCGGCTGAACACCAAAAGATCTTGCTCAAGACCCTGAACGAAGCATACGTACCAGTTGAAACCTCAGTCGAACAATTGGAACGAATGACGGAGAGGTTCTTCGCCATTAACCAGGTTTCTTTCAGCAAGAACGACTTACCCCCAGAGGGAGCAGCTCACAACAAAGCCTTGCATCTGACAGTTAAATGCGAAGACTACTACGTCAAGCGGGTAATGTTGGATGGAGGTTCAGGTGTTGACATTTGTCCTCTCTCCACGCTACAGAGAATGGAAATTAGGACCGGAAGAATCCGTCCCAATAATGTCTGCGTAAGGGCTTTTGATGGTGTCAAGAGGGACACCCTCAGGGAAATAGACTTGGTGTTGACTATAGGACCAGTGGAGTTTGAAATAACTTTCCAGGTGCTTGACGTGGATACGTCCTACAATTTTCTCCTCGGCAGACCTTGGATTCACGCGGCAGGGGCTGTACCTTCCACTCTTCACCAAATGGTGAAGTTTGAGTATGAAGACCGGGAAATTATGGTCCACGGAGAAGACGAACAGTCTATTTATCGAGACCCATCCATTCCATATCTTGAACCAAGGGAAGGGAGCGAGCACACGGTTTATCAGACTTTCGAAGTTGTGCTAGCAGAGCAGTATGAAGAGGGAAGACCTTGCCCCCAACCTTTCTTGTCTAACGCCTCGATCATGGTGGCTAAAGAAATGATCCGACATGGATTCAGGCCAGGAAAAGGGCTCGGACGAACACTGCAAGGAATAACGGAACCCATCACCTTGCCTTCCACCAAGAAACTTTTTGGGATAGGTTTTCAACCCACTCCAAAAGATGAAGAGTGGGCAAAGAAGAGGAAAAATGAGGGTTGGAAACTTCCTCGGCCATTGCCGGATTTATATGAAACTTTCGTAGGACCAAGATACACCGAAGAAGAAGACGATGAGGTTTTCACGGCCGAAGAAATCGAGGAGATATGTGGGGCAATGAGAGAAATGCTCTATGAAGCCCACATGGTTCAACCAGGAGAAGGCACAAGCACCGCTGAGATGCTATATGTGGGGCCAAACGCCAAGCTTCGAAACTGGGAGGCCACGCCATTCCCGACTAGACAGGAGTCCGGGTAGACCTTCCCTGCCACCTTTCCTGCATCACGAGTTATCCCCAGGATACAACTTGGATGTTTTTCCCTTCAATTGTTGTTTTGAATTCCTGAGTTATAAACATTGTTATCTTCCAAATTCCAAGAAAATAAAAATCATTGTTTTCTCATTTTTTTCCTCTGTTCTAATTTTTGTTATTTTTCCTTTATATTTTATTTCAGTTATAATAATGCGGCTTTAAATAATATGACATGCTTGCGGACTTCACGCCCAGATCACAACGAGCTATTTAATTGTGAAATAATGAACCAAGAACCAGAATATGACGAAGAAGAGGCTTTTAGGGAAATAAACCGAGAATTGGAACACTTTGAGAATAAACCTAAGCCGAATCTGAATGACACCGAACCGGTTAATTTGGGAACTCCTGAAGAAATCCGAGAGACCAAAATAAGCATTCACACGGACAAGAAAACGCGAGACGCGATAATTCAACTCCTTTTGGAATTTAAAGATGTGTTTGCTTGGTCATACGATGACATGCCAGGACTATGTGTTGATCTAGTGGTTCATAAATTGCCAATTCACCCTGACTGTCCTCCTGTTCAACAAAAGCAAAGAAAGTTCAAAACTGATGTCAGTGACAAAATTAAAGAAGAGATCGCCAAGCAACTGAAAACGGGAGTGATTCGGGTAGTCCAGTATACCACATGGTTGGCAAATGTAGTTCCAGTGCCGAAAAAAGATGGAAAGACTCGGGTATGCGTGGATTATCGAGACTTGAATAGGGCGAGTCCCAAAGACAATTTCCCATTGCCCAACATCCACATCCTTATTGATAATTGCGCCAAACATGAGATACAGTCTTTCATAGATTGTTACGCTGGGTATCATCAGGTGTTGATGGATGAAGAAGACGCCAAGAAGACTGCCTTCACTACACTGTGGGGCACTTACTGTTATCGGGTTATGCCATTTGGTCTGAAGAATGCTGGGGCAACTTACATGAGGGCCATGACTGCCATTTTTCATGACATGATGCATCAAGAAATAGAGGTGTATGTGGACGACGTGATTGTCAAGTCCAGGACGCAGGATAATCACATCCAAGACTTGAGGAAGTTCTTCGAGAGACTGAGGAAGTACGACTTGAAGCTGAACCCAGCTAAATGCGCTTTCGGGGTCCCATCGGGCAAGCTTTTGGGCTTCATAGTAAGCAGGAGAGGCATCGAATTAGATCCAACGAAGATAAAATCCATCAGAAATCTACCTCCCCCGAGAACGAAGAAAGACGTGATGAGTTTGTTGGGCAGGTAAAACTATATCAGTCGATTTATTGCCCAGCTGACGAGCACGTGTGAGCCCATATTTAAGCTATTGAGGAAAGACGCGGCGATCAAATGGACGGCTGAGTGTCAAGAAGCTTTTGACAAAATCAAAGAATATCTTTCAAATCCCCCCGTTTTGGTCCCGCCAGAGCCAAAGAGACCACTGTTCTTGTATCTAACAGTCTTGGAAAACTCTTTCGGTTGCGTCCTCGGGCAACATGACATAACTGGAAAGAAGGAACAAGCGATCTACTACTTGAGCAAGAAATTCACCGACTACGAGGCCAAGTACACTCTGCTAGAAAGAACGTGTTGTGCTTTGACGTGGGTTGCTCAAAAGTTGAGACATTATCTCCAAGTTCACACTACTTACCTCATAAGCAGGCTGGATCTTTTGAAGTATATATTTCAGAAACCAATGCCTACTGGAAGACTGGCCAAGTGGCAAATTTTGCTTACTGAATTTGACATAGTCTATGTCACCCGCATGACAATGAAAGCCCAGGCGTTAGCCGATCATTTGGCCGAAAACCTGGTTGATGAAGAATACCAACCATTGAGTACTTATTTTCTGGACGAAGAAATAAACACCGTAGAAGTAGTCATGGAAAATGCTCATGTTTGGAAGATTTTCTTTGATGGGGCCGTAAATGCCAAAGGTGTTGGAATCGGGGCAATTTTGATCTCACCCTCTGGTCAGCATTATCCTGCTACAGCTAGACTGCGTTTCTTTTGCACGAACAATACAGCTGAGTATGAAGCCTGCATCATGGGCATGCATATGGCGATCGATCAGGATGTCGAATATTTATTGATTATGGGAGATTCTGATCTGATTATCCGGCAAGCCCAAGGTGAATGGGAAACTCGGGATATCAAGCTTATTCCTTACCGACAGCACGTGGAGGACCTCGGCAAGCATTTTAAATCAATAGAGTTCAGGTATATCCCGCGGTGTCACAATGAACTAGCAGATGCACTTGCTACCTTGGCTTCAATGCTACCCTACCCAGGCAACGCCCACGTCGATCCCTTGGAAATCCAAATCAGGGAGAGACACAGTTACTGTAACGTAATCGAGGAAGGATCGTGTACACAGCCATGGTACCATGATATCAAGAGGTTCTTGAAGACACAAGAATACCCCGAGCATGCTACTGGAGATCAAAAGAGAACCATTAGGCGGTATGCAAGTGGTTTCTTTTTGAGTGGCGAGTTGTTGTATAAGAGGACCCCGGACCTCAATCTACTAAGATGTGTTGACGCCGAGGAGGCGAGAAGGATCATGCACGAAGTACACGCAGGAGTGTGCGGGCCCCACATGAACGGGTATGTTTTGGCAAAGAAAATCCTTCGAGCAGGTTACTACTGGATGACCATGGAAAAGGACTGTTTTAGCTTCATTCGAAAGTGTCATCAGTGTCAGGTGCACGGCGATTTGATTCATGCTCCCCCCACAGAACTGCATCCCATGTCTGCACCTTGGCCATTCGTTGCTTGGGGTATGGACGTCATTGGTCCGATCGAGCCGAAGGCCTCAAATGGACACAAATTTATATTGGTTGCTATCGACTACTTCATAAAATGGGTAGAGGCTGTCACTCTCAAGTCGGTCACTAAAAAAGCTGTAGTGGATTTTGTACATTCAAATCTTATCTGTCGTTTCGGTATTCCTGCAACTATCATCACAGATAATGCAGCGAACCTGAATAGTCACTTGATGGGGGATGTATGTGAACAGTTCAAAATAACGCATAGGAATTCCACTCCTTACCGGCCCAAGGCCAATGGCGCTGTGGAAGCAGCAAACAAGAACATCAACAAGATTTTGAGGAAGACGATCCAGAGTTCCCGACAGTGGCATGAACAGTTACCCTTTGCATTATTAGGATATCGCACTACGGTACGCACGTCAGTAGAAGCAACCCCTTATCTGTTGGTTTATAGGACCGAGGCTATGATACTAGCAGAGGTAGAAATTCCATCGCTCTGAACCATTGTCGAAGCAGAAATTGAAGATAGCGAGTGGGTTAAGACTCGATTGGAGCAGTTGACCTTGATTGACGAGAAACGAATGGCTGCGGTTTGTCACGGGCAGTTGTACCAACGAAGAATGGCTCGTGCTTACAACAAGAAAGTCCGACCCAGGAATTTCGAAGTGGGTCAACTGGTACTGAGGCACATTCTGCCACATCACCAGGAAGCGAAAGGAAAATTTGCTCCAAATTGGAAAGGCCCATACATCATCAGGAAGATATTGCCGATAAGAGCATTGTATCTGGGTGATATTGAGGGAAATGATCCTGAACAGCGGTGAATGCGGATGCAGTCAAAAGGTACTATGTCTGAGTTATACTCCAGTGGTCCTGACACATTTGAAATGATGAAGGTTTTATTCCCACTACCCAAAACACTATCAACTCTCTCTACAAGCCCTTTGAGCTGGTTACATTTCTTCAGCTACCTATCAAAAAAAAGAGAAAGAAAAAAAGGAAAAAAAAGAAAAAAGAAAAAAAAAAGAAAGAAAAAAAGAAAAAAAGAAGAAGCAAACAAACAAAAACAAAACATTGATGAGGCCTGAACTACGTCTGACTTGATTCCGAAAGGATACGTAGGCAGCCTCTCTCTGAGGTTCAGTCTCACCAAAAATAAAATCCCATTTACCCTGAAATCGAAACCGGGGCACACCGAACGGCTTAGAAGTTGTAGTGTCATCCACCATTCTTTACCAAGCACAAGTCCTTCGGATCAATTACCAAAGATAGGGGAGCCAAGAGATATCATGATTGAAGGCCAGTATATTCAGAATTGAGAGAAGTAAAACGAGAGAGTCTTGTCGGTGAAAACCTTCGGGCACCGCGAGGCGACGAGAGTAGAGAAACCAAAATGAGGGATCTTGTTTAGTAAAAACTCACAAAGAGTGCTATCAAGTGATGACAATAAGAGAAATGAGAGAGGTCAACTAGCAAAAACCCGCAAAAGGCGTTGTCGGCCGAAAGGATGGCTCCACCTCAGGAAGTCTCGGCAAAGTTCCACCGGTTTGGAAGAATAGATCCATTTTGGTTCATGAGGAAATGCAAGTTCGTTGAAGGTCAGGCCTCCAGTCCAAAAAGCATGTCATGTCAATTTAAAGTCAGCATGTTTCTATCAGATAAGTCCTTCTTGTCCCGACAGGGACACCTCTCTTCTAAATTTGCTTTCTCCGTTCTTAGTTTTACTTTTCTTAGAATCCTTTCCATTTTTAACTCCAAGTTCCAGATATACCAGGAAAGAATAGGTGGCAGGACCGGTTTCACGGAATTCCGTTTCGTAAGAAGTAAAGACCCTGCTTCAGTGGTACGTTTGTCCAAACCCGATGGATCATGATGTTCGCTGCATTCGAAGTAGATCCACACCCATAGGGTTTCCCTTTGTAAAAAGCTCCACAGAGCCTCCCTTTGTAAAAATTCCCCAAAGAATCCGCCCCAACAAATCCCCAACGAGTCTGCTTTGTAAAAAATCCCCACAGAGTTCCGTTTAGACAAATCCCCACAGAGCCTCCCTTTGTAAAAAATTCCCCAAAGAGTCCGCCCCAGCAAATCCCCAGCGAGTCTGCTTTGTAAAAAATCCCCACAGAGTTCCCTTTAGACAAATCCCCACAGAGCCTCCCCTTGTACAAATCCCCACAGAGCCTCCCCTTGTACAAATCCCCACAGAGTCTCCCCAATAAAAATCCCCACTAAGAATCCCCAAGCAGAACGGGATGATATATATATATATATAAAAAAAAACCAAAGCCTTACAAGGCAAATCATCAAAAAATCTGGAAACATAAGTCTGAGCAGTCCAAAGGGTTTCGCCTGTGAATCCAATCAATGGCAAAGTTTCTCAACAGAAATAAGGACGCAACAAAGCAACTGGAACAATCAAGGTCACCGAACCAACCGCCATTTCCGAATTGACAATTGTCCTTTGTTTGGAAATTAAAACAGGCGTGATCCAGAGCAACCGTACAAGAAGCAGGTTGCCACCCAAAAAGAAGAGAAATACATGAGTACAAGAAACGGCTCGGCAAAGGAGTCCGCTCAAAAGGGAAGTTTCCCCAAAATTCTCTTTTACATTTTACTAAAAGAAGAAAACTCAAAAAAAGAGGGTCAGTTTAGAATCACCGGCATTTTTCTGTTAGCCAGCATTAGGGCTCCAACCCTGAACTGAGCATTTTTCTATTTAGCCAGCATTAGGGCTCCAACCCTGAACTGAGCATTTTCCATTTAGCCAGCATTAGGGCTCCAACCCTGAACTGAGCATTTTCCTGTTAGCCAGCATTAGGGCTCCAACCCTAAACTGAGCATTTTCCATTTAGCCAGCATTAGGGCTCCAACCCTGAACTGAGCATTTTCCATTTAGCCAGCATTAGGGCTCCAACCCTGAACTGAGCATTTTCCATTTAGCCAGCATTAGGGCTTCAACCCTGAACTAAGCATTTTTCTGTTAGCCAGCATTAGGGCTCCAACCCTGAACTGAGCATTTTTCTGTTAGCCAGCATTAGGGCTCCAACCCTGAACTGAGCATTTTCCATTTAGCCAGCATTAGGGCTCCAACCCTGAACTGAGCATTTTCCATTTAGCCAGCATTAGGGCTCCAACCCTGAACTGAGCATTTTCCTGTTAGCCAGCATTAGGGCTCCAACCCTGAACTGAGCATTTTCCATTTAGCCAGCATTAGGGCTCCAACCCTGAACTGAGCATTTTCCATTTAGCCAGCATTAGGGCTCCAACCCTGAACTGAGCATTTTCCATTTAGCCAGCATTAGGGCTCCAACCCTGAACTGAGCATTTTCCATTTAGCCAGCATTAGGGCTCCAACCCTGAACTGAGCATTTTCCATTTAGCCAGTATTAGGGCTCCAACCCTGAACTGAGCATTTTTCTGTTAGCCAGCATTAGGGCTCCAACCCTGAACTGAGCATTTTTCTGTTAGCTAGCATTAGGGCTCCAACCCTGAACTGAGCATTTTTACATTTAGCCAGCATTAGGGCTCCAACCCTAAACTAAGCATTTTCCATTTAGCCAGCATTAGGGCTCCAATCCTGAACTGAGCATTTTCCTGTTAGCCAGCATTAGGGCTCCAACCCTGAACTGAGCATTGTCCATTTAGCCAGCATTAGGGCTCTAACCCTGAACTAAGCATTTTCTGTTAGCCATCATTAGGGCTCCAAACCTGAACTGAGCATTTTCCATTAGCCAGCATTAGGGCCCCAACCCTGAGCTGAGCATTTTTACCTTTGGCGACATTAGGGCTCCAGCCTCTGAGTTGTGTTTTGCAGACTAGTTTTTCTTATCCCCGCATCAGTGCTGTAGATTATTATGGCAATTAACTCACGAAATTTTCCTAGTGAAACTGGGGCAGAAAAATTTCGTTCTTTTGTTTTGTTTTGTCTCGGCAGGTTTGGCCTCGAGACGCATGGATCGAGACGACCTACGGGATGGGTCTCAATCCAGAATGAAGAAAAGAAAAAAAGACAAAAAGAAGATGTTCCGAGACATTGGAACAAACAAAGGGCGGATCACTCCAAAATTTAATCAAGGTCCCGACTCCGCCAATCCCGTATCACTCAATATCACAGAAATAAACGGGCACCTACAACTTGCAAGCATCAAGATTCGGATCGAAGTCTATAAGCAGAATCAGCTAAGACCCAAGATCAAGTTGCAAAAGAATTATAGATAGGAATCTTGTAACTAGCGGTTGACAGGCGTAAATAGTTAGTTCAATTTCAATTTCCTTTGGTTGTAATAAGAGGGTCAGTAAAGCAGTAGTGGCAACAGCAACAGCAGTAATGGCAAGCATTGCAATCCCATGGTAGTCCCAGCTACCAAAAATTTCCTGAACTACATTGACTTGATTCTTGTTTAGCCCAGGATATGTAGGAAATCTTTGAAGCGAAGATTCGGTCAAATCTTTCAAAATGTGCTTCACACGGAGTATTCCAATAGGCAAAAATCACTCATATCCGCTCACTTTATCTTTGCACAAAAACTCTTCGTGTTTTCGGACAAAGAGGGGCAGCTGTGAGCACGTGATTTTTGTTTACGCGACAATCACTCCAAAAGAAATCAAAATAATAACAAATGGTCTCGTCGTACAATTTTTGGAATTTACGTGATATTTTTTGGTAGTTATTTGTGGTTCTGTCCATTCTTATTTAGTCTTATCAAACAAAAATACAAAATATATATGTCGTGTGTAATTAAACCATAATTCGGTTATTAAAAGAAAAATCACAAAAATATGCATCTTTTATTCTATTTGTCGCCATGGTGTGATTTTACCTATTCAAATATTTTTATATGTGTGTGATAATTGTGTTAAGTGCTAATTAATGGGTGTTTAATTTTATTTTTTAATTAGTTTTTGTGTTTTAAAATTAGAAAATAAAAGAAAAGAGTGCAAATTGGTTTAAAAATCGGATTGGGCCTATTTTCTTTTTAAAATTTGAGGCCCAATAGCATCCCAAGGCAGCCGGTCCAAGTAGCCCATCTCCCAGGCCACCAAAACGACGTAGTTTGACACCAAAACTACGTCGTCTCAAGGACAATCCATCTCAGCCGTTCAAACCAGGTCGATCTAACGGCCCTCGTCCCATCTCCCTTACCCATTACATAACCCGACCCAATGAAACCCGGTTTGATCCGTTCCAGCATAAGGCCAAACGATCCCGTTTCATATAATTAAAGTAATCCAAACCGTTGATCTCATCAGATCCAACGGTTTGGATCCACTCACCTACCCCGTATATAAGCCCATCCCTATTACCCCACGCCCCCAAGACAGACCCCCCTGCCCTTAGGTCGTCCTCACCAGACCCAAACACGGAACCCTAGCGTCGCCCCCCTTTCCCCTCACCATAAACCCGGCGGTAAGGACGCCGGTGACCACCACCTTAACACCCTAGGACCACCTCGACCCCCTGAACACAGATCCACTAACCGTCGGTCTCGAATCCTCCCCCACCATCTCGAATCTTCATTTGAAGATTCGAGCCGGACCTCGACCTACACCAAACCACCCCGGATTCACACTAGACACTCCCCTGACCTCCCTCGTGACCAAACCAGGCTTGGTTTGGTCCGAATCTAACCAGAAAAACATAAATCCCAAATCTGCCCTAAGAACCCTAGAAATCCAGAATCCGGGTTTTGTCCATTTAAACAAGAAAGTTGAGGTCTAATAGATTTTAATCGAGGTGTTCTCAGTTGAGAACACTTCGATTAAAGTCTGTTCAACCCCAAGAAAGGTCGACTCAAAATCTAAGATAAGGCCTTCTGATTTTTCAAACCTTTAAGGTATTTCTGTTCTCCTTTTTCTTGTCAGTTCATTTTATTGTTTGTTTTAGTTTGTTCGGCATGTTTAATTAGTTTTGTTTATTTCTGGGATTCCACTGCCAGTTATTCTCCATCTCCGATAGACCTTTTATTCGGTTGATTGTGTTTCTGTTTACGTTTGAATACGTATAATGATATACATATTTCAGCTTGATTAAATCGTCGAATCAATAATGCCTGTGTTTCCCCTGTATCGTGTAAAATTGTCGAGAACAGTCTATGCCCTATTTGTGTTGTTTGTTTGATCGACTGTTTGTTCTATGTTATAATTGGTATAGTCGATTTGATACGCGTCGTCAATTAGTTCAGCCTTGAATGGTGATAATTTGACTCATGCTATTTAATTTGATTTACTGAGACATGGTTAAAATAGCTGAGAATTGATTGTCATTGTGTATTAGTCTGTTTAGCTAAGTCAGAAAGCATTTAAGAATTGATCTATAGCTGCAGTCTAGGTTAGATTTCAGACTTTGGTTTAAATTGATAGCATGTTCACCTAGTTTAGGTTTTGGGCAGCATGTGTTTTGTCAGATGCTAAGGAATTAGAGTAAAATGGACATCATGTGCTGTCAAAACACACCCCTACTGCCCATACCTGTTCAAACTAATAAAATGATAAACCATTTTAATAAGAGAAGAGGGTCTGTCAGGGGAATCTTATGGGCTATCTTTTCTTTTAAACTGGTGAGTGGAAAAACAGAAGAGGCCACATGGGAGGGGGTTCAGTTTGTCTAAGAGGCTGTTAAAGGGTCTGATAGGGGATAAATAGAGGGGTCTTTCCACTAGTTGGGGGGGACACACATATAGACATATAGAGAGAAATAGATACACAGATTGGAGGACAGAGAGATACAGACAGAAGCTAAAAACTAGACAGAAACAGTTCTGAATTAAGAAAGGTTGTTTTCCAGATATAAAAAACAGTCCTGAAAAGAGAGAAATTCAGTTTTTGATTGGCAACATAATTCCATCAGGCTTTGGTTAAGTTTGAAGCCTCAGTAGTTAATACTGTTTCTTTTTGGTTTTGACTCCAATTCGTTGAAACTTCCTCTGCAATCTACTGCTCCAACCTTGGTTTGAGTTCGAGTCCATTTTGAGTTTTGCATGCTGTTTGTTGCTACCTGGTTTTTCACAAATCTTTCGGGTTTCATTTGAGTTGTTCCTGGTGCACTTGGTTACTATCATTGCTGTTGTATTTATTATTGTTGCTGCCTTTCCTGTTTGTTGCTACTGATGATTTCTCTACCTTCTGTTTCTTCTGTTGTATTCAACATCCAGGTACACGCTTCTGAAACTATGGATTGATGTACGTTTGAATTGGAAGTTGAGTTGAAGTAAACAAAGAAATGAATCGTTCACCTACTTTCACAGTACCTGTGTTTCAAATATAGCAATAGGATTAAAATGATTCATTTGGTTCGTATTTGCTTGGACTCATTCTAATCGCATTTGTTTTTTTGTATAAATTGGGGTGTACCTGAACCAATATGGACTGTTAAGTAGTATGTTGTTATATTGGTTAGACATATGTCCATGTGTTTTTAGCAATTTAGTTTGGTTGGTGATGATAACATAATACAGAATATTAGCAGGCATTTGTATGTATCCCGTTGGATCTTTGAATTGTTTTGCCATGGCCCGATTCAGTTTGATTTCAACGCATATGTCAAGCAAATTTCATATCACGTTAGGTTTAATAGTTTAGTTTAATAATTAATGTTAGCATCGGCTCACCATGCAAATAAAGTGGCTATTAACTCTATAGAATCAGCAGGTTTTTACATATTAGGGAATACGAATCAATGGTGCGGGGTTAAGAGCTTTAATCTAATAGGCGTGAATCTAGCAAGATGGCTAAAATTTAGATCTAATAAACTTTCGAATAAGCACTAAGACTCAAGGTTGATGTTTATTTTGACTAGTCGAAAACAATTATTGGTCTATCCCTATAATTATGTGAAGTTAATCTAGTTATAGAATAATTAATCTTCTTTGAATATATTATTTTGTCCATTTTGTATTCACTTATAATTCCAAATTTTAAGTAATATTCTTTTCTGTTAACATTCGTCTTAATCTAGTATGTAAAATGATGTGCTTGTAGCATGTAACTAAATAAGATCTTCCTTTCGCTCTCTCTTATTTTTAGAAACAAAATTAATGGAAATGTAGTCTTTTTTAGGACACCTTTTAAAATAAATGAGATGAGCCTCGCTAAATAAAAATGCACAAACCGCGGGGCCCTCATAAATGTACATATTAAATACTTAGAATCCAGGATGGGTTATTTAGCGAATTTCATGACCCTCCCCAAAAATAACGTGATAGTCTCTTTAGGCGCATTTCAATAATGTTACTTTCTTAAATTCGGGTGCGCATATATGTGACCCAACTTCAAATCTCAACGGAGTCGAAATGTGTTAACAAATACGGGTGCATTGATTGTGACGTGATTCGGGATGCATTTTCGCGGCGTTGCAAGTCTATAAAAATAATAATAAAGCGGTTTAAACTTAATAAAAGCACGTAAGTCATAACATGTATTTAAATCAGATATTTAGCCATTATAACAATTTAAGTGACCGTGCTAGAACCACGGGATTCGAGGGTGCCTAACACCTTCCCTCGGGTCAACAGAATTCCTTACTTAGAATTTCTGGTTCGCAGACTTCATTTGGAAAGTCGAAAATTTCCTCGATTTGGGATTCAAGATAAACCGGTGACTTGGGACACCAAAAGCCAAACTTTTCCCAAGTGGCGACTCTGAATTAAATAAATAATCCCATTTCGAATTTTGTCACTTAAATTGGAAAAACTCCGTCGCGCATCTTAACCCTTCGGAGCGGGCGCGCAAAAAGGAGGTGTGACACCCCTATGTGTTCACTCTACAGTTTCAGACTTTTTGTTTACTTTACTGCTCATGTTCAGTAATTTGTGCTAAATATTTTCTTCCTTGCTTCTGTTTCTGTTATGAATCCCTACCCATATTCCCTTCTATATGCTTGAGTTAAGGTCTTGGCCTGATAGTATCCTAATTACTGTCTAGGCCATAACCTGGTCCACAATGGATCCTAACTCTCAATGTTTGGCTAGCAGGTTGGTCAGGGGCGTGCCTGCATTCCAAATGCTGGGCATGACCACCAGCCTGCCATGTCTCTCCCTGATTCCTTTCCCCCTGTGCACTTACACTTATTCTTAGACTCTTAAGTTCTGCCCCTCTCTTATGATCCTTGCTTTGGGACCTTGAGTTCCCTATGAACTTGGGCATCCGAGGGCTGATATTTTCACACTACGCTATGTTCTTAATTCTGCAATGTTTTGGGGTGTAAGCATTGCCTGGAGTCCCTTTGAGACTCTTGGGAACTTTGACACACTCCAAATATGAGAATATCTTTTGGAAATCTGATCCTGGAAGTTGGTTTATCTCATATTGTTGGACTTCGAGTCTGAATTACGCTGTTTAGATGTAGCTGGAACTTCTGATGTAATTTTACTTTTCTTTCTGATTCACTCGAGTCTGTAATAATTTGTAATAACTATGGGGTGTATAGTAAAAAATGGGGAAGGGTCTCTCATGTTATGCATATGTGGTAGATATCATGCTTTAGGTTCTATTTCTGCAATCACAACATCTTTCGTTTATATATCTGCATTTAGAAATTCTGCCTATAAGATTGTTTCATTATACATTTAGAAATTCTACCTATAAGATTGTTTCATCATGCATTTAGAAACCCTGCCTATAAGTCTTTATAACTTCTGCATTACTGCATTTATAAAACATGCCTATAAGTCATGCATTTCTGCATTTTAGAAAACATGCTTATAAGTTCTACATCTTAGAGATTATGCCTATAGGTTCTGCATATAGAAAACATACCTATAAGTTTTTCTGCACTTCTGCATATACCCGCCATTAGGCAAACAATCTTAGTCTTAATAATAACCAATCCATTCTAGATATCATGGCTATAGGGTTCTTGCATTTATGTAACTTTTTTTTTAAAACCAATGACACTTAGAGATCATGCCTATAGGAATGAATCAACTAAACCAGTCCCGTTTTGAATCTAAAACCAGTCTTAAAGTGTGCAGATCCATTTATAAAACCAGCAAACTTTTTCCTTAAAATCAATACAGATCTATTAGATGTCATGCCTATAGGCCTCACTTAGGCAAACTATTAGGTGATTAATTAACTATGTCAGTATTTGATAACTATATCCAGGGAAGGCTAATTCAGATTCCTCATCTTAGAAATATGTGATGAATCAGCCTATCCTACGCTTTAATTTGATTTCAGACCATAACCAGTACTTGTAAGTCCTGCTAAATAATTTACTACTTTGAATGAGGAGGCCTACTTGAGCCTTAACTGCTATTTGTTCCCCCTTTAACTGCTATTTGTTATTGCTTATCGCCGAGATTTTTATCCTTTTAAAAACTCTAGAAAAGCCCCAACTCCCTCCCCTTAAGGATTAGTAGTCTCAATCCCTCCAAGGCTGATAGGATTGGGGCGGGTACTAGCATGCAATAAGTAACGACACCATTCTATGCATTAATATCTTAACGGGGCAGGAAGGGTAGATATGGATATGATGACCGGTGCGCTAATACCACGTGTAACCCCTCTTTTGAGGAGTGATTACCGGGTATTGCATTGATGTGATCCATATTGTTTGTAAACCTAGGACCCCCCTTTCTTTTTAACTTGTTTTATTGTCCGAACTATTTTCTTAAAATTTCTGCTTTCTTTATTCTCTTCAAACTTTCAATCTACTTGCAATAATATGTGAACCCCTTCTTACTTGAGCCCGTAATTGTTTATTTGATTATGTGAAGTCACAATTGCAACATGGCCAGGAACCACACTAGTGGATATTGAGGGGTGCCTAACACCTTCCCCTCGAGATAATTTCTAGCCCTTACCCAAACTCTAGTTCTTCAAACTCAAACCCTTTTTAGTGTCCTAATGCACTTAATCATTAGGTGGCGACTCTTCAAATTCCAAAACCCAATTCCCCAAAAGGGAACGAGTCGTCCTCCCAAATGTCACAAGCCTGATTTCGCGAGAAAAGGGGGCGCGACAACGTGGCGACTCTGCTGGGGAAACTTCTTTTAGGCTTTTACCATTTCATGTTATTTGTGACTTTACTGCTTCTTTATTGCTTTTATTTAATGTCTTTATTTCTCTTCTATTACGAAACTGGCTTGGCTCCTTGTTTCTTTTCTTTAATGCTTTCTTTTACTACTTCCTTCAATAATGTTGTAGTTATGAGCAATTATTGTAATCATTACTTTATGAACGTGCAAATACATGACAACTTACTGCATATTCAACATTATATTCCACTCGTGCCAAAAAAAATACCGTAGCAATGCTTATAATGAGTGGTTGCACCCTTCCGATATCATTACCCCCTAAATTTGGCAAAGGCGTATTTGCGGTAAAACCAGTCGATCAACGGTGTAGTCGACGGTTCTATGCCTTTCCCTCTTGAGTTGTCCGCTCAAGGGTACCAGTCTAATACCTTATAAAAACCCTACTCTGTTCAATTGTGCATGCATCACTGTCAAAACCTAGCTAAGTCAGTTATGTTGTCCACATAATGACTCTTTAAGATAGCCTTGTCCAAAGTCCACTGGGTTTCCTTGGAACCCAAAAGGACGTTACCATATTCTGTGCATTTATATGGAGAACTAAATGTTGCTTATGCTAATTATTGGTTTGAATAGCCGAGTACGGTGAGGTAAGGGTCTAACACTTTGTTTTGCAGAAATGAGGCACGAAGTCCCCAGATTTGGTATGGTCACCAACATCCACCCAAGGTTGCTAAGCTGGTGGGAGGATCTTCACTCCAGTGATCAGGCTCTTGTTCAGAAATACCTAGGAAATTTGCCTTCTCTCCTAGAGGTCCAACCCAACAACAAAATCATAGAAGCTGCTACTCTGTTCTGGAACTGTGACAGATCTGTGTTTCGCTTTGGGGAGATTGAGATGACACCTCTACTCGAGGAAATAGGAGGATTAGCTGGTATTCCGTGGGAGACTCCGGGTTTACTTATGCCGGAAAATCACAAGAGTAGGGGTTTTCTCAAAATTACGGTACTAAAGAAAAACACAGACTTGACCTGTTTGAAGGATTCCTACATTCCTTTCGACTATCTGTACGAGAGGTACGGCCATAGTAAGTCCTACCGCACTTACCCAGATGAATTCGCCCTCACCTCATTGGGGCATATCCATAGAAGGGTCTTTGTCTTTATGTTCTGCTTCTTAGGGATGATAGTGTTTCCTATGAAGAAAGTAAGGATTCACACCAGGCTAGCTATGGTCGCTAAAACCTTAATGGAGGGAATTAATGGGCAACCCTTTAGCATAATGCCCATGATCGTTGCAGAAATGTACCGAGCCCTGGAAAAGTGTCAAAAAGGAGCCCCACACTTCGAGGGCTGCAACTTGCTACTCCAGCTCTGGCTCATGGAGCATCTCCAAAGGGGTGAACATCGGCAAGAGATTTAGCATAGAGACTAGGACGATCATATAGCCTTCCATCAACCAAGACGAATGAACTACATGCCCGACATGTTTGCTCAGCCAGAAGATGCCAAATGATGGGTGGAGCTGTTTGAAAATCTGACTGAGGATCAAATACAATGGATATTCTAATGGTTCCCTACTGACAAGTTCATCGCCCGATCCAGGGACGCACCATTTCTGATACTGATCGGTTTTAAGAGGAACTTACCCTTATGGCCCCCTCCGGGTCATGAGACAGGCTGGTAGGAAGCAGGTTATACCAAGGGTCGATAAGATGAGTCACTTCCGAGCTGACTTCCAAGCTGATGACAGTCCTTATAAGTGTCAAGCTCAGCATATGCGACATTGCAAGATCATCATGTGAAGAGATACTATCGAGCCTGACAGATACCATGTTGGTTGCACCCTATACTATTCAGGATGGCTGGAGGATAATCACAATGGTCTGGGCCAACCTGGGTTTGTTCGAGGTCACAGGATCATCGATGAAAAGGCTGAAGCACAAGTCAAGTACAACCAATTGTGCAAGAGGATTCGGGAAGGCGAGAGTGAGCACCGGGAGATTCAAGAAGCCCATCAAAAGTTGATTGAAGAACGGAAAGATATGGCTGTCAGCGCCAACAAACGACTAGGGTATTTGGAGCAGGGTCTAGTGAAATTGGAAAGGAAGTTCATCCAAAGGATTGAAAACTACCAGAACACTGAGGGAAACGAAGGAGGACACTTGGCTAGAGCCTATTTGCTGCTGAGACTACGTGAGCTGGTGAAGATGTTCGATGGAGCTAAAGATGCCGAGTCTGGGGAAGGTCCTTCTGGGACCAAGTAGTTAGGAGTCTTTTCTTTTGCTTTAAAAATGTAATAAGGCCAACAGTTTCTGCTATTTTAGTGTCATTTGGGATTCGTCTTATTTTTATCAATAAAATGAGGCATTTAGCATTATAAGTTCTCCAAATTAACTTGTCGCTAGGCCCACCTCGGGCACAACAAGGCTCCCAAAGTAGGACACAATTTATATTCTTCCACTATGTGTTTAAATACTGCAACATTTTCTTCTTATAATCCGCACTAACTTGCTACCTTTTTGTTTTTACCTTTTGTTTATTCCCCTCCCCAAAGGTTAGTTCGTGCACTCTGGCATCGTCATCATACTCCACAAGATCTAGGGTCCCTCCACCTCCTCCTCCTCTGAGTCCTATCAGAAATAAGAACAAGGGAAATATGGAAGATTTGAGCAACATCAGAAAGGAGAACTCAGTTGAAAGGGTAGAGGTTCCTCAGGGTATTCAGATTTCTAAGGAAAGTGCCTCCTAGCTCAAACAGAAGTTATTGAAGTTTCAGGAAGAACTGGACCAAGTTCGGAACTTGGCAAATTTGTCATTTTCTCTCACTACCCAAAATGTCAACTTTGCCAACACTCAAAACCCCACGCCTCCACAAAGCATCCCGAAATCACAAAACCAACCCACTCCCCATCACCACTGCAACACATGCCACACGTTAGATAATACCCCACTGCTCATCCATGAACCACTAAATTCCACAAATGATCATCCTCACAATGCCCCCATCTATGTGGAAACTATGCCACGCTATATTCAACTCATTTCAAGCACACCCGAGTCCAATGATAAGGAATCGATTATCAGGAATCTGGCGGAAGAACTCAAGAAGCTGACTAGCAGAATTCAGGGCGTCGAGGGAAGTAAGGGGATTGAAGGACTAAACTACGAAGACCTTTGCATTCAACCCGATGTCGAACTGCCCTAGGGGTACAAACCTCCTACGTTCGAAATGTTTGACGGTATCGGGGATCCAAGAGTTCATCTGAGGACATACTACGACAAGTTGGTCGGAGTAGGGAGGGACGAAAAGATTCGCATGAAACTCTTCATGAGGAGTCTGAAGGGAGATGCTTTGTCTTAGTACATCAACCAAGACCCTAAGAAGTGGTCAAATTGGGTAAGTATTGTCACACCTCCTTTTTCCGCCCCCCGCGAGGGTGCAAGGAGTTTTTTCCAATTAAAGGACAATCGAAACGGGATTTATTTATTTATTTCAGAGTCGCCACTTGGGAGATTTAGGGTGTCCCAAGTCACCAATTTTAATCCCGAATCGAGGAAAAGAATGACTCCATATTATAGTCTGCGTACCAGAAATCCGGATAAGGAATTCTGTTAACCGGGGAGAAGGTGTTAGGCATTCCCGAATTCCGTGGTTCTAGCACGGTCGCTCAACTGTCATATTCGGCTTATTTATCTGATTTTAATACAAATATGAACTTATGTGTCAATTTTAACTTTTTACCGCTTTATTATTATTATTTTAAAAGGATGTGAACATTGTTTAAAACATGTCTTTGGCTTACGTCACATGAAATGCACCCGCAATCTGAAACACATTTTTATTCAATGTTTTGGGATTTGGATTTGGGTCGCATGAAATGCACACCCGAGTTTAAGAAGGTAAGCTTATTAAAATGCGCGCCTGAAGCAATTAACATATTATTATTTCTGGGTAAGGCCGTGGAATTTTGCTAAACGGCTCATCCCAAAGTCTAATTAATTTTAATTAAACATTTATCGAGGGCCCCACAATTTGTATTTTTATTCGGCGAGGCTCGTCTCATTTATTTTT
Source organism: Nicotiana tabacum (assembly GCF_000715075.1). Taxonomy (NCBI): domain Eukaryota; kingdom Viridiplantae; phylum Streptophyta; class Magnoliopsida; order Solanales; family Solanaceae; genus Nicotiana; species Nicotiana tabacum. The sequence goes on along the minus strand of NC_134086.1, from coordinate 151,620,424 downwards.
AAAAGACAATCCTAAAATGCCTACATTATTCTCTATTAAATTTGTCTCTACAAAATAAAATAAAAAATGTCTTAATTTATTTACATGTTGAAATTAACCAATAATATTTAATTAAACAACATTCCTCCAAGTTCCAAAATGGTCTATTTTGATAAACTAACGTGCTTTTTGAGACATGGTAATCATCCAACAATAGCGAATTAACTAGACGAAGTTACTACACCATTTATTTATTTTAGGCAATATATAGATAGTTCGTCCGTTAAGCTATTATCCGATGTTTCACTATATATATTAAAAAACTACATGATTCTGATTAGAGTAAGCTAAACAATTTATATATACAAAAAAAATTTAGAATATAATTAAAATAAATCTGAAACTTCAACTCTTCATTTTCGTATTCATGCCACATGTTTCAGTTTACAATAACCAGCGTGTCAGTTGTGTACCTGATATTGGAAGCAAAAGAAAATGAAGATGAGAATCAGCAGCAGTAATAACAATACAGCACAACAACAACAGTCCAGCAACAGTAACAACCCAGGAACAGATCGGTGGAGTAGTAATCCCAAAACAAAAGCTTCAAGCTCTTATGAAACAACCAACAATTAATGCTGATTTCAAAACAATGAAATGAAAGCAGAAGATTTTTTTTTAGTTTTTTTTATTTGAAAGTTTAAATATTTTTCGAAATTTTCTTTCTCTCTTAAATATTCAGCTCTTTTTTTTCTCTCTCTCTTATTCTATATCTGTCCGTTTTTTTCTTTCTGCTTTATTCTCTCTCTTATTTTTCTCTAATATTTTTCTCGTATCTTTGTATTCTCTATGTTTTTTCATCTTTTGTATCAAGACCTCTCTATATATAACACATTCCCAAAATCAATTAAAATCAATCACTTTCTCCTACCAAACCCATTATCTTCCCACTCACCTCCATTACATTAAATAAATATATCAACCCCACCCCATTACATTTTGTCCCCCATGCCTAACATAAACAAATACAAGATTCCTCCCCACTAAATTTTGTCTTGTTCCCCCTTTATAATAAACAACTATATCACAACCCACCCCATTACATTTTGTCCCCCATGCTTCACATAAAAAAATACAAAAATGTACAATTCCTAAACTACCCCTCCAACCTTATTGCAATTACTATTTTACCCCCAAACGTACTGCGATTTACCAAATTACCCCCATCAGCTATAACAAATCAATTAATCAAACTCAACCAAAATATAGCCAATATGACCAATTTCTACATAAATTCAAACAACAAATCTCATGAACATGATTTCTTCAACATTTCAACAACAAATCACATGAACATGATTTCAACAACAAATCATATGAACACAAATTGAACAACAAAGAACAACTAAAATTTGATTGAACAATATTTTTAGCAACAAACAAACCTATTTTCAGATTCAACAACAACAATCAAACAAGTATATTTAGATTTCTAAATTCAATAATATTGAACTTAAAATCAACTCTAACAACATTACAACAAACAATTCCTATATTAAACTTTAAATAAGATTATGAGACAAATTCAAGAAATAATCATAAATGGTAAACAAGAAATCAAGCTATACAAATTTCGGATTCAAGAACAATCAAACAAAGTATGAACATGAATTAAATCTATTTTAAACAACAAACATGACGGATTAAATGACTCAAACAACATTAATAATTTCTGGAAAATACATAACAATCATTAAACAAATTGAAGAAATAATCAATTAAATTTCAATTTGAATCTAACAAACATTAAACTAACAAATTTTTACCTAAACAATAAAACAAATATGAAATAAACATGAAAAACAAATTAATTAATTTCCCATTTGAATCTGAAAATTAAAATCAACAAAACACATGAACAAACTAAAAATTAATTCAAACGATAGACAAACAAAACAAGAATTGAATCATTTATTGATTCTGGATCCGAAAATAACGAACAAATATTACGGACAATAAATGAGATTCAAAAAACAACTAACCGGAAATGAAACGACGAACAACGATTGTAAACAAATCTGTCAGGGCTTCGACTCAATAAAAAACATTCGAACTTTGACGAGACGAAGAAGATGAAGCAACGTGAAGCAGGAGAAACTGCTGCGACGAGCAGCAGCAACAATTCGTCGAGTGAGGAAGAAGAAGCAGCATGAAGCAGAAGCGCCGGCAGCAGCACGACGGAGGAAGCAGGCAGGTTGTTTCGACGATGGACTGTTTTAAGCATTCTTTTGAAGGAGACGCAGCCGGTCGACGCAGCTGGCCATGGCGAAGAAGCAGCAGCTCGGAGGAGTTGGTTTTGGATGCGTCGAACGTGGAAGAAGAAGCTGGAACGGAGCAGCAGTAGCGCGATGCTGTTGGGCTTCGATGAAGAAGAAACAGCGGCGTCCATGGCGACGTGAAGCTGGTTGACGAAGCAGTAGCGATGCAACAATAGCAGACGCAGCTGAAGCGAGCTTGATGTTGGGTTGTTCATGGTGCGATGAAGAAGATGAGGACGAGGCAGCCATGGGATCTTGACAAGCTCGTCAATGGCGGATAGGGGCGGAGGTTGTTGGACGTTGACGATGATGAAGGAGCTTGGGCAGCAGCTATGGCTGCTTGGAGACGAGACGAGGTGTGTAAGTGTGTGCGGGGTGACAATGAAAAGCCATGGATGAGCTTGAGGGGGAAGCCATGGATGAGCTTTGGAGAAACTTTGAGAAGAAGAAGATAGGGAGGGGGCGGATGGCTTAGCTCTTAGGGTTTTCTTCTTCTTTTTTTTTGTTTTGTTTTTGTAAAATGTAAGATAATAGGATGTTGGGTTATGGACTGGGTCAACCCAGTTTGAAATGTACTGGGTCGTTTGGGAAGATTGGGCCATTTTTTGGGCCTGTAGCTTGAATTTGAAGAAAAGGCCCAATTCCGATTTTTTGTATTTTTGCTCTCTTTTCTTCTTTTATTTTTCTAAAACTAAATTATAAAAATACTTAAACTATTATTAAGAACTAAATTAAGTTATAAAAGTGCAAATTAACTCCCAATAACAATTAACGCACAATTAAGTAATAATTAAGCATAAAATTGTATATTTGGACATTAAATGCTAAAAATGCAAACGATGCCTATTTTTGTAATTTTTATTTTTTTGTAAAACAAACTTAATTACTAACAATTGTAGAATTAAATCCTACATGCAAAATGCGACATATTTTTGTATTTTTATTAATTTAACAAATAAACATGCACAGACAAATACAAATAATTATTCAAAAATATCACAAAATATCACAAAATTGCACACCAAGGAAAATTATTTTATTTTTGAATTTTTTTGGGAGTAATTCTCATATAGGGCAAAAATCACGTGCTTACAGCTGCCCCACTTTGCCCGAAGACACGAAGGGTTTTCGTGCAAAGATAAAGCGAGCGATTTTTGCCCATCCGAGTACTCCGTATGAAGCATTTTTTTTTAAAAAAGGTTTGACCGAACCTTTGCTTCAGAGGTTTCCTACATATCCTGGGCTAAACAGGAATAAGGTCAATGTAGTTCGGGAAGTTTTGGTAGCTGGGACTACCGTGGGACTGCAATGTTACTGTTGTTGCATGCTATTACCACTGCTTACCGATCTCCTTGTTACACCGTGCTTAAAAGAAAACAAGAAGCTAGGCTAGACTGCAATTTGTTCTTGTTGCCTTGCTTTCTTGTCTGCTTGCATTTCTTCCGGTGCTTTTCTTCTTTTTGACACATGCACTTGAGTTTGTGCTGGGACCTCTTGTTGCAACCTTCTGCTTCCCGGTGCTGGGGATTTTTATTGTTTCCTGCTGGGGATTCCTATTGTAACCCTCTGTTTTATTGTCCTCTGACTTGATCTAGAAATGTATGCCTCTGTTGTATGGGCGGGCTCCCAACTTCAATACTTGAAAATTAATGCTGAATGTATTCCTCTGTTATATGGGCGGGCTCCCAACTTCAATACTTGAAATGAAAAGACTGAATGTATTCCTCTGTTCTATGGGCGGGCTCCCAACTTCAACACTTGAAATGAAAAGACTGAATGTATGCCTCTGTTCTATGGGCGGGCTCCCAACTTCAACACTTGAAATGAAAAGACTGAAATGTATGCCTCTGTTCTATGGGCGGGCTCCCAACTTCAACAACTGAAATGTAAAGACTGAAATGTATGCCTCTGTTCTATGGGCGGGCTCCCAACTTCAACACTTGAAATGAAAAGACTGAATGTATGCCTTTGTTCTATGGGCGGGCTCCCAACTTCAACGCTTGAAATGAAAAGACTGAAATGTATGCCTCTGTTCTATGGGCGGGCTCCCAACTTCAACACTTGAAATGTAAAGACTGAAATGTATGCCTCTGTTCTATGGGCGGGCTCCCAACTTCATCAACAACTTTAAAAATAAATGCCATTCCTCTCTTCAGGCGGGCTCCTGACTTCAACAACAACTTCTAAAATAAAATGCCTTTCCTCTCTTCAGGCGGGCTCCTGACTTCAACCAATAAATCGCCATTCTATTTTTCAGGGGGGCTCCTGACTTCAACCAATACATCGCCATTCTGTTCTTTAGGGGGGCTCCTGACTTCAACCAACAAATCGCCATTCTGTTCTCCAGGGGGGCTCCTGACTTCAACCAATAAATCGCCATTCTATTCTTCAGGGGGGGCTCCTGACTTCAACCAATAAATCACCATTTTGTTCTTCAGGAGGGCTCCTGACTTCAACCAATAAATCGCCATTCTATTCTTCAGGGGGGCTCCTGACTTCAACAACTTTAAAAATGCCATTCCTTTCTTTAGGTTAGCGAGATTTCAATAACTTTTAAAAATAAAATGCCTTTCCTTTCTTCAGGCGGGCTCCTGATTGCTGATACTTCAACTGTTCTTCCTTGTTCTCCAGGTGGACTCCTAATTACTAATACTTCCATTGCTCTTCCTTGTTCTCCAGGTGGACGCCTGATTGCTGATATTTTCCCTATTCTTCCTTGTTCTCCAGGTGGACGCCTGATTGCTAATACTTCAATTGTTCTTCCTTGTTCTCCAGGTGGACGCCTGATTGCTGATATTTCCCCTATTCTTCCTTGTTCTCCAGGTGGACGCCTGATTTCTAATACTTCAATTGTTCTTCCTTGTTCTCCAGGTGGACGCTTGACTACTAATACTTCCATTGCTCTTCTTGTTCTCCAGGTGGACGCCTGATTGCTGATATTTCCCCTATTCTTCCTTGTTCTCCAGGTGGACGCCTGATTGCTAATACTTCAATTGTTCTTCCTTGTTCTCCAGGTGGACGCCTGATTGCTTATACTTCCATTGCTCTTCCTTGTTCTCTAGGTGGACGCCTGATTGCTGAGGATAATACCACTAGGGGAGTCTCCTTTCTTCCCCTCCTTCAATTTTTTTTTTAATTTTCTCTCAACACTGCTGGGGATAAAAGTGTTATCTTCTTGGGATAACGTTGTTGAGGATAACGCTGCTTGGGAATTTTATCCCTTCAAATCGATGCTTCATTCTTCTGGAAGTTGCTGGGGATGACAATGGCTTTTGCTTTTTCTAAACACCAGTTTCATCTCTTTGGTTCTGTCTGCTGGGGAACAACTTCCTCCATTGGAAACTTATTATGTTGGGGGCAACCCTGGTTGAAAGACCACTTCCCTGGTGCTATTTTTATTCTTCCCCAAATGGGTACCTGATTTCCAGAAAATTTTCTAACTGAAAAGAAAATTTTCTGCCCCAGTTTGACAATCTTTCTTGTGGCATGCATTTCCGTTATAAATTCCATTTCCTTTACCTGTTTCAAATCAAACAAAATTTGTTAGTTTAAAACGTGGTGGTTGGTTGTGATACGCCTACTGGGATGGCTTTTCCCTTTCTCCTTCCCTGCTCTGCGTTCCAAAACTTGTTGGGGTGATATTATTTGCTGGGGATAATCCTTTTCTGCCGGGGATATCCCTCTTCTTTCGTGGCATGACTCAGAAACTTGCATTTTCCCGACCTTTTAGTCTCGCATGAATTTCCCAAATCATGCTTATTGCTCTCCTTGTTTTGTCCATGGGCTCTGGTCTTGAGGTTTAATAACCTTTGATTTCGGCAAGGATATCCCTCTTGACACTCGTCAATCCTTTTGTTGGGGATATCTTTTTTGACACTGGCCTCGCGCTTGTTCCTTCCTGACTATACCACTTGGATGTAATAGTCAGATCTCATCTTGCATGATTGGAAAGCTGATGGCCTATTTTGAAGTCATTTCCAACTGGTTCTGACCAAACAGACTCTACTGGGGAATTTTCTATGAAAGGATAAAGATAAAAAGGAACAGAATAAAAGACAAAGGAAAAAAATGACTCTTTAACAAAAGAAACTATAAATAAAAACCTATCAAACGCAGACACCGACTCTAATGGTCATGACATGCATATGTGGCCTATCCTCCATCGTCAATCATCTTTCAAGATCTTCCCTTGACTATCTCCCATCTGATTCCCAATCTTATTCGACTTGTAGTGCCCGAAGGGTTTTCACTATCAAACCTCTCTCATTTTGGTTTTTCTCTCAGCTTTCATCGCCTTATGGTGTCCGTGAAGATTTTTACCGATAAGACTCTCTCATTTGTATCACTTTCCAGCTGGGGATTTGGAGTGTTGCCGGTATGACTCTCTCTGCTGAAGATTAGAGTCCTTTCTGCTGTGGAACAGAATGTTATGTTCGCCTGTAAGACTCTCATTTGTCTTGACTTGGCATCTTTTGCAGACTGATCAGAAGGTCTTTCTTTGAACCGTAATGTGGGTTTTTGGACAGGCTAGAAAGAAAGGGTATTAAAGGCTCAAAAACAAAATAAATTTGGGGTTAAAAATTACAACCTTCGGAACCAATTTTTGCTTACCACAAGCGCAACCCTTGCCCCAGTTTCTTGCTTGGGGATTATTTATTTACAATTTTTTTTTTACTTTTTATTACACCATGCACACCATGCACACTATGCACACTGTGCACCCTATGACCGAGCCGTGAAGCGCCTACGTATCCTCTTTGATACAAAAGCCGGTCTTTTATTATCTCCAGTCATTTTTCTATTTAGTCCTTTTATCATTTTTGTTCAACACCGATTCTCGTGACATGACATGCGCACACGGTTTGGGCCTAATCTTAAAAGTTAATCATAAAACCCCGGAAAGGCGATCAGAACGTTTAAAGGAAATAAGGACGGTTTGAGATTATTCGGAGCTCGAGTCATATGGAACTGGGGCAAGTAAAGCACAAAGAAAACCGTTTAAAAGCAAGATTCGCCAAATTGGCATAAGGGTCGTTCATGATAATAAGAGTGAGAGTGTTGCCCAACGGTGCTTTAGAAATGACAAAATGTTAACATAATTGTCAAGTCCAGCACCATCGGAAGAGACTATAAATCTATGTTCAATTGTGTTGTTTGCACTTGGCATGTTTTGAAGACTGGAATGACGAAGGCATTTTGTTCTGCTACCTAAATACTTTATCCTTCGTTACCCCTTTTTGAGCCTTATTTATTTTCTTTCATACCCCTCGTTCGGAATCAATAACAACGACTAGGAAATACGAGCCTGGAAGGTAAAAAAAATCAACAAAAAACGAAAAAAAATAAGAAGAGAAAAATGATAACAAAAAAAAAAGAAAGTCAGAAGAACAAGAGGAAAAAAAAAACGAATCTGAAATAAGAGAATAAAAAGAGTTATTTCAGAGTCGCCACTTGGGAGATTTAAGGTGTCCCAAGTCACTAATTTTAATCCCGAATCAAGGAAAAGAATGACTCCATATTACAGTCTGCGCACCAGAAATACGGATAAGGAATTCTGTTAACCCGGGAGAAGGTGTTAGGCATTCCCGAGTTCCGTGGTTCTACACGGTCGCTCAACTGTTATATTCGGCTTGATTATCTGATTTTATACAAATATGAACTTATGTGCAAATTTTATCTTTTTACCTCTTTTATCATTATATTTTTTTAAAAAAAAATGTGAACATTGTTTAAAAACATGTCTTTGGATTGCATGAAATAAAATGCACCCGCGATCCAGAACGTATTTTTATTCAATGCTTTGGGATCTGGGCTTGGGTCGCATGAAATGCACACCCGAATTTAAGAAAGTAAGCTTATTAAAATGCGCGCCTAAAGCAATTAACGTGTTATTATTTGTGGGTAAGGCCGTGGAATTTTGCTAAACGGCTCATCCCAAAGTCTAATTAATTTTAATTAAATATTTTTATGTGGGCCCCGCAATCTATACATTTTATTAAGCGAGGCTCGTCTCATTTTATTTTTAAAAGGACAGTCCTAAAATACCTACATTTTTCCATTGAAATTTGTCTCTACAAAATAAAAGAAAAAATATCTTAATTTATTTACATGCTTGAGTTGTTATAGATGAATTTTGAATATGATTCATAAAATCTGAAAATGATGCAAACATGACAGTCTGTTGTCACTGCAGGCCCAGGCCCAACGTGTATGACATAAAACTAAACCTGGGCCGTCTTATTTACATGTTATTACCTAGTTACATTATACTAGGCATGCTATCAGTTTGTCAAATTAAAAAACAACTTACCAATCTAATTTTAATCCTAGACCATATACATGCTGAAATTAACCAATATTATTTAACTAAACAATATTTCTACCAAGTTCCTACTAGATGGCCTATTCGTTTGATTTTTACTTGACGGAGTTACTACACCATTTTTTTTTGGCAATATATAGATAGTTCAATCGTTAAGCTATCGTCGGATGTTCCACTATATGTATTAAATAGCTACACGATTCTGATTTTTTGCAAACTAAATAAATTATACATACAAATAAAATTCAGAATATAATTAAAGCTAATTCAGAATTTCAACTCTTCATTTTTCGTATTCATGCTTCATATTCGGATTACAATAACCAGCGTGTCAGATGTGTACCTGATATTGGAAGCAAAAGAAAATGAAGATGAGAATCAGCAGCAGTAATAACAGTACAACACAGCAACAACAGCCCAGCAACAGTAACAACCCAGTAACAGACCGGTGGAGTAGTAATCCTAAAACAAATGCTTCCAACTTTTATGAAACAACAACAATTAATGCTGATTTCAAACAATGAAAGAAAGCAGAAGATTTTTTAGTTTTTTTTTATTTGAAAGTTTGAATATTTTTCGGAATTTTTCTCTCTCTTAAATATTCAGCTCTTTTTTTTTCTCTGCCTTTGTGTTTTTCTGTTCTGTCTCTTTTTATTCTCTTATTTCAGATTCGTTCTTTCTTATCTGTGTTCTTCTCTCTATTCTCTCTTATTCTAGGCTCGTATTTCCTAGTCGTTGCTATTGATTCCGAACGAGGGGTATGAAATAAAATAAATAAGGCTCAAAAGGGGTAACGGAGGATAAAGTGTTTAGGTAGCAGAACAAAATGTCTTCGTCATTCCAGTCTTCAAATCATGCCAAGTGCAAACAACACAATTGATCCTAGATTTATAGTCTCTTCCGATGGTGCTGGACTTGACAATTGTGTTAAACACTTGCTTTTTCATTTGTCATTTCTAAAGCACTGTTGGGCGACACTCTCATTCTCATGAACGACCCTCATGCCAATTTGGCGAATCTTGCATTTAACGGTTTTCTTTATGTTTTACTTGCCCCAGTTCCACATGACTTGGGCTTCAAATAATCTCAAACCGTTCTTATTTCCTTTAAATGCTTTGATCACCTTCCGAGGGTTATATGATTAACTTTTAAGATTAGGCCCAAATTGTGTGCGCATGTCATGTCACGAGAATCGGCGCTGAACAAAAATGATAAAAGGACTAAACAAAAAGATGACTGGAAACAATAAAAGACCGGCTTTTGTATTAGACTACCGGCGAAATGGTTTGAATAATAAAACAAACAAAACAACCAGAATAAAATCCTAACACAGCCTTGACAAAACTTAAACAAACTGTTATGACAAACTGGAAAGATAAGAAGGTTTGACACAAGACAATATTCGGATTACAACCCTAAGAATAATCCGGACAATAGAAATGACAACAAAATAAGCCACCAAAAACTTATCTCTGGCTAACCAAGGAACGGAGCGTCCTCCCATTTTATCAAAACTGGCATATCAGCCACTGAGCTTCGCATCAATATTGTCGAGACCATTGCCAACTTCAATATCATCAACCTTAGTCAACAAGTCCCAATAGGATTCGAGTGCTTCTGTTATCAAGCCTGATCCCCGCAAAGTGTGCTTCTGGGTCTTGTATTTCCGGCTTACCACAAACCAACCACCTAACTTTCTTTGCGATTCAAAACAAAACAGGTTAGAATGGACTCAGTCGGTCCTCATTATTAACAACATCTTTTTTTTTCTTTTTTCTTTCTTTTTTCGATTTTTTTTAATTCATTTTTTCATCATTTTTTTTCGTGGTCGAATCTTATGGAGATTGCCTACGTATCATGACCCCGCATGAATCAGACCTTGCGTAGTTCGGACCAATAAAAGATAAACAATATTAATCAATTTTTTCAATTTTCATATTAAAATAAACTGGGTTTTAAAGGTTTGAAGATGACCTACAAACTCGAAAATCAAACAACCCACATATTCTAATTAAAAGATTTACAAACTCCAAAACAAATGGCCATCTTCCTTTCTCCGTTTGACAAATGCAACCAAACGGTTATTTTTGCAAATGTGGCCCCTTCCAAATTTTGAGGCCGGAGAGGATTATTTTATAACACTTTACAAACTTGTCCATTCTTTTACGAAAATAGCCCTTTGACAACTGAAAGATACTCTGAGGCTATTTCGGCAAGAACGGTTTAAGACGCGGCCGAAGATGACTTGGCTTATTTTTGACTAAAAATCCAGACGGTATTCACCTGACCGCTGACTCTTTGTTTTTTTTTCAAATTACAATAAAAACCTGGTGTTGCAAACACGGCCCTTCAGCGCCTCGAGGACGAAGATTTTTTAAGGCTGTGTGGGTCAACTGGACCAAATATCCTAAACATGACCCAAAAGGTCGCTGTTTATGCAAAGTCAGCCTTCCGGCGTCCCTTTCGGGAACATTCGGTTATGTCTTGATAAAAACAGCGTCACCCGACTTCATATATATATATAGACTTATTCATGACAAAATTAAAATTTTGACATATTTTTATTTATTTATTTATTTATTTTTGGCTATTTTAGCAAAAAAGGGGGTTGGACCTGATGAGGGTTGCCTACGTATCTCACATCCGGTGAGAATCAAACCCGCGTAGTTCGGGCAAATTAACCGAACTATTTTAAAACAGGATTTTTTTTTCCTTTTCAGCAGCAAATAATAAAAACACTTTCAAAGCACAACTCTTTTTATTTTCATTTTGGCATTTTCAGAAACAAAAAAAAACTATTTTAAAAATACGACCCTTTTTTTTCATTGTCATTTTTCAGGGGAAGACAAACTATTTTCCTTTTTTTATTTTTAATTTTTTTTTGAAAAATAAGACAGAACAACGACCTTTTTTTTCTTCTATTTTTCCTTTGCTTTTTAGTAAAATAAACTAATAAAACATTTTTTTTCATTTTCTCAAAATTTCGGCAGAGTTTTGACAGTATTTGGGCATTGTTTTTTTTTTCAAAAATAAACAATCAATTCCCTAACCACTATTTCATTTTTTTTTTTTAGTTTGAAAATATTATTCCTGATATTCAAAAGTCAGTCAACACACAAGTCCGATTCAAATAAATGCGCAAGTAGCAGCAAGTAAGATGCATCAGGATGGTCATTTTCATTTTTGGGTACACCTGTCCTAGACAGACCCAACCCCTGTGTTGAGCCTCCAAAGTCAGATGCACGTGATGCAAACAAACGTTCCTACTAGGGATCCGGCATGAACCTGAGTTATTCTAAGTGAAAAACCTGAGGCATATTGTTCTAGCCCTGGCTTACCCAAGTGGACAGCTTGAGCCGAAGTAGGGGCAACGTACCGGGAGCACGAAAGTATACCCGGCCTAGTTACTTGTCCCAACTTCGTCTTATTTGGTATGACTTCTAACAGAAAGGTGGGCCACGCGCACGTGTACACCATAAATTCAGAAGACTCAGAAAGAAGAAGAGTTTCGTAGCAGTTTTATATACACAATTCAGATAATATTAAAGCGGTAAAAGCATCATTTAGCACATTAGGCATATATCATGTGATAATCAGATAATAACCAAATATAACAATTTTATCTAAGCTCGAATTTCTAACCCTGAACCAGTGGTTCTGGGTTTTCGTCCCCAGCAGAGTCGCCAGAGCTGTCACACCTCCTTTTTCCGCCCCCGCGAGGGTGCAAGGAGTTTTTTCCAATTAAAGGACAATCGAAACGGGATTTATTTATTTATTTCAGAGTCGCCACTTGGGAGATTTAGGGTGTCCCAAGTCACCAATTTTAATCCCGAATCGAGGAAAAGAATGACTTCATATTATAGTCTGCGTACCAGAAATCCGGATAAGGAATTCTGTTAACCCGGGAGAAGGTGTTAGGCATTCCCGAATTCCGTGGTTCTAGCACGGTCGCTCAACTGTCATATTCGGCTTATTTATCTAATTTTAATACAAATATGAACTTATGTGTCAATTTTAACTTTTTACCGCTTTATTATTATTATCTTAAAAGGATGTGAACATTGTTTAAAACATGTCTTTGGATTACGTCACATGAAATGCACCTGCAATCCGAAACACATTTTTGTTCAATGTTTTGGGATTTGGATTTGGGTCGCATGAAATGCACACCCGAGTTTAAGAAGGTAAGCTTATTAAAATGCGCGCCTGAAGCAATTAACATATTATTATTTCTGGGTAAGGCCGTGGAATTTTGCTAAACGGCTCATCCCAAAGTCTAATTAATTTTAATTAAACATTTATCGAGAGCCCCACAATTTGTATTTTTATTCGGCGAGGCTCGTCTCATTTATTTTTAAAAGACAATCCTAAAATGCCTACATTATTCTCTATTAAATTTGTCTCTACAAAATAAAATAAAAAATGTCTTAATTTATTTACATGTTGAAATTAACCAATAATATTTAATTAAACAACATTCCTCCAAGTTCCAAAATGGTCTATTTTGATAAACTAACGTGCTTTTTGAGACATGGTAATCATCCAACAATAGCGAATTAACTAGACGAAGTTACTACACCATTTATTTATTTTAGGCAATATATAGATAGTTCGTCCGTTAAGCTATCATCCGATGTTTCACTATATATATTAAACAGCTACATGATTCTGATTAGAGTAAGCTAAACAATTTATATATACAAATAAAATTTAGAATATAATTAAAATAAATCTGAAACTTCAACTCTTCATTTTCGTATTCATGCTACATGTTTTAGTTTACAATAACCAGCGTGTCAGTTGTGTACCTGATATTGGAAGCAAAAGAAAATGAAGATGAGAATCAGCAGCAGTAATAACAATACAGCACAACAACAACAGTCCAGCAACAGTAACAACCCAGGAACAGACCGGTGGAGTAGTAATCCCAAAAGCTTCAAGCTCTTATGAAACAACCAACAATTAATGCTGATTTCAAAACAATGAAATGAAAGCAGAAGATTTTTTTTTAGTTTTTTTTATTTGAAAGTTTAAATATTTTTCGGAATTTTCTTTCTCTCTTAAATATTCAGCTCTTTTTTTTCTCTCTCTTATTCTATATCTGTCCGTTTTTTTCTTTCTGTCTTATTCTCTCTCTTACTTTTCTCTAATCTTTTTCTCGTATCTCTGTATTCTCTCTGTTTTTTCATCTTTTGTATCAAGACCTCTCTATATATAACACATTCCCAAAATCAATTAAAATCAATCACTTTCTCCTACCAAACCCATTATCTTCCCACTCACCCCCATTACATTAAATAAATATATCAACCCCACCCCATTACATTTTGTCCCCCATGCCTAACATAAACAAATACAAGATTCTTCCCCACTAAATTTTGTCTTGTTCCCCCTTTATATTAAACAACTATATCATACCCCACCCCATTACATTTTGTCCCCCATGCTTCACATAAAAAATTACAAAAATGTACAATTCCTAAACTACCCCTCCGACCTTATTGCAATTACTATTTTACCCCAAACGTACTGCGATTTACCAAATTACCCCCATCAGCTATAACAAATCAATTAATCAAACTCAACCAAAATATAGCCAATATGACCAATTTCTACATAAATTCAAACAACAAATCTCATGAACATGATTTCTTCAATATTTCAACAACAAATCACATGAACATGATTTCAACAACAAATCATATGAACACAAATTGAACAACAAAGAACAACTAAAATTTGATTGAACAATATTTTTAGCAACAAACAAACCTATTTTCAGATTCAACAACAACAATCAAACAAGTATATTTAGATTTCTAAATTCAATAATATTGAACTTAAAATCAACTCTAACAACATTACAACAAACAATTCTTATATTAAACTTTAAATAAGATTATGAGACAAATTCAAGAAATAATCATAAATGGTAAACAAGAAATCAAGCTATACAAATTTCGGATTCAAGAACAATCAAACAAAGTATGAACATGAATTAAATCTATTTTAAACAACAAACATGATGGATTCAAACGATTAAACCAACATATTTCCCTATTACAACTAAATTCTTTTAGACAAATAACAAGATCGACAAAGAAACAATTTGAATCTAACAAACATTAAACTAACAAATTTTTACCTAAACAATAAAACAAACATGAAATAAAGATGAAAAACAAATTAATTAATTTCCCATTTGAATCTGAAAATTAAAATCAACAAAACACATGAACAAACTAAAAATTAATTCAAACGATAGACAAACAAAACAAGAATTGAATCATTTACTGATTCTGGATCCGAAAATAACGAACAAAAATTACGGACAATAAATGAGATTCAAAAACCAACTAACCGGAAATGAAACGACGAACAACGATTGTAAACAAATCTGTCCGGGCTTCGACTCAATAAAAAACCTTCGAACTTTGGCGAGACGAAGAAGATGAAGCAACGTGAAGCAGGAGCAACTGCTGCGACGAGCAGCAGCAGCAGTTCGTCGAGTGAGGAAGAAGAAGCAGCATGAAGCAGAAGCGCCGGCAGCAGCACGACGGAGGAAGCAGGCAGGTTGTTTCGACGATGGACTGTTTTAAGCATTCTTTTGAAGGAGACGTAGCTGGCCATGGCGAAGAAGCAGCAGCTCGGAGGAGTTGGTTTTGGACGCGTCGAACGTGGAAGAAGAAGCTGGAACGGAGCAGCAGTAGCGCGATGGAGTTGGGCTTCGATGAAGAAGAAACAGCGGCGTCCATGGCGACGTGAAGCTGGTTGACGAAGCAGTGGCGATGCAACAATAGCAGACGCAACTGAAGCGAGCTTGATGTTGGGTTGTTCATGGTGCGATGAAGAAGATGAGGATGAGGCAGCCATGGGAGCTTGACAAGCTCGTCAATGGCGGATAGGGACGGAGGTTGTTGGACGTTGACGATGATGAAGGAGCTTGGGCAGCAGCTATGGCTGCTTGGAGACGAGACGAAGTGTGTATGTGTGTGCGGGGTGACAATGAAAAGACATGGATGAGCTTGAGGGGGGAAGCCATGGATGAGCTTTGGAGAAACTTTGAGAAGAAGAAGATAGGGAGGGGGGCGAATGGCTTAGCTCTTAGGGTTTTCTTCTTCTTTTTTTTTGTTTTGTTTTTGTAAAATGTAAGATAATAAGATGTTGGGTTATGGACTGGGTCGACCCAGTTCGAAATGGACTGGGTCGTTTGGGAAGATTGGGCCATTTTTTGGGCCTGTAGCTTGAATTTGAAGAAAAGGCCCAATTCCGATTTTTTGTATTTTTGCTTTCTTTTCTTCTTTTATTTTTCTAAAACTAAATTATAAAAATACTTAAACTATTATTAAGAACTAAATTAAGTTATAAAAGCGCAAATTAACTCCCAATAACAACTAACGCACAATTAAGTAATAATTAAGCATAAAATTGTATATTTGGACATTAAATGCTAAAAATGCAAATGATGCCTATTTTTGTAATTTTTATTTTTTTGTAAAACAAACTTAGTTACTAAAAATTGTAGGATTAAATCCTACATGCAAAATGCGACATTGTTTGTATTTTTATTAATTTAACAAATAAACATGCACAGACAAATACAAATAATTATTCAAAAATATCACAAAATATCACAAAATTGCACACCAAGAAAAATTATTTTATTTTTGAATTTTTTGGGAGTAATTCTCATATAGGGCAAAAATCACGTGCTTACAAGTATGGCGTCCGATTTCATGGACATATTCAGGTTCAACGCGGAAAATACACCAGACGTGTTCTACATCCAGAACTTAAAGAAGAAACCCACGGAGATATTCCGCGAGTATGCTACTCGTTGGAGATCAGAAGCTGCTAAGGTGAGACCGGCTTTAGAAGAAAAACAAATGAACAGGTTTTTCGTCTGAGCTCAAGACCCATAGTACTATGAAAGGTTAATGCTGATTGAAAGCCAGAAATTTTCCGACATCATCAAACTAGGGGAAAGGATCGAGGAAGGTATCAAAAGTGGTATGGTCACTAACTTTGAAGCTTTGCAGGCCACCAACAAGGCTCTACAATCTGGTAGCACGTCCAAGAAAAGGGACATGAGCGCCATGATGGTTGCACAAAGAACAAAATACCCAATTGAATACCAAACCTACCCAATACCTCCACTCACATATCAACCTACCCCAAATTACCAAGCACCATCGCCCTTTTACCAAACTCCACCACCTACTTACCAATCACCTCCACCTCCCACATATCAGCCCACTTCACCTAGATATTCCCAACCAGCATATGTCTACCAAACCTACAATACTCAACCACCTCCCACCCGCCAAAACATTCCTAGACCCCGACCAAATTTCGACCGCAGACCCCCCAAATAGTATACCGTCATTGCCGAACCTATCGACCAGTTGTATGAAAGGCTCAAAGCTGTTGGTTACATCACCCCTATCCCTGCCGTAAACCCCAAAAACCCCTCCCAATGGGTCAACCCAAACAAAACTTGTGCATACCATTACGGCATGAAGGGGCATACCATTGATGAGTTCCGCTCTCTGAAGGATAAGATCCAAGCTTTGATTGACAACAAGATCATTGTAGCAAAGGAGACAACCCCGAATGTCCGCAACAACCCTCTGCCTGACCACAAGGGTGGGGGCATTCACATGATTGAGATAGAGGACGATTGGGACCCCAAAGGGTCGATCGGATTGATCGCTAAAGGTGACGAGCCAAAGGAACCAATGGTCACACTTAATCCAATTGTGGTCCAGATCCAGCCTTTTGAAAACGCTGAAGTAGACATGTCCATACCACTTGAGTTCGAAGCACCTTCTTCTGCAAAGATGCCAGGACCTATTGAGGTCGAGTTTGGGTCTCCAAAGACACATGTACCATTCGAAGTGGCTGTGTTACCATCCAAGGCAAAGGTACCCATCCTGGTGGATATGACAGCCGTAGCACCGTTCCATACGAAGTCCATACCATGGGATTATACCGCCGAGGCGAGAAGGAAAGGAAAAAACAAATCTGGAGAAGCAATTGCAGCACAGGGTATGACAAGAGCCGGCAGGGTTTATACCCCAGAGCATCTAGCCGAGTCTAGTAAGCAGGGCTCTGGACGATCAACCGTCACTGCAACTGGGCCTAATGATCTCTGGAGGAAGATACAAGCCAAAGAGTATTCGTTCATTGATCAGTTGAACAAAATGTCAGCCCAGATCTCTATCTTGGCTCTTCTACAAAGCTCTAACACACATAGGAACGCCTTATTGAAGGTGTTGAGTGAGGCATATGTACCCAACAACATAACTGGAGGAGAAATGGCAAACATGGTAGGGCAAGTATTGGAGAGTCACAAAATCACTTTCCACGAAGATGAGCTGCCACCTGAAGGGATAAGTCACAACAAGGCATTGCACATCACTGTGCAGTGCGAAGATTATTTCATCACCAGAATCCTGATTGACGGAGGGTCCAGCCTCAATATTTGTCCATTGGTGACTCTCAGAACATTGGGAAAGAGCCTGCATGAGATCAAGGATGGAGCCATCAATGTTAAAGCTTTCGATGGATCCCAAAGATCCACTATTAGGGAAATCAGCTTGTGTCTGCAAATGGGACCGACTTGGTTCGACGTTGATTTTCAAGTGATAGATGTCCCAGCATCTTACAACTTGCTATTAGGACGGCCTTGGATCCATACCACTAGGGCTGTAGCATCAACCCTACATCAAGCAGTGAATTTCGAGTGGAATCACCAAGAGGTAATTATTCACGGCGACGGTAGCAATCCCATATACAGTCGTCAAACCATCCCAACAATCGGAGGAAGAAGGAAGATAGGCGTAGAAACCTACCATCATATTGAGCGAGTCAACGCTGTGGACAAGGACAAATAGTGGGATAACAAAATTGAAAGTATACTGAATTGATGTGGATACGAACCTGGAAAAGGACTTGGCAAGAGTCTCCAAGGAATCGCTAAGCCTATCAAGTTGAAGAAATACGGTACCACTTTTGGTTTGGGATATGAATACACTTGGGAGGAATTCAACCACTGGTCACCACCATGGCGTAGTCCCTAATACCCACTGGAGAATCCGATACCTTGCTTGGAGCAGACTTTCTAGCCAGCCAATGTCATATATGGGTCGGGAGAAGAGGAAGCACTGGCGGCGATGAGGAATTTGTTTTTGGAAGATGATAATATGGAATATTGTGTCATTTTCAAGGAGGAGGGGGAGGAAGGCCCTTCTATACAAGCCGTGAGCCAAGGAGCATGCCTCAATAATTGGTCCATCAGAACCACCAGGGCTCGGAAAGCTTTGGGGTAGCAAGGCTGAACAAAGCACCATGCATTATCTTTATTTTTTGCTAATCGACTTACTTTCCGCATTTTAATATTGAAATAAGAGCTCCAATGTTCAAAACAATTATGAAATTTATCAAAGCATTTCAGTTTCTTATAAATCTTGCTCTTATTACTTTTTATCGTTTACTTTATTTACACAGCATTACTATTACTTATCTTGATGAACCGACGATTGTGACGTGCAATGAGGCAATGCAACAAACGGATATGGACTCAGAAAGAAAATAATATACCAGAAGAGGTTGTTAAAGAGGTTGAGAATTTTGAGAACTGACCTAAGTCTAATCTGGATGAAACTGAGATTGTCAACCTGGGAAATGCAGAAAATGTCAAAGAAACGCGCATCAGTGTTCATCTGTCACCATCAGAAAAGAAAGAGTACACGGAATTTCTGAGGTAATATGAGGACATATTCACCTGGTCTTATGATGACATGACTGGTCTCAGTACATCTATTGTGGCTCACAAACTACCAACCGATCTGATATGCCCACCAGTAAAACAGAAGCTTAGGAAGTTCAAACCTGACATGAGTTTGAAAATCAAGGAAGAAGTCACCAAGCAAGTCAAAGCCAAGGTTCTCAGGGTAGTAGAGTATCCAACATGGTTAGCCAATATTGTGCCAGTGCCGAAGAAGGACAGGAAGGTTAGAGTCTGTGTCGACTACCGGGATCTCAACCAGGACATTCCGAAAGACGACTTCCCCTTGCCAAACATACACATTCTAATTGACAATTGTGCCAAGCATAAATTGTAGTCATTCGTTGATTGTTTTGCTGGATATCATCAGATATGGGTGGATGAGGAAGACGTGGAGAAAATGGCTTTCATTACGCCATGGGGGATGTATTGTTACAAGATGATGTCGTTCGGTTTAAAGAATGCTGGAGCCACCTACATGAGGGCCATGACTGCTATTTTTCATGACATGATACATAAAGAGATCGAGGTATATGTAGACGACGTCATCATCAAATATAAGAGAGCCAATGACCACATGGAAGATCTGAGGAAGTTCTTCAATAGACTAAGAAGGTACAACTTGAAGCTGAATCCCACCAAATAGGTATTTGGGGTTCCTGCCGAAAAACTACTTAGGTTTATTGTGAGTCGTCGAGGAATAGAACTGGATCCGCCAAAGGTCAAAGCCATCCAAGAATTGCCACCACCGAAGAACAAGAAAGAGGTTATGAGTTTCTTGGGAAGACTTAACTATATCAGCCGGTTCATAGCTCAATCTACTGTCATTTGTGAGCCAATCTTTAAGATGTTGAAGAAGGACGCCACTACCAAATGGACTAATGATTGTCAGAAAGCCTTTGACAGAATCAAGGAATACCTGTCAATGCCACCAGTTTTGGTCCCTCCCGAGCCGGGTAGACCTCTATTACTCTACCTCGTAGTATTGGATGGAGTTTTCGGTTATGTTCTGGAGCAGTATGATGAACAGGAAGAAAGGAGTAGGCCATCTATTATCTCATCAAGAAGTTCACATCGTACAAGGCCCAATATTCTCTATTGGAACGCACCTATTGTGCTCTAACTTGGGTAGCTCAGAAGTTGAGACATTATTTCTGTGCCTATACCACTTACCCCATATCAAGAATGGATCCTTTGAAGTACATCTTTCAGAAGCCCATGCCCACTGGCAAGATAGCCAAGTGACAGATCCTGCTGAGTGAATTCGACATTGTTTACGTAACTCAGAAGGCAATCAAAGGACAAGCACTGACCGATCATCTTGCTGAAAATCCCGTGGATGGAGAATACGAGACTCTAAAGATGTATTTTCCTGATGAAGAGGTATCTTTCATAGGGGAAGATATTGCAGAACCCTATGATAGTTGGAGAATATTTTTAGATGGAGCAGCAAACTTCAAAGGAATTGGCATAGGAGCGGTCCTAGTATCAGAAACCGGCCAGCATTATCCGGTGTCTTCCAAGCTCAGGTTCCCATGCACCAACAACATGGCCGAGTACGAAGCCTGTATCTTAGGGCTCAAGATGGCCATTGACATGAACATTCGGGAATGCTAGTGATCGGAGATTCAGACCTGCTTATACATCAGGTCCAAGAAGAATGGGAAACCAAGAACTCCAAGATACTCCCTTATCAGCATCATGTACAGGAATCGAGGAAAAGGTTCACAAAGACAGAGTTCCAACATGTTCCCAAAGTTCAAAATGAGTTTGCCGATGCATTGGCTACCCTATCGTCCATGATACGGCACCCCGACAAGAACTTCATTGATCCTATTTTGGTAAAGATAGATGATCAGCCAGCTTACTGCACTCGTGTAGAAGAAGAAGCGGACGGAAAACCTTGGTTTCATGATATCAAGGAATATTTGATGAAAGGAGAATATCCAGAACTCGCAAATCCTACTTAGAAACGCACACTTCGGAGATTATCTAACAACTTCTTTCATAGCGGAGGAATCCTTTATAGGAGGACTCCTGATTTGGGGTTACTAAGGTGTGTCGACGCAAAGGAAGCATCCAGGCTATTGGAGGAAATTCATGCAGGGACCTACAGCCCGCATATGAATGGTTTTGTCTTAGCCAAGAAAATACTCCGAGCTGGATATTTTTGGATGACTATGGAAATGGACTGCATCCGGTATGTCCGAAAATGCCATCGCTATTAGATACATGCAGACATGATAAAGGTGCCTCCAAACGAGCTTACTGCAATAGGCTCGCCATGGCCGTTCGCCGCTTGAGGAATGGATGTTATTGGATCTATCGAGCCTGCCGCATCAAACAGGCATAGGTTCATTCTAGTTGCAATTGATTAATTCACCAAATGGGTTGAAGTAGCATCATACAAAGCAGTGACTAAGAAAGTGGTAGCAGATTTTGTCCGGGACCGCATTATTTGTCGGTTCGGAATTTCGGAGTCAATCATCACTGATAATGGTTCCAATCTCAATAGCGACCTGATGAAAGCCATGTGTGAAACCTTCAAGATCAAACATAAGAATTCTACAGCTTACAAACCTCAGATGAATGGAGCTGTAGAAACCGCCAATAAGAATATCAAGAAGATACTAAGGAATATGATAGAAAAGCATAAGCAGTGGCATGACAAGTTATTATTTGCCTTGTTGGGATACCGCACCACAATCCACACATCAACCGGGGAAACTCCTTATATGTTGGTTTATGGTACAGAAGCAGTCATTCCCGCCGAGGTAGAAATTCCCTCCTTAAGAATCATACAGGAAGCAGAACTTGACGATGCAGAATGAGTAGAGAGTCGCTACGAGCAGCTAGCTCTTATAGACGGAAAGAGAATGAATACAGTTTTCCACGGTTAGCTCTATCAGAACAGAATGTCTAGAGCCTTCAACAAAAGAGTCAAGCCGAGACAGTTTACACCGGGGCAGCTGGTGTTAAAGAAGATTTTCCCACATCAAGAGGAAGCCAAAGGGAAGTTCTCTCCCAACTGGCAGGGTCCATACATGGTTCACCAGGTTCTCACCAGAGGAGCCCTCATACTTGCAGAAATGGACGGGGAAGTTTGGCCAAAGTCGATCAATTTAGATGCAGTGAAGCGATACTATGTGTAACTTTTATGCGTTCCTCATATGATGTAATTTCAACTGTGCCTGACCTGATTCCCGTTTAAGAGGGGATACGTAGGCAGCCCTATGGGTTCGGTCATAATTCAATAAAATTGTCATTTCCCCCCGTTGTTGGAAACTGGGGCAGAATTTTGAGGAGGACCCTCAAAATTCCGGAGCGAGAGAAGTTGCAGTATCTTGGACCGCGTCGCAGTCGTCAGTTCATCTAAAGAAAACTATTCTTATTTATGTATTTATTTTCATATTTCTTTACTAAATCATGCATGTCTGTTACCAAAGTTTCTTTGTTTAGCAATGCTACCCCAATGATACGCCCAACATCATCGGAACGGAGCCGAATAGGTTAAGCAGAGACAGCGGGAATACGAACTAACCTTCCCTCTTTACAAAACTCACGATTTTTCTTTGAATGCAGGCACTTGAGTTGCAAAATCATCAAATTTACTATACACTCATGAGACTCACATTGCTCATGAATATAACTATCAGAACCGTTGCACTTACTCACAGCTGCTATCCGCACGCAGTGCTCCTTGCAGACACAGTATCCCCAGCAGTCGCAATGTCTCGATCCGCTATCAGCTAAGAAAATTCTATCATTATTTTGCCCTTTTTACTCCTTGCATAAGGCTACCTTTCTGCCTTTCGAGGCTAAGCATTGTCTCCATCTGCATTCATGCATTGCATAAGGCTACTTTTCTGCCTTCTGAGACTAAGCATTGTCTCCATCTGCATTCTTGCATTGCATAAGGCTACCTTTCTGCCTTCCGAGGTTAAGCTCTACCTCCATCTGCATTTCTCTGCATTGCATAAGACTACCTTTCTGCCTTCCGAGGTTAAGCTCTACCTCCATCTGCATTCCTGCATTGCATAAGGCTACCTTTCTGCCTTTCGATACTAAGCTCTGTCTCCATCTGCATTCCTGCATTGCATAAGGCTACCTTTCTGCCTTCCGAGGTTAAGCTCTACCTCTATCTGCATTTCCCTGCATTGCATAAGGTTACCTTTCTGCCTTCCGAGGTTAAGCTCCACCTCCATCTACATTTCTCTGCATTGCATTAGGCTACCTTTCTGCTTTCCGAGACTAAGCATTGTCTCTATCTGCATTTCTTATTATTTCATAAGGCTGCCTTTCTGCCTTCCGAGTGTCACACCTCCTTTTTCACCTACACCCCCGAAAGGGCATAAAGGCGTTTTTCCACTTAAAGGACAATCGGAACGGGATTTAATTATTAATTATTCAGGGTCGCCACTTGGGAGATTAATGGTGTCCCAAGTCACCGGTTTAATCCCGAACCGAGGAAAATACTGACTCTGTATTACAGTCCGCGAACTAGAAATCCGGATAAGGAATTCTGTTAACCCGGGAGAAGGGGTTAGGCATTCCCGGGTTCTGTGGTTCTAGCACGGTCGCTCGACTGTTGTATTTGGAATATTCTGATTTCAAAACATGTTTTAGCCTATGTGCTTTTTAACTTCGAACCGCTTTTATTATTATTTTTAACGAGAATTGCAACGTCGTGAAAACGTGTCTCGAACCACGTCACATCAATGCACCCGTGGTTATTGACACATTTCGACTTCGTTGAGATTTGGATTTGGGTCACATAAATACGCACCCGAGTTTAAGAAAATAATATTATTAACTAAAGTGCCTAAAGTAATTTCGCATTCGTAATTTGCGAGGGCCATGGAATTTAGCTAAATGACACGCCTCGGAATCTAAGGATCAATTCATGATTAATTAAACGATGTCCATGGAATTGTCATTTTGATTGGCACAGCGCACCTTAATTCTATACTATGACAAAATCATGTTTCGTGTAACAAGCTGCAATCTTAAGGTAACTTCTCTACCATAATATAGTTTTTCCTTTTTTTTTGAGAAATTAATCTAATCTCCTATATTAACAAATTATAATCTCCAAATATGTATCTTGCCATGACTACTGACTACTCATTATTTTTACATTTTCAACTAACAAACAAAAGAAAGAAAAGCAAAATACATAGAGCTGAAAATTAATTACACTATTTAAGATAGACCAACACATTCTAAAAGCAGAATTAACTTGACAAATTAAAACTAAATCCAACTCTCGTGACACAAATACAAAGCCATTCATATGAAACAAATTTATGGAAAAAGCGGACCAAATAGACAAACACAAATTCATTTAAATTCACTTGAAATTGACGAGCAAGACAGCAACGGTTTCAAGGGAGTCAAATTTCTCTTTCTTCCGTGCATGCACCTTTCGTACACTTTCCTAATACTACCCTCACATGCCTTTTGTAATATTATGCCATTAAATTTATCTCACTTCCTAATGAAATTATTTTTGGAAAAAAAAAACAAAACGGTAAATCCAAAATGACATAGAAGAAGGATAAGAGTAAAAGGGGATAGAAAACAGATAACAAAAAAAATCCCAAAGAATATTAATCAGCAACTATAGAGCTTAACAATATAAAATCCCAAACAATTAAAATTTAGGCATGTGATCAATGATATCAAATAGTAATACACAATTTACATGACATTTTACCAACGAATTAAAACAACTGACTCTATATTCATATAGTTCAAGGGAATCAAAGCAACAAATAACTTTAGAAAGCATAGAAGCAATAAGATGGCATTCAAAATTAATGAAGTAGCAATGGGGAAGATGGACCTTCGTTACTGAAAATTTTCCAACGAGTACAGTGCAAAATAATCTCCAAAGAAAAATCAATCCTCAAGCGAGCTACGGACAATTTCACTCGATTCCGACTGTTTCGATGCCAAAATGAACCAACATGAAGCCCTTCAAACCAAGGACCAAAGACTCAAGCAGCCGATCGGAAACCTCGACACGACAAACCTCGAACGGGCTTCAACCAAAAACCAGTGGAAACGATCGTCACTACTCGATCGGGTAACTCGGGACTTGCCGGAAACTTTGATGACAACAACTTACAAAGCTTAAACAGAGGGGTCAATATCTGGTGAAGCTTTGATGAAGAAGAAGAAGAAGAAGAAAGAGTTCAGGCGGGTGTGGAGAAACCGAAGCGACAACCTAGTGTTTGTAGGGTGGTCATTTGCGAGGTGAAGCGTTGCTGGGATTGTGAGCGTTACAGAACAGGGGGTTGTTTTGAGAAGATGGAGACGGGGGACGGGGGTCCGTTTTGCACTGTTACGACGCTTCTTTTTATTTCAGTCCATCTCCCCTTTTTCATATTTTTTTAAGTATTATTTATAGGTAGAGTCTAGGTCTAGGTATATTTTTGTGTCTTTTGCCCATTGGTCCCTAGGTTTTTTGTGTTAATTCCTTAGGATCTTTTTTTATTTATTTGTTATCCCAAAGAAGATTCTAGAAGGGTCCCCTAGACTACACAATGACTCTTTGTTTTTAATTTTGTATATTTTTTTAAAAAAATAAGATAGAAATACTACACAATGCCAAAGCTAATCCTAGTTAATGAAACTATATTTTTTTTTGTTTTCGAAATTATACAAAGATAAAAATAAGGTACTATTTTTGTATTTTTTTTGAATTTATGAAAAATGCATAAACTAAAATATTTTTTGTAATTTTTATTTTTCTTGTACTAAAATAAAGTAAAAGCGTCAAAATAAACTGAAATATCGCTATTAGGCCAAATTTAAATATTTACATGCTAAAATATGAAAAATATTGGGGAGGGTCAAAAAATCACATGTCTACAGCTGCCCCTCTTTGACTGAAAACGCGAAGAGTTTTCAGACAAAGAACGACTAGACAGGTTTTTTGACACGACCCTTATTTGGGAGAGGCTAATACTGAGAGAAAGGAGAATGTGACCGAGCCCTGGTGTCTGAGCTGCCTACATATCCTTGGCTATAAAGGAATCAGGCCACGTGTAGTTCATAGATGAGTGAGATGACGGAGTATGCCGAGGTGGAGATCCGGTCGAGGTGTCGATCCGCCGAGGTTCCGGTCCGTGGTTCTTGTTATTACATCAAAAAATCAAATGAAAAAGACTAACTAAACCTGTCAACTACGAGTTACAAGATTCCTATCTATAAGTCTTCTGAAGCTTGATCTTGAGTCTTGAATGGTTCTTCATGTAGACTTTAGATTTGAACCTTGACACTTGTTAGCTGCAGGTGCTAGCTCATTCTTCTACAGCTTTTGGGTCAGGACCGGACATGTAGTGCTTGTGACCTCGGCCATGTCTTAAGCAGCTCACATCCTTCATCAACTTCTGAATTGCATTCTGAATTGAATTCCCTTTTTTTCCAGGTGGGCGCCTGATTGCTGAACTTGAACCATCTTCTCTTGTTACTTGACATTGTTTTCCCTTGCACTTTGAACCATTTTCCCTGAAACTCGAACTGTCTTCCTTCGAAACTGTTTTCCCTAGAAACTTGAGTTGTTTTCCCTTGTTCTCCAGGTGGGCATCTGATTACAACAAAATAGCCAAAACAAAGAAATTTTTCTGCCCCAGTTTGCACTAAGAAGATTTGTGAGTTGTTAGCAAAATTGTAAACCACCTGTATTATTGATGCAATGATGAAATTAAACTAAAGAATAGACTAGGAAAACTGTAAACTAAGCTTGACTAAAGTAAAAATTGACCCTATTCTCCAGGCGGGGCTCCCTGACTGCTAACTTGAAATGTATTCCCTGCTTTCCAGGCGGGCTCCTGACTTCAACTTGACATAACAAAGAATTTAAAATCTAAAACTTAAATTGCACTCCCTTGTTCTCCAGGCGGGCTCCTGACTGCTAACTTGAAAGTATTCCCTGCTCTCCAGGCGGGCTCCTGACTTCTGAATCTTGAAATTTAATGTATTCCTCTGTTATCCAGGCGAGCTCCTAACTGCTGAACTTGAAATTGAATGTATTCCTCTGTTATCCAGGCGGGCTCCTGACTGCTGAACTTGAACTGAATGTATTCCTCTGTTATCCAGGTGGGCTCCTGACTTCAACTTGAAATGTATTCCCTTCCTCTGTTATCCAAGCGGGCTCCTGGCTGTTGAACTTGAACTGAATGTATTCCCTACTCTCCAGGTGGGCAGCTGATTACCAAAACTTGAATCGTATTCCATCATTATCCAGGTGGGAGCCTGATTACCAAAACTTGAATTGTATTCCCTCATTATCCAGGTGGGTGCCTGATTACCAAAAATTTGAATTATATTTCCTCGTTATCCAGGTGGGCACCTGATTACCAAAACTTGAATTCTAGTCCCTCGTTATCCAGGTGGGTGCCTGATTACCAAAACTTGAATTCTATTCCCTCGTTATCCAGGTGGGCACCTGATTACCAAAAACTTGAATTCTATTCCCTCGTTATCCAGGTGGGCGCCTGATTACCAAAAACTTGAATTGTATTCCCTTATTATCCATGTGGGCACCTGATTGCCAAAACTTGAAATGTATTCCCTTGTTATCCAGGTGGGCGCCTGATTGCCAAAACTTAAAATGTATTCCCTTGTTATCCTGGTGGGCGCCTGATTATTGCAACAAAAGAAATTTGTCTGCCCCAGTTTGGGATCTGGGCATATTTGTGATTGTTAATCAGATCATGTTACCTACAGAGCTCTAAGAATTTAAAAGCTAAATCCCATTTTCCAGGAGGGGCCTGAAAACTTCGAATTAAATCTCATCTTAAGAGTGATAACTTTAAAGCTAAATTATATTTTCTAAAGGCAGAACTTATGCTAAAACTTTTAACTAAATCCCATTATCCGGGAGGGTCCTGAAAACTTTAAATTAAATTCTATTATCTAAGAGGGTCCTGAAAATTTTAAATTATATCCCATTATCCAGGAGGGTCCTCAAAACTTCTAAAATTAAATCTCATTATATAGGAGGGTCCTGCGAACTTTAAATATTAAATCCCATTATCCAGGAGGGTCCTGAAAATTTTAAATTAAATCCCATTATCCAGGAGGGTCCTGAAAATCAAAAGTCCAATCTTATATTAAGAGTGACAACTTTCATGTCTGAATTATACTACCCGACAACAGACTTTACGCTAAATGTTGTTATCTAATCAAAATCTTAAAACTAAGTCCCATTATTCAGGAGGATCCTGAAAACTCGTAATTAAATCCTATCTCGAACATGCAAACTTCTAAACCAACTTATATTTTTTTAGGATACATTTATGCTAGATTATGCTGTTTTCTGAACTTTAAACTAGGTCCCATTTTTCAGGAGGGTCCTGAAAATTTAAAACTAAATCCCATTATCCAGGAGGGTCCTGTAGGTTTACGATCAAACCTGTTTGGTGACTGCCTTTCTCCACGAAGGGTTTCTCCGAAACAAACGAGTTTTCTGCCCCTGTTTCAAATCAAAGAAAAATCTTGTCAACTTAAAATGTGGTGGTTGGTTTGTGGCCTTGACTTTGAGGGAGATTGCTCCTTCATTTCCCATGGTAACTGATTTCCACTCGAGGGCCTTTCTTGCTTATGTACTACCCACTTTCTCTGTC
This sequence comes from Nicotiana tabacum, assembly GCF_000715075.1. Classification (NCBI taxonomy): domain Eukaryota; kingdom Viridiplantae; phylum Streptophyta; class Magnoliopsida; order Solanales; family Solanaceae; genus Nicotiana; species Nicotiana tabacum. The sequence continues at coordinate 151,591,381 of NC_134086.1, read as the reverse complement.
ATCTTTATCACAGAAAATAATCCTTTTCCGTTCAGACACAATTCCCTTTATCTGTTGCATTGCTCATGAACTGTCTTTGTGTTTCACCAAAAATACCTTTGATTCGTTCACCTATCAACCTCCATCTTGTTGCATTGTTCCTGAATTGCTATGTACCAAACCTTTGTATTTCACATGAATCCCAAGGCACGTCAATTACTGTCCCCTCAATGTGCATGTTGTTCTTTCCTGACTTAACCCACTGGCATTGGCCTTGAGGTCTATTGCTCCTCCACTTGCCATGACAACTTTGATTTCTACTTGGAAGACCTCGTTTGTCACTTGTTAAACATTTCCTTTGTTGATCTCATCACAGAGAATACCTTTGACCTGTTCACCCAACATCCTCTAACTGTTGTACTGTTCACGAGTTGAAATATGCCAAACCTTTGTATTTCTCATGGACCCCAAAGCATGTTGGTTGCTACCAACTCAGTGCGCTTGTTGTTCTTTTCTAACTTATGCTATTTTGATGTGCTGGCCAGATCCCATTTTTGTGCAATTGAAAAGCTGGTGGCAAATTTTGAAGTCATTTCTCACTTATTCTGACCAAACCGACTCAGAAAGAGGAGGTAAACAAGACAGAAGGAACAGAGTAAAGGACAAAGGAAAGAAATGATTCCTAACAAGAAAACTACAAAGTAGAAACCTATCATATGTGGATACCAACTCTAATGACCATGGCATGCACCTGTGGTCTATTCTGATGAGCAAGTCTCATGTTCAACTCCTGTTATACCCCTAAACCGTGAAACTGGGCTTCAATGCTCTGATTATTCAATCTGATTCACCATCCTTATTCGACTTATAGTGCCCGAAGGGTTTTCACCATCAAGCCTCTCTCATTGTCTGTGATAATCACCTTCGGTATCCCAAACCGACAAATAATGTTCGAATGCACAAAATCCACCACAACTTTCTTGGCCACAGACTTGAACGTCTTAGCTTCCACCCATTTGGTAAAATAATCTATAGGTACCAGAATAAACCTGTGCCCATTTGACGCTGCTGGATCAATTGGCCCAATCTGCACAACTAACCAGCTGTCACACCTCCTTTTTCACCTACACCTCCGGAAGGGCATAAAAGAGTTTTTCCACTTAAAGGACAATCGGAACGGGATTTAATTATTAATTATTCAGAGTCTCCACTTGGGAGATTAATGGTGTCCCAAGTCACCAGTTTAATCCCGAACCGAGGAAAATACTGACTCTGTATTACAGTCCACAAACTAGAAATTCGGATAAGGAATTCTGTTAACCCGGGAAAAGGAGTTAGGCATTTCCCGGGTTCCGTGGTTCTAGCACGGTCGCTCGACTGTTGTATTTGGAATATTCTGATTTCAAAACATGTTTTAGCCTATGTGCTTTTTAACTTCGAACCGCTTTTATTATTATTTTTAACGAGAATTGCAATGTCGTGAAAACGTGTCTCGAACCACGTCACATCAATGCACCTGTGGTTATTGACACATTTCGACTTCGTTGAGATTTGGATTTGGGTCACATAAATGCGCACCCGAGTTTAAGAAAATAATATTATTAACTAAAGTGCCTAAAGTAATTTCGCATTCGTAATTTACGAGGGCCATGGAATTTAGCTAAATGGCATGCCTCGGAATCTAAGGATCAATTCATGATTAATCAAATGATGGCCATGGAATTGTCATTTTGATTGGCACAACGCACCTTAATTCTATACTATGACAAAATCATGTTTCGTGTAACAAGCTGCAATCTTAAGGCAACTTCTCTATCATAATATAGTTTTTCCTTTTTTTTTTGAGAAATTAATCTAATCTCCTATATTACCAAATTATAATCTCCAAACATGTATCTTGCCATGACTACCGACTACTCATTATTTTTGCATTTTCAACTAACAAACAAAAGAAAGAAAAGCAAAATACATAGAGCTGAAAATTAATTACACTATTTAAGATAGACCAACACATTCTAAAAGCAGAATTAACTTGACAAATTAAAACTAAATCCAACTATCGTGACACAAATACAAAGCCATTCATATGAAACAAATTTATGGAAAACGCGGACCAAATAGACAAACACAAATTCATTTAAATTCACTTGAAATTGACGAGCAAGACAGCAACGGTTTCAAGGGAGTCAAATTTCTCTTTCTTCCGTGCATGCACCTTTCGTACACTTTCCTAATACTACCCTCACATGCCTTTTGTAATATTATGCCATTAAATTTATCTCACTTCCTAATGAAATTATTTTTAGGAAAAAAAACAAAACGGTAAATCCAAAATGACAGGATAAGAGTAAAAGGAGATAGAAAACAGATAACAAAAAAAAATCCCAAACAATACTAATCAACAACTATAGAGCTTAACAATATAAAATCCCAAACAATTAAAATTTAGGCATGTGATCAATGATATCAAATAGTAATACGAAATTTACATGACATTTTACCAACGAATTAAAACAACCGACTCTATATTCATATAGTTCAAGGGAATCAAAGCAACAAACAACTTCAGAAAGCATAGAAGCAATAAGATGACATTCAAAATTAATGAAGTAGCAATGGGGAAGATGGACCTTCGTTACTAAAAATATTCCAACGAGTACAGTGCAAAATAATCTCCAAAGAAAAATCAATCCTCAAGCGAGCTACGGACAATTTCACTCGATTCCGACTGTTTCGATGCCAAAATGAACCAACATGAAGCCCTTCAAACCAAGGACCAAAATCTCAAGCAGCCGATCAGAAACCTCGACACGACAAACCTCGAACGAGCTTCAACCAAAAACCAGTGGAAACGATCGTCACTACTCGATCGGGTAACTCGGGACTTACCGGAAACTTTGATGACAGCAACTTACAAAGATTAAACAGAGGGGTCAATATCTGGTGAAGCTTTGAAGAAGAAGAAGAAGAAGAAGAAGAAGAAAGAGTTCAGGCGGGTGTGGAGAAACCGAAGTGACGACCTAGTGATTGTAGGGTGGTCATTTGCGAGGTGAAGCGTGGCTGGGATTGTGAGCGTTACAGAACGGGGGGTTGTTTTGAGAAGATGGAGACGGGGGTCCGTTTTGCACTGTTGCGGCGCTTCTTTTTATTTCAGTCCATCTCCCCTTTCTCAGATTTTTTTAAGTATTATTTCTAGGTAGAGTCTAGGTCTAGGTATATTTTTGTGTATTTTGCCCATTGGTCCCTAGGTTTTTTGTGTTAATTCCTTAGGGTCTTTTTTTATTTATTTGTTATCCCAAAGTAGATTCTAGAAGGGTCCCCTACACTACACAATGACTCTTTGTTTTTAATTTTGTATATTTTTTTTTAAAAATAAAATAGAAATACTACACAATGCCAAAGCTAATCCTAGTTAATGAAACTATATACTTTTTTTGTTTTCGAAATTATACAAAGATAAAAATAAGGTACTATTTTTGTATTTTTTTGAATTTATGAAAAATGCATAAACTAAAATATTTTTTGTAATTTTCATTTTTCTTGTACTAAAATAAAGTAAAAGCGTCAAAATTAACTGAAATATCGTTATTAGGCCAAATTTAAATATTTACATGCTAAAATATAAAAAATCTTGGGGAGGGTCAAAAAATCACATGTCTACACCGAGACTAAGCTTTGTCCTCATCCTGCATGGCTGAAATATCACCACTTTATCACTCTTGCATCGGCTGAAATATCGCCACCTTTTATTTACGTCTTGCATCGGCTAAAATATCGCCACCTTCTTTATTTCATGAGCTGAAAGATCGCCAAATTGTCCAAAGGTGTCATTGTTCGGAGGCACCATTTGTATAGCCCGAGAACGCCATGCCATGGCCTGAGGACCCCATTTTATCTTTTGCATATCATTATTCAAAGGAATCATAGTTCGGAGGCATCATTCTCATAGCCCGATAACATCATTTCATAGCCTGCAAATCCTTCATACGCTTCATGGCCCAGGATGTCATAGTCCGAGGATGTTATCCCAACCGTCCAAAGACAGCATTCATGGTCCAATAGGAACTTGCAACACGTTTAAATTTATGCACAATATATGTTCATTTGCAGGTAAACTGGCTAGCAATGACCGTCTCAGTAGGGGCGATCTCGTTCCAGTTCCCGCAGCTTATCAGACTCCGACCATCCTTCTCAACCCGAATATTGCGTCCGCTTTTCGAAATCTCCATCGGTATATTCCGCCAATGGATCCTGAACTACATGTGGCCTGATTCCTGTAAGACCAGGGATATGTAGGCAGCTCAGGAACCAGAGCTCGGTCAAAATTCTTCAAATCGTTTCATTCAGTCAAAATTGACCATCATATCTTTACCCGGCAACTCTTTCATCCTTCCCGGGTCGGGCAGTTGTTGATACCCAATTTTTCTCTATGTATTTTTATACAAAATACTTTCAAAATAGCATATATATACATACATAAGCATACCTAAGTGTTTTAGTATTTTTTCCAATCTTTTGAATAGTTTTTAAATCAATTTACTATCTATTTTAGAGGTACAAAATCCATAATTATTACCAAAATCATCAATTTTGGTGAATAATTTATTTTTATTCCCATATTTATACCAAAATATAGTTAAGATAATTTTTGTATATTTTTACAAATTTATTTGATATTTAAAAGACTAAATTGTATATAATTGCAATTATAACCTATTTTAAGATTAATAGCATTTCTATAATTGTAAAATTGGTTTTAATATTTTTAAATTAATATTTATGTATTATTAGTTGGGTCAGTACTTTTAATTTGTTTTTAAAGTCTTTTTCACTATTTTTATAAAATAAAAGAGAAAATTGGCTATTTAACATTTAGCCTATTTCTATTTCAATTACAGCCTCATTTCCTTTCAATTTTAACCTCAATTTGACCCCAATTCCGCCCAATTTAAAACGAACCAATTCCAATTTTAACCCGACCCCTTGACCCATTTTCAGACCCGCCCTGCCTCCCATTTAATCCTAGCCGTTGATCATTTTGATCAATGACCGTGATTCGTTCTTTCCTTTTTTAATTTCCATACCCCCTAACCCTAGCTCATTTGTATCAAAGACTTCGCCTTTGAACTCTCTTCATCTCTCAGATCCTCTCTAGCCCTCCCCGAAACCCTAATCGATTCCCACCTACTTTTGTCATGTTTCCACCGGAATCCATGGCATTCCTGGCCATGGATGGCCTGTGCTCACTCTCTCTCACCATTAAACCTAAGCCACTCGAGGTTTGAAGGCCTATTTTAATTGCTCCCTTTAGATATGTCTCAGATCTGTGGCCTCTCTGGCCATTTTTCGGCGTATTCGAGCAATATGAGTCTCTTCAACTCAGGATCCGACTTTCCTCAAGACCTTCTCATTCTAGGGTCTTCTGTGCTGTTTTTAAGTCGTCTAAGGTTCTATACTTACTTATTTTCTCTTAGATTTGTGCCATGCCTGGTCTTTACTTGACGTCTTAAGATTTTTCTCCAAAATTTCCTTTTCAAAATCGTTCAAATTCGATTTTTAGGGTTTATGGAAAGTTTCTTTAAATATTTTCTGACTCCTTTGTTCTCTCTTTCTGTGTGTTTATACTCTTATATTTATTTCTTATTATGCTCGAATTTGCTCTCTTTTGTTTCTTTTCTGATTATGAAAGACCTTTCTGTTCTTTTTGTCACTCTCATGCTCACATGTTAACTCGGTTTGTTGTTCCTCATTCTTTGTTATATGTGTTTAAGTTTGAGGTCTTTGATTTTGTTTCACCTTACTAAATTTTGTTGATGTTCCTGCTAAGCATGTTTTTACCTGCTTTGTTTAAAACTCGTAGCCTCTCTTTCTTCTGAATTCGTTTGTGTATGTTTGCCTCTCACAAGCCTTTGAAAGGGGCTTCTAAGCCTCTCTCAATAACTTTAATTTCTCACCCCTGATTCTATTTGAAACCTTAAAGATTTGGGGATTTTCTTTGATAAATGGCATTAGGGTTCCACTTTGGGACCCTAGGTTTGCAGACTCACTATGAGCCTATAATCAAACTTGAATCCTTTTGTTTATGACTCTGAAACTTTCAGTAACTCTTTTCTAGGGTAAACGACTCTTTTGTTTGATTTAGGTGCTTTATATATGATAAAAACTCCTCTTTCAAAAGGTTTTCACAACCAAGTGATTGATTCCGAAATCCCTTTAATAAGGCTAATGATTCCTTACTGATTTCTTTCGATTGAACCTCCTTTACCCTACTGGCTGTTTATTTTGATCTTTTTGTGTAGAAATTCTATGCTTGTGATGTTTTCCTTAAATACATGGTCTCGCGTATTCCTTCTGTAATTCTGTACCAATGTTTGAATTATTTCTATACTTATATGATTCTTTCCTTTATTACCTTGATTCCATGTGATTACAATTGGATCCGGGATCCTCTTGATTGATTTTCGAACTGATGCCCTATTTTTACTTTATAAATACACTATTATTCCAACTTTCCTTAATTACCCACTATGTATTTGACCTTGTTTATGCACTATGTGGTTTCTCTGCCCTAATTAGCCCCATTGAACTAATTTCTTTCCTTATTCTGTCTTGACTAACTGTTTGAACTAGACTCCTTAATTAAAGGATTCCAGTTGTCTTAATTGACACTAATTGATTGCAATTTCCATGTTTGTGCATCCTTTGCCTATGTATTACTTGTTTTCAAAAACTATATAAAGACCTAGTCTTTCCTCTTTACACACACTGAAATACACACGAACAAAAAGACTTCTGATTACTTACTGTCTTGCAATACTGTTTGAATTCAATACTTGGCTTTGCTTGAGATCTTTTGGAACTACTTTGTTTGCAACTTGGCTCTCTCAAGACTACTGTTTTCTTACTTATTTTTCTTTGAAACTGGTACGTCTTTTATTTAATTTTTTGCCTCACCCCTATGTGTTCACTCTACAGTTTCAGACTTTTTGTTTACTTTACTGCTCATGTTCAGTAATTTGTGCTAAATATTTTTCTTCCTTGCTTTTGTTTCTGTTATGAATCCCTACCCCTATTCCCTTCTATATGCCTGAGTTAAGGTCTTGGCCTGATAGTATCCTAATTACTGCCAAGGCCATAACCTGATCCACAATGGATCCTAACTCTCAATGTTTGCCTAGCAGGTTGGTCAGGGGCGTGCCTGCATTCCAATTGCTGGGCATGACCACCAGCCTGCCATGTCTCTCCCTGATTCCTTTCCCCCAGTGCACTTACACTTATTCTTACACTCTTAAGTTCTACCCCTCTCTTATGAGCCTTGCTTTGGGACCTTGAGTTCCCTCTGAACTTGGACATCTGAGGGCTGACATTTCCACACTGCACTATGTTCTTAATTCTGCAATGTTTTGGGGTGTAAGCATTGCCCAGAGTCCCTTTGAGACTCTTGGAAACTTTGACACACTCCAAATATAAGAAAGCCTTTTGGAAATCTGATCCTGGAAGTTGGTTTATCTCATTTTGTTGGACTTCGAGTCTGAATTACGCTGTTTAGATGTAGCTGGAACTTCTGATGTAATTTTACTTATCTTTTTGATTCACTCGGATCTGTAATAATTTGTAATAACTATGGGGTGTATAGTAAAAAATGGGGGAGGGCCTCTAATGTTATGCATATGGGGTAGATATCATGCTTCATGTTCTATTTCTGCAATCACAACATTTTTCGTTTATATATTTTGCATTTAGAAATTCTACCTATAAGATTGTTTCATTATGCATTTAGAAATTCTGCCTATAAGATTGTTTCATCATGCATTTAGAAACCCTGCCTATAAGTCTTTATAACTTCTGCATAACTACATTTAGAAAACATGCCTATAAGTCCTGCATTTCTGCATTTTAGAAAACATGCTTATAAGTTCTGCATCTTAGAGATTATGCCTATAGGTTCTGCATATAGAAAACATACCTATAAGTTTTTCTGCATTTCTGCATATACCCGCCATTAGGCAAACAATCTTAGGCTTAATAATAACATATCCATTCTAGATATCATGGCTATAGGGTTCTTGCATTTATGTATCTTTTTTTTAAATCAATGACACTTAGAGATCATGCCTATAGGAATGAATCAACTGAACCAGTCCCGTTTTGAATCTAAAACCAGTCTTAAAGTCTGCAGACCCTTTTATAAAACTAGCAAACTTTTTCCTTAAAATCAATACAGCTCTATTAGATGTCATGCCTATAGGCCTCACTTAGGCAAACTATTAGGTGATTAATTAACCGTGTCAGTCTTTGAGAACTACATCCAGGTAAGGCTAATTCAGACTTCTCATCTTAGAAATATGTGATGAATCAGCCTATCCTACGCTTTAATTTGATTTCAGACCATAACCAGTACTTGTAAGTCATGCTAAATAATTTGCTTCTTTGAATGAGGAGGCCTACTTGAGCCTTAACTGCTATTTGTTCCCCCTTTAACTGCTATTTGTTATTGCTTGTCACCTAGATTTTTATCCTTTTGAAAACTCTAGAAAAGCCCCAACTCCCTCCCGTTTAGGATTAGTAGTCTCAATGCTTCCGAGGCTGATAGGATTGGGGCGGGTACAAGCATGCAATAAGTAACGAAACCATTCTATGCTTTAATACCTTAATGGGGTGGGAAGGGTAGATATGGATATGATGACCTGTGCGCTAATACCACGTGTAACCTCTCTTTTGAGGAGTGATTATCAGGTATTGCATTTATGTGATCCATATTGTTTGTAAACCTAGGACCCCCTTTCTTTTTAACTTGTTTTATTGTCCGAACTATTTTCTTAAAATTTCTGCTTTCTTTATTCTCTTCAAACTTTCAATCTGCTTGCAATAATATGTGAACCCCTTCTTACTTGAGCCTTTAATTGTTTATTTAATTATGTGAAGTCACAATTGTAACATGGCCGGGAACCACACTAGTGGATATTGAGGGGTGCCTAACATCTTGCCCTCGAGATAATTTCTAGCCCTTACCCAAACTCTAGTTCTTCAAACTCAAACCCTTCTTAGTGTCCTAATGCACTTAATCATTAGGTGGCGACTCTTTAAAGTCCAAAACCCAATTCCCCAAAAGGGAACGAGTCATCCTCCCAAATGTCACAAGCCTGATTTCGCAAGAAAAAGGGGGCGCGACAAACAGACAAGCCACAATTCACGTAGCTAAAAATTCCGTCTTTCACGAAAGAACGAAGCACATGGATCTTGATTGGATTTTGTTTGTCAGCAGTTCATGACGGGTTTGATTTCTCTCTCATTTGTTTGCTCCTTTCTCAGCTCGCCGATTTGTTCACAAAACCTCCTACTAGCATATTTCATTACCGATTGTTGGGAAAGTCTGGAGTACTTTCATCCCTCTCCAACTTGAGAAGGGGGTGTTGGTGATGAAAATGACAACAATGGAGTTTCTCAAATCAATCTCGAAGATTCTAAGGGCATCTCCAACCCTTGCACCATTTTTTACACCAAAATGGTGCAAAGTAACTCCAACCCATTACGCTATTTTTTACACCAAAAAAGAATATTCCTTTTATATTCTTCTTTCTCTTCAAATATTATATTATTTTATTTATAAAACAAATCCTTTCTTTTTCTTTTTTACATATTTATCCCATATAATTCATATTTATTTCTTATATAACCATAAAATATAAAATTATTTTATACCTTTGATTTTTAACTAATATAAATTATAAGTAAATATTATACATTATACATATTAATGTATAATTCAAATAAAAATAAACTCATTGATAAGATAAAATAAAATAAATATTACATTATGGTAAAATTTATTGTCGAATTTTTACCTAAATATTCAACTTACAAGATTAGTATGTTGCTCCCATAAATTCTCTATTAATGCATTAGGAAGTGCAAAATGAGCATCTTTGTCCTTAATAAAATAAAAATAAAATATACGAAAATTAATTTATAAAAATTATACACCAAAATTAAAATATAAAATTAATATTATAAAGATATTACATAAAAACTATAATTAATTACAAAATTATAATATGTTAAATTAAAAGTGTTATATAATAAAAGATAATATTAAAATAATGGTGAATAATAATGGTATTGATAAATAGTGTTACACTAAATTTGGTGTAACACTATTCATATACCAAAATGGTGTAAGAAATGGTGTTGGGTTAAAGCAAAAAAATACTAAATCTTACACTAAAATGGTGTTTGATGTCAAAATTGATGTTGGGTTGGAGATGGTCTAAGGAAGGAAAGGGGTTAGGTTAGATTTGGACCAAACTATGTGCTAGGCGTGTGTTTTAGACCATTGACGCCTATGTGGTGCTGACATGGGTAAATCTTCCATTCTTTTCTCAACCTTTTGTGCTCCCGAATGTGCTTTAATAAAAGAATCTGCAAGCTCAGCAAAAGAATTAATAGAATTTTCAGATAAAAGAGAATACCAGGTTAATGCACCCTTGGTGAGTGTTTCTCCAAATTTCTTGACCAATACTGATTCAATTTCTTGTTTGTTCAAGTCGTTGCCTTTTACGCCTGTTGTAAATGCAGTCACGTGGTCACGTGGGTCTGTAGTACCATCATATTTCGGGATGTCAGGCATTTTGAACTTTTTCGGAATTGGAAGGGGAGCAGCACTAGGCTTCCATGGTTGTTGTGAGTATTTGTCCATGTCTACTCCTTTTATTACAGGCGGAACTCCAGGGATTTGTTCAATACGCTCATTTTGTTCCTTAAGCTGTTTCTGCAAGGTTAGTACTAAATTTTGCAAATATGAATTATTTAAATTACCTGGTCCCCCTTCCTGTGGTTCACTGGGGGTTGCTCCGTTTCCAGAATTATCAAGACCAGAACGGGGATTCTCCAATGTATTATTATTAGGAGTTGGTGTGGGTGGCGCAGCAGGCAATCGACTAACAAGTGCCTGAAGAGCTTTGCCGACCTGTGCATCAATTAGCTTTTGTAAAGCTTCAGTTGTAACTCCTTCAAAATGTTCAGATTGCTCTTGTTGATCAACACGGGATTCAGTAACAGGAGTGCCTTCACGAGATTGACGTGGTGAATTTAGAGGAGAGGGAACCACGGCATCTTGATTTTGATGTATTTGATTCTCATGGTTTCCCAATGTGTTATTACTGTTGTTGTTGGTGTTGTTGTTTGACATGGTGACGACAATATAGATAAGATATAGTTTAAAAGAAAAGATTATCAGATTCCCGGTAACGGAACCAATTTGTTTAACCAAAAATCTGAGTCTTTGGTCAAAGCTAAAAAGAAATTCGGGTTACTGATAATCAAGAGACAAAATAAAATAATTTTGAGAATGATGGTAAAGCAGTAAATAGTTGTGTATTTCAATGAATTCTCAATAGTATTCCGTGTCCTTACAAATGATGATACTTCTTCCCTTTATAGATAATTCTAGGTAAAGGAATGAAGCCTCAGATTTAATGATATAATTACGAATAATAAATGACATTAAATAAGCCGTTACACAATCATTCCTATTAAATACCGATTTTTTAACGTATCAAGTATTTAATAATGAATTTGGACTCCTTTCTGTCATCAGATCTTTGTCTTTAATGCCTTCTAATCCGTTGACTGTAAATAATTTAAATTGGTACGAGACTCGTATCTATACGACGTCCCGTGCCTATTTAAATTCTTCTTCCCGTGGTTGTCTCCATCCGTGCCTCTTAGTCAATTATTGCGCTTTGACCATTTAACTAAACCACGTGTCATGCCACATCATCTTTAATATAAACTCAGTTTTTTCCCAATACAACCATATCCTTAATATTTACGCATTAACCATATCTAGCACCGGGGTGTTTTTGCCTGGGCGAATAAAAATTAGTGGTTAAAATTTTCGCAAGTAGTTAAAAAGTGAAGACATCTTTAATTAATGGCTAATTGTGCACTTCCCCTCTGCTGGCAATGTGGGGCCCAACAGACACTTGTCAACTATTGTTGGTTGCGTCTCGACCACAATAAAACTTTTCCCCGAGAAATTTGAATTGAGGACCAAAGTCAAAGGAACAACTCTTACCAAAGGTAACAATAAAAAATTGCAGACGTGGTAAGTTCTTTAGTTCATTTGATTATATGACACGGGGAGATATGTGCTAATTTGAAGAACCAAACAGCTATTGAGCCATTAGTTAGGGACTAATATGGTTACCAGAAACAGTTAAGATAACAGGGACAGAACCAAAAACAGAAGTTTCCTCGCCATCACAACAAGGTCTCAGCTTGGTTGTGCTGCTATGCTGGTTCTTCTGCATGTCTCTCTCTTTGCATATGCATATGTGCTTATCCAATAGAATATTAGCCCGATTTGGCGACTTTTATTGTTCAATGAATTGTTGATGAAGTTAGTAGTTAAAAATGCATACAAGCTGTTTACTAAATTTCCAAAGAGAAATTACTCGTCGCGAATTTCATTGAACATGCGCGAAAGCTCCTTTTTTTTGCACCCACTTAAGTTTGCTGGAAAACAAAATGTGAGATCATGGACGTCAAAAATATCCAGTTTGGTGAGGGAAAACCAATCCATCGAAGCCATCTACTTGTTCAAAACAATGCTAAGAAATGAACACAAACCCAATTACGTGACAGTTTTAAGCATTATAAGAGCTGTCGAAAAATGGGAGCCTATGGTCAAAGGAATTCACGGGTTCACAATCAAAATGGGATTTGAATTGGAACTGCCCGTTGTGACGGCTCTTGTTGGTGTTAACTCTATTTGGGATATGGATACCGCATGGAAATTATTTGATCACACAAGAGGCAAAGATGTAATTTTGTGGAGTGCAATGGTTTCAGCTTGTGTCAAGAGTGGAGAGTACGTAGAGGCTGTTGAGCTTTTCAGGAAAATGCTATCCTTTGGTGTGGAACCAAATTATGTTAGCATTGTGGGGATTGTCCCTGCTTGTGCCAATCTTGGTGCTTTGAAAGTTGGAAAAGAAATTCATGCTTATTCAATAAAAAGTTTGTTTATTTCTCATGTTAATATCCAAAATTCCCTTGTGGATATGTATGCTAAATGTGGGAGTTTGAAGCCTTCCCTAACTGTTTTTCACGGAATAGAGAAGAAGGATCTTGTTTCATGGAGGACTATGATTCATGGATGTGTAGAAAACGACAGTTTCAGTGAATCTTTGAGTTTATTCTCTGAAATGAGATATTGTTGCTATGAGCCAGATGAGAGTGTTATTCGCGAAGTAATTGGAGCATTGTCACAATTGGATGAGATTAAAATTGGGCAGTGTTTTCACAGCCTCGTGCTCAAGCAGGGATATTCGAGATCTGTTTCGGTAGTAACTGCTCTTCTTCACATGTATGGTGGTTTTGGTGATATTGAGTCGGCCAGGAGTCTGTTTGATCACCTGAAACCAAAAGATCTTATTGCCTGGAGTACGATGATTGCAGCATATGCCCAAAGCGAACTGCCTAGTAATGCTTTTGATATATATCAGCAGATGCGATCAGCAAATGAGAAGCCTAACGAGATCATCTATGTCAGCCTATTACGTGCTTGTTCTTCGATGGCTGCTGAAGAGATTGGAGAAGGTATACACGCACAAGTGGTAAAAATTGGAAATACATCAAATGCCTTTTTGATATCCTCACTTATTGACATGTATTGCAAATTTGGACGCATAAGCCAAGGGGAGGCAATTTTCAGTGAATGTCCTAGCAAAGATCTTATTTGTTGGAGCTCAATGATCAATGGCTATGGAATTAATGGGCATGGAAATGAGGCTCTTCAGTGTTTCTTAGACATGTTAAACACTGGGATTAAACCAAATGATGTTGTTTTCATTTCTGCTCTATCTGCCTGCAGTCATTGTGGTCTTGAATATGAGGCATGGAACTGGTTTTATGCAATGGAAGAGAGATTCAGTGTTACACCAAAACTTGCACATTATGCGTGCATGGTTGATATGCTTAGTCGTCAAGGCAATGTAGAAGAAGCTCTTGAATTCGTCAACAACATGCCCATCGAGCCTGATAAGCGGATATGGGGAACTCTGCTTGCTGGCTGTAGAAAAACTTGCATATCAATTGAAATATGTGAGATCGTTGCCAAAAGGCTCATTGCTTTAGACCCAGAAAATACAAGCTCTTTTGTGATTCTGTCTAACTTATACGCAGAGCAGGGAAGATGGAAAGAGGTAGAACAGTTGAGGCAACTCATGGATGAGAAGAATTTGAAGAAAGACTTCGGTTATAGCTTAATTGAAACCAGTCTGTAGAAAGGTAGAGAAAATAGACAGATGGTATCTCAGTACTTCATCTACTTGGAAACCCAGTCTATGTTTGTGAAATCTAATTTCTTTTAAGTGTCCTCTTATTCGCCAATTTTGTTGCCTTATTTCAACCAAAATTTTCAGAAGTTGGACAAATGAAAATCTCAATTATTTTCCTTCTTATGTTCTCTGGAGTTTTCACTTTTAGAACTTGAAATTCCTTGGTCTTTATCGGGTATATGACAAGATAATAACATGTCAAGTTACTATTCTACTAAAGCATTATAAAATGTGCCAAGAAGGTCCAATTCTTCAAGCCCAGTGGTTGGATTGAGCTTAAGTTGATATACATGTTTCACGAGTTATCTGAGAGACATTTGTTCCAGGAAAGGGCGAGGCAAAAAAGGAGAAGATGTTTCCTTTTCTGCTATAAAGTTTGTTCCAGACAAACTTTGATTGATAAAAAGGCGCATGCTTGTTCCAGAAACTACAATTTGTATGATCTTTAACTTGTATATAGTCTTTAATATCTCATGTTGTCGTTGATAGGAAATGGCGGTTACTTTTGCCTATGCATATATTCTAAAATAGGTTACACACCTCTTTTTGGCAGGTGCAATGGCAAGATCTCTGACTTGATGTTGCGTCCAAGGATTGATTGCTTTGGCTTCATAGCAACTGCCAAGACATAAAGGCTTCTGAATAGTGATGACAGTCAGTATTGAAGTCGAATAGGAGCTTCTCTCACAGATTCTCAGGTCTAAAAACTGGCCTCATAGAAATACAGCATTATAGGATTTGAAATGCCACTTTGGAAAAAGAGAGCACAAGTGAGCCATCCTATCCCAAAGGTTCCCCACAGATTGAATTGTGAATTGCACATCAAGGTGGAATGCCTTCTTGCTACTAACGTGTTATTTCCCTTTGCAAGAGTTTAAGCTGAACCATACAAATATATTTTAATTGGTGCAGCCTATACAAGTCCAGAAGAATAATGGGTATTAATAGATGAACCATCACTGTCTGATATCTCTTGCTACCATGATAGCACCTAGGGATGGCAAACGGGCGGGTCGGGTTGGATATGAGCGGGTCAAAACAAGTAATTTAAAAAAAAACGAATTAATTATCCGACCCGTATATGAGACGAATAAAAACAGGTTTATCCGGCGGATAATATGGATATCCATATTATCCATGGCTTCTTAAATATGATCATTTATGAGAGAATTCCAAGTCTTCCAAACTTGAGGAACTTCAATTTGAGGTTTTACAAATGTAAAAGTTAAATACATTAATTATCCATTTGGTCAACCATTTTCTAAGTGGATAATATGGTGGGAAGAAATTCAAAAATAGCCAGATTTACAAGTGGTCATTCAAAAATAGCCACAGTTTCAAAAGTAATCGAAATTTAGCTACTTTTCATGTAAAGATAAATCTGACGAAAATATTGTTCAAAATCCGAAAAATACTCCAGCATAATATACTTGTTACACCTTGTGTATTCGGCGTTATCATGCTGTAAATGGGCTAATTCGATAGGAAGATAATTTCTATGAGATATTTAAATTATGCGATAGTTATACGTTAAGATTGGAAGTCATTTGAGTTGTGATTAAAAATTCGACAAAGATCGCGCGCAAGTTACGGGTTTAAATTTCACTGGAATTTGGATAAAATGTTGATGAGCTTTTCTCTCAATATACTGGGAGTTATGGTGTGTTCTACCTACCGAATCGAAGGTCTATGAGTCTAGTTTCCAAAGCAACAAACCGTTCGTTAATACGACTTCGGAGTAGAGAGATATTAACATTTTCGTACAGGGGTGCACACTGTTACGGGAACAGTGTGCCTAGTCGGGTTTAGTCAAAATTTCTTTATTTAAGTCAATTTTTAAAACAGAACCCCTGCGTTTTATCCTCTCCAAAACAGAACCAAAAACCTAGGGATTTCCTCTCAAACTCCTCCCATCCATCTAGCCAAGCATAACAACAATTTAGTCATCCTCAAGATGGAGAACACCATGGTAGCTTCGGAATCGTGAATTCTTCGGTGTTTCACTTTTCATAGCAAGACTCCGCCTTGAAGAAATTTCGAATTTGAGTAATTATGGTCACATAAGGTATGATTTAACTTCCTCTTTGATCTTTGTAAACTTCTACCATAAGAATTCCTAAGAAATAGTTGAAACCTCTATAGAAATGTTCTTGATTTTGTTAAGAAACCTCTCTTAATATGGCTTGATTGTTGGGGCTGTTCTATATGGTTTTATTGTGTTGTTTGGATCTGTGAAGACATGGGTGGAATCCTGTCAATGAGGAGATGTAGTAAAGAAAAATTTGGTGGTGTGTTGGGGCGAAATTAATCTACAAAAGAGTCTACAAATTCATGGCCACAAGTTGTTCGCGTAAATGTCTAAATGAAGAATTATATAAGCTATGAGCTTGAATTTGATTTTGAATGGTTCATATTATGTAGGAAATCATTCCTAAGGCTTTCGAGGTCTCGGAAACAGTATATAACTCCATCGACAAGGTATGTAGGGCTTTCGCTATACTTTTCGGCATGACTAGAATTCGAATAAACGTTTATCGAATTGTCTCGTTGGATTCGAGTTATTTCACCTTCAACTTATAAAGATGCTTAGACCTGATCTTTTCTCATAGATTGCTTACTCTAGAGGATATCTATGAATTCTCGGATTTCCTTGTTCCTTGCTTAAAAAGAACTAGAGCCTTTTTACTCGTTCTCCTTTCGACGTTCATATAAATCATAAATAAGTAACATTTACTTCAAAGGTACTCATAATATATAACTCTCATGTTCTTAGTACTTGTTGGCTCGTAGTTGAAAATTAAATATTTTTAGCCACAACCATGATAGTCGGGGAATAATGATGATAGGCCACTTTGACTCTTCTTAGAATACGTCTTTTAAGGTTGGTTTCGCATTGCACCTATATAATTCATGATTTAGTATATGTATGTATTTACATTCATTACCGAGCCGCACTATAGACGGCCGGGTGTGACACATATTGTGTAACCACTGATCAGTTGGGATTACCGAGCTTCACGTGGCCAGGTACGATTATACCGAGCCTTTATTATGGCCGGGTATGTTATGGATATTATAGCCCCACAGAGGGATTTATTATTATATAATGTGATATATTATAAGTAGGGATAGTGAACGACAGTGTCACGAGCATACATTTATATCCATGTTGAATTTTAGTTTCCTACCGAGGCTAGTTTCGGAATTCAAATTGTCTCTATGTCTCTTCTCTTGTTAATTACATTTTTCATGTTACACTTGTCGCCCTACATATTCAGTACATATTTCGTACTGACGCATTTTTATGCGCTGTGTTCATGCCCACAGGTTCGAATAGACAGAGTGGCGTGCCTCCTCAGTAGGACCCCCAGGATCAGCGTTGGGTTTCGCACTCCACTTCTTCGGAGTTGCTGACTTTGAGTCCATAGGTACTATTACAGATGTATATGTGTGGTTTTGGGCATGTCGGGGGCTTTGTCCCGCCCTGTTGAGATTGTCTTACACTCTTAGAGGCTTGCAGACTAGCGGTCATTGTATATATATATTTTTCGTATCGCCCTATCGGCCTTCTGGATAGCTGTTATACTGTTGTTGCAGCCTTGTTGGCCTAGTTTATATATATATATATATGTCGTGTTGGGCTCTTCTGCCTGCAGGTTATTATATTTCAGATCATATCTCATGGTTGGTTCGCTCGGGCCTTCGGGCATCGGGTGCCAGCCACACCTCCCAAGGTTGGGGTGTGACAAACTTGGTATCAGAGCAGGTCAATCCTAGGGAGTCTACAAGCCGTGTCTAGTAGAGTCTTGTTTATGGTGTGTTGTGCACCACACTTATAAACATGAGGCTATTGGGCATTTAAGATTATTACTTTCTTCTTGATCTAGATCGTACAATAGAGCCTAATCATAAGTGTTCATTCCTAATTCTCTTTTTGTTTACCTTCTCAATGATGGATAACACTAGGAGACGACAAGTGGCTATGAAATTTATTCAGAGGTTGGATGAGGAGACGGGAAGAGCACAAGTCAAGTGCCACCTGCTAATGTAGATCAACATGAGCCACAAAATGAGGCTATTTCTTAGGCTTCCGGGGCAGTATTCCCTCCACCCCCGGAAGGGCGTAGAGGAGCTAACATACCTCCAGTCCCTCTCCCAGTTGTTCCTGATCAGGACCTAGACATGTGGAGTGTTGTACAATTGCTGACTCGAATAGTGGCCTCCCAGGCCCAACACCAGACCCTCGGTATTGCTGATAGGTCCGTGAGTGCGAGAGTTCGGGACTTTATCAACTTGGATCCTCCAGTATTTACAGGGGTTGATCCTAATGCTGACCCACAGGATTTTCTGGATCTTATGCAACGGACCTTACAAATTATACATGCCACGGATGTTGAGTCAGTGGAGTTTACTTCTTATAGACTACGTGATGTTGCTGTGACATGGTATGAGACTTGGAAGCAGACTCGGGGGCCTAATGTGCCACCAGTGACATGGAAGGAGTTCTCTGAGGCATTTTTACAGCAATATTTGCCAATCGAGCTTCGAAGAGCCCGACGAGATAGGTTCTTACACTTAGAACAGGGTAATATGAGCGTTCAGGAATATAGCATGCAGTTCAACTCTTTGGCTAGGTATGCTCCTACGATTGTTGCTAATATGAGTGATCGAGTACACCAGTTTGTTAGTGGTTTTGGGGCACACTTGATAAATGAGTGCACTACAGCTTCTCTAAACCAAGGAATGGATATTGCCCGTATTCAAGCATATGCACAGGGTCTAGAGGATCGCAAGAGGCAACAACGAGCCAATCGAGAGCATGATAGAGGGCAGCAGAAGAGGGCGCGGTTCGCAGGTAACACAGGAGAGTTTCAAGGTGGATTTAGGCCACAGTTTCCCGGCGTCAATCTTATCCGGCAGCCAGTGCACCACCACAGTTTCAGGGACAACGACAGGATCAGACCACTTATTCTGGTCCAAGTCAGAGTTCATGGACCCCAGGTCCACAGTTTAGAGGCGAGTTCAGTCAGATGAGGCCTCAGTTTCCTAGATGTGATCGATGTGGCCGAAATCATTTTGGACCATGTCTCCAGGGTTCTGATGCATGTTATACATGTGGACAACCAGGTCATATTATGAGACATTGTCCGATGACAGGTGGAGGGGGTATGGCTCAGTCGACGACATCTGCAAGGGCTTCTTCTTCTTCTTCTTCGGTACGTCCTCCTAGGCAGAGTATGCAGACATCAGTTGGAAGGGGTAGGGGAAGATTTGGAGCTTCTGGTTCAGGAGGTCAGCAGAATTGCATATATGCTTTATCGAGTCGTCAGGATTTAGAGTCATCTCCGGACATGGTTACAGGTATACTATCCGTCTTTTCTATCGATATGTATGCCTTGATAGATCCTGGTTCTACATTGTCGTATATCTCCCCCTTCATTGCTAGTAAATGGGATAGAGAGCCTGAATTGTTGCATAAGGACTTTGAGGTGTCTACGCCAATGGGTGAGTCTGTTGTAGTTAGACGGGTATATCGAAGTTGTGACGTGAAGATTCATGACCGCCATACGTTAGCTGATTTGCATGAGCTAGAAATGGTTGATTTTGATATCATTATGGGTATGGATTGGTTGGCTTCTTGTTATGCCAATGTAGATTGTTGGACAAAGATTGTTCGTTTTAATTTTCCAGGTGAGCCTATTATTGAATGGAAAGGTGATGCTGCAGCGCCTAAGGGAAAGTTTATTTCTTACCTTAAAGCTCGAAGGATGATTATGAAAGGGTACATCTATCATTTGGTACGAGTGCATGATATGGAGGTGAAATCTCCAACTCTTCAATCGGTTCCAGTCGTGAATGAATTTCCTGATGAACTTCCTGGTCTTCCTCCAGAAAGAGAAATTGACTTTGCTATTGATATGCTTCCCGATACTCAACCAATATCTATTCCTGCATACAGAATGGCTCCTGCTGAGTTAAAAGAATTGAAAGCCCAGTTGAAGGATCTTCTGAATAAGGGCTTTATCAGGCCCAACACATCTCCCTGGGGTGCACCAGTGTTGTTTGTTCGTAAGAAGGATGGTTCGTTAAGAATATGTATTGACTATCGCCAGCTCAACAAAGTGACTATCAAGAACAAGTACCCTTTACCCAGAATTGATGATTTGTTTGATCAGTTGCAAGGTGCCAAATATTTCTCAAAGATTGACCTTCGATCCGGCTATCACCAATTGCGAGTTAAGGAGAGATATATTCCGAAAACGGCTTTCCGGACTAGATATGGCCATTATGAATTTCTTGTGATGTCTTTCGGTCTTACTAATGCGCCAACAACTTTTATGGATTTAATGAATCGGGTTTTCAAGCCATTTCTAGATATATTTGTAATTGTTTTCATTGATGATATTCTGGTATATTCTCGATCAGAAGCAGAACATGAGGATCATTTGCGTGTGGTGTTGCAGACTTTGAAAAATCAAAAATTATCTGCTAAATTCTCCAAATGTGAATTTTGGTTAAATTCAGTGGCTTTCCTTGGGCATATCATTTCCGATGAAGGTATTAAGGTAGATGGTCAGAAAATTGAAGCAGTACAAAACTGGCCTAGACCTACAACTCCTACGGAAGTTCGTAGTTTCTTGGGCTTAGCTGGTTATTATCGGAGATTTGTTGAGAACTTCTCTTCTATTGCTGCTCCCATGACAAAATTGACACACAAAGCCGTTAAGTTCCAATGGTCTGATGCATGTGAAAGGAGCTTTCATGAGTTGAAGAAACGCTTAACATCAGCACCTGTTCTAGCACTTCCTGAAGGATTTGAAGGTTATGTGGTATATTGTGATGCATCCAGGGTTGGATTGGGATGTGTTCTAATGCAGCATGGAAAAGTTATTGCATATGTTTCGAGGCAGTTTTGGAAGCACGAATACAATTATCCAACTCACGATATTGAGTTAGCAGCCGTTATATTTGCCTTGAAAATATGGCGTCATTATCTTTATGGTGTTCATGTGGATATCTATACAGATAACAAAAGTTTACAATATATATTTAAGCAGAAAGACTTGAATTTGAGACAAAAGAGATGGCTTGAATTGCTGAAGGACTATGATGTGGATATTTTGTACCATCCGGGCAAAGCGAATGTGGTAGCTGATGCATTGAGTCGCAAATCCATGGGCAGCTTGAAGCATGTAGAAGCTGGGAAATTTGAAATGACTAAGGAGATATATTGATTGGCTAACCTGAGTGTGCGGCTACATGATACAGGTGACCAGGGTGTAGTAGTCCAAAATATTGCGGGGTCATCACTGGTAGCTGAGGTAGAAATGCGTCAATTTGAGGATCCGGAGTTAGTCAAAATTAAAGAGAGCATCCTTTTTCAGAAGAAGCAGTTGTTCGAGCAATCTGATGATGGAATTTAAAATATAAAGGCCGATGGTGTGTACCTAATGTTGGGGAGCTTCGTAAGCAAATTATGACAGAGATGCACCAGTCTCGGTACTCAGTTCATCCTGGTTCAACCAAAATGTATCATGATCTTCGTCAGCTATACTGGTGGAACGACATGAAGAAAGATATAGCCACATTTGTGGCTCAGTGTCCCAACTGCCAGCAGGTTAAAGCTGAACACCAGAAACCTGGAGGGCTACTTCAAAATATTGAGATTCCAGCTTGGAAATGGGAATCGATTAATATGTATTTCATTATAGGATTGCCCAATTCTCGCCGTAAGTTCAATTCTATTTGGGTCATTGTGGATAAGCTGACGAAATCAGCTCACTTTCTCCCAGTTAGGACCACCTATTCAGCTGAAGACTATACGGGCCTGTATATCAAGGAAATAGTTCGGCTAAATGGAGTTCCGTTTTCTATTATATCTGACAGAGGTGCCCAATTTACAGCTAATTTCTGGAGGTCTTTTCAAGAAGGTTTGGGTACTCTTGTTAACCTTAGTACAACATTTCATCCGCAGACCGATGGACAAGCCGAACGCACTATTCAGACACTCGAGGATATATTGCGAGCTTGTGTCTTAGACTTCAAGGGAAGTTGGGAAGATCATTTACCTCTTATTGAGTTTGCCTACAATAACAGTTATCACACCGGTATTCAGATGGCACCTTATGAGGCACTATATGGGAGGAAATGCAGATCTCCTATTGGCTGGTTTGATGTTGGCAAGAAAAAGTTGCTAGGACCCAAATTGGTACAACAAGCTATAGAAAAGGTAAAGTTGATCCAGGAAAGGTTGCGTATAGCTCTAAGTCGACAGAAATCATATTCAGATAACCGACGTCGAGACTTGGAATTTGCTATGGGAGACTGGGTATTCTTGAAAGTGTCGCCTATGAAGGGTGTAATGAGATTTGGTAAGAAAGGAAAACTCAGCCCTAGATATGTTGGGCCATATCAGATTGTTCAGAGAATTGGGCGAGTAGCCTACAAACTTGACCTGCCACCAGAATTAGAAGCAATCCATCTGGTATTTCACATTTCCATGCTTCGGAAATTCTTAGGTGATCCTTCTTGCATCACCCCTATCGAGGATATTGAAGTTTCCAAGAACTTGTCATATGAAGAAACACCTGTTGCCATTATTGACCGTCAAATCCGTAAGCTACGGACTAAAGAGGAAGCCTTAGTAAAAGTACTTTGGAGGAGCAATAATGTAGAGGAAATGACATGGGAGGCCGAGGAGGACATGAAGTCCAGATACCCTCATTTATTTAAGTCTTCAGGTGATATGCTTGAGACAAATATGGCAGGTGTTGCACATATATCAACCAGTGACAGTTGAGGTAATTAAGTTATGGCTAACCTTCTTATTATCATTATTGTATAAGTAAATGGTCGTGTGAGGCCAAGTTGATGTTATTATTATGATGTGTAGCCCTGTGTGGCCTTAGATATGTATGTTTGGGCTGATGACAAATTTTGGATATTCCTATTTATAGGGAAAACTCTGGCGAATTTTTTTTTTTAAAAAAAATTCAGAAGTTAGGTTAACCGTTAACATTCGAGGACGAATGTTCTTAAGGAGGGAAGAATGTTACACCTTGTGTATTCGGCGTTATCATACTATAAATGGGCTAATTTGATAGGAAGATAATTTCTATGAGATATTTAAATGACGTGATAGTTATACGTTAAGATTGGAAGTCATTTGAGTTGTGATTAAAAATTCGACAAAGATCGCGCGCAAGTTACTGGTTTAAATTTCACTGGAATTTGGATAAAATGTTGATGAGCTTTTATCTCAATATACTGGGAGTTATGGTGTGTTCTACCTACCGAATCGAAGGTCTATGAGTCTAGTTTCCAAAGTAATAAACCGATCATTAATACATCTTCGGAGTTGAGAGATATTAACATTTTCGTACAGGGGTGCACACTATTACGGGAACAGTGTGCCTAGTCGGGTTTAGTCAGAATTTCTTTATTTAAGTCAATTTTTAAAACAGAACCCTTGTGTTTTATCCTCTCCAAAACAGAACCAAAAACCTAGGGATTTCCTCTCAAACTCCTCCCATCCATCTAGCCAAGCATAACAACAATTTAGTCATCCTCAAGATGGAGAACACCATGGTAGCTTCGGAATCGTGAATTCTTCGGTGTTTCACTTTTCATAGCAAGACTCCGCCTTGAAGAAATTTCGAATTTTGAGTAATTATGGTCACATAAGGTATGATTTAACTTCCTCTTTGATCTTTGTAAACTTCTACCATAAGAATTCCTAAGAAATAGTTGAAACCTCTATAGAAATGTTCTTGATTTTGTTAAGAAACCTCTCTTAATATGACTTGATTGTTGGGGCTATTCTATATGGTTTTATTGTGTTGTTTGGATCTGTGAAGACATGGGTGGAATCCTGTCGATGAGGAGATGTAGTAAAGTAAAATTTGGTGGTGTGTTGGGGGGAAATTAATCTACAAAAGAGTCTACAAATTCATGGCCACAAGTTGTTCGCGTAAATGTCTAAATGAAGAATTATATAAGCTATGAGTTTGAATTTAATTTTGAATTGTTCGTATTATGTAGGAAATCATTCGTAAGGCTTTCGAGGTCTCGGAAACAGTATATAACTCCATCGACAAGGTATGTAGGGCTTTCGCTATACTTTTCGGCATGACTAGAATTCGAATAAACGTTTATCGAATTGTCTCGTCGGATTCGAGTTATTTCACCTTCAACTTATAAAGATGCTTAGACCTGATCTTTTCTCATAGATTGCTTACTCTAGAGGATATCTATGAATTCTCGGATTTCCTTGTTCCTTGCTTAAAAAGAACTAGAGCCTTTTACTCGTTCTCCTTTCGACGTTCATATAAATCATGAATAAGTAACATTTACTTCAAAGGTACTCATAATACACAACTCTCATGTTCTTAGTACTTGTTGGCTCGTAGTTGAAAATTAAATATTTTTAGCCACAACCATGATAGTCGGGGAAGAATGATGATAGGCCACTTCGACTCTTCTTAGAATACGTCTTTTAAGGTTGGTTTCGCATTGCACCTATATAATTTATGATCTAGTATATGTATGTATTTACTTTCATTACCGAGCCGCATTATAGACGGCCGGGTATGACACATATTGTGTAACCACTGATCAGTTGGGATTACCGAGCTTCACGTGGCCGGGTACGATTCTACCGAGCCTTTATTATGGCCGGGTATGTTATGGATATTATAGCCCCACAGAGGGATTTATTATTATATAATGTGATATATTATAAGTAGCGATAGTGAACGACGGTGTCACGAGCATACATTTATATCCATGTTGAATTTTAGTTTCCTACCGAGGCTAGTTTTAGAATTCAAATTGTCTCTATGTCTCTTCTCTTGTTAATTACATTTTTCATGTTACACTTGTCGCCCTACATATTCAGTACATATTTCGTACTGACGCATTTTTATGCGCTGTGTTCATGCCCACAGGTTCGAATAGACAGAGCGGCGTGCCTCCTCAGTAGGACCCCCAGGATCAGCGTTGGGTTTCGCACTCCACTTCTTCGGAG
Organism: Nicotiana tabacum; assembly: GCF_000715075.1. Classification (NCBI taxonomy): domain Eukaryota; kingdom Viridiplantae; phylum Streptophyta; class Magnoliopsida; order Solanales; family Solanaceae; genus Nicotiana; species Nicotiana tabacum. The sequence continues at coordinate 151,566,037 of NC_134086.1, read as the reverse complement.
TTGCTGACTTTGAGTCCATAAGTACTATTACAGATGTATATGTGTGGTTTTGGGCATGTCGGGGGTTTTGTCCCGCCCTGTTGTGATTGTCTTACACTCTTAGAGGCTTGAAGACTAGCGGTCATTGTATATATATATTTTTCGTATCGCTGTATCGGCCTTCTGGATAGGTGTTATACTGTTGTTACAGCCTTGTTGGCCTAGTTTATATATATATATATATATGTCGTGTTGGGCTCTTCTGCCTGCAGGTTATTATATTTCAGATCATATCTCATGGTTGGTTCGCTCGGGCCTTCGGGCATCGGGTGCCAGCCACACCTCCCAAGGTTGGGGTGTGACAAACTTGGTATCAGAGCAGGTCAGTCCTAGGGAGTCTACAAGCCGTGTCTAGTAGAGTCTTGTTTATGGTGTGTTGTGCACCACACTTATAAACATGAGGCTATTGGGCATTTAGGATTATTACTTTCTTCTTGATCTAGATCGTGCAATAGAGCCTAATCATAAGTGTTCATTCCTAATTCTCTTTTTGTTTACCTTCTCAGTGATGCCTATGTGCACCGATCTCCAGTATATTATGCTGGACCGGTCCCTGTTGCAGTAAAATAGTGGCTATTTTTCAATGAACTTGCAAACGCTAGCTATTTTTGAATGACCAGTCCAAAAACTGGCTAGCCCGCGCTATTTTAACTAATATGATTCTTTATCCATATTCGACCCGTTTTTAAATGGTTCATTATTCAATCCATTTTTTGATGAATAATATGGGAGGATAACTGTTTTCTTTTAACCATTTTGGTTACCTCTAATAGCACCCAGTGTGATCAGCATCAATGAATCGTATCAGACAATGAAAATAGAGCACAACGTTTGCTTCTCCACTACTTGAAGGAGGATCAACCTAGGTCAAATAGTCAGGATATTTACATGGATCTGGGAGAGATCTTGTAGATAGCAAAGGATTGAAAATCTCCATTTTAAATTCTTACTGTGGAAGGCTATATGCAGATCTAACTGAAATTGTGCTGAGCTCATAGACTTGATGCATTGAAGAGATCACCTAAAAATACACTGGGTGGTTTCAATCTAAAGCTGTCTCTGTTGATGAAGTAAAAAAAAAAACATTTCATTCTTTATCTTTTTGGTAGTTTTGCTTTGTGTGATCGGAGCCAACTAAAAAAATGGAAATGATACATATTATATAAACTAGTTTGCACAGCAGAGAGCAATCCATTTTTCATCCTTTTATTTAATTTAGTAACTATAGAAAGAGTAGACTATAGGTGAGCGCCAATTTGTTTGAGACAGACCTCTGTGAACAATTTTATTCTTGTTTCACGTTGCATGTTTCAATTATTGTTTTCATTTGGTTTTCTTTTGATGCCTTCCTGAACTTCAGATTGACCCCGACTTCCTATCCCCTTTTTGGTTGGTCTAGTGGTAAGCACCATCCACTTCCAACCAAGAGGTTGTGAGTTCGAGTCACTCCAAGAGCAAGGTGGGTAGTTTTTGGAAGGAGGGATGCCAAGGGTCTATGCCACGACCCAAAAATCTACTAGTCGCGATGACACCTATCCCAACCTGCTAGGTAAGCAAACTATCCTATCCAATTCCAACAATATTCCATAAGACAATTTAAATAAGAGATCTAAATCTTATTCATTTCTCGAGGACTGATAGTACAAATCATGAGCTTCTAATAATAGAATTTACAAAGACGATATTAATTAATACATCTTCTATATGAAAAGTACATAAAGAGAGTTTTAAAATCTAAGGCTACCATGAACAAGATGCAGCTACAACAGGGACGCAAGCACATCTTCCAATCTAACGCGCATCGAACACAGCAACATCAACATCTGGGATCTGCACACAATGTGCAAGAAATATAGTATGAGTACAACTGACTCCATGTTACTCAAAAAGTAACACAGCTGGAACATAGGTCGAGTACAACAGCAATAACCAAATAGCAGTTCATAACAATGTAAAGTAAATAAATAAAGAAATAGTTCAGAGATAAAGTGATCAGCCTTTTCATAGCTTTCCGAAAACAATTCCGCTTTTCAAGTAAACTAATGAAAGCCTAAATCCTTTCCCAAAATCGTCAAGAATAAGAGTAAGTTTGAAAACTGTAACTTTTCCCAAAAATTCTTTCAACAGTAAATATGATGTTTCATTTTCTTTCCAGATAGCATGTGTGAATTACCTCTCTATGCCCACATATCAATGTGTGTAAAAAGTCATGAATGACGTGATACTGTACAACATGAGAAAAATACATCTCTATGCCTATATGTCATGTGCATGTCAAATACGATGCAACTTAGTAATAAAACCATATGCATACTCTCAAAGTATCAATTCACGCAATCCTCACACTCACTCAGTCCTCATAGTCACTCAGCCATCACAGTCACTCAGCCCTCACAGTCACTCAGTCCTCCCAATCACTCGTCACTTGGCACTCGCACTCAGTCGGTACCTGCGCTCACTGGGGGTGTGTACAAACTCCGGAGGGGCTCCTTCAGTCCAAGTGCTATAATCTGCACAGACAACTCACATGCTGCACAGACAACTCACGTGCTATAGTATCAAATTAGAATCCGCACGGACAACTCACGTGTCATAGTATCAATATCCTCACAATCAAGCCCTCAGCCTCACTCAGTCATCAATCTCTTGAGTCTCTAGGGCTCTCAATGTCACAAAAATAGCCCGACAACAATGATATGATGTATCAATAAATAACAACTGAGACTGAGATATGATATGAATGCATGAATATGACTGAGTACAAAATATCAATATCAGTGAGGTGACATCAAAAAACGACCACTATGGGTCCTAACAATATCACTATAAAGCTTAAACGTGATATCTAGCATGATTGATAGCTCAATTAATTAATCACATAGTGAAAACACAAATATCAACAAACTAGGGCCACTAAACGGTGCCAGGAAAAACAACAAAGTCACAATTCACAGGGTGTATGCCTATACGCCCATCACCTAGCATGGGTGTCACCTCAATACCAAACACACAACATATAACATAATTTGGGGTTTCATACCCTTGGCCAATGAAGGTTCAACAGTCTCAGACACAGATGAAGACTTCTTAGATGAAGTCTTGGTCTTTTTGGGCTTGGGGGTCTGAACCTCCATGGTGCACGTTAGTTAAACCTATGCCTCCGATGGATCCATGGCCAAAGGACGAGGAAGAGGATGGGGCCGACCAAAAAAACTGACCATTCCTGCCTTTGGAAGCTCGGTGGGAACTAGGCTACAGAAGGAGATAGCTATACAAGACCAATTGTTGTCAACCCCCTTCCCCCCAACCAATGACCCAATTGAATAGGGAGTCTGGAGTCTCTTTTAGCAACTCAGGGGTTTCTAAAGTGTTGAACCTCAACGAAGAACAATCAGGAGGTCAAACACCAGAAGCTCCAATTGTTTGATGTTTTTGAGTTGTTTTTGGTTAGTTTCGAGACGTTTGGAGGTCGGAACGCGCGAAATGGCATTTTTGGAGCATCACTTGGCTTGCTCGGTGTTGGAATCAGCTTGTTCAAGTTAAGCTTGGCTTAGAGAGAGAGAGAATCTTTCTTGTTTTTCTGATTACTTGAATTTTTGTTGCTTTTTATCCGGACTACAGTATTAGTGTAATAAAATAATTTGTAAAATAGAGAAATTGTTATTAGTTGTTAAAAATATATTAATTAGTTACTTTTTACCGTGGTATATGTAATTTCGTTATTGTTTTGTGATTAAATTGATTTATTGTTTTATCCGATTTAAATTATTAATTTGCTAAAAGACTAGTAAACAAGATAAATTCTTACTTTAGTACCATGTAGTGGTATCTTGTGGCCTAATGTAGTGTTCGTATTTGTAATGTAATGACCTTTTAGGAGTACTCGAGCTTTTAGCTTAGTAAAATGTAGTGCCTTTTAGAGTAGTATCCTTGTAGTTATAGAAATGAATCATTTAAGTATCTCTTATTCCCAAAAATACTTCAAAAAGCTGATATTCAAACACAAATTATCTCCAGTTATAGTCAACAAATGTAAGAACATAAGAATTCAGGATACATTGGTGCTATTGGGACTCAAATATTGTGTCCGGAACACAAATATAATTATTTAATAATTAAATCTTGTATAGTTATAAAAATTAATTATTTAATTTTAGTATAGTAAAAAATAAGTCAATAACAAACAAACATATACAACAATAAGCTAACATATTAAATAATAAAACTGACATATACAATAATAAACTAACATATTAAATAATAAAATTAAGATATATTATAGTAAACTAACATATTAAATAATAAAACTAACATATACAATAATAAACTAATATATAAAATAACAGACCCGTTGAGTGAAAAATCGGAAAAAATTTCTCATCATGAACATAAGAATTCAGGATACATTGGTGCTACTGGGCCTCAAATATTGTGTCCAGGACTAAAATGTAAATATTTACTAATTAAATCATGTGTAGTAAAAAATAGGTGAATAACTAACGAACATATAAAATAATAATACTAACATATAAAATAATAAAACCAACATATTAAAGTAATGTATAAAAAATAAAAGTATAATATTGAAAATGTATCAACCTAATTAACAATATAGTAAAAATATCAAATAAAATTTAATATTCAAGGTATTGCAATATATTTAAGCAGTGGAAAAGAAAAATAATGTAATTAATTTTGTTCAATTTACAGTAGTCGTCATGGAGGTTCCACCTTTGCATTCAGGACCTGTCTCCCTAGAGCTATTATATCTACAGGCCGAGCATAGGTCTTCCTACATATGAGAGGGTGAGTTATTGGCCCAGACTTTATGTTTTAGGAGAATAGACGATGTCCGAGACTTTCTTAAGGAATGCCAGCTCCATCCCTATGTAGTCAGACTCCTGTAGAATATGGGCTTTTATAGGATCATTGAGATCGGCCGGTTGCAGCTGGATTGGTCGTTGCTCACGACTTTGATAGAGCGATGGCGATCGGAGACGCACGCATTCCGTTTTCCCATTGGCGAGGCCACTATCACTCTGCAGAACGTGGAGGTCCTTTATTGGCTCCCAATTGATGGACTTGATGTGGCTCACCGGTTTTCGGCCAGAGGATGAGGGTGTATTGGTTGGGGCTAGTCATATTTTGTTGATGCCCATCCGACTGTATTTGGAGGCCATGCATGATGACATTACTCATGATACACCGGAACTTCATATTAGGTGGTACACGAGGTCGTTGCTGCTGCTTATGTTTGGAGGCGTATTGTTCTCAAACACTTCAAAAAACTTAGTCAGCTTGATATTTCTTCATCATCTTAAGCTACTAGATGATTTACCTTAGTACAGCTAGGGTGTTGCTGTTCTTGGTTACTTGTACTGGCAGATTTGTCGGACATGCATGGGCACAAGCGAGACATTGCAGGATTTATGCCGCTGCTGCAGGCGAAAACATAGTCAAATACTCTCTTAGTTATAACATACATCATAAAAATATACCTTAAATTTTACGTCCAAATTGTATATCAGGTTTGGGCCTGGGAGCGGTACCTGCAGTTTCAGCCACCTCTACCACCTATAGCTCAGAATGCACCACCTCCACCGTTTCTCCCTTTGGCTAGAATGTGGGTCGAGAGGAGGGGATATGGACGCGAGTACGAGGCTCGACATAATCTCCCGTATTGCAGAGATTTGTTAGATTTATTGGAGGACGCGCAACTAATTCTATACTTAAGTTTACTTGGCCTGGATTTATATGTGTTGCATATACTCATGGTTCCTGTTTTTATGTGATAGTTCATTTGGACGCCCTACAGGCTACAGCGACGCGCTAATAGCTAGTTTACCTGATTATTGCTCGATTGGGCGACTTATGTGGAGCTCTACAGTCCCGTTAGTATGTCTCGATATTGTCGAGCATCATGCCACTGATCGAGTCCTTCCCTAGTTTGATCGACCGCAATATGTACCTCCACTGCCCACTTGGGTTAGGACTCATTACTAGCGGGATGATCGTTCAAAGTTTGGCCAGGCATATGAGCCATGGCTAGAGGCGCAGATCGAGAGTTAGGACCAGCGGCATGACCTGATTCCACCACCCCCTCCAGCCCATCTTATAGATGATTAACATGTGTATATCGGCTGGTGCCGTAGCATTACCTGACTTATCATCGGGAATCCCGTTCATCGCACCGGAGATCGGTTGGTTCCATTACCGTTCCATCGCACCGGAGATCGGAGATCAGTGTGTATATCGGATGGTATGTTATTTGGTAACATTACTGTTTAATGAATACTTAGTTATAACATTAACATTACCAATTTGCAATTAATATTTTACATGTTGTGCAGGTTATTGGACTACATATGTTCCACCAGTTGGGACTGCAGATGCAGCAGAATGCCGGTGAGGGAGCGACCGCTTTGCACGACTATGGCCGGCAGGTTATAGATTTGGCTTCCTAGACATTGCAGCGAGCCCGTGATACTGAGCGCTTAGCACATGAGGCTGATTATATAGCGCCAGAGCAGTACCTTCGTGGGCCAGCAGTGCAGCCTGAGCGTGGTCGACATGGAAGGGATGTGCCACGAGGGGGGTATGCCACTAGGTAGGGCTATCCCACGAGGCCGTGGTGGTCGGTGAGGAGGTAGTCCCCAACAAGGGGGCGTTGAGGCACCTGTTGAGGATGTTGGAGTGGGTCAGTCCGGTGACCACCCTAATCCTAGAGATATCCCGTCATTTAGCCTGGGGCTTACTCTAGGGACTTCGCGGGTGACCCCATAAGCTCTATTGTTGATTGCGGGCATGACCTTTACCTCACAGGACTGGGATGCATATTTTCCCGACCTTCCAGAGGCATCGACGGTTGCTGATGCTCGTCCGATACGAGTGTAGATAGTGGGCACCGACTTAGTTATGGCTCACCACCGAGGGATGCTGAGGATCTTCCATAGGATTTGGTTAGTTTGTATTACTATTACTTAATTTTTGTGTTTGTCTCATTGATTAGTGATAATTATCTAATGCATATTTTTTTTGAAGCCATTATCCTCGCCCGTCGTAGAGGCCACTAGGTGCGACACTCACATACTTGAGACGGATAAGTATATTCAAGAGCCCGCTGCGACCGTGGTAAGACATTTTAATTATTTTTATACAATCAACCCTTACATTACTATTAGATATAAAATATGTCATTATTCTGTAGGTTACTGTTGCACCGACGGCCCCCTTCTACCGAGCCTGCCAGCCTTATTGTTGATCATGTTGTAGCTCATCCTTTGATAAAGAGGCGTCGTAATGAGGATGATCCTGATAGTGTTTCCTAGCGGGATGGGATGTGCCTGAGGCCAGCGGCTGCTTTAAAGCATAAAGGATATGGGACACATTGTTTTTTTGATTTTATGTACATGTGACAATCAGTAAATAATGAAAACTATTTTTATTGTTTATATTATATGTGCATTATATTCTTATTTCTCTGGTTCTTCGTTGTTTTAATACTACAACACAAACACAAACATAGCAACTTAACATAATTTAAGTTCAGTACAACAAACAAAAATACAAGACACGAAAAACATAAAGATAAAATACTACACTCAACACATACATGTCATTGGTTAGTCACTACCGCCTAGTATTCTCTTCTCCAACCACTTAATTTTCTCTTCCAGGTTATTTTTTTCTTCTTCCACCTCTTTCAATTTCTTTTGTAATCTGCAATTTCTTGTTTCATTTCAGACTCACGGCGTCGGTATTCACAGTTCATATTCTAAATATACTGCAAAGATTTTTTGTAGCATTCCTGCTTAATGGGTTCATCATACCATTCCTCAAAATCGCAATAATTTCTGTCATTGCCTCCAAACCTGTTTACACACATCCAGTATATGCGCCCAACATGAACATCGGACCAACATGAGTTCATCATACAATGTTTTCCACAATAGCACATTGGTTGGTCATTGCGTCCAGACATATGTTAATGAAAAAAAATCCTGCTTTTATGGAAAGTGTTGCTATTTGTTTTTGTTAAGTGCAGATAATAACTAAAATGCACTAGTTATTTGTAAACAAGGCAACACACATAATGTGGTATGTAACCGCGCTATGCTTCGCATGCTAATGATTCTTTACAGTACAATACAACTTTTCCAGGCGAGCAGCTTTTGCAGAACGACAACTTTATCAGGTTGGCAAGACAATACACATAACGTGGTATATAACCGCGCTATGCTTCACATGCTAATGATTCTTTATTACAATACAGCTTTTCGAGAAAACAACTTTTCCAGACTGGCAACTTTATCAGGTCGATAAGACAATACACATAATGTGATATGTAACCGCGCTATGCTTCGCGTGATAATGATTCTTTCGGGTATAAGAAAGCTTCTTAAACTGAACCAAGTCATATGTATTTCAAAGACCTTTTGAATAAACATTACAACATCCATTAAAAAAAGGCCACTGACATTTAACAAGTGGTTCAAAAAGAGGCAAATGGGTGAAGAAAGTTCAACAGATCCCCATAGATCACGTCTTAGCACTATCAATCCCTACCTTGAAAAAAATATGCTAGGTTGCTACACTGACTTGAGTGATGACAAGTGGTATGGTGTTCTCCGTACCTTGGAAAATCAACATATCAATATACACACTGATCTCAAAGTTGCATGACACATTATTGAGGGCGAAGCGCATTCTACAAAGCCTGAAGGTATGCAAATTTGGGGGAAAAAACTACAATGGGTTCCCCTTTACTCAAAACAGTGTGATTATGAAGTACTGTATCACTGGCATGGGCTTGTTGTTCCACAAGCACTGTCTGCAGCCTTCCAAACAAACACACACAAATATGAACCATAAGTGATTAGGCATCTGATGAAGGAGATTCTAGAGATAGAAAAGGCACTTGTTGTTCATCATGCAATGGATGATCTTAACTTCTTGAGAGGAATAGAGGATCAGTAATGGGATTTATTAGAAAATGATAAATTGCATAGAGACAATGATTATCCTGTTTTCCCAACAGTTGTCTAGTGGGAGGGACTACCTAAGTTTCTACCACAAACGTTGGACGTAGGTGTCCCATATTGTTGTAGAAATAAGGCAAGTGATCTTCTTGATGATAGCGATGAAATACGAGAAATGTGTGTCAACTGGGGCCTAGATTACGATGCCCTCGGTCCCGAAGGGTACATACACGATGCTGACGAAGAAGTTGAAGACAATGACAATGAAATAGTGCCAGACAACGACGATAATGGTGAATGATAATTTTTTTGGTTGTTTAAATGGGTTTATGTTAGATTGTTGTACTGGAGTATTAACGTTAAATATCAATAAGATTTAACAACAATGGAAATATAATTTTATTTCATACATTCTTCAAGATAAACAAGTACAGACACTTATTACAACCACATTACAAACAAGATAAACAAAATATTATGTGTATCCTTGATAGTTGGGCACGTTAGATGAACTTCCACCAGGAGCTGGATTATCACCGCCACCCAAACCAGCTGAAGGACATTTATGACGTTCGTGTCCTTTTTGCGAGCATATGCCATATTTACGTGCATAAACAATATCACCAACATCCATTTGGTTCCGTATACATGTTTTTTTGCACTAGTCCTTATTACACACCATTTTAAATGGTTCCGGCGGCCAATAATGCTCAGCACCCACTGGCTACAACTGCCCACTATATGTGTTTAAGTATGCAACAATACTATATTGCTTATCAACATAGTTAGTTGGCCCTAAACTCGAATGTTGAAAACACTTGATGGCATGTGGTAGATGGACCATTTCCCACAAGAAAACAACCTGCTGGCTTCATTTATGGTGTGTATATTATTCCCCCGATTTTGATGGATAGTTGTGTGAACTTCAAAAATATTTCGCACGTTGCAATACTATAAAAATGAATGCCAATGTACTCGACTCCTGTATTTCTCTAATGTTTTCATTTGTATTGTCATAAATTCAACACCCCTCTCCATCAATTCCGATGCACCTCTATGCCTTTCAACAAACATCTTCGCTGTAACGACTCGACCGGTCATTTTGAGCTCTAGCGCGTCGTCGAGTAGTTTGAGACCATGAGCAGCCTTGCTTCAAGTATTGTGACTTATACGCGTAGTTGGAACTGAATTTCAAGGTGTTCGGGAATGATTTGGAAAGAGAATTATCATTTCGAAAGCTTTAAGTTAAAAGAATCGATTAAGATTAGATTTTTGAGTAAACAGCCTCGGAATCAGGATTCAAAGATTCCAGCAGGTTCGTATGATCATTTTGGACTTGGGCGTATGTCTGGATCGAGTTTTGGAAGACCCGAATTCGTTTCAGCACCTATTGTGGAGGTAGCATTTTTGGAAGAGTTCCATGAGTTTGGGTTAAAGTGCATTTCAGTGTTATCAATGACCGTTTTGCATTTTGAGTCTGGGAATAGCTCCGTATGGTGATTTTGGTATTGGGTGGGGGGTGGGGGGCGATCGGAAGCGAATTCGGAGGTCCGTGGGTCATTTTGGAGTCCTTTGTCTAAAGATAGAAATTTGAAGGTTTTGGTGAGTTTGACCGGTGGTGGATTTTTGATATCGGGGTCGAATTCCGATTCTGAAAGTTGGAGTAGGTCCGTAGAGTCAAATATGGATTGTGTACAAAAGTTGAGGTCAATCAGACGTGATTTAATAGGTTTCGGTATCGAATATAGAAGTTTGAAATTCTAAAGTTCATTAAGCTTGAATTAGAGTACAATTCATGGTTTTAGCATTATTTGATGTGATTTGAGGCCTCGAGCAGGTCCGCGTTATGTTATGGGACTGGTTGGTATAATTAGATGGGGTCCCGGGGGCTTCGGGTGGATCCTGGGCGGTTAATGGATTGAATTGGAGTTGGGAGGAAGAGTTAAAGCCTGCTGTCATCTGGTGTTGTCGCGCCCACTTTTTTCCTTTTCGACGGGGAAGTCCGGGTTTCGACATTCATGGGGGTAATAACTCATTTCCTTTTTTGGGAATTGGGTGTTTGAAGAGTCGCTACCTAACGGATTACGGTGCGTTAGGGCACCTAGAGTGATTAACTCTTGGGTTGGTCTGCATTATCAAAGATTATGGTAAGGGCTTGAAATAACCTCGAGGGGAAGATATTAGGCACTCCTCTTGGTCCACAACTATGGGTCCCAGCCGAACTTATATTCACAAATTAGTCCATTACAAGTAGACATTTGAATAGGTTGCAAGTAAAGCACGTTGGATAACTCAAGTAATAAGCTAAAGATTTGGACAAGTTGTAAAGCAAAGGCTTAAATAAAAAGGGAATTTTGGTAAAAGAGGGGTCCTAGGTTGGTTAGCCTATAAGATCACCACATACAATGTCCGATAAACACTCCTCGATAAGGGGCTACACGTGACATTAGCACGTAGTCATCATATCCCATATCTAGCCTTTCCATTCCCTTAATGGTCATGCAAAGTAAGTGTTTGGTCAACGATTTCTATTGTGTGCTGCTACCCGTCCCTTTTAAATGGTCCTATAGGGAGTTAGGACCTCTACCTATAGGTGGTTCTAGACGAACCCCTAAGGTTTTAAAGGGTGAAAATTCTAAGGCGACAATCAAAACACTCAGGACTTTTAGCACATAAATGGAGCAATTAGAGGCTCAAACTTTCCTCCTCAAACAAGCACATAAACGACACGACTCAAGCACAATTAAGGGCTTTTATTAGACAGTGTCCTAAGGCAAGATATCAGGTGAATATGCAGAAACAAGCAACTTGTATTTTAGAAACTCAGGAGTAGTAACCCTGGTAGTTGCCTATTGATTTTCTAAAGCCTGTTAGGATAAGAAAACATTAAGCAATAGAAACAGTTTTCAGAAATGCAGTTTTGAAAACGCCCTAAAGGCTTGCCTATACGTGGAGTACTGATTAGCACATTTGTGTAGTGAAACAAAGCAGGTTTTGAAATGGATTTTCTGTAATATTCATAGGCATGATATCTAATGATATTGAGGCAGTTTTAAAGAACTTGTTTCAGGAAACATGGAATACTTAGTTAAACCAATCCGGGAGTCAACTAGGCATGGACTAAGTGGAATTATTCAGACTAGTCTTAGATTGACAGGCATAAGTTCGAGTATGATTTCCTATAGGCATGATATCTACGTTTGATTCTAATTTTAAAGACATGCAGGCATGGAAACATACATAACACTTGTTATAATAAAATCCAAATTAAGTCCTATAGGCATGACATCTATTAGTTAATCTGATTTCAATACATTGAAAGCATACATAAACACTCATCATAACAAAATCTGGGTTAAGTCCTATAGGCATGACATCTATTAGTAAATCTGATTTTAAGAAATTGAAGGCATGCTTATTTAGAACCTATAGGCATGGTTTCTAAACATGACCAAAATTTAAACCCTTACAAACATGATTTCTACTTGGTAAGACAATCGAATTTAAACATAAAGTCCTAGGAGCATGATTTTTACTGGAAAACAATCAGATTTAACCATAAGGCCCTAGGAGCATGGTTTCTACCCATATTACCCCTACAAACATGCATCTACCTATCCTTTTCACTAAATACCCTAATATTTGTTTACAAGTTATTACAGACTAATGAACGAATTACATAAGTAAATAAGAAAACAAGAAGCTATTATATAGGGAGCCTTCGATTATGCCCAGATGTCCAAAGCCTCCAATGGCCTCAAATGCCTCAATTCCATAGACAATGACATAGTCTAGGTGCATCAAAGTTCCCTAAAGATCTCAAGGATCCCGGCCAGTGCTTACACCTAGACTTGGTAACCAAGAATTGAACAAGTGCAGTGTGGAAGGTCCAGCCTCAGTATGCCAGAGTTTAGAGGGTTCTCAAGAGGATCCCAATGCAGTACATATACTGGTGGAGGCAGAACTTATTGACATAGGAGTAGAGTGAAAGTGATTGACATAAGTTGAGAGGTTTTAGTAAAAAAACTGTACTAAAAAGGAAGCCTGTTTGAAAGTAATGTCGTAAAACAACAGAGACTGTTTGGAAAAAGATTGAAGAAATGAACAGAAGTCCAAATGCAACACCTTAGGACAGGTTTAGACATATCCAGTAGTCACAGAACCAAATTAAAATCAGTAGTCACACACAGGGGTCAAGGGGTTTGGGATACATAGAACACTTGATTGCAAACATATAATCAAGCAAAGGTCTAGGAATTGGTATAGACATGCTCAGAAACAGCTGACCAGGCATAGTCACAAAAATAGACATGAAGAACAAATCACATAGAGGGGTGATAGGGATTTGGGGATTCATGGAGTCTATGATGGTAAGTATATAACAAGTAAGAGATAACTAGTAAGACATGCTCAGAAACACACATAAAGGGGGAATATACTGATCTCAAGGAAGGGGAAAGACATAATAACGTGCTAATAGTGTAACAAGCAACTACAAGTTTCACAGCAAAACCACAAATATAAGCAAACTAGAAACAAAATGAACTGAAACAATAAGAGAATCATATTGTTGTTGGAACTTTGAATTGAAACTAGAACATACCAGTAAAGAGGACAGTGAGCAGAATGAAAGAACAAGAGAACACAATGGTTAGACTTGGCTTGCAGCCGACTAACTTAAAGCAGTAGCAACTAGTGCAAAAGAGAGAGAGAGAGCAAAAAGTTTGAGTGTGAGAGATAGTTTTTGAACCAAGAGTTCGTGTGTCGTGCTAATGAAAGACTAGGGTATTTATAGTGTTAAAGCAGGTAGTAAAATAGGGTAGGAATCAAAGTCCATCAGTAATTAAGGAACTCAGAATCAATCAGTCAGGAAATCAAGGTAAGTACTCCCTTAAGTTAAGGGAATTAATTCAAACTCTAAGAACCAGTAGCATATAAGGCAAGAAATCAGTATATGACTAATAAGGAAAGAATCAAAGTTCAGTAAGCATAGGGTAGACAATTAGGACTAAGTTCAGAAAACTCCAATTAAGGAAATGGTTCAGTAAAAATAAAGTACCACATAAAATAAGGCAGGAGAATCAGTTAATTTAGACAAACGAGGTAGAATTTTAGGGTTTAAAAGAGGATCTTTCAAACAAACCATAAAATTAGGAAATCAAAATCAATCAAGAGGAAGTTATGATTCTATACTCCACATATAAATTGAGTAAGAACAAACAGACGTAGCAAACAGGCAAGGTCAGCAATATCAATAGAAAGAGGCAAGTCTTGAACAATCAAGATGAATATGATCACATAGAGGTGATATAAGTAGGCTAAGAACTCAGTAAAACCTATTCAAAGCATGGTAACCACAGAAACTTAACAAGAATCGAGTAGTCATGCTAACACACAGAACCAAAACAAAAAATATCTAGAAAAATTAGGGCTTTTAACATAGGCGAGTTGAAAAAGTAGTAGAAATATAGAATCAGTCAAGATATGCAAAGGATAGAAGTTTGAACATACAAATCGGTTTAAACAAAGTGTAGAAGAAGTTCCGAAAAAACCTAACTTTAGAAGAAAGTGAAAACAACTCGAAATCAATGATTTTTGCAAAAGAAGTTCAAGAACTGTGTAAAACATAAAAGGAACAGACTTGAATTGTTTAAAAATAGCACAGATCTAGGAGGTGTAAACAAAAATTAGGGTTTCAGAAGAAACCCAAATAGAAACGGAAGAACCTGTTTAGAACTTCAAGGATCGTAACAAATACGGTGTGATTTTACTCGCAATCACACCGGAGTAGCCATGAACAGCCGAAACAGCAAACCCTAAATACAATTCGGCATGGCCCAAGGCCCTTGAAGACCTCAGAGAAGATGAGCAAGGCAACGGAGGGTCCATTGGAGGCTTGGGGTTCAAGGGTGGTCACCGGAGAAGACCGGTGAAGGGAGGCGGTTGAAAGAGGTTAGGGTTAGGTTGAGAGAAGAGAGAAGATGATAGGATTTGAGGGCGGTGGAATTTTGGAAATGAGATAGGGTTAGGGGTTGTTGGGATTAAAAAAGGAAAGGATTGATATGGGCCGTTGATCTGGGCGATCAACGGCCAGGATTTGATTTATGTTGGATCGGGTAGATGGGTCCCGGGTTTGGATAAGTGTATATAGCGTCTGGGTTGGGTAATTTGGTAGGAAATTGGGTTGGGTTGGTTTCAATTTAGGCTACAATTGAAAGCCAAATCTGGCTATAATTTAAGTAACCAATTTTCCACTATTTAATTTATAATAAATAATACGTAATATTTTGGAAAATAATTTTATGTACCAAAATGATTTAAAATATATATTTATCATTTTAAAAATATAGTGACCAATTTTACACATATAAAATGTAATTATACATTAAATGGGGCTAATATTGCAATTATATGCAATTTAGCTTTAAAATACCAAATGTAATCATAAAAATGCATAAAAAATATATTAACCATATTTTGGCATAAATAGAGAAATTTAATGACTAAATAACCATAACAATAATTTGGGGAATAATTATTGGGGATTTTATGAATAAAAAGAGAGGAAATAAATCAATTTAAATCCTTAAAATTATGGAAAAAATTATAAAAACCTTGTGCATGCTTATATATGCAGGTATATGCTATTTTGAAGGTATTTATGCATATTTAAAATATATAGGAAAAAATTAGGTATCAACAGCTGCCCCTCTTTACTGGCAGGGATGAAAAGGTTTTCAGGTAAAGAAATGATGGCCAATTTAGACCAGACGGGATGTTTTGAAAGATGGAGGCCAGACTCTGATTTCTGATTGCCTACATATCCCTGGTTTTATAAGAATCAGGCCATGTGTAATTCTGGATTCACCCGCGGAGTATTCCGATGAAATTATTGCAAGAACGGACACGAGATGCGAAAGCGGCTACGGTGAGCAGTTAAGGCTCGGGACGGTTGGAGAGAACTGGAGCAAGATTGCTCCTGCTAGGATAGTGGTTGCTTACTAGTTACCTGCAGATAAAAGATGCTCCAAATGTATTTGCGAAAATTTAAACATGATGCAAATTCCCTTCGGACCGTGAGGGTTGTCTTTGGACGTTTAAATATGATGTCCTGGGCCATGCATTGTTTATTGAGGGATTCACAGTCCATGAAATGGTGTTCTCAGGCCATGAAAATGGTGCCTCTGAACCATGACGCCTTTGAATAATGATATGCAAGTTTGAGGAATCCTCAGGCCAAGGCATGATGTCTTCCGGCTATGAGGATGATGCCTTTAGACTACGACGCCTTCGGATAGATTGGTGATATTTCAGCCCATGATATGCAATAATATGACATTATCAAGACAATGCTCAGTCTTGTGAAGTGGAGGGCAGAGCTTAGCCTGATGGGAAAGCAAATAGATAGTAAAATAGAGCAATATCTATGCAAAATAGGACAACGCTTAGTCCCATGCAAATGTGGAGGCGGGGATTAACCTCATGCAGATAGGGAGGCAAGGATTAGCCTCATGCAAATAGGGAGGCAATGGTTAGCCTCATGCAAATATGGGGAGGCAAGGATTAGTCTTATAGAGTCAAGGATTAGACTAATGCAAATAGGGAGACAGGGATTAGCCTCATGCAAGTATGGAGGCAAGGATTAGCCTCATGCAGGTATGGAGTCAAGGATTAGACTCATGCAAATATAAAGTCAAGGATTAGACTCATGAAAGTAGGGAGTCAAGGATTAGACTCATGTAAGTGGGGAGGCAGGGATTAGCCTCATGCAAACATGGAGTTAGGGATTAGACTCATGCAAATATAGAGAGGCAAGGATTAGTCTCATGCAGGTAGGGAGTCAAGGATTAGACTCATGCAAGTAGAGAGTCAATGATTAGACTCATGCAAGTGGGGAGTCAAGGATTAGATTCATGCAAATATGGATTCAAGGATTAGACTCATGCAAATATGGAGTCAAGGATTAGACTCATGCAAGTGGGGAGGCATGGATTAGATTCATGCAAATATGGAGTCAAGGATTAGACTCATGCAAATATGGAGTAAAGGATTATACTCATGCAAGTAAGGAGTCAAGTATTAGACTCATGCAAGTGTGGAGTCAAGGATTAGGCTCATGCAAGTGGGGAGTCAAGGATTAGGAAAGAGCAAATAGTAGGTAAGAGTAGCGTATTTCTTAGTTGGAGATGTATTTGATGTCTGATGGCCTAATAGATAGTGAATTATATTTGTGTACACATGTTTCGTGAATGCTACCGTTACGTCAAATGTGCCTCCATTCAAAGAAAAATCGTAAGTTTTATGAGGGGAGTTTGGTTCTTACTTCGTCCGCCGGCCTTGCTCTGCTTCGTTCTGAAATCCCCTTCGAGTCCCCCTAGGTAGCACTTGACTGTTATAGAAATAGAATTTTTTAAAAATATGCAATTATTGCTAAAAATAGAGTTGTTTCGGAAACTTATTGATATATCAAGTAATTTTTGATGAACTAGTGACCGTGACACATTTCAAAGGCGTTGCAGCTATCTCTTATTGGAATTTTGAGGGTCTCAAAATTTTGCCCCAGTTTGGTAGATGATCTTTGACTGTTTGCGGATGATGGACCCTACTGAGCCTTCTTCGGAATTTTGAGAATCCTTCTCAAAATTCTGCCCCAGTTCTTAACTGATTACTGAATTCTTGGCATGCGATGGCACTTGCTGGACTTGCTCCGGAATTTTGAGGACCCTCCTCAAAATTCTGCCCCAGTTTCTGATTTTGGGAAAAATGAAAATTTTATTATAATATGACTGAACCCATAAGGCTGCCTACGTATCCCCTCTTAAGTGGGAATCAGGTCAAGCGTAGTTCAATTACATCAAGTGGGAAATTTACATAATCTAAGCATAATATCTCTTGACTGCGTCTGAATTGATTGGTTTTGGCCAGACTTCTCCATCCATTTCTGCAAGTATAAGTGCTCCCTCATGTTAGTACTCTGTGAACCATGTATGGACCTTTCCAGTTGGGAGAGAATTTCCCTTTGGCTTCATTTTGATGTGGGAAGATTTTTTTCAATACCAGCTTCCCTGGTGCGAACTGTCTTGGTTTGACCCTTTTGTTGAAAGCTCTGGACATTCTATTCTGATAAAGTTGGCCGTGACATACTGCGTTTATCCTCATTCCATCGATAAGGGACAATTGTTCATAGCGACTCCTTATCTACTCTGCGTCGCTGAGTTCTGCTTCCTGTATGATTCTCAAGGAAGAAATCTCTACCTCAGCTAGGATGACAGCCTCGGTACCATAAACCAACATGTAAGGGGTTGCCCCGGTTGACGTGCAAACTGTAGTGCAGTATCCCAATAAAGAAAAATGTAGCTTCTCATGCCATTGTTTGTAGTTCTCTACCATTTTTCTTAGTATCTTCTTGATGTTCTTGTTGGCGGTTTCTACAGATTCATTCATCTGAGGTTTGTAGGTTATGGAATTCTTGTGCTTGATTTTGAAAGTTTCACATATAGCTTTTATCAGATCACTGTTGAGGTTGGCAACATTGTCAGTAATGATGGACTCGGGAACTCCGAATCGGCAGACGATACGATCCTTGGCGAAATCGGCGACGACTTTCTTGGTTACAGCTTTGTAAGATGCAGCTTCTACCCATTTTGTGAAGTAATCAATGGCTACCAAAATAAACCTGTGTCCATTTGAAGCGGTGGACTCAATCAGACCAATAACATCCATCCCCCAGGTGGCGAATGCCCAAGGTGAGCTTGTTGCATTGAGCTTATTTGGCGGTACTTTTATCATGTCGGCATGCACTTGACATTGAAAGCATTTGCGGACATACTGAATGCAATCCGTCTCCATGGTCATCTAAAAGTAACCTGCCCTGAGTATCTTCTTAGCCAGAATGAAACCATTCATGTGCGGACCACAGGTCCCAGCATGCACATCCTCAAGTAGCTTAGAAGCTTCCTTTGCGTTGACACACCTTAGTAGCCCCAAATCAGGAGTTCTTCTGTATAAGTTTCCTCCGTCGTGGAAGAAGTGATTTGCCAATCTCTAGAGCATGCATTTATGAGTGTGATTTTCATGCTCCGGGTATTCTCCTTTTGATAAGTATTCTTTGATGTCATGGAACCAAGGCTTTCCATCGGCTTCTTCCTCGACATGAGCATAGTAAGCTGGCTGATTATAGATCCTCACCGGAATGGGATCAACATAGTTCTTATCTGGATGTTGTATCATGGATGACAAAGTGGCTAATATGTCGGCAAACTTATTCTGAATACTGGGCACATGTCTGAATTCTATTTTTGTGAACCTCTTTCTCAATTCCTGCACGTGGTGCAGATATGGCAATATCTTGTCATTTTTGGTGGCCCACTCTCCTTGTACCTAGTGCACAAGCAAATCTGAATCACCGATTACCAACAACTCCTAAATGTTCATGTCGACTGCCATGTTGAGCCCTAGTATGCAGGCTTCATATTCTGCCATGTTGTTGGTGCAGGGAAATCTGAGCTTAGCAGATACTGGATAATGCTGAACCATTTCTGATACCAAAACTGCTCCAATACCTATTCCTTTGAAATTTGCGGCTCCGTCAAAGAACATCCTCTAACCGTCATATGCTTCAGTAATGTCTTCTCCTACGAATGATACTTCTTCATTAGGAAAATACGTTTTCAAGGGTTTGTATTCTTCTCCCACCAAATTTTCAGCAAGGTGATCTACCAATGCTTGTCCTTTGACCACCTTCTAAATTACATAGACAATATCGAACTCACTTAGTAGTATTTGCCACTTAGCCAACTTCCCAGTCGGCATGGGTTTCTGGAATATATACTTCAGAGGATCCATCCTGGATATGAGATATGAAGTGTAGGCACAGAAGTAATGCCTCAATTTCTGGGCTGTCCAGGTCAAAGCGCAACAAGTGCGTTCAAGTAGAGAATATCGTGCTTCATAAGGTGTAAACTTCTTACTCAAGTAGTATATAACTCTCTCCTTTCTTTCTGTCTCATCATGTTGTCCCAAAATACATCCGAAGGCTCCATCCAATACGGATAGATAAAGTACCAAAGGTCGTCCTGGTTCTGGCGGGACCAGAACTGGCAGTGTGAATAGGTATTCCTTGACCTTGTCAAACGATTTCTGACAATCCTCGGTCCAACTTGTCTCGGAATCTTTCCTCAGCATCTTGAAGATGGGTTCACATATTACTGTGGATTGTGCTATGAATCAACTGATGTAGTTGAGCCACCCTAGGAAGCTCATCACGTCCTTTTTGCTCCTAGGTGGTGGTAACTCCTGAATAGCTTTGACTTTAGATAGATCAAGCTCGATCCCTCGGCGACTGACAATGAATCCTAATAATTTTCCTGCATGAACCCCGAATGCACACTTTGCGGGGTACAATTTCAAATTGTACCTCCTTAGCCTGTCGAAGAACTCCCTCAAGTCTGCTATGTGATCTGCAGCACTCTTGGATTTGATAATGACATCATCTACATACACCTCTATTTCTTTGTGTATCATATCATGGAATATGGTTGTCATGGCTCTCATGTAAGTGGCCCCAGCGTTCTTCAAACCGAATGACATCATCTTGTAACAATATACACCCCATGGTGTAATAAAAGCTGTCTTCTCTTCATCCTCTTCATCCATCCAAATTTGGTGATAACCTGCGAAGGAATCTATAAAGGATTGGAGTTCATGCTTGGCGGAGTTATCGATCAGGATGTGTATATTCGGCAATGGAAAGTCATCCTTGGGACTTGCTCTATTTAAATTCTGATAGTCAACACATACTCTGACCTTCCCGTTCTTCTTTAGAACTGACACAATGTTGGCTAACCAAGTTGGATATTCAACCACCCTGAGAACCTTGGCTTTGATCTGCTTGGTGACTTCCTCCTTGATTTTCAGGCTCATGTCTGGTTTGAACTTTCTGAGTTTCTATTTTACTGGCGGGCACATGGGATTAGAAGGAAACTTGTGAGCCACTATGGAAGTGCTCAAACTGGTCATGTCATCATATGACTAGGCAAAAATGTCCTCATACTCCTTTAGGAAATAAATGTACTCTTATTTCTTTGTTGGCGACAAGTGAATGCTGATGCGGGTCTCATTGACGGTCTTGGTGTCTCCCAAATTTATTGCTTCTATTTCGTCCAGGTTGGACTTAGGCTTGTTCTCAAAATTCTCAACTTCTCTGATAATTTCCTCGGGTATCTCATCTTCCTCCTCTGAATCACTATTCTCATGTTGCGTTGCCTCGTTACATGTCACAATTACTGGTTCATCAGGAAAAGTAATAATAGTGTTGTGGAAAGAAAAAGTGTAAATATAGTAGTGAATAATAAAGAGAAAATGCATTTGATTAAAACTTGAGAAATTGTTCAGACAAAACAGGGCTCGATGAATCGAGCATTTATTTTGAAATAAGTAAAAATTAAAACGAAACTACAGGAAATTTTAAACGCCTAAAACGTCTATAGAAGTAAATCCTGCTGAGCTACCCAGGGACTCGGCGGGCTCAGGATGGTGTGGCAGTCCATTTTCTGAGAACAGCTCCCTTTGCCACAGTCTGAATGGTGAGGCCTTCTTCCTCCTCCTCCTCAATTATAGCACAACAATCGATGTCCTCATCTTCCAAGAACAGATCCTTTAGCCCAGCTAGTGCTTCTTCTTCTGCAGTTCCCCATATTGTGTCGGCCTCGTGAAAAGCTTGTTCCAAACATGGCACTGGCTGCTCAATAGGGTAGTACGGCCCACGCCACGAAGGTGACCAACCATTATACTCTTTCCATGTATACTGGTATCTGAGCCCAAAGGTGGTACCATGATTTTTCAGCCGTATTGGTTTGGTGATACCTTGGAGGTTCTTTCCCAACCCTTTGCCGGGTTCATATCCAGACCATGCTAGTATGCTTTCTATCTTGTTACTCCACCACTTATCCTTCTCGACGGCATTGACCCATTCGATGTGATGATAGGTTTCCCCTCCTAGCCTTCTTCTACGTCCAATGGCTGGGATGGTTTGGCGAGTGTAGATAGGGTTACTTCCATCTCCGTGAATGATTACCTCCTAACGGTTCCATTCAAACTTCACAGCTTGATGTACTGTGGAGGGAACGGCTCCGGCAGCATGGATCCATAGACGACCTAACAAAACATTCTATGAAGCTGGTATGTCAAGCACTTGGAATTCAACATCGAACCAAGTTGGCCACATCTGCAAGCAAAGGTTGATTTCCCTGATCGTGGCCCTCTAGGAACCATCAAAAGCCTTCACATTCATGCTTCCTGTCTGTATTTCATGGAAACCTTTGTCCAACCTTTTCAGGGTGTCCAATAGACAAATATTTAAGCTCGAACCTCCATCAACCAGGACCCTGGAAATGAACTTGTCTTCAAATTGCACTGTGATATGCAATGCTCGATTGTGATTCAAACCCTCGGTCGGCAGCTCATCTCCATGGAAGATAATCTTATGGCTTTTCAATACTTGACCGACCATGTTGGCCATTTCTCCACTAGTGATGTTATTGGGTAAATAATCCTCACTCAGTACTTTCATCAAGGCATTCTTGTGTGCCTATAAATTCTACAATAGTGACAGGACAGATATCTACGCAGGGACTTTATTCAGATGGTCAACAATAGAGTATTCCTTTGCCTATACTTTCCTCCACAGGTCATCCGACCCAGTCTCAATGATAGGCTGCCTAACAATGGCATCCTTACTTGAACCTCCCAGGTGTTCAGGTGTATAGACTCTTCCAGTTCTAGTCATTCCTTGTGCGGCATCAGATTCCTCTATCTTAGTCTTCCCTTTTCGCCGAGCCTCAGCAACATAATCCCAGGGTATTGCTTTTGAGTTGAATGAGGGTGTGGTTGATACCGTCACAGTAAAAAGTGTAACCACTTCTACCTCAAATTGAGCGGAGGTGGCTGCGGGCGAAGCCACTTCTACCTCGAATGGAACGGATGAGGTTACCTCAACATCAGTAGGTGCCTGAGTCTGAACCACAATAGGGGTGAGCGTGACTGCAACCTTAAAGTCACCGCCCTCTCGAATAAGGCCGATTGACCCCTCAGGGTCCCATTCTTCATTCGTCTCTATCGCATGTACACCATCACCTTTGTGATCAGGGAGGGGATTGTTATGGACATTGGGTGCAGCTTCCTTTGCTGTCAATGAGTGTCTGAATCTTGTCCTTCAATGTTCAGCACTCAGCAGTGGTGTGCCCTTTCATACTGGAATGATATGCATAAGTTTGTTCGGATTGACCCATTGGGATGGATTTTCTAGTGCCACAGCGGGAACATGAGTGACGTAACCTGCGGCTTTCAACCTTTCATACAATTGGTCGATGGGCTCAGCAATGGCGGTGTATTGTCTGGGTGTCTTGTGGTCAAAATTGGGTCTTGGTCTTGGCTAATTTTGGCGAGATGGTGGTGATTGGAAGTGGGATGGTTGGGAATTATAGGTGTGATGGGCAGTGACTGGTTGGGAATATATGGGAGATGAAGGCTGATATGTAGGCGGAGGTGTTTGATATGTGGGTGTAGGTGTTTAATATGTAGGCAGAGGTGTTTGATATGTGGGAGGAGGTGTTTAATATGTAGGCGGAGGTGTTTGATATGTGGGAGAAGGTGTTTGATAGGTGAGTGGGGATTTTGGGCCCTGGCCACCATTACTGCCCCAACATCTCTCTTCTTCGATATGCCACCTGATTGGAGTTCCTTATTTGTGGCCTGCAGTGCCTCGAAGTTTGTTACCATCCCTCTTTTAATTCCTTTCTCGATCTTTTCCCCGAGCTTGATGATATCAGAGAATTTGTGATTTTCGATGACCATCAACCTCTTATAATATTGTGGATCCTGTGCCCTGAATAAGAATTTATTCATTTGTTCTTCGTCTAAAGATGGTCTGACCTTGGCTACTTCCGACCTCCAACGAGTAGCATACTCACAGAAAGTTTCAGTAGGTTTATTCTTGAGATTCTGAATGTAGAAGACGTCTGATGCATTCTCTGTATTGAACCTGAACCGGTCTATGAAATCCGATGCCATGATTACCCAATTGGACCATTTCTTGGGATTTTGGCTGATATACCAAGACAAAGCATCCCCAGTAAGTCTCCTCATAAAGAGCTTCATCCGGATCTTTTCCTCTTTCCCGATCCCAACAAGCTTGTCACAATATGTCCTTAGATGAACCCTGAGATTACCTGTACCATCAAACATTTCGAACTTGGGAGGTTTGTACCCCTCTGGCAGTTCGACATCCGACTGTATGCACAAATCTTCATAGTTCAAACCTTCTATCCTTCTGTAGCCTTCAATACCTTGAACTCGTCTTGTTAACTTCTTGACTTCTTCAGCTATGTTTTTAATGAGTAGGTCCATCTCGGAGGATTTCAGTGTATAGGAGATTGGTTGGGTAGAGTGAGGTATAGTTTCCACATATGTAAGTTTGCTTTGATGGGTGCCAGGAACTTGGGTATAGTGATGGTTGTCGCACCTCCTTTTTACCGCGCCCGCGGGGGAGCGTGGGGAGTTTTCTCCAATTAAAGGACAGTCGAAACAGGATTTGTTTATTTGTTTCAGAGTCGCCACCTGGGAATTTTAAGGCGTCCCAAGGCACCGGTTTTAATCCCTGAATCGAGGAGAATATGACTCTATTTGTTATTCTGCGAACCAGAAATCCTGAGTAAGGAATTCTGTTAATTCGGGAGAAGGTGTTAGGCATTCCCAAATTCCGTGGTTCTAGCACGGTCGCTTAACCATTTTTATATTTGGCTTAATTATCTTGATTTACTAAATACCCTTTTTCTTGTTACCTGATTTTATTACCGATTTTGTTTAGATTGTTTACAATTATATAAACGAATCACGCGTACGTATATTCGTATTATATACCTTTTATAATTGTAGAGAATCGTGCCACGCATACGTGTACACAAAAAGGTTGATAATATTTTTTTTATATTTTTATTATAAAAAAAACCATACGTTCAAAATTAAAAATAAAATTAAGAACATCGTCGCCCTTGTATGATTAAACAATGAACTGCACATCTCGGGTTTTTAGGGAATTAATTTGCTATTCTTTGAAAAATCCCTTTTATTAAATATTCGCTCGAAGTTGCGCGAACGCATAATCCGAATTGCTTTTAGAAATATAATCAGGTTACGCGAACGTATCCCTAATCACAAAAATATTCTTGATGGTAGTATAAATTTGTTTACAAATTGTTTATTACATCCATATTATTTTATGTGAAAATCATGAGAAATCCCCATTTTAGATGCCCTTAAATTCTTTGAAAACAATTCACAATTTATTAGACGTTGATCACAAATTATATTTTTCGCGTATGAATTATATTCCTCCAAGCTATTCAAATTTAAAGAAGAGAATAAACATATGATTAACACTATTTTTAGTAAATACAACATATGTATACTCAAAATGTGAATAGCGTATAAAACTAAAAAAAATCAATTCTTGAAAGGAAGTGATATTTTCGAAGAATTCTCATTATTCTATTTGCAACGAATGTTATTTTTTACATTCTTAAACTTGTTCACATTATAAATCTAATCTCTTTCTACATTGCTTGTTCCTAATCTGATAGGCCTAATTATTTTTGATTAATTGCTATTGATTGAATTCGAGATATACTTAATCAAACCAATTTTTATTCTCAACCTATGCGAGTTATTTGGCAAACATTAATATAAAAACAACCGTTGACTTAATAAGACAATATCACATATAACATGAATATACCCCTACACCATTCACCATATGGCAATATCGTGAATATAACAGATTTTATCGATGCATCTTTCGGCTATTGATTGTGAACATGACCATTGTTATGCTAAATATGAACAAGATACAATCAATACTATCTTAGCCTTAAAAATCAGATGTTTAACAACATAGACTAGTAATGCAGTTGTCTTGACATTTCCATACTAGTCTATACTAGTAATAATAAGAGATGCAATTAATGGCCAGTTTTCTGCCATGTTCCCTATTTTGATGATTCAAATATAACTTATACTAAATGAAAATTCGAAATAAATAACTTTATTACAACATTTATACGAACTTCAAAAGGGAATAATTAGCTAATAGTTATCATATCAAGCATATTGTTATATTAACCAACATGAAACAAAACAGAAGTTTGAACTACTGAATTTAGACAAGTGGAAGACAGAATTATAATTCCCAAACTTCATCTATTCGTCATGTTGGAGCTTTTCATGACATGAGTTTACAGATATGTACCTGGAAATGGAGGTAGAAGGAGTAAATTTCAGCAGTAGCAGCAGTAACAAAATCAGCAGAAAATGCCAGTATTTCCACAGATTTGAGCAACAATACAGAACCCGAGAACCCAGACACAACGTAGAATGACTCTTTAAGGAATTTAAGACTTTAAACTCAATAATGGGATTTGAACAAATCCAGACAGATAAAACACAATATTTCTGATTTTTCAAGACTTAGGAGAAGGCCAACTGACAATTTCAATCTCAGAAATTCAACCTTAACACTAGCTTCTATTGTAGAAATCTGTTTTTTCCTGCTTCTGATTTTTTTTTCTTTATTTCTGTTTTCTTTCTTTTTTCTTGAATCAGATTTCTATTTCTGCTTCTGTGTGTTTTTTTTTCTCTTAATTTCTGTCCAGATTTTCTCTCTGTGTATATGTATTTTTGTGTGTATTAAAATCTCAGTCTCTCTCTCTTAAAAAATCTGATCCTTCTTTATAAACAGATCCCTGTATTTATACAGGTCTGCCCCTTTTCCTTTCAGTGCTGCCTGGACCCCCTTCTTCTTTTAAAAATCAGAAAATCCCATTAAAATCTGCTTTTACTACTTTAAATCCCATTAAGTGATCTTATCCTGATTTTCAGCATCCCCATTACCCTTTGTTTCCCATTATTACATTAAATTATATCCATTACACTCCACTATCAGCACACTACTATTATCAAATTACCTTCACTGTTTTATTCCTCAAATACCCCTGAAATCCTACTGTAATTACTGTTCTTAATACAAAATCAGAACAGATTCTACACTCTGTTCAAACAGCTATAACCAATCCTATTAACATTATCTAATCAATCTCCTAACACAGTTGTATCTAATCAACTCTTGTAAACTTGAATTCAAACCCAACACCACAACAACATTATACTGAATTCAGCATAACAAGTTAAACTGAATTTCAACATTGAACTAAGATCCAAACAAATACAGGAGCATTGTCAATATACTGACAATGCCCTGAAACTTAATGCTCAGAAATCAACACATACACAGCATCCTTTTGATAAACTTATTGAACTATAAACAAGGATGATTTAATTGACGAGTATTAATCAAACTGATTATCTACAACAATTGTCCACAAACAATAGGTAAACAGATTATTTCAATTAGCAATATCATAAACGGGAATTCATAATGTAACTAATCGACAAACTTAATCGAGTCGATTACACACATTGTAAACAAACATAATCAACAGAAACAATTCACTTATTTGATTAAATAGACGGGTATGAGACAGAATCACAGAATTAAATAAACAAAAATATGAAAAATAAATTACACAAGCTACTAAAACAGGCAACAATATACATGTAGGAAACAAAAAGAAGTAGAAAAATACCTTTGAATCTTCGATTTTACACAGACAAGAACTCAGCTTTGGATTCGGACCTTTTTGAGGTTGAACAGACTTTATTCGAAGTATTCTCAATTTGAGAATACCTCGATTAAAGTCTCTTAGTCCTCAATCCCTTATTTAATTCGGGCAAATTCCATGTTTTGAAATTTTTAGGGTTTCTGATTCTTGGATCTTAAATTCCAACACTTCTGGGCAGATTCGAAGGGAACCAAGGATGACTCGAGGGTGAGGGAGGCCTAGGGGTCATTTAGTGTTAGTTTGGAACGAATCTGAGTGAGTTCATGTTTGGTTCGAACCTTCAAAAGAAGATTCGAAGAACTCTGAGGTGATTCGAGCCAAACAAACACCAGATCCATAACGAGGCAGGTTAGGAGGTGCTATGATGTTAATTCGGGGGTGGTTGGTTTGGATCTGAGTTTGGCTCGAATCTTCAAATGAAGATTGGAGAACCTTCAGGAGGATTCGAGCCAAGTGGCTAACAGATTCGGATAGAGGATGGTCAGGGGGTTCAGGGGTGTTAAGGTGGTGACCGGCGGCGTTGTTGCCGCCGGGTTTCAGGCGATGGGGAATGAGGGCGGCTAGGGTTAGGGGTGTGCTTTCGGAGAGGATGATGAACAGTAGAGAGGGGGGGGGGGTGTTTAGTTAGGGGGCCGGGGTAGGGATTTGGATTTATATAGGGATGGGGTGGATTGATACTGACCATTAGATCAGGCAGAATGGATGGCCAGGATCTATCTGCTTACATGAACGGCGTCGTTTTGGTTTAGTTGGGGAATGGGTCGGCCCGGGTAATGGATCGGGTAGGGGTTACGGGTAAGGGATGTGGGATCTCAGCCGTTGGATGGATTTGATCCAACGGTCCTTGATAAAATGTGACCAAACGTTGTCGTTTGGTTTGGTCGAATTGGATCGGACAGGGGTTGTTTGGACTGGGCTGTGAGGGGGGGTGGGGTAATTTGGTTTGGGCCTGGATTTCGGTCCAGGCCTGATTTATGACTTATTTTCCTATTTTAAAATCCTAATTATAAAAAAAATCCTAATTAAAATTATAAAACAATTTTAACCTTACAAAATATTAATTACTTTTTTAACAACTATTTAACACATAGACAAAGCGTTAATCACACAGTGAAACATTAAAACTAGAACAAATGCATATTTTTGTGATTTTATTTTTAATCAATTATTAAATGCATAATTAAAACTTAGATATGCATGCAACATGTATTTTTATTTTATTTTCGTTTAATTATATCAAAGCAAACATTTACGGACAAACACAAACAATTAATAAACGCCACATAAATTATAAAAATTGCATACTAAGAGAATTTTGTTTTATTTTTGATTTATTTTAGAGTATTTTTCGTGAGGCAAAAATCACGTGCTCACAGCTGCCCCTCTTTGTGCGGAAACTCGAAGAGTTTGCGTGCAAAGATAAAGTGAGCAGATACGAGCAATTTTTGCCTGTTAGAATACTCTGTGAGAAGCATTTTTTGAAAGATTTGACCGAACCTCTGCTTCAAAGGTTTCCTACATATCCTTGGCTATAAAGGAATCAGGTCAATGTAGTTCGAAAAGTTTTGGGTAGCTGGGACTACCATGGGACTGTGATGTTACTGCTGTTTTGTGCTGCTTTTACTGCTTGCTGACCTCCTTATTACACCTTTCTTCAAAGGTAAAACAAAAGCTAAACTAGACTATGGTATATGAATTACAGAATCTTATCTAGATCATGCCCTTGCGTTTCTTGTTGTCTTGATGTCTTGGTGACTTTTGGGCATCTTTTGCTTCTGACTTGTTCCGCATTTCCTTTCATTGTGCCTTGTATTTCCTTTATTTGTTTGGGACTCTTGTTGTTTCTTGCTGGGGTTTTGGTTGGACTCCTCTGCTTTATTGACTTTACGTGTGCTCCTTTCTCACATGGGCGGGCTTTTGACTTCAAACAGTAATGTCAAACTACATTGCCATTCTGTTCTTCAGGTGGGCGCCTGACTGCTGATCCTTCAATTGTATTCCCTTATTCTCCAGGTGGACGCTTGATTGCCTTTTTGATTCTTCATCCTCATTCTCCAGGTGGACGCCTGACTTTTTCTTAAATTCTTCATCCTCATTCTCCAGGTGGACGCCTGATTTCTTCTTTAATTCTTCATCCTCATTCTCCAGGTGGACGCCTGATTTCTTCTTAATTTTTTCTTCATCCTCATTCTCCAGGTGGACGCCTGACTTCTAAATTTTTCATCCTCATTCTCCAGGTGGACGCCTGATTTCTTCTTTAATTCTTCATCCTCATTCTCCAGGTGGACGCCTGACTTCTTCTTAATTTTTTCTTCATCCTCATTCTCCAGGTGGACGCCTGACTTCTAAATTTTTCATCCTCATTCTCCAGGTGGACGCCTGATTTCTTCTTTAATTCTTCCATCCTCATTCTCCAGGTGGACGCCTGATTTCTTCTTCATTCTTTCATCCTCATTCTCCAGGTGGATGCCTGACTTCTAACACTTCCATTGCTCTTCCTTATTCTTCAGGTGGATGCCTGATTTCTAACACTTCCATTGCTCTTCCTTATTCTTCAGGTGGATGCCTGATTTCTTCTATTTCCTTCACCGGGTGTTTCCTGACACAAATGTTGTTTTTGCCCCTGTTTCAAATCAAAGAAAACTTTGTTAGTTTAAAGCAGGGTGGTTAGCTGGGGCATTCTTGCCGATAGTGGGGTTTCTCTTTGTCTTGTTTTTGTTGCCTTGGAATGGTTGAAAAGACTGTTTGTCCTTGTAATTGATCCTTAACTATAGGATCCCCAACTGTATGTTTTCCTTCAAACCCTTTTAACCGTAATCATATGTTCTCCTGACATTGCTTATCCGCTTTTGATTCCACTTTTCTTACACCCATATCTTATTATTTTTTATTACTTCCTGCCCATCATGGCCGTATTTTTGTCCTATGCAACCTTGAATTTTGGTAGTATACCTTGACATTCCTTCTTATTTGTTTGGAACAAAGCTCATCTCAAAATCTTTTAGAAGAGTAAGATTATTAGTGACGAAAACATGACGATTTCGACAATCTAAAAATGAAAAGAAAAATCCAAATTTGGATGATTGTTGGAGAAGGAATAAAGGACTTATCTGATTGGAGTCACTGACACCAATGATCATGGTATGCATTTTGGATTAATCAACCCGGTCTTTTAATTAATCTCCTTTCAATTGTCTCATTTTGTTTTCCCAAAATTTCCATAACCCAACTTTATTTTTTTTTTCATTTTACAGACCTGTTTGACTTGCAATATCTTAAAGAGTTTTCACCGACAAACCTTCCTCGTCATTTCTTAATTCCTTTTCGCCTTATGGTGCCTGCGAAGGTTTTCACCAATAAGACTCTCTCATTTTACTTTCTTTTCTTGTTTGGACCAGAGCATTATGAACCATCTTCATTTGCTTGACTCAGCTTTTTTCTAAGATTGATCGAAAGGTCTTTTTGGTATGTGGTTGGAATGGAAAGGTATCAAAAAGTTAAACAGTTTTGATATGGGTTTAAAAATTACAACTCTTGGAATCGTTTCTTATTACCAATACAATTCCTGCCCCAGTTTCTTGATTGGGGTCTCTTGATGTTTCTTTTTGTGCACATCATGCATATCGTGCACCCTATGACCGATCCGTGAGGCGCCTACATATCCTTCTTTGAAGAATCAGGTCAAACGTAGTTCACTAAAATAATAGTGATTTTTTTAAAAAAAAAAAATTATATTTTTCATATTTGATTTCCATTGATTCCAAGAGAGGGTAGGAAAGAAACAAATGTGGCTCAAAGGGGAAGCAAAGGGTATAGTGTTTGGATAACAGAATAAATTTTCTTTGTCATTCCAATCTTCGAAATAATGCCAAATACAAACTTTCAAAAAGTTATGCATAATATCTCTTTACCGCGTCAGAATTGATAGCCAGGTCTATGCATTTTCCTTCGATATCTGTTAAATATAGTGCACCATTCGATAATACTCTGGTCACAATGAATGGTCCTTGCCAATTCGGGGCAAATTTGCCTTTTGCCTCAACCTGATGTGGAAGAATACGTTTCAGCACATGTTGACCCACTTCAAACTTTCGAGGACGCACCCTTTTGTTGTATGCTCTTGCTATTCTTCTTTGATACAATTGGCCATGACACATTGCGGCCAATCGTTTTTCATCAATCAAGTTTAACTGTTCCAGACGGGTTTTGACCCATTCATCATCATCAATCTTTGCTTCGGCGATGATCCGAAGGGAAGGAATTTCAACTTCTGCAGGAATTACTGCCTCAGTGCCATATACCAACAAATAAGGAGTTGCTCCTACTGAAGTGCGAACAGTAGTGCGATATCCCAATAACGCAAATGGTAGTTTTTCGTGCCATTGTCTTGAACCTTCTACCATTTTCCGAAGTATCTTCTTTATGTTTTTGTTGGCTGCCTCGACTGCTCCATTCGCCTTGGGCCGATATGGGGTAGAGTTGCGATGTGTAATCTTAAACTGTTGACATACTTCCTTCATTAAGTTACTGTTAAGATTAGCACCGTTATATGTGATGATCACCTTTGGGATTCCGAATCGACATATGATATTTGAGTGGACAAAATCGACCACAGCTTTCTTGGTCACTGATTTGAATCTTTTGGCCTCAACCCATTTGGTAAAATAATCAATGGCTACCAGAATGAACCTGTGCCCATTGGATGTTGCCGGCTCAATTGGTCCTATCACATCCATGCCCCAGGCGACGAAAGGCCACGGTGCCGACATTGTGTGCAACTCGGATGGGGGAGAATGAATCAAATCCCCGTGTATCTGGCATTGATGACACTTGCGCACAAAACTGATACAATCTCGCTCCATGGTAAGCCAATAGTAACCGGCTCGGAGAATTTTCTTTGCCAACACATATCCGCTCATGTGGGGTCCGTAAACTCCCAAATGTACTTCAGACATGACAGCCGTAGCTTGTCGGGCGTCTATGCATCTTAATAATCCAAGGTCTGGTGTTCTTTTATACAAAACTCCTCCGCTTAAGAAGAATCCATTTGCCAGTCGCCTAATGGTCCTCTTTTGATCTCCTGTGGCTTGTGCTGGATATATTCCCATTCAGATATACTCCTTGATGTCGTGGAACCATGGTTCACCATCAAATTCTTCTTCAACCATATTGCAATAACCGTGCTGATTGTGGACTCGAATATGTAGTGGATCCACATAAGCCTTGTCTGGATGGTGTAACATTGATGCCAGGGTAGCCAATGCATCGGCAACCTCATTATGGATCCTTGGAATATGCCGGAACTCCATTGATTGAAATCGCTGACAAAGATCATGTAGACATTGTCGGTATGGTATTAGTTTCAAGTCTCGGGTTTCCCATTCTCCTTGAATTTGATGTACCAGCAGATCCGAATCTCCCATGACTAAGATTTCCTGGATACCCATGTCTGCGGCTAGCCTTAAACCCAAAATACAGGCTTCATCTTCAGCCATATTATTGGTGCAATAAAATCGTAATTGAGCCATAACAGGGTAGTGATGCCCTGTTTCAGAAATGATTACAGCTCCTATCCCGACTCCTTTCATGTTAGCGGCCCTATCAAAGAAAAGTTTCCAGCCAGGTTTTTCAATTTGCTCCATCTCATCGATATGCATTATTTCTTCATCGGGAAAATAGGTTTTCAATGGCTCGTACTCCTCGTCGACCGGGTTTTCAGCTAAATGATCAGCCAGTGCTTGGGCTTTCATTGCAGTTCGAGTCACATAGATGATGTCAAATTCTGTGAGCAATATTTGCCACTTTGCAAGTCTTCCCGTTGGCATAGGCTTTTGAAAAATATATTTCAACGGATCTAGACGCGAAATGAGGTAAGTAGTGTAGGATGATAAATAGTGTTTCAATTTTTGAGCTACCCAAGTCAGGGCGCAACATGTCTTCTCCAGATGAGTATACTTAACCTCATAAGCTGTGAATTTCTTGCTAAGGTAGTAGATGGCCTGTTCCTTTCTGCCGGTGAGGTCATGTTGCCCCAATACACAACCAAATGAATTTTCCAAGACTATCAAGTAAAGAATCAGAGGTCTTCCTGGCTCTGGCGGGACCAACACGGGTGGGTTCGACAGGTATCCTTTTATCTTATCAAACGCCTCCTGACACTCATCGGTCCATTTGACCGCAACATCCTTTTTCAACAATTTGAAAATAGGCTCACAAGTTGTAGTAAGCTGAGCAATAAACCTGCTGATGTAATTCAACCTTCCCAACAAACTCATTACTTCAGTTTTGTTCCTTGGAGGGGGCAATTCTTGGATGGCTTTGATTTTTGACGGGTCTAACTCGATGCCTCGCCGACTAACTATGAATCCCATCAACTGTCCAGATGGAACTCCAAATGCGCATTTGGCAGGGTTAAGCTTGAGGTTGTACCTGCGAAGTCTTAAGAAGAATTTCCTCAAATCCCCAACGTGGTCGGCCTGATGCTTTGATTTTTTGATCACATCGTCCACGTATACCTCAATCTCCTTGTGTATCATATCATGAAACACTGTGGTTATTGCTCTCATGTAAGTTGCCCCGACGTTCTTCAAACCGAATGGCATTACTCGGTAGCAATAAGTTCCCCATGGTGTGATGAATGTCGTCTTTTCTGCATCTTCTTCATCCATTAGAATTTGATGATACCCGGCATAACAATCCATGAAAGATCCTATATCATGCTTGGCACAATTATCGATCAAAATATAGATATTGGGTAATGGGAAATTATCCTTCGGACTTGCTTTGTTGAGATTGCGGTAGTCGACGCATACTCTAATTTTGCCGTCTTTCTTTGGTACAGGAACGATATTAGCTAACCAAACAGGATATCGAGTGACTCGAATGACCTTTGCTTCCAACTGTTTGGTGATTTCTTCCTTAATTCTCACACTCATATCAGGTTTGAATTTTCTCAGCCTCTGCTTGACAGGAGGCACCATTGGATCGGTGGGCAATTTGTGAACCACTAAATCAGTGCTCAAGCCCGGCATGTCGTCATATGACCTTGCAAAAACATCTTTGAATTCTATGAGTGCTTTAATTAACTCTTCTCGGATCCTTGGTTCGAGATGGACGCTTATTTTAGTTTCCCGGATATTATTCGTGTCCCCTATATTGATGTCTTCGGTATCACTCAGGTTAGGTTTGGTTTTCTCCTCAAAATGAATTAACTCTTTACTAATCTCTTCAAAAGCCTAATCCTCATCATATTCTGATTCATAATCACAATATACTTCTTGAATTATTATTTCGGAATCAGATTGATTTTTAAGACTGGGCTGAGGATTCCTCATGCATGCCATATCACTAGAGCCAGCGTAAAAAGAACTGTACAGAAAAAGAAGAAAAGGAAAAGAAAACTATCAGGAATAATAATGAAAAAGGAAACTGTATTTTATTGGATGATGAAAGATAACAAGGTTTGCATACTTCAAACAAACTGTAAGACAAGCATTGGGATTACAACCCTGAGGTAACCCAAACAAACTAAAGGAAAATCAAAATAAACTATCAAGACTCCTTTCGAATGGGAGAGGAGTGGCTTTCCAATTATTAAGCTTTGTTTCTGGCCCAACGAATTGAACTTCTGCGTTGCTACAACCTTCCCCGCTTTCCACCATATTCACATCGTCAAACAATTTCTTGAATCTTTCAATTAATTCCTCCTCAGGATTGACCAGTGATTTAGGAATTGTTGTTATCGGGCGATTTTTAGCACCGGTCTTGACAAAAGACTTTGATAGATGTGGGACTGGTTTTGGAAGAACCCATGTCTTTTGTTTCAGCTTTCTGGCCTTCCTTACGTCTGTGAAAGTGGGTATGAATCCCAAACCAAATGTTCCCCAGTTCTCGGGGAGAGATACTGGTTGAATAATTCCTTGCAAAGATGAGCCCAAACCTTTGCCGGGTATAAAACCATTTTTTAACATTTCATAGGCTACCATGACTGATGCAGAGGTTATCTTTGGATTCGGAAGGTACTTCCCCTCTGGAATTTTCTCTACCGACACTGTGTCGGACACTTGGTAAACCCATGGTCCTTGGTCATTTTCTATTCTTTCGATCGGTACAATGGCACTGCTGGGAGCATTTAAACTTTCTTCCCCATGCAGAACTATTTCTTGCAGATCTCATTCAAACTTGACCGCCTGGTGTAGTGTTGACGGGACTGCTTTAGCAGCATGGATCCATGGTTGACCCAACAGCAAATTATAAGAAACAGTTATATCCAACACTTGAAACTCCATTGTGAATTCAACTGGCCCTATTGTCAGCTCCAGCACTATGTCGCCAAATGAATCTCTGCTTCCACCGTCAAACCCCCGTACGCAAATACTATTCTTCTAGATCCTCTCCTCTTTTATTTTCAACTTGTTTAAAGTGGAGAGAGGGCAGATGTTTGCACTTGACCCGTTGTCAACCAATACCCGGGTTACTACGGAGTTTTCACATTTCACGGTGAGGTAAAGAGCTCTGTTGTGCTCAGTACCTTCCACAGGCAATTCATCATCAAAAAATGTAATTCTATTTGCCTCAAAGATTCTGTTGGCTATTCTCCCCAAATGATTTACGGAGATCTTATCAGGAACGTGCGCCTCATTCAGTATTTTCATCAAAGCTTGACGGTGCTGCTCTGAATGGATCAGTAATGACAATAATGAAATTTGAGCGGGCGTCTTTTTCAATTGTTCCACAACAGAATAATCATGGAGCTTCATCTTTCTTAAAAACTCTTCCACTTTTTCTTCCGTCACAACTTTCTTTATTGGTGTTGGATTATTTTTATTTTTTCTTAACTCTTCAGGAATAAAACATCTTCCCAAACGAGTCAAGCCTTGCACCTCACAGACTTCTTCCTTGACTTCTTTTCCCTTGTACATTACTGTCACCCGTTCATAGTTCCATGGAATGACCTTGTTGTTGTTCACAGGTAGCTGGGTTATAGGTTTGATAATAACCCGATCTATACGGGCTCCTTCCACGACTACAATGGGTTTGCTGGCAACCCCTGGTACTATCACTTTTGGCCTTTCTTGCTTTGTGGCAACTTTGCTCGAAGATCCCTTCTCGACTACCACAGATGGTTCATCACTATTTCTGTTTTGCTTAGGTACCGGCTTCTCCTCTGTTAACTGCTTATCTGGCTTGGCTTCATGAGACCTGATCATCATGACAGTTTGTGACGGCTTCTTTGTCTCCCCATCAGCTTGTACGATTTCTATCATATTGGCCTCTTGATGGGCTGGCATTGGATTTCTGTTGATATTGGGAGCTTCGGGGGTTTGAACCTCGATTTTGTTAGTATTAATCAGCTCTTGTATTACATTTTTTAAATGCCAACATTTTTCCGTATCATGGCATGGTGTACCGGAACAATACTCACAGCTAATGGTGTAGTCCAGATTCTTTGGAGGAGGATTGGGTAGCTTGGATTGTATTGGTCTTAGCATGTCCAGCTGTCTCAGCCTGTGGAACAGACTAGTGTAAGACTCTCCCAATGGAGTGTAGGTTTTCTTTTTCTGTTCCCTTTCTCCCCTGAATGCTGGCCTAGGCCTGAAACCTGGTCCGGGATAGGCTCGTGGGTAAGTACCTGGTATGGCAGGAGCACGCCAATTAGCGTGAACAGGTGGCTGATTGTATGCTTGTGCATGGTTAATGGAAAAATGAGGTTCCGAAGGGTGATAGTAGTGTTGGGAGGAATTGTGGTGGTAAGTTGATTGGCGAGGTCGTAGTTGATTATAGTAAGGCGGTGAACCTCTGGGTCCCGACCAAATTCCTGAATCAACTACCGCTGCTTCCTCCCTTTTCTTTCTTCCGATTCCTCCTACCCCGCCTTGAATAGCTTGAGTAGTTGCCTTAATAGCCGAATAGCTCATGATTTTATTTGTCTTGAGGCCTTCTTCCACCATACCTCCCATCTTCACTACTTCGTTGAATGATTTTCCTACCGCTGAAACCAAATGGGCATAGTAAGTTGGTTCCAAGGCTTGAAGGAAGTAGTCTACCATTTCACTCTCCTTCATAGGAGGATCCACTCTTGCTGCCTGTTCTCTCCACCGGAAGCCATACTCTCTGAAACTTTCATTGTGTTTTTTCTCAAATTTTGTCAAAGATAGTCGATCTGGGATGATTTCCAGATTGTATTGGAAATGGTATGCAAATGCATGTGCCAGGTCATCCCAGGTGTACCATCTCCTATGGTCCTGGCGTGTATACCACTCCAAAGCTGATCCGCTTAAACTTTGACTGAAGTAAGCCATCAATAATTCGTCCTTTCCCCCAGCTCCTCGCATCTTGCAGCAGAAACCCCTTAAGTGGGCTACTGGGTCGTCGTGCCCATTGTATAGGTCAAATTTAGGCATCTTGAAACCAACTGGTAATTGTACATTTGGGAACAAGCACAAATCCTTGTATGCTACACTGACTTGCCCACCTAACCCTCGCATGTCTCGGAACGATTGTTCTAGGCTTTTGACCTTCCTGAATATCTCTTCTTGTTCAGCATTTTTGGCTGGCTTATCAATTTCGGTTGGGAGGTCAAAACCAGGAGTAGTTGAATGGATTTCGGAGGCTTTGAGGGTGGGCTCCGGGGGGTAATATTGGTTGTCCTGGGCCTGGAATGTAGGCTCACTAGGAGATTTGTGGAGTGTAGCTGTGGGAGATGCCACAAAGACAGGAGTTACAGGTGGAGGAAAGTATGGAACTGGTTTAGGAGGGGGAGACTGCAGTGTCTGAGAGGTGGTGCCTCGGTAGTGTTGGTAAATGGGGAAATTTGGGGATAATTCAGTGGTAATATTATCCTGAGTATGGGCCATTGATAGAGCAGGGTTAGTTGGGTAAGATGGGGGTAACTGCCCTGTAGACCAGGCCTGGTACATCTCAGCCATTTGCTGCTTGAGTTTAAACATCTCTTCTTTCATTTTCCCGACATCCATCTCCTCTAGCTCAATACCTGTGTCAACATCTGGGATAGACATACTTTCGGGTATTGGTCCTTTTGATCTTGTGTGATAATGATAATATGCCAGTATACTCTTTAGAGAAACTAACTGCTTGAATTCTGGAAATGAGCAAACTTGTTAGTTTTGAGAGTTTAACACATATATAATTACACGTTGAGATGCAATGCTCCTAGACAAATAACCCCTTTCTATTATGCATTTGCTCGGTTGCTTGTGTCGTCCCAGCTTTCTTGAAATTTTTATTGTTACTCACTTTTATTTTATTTATATATTCCTTATTGTGGTCGAATCTTATAGAGATTGCCTACGTATCATGCCCCCGCATGAATCAGACCTCGCGTAGTTCGGACGTAAGGCAAACACTTTTATTCATTATACAAAGATGGAACAGACATTTCATTTGAAAACCTTATAAGAAAAATGGTTTGAAACACACACACTCAAGTCAAAATAAAAGATACAACTCTTAATATCTCTCAACATGCCCCACTTTCCACTTTTGTTGTCAATCATTGGATTATCTGCTCAATGTGGGGCTTGACCTGGATGACCTCCCAGCGTACTATACATCCTTTCCAACTCCATTGCTAGATGACGGGCAAAAATGGGTGCATGCTCTGTAAATCTTTCATAATCCATTCCTTGGCAGTTTACATAACTTTGAGAGGTGTAGACCGCCAGGTCGTGGATTTGTGCCCTGAAATCTTGGAGACGTTGGTCTTGGTTCTGCAATTGCTGCTAGCGAGTGGTGGCTATATCTCTGATACGGTCTTCACGATCTAGAGCTGATTCTAATAGAGCTCGGAGTTTGGCCTGCTCTAGTCTTGCCTGCGCTATTTCTCTGTCGATGTCCACTTGTTGATGTTCTCTGTTGTATCTTCTCACCTCTTCCAGTTGTGCACGAAGTTGGTCTTCTGAACGTATCCAATGGTCTTTTTCCTTCTTGAATTGTGCCCTGTCTTCTTCGGATTGCCTTACTTGGCGTTCCTTATTAGATCTAGCTTCTTCGTTTAATTGTTGGATTCTTTCTTTTGCTTTGCTCAACGCCCTTTCGTTTTTAGCAAGAATGGAATCATAATCTTGCATTTTTTCAAAAAGATTGGCGATAGTTTTTTGATCCTTCCAACTCCTCATTGGTGTTTCAGAAGCTTTTTTCATTTTTTGAAATCGAGCGTGAAGATTTTCATTCTCACAAGCTAGACTCTTCTTCTCGCCTTCGGCTTCTTGTGCTTGCAAATCTTTCTCCAGACTGAGGCTCCTCAGATTTTCCTTTAGGGCATGGATAGTTGCTTTGTACCCCTTTTCCTTTTCTCCCCAAATCAACCGCTCTTGGATTTTATCATTAAAGTTTTGAACATGGGGTCTTTTTGTTGGCCTTCTTAACTCGGGTTCTGGTACATCATCCACGCGAGACCGTTTCTCAAACCACCTTGTATATCCTGGATTTATCTCGCCCCTTTTAGTGTCTGGGACTTGAGTATCACTTTTCAAGTATCTACATCCATTCCACATCTGTTGAATTAGAGCCTCGGGAATAGTGGCTTCAGGGTGTAATTCGATTACTTGCATACTCAAATCTTCATCATCAGGAACTACTTGGTATCTCCCTAGTTGTCTTAGAACTCTTAATGGCGCATATGGCTGGATGCTTCTCAATCCCAATAGTAGCAAATAACTATTTGAGGTTGACATGTGTATCACTTCCCTCATCGGGAGCCATCCCAAAGTCCACTCAATTTGATTTGCCGTTAAAGCCGTTAGATGAGATACCCAGGCTTCTATCCCTTCTGGAGACTTATAATCTTTTATTCTTTCCTCATAACTCTCGATGAAATTATCATTGCTTGGCCCATACTGTATGATCTTGGGTTGATGTTGGAGATATTCAATCACCCACATTTGTAACAAAATTTTGCATCCTTCGAAGACTTTTGCCCCTGATTTACATAAAGTCAACGCCCGATAAATGTCTGAGAGAATGATCGGGACAAGAGTGTGATTTTCCTTGGTGGTGAGGACCTGTACAACTTTCGTTGTGCGAATATCAATTGTTCGCTCTTTGTTTGGGAAGACCATGATTCCTAGAAAAGCCACCATGAAGGCGAAGCGACGGTGAATCCGCCATGTGTCTTTGTTTTGCTTGTTAGTAAGGCCTTTCTCATGAATTTCAAATCCATCTGGCTTTCCGAACCTTGAATAGAAGAAGTTGAAAGAACAACATCCGTTGATGACATTGCTTTTCCTGATTTGATTACTGATGTTCAGAAGACCGAAGAATCGATGTACCGAGGGAGCCTTTGTGAATATCAGGTTTTGATTTCTTAGACTTCCGTCAAAACCAGCATATCCAGCTATCTATTCTAATGTAGGAGTAAGCTCGAAATCAGAGAAACGAAAGACATTGTGAACAGGGTCCCAAAAAGTTACTAACGCCGCAATCAGATC
The DNA here is from genome assembly GCF_000715075.1 of Nicotiana tabacum. Classification (NCBI taxonomy): domain Eukaryota; kingdom Viridiplantae; phylum Streptophyta; class Magnoliopsida; order Solanales; family Solanaceae; genus Nicotiana; species Nicotiana tabacum. Next base: position 151,524,841 of record NC_134086.1, on the reverse strand, counting down.
ATCACGTGGTTTAACTTTCATAATATCCGTGAGATTTCCCAAATGCTTAACGACCCATTTTTGACCATCTTCGCCTAACTTATACCACTACATTTGAAGCTGAAATAGAAACTCGTCTGTATTCGTGGATGGGGGGTTTTGTGTGGTGCTCATTTTGTATCTGAAATTTAATTTTAACAAAATCAAGACTCATTTTGAAAACATACACTAAAAAAAATCATTTTCAAATTTTTATTTATTAAACACTTTTTATTTCAAGATTTAAAACTATTTTTGGGAATTTAAAACAACCCATTTTATTCCTCGGCTCTCACAATGATTTCGATTAAGCTGGTCAACAAGCAAATCCGAGGCAAATGAATGCACAGGTAGCAAGTAGGATGCATCAGGATGGTCCTTTCATTTTGGGTTCACCTGTCCTAGACAGACCCAACCCCTGTGTTGAGTCTCCAAGGCCAAATGTACATGATGCAAATAGACGTTCCTACTAGGGATCCGGTACATGGCTGAGTTATTCTAGGTGAAAAACCTGAGGCATATTGTTCTAAACCTGGCTCACCCAAACGGACAGTTTGAGCCGAAGTGGGGGCAACGTACCGGGAGCACGAAAGTCTACCCGGCCTAGTTACTTGTCCCAACTTCGTCTTATTTGGTATGACCTTTAACAGAAAGGTGGGCCACGCGCACGTGTGCATCATAAATTCAGAAGATTCAGAAAGAAGGGGTTTTCGTAGCAATTGTATATGCACAATTCAAATAATATTAAAGCAGTAAAAATTTCATTTAGCATATTGAGCATATAATCATGTAAAAATTAGATAATAAATAAAGCCAACTATAACAGTTATTTTAAGCTTGAATTCTTAAACCCTGAACCGGTGGTTCTGGGTTACAGTTTTCACAAAAGTTCCCCAGCAGAGTCACCAGAGCTGTCGCACCTCCTTTTTACCGCGCCCGTGGGGGCGCGTGGGGAGTTTTCTCCAATTAAAGAACAGTCGAAACGGGATTTGTTTATTTGTTTCAGAGTCGCCACCTGGGAATTTTAAGGCGTCCCAAGTCACCGGGTTTAATCCCTGAATCGAGGAGAATATGACTCTGATTGTTATTCTGCGAACCAGAAATCCTGAGTAAGGAATTCTGTTAATTCGGGAGAAGGTGTTAGGCATTCCCAAATTCCGTGGTTCTAGCACGGTCGCTTAACCATTTTTATATTTGGCTTAATTATCTTGATTTACTAAATACCCTTTTTCTTGTTACCTGATTTTATTACCGCTTTTGTTTAGATTGTTTACAATTATATAAACGAATCACGCGTACGTATATTCGTATTATATACCTTTTATAATTGTAGAGAATCGTGCCACGCATACGTGTACACAAAAAGGTTGATAATATTTTTTTATATTTATATTATAAAAAAACCATAAGTTCAAAATTAAAAATAAAATTAAGAACATCGCCGCCCTTGTATGATTAAACAATGAACTGCACATCTCGGGTTTTTAGGGAATTAATTTGCTATTCTCCGAAAAATCCCTTTTATTAAATATTCGCTCGAAGTTGCGCGAACGCATAATCCGAATTGCTTTTAGAAATATAATCAGGTTACGCGAACGTATCCCTAATCACAAAAATATTCTTGATGGTAGTATAAATTTGTTTACAAATTGTTTATTACATCCATATTATTTTTATGTGAAAATCATGAGAAATCCCCATTTTAGATGCCCTTAAATTCTTTGAAAACAATTCACAATTTATTAGACGTTGATCACAAATTATATTTTTCGCGTATGAATTATATTCCTCCAAGCTATTCAAATTTAAAGAAGAGAATAAACATATGATTAACACTATTTTTAGTAAATACAACATATGTATACTCAAAATGTGAATAGCGTATGAAACTAAAAAAAAATCAATTCTTGAAAGGAAGTGATATTTTCGAAGAATTCTCATTATTCTATTTGCAATGAATGTTATTTTTTACATTCTTAAACTTGTTCACATTATAAATCTAATCTCTTTCTACATTGCTTGTTCCTAATCTGATAGGCCTAATTATTTTTGATTAATTGCTATTGATTGAATTCGAGATATACTTAATCAAACCAATTTTTATTCTCAACCTATGCGAGTTATTTGGCAAACATTAATATAAAAACAATCGTTGACTTAATAAGACAATATCACATATAACATGAATATACCCCTACACCATTCACCATATGCCAATATCGTGAATATAACAGATTTTATCGATGCATCTTTCGGCTATTGATTGTGAACATGACCATTATTATGCTAAATATGAACAAGATATAATCAATACTATCTTAGCCTTAAAAATCAGATGTTTAGCAACATAGACTAGTAATGCAGTTGTCTTGACATTTCCATACTAGTCTATACTAGCAATATTAAGAGATGCAATTAATGGCCAGTTTTCTGCCATGTTCCCTATTTTGATGATTCAAATATAACTTATACTAAATGAAAATTCGAAATAAATAACTTTATTACAACATTTATACAAACTTCAAAAGGGAATAATTAGCTAATAGTTATCATATCAAGCATATTGTTATATTAACCAACATGAAACAAAACAGAAGTTTGAACTACTGAATTTAGACAAGTGGAAGACAGAATTATAATTCCCAAACTTCATCTATTCGTCATGTTGGAGCTTTTCATGACATGAGTTTACAGATATGTACCTGAAAATGGAGGTAGAAGGAGTAAATTTCAGCAGTAGCAACAATAACAAAATTAGCAGAAAATGTCAGTATTTCCACAGATTTGAGACACAATACAGAACCCGAGAACCCAGACACAACGTAGAATGACTCTTTAAGGAATTTCAGACTTTAAACTCAATAATGGGATTTGAACAAATCCAGACAGATAAAACACAGTATTTCTGATTTTTCAAGACTTAGGAGAAGGCCAACTGACAATTTCAATCTCAGAAATTCAACCTTAACACTAGCTTCTATTGTAGAAATCTGTTTTTTCCTGCTTCTGATTTTTCTTTCTTTATTTCTGTTTTCTTTCTTTTTTCTTGAATCAGATTTCTATTTCTACTTCTGTGTGTTTTTTTTTCTTTTAATTTCTGTCCAGATTTTCTCTCTGTGTATATGTATTTCTGTGTGTATTAAAATCTCAGTCTCTCTCTCTTAAAAAATCTGATCCTTCTTTATAAACAGATCCCTGTATTTATACAGGTCTGCCCCTTTTCCTTTCAGTGCTGCCTGGACCCCCTTCTTCTTTTAAAAATCAGAAAATCCCATTAAAATCTGCTTTTACTACTTTAAATCCTATTAAGTGATCTTATCCTGATTTTCAGCATCCCCATTACCCTTTGTTTCCCATTATTACATTAAATTATATCCATTACACTCCACTATCAGCACACTACTATTATCAAATTACCTTCACTGTTTTATTCCTCAAATACCCCTGAAATCCTACTGTAATTACTGTTCTTAATACAAAATCAGAACAGATTCTACACTTTGTTCAAACGGCTTCAACCAATCCTATTAACATTATCTAATCAATCTCCTAACATAGTTGTATCTAATCAACTCTTGTAAACTTGAATTCAAACCCAACACCACAACAACATTATACTGAATTCAGCATAACAAGTTAAACTGAATTTCAACATTGAACTAAGATCCAAACAAATACAGGAGCATTGTCAATATACTGACAATGCCCTGAAACTTAATGCTCAGAAAACAACACATACACAACATCCTTTTGATGAACTTATTGAACTATAAACAAGGATGATTTAATTGACGAGTATTAATCAAACTGATTATCTACAACAATTGTCCACAAACAATAGGTAAACAGATTGTTTCAATTAGCATTATCATAAACGGGAATTCATAATGTAACTAATCGACGAACTTAATCGAGTCGATTACACACATTGTAAACAAACATAACCAATAGAAATAATTCACTTATTTAATCAAATAGATGGTATGAGACAGAATCACAGAATTAAATAAACAAAAATATGAAAAATAAATTACACAAGCTACTGAAACAGGCAACAATATACATGTAGGAAACAAAAAGAAGTAGAAAAATACCTCTGAATCTTCGATTTTACACAGACAAGAACTCAGCTTTGGATTCGGACCTTTTTGAGGCTGAACAGACTTTATTCAAAGTATTCTCAATTTGAGAATACCTTTTTGAAATTTTTAGGGTTTCTGATTCTTGGATCTTAAATTCGAACACTTCTGGGCAGATTCGAAGGGAACCAAGGATGACTCGAGGGTGAGGGAGGCCTAGGGGTCATTTGGTGTTAGTTTGGAACGAATCTGAGTGAGTTCATGTTTGGTTCAAACCTTCAAAAGAAGATTCGAAGAACTCTGAGGTGATTCGAGCCAAACAAACACCAGATCCATAACGAGGCAGGTTAGGAGGTGCTATGGTGTTAATTAGGGGGTGGTTGGTTTGGATCTGAGTTTGGCTCGAATCTTCAAATGAAGTTTCGAGAAACTTCAGGAGGATTCGAGCCAAGTGGCTAACAGATTCGGATAGAGGATGGTCAGGGAGTTCAGGGGTGTTAAGGTGGTGACCGGCGGCGTTGTTGCCGCCGGGTTTCAGGCGATGGAGAATGAGGGCGGCTAGGGTTAGGGGTGTGCTTTCGGAGAGGATGATGAACAGTGGAGAGGGGGGGTGTTTAGTTAGGGGGCCGGGGTAGGGATTTGGATTTATATAGGGATGGGGTGGATTGATACTGACCGTTAGATCAGGCAGAATGGATGGCCAGGATCTATCTGCTTACATGAACGGCGTCGTTTTGGTTTAGTTGGGGAATGGGTCGGCCCGGGTAATGGATCGGGTAGGGGTTACGGGTAAGGGATGTGGGATCTCAGCCGTTGGATGGATTTGATCCAACGGTCCTTGATAAAATGTGACCAAACGTTGTAGTTTGGTTTGGTCGAATTGGATCGGACAGGGGTTGTTTGGACTGGGCTGTGAGGGGGTGGGGTAATTTGGTTTGGGCCTGGATTTCGGTCCAGGCCTGATTTATGACTTATTTTCCTATTTTAAAATCCTAATTATAAAAAAAATCCTAATTAAAATTATAAAACAATTTTAACCTTACAAAATATTAATTACTTTTTTAACAACTATTTAACACATAGACAAAGCGTTAATCACACAGTGAAACATTCAAACTAGAACAAATGCATATTTTTGTGATTTTATTTTTAATCAATTATTAAATGCATAATTAAAACCTAGATATGCATGCAACATGTATTTTTATTTTATTTTCGTTTAAATATATCAAAGCAAACATTTACGGACAAACACAAACAATTAATAAATGCCACATAAATTCTAAAAATTGCATACTAAGAGAATTTTGTTTTATTTTTGATTTATTTTAGAGTATTTTTCGTGAGGCAAAAATCACGTGCTCACAATGGTCATTGGTGGAGTTTTGTGGATCGGGAATGAGTGGTGGTGTATTTAGGGAGTGTGGTAAGTAGTGGTTGGTGGGTACGGAATTGGTTGATGATGATGTTGTGGTGGAGTTGGTATTGGCAGTGAATTGATGTTTTGGGGCGGAGTTGTGTATTGATTTGGTGCGGGAGGATTTTGTGGCTATTGGTTTTGTGTATTCTGAGGAGGTGTCGGGTTCTTTATGTTTTGTTGGTGGATATCACGGACATTGAGGATAAGTGACAGGATTGCCAAATTGCGGACCTGCTCAAGTTCCCCTTGAAGTTCTAGTATCTTTTGTTCAAGTCTCAAAACCAGGTCACTCAGGGCCAGAGTACTACGACCATCTGAAGTCTCTGCGTTCTCAACATTTTCCTTTCGGATCCCACTTAAGTCATCCATCTTTGCTTTCCCTCTTCTTTTTGTGTTGCTTGGAGGAGGAGGAGGTGGAGGGCCTCTAGATCTGGTATGATACACTGATGAGGCCAGTATGAGTGAACCAACCTATGGGGATGGGAATAATAATAAAATAAGCAAAAATGAAAGGTAACAAGTTAGTGAGGATCCTGAAATGTTTGTAGTATTTAAACACATATTGCAAAATGTAAACTCGTATCCTAACTTGGGAGCCTTGTTGTGCCCGAGGTAGGCCTAGCGACAAATAAATTTGGAGAACTTCAAATGCCAATAAATGCTTTATTTCATAATATTAAAATAGACGAATCCCAAAACGACACTAAGATAATAAAAATAAGTCATTGCTGGCACTTGGACTTATTATATTTGGAAAGCGAGTAAACCTAATCTATTTGGTCTCAGAAGGACCTTCCTTAGGTTGAATGCTCTCATTGATCAAATCCTCCAGTTCACATAGGTTCATCAGTAAGAATGCCTTTGCCAGATGTCTTCCTTCGTTTCCCTCAGCGTTCTGGCTGTCGGTGACTCTCTTCCTCACTTTTCCTCTCAATTCCAATAGGCTGTATTCCAGAATATTCCAGCTTTTTGCTAGATTTGGTGGCCCTCTCTTTCCATTCATTGATTTGGTCATTTGATGGAAGATTTCTCCACCAGTCTAGCAAAAGTGAGGGTGTGCTAACCATACCGAATCTGGGGACCTCGTGCCTTATGTTCTGCAAAACAAAAGGGTTAGACCTTACCCCTACCGGACTCGACTATTTATACATTTATGATCAACATATCGGCATTTAGTTCTCCAAATTAATGCACAAAATGTGATTGCGTCCGTTGGGATTATGAAAAACCCGATGGACTTTGGATAAGGCTTATCTTAAAGGATCATTATGTGCACAACATAATTGATCCAACTAGGTTTGACCATGATGCATGCACAACTTTAACCAAAGTAAGGTTTCTTTGGGGTTTTAGACTGGTACCCTCAATTGGACAACTTGAGGGGGAAGGCACGGAACCATCGACTACACCGCTGATCGATTGGTTTTACCGCAAATAAGCCTTTCCGAATTTAAGGGTAGTAAATAGGAAGAGCGCAACCACTCATTAAAGCATTGCTATAGGATTTGATACGTACGAGTGGAATATGATGCGGAGCATGATTTATGCAGCAATTAATAACATGTAGTCAAGTATTTTCACATAGGAAAAATAAATACAATATTTAAATAATTGAAAAACAGTTACAGGAAAAAGAAGCCAAAGAGACAAGTCAGTTTCAGGGCAATAAAGAAATCATAAAGGCTTAAAAAATAGACATTTAAATTCAAATAAGGAGGAAGGGTACGGGATAAACATGCTTGGACTAATTTGTAAAAGACAAGTTCGTTATGGTAAGAGCCTAAAAGGTATCCCTAGCAGAGTCGCCATGCTGTCGCGCCCCCCTTTTTCCTTTTTGACGGGGAAGTCAGGGTTTCGACATTCATGGGGGTAATAACTCATTTCCTTTTTTGGGAATTGGGTATTTGAAGAGTCACCACCTAACGGATTACGGTGCGTTAGGTCACCTAGAGCGATTAACTCTTGGGTTGGTATGCATTATCAGAGATTATGGTAAGGGCTCGAAGTAACCTCGAGGGAAAGTTGTTAGGCACTCCTCTTGGTCCACAACTATGGGTCCCGGCCGAACTTATATTCACAAATTAGTCCATTACAAGTAGACAGTTGAATAGGTTGCAAGTAAAGCACGTTGGATAACTCAAGTAATAAGCTAAAGATTTGGACAAGTTATAAAGCAAAGGCTTAAATAAAAAAGGAATTTTGGTAAAGGAGGGGTCCTAGGTTGGTTATCCTATAAGATCACCACATACAATGTCCGATAACACTCTTCGATGAGGGGCTACATGTGATATTAGCGCGTAGTCATCATATCCCATATGTACCCTTCCCATCCCCTAAATGGTCATGCAAAGCAAGTATTTGGTCAATGATTTCTATTGTGTGCTGCTACCCGTCCCTTTTAAATGGTCCTAGAGTGAGTTAGGACCTCTACCTATAGGTGGTTATAGACGGACCCCTAAGGTTTTAAAGGGTGAAAATTCTAAGGTGACAATCAAAACACTTAGGACTTTCAACACATAAATGGAGTAATTAGAGGCTCAAAGTTTCCTCCTCAAACAAGCACATAAACGGCACGACTCAAGCACAATTAAGACATGCTCAGAAACACACATAAAGGGGGAATATACTGATCTCAAGGAAGGGGGAAGACATAATAACATTCTAATATTGTAACCATCAACTACAAATTTCACAACAAAACCACAAATAGAAGCAAACTAGAAACAAAATGAACTGAAACAATAAGAGAATCATATTGTTGTTGGAACTTTGAATTGAAATTAGAACATACTAGTAAAGAGGACAGTGAGCAGAATGAAAGAACAAGAGAACACAGTGGTTAGCCTTGGCTTGCAACCGGCTAACTTAAAGCAGTAGCAAGTAGTGCAAAAGAGAGAGAGAGAGAGCAGAAAGTTTGAGTGTGAGAGATAGTTTTTGAATCAAGAGTTCGTGTGTCGTGCTAATAAAAAACTAGGGTATTTATAGTGTTAAAGCAGGTAGTAAAATAGGGTAGAAATCAAAGTCCATCAGTAATTAAGGAACTCGAAATCAATCAGTCAGGAAATCAAGGTAAGTACTCCCTTAAGTTAAGGGAATTAATTCAAACGGTAAGAACCAGTAGCTTATAAGGCAAGAAATCAATATATGACTAATAAGGAAAGAATCAAAGTTCAGTAAGTATAGGGTAGACAATTAGGACTAAGTTTAGAAAACTCCAATTAAGGAAACAGTTCAGTAAAAATAAAGTACCACAACAAATAAGGCAGAAAAATCAGTTAATTTAGACAAACGAGGTAGAATTTTAGGGTTTAAAAGAGGATCTTTCAAACAAACCATAAAATTAGGAAATCAAAATCAATCAAGAGGAAGTTATGATTCTATACTCCACATATAAATTGAGTAAGAACAAACAGACGTAGCAAATAGGCAAGGTCAGCAATATCAACAGAAAGAGGCAAGTCTTGAACAATCAAGATGAATATGATTACATAGAGGTGATATAAGTAGGCTAAGAACTCAGTAAAACCTATTCGAAGCATGGTAACCACAGAAACTTAACAAGAATCGAGTAGTCATGCTAACACACAGAACCAAAACAAAGAAGATTTATAAAAACTAGGGCTTTTAAATAGGTGAGTTGAAAAAGCAGTAGAAACATAGAATTAGTCGAGATATGCAAAAGATAGAAGTTTGAACATACAAATAGTTTAAACAAAGTGTAGAAGAAGTTCCGAAAAACCCTAACCTTAGAAGAAAGTGAAAACAACTCGAAATTGATGATTTTTGCAAAAGAAGTTCAAGAATAGTGTAAAATATAAAAGGAACAGACTTGAATCGTTTAAAAATAGCACAGATATCAGAGGTGTAAACAAAAATTAGGGTTTCAGAAATAGAAACGGAAGAACCTGTTTAGAACTTCAAGGATCGTAACAAATACAGTGTGATTTTACTCGCAATCACACCGGAGTAGCCATGAACAGCCGAAATAGCAAACCCTAAATACAAGTCGGTGTGGCCCAGGGCCCTTGAAGGCCTCACAGAAGATGACCAAGGCAATGGAAGAGTCAATGGAGGCTTGGGGTTGAAGGGTGGTCACAGGATAAGACCGAAGAAGGGAGACTGTTGAAAGAGGTTAGGATTAGGTTGAGAGAAGAGAGGAGATGAGAGGATTTGAGGGCAACGGAATTTTGGAAATGAGATAGGGTTAGGGGTTGTTGGGATTAAAAAAGGAAAGGATTTATATGGGTCATTGATCTGAGAGATCAACAACCAGGATTTGATTTATGTTGGATCGGGTAGATGGGTTCCGGGTTTGGATAAGTGTATATAGTGTCTGGGTCAGGTAATTTGGTAGGAAATTGGGTTGGGGTTGGGTTCAATTTAGGCTACAATTGAAAGCCAAATCTGACTATAATTTAAATAGCTAATTTTCCCCTTTTTAATTTATAATAAATAATACACAATTTTTGGAAAATAATTTTATGTACAAAAATGATTTAAAATATATATTTATCATTTTAAAAATATAGGGACCAATTTTACACATATAAAATGTAATTATACATTAAATAGGGCTAATATTGCAATTATATGCAATTTTGCTTAAAAATACCAAATGTAATCATAAAAATGCATAAAAAATATATTAACCATATTTTGGTATAAATAGAGAAATTGAATGACTAAATCACCATAACAATTACTTGGTGTATAATTATTGGGGATTTTATGAATAAAAGGGAGGAAATAAATCAATTTAAATCCTTAAAATTATGGGGAAAATTATAAAAATATTGTGCATGCTTATACATGCATATATATGTTATTTCAAAGGTATTTATGCATATAAAAATATATAGAAGGAAAAATTGGGTATCAACAAGTGTAACCGCACCTTTGAGGTCTTGGCCGCACGTGCGAAGCCGCAGAAGCGGCCAAAGGGGCACAAATGAGGTTGAGAAGGGAGAAGGTTAGGAGCGCAAATGCGGTCGTGTTGCCGCAGAAGTGGGACCACACCTGCAGAAGGAGAAACACAGAAGCAGAAGGAGGAGGGCCTGGCGAAGGACCACAAATGCGGTAGTGAGGCCGCACCTGCGGAACCGCAGAAGCGGTCAAGTGACCGCAGGTGCGGAAAGGATGGAGGTAGTGAGTTGTTTTAAAGTTGGGATTTGACCATTTTCTTTCATCTTTCTCTTGTTTGGATGATTTTTGGAGAGCTTCAAGTGAGGGTTTTTCATCATCAACGATAAGGTAAGCTAACCCCACCTATCTTGAGTTAAATATATTGATTATGTATGGATTTTAGCATGAAAATTGGTAGAAATTTAGGGGGTTGAGGAAAACCTAGAAAATTGGTGTTCTTTGGTTTTGACCACGATTTTTGGTATGAAATTGAGAATAAATTATATATTTGAGTTCGTGAGGTTATGGGTAGAGTTTATCTTCGAAAATTTTGAAATCCAGGCACGTGGGCCCAAGGGTGATTTTGTCAACTTTTCGAGCGGAGTTGAGAATTTATATAAATTGAATTGTTATGAGTATTAGGGTATATTTTCATTGGTTTGCCTATTATTTGGCTAGTTTTGGAGCATTGGGGCATCGACTTGAGTCGTCGGAAGGGCTTGGATGTCGATTTTGGAACTTCGGGGCGAGGTGAGTCTCTTTTCTAACCTTGTAAGAGGGAATTGTCCCCATAGGTGAATTAATTGGATTTGTGCTTCTATTTGTTGGGGCTACGTACGTACGAGGTGACGAGAGTCCATGTGTAGCTTCTATTATGTTTAAGTCCGGGTAGTCTAAAACCCAAAAGCATGCTATACTTGAAATATTTGTAATCTTATTGACAACTGAAATTGCCTAAATCATATCGAATTAGTAAAAGAATTTCTAAAAAAGATTAAACCTCATTTTCTTCAATCATTAAAAGAGAATTGACTTTTCCTTGGATAAATATTTCTTGATGAATTCTTAATTGACTGTTTAAATGTGTGTATCAATGAGTACTTGCGTCACACATATGATTTGCGGTAACTCTATTATTTATATTTGACCTCATCACACATATGATTCGCGAGCGGGATAATAGATTTATCTATGGTTCGCGCCATTCGACCTCTTGCAGTACACAATTTAAATATTTATTGGATTGGGTCGTACGACCTCGGCATGATTTGCGCATGCTTGTAATGCTTGCTTGAGATTTACAAATTGATATTGCCTCCCTGGTCTGAGACAAATTGATAAATAATGGATTATGAATTTGGAGACTTCTAAATATAAAAAGGAATGTTTACTTGTTTCTTTTCTTACTTGAGTTTACTGCCATTTTTAATAAATCCATGATTATTCGCATTATTAATATATTATTATTGGACCACTAGTAAGTGTCGAAGTCGACCTCTCGTCTCTACTTCTTCGAGGGTAGAATGGATAGTTATTAGGTACACGTTGTTTTATTGTACTCATACCACACTTGCTGTGCATTTTGTTGCACATGAACATGTATGTCTAGTGGCCTAGTTGGGCACAATGGCATGGTTGATACGGAGACTTAGGTGAGCTGCACCTCTCGAGACGACCTGCAGCTAGCAGAGTCTCCTTCGGAGTATTGCATTGTATTTTCTTTTCTGTCTAATTTGTATTCCGGACGGTTGTTGTATTACATTATTTCCTAGAAACTGCTCATGCACTTGTGACACCGAGTTATGGATGATTATGGAGTATTCTGTATTAACTTCTAAATATATTTTTATTTATTTTGTAAAGATTATCTTTTACTGGCCAAATTAGAGGAAAAATATAGTTTTCTTTTACTGGCCAAATTAGAGGAAAAATATAATTTTCAAAATTATTTAATCAAGAATTTAATTAAGTATTTATGGTTGGCTTACCTGACAGCAGTGTCCGGCGCCATCACGACGCTTAGTGGATTTTGGGTCGTGACAACATGGTATCAGAGCACTAAGTTCCCTTAGGTCTCACGAGTCATGAGCGAGTCTAGTAGAGTCTTGTGGATTGGTACGAAGACTTTTGTACTTACCTTCGAGAGGCTATAGGGCTATTAGGAGCACTTCCCTTCTTGATTCCTCATCGTGTGGTCTAATTCCTTTTAGGCTTGTGCCCTTGTTTCCTTGCTACTCGATCTTATGCGACGTGAAGCACTTATTATAAATCAAGAATTAAAGAATTGTAATGGTACTACAAATATGGTACGTGATGTTTCTCCCGACATAGTTGGTTGGGCTATTGTTGTCGCCTTGCGGAAGGATATTCTGTCATTTCATCTCGATAGCTGCACTTCTGAGAGCTTCGAGGCTATGCATAGGTTGCTATGATGCTCATGAACGGTTATCGTACAATATTGACGTGTTGGTAAGGTGCTTGCCTATGTGTAAGGGCAATGAATGACTTGAAGGGAGGTATACTCAGTGCATGATTCAGAGATTCGGTATTTCATTTCCGACGGAGAAAAAAAGCAATTGGCCGATGAATGTCCAGATTTGGATTGATGGAGTAACGAGACTTAGTGTTTTCAAGTATGGTGGAATTTTCATCTACGACATGGTATCATCGTCCTTGATTGGATGTGTTAAGTTTGCTAGTGTTATGATCTTCTACAATTTGCCTTTGGGGCAGGATATTGTGAAATAATATTGGAGACGACTGTCAGAGATCGTGGTGTGCGGTGGTTCAGGATTGAATCGGTGTTTCTAATGTTGACGGCTCGAGAAAAGATTATATTTGAAAAAGTTTAAAGTTAGTGACGATCTGCTGGTTCAAATGTCACAAAGATAGAGAATGAATTAAGGCAACAACTAGGCAACAAGGGATGAGGAAGGACATTTGGGAGGTGTCAGGTAGTGGTTAAACTCCTAGAAGGCCAGGTGTAAGGAGCGAAGGTCGAGTAGTTGCTTAAAGGAGTAAGTTTGGCCAAAGTATAAGAGTGTCATAGCAACACGTGGATTCAATGGCAGGATAACTACACCCTTGAGGAAAGTTTAGAGTGATTTGGGAATTTACTGGACGGTGATTGGGTCTACGAGCTTAATTTGAAATATTGGCTAGCATACGGCGGGAGATTTGATATGACAGAAAGGAGCTGCTTGATATGAAGAAGGATGCAACATAAATTTTGATCTGGAAGATATTGTCGCACATTTAGTTGATGTACACGAGGAGTGAATGAACTTGTGCAGCTGGTGGATGAGCACATGCTCAAGTAGGGTATCTCCTGTGAGCAGATCATCGGTTGCATGGTTGGCGAAGCATCTGCGAAGGATTTTATTGGTCATCTGGTAAGAGGTTGAATATGTGAATGTTGATAGAGATTCAGAGTGTTCATGAAATGCTAATGGAAGGATTTCGAGGAATCTGGCGGTTTGATTGCGCAAGGTTATGTCGATAAAAGATAAAGAATCTTGGTGGATTCCATAGTTGTTTTATAGTGGCTTCAAGCTAAGTGGGAGAGTCCCACCGCTTACGGTTGGATTGCATGGCCGTCTATTTGTGAGATTTCTGGTTATTAGCATATTGATGGGTTATTTCAGCTAAGGGAAAAGAACATAAGAGGTAATTTGAGCAAGGGAAGTGTTAAAGGTGTGTTATAGTTGGCCTTGCTGACTCATGTTCAGACTTGGGGAAGGATTCAGGATTTATGCCTTGTATAGATGCGGGTTCAAGGAAAATGGTTCGGCCGGGTGCTTCGTCGAGAGGGTGTTCATGTGATAGAAGATTCATGGAGTTGATTATATTCGAGACCAAGTCAGAGTGGTGGCTCTCAACAACAATCCTAGTGGATTCAAAAGTTAAAGTGTGGTGCCTAATGGTTTCGAGCCCATAAGATGGTTAAGAATCGAGCTTTTGCAGCAGACTATGAACATAGGCTTGGAATGTTCTACGATATCTTTGGCTTGCAGTGTATAGTTGGGGGAATGAGAGAAAATGAATTTGGATTCGTAGAGGAATTATCAGAATGAATGTATCAGTTGAGATGCGAATATACGCACAAGGAAGGTATGATGTGGTTCGTGGGGCTTGAGACATCATGGTCTTGTGTACAAGGCCACTCGGGATGAGTGCGGATTGAGTTCGTTATGGGTTGAATAGAGTTATTATTATTTTAAGGCAATTGAGGATAAGTTAAAAGAAGTCAGGTCTGTTAGCCATGGTTGAATTGGCATGATGGTGGCAGTGATCAGTTCCTCTAGTGTGACTAGATTATGCATGTGATTTGTGGCGGTAAGTGTGAGGCTTGACGGCCGCTGTAATTAACTTTAATTGGAAATATTCAAGTATTATGGCCTGTTATGTGTAGGCGGATCCCGGAAGGGCTATGGTGGCTTAGACCACTATTTAAAGATTTGCATATTCTATGGTTATGAGAATTCACTCGCGTGTTACTATGGTTTCCCTGAAAATAAGTTAAGTGAAAAGTTTCTATATGGTAAAGTATTAACCTATTAGTGGTCTAGGAGTTAAGATGAAATTCTGGTGCTATCGTATATTGGCATGTTAGGTGCAGTGAGTGGTATAGAATTTGAAAGTGAGGATCAAGGTTGCGGTTCGATGTTAGCAAGGGCGTCACGAGCTCGGATGAGCAGGAAAGGAGTTTGGACGTTTAAATAGGTTGGTATTATCCTCAGCATCACCGGAGATCAGTGCCTTGTGCAAGAGGCTTCGTGTATTAGTTTACGGATTCATGATTTGCTTTACAATGTTAATATGGCCAGTGGTATGAATGTGCATAATTGTATAAGTGTGGCATGTATTCACTTAATTTATTGAAGAACTAAACCAAGTATGAAGAATGTGGTGATATCGTTAATTTGAGAATTTATGCCTGGAGAGCACTCGGTTTATTGGGTGGTGGGCTGTGGAGGATTGTTCCGGTTATGATGGTTGTTCTTGTGTGTTATGGGAAAAGGGGGGTTATTATGGACCCAGGAAAGATTATTGGCCTAGTTTGGTACAACCAGAATGGGCTTGAGGTCTGTTAATGGATTTAAATATGAATACGGGCTTTATATCACGCCAGATGTGTTCATTTCAGCATAACGCTCCATGTGGAGGAGTATTTGGACGTTGGATGTTATTTCGTCGTCGGCTATCTCTCATAATGCTATATTGTTCCGTGTGAGTTGCGAAACGGCTTGACCAATTTCTTATGTGTTGAGGTTCCACGTAGTGATGGTGTTATGTGAGAAGGATGACTCTTGAAATTCAGATCATATATCGCGCTTCAGTTGTGCTTAAGTTTTGTAGCTTATGGCGCTATCTGTCTCCCAGTAGATGGTATTATTCACTTAGCGTGCTTGCGGCCGATATTCGATATTTTGTAGTAATGAGTGATTTAGCTTGGTATGTATCTTCTTATGTGAATTTTATGTGTGGATCGGGTGGCACGCCGCCACGGGTATGTTATTTGGATCGGGTTGCACGCTGTAACAATGTGATGTTGAATATAGTTTTCATATTTTATCTTTTATGTGTTTTGTTTCCCATTTTCTAAGGAAAGCTCATATTAGTTGCGTGAGTTGAGTAGTCCCTTCTAGAGTTCATTTTCCTTATGTATCACGTTTGAGCTTGTAGCCTATTGGCACGTTGTAGCATCATATGATACTTTTGGTCATATCCAGGGTGACTTATTTCCTGATCAATTTGTACTGTGTGAGACGGGATTATTGGAACTAGGATCAATGCGACTGGATTATATGAAGTATATTAAAGAGCAAAGATCATTATTTGGTTCAGAATGAGGTGATGGTTCTTGTCAGGAGTATAGACTCAATGAATTATTTACTCGACAGTTGGTTATGAATTTCTACATGTCTCTTCCATCGTGGCGGTATTGTACAAGTTGGAACAAGACTTATATATGTCATGAGATGCATTGGGAGCATCAGGCTCGTAGAATTCTGGCTATTATGATTAGAGAATGTTATTATGATCTTGTGAATAAAGTGGTGCAAGGTGTGAATTCAGCAAAGGTATGCAATCAGGTATTGGTGCATTGTGTGGTGATTGATACGGTGTTCATATGTTAGGAACAAGCCTGGCAGAGAATTTCGGATGTTGGAACTGAGCTCTAAGTTTATTTGCTTGAATAGAATAGAGTATCTTTAGAATTTATCTAGTTAAGGTGCTCAACTGAGTGGTAGCATGGGTAGGTGCACGAGGTATTAAGCAGTGATTTCGGACAACTCCAGTGCAGTTCTTAGCACGTTTGAGGACGAACATATGTTTAAGTGGGAGAGAATGTAACGACCTGACCGGTCGTTTTGAGCTCTAGTGTATCGTTCAGCAGTTTGAGGCCATGAGCAACCTCGCTTCAGGATTGTGACTTATATGCGGTGTTGGAACTGAATTTCAGGGTGTTTGGGAGTGATTTGGAAAGAGAATTCTCATTTCGGAAGCTTTAATTTGAAATAATTGACTAAGATTGAATTTTTGAGTAAACGGACTCGGAATCGGGATTCGAAGGTTCCAACAGGTTCGTATGATGATTTAGGACTTGGGCGTATGTCCGGATCGGGTTTTGGAAGACCCGGGAACGTTTCGGCACCTATTGTGGAAGTAGCATTTTTGGAAGAGTTCCATGAGTTTGGGTTAAAATGCATTTCAATGTTATCAATGTCCGTTTGGGATTTCGAGATTGGGAATAGCTGCGTATAGTGATTCTGGTATTGGGTGCGCGATCGGAAGTGAATTCGGAGGTCCGTGGGAAATTTTGGAGTCCTTTGGCTAAAGATAGAAATTTGAAGGTTTTGGTGAGTTTGACCGGAGGTGGATTTTTTGATATCGGGGTCGGATTTCTATTCCGGAAGGTGGAGTTGGTCCGTAATGTCAAATATGGCTTGTGTGCAAAAGTTGAGGTTAATCGGACGTGATTTGATAGGTTCCAGCATCGAATATAGAAGTTTGAAATTCTAAAGTTCATTAAGCTTGAATTGGAGTGCAATTCATGGTTTTAGCATTATTTGATGTGATTTGAGGCCTAAAGCAGGTCCGCGTTATGTTATGGGACTGGTTGGTGTGATTGCATGGGGACCCAGGGGCCTCGGGTGGATCCCGGGTGGTTAATGGATTGAATTGGAGTTGGGAGGAAGAGCTGAAGCCTGCTGTCATCTGGTGTAACCGCACCTGCGAGGCCTTGTCTGCAGGTGTGGAGCCGCAGAAGTGGCCAAAGGGGTGCAAATGCGGTTGAGAAGAGAGAAGGCTGGGGCTACAAATGCGGTCGTGTTGCTGCAGAAGCGGGACCGCACATGCGGAAGGAGTAACGCAAAAGCGGAAGGAGAGGGCCTGGTGAAGAACCGCAAACGCGGTAGTGAGGCCGCACCTGCGGAACTGCAGAAGCGATCAAGTGACCGCAAGTGCGGAAAGGCTGGAGGCACTGAGTTGTTTTAAAGTCGGGATTTGGCCATATTCTTTCATCTTTCTCTTGTTTGGACGATTTTTGGAGAGCTTCAAGTGGGGGTTTTCATCATCAATGACAAGGTAAGCTAACCCCACCTATCTTGAGTTAAGTATATTGATTATGTATGGATTTTAGCATGAAAATTGGTAGAAATTTGGGGGTTTGAGGAAAACCTAGAAAATTGGTGTTCTTGGATTTTGACCACGATTTTGGGTATGAAATTGAGAATAAATTATATATTTGAGTTCGTGAGGTTATGGGTAGAGTTTATCTTCAAAAAATTTCGGAATCCGGGCACGTGGGCCCAAGGGCGATTTTGTCAACTTTTCGAGCGGAGTTGAGAATTTATATAAATTGAATTGTTATGAGTATTAGGGTATATTTTCATTGGTTTGCCTGTTATTTGGCTAGTTTTGGAGCATTGGGACATCGACTTGAGTCGTTGGAAGGGCTTGGACATCGATTTTGGAACTTTCGGGTGAGGTGAGTCTCTTTTCTAACGTTGTAAGAGGGAATTGTCCCCATAGGTGAATTAATTGGATTTGTGCTTCTATTTGTTGGGGCTACGTACGTACGAGGTGACGAGAGTCCGTGCGTAGCTACTATTATGTTTAAGTTCGAGTAGTTTAAGACCCAAAAGCATGCTATACTTGAAATATTTGTAATTTATTGACAACTGAAATTGCCTAAATCATATCGAATTAGTAAAAGAATTTCTAAAAAAAGTTAAACCTCATTTTCTTAAATCGTTAAAAGAGAATTGACTTATTCTTGGATAATTGTTTCTTGATGAATTCTTAATTGACTATTTGAATATGTGTATCTATGAGTACTTGCGTCACACGTATGATTTGCGAGCGGGGTAACTCTATTATTTATATTTGACCGCGTCGCACATATGATTAGCGAGCGGGGTAATAGATGCATCTATGGTTCGTGCCATTCGACCCTCTGGCAGTGCACAATTTAAATATTTGTTGGATCAGGTCGTACGACCTCGACATGATTTGCGCATGCATGTAATGCTTGATTGAGATTTACAAATTGATATTGCCTCCCTGGTCTGAGACAAATTGATAAATAATGGATTATGAATTTGGAGACTTCTAAATATAAAAAGGAATGTTTACTTGTTTCTTATCTTACTTGAGTTTACTGCCATTTTTAATAAATCCATGATTATTCGTATTATTAATATATTATTATTGGACCACTAGTAAGTGTCGAAGTCGACCTCCCGTCTCTACTTCTTCGAGGTTAGACGAGATACTTACTGGGTACACGTTGTTTTTTTGTACTCATACTTCACTTGTTGTGCATTTTGTTGCACAGGCACATGTATGTCTAGTGGCCTAGTTGGGCGCAACGACATGGTTGATACGGAGACTTTGGTGAGCTGCACCTCTCGAGATGACCAACAACCAGTAGAGTCTCCTTCAGAGTATTGTACTGTATTTTCTTTTCTGCCCAATTTGTATTTCAGACAGTTATTGTATTACATTATTTCCTAGAAACTACTCATGCACTTGTGGCACCGGGTTCTAAGATGATTATGGGGTATTCTGTATTAACTTCTAAATATTTTTTTATTTATTTTGTAAAGATTATCTTTTACTGGCCAAATTGGAGGAAAGTCATAGTTTTCACAATTATTTAAACGAGAATTTAATTAAGTATTTAAGGTTGGCTTGCCTGACAGCGGTGTCCGACGCCATCACGACCCTTAGTGGATTTTGGGTCGTGACATCCGCCATCTATTTAAATGGCATTCACAGTATGGCAGTGATAGGCAATGCGGGCATGTACCTGGGTAGAGATGCAAATGACTTATTCCAGTCACCATAAACAATTTCAAATGCACGTTTGCGCTCGAGATATGCCTTTCTTTTAGTAATAGTACACCCATATTCCTGGTGGACAGATGTAATACACTCTTTGATCTTGTACATTATGGACGCTTCAATGTGTGGAATCAAGAGAAGAGAAATCAAGTCAACATCCAAGTTGAAGTGATTCCCACTGAATGTGTCCATTTCACAATTGTGGATGCTAATGTATTTACCCACTTTCCGCATATTTGTTTTCTTCTTTATCGCATGCAGCATCCAGTTACAACTCGTAAACCATCTACGACAAACAACCTTGTATACATCCGAAGATGACTCCTATACGATCATCTCACGACACTCTTTTATGTTGTACATTTTCACCGCCCTACTTAGGCACGCATTATCAGGAAAAAGCATGTCATTTGACAACACCGTTGGTCTAGATTCATCCTACATTGGTGTCTGAATTTCGTCAATATCCCTTGTGAAGGCATCTATATCCGGTGTACTTGGCAAATGATCAAGGTAGGGAATATGCCTTGAATGAAACTGCACGTGGGACTCGTACACTCTTGGTCTAACAGGAGGTGGAGCATGATCCCTCGTCAAATCAGGTTCGACATTCTCTTCCTCCTCATCATCCCCCTCGCCAGGGAAGGGTGTGTCATCTCCAGACTCATCGACATTGTTGTCATAATCACTATTATCTTCCTCACTCTGTGCATCTGCCAAATCCCAAGTAAATACGTCCTCTACGGCCAATTGAGTGGGGACAGAACCATCAAGTTGCTCGTTTTCACTGCACAACCAAAGAAATAATGAGTTACTGAAATTGGTCCAAACAATACATATAACTTTATATATTCACTTACACATCATAATGTGTTGATATCCCATGATGCACGTTATCTTGTTGATACTGACTCCCGGATGGACCACCATGATCCAACATACCAAAACTAGGTATATTCCAACTGGCCGTTGGTTCATAACTAGTAAAATTCACATATGGTCGGTACCCCCTATGGAATAAACGAGTGTTAATACAAATGCAATATACAAAAATATATATCGTAATACAAAGGAGAAATTATTTCATCGCTCCTCATTCGCCCGTGGAAATAAGTTTAGATCCGGCCAAACTCTTTCAGTCGGAACCTGTTCGGCTAAAATTGCTCCAAAATAACCACCCGATGATTGAGGGATTTCCCTACTTTGCACAACCTCATTATTGCGAACGTCTTCAACCTTGACGTACATTTCCAACAATATTATCACAATAAATTTCCTGTATTCATCCGGAGTTCCCAAAAAATCCCTCAGAGTTTCATCGTCTTCGATGTTAAACTCAACATAACAAGCAACCTCTTGCGGAGTCACAGAATACGGATATCTTCCGGTTAATTTAAGATTCACCGAACGTTTGCTCACACTCATTTTATTACATAACGACGATACCAATCTATCGTACTCCATTGTAAGTGGCAACTTAACATGACACTGTGGAGATAAATTATAGCTTATTGAGTTATTCATCACCACAACCTCACCCCTTCCCCCTCCCCAATATAATGAAACCCTAATTTTTCACTCTTCAAACATTATGACAAAATGCAAAATAACTTAACAACGAAAAATTTCAGAACACTTGAAAATTTTCAGAACACTTGAAGATGTTTATGAATGGATTTTTACAAAATCCTTCACCTTTATAAATAAGGTAAAAATTAGTCTGGGGGTTCAATTATTAGAGCTATAGTATTTTTTTTAAAAAATGCTATACCCAGTTGAATTATTGTTATCTCAGTTATCCACACAATAATTATTTGTGGGCCTACTTAATATGTATGGTGTTTTAGTAAAAAACGCTATATATTTGAATATCATTTTTTTGAAAGACACTATACTTAACTGGCCTAACTTTTTGTCCACATATTTCGGTTATTTGAGTCAAAAAGAATCACATTTTGGTCCGGATTCGAAAGAATTGTCTCATTTCGAGTAGTTTAGGGCCAAAATTGACCATTTTCAGTCCAAATTGCGGCAAACCGCTAGTGGGTAGCGCAATTTTGAGCTACTTGGTTAACTGAGGAGCATCTTTGAGCTACTTGATGAACCGTAAGCCATTTTTATACCAAATATGAAACAATGTGTAAAGTCATTCCATTTACATGGAGTCGAAATTGTGGCATTTGGACAAAATTGGTCATACCCTAAAATTAATTATAGGTTCGCTTATCGATTCAGGTCATGTGAACTTGATGTTACCATTGAGTTGGTGTTATGCCTGGGGGCGTAACAAGAAAACCAATAAAGTGCACTAAATCCCTAATCGGAGTTAAACGAGAAAAAAATTCGATTATGGCTTGGTTTGGTTTGATTTGATTTGGTGTTAGGATAAAAAACAACCATGATTGATTTGGTTTAGTTTGATTTAATAAAAAAAAAAAGTCAAACCGTAACCAAACCAACCCCGATAGTATATTTATAAAATTTTTAAAATTATTTTGTACATATAAATATTTATTGTAATGTAATTTATTAAAAAATTTACAATTTTATCTTTTAATGTATTATTTTAAGCTTGGACTTAATATTTTCGAATGATAAATAAATTTTATAACCCATAAATGTAGTAACTCCAATAAAGTTCAAATCAATACTAACGCTAACAAAAGAAATTCAATTCAATACTAGGAATGATGATAGTATTGGATATCTATATTTTTAGTTTTACATTGGTTCATAATGAAAATGCATAACTTAGTTTATCTTTTTCTCTAGTGCTTAGTTATGTAATTAATAGTACTTGTTAGCTATACTTATTTTAACGTGACCTATAGAGTATTTTTAGATTATGTTAATTTTTATTATGGCTTATAATTAACAATATTTGCTATACAATTTTATTATCTTTGTTATTGAATATTTTAGTATAATGCTGTGACTTATCTCATATTATTGTGGTTTTTTCCTGGAAAATACATTATATAGTTGTATCTTATTGGGACTAAAGAAATATTTGGAGCACAAGTTACATATTTTGTGCTACGAAGACTTTACCGAAAATAAATCTTGAAACCCGAAAAAAAACGAAAAACCTTAGAATAAGATCAGGAAGAAGGAGATTGGATTCTTCCTTTTATCCGGACTGACTCTAATCGTGATTTTGAGAGATTAAAAAACTCATATAAGAATAGGAATCGAATCCACAGCTATTGATATTGAATCCACTGTTCTCACCTTAAAAGCTGGGTAAGCCAAGGGGGGACTTTGAACTGTTAAGAGGTGCCTAGCGCTTTCATCAATATGAAAGAGGAACTTTATAGGTTTGGTTTATAGATTTAAAAACCAGATACCATTGGTTTGGTAATTAAAAAAATTTGAACCAACCCGACTTATGTACACTCCTACATAGGCATTTAATTTTGAAGGAAGAATTTCCAGGAATTTTTTTTCTTTCATAGGAGTATGAGCAAAATGTCGTTCTCCCTTTTTACTCTTTCAAAATAGAATTTATACTGAATAAAATAATCATTTGAATATTTTTCTAATATGTAGGAATAATCATTTAATTATTTTTTCTTATATTTAAGAATAGTTATTTAATTATTCTCCTAATGCTTAGAACTTTAATTTTTCCAACTCCTTCCAATTCTAGAATTCCTTCTTTTAAGTTTAGGTGAAAAAAAGTATTTCGAATGTTTGGGCTTAGGAGCCTTGATAAGGAAAAGGCACAAGGAATCAAATAAGTAAAACTGTGAGGAACAGAGGAAGAGATATTTGACCAATTTTTAACTCTTTTTTCTATAGAACATCAATGAAATATTCTTTCTTTTCAGACCCTTATTAACATTTATTTATTAGCAAATTAAATGTAAGATATGCACTATTCAGTCTCCCAAAGTAAAAAAAAAAAGTATCCCTCTTTCTTTTCTTTTTTTGGAAAGATATCCTTCTAGCTCTTTTATTTTAGGCACTGAATTCCGGCTCTTTGTCAATAGTTGTTTAATGAAATATGACCTTATTCTTAGACGCTTATTATGATTTATTTATAAGCAAATTGAAATGGAAGAATTATGCATAACTTACGTCTCTAATTTGTAATTTTTTTATAAAATATCATCCTTTATTTAGGAGTTAGATTAGCTACAGTTTTTTTTGGCAATTAAATATTTTTTAATTATTTGATTTAGGTAAGAGCTCCTAATTAAAAAAGGGAGAATTGCACAAAAATGCAGTCCACCTATATACATTGCAGCAGAATAACCCAGTTACAACTTTACAAATTTCTAGGCCATAGCCAAAGTTTGAAAAATAAGCATTTTTTATTCTGCAGATCTTCAAGCACGAAAATTCGGTGATTTTTTATTCTTCTTCCCCAAGTTTTGTATATATTTGTCACGACCCGGATTTTCCGCCCTCGAGAGTTGTGATGACGCTTACTAGTGAAAGTTAGGCAAGCCAATCATTCCAAATATTTTACCTTTTCCATTTTTAATCCTATAACAGTTGTGAATTAACATTATATAAACAACGGAAATAATAAAGCGGAAGAATGAAATGTAACAATTTAATAATAATACCGATATCAATCCATAAACATAAGCTACCTAGAACTGGTGTCACAATCTCACAAACTATTTAAGAATACTACAACGGGGTTCGAACAAAATAGATACATGTCTGTCTCTGAAATAGTAAAGAACAAAAGAAAAAAAAACTAGATAGGAAGGGGACGCCAAGGCTTGCAGACGCCTACAGGACTACCTCGGGTCGCCTGATGGACTGAAGGCAGCAACCTCACTGTGGTCCAAAAGCTGCAGCACCGGGATCTGCACACAGTGCAGAGTGTAGTATCAGCACAACCGACCCCATGTGCTAGTAAGTGCCTAGCCTAACCTCGGCGAAATAGTGACGAGGCTAGGACAAGACTATTAAATAAACTTGTGCAGTTAAATCATATACAACAGAAAAATAAAGGCAGAAATTTACAGTTAAAGATCGAAGGGGGGAAAACGTGCTGCGGGGAATATCAGGTAACAACAGAAAACCAATAGAAGAATGTAAAGAAAGCCATAATTTAATTATCAGCAAGAATCAAGAACTCAATAACACGTGCGCAGCATCACCCTTCGTGTTTTTACTCTCATCCTCATTATAAAAGTCAATAGAATTGGCACGTTATCACTCTTCGTGCTTTTACCTCACATAATCATGGCACAGAATTATCCTTCGTGCATTATCACTCATATCATGGCACGACATTGTACATCGTGCGGCACGGCATCACCCTTCGAGATTTTACCTCACAATATTGGCACGACATAACCCTTCGTGCATTAATACTCTCAAAATCATACACGACATCACCCTTCGTGCTTTACACTCTTCCTCACCCAAGAAACAATCACAAAGCAATCTGGGCAAGGGAATCAATAATATCACAATAAAATCCCGGTAAGGGAACAATAACATAACAACAATATCCCAGCAAGGGAAAATAATATCATGAGTAATAATATCCCGGCAAGGGAAATAATATCAAAAGAAATAATATCCCAGCAAGGGAGACAATATCATAAACCTCTTCTCTTTTTTCACAGTTACTTCACAACTCAATTCTCAACTTGAGCCAATTCTCTACAATGTTCAATTACCAATAATACTTCCACTGGCCTTGTTTAATAATAGAAATCATCATATAAAGCATGAACAATACGAAACGGAGTCACATTAATCATAGTATAAGGCTCACGGGCATGCTTGACACCGACGTATAGATACTCGTCACCATGCCTATACGTCGTACTCAACATTTAACTCATAGCTAATAAGACATAACTCCTAATCCCTCAAGCTAAGGTTAGACCAAACACTTACCTCAATGCCACGAACGCAATTCAAGCCTCAACTATCGCTTTACCTATTGTTTCCACCACCAATTCGCTTGTATCTAGCCACAATTTACTTAACGATATCAATAAAGTTAAATGAATCAACTTTAGTGCATGAAAATAGGTTTTCTAAAGATTTTCCCAAAAAGTCAAAAATCGCCCACGGGCCCACATGGTCAAAACCCAAGGTTCGAACCAAAACTCGATTACCCATTCACCCACGAACTCAAATATATTTGTTTTGAAATCGGATCCCAAATCGAGGTCCAAATCCCCAAAATTTAAAAATCCTAAGTTCTACCCAAAACACCCAATTTCCCTCCGAAAACCCTTAATTTTGAATTGAAGTCATGTAAAAAGATATTATAGATTAAAGAAAATAAGTTAAAAATTGCTTACAATCGATTTGGAGAAGAACGTTTCTTTGAAAAATCGCTCAAGAGAGCTTAGGGTTTGAGGGAGTTTGAAAAATGAAGAATTTTCGGCTAAGTTCTAATTTGCACAGGTGCAGATATCGCATTTACGATGTAATGTTCGCAAATCCGAACTCGAAATTGCGGCCAAAGCTTCGCAATTGCGAAGGAAGGCCTACCTCTGCTTTCTTTGCAAATGCGAACAACTGTTCGCAATTGCGATGCCTGCTAAGGTCGCATTTGCGACATCAGCCTCGCAAATGCGAAGTTTCCTTGCCCCAGCCCATCATCGCAATTGCGATGTTTCTTCGCAAATGCGAGCTCGTATTTGCGAGCCAAGCTTCGCAATTGCGAAGCCTGCAGACCTGCAACACAACAACAGTTTTCCTAAGTCCAATTTCACTCTGCGGCCTATCCAAAACACACCCGAGCCCTCGGGGCTCGAACCCAAACATGCAAGCAAGTCCAAAAACATCATACAGACTTGTTCATGCGATAAAATCATCAAAATAACGTCAAAAACTATGCGTTAAGCCTCAAATTCATGAAATTACTTAAAAATATCAAAATTTTCAATTTCTCAAATAAAGGTCCGATTTATCCTAAACGGACTCCGATTCTTACCAAACTTCACAGATTCATCTTAATTATTATTTCAAACTTGTACCGGGCTCTGAAACCAAACTTGTACCATCAATTTCAAACATCTTTTTATTTCCAAAAACTCTTATATTTTCTAAAAAACAATTTTCTTTAAAAATTTATTTCTCGGGATTGGGACCTCGGAATTCGATTCCGGGAATATGCCCAAGTCCCAAATTTTAATACGGACCCTACAAGACCGTCGGATCACAGGTCCGGGTTCATTTACCAAAACATTTGACCAAAATCAATTTTATTTAATTTTTAAAAGCCATTTTCCTTGTTTTACTTAGTTTTCACATAAAAGCTTTCCGGAAACGCTCCTGGACTATGCATGCAAATCTAGGTGAGACAAAGAGAGGTTTTTAAGGCCCCGGAACACATAATTTACTTCTCCACCTCTAAAATAACTGTTCGTCCTCGAACAGACATCAGAAAAGTACCTGAGTCGGAGAAAAGCTGGGGATATCGGCTCCACATATCGGACTCGGACTCCCAGGTCGCTACCTCAACAGGCTGACCTCTCCACTGAATATGAACAATAGGGAAACTCTTTGACCTCAACTGACGAACCTGCCGGTCTAGAATAGCTATCGGCTCATCCTCATAGGACAAGTCCTTGTCTAACTGGATAGTGTTGAAGTCTAACACATGGGATGGATCACCATGATACTTCCGAAACATGGACAGATGAAAGACTGGATGCACGGATGATAAACTCGGTGGCAACGCAAGTCTGTAAGACACCTCTCCCACTCGATCAAGAATCACAAACGGGCCAATGAATCTAGGGCTAAGCTTGCCCCTCTTCCCAAATCTCATCACACCCTTCATAGGCGATACCCCAAGCAACACCCACTCGCCGACCATGAATGCCACATCACAAACCTTACGGTCGGCATAACCCTTTTTCCTGGACTGAGTTGTACGAAGCCTATACTGAATGATCCTGACCTTGTCCAAAGCATCCTGTACTTGATCCGTACCTAACGACTAAGCCTCTCCCGGCTCAAACCATCCAACCGACGACCGACACCGCCTACCATATAAAGCCTCATAAGGAGCCATCTGGATGCTTGAATGGTAGCTGTTGTTGTAGGCGAACTCCGCTAAAGGCAAGAACTGATCCCACGAGCCTCCAAAGTCAATGACACAAGCTCGGAGCATATCCTCCAAAATCTGAATAGTACGCTCGGACTACCCGTCCGTCTGAGGATGAAATGATGTGCTCAACTCGACCCGTGTGCCTAACTCATGCTGAACTGCCCTCCAGAAATGTGAGGTAAACTGCGTACTTCGGTCAGAAATGATAGACATGGGCACACCATGAAGACGAACAATTGTTGATACCTAATTGTTTCCTATGTATTTTTATATACAAATACTTTCAAAATAGCATATATATGTATACATAAGCATACCCAAGTGTTTTAGTATTTTTCCAATCTTTTGAAGAGTTTGTAAATCATATTACTATCCATTTTAGCAGTACAAAATCCGTAATTATTCCCAAAATCATCAATTTTGGTGAATAATTTATTTTATTCCCATATTTATACAAAAATATAGTTAAGATAACTTTTTGTCATTTTTACAAATTTATTTAGTATTTAAAAGACTAAACTGCATATAATTGCAATTATAGCCTACTTTAAGATTAATAGCATTTCTATAATTGTAAAATTAGTTTAAATATTTTTAAATCAATATTTATGCATTATTAGTTGGGTCAGTATTTTTAATTTGTTTTTAAAGTCGTTTTCACTATTTTTATAAAATAAAAGAGGAAAATTAGCTATTTAACATTTTAGCCTATTTCTATTTCAATTACAGCCTCATTTCCATTCAATTCTAACCTAAATTTGACCCCAATTCTGCCCAAATTAAAACCAACCCAGTTTCAATTTGGATCCAATCCACGACCCAATTACAAACGACCCAACTCGTTCCCCACCTACCACTTAAATCTGGACCGTTAATCACTCAAGATCAACGGCCAAGACTCGCCCTTCCATAATTAAAACTAAACTACTACCCTAATCTCCCTCATTCTCACCTGACCCGCCGCCTTGAAACCCTTCGTCTCTCAAAACACTCTCAAGCTCTCTGAAACCCTTCCATCTCCCACCTTATTCTACCATGTTTCCACCGGAATCCATGGCTTCTTAGGCCATGGATGGTTAGTACCCACCCCCCTCCACCATCGAACCATGGTTGTTCGAAGCTTCAAGGTCCGACTCCGATGGCTCTCTTCAGATCCTTCTCAGATCTGTAGATCTATGGCTTCTCCAGCCATTATTCCGGCGTGTTCAAGCAATATGAGTCTTTTCGACTCAGGATCGGATTTTCTTCCAAGCCTTTCTCATTTCTAGGGTTTCTCTGAAACCCTAAGCTATTCGAGGTTTTCTCTGGTTGTTTTCTTGGATCTATGCTATATCGGTGTTCTACTAGAATTTTAAAACGTTTTCCCCAATCTTCTCTTTCAAAATTTGTTTCTCTTTGATTTAGGATTTCTGAAAAAAGTTTTAAAATGTTTTCTGACTCCTCTTCTTCTTTTCTTTGTGTGAATCTGTCTATGCTATGTTTTTATGTTCTCTTTTCTACCTCGCATGTTCTTCTCCTATGTTCTTAGGTTTGCCTTATTATGCATATTCTTCTACTGTGCTCCGTTCTTTCTTCTACTAGTTTCTATATCATGCTTTCACACGTTTATCTTATGTGTTCGTCTAACCCTATGTTCCTTTACTGTAATTTCTTCTAAGCTATTAGTTCTTATTTGCCTTCTTCTGGACTTTGTTTGAGTTCTTTATAAACATGTTTCATCTTCTGTTTTCTTAAGTTTATGCTACCTCTTTGTCTTCTGAACTTGTTTAAGTTCCAAGCTTTTCTTAAAACATGTTCTTTATGCTTCAAATCACCTTTTTCACTATGTTTGTTTCGAACCTACTATTTTACCTGTTTGTTTTCTCATGAGCCTCTGAAAGAGACCTCTGAGCCTGTTTCAGTTATTTGTCTTCTCGTCTCTGCATCTGATTCGAGTTGAAAACCCTAGAATTTGGGGTTTTTGGCGAGTTTGATCTTATGTTTGGACTAGGATTCTATTATGGAACCCTGGATTCTCTCGAACTAAGTATGAGTCTATGTACTGAATTTGAGCCTCTTTGCTTGTGACTCTAAACTTTTCTATGCTAGATTCTTTCTAATTAGCATGACAGTTCTTTCATGTTTTACATGTCTGTATGCTTTATATATGAGGAATTCTTCCTTCAAAAGAGATTTTGCCAATTTGTGATTGATTCAGAATTCCTTTTAATAGGGTTTGATTGATTGTTAATGATTTTCTTTAATTAGACCTTTCTTCACTTTTTCTGGTTGGATTCATTCATACCAAAACTCAATTTCTGATTTTACTGGCTGATGATTGATTGCCTTTCCTTATTTGCACAAACTGTGTTATTATCAAACTCTTTCCTTAAATAGTTTCTATGTATTTGCCCTCCTTGTACTACTTTGGAAAAGATTTTAATCCAATTCTTCCCTTAATTGTCCTCTACCCGTTTGAAATCAGAATCCCTTAACTGAAGGGAGATTCTGTGTGATTGATTGCAAACTATTACCTTAACTTTTCTTACTTGTTTTCTGCACTATAAATGGGGCACGACCCTTCTGCACTTAGACACCTTGAACCTTCAGTTCAACACTTCGAATTCAACACTTTATACGCACACCTCTCAATTACAATACTCTTTCAATACTCTACTCTATTCTAAGATATTTTGTACTGTTTGCTCGCAATTTGGTTTACAAGACTTTAGCTTTCACTTATTTGTTTCCCTGAAATTGGTATGCCTTAATTTCGATTTCAGCACCATCCCTATGTGTTTATTTTACAGTTGCTACACTCTTGTCTACTTTCTATTCATGTTATGTATTGAGTATGCTACTCTCTCTTTGCATCTGCTATTTGTTATGAACTACTCCCTTCTATGTTTTTGAGTTAAGGTTCATGGCCTGGCAGCATCCAAATTGCTGCTTAGGTCTGAACCTGATCCTCAATGGATCCCAACTCTCAAAATGTGGCTAATAGGCTAGTCCGGGGTGTGCCAACACTCCTGATTGCTGGGCATGACCACCAGCCTACCATGGCTCTCCCCAATTCCCCCTTGTGCACTTACACTTACTCTTAGATTCTAAGTTCTGCCCCCCTTATGAGCCTTGCTTTGGGACTTTGAGTTCCCTCTGAACTTGGACATCTGAGGGCTGGCATTTCCACACTACACTATGCTCTTAATTCTGCAATATATTTGGGTTGTAAGCACTACCCGGAGTCCATTTGAGGCTCTTGAGGAACTTTGACTCATCCCAAATAAGAGAAGGCTTTGGAAACCTGATCTTGGAAGTTGGTTCACCTCATATTGTTAGACCTTGAGTCTGAATTAGGCTCATTAGTTGTAGTGATGTAATTTACTTTTCTTAATTCATTCCCGTCTGTAATATGTTGTAATAACTTATAGGGTTCTAGTGAAAAAGGGATGGTCACTTATGTATGCAAAGGGTAGACAGGATGCTCATAGGCGTTACTATTCACAAGTTCTGCATATCATATAGAAATCTTGTCTGTAGGTTTTCTGCACCTCTGCATACATAGAGATCATGTCTATAGGTTTTCTTGCACTTTCGCATATCATATAGAAATCCTGTCTGTAGGTTTTTTTGCACTTCTGCATATAGAAATCATGACTATAGGTCTTCGGCACTTCCGCATTTTACATCTATCATTAGGCAAACAGTTATAGGTTAAGTAATAATGAGTTTCATTCTAGATACCATGTCTATAGGACTCCTGCACTTTTATAATCGTCTTAAAACAAACAACGCCTAGAAATCATGCCTATAGGAGTAACCAGTTGAATCTGATTCATTTATTTCATTTACAAGTCTAAAATCAGTAGTAATGTCGTTTAACATCCGCAGAACTTATGTGTTTTCTACAATCAGTAAGCCTTCTTTAAAATCGGAGTAAGCACTGTTAGATATCATGCCTATATGTCTCACTTAGGCAAACCATTAGGAGATTAATCAACCACATCAGTCTTTGATAAATTACAACCAGGGAAGGCTAATTCGGACTCCTCATCTGAGAAATATGTGATGAATCAGCCTATCCTACGCTTTAATTTAATTTTAGACCATAACCAGTACTTGTAAGTCATGCTAGCCAATTTATTTCTTTAAATGAGGAGGCATGTTTGAGCCCGTTAACTGTTACGTGTGCTCCCATACCTGCCTTATATGTTTTGACTGTCGCCCTAGAATTTTATCCTTTTCAAACTCTGAAAAGCCAAATTTCCCTTCCCTTTAGGACTAGTAGTCCCAAATACCTCCGGGACTGATAGGATTGGGGCAGGTACTAGCATGCAATAAATAACGATACTATTCCGCGCTTAATACCTTAACAGGGTGGGAAAGGGTAGATATGAATATGATGACCGGTGCGCTAATACCACGTGTAACCCCTCTTTTGAGGAGTGATTACTGGGTATTGTTTGTAAACCTAGGACCCTCTTTCTTTTAACTTGTTTTATTGTCCGAAATATTTCCTTAAAATTTTTGCTTTCTTTATTCTCTTCAAACTTTCAATTTGCTTGCAATAATATGTGAACCCCTTCTTACTTGAGCCCTTAATTGTTTATTTGATTATGTGAAGTCACAATTGTAACATGGCTGGGAACCACACTAGTGGATCTTGAGGGGTGCCTAACACCTTCCCCTCGAGATAATTTCTATCCCTTACCCAAACTCTGGTTCTTCAAACTCAAACCCTTCTTAGTGTCCTAATGCACTTAATCATTAGGTGGAGACTCTTCAAGTTCCAAAACCCAATTCCCAAGAAGGAACCAGTTGTCCTACCAAATGCCAAAATCCAAATTTCGTGAGAGAAAAGGGGGCGCGACAGCGTGGCGACTCCGTTGGGGATACTTCTTTTAGGCTTTACCATCTCATGTTATTTGTGACTTTTCTGCTTCTTTATTACCTTTATTTAATGTCTTTATTTCTCTTCTATTACAAAACTGACTTGGCTCTTTGTTTCTTTTCTCTAATGCTTTCTTTTACCGCATTTCTTCAATACTGTTGTAATTATGAGAAATTATTGTAATCATTACTTTATGAACGTGCAAATATATGACAACTTGTAACTGCATACTCAACCTCATATTCCGCTCGTGCAAAACAAAATACCATAGCAACACTTATAATGAGTGGTTGCGCCTTTCCGATATCATTACCCCCTAAATTTGGCAAAGGCGTATTTGCGGTAAAACCAGTCGATCAACGGTGTAGTCGACGGTTCCGTGCCTTTCCCTCTTGAGTTGTTCGCTCAAACCTTACAGAAATACTACTTTGTTCAATTGTGCATGCATCACTGTCAAAACATAGTCGAGTTAGTTATGTTGTCCATATAATGACTCTTTAAGATAGCCTTGTCCAAAGTCCACTGGGTTCCCTAGGAACCCAAACAGACGTTACCATATTCTGTGCATTTATTTGGAGAACTAAATGCTGCTTATGCTAATTATTGGTTTAAATAGTCGAGGCCGGCGGGGTAAGGGTCTAACACTTTGTTTTGCAGAAATGAGGCACGAAGTCCCCAGATTTGGTATGGTCACCAACATCCACCCAAGGTTGCTAGGCTGGTGGGAGGATCTTCACTCCAGTGATCAAGCTCTTGTCTGGAAATACCTAGGAAATTTGCCTTATCTCCTGGAGGTCCAACCCAGCAACAAAATCATAGAAGCTGCTACTCTGTTCTAGGACTATGATAGATCTATGATTCGCTTCGGGGAGATTGAGATGACACCTCTGCTCGAGGAAATATGAGGATTAACTGGTATTCCATGGGAGACTCCGGGTTTACTTATGCCAGAAAATCGCAAGGGTAAGGGTTTTCTCAAAATGATGGGACTAAAGAAAAACACAGACTTGACCTGTTTGAAGGATTCCTACATCCCTTTCGACTATCTGTATGAAAGGTACGACCATAGTAAGTCCTATCGCACTTACCCAGATGAATTTGCCCTCACCTCATTAGGGTATATCCACAGAAGGGTCTGTCTTTATGTTCTGCTTCTTGGAGATGATAGTGTTTCCTATGAAGAAAGCAAGGATTCATACCAGGCTAGCTATGGTCACTAAAACCTTAATGGAGGGAATTGGTGGGCAACCCTTTAGCATAGTGCCCATGATCATTGCAGAAATGTACCGAACCTTGGAAAAGTGTCAACAAGGAGCCCCACACTTCGAAGGCTGCAACTTGCTACTCCAGCTCTGGCTCATGGAGCATCTCCAAAAGGGGTGAATATCGGCAAGAGATTCAGCGGAGAGACTGGGACGATCATATAGCCTTCCATCAACCAAGGCGAATGAACTACATGCCCGATATGTTTGCTCAGCCAAAAGATGAAAAATGATGGGTGGAGTTGTTTGAAAATCTGACAGAGTATCAAATACAATGGATGTTCGAATGGTTCCCTACCGACGAGTTCATCGCCTGATCCAGGGACGCACCGTTTCTGATACTGATCGGTTTAAGAGGAACCTACCCTTATGTCCCCCTCCGAGTCATGAGACAGGCTGGTAGGAAGTAAGTTATACCAAGGGTCGATAAGATGAGTCACTTCCGGGCTGATTTCCAAGCTGATGATAGTCCTTATAAGTGCCAAGCTCAACATATGTGGCATTGCAAGATCATCATGGGAAGAGATACTATCGAGCCAGACAGGTACCATGCTGGTTGCACCCCATACTATTCAGGATGGCTGGAGGATAATCATAATGGTCTGGGCCAACCTGGGTTTGTTCGAGGTCACAGGATCATCGATGAAAAGGCCGAAGCACAGGTCAAGTGCAACCAATTGCGCAAGAGGATTTGGGAATGCGAGAGTGAGCACAGGGAGATTCAAGAAGCCCATCAAAAGGTGATTGAAGAATGGAAAGATATGGCTGTCAGTTCCAACAAGCGACTAGGGTATTTGGAGTGGGGTTTAGTGGAATTGCAAAGAAAGTTCATCCAGAGGATTGAAAACTGCCAGAACGCTGAGGGAAACGAAGGAGGACACTTGGCTAGAGCCTATTTGCTGCTGGGACTGCGTGAGCTGGTGAAGCTATTCAATGGAGCTAAAGATGCCGAGTCTGGGGAAGGTCCTTCTAGGACCAAGTAGTTAGGAGTCTTTTCTTTTGCTTTAAAATTGTAATAAGGCCAACGACCATTAGTGACATTTAGTGTCGTTTTGGGATTCGTCTTATTTTTATCAATAAAATAAGGCATTTAGCATTATAAGTTCTCCAAATCAACTTGTCACTAGGCCTACCTCAGGCACAACGAGGCTCCCAAATTAGGACACAATTTATATTCTTCCACTATATGTTTAAATATTGCAACGTTTTC
This sequence comes from Nicotiana tabacum, assembly GCF_000715075.1. Classification (NCBI taxonomy): domain Eukaryota; kingdom Viridiplantae; phylum Streptophyta; class Magnoliopsida; order Solanales; family Solanaceae; genus Nicotiana; species Nicotiana tabacum. The sequence goes on along the minus strand of NC_134086.1, from coordinate 151,489,685 downwards.
TTCTCCTAATCCACCCTAACTTTCTACCTTTTTTGTTTTTACCCTTTGTTTATTCCCCTCCCCAAAGGTTAGTTCGTGCACTATGGCATCGTCATTTTACTAAACAAGATCCAAGGGCCCTCCACCTCCTCCTCCTCCGAGTCCTATCAAAAACACGAACAAGGGAAAGATGGAAGATTTGAGCAACATTAGAAAGGAGAACTCAGTTGAAAGGGTAGAGGTTCCTCAGGGTATTCAGGTTTCCAAGGAAAGTGCCTCCCAGCTCGAACAAAAGTTATTGAGGTTTTAGGAAGAACTGGACCAAGTTCGGAACTTGGCGAATTTGTCATTTTCCCTCACTACCCCAAATGTCAACTTTGCCAACACTCAAAACCCCACACCTCCACAAAGCATCCCAAAACCACAAAACCAACCCGCTCCCCATCACCACTGCAAAACATGCCACACTTCAGACAACACCCTACTGCTCATTCCTGAATCAATAAACTCCACAAGTGATCATCCCCACAACACCCCTATCTACGTGGAAACCAAACCACACTATACTCAACCTATTTCAAGTGCACCTGAGTCTGATAACAAAGACTCTCTTATCAGGAATCTGGCGGCGGAACTCAAGAAGCTGACTAGCCGAGTTCAAGGTGTCGAAGGAAGCAAGAGGATTGAGGGACTAAATTACGAGGACCTTTGCATACAACAAAATGTCGAACCGCCCGAGGGGTACAAACCTCCTAAGTTCGAAATGTTTGATGGTACCGGGGATCCGAGAGTTCATCTGAAGACATACTATGACAAGTTGGTCGGAGTAGGGAGGGACGAAAAGATTCGCATGAAACTCTTCTTGAGGAGTTTGAAGGGAGATGCTTTGTCTTGGTACATCAACCAAGACCCTAAGAAGTGGTCAAATTGGGTAAGTATGGCGTCCGATTTCATGGATAGGTTCAGGTTCAACACGGAGAATGCACCATACGTATTCTACATCTAGAACTTAAAGAAGAAACCCACGAAGACATTCCACGAGTATGCTACTTGTTGGAGATCAGAAGCTGCTAAGGTCAGACTGGATTTAGAAGAAGAACAAATGAACAGGTTTTGCGTCCGAGCTCAAGACCCGCATTACTATGAAAGGTTAATGCTGATTGAAAGCCAGAAATTTTCCGACATCATCAAGCTAGGGGAAAGGATCGAGGAAGGTGTCACACCTACTTTTTCACCCGCGCCCGCAAGGGCGCAGAGGGGAGTTTTTCCAATTAAGGGACAATCGAAACGTGATTTATTATTTAACTCAGACTCGCCACTTAGGAGATTTATGGTGTCCCAAGTCACCGGTTGAATCCCAAATCGAGGAAAAGATTGACTATGTATTACAGTCCGCGAACCAGAAATCCAAGTAAGGAATTCTGTTAACCCGGGAGAAGGTGATAGGCATTCCCGAGTTCCGTGGTTCTAGCACGGTCGCTCAACTATCATATTCGACTTATTTATCTGATTTTAATACATGTTGAACCTATATGCAAATTTTAACTGTTTACAGCTTTTATTATTATTAGTATTTTTAACGAGAATTGTGACGTCGTAAAAATACATCTTGAACCACGTCACATCAATGCACCCGTGGTTATTGACACATTTCAATGCTATCGAGATTTGGATTTGGGTCACATAAATGTGCACCCGAGTTTAAGGAAGTAAATTATTAAAGGCTAAAGAGACTAGCGTATTATTATTTTTGGCTAAAGCTATGAAAGTTTGCCATGCGGCCCATCCCGAAATCTAAGTAATTTTACCAATACGTATAGAGGGCCCCACATCTTGTGTACTTTTGCTTGTCGAGGCTTGTCTCATTCATTATTTTTCTAAAAGGGATTTGCAACGTCGTGGAAATGCATCTCGAACCACGTCACAATCAATGTACCCGTGATTAGTGACACATTTCGACTTTCGTTGAGATTTGGATTTGGGTCACATAAATGTGCACCCGAGTTTAGGGAGGTAATGTTATTAAAATACGCGCCTAAAGAGACTAACACATTATTATTTTGGGGAAGGCCATAAAATTCGCTAAATAGCCCGTCCCGAATTCTAAATGTTTTATTTTAACCATTCATTGAGGGCCCCGCAATGTTGCATTTTTATTTGGGCTCATCTCATCTCATTTTTACTATCATTAAAGATCAAACCTAAAGTAATCTATAGTGTTCTACTTAGTTCGTTTCTAAAAATAAAAGGAGGAGTCCTAGCTAATTATATGGTTTAAGAGCTATTATAATTGGGTCATGAACACCATCCGTTTAAAATCAGAACCTAAGTACGCAGACGGGCATGGCTACTCACCAACCTGGGCCCAAGTCCAAATGAATGTAGTGTTAAAAACAGGACCTGGGCCATCTTATTCAAGTGCTGAGGCCCAATCCGCCTAAATACGGGCTATTGATCTCTTTTCGACAAAACACATCACTCTTCTGATTTTAAACGAACTAAACACTTAATGAAACTTACTTAAGTTATTCTACACATGTTCAACAATTTACCACGTAGAGATGTGAAGTGATTATATCTAATTACGTATATTACTACAGGTTTTAGAAGAGCAATAGTTAGAAAGAGGTAATTTAGATGTCTATTCCTAATCCTAAACTCAAACCATTGATATTACAACTAGAGTGCTGTATTAATTAAATAATCTATTAGGTCGGATTCTAACGGACATGCATTCAAAATACCCTACCTAATAATCCAGATAAAACAAACCAAATGTTATTGACTACAGCACCCCCCCCCCCTTTGGCCAAGAGCAGATATAAAGTTCAATCTAAAATTCACAAATTAAATCATTACAAGAACTGTCACGTTATACATCCCGCAGGCATTTACATGATATTAGTGAGTGAGGTATCCTAATATACAAATCAGTAGAAAAGCTAAATCAAACTTAAAGCTTCAAATCTTCATGTATATTCATGTTATGTTTTCAGCTTACAAATAACCAGGGTTACAGCTGTGTACCTGGAAATGGCAATACAATGAGAAGAGAAGGAGGTCAACAACGGGTAACAATTCCAGCAATTAACAACAACTCAACAGCAACAAGTCAACCCAATTTCGAAGCCCAGAAAATTTTGAGAAAACCAAACAGAGTTGATAGAACAGCCTCAAACAATGCCAAAACCCACGAATGAAACAGGGACTGAAGTATAAGCAGTCAGCTGATCTATCCACTTACTCGAACCAACAGCCTCGAATCAAATAGATTAAGGGACTGGATTTTAGTTCAAAACTGGAATTTATAACAATGAAGAAAGAGCAGTCAGTAGTAGCAAACAACAGGCATAACAACAGATTTGGGGTTCGAATAGCCATGAACACAACCAGTTCAGCCCAGAACACAGTTGAACACAATAGGAATGAAGTGTGAATCAACAATCACAGCCAACACCCAAACAAACTCAAAACCCCTCTAATCACACAACAGTATCAAGCGTAATCCATTTTTCTAGTCCCAACCTACTCGACAAAATATTTCAAGAATTGAAAAAAAAACTAAAAGTTCACTTAAAATGCCCTGAAACAGCAGTTGTATTTGTATCTTGTTACCCTTTCCAAAAATCTCTTTTTTTCTAAAGTCTTCCTAAAAGAACAGCCAGACCAGATTCTCTCCAAAAGTCCCCCCCCACAAATTCTGCCCAGACCCCCTTTTTTATACCTAAACCTTAGCCCATTTTTCAGCTCTAAGGAGCACTTTAGGAAGAATTTTTAAACTAATTTTGACCATCATCCCTTTTTCAATTCCACTAGTATATGTTTTGTTCCCCACTAAACTTCTTTTTGTTTATTAATTCCACGCAGGTATGGGCAACCTATTTTCTATTCAAAATCCCTTAAACCTTGTGAAATGGTGCCCATGCTCCCTTACACAGCCTTCAACCCCCCACTACTGTTTTAAACTATTTCATTAGTTTAATGGTACTTTAGTACCCTACTGTCAGAATATTCAACTAAGCCATTTGCTACACTGATTCAATTACCTAAATGAACTGAATTTAAACTCTAAACACCTTGGCTATAACCAATCCAGCCTATCAAATTCCAACAGTGATTCAATCAGAATTGAAGCAGCATGAGTCAAATTAGGTTATTCTAACATTCAAGCATGTAAAACTAATCAACGACACTTATCCAATCGACTACATGAATTACAACACATACAATCAATAACAAATAAGAATCGAACAGGCACACAGGTGATTCGAATCGTATTGATAGAAACAGGGATTCATAATAAAACTTAACTAATCGACGACACTCATTCAAATCAATTATATAGTTTATCATATACATTGACCATGACCAGAAAAAAGTTCGACCAAATAAAAGGTCATTGAAGAAGGACAGAATCAATCGACAAAAAAAATTGAAAAATCAATAAAACTAAACTAAACAAATAAACAGATATAAACACATACAAAATGGAACCAACAGGGCAGGAAATATACCTCAAGAACTCGGACACTGGACGATCCTAACTTGGGCTCTGACTCAGACCTTTTTGAGGTCGAACGAACCTTAATCGAGTGTTCTCAACTGAGAACACTTCGACTAAGGTCCACTGGACACCCAATTTCCTTTTCTTCGGACAAACTTCAACCTTTGGTTTTCTAGGGTTCTTGGGGGTTCAATTTGGGGTTCGAACGGTTCTGATATGATTCGAACCAAGCCAACGGTGGTTTGGTGACGAGGGAGGTCAGGGAGATGTCTGGTATGAGTTTGGGGTCGGTTGGGGTAGGTTTAGGTTTTGCTCGAATCTTCGATTGATGATTTGAGAAGCTACAGGCTGATTCGAGCAAAACAGGTAAGGGATTCGTGGAGAGGGTGGTTAGGTGCTCTAGAGGTGTTAGTTTCATGGTCATCGGTGTTGTTGCCACTGGGTTTACGACGAAGGGACTTGGTGGCGGCTAGGGTTTGGGGGATCGTCTTTGAGAGAGACGATGAACAGGGGGTATGGCTTAGGGGGTGCGAGGTTAGACTTATATACGGAGGGGGTGGTTTAATCCTGGCCGTTGGATCAAGCACGATCAATGGCCCCGATCAATTCATTTAAAGGAAATGATGACGTTTGGTCATGCCTCGAGACTGGGTCGATATGGGGTGAAATGGTCCGGGTTATGGAGGAAGCCTGGGACTGTCAGATCAAGTTAATTTCAACGGTCCAGACTGAAACGCCTGAAATGACGTCATTTTGGCTAAGGCTGGAGACGGACTGGATTGGGGCGGGTATTAGGCTGATTTGGGGTGACATTGGCCCTGAAACTTTCTTTTAAAAACTAGCCCAATCCGATTTTAACTCTTCTTCTCTTGTTCCTTCTTTTTCTTTTATTTTCTTTTAATTCCTTTTCAACTAAAAATCCTAATTAAATTATAAAATTGACAATTAACTAAAAATATTAACTCTTAATAATAGCTATCACACGAAATTAAACATCAAATAAAGATAAAAGCACACAATTCGTACATTAAATGCAAAAATGCAAAGTACATATTTTTTGTGATTTTTCCATTTTGTAAAACAAACTTGATTGTTTAATTAATTCCTAAATTGTAAAATTAAATCCTAAATGCACATGCAACACATATTTTTGTATTTTTCTTAATTAAAGTAGAAATAAACATGCACATACAAAATCCAAATAAATCACAAACAACACAAACCATTTTATTTTGAGTTTTTGGGAGTAGTTCTCATAGGGCAAAAATCACGTGCTCACAGCTGCCCCTCTTGGTCCGAAAATACAAAGAGTTTTCGTGCAAAGATAAAGTGAGCGGATACGAGCAATTTTTGCCCATTGGAATACTCCGTGTGAAGCATTTTTGAAAAGATTTAACCGAACCTTTGCTTCAAAGGTTTCCTACATATCCCTGGCTAGAAGGGAATCAGGTTAATGTAGTTCGGAAAGTTTTGGTAGTTGGGACTACCATGGGACTGCGATGTTGTTGTTACTGTTGTTGCATGCTGTTACTACTGCTTTCCGACCTCCTTATTACACAATTGCTAGAAAGAAAACAAAAATCTAGACTAGACTAATGATTACAGAATCTTTATCTATCTTCGACTTGCTCTTGTAGTCTTCTTTCAGATTTCTGAAATGGGATTCATGCTGGGAGTATTTTTGTTGTAACCCTCTGCATTACTAACCTCTAATTTGATCTTGAAATGTATTGCTCTGTTCTACAGGCAGGCTCCTGACTTTAACAACTTAAAAAGTAACGCCTCCGTTCTACGGGTGGGCTCCCGAAAGCAATAACTTTTAAAATTTAACAACCTCCGTTCTACAGGCGGGCTCCTGACCTCAATCTTGAAATTTATTGCTCTATTCTACAGGCGGGCTCCTGACTCCAGCTTGGCTTTTAAAAAAAAAAAAATAATACGGCCTCCATTCTCCAGGCGGGTTCCTGACTTCAACGGCAATTTAAAGATAATGCAACCTCCATTTTCCAGGCGGGCTCCTGACTTCATAAACTTCAAATATAACAACCTCCGTTCTAACAGGCGGGCTCCTAACTGCTTCAACTTAAAATATAACAATCTTCGTTCTACAGGCGGGCTCCTGACTTCATCAACTTTAAATATAACAAACTCTATTTTACAGGCGGGCTCCTGACTCCTTTATCTTAAAATATAACAACCTCCGTTCTACAGGCGGGCTCCTAACTTCAGCTACTTCTTAAAAATATAATACATCCATTCTCCAGGCGGGCTCCTGATTTTGTCTGCAACATGCAATGATAACAACCTCCATTTTCAGGCAGGCTCCTGACTTTCAACACAACTTAAAAATATAACACCTCCATTCTCTAGGCGGGCTCCTGACTTCTTCGACGAATTAAAATATAATACCTCCATTCTCCAGGCGGGCTCCTAACTTCAACAACTTCTTTAAAATATAATACCCCACATTCTCCAGGCGGACTTCTAACTTTATCAACTTAAAATTTAACAACCTCCACTCTACAGGGGGCTCCTGACCTCTTCGACTTAAAATTATAATAACCTCTGTTCTACAGGCGGGCTCCTGACTTCTTCGACTTAAAATTATAATAACCTCCGTTCTACAGGCGGGCTCCTAATTTCGTCAACTTCGAATATAATGACCTCCGTTCTACAGGCGGACTCCTGACTCCAACAACAACTTAAAAATAATTCAGCCTCCATTCTCCAGGCGGGCTCCTGACTTCATCAGCAATTTTGAAAGTAAATCAGCCTCCATTCTCCAGGCGGGCTCCTGACTCCAACAACAACTTAAAAAAAATAATTCAGCCTCCATTCTCCAGGCGGGCTCCTAACCCCAACTTAAAATTAAACAACCTTCATTCTACAGGCGGGCTCCTGACTTCTTCAGCAATTACTTCCCTCAAACTGGTGTTCTCACTTCTCTGAAATCTGCCAGGGATAACACTGCTAGGGAATTATCTTCCTTCTTTAAGACTAGTTACTTTCCTCCTTTTAACAATTGTGGGGATGATACTGATTCAAAGACCACTACCCTTAAAACTTGGGTTATCTTGCTTCTTCCAAGATTGCTTTCTTTAAAACTTGTATTGCCTTCTCCCGTAAACTGTTGGGATTCCACTTCCTTCAAAACTTATGTTATCTTCCATCTTCCCCCAAGTGGCTATCTGATTTCAAGAAAATTTTCGCAATGAGAGAAAATTTTCTGCCCCAGTTTGATAATCTTCTTTGTGGCCATGTCTTCCCGTTGTCAATAACATTTCCTTTCCCTGCTTCAAATCAAAGAAAAATTTGTTAGTTTAAAACGTGGTGAGTGGTCGTTCCACTCCTGCTGGGGATGGTTTTTCCCTTTTTCCTTTCCCTGCTTTGCGCTTTATTACAAAACTTGTTGGGGATGATATTATTTGCTGGGGATGATATTCTTGCTGGGGATGGTTTTTATTTTCTCTTCCTTCCCCGCTCTGTGTTGTCCGACCATTACGGAACTTGGTCGATAATCTGTCGGAGTTGTTCCTGCATCTCACAAATCTGCTGGGGATTCTCTTGGAATTTGACCCATAACTTTTCAACTGTTGTTTTTTCTATTTTTCTCCAACTTCCCCTGGAAATTCGGTCCTCTTGGAATCTAGACCCATTCATCATTTGGTCTTGCGACAAACTTCTTTTCGCTTTGTCACCTTATCTTTGGCCCATCCTATCCATATTGTGTTTTTGCACCATCTTGGCAACTGGTAATAAGCTCTGAAAATCCTTTTCAAAAACAAACTACTGTGGAGATAAAGTCTTTAGACCAAGAAATGAAAAAGTGATGATTTCAAAAGATAGAAAAAGAAGAAATCTTTCTGAACAAATGCTGAGGAAAAGGAAAGAAAAGAACTTATCTGAATGATATAATCGATCCCAACGATCATGTCGTGCATTCCGGATTAATCAACCCAGTCCACTTGTATCAATCAACCTTTCGGACGGCCTCATCTTGCTGGGGATAAACAGGCACTCAACTTTTTGCCAAATGCGGATCCTTTCCACCAATCTCGTCTTGTCGCCTCATAGTGCCCTTCGAGGGATTTTCACTAATAAGACTCTCTCATTTCTCTCAATTCCCGTCGCCTTATGGTGCCTATGAAGGTTTTCACCGATAAGACTCTCTCATTTTATTTCTCTCAAACTTACGTCGCCTTATGGTTCCTGTGGAGGTGTTCACCGATAAGACTCTCTCATTTTATTTTTTCCAGCTGGGGATTGGAGTGTTACCGATATGACACTCTCTGCTGGGGATTCTTTAGGCTATCAATTCATCTCCAGCTTATGATCCTCTTCTCTGTTGGGGATCAGAGTGTTATTCCCGACTTTCGTTTGCATGACTTGGCACTTCTCAGATACTGATCGGGAGGTCTTTTTTTTGGACATCAATATGGGTTTTTGTGTATGGCTAAAAGAAAAAGGCTATCAAAAGGTTCAAAATAATTTTGATGGGTAAAACATTACAACTCTTGGAATCAAACTTCCTTCCCAAAATTACGAACACAACTTCTGCCCCAGTTTCTTGCTTGGGGATTTTTATATTTTTTTTTGTTACACTATGACTGAGCCATGAGGTGCCTACGTATCCTTCTTGAGGAATCAGGTCAAACGTAGTTTCCAATTCCTTTGTTTTTCTTGTGACTTTTCTTTTGTGTTTATTATCATTATTTTTCACTTCTCTTTTTATTTCATTTTCATTACTGATTCCAAGAGAGGGGTATGAAGGAATAAATAAGGCTCAAAAGGGGAAGCAAAGGTTGAAGTGTTTGGATGGAAGAACAAATTTCCTCCGTCATTTCATTCTCCGATACCATGCCAAATGCAAACAAACAACAATTATAATCAAAAGAAATCATACATAATATCTCTTAACTGCGTCAGAATTGATAGCCATGTCGACGCATTTCCCTTCGATATCTTTAAACATAAAGTGCCATTGGACAACACTCTGGTTACAATGAATGTGCCAATTCGGGGTGAACTTGCCCTTTGCCTCAGCCTGATGTGGGAGGATGCGTTTCAGCACTTGCTGGCCCACATCAAACTTCCGAGGACGCACCTTTTTGTTGTATGCTCTTGCCATTCTCTTTTGATATAACTGACCATGACACACAGCTGCCAATCTCTTTTAATCAATCAAGTTCAACTGCTCCAAACGGGTTTTGACCCACTCGTCATCATCAATCTCAGCTTCAGCGACAATTCGAAGGGATGTAATTTCAACTTCTGTCGGTATCACTGCTTCAGTTCCATATACAACCAAATACGAAGTTGCACCTACCGAAGTATGAGCAGTAGTGCGATAACCCAACAATGCCAATGGTAACTTCTCATGCCATTATCTGGATCCTTCTACCATCTTCCTCAGTATCTTCTTTATGTTCTTGTTGGCCGCCTCGACCGCTCCATTCGCCTTGGGATGATATAGTGTGGAATTACGATGTGTAATCTTGAACTGTTGACATACTTCTTTCATCAAACCGCTGTTAAGATTAGCACCATTGTCCGTGATGATCACTTTTGGGATCCCAAATCTACAGATGATATAGGAATGAACAAAATCTACCAGTGCCTTCTTGGTTATCTACTTGAAAGTTTTAGCTTCAACCCACTTAGTGAAATAATTGATGGTCACCAGAATGAACCTATGACCGTTGGTAGCTGCCGGCTCAATAGATTCAATGACATCCATGCCCCAGGCAACAAATGGCCATGGTGCTGACATTGTATGCAATTCTGTTGGCGGAGAATGAATAAGATCTCCGTGTATCTGACACTGATGGCATTTCCGCACGAAACTGATACAATCACGCTCCATAGTGAGCCAATAGTACCCTACTCGAAGAATCTTATTCGCCAATACATATCCGCCCATATGTGGCCCACAAACTCCAGAATGTACCTCTGTCATAACTGTCGTGGCTTGACTAGCATCTATACATCTCAGCAATCCCAAATCTGGTGTTCTTTTGTACAACACTCCTTCACTAAGGAAAAATCCATTTGCCAGTCGCCGAATGGCTCTCTTTTGATCTTCAGTGGCCTGCTCCGGGTATATCCCCATCCCAAGGTATTCCTTGACATCATAAAACCATGGCTCGCCATCCATTTCTTCCTCTATCATATTGCAATAAGCATGCTGATCACGAACCTGGATACGCAATGGGTCAACATGAATTTTGTCTAGGTGGTGCAACATCGATGCTAAAGTGGCCAAAGCATCGACAACCTCATTATGAACTCTTGGGATGTGTCTGAACTCCACTGATCGAAATCGTTTACTCAGATCGTGCAAACATTGTCGATATGGTATAAGCTTCAAATCCCTTGTTTCCCATTCACCCTGAATCTGATGCACTAGGAGGTCCGAGTCTCCCAAGACCAAGACATCCTGGACATCCATGTCCGAAACTAACCTTAAACCCAAAATGCATGCCTCATATTCAGCCATGTTATTGGTATAATAGAAACGTAGTTGTGCCGTAACAGGATAATGATGTCCTGTTTTAGAAATAAGTACCGCTCCTATTCCAACTCCTTTCGCATTTGCGGCTCCATCAAAGAAGAGCTTCCAACCTGGTTCCTCAGATAATTCCAACTCATCTACATGCATCACTTCTTCATCAGGAAAATACGTCCTCAAGGGCTCGTATTCTTCATCAACAGGATTCTCGGCCAAGTGATCAGCCAATGCTTGGGCCTTCATGGCCGTCCTCGTCACATAGACGATATCGAATTCTGTGAGTAATATCTGCCATTTCACCAATCTCCCTAGGGACATAGGCTTCTGAAAAATATACTTCAGTGGATCCAAGCGTGAAATGAGATAAGTAGTATATGATGACAGATAATGCTTCAATTTTTGGGCCACCCAAGTTAGGGCGCAACATGTCTTCTCGAGTTGAGTGTACTTAACCTCATAGCCTGTAAACTTCTTGCTGAGATAATAGATGGCTTGCTCCTTCCTTCCTGTAATGTCGTGTTTCCCCAGTACGCAGCCAAACGAATTCTCCAGGACCGTTAGATAAAGAATTAACGGTCTTCCCGGCTCAGGTGGAACCAACACAGGTGGATTTGATAAGTATCCCTTGATTTGGTCAAATGCTTCCTGACATTCTGCCATCCATTCTACAATAGCATCTTTCTCCAGTAGCCGAAAAATGGGCTCACAAGTTGCCGCGAGTTGCGCAATAAACCTGCTGATATAATTCAACCTTCCTAACAGACTCATTACTTCTGTCTTGTTCTTCGGCGGTAGCAAATCTTGGATGGATTTGATCTTTGACGGGTCCAACTCAATGCCTCGCCGACTGACGATGAATCCCAACAACTTTCCAGATGGAACACCAAATGCACATTTGGCTGGGCTGAACTTAATATCGTACCTTCAAAGTCTTTGTAAAAACTTCCTTAGGTCTGCTACGTGGTCTTCCTGATGCTTGAATTTTATGATCACATCGTCCACGTATACCTCAATCCCTTTGTGTATCATGTCCTGAAACACAATATTCATTGCTCATGGACGTTGCCCCAACATTCTTCAAACCAAATGGCATTACCCGGTAGCAATAAGCCCCCCACGGCGTAATGAAAGCCGTCTTTTTCGCGTCTTCTTCATCCATCAGAATCCGATGATACCACGCATAGCAATCTACAAAAGACCCGATCTCACATCCGGCACAGTTATCGATCAAGATATGGATGTTGGGTAATGGAACGTTATCCTTTGGGCTTGACCTGTTCAGATTGCGGTAATCAACACACACCCTGATCTTCCCATCTTTCTTCGGCACTGGCACCACATTAGCCAACCAATCAGGATATCGAGTGACGCGAATAACCTTTGCTTGCAGATGCTTGGTTACTTCCTCTTTAATCTTCACACTCATGTCTGTTTTGAACTTCCTCAAATTCTGCTTGACGGGAGGGCATGTCGGGTTAATGGGTAATTTGTGAACCACTAAATCCGTGCTTAACCCCGGCATGTCATCATACGACCATGCAAAAATGTCTTTGAACTCAATAAGTGCTTTGATTAGTTCTTCCATGAAATTAGGTGCAATGTGGATGCTTATTTTAGTTTCCCTGATATCAACTGCATCCCCTAAGTTGATGGCTTCTGTGTCACTTAAGTTGGGCTTGGATTTCTCTTCAAACTGGCTTAACTCTCTGTTTATCTCTTCGAAAGCTTCATCCTCATCGTATTCCAATTCATCATCATAATCGACCTCTTGTATAATTAGTTCGGAATCAGATTGATTTTTTAGACTGGGTTGAAGATCCGTTGTACATTCCATGTCATTAGAACCAATACAAAGAGAACTATTCAGAAAGAGAAAAGAAAAAAACAAAGTTAAAACAAAATAAGAAGAACAAAAGCTTTCACTTTATTAAAATACGGGATAACAGAGTTTCATACTTTGCCAAATACAAAACAAAATTGGATTACAACTCTGGAATAATCCAAAAAGACAAGAAAGAAAAATCAGAGCCCACTACCAAGACTCCCTCCGGGTAGGAAGGGGAGTAGCCATCCAATTGTTGATATTTGCCCTAGGCCCCAAAAATTGTACATCTAACCTATTGGACCCTTCTCCAGCTTCTATCATGTTTACATCGGTGAATAGCCTTTCAAAGCCCTCATTCGAATCTCCATCTGGCCCAATCAGTGGTCCGAGAATGTTCGGGACCGACAACTTTCTGATACCTGCTCTGACAAATGATCTGGATAGGCGCGGGATTGCCTTATGAAGGACCCAGACTCTTTTCTTCAACTTGTGGGCCCGTCTCACATCCGCCGCTGTAGGCTTGAACCCCAACCCAAAGGTGTCCAGATTTTTGGGCAAAGAAACTGGCTGAACAATACCCTGAAGATCAGCCCCTAAACCTTTGCCTGGCACAAACTCGTTCTTCAACATCTCCGAGTCTACCATAACAGTCGCAGCTACGATCCTGGGAAGTGGAAGGTCCTCGCCTTCAGAAATTTTATCCACTGAAACCGTATCGAAAACCTGGTAAACCCACGGTCCCTTATCATCATCAGTCTCTATGAAGGGCACGATGGCATAACTTACGACGCTTGCATTGTCTTACCCATGTACTATGATCTCTTACCTATCCCACTCGATTTTGACCATCTGATGTAATGTAGAAGGCACTGCTTTGGCAGCGTAGATCCAGGGTCGCCCCAACAGAAGATTATATGACACGGCCGCGTCTAACACTTGAAACTCCATGGTGAACTCGACTAGACCAATTGTTAATTCAAGTATGATGTCACCCATTTTGTCTGTACCACCACCATCAAACCCTCGAACATAGATGTTGTTCTTGTGAATCCTGTCACCATAGACCTTCAGTTTGTTCAATGTGACCAAAGAACAGATATTGGCACTGGACACATTATCAATCAGTACTCGAGTGACTACCGAGTCTTATCACTTCACGGTCAAATAAAGGGCTCTATTATGTTCTGTACCCTCCACGGGAAACTCATCGTCTAAAAAAGTGACCCTATTGACCTCGAAAATCTTGTTTGCTATTTTCTCCAGATGATTCACAGAGATCTTATCCGGAACATGGGCTTCGTTCAGAATTTTCATCAATACCTGGCGATGCTCATCTGAATGGATCAACAATGATAACAACGAGATCTGTGCCGGGGTCTTCCTCAACTGCTCCACAATGGAGTAATCTTGCTCCTTCATTTTCTTTAAAAATTCTTACGCCTCTTCCTCGGTAACTGGATTCTTTATCGTTACTGGATTGGCCCTTCTTAACTCTGCGGGGGAAAAACACCTTCCCGAATGAGTTAACCCCTGTGCCTCACATATTTCTTCCACAACTTCCTTTCCCTTATGCATTACCATTACCTGACTGTAGCTCCATGGCACAACTTTCTCGCTGATTATCGGCAACTGCATTACTAGCCTGATAACAACTGGTCCTATGCATGCCCCCTTCACGGCTACTAGCTTGCTTGATATCCCTTGCACCGTTACTTTGACCGGCTCTGGATTCTTGGAAACATCAGACGAACTCTTCCCTATCACCACCACTGGCTTGCCTTCTACCCTTTCCGACTGTACTATCGCTTTTCCACTGATCAACTTTTCTTTCGGACTGGCACGGATCATCATTACCGTTTGTGAGGTCTTCTTGAGCTTCCCTTCTTCGTGCACTAGTTAGATCATGTGGGCTTCATGGTGTGCTGGCAACGGGTTCTGATTGATGTTAGGTGCCTCTAGCTCCTGGACCTCGATCCTATTTGTGTCAATGAGATCTTGTACGATAGTCTTCAACTTCCAACACTTCTCAGTATCATGCCCGGGAGCCCTAGAACAATATTCACAGCTTACCGAGTTGTCCAGATTTTTGGGAAAGGGATTTGGCAATTTGGGCTCCATAGGACTCAATAGGCCTAACTGCCTCAATTTGTGGAACAGAGTAGTATAAGTTTCTCCCAGCGGAGTGAATGTTCTCTGCCTCTGCACCCTTTCATTCCTAAAGGTCTGATTCCCACGAAAGCCTGGTCTCGAAGGATTCATGTAGGCCCTTGGTGGTGGATATGTGTTTTGTGGAGGTGGATATGTGTTTTGTAGGGGTGGATATGTATTTTTTGGAGGTGGATATGTATTATGGGGAGCCAGCGCACGCCATTGCGGGCGTGCCAGAGGCTGGGTGTAAGTTTGGGCGTGATGGACAGAGAAGTGTGGCTCTTGTGGTGGGTAGTAGGGTTGTGGAGGGCCGTATGGAATGTGTGGGTAATTTGAGTGATGGGGTCTAGGTTGGTAGTGAGGGGGGGGGACCTCTGGATCTAGACCAAGTACCTGCCTCGATTGTTGCGAAATCTTCCCTTTTCTTCTTTCCGAGCGCATCTCTCGTGCCGCTCTGAATGGCCTGAGTGGTTGCTTTAATCGCCGAATAGCTCAAGATTTTGTTGGACTTAAGTCCCTATTCAATCATACCGCCCATTTTTACTACTTCATTGAAAGATTTGCCAACTGACGTCACCAAGTGACCAAAGTAAGTTGGCTATAGAGTCTGTAGAAAGTAGTCCACCATTTCCCCCTCTCTCATCGGAGGATCAACTCTTGCTGCATGTTCTCCCCACCGGAACCCAAATTCTCTAAAGCTCTCTCCCGGCTTCTTCTCAAGTTTCAGCAATGTGAGACGGTCAGGGACGATCTCAAGGTTATACTGGAAGTGACCTACGAATGCTTGTGCTAGATCATCCCAGGTGTACCACCTGCTCGGATCCTGTCTTGTATACCATTCCAGTGAAGACCCACTTAGACTTTGACCAAAGTAAGCTATTAGTAGCTCATTTTTACCACCTGCTCCTCTCATCGTGCTGCAAAAACCACGCAGATGTGCCATTGGATCACCGTGCACCTCGTATAGATCAAACTTTGGCATCTTGAACCCTGCCGGCAATTGAATGTCGGGGAATAGGCACAGATCTTAGTAAGCCACACTGACTTGGTTGCCTAACCCATGGATATTCCTGAAGGACTGCTCCAGGATTTTAAACTTTCGAAGCACTTCGTCTTGCTCTAGGCTTTTAGCCGGCTTTTCAGTCTCTACCGGTATCTCGAAGTGAGTATTATAAGTATGAGGCTCGGGTGCTTTGAAGGTTGATTCAGGGGGTAATATTGGTTATCATGAGCCTGAAACAACGGCTCGCTAGATGATATTTGCAGCGTGGCTGGTGGGGGTGCCATGAAAACAAGAACATTTGGTGGAGGAGGGTTCTGATTGGGTTGTGAAGCTTGGGGATCATAGGCATTTCTCCCCTGATAGTATTGGTGACTAGGGAAGCTTGTCGAAGGGTCGGGGGCAGGGTATTCCGGTGTGTGTCCTGGTGGGAGAGTGGGAATAACGGGAGGGTTAGGCACGTTTTGTATCCTAGCTAAGGCCAGCTGCATTTCTTTCATCTCCTGTCTCATCTTATCCATTTCCTCCTTCAGCATTTGATTCTCCGTCCTTTCATCCTCGACACTTTGGTCTGAACTTGTCATGCTTTTTAGTATGGGCCCTTTGGATCTTGTTTGGTAATGGTACTCTGCCAGAACGTTCTAACAGACTAACTGGTTCGAAATCTCTCTGGATCAACAACAAACTTGTTAGCGTTAGAGTTTAACACATATTGCAATTTCACGTTGGGGGATGCAATGTTCCTAGGCAGTTTAACCATTTCTAACATGTCATTGCTTCGACCACATGCGTCATTCTGCCTTACTTTGTTTGTGCCTCGTTTAAGTGTCTCCGAAACTTTTTTATCTCTCTTTTATTTCTTTCTTTTCCTTTCTTTTATTCACTTTGCCTTTTTTTTCTTTTTCTTTTTAGTGGTGGTCGAATCTTATGTGGATTGCCTACGTATCATGTCCCCGCATGAAATAGACCGGGCATAGTTCTGTCCTATAAGTGTGAAAAGTAAAGAGATGATTTTTTGGAAATTTTCGATTTTTCACTAATAAACAGTCTATTACAAACCAGACGCTTTTGGAAAAGGAAAATAACAGAATCGAAACCAAACCAAGTACGAACTCAATAACTACTGACATACTCTGATGCGAAATAAAGACAAACTATAACGAGCAACAGACTCTAAGAAAAAGAAAATGCAGATTCAAACTATGAACACATTAAAGTTTTAAATTTGGGTGCCCGCGGGGCGTCATTCGGCCTCACCGCAGGTTTAGGTGTAAGGTTCCTTTCTAGCTGTTCCAATTCATACATGATGTGCTTCACAAATATCATCACCACCGAGAAGAAGGTAGTACGGGTCATGTTTTCACACTCCCGACATTTCCTGGTAATAGCACGAGCAATAGTCAGAATCTTGTTCCTGGTTCGGTCTTTCCCTAGGAGTAGGCGTTCTATCTGATCCCCTCTAGCCTTCAAAACCCGAGAATCATGCAGATGTTCTTTCCGTAACTGCTGTATTTCATCTTCCATCGAGGCCATCAGATTATAGTAGTGTTTACTCTCGGTTTCAAAAGCCTTGGTTTGTTTAGCCGTCTCGCTCTCTAGGGTGGTCACCTTCCTTTTTAGACTGACAATGGTCTTTTCACGATCTTTGCTTGCCTGCTATGTGCACTTTTTCGTTCTCTTTGCCCATTGTGCCTGGAGTTGTGCCATGGTATCCTCAGAATTCTTCAAATCATCCCGACACTCACTGATTTCCTTTTTTAACCCTTTTATTAACCGCTCATCCGATCGACTCCTTTGTTGTTTGTCAGCATCTCTCCTCATCTGTCGGATTTGGGCTTTCAGCGCCTCATTTTCTTGGGCCAATTTGCTCTTTTCTCCCCTATCGGCATCAACTTGCAGACTATTTTCAAATTCCAGGTCTCTAATCTGTTGCCTCAGCTTGCCTATTTCTGCCCTGTAAATCTCTTCTTTAGCCAACCAATCCCACTGTTCTTGCAACGCCTGGACGAACTCCTGGAGATGGGGCCTTTTGGCCGGTCTCCCAAACTCGATTTCTTTCCTAAACCAAGCAAGGTATCCCGGCGAAACTTCACCCTTGGACCGATCGCGTACACATGTATTGGCTGTTAAGTATTGACACTCGCTCCAAATTTGTCGGACTGCTGCTTCAGGAAACTGTCCGTTGGGCCCGATCTCGACTACTTGGCGACTAAGATCTTCATCTTTCGGAACTATTTGGCATCTCCCCAACTGTCTCAAGACTCGGTATGGGGCATAGGGCTGAATACTCCGGAGTCCCATCAAAAGGAAATGGGGTCCAGTGGCTGGCATATATATGATTTCATCCACAGGCAACCATCCTAGTGTCCACTTTATTTGGCTGGCGGTGAGGGTCCGAAAGAATGATGTCCATGCCGTAACTCCCTCGGGTAGACTGACCCCCTTGATTCTTGTGTAGAACTCTTTTATGCAAGTTTTCTTCGAGGAACCATAACTCAAGAGCTGGGAACGGTGGCAGAGATGCTCAGTCATCCATATTTGTAGCAACAAGTTACACCTCTCGAAAAAGTTCCCTCTGGCTTTGCAGGCTGTGAGAGCTCGGAAGATATCAGATACTATCATAGGTGCAAGAGTGCTTTCATCTTGAATGAGCAAGGTACTGACGACCCCAGCTATTTTCAGATCAATGTTTCCGTCTTTCCTTGGGAATACCAAAAGGCCCAAAAAAGGTTATCATAAAAGCCACTCGTCTATGCTCGTCCCATTTCTGACGGTTACTTTTGCTGCATAACTTGTTACCCGGGTTGTTGAATCCTCCAACATGACCGTATTTGTCGTATATGAAGCGCGGATTACAAAAACCTGCGGCCAAATTTGGGTTGTGGACCATCCTGGGTATCTTTAACGAATCTAAAAACCGATGCACAGTGACAGCTCTTGGAGCAACCAGGTATTTTTGCCTCAACGGAACTCCAGCATTTTCGATGTACTCGGCTATTTCCTCCAAAGTCGGAGTGAGTTCAAAATCGGAGAAGTGGAAGACATTGTGTGCCGGGTCCCAGCAGGAGACCAAAGCTCTTATGATATCCCCCCGAGGCTGGATTTCCAATAAACCCGTAAGACCTTTTAGATATTTCTTGACCTCATCTTAACCTTCCCCACCTAAATCATCCTACCATAGCCGCAACTAGAAAGAGATTTTAGTCATTATTGAAAAAGGTTCATTTTGCATCGTGCTCATCCTGTACGTTTATTAAGGTGATTCAGAAATAAAATTTCTTTGACTCAACAAATTGACTATTTTTTAATTTTCACAGATTAAAAGGAACATCTGGCTCCGCACACGGCTTTTCAGCACTTCGGAAACGAAGATTTTAAAGCTGGGTGAGTCGACTGGTCCAAAATCCAAAAGTGACTAAAAGTGGCCGTTTATGCAAAGTCAGCCTTCCGGCGTCCCTTTCGGGAACATTCGGCTATTCTTGCCAAAAACGGCATCACCTGACTTATTTATGTTGACAATTAAAATTTGACATTTTTGGCTATTTTTGTAA
Organism: Nicotiana tabacum; assembly: GCF_000715075.1. NCBI lineage: Eukaryota > Viridiplantae > Streptophyta > Magnoliopsida > Solanales > Solanaceae > Nicotiana > Nicotiana tabacum. The sequence continues at coordinate 151,470,170 of NC_134086.1, read as the reverse complement.
AAGGGGAGGTTGGACCCGATGAGGGTTGCCTACGTATCCCGCACCTTGTGAGAATCAAACCGGCGTAGTTCGGGTCGATAAAACAAACTCTTTTTTGAAAAACCAGACTCTTTTCATTGGCAAATAAAACTATATATTTTTTTCTTTTTCTTTTTTTTACCACTTTCTCAAAACAAAATCGACAGAGTTTCGACACTATTTGGACATTGGTTTTTTTTTCTTGTCAAAAACAGGCGATTAACTCTCCTTAACCCTCATACTGCTATTTCGCTTTCCTCAAAACGTCGGTCAGCATGCAAGTCCGAAGCAAATAAATGCACAAGTAGAAGCAAGTAAGATGCATTAGGATGGTCATTTTCATTTTTGGTACACCTGTCCTAGACAGACTCAACCCTTATGTTGAGCCTCCAAAGTCAAATGCATGTGATGCAAACAAACGTTCCTACTAGGGATCCGGCAGGAAGCTGAGTTATTCTAGGTTCATAACCTGGGTATTTGTTCTAGACTGTGTACCCGAGCGGACAACTTGAGTCGAGGAGGGAGCTACGTACCGGGAACCACAAGGCCATCCGGCTTAGTAATTTGTCTGGCCTCTTTCTTATTTCAGGTATAACACTAACAGAATAGGGAGTCTCAACCAGCAAGCACATCCCCGGAGGTAAGAAGAGAAGTGTTTCAGCACAGTTTATATACAGTTCAGATAATATCAAAGCGGTAAAAGCAGCATTTAGCACATTAGGCCCAAACATGTAACAAAATCAGATAAAGCCAAATATAACAATTTATCTAAGCCCGAATTCTGAACCTTGCGAAACCAGAGATTCTGGGTTTGTTCCCCAGCAGAGTCGCCAGAGCTGACACACCTCATTTTTCACCCGCGCCTGCAAGGGCGCAGAGGGGAGTTTGTCCAATTAAGGGACAATCGAAACGGGATTTATTATTTAACTCAGAGTCACCACTTAGGAGATTTATGGTGTCCCAAGTCACCGGTTGAATCCCGAATCGAGGAAAACATTGACTTTGTATTACAGTCCGCGAACCAGAAATCCAAGTAAGGAATTCTGTTAACCCGGGAGAAGGTGCTAGGCATTCCCGAGTTCCGTGGTTCTAGAACGGTCGCTCAACTGTCATATTCGGCTTATTTATCTGATTTTAATACATGTTGAACCTATGTGCAAATTTTAACTGTTTACCGCTTTTATTATTATTATTATTTTTAACGAGAATTGCGACGTCATAAAAATACATCTCGAACCACGTCACATCAATGCACCCGTGGCTATTGACACATTTCAACTCTGTCGAGATTTGGATTTGGGTCACATAAATGTGCACCCGAGTTTAAGGAAGTAAATTATTAAAGGCGCGCCTAAAGCGACTAGCGTATTATTATTTTTGGGTAAAGTCGTGAAATTTTGATAAACGGCCCATCCCGAAATCTAAGTAATTTTACCAATACGTATAGAGGTCCCCACATCTTGTGTACTTTTGCTTGTCGAGGCTCGTCTCATTCATTATTTTTCTAAAAGGGATTTGCAACGTTGTGAAAATGCATCTCGAACCACGTCACAATCAATGTAGCCGTGATTAGCGACACATTTCGACTTTCGTTGAGATTTGGATTTGGGTCACATAAATGTGCACCCGAGTTTAGGGAGGTAATGTTATTAAAATACGCGCCTAAAGAGACTAACGCGTTATTATTTTGGGGAAGGCCATAGAATTCGCTAAATAGCCTGTCCCGAATTCTAAATGTTTTATTTTAACCATTCATTGAGGGCCCCTCAATGTTGCATTTTTATTTGGGCGAGGCTCATCTCATTTTTACTAACTTTAAAGAGCAAACCTAAAGTAATTTGTAGTGTTCTACTTAGTTCGTTTCTAAAAATAAAAGGAGGAGTCCTAGCTAATTATATGGTTTAAGAGCTATTATAATTGGGTCATGAACACCATCCGTTTAAAATCAGAACTTAAGTAGGTAGACGGGCATGGCTACTCACCAACCTGGGCCCAGGTCCAAACGAATGTAGTGTTAAAAATAGGACCTGGGCCATCTTATTCAAGTGCTGAGGCCCAATCCGCCTAAATACGAGCTATCGATCTCTTTTCGACAAAACGCATCACTCTTCTGATTTTAAACGAACTAAACACTTAATGAAACTTACTTAAGTTATTCTACACATGTTCAACAATTTGCCACGCAGAGATGTGAAGTGATTATATCTAATTAAGTATATTACTACAGGTTTTAGAAGAGCAATAGTTAGAAAGAGGTAATTTAGATGTCTATTCCTAATCCTAAACTCAAACCACTGATATTACAATTAGAGTGTTGTATTAATTAAATAGTCTATTAGGCCTGATTCTAACGGACATGCATTCGAAATACTCTACCTAATAATCCAACTAAAACAAACCAAATGTTATTGACTACAGCACCCCCCCTTTGGCCAAGAGCAGATATAAAGTTCATTCTAAAATTCACAAATTAAATCATTAGAAGAACTGTCCAGTTATACATCCCGCAGGCATTTACATGATATTAGTGAGTGGGGTATCTTAATATACAAATCAGTAGAAAAGCTAAATCAAACTTAAAGCTTCAAATCTTCATGTATATTCATGCTTATGTTTTCAGCTTACAAATAACCAGGGTTACAGCTGTGTACCTGGAAATGGCAATACAATGAGAAGAGAAGGAGGTCAACAACGGGTAACAATTCCAGCAATTAACAACAACTCAACAGCAGCAAGTCAACCCAAGTTCGAAGCCTAGAAAATTTTGAGAAAACCAAACAGAGTTGATAGAACAGCCTCAAATAATGCCAAAACCCACGAATGAAACAGGGACTGAAGTATAAGCAGTCAGTTGATCTATCCACTAACTCGAACCAATAGCCTCGAAGCAAATAGATTAAGGGACTGAATTTTAGTTCAAAACTGGGATTTATAACAATGAAGAAAGGGCAGTCAGTAGTAGCAAACAGCAGGCATAACAGCAGATTTGGAGTTCGAATAGCCACGAACACAACCAGTTCAGCCCAGAACACACTTAAACACAGCAGGAATGAAGTGTGAATCAACAATCACAGCCAACACCCAGACAAACTCAAAACCCCTCTAATCACACAACTGTATCAAGCGTAATCCGTTTTTCTAGTCCCAACCTACTTGACAAAATATTTCAAGAATTGAAAAAAAACAACTAAAAGTTCACTTAAAATGCCCTGAAACAGCAGTTGTATCTGTATCTTGTTTCCCTTTCCAAAAATCTCTTTTTTTTCTAAAGTCTGCCTAAAAGAATAGCCAGACCAGATTCTTTCCAAAAGTCCCCCCCAAATTCTGTCCAGACCCCCTTTTTTATACCTAAACCTCAGCCCATTTTTCAGCTCTAAGGAGCAGTTTAGGCAGAATTTTTAAACTAATTCTGCCCATCATCCCTTTTTCAATTCCACTAGTATATGTTTTGTTCCCCACTAAACTTCTTTTTGTTTATTAATCCCACACGGGTATGGGAAGCCTATTTTCTATTCAAAATCCCTTAAACCTTGTGAAATGGTGCCCATGCTCCCTTACACAGCCTTCAACCCCCCCACTACTATTTTAAACTATTTTATTAGTTTAATGGTACTTTAGTACCCTACTGTCAGAATATTCAACTAGCCATTTGCTACACTGATTCAATTACCTAAATGAACTTAATTTAAACTCTAAACACCTCGGCTATAACCAATCCAGCCTATCAAATTCCAACAGTGATTCAATCAGAATTGAAGCAGCATGAGTCAAATCAGGTTATTCTAACATTCAAGCATGTAAAACTAATCGACGACACTTATCCAATTGACTACACGAATTACAACACATACAATCAATAGCAAATAATAATCGAACAGGCACACAGGTGATTCGAATCGTATTGATAGAAACATGGATTCATAATAAAACTTAACTAATCGACGACACTCATTCAAATCGATTATATAGTTTATCATATACATTGACCATGACCAGAAAAAAGATCGACCAAATAAAAGGTCATTGAAGAAGGACAAAATCAATCGACAAAAAGAATTGATAAATCAATAAAACTAAACTAAACAAATAAACAGATATAAACACATACAAAATGGAACCAATAGGGCAGGAAATATACCTTAAGAACTCGGACACTAGACGATCCTTACTTGGACTTTGACTCAGACCTTTTCGAGGTCGAACGGACCTTAATCGAGTGTTCTCAACTAAGAACACTTTGACTAAGGTCCACTGGACACCCAAATTCCTTTTCTTTGGACAAACTTCAACCTTTGGTTTTCTAGGGTTGTTGGGGGTTCGATTTGGGGTTCGAACGGTTCTGATCTGATTCGAACCAAAACAACGGTGGTTTGGTGACGAGGGAGGTCAGGGAGATGTCTGGTATGAGTTTGGGGCCGGTTGGGGTAGGTTTAGGTTTTGCTCGAATCTTCGATTGAAGATTCAAGAAGCTACAGGCTGATTCAAGCAAAATGGGTAAGGGATTCGTGGAGAGGGTGGTTAGGTACTCTAGGGGTGTTAGTTTCATGGTAATCGGCGTTGTTTCCGCCTGGTTTACGGCGAAGGGACTTGGTGGCGGCTAGGGTTTGGGGGATCGTCTCTGAGAGAGACGATGAATAGGGGGTATGGCTTAGGGGGGTGCGAGGTGAGAAGTTAGACTTATATACGGAGGGGGTGATTTAATCCTGGCCGTTGGATCAAGCACGATCAATGGCCTGGATCAATTCATTTAAAGGAAATAATGACGTTTGATCATTCCTCGAGACTGGGTCGATATGGGGTGAAATAGTCCGGGTTATGAGGGAAGCCTCGGACCGTCAAATTAAGTTAATTTCAACGCTCCAGATTGAAACGCTTGAAACGACGTCGTTTTGGCTAAGGCTGGAGACGAACTGGATTGGGGTGGGTATTGGGCTGATTTGGGGTGACATTGGGCCTGAAACTTTCTTTTAAAAGCCAGCCCAATCCAATTTTAACTCTTCTTCTCTTGTTCCTTCTTTTTCTTTTATTTTCTTTTAATTCCTTTTCAACTAAAAATCCTAATTAAATTATAAAATTGATAATTAACTAAAAACATTAACTCTTAATAATAGCTATCACACGAAATTAAACATCAAATAAAGATAAAAGCACACAATTCGGACATTAAATGCAAAGTAGATATATTTTGTGATTTTTCCATTTTGTAAAACAAACTTAATTGTTTAATTAATTCCTAAATTGTAAAATTAAATCCTAAATGCACATGCAACACATATTTTTGTATTTTTCTTAATTAAAGTAGAAATAAACATGCACAGTCAAAATACAAATAAATCACAAACAACACAAAACCATTGTATTTTAAATTTTTGGGAGTAGTTCTCATAGGGCAAAAATCACGTGCTCACAGAAGGTATCAAAAGTTGTATGGTCACTAACTTTGAAGCTTTGTAGGCCACCAACAAGGCTCTACAGTCTGGTGGCACGTCCAAGAAAAGGGACGTGAGCGTCGTGATGGTTGCACAATAAACAAAATCCCCAATTGAATACCAAACCTACCCAATACCTCCACTCACATATCAACCTACCCCAAATTACCAAGCACCCTCGCCCTCTTACCAAACTCCACCACCTACTTACCAATCACCTCCACCTCCCACATATCATCCTACTTTACCCAGATATTCCCAACCCGCACATGTCTATCAAACCTACAATACTTAACCCTCTCACTATCAACCACCTCCCACCCGCCAAAACTTTCCTAGACCCCGACTAAACTTCGACCGCAGACCCCCCAAACAGTATACCGCCATTGTCGAACCTATCGACCAGCTGTATGAAATGCTCAAAGCTACTGGTTACATCACCCCTATCCCTGCTGTAAACCCCGAAAACCCCTCCCAATGGGTCAACCCAAACAAAACTTGTGCATACCATTCCGGCATGAAGGGGCATATCATTGATGAGTGCCGCTCTCTGAAGAATAAGATCCAATCTTTGATTGACAACAAGATCATCGTAGCAAAGGAGCCAGCTCCGAACGTTCGCAACAACCCTATACCTATCCACAAGGATGGAGGCGTTCACATGATTGAGATAGAAGACGATTGGGACCCCAAAGGGTCGATCGGATTGATCGCTGAAGGTGACAAGCCAAAGGAACCAACGGTCACACTTAATCCGACTGTGGTCCACATCCAGCCTTCTGAAAATGCTGAAGTAGACATGTCCATACCATTTGAGTTCGAAGCATCTTCTTCTGCAAAGATGCCAGGACCTATTGAGGTCGATTATGGGTCTCCAAAGACACCTGTACCATTCGAAGTGGCTGTGTTACCATCTAAGGAAAAGGTGCGCATTCCGGTGGCCATGACAGCCGTAACACTATTCCATACGAAGGCCATACCATGGGATTACACAGCCAAGGTAAGAAGGAAAGGGAAAACCAAATCTGGAGAAGCAATTGCAGCATAGGGTATGACAAGAACCAGCAGGGTTTATAAACCAAAACACCTAGCCGAGTCCAGTAAGAAGGCCTCTGGACGACCAACTGTCACTAAAACTGGGCCTGATGATCTTTGGGGGAAGATACAAGCCAAAGAGTATTTGGTCATTGATCAGTTGAACAAAACGCCAACCCAGATCTCTATCTTGGCTCTGCTACAAAGCTCTGATGCACATAAGAATGCCTTATTGAAGGTGCTGAGCGAGGCATATGTACCCAACAACATAACTGGAGGAGAAATGGCAAACATGGTAGGGCAAGTATTGGAGAGTGACAAAATCACTTTCCACAAATATGAGCTACCACTTGAAGGGCTAAGCCACAGTAAGGCCTTGCACATCACTGTGTAGTGCGAGGATCATTTCATCACCAGAATACTGATTGATGGAGGGTTCAGCCTCAATATTTGTCCATTGGTGACTCTTAAAACATTGGGAAAGAGCATGCATGAGATCAAGGATGGAGCCATCAATGTCAAAGCTTTCGATGGATCCCAATGGTCCACTATGAGGGAAATTAGTGTGTGTCTGCAAATGGGACCGACTTGGTTCGACGTTGATTTTCAAGTGATAGACGTCCCAACATCTTACAACTTGTTATTGGGACGGCCCTGGATCCACGCCGCTAGGGCTGTAGCATCAACCCTACATCAAGCAGTGAAATTCGAGTGGAATCACCAAGAGGTAGTTATACAGTAGCCAAACCATCCCAGCAATCGAAGGAAGAAGGAAGATAAGTGGAAAAACCTACCATCACATTGAGCGAGTCAACGCCGTGGACAAGGACAAATGGTGGTATAATAACATTGAAAGTATACTGAATTGATGTGGATACGAACCTGGCAAGGGACTTGGTAAGAATCTCCAAAGAATCGCCAAGCCTATCAAGTTGAAGAAACATGGTACCACTTTCGGTTTGGGATATGAATACACTTGGGAGGAATTCAACCACTGGTCGCCACCATGGTGTAGTCCTTATTACCCACTGGAGCATCCAATACCTCGCTTGGAACAGACTTTCCATCCCGCCAATGTCATATATGGGTCAGGAGAAGAGGAAGCACTAGCGGCGATGAGGAATTTGTTTTTGGAAGATGATAATATGGATTGTTGTGTCATTTTCGAGGAGGAGGGGAAGGAAAGCCCTTCTATACAAGCTGTGAGACGAGGAGCACGCCTCAACAATTGGTCCATCGAAAAGCTTCGGGGTAGCAAGGCTGAACAAAGCACCATGCATTATCTTTATTTTTTCGCTAATTGACTTTCTTTCCGCATTTTTAATATTGAAATAAGAGCTCCAATGTTCAAAACAATTATAAAAATTTATCAAAGCATTTCAGTTTCTTATAAATCTTGCTCTTATTAACTTTTTATCGTTTACTTTATTCACACAGCATTACTATTACTTCTCTTGATGAACCGACGATTGTGACGTGCGACGAGGCAACGCAACAAACGGATATGGACTCAGAAGAAGATGATATACCAGAAGAGGTTGTTAAAGAGGTTGAGGATTTTGAGAACAGACCTAAGTCTAACCTGGACGAAACTGAGATTGTCAACCTGGGAGATGCAAAAAATGTCAAAGAAACACGAATCAACGTTCATCTGTCACCATCGGAAAAGAAAGAGTACACGGAATTTCTAAGGGAATATGAGGACATATTCGCCTGGTCTTATGATGACATGACTGGTCTCAGTACATCTATTGTGGCTCACAAACTGCCAACCGATCCGGCATACCCACCAGTAAAACAGAAGCTCAGGAAGTTCAAATCTGATATGAGTTTGAAAATCAAGGAAGAAGTCACCAAGCAAGTCAAAGCCAAGAGTATCCAACATGGTTAGCCAATATTGTTCCAGTGCCGAAGAAGGACGGGAAGGTTAGAGTCTGTGTCGACTCCCGGGATCTCAACTAGGCCAGTCCGAAAGACGACTTCCCCTTGCCGAACATACACATTCTAATTGACAACTGCGCCAAGCATGAATTGCAGTCGTTCGTTGATTGTTTTGCTGGATATCATCAGATATAGGTGGATGAGGAAGACACGGAGAAAACGACTTTCATTATGCCATGGGGGATGTATTGTTACAAGATGATGCCATTCAGGTTAAAGAATGTTGGGGCCACCTACATGAGGGCCATGACTACTATTTTCCATGACATTATATAGAAGGAGATTGAGGTGTATGTAGACCACATCGTCATCAAATCCAAGAGAGCCAATGATCACATGGAAGATCTGAGGAAGTTCTTTAACATACTAAGAAGGTACAACTTGAAGCTGAATCCCGCCAAATGTGCATTCGGGGTTCCTGCCGGAAAACTACTTGGGTTCATTGTGAGTCGTCGAGGAATAGAACTAGATCCGTCATAGGTCAAAGCCATCCAAGAATTGCTACCACCGAAGAACAAGAAAGAGGTTATGAGTTTCTTGGGAAGACTTAACTACATCAGCCGGTTCATAGCTCAATCCACTATCATTTTTGAGCCAATCTTTAAGATGTTAAAGAAGGACGCCGCTACCAAATGGACTGATGATTGTCAGAAAGCCTTAGACAGAATCAAGGAATACCTCTCAACACTGCCAGTTTTGGTCCCGCCCGAACCAGGTAAACCCCTATTACTCTACCTCGCAGTATTGGATAGAGCTTTCAGTTGTGTTCTGGGGCAGCATGATGAAACGGGAAGAAAATAGCAGGCCATCTATTATCTCAACAAGGAGTTCACCCCGTACGAGGCCCGATATTCTCTATTGGAACGCACTTTTTGTGCTTTGACTTGGGTAGATCAGAAGTTGAAACACTATTTCTGTGCCTATACCATTTACCTCATATCAAGAATGGATTCTTTGAAGTACATCTTTCTGAAGCCCACGCCCACTGGCAAGCTAGCTAAGTGGCAAATCCTGCTGAGTGAATTCGACATTGTTTACGTGACTCAGAAGGCAATCAAAGGACAAGCACTAGTAGATCATCTTGCTGAAAATCCCGTCGATGGAGAATACGAGCCTCTAAAGACGTATTTTCCTAATGAAGAGGTATCTTTCATAGGAGGAGATATTGCAGAATCCTATGATGGTTGGAGAATGTTTTTCGACGGAGCAACAATCTTCAAAGGAATTGGCATAGGAGTGGTCCTAGTATTAGAAACCGGCCAGCATTATCTGGTGTCTTCCAAGCTCAGGTTCCCGTGCACCAGCAATATAGCCGAGTACGAAGCCTGCGTCTTAGGGCTCAAGACGGTCATTGACATGAACATTCAGGAATTGCTAGTGATCGAAGATTCAGACCTGCTTATACATCAGCTCCGAGAAGAATGTGCAACCAAGAACTCCAAGATACTCCCTTATCTGCATCATGTACATGAATTGAGGAAAAGGTTCACAAAGACAGAGTTCCAACATGTTCCCAAAGTTCAGAATGAGTTTGTCGATGTATTGGATACCCTATCGTCCATGATGCAGCACCCCGACAAGAACTTCATTGATCCTATTCCGGTAAAGATCTATGATCAGCCAGCTTACTGCACTCATGTAGAAGAAGAAGCAGACGGAAAACCTTGGTTTCATGATATCAAGGAATATCTGACGAAAGGAGAATATCTAGAACTCACAAATCCTACTCAGAAACGCACACTTTGGAGATTATCTAACAACTTCTTTCATAGAGAAGGAATCCTGTATAGGAGGACTCCTGATTTGGGGTTATTGAGGTGTGTCAACGCAAAGGAAGCATCCAGGATACTGGAGGAAACTCATGCAGGGACCTGCGGTCCGCATATGAACGACTTTGTCTTAGCCAAGCAAGTACTCTGAGCTGGTTATTTTTGGATGACTATGGAAATGGATTGCATCCAGTATGTCCAAAAATGCCATCGCTGTCAGATACATGCAGACATGATAAAGGTGCCTCCAAGCGAGCTTACGGCAAAAAGCGTGCCATGGCCGTTCGCCTCTTGGGGAATGGATATTATCGGACCTATCGAGCCTGCAACATCAAATAGGCACAAGTTGATTCTGGTGGCAATTGATTATTTCACCAAATGGGTTGAAGCAGCATCATACAAAGCAGTCACTAAGAAAATGGTAGCAGATTTTGTCCGCGACCGCATTGTTTGTCGGTTCGGAATTCCGGAGTCAATCATCACTGATAATGGTTCCAATCTCAACAGAGACCTGATGAAAGCCATGTGTGAAACCTTCAAGATCAAACACAATAATTATACAGCTTACAGACCTCAGATGAACAGAGTTGTAGAAGCCGTTAATAAGAATATCAAAAAGATACTGAGGAAGATGATAAAAAAGCATAAGCAGTGGCATGAGAAGTTATCATTTGCCTTGTTAGGATACCGCACCACAGTCCGCACATAAACCGGGGCAACTCCCTATATGTTGGTTTATTGTACAGAAGCAGTCATTCCCGCGAGGTAGAAATTCCCTCCGTAAGAATCATACAGGAAGCAGAACTTGACGATACAGAATGTGTAAGGAGTCGCTACGAGCAGTTAGCTCTTATAGATGGGAAGAGAATGAATGCGGTTTTCCACGGTCAGCTCTATCATAACAGAATGTCCAGAGCCTTCAACAAAAGAGTCAAGCCGAGACAGTTTACACCGGGGTAGCTAGTGTTAAAGAAGATTGTCCCACATCAAGAGGAAGCCAAAGGGAAATTCTCTCCCAACTGGCAGGGCCCATACATGGTTCACCGGGTCCTCACTGGAGGAGCCCTCATACTTGTAGAAATGAACGGTGAAGTTTGGCCGAAGCCGAGCAATTCAGATGCAGTGAAGAGATACAATGTGTAACATTTATGCTTTCCTCATATGATGTAATTTGAACTATTCCTGACCTGATTCCTATTTAAAAGGGGATACGTAGGCTGCTTTATGGGTTCGGTCATAATTCAATAAAATTTTCATTTTCCCCCACTATTGGAAATTAGGGCTAAATTTTGAGGAGGACCCTCAAAATTCTGAAGTGATTTCAGCCATTCAACGCAAGCAGCAGTCGGAAGTAGCAGCCCAGTAAACTGTGGCAGAACTTTGAGGAGGACCCTCAAAATTCCGGAGCGAGAGAAGTTGCAGTACCTTGGACCATGTCGCAGTCGTCAGTTCGTCTAAAGAAAACTATTCTTAATTATGTATTTATTGTCACATTTCTTTACTAAGTCATGTATGTTTGTTACCAAAGTTGCTTCGTTTAGCAACGCTACCCCAATGATATGCCCAATATCATCGGAACGAAGCCGAGCAAGTCAAGCAGAGCCAGCGGGAATACGAACTAACCTCCCCACTTTACAAAACTCACGACTTTTCTTTGAATGCAGGCACTTGAGTTGCAAAATCATCAAATATACTATACACTCACGAGACTCACATTGCTTAGGAATATAACTCTCAGAACCATTGCACCTACTCATAGCTGCTATCTGCACACGGTGCTCCCAGCAGACACAGTATCTCTAGCAGTCGCAATGCCTCGATCCGCTATCAGCTAAGAAAATTCTATCATCATTTTTGCCTTTTTTACTCCTTGCATAAGGCTACCTTTCTGCCTTCCGAGACTAAGCATTGTCTCCATCTGCATTTCTATGCATTCCATAAGGCTACCTTTTTGCCTTCCGAGACTAAGCATTGTCTCCATCTGCATTTCTATGCATTGCATAAGGCTACCTTTCTGCCTTCCGAAACTAAGCTCTGTCTCCATCTGCATTTCTCTACATTGCATAAGGCTACCTTTCTGCCTTCCGAGACTAAGCTCTGTCTCCATCTGCATTTCCCGCATTGCATAAGGCTACATTTCTGCCTTTCGAGACTAAGCTTTGTCTCCATCTGCATTCCTGCATTGCATAAGGCTACCTTTTTGCCTTCCAAGACTAAGCTCTGTCTCCATCTGCATTCCTGCATTGCATAAGGCTACCTTTCTGCCTTCCAAGACTAAGCATTGTCTCCATCTGCATTTCTATGCATTGTATAAGGCTACCTTTCTGCCGTCCGAGACTAAGCATTGTCTCCATTTGCATTTCCTGCATTGCATAAGGCTACCTTTCTGCCTTTCGAGACTAAGCACTGTCTCCATCCTGCATTGCTCTGTATTGCATAAGGCTATTGTTCTGCCTTTTCAGACTAAGCACTGTCTCCATCCTGCATGGCTGAAATATCGCCACTTTATCACTCTTGCATCGGCTGAAATATCGCCACCTTTTATTTACGTCTTGCATCGGCTGAAACGCCACCTTCTGCATTTCATGGGCTGAAAGATAGCCAAATTATCCAAAGGCGTCATTGTTCGGAGGCACCATTTGCATAGCCACGCCATACCATGGCCTGAGGACCCCATTTTATCTTTTGCATATCATTATTCAAAGGAATCATAGTTCGGAGGCATCATTCTCAAAGCCCGAGAACATCATTTCATAGCCAGCAAATCCTTTATCTTACGCTTCATGGCCCAGGACGTCATAGTCCGAGTACGTCATCCTAACCGTCCGAAGACAGCATTCATGGTCCAATGGGAACTTGCATCACGTTTAAATTTATGCACAATATATGCTCATTTGCAGGTAAACCGTCTAGCAAGGGCAATCTCGCTGCAGTTCCTGCAGCCTATCAGACTCTGACCATCCTTCTCAACCCGAACATCGCGTCCGCTTTTCAAAATCTCCATCGGTATATTCCGTCAATGGATTCTGAACTACGTATGTCCTGATTCCTGTAAGACCAGGGATATGTAGGCAGCTTAGGAACCAGAGCTCGGTCAAAATTCCTCAAATTGTTTCATTCGGTCAAAATTGGTCAGCTGTAAAGAGGGGCAGCTGTTGATACCCAATTTTTTCCTACATTTTTTATATACAAAATACTTTCAAAATAGCATATATATATGCATACATAAGCATATCCAAGTATTTTAGTATTTTTCCAATCTTTTGAAGAGTTTTTAAATCAATTTACTATCCATTTTAGTAGTACAAAATCCGTAATCATTCCCAGAATCATCAATTTTGGTGAGTAATTTATGTTATTCCCATATTTATACCAAAATATAGTTAAGATAATTTTTGTACATTTTTACAAATTTATTTGGTATTTAAAAGACTAAACTGCATATAATTGCAATTATAGCCTATTTTAAGATTAATAACATTTCTATAATTGTAAAATTGGTTTCAATATTTTTAAATCAATATTTATGCATTATTAGTTGGTTCAATACTTTTAATTTGTTTTTAAAGTCTTTTTTACTATTTTTATAAAATAAAAGAGGAAAATTGGCTATTTAACATTTTAGCCTATTTCTATTTCAATTACAGCCTCATTTCCTTTCAATTTTAACCTCAATTTGACCCCAATTCCGCCCAAATTAAAACCAACCCAATTTCATTTTGGATCCAACCCACAACCCAATTACAAATGACCCAACCCGTTCCCCACCTACCACTTAAATCTGGATCGTTGATCACTCAAGATCAACGGTCAAGACTCGCCCTTCCATAATAAAACCTAAACGACTACCCTAATCTCCCTTATTCTCACCTGACCCGCCGCCTTGAAACCCTTCGTCTCTCAAAACACTCTCAAGCTCTCTGAAACCATAGCCATCTCCCACCTTATTCTACCATATTTCCACCAGAATCTATGGCTTCTCAGGCCATGGATGGTTGGTACTCACCCCCCCCCCCCTCCACCATCAAACCATGGTTGTTCGAAGCTTCGAGGACCAACTCTGATGGCTCTCTTCAGATCCTTCTCAGATCTGTTGATATATGGCTTCTCTGGCCATTATTCCGGCGTGTTCAAGCAACACGAGTCTTTTCGACTCAGGATCGGATTTTCTTCCAAGCCTTTCTCATTTCTAGAGTTTCTCTGAAACCCTAAGCTATTCGAGGTTTTCTCTGGTTGTTTTATTAGATCTATGCTATATCGGTGTTCTATTGGAATTTTAAAATGTTTTCCCCAATCTTCTCTTTCAAAATTTGTTTCTCTTCGATTTAGGGTTTCTGAAAAAAGTTTTAAAATGTTTTCTGACTCCTCTTCTTCTTTTCTTTGTGTGAATCTGTCTATGCTATGTTTTTATATTCTCTTTTCTACCTCGCATGTCCTTCTCCTGTGTTCTTAGGTTTGTCTTATTATTTATATTCTTCTACTGTGCTCTATTCTTTCTTCTACTGGTTTCTATATCATGCTTTCACATGTTTATCTTATGTGTTCGTTTAACCCTGTGTTCCTTTACTGTAATTTCTACTAAGCTCTTAGTTCTTATTTGCATTCTTCTGGACTTTGTTTGAGTTCTTTCTAAACATGTTTCATTTACTGTTTCCTTAAGTTTATCCTACCTCTTTATCTTCTGAACTTGTTTAAGTTCCAAGTTTTTCTTAAAACATGTTCTTTATGCTTCATATCAGCTTTTTCACTGTGTTTGTTTTGAACCTGCTATTTTACCTGTTTGTTTTCTCATGAGCCTCTGAAAGAGACCTCTTAGTCTGTTTCAGTTATTTGTCTTCTCGTCTCTGCATCTGATTCGAGTTCACAACCGAACTAGGATTTGGGGATTTTGGCGAGTTTGATCTTATGTTTGGACTAGGATTCTATTATGGAACCCTGGATTCTCTCGAACTAAGTTTGAGTCTATGTACTGAATTTGAGCCTCTTTGCTTGTAACTCTGAACTTTTCTATGCTAGATTCTTTCTAATTAGCATGACAGTTCTTTCTTGTTTGACATGTCTATACGTTTTATATATGAGGAATTCTTCATTCAAAAGAGATTTTGGCAATTTGTGATTGATTCAGAATTCCTTTTAATAGGGTTTGATTGATTGTTACTGATTTTCTTTAATTAGACCTTTCTTCACTTTTTCTGGTTGGATTCATTCATACCAAAACTCAATTTTTGATTTTACTGGCTGATGATTGATTGCCTTTCCTTATTTGCACAAACTGTGTTACTATCAAACTCTTTCCTTAAATAGTTCTATGTATTTGCCCTCCTTGTACTACTTTGGAAAAGATTTTAATCTAATTCTTTCCTTAATTGTCCTCTACCCGTTTGAAATCAGAATCCCTTAACTGAAGGGAGATTCTGTGTGATTGATTGCAAACTATGCTCTTAATTCTGAACTTGGACATCTGAGGGCTGGCATTTCCACACTGCACTATGCTCTTAATTCTTCAATATATTTGGGTTGTAAGCAATGGTCGGAGTCCATTTGAGGATCTTGAGGAACTTTGACACATCCCAAATAAGAGAAGGCTTTGGAAACCTGATCCTGGAAATTGGTTCACCTCATATTGTTGGACCTTGAGTCTGAATTAGGCTCCTTGGTTGTAGCTTAATTTCTGATGTAATTTACTTTTCATAATTCATTCTGGTCTGTAATATGTTGTAATAACTTATGGGGTTCTAGTGAAAAGGGGAGGGTCACTTATGTATGCAAAGGGTAGACAACATGTTCATAGGCGTTACTATTCACAAGTTCTGCACTTCTGTATATCATATAAAAATCCTGTTTGTAGATTTTTCTGCACCTCTGCATACATAGAGATCATGTCTATAGGTTTTCTGCACTTTCACATATCATATAGAAATCCTGTCTGTAGGTTTTTCTGCACTTCTTCATATAGAAATCATAACTATAGGTCTTCGGCACTTCTGTATTTTACATCTATCATTAGGCAAACAGTTATAGGTTAAGTAATAATAAGTTTCATTCTAGATACCATGTTTATAGGACTCCTGCACTTTTATAATTGTCTTAAAACCAATAACGCCTAGAAATCATGCCTACAAGAGTAACCAATTGAATCTGATTCGTTTATTTTATCTACAAGTCTAAAATCAGTAGTAATGTCGTTTAACATCCACAGAACTTATGTGTTTTCTACAATCAGTAAGCCTTCTTTAAAACAGAGTAAGCACTATTAGATATCATGCCTATAGGTCTCACTTAGGCAAACCATTAGGTAATTAATCAACCGCATCAGTCTTTGATAAATTACAACCATGGAAGGCTAATTCGGACTCCTCATCTGAGAAATATGTGATGAATCAGCCTATTCTACGCTTTAATTTGATTTCAGACCATAACCAGTACTTGTAAGTCATACTAGCCAATTTGTTTCTTTAAATGAGGAGGCCTGTTTGAGCCCGTTAACTGTTACGTGTTCTCCAATACCAGCCTTATATGTTTTGATTGTCGCCCTAGAATTTTATCCTTTTAAAACTCTGAAAAGACAAATTTCCCTTCCATTTAGGACTAGTAGTCCCAAATGCCTCCGGGACTATAGGATTGGGGCGGGTACTAGCATGCAATAAGTAACGATACTATTGAGCGCTAAATACCTTAACGGGGTGGGAAAGGGTAGATATGGATATGATGACCGGTGCGCTCATACCACATGTAACCCCTCTTTTGAGGAGTGATTACCGGGTATTGCGTTGATGTGTTCCATATTGTTTGTAAACCTAGGACCCCCTTTCTTTTAACTTGTTTTATTGTCCGAAATATTTCCTTAAAATTTCTGCTTTCTTTATTCTCTTCAAACTTTCAATTTTCTTGCAATAATATGTGAACCCTTTCTTACTTGAGCCCTTAATATTTTATTTGATTATGTGAAGTCACAATTGTAACATGGCCGGGAACCACACTAGTGGATCTTGAGGCGTGCCTAACACCTTTCCTTCGAGATAATTTCTAGCCCTTACCCAAACTCTGGCTCTTCAAAATCAAACCCTTCTTAGTGTCCTAATGCACTTAATCATTAGGTGGTGACTCTTCAAGTTCCAAAACCCAATTCCCAAGAGGGAACCAGTTGTCCTCCCAAATGTCACAAGCCCGATTTCACGAGAGAAAAGGGGGCGCGACAACAATCTCCTGGATATAGATCTCGACTAACGTCTCAGAAGAATAGGAAACTGCCATAGGAATGAAATGTGTTGAGTTGGTCAGCTTATCTACAATAACCCACACTGCATCGAACTTCCTCTGAGCCTGTGGGAGTCCAAGAACAAAGTCCATAGTGATACGCTCCCACTTCCACTCAGGAATCTCAATCTTTTGGAACAAACTACCAGGTCTCTGATGCTCGTACTTTACCTACTGACAATTCAAACATCGGGCCACATATGCGACAATATCCTTCTTCATCCTCCTCCACCAATAATTCTGCCGTAAATCCTGTCAGGACCCGAATTTCCCACCCTCGGTAGTCATGATGGCGCCTACTAGTGAAAGCTAGGCAAGCGAATCATTCCAAATATTTTACCTTTTCCATTTTAATCCTTTAACAGTTATAAATTAACATTATATAAATAGTGGAAATAATAAAGCGGAAGAATGAAATGTAACAATTTAATAATAATATCGATACCAATCCATAAACATAAGCTACCCAGAACTGATGTCACAATCTCACAGACTACCTACAAATACTACAAATAGGGTCCGAACAAAATAGATATATGTTTGTCTCTGAAATAGTAAAGAACAGAAGAAAAACACTAGATAGGAAGAGGACGCCAAGGCTTGCGGATGCCTGCAGGACAACCTCGGATCGCCTGATGGACTGAAGGCAGCAACCTCACTGTGGTCCAAAAGCTGCAGCACTGAGATCTGCACATATTGCAGAGTGTAGTATCAGCACAACCGACCCCATATGCTGGTAAGTGCCTAGCCTAACCTCGACAAAGTAGTGGCGAGTCTAGGATAAGACTACCAAATAAACCTATGCAGCTAAATCATATACAGTGGAAAAATAAAGGCAGAAATTTATAGTTAAAGATAGGATGGGGAAAACATGTTGTGGGGAATATTAGGTAACAACAGAAAACCAATAGAAAAATGTAAAGAAAGCCATAATTCAATTATCAGCAAGAATAAAGAACTCAATAATACTTGCACGGCATCACCCTTTGTGCTTTTACTCTCATCCTCACCATAAAAATCAATAGAATCGGCACGACATCACCCTTCATGCTTTTACCTCACATAATCATGGCACGGAATTATCTTTCGTGCATTATCACTCATATTATGGCATGACATTGTACATCGTGCGGCACGACATCACCCTTCGTGCTTTTACCTCACAATATCGGCACGACATCACCCTTCGTGTATTAACACTCTCAAAATCATGCACGACATCACCCTTTAAGCTTTACACTCTTCCTCAACCCAAGCAACAATCACAAAGCAATTTGGGCAAGGGAATCAATAATATTAAAATAAAATCCCGACAAGGGAACAATAGCATAACAACAATATCCCGGCAAGGGAAAACAATATCATGAGTAATAACATCCCGGCAAGGGAGATAATATCAAAAGCAATAACATCCCGGCAAGGAAGATAATATCATAAACCTCTTCTCTTTTCCACGGTTACTTCACAACTCAATTCTCAACTTGAGCCAATGCTCTACAATGTTCAATTACCAATAATACTTCCACAAGCCTTGTTTAACAATAGAAATCATCATATAAAGCATGAACAATATGAAACGGAGTCACATTAATCATAGTATAAGACTCACGGGCATGCTTGACACCGACGTATAGATACTCATCACCATGCCTATACGCCATACTCAACATTTAACACAGAGAAAATAAGACACAACTCCTAATCCCTCAACTATCAGTTTACTTCTTATTTCCACTACCAATTCGCTTGTATCTAGCCACAATTTACTTAACGATATCAATAAATTATAAATGAATCAATTCTAATGCATGAAAATAGGTTTTCTAAAGATTTTCCCAAAAAGTTAAAAATCAACCCCGGGCCCACATGGTCAAAACCCGAGGTTCGAACCAGAACCCGATTACCCATTCACCCACGAACTCACATCATATAAAGCATTAACAATAAGTTCTAATTTTCACAGTGCGCAGATATCGCATTTGCGATGTCATGTTCGCAAATGCGAACTCGCAATTACGGCCAAAGCTTTGCAATTGCGAAGAAAGGCCTGCCTCTGCTTTCTTCGCAAATGCGAACAACTGTTTGCAATTGCGATGCCTGCTAAGGTCGCATTTGCGACATAAGCCTTGCAAATGTGAAGGTTCCCTGCCCCAGCCCATCATCGCAATTGCGAAGCCTGCAGACCTGCAACACAACAACAGTTTTCCTAAGTCCAATTTCACTCCGCGGCCTATCCAAAACACACCCGAGCCCTCGGGGCTCCAACCCAAACATGCACGCAAGGCCAAAAACATTATACAGACTTGCTCGTGCGATCAAATCATCAAAATAACATCAACAACTATGAATTATGCCTCAAATTCATGAAATCACTCAAGAACATCAAAATTTTCAATTTCTCAAATAAATGTCCGATTTATACTAAATGGACTCCGATTCTTACCAAACTTCACAAATTCAACTTAATTATTATTTCTAACTTGTAACGGGATCAAAAACCAAAATACGGGTCTGGTACCATCAATTTCAAATATATTTTCATTTTCAAAAACTCTAATATTTTCTAGAAAATAATTTTCTTTAAAAATTTATTTCTCGGGCATGGAACCTCGGAATTCGATTCCGGGCATATGCACAAGTCCCAAATTTTACTACGGACCCTACGACACCATCGGATCACGGGTTCGGATCCATTTACAAAAAATATTGACTATAGTCAATTTTATTCAATTTTTAAAAGCCAATTTCCTTATTTTACTTAGTTTTCACATAAAAGCTTTCCATAAACGCGTCCGGACTGTGCACACAAATTGAGGTAAGACAAAGAGAGTTTTAAGGCTTCGGAACATAGAATTTACTTTCAAAACGAGTGATGACCTTTTGAGTCATCTCAATATTCCTATTCCAGCTACAAAAATTCAAATTCATATATAATGCAACTTGAAACCTTAAATTTTCTTCTTTTCCAAGTTCCAAATAGCATAAATAAAAAAAATTGAAAAAACTATTGCACGTTCATGATTTTACAAAATAAATCAATAATAAAAGTCAATTTATACATAGATTGAACATATTAAATTTTAATTTTAGATTTAACTGCACATGTGCATTACATGTGGAATGATGTATAACTTTGTATAAACTTGTATATACAATCTCTAATAATGTATATCAGAAAAATAAGACAAAGAAGAAAAAAGATGAAAGTGTCAAACATCCATGGATGCCTATTATACACGTACAATGTATATACACACTTATACATTAAAAAGATATCTAATTTATACAACGTTGTACGCATATACACACACTTATACATGTTTATACAATATTGATAAAGTGTGTATAAACACTACCTATACAAATTTTCACTAGAAATACCTTCTGTCCATCACCACATTACAATTTTCGGTGGTTGCTGGTGTTGAATTTTTCCGGAGAGGTTTTGGCATTCAAATCTGGGCTTCACCAGTAGTAAAGGATGAAACAAAAACTAAGAGAAATAAGAAAATATGAGACGAGGTCTCCGGAGATGATTTTTTAGGCAAGATCTGATAGTTTCAGGCCAGATCTTATAGTTTTTGGATTGATATGCCAAATTTTATTGTGGTTCCTTAACCTCTTTTTGTCAATTAACTCAAAAATCGAAATCTAATTGACATAGAATGCGAGGATTATCACGAGTGTGTACAAAAAAATTCTGTAATTTTTAGGGAGAACGAAGAGAAAGGCTGTCACGACCCGAATTTCCCACCCTCGGGAGTCGTGATAGAACCTACAAATGGGAGTTAGGCAAGCCAAACCTTAACTACCTGCTACATTTTCATACTGCTTCTTTTCAACAAACACAAGGCGACGATATAATAAAAGCGAAACTTTAAGAAATAAGGTGGAAGTCAACAATTATATAACTTAAGGCTACATCTATTACAACTTTTAAAACCTCAATACCCCAAAATCTGGTGTCACAGTGCCACAGACTGTCTAAGAGTTACTACAACCAAGGTTTGAAGAAAATACAATATACTGTTTCTGAACAAAAGAAAATGAAATAGAGAAAAAGGATAGAGGGGGATGTCAGGGCCTGCAGTCGCCTGCTGGTCTACCTTGGGTCTCCGGGTGGACTGAAGGAAGCCCTCCAACTACTGTCCGTAAGCTGCTTCTAGATCTGCACACGGTGCAGAGTGTAGTATCAGCACAACCGACCCCGTGTACTAGTAAGTGTCTAGCCTAACCTCGGTGAAGTAGTGACGAGGCTAAGACCAGACTACCAAATAAACCTATGCAGTTCAAATACATATACAGCGGAAAAGAAATACAGATATATATACAACGGAAAAGAAATACAGGAAATAACCAGTCAATGTGGGAGGGGGAAACATGATGTGGTGGAGAAAAAATTTCCGAATAGAAAGCATCAAGTAAGGAAAGAACAACATAACTAGAATATCTGCAAGAATCGGAAATCAGCAATTTGCACGGCACCTCCCTTCGTGCTTTCACTCTCATTCTCACCAAAGCAATTTTTTAATAATGATATGCAGACATCTCCCTTCATGATTTTACTCTCTTTCCTCACCATATAATCGATAAACATCGGTACAAAATAGTACATCGTATGGCACTGCATCACCTTTCGTGCTTTACACTATTTCCTCACAATAACAAACAATGCACGACATCATCCTTTGTGCTTTAACACTCTTCCTCACCTAAACAACAATTACAAACAAAGGGAAAGGGAGTAAACAAATAATAACACAAATTTCGGCAAGGGAACACAATTAAACAATTAAATCCCGACAAGGAAACAACATCAATAATCTCAGCATCCCGGCAAGGGAGATAATCAACAAAGCAACAACATCCCGACAGGGGAACGATTTAATAACACTTTCTCTTTGTTTTACTTTTACTTCATAACTCACTTTACCACTCGAGCCAATGCTCCAAAGGGTTCAATCATCTCATATATTTTCACAATTTGTAATATGACTTGAGCCACTCCTCGATGTTCAAAAGTCACAATTCCTTTCACAAGATTTTCACAACATATAGAAATCATCACCAAGGCATGGAAGATTCAACGAAATCATAATATACACAATATAAAGACTCACAGTCATGCTAGATACCAATGTATAGATACTCATCACCATGCCTATACGTCGTACTCAATAAATACCACGTAGCATATAGGACTCAACTCCTAATCCCTCAAGCTTAGGTTAGACCAAACACTTACCTCGATGTCACGAACGTAATTCAAGCCTCTACTATCACTTTACCTCTTGTTTCCACCACCAACTCGCTCGTATCTAGCCACACGTTACTCAATTATATTAATAAATGCTAAATGAATCGATTTAAATGCATGAAGATGGATTTTCCAAAGTTTTACCCAAAAAGTCAAAATCACCCCCGGGACCACGCGGTCAAAACCCGAGGTTCGAACCAAAACCCGATTACCCATTCCCCTACAAACTCAAATATATAATTTGTTTTGAAATCGGACCTCAGATTGAGGTCCAAATCCCTAATTTTTGAAAAACCTAGGTTCTACCCAAAACACCCAATTTCTCCCATGAAAATCATTGATTTGAAGTTGGAATCATGTTAAAAGATGTTAATGATTGAAGAAAACTAGTTAAAAGCGACTTACAATCGTTTTGGAGAAGAAAAATTATTTGAAAAATTGCCTTTTATATTTTTAGGGTCTTAAAAATTAGAAAATAACTAAAACTCCCGTCTAAATATACTGCCCTCAGATGCCCTGTGCGGACCGCACAAAATCAACCGTGGCCGCACAGGCTTCCTGTGTTCTGCAGTGACAGGTTTTTGTATTTTAGCCATAACATTCTCTACAGATGTCCAAATGCCTATTATACTATGTTTCCGAAAGCAAGACACGAAGGGATACAACTTTCATTTTTGAATCATCTCAAAATTCCTTATGGATCAAAAGATATAGGCTTCCGAAGTCGGACCAGTGAAATGTTCTTCACCGCGGACCGTACCAAAACTAGTGAGGCCGCACAAGCCTCTCTGCGGCAGCAGTCCATATCGTGTGGACCGCACTGCCCTGTTCAGAGGTCCCCCACCTCTCTGAGCCTGCAACAGCTCCTGTTTTAAGACTAAGAAACCTGAAACCTACCCGAAACTCATCCGAGCCCTCGGAACTCCAAACCAAGTGTACACAAAACTTCAAAAGCATTCTACGGATTTATTCATGTAATCAAATAATAAAAATAACATCATGAACATCAAATTAAATCTCGAGATCAATGAAATTTTCTCAAAACTTCTTTAAACATAATTTTGCAATTTAAGTCCGAATCATGTTAAATGACATCCGTTTTTCACCCAAATTCCACAAAAATGTCATAAATCATATATAAGACCTGTATCAGGCGCCGGAACCAAAATACGGGCCCGATACCATCATGTTCTAAGCAAATTTCATTTCGAATTTCTTTAATCAATTTCAGAAAACAATTTTTTTCTTTGAAAATTCATTTCTCGGGCTTGGGACCTCGGAATCCGATTCCGGACATACGCCCAAGTCCCATATTTTCCTACGGAACCTCCGGTACCGTCAAATCACGAGTCCAGGTCCGTTTACCCAAAATGTTTACCGAAGTCAAATTTATTCATTTTATAGTCAAAACTTATCATTTTCACAGATTTTCACATTTAAGCTTTCTGGATACGCGCCCGGACTGTGCATGCAAATTAAGGTGGTGCTAAGGGAGGTTTTTAAGGCCTCGGAACGTAGGATTTCATTGCAACACAAGTGATGACCTAAAAGGTCATCACATTCTCCACCTCTAAAACAACCATTCGTCCCCGAACGGACAGAAGAAGGAAGTACCTGAATCGGGGAAACGATGGGGATAATGAATCTGCATATCGGACTTCGACTCCCAGGTCGATGCCTCAGGAGGCTGACCTCTCCACTGAACATGAACAGAAGGAAAACTCTTCGATCTCAACTGACGAACCTGCTGGTCCAGAATAACCACCAGCTCCTCCTCATAAGATAAGTCCTTGTCCAACTGGACAGTGCTGAGATCTAACACGTGGTATGGATCACTTAGATACCTCCGAAACATGGACACATGAAACACTGGATGCACGGCTGGTAAGCTCGGCGGTAAAGCAAGTCTATAAGCCACCTCTCCCACTCGATCAAGAATCTCAAATGGGCCAATGAACCTAGGGCTAAGCTTGCTCTTCTTTCCAAATCTCATCACGCCCTTCATAGGCGACACCCGAAGCAACACCCGCTCACCGACCATGAATGCCAAATCACGAACCTTATGGTCAGCATAACTCTTTTGCCTGTACTGAGCTGTACGAAGCCTATCCTGAATAATCCTGACCTTGTCCAAGGCCTCTTGAACCGGATCTGTACCCAACAACCGAGCCTCCTGATACGCTCAAATTGCACTTTAATAAATAGTGTAAGGCGGTCAGTGTCAAATATAATAACCCAATAAGGTTGGGGTCGAATACCACAGGGAATAGGTGTGAAAAGGTTACTCTTATAGTGTGTTGCTCGACTAAAGTTGTATCTCTATTCGGTTAACAGTAACAAGAGAATGGTTTTATAGTAACAAGAGTATGAATTGAGTTTATTTGGAAGTATCAACTAATTGGAATATTTATAGAGTAATTAATTGGATTAAAGAAACCAAGGTTGTGTCCCCTTTAATGGAGTGTAATGCTTATCGGTGTTAATATGATATATTTCTAATGGAAGGTTCTTTTGATATGCAAATGATGTCTAAGTGACTACCCAATATTTCCCAATAGTTGAGTAGTATTTCCTCTTTATAATTTTCCCAAATATAAAAGAGTTGCAATTTAGAACCATCAATATATGCCAAGTAAAACCCATTTATTCCTAAGCGATTCTATTAAACAAGGTTTAAAGCCTTGAGTCATTGATATTTACTTCTACCAAATTCTAACCCACTTTCCCAAGCAAAGCAAGAATTTAATGGCACTTGTTAATATTTGCAACCACCAACAATAAATGAAGAATGAGAGGTAAATAAATATCAACCAACCATTATATATATATATTCAATGTTAAACACCCATTAGCATAACATTTAGGGTCCACAACCTTAGTATTTAAAGTTAGCTACTCATACTACAATACAAAAATCAAAGAGTATTTAATGTCATAAAAGCTTACAAAGTAGAGAATCTTCACCCAAAAGCTTCCAAAAGTGAGGAATATTAATGTCTTGGAATGTGGTTCAAAGACTAGACAATATAAGCCCACAAAGACATCATAAAACTATTTATAGTGGACTCAAAATCAGGACAGAAAACGGACAAAAATGCCCTTTCAAGTCTGATATGCGATCGCATTCTTGTCGCAGAGCACGTATGCGGTCCGCATCTTGAACATCCTCATCGCATACTGGAACCCTAGTTTACAGGTCTTCTTCGCATTCCAATTATGCGGATCGCATTGCAGAAATGCGATCGCATTTTGCATCGCATCTTCGTCCTTCAGTGACCTTCATGGTTGGTTTGCGGTTCACTCTGCGGCTCGCATGTTGGTTCTGCGGTCGCATAATGGACCACATTCTTGACTTGAGATTTAACCCAGATCTCTGCTTTTGTCCGCGATTTGACGTGCATTCTGCGGCTCGCATGTCTTATCTGCGATCGCATAGTGTATCGCAGACCAGCATTTTTGCTACATTTTGCTCTTTTCTTGTCTTTTTACTTCCATTTCCATGTTCTTGGGTTCTCAGTCCTTATGTACTGTAGAAAAAACAAAACTACATAAGTAACGGAGATAATTGCATTAAAACAAGCTAAAATCTAAGCAATTAGTATTGAAATGTGCCGAAATTCTCCGGCACATCAACACCCCCAACTTAAACTCTTGCTTGTCCTCAAGCAACTAAAACAAACTAAGCCTATTCTAGACTTTATTTACAAAATATGAAACGATAATGACTACGGGTGGTGTTCATTGCTAGTACTTCAAGCAAGCATTTATAATTGTTTTACCCTTCCTGAACTGATAGTATATACAAGGAAAACTAATCAACTTGTGAACCTTGAGCCTCAGACATTGCGACAAAATGTTACCCTCAACTGAGTGCAATTGCATTTGACTCAAAAGCTCAACTTTTGTTTAACTCCACAGTTCATGTACCCTCACTAGAAAGAATGTCCCAAAATTACAATATTTACAAGGATAACAAAAAAGGGACAGTTTACAAATACACTCACTCTCAGAAAGAACTTCAAGTGTTACAACATTTCATACCATAAGCTTACCCTTATTTTAATTCACCGCTTATTCAAGAATGTTCAATTGGAGGTCTCATAAGGACTTTTTAAGCTTGTAATGTAGGTTTCGGGAAGGGTTGGATAGACATTTGGGTACAAGTGACTTCACCCTCCTTGAACACTACTCACAATTTTCCATTTTTTTTTTACTTTGCTTCTTTTCAAACCCTCATAGCCTCATTTGCGTCTAGTTTCCAATATAGAACCACCTTGCATACCTCTTCTAATTTTATTCAAGGCTCCATACTTTATATACATACACATATTTTCTCCTTTTTTTTTGTACACAAATCTTTCTCTTGTTTTTTTCTCTTTTGGAGCTTGAATAATCTAAAACAAACACTTTTGAGGCATGTGGTCCTAACTCAACGTACAACCTTACCAATCTCCACTGCTACACCACCCCCAACTTATGCTTTTAGCCTCGTTCTCAATGTTCAAGGAGGGATTCAAGAGAGGGGATTATTTTACAAAAAAAGGGAGAGGTTTGTAATGAGTTGGCCAAAGAAAAGGCTTAAAGGCTCAAATTGGGTACTAGTGATATTATTTATGTACAGGTCGGTTTGAAAGGCTACAGAGGTCTAGAAAATAAGACAAAGAATGCCTAAGATCATCCCTCCAACCAAACATACTATCATTAGCATTGAAAGACCAACCGAGCAAGTTCTAGATGATAGAAGTAAACACGAGAGTTATATACACACAGAGAACTCACACACACATGGCACACGAGCTATTTCATTCACATAATTTGACGCTTTCGAGTCAACACTTGGCAACTCAAGGCTTTCATCATAGACACATGTATAACTCTAGGTCGCCATAGAGTCACAGAGCGAGCCTCAAGTTCACAAAGTTGATCACAAAGACTAATTCCCTTAAGAAAGTTGTCAATCTATCCATCATCGGGAAAAGTCGACAAAAACAATATTTTTTTTTATATGTGGAAGGGTATATGCTATGTACAGACACACATGTTTGATACTAGACAATTACACCAAACCGATCAAAATGATTCATTCTACGATCCTAGTTCTACTATTACACCCTTGGAAAAGAACCGGGAGAAGAAAAACCAAGAGGAATTGATTCCTAATCACTATCTACTTGTTTTTGTTGTTTTTCTTTTATATGGACAATGGTATCATATTTAACCGGGAGAAGAAAACCCAAGAGGAATTGATTCCTAATCACTATCTACTTGTTTTTGTTGTTTTTCTTTTATATGGACAACGGTATCATATATACACAATGCTATTATGAACACAAAACAAACACTAATATTAACATCATCACGAATTTCATAACACAACTCATGTACCGAAGTCATACTAATATATACAGAACACAAAATACACATAAGTACAAGAGTCTGATTGTAACATAAAGATATGCATATGTACAACAGTTTCCAATATCAAAAAAATATATACAATGCTACCCTCCACCCCCAACTAAAAGCATGCATTGTCCCCAATGCATAAAAATAGAGAGATGAGTTTGAGGGGGGCTCCCTGAGGCACACTAAGTGCTATAGGAGTCAGTAGCTGGCTGAGTACTAGAGGGGTCACCCTCGGATGTGGAAGCTGGAACCGATGAGAGCTCGGTCTAAGGAGTGACCTCTCCTGATGGAGTAATGCTCTCAGGCTGGTCCAAAGCATGATTTGGAGCTGGAGCTGGAGCTGGTGCTGGAGCCTGTGAGCTGCTACTCTCGCCCACTGATGGCTGGGTGACTGATGGATCTATAAGGCTGGCCATGTCTACTAGAGACCGCTGGATCGCTATCTACATATCTACTTGTTCCACTTCTGCAATAGTAGCCTCCTCAATAATAGCATCCTCGATAGAGGCATCCGCAATCTGCTTTCCTTTATCTTGAGGGCCATCATCGCTTGAATATACAGAACTTTCCTCATCCTTGCTCCCATCTTCCTCCTCATCTTCTAATTTACCAGAACCTCCGGACTCCTCCCCAGAATGGATCACAATATGGGCTGGAGGGGCTTTAGGCTGGGAAGCACCGGCAGTAGGAGGGGCAGTATTAGTCATCAATGCAGTAAAGTCAAGACCTAAGTCCGGAGGTGCTGTGCCTATCACCTGATCACCATTTGTGGGAAGGAGGGATGATAGATCGAACTCCATGGTTTGCATCTTTTGGAGCTCGATCTTCATAGAAGCAACCTCCTTCTTGAATCCAGGTAACCCACTAACTTCACCCCGCTCTATCTTCTCCACCCTCAACTCAAGTTGCTGTAGACGATCCTCATATTTTGACTGTTGCTGTTGGAGGGCCGTCACTGAGGATTGCATGGGCGTCAGGGCTTGTTTGATTAGATTTGGCAATGTCTTCAAAAGCTGATCTACTTTGGCATTGGCATGCTGAGCCAATAGACCAAGCTTCGAGACAGCAGGAATGGTGATGGCAGGCTGGAAAGTGGTGGACTGAGAAGCAGGCTCGGAAGTGGAAGTGGGGGCCGCTGTAACCTGAGGAGTCACTGGTGTCTGGGAGTCACTGGTGTCTGGGAGTCACTGTCCTCTAGATCAATCGGATCTTGGACCTGAACCTGTGATGGGGTAGCAGCAACAGTGATACGAGAGATATCCATGATACGTGTGATATTAATATCCCTCGTTTCCTTTCCAGTTTTATCAGTTGGCAGGATGGGAACTTTCACAACTTTACACAAAGCTATGATCAAGCAAGGAAAAGGAAGTGAAGTTGCATGCTGCATTGCTCAAATCCCTATTTCTTGGAAGATCAACGCTCCCACATCTATCTTGATACCAGTCATGATGAAAGCAATCAGAAGGGCCTTCTCGATGGCTATTTCAGTTTCATTTTGAGTTCGTACCAACCGAGAAGTGACAAAACTAAGCTAGTAGCGACCCTCTCTCATGAGATCTTCCTTATATATATTGTGCTGAGGATCGACCCAAGCGGGAGTCCCTTTTGCTATCACTGAGGCAATCCATCCACATTCATTCTCCTTATTTTTGAATTTTTCAATGTACTCAGTTGTGCCTGCTCTCCATCCTTTGACGTAGAACTCATTAAGGGCCTCAATGTTGCAGAAAACAATCTTTCCCCGGACAAGCACTTGGTCGGTGAAAACTTTGTTGCGTTTGTGGTATTTCATCCTGGAGGACCCATAGGATGCATAGAATTCCCTCACAAGGGTCTCATTGTACTCTGTGGGTGGCTCAGTGAATTCTCTCATCTCCGTGTTTTTATGTTTTCCAGGATATGGGGGTATTTGTCTTTGAGCCCGTTCAAGCTCAATTGTTTATTGCCCAGGATTTTGCGCTTTGTAAGCCCTTTTCTAAATACCTCCCTGGACCCATCAACCCTAAATCGGAGCTGGAAATCTTCACCTCATTTCCTTCTCTCTTCAGCCTCTATATTGATTGAGGGCTTGAGCTCCTCCGCCTCAGACTGGGAGAGGCTCAGCATGTTGTCCTCTATCCACAATCACTTACTGGTGGAAGCCCGCTTTGATGAGCGTCTCTTTTGACCCATATCGGCACAATAGTGAAGAGTGAGTGACATCATTAACAATACGGAGAAGATATAGACGAATCAAAAGCAAGAAAGAAAATGCAATCTGGTCTGCGATCGCAAAACCATAATGCGGACCGCAGACTTGTCGCAGATCTTGTAGTCTCAACTGGTGGTATCATTCTGCGATGAGTTATGCGGTCGCATAACCACTATGTGGACCGCATAACCATCGCACAATTGACATGGCTATATGGTTCAAAGTTGAAATCTCTGCATCACTCTGCGGTGAATTTGCGGTCCGCATGTCAAATCTGCGATCACAAAGACACCGCATTTCATCATCTTCTTCAGAAGATTTAGGGTTTAGTTGTGCGGCCAAAATGCCAACCGCATTTTCACAATGCGGGTTGCAAATGCCTTCTTCTACACAGGTCACCCAAGCTTTCAACAATGGCGGTCCTATTTCATTCTACCCCGTACCCCAAATTATTTTCAACCCAAAAGCATCTACATTACATAGAAGCAACTACACAAACATCTAAACACATTTTTGCATAGGATTTAAACAAAAAATCTCTGAACCTACAGTGGAAATCAAAGATAAAACGAGGGAGAAATGGGTACAGACCAGCAGAGTTTGATGATTGGGACAATGAGTGTGACAAATGGAGTCCTTTGGTTGCACACAATTTGAGCTTGATTTGGTTCGAAGTCCGTTCGTGTTCTTCCCCCTTTTTTCATTTTTTTTGTTTTTGTTTTAAGTGAGTGAGAGACGAGAGGGTTATGCGGACTTACCTTGTCGATTCTACGATGGATAGGACACCGCATAACACACAGTACGACCGCATGTGTGTTATGCGATGAGGTTAAGGACCAAGCTGAAGGGAGGCAAATGCGGTGCAAAATGCGGTCGCATAAATTAAATTGGGACCGTATAATGCACCACCTCACCGCATTTTCAACTACAATTTTAACCCAAATCTCTGCTTAAGTTTGCAGTCAGAGTGCGGTCCGCATAGCTAAAATGCGACCGCATTTGTGCAGCAGAATTCACCTAGTGGTTTTTCTTCCACTTTTTATGCATTCGTACCAATTGTTGTGATCTTTTGAACCCCCTACACTCTGACACACACTTTAAATTGCTCAAATAATCTATCCATCAAAAACCAAAAATTCATAGAACAAAAAAGTGTTACCACACATGGGTTGCCTCCCATGAAGCGCTTGATTTAACGTCGCGGCACGACGAAGTTGATGTTCCTTTGGTTTCACTCAATGGTCGGGCATGGACCATCTTTGAGAGCCATCTGCTCCACCAAATGTTTTTCTCCATCAGTGCCCAAGTAGTGCTTGATGCGTTGGCCATTTACCTTGAATGTCCGGGACCCATCTGTTGATTCTAATTCCACCGCTCCATAAGGAGAGACATTGACCACTTTGAATGGACCAGACCATTTTGATTTAAGCTTGCCCGGAAACAATTTGAGCCTTGAGTTAAAGAGCGAGACCAAATCACCCATCTTGAACTCTCTTTTCAAGATCTTCTTGTCATGGACAAACTTCATCCGTTCTTTGTACACAGCTGCACTTTCATAAGCATGGAACCGGAATTCCTCCATTTCATTGAGTTGTGTTAACCTCAAATTTGCAGCTTCAGCCCAATCTAAGTTCAGCCTTTTCAACGCCCACATAGCTTTGTGTTCCAATTCCACGGGTAGATGATATGCTTTACCAAAGACTAGCCGATAAGGAGAAGTACCAATAGGGGTTTTGTAGGCCGTGCGGTATGCCCACAATGCATCATCTAGCTTCCTTGACCAGCCGGTCCTATTTGCGTTCACAGTTTTTGCTAGAATACTTTTAATCTCCCGACTGGAAACCTCAACTTGACCACTTGACTGCGGATGATAAGGTGTGGCCACCTTGTTCTTTACGCCATACTTCTCAAGTAGCCCCGAGAATGCCTTGTTACAAAAATGAGATCCACCGTCACTAAGGATGGCTATAGGAGTGCCAAACCGAGTGAATATGTTTTTCTTCAAGAAGGCGGTCACACTCCTTGCCTCATTGTTTGGTAAGGAAACTTCTTCAACCCATTTGGACACGTAGTCCACAGCTACCAAGATGTATTTCATCCTGCAAGAACTTACAAAGGGGTCCATGAAGTCGATTCCCCACACGTCAAAGATCTTTATCTCCATCACAAAGTGCATTGGCATTTCATGCCTCTTGAAGATTGAACCTTGTCATTGACATCGGTCGCAAGCCTTGACCATTTGACTGGCATCATGGTAGATGGAAGGCCAATAATACCCACATTCAAGAACTTTAGCATCTTTGCGATCTTTGACTTCGAAGTCAAATTCTTGCAACAACAAGACCCATCGAATTAATCGAGGCTTTGCATCCTTCTTTGCCATGAGATATCGAAGAGCCACATGATCACTGTATACCACCACCTTGGACCCCAACAAATAAGCCCGGAATTTTTCAAAAGCATACACAATAGCAAGAAGCTCTTGCTCAGTTACTGTGTAGTTCATTTGTGCACCATTGAGAGTTTTACTTGCATAGTACACCCGGTGGATAACTTTGTTGTGACGTTGGCCAAGCATTGCTCCAATGGCTACACCACTGGCATCACACATGAACTCGAAAGGAAGTGACCAATCGGGCATGACAATAATGGGTGCCGTGGTGAGCCTTTGCTTTAACTCCTTAAAAGCTTTAAGACAGTTCTCATCAAACACAAACTTGGCATCCTTTTCGAGGAGTTTGCACATGGGGTTAGCAATCTTGGATACGTCCTTGATGAAGCGCCTGTAAAACCTAGCATGCCCTAGAAAACTTATAACACCTTTCACGGAGGTCGGTGGAGGAAGCTTAGAAATAATCTCAATCTTTGCCCGATCGACTTCAATACCATGCTTTGAAATTTTGTGCCCAAGCACAATGCCTTCGTCAACCATGAAGTGACACTTCTCCCAATTTAGCACAAGGTTGGTCTCTTCTCATCGCTTAAGCACTTGTCTAAGATTGTTAAGACAGTGCTCAAACAAATCACCAACCACCGAGAAATCATCCATGAAGACTTCAAGAAAGTCTTCAACCATGTCGGAGAAGATGGACATTATACACCTTTAGAAAGTTGCTGGAGCATTTCACAAGCCAAATGGCATCCGGCTAAAAGCAAAAGTGTCGTACGGGCAAGTGAACGTAGTTTTCTCTTGATCTTCCAAAGCAATGTTGATTTGATTGTAGCCGGAGTAACCATCAAGGAAACAATAAAATGACCTACCCGTTAGCCGATCAAGCATTTGATCAATAAAAGGCACAGGGAAGTGGTCCTTGCAAGTAGCACTGTTAAGTTTCCGATAGTCCATACAAACTCGCCATCCGGTCACAATTCGCGTTGGAATGACTCATTCTTCTCATTTTCGATCACGGTCATGCCACCCTTTTTTGGCACACATTGTACTGGGCTCACCCACGAACTGTCGGCAATGGGGTAAACTACCCCGGCATCCAACCACTTAATAATCGCCTTCTTTACTACCTCTTGCATTGACGGGTTCAACCGCCTTTGATGTTCCACACTTGGCTTTATTTCGCTCTCCAATTGGATTTTATGTTCATAAATTCCCGTGGGGATTCCACGAATGTCCGAAATGGTCCATCCAATGGCTTGCCTATGTTCTTTCAAGACTTCCAACAATTGGTTTACCTGCACATCATTTAGCAAAGACGAAATGATTACGGGTAAAGTATCATTAGAGCCAAGAAATTTATACCTTAAGTGCGGCAGGAGAGGCTTGAGCTCTAGTTGTGATGGCTCAATGATTGATGGCTTGGCGGGAGGTGTAGACCTATTCTCCAAGTCAAGAGAAAGCTTTGCCGGAGTGTAAGTATAGGATCCAAGACCCTCCAATGCATTTACCGACTCCATGTACCCATCCATGTCCTCACCATCAAAGTTTACCAAGATAGCCGCCAATGCCTCACCAAGGCATTATTCTTCCATTTTCGATTCGACTGCATCTTCAATCTCATTAACCACATCTATCACTGAAATGCTCTCATACTCATGGGGTAATTTCATACCCTTGCTCGCTTGAAATGCGACTTCTTCATCATTCACCCGGAACTTAATTTCATTTCGCTCCGAATCCACGAGTGCTCTTCCCGTGGCTAGGAATGGTCTCCCCAAGATGATAGGGATCTCTTTATCAACAGCACAGTCAAGAATTACAAAGTCGGCGGGCAAATGGAATTTTCCAACTTTCACAATCACATCATCAACAATTCCTACCGGTCGCTTAATAGATCGATCGGCCATTTGTAACCTCATGCTTGTTGGCCTCGGCATCCCTAATCCCACTTGCTTGTAGATGGCAAGTGGCATCAAGTTGATGCTAGCCCCATTGTCACAAAGGGCTTTTGCAAAGTCACGCTCCCCGATAGTGCATGGAATAGTAAATGCTCACGGGTCCTCTTTCTTTTGGACAGGGCTTGTGGCAATAATAGAGCTAACCCGGTGAGTCATGTTTACCACCTCATTCTTTGTGGTCCTCTTTTTGGTGATCAAATCCTTCAAATATTTGGCAAACCCTGGCATTTCTTGAAAAGCCTCCAAGAATGGAATGTTCACCAAAAATTGCTTTAGAATATCATAGAATTTCTCAAGCTTGCTATCATCAACCCTTCTAATAAGTCTTTGAGGAAAAGGCGGAGGAGGTCTAGGAATAGGAGGTGGAGCTTTTGATGTCTCCTTCTCCTTTTCCTTCACCCCTTCTTGGTTCACTTCTTGCACCTTCTATTTTTCTGGCACCCTTTCAACTTCAAAAACCCCTTGCTCTTCTGCTTCAACTTCTTGTTCGGCTTCTTCCCCAACAACCTCTTGCTCAATGTCACCTTGTAAAAACTTCCCACTTGTAGTAGTTATTGCCATGACGTGAGAAGTTGATCCACTTCCACCACGCTTCGGGTTCGCAATGGTATCACTAGGAAGTTGCCCTTTTTGCTTTGGGTTTTGCTCTCTTGAAAGGTCTCTCATTTTCATCTCTAACTTTTGGATAGATGCGGTGTGGGAGCCAACAACTTCGGTCATGTTTCTCATGGATGCATCAGACTTTTCTTGGTTTTGCAATACTCTTTCAAGAATGCTTTCTAACTTTGACTCACTTGACGACCCTTGATTTGCATAATGACCTTTTGGGGGAACATACGGGGTGGAGCTCCGGTTTGTAAAGTTGTTGTAGTTCCAATTTCCTTCATGCGAGTTACTTTGATCATTTCTCCATTGTTGGTTGCCTTGCCCTTGCGGGTTTGGCCTCCACTGGCTTTGTTGCCCTTGACCATGGTAGGGTTGCCTTTGATACCCTGCTTGAGGGTTGTTGATATAATTTTCTTCATCAAAATTTTCATCTAAGATAGGTTGGACATCTTCCACTGCATTCACTTTCTTTGTCTGATTCTCGATAAACATCTTTATCGGCCCATTTACATTTGTTGCAAGCCCGGCAATCACTTGATCCCTCTCTTGATTTTCCTTGATTAATTTGCTCAAGGAAGGAGAGACATATGAGATTCCTCCGGTAGTATCCTCTGAATACCATGCTTGGTTGTGCTTTGCCATTTTGTCCAGGATTTGTGTCACTCTTGCAAATGATTTGTCCATGAAAGATCCGTCAGATGCATTCTTGGCAATGGCTTGGTTCATGGGATCCAAACCCATATAAAATTTTTCCAACAACATGGAATCCGGAAAACCATGGTTTGGAGACCTCACCAAGTATAATTTGAAGCGATCCCATGCCTCATGCAACTGCTCTCCCTGTATCTACTTGAATAAGAAAATCTTATCCCGCAACTCAGACTTTTTGCTCTGCGGGAACCACATGGACAAAAATGCCAGGACAAGTTCGGTCCAATAATGGATAGAGTTGGGTGGCAGATTCTGGAGCCATTTCCTCGCATCCCTAGCTAGAGAATACTTGAAACATCTCAACCTCAGGGCATCGTCAAAGACATTGTTTTGTTTGTGCATTGCACACACACCCAAGAAATTACTAAGGTGTTGTGTTGGATCATCATCTGTGGAGTTTCTGAAAAATCCTTCTGCCTTGAGCATCAGAATTAGACCGTGTTCCACTTTAAATGTTGCAACTCCAACAACTGGCGGTACAATGGCGTTAGTATCCTCAATGTACTCCTCGATGTCTGCGAAAGGATTCTATCCCATTTCTGTCTCTGCATCATCACCATATTCAGACATGTTTTGCTATTAATACCAAGCAAAGCAAGCAAAGTGTGATGGAATAGAAATAGATGTTAAGTAAAGTACATACTAAATAGTAATTTCAAAACCGTATTCCCCGGCAACAGCGCCAAAATTTGATACGCTCAAATTACACTTTAATAAATAGTGTAAGGCAGTCGGTGTCAAATATAATAACCCAACAAGGTTGGGGTCGAATCCCACAGGGAATAGGAGTGATAAGGTTACTCTTATAGTGTGTTTCTCGACTAAAGTTGTATCTCTATTCGGTTAACAGTAACAGGAGAATGGTTTTATAGTAACAAGAGTATGAATTGAGTTTGTTTGGAAGTATCAACTAATTGGAATATTTATAGAGTAATTAATTGGATTAAAGAAACAAAGGTTGTGTCCCCTTTAATGGAGTGTAATGTTTATCGGTGTTAATATGACATATTTCTAATGGAAGGTTCTTTTGATATGCAAATGATGTCTAAGTGACTATCCAATATTTTTCAATAGTTGAGTAGTATTTCCTCTTTATAATTTTCCCAAATATAAAAGAGTTGCAATTTAGAACCATCAATATATGCCAAGTAAAACCCACTTATTCCTAAGCGATTCTATTAAATAATGTTTAAAGCCTTGAGTCATTGATATTTACTTCTACCAAATTCTAACCCAGTTTCCCAAGCAAAGCAAGAATTTAATGGCACTTGTTAATGTTTGCAACCACCAACAATAAATGAAGAATAAGAAGTAAATAAATATCAACCAACCATTATATATATATATATATATATATATATATATATTCAATGTTAAACACCCATTTAGGGTCCACAACCTTAGTATTTAAAGTTAGCTACTTATACTACAATACAAAAACCAAAGAGTATTTAATATCATAAAAGCTTACAAAGTAGAGAATCTTCACCCAAAAGCTTCCAAAAGTGAGGAATATTAATGTCTTGGAATGTGGTTCACAAACTAGACAAGATGAGCCCACAAAGACATCATAAAACTATTTATAGTTGACTCAAAATCGGGACAGAAAACAGACAAAAATGCCCTTTTAGGTCTGATATGCGATCGCATTCTTGTCGCAGAGCACGTATGCGGTCCGCATCTTGAACATCCTCATCGCAGACTGTAACCCTAGTTTACAGGTCTTCTTCGCATTCCAATTATGCAGATCGCATTGCAGAAATGCGATCGCATTTTGCATCGCATCGTCGTCCTTCAGTGACCTTCATGGTTGGTTTGCGGTTCACTCTGCGGCTCGCATGTTGGTTCTGCGGTCGCATAATGGACCGCATTCTAACTTGAGATTTAACCCAGATCTCTACTTTTGTCTACGATTTGACGTGCATTCGGCCGCTTGCATGTCTGATCTGCGATCGCATAGTGTATCGCAGACCAGCATTTTTGCTACATTTTGCTCTTTTCTTGTCTTTTTGCTTCTATTTCCATGTTCTTGGGTTCTCGGTACTTATGTACTATAGAAACAACAAAACTACATAAGTAACGGAGATAATCGCATTAAAACAAGCTAAAATCTAAGCAATTAGTACTGAACCAAATTTGTACCCAACAACCGAGCCTCTCCCGGCTCAAACCATCCAATCGGAGATCGACACCGCCTACCATATAAAGCCTCATAAGGATCCATCTGGATACTCGACTGGTAGCTGTTGTTGTAAGCAAACTCTGCTAGAGGCAAGAACTAATCCCACGAACCTCCAAAGTCAATGACACAAGCTCGGAGCATAATCTGAATAGTCTGCTCGGATTGTCCGTTCATCTGGGGATGAAATGTTGTGCTCAACTCAACCCACGTGCCCAACTCTCGCTGAACTACTCTCCAGAAACACGAGGTAAACTGCGTACCTCGGTCTGAAATGATAGGCACATGCACACCATGAAGGCAAACAATCTCCCAGATATAGATCTCAGCTAACCTCTCGGAAGAATAGGAGACTGCCACAGGAATGAAATGCACTGACTTAGTCAGCCTATCAACAATGACCCATACTGCGTCGAACTTCCTCCGAGTCTGTGGGATTCCAACAACGAAATCCATAGTGATCCGCTCCCACTTCCACTTGGGAAGCTCAATTCTCTGGAACAAACCACCATGCCTCTGATGCTCGTACTTAACTTGCTGACAATTCAAACACCGAGCCACATATGCAACAATATCCTTCTTTATTTTACGCCACCAATAATGTTGTCGCAAATCCTGATACATCTTCGCGGCGCCCGAATGAATGGAGTACTGGGAGCTATGGGCCTCCTCTAAAATCAACTCTCAGAGCCCATCCACATTAGGCACACAAACTCGACCCTGCAATCTCAAAACTCCATCATCATCTAAGGTATCCTGATTGGCACCTCCGCGCTGCACTGTGTCTCTAAGGACACACTAATGGGGATCATCATACTGCTGATCACGGATACACTCCAATAAAGAAGAACGAGCGACCGTGCAAGATAATACACGACTAGGCTCAGAAATATCCAACCTCACAAACCGATTGTATAAAGCTTGAACATCCAAAGCAAGCGGCATCTCACCGACCGGAATATAAGCAAGGCCCATACTGGCTAACTTCCTACTCAAAGCATCGGCCACCACATTGGACTTCCCTGAATGATACAAGATAGTGATATCATGATCCTTCAACAATTCCAACCACC
Organism: Nicotiana tabacum; assembly: GCF_000715075.1. Classification (NCBI taxonomy): domain Eukaryota; kingdom Viridiplantae; phylum Streptophyta; class Magnoliopsida; order Solanales; family Solanaceae; genus Nicotiana; species Nicotiana tabacum. The sequence continues at coordinate 151,430,945 of NC_134086.1, read as the reverse complement.
TCATCTGCCTCAGATTCAGCTCCTTTTGCTTGAACAAATACCGGTGACTCTTGTGATCCGTGAACACCTCACATGCCACGCCATACATATAATGCCTCCAAATTTTCAATGCTTGAACAATGGCTGCCAACTCTAAATCATGAACCAGATAGTTCTTCTTATGAATCTTCAACTTCGCGAAGCATAGGCTATAACCTTGCCATCCTGCATCAACACTGCACCAAGCCTAATACGAGATGCATCACAATAAACTGCATAAAGCCCTGAACCTGTGGGCAAAACCAACACTGGTGTTGTAGTCAGAGCTGTCTTGAGCTTCTAAAAGCTCGCCTCACACTCGTCCGACCATCTGAACTGGGCACCTTTCTAGGTCAACCTGGTCATCGGGGCTACAATAGATGAGAACCCCTCCACGAACCGACGATAGTAGCCTGCCAATCCCAAGAAACTCCGAATCTCTGTAGATGATGCTGGTCTAGGCCAGTTCTTGACTACCTCAATCTTCTTCGGATCAACCTGAATATCCTCTGCCGACACAACATGACCCAGGAATGCAATTGAACTCAACCAGATTCACACTTTGTAAATTTAGCATACAACTGACTATCCCTCAAATTCTGAAGAACCACTCTGAGATGTTGCTCGTGCTCCACTCGGCTACGGGAATATATCAAAATATCATCAATTAAGACTATCACAAATGAATCCAAATAAGGTCTGAACACCTGATTCATCAAATCCATAAAAGCTGCTGGGGCATTTGTCAACCCGAACGACATAACCAAGAACTCATAATGCCTGTACCGAGTGCAGAATGTTGTCTTAGGGACATCGGATGCCCTAATCCTCAACTGATGGTAGCCAGATCTCAAATCAATCTTTGAAAATACCTTGGCACCCTGAAGTTGATCAAACAAATCATCAGTCCTCAGTAATGGATACTTATTCTTGATTGTAACATTGTTCAACTGTCGGTAATCAATACACATTCTCATCGATCCATCCTTCTTCTTAACAAACAACACCGGCGCACCCGAAGGCGAAACACTAGGTCTAATGAAACCCTTCTCAAGCAAGTTTTGCAACTGTTCCTTCAACTCTTTCAACTCTGGCGGGGCCATACGATATGGCGGGATAGAAATGGGCTGAGTTCCCGGAGCCAAATCAATGAAAAAGTCAGCATCCCTGTTGGGGGGCATACCCGGCAGGTCTGAAGGGAAAACATCAGGAAACTCACATATGCCAAATAGGCCAAATATCCCTTCTCGACCATACGTCGAACCTTCACATAAGAGATAACACTACGGGTAGAATGACTAGGAGTCCCTCTCCACTCTAAATGAGGCAAACCCGGTCTAGCTAAGGTTATAGTCTTGGAATAATAGTCTAAGATAGTGTGGTAAGGTGATAACCAATCCATCCCTAATATAACATTGAAATCGACCATGTCCAGAAGCAACAAATCTACTCAAGTCTCAAGACCCCCAATCACAACTGCGTAAGAGCGATGGACTCGATCTACCACAATAGAATCACCCACCGGTGTAGACACATAAACAGGAACATTCAATGAATTACTTGGCATGACCATATACGGTGCAAAATAAGATGACACATACGAGTATGTAGAACCTGGATCAAATAACACTGAAGCATCTCTATCACAAACCAGAACCGTACCTGTAATAACTGCGTCTGAAGCCGCAGTCTCGGGCCTAGCTGAAAGGGCGTAACATCGGAGCTGGGCCCCACCACCCTGAACCACATCTCTGAGATGGACTTCCGCTGGCTGGCCTCCACCTCTGGCGACCTGAGCTCCACCTCTAGTACCTCTACTTCCACCTCTAGCACCTCTACCTCCACCCCTAACTGGATGGGCGGGCTGTGGAACACCTGGTGCCTGTATCATAGCGCGATAAACCTGATGCTAAGAGCTACTCGATGCTCGAGGGCAAAACCTGGCAATGTGACCCATATCACCAGAAGTGTAACAAGCCCTCGGCTGCTGAGACTGTTGGCCCTGACGACCTGAATGACCACCCCGAAAACTCTGAAGTGGCGGTGCACTGATAGGAGCAGGTGGTGTACTGTAGGACTGCTAATCGGGATACTGCATCTGGGGACCACAACCACCTGAAGTACCGTGAGAAACTTGGAGCGCTAACTAAAAGGTCCTAGGAGGATGGCCTCTACCATACGAATCTGGACATCCGAATAAGGTACCACTGAATCGGCTTGAATGACGGGGCCTCTTGTCTGACCCATGACTGCCTCCCTATGACAGAACCATCTCAACTCTATGGGCCACACTGGCCGCCTCCTAAAAAGTGATCTCACTCCCATCCTCTCTAACCATCTGAAGGTGAATCGGCTAAATAAGACCGTCAATAAACCTCCTCACCCCCTCCCCCTCTCTCTCTCGGTGGGAAGCATGATGAGAGCATGGCGAGCCATATCGATGAACCTGGTCTCATACTAGGTAACCGTCATGAAACCCTGCTGGAGGTGCTCAAACTGCTTCCGATAGGCCTATCTCTGAGTAATGGGGAGAAACTTCTCCAGAAATAGCTGTGCAAACTGCTCCCAAGTCAAGGCTGGCGATTCGGCTAGTCTAGACAAGCAATAGTCTCTCTACCAAGTCTTGGCGGATCCAGACAAGCGAAATGTAGCAAAATAAACCCCATTAGTCTCAACAATACCCATGTTCCTGAGAACCTTGTGGCAGTTGTCTAGATAATCCTGGGGATCCTCAGTAGATGCACCACTGAAAATAGTAGTGAAGAGTTTGGTGAACCTATCCAACCTCCACAAAGCATCAGCAGATATAGCTGCTCCATCACCGGTCTGAGCTACCACACCCGGCTGTACTGCTCCAACTAGCTGAACCGCTAGAGTCTGAATCTGAGGAGCTACCTACTCCGGAGTGCGAGTAGCAGGAGTCTGGGGCCCTCTTCTAGCCTGAGAGACGGCTGATGCTACAAGAAGCAAGCCTGCCCGGGTGACACTCTCCATGAGGCCCACTAGTCAGACCAGAGCATCTTGAAGAACTGGGGTAGCAAAAAACCCCTCTGGGACCTGAGCTGGGCCCACCGGAACTGCTGGGGCCAGAACCTCCTCATTAAAGTCAACCTGAGGCTCCGCCACTAGTGTTGCTGCTCGGGGCTGAGCTCTGCCCCTACCTCAACCTCTAGCACGGCCTCGGCCTTGGCCTCTACCCCTCGTGGGAGCTGCTGCTGGGGGCTCGGGATGTTGATAGGTGGATGAGGAAGCACGTGTTCTTGCCATTTGCGAAAGAGCAGAGTAGAAGTTCGATTAGCATTGAGGAACCAAACCGCACAATAGGAAAGAATAATGTGAAGTTTTCCTAACTCTGTAGCCTCTGGGGAATAAATATAGACATATCTGTACCGATCCCTCAGACTCTACTAAACTTGTCTGTGAACTGTGAGACCCATGTAACCTAGAGCTCTGATACCAACTTGTCACGACCCAGATTTCCCACCCTCGGTAGTCGTGATGGCGCCTACAAATGGGAGCTAGGCAAGCCAAACCTTAACTACCTGCTACACTTTCATACTGCTTCTTTTCAACAAACACAAGGCGACAATATAATAATAGCAGAATTTTAAGAAATAAGGAGGAAGTCAACAATTATATAACTTAAGGATACGTCTATTACAACTTTTAAAACCTCAATACCCCAAAATATGGTGTCACAGTGCCACAAACTGTCTAAGAGTTACTACAACCAAGGTCTGAAGAAAATACAATATACTGTTTCTGAACGAAAGAAAATGAAACAGAGAAAAAGGTAGAGGGGGACGTTAGGGCCTGCGGACGTCTGCAGGTCTACCTTGGGTCTCCAGGAGGACTGAAGGAAGCCCTCCAACTACTGTCCGAAAGCTACTCCTGGATCTACACACAGTGCAGAGTGTAGTATCAGCACAACCAACCCCATGTGCTGGTAAGTGTCTAGCCTAACCTCGGCGAAGTAGTGACGAGGCTAGGACCAGACTACCAAATAAACCTGTGCAGTTATATGATATACAACAAAAAATAAAGCAGAAATAAACAAGTAAAGATGGGAGGGGAGGGAGAAACATGCTGTAGGGGAGAAAACAGTTCTGAATAGAAAGCATCAAGTAAGGAAAGAACAACATAACTAGAATATCTGCAAGAATCAGAAATCAGCAATTTGCACGGAACCACCCTTCGTTTTTTCACTCTCGTCCTCACCAAAGCAATTTTTTAATAATGATATGCACGACATCACCCTTTGTGCTTTTACCCTCACCATATAATCGATAAAAATGGTACGGAATAGTACATCGTACGACACGACATCATCCTTCGTGCTTTACACTCTTTCCTAATAATAACAAATAATGCACGGCATCATCCTTCGTGCTTTAACACTCTTCCTTACCCAAACAACAATTACAAACAATGGGAAATGGAGTAAACAAATAATGGCAGAAATCTCGGCAAGGGAACACAATTAAACAATTAAATCCCGGAAAGGGAACAACATTAATTATCTCAGCATCCCGGCAAGGGAGATAATCAACAAAGCAACAACATCCCGGCAGTGGAACAATTTAATAACTCTTTCTCTTTCTTTCACTTTTACTTCATAACTCACTTTACCACTTGAGCCAATGCTCCAAAGGGTTCAATCATCTCATATATTTTCACAATTTGTAATATGACCTGAGCCAATGCTCCTCTATGTTCAAACGTGACAATTCCTTTCACAAGCTTTTCACAACATATAGAAATCATCACCAAGGCATGGAAGATTCTACGAAATCATAATATGCGCAATATAAAGACTCACGGTCATGCTAGACACCAACGTATAGATACTCGTCACCATGCCTATATGTCGTACTCAATAAATACCACGTAGCATATAGGACTCAATCAACTCCTAATCCCTCAGGCTAAGGTTAGACCAAACACTTACCTCGATGTCACGAACGCAATTCAAGCCTCAACTATCGCTTTACCTCTTGTTTCCACCACCAACTTGTTCGTATCTAGCCACAAGTTACTTAATTATATTAATAAATGCTAAATGAATAGATTTAAATGCATAAAAATGGATTTTCCAAAGTTTTACCCAAAAAGTCAAAATCGCCCCCGGGCCCACGTGGTCAAAACCCGAGGTTCAAACCAAAACCCGATTACCCATTCCCCCACGAAATCAAATATATAATTTGTTGTGAAATCAGACCTCAGATTGAGGTCCAAATCCCTAATTTTTGAAAAACCTAGGTTCTACCCAAAACACCAATTTCCCCCATGAAAATCATTGATTTGAAGTTGAAATCATGTTAAAAGATGTTAATGATTGAAGAAAACTAGTTAAAATGAGTTACAATCAATTTGGAGAAGAAAGGTTGTTTGAAAAATCACCTCTTATGTTTTTGGGGTCTTAAAAATTGAAAAATAACTGAAAATCTCGTCTAAATATACTGCCCTCAGATGCCCTGTGCGGACCGCACAAAATCAACTGCGGCCGCATAGGCTTCCTGTGTTCTGCAGTGATAGGTCTTAGTATTTTGGCCATAACTTTCTATACAGATGTCCAAATGCCTATTATAATATTTTTCTACAAACTGGACACGAAGGACTACAACTTTTATTTTTAAATCATCTCAAAATTTCTTATTGATCAAACGATATAGGCTTCCGAAGTCAGACCAGTGAAGTGTTCTTCACCGCGGACCGCACCAAAACCAGTGCAGCCGCGCAAGCCTCTCCGTGGCAGCAGTCCATATCGTGTGGACCGCACTACCCTGTTCAGAGGTCCCCCACCTCTCTGAGCCTGCAACAGCTTTGTTTTTAAGCCTAAGACACCCCGGAACCTACCCGAAACTCACCCGATCCCTCGGAACTCCAAACCAAGTGTACACAAAACTTCAAAAGCATCCTACGGATTTATTCGTGTAATCAAATCATCAAAATAACATCATGAACATCAAATTAAATCTCGAGATCAATGAAATTTTCTCAAAACTTCTGTAAGCATCAATTTTGCAATTTAAGTCCGAATTACATCAAAATGACATCCATTTTTCACCCAAATTCCACAGAAACGTCTTAAATCATATATAAGACCTGAATCGGGCGCCGGAACCAAAATACGGGCCCGATACCATCATGTTCTAAGCAAATTTCATTTCGAATTTCTTTAATCAATTTCAGAAAATAACTTTTTATTTTGAAAATTCATTTCTTGTGCTTGGGACCTCGGAATCTGATTCCGGGCATACGCCCAAGTCCCATATTTTCCTACGGACCCTCCGGGATCGTCAAATTACGGGTCCGAGTCTGTTTACCCAAAACGTTGACCAAAGTCAAATTTATTCATTTTACAGTCAAAACTTATCATTTCTCACAGATTTTCACATTTAAGCTTTCCGACTACGCGCCCGGACTGTGCATGCAAATCGAGGTGGTGCTAAGAGAGGTTTTTAAGGCCTCAGAACATAGAATTTTATTGCAACACAAGTAATTACCTTTTGGGTCATCACAGAGGCGAGTGAAGAGAGATTAAGTATGCTGGGAAAGAAGAAAGAAGAAAACAAAAAAAACCCTAGAAGTCTGTCTTTAATAATGGAATAAAAACTGAAAAAGTTTCTTTTAAATTATATACAACCTGTGGCAAGTGATTAAATACGTAACTCTTTCATTAAAAAATTTAAATTATAAATCTCTTGCTAATATATAAAATATTAAAATTAACTAAGATTTTAAGTACAATTATAAAGATATGTAATTATAGATTTTGTGTCTGCAAAGGTGAAGATGTCACGACCCAAAATCAACCGTCGTGATGGCACCTATCGTAGAACTAGGCCAACCTCAACTTGATAACCCAACACAGTAAAAATAACTTTAAAATAATGATAGAAATAGTTAACATTAAAGAAAACCTTTTGAAAACATGATAAAACCCAAAGTGTGATACAATCTAGCCCAAAACCAGGGTGTCACTTAGTGCATGAGCATCTATTCGGAATACAATGCACTACAGTGTCTAAAGAAAACAATTGAAAATACATCAAATGATAAAGAAGGAGAGTCAAGTCATGCGAACGCTGTGCAGCTACCTTGATAGTCAGCAAACTCTGGGGCCTCAATCAACAACTACTACCGTAAACAGAATCGCCTAGATCTGTACACCAAATTAGTAAGTAAAAAGTCCAAACTTTGGACTAAAAGGTAGTGATGAACTTAACCGCAACGGATATAATAGAGATAAATGTGCAGAAATGTAGGCATGTTTTCAAGTTAAATAGACAGCTCAAAGCAATAAAGTAAATACAGATCTGAACAATGTAAGGTATATAACTCAACTATCTCTACATGCCAATGCACATACTGTATGAAATGCACTAATGTGCTCCCACTCTCAAGTGCTCAACCACTTGGTACTATATATGGCCATCCGTCCCAGGGAAATCCATCCCGAAACATATTCAACACTGACTGTAAATCCCCCAGTACCGATGAAAAAGGGCAATCCAACCCTGTGGAGAAATCCATCTCCAAGTATCAAGTACTTCGGACAAATCCATGTCCAGGGAAATCCATCCCTCAATAATATCATCTGCGCTCACTGGGGGTATTTAACAGACTCCGGAGGGGCCTACAGCCCAAGCGCTATCACAAATCAATATAACCGTTGTGGCGTGCAGCCCGATCCCATAACGGTCACTCATAATCAGGCTTTCAGCCTCACTCAGTCATCAATCTCACCATTCTCACCCACGGGCTCACAATGTCATGAAAACTAACCTTGAACAATGATATGATGAATCAATAAATAACTGAGACTGAGATATTATATGAAAATGCATGAACATGGCTGAGTACGGAATATCAATGAAAATAGTGAGATGACAGCAAGAAACGATCACTAAGGGCCCCAACAATACTGGTATAAAGCCTAAACATGATATCTAGCATGATTTACGGCTCGATTACTTTATCACATGATGAAAACATGGATATCAACAGTATAGAGTCACTAAACGATGCCATAGAATCACCTAGGTCACAATTCTCACGGTGCACGCCATCACACCCATCACTTGGCATGTGCGTCACCTCAATACCAATCACATAACAAATAATATGGGGTTTCGAAACCTCAGAACCAAGTTTGAAAGCGTTACTTACCTCGAACTGAGCAAAATCTTACTCCGCAATGCCCCTACCTCTCAAATTGGGCTTCAAATGTCCCGAATCTAGCCACAAGTAATACATTACAATCAATATAGGCTAAAGGGATCAATTCCACAAGAAAACTACCAAATTAGAGCAAAAATCCAAAATCAGCTCAAACCTAGCCCCCGGTCCCACGTCTTGAAATCTAACAAAAGTCACAAAACTCAAAATCTCATTCACTCACGAGTCTAACCATATTAAATTCATTAAAATTCGACATCATTTGCCCCTCCAAATCCCCAAAATTTACTCCCCAATTCTCAAGCCCTAATCTCCCAAATTTCACCTCAAAAACTCACCAACTAGGTGTAAAATCAAAGGAAAAACACCATTATTGAAGATAAATAGGCTCAAGGAACTTACCTCAATGATTGCTTCGAAATACCTCTCAAAATTCCCAAAATTCGAGCTCAAAAATGATAAAAATGGTAAAAAATCTTGAAGTCTTCTATTTATAGGTTCTGCCCAGCAAAACCACACATGCGTACCTCTTGTTGTATCTACGACGCTGCACCTGTGGAAACTCTATCGCAGGTATGGATTTCATATAAAATCTCAGACTCTGCTCGTGCGGCTCTAAGACCGCATCAGTGTCCATCGCAGGTGCGGGAATCCATCGCATCTCCGGCTAACTATCGGACATGTGCTCAGCTTTTTGCTTCTGCGGACCTCATAGGTGCGGGAGAGTCGTCGCACCTATGGCTTCTTCCCAGCTCGCCCTTGGCCGCTTCTACGGACTCGCACCTATGGTTCCTACTCTGCAGGTGCGATTACACCAACAACAACAGCACTTCAGCTCCTTATTCAATTCCAAAACCAAGTTTGAAACCTCCCGAATTCCACTTGAGGCCCCCAGGACCTCAACCAAACATGCCGACAAGTTATATGGCCCCATGTGAACTTAGTCGAACCTTCGAATCACTCAAAAAGGCATCATAACACCAAGCTACACCCGAATTCAGGACTAAAGAACTTTTATACTTTCAAATTCTATAAACGATGTCGAAACCTATCAAGCCATGTCCGATTGACCTCAAACTTTGCACACACGTCATAAATGACACTATGGACCTACTCCAATTCTCGAAATTTCAATCCGACCCTGATATCAAAATTTTCACTGCCAGTCAAATTCGCCAAAATTCCAACTTTCGCCAATTCAAGTCTAATTCTACTACAAATCTCCAAATCACATTCCGGACGTGCTCCTAAGTCCAAAATCACCTAACGGGGCTAACGGAACCATCAAAATTCAAATCCTAGGTCGTTTACACATAAGTTGACATCCGATTAACTTTTCTAACTTAAGCTTTCAATTAAGAGACTATGCGTCTCAATTCACTCCAAAAACTACTCCCGACCTGAACCAACTAACCCGGTATATCATAATATAGCTGAAGAACACAAAAGAAGCAGAAAATGGGGGAATGGGTCTATAACTCTCGAAACGACCAACCGGTCGTTACATCCTCCCCCTCTTAAATAAACGTTTGTTCTCGAACGAGTCTAGAAACATACCTGGAGCCTCAAATAGGTGTGGGTATATACTCTGCATATACCGCTCGATCTCCCAAGTAGCCTCCTCCATGGGCTAACCTCTCCACTACACTTTCCCTGAAGCTATATCCATTGACCTCAATTTTCGAACCTGACGCCCCAAAATAGCCACCGGCTCCACACCATAGTCAAATCACCATCCAACTAAACTGTGCTGAAATCCAAAACATGAGATGGATCATTGATATATTTCTGAAGCATAAAAACATGAAATACTAGATGCACACTCGGTAAGCTAGGTGGCAAAGCAAGCTCATATGCCATCTTTCCAATCCTCCGAAGCACCTCAAACAACCCAATAAACTGAGGGTTCAACTTGCCATTTTTTCCCAAATCTCATAACATCTTTCATTGGTGAAACCTTCAGCAAGACCTTCTCCCCAACCATGTAAGACACATCACAGACCTTTCTATCAGCATAACTCTTCTGTCTCGACTGTGCCATGCGAAACCGCTCCTGAATCAATTTCACCTTGTCCAATGCATCATGTGTAAGCCTAGCCTCACCAGGCTCAAACCAACCCACTAGAGATCTACAATGTCACTTATATAAAGCGTCATACGGAGCCATCTAAATACTCGACTGATAACTGTTATTGTAAGCAAACTCTGCGAGTGGCAGGAACTGGTCCCATGAACCCCCAAAATCAATGACACAAGCGTGTAGCATTTCCTCCAATATCTAAATAGTGCGCTCGGCCTGTCCATCCATCTGAGGGTGAAATGTTGTTCTCAACTCAACCTGAGTGCCCAACTCTCGTTGCACGTCCCTCCAAAAATACATGCCTTGGTCTGAAATGATGAAAACCGGCACACCGTGCAGGCGAATAATCTCTCTAATTTAAATCTCAACCAACCAGTCTGAAGAATAGATAGTACTCACAGGAATGAAGTGCACGGACTTGGTCAGCCAATCCACAATCACCCAAATAGCATCAAACTTCCTCAAAGTATGTGGGAGCCCAACTACGAAATCCATGGTGATCTGCTCCCACTTCCACTCTAGGATCTCTAACCTCTGAAGCAAGCCACCAGGTCTCTGATGCTCATATTTGACCTGCTGACAGTTGAGACACCGAGCTACAAACCCAACTATGTTTTTTTCATTATCTTCCATCAATAGTGTTGTCTCAAATCCTGACACGTCTTCGCGGCACCCGGATGGATGGAATACCGCAAGTTGTGGGCCTCCTCAAGAATTAATTCTCGTAGCTCATCCATATTGGGAACACATATACGGCCATGCATCCTCAATACCCCATCATCACCAATAGTCACATCTCTGGCATCACCATGCTGAACCTTGTCCTTGAGAACAAGCAAATGAGGATCATCATACTGGCGCTCTCTAATGCGATCAAATAAGGAAGACCAAGAAACCACACAAGCTAGGACCCGACTAGGCTCCAAAATATCCAATCTCACGAACTGGTTGGCCAAAACCTGAACATCAACAGCAAGGGGTCTCTCACCAATAGGAAGGAATGCAAGACTACCCATACTCACTGCCTTGTTACTCAAGGCATCGGCTACCACATTAACATTTCCCGGATGGTACAAAATCGTAATATCATAGCCATTTAGTAGCTTCAACCATCTCCTCTACCTCAAATTGAGATCCTTCTACTTGAACAAGTGTTGGAGGCTATGATGATCAGTAAACACCTCACAAGACACACCATAGAGATAGTGCCTCCAAATTTTCAACGCGTGAACAATGGCTGCCAACTCCAAATCTTGAACAGGGTAGTTCTTCTTATTGGGCTTCAACTGACGCGTAAAATAAGTAATCACTCTACCCTCCTGCATCAAAACACACCCAATGCCGATCCGAGAAGCATCACAATAGACGGTATATGAACCAGAAGTTGATGGCAGAACTAACACTGGAGTTGTGGTCAAGGTAGTCTTGAGCTTCTAAAAGCTCGCCTTGCACTCATCCGACCACCTAAAAAGAGCACCCTTTTGGGTCAATTTGGTCAAGGGTGATACAATAGACGAGAAACCCTGAACGAACTAATGATAATGACCAACCAAACCAGGAAAGCTCTGAATCTCTGTGGATGAGAACGGTTTGGGCCAACTCTGAACTGCCTCTATCTTCTTCGGATCTACCTGAATACCCTCAATGGACACCATGTGCCCCAAGAATGCCACTAAATTGAGCCAAAACTCGCTTTTAGAGAACTTGACATAAAGCTTCTCCTCCATCGGCCGCTACATTACAACCCTCAAATGCTGGGCATGCTCTTCCTGGCTACGAGGGTATACCAGGATATCATCATTGAACACAATAACAAACGAGTCGAGATAAGGCCAAAACATGTTGTTTATCAAATGCATGAACGTTGTTGGGGTGTTGGTCAGCCCAAAAGACATCACGAGGAACTCATACTGACCATAACGGGTCCTAAAATCTGTCTTAAGAATGTCTGAGTCACTAATCTTCAGCTGGTGATACGCCGACCGCAGATCAATCTTGGAGAACACCCTCGCTCCCTGAAGTTGGTCAAATAGATCATCAATACGAGGTAAATAATACTTGTTCTTGATTGTGACTTTGTTCAACTGCCTATAATCAATGCAAATTCTCATAGTGCCATCCTTATTCTTCACAAATAGAACTGGTGTACCCCAAGGTGATACACTAGGCCAAATAAATCCCTTATCAAAGAGTTCCTAAAGTCGTTCCTTCAATTCCTTTAACTTTGCCGGTGTCATACGATACGGTGGAATAGAAATAGGCTGAGTGCCAGGAACCAAATCAATACCGAAGTCAATATCCCTATCTGGCGGTATGCCCAACAGGTCTATAGGAAACATATCAGGAAATCTCGCACTACCGGGACAAAATCAATGGTAGGAGTCTCTGCACTGACATACCTCACAAAGGCCAAATAAGAAAAACAACCCTTCCCAACCATCAGCTGGGCCTTCAAGAATGAAATCACTCTACTGGGAACATAATCGAATGAACCTTGCCACTCAATCCGTGGCAATCCTGGTATAGCGAACGTCACTATCTTAGCGTGACAATCCAGAATAGCATGACACGGAGACAAAATCCATGGCCAATATCATATCAAAGTCAACCATACTAAGAAGCAACAAATCAAGTCTAGTCTCTAATCCCCTAATAGTCACTACACACGACCTGTATACACAGTCCATAACAATAGATCATCCACCGATGTAGATACATAAACAGATGAAACTAGATACTTATGGGGCATGTCCAAAAAATAAGCAAAATATGACGACACATATCAAAAAGTGGAACCAGGGTCATATAATACAGATACGGGGATAATACCTATGATCACTGTGCTTGAACAATGGCATGTGTTCTGGCAGGGAGTGCATAGAAACGGTCTTGAGCGCCACCAGATCGGCCTCCCCCTCTTGGGTGACCCTAGCTGATCGAGCTCCACCCCGAGTTGGCTGGGTAGGCGGTGAAGTAACTGGTGCTGAAGTCAAGGGATGACTCCTCTACTGAGATGAACCTCCTGTAACGCAGGGACAGAACCTCTTGATATGATCAAAATCTTCACACTCAAAGCAACCTCTACCGGCGAGTGGCGGTGGGGACTGAAGAGAGCCTAAAGCACCGGGATACCTGCTAGAAGGCCCCGACATAGATGAACCCTGAGATGATGGTGCATGAAACAAACTCTGAGTTGGAAGGGCACTAAGAGATGAGTGGCCCTGCTAAGAACTGTCAGAACCATGGCTAGATGATGCACCACGATGAACTGGGCGGGCCGTCTGAGCATGCGTGTATGGACGACCTCTGCCGTGGTGAAACTGACCTCCACAAGGAACACCACCAAAGATACTTGATCCATGAGACCTCTTGGTCTCCTTTGCAACCCGTTCCTGACTGCGGACCGACTTTATCTTCCGAGCAATGTCAATAACCTCATCAAAGGTAGCACCAGACACCCTCTCTCTAGTCATAAGTACTCACAACTAAAATGTGAGGCTCTCAATGAACCTCCTGATCTTTTCCCTATCTGTGGCAACCAACCAAATAGCATGACGGGCTAACTCAGAAAATCTCATCTCGTACTGCATCACAGTCATGTCATCCTGATGCAAACTCTTGAACTACCTGCGCAGCTCTTCTTTGCGAGACTACGGCACATACTTCTCCAGGAAGAGAACATAGAACTCCTGCCATGTAAGTGGCGCTGCACCAATCGTCCTATGCCTCTCATATGCCTCCCACCAGGTAAAGGCAGCTCCAGTAAACTGAAAAGTAGTGAACAAGACCCCACTGGTTCCAGAATACATGCAGAATCCTCTGACACTTATCCAAGAAACCATGTGCATCCTCTCCCTCTGCACCGCTAAAAGATGGGGGATGGAGTCTCCCAAACCTTTCTAATCTATGCTACTCATCATCAGGCATGGCGGGGACCACATAATCTTGACCAGCTACAATCGACTAAGCTGGTGGTGCTCCCAGTGTCTGGAGTCCATGCACCACCTACTCTAGTGTGTGGGGGCTAGGAGTCTGAGTACCTCTCATGGCCTGAGAAGTGGCTACTATAGTAGAAACAGAGACCGCCTGAGCAAGACTAGTGCACATGGTTAGAATCTGAGCTAAGGCCTCCTGAAGGCCTAGATTATGATGTGCACAACTCGTGCTTGAGCTAGTCCCGCTTATGCATCTACAACTGGGACCTGATCCTTAACGGGGGCAACTGGTGGATCTGCAGGTGCTGCCCTAGTTGTTGTGCGGGCTACACCTCTACCCCTACCATGGCCTCTACCACGACCTCGGCCTCTCGCGGCCCCAACTGGTGGCACTGGTGGTTTCCGTCCTGCCCAGTAGTATGTGTCCTCACCATCTGTGAGAGAATAGAATAACAAAAGTTTAGTTACCAGTATCAGCAGATTAGCATGATAATAATTCAAAAACGTGAAGTTTCCTAAGAGTTCTTCAACCTCTCGAAGATAAGTACAGACATCTCCATACCGATCCGTAAGAATTTACTAAACCCGCTCATGACTCGTGAGACCTATGTAACCTAGGCTCTGATACCAACTTGTCGATATCCAAAATCAATCGTCGTGATGGTTCCTATCATAGAACTAGGCCATCCTCAACTTGACAACCCAACACTGTAAAAATAACTTTAAAATAAAGACAGAAACAGTTAACATTAAAGAAACCCTTTTGAAAACATGATAAATCCCAAAGTGCGATACAATCTAGCCCAAAACTGGGGTGTTACTGAGTACATGAGCAGCTATTCGGAATACAATCCACTACAGTGTCTAAAGAAAACAACTGAAAATACATCAAATGATAAAGAAGGAGAGTCAAGGCCTGGGAACGCTGTGCAACTACCTTGATAGTCTCTAAACTCTGAGGCCTCAATCAGCAATTGCCGTCGTGAGCAGAGTCGCCTGGATCTGCACACGAGGTGTAGGGAGTAACGTGAGTACA
This sequence comes from Nicotiana tabacum, assembly GCF_000715075.1. Lineage (NCBI taxonomy): Eukaryota > Viridiplantae > Streptophyta > Magnoliopsida > Solanales > Solanaceae > Nicotiana > Nicotiana tabacum. The sequence goes on along the minus strand of NC_134086.1, from coordinate 151,415,695 downwards.
CCAACATAGTAAGTAACAAGTCCAAACTTTGGACTGAAAGGTAGTGACGAACTCAATCGCAATAGATATAATAGAGATAAATGTGCAGAAATGTAGGGATGCTTTCAAGTTAAATAGACAGCTCAAAGCAATAAAGTAAATACATATTTGAATAGTGTAAGGTATATAACTCAACTATCTATACATGTCAATGCACATACTGTATGAAATGCACCATGTGCTCCCACTCTCAAGTGCTCAACCACTCTGTACTGTATATGACCATCCGGCCCAGGGAAGATCCATCCCGGAACATATACAACACTGACTATAAGTCATCTAGTACCGAGGAAAAGGGCAATCCAACCTTGTGGAGAAGATCCATTTCCAGGTATCAAGTACTTCGGACAAGATCCATGTCCAGGGAAGATCCATCCCTCAACAATATCATCTGTGCTTACTGGGGTGTGTTACAGACTCTGGAGGGGATCCTACATCCCAAGAGCTATCATAGATCAATATAACCGATGCGGCGTGCGACCCGATCCCATAAATGCCACTCATAATTAGGCTCTCATCCTGACTCAATCATCAATCTATCCAGTCTCACTCACGGGCTCACAATGTCATGAAAACTAACTCGAAGCAATGATATGATGAATCAATAAATAACTGAGACTGATATATGATATGGAAATGCATGAACATGACTGAGTATGGAATATCAGTGAAAATAGTAAGATGATAGCAAGAAACGACTACTAAGGGCCCCAACAATACCGGTATAAAGCCTAAACATGATATCTAGCATGATTTACAGCTCAATTACTTTATCACATAATGAAAACATGGATATCAATAGGATAGAGTCGCTAAACGGTACCATGAAATCACCCAGATCACAATTCTTATGGTACATGCCCGCACGCCCGTCACTTGGCATGTGCTTCACTTTAATACCAATCACACAACACATAATTTGGGGTTTCGAACCCTCAGAACCAAGTTTGAAAGCGTTACTTACCTCGAAGCAAGCAAAATCATACTCTGCAATGCCCTTGCCTCTAAAACCGGCCTCCAAACATCCTGAATCTAGCCACAAGTAATACATTACAATCAATATAGGCTAAAGGGATCAATTACCCAAGAAAACTACCAAATTAGAACCAGAATCTGAAATCGACTCAAACTTGGCCGCTGGGTCCATGTCTCGAAATTTGAAAAAACACAAAACCCGAAAGGCTATTTACTTACGAGTCTAACCATACTAAATTCATCAAAATCCAACAACATTTGCCTCTCCAAATCCCCAAAATTCACTCTCCAATTCTCAAGCCCTAATCTCCCAAATTTCACCTCAAAAACTCACCAACTAGGTGTAAAAACAAAGGGTAAACACCATTATCGAAGATAAATAGGCTCAAGGAACTTACCTCAGGGATTTCTTCGAAATCCCTCTCAAAATCTCTAAAGTTCGAGTTGAAAAATGATGAAAATGGTAAAAAGTCTCAAATCCTTCTATTTATAGGTTTTGCCCAGCAAAACTGCACCTGAGGACCTCTTATCGCATATGCGACCCCGTACCTACGGAAACTCCATCGTAGGTGTGAATTTCACCTAAAATCCTAGACTCTGTTCCTGCGGCTCCAAAAGCACATTTGCGTCCATCGCAGGTGCGGGAATCCATTGCATTTGCGGCCAACCATCGCACCTACGCTCAACTTTTCACTTCTGCGACCCTCGCAGGTCAGGGAAAGTCGTCCCACTTACGGCTTCTGTCCAGCTCGCCCTTGGCTGCTTCTGCGACTCATTCTTCACTTCTGTGGACTCGCACCTACGGTTCCCACTTCGCAGGTGCGATTACACCGGCAACATCAGCACTTCAGTTGCTCATTCAATTCCAAAACCAAGTCCGAAACCTCCCGAATTCCACCCAAGACCCCGGGACCTCAACCAAAGTTGCCAAAAAGTCATATGACCCCATGCAAAGTTAGTCAAACCTTCGAATCACTCAAAACAACATCAAAACACCAAGTTACACCCAGATTCAAGCCTAAAGAACTTCTAGACATCCAAATTCCACAAACGATGGCGAAACCTATCAAGCCACGTTCGATTGACCTCAAACTTTGCACACACGTCATAAATGACACAACGGGCCTGCTTTAATTCCCGGAATTCCAATTCCACCCCGATATCAAAATTTCACTGCTGATCAAATTTGCTAAAATTTCAACTTTTACCAATTCAAGCCTAATTCTAGTACGGACCTCCAAATCACATTCTGGACGCACTACTAAGTCCAAAATCACCTAATGGAGCTAACAGAACCATCAAAATTCAAATCTGAGGTCATTTACACATAAGTCGATATCCGGCCAACTTTTCCAACTTAAGCTTTCAATTAAGAGACTATATATCTCAATTCACTCCAAAAACCACTTCGGACCCGAACCAACTAACCCGGTATACCATAATATAGCTGAAGAATGCAAAAGAAGTAGGAATGAGGGAACGGGGCTATTAATCTCGAAACGACTGGTCGGGTCATTATAGAAAAAATGTTTGATTAAAGGGTAATGAACGTACCGTTGTATGCCGAGACTGTCAAACATATTTTTTACAAAAATTCTTTCTCTATTTTCTTTTTTGTCATTACTAAAATAAATTAATTATGTATAATTAATTAATTTTTATTTCATGACGGGATATAAATCTATAATCTAAGTAGAAAACCATAACTAGAGTCGATAATATTCGTTGACACTCCTTTTATTTTCTATTGTTAATCATAAATTTATAACAATAATTATATCATAAATTTAAAACTAATTAATTTAATACAATTAAAGCATTTTTGTAAAATTAAAAATGAAATAAAAAGACTTTTTGCTGAAAATTATGTTTGAATTCCTAGGTATTCAATAGTATGTCCACTACCCTTTAATTAAATATAAGTTCAAAATTTATTTACCAAAATATAAACCATATTCTAATAGATACTAAATTATCATTCACTATTGTGATATCCTTTAACTCTTTATCAAATATTAGAAATGGTATTTAACAATTGCACGTTATGTATACATAATTTAATAATACTATTATAATTTTTAAAAGTTTTATACTTATTGATATAAGTTACACGTGCAAAGCGCGTATCTTAAACTAGTATTTTCAAAATTATAACCTTATGTAATATTGAATTACGGAAAAGGACCTAAATAAATATAGTAAATAGGTTTCTGTTATAGTTAGGTGTGTACATAGGTCGAGTTGGTTCGGATTTTACGATTACCAAACTAAACCAATTGTGTCGGGTTATTAAATCTAAAGACCAAACCAAATCAATAAAACTCGGGTTTTTCAATCTCGGTTTTTCTCGGTTTTTCGGGTTTTTTCGTTTTTTCTCCCAGTAAAATCTTCGTAGAACAAAACATATAACTTGTACTCAAAATATTCTTTAATCCTTGTAAGATGTGTCATGGCATTATCCTAAAATATTCAATAATAAAGACAATAAAATTATGTAATATAAATATTGCTAATTAAAGAGTCATAATAAAAATAAGCATAATCTAAAAGTACTGAGTCATGCTAAAATAAGTAGACTAATAAGGGAGTATTAATTACATGACTAAAAAATAAAAATAGGTTATGCATTTTTATCTAAATTATTGCAAAACAAAAAATAGATATTCAATACATTCATGTTTGTAGTATTGAATTAAATGTCTTTTGTTAGCATTAATATTGATTTAATTTTGGTTTGGACTTTTGTTAGCATTATTTAATTTATTAATATTAATGACTATAAAACTTATTGGAACATTCAAAAGTTCTAAGTCCAACCTTGAAATAATACCTTAAAAGATAAAATTATGAATTTTTTTAAGAAATATTTATAAATTACATCACAATAAGTATATTTATATATTAAATATATCTAAAATTTCTATATATGTAATGTCGGGTTGGTTTGGTTTTGGTTTGACTTTCTTTAGTTAAAACCAAACCAAACCAATTATGGTCGGATTTTTTTTCCAACACCAAACCAAATCAAACCAAACCATAGTCGGATTTTTTTCTATGTTTGACTCGGATTATCGGGTTAGTGCGGTTTGTCGATTTCCTTTGTACACCCCTACCTAAAACTACGTACTAGTAGAGGGGAGAGAGCTATTCAAATGAGACAATAAATAACCGGAGCAAAATTAATGAAAATAGATTTCTGTTATAAAATCTTTAGTAAATGTGGATGTCAACTACTTCCACTATTTTCACTCATGATGTAAATAACCTCCCACTACTCATCACCATTATGATTGTAACTCCCACACCTCCATAACTCCTCCCCATGATCTTCCTCCTTGATCTCAATTGTTAATGTCATGTTTAAGACAATCATTTTGTAACCTTCATATGTAATAGTATAAATAGAGGCATGAAATATGAGATGGAATACACTTGAACACTTGATGAAATAAGAAAGTTATCTCTTCTTCTCTTATTCTACTTATCTTCTTCTTTTATATTGTTACTTTGAGCTACATTTTTTAACACGTTATCAGCACGATGTGATGACCCAAAAGGTCATCACTTGTTTTAGAAATAAATTCTGTATTTCGGGGCCTTAAAACCTCTTTCAGCATCACCTCGATTTGTGTGCGCAGTTCGGGCGCGTAGCCGGAAAGCTAATATGTGAAAATCTATGTAAAATGATGAATTTTGACTTTAAAATGAATTTAAGCTAACTCCGGTTAATATTTTGGGTGAACGGACCCAGACCCGTGATTTGACGGTCCTGGAGGGTCGGTGGAAATATTTGGGACTTAGTAAACATTTGGGAGCTTGATATGTGTGTTAAAAGAGTTAAGTTATGTTATGTGATTGGGGAAGACTCTACTTATCATTCGAGGACTATTAATTTAATGGATATCGATTGGTTATGGTAATAAGTGTACGCGATATATTAAAAGTGATTTGGGGTGTAAGGAAAGGTCTAAGCCTAAGCCAAGATGGAAAATTTCATGGAAGACTAAAATTTCAATTGAGCACGCACAATATCAAACTTTATATGAGCATATATACACATGTATAATGAGTTATGTAATGAACAACCTATAATGAAAGGTCTATGTGTCTAGTGTCTAATGCTCCAAGTCGTTCATCATTTGGATATTTCTGCAAGAAGTTATGACCGTTTTACTAAAAGGTAGCGGAGCAGGCTACACAACCTGCGTAGCCAAAATCAGAATTTGGCCAAATTGAAAGACTCCTACATAGGTTTCATGCGTAGGCTATGCAAGGAGGCTACGCAAATCTAGAGTTGATTTTAAAGAGCTGAAAACGTGGGTTTATAGAGAGAATGAGTTAGTTCTTCAACTTGGAATGAATTTTAGAGAGAAGGGGGAGCTCTTCCACCATGAACACTTCAAGGTAAATTATTTTGGCACAAAGATGATTATATAACATCACTAAGTGAGACTTCTAACATTATTATGGATCAAATCTATAGGAAATGGGTTGAATCTTCAAGAACACCAAAAAGAGAAAAAAATGAGATTCCTCCACCAAAAGATAATTCCTTCACTTGAGCTTCATATATATGTAATATTGGAGTATGGATAGCATGTTTATGAGTTTTATTTGAAGTTGTAATGGGATATTGTATGAACTCTAAGGGTGGGTCTTGAAAATGCTATTTTTGGGGAAAGAAGAAGATGAATAGTGAGGAATTGAATTGGGAATCACCATATATATTGGAGTAAATGATTTTAACTTGAATTTGGTTAAATTACATGAATCTTTTATTATTTTTATCAACAAATTAGTGTTTGGGTTAAAAATGGTAGAAAATTCCATAGACTTGAATTGAGAATTTGAAGGTCGAGTTGTGGTCGTATTTGAGTAATTTTGGCATGATTAGGCTCGTGAGGGTATAAGGATTCTGAAAATATAAATTTTACCCGATTCTGAGACGTGGGCCCGAGGGGTATTTTGGTCATTTTACATAATTTTATATATTAGCTTAGAATTTAATTGTAGAATCAGTTACTTGAAGTGTTATTTACATTATGAAATTGAATTGACTAGATTTGGACCATTTGGAGTCGGATACTCGTGGCAAAAGCGGTGTTTGAGGCTTGAGTTGGCTGTGGAAGTTCGAAGTAAGTGTTTGGTCTAACCTTAGCTTGAGGGATTAGGAGTTTAGTCCTATTTGCTATGTGTTAATTGTTGAGTACAACGTACATGCATGGTGATGAGTATCTATACGTTAGTGTCTAACGTGCCCGTGAATCTTTATATTGTGATTATCATGACTTCGTTGTATCTTTCATGCCTTAGTGATGGTTTCTATTTGTTGTATAAAGTTTGTAGAAAGAATTGTGAACTATGAACATTGAGGAGCGTTGGCTCAAGTTGTCTAACGAATTGTGAAAGTATATGTGACAATTGAACCTTTAGAGCACTGGCTCGAGTTGTGAAATGAATTGTGAAGGTATAAGTGATAATAACCTCTAGAGCATTGGCTCGAGTTGTGAAGTGAATTGTGAAATAAAAGTGAGAAAGAGAAGAGATCATCATGTTGCCACCCTCGCCGGGTTATTGTTGCTTTATTTGTTATCTCCCTTGCCGGGATGTTGATGTTATTGATGTTATTCCCTTGCCGGTTCTTAATTGTTGAATTGTTGTTCCCTTGCCGGGATTATTATTGCAATAACATTTATTTCCCTTGCCCCATTGTTTGTGATTGTTTTTTTTTTTGGGCGAGGAAGAGAGTTAAAGTACGAAGGGTGATGTCGTGTATGATTGTGAGGAAAGAGTGTAAAGCACAAAGGGTGATGTCGTGCCATATGATGTACCATTCCGTTCCTATTATATTGATTTCATGGTGAGGATGAGAGTAAAAGCATGAAGGGTGACACTGTTAAATTTATATTGATTCTTACGGTGAGGACGAGAGTAAAAGCACGAAGAGTGATGCCGTGCACTTGTCCTTAATTTTCCTGATTCTTGCTGATAATTGAGTTATGTTGTCCTTTACGTTTATTTACTGATTTTCTGTTGTTACTTGATTCTATTTCGATGTTATAGATTCCCTTACCCTATTTGCCTTGTTATTGTTGCTTGGGTGAGGAAGAGTGTAAAGCACGAAGGGTGATGTCGTGTACTGTTTTGGTGAGAGAGTGTTAAAGTACAAAGGGTGATGTCGTGTATTGTTTTGGTAAGAGAGTGTTAAAGCACGAAGGGTGATGTCGTGCACTTGTCTTTTATTTTCCTAATTGTTAGTGATAATTGAGTTACGGTTTCTCTACATTTAATTGTTGGTTTCTTGTTGATACTTGTTGTACCCCGCAGCATGATTTCCTCTTCCTATTTTCAATTGAACTGTGGTGATCCTCATATTTATTTGTTACTCTTCTATTACTATTCGATGTTTCCCCCGAAGCATGTATCCCCCTCTCATACTTGACCGTATATTACTGTTCTTCTTTTCCGCTGTATATAGTTAAATTGCACAGCTAGCCTCGTCACTACTTCGCTGAGGTTAGGCTAGGCACTTACCAGCACATGGGGTCGGTTGTGCTGATACTACACTCTGCACTCTTTTGTGCAGACCCCAGTGTTGTAGACTTCGGACCGCAGTGGGGAATGTTGATTCTTGTTCATCAGGCGACCCGAGGTAGTCCTACAGGCATCCGCAGGCCTTGGCATCTCCCTCTACCTCTATTTCCTATTTCATTTCCCTTTTATTCAGAAACAGTGTACTGTTATTTCTTTATACCTTGTATGTAGCAATCTTAGATAGTCTGTGACACTGTGACACTGTGACACCAGGTTTTGGGTATTTGAAGTTTTAAGGGTTGTAATAGATGCAGATTTCAGATAATTAATTGTCATCTTCCGCTTATTTATTTTAAGCTCTGCCGTTATCATGTTAGTGCTTTACATTTGTTAAAAAGAAGAAATTGGTTAATGAAGTAAGTAGTTAAGGATTGGCTTGCCTGGCTCTCATTAGTAGGCGTCATCACGACTCCCGAGGGTGGGAAATCCGGGTCGTGACACACGAAGTTGAGCTTTTTTCATTGTTCAGGTATATTTGTTCATTTTGTTTTTTTTTTCCGTTGTATATTTTGATTTCATGATTAGTGTCTTTAATATGCAGTTTTATAATTTCTCACATCTCTAGATATATGTAAAAATAAAGAATTCTATGTTTCTTTATTTTAAGTTATTTGCATGATTGTCATGTGAAAGTTGCTAATTTTTATGTTAATAGAATTAATTGAGAGAAGAATACTTGTTTTATGTTGTTCAACAATTGAAATTGTGTTAAAGTTAGAAGATATTTTGTTCTAGTTAACATCAAAGATATACTAATAATTTGAAGAAAAAATAGTATTCTTTTCTATGGAATTATCACTTTAGTGTACATAGATCACAAATTTTATATTATGTCAATTTTTAAGATTCTTTACTATTATCATAATAATTTCTAATTATTTATCTTCTTTGACAGTTTTCACTAAGTTGAATTTGTCAAAACATGAGTTTGTGGCACTTTACATTTCTGGAAAGAATTACCTATCATGGGTTCTCGATGCTGATATTCACTTAGCCGCTAAAGGCCTTGGTGACACCATTACTCAGGGTAATGAGGCATCAAGCCATGACAAAGCGAAGGCCATGATTGTAACGACCCGGCCGGTCGTTTCATGAGTTACCGACCCGGCCGGTCGTTTCATGAGTTACCGCTCCATTTCCCCCATTTCTTCTTCTTATTGTTTTGTTCAGCGGTATTATGTGTTATCGGGTTGGTTGGCTCAGGTTTGGAGAGGTTTTGGTAAGGTTTGAGACACATAGTCTCTTTTGAGTAAGCTTAAGTTGGAAACTCAATCGGATGTTGACTTATGTGTTAAAGGGATCGGATGTGACTTCCGATGGTTTGGATAGCTTCAGGAGGTGATTTGGGGCTTAGGAGCGTGATCGGAATATGTTTTGGAGGTCCGAAGTGGATTTAGGCTTGAATTGGCGAAATTGAAATTTTGGCGTTTTCCGGTTGATAATTGAGATTTTGATATAGGTGTTGGAATGGAATTTTGGGAGTTGTAGTAGTTATTTCAAGTCATTCGGACGTGGTTTGATAGACTTTTTGATCGAAAGCGGAATTTGGAAGTTTTTAGAGTTCTTAGGCTTGAATCCGATGCAAATTTGGTGTTTTGATGTTGTTTTGAGCATTCCGAAGGTTGGAACAAATTTGAATGATGTTATGGGATATGTTGGCATATTTTGTTGAGTTCCGAAGGTCTCAGGTTAGTTTTGAGTGGTTAAACGGACCATTTCAAGTTAGGTAAAAATGCAGAAAATCTGATGTTGATGTTGCAGATAGTTGTTCTTCGCGTTCGTGAGTGTAACCTCGCGTTCGCGAAGGGCTAGGCTGGGAGGATGTGAAGTTGGCCTTCGCATTCGCGAAGGAGGTCCCGCGATCACGAAGGGTTGAGCTCGTTGGTCATCGCATTCGCGAGGGTGATGCCGCGTCCGTGAAGGGTTGAGTTGCTGAGGCATCACATTCGCGAGGGGTAGTCCCGTTCGTGTAAGAGGAATTTCTGGCAACTTAAGTTTGTGCTTTGCGAACGCGAGGCGTTGACCGCATTTGCGAAGAAAAGATTAAAATAACTGGGTAGAATGATTTAAAAGGCCTATTCCGCGATTTTGAGCCTAAGTTCCTCCATTTTTGGGTGATTTTGAAGCTTTTTGAAGAGGATTGAAGAGGGAATCAAGGGAGAACAATTGGAGGTAAGATTTATGAATTTAATACTCAATCCTAATGTGATTTCTACCTAATTAATCATGAAAATTGTTGAATTTAAGCCTAAATATTGAAGAACTTGGGCTTGTAATTGCAGACCTAGAATTTGGGATTTGAGGGGTCGTTTATGGTTGGATTTGGTGCTTTTGATATGAATGAACTCGGGGAGTGATAAGGAGTCTATTGATGTAATTTTTTTCAGATTTCGAGATGTGGGCCCAGGGGTCGGGTTTGGCCAATTTCGGGGATTGTGTTGTAATTTCATTTTTTTCAAGTGGGCTTTGTTCCCTTAGCATATATTGATGGTTTTGCCCTGATTTTGGTTGGATTTGGAGCATCCAGAAGCCGATTCGAGAGGCAAAGGCATCGCGGGCTAGAGTTGGGACCGGATAGAGGTGAGTAATGATTGTAAATGTTGTCCTAAGTGTATGAAACCCCAGATTTCACATCGTTGTGCTATATTGAGGTGACGCAAACGTTAGATGACGAGCGTGGAGTCATGCACCGTTAGGGATTGTGACTTAGTCCATCCCGTATGACTGTTTTACTGCGTATTTGATTGAAAACTGTTTGCTATCATCATGTTTTGGGTTGAATGCCATATTTGGACCTCGTGCTAACTGTTTTGGACCCTTAGGGGATTTTTACTACTCTTTCCTCACTATTTTGATTTTATATCGGTACTCAGTCATGCTATATTCTACTGTTTTCATAACTCAGCCACGTTTACTCTGTTTTAACACTTTAAAATGATATTTTGGGCTGAGCATCATATTTTACTATGCCCGAGTAACTTTTAGAGATTTCTGACTGAGTAGGGCCGAGGGCTTGTGTTTTGAGAATTATTATGGGATCGGGCTGCACGTCGTAGCAGTGTTGAACTGATTATGATTATGAGGCTGAGGGCCTGAGTTGTATGCCACAAGGTGGATTGATATGAGGCCAAGAGCCTATTGATTATTCCACGAGATGGCTTGATATTGCGCTTGGTCCGTAAGGGGCCCCTCCCGGAGTCTGTACACCCCCAATGAGCGCGGGTACCCAGTATGATATGTGATATAGCCTGAGGGGCTAAGGTTGTGCTAGGTTATTGCCCGAGGGGCTGAATTCTGTTGACATTGTGCCCGAGGGGCTGATTTTGTGTATTTATCTTTTCTCGCTGCTTTTCATTTACTTATTTAACTATTAAAAAGGTGTTTTAAAGAAGCTTATACTGAACCAAGGTGTTTTTATAAGATTACACTGTCTTATTGTATTGTATTGGTTTTACACTGCCTCTTATAGCATTTTGCTGTGTTTTACGTGTTTTCTTATCGCTCAGTCTTCCTTTATTTTTATTACTCACTGAGTTGGAGTGCTCACTTTACTCCCTACACCCTGTGTGCAGATTCAGGAGTTTCGGGTCTCGCCAGTGAGGGTTGATTGCTCCCAGAAGGCTATTTGGAGTCCATTAGGTAGCTGTTCGGCGTTCGCAGCCTGGTGTTTCTCCCTCCTATTTTACTTTCCTTGTTCTAGTTTTGTAATAGATTGTATAAACTCTTTCATACTCTTAGACTTATGTTAGATGCTCATGACTGGTGACACCCCGATGTCGGGTTGTGTTGGTTTCCGCAAATTGTACTAGTTCACTTTTATTTTGGGATTATTAGCATGTTAATGACTTAAATTGTGTTCTAGGTCTAGGTTTAGGGTCGTGACAAGTTGGTATCAGAGCCTAGGTTACATAGGTCTCACGAGTCATGAGAATGTTTAGTAGAGTCTTGCGGATTGGTACGGAGACATCTGTATTTATACTCAAGAGGCTGCAGAACCTTTAGGAAAAACTTCATATTCTTGAAATACTTGTCCTGCAAATCTGTTGATCCAAGTACTAAGCTTCTATTATTCTATTCTCTAACAAATAACAAGGACACGGGTGACCATTCAAGATGGACGACCACCAGTACCACCAGTTATGGCCATTAGAGGCTGAGGACGCGGTCGAGGTCGCGGTAGGGGCAAAGGTGTAGCCCGCACAATAGCTAGGGCAGCACCTGCAGATCTACCAGCCGCCCTAGTTCAGGATCAGGTACCAGTTGCGAACGCTCTAGCACCACCAACTCAGGCACCAGTTGTGCCTATTGTGATTTCGGGTCTTCAAGAGGCCTTGGCTCAGATTCTATCAGCATGCACTGTCCTAGCTTAGGTGGTCTCAGTTACTACAGCAGCAGCTACTTCTCAGGCCGGGGGAGGCACTCAGACTCCCGCCGCTTGCACACCTGAGTAGCTCGTGCAGGGACTTCAGACACTGGGGGCACATCCAGCCCAGCCGGTTGTAGCTGCTGAGGACTCTGTAGCTCCTGCCATGCCAGAGGACGATCAGCGTAGGTTGGAGAGGTTTGGTAGACTTCAGCCTCCGACTTTCAGCGGTGCGGAGGGCGAGGATGCCCAAGGTTTCTTGGAAAAGAGTTAGAGGATTCTTCGTACAACGAGTATTTTGGAGACCAACGGGGTCGCTTTCACTACCTTTCCGTTTTCCGGAGCTGCCTTCTCTTAGTAGAAGGCATATGAGAGGCGTAGGCCTATTGGTGCAACACCCCTTACCTGGCAGTAGTTCTCCGTTCTCTTTTTGGAGAAGTATGTGCCACAGTGTCATAGGGAGGAGCTGCACAGGCAGTTCGAGTGGTTGCATTAGGGAGATTTGACTGTGATATAGTATGAGATGAGTGTGGAGATATGGCTCATATGTGGAGGCAGTGTCCTCATCGTCTTGGGGTTTCATCTCAGCAGAGAAGTCAGTCATCGACTTTAGTGTCAGTTACTTCACCACCACCCACCCACCGAACTAGGGATGGAGGTTAGTCGGCTAGGGGTCACCCTAGAGGAGGAGGTCGATCAGGTGGTGGTCAGGCCCATTTCTATGCACTTCCAACTAGGCCCGATGCTATTGCTTCAGACACCGTGATCACAAATATTGTTTTAGTCTGCCACAGAGATGCCTTTGTATTATTTGATCCCGGCTCCACTTATTCTTATGTGTCATCATACTTTTCTAGTTATTTGGATACGCCCCGTGAGTCTCGTGTTTCATTTGTTCGTGTATCTACTCCAGTGGGCGATACTATTGTTGTAGAGCATGTGTATCGGTCATGTGTTGTGACTATTAGGGGTCTGGAGACCCGAGTGGATCTATTGTTATTATGTATGGTAGACTTCTATGTTATATTGGGTATGGATTGGCTATCTATGTGTCATGATATTTTGGATTGCCATGCTAAGATAGTGACATTGGCTATGCCGGGTGTGCCATGGATTGAGTGGCGAGGTTTGACTGATTATGTTCCCAGTAGGGTAATTTCATTCTTGAAGGCCCAGCGTATGGTTGGGAAGGGTTGTCTTTCTTATTTAGCCTTTGTGAGGGATGTCGGTGCAGAGACTCCTAGTATTGATTATGTTCCTATTGTGAGGGATTTTCCCAATATATTTCCTACAGACCTGCCAGGCATGCCACCGGTCAGGGATATTGATTTTGGTATTGACATAGGGCTAGGCACTCAACCCATCTCTATTCCACCGTATCGTATGGCACCAGCGGAGTTAAAGGAGCAGCTTCAGGAACTCCTTGATAAGGGGTTCATTCGGCCTAGTGTGTTGCCTTGGGGTGCGTCGGTTCTATTTGTGAAGAAAAATGATGGCACTATGAGGATGTGCATTGATTATAGACAGTTAAACAAAATAACAATTAAGAACAAGTATCTTTTGCCTTATATGGATGATTTGTTTGACCAGCTTCAGGGAGCGAGAGTGTTCTCCAAGATTGATCTCCGTTCAAGTTATCACCAGTTGAAGATCAGGGACTCGGATATTCTTAAGACAACTTTGAGGAATCGATATGGTCACTATGAGTTTTTGGTGATGTCTTTTGGCCTGACCAATGCCCCGGCAACGTTCATGAATTTGATGAATAGCGTGTTTCGGCTTTATCTCGACTCGTTTGTCATAGTTTTCATTGATGATATCCTAGTGTATTCGCGTAGTCAAAAGGAGCACGCAGAGCATTTGAGAGTTGTGTTGCAGAGGTTGAGGGAGGAGAAGCTTTATGCAAAGTTCTCCAAGTGTGAGTTTTGGCTCAGTTCAGTGGCTTTATTGGGGCACGTGGTGTTCAGTGAGGGTATTCAGGTTGATCCGAAGAAGATAGAGGCATTTTAAAGTTGGCCCAGACCGTCCTCAGCCACAAAAATTTGTAGTTTTCTTGGTTCAGCGGGTTATTACCGCCGGTTTGTGCAGGGATTCTCATCTATCACATCGCCCTTGTCCAAGTTCACTTAAAAGGGTGCTCTATTTACGTGGTCGGATGAGTGTGAGGAGTGCTTTCAGAAGCTCAAGACTGCCTTGACCACAGTTCCAGTGTTAGTTTTGTCATCAGCTTCAGGTTCATATATTGTGTATTGTGATGCTTCGAGAGTTGTTATTGGTGTGTGTTGATGCAGGAGGGTAGAGTTATTGCTTATGTTTCTTGTCAGTTGAAGCCCCATGAGAAGAACTACCATGTTCATAATTTGGAGTTGGCTGCCATTGTTCACACGTTGAAGATTTGGAGGCATTACTTGTATGGTGTGTCTTCTGAGGTGTTTACTAATCATTGTACCCTCCAATACTTGTTCAAGCAGAAGGATCACAATTTGAGGCAGCTGAGATGGTTGGAGTTGCTAAAGAATTATGATATTACTATTTTGTACCATCAAGGAAAGGCTAATATGGTGGTCGATGCCTTGTGCCGGAAGGTGGTGAGTATGGGGAGTCTGGCATATATTCTAGTTGGGGAGAGACCTCTTGTAGTTGATGTTCAGACCTTGGCCAATCGGTTCGTGAGGTTAGATATTTCGGAGCCCAGTTGGGTATTGGCTTGTGTGATTTATCGGTCTTCTTTATATGATCGCATCAGAGAGCGCCAGTATGATGATACTCATTTGCTTATCCTTAAAGACAGAGTTCAGCACGATGATGACAGAGATGTGACTATTGGTGATAATGGGGTGTTGAGGATGCAGGGCCGGATATGTGTGCCCAATGTAGATGGGCTTCGAGAAATGATTCTGGAGGAGGCCCATAGCTTGCGGTATTCCATTCATCCGGGTGCCGCGAAGATGTATCAGGGTTTGAGACAACATTATTGGTGGAGGAGAATGAAGAAGGACATTGTGGAATTTGTAGCTCGGTGTATCAACTGTCAGCAGGTGAAATATGAGCATAAGAGATCGGGTGGCTTGCTTCAGTAGATGGATATTCCAAAGTGAAAGTGGGAGCGGATCACTATGGACTTTGTAGTTGGGCTCCCATAGACTTTGAAGAAGCTCGATGCTATTTGGGTGATTGTAGATTGGCTGACCAAATCCGCACACTTCATTCCTGTGTGCACTACCTATTCTTCATAGTGGTTGGCAGAGATCTATATCCGGGAGATTGTTCGTTTGCATGGTGTCCCAATTTCCATCATTTCAGATAGGGCACTCAATTACTTCACAGTTTTGGAGGTTTGTGCAGCGAGAGTTGGGTACTCAGGTTGAGTTGAGCACAACTTTTCACCCTCAAATGGACTGACAGTCCGAGCGCACTATTCAGATATTGGAGGACATGTTGCGCGCTTGTGTCATTGATTTCGGAGGGTCATGGAATCAGTTTCTACCGCTCGCAGAGTTTGCTTATAAAAGCAGATACCAATCGAGTATTTAGATGGCTCCATATGAGGCTTTGTATAGGAGGCAGTGTAGATCTCCAGTTGGTTGGTTTGAGTCGAGTGAGGCAAGGCTATTGGGGACAGACTTGGTGCAGGATGCTTTAGAAAAGATGAAGGCAATTCAGGAGAGGCTTCGTACAGCGCAGTCAAGACAAAAGAGTTATGCTGACAGAAAGGTTCGGGATGTGTCCTACATGGTTGGTGAGAAGGTTCTATTGAAGTTTTCACACATGAAGGGTGTTATGAGATTTGGGAAGAAGGGTAAATTGAGTCCTCGGTTCATTAGGCATTTTGAGGTGCTTCGGAGGATTGGGGAGGTGGTTTATGAGCTTGCTTTGCCACCCAGCTTGTCGAGTATGCATCTAGTATTTCATGTTTCTATGCTCCGGGAGCATTGATAGCTAGGGATTATGGTTCATTTTACACTCCTTCTTACTTGAGTTTTGGTTAAAAATGTATACAAAATAGTCCCAAAGGCTTACATGTTGTACTTGTTTGCAGGGTTTAGTCAAAAAGGTGACAATTAGTCAAAACCATCTCAAAAAGGAGTGAAACATGCACAAGTACCAAGAACAAGTCCAGGCACAGTGCAAAATTCCACTGCGGCCGCACTCCATTTAGTGCGGTCCTCAATGAGGAGGTTCAAAGAGGTGCTATTTCAGAGACTCAAGCATTGCGGCCGCAAAGCATTTTATGCGGACCGCAATGAACTCACCCCTGCCGCACTCGATATTGTGCGATCCGCAAAGACGGAGTTCAAAGAGTTTCCACTTTAGGGAATCAATGTCAATGCGGTCCGCGGTCCTTTTGTGCGGACCGCAATAGAAGCTACCACGGCCACGGTGCATTTTGTGCGGCCCGCGGTGGCCAAGTTCAGAGAGCAGAGTTTAAAGCCAAGAAGCCTTACTGCGGCCGCACTTGATTTTGTGCGGACCGCACTACCCCGCATGGGTATTTTTGTCTAGAAAACTCGGCCTAGTATAAATAGTTTCTTTTCCCATTTTTAGGTCATCAGTTGTATTTTAACGTTGCGTTGCGCTCGTGAACAAGGTTTCTTAACTGTTTTGAGTAATTTTAGAGTAGTTTTATCATTGAATCTTCAAGTATTAGCTTGTAATTAAATATTATGGGTTTTTTTTCATCTATTTCTTTGTTTTCTTCTATTATCATGAGTAGCTAGACCCATTAGCTAGGGTTGTGGCTCAACCCTAATGTGGGTATTTGATGGGTCTTATGTTTTAAGGCTTGAATGTCTATGGGTGTTTGATATTTGGACTAATTTATGGTTTCAATGTTGAATTAGTGGTTGCAAACACTAATTTGAGCCTATTTGACTTGGGTTCTTCTTGATAAAGAGAACTTGAGTCTAGGAAAATTAGTCCAACAAGGAATTGGGGCGTATTCAAGAGATAGATAGCCCTAATTAAAGGGTTAAACCAAAATATAGTAATACCCGACTTGAACCAAAATTGCTTGCACAAATTATCATACCCAATTGATCTTGAGAAAGTCAATTGGGGCAAAATCACTCAAACTACCGAGAGGTATAGAGTGAGAAGTTTAGTACATTAGTTATATAGTAATTCCCAACATGACAACCTAGCCTTAGACTTGAGAACCCGTCAAGTATCCACCTAGGAGAAAGTCACTTCCCTAGTGCATTCTTAACTATTTAGACAACCTTCAAGTATTTCACTATTAGCTTAATTTAGCATCTTATTAGCATAAAATTAGAAGTAAAATCAAAAGACCAACTATGATTAGAAGTGCAATTAAGAGTAGTTACACATCCCTAGTTTAGATAGAAATCCAATTCCCATTTCTAGCTCTCTGTGGAAATCGATCCCGACCTTCTCGGGTAAAAGGTGCTTCGACCACTCTCGCTACTCTGTAGTAGTGCAGGGTTGGCACCGATCACTTTTTGGCGCCATTGCTGGGGAGCTAAAGGTTTTGGCTATCTATCTAAATAGTTTTGTGTATTGTTCTTCTTTCCTTCTTTGTTACTAATTTGTGTGTGTCACAACTTCAGGTACAAAATGGCAGCAAACAACCCACCTCTTGGAGATATTCCGCTGGGGGAGGAGGTAGATGACAATGTTGATGATGAGGTTCCTATTGTGCCTCAAGGACAAAGGAGAGGCCGCTAGGCCAATGATAATATTCCAGACCCTCCCCTTCCACCTCCAAGAGTGGCTCCTCGAGTGCTTCCCAACCAAGGATATGCTAATGCAATTGTCCCACCCCGGATTCGGGTGGCAATTTTCAAATTACAAATGTGATGCTGACATTGCTGGAGCAGCGTTGGTATTTCACAGGCACTGCCAATCAGAATGCTTACAAACATCTCAAGGGTTTCGTGGATACCTGTTGGGGAAGCAAGCAAACTAATGTGCCGGAGGATGCACTTCGATTGAGACTATTCCCTTTCTCACTTTAGAGGGAAGGCATTAGATTGGCTTGTGCGACTTCCCAACCATTCCATCATTACTTGGGATGAGTTGGCGGATAAGTTCATTGCAAAACTTTTCTCACCGAGGCACATGCCAGCATTGAGAGATGAGATTTTTGCTTTCAAGCAGGAGCCCACTGAACTATTACATGAGATTTGGGAGCAAAATAGAACCATGGTAAATGAATGCCCCAACAATTATATGACTGAGGCAATGATCCAAAAGACTTTCTACCGGGGTATTAGCACAACAAACCAGTGCATAGTGAACCAAGTTATTGGGGGTAATTTCATGAAGCTATCTTATGATGAGGCTTGTGACATTCTTGATGAGATGGCTGACACATCCTCTGCTTGGAAAAGTAGAGCCAATGTGCCACAGGGTGACCCCATGGTCACTCACTTGCACAAAGAGCTATATGACCATAGGCAGGCTATAGCAGAACTACAATGAACCAGCTAGCAAAAGCACAGTTACAATAGGTTCAAAATCTGCGCCAAGTAAATGCTATGGAGGGTGTCAACATGCTAGTGAACAATAGAAGACAAAGAGGTCAACAAAACCAGGGGAGTTCTGATCAATTTGACAATGATTGTGGTGGATTCCAAGATGATGGTTATGATGGGAAGAATGAAGAGGTGCAATACGTGAATAACTACCAAGGCCAAAGGGGCAATTCTTCCAACCAACAACAATGGAGACCCCAAGGTAATTGGGGCAATCAACAACAACAAGGGAATAGCAATTGGGGGAACAACAATCAAAATTTCAATTGGGGCAATTAGAATAATAATCAGAACAATCAGGGTAATTGGAATAGCAACAACAACAATTGGGGTGGTGATAACAATCAGGGTGGTTGGAACAATGGCAATCAAAGAAATAGGTGGCAAGGCTTTCAAAGGCCCCCAATGTATCAACAATTGAACAATCCACCCCCATTTCCATCCCAAGGTCTGAGCTCTTCTAACAACAAAATGGAGAGAATTGAAATGATGTTTGAACAGATGATGAAAAAGAATGCGGACTCTGATGCTCAGTTGATTTCCCACAATACTTCAATTAGGAACTTAGAGGTTCAATTAGGCCAAATCTCCCAATCCTTGAATACTCGCCCTAAGGGGGCTCTACCAAGTGATACAGTAGTTAACCCAAAGGGTGGGAACAATCATGTTATGGCGGTAACAACAAGAAGCGGAAGAGGCTGTGATATGAATACCTCCAAACAAAGACAAATTTTGAGTGATGAAGTTGAGTTTCAAGAAGATAAGATTCCTTTGGTGGTTGAAAATGTGATTGATGAGAACGTGAATGAAGAAGTGAGGATTGATATTCAAGATGCCGATGTGGAGACTCAGAATGACGTGAACCCGTCTAGGGAACACGTAATAGACATGCTAGAAATGGTTATGCCTAAAGCCAAGGCTCCTTTTCCAAGGCCACCTCCACCTTATACTCAAAGTCTCGCGAAGCAGAAAAATGAGAATCAATTTAAGAAGTTTATTGACATGATGAAGAGCTTATCCATTAATGTGCCTTTGGTGAAGGTTCTGGAACAAATGTCAGGATATGCTAAATTCATGAAGAACTTGGTGACTAATAAAAGATCCATGGATTGTGAAACTACTAAGATGACCCACCAAGTTAGTGCAATAGTGCACTCAATGGCCCCAAAGCTAGAAGATCCTGGTGCTTTCACCATTCCTTGCACCATTGGGAGTGCGGACTTTGCAAAAGCTCTATGTGATTTAAGGGAAAGTATCAA
Source organism: Nicotiana tabacum (assembly GCF_000715075.1). Taxonomy (NCBI): domain Eukaryota; kingdom Viridiplantae; phylum Streptophyta; class Magnoliopsida; order Solanales; family Solanaceae; genus Nicotiana; species Nicotiana tabacum. The sequence goes on along the minus strand of NC_134086.1, from coordinate 151,395,971 downwards.
CTTGATTCCCTACTCAGTTTTCAAGACTTTGGATATTGGGTAACCGAGGCCGAAGTCCATGAGATTGCAAATGACGGATAGAACTATGAAGAGACCATTGGGTATTATTGATGATGTTTTTGTTCGGGTGGACAAATTTATATTGCCAACTAATTTTGTGATCATGGATTGTGAGGTAGATTATGAAGTTCCAATCATATTGGGACGACCTTTCCTTGCTACTGGGAAGGCCTTAGTTGATGTGGAAGTAGGGGAACTCACCTTCCGGGTAGGTGATGAGAAAGTGGTCTTTCATGTGTGCAAGTCAATGAAGCAGCCCAACAGTTCTTAGGTGTGCTCTTTTGTAGACCTTGTCAAAGCAGTGATAGTTGATGATACTAGTGCAATGATCAATGTGGAGGACCCTCTAGAGGACGTATTGTTGAATCTTGATGTAAATGACGATGAAGGCCGAGTGGAGTGCGTGAATGCCTTACATAGAATGGCCTTTTACTCTTATAAACCTAGGAAACTCTCTTTGGATCTTGAGAATAAGAAGACTCCACCAACAAAACCTTTAATTGAGGAACCTCCGGTGTTGGAGTTGAAGTCGTTGCCTCCACACCTCAGGTATGAGTTCTTGGGCCCTAGTTCAACTTTGCCAGTTATTCTTTCTTCTTGTCTTACTAACATGAAGGTAGATGCCACATTGGAGGTACTTCAAAAGCGGAAAAAGGCAATTGGATAAACATTAGTTGATATTTAGGGAATAAGCCCTGCATTCTATATGCACAAGATTATTCTAGAAGATGATGCAAAGCCCTCCTTGGAACATCAAAGGAGGTCGAATGAGGTAATGCAAGAAGTTGTGAAAAAGGAGGTGATCAATTGGTTGGATGTCGGGGTTGTGTACCCCATATCTGATAGCTCTTGGACTTCGCCGGTGCAATGTGTACCGAAGAAGGGTGGCATGACCGTGGTTACAAATTCGCAAAATGAGTTGATTCCTACCAGGACCGTCACCGGTTGGAGGGTATGCATGGACTATCGCAAGTTGAATAAAGTGACCCGCAAGGATCACTTTCCATTGTCTTTTCTTGATTAGATGTTAGATTGACTTTCTTGGCATGCCTTCTACTATTTCTTGGATGGGTATTCTGGGTACAACCAAATCTTGATTGCTTCGGAAGATCAGGAGAAGATCACATTCACTTGTCCATATGGCACCTTTGCCTTTTCTGGGATGCCTTTTGGGTTGTGCAATGCACCAGCCACATTTCACCGGTGTATGATGGCCATTTTCACCGATATGGTGGAAGATATTTTGGAGATATTCATGGGTGACTTTAGTGTTGTGGGTGATTCATTTGATGAATGTTTGAAAAATCTTAATAGAGTGTTGGCCCGTTGTGAAGAAACCAACCTTATTCTTAATTGGGAGAAATGCCACCTCATGGTTGAGGAGGGCATAGTTCTTGGGCATAAAATTTCAAAGCATGGTATAGAGGTGGACAAAGCAAAACTTGATGTGATTTCAAGGCTCCCTCCCCCTACCTCTGTCAAGGGAGTTAGAAGTTTTCTTGGGCATGTGCGGTTCTACCGGAGATTTATCAAAGAATTTTCGAAGGTAGTGAATCCCTTATGCAAGTTATTGGAAAAAGATGCCAAGTTCGTGTTCGATGAGAGATATATGCAAGCCTTTGAACTTCTCAAGCACAAGTTGACCACCACTCCTATTATCACCGAACCCAATTAGAGCTTGCCTTTTGAGCTCTTGTGTGATGCAAGTGATGGTGCGGTTGGGGCGGTTTTGGGTCAAAGAGTGAACAAAATATTTCATCTGGTTTACTATGCGAGCAAGACAATGAATGATGCTCAAGTGAACTACACGGTTACTGAGAAAAAGCTTTTGGATATTGTGTTCGCGATGGAGAAATTTCGGTCGTATCTCATGGGTGCCAAGGTCATAATTCATACCGATCATACCGCACTCCGGTACTTGATGACGAAGAAAGATTCCAAAACTAGACTGATGCGATGGGTCTTGTTACTTCAAGAGTTTGATTTGGAGATTGTGGACCGGAAGGGTAGTGAAAACCAAGTGGCTGACCACTTGTCCCGCTTGGAGGAGGAGGGGAGGCCTCATGATGTCCTAGAGATCAATGATTCATTTCCCGATAAGCAACTCCTTTCGGTGTTGGTGAATGGTATGTCATGGTTTGCAAACGTAGCTAATTTTCTTGTGACTAGGATAATTCCGTGTGAGCTCTCTTCTAACCAAAGGAAGATGCTCAAATAGTATAGTTTGGATTTCTATTGGGATGAGCCATACTTGTTCAAGATTTGCACGGATTGTGTGATCCGAAGGTGTGTCCCAGTGGAGCAGCAATTGAGTATCTTAGAGGCTTGTCATTCTTCTCCCTATGGTGGTTATCATGGCGGGGCAAGAATGGCTTCAAAAGTTCTTAGTTGCAGGTTTTTTTGGTCAACTTTGTACAAAGATGCAAGTGAACTTGTGAATAGATGTGACGAATGTCAAAGAGCGGGTGGAATTTCGAAGAAAGATGAGATGCCTCTCAATTCTTAAAGTTGATATTTTTGATGTATGGGGCATTAATATTATGGCCCTATTTGTTAGCTCGTGTGGGAACACTTACATTCTTATGGCGGTTGATTATGTTTCAAAGTGGGTTGAAGCGGTGGCTTTACCCAACAATGAGGCCCGGAGTGTTGTTGCATTTCTCAAGCAGAGCATTTTTACAAGGTTTGGCACTCCTCGTGCAATCATAAGTGATAGGGAGTCTCATCTTTGTAATAGAACTTTTGACATTTTGCTTGCAAAGTATGATGTCAATCACAAAGTTTCTACTCCTTATCATCCTCAAGCGAGTGGCCAAGTTGAAGTCTCAAACAGGAAAATCAAGAGTATATTGTCAAAGACGGTCAATGCAAAGAGGACCTATTGGTCAAAGAAGTTGGATGATGCTCTATGGGCTTATAGGATTACTTACAAGACTCCGATTGGTAGGTCTCCATATCGGTTGGTGTCTGGGAAGTTTTCCATCTACCAGTTGAGTTAGAGCCCAAGGCCATGTGGGCTTTGAGGAAGTTGAATCTTGAATGGGATGTGGCAGCAAATCTTTGTGTGGAGCAGCTTAATAAACTTCATGAATTTTGATTCCATGCCTAATCCAGTTCGTCCATGTACAAGGAAAAAATGAAGTACCTTCATAATAAATATGCTCGCGGCAAGGAGTTCAAAGTGGGTGATTTGGTTCTCTTGTTCAACTCTCGGTTACATCTGTTTCCCGGGAAAGCTTAAGTCGAAATAGAGTGGACCTTTTGAAGTGGTGTTTGTGACTCCGTTTGGTGCACTAGACTTGAAGAACAAAAATGGGGAGATTTTCAGAGTTAATGGGCACAGGGTCAAGCACTACCTGGGCAATATTGATGACAGCCACGTGGTGGCACTGCTCCATCTAAAGTGATTTGATGGTAACCTGCTTCGTGCCGCGACGTTAAATCAGGCGCTTCTTGGGAGGCAACCCATGTGTCTTTCTTTTTGTTTTTCTTTGATTTTCTTTGTAGTATAGGATTTGTTTTTGGACTAACTGGTTGTGAGTTGTTGTAGGATTGTTTTGATGCAGTGCAGGACTAAGTTGGAAAAATACCCACTCTCTGAAGTTTGCAATGCAGACCGTAATGCATTTTGTCGGCCGCAAAGGCCTTAGTGCGGGGGCAAAAATTCAATGCATACCGCAGAGTTGATTGGTACAAAATGAGGAGTCTCTGAAGTTTTCCACCGCGGCCGCATTGCATTTTGTGCGGTCCGCAGTGGACCACTGCGTCCGCATTGCATTTTTGCGGTCTGCAATGGTCATCTCCCCAGTGCCATTATTTCTGAGTACCGCAGATCACGGTGCCATTTTGTGCGGTCCGTAGTTGGTAGGTGAGATGGGCCCCAGTTTCCTTTTCTATAAATAGGACTTGAGGCCCTCATTTCAAACTTTTCGACCCTTTGCACTCAAAATCTAAAAAATCACTGTTCATCCCTCATACTGCACGAATTCAACTGATAAGTCTCATTAATCAAGATTGCATCTCACTTCTGGTAACTTTAATTCTTTCTTAGTTGTTTAATTTTGTTATTTTCTTTTAACTTTTATTTGTTTTTAGTTTTTCTTCTTTTTTTTCCCGTTTTCTTTCAATTATGTAAAGTAGGTTTGTTTAATCATGTTTAAATTAGGACTAGTTAGTTAAAAACGTGAAAATTTTGAACCCTAGGTTGGTATTGTTGTTGGGTATTCACCGCGGAGCGCGGTGGATTTTGTGCGGTCCGCAGTGCTTCTGTGCAGGTCGCAATGCTATTTTGTGCGGACCGCGGTGGTGAAAGTTCTGAAAGTTGTTGATTGAGGACCGCGTCCCAGATGGATTTTGTGCTGTCCGCGGTGCCTCAATGCGGACTGCAATGCATTTTGTGCGGTTTGCGATGCCTAGAATCAGAGAGTGGGTAGTTTGATCCCCACATCAGTGCAGACCATGGTGCATTTTGTGCGGTCCGCGGTAGCTTTTTTGTAGCCTCACTTCATTTTGTGCGGTCCGCGGTCTGTAATTTAACTGTCTGCAACATTATTATGCAATGTTTCACTGATTCTGCTGACACTAACAAAACTCAACTGAATGTCCTTTGCAGATCATGGTGAAATCATGAGGCAGATGCGATAAACAGAAAGGAAAAGGAGAGTCCTCCCGGGGTAAGGGACAAGGCATGATTAGATTGACCCCGCAAGCTCGACAAAACATCAAAAACACCAGAAGGCTCATAAAGGCTGCTGATAGAGCTATTGACCAATCCGGGAGTGAATATGAGCCTTCCCGGGAAGCATCTGACTCAGACTCTGTGCCAGAGTATGTTCTTGACTGGCCGGAGAGGAACAGATTGAGGGATACACCTTCGGGCTCTCCCATGCCTAATTATTAGTGCGCATATCTTCTAAGTCATCTGAGGGCTCAGCTGCAGGCAGTGGCAATGAATATTCCACCTCACTTACAGCTTCACTATACGGGGAGGGACCCGTAGAAGAAGAAGAAGAAGAAGAAGAAGAAGAAGAAGAAGAAGTAGGAGGGGGTTAGCCCCAAGTAGGAGGGGTATAGAGAACCAGGAACCCGGAGGCATGGCAGGACAGGTTCGTGAGTGAAGTAGCCTACCACAAGTTTATAGAATGGTGGCCTGAGAGAAAGTTAATACCTGAGCGGAAGTTTATCATACGGGACCTTTTGCCTCACAACCTCAATGTCTTGAGGCAGTTCAGAGAGAGAGCAGGCCGGGACTAATTCATAGGCCATATGTAGGATGCCAATAAGCACTTAGTCAAGGATTTCTACACCAATGTTACCCACATCAAAAAGGGCACCACAGTGACTAAGGTGCGAAATCTTAAAGTAAAATTTGATGGTAAGACGATAAATGATTACCTGGGCTTCCCGGAGGAGGATGAGGCCTTGTACTTAGACAAGGTATCTTTGGGGGAGGATGCCCGTCCGTGGCTAGTTGAGTACTAGGCAATCCCAGGTACCACCTCAGCATGGCTGACAGCGGGGGTAAAAATTCTGAGGAGGACATTGAACTTTGAAGCAAAAGGGTAGGAGACATTTGTCTGTAACTAGCTAGACCCCACCACTTATGATAACTCCCTTCCTATCTCCTGGGCTATATTGGTGGCATCGATCATGGTGGGGTACCATATTAACATCGGGAATGTGATGTCAATGGTGATTACACAGGTGGTGAAGGAAGGTGATAGATCCTACCCTTTCCCCAATTTCCTGACCATGTACTTTGAGGACCTAGATGTGGAGAAGAGGAGGTTTGATATGAAAGTGAAAGCAAAGGCTCTATTCTCCTGGTACAGCACCAAGGGTCCCGACAACCCCAAGGACCCTAAGGGCAAAGCCACTACTTCAACTGGCCAGTCTGAAGAGCCAATAGTAGTAGTGGCTCCTACTCAGCCTCCTTCCGCCACAGCAGACATGGCCCCAGGACCCTCCACTTCTACAGCTCCAAAGATCCCCTCATCCACTGCATATACTTTGACTTCCCACCGCCTGATCCAAACCCTTTCCAGCATTAACAATTGGATGCAGACAGCCACTTCTAAGTTGTCTGTACTATTTAGTTTAGTGGCAACACAGTCAGCACATTCTCCGCCACAAGTCCCCCAGTCAGTAGAGGACACTCTCAAGGAGCTTCTGGATAACCAGAAGAAGCTCCTAGAGAACCAGAAATTGATCATTGATGTTGTTGATTCTCATGGAAAGGCGTTGAAGGAGCTTGCTAGGGAGGCAAAATAAAATAAGGAAGACTCGTGCTTCAAAGGAATCGGTGAAGGAGTTAAAGGAGGAGGTAGAGAGGTTGAAGGTTGATCACTTGCCTCTAGATCTTCTATTGCATGACGCAGCTCCAGCAGCCCAGCCTCAGCCAGAGACAGAGAGGCCACCCAAGAGGAAGAGGGTGATTCCTCGTACTGATGATGTTGTTATAGAGTTGGAGGACCCGCGAGAAGGTTTCTCTAGCCAACCCCAGATTCCAGTGCAGGCCCAAGACTCAGTCCAGGCCCCGATCCCAGTGGAGACACAAATCACATGGAGCTAATCATAGGTTCCCGAGCAGACCGAGGACCCAAGGACCCAAACTCTGGATCCTATGCAGACGGAGGGCCAATAGGGAGTTTCTTTTTCCTCTCTTTCTTATTTTTGTGCTTATTTTAGTTAGTTAGCATTAAGGACAATGCTAGCTTTCATTTGAGGGGGTAGCCCTATTTGGATGACTGTATATATGACATTACTTTTTCTTTATGCTTTCTTTTTACCTTTGGTTTGTACATAATTTTATCATTTTATTGCACTTTTCATACTTTTTACTTTTGGTCTGTATATAAAGTTACGTTCTAATGTATATATTCATTCTCCCTTATGTATATTCGACTAAATCCCCTCTTGTATATATTCATTTTACTTTCCACATTTTTCCGTTCATAGCTTCTTATTTTATGTTCGTAGCTTCTTGTGTTGAGTTTTTGCAATAAGCCTTTGGTTTTCTTAATGTCACGGTTCTTTCCAAAGGTGGAATCTTGTGTGAACCAGGTGGCTCTTCCCGATGATGGATAGCATGACAACCTTCTTAAGGGTTTAAGTCTATTTTCTTTTTGCTTTTAGTGTAAATAGTAGCTAGTTGGTAAGGGTGCCTCAAGCAAAGCTTCACTTGGGCCTAACACATTTGCCTTTGATCCTATGGTCAAAAACAAATTGTTGTGTATAGGATGGTGAAAGTTGTGACCTTGAGACTCTTGTGTTAGCCGATAATCATCAAGTGGTTTTTCGGGACCATTGTGTTGCTCAAATCTTCGCTAAGGTTGTTGTGGGCCCCCGACTCTGTCTCTTTAGCAATTCCAAAGCTTGTGTGGTGAGAATTTGAACTGCAAGTCCAAGTCCCGAGCCATTAGTCTAGAACTTGCCCTAAATATTTGACTAGGCGAAATCCTAAGTGTAATTTGACTTGAGATGTGATTATAGGCTCTCCTTGATCTGAATGATATCTTGAACACTTCCATAACCCACCAATGATAAAATCCCTAGTCAACCCTTTTGAGCCATAGACCTTTTTCTTTCAAAAACCACGATACAAGCATTTACCCATTCTAAAAATAGCCTCTCTTGGCACCCGATCTTTTCTTAGCACAAGGCAAAAGCATAAGTTTGGGGGGAGATACGAGGAATGCAACAAAGTGGTAAAAAGGTACAAAATGAAGAAAAGGAAAGATAATGAAAAAGAAAGAAAATCAAAAAGACAAAAAGAATGATCAATGTAGAAAAGAATGAAGGGATTCAATAAAAGTAAAAATATGAAAGGTGTGGAAAGTTGAGAAAGGAGAAAAAGGTTTGAAATGAACAAGAAAGAGTGACAGTGTGTCTCTCTAAACCCTTAGAAAGAAGTTAAATGACTTAAAAAGTCAAGAGAATATGTGCAAAAATGAAGCAAAAGAAGTGCTAAAGGGAAGATGGAACCCACTTAGACCAAACATTTCCTACCCTGAACCAAAAGCCTTCACGATATCTCCACAAAAGCCCTATATGATCTTGAGTTGAGTGAAGCTTACATTAGTGGTGACTCACATAAGGGGCAAGCGTATGGTACTTAGAGCCGGACTTGTAACCTTTATTTGAGAGAGATGAGCGTGTTTCCACTATCCTCGTTCTGAGTGTTACAATCTTAAAGGTGAGGTTTTCTTAGGGAGAGTTGAGGATGCATGAGTTTAGGTTCCACAATGACCAAAGTAGTAGAAAGAGTTTCTTTGATGGGTTGAGTCAGTTCTTGATGCTCTTGTGTCGCACTAAAATGATAGTGCTTAAAAGAGTGAAATGTTGTTAATGATTCATTTGAATTGAGGGCAATCGTTAGTCCCAATTAATGCTAGATGAGGTCACTTTAGGTCAGCTGAATTTTCTTAGATTTACTCTTAAGAGGTGGGTCTTATTTTGTTTGCTTGAGGACAAGCAAAAGCTTAAGTTTGGGGGAGTTGATAGCTAGGGATTATGGTTCATTTTACACTCCTTCTTACTTGAGTTTTGATAAAAAATGTATACAAAATAGTCCCAAAGGCTTACATGTTGTACTTGTTAGCAGGGTTTGATCAAAAAAGTAACAATTAGTCAAAACCATCTCAAAAAGGAGTGAAACATGTACAAGTACAAAGAATAAGTCTAGGCACAGTTCAACAGGTCCACTGCGGCCGCACTCCATTTAGTGCGGTCCGCAGTAAGGAGGTTCAGAGAGGTGCTATTTTGGAGACTCAAGCATTGCGGCCGCAAAGAATTTTATGCGGACCGCAATGGACTCACTGCGGCCGCACTCGATATTGTGCGGTCCACAAAGACGGAGTTTAGAGAGTTGCCACTTTGGGGAATCAACGCCAATGCGGTCCGCGGTCTTTTTTGTGCGGACCGCAGTAGAAGCCACCGCGACCATGGTGCATTTTGTGTGGCCCGCTATGGCCAAGTTCATAGAGCAGAGTTTAAAGCCAAGAAGCCTCACTGCGGCCGCACTCAATTTTGTGCGGACCGCTTTACCCCGCAGGGGTATTTTTGTCCAGAAAATTCGGCCTAGTATAAATAGTTTCTTTTCCCATTTTTAGGTCATCAATTGTATTTTAACGTTGAGTTGCGCTCGTGAACAGGATTTCTTAACTGTTTTGAGTAATTTAGAGTAGTTTTATCATTGAATCTTCAAGTATTAGCTTGTAAATAAATATTATGGGTTTTTCTTCATCTATTTTTTTGTTTTCTTCTATTATCATGAGTAGATAGACCCATTAGCTAGGGTTGTGGCTCAACCCTAGTGTGGGTATTTGATGGGTCTTGTGTTTTAAGGCTTGAATGTCTATGGGTGTTTGATATTTGGACTAATTTATGGTTTCAATGTTGAATTAGTCCAACAAGAAATTGGGGCATATTCAAGAGATTGATAGCCCTAATTAAAGAGTTAAACCTAGAGATAGTAATACCCAACTTGAACCTAAATTGCTTGCACAAATTATCATACCCAATTGGTCTTGAGATAGTCAATTAGGGAAAAATCACTCAAACTACCGAGAGGTATAGAGTAAGAAGTTTAGTGCATTGGTTATATCGTAATCCCCAACATAACAACCTAGCCTTAGACCCAAGAACCCGTCAAGTATCCACCTAGGAGAAAGTCACTTCCCTAGTGCCTTCTTAACTATTTAGACAACCTTCAAGTATTTCACTCTTAGCTTAATTTAGCATCTTATTAGCATAAAATTAGAAGTAAAATCAAAAGACCAACTATGATTAGAAGTACAATTAAGAGCAGTTACACATCCCTAGTTTAGATAGAAGCCCAATTCCCATTTCTAGATCCCTGTGAAAATCGATCCCGACCTTCTCGGGTAAAAGCTGCTTCGACCACTCTCGCTACTCTATAGTAGTGCAGGGTTGGCACTGATCAAGCATATTGGGGATCCATCTCATGTTCTGGATTTCAACACGGTTCAGTTATATGATGATTTGACTTATGATGTGGAGCCAGTAGCTATTTTGGAGCGTCAGGTTGAAAAGTTGCAGTCAAAGGATATAGCTTCAGTGAAATTGCAGTGGAGAGGTCGGCTCGTGGAGGAGGCTACCTGGGTGACCGAGTGGGAGATGCGGAGCAGATATCCTCACCTGTTTGAGGCTTCAGGTATGTTTCTTGACTCGTTCGAGGACGAACGTTTGTTTAAGAGGGGAGGATGTAACGACCCGGCCGGTCGTTTCATGAGTTACTGCTCCACCCATTTCTGCTTCTTATTTTCTTGTTCAGCGGTACTATGTGTTATCGGGTTGGTTGGCTCGGGTCGGAGAGTTTTTGGTAAGGTTTGAGACACTTAGCCTCTTTTGAGTAAGCTTAAGTTGGAAAAGTCAACCGGATGTTGACTTATGTGTTAAAGGGCTCGGATGTGAGTTTCGATGATTCGGATAGCTTCGAGAGGTGATTTGGGACTTAGGAGCATGATCGGAATAGGTTTTGGAGGTCCGGAGTGGATTTAGGCTTGAATTGGCGAAATTGGAATTTTGGCATTTTCCGGTTGATAGGTGAGATTGTGATATAGGGGTCGGAATGGAATTTCGGAAGTTTTAGTAGGTCCGTTGTGTCATTCGGGATGTGTGTACAAAATTTCAGGCCATTCGGACGTGGTTTGTGTAGACATGTGATTTTTGACCCTCCCCAAGATTTTTCATATTTTAGCACGTAAATATTTAATTTGGGCCTAATATAGCTATTTCAATTCATTTTTACTTTTACTTTTATTTTATTAAAAGAAAACGAAAATTACAAAAATAGGTTCATTAATGTTTTGTAGTCATTTTTAATCTTGAAAATACCAAAAAATAGTTTTGTTTTAACAGTTAGTCTTATTTTAATAATTATTTGTACTTAAGTAGAGTTAATTAATATTTTTGGTAATCTTTCTATATGGATAGATTTTTAGTTAATTAAGTTGATTTAAGCAAAACTAGTCATAAATGCCCATAATTCTCAAACACATACCCCTTAACCTAGAAAACCCTACAAATACATAGACCCTTAGAGCTAAGAGAAGGGCCTGAAAAGAGTAACAAAGAAAAGGTTGGCGCAGCGGCATTACAAAAAAAAATGCAACAGCTTCTGTTGAAAAAGACCATATTGTTTCCTCCATTTTTAACTATGAAAGATCCGTAGGCTTCACCTCCATATCCATTGTTAACCAACCCCCAAAACTCCATTAAAGCCACGTTTAGCCACCGTTGAAACCAAGGAAACAGATCTGAAATTGTCACCTAAAATAGTCCCTAAAGCCACGCAAATCAGTCCAAAAAGACAGCCGTGAAATCCTGGCTCAAAACCATCCAAAAACATCTGAGAATATATCCAAAACCAACCTTGTTTCCACACCAAAATCCTAGCAAAACCAGCTGAAAAATAGCCTCTCAAACCCTCAAAATAACTGCAAAAATCATCCACCAAACAACCTTAAAAAATAGCAAAATTCCAACGTCAACCATACCTCCAAATACCGAGAGAGTATAACGATATAGGCTTCTAACGAGTTCGAGTCAAGTGGGGTCGCAGCTGGCGAGTTCTTCGGTTCAAGGTTGTGATGAATAGCTCACTTTGTTATTTCTTTCGGAGTCTCATTTTCACTATATGCAGCAGAGAGAGTAAGTTGAATTTATAATTATTTGGCATCATTTGATTGATTGAGATTGTTTGTTGTTAACTTCTTGTTGGTCCTTAATTTATTGTCAAGTGTGCTGTAAGTTAAATTTTGAAAGAAGAATCCATATGCTTCGTGATTGAAGTTTAATATCTGAAGATAGAAGATATCAAATGGGTCATGTGCTTTTGATTATATTTTCAGGAAAAAAAGGGGCAGTTTGTGTTGGGTAGAGGAATTTGATTTTCCTTTAAGGATAATAGGTCATATTTGAAAATGAATTTTTTATGTTTAATTTAGTCAAGACATAGCTGTCCCGTTTCCATTTAATTTCCTCGTCCATTTCGTAAACTAGTTGGTACAATTCTTGTAAATACATAAGGTGTCCTTTTCTTTAATTACTATGTAAGTGTATCAATAAAATTCATAACATCTTCTCTACAATTTTACTCTCATAACTCTTAGCCTTACAATAATCTTGAAATAGCTTTAGGAAAATAATTCAAGAAAATGCGTAATTACTTTAGGCACGCTATCTTAAAATTACCTTCCTAAACTCGAGTGCGCATTTATGTGACCCAAATCCAAATCTCAACAATGTTAGATAAAATATGTCAAAGACCGTGGGTGCATTTATGTGACGTTGTTCAAGACGTATTTTAAATGACATTGCAATCTTCCTTAAAGATGATTAAAAGCGGATAATGATTTAAGATTGCATCATAGGCTAAAACATGTACTAAAATCAGATAATAGGCCAATTATAATAGTTGAGCGACCGTGCTAGAACCACGGAATCCGTGAATGCCTAATACCTTCTTCCGGGTTAACAGAATTCCATACCCGAATTTCTGTGTTCGCGGCTGTAATACAAAGTCAATCTTTTCCTCGATTAGGGATTTGAACCAGTGACTTGGGACACCATAAAATTATCCCAAGTGGCGACTCTGAATTTAATAAATAAATAATCACATTTCGATTGTCACTTAAAGTTGGAAAAACTCCCTTATACCCTTCCGGGGGTAGAAAAAGGAGGTGTGACAGCTCTGGCGACTCTACTGGGGATAAGAACCCAGAATCTCTGGTTTAGGGTTCAAGAATTCGAGCTTAGAATAATTATTATATTTGGCTATATTTATTATCTGATTTTATTACATGTTTGGGCCTAATGTGCTAAATGTTGCTTTTTACCGCTTTGATATTATTTGAACTGTATATAAACTGCTACGAAACTCCTCTCTTCTCTCTTCTGAGGAGTGCACACTGGCGTGACTTCTTTCTGTTAGTGTCATATCCCAAATAGAACGAGGTTCGGACAAGTTGCAAAGACGGATGATCTTTTGGTTACCGGTACGCAGCCCCCCCTCGGCTCGAGTTGTCCGCTCGGGTAAGCCAGGTCTAGAACAATACACCCAGGTTTTAAACCTAGAATAACTCAGCCTCATACCGGATCCCTAGTAGGAACCTTTGTTTGCATCATGTGCATTTGACTTTGGACACTCAACACAGAGGTTGGGTCAGTCAGGACAGGTGCACCCGAAATGAAAAGACCATCCTGATACATCCTATTTGCTACTTGCGCATTCGTTTGCTTCGGCTTGCATGCTGACTCGCTTCTAGAATAGGGAAATAAAATAAAAAAAATGAAAATCGAAAAAAAGAGAAAAGAAAAGAGAGTGAGAGGTAGTTATTTGAATTACCCTGAAATTCTGTTGAAATTTTAAAAAAGAAAAAAGAAAAGTCATTTCAAAATAAGTCATATTTTCTTCTGTTCCGTCAAAACTGGCGAACTACGCGGGTCTGATTCTCACCGGATGTGAGATACGTAGGCAAACCTCATCGGTTCCGGCCCATAATTTTCAAAAAAATCCAAAAATATTTTTCTTTACTTCCTCTCTAGAAAAGTCTTTTTTTTTAGACCCCAATTTTTAAAAAATTCAAAAATATTTTTCATTACTTGCTTCTTTAGAAAGCCTTTCTTTTAGACCCAAATTGTTATTTTAAAAAAAATATACAAAAATATTTTCTTTTAATTTCTTCCAAAAATCAAAAAATATTTTCATTCTTCTTTCAAAATTGAAAAGAAAATTCAAAATTCAAAAATATTTTCTTTTTTTTAGAAGCATTTCTTTCATAAATTCAAAATAAAATTCCAAAAATATTTTCTTTCTTCTTTAGATGTTTTTCTTTCGAAATTCCAGAAAAACAATTCAAAAAAATAAACTTTCCTCTTTAGAAGTCTTTTTTTTGCAAAAATGCTGAAGAAAAATCAAAATCCAAAAATATTCTCTTTCTTCTTTATAAGTCTTTCTTTCGAAAAATAAAATAAAAAATTCAAAAAAAAAAGTTAGTTTATTTACTTTATTCATGATCTTTCTGAACTATGCAAGATCTTATTCATGTTCCCACATGTTACGTAGGCAACCCATATCAGGTTCGATCGAATGGTTAAAAATAAAAAAGAGAGAAAAAAAATAAGAGAAAAGAGAAAAAAGAAAGAAAGAAAGAAAGAAAGTGAGTGTTTATTTTAACATGTTTTTTGTTTTAAAATAAAAGCTAATCAAAGGTGGTCGGTTTGTTGGTTTGCAATGGCGAGTCACAAAATCCATCCAAGATCTCTCGGAAATAAAAGCATCTTCTCAACCGATGGAACAAGCACCATTATTGTTGATCCAAGGTCAAGAAAAGGCAAGTAGTCAAGTTGGCGGTGAAAAATAAAAAAATGGAGACAAATGTGGGTGTGACTTTACTAGATTTGAGCAATAGGACATGGGCTGCTCGGGATGATTGTCAAAATTTGAGTGTTGAATCCAAAGCAATTAAAATGGTCAAAATGTCGTGGTAATGTTGATGTGGGAATGTATGGCTAAGATGTCGCTTAGCAACTGGAAAGTCACTCCTCCTTTAGCCATGGTAGCTTATTTTGTCTTCTTTTCTTCTTCTTTTGTGTTATCGGACCCTTATATCCTTCATTCAATAAAAAACAGCCAGCCATTTTGTGTCCATTTTGTGCATAATTCTTTTCATGCTAGTACTAGTAACATGACATGCATGCGGAATTTTTGGCCAGATCTTAGAAAATTGACGTAGTCTTGAATTGGATAAGTGAGAAAGAGATACTTTTGGAATATGAATAAAGACATGAAACATTTGGAAAATAAGCATGAGCCAAGTTTACATGGAACCAAAGCAGTCATGCTCATGGAAGTTAAGGATCTCTACCTTTTGAATCATTTGAGAAGATCGGGCTTAAGGATAATCGGATAGGCTGAAGTCTGTTTAGCACTAAGAGATAGAAAGTGTTTTCAATAGAAGGTGTATTCCAGACAACTTGAAATGGATTAGTTAGTGGCAAAATGCATCTTCTACATCAAGACAAAATCCAAGAAAAGTCACCCAAATTGACATGGGTCATTCACAACGAGGAAGTATTGCTCATACAGCTTTACACTGAAAAAGACCCAAGAAGTCAGGCATGTTCATCAATGATGTGATCGTAAAAAAATACTATAATTGGCATTCTCGAGGCTGGGAGGCCCTTTTTCTGCTATTCAAACACTTTATACCCTTTGTTACCCCTTATGAACCTGTGTTATTTTCTTTGACCACTATTTTTTGGAATCATGTTTAGAGTCAAGAGTCAAAAAAAATACGAAAAAAAAAAGAAAAGAAAAAAAATCCATGTCCCAAGAGTACAAACTGGGGCAATTCATAGAAAGTTCAAGTGAAAAAAAAAAGATTTGTCAAAGGTTCATGCCCTTAAAAAAATAGAAGTTGGGGCAACTTGTTTTGAAAAAAATAAGAAAAAAAAAAGAAAAAGAAAGAGATATAGAAAGAAAGAAAAAAATTAGTTAGGTCAGATGTTTGAACTACGTTCGACCTGATTCCTTAAAAAAAAGATATGTATGCAGCCTCACGGTTTGGTCCAACCAAATAAGAATTGAAAAGAAAAAAAATTCAAAATAATCCCCAATAGCTGAAACTGGGGCAAAGATTTTATTTCATTTTTAAAAGAGTCGATTCCAAAAGTTGTAAGTATACAACCCCATCATCTTTAGTCTGTTTTGAGCCTCATGTCGGCCTTTCGTCCAACCCTATCCAAAACCGTCCAAATAAAGACCTCCCAAAATTCCTTCAAGAATGCCAAGAGAAGCATGCAATGAGCAACGCTGTCACGCGACATAGAACACTGTCAAGTTGCTCACATAAGAAAGTAAAAGAGAAAGAAAAATAAGGAAAATGAGATATTCTTACTAGTGAAAACCTTCACGGGCACTGTAAGGCGACGATAAGCAGAGATGAAAAAATGAGAGAGACTTGTTGGTGAAAACCCCTCGGGCACTACTTGTCGAAAGTGAGTCGTGAAGCTGATGCGAAGAATTGGCATAATCAAGCCCGACTTCAAAGGTCATAAGAATGGTAAAAGGGAAGATTGGATTAGTTTGATAGATCGGTCGTTAAGTCCAAAATGCATGTCATGATCATTAAGGCTAGTTATTGAAAAAAAAAAGAAAAAAAAAGGAAAAAGAACTCTTCCTTCTGTCCTTCCGACAGGGGCATTTCTTGTTAATACTTGTTTCTTTGCATAATTATGTCCTTCACTCCGAGTCGGTCCTTGTCAAAACAAGAAAGAAAATATTTCAAAATCTGCTACGAGCTTTTCAAATGTATAAAGCAAATTTGGCCAGCACTAAGTTGTTTCTGTCAATATACCTTGAGGATTCATACAAAGGCTTCCCCAAAAAGACTCTTCTCAGCCTACTTGGCGCAAGAAAGATAACTGGTGATTCTCTTTGACAGACAAATTGCTCAAAAAGCAGAAAGTCATTCAAGATATCAGAAAGGGTCACCTAGGCAAAATCTCCAGTTGAGATTAGGCTGATTGAGCCGCAAGTACAAATGGTACTAGGTGTGAAACAATTAGGGTTGATGCAGAGCAAAAATCTCTTGAAGCCGACTCAAGCTGATTGAGCTGAAGCCAAGCTGCCCAAGACTCAAGGACACAAACTGACCACCATTTTCAAAACTGACAAATTTTTCTTTGTATGAAACAGGAACAAAGCAGTGAAAGGAAAGTGATTCAAAAAAGAGAAAAAAATGAAAAAGAAAAAACGAGAAGAGCTGATAAAGGGAAGTTTCTCAAATCTTTGCCTTTATTTGTCTTGCTATTGTGCATAAAATCTTGCCATTGATCTTCACATTTTTTCACCTAAGATAGAAAACCTAGTCTGATGAACTTTCTCCTAGGATAGATGTCTTAGTCTGATGAATTTTTCTCCTAAGATAGAAAACCCAGTCTGATGAATTTTCTCCTAGGATCGAAATCTTAGTCTGATGAATCTTTCTCTTAAGATAACAAAAAAGGAAGCCTAGTCTGACGAATCTTCTCCTAGGATCGCAATCTTAGTTTGATGAATTTTTCTCCTAAGATAGAAGACCTAGTCTGATGAATTTTCTCATAGGATAAAAATCTTAGCCTGATGAATCATTCTCCTAAGATACCAAAAAAAAAAGAGACCTAGTCTGATGAATCTTTCTCCTAAGATAGAAGACCTAGTCGGATGAATATTTCTCCTAAGATACCAAAAAAAAACAAAAACAAAAACAAAAAAGAGAAAAGGACCTAGTCTGATGAAGTTTCTCCTAAGATCAAAATCTTAGTCTGATGAATCTTTCTCCTAAGATAGAAGACCTAGTCTGATGAACTTTCTCCTAGTAAAGAAATCTTAGTCTGATGAATCTTTCTCCTAAGATACCAAAAAAAAGACCTAATCTGATGAATTTTCTCCTAGGATCAAAATCTTAGTCTGATGAACTTTCTCCTATGATAGAAATTTTAGTCCGATGAACCTTTCTCCTAAGATACCAAAAAAGAAGTAGAAGAGAGACCTAGTCTGATGAACTTTCTCCTAGGATCAAAATCTTAGTCTGATGAATCTTTCTCCTAAGATAGAAATCCTAGTCCGATGAATTTTCTCCTAAGATAATAATTTTTTTTTAAAAAAAAAGGAAGTCTGAATTTGAAAAAAAAGGAAGTCATTTTTTAGTTTTTTTAAGATTTTCAATGTTAAGTTTTCCTGAAATCAGGGGGCCCGCCTGGAGAATAGGACCAGTTTTTACTTTAATCAAGCTTAGTTTATAGTTTTCCGCAAGCTCAATCACATTTAGGAGACACACATCCTAGTCGAGTCATTAATTTTACTCTCATCAGTGTATCCTTCATCAGCAGCGCAGGTGATTTATAGTTTTGTTAACACTCACAGATGTTCCCAATATCAAACTGGGGCACTCACCTGGAGAATAAGCGAAGACAACTCAAGTTTTAAGGGAAAGCAGTTTTGAAGGAAGACAGTTCAAGTTTCAAGGGAAAATGGTTCAAGGTGCAAGGGAAAACAGTGTCAAGTAACAAGAGAAGACGGTTCAAGTTCAGTAATCAGGACTGAAAAAAAAGGGAATTCAATTCAGAATGCAATTCAGGTCAGCAACAAAAGAAGCTCACGTCAAGAATGCGAGTCAGCAGTCCAAGATGATCAACAGAAGTTAGTCACAATCTAGAATAAAAAGAAAAAAAAAGAAAGACAAGAAGTGAATCCAAATGCAGAAGTTAATGAAAGATGTGAGCTGCTCAAGATAGGGCTGAGGTCACAAGCTCTCCATGTCCCGTTTTGGTTTGAAAAGTTGAAGAAGAATGAACTAGCACCTGCAACTAGCAAGCATCAAGGTTCAAATCCAAAATATGTATGAAGAACCATTCAAGTCTCAAGATCAAGCTTCAGAAGACTTATAGATAGGAATCTTGTAACTTGTAGTTGGCATGCTTAGCTAGTCTTTTTCATTTCTTGATTTTTGATGTAATAACAGGACTGCGGACCGGAACCTCGGCGGAACGGCACCTCGACTGGCTCATCACCTCGGCATACTCCATCATCTCACTCACCTCTGAACTACACGTGGCCTGATTCCTTTATGGACATGGATATGTAGGAATCTCAGATACCAAGGCTCGGTCACATTCCCCTTTTATCTTAGTTTTGGTCTTCTTAAATAAGGGTCGGGTCAAAAAAAATCTGTCTAGTCGTTCTTTGTCCGAAAACTCTTCACGTTTCCAGTCAAAGAGGGGCAGCTGTAGACATGTGATTTTTGACCCTCCCCAAGATTTTTCATATTTTAGCACGTAAATAATTAATTTGGGCCTAATATAGCTATTTCAACTCATTTTTACTCTTTTATTTTTATTTTATTACAAGAAAACGAAAATTACAAAAATAGATTCATTAATGTTTTGTAGTCATTTTTAATCTTGAAAATACCAAAAAATAGTTTTGTTTTAACAGTTAGTCTTATTTTAATAATTATTTTTACTTAAGTAGAGTTAATTAATATTTTTGATATTATTTCTATATGGATAGATTTTTAATTAATTAAGTTGATTTTAAGCAAAACTAGTCATAAAGCCCCATAATTCTCAAGCCTGTAATTCTCAGGCCCATACCCCCTAACCTAGAAAACTCTACAAATACATAGACCTTTAGAGCTAAAAGAAGGGGCTGAAAAGAATAACAAAGAAAAGGTTGGCACAGCGGCATTACAAAAAAAATACAGCAACTTCTGTTGAAAAAGACCATATTGTTTCCTCCATTTTTAACCATGAAAGATCCATAGGCTTCACCCCCTTCTCCATTGTTAACCAACCCCCAAAACTCCATTAAAGCCACCTTTAGCCACCGTTGAAAACCAAGGAAACAGATCTGAAATTGTCACCTAAAATAGTCCCTAAAGCCACGAAAATTAGTCCAAAAAGACAGCCGTGAAATCCTGGCTCAAAACCATCCAAAAACACCTGAGAATATATCCAAAACCAACCTTGTTTCCACACCAAAATCCTAGCAAAACCAGCTGAAAAATAGCCTCTCAAACCCTCAAAACAACTCCAAAAATCAGCCACCAAACAACCTTAAAAAACAGCAAAATTCCAACGTCAACCATACCTCCGAATACCGATAGAGTATAACGATATAGGCTTCCAACGAGTTCGAGTGGGGTCGCAGCTGTCGAGTTCATAGGTTCAAGGTTCTGATGAATAGCTCACTTTGTTATTTCTTTCGAAGTCTCATTTTCACTGTATGCAGCAGAGAGAGTAAGTTCAATAATAAATGTCTAATTGTTTCTCCCTTTTCTCATTCATTTATGATGCTTATGAATATCTGATTTTATCTCAAGTTGTTTTTTGAATTTATAATTATTTGGCATCATTTGATTGATTGAGATTATTTGTTGTTAACTTCTTGTTGATCTTTAATTATTGTCAAGTGTGCTGTAAGTTAAATTTTGAAAGAAAAATCCATATGCTTCTTGATTGAAGTTTAATATCTGAAGATAGAAGATATCAAATGGGTCATGTGCTTTTGATTATATTTTCAGGAAAAAAAAAAGGGGAAGTTTGTGTTGGGCAGGGGAATTTGATTTTCCTTTAAGGATAATAAGTCATATTTGAAAATGAATTTTTTATGTTTAATTTAGTCAAGGCATAGCTGTCCCGTGTCCATTTAATTTCTTCGTCCATTTCGTAGACTAGTTGGTCCAATTCTTATAAATACATAAGGTGTCCTTTTCTTTAATTACTATGTAAGTGTATCAATGAAATTCATAACATCTTCTCTACAATTTTACTCCCATAACTCTTGGAATTACAATAATCTTAAGTTAGCTTTAGAAAAATAATTCAAGAAAATGCATAGTTGTTTTAGGCGCGCTATCTTAAAATTACCTTCCTAAACTCGGGTGCGCATTTATGTGACCCAAATTCAAATCTCAACAATGTTAGATAGAATATGTCGAAGACCGCGGGGTGCATTTATGTGACGTTGTTCAAGACATATTTAAATGACATTGCAATCTTCCTTAAAGATGATTAAAAGCGGCTAATGATTTAAGATTGCATCATAGGCTAAAACATGTACTAAAATCATATAATAGGCCAAGTATAACAATTGAGCGACCGTGTTAGAACCACAGAATCCGGGAATGTCTAACACCTTCTCCCAGGTTAATAGAATTCCTTACCCGGATTTCTGTATTCGCGGACTGTAATACAGAGTTAATCTTTTCCTCTATTCGGGATTTGAACCGGTGACTTGGGACACCATAAAATTATCCCAAGTGGAGACTCTGAATTTAATGAATAAATAATCTTGTTTCAATTGTCATTTAAAGTTGGAAAAACTCTCTTATACCCTTCCGGAGGTAGAAAAAGGAGGTGTGATAGCTATGGCGACTCTGCTGGGGATAAGAACCCAGAATCTCTGGTTCAGGGCTCAAGAATTCAAGTTTAAAATAATTGTTATATTTGGCTATATTTATTATCTGATTTTATTACATATTTGGGCCTAATATTCTAAATGTTGTTTTTTACCGCTTTGATATTATTTGAACTGTATATAAACTGCTACGAAACCCCTCTCTTCTCTCTTCTGAGGAGTGCACGCTGGCGTGACTTCTTTCTGTTAGTGTCATATCCCAAATAGAACGAGGTTCGGACAAGTTGCAAAGCCGGATGATCTTTTGGTTACCGGTACGTTGCCCCCCCCCCCCGGCTCGAGTTGTCCGCTCGGGTAAGCCAGGTCTAGAAATAAAAACATTGGGCATGCTTATATATGCTATTTTGAAGGTATTCATGTATATTTAAAATATATGAAAAAAAATTAGGTATCAACAGCTGCCCCTCTTTACCGGGGAAAGATGAAAGAGTTTTCGGGTAAAAAAATGATGGCCAATTTTACCGGTTGGGATCTCGCTTCTAAAATAGGGAAAGAAAATGAAAAAAAATGAATGATTTAAAAGCTTACATGCTGAGGCATCGCGTTCGCGAGGGGTAGTCGTGTTCGCATAAGAGGAATTTCTGGTCAACTTAAGTTTGTGCTTTGCGAACGCGAGGTGTTGATCGCGTTCGCGAAGAAGGAAATAAAATGACTGGGTAGAATGATTTAAAAGGCCTATTCCGTGATTTTGAGCCTAAGTTCCTCCATTTTTGGGCAATTTTGAAGCTTTTTGAAGAGGGACACTTGGAGGTAAGATTTATGGACTTAATATTCAATCCTAATGTGATTTCTACCTAATTAATCATAGAAATTGTTGAATTTAAGCCTAAATGTTGAAGAACTAGGGTTTGTAATTGGAGACCTAGAATTTGGGATTTGAAGGGTCTTTTGTGGTTGGATTTTGGTGCTTTTGATATGAATGAACTCGGGGAGTGATAAGGAGTCTATTGATGTAATTTTTATCGAATTCTGAGTCGTGGGCCCGGGGGTCGGGTTTGGCTAATTTCGGGAATTGTGTTGTAATTTGATTTTTTCGAGTGGGCTTTGTTCCCTTAGCATATAGTGATGGTTTTGCACTGATTTTGGTTAGATTTGGAGCATTCGGAGGCCGATTCGAAAGGCAAAGGCATCGTGGGCTAGAATTTGGACCGGATAGAGGTGAGTAATGATTGTAAATGTTGTCCTGAGGGTATGAAACCTCGGATTTCACATCGTTGTGCTATATTGAGGTAATGCACACGTTAGATGACGAGCGTGGAGTCATGCACCTTTGGGGATTGTGACTTAGTCCATCCCATATGACTGTTTTACTACGTATTTGATTGAAAACTATTTGCTATCATCATGTTTTGGGTTAAATGTTATATTTGGGCCTTGTACCAACTATTTTGGACCCTTAGAGGAGTTTTACTGCTCTTTCCTCACTGTTTTGATTTATATCTGTACTCAGTCATGTTATATTCTACTATTTTCATAACTCAACCATGTTTACTCTGTTTTAACACTTTAAATGATATTTTGGGCTGAGCGTCATATTTTACTATGCCCGAGTGGCTTTTAGAGATTTATGACTGAGTAGGGTCGAGGGACTGTGTTGTGAGAATTATTATGGGATCGGGCTGCATGCCATAGCAGAGTTGTACTGATTATGATTATGAGGCCGAGGGCCTGAGTTGATATGAGGCCGAGAGCCTATTGATTAGCTTGATACTGCACTTGGGCCGTAAGAGACCCCTCTCGGAGTCTATACACCCCCAGTGAGCGCGGGTACCAAGTATGATATGTGATATAGCCCGAGGGGCTGAGGTTGTGCTAGGTTATTGCCCGAGGGGCTGAATTCTGTTGACATTGTTCCCGAGGGGATGATTTTATGTGTTTATCTTTTCTCGCTGCTTTTTATTTACTTGTTTAACTGTTAAAAAGGTGTTTTAAAAAAGCTTATACTGAACTAAGGTGTTTTTATAAGATTACACTGTCTTATTGCATTATATTGGTTTTACACTGCCTCTTGCAACATTTTGCTGTGTTTTACGTGTTTTCTTATCACTCAGTCTTCCTTTATTTTTATTACTCACTAAGTTGGAGTACTCACTTTACTCCCTACACCCTGTGTGCAGATTCAGGAGCTTTAGGTCCCGCCAGTGAGGGTTGATTGCTCCCAGCAGGCTATTTGGAGTCCACTAGGTAGCTGCTCGGCGTTCGCAACCCAGTGTTTCTCCCTTCTATTTCACTTCCCTTGTGTCTAGTACTGTAATAGATTGTATAAATTCTTTCATACTCTTAGATTTATGTAAGATCCTCATGACTGGTGACATCCTGATGTCGGGCTGTGTTGGTTTTCGCAAATTGTACTAGTTCACTTTTATTTTGGGATCATTAGCATGTTAATGACTTAAATTGTGTTCTTATAATTGTTTAAAATGAATTGGGTATTGTGTCGGCTGGCCTTGTCTTCATGAGAAGCGTTATCACGACCAGGTATGGGTTTAGGGTCGTAACAATGCTTTTTCTTCGTCATCATTTGGATGAAGGTTTGAAGGTTGAATATTTGACAATGAAAGATCCACTTGAATTGTGGATTGGCCTGAAGGAAATGTATGATCACCTTAAGGCTACAGTATTGCCAAGGGATTGATATGAGTGGATGCACTTACGGTTGCAAGATTTTAAGACCGTAAGTGAGTATAACTCTGATGTATTTCGAATAACTTCTCAATTGAAATTATGTGGGGAAGTTATAAATGATGAGGATTTGTTGGAAAAGACTCTTACGACTTTTCATGCCTCAAATATGGTATCACAGCAGCAATACCGTGAAAAAGGTTTTAAAAAGTATTCTGAATTGATCTCATGCCTTCTGGTGGCTGAGCAACATAATACCTTTTTGCTGAAAAATCATGAAGCCTGTCCCA
The DNA here is from genome assembly GCF_000715075.1 of Nicotiana tabacum. Classification (NCBI taxonomy): domain Eukaryota; kingdom Viridiplantae; phylum Streptophyta; class Magnoliopsida; order Solanales; family Solanaceae; genus Nicotiana; species Nicotiana tabacum. Next base: position 151,372,013 of record NC_134086.1, on the reverse strand, counting down.
CAAGGTCAGCTCCGCTTCCTAAAGCGAATATGGTAGCTAGATGTGATAAGTCTGGAAAAAGACAAAATAATAATCATGTCCATATGAATGTACGTGGGCATGACAATGGTAAGAGACGATATAATAGTCGTCATCGTGGTGGTCAGAAAACGAGAAAACAATATGGGTTCTCAAAACAATCCTTCAAGAGGCAAAAGCGGTAACTGCCACCATTGTGGCATGAAAGGTCATTGAAAAATTGAATGTCGTGCACCTAAGCATTTTGTCAGCTTTATCAAAACTCCATCAAAAGAACGACACATAATGTTGGGGCATCTTCTGCTAATGCCCCAGTGGAGTCTCACTTGACCTTTAAAAATGATTTTTAGGCAGGGCCTTCAAACAAAAATGATGACAATGCCAAGGCAAATCTTGCTTTGAATGATGATAATTTTCAAGGCCTCGATGATCTTACTCATTTGGAAGTTGAAGATTTCTTTGGAGATCAAAACTAAAGTTTGATCATTTTACTGGGGAATGCAATTATGTTGTTATTTTTATTTTCAGTGTTTTTGTCTCGTCTAAAGTTATTTTTATTTTTAAGTAGTACTTAAGTTGTCTTATGTTGTCGTTGGTGATGTTAGTTTTTTCGTATTTCTCATGATGTACTTTTATTTTTTTTATGAAGAAATTAAAATTTCTTAGTCTTCAATTGGATCCAAGATGAGTAATGAAGATTTATGTCTTTTGGATAGTGCTACAACTCATACAATATTAAGAGAAAAGAAAATTTTTTCTTATTTGGTAATGAAAAAGGCATATGTTAATATAATATCCGGTAGTACAAAGTTGAGTAAGGGCTCTGGAAGAGCGGCCTTATTATTACCTGGAGGAACGATATTAACTATTGATAATGCATTGTATTGTAATAAGTCTCAAAGAAACTTGTTGAGTTTCAAAGTTATTCGCCAAAATGGCTACCATGTTGAGACATCAAACGAAGGAAAGGTTGAATACCTTTATATTACTACAATAAAAGCGGGTAAAAAATATGTGCACGAAAAATTACCGGCATTTTCTTTTGGGTTGTACCACACAAACATTGGTGTGGTTGAATCACATGCCATAGTAAACAAAAGGTTTACTACTTCTAATGATTTTATCATTTTTCATGACCGGTTGGGCCATCCCGGTCTAACATGATGCGCAGAATAATAGAGAATTCAAATGGGCACACATTGAAGAACAAGAAGATTCTTCAATTTAAGGAATTCTCTTGTGTTGCTTGTTCTCAAGGAAAATTGGCTATTAAACCATCAGTAGCTAAAGTTGGGATTGAATCCCCTGCATTTCTGGAACGTATACAGGGTGATATATGTGGGCATATATACCCTCCATGTGGACCATTCAAGTATTTTATGGTCTTGATAGACGCATCTACAAGATGGTCACATGTGTGCTTATTGTCAACTCGTAATATGGCATTTGCGAGATTGTTGGCCCAAATAATAAGGTTGAGAGCACAATTTCCAGATTATGCAATTAAGACAATTCGTCTTGATAATGCTAGTGAATTTACAACTCAGGCCTTTACAGATTATTGTATGACCACAGGAATAAAAGTTGAGCATCTTATTGCTCATGTTCATACTCAAAATGGTCTAGCAGAATCATTGATTAAACGCCTCCAACTAATAGCTAGACCATTGCTAATGAGGACAAAACTTCCCCTTTCTGTATGGGGACATGCTATTTTGGATGTAGCAACAATTGTACGCATAAGGCCAACCAGTTATCATAAAGTCTCCCCATTACAGTTGGCTTTTGGTCAGGAGCCAAACATTTTCCATTTAAGAATTTTTGGATGTGCGGTATATGTTCCAATTGCTCTACCAAAACGCATAAAGATGGGTCCCCAAAGAAGGTTGGGAGTATATGTTGGTTATGAGTCTCCTTATATTATTAAATATTTGGAGCCTATGACAGGAGATTTGTTTACAACCAGATTTGCTGATTGTCATTTTGATGAATCAGTTTTTCCAACATTAGGGGGAGAAAATAAACAGCTGAAAAAAGAGATAGATTGAAACCTATTATCTCTATCTCATTTGGATCCTCGTACAAATCAATGTGAACAAGAAATTCAAAAGATCATTTATATGCAAAATGTTGCAAATCAATTGCCAGATGCATTTACTAACTTTCCATGGGTTACTAAATCGCATATTCCAATTGTAAATGCTCCAATTCGAGTTGATATCTAGCTGGACAGTATGATGATGCAAATGAGTCTACGCTATGCCTTAAATGTGGTAGACCAATTGGTTCAAAGGATAAGAATCCCCGAAAAAGGAAAGGAGAAAACGATCAAGTTAATCATAACATGGAGGCAATTGCTCAAGAGGAGCATAAAGACATAGCAATTGATAAGACCTCACAGGAGGTTCTAGTACCTGGAAATGATGAAAATGAAGAGATCTCAAGAAGTTATGTCTCTACGGAAAAAAGGTAGAACCGAAATAACGTTGTTGTTAACAACAAATTTGCATATAATGTTGCAGTTGAAATAATACAACAAGATGAGGATCTTGAGCCAAAATCTGTCGATGAATGTAGACAGAGAAATGATTGGTCAAAATGGAAAAGCGCAATTCAAGAGGAATTGGCTTCACTCGAAAAACGTGAAGTTTTCGGACCAATAGTCGAAACTCCTGAAGGTGTCAAGCCAGTGGGGTACAAATGGATTTTTGTGCAAAGACGAAATGAGAAAGGTAAAGTCGTAAGATATAAAGCACGACTTGTGGCACAAGGGTTTTCGCAAAGGCCTGGTAATGATTATATGGAGACATATTCTCCTAAGGTAGATGTAATTACCTTCAGGTATTTAATAAATCTAGCAATCCATGAAATTCTTGATATGCGGTTGATGGATGTTGTCACAGCCTACTTATATGGCTCATTGGACAACGAAAATTTTATGAAAATCCCTAAAGGATCCCAAGCTTGCCGAGGAAGGAACAAAATAGAGAAAGACACCGTCCAACCGCTTTTTTATTTAAAGTTCCTGAAGCACATAAAAGTTCAAGAGAAACTTGTTCAATAAAGCTTTAGAAATCCTTATACGGATTGAAGCAATCAGGGGGATGTGGTACAATCGCATTAGCAAGTATTTGCTAAAGGAAGGGTACAAAAATGACCCTATTTGCCCTTATGTCTTTATTAAGAGGTCTGGATCTGAATTTGTCATCGTAGCAGTGTATGTTGATGACTTGAATATCATTGGCACTTCTAAAGAGCTTTCAAAAGCTGTAGAATGTTTGAAGAAAGAATTTGAAATGAAAGATCTTGGTAAGACAATATTTTGTCTTGGCCTACAAATTGAGCATGTACCAAATGAAATTTTTGTCCATCAATCAACATATATTGAAAAGATTTTAAAGTGATTTTATATGGATAATGAACATCCATTGAGTACCCCAATGGTTGTAAGATCGCTTGATATAAATAAAGATCCATTTCGGCCTCAAGAAAATGATGAAGAACTCGTTGGTGATGAAACTCCATATCTTAGTGCAATTGGGGCACTGATGTATCTTGCCAACAATACTCGACCAGATATTGCTTTTGCAGTAAGCTTATTAGCAAGATTCAGCTCCTTCCCAACAAGAAGACATTGGAATGGTGTTAAGCATATATTTAGATATCTTCGGGGAATCATAGACATGGGATTGTTTTATTCTAATAAATTCAAGTCAGAAATAATTGGTTATGTTGATGCAGGTTATTTGTCCGATCCACATAAAGTCTGATCTCAAACAGGCTATTTGTTTACATATGGAGGTACAACTATATCATGGCGTTCAATGAAACAAACAATAGCTGATCACATCTTCAAATCATGCTGAGATAATAGTCATTCATGAAGCTAGTCGGGAATATGTTTGGTTGAGATCAATGACTCAGCATATTCAAGAAATGTGTGGTTTTCTTATGAAAAAGATAATCCAACAACACTATATGAAGACAATGTTGCTTGTATTGCTCAACTGAAAGGAAAATACATCAAAGGAGGCAGAACAAAGCATATTTCACCAAAGTTCTTTTTCACGCATGATCTTCAACAAAATGGTGAAATTAATGTTCAACAGATTCGTTCATGTGAAAATTTGGCTGATCTGTTCATTAAGGCTTTACCAACCTCAACATTTGAGAAGTTGAGACAGAAGATTGGAATGCGGCGTCTTCGAGAAATAAAGTGATATTTTCATGAGGGGGAGTAAGATACGCGTTGTACTCTTTTTTTCTTAACCTAGGTTTTGTCCCACTGGATTTTCCTGGTAAGGTTTTTAAAGAGACAGCAAATAAAGCGTATTACAGATATGTGTACTTTTTTTCCTTCATTAAGATTTTTTCCCACAAGATTTTTTCTTAGTAAGGTTTTAACGAGGCATATTATCTATTTTTTGGACATTCAAGGGGGAGTTTATAAAATCTTTGGTAAATGTGGATGTCCACTACTCCCACTATTTTTACCCATGATGTAAATAACATCCTACTACTCATCACCATTATGATTGTAACTCCTACACCTCCATAACCCTTCCCATGATCTCAATTGTTAATGTCATGTTTAAGACAATTATTTTGTAACCTTCATATGTAATAGTATAAATAGAGGCATGAAATATGAAATGGAATACACTTAAACACTTGATGAAATAAAAAAATTATCTCTTCTTCTCTTATTCTACTTATCGTCTTGTTTTATATTGTTACTTTGAGTTACATTTTCTAACAATTTCAACACATTCCTCAATTATTGTACTGGGAAGTATAAACGAAAAAACGACGAAAGTGCATGTTTAACCACAACTCCACAAGGATTACTGAATATTTTGGACACGTGTAAAAATAAGTTTTTACTTACTGTCTTTGGGGTTAATTCGACATATGTGGTCAGTAAAATTAATTTATTATGATAGTAAAGTTATAAAATTATTATTTTATATTAAAATAATTTAAACTTAGTCATTATAATATAATAGTAAACTCGGAGAAATATTTTTATCACATTAAATTAATTAAACTTTACCTCTATAACAATAAAATAAAATAAAAAATATCCCATCATAACAGTTAAATTAACTGTAATGGGCGGATTTGATTGTAATAGCATATGATATTTACTTATTTTATTGTTATAATAAAATTCAATTATTTTAGTGTGGCGGAAAATCTTTGTGATTTTTTTATTATAGTAGATAATGTTTAATGACAATTTCTAAAAATAACAACTCTCTTTGTCTTTTGTTAATTTGATATTTTCGCTTTTTTCAAATTACTTTGATCAATTCATAAGTTAAATCATATTACATCAAACTCATGTTCTTGAATTAAATATACTTGTATACATTAGAAAAATGATATGATCTTCACAATTGAAGATGAAATCGAGAGACCTAAAGAACAACGATGGAAGAATTGCTCTTGAACAATTACTCGAATAATTGGATTATGAATTTAGACAGATATAAAGAGAGATATTAGTGACTGATAGGAGTAAAATCATAACTACGAATGGGAATAAATCCAGCTAATATAGGCTAGGGAATCTGCAAGGGAAAGTTGTAACTAACTTTGGGAAATCATGTGCTCCTCACGTGCCTACAACTAACTGTCCTAACTAACTTTTAGTTGGAGAATCCGGAAATCAAAATGCGAAATGAAAATTACAAAGAAATGCATTTCTAATATAATTGAATCGTAACAACTACCCTCCCCTTCGAACAATCCTTGTCCTCAAGAATTGAAGATAGGAAACCTGAGCTGGAAATCATGTAAATCTTCCTAAGTGCCGTCTTCAGGGGCAGTTTAACCATTTGACAAGGACCTGAGTAGTAACATGACCATATTTAGGGGTCATCCGTCTATCCAAAATAGCCTCAGGAGCCAGTAGAACATAGCCATGCTTAGTATGAACAGTAGGGAGAACTGGAGAAACAAGTTGAGTGCCAATCTTCCTTTTGAGTTGGGAAATGGGGAAGATTGGATGAATTTTGGAATAAACCAGCAAGGCTAAGGTATAAGCAACAACTCCAACCTTGTGAGTGATCTGAATAGGGACATAGAACTTAGCAGAGAGCTTTTGAAATGAATAGTCCTTCAAGGAAAGTTGTCTGCAAGGATGTAATTTGACATATATCCAATCTCCTGCATATGTCCTATCACTATCAGTCATACCTTTATCTGCATGAGCATTCATCATATCCTGGGCCTTGAGCTAGTGAGCCTTCACAATTCTCAGGGTGGCCTCTCTTACTTGCTGACTTCTATCAACAAGTTCCAATTAAGAGTCCAAGGGCATATATGGAAGTAGAGGTGGGGGTTGCTGGCCATAAACAACCTTATAGAGAGTCATTTTAGTGGCTGAGTGATAGGTGGTATTGTATCACCATTCAGCTAGTAATAACCACTAAGGCCATTTCTTTGGCCTGTGAAATGTCATGCATCTGAGATAACACTCCAAACACCTGTTGATCACTTTTGTTTGACCATCTATTTGAGGATGGTAGACAGTAAACGTGGGTAAATCAACCTTCTAAAGTGTCATGCCCCAAACCAGGGGAGACGTGGCTGGCACCTGGTGCCGCTCTGGTCCGAGCGAACCACTCTGTATTTGTTTTTTCTTTGTAACTATTATGGGCCAACATGGCTGTAAGCACGTGATTTTTACCCAATATGAGAATTACTCCCAAAAAATAAAATGATTTTTCTTTGGTGTGCAATTTTGTGATATTTTGTGATATTTTGAATAATTATTTGTATTTGTCTGTGCGTGTTTATTGGCTAAATTAATAAAAAAATACAAACATATGTTGTATTTTGCATGTAGGATTTAATTCTACAATTGATAGTAATTAAATTTGTTTTGCAAAAATTAAAAATTACAAAAATAGGCATCGTTTGCATTTTTAGCATTTAATGTCCAAATATACAATTTTATGTTTAATTAATACTTAATTGTGCGTTAATTATTATTGGGAGTTAATTTGCGCTTTTATAACTTAATTTAGTTCTTAATAATAGTTTAAGTATTTTTATAATTTAGTTTTAGAAAAATAAAAGAAGAAAAGAGAGCGAAAATTTAAAGAAAGTCGGAATTGGGCCTCTTCTTCAATTTCAAGCCACAGGCCCAAAAAATTGCCCAATCTTCTCCATGACCCAGTCCACTTCAGACCGGGTCGACTCGGTCCGCCCCATTAACCCATTAACCCAACACCCCTTTTTCATTTTGTCAAAACACAAAACAAAACAAAAATAGAAAAAACCAAAAACCCTAAAAAAGGGAAAAGTGGTCCGCCCCCCCCCCCCCCTCTCCAACTTTTGGTTTTCTTCTTCTCAAAACTTCCCAAACACCCCAACATCCATGGCTACCATTCACTAGCCCCGTCAACCACCAGCTCCCCCCTTCGTAGAACACCACCCAAACACCGTCCAAACACCATCTACGGCCATAACCAGTCGACGACCAAACGACCCAAACCATCACCCTCGTCCCCAGCTGCTCGTCGCAGCTGCTGCTGCGTCGTCACTATCCCGTCGCGCTTCATCTTCCTCACCATTGTCAAGCAGCAGCTGCTGCGTTATCCGAACGCAGTCACGTCCAAACAACCCTCCGACGCCGCTGCTTCTCCTCCTTCCTCCGAGCTGCGGCTTCATCGTCCAAACCCCGTTGCTGCGTCTTCACAGAACCAGTCAGTGCTGCCCGGACAAACCAGTCGAGCCAAACAGACCCAGCGCTGCCGCTTCCGCTTCACCTTCCTTATCGTCGACCTTGCTGCGTCCAACGCTTTCTTCTTCTCGTCGCCTTCAGTCCCAAAACAAGATTCGACCATTTCGTTTGGTCGAGTTTTAGTCGAGGACGTCAAGCGTAGTTTTGAGTTCGTCAAGTTTACAAGGAAGGTGAGTTCATCGTTGAGTTCGTCGTTGAATCCGGACAGATTTATTCCCATTCGAGGTTTGACGAAACAGTCCGCACGTATGTTGTTTATCTCCGGTTAGTAGATTTTTGAGTTTTATTTTGTCCATATTTTGTTTTGATATTTTCCGGATCCAAAATCGTTAAATGATTTAATCCTTGTCTTGTTCGTTGTTCATCGTTGAAATAATTTTCTAGTGTGTTCATGTTGTTTGTTAAATTAATTTTCAGATTTCAAAATAGAAGTTTATTAGTTGTTTTCATATTCATTTCATGTTTGTATTATTGTTTAAGTGAATATTTGTTAGTTTGATGTTTGTTAGATTCAAATTGAAATTTAATTAACTATTTCTTCAATTTGTTTCATGTGTTTATGTATTGTTAGAAATTGTTAATATTGTTAAGTTCAAGCTTAAGTTCATAATTGTTATGCGTCGATCTTGTTATTTGTCTGAAAAGAATTTAGTTGTGTTAAAGGAAATATATTGATTTAATCGTTTTAATCTGTCATGTTTTTTGTGTTAAAATAGATTCATTCATGTTCATACTTTGTTTGGATGATCTTGAATCCGAATTTTGTATAGTTTGATTTCTTGTTTATCATTTATGATTATTTCTTGAAATTGTCTCATAATCTTGTTTAAGTTTAATATAGGAATTGTTTGTTGTAATGTTGTTAGAGTAGTTGATTTTAAGTTCGATATTATTGAATTTAGAAATCTAAATATACTTGTTTGTTGTTGTTATTGAATCCGAAAATAGGATCGTTTGTTGCTAAAATATTGTTCAATCAAATTTTAGTTGTTCTTTGTTATTCAATTTGTGTTCATGTGATTTGTTGTTGAAATCATGTTCATGTGCTTTGTTATTAAAATGTTGAAGAAATCATGTTCATGAAATTTGTTGTTTGAACATTGTTAGAAATTAATCATATTGTCTATATTTTGGTTAAGTTTGATTAATTGATGTGTTATAGCTGATGGGTAGTTTGGTAATTTATAGTACTTTCGGGGGTAAAATAGTAATTTGTAATAGGGTCGGAGGGGTAGTTTAGGAATTGTACATTTTGTAATTGTTTATTTGAAGCATGGGGGACAAAATGAAATGGGGTGGGTTGTGATATAGTTGTTTAATATAAAGGAGGGACAAGACAAAATTTAGTGGGGGAATCTTGCATTATTTTATGTTAGGCATGGGGGACAAAATATAATGGGGTGGTGTGATATGTTTATTTAATGTAATGGGGATGAGTGGGAAGATAATGGGTTGGGTAGAGAAAAAGTATTGATTTTAATTAATTGAAAGGTTTATGGGATGGGCTATATATATGAAGTCTTGAAATCAGATTTAAGGAAGACAGAGAAGAAAAAATACACATACAGATAGAGAGAGAAAACGGACAGAGAATAGAAGAGAGAAAAAAGGGCTGAACATTAAGAGAAAGAAAAATTCCGAAAAATATTTAAACTTTCAAAATAAAAATAAAAACTAAAAAATCTTCTGCTTTCTTTCTTTGTTTGAAATTAGTATTAATGGTTGTTGTTTCATTCAAATCTTAAAGCTTTTGTTTTTGGGATTACTACTCCACCGGTCTGTTACTGGGTTGTTACTGTTGCTGGGCAGTTGTTGCTGTTGTACTGTTATTACTGCTGCTGATTCTCATCTTCATTTTCTTTTGCTTCCAATATCAGGTATATATTTTAAATTCATGTCATGAAAAGCTTCAACATGGCAAGTAAATGAAGTTTGGAATTATAAGGATGTCTTCTACTCATTTAAATTTTATTAGTTTAAGTTTCAGTTTTGTTTTAGTTGGTTAATATAGTATTATACTTGACATGATAAACTGTTAACTAATTAACCTTCTGGAGTAGTAAATTCCACGATAATCTTATATGTTTTGAGGACTAGTGATGACATTTACTGTTTAAATTGTTGAGATAGGGAACATTGCAGAAAATTGGCCATTAATTAAATCTTGTGATATTGTTAGCTAAGTAAAGAATAGTACGGAAATACCCAGAAATTACATTACTAGCTTATTTTGTCAAATATCCAATTTTGTTTAAGGCTAGATGATGTCGTCTTATTAAATCAATTGGTAGATTAGTTCTCTTTCTTAATAACAAATGGCATAGTTATTTTAGGAACGCGATCAACTCATTTCTTTTAATGTATGAAATAATGTCGATGATTTTTTTTTACAAAATATAGAGTTAGTGTTTGTAAATATTCGCATAGGCAGAGTTAGTGTTTATCTCAAACTCAATCTTCGTAATCAAAAATTAACTAAATAATTATAACCTCGGACTAAAAACAAGTGGTGTAAAAGAAGGATGAGATTTATAAATTGTAACATTTTAAGTCAAAAATGTGTAAATAGCGTTTGCTACAAATAGAATAATGAAAATTCTTCGAAAACATCACTTCCTTTTGTGAATCATTTTTTTTTAGTTTTATACGTCATTCACTTTTTGGGTACACATATTGTATTTATGAGAAAAATGGTAATATTAATCACACGTTATTTATTTTTACTCTTTAAATTTGAATGGCTTGGAGGAATATAATTCATATGCATAAAATAAGACTTGCGGTGAACACATAATAACTTTTGAATGTTTTTTTTCAAGAAAATATAGAGACGTCTAAATCAATGTTTCTCTATGGCTTTCATATAAAAATAATATGGATGTAATAAATAATTTGTAAACAAATTTATATTACCATCAAGAATATATTTGTGATTAGGGATACGTTCGCGTAACCTGATTATATTTCTAAAAGCAACTCGGATTATGCGTTCGCGCAACTTCGAGCGAACATTTAATAAAAAGGGGTTCTTCAGAGATTATCCATATTAATTTCATATAAGCCGAGATGTGCATTTCACTATTTAATCATACAAGAGCGACAGACGTTCTTAATTTTATTTAAGCACAATTTCGAACTTAAGTCTATTTTTATAATAAAAAAAATCGAAAAAAAAATAATTATATTATCAATATCATTGTGTATACGTACGCGTGACACGATTTCTCACGTTAAAAAATATATAATATATAAAACGAATACACGTATGCGTGATTCAATTCAAAGAAGGGTCTTTAATTATAAACAATCTAAACAGAAGCGGTAACAAAATCATGCAATAAAAATGTAAAATCGAGATAATTAAGCCAAGAATAAAAACAGTTAAGCGACCGTGCTAGAACCACGGAATTCGGAAATGCCTAACACCTTCTTCCGGATTAACAGAATTCCTTACTCGGATTTCTGGTTCGCAGAATAACAAACAGAGTCATATTCTCCTCGATTCAGGGATTAAAACCGGTGACTTGGGACGCCTTAAAATTCTCAGGTGGCGACTCTGAAACAAACAAACAAATCCCGTTTCGACTGTCCTTTAATTGGAGAAAACTCCCTTGTACCCTCTCGGGTATGTAAAAAGGAGGTGCGACAGCTCTGGCGACTCTGCTGGGGATAAAACCCAGAACCACTGGTTCAGGGTTCAAGAATTCGAGCTTAAAATAACTGTTATAGTTGGCTTTATTTATTATCTGATGTTTACATGATATATGCCTAATGTGCTAAATGATGTTTTTACCGCTTTAATATTATCTGAATTGTGTATATACAACTGTTACGAAACCCTTCTTCTTTCTGAGTCTTCTAAATTTATGGTGTACACGTGCGCGTGGCCCACCTTTCTGTTAGAAGTCATACCAAATAAGACGAAGTTGGGACAAGTAACTAGGCCGGGCAGACTTTCGTGCTCCCGGTACGTTGCCCCCACTTCGGCTCAAGCTGTCCACTTGGGTGAGCCAGGGCTAGAACAATATGCCTCAGGTTTTTTTCACTTAGAATAACTCAGCTTCATGCCGGATCCCTAGTAGGAACGTTTGTTTGCATCACGTGCATTTGACTTTGGAGGCTCAACACAGGGGTTGGGTCTGTCTAGGACAGGTGTACCCAAAATGAAAATGACCATCCTGATGCATCTTACTTGCTGCTACGTGCGTATTTATTTGATACGGACTTGTATGTTGACTGACTTTTGAATATCAGGAATAATATTTTGATTTTGAAAAAAAAATAGCGGTTAGGGAATTGATTTTTTATTTTTGAAAAAAATAAAAAAACCAATTCCCAAATACTGTTAAAACTCTGCCAAAATTTAGAAAAAAAATGTCTTATTAGTTTGTTTTATTAAAAGCAAAGAAAAAATAGAAAGAAAAAAAAATCGTTGTTCTGTCTTATTTTTCAAAATATATATATATATATATATATATATATATATATATATATATATATATAAAGGAAAATAGTTTGTCTTCCCCTGAAAATGACAATGAAAAAGAGTCTTACTTTTAAAATAGTTTTTTTTATTTCGTTTCTGAAAAATTCAAAATGAAAATGAAAAGAGTCATGCTTTGAAAGTGGTTTTGTTATTTGTTGCTGAAAAAGAAAAAAAATCTTGTTTTAAAATAGTTCGGTTAATTGGCCCGAACTACGCGGGTTTGATTCTCACCGGATGTGAGATACGTAGGCAACCCTCATCGGGTCCAACCCCACCTTTTTGCTAAAATAACCAAAAACCAATAAATAAATAAAAACGTGTCAAAATTTTAATTTTGTCATAAATAAGTCGGGCGGTGTCCAGTCTCCCCTTTTGCTAAAAAATATATAAAAAAAAATATGTCAAATTTTAATTTTGTCATAAAGAAGTCGGGTGACGCTGTTTTGTCAAGACATAGCCGAATGTTCCCGAAAAGGACGCCGGAAGGCTGACTTTGCATAAACAGCCACCTTTTGGGTCATGTTTAGGATTTTTGTCCAGTTGACCCACACAGCCTTAAAAAATCTTCGTCCCCGAGGCGCTGAAGGGCCGTGTTGCAACACCTGGTTTTTATTGTAATTTGAAAAAAAAACAAAGAGTCAACGGTCAGGTGAATACCGTTTAGATTTTTGGTCAAAATAAGTCGAGCCAGCTTCGGCCGCGTCTTAAACCGTTCTTGCCGAAATAGCCTCAGAGTATCTTTCAGTTGTCGAAAGGCTATTTTCGTAAAAGAACGGACAAGTGTGTAAAGTGTCAATAAAATAATCCTCTCCGGCCTCAAAATTTGGAAGGGGCCACATTTGCAAAAATAACCGTTTGGTTGCATTTGTCAAAACGGGGAAAGGAAGCTGACCTTTTTGTTTTGAGGTTATAAATCTTTTGATTAGAATATGTGGGTCGTTTGATTTTCAAGTTTGTAGGTCATCTTTAAACCTTTGAAATCCAGTTGTTTTATTATGAAAATTGATAATTCCAAAGAAAAAATGTGTTTCATTGTTCTTACCCAGTCTATTGGTCCGAACTACGCAAGGTCTGATTCATGCGGGGTCATGATACGTAAGCAATCTCCATAAGATTCGACCACAACAAAAAATGAGAAAAAAAATCGAAAAAAAAAGAAAAGAGAAAATGAAGGGAAAAAAAAGAAAAATGAAAAAAAAAAAAGATGTTGTTAATAATGAGGACCGACTGAGTCCATTCTAACCTGTTTTGAATCGCAAAGAAAGAAGGTGGTTGGTTTGTGGTAAGCCGGAAATACAAGACCCAGAAGCACACTTTGCGGGGATCAGGCCTGATAGCAGAAGCACTCGAATCCTATTGGGACTTGTTGACTAAGGTTGATGATATCGAAGTTGGAAATGGTCTAGACAATACTGATGCAAAGCTCAGTGGCTAAAGATGCCAATTTTGATAAAGTGGGAGGACGCTCCGTTCCTTGGTTAGCAAAAGAGAAGCTGGTGGTGTCTTATTTTGTTGTCATTTCTGTTGTCCGGATTATTCTTAGGGTTGTAATCCGAATATTGTCTTGTGTCAAACCTTCTTATCTTTCCAGTTTGTCATATCAATTTGTTTAAGTTTTGTCAAGGCTGTGTTAGGATTTTATTCTGGTTGATTTGTTTGTTTTATTATTCAAACCATTTCGTCGGTAGTCTAATACAAAAGTCGGTCTTTTATTGTTTCCAGTCATCTTTTTGTTTAGTACTTTTATCATTTTTATTCAACGCCTATTCTAGTGACATGACATGTGCACACATTTTGGGCCTGGTCTTTAAAGTTAATCATAAAACCCTGGAGAGGTGATCAAAGCATTTAAGGGAAATAAGAACAGTTTGAGATTATTTGAAGCCCGAGTCATGTGGAACTGGGGCAAGTAAAACTTAAAGAAAACCGTTAAATGCAAGATTCGCCAAATTGGCATGAGGGTCGTTCATGAGAATGAGAGTGTCGCCCAACGGTGCTTTAGAAATGACAAATGAAAAAGCAAGTGTTTAACATAATTGTCAAGTCCAGCACCATCGGAAGAGACTATAAATCTATGATCAATTGTGTTGTTTGCATTTGGCATGTTTTGAAGACTGGAATGACGAAGGCATTTTGTTCTGCTATCTAAACACTTTATCCTTCGTTACCCCCCTTTGAGCCTTATTTATTTTCTTTCATACCCCTCGTTCGGAATCAATAGCAACGACTAGGAAATACGAGCCTGGAAGGTAAAGGAAAAAAAATAAAAAAAAAACGAAAAAAAGGAAAAGAAAAGAAAAATGATAACAATATAAAAAAACAAAAGAAAGTCAAATGAAAATAGAGGAATTGGGAACTACGTTTGACCTGATTCCTCAAAGAGGATACGTAGGCGCTTCACGGCTCGGTCATAGGATGCATAGTGTGCATAATTGTTGGTTGCATTTGTCAAAACGGGGAAAGGAAGCTGACCTTTTTGTTTTGAGGTTATAAATCTTTTGATTAGAATATGTGGGTCGTTTGATTTTCATGTTTGTAGGTCATCTTTAAACCTTTGAAATCCAGTTGTTTTATTATGAAAATTGATAATTCCAAAGAAAAAATGTGTTTCATTGTTCTTACCCAGTCTATTGGTCCGAACTACGCAAGGTCTGATTCATGCGGGGTCATGATACGTAGGCAATCTCCATATGATTCGACCACAACAAAAAATGAGAAAAAACAAATCGAAAAAAAAAAGAAAAGAGAAAATGAAGGGGAAAAAAAAGAAAAATGAAAAAACTTTATTCGAGGAAGAATAAAGATAACACCAGTCTCAAGGGAAATGGTCTTTGAACCAGTGTTGCCCCAACATAATAAGTTTCAATGGAGAAGTTGTTCCCCAGCAGACATAACAAAGGGATGACACTTGTGCTCAGAAAAACAAAAGCCACTATCATCCCCAGCAGCTTCCAGAAGAATGAAGCATCGATTTGAAGGGATAAAACTCCCCAGCAGCGTTATCCTCAACAACGTTATCCCAAGAAGATAACACTTTTATCCCCAACAGTGTTGAGAGAAAATAAATTCTGAAAAAAAAATTTGAATTTGAAGGAGGGGAAGAAAGGAGACTCCCACAGTGGTATTATCCCCAGCAAGCAAGAACAAAGCAGAGCGAAGGAAGGAGAAAAGAAAAGAAGAAATTACGAAGGTAAGTTTCTCAAATCATTGATCTTTACATTTTCCTCTTAGGATAAAAAGTCCTAATCTGATGAATTTCCCTCCCGATACAATCTTGGTCCGATGAAATTTTTCTCCCAAGATAAGATATCAAATCTTAGTCCGATGAAATTTTCTCCTAAGATACCAAATCTTAGTCCGATGAATCTTTCTCCTAAGATCACAACAAAATGGACCTAGTCTGACGATTTATCTCCTAGAGTCACAATCTTGGTCTGATAAAATTTTTCTCCCAAGATAATATAATAAAATCTTAGTCGGATGAATCTTTCTCCTAAGATCACAACAAAATGGACCTAGTCTGACGATTTATCTCCTAGAGTCAAAATCTTGGCCTGATGAAATTTTTCTCCCAAGATAATATAATAAAATCTTAGTCGGATGAATCTTTCTCCTAAGATCACAACAAAATGGACCTAGTCTGACGATTTATCTCCTAGAGTCAAAATCTTGGTCTGATGAAATTTTTCTCCCAAGATAATATAATAAAATCTTAGTCGGATGAATCTTTCTCCTAAGATCATAACAAAATGGACCTAGTCTGACGATTTATCTCCTAGAGTCAAAATCTTGGTCCGATGAAATTTTCTCCCAAGATAATATAATAAAATCTTAGTCGGATGAATCTTTCTCCTAAGATCACAACAAAGTGGACCTAGTCTGACGATTTATCTCCTAGAGTCAAAAAATCTTGGTCCGATGAAATTTTTCTCCCAAGATAATATAATAAAATCTTAGTCGGATGAATCTTTCTCCTAAGATCACAACAAAATGGACCTAGTCTGACGATTTATCTCCTAGAGTCAAAATCTTGGTCTGATGAAATTTTTCTCCCAAGATAATATAATAAAATCTTAGTCGGATGAATCTTTCTCCTAAGATCACAACAAAATGGACCTAGTCTGACGATTTATCTCCTAGAGTCAAAATCTTGGTCTGATGAAATTTTTCTCCCAAGATAATATAATAAAATCTTAGTCGGATGAATCTTTCTCCTAAGATCACAACAAAATGGACCTAGTCTGACGATTTATCTCCTAGAGTCAAAATCTTGGTCTGATGAAATTTTTCTTCCAAGATAATATAATAAAATCTTAGTCGGATGAATCTTTCTCCTAAGATCACAACAAAATGGACCTAGTCTGACGATTTATCTCCTAGAGTCAAAATCTTGGTCTGATGAAATTTTTCTCCCAAGATAATATAATAAAATCTTAGTCGGATGAATATTTCTCCTAAGATCACAACAAAATGGACCTAGTCTGACGATTTATCTCCTAGAGTCACAATCTTGTTCCGATGAAATTTTTCTCCCAAGATAATAATAATATCCAAATCTTAGTCTGATGAATTTTCTCCTAGGATAATTTGAAAAAAAAAAGTTTGAATTGAAAAAAAAAATGGTTGAAGTCAGGAGCCCCCCTGAAGAATAGAATGGCGATTCATTGGTTGAAATCAGGAGCCCCCCTGAAGAATAGAATGGTGATGTATTGGTTGAAGTCAGGAGCCCGCCTGAAGAGAGGAATGGCGATTATTTTCAAAGTTGTTGTTGAAGTCAGGAGCCCGCCTGAAGAGAGGAAAGGCATTTTTAAAAGTTGTTGAAATCTTGCCAACCTAAAGAAAGGAATGGCGATGTATTGGTTGAAGTCAGGAGCCCGCCTGAAGAGAGGAATGGCGATTATTTTCAAAGTTGTTGTTGAAGTCAGGAGCCCGCCTGAAGAAAGGAAAGGCGTTTTTCAAAGTTGTTGTTGAAGTCAGGAGCCCGCCTGAAGAGAGGAAAGGCGTTTTTAAAAGTTGTTGAAATCTTGCCAACCTAAAGAAAGGAATGGCGATATATTGGTTGAAGTCAGAGCCCGCCTGAAGAGAGGAGTGGCGATTATTTTCAAAGTTGTTGTTGAAGTCAGGAGCCCGCCTGAAGAGAGGAAAGGCGTTTTAAAAGTTGTTAAAATTTATTTTAAAAGTTGTGTATTTGAAGTCAGGAGCCCGCCTGAAGAGAGGAATGACGCTTATTTTTAAAAGTTGTTGTTGATGTTGGGAGCCCGCCCAGATAACAGAGGCATACATTTTAGTCTTTACATTTCAGTTGATGAAGTTGGGAGCCCGCCCATAGAACAGAGGCATACATTCAGTCTTTACATTTCAAGCATTGAAGTTGGGAGCCCGCCCATAAAACAGAGGCATACATTCAGTCTTTACATTTCAAGCATTGAAGTTGGGAGCCCGCCCAGATAACAGAGGCATACATTTCAGTCTTTATATTTCAAGCGTCGAAGTTGGGAGCCCGCCCAGACAACAGAGGCATACATTTCAGTCTTTACATTTCAAGCATTGAAGTTGGGAGCCCGCCCAGATAACAGAGGCATACATTTCAAGTCTTTAATTTTCAAGTATTGAAGTTGGGAGTCTGCCCAGATAACAGAGGCATACATTTCAAGATCAAGTCAGAGGACAATAAAATAGAGGGTTACAATATGAATCCCCAGCAGGAAACAATAAAAATCCCCAAGCACTGGGAAGCAGAAGGTTGCAATAAGAGGTCCCAGCACAAACTCAAGTGCATGTGTCAAAAAGAAGAAAAACACCGGAAAAAAAATGCAAGCAGACAAGAAACCAAGGCAACAAGAAAATATTGCAGTCTAGCCTAGCTTCTTGTTTTCTTTTATGCACGGTGTAACAAGGAGATCGGTAAGCAGTGGTAATAACATGCAACAACAGTAACATTGCAGTCCCACGGTAGTCCCAGCTACCAAAACTTCCCGAACTACATTGACCTGATTCCTGTTTAGCCCAGGATATGTAGGAAACCTTTGAAGCAAAGGTTCGGTCAAATGTTTTTCAAAAAATGCTTCAACGGAGTACTCGGATGGGCAAAAACCGCTCGTTTTATCTTTGCACGAAAACCCTTCGTGTCTCCGGGCAAAGAGGGGCAGCTGTAAGCACGTGATTTTTGCCCAATATGAGAATTACTCCCAAAAAATCCAAAAAATAAAATGATTTTTCTTTGGTGTGCAATTTTGTGATATTTTGTGATATTTTGAATAATTATTTGTATTTGTCTGTGCGTGTTTATTGGCTAAATTAATAAAAAAATACAAACATATGTTGTATTTTGCATGTAGGATTTAATTCTACAATTGATAGTAATTAAATTTGTTTTGCAAAAATTAAAAATTACAAAAATAGGCATCGTTTGCATTTTTAGCATTTAATGTCCAAATATACAATTTTATGTTTAATTAATACTTAATTGTGCGTTAATTATTATTGGGAGTTAATTTGCGCTTTTATAACTTAATTTAGTTCTTAATAATAGTTTAAGTATTTTTATAATTTAGTTTTAGAAAAATAAAAGAAGAAAAGAGAGCGAAAATTTAAAG
Source organism: Nicotiana tabacum (assembly GCF_000715075.1). Classification (NCBI taxonomy): domain Eukaryota; kingdom Viridiplantae; phylum Streptophyta; class Magnoliopsida; order Solanales; family Solanaceae; genus Nicotiana; species Nicotiana tabacum. Next base: position 151,353,160 of record NC_134086.1, on the reverse strand, counting down.
AAAGTCGGAATTGGGCCTCTTCTTCAATTTCAAGCCACAGGCCCAAAAAATTGCCCAATCTTCTCCATGACCCAGTCCACTTCAGACCGGGTCGACTCGGTCCGCCCCATTAACCCATTAACCCAACACCCCTTTTTCATTTTGTCAAAACACAAAACAAAACAAAAATAGAAAAAACCAAAAACCCTAAAAAAGGGAAAAGTGGTCCGCCCCCCCCCCCCTCTCCAACTTTTGGTTTTCTTCTTCTCAAAACTTCCCAAACACCCCAACATCCATGGCTACCATTCACTAGCCCCGTCAACCACCAGCTCCCCCCTTCGTAGAACACCACCCAAACACCGTCCAAACACCATCTACGGCCATAACCAGTCGACGACCAAACGACCCAAACCATCACCCTCGTCCCCAGCTGCTCGTCGCAGCTGCTGCTGCGTCTTCACTATCCCGTCGCGCTTCATCTTCCTCACCATTGTCAAGCAGCAGCTGCTGCGTTATCCGAACGCAGTCACGTCCAAACAACCCTCCGACGCCGCTGCTTCTCCTCCTTCCTCCGAGCTGCGGCTTCATCGTCCAAACCCCGTTGCTGCGTCTTCACAGAACCAGTCAGTGCTGCCCGGACAAACCAGTCGAGCCAAACAGACCCAGCGCTGCCGCTTCCGCTTCACCTTCCTTATCGTCGACCTTGCTGCGTCCAACGCTTTCTTCTTCTCGTCGCCTTCAGTCCCAAAACAAGATTCGACCATTTCGTTTGGTCGAGTTTTAGTCGAGGACGTCAAGCGTAGTTTTGAGTTCGTCAAGTTTACAAGGAAGGTGAGTTCATCGTTGAGTTCGTCGTTGAATCCGGACAGATTTATTCCCATTCGAGGTTTGACGAAACAGTCCGCACGTATGTTGTTCATCTCCGGTTAGTAGATTTTTGAGTTTTATTTTGTCCATATTTTGTTTTGATATTTTCCGGATCCAAAATCGTTAAATGATTTAATCCTTGTCTTGTTCGTTGTTCATCGTTGAAATAATTTTCTAGTGTGTTCATGTTGTTTGTTAAATTAATTTTCAGATTTCAAAATAGAAGTTTATTAGTTGTTTTCATATTCATTTCATGTTTGTATTATTGTTTAAGTGAATATTTGTTAGTTTGATGTTTGTTAGATTCAAATTGAAATTTAATTAACTATTTCTTCAATTTGTTTCATGTGTTTATGTATTGTTAGAAATTGTTAATATTGTTAAGTTCAAGCTTAAGTTCATAATTGTTATGCGTCGATCTTGTTATTTGTCTGAAAAGAATTTAGTTGTGTTAAAGGAAATATATTGATTTAATCGTTTTAATCTGTCATGTTTTTTGTGTTAAAATAGATTCATTCATGTTCATACTTTGTTTGGATGATCTTGAATCCGAATTTTGTATAGTTTGATTTCTTGTTTATCATTTATGATTATTTCTTGAAATTGTCTCATAATCTTGTTTAAGTTTAATATAGGAATTGTTTGTTGTAATGTTGTTAGAGTAGTTGATTTTAAGTTCGATATTATTGAATTTAGAAATCTAAATATACTTGTTTGTTGTTGTTATTGAATCCGAAAATAGGATCGTTTGTTGCTAAAATATTGTTCAATCAAATTTTAGTTGTTCTTTGTTATTCAATTTGTGTTCATGTGATTTGTTGTTGAAATCATGTTCATGTGCTTTGTTATTAAAATGTTGAAGAAATCATGTTCATGAAATTTGTTGTTTGAACATTGTTAGAAATTAATCATATTGTCTATATTTTGGTTAAGTTTGATTAATTGATGTGTTATAGCTGATGGGTAGTTTGGTAATTTATAGTACTTTCGGGGGTAAAATAGTAATTTGTAATAGGGTCGGAGGGGTAGTTTAGGAATTGTACATTTTGTAATTGTTTATTTGAAGCATGGGGGACAAAATGAAATGGGGTGGGTTGTGATATAGTTGTTTAATATAAAGGGGGGACAAGACAAAATTTAGTTGGGGGAATCTTGCATTATTTTATGTTAGGCATGGGGGACAAAATATAATGGGGTGGTGTGATATGTTTATTTAATGTAATGGGGATGAGTGGGAAGATAATGGGTTGGGTAGAGAAAAAGTATGGATTTTAATTAACTGAAAGGTTTATGGGATGGGTTATATATATGAAGTCTTGAAATCAGATTTAAGGAAGACAGAGAAGAAAAAATACACATACAGATAGAGAGAGAAAACGGACAGAGAATAGAAGAGAGAAAAAAATGGCTGAACAATTAAGAGAAAGAAAAATTCCGAAAAATATTTAAGCTTTCAAAATAAAAATAAAAACTAAAAAATCTTCTCCTTTCTTTCTTTGTTTGAAATTAGTATTAATGGTTGTTGTTTCATTCAAATCTTAAAGCTTTTGTTTTTGGGAGTACTACTCCACCGGTCTGTTACTGGGTTGTTACTGTTGCTGGGCAGTTGTTGCTGTTGTACTGTTATTACTGCTGTTGATTCTCATCTTCATTTTCTTTTGCTTCCAATATCAGGTATATATTTTAAAGTCATGTCATGAAAAGCTTCAACATGGCAAGTAAATGAAGTTTGGAATTATAAGGATGTCTTCTACTCATTTAAATATTATTAGTTTAAGTTTCAGTTTTGTTTTAGTTGGTTAATATAGTATTATACTTGACATGATAAACTGTTAACTAATTAACCTTTTGGAGTAGTAAATTCCACGATAATCTTATATGTTTTGAGGACTAGTGATGACATTTACTGTTTAAATTGTTGAGATAGGGAACATTGCAGAAAATTGGCCATTAATTAAATCTTATGATATTATTAGCTAAGTAAAGAATAGTACGGAAATACCCAGAAATTACATTACTAGCTTATTTTGTCAAATATCCAATTTTGTTTAAGGCTAGATGATGTCGTCTTATTAAATCAATTGGTAGATTAGTTCTCTTTCTTAATAACAAATGGCATAGTTATTTTAGGAACGCGATCAACTCATTTCTTTTAATGTATGAAATAATGTCGATGATTTTTTTACAAAATATAGAGTTAGTGTTTGTAAATATTCGCATAGGCAGAGTTAGTGTTTATCTCAAACTCAATCTTCGTAATCAAAAATTAACTAAATAATTATAACCTCGGACTAAAAACAAGTGGTGTAAAAGAAGGATGAGATTTATAAATTGTAACATTTTAAGTCAAAAATGTGTAAATAGCGTTTGCTACAAATAGAATAACAAAAATTCTTCGAAAACATCACTTCCTTTTGTGAATCATTTTTTTTTAGTTTTATATGCCATTCACTTTTTGGGTATACACATATTGTATTTATGAGAAAAATGGTAATATTAATCACACGTTGTTTATTTTTACTCTTTAAATTTGAATGGCTTGGAGGAATATAATTCATACGCGTAAAATAAGACTTGCGGTGAACACATAATAACTTTTGAATGTTTTTTTTCAAGAAAATATAGAGACGTCTAAATCAATGTTTCTCTATGGCTTTCATATAAAAATAATATGGATGTAATAAATAATTTGTAAACAAATTTATATTACCATCAAGAATATATTTGTGATTAGGGATACGTTCGCGTAACCTGATTATATTTCTAAAAGCAATTCGGATTATGCGTTCGCGCAACTTCGAGCGAACATTTAATAAAAAGGGGTTCTTCGGAGATTATCCATATTAATTTCATATAACCCGAGATGTGCAGTTCACTATTTAATCATACAAGAGCGACAGACGTTCTTAATTTTATTTAAGCACAATTTCGAACTTAAGTCTATTTTTATAATAAAAAAATTTGAAAAAAAAAATAATTATATTATCAATATCATTGTGTATACGTACGCGTGACACGATTTCTCACGTTAAAAAATATATAATATATAAAACGAATACACGTATGCGTGATTCAATTCAAAGAAGGGTCTTTAATTATAAACAATCTAAACAGAAGCGGTAACAAAATCATGCAATAAAAATATAAAATCGAGATAATTAAGCCAAGAATAAAAACAGTTAAGTGACCGTGCTAGAACCACGGAATTCGGAAATGCCTAACACCTTCTTCCGGATTACAAAATTCCTTACTTAGGATTTCTGGTTCGCAGAATAACAAACAGAGTCATATTCTCCTCGATTTAGGGATTAAACCGGTGACTTGGGATGCCTTAAAATTCCCAAGTGGCGACTCTGAAACAAACAAACAAATCCCGTTTCGACTGTCCTTTAATTGGAGAAAACTCCCTTGTACCCTCTCGGGTATGTAAAAAGGAGGTGCGACAATGGCCACAACTCGTAATGTATAACTATAAGTGGACAACACTATATTAATAAACTATTGTTCTTAAAATATGAATACATATGGGTTGTCAAAGCCTCTAACATACTATACAAAATGAACCTCTGTCTATAAAGCCTCTAAGATTATTTGATATCAAATAGGACAGGGTATCGGCCTACCCATAAGTTTGTAGCAAACTCTAACACGATGACTTATAGACTCGGCTGCACTTCGAATGTGGTGGAGTCTTACCGATCCTTCGCAGAATGTTGATCTTGTCTACTATGAAGGCTCGTCAAATTTGTAATCTATACTTGCAGGCATGAATGCAATGTCCCCAACAAAAGGACATCAGTACGATTAATGTACTGAGTATGTAAGGCATGTAAATAAGTATATAAAGGACATAGAAGAAACATGGAGTAAATGACTCATCCTGTAAGTCTGGATAACTCTGTAAATCAGGAAATACTTAGAGTATCATGCATATGCGTATGAATGTCATGTCGTGCATAGGTACATGTGTTCATAAAATTATCAAGCATCTGAGGGCATCCCATCATATCATTTCAGCCACTGTGGGCAACATCATCATCGTGTACCAGCTGATCAGGTGGTGGTGCGTATATAACGTCGTAACCTTTTCCCATATGCCATATACATATATACACATATATAACGCCGTCTGAGTCATATTTCAGCCACTGTGGGCAACATCATCATCATATACCAGCTGATCAGGTGGTGGTGCGTATATAACGTCATAACCTTTCCTATATCCCATATACATATATATACGCATATATAACGCCATCTGGTCATGGGTCAATATGCATGTATAAATGCATGAAATACGTTAATAAAATATCTCGGTACGTCATAGTATAGTTATTCTTTCTCAATCTATGAAACTCTAAATGCATATACGCTTCCCGTCAATCTAACTTCTAACGATATTTTCTTCTGTATAAGACTTTGAATCACATATTATAAACTAATGAATTTATGGAGAAGTGCGAATGCCCAATGACAACAATAGAGTTCAAAGTGCAAGTATAATTATTATACAAAGGTGAAAGATTATAGAAAGGAATGCAACTACGACCTAAAAACTCCAGACACATCAATGTAGGATGAAAAGTGGTAGATTTTGTCCTATTAATAAGGTTCAAATGCAACATATCAGAAATTATTAAGTACTTGTTATTTTTCATTTGTAAAGTTTTATGTTACAAATAACGTTTTAAGAACATACCACTTGAATTTTACACTAATTTATTTAACTTTGTTCTTATGATTGTGTACACTTGATATATGATTGAGTACACCAATATACAAGTGGGTTACTAGTGGATATATATATTCAAATCATCAGAAATTCTGGTGGATTTTACTCGAAATTAATTCTTTCAAATCACCTCTAAACTACTGCAAAGGTATCCTCAATTGTTTGCCAAAACACCCCACTTTATATCGAATCCAATTTCGAAAATTCGATTTTAATCTCAAAACTTCTTTAATTGAATTTATGATTTTCTTCTCGAAGTTGTAATTTATCTAACAATACTTAATAAGGTTCTCAATTAAAATCAATTACAGATATTTAAGTTGAAATAAAATTACTACGATGTCGAATCAGATTAGTGGCAGAATAAATAATTCGAAAATGTGGATTTGAGATACTTCTTTTCTTGTTAGGCTAGGTTTGGAGTGTGCCCATGGTGATATTTGAGTCGCCGTTTGCTGCGGAAAATTAGGATTTTAGGGTTATTTGATCTTTAGCTATAAGCTGTAAGTTTTAAGATAAATATGCAAATAGGGAAAAAATGTGTCTATTTTATGTTCCAATCTTTTACTCGGATTAGGGATGACAGAACTAATTCAAACTCATTTGACCCGCCCGACCCGTCCAAGTTTTAATGGGTTAGGGTTGGAACAATTTTGAAAATGGGCTGTTTTGGGCTAGCCCAAGTTAACCCATCAAAAATCATCAGCCCAAATGGACTCATGATGATGCCCAACCTTGACCTATGGAAATGCTCAATCTTAAAGTTCTATCTTGACACATGTGCTGAAAATATTTTCTAATTTTTTTATGATTGATTGTTTAAATATTTAAAAATATTTTCTTTATGAATTCATTTTTCTCCAATCGGATGAAAATATTTTTCCTATCAAGAGAAGGGAAAACATCTTCTAAAATTCTTTTTCAACCCTCCACAACTAAGTGTCGTTGACACACATAATTATCAAACATGAAAAAATCTGAAAATAAAGAAGAAACACATTATCACAACAGAAAAATAACAAATTTAATTTATATAAATAAAATAAAGGACGGGTGCTGAGCTATATTTTAGGTATCACAATAAAATAAAATAAAGTAGTCATTTAATAGAAATGAAAGAAATACATTTTCTATAGCATAAAAAGAAAATATTCTTTTATTGAAATAAAAGATAATATTTTTTCTCCAACAGGAAAATAAAGTACTCATTTTGTGGGGGAGGGGGGAGGGGGGAATACTTTTTTTACATCATGAAAAAGAAAGTACATTTTTGTTGAAACAAAAGAAAATACTTTTTCTACAGCATGAAAAGAAAGTACTCATTTTTTGAAAACAAAATATTTTTTCTACATCATAAAAAGAAAGGACTTATTTTTGAAATGAAAGAAAATACTTTTTCTACATCATAAAAAGAAAATATTCATTTTCTTGAAATAAAAAAGAAAATACTTTATCTAACACATTAAAAGAAAGTACTCTAAATAATATTTCTATTTAGGGGTGAGGTAGCGTTGGGGTTGTGGGAGGTGGGAAGTTCTAATTTTACTACTTCTTAATTATTCTGATATTTATTAGTATTATAAGATGAAGAACTATCAAATAAAATTCTAAATCCAAATTGAGGAAAAAAATCATTTGGCATGAATTGCCATTTATTCCAAAACATAAGATAATTTTATGTACGTTTGTTTAAAAGTTGAGAATAAGATTTGGGTTGGGCGGATTAGGTTACTGTAATGACCCAAAGGGTCATCTTTCGTTTTAGAATCCAATTCCTTGTTCCGAGGCCTTGAAAACCTCATTTTTTCCTCCTCGATTTGCGTGCATAGTTCAGACATGCTTTCTGGAAAGTCTTATATGAAAATGTGAGAAAAATATTGAGTTTTGTCTTTAAAAATAATTTAAGTTGATTTCGGTCAATATTTTGAGTAAACGGACCCGGACCCATGATTGGACGGTCCTAGAGGGTCCGTCGTAAAATATGGGACATGGGCATATGCCCGGAATCGAAATCCGAGGTCCCTAGTCCGAGAAATGAATTTTTAAAGAAAATTATTAATTGAAAAATATAATGGTGTAACGACCCGATCGGTCGTTTCATGAGTTACCGCTTTGTTTCTCCCATTTCTTCTTCTTTATGTATTGTTCAGCTGTATTTCATCGCATCGTGTTAGTTAGTTGGGTTCGGAGTGGTTTTATAGAGAAATGAGACACTTAGTCTCTTAAGTTGGCCTTCTAGTTGAAAAAGTCAACCGGAAGTTGACTTGTGAGTAAATGATCTCGGAACTTGGTTTTTATGGTTTGGATAGCTTCACGAGGTGATTTGGGACTTAGGAGCGTGATCGGAATGTATTTTGGAGGTCCTGGGTAGATTTAGGCTTGAATAGGCGAAATTGGAATTTTGGCGTTCTCTGGTTGGTAGTTAAAATTTTGATATCGGGATCGGAATGGAATTCCGAACATTGGAATAGGTCGGTTGTGTCATTTGGGACGTTTGTGCAAAATTTCAGGGCATTCGAATGAGGTTTGATAGACTTTTTGATCAATTGCGGAATTCGAAAGTTTTGGAATCCTTAGACTTGAATCTGAGGGTAATTTGGTGTTTCGGCATTGTTTTGAGTGTTCCAAGGATTGGTACAAGTTTGAATAGTAGTATATGACTTGTTCGTATTTTTGGTTGAGGTCCTAGGGGCCTTGGGATGGATTCGGAAGGTTGACGGGGAGTTTGGAAATTGAAGCTGAGCAGCTTCAGCTGCTGTTATTATCATAACCGCACTTGCGGATTGGGGACCGCAGGTGCAGTGTCGCAGATGCATGAAGGAGGTCGCAGAAGCGGTTTTGGTTATTTGGAGATGGATCGCAGGTGCGGAGTTTCTAGCGCACTTGCGGGGCCGCAGGTGCAAGGTTCTGGACCACAGATGCAGAATTGGCCCTTAAGTGAAAATCGCGGGTGCGGTTATTTTGATCGCAGAAGCGGTCCGCTGGTGCGGGAACACCTGGGCAGAAACTATATAAGCTTTCCTTCGCGATTTTTAGCCTTGTTCTACCATTTTTGAGACCGTTTGAGAGCTTTTTGAGAGGATTTGAAGAGGGATTCAAGGGATAACGCTTGAAGGTAAGATTTTTGAACCCAATACTCAATTCTAATGGCATTATTCTACTGATTAGGCTTGAAATTGATGGAAATTAAGGGTTAAAATTAGAGAATTAGGGCTTAGTATTAGAGAGTTTCCATTGGGGATTTGAGGGGCCATTTGGGGTCCGATTTTGATGTTTTTGGTATGCATAGACTCGTGGGAGGATAAGGATTCTAGTAATGTGATTTGTATCGAAGTCTGAGGCGTGGGCCGGGGGGTCGAGTTTGGCCGATTTCGAAATGTTTGAGTTAATTTGATTATTTTCGCTTGGGCTTTGTTCCTTTAGCGCATATTAATGGTATGATACTGATTTTGGTTAGATTTGGAGCATTCCGAGGCCGAGTCAAGAGGCAAAAGTATCGCGGGCTAGAGTTTGGACCGGTTTGAGGTAAGTAATGATTGTAAATATTGTCCTGAGGGTATAAAACCACGAATTTTACATCGTTGTGCTACTTTGAGGTGACGCACACACTAGATGACGAGTGTGGGGTCATGCACCATTGGGGATTGTGACTTGGTCCGTCCCGTACGACTGTTAAGTCGCGTATTTGATTGAAAACTGTTTGATATCATTGTGTTTTTGAAAGTATTACCATATTTTGGGCTGGATGCCATATTTGGGCCTCGTGCCAACTGTTTTGGACCCTTAGGGGCTTCTTACTACTATTCCTCACTATTTTGACTTAATATCTGTACTCAGTCATGCTGTATTATGCTATTTTCATAACTCAGCCATATTTACTCCGTTTTGATATTTTAAAGATATTTTGGGCTGAGCATTATGTTTTACTATTGCCCGAGTGGCTTGAGAGGTTTCTGACTGAGTGAGGCCGAGGGCCTGTATCGTGAGGATATCATGGGATCAAGCTGCACGCCGCAACATGTGTACTGATTGTGATATATGAGAGGCCGAGGGCCTGATTTGTTATGCCAAGAGATGGCTTGTGATAACGCTTGGGCTATAGGAGCCCCTCCGGAGTCTGAACACCCCAAGTGAGTGCGGGTACCCAGTGTGAGTGATGTGATATTGCCCGAGGGGCTGTTGTTGTTTCATGTTGTTTCCCGAAGGGCTAATTACGAGTGATTGTGAGGTAGCCCAAGGGGCTGGTTCTGTTGATATTTTGCCCGAGGGGCGATTTATGGTACATGTTTTGCCCAAGGGTCTGTTTACGTTTCTATCCTTTTTCTCACTGATTTCACCACTCGTTTAAAACTATTGAAAGATGTTTTAAAAAGGTTTTACTGAACTGAGCTGTTTTTACGAGTTAATTGATTTACTGTATTGTTCTAGACATATACTGTTTTGTTGTAATTCTATGACGTGGAATTACCTGTTTTCTTATTGCTCAGCTGCTTTTACTTTTATTACTTACTGAGTTGGCGTACTCACATTACTCCCTGCACCTTGTTGCAGATCCAGGAGTCTCGGGACGCGATAGTGAGTACTGATCAGTCTTCCAGCAGGTCTCCGGAGTTGCCTAGGTAGTTGTTTGGCGTTCGCAGCCCTGTGCTTCTCCTTCTTATCTCACTCATATTGGCTTAGTATTTTTATTTTCGGACTATGTTGTCCTTTCTTGTTCCTAGACAAGTTTGTAGCTGCTCATAACTGGTGACACCCCGATGTCGGGCATGTGTTATATTTCCGCACTGCTTAAACTTATGTTATGGGATTTTAGTAATTAATGGCTTAAAAAGACATCTTATGATTTTCTGGTTAGTTTTGGGTTTGTGTCGGCTGTCCTAGTTTCATGATATGCGCCATCACGACCAGGTCAGTTTTAGGGTCGTGACAAATGTCACACCTCTTTTTTTGCCCGCGTCGCCTCAAAAGGGTGCGGAAGGGAGTTTTTTCCAATTAAAGGACAATCGAAACGGGATTTATTTATTTATTTTAGAGTCGTCACTTGGGAGATTTATGGTGTCCCAAGTCACCGGTTGAATCCCGAATCGAGGAAAAGAAGGACTCTGTTTAACAGTCTGCATACCAAAAATTCGGATAAGAAATTTTGTTAACCCGAGAGAAGGTGTTAGGCATTCCCGAGTTCCGTGGTTCTAGCACGATCGCTTAACTGTCATATTCGGCTTGATTATCTGATTTTATACAATTATGAACTTATGTACAAACTTTAAACTCTTTACCGCTTTTATTATTATTATTATTTTAACAGAGAATTACAACATTGTGAAAAAATGTATCTCGAACCACGTCACATCAATATACTAGTGGTTATTGACACATTTCAACTCTGTTGAGATTTGGATTTGGGTCACATAAATGTGCACCCGAGTTTAAGAAAGTAAATTGTTAAAGGCGTGCCTAAAGCAACTAGCGTATCATTATTTTGGATAAGGCCGTAAAATTTGCTAAACGACCGATCCCGAAGTCTATACAATTATTAACCATTTATTGAGGGCCCCACAACTTGTGCGTTTTATTGGGCGAGGCTCGTCTCATTTATTTTAAAAGGATAATCCTAAAGTGCCTACATTTTTTCTATTAAATTTGTCTCTAAAAAATGAAAGAGAAAAGGTCCTAATTTATTTACATGCTTACGAGTTGTTATAGTCGGGTTCCGAACGCAATTTGTTAATTCAGAATGTAAGCTCAATATGGATAACCCGTTGGCCAACATGGACCCAGGCCCAACGTGTATGGCACAAAACTAGACCTGGGCCATCTCATTCACATGTTACTACCTAGTTACATTATACTAGGCATGCTCACAGTTTGTCAAATTAAAAAAAAACTTGGCAATCTAATTTTAATCCTAAACCATTTACATGCTGAAATTAACCAATAGTATCTAGCTAAACAATATTCCTACAAGTTCCGAAATGGTCTATTCGTTTAATGAGCTAACTGTTGAATGTTTAAGAATAGCCTAAATCAGCTAACATGCTTTTTGAGATATGATAATCATCAAACAATAACGAACTATCTGAACAGAGTTACTACACCATTTATTATTATTTTTTTAGCAATACATAGACAGTTCGTCCACTAAGCTACTGTCAGATGTTCCATTATACATTAAACAACTACATGATTCTGATTAGAGGAAACTAAATAATGTATATACACAACTAAAATTCAGAATATAACTAAGATAAATTCGGAACTTCAACTCTTCATTTCATATTCATGCTTCATGCTTCATGCTTCAGCTTACAGTAACCAGCGTGTCAGTTGTGTACCTGATATTGGAAGTAAAAGAAGAGGAAGATCAGCAGAAATGCAGTAGCATATAACAACAGCAACAACAGTAGCGAATTGAACACCCAGGGACAGATCTTAAAACCAACAGAGATGATTCCACAACCAGTAACAGATTCAAGAATAACCCAACAACAAACAATACCAGAAACCCAAGCTGAAACCCAATAATTCAATGAAACAGCACTCCAGAACCAAAAGAAAACCCAAAAAGACCAATCTGAAAATTAGTAGTACCAAATGCAAACCACAGAAGCAGTAACAATATTCTGATTCTCAGTAGTAAAGAAAGGCTTTACTTTCAGTTTTTAATTCTCAAAGACTGAATTTTTTAAGTTATGACAAATCCGTTTTCTTTTCAACTTAAGCTCTGAATTTATTATGATCAAATCCCCCTCCTAATTATGTCCAAGTCTGCTCTATTTATGCCTCATAACAGACCCCTTAATCAATTAAACAGATAATAAAACAATCTACTTTCTCTTACCAAACCTACTACTACATAAAAAAATGCAATTATTATTTTATTTAATCAACTTTTCTTGAGCCCCGTAATCCTACTATGTCTTGTTCCCCATTATTAATTAAACAAATGCATTATTCCCCACTACCACATGTCTTGTCCCCCACTATATTATTTTAATACCTTATTTTAATATTATTAACTTAGTGGACATAGCACTCAAAATAAATAATTGTTCAGATTTTCAATTCCAAAAATATCCCTCTAAAATTACTGAAATTACCATTTTACCCCTGGAAATACTGCAATTTACCATTCTAAACCCCATCAGCTATAACCAATTCCTAATCAATTCTAACCAAAATACAGCAGCTATAACCAATTCCTAATCAAATTCAAACTAGATGATGAACAACAAAGAAACAACTGGAATTAAATCAACATATTCGATAGAAACTCACAACAAACCTACTTTCAGATTCAACAACAATAACAAACAAGTATATTCAAATCACTGAGATCAAAATCAAATTAAACTTAAACAGAACAAATAAACAGATTCAAATCACTAAACTCAATAATCAATTGAACCTCAAACTAAATCTAACAATATTACAACCAAGATGAAGGATTCAAGTTATTAAACTAACACGCTTCTATATTAAAACTAAATTCTTTTAAATGAATAAAAACAAACTGAAGAAATAATCAAGAAATGATAAACAACGAACAAGAAAAGAATCAAACATATACTGATTTCAAATCCGAGAATATCAAACAAAGTACGGACAGAAATGAAACTTAAACCAACTAATCGGAAATGAACAACGACGAACTCGAACGGAAACGGAAAACTCGGACAGCAACCTCGACGTACCGGATCTCGACTCAACGAAAATCCACCTTCTCTTTTAACCTCGACGAACTCAGACTGGACCTCACCGAATGACGAACAACGACGGACTCAAACAAAACCAAACGAGACCTTGACAGAACTTCGTCGGACTTTAACCGGACTGCTTCGCTTTTCCTCCGTCTATCTCTCACTTTGTTTCAATGACCTCTATGTTTCTGCTCTATCCATATGTGTGCGTGGGTCGTGAAAGGATGTTGAAGGAGGTCGTGTGTGTGTGTGTGTTGAGTAGCAGTTTGACGAGAGAGGAGATGAAGTAGCAACAGCTATGTGTTTGGACGTGAGGCTGTGCGTGTGTGTGTAGAGGTGAAATAGCAGCAATGGCAGCTGGAGCTCGACGGGAGGGCAGCAATGGTGCTTTGGGTGGTGTTCATGGATGCTGAACGAAGAAGAAGAAGAAGCAGTGAGGGTGGTCGACTGTTTTTTTCTGGTGATTGGATGCGACGGACTGTTTGGTTGACGCTTCGTGACTGGAGAGGGCGAAGCAAAAGAAGCAGCAGGTGAAGCTGGCTGGGGCTTGACGCAGCAGCGCTGCTGCTCGTCAATGGCGGACGGGGTGTTGTTTGTTGATGGCTGGACGTAGCAGACGAGGCAGCAGCCATGGGTGTATAGATGAGAGAATGACGACGGAGAAGGGTGTTGTTCGTCGTGGGCTGGTGGTCGTTTGGAGTAGATGGTGGTGAGGAGGAAGGGGCAGTCATGGGACGTGAGGTTGGGGAAGATGAAAGAGGAGAGGGGGGAAGTTTAGGTTTTTTAGGTTTAGGTTTTTAATTTTTTAATTTTTTATTTTTTCAAAAAATAAAAAATGGAAGAAGGGGGTGTTTGTTTGGGGTTATGGGACGGACCGGGTCGGGTCGACCCGGTAGGAGTTTATTTGGTTTGGGCCTGGTCGCTTTAAATTAAAAGGTGGCCCAATCAGATTTTCTTCTTATTTCCCATGCTTCTTTTTTCTTCTTTTATTTTTTCTTAAACTAAAACTAAATTCTAAAAATCCTAAATTATCCTATAGAACTTAATTAATTTATAAAAGTGCAAATTAATTCTCAATAACAATTAACACACAATTAAATAGCAATTACGAAAAAATCACACAATTTGGACATTAAATGCTAAAAATGCAAACATACATTATTTTTTGTGATTTTTCATTTTTGTAAAACAAACTTAATTGCTCCTAATTGTAGAATTAAATCCTAAATGCAAATGCGACATATTTTTGTATTTTTTATTAATTTAACAAATAAACATGCACAGACAAATACAAATAATTATCCAAAAATGCCACGAAATTCTCAAAATTGCACACAAAAGGAAAATTGTTTTATTTTGAATTTTTTGGGAGTAATTCTCATATAGGGCAAAAATCACGTGCTTACAGCTACCCCTCTTTGTCCGAAGACACGAAGAGTTTTCGTGCAAAGATAAAGTGAGCGATTTTTGCCCATCCGAGTACTCCGTGCGAAGCATTTTTTGAAAAAGATTTAACCGAACCTTTGCTTCAAAGGTTTCCTACATATCCCTGGCTAGAAGGGAATCATGTTAATGTAGTTCGGGAAGTTTTGGTAGCTGGGACTACCATGAGACTGCTTTTTGTTGTTACATGTTATTACTACTGCTTTTCGATCTCCTTATTACACCGTGCCAAAAGAAAACAAGAAGCTAGACTTAAACTAGGAATTTAAAAAAATCATATCTATCTACGACTTGTTCTTGTTGCCTTGCTTTCTTGTCGGGTTATGTTTCCTCCGGTGCTTTTTCTTCCGAAAACTGCTGGGGGATGACACTGGCCTTTTGCTTTTACAAGTGTCATCATTTTGTTCGATCTGCTGGGGATACTGCTTCCTTCAAAAACTTGTTACGCTGAGGATTTTTGTTGTAACCCTCCTCATTACTAACTTCTGATTTAATCTTGAAATGTATTCCTCTGTTCTGCAGGCGGGGACGCTCCTGACTCCAACTTGACTTCTTCAACTTAAAATATAACAACCTCCGTTCTACAGGCGGGCTCCTGACTCCAACTTAACATTTAACAACCTCGTTCTACAGGCGGGCTCCTGACTTCTCCAACCTTAAAAATAATTCAACCTCCATTCTACAGGCGGGCTCCTGACTTCTCCAACCTTAAAAATAATTCAGCCTCCATTTTCCAGGCGGGCTCCTAACTTCAAAAACTTCTTAAAAATAATTCAGCCTCCATTCTTCAGGCGGGCTCCTGACTTCAATAAATTCTTAAAATGTAAAACCTCCGTTCTCCAAGCGGGCTCCTGACTTCAACAACTTCTTAAATGTAACACCTCCGTTCTCCAGGCGGGCTCCTGACTTCAACAACTTCTTAAAAAAAATTAGCCTCCATTCTCCAGGCGGGCTCCTGACTTCATCAGCAACTTTGAAAATAAAATGCATTTGGCAATGATTTATGAAAATATATATTTTGGCAATGTTTATACAAGCAGGACCACTCGGGTCGAAATAAATTAAATATCCTTTTGAGGAAGGATTAAATTCAATATCCTATTCTAGGGCGGATAGACCCATCATATCCTATTCGAGGGCGGATAGACCCATCATATCCTATTCGAGGGCGGATAGACCCATCATATCCTATTCGAGGGCGGATAGACCCATCATATCCTATTCGAGGGCGGATGAACCCAAAATATCCTATTCGAGGGCGGATGAACCCAAAATATCCTATTCGAGGGCGGATGAACCCAAAATATCCTATTCGAGGGCGAATGAACCCAAAATATCCTATTCGAGGGCGGATGAACCCAAAATATCCTATTCGAGGGCGGATGAACCCAAAATATCCTATTCGAGGGCGGATGAACCCAAAATATCCTATTCGAGGGCGGATGAACCCAAAATATCCTATTCGAGGGCGGATGAACCCAAAATATCCTATTCGAGGGCGGATGAACCCAAAATATCCTATTCGAGGGAGGATGAACCCAAAATATCCTATTCGAGGGCGGATGAACCCAAAATATCCTATTCGAGGGCGGATGAACCCAAAATATCCTATTCGAGGGCGGATGAACCCAAAATATCCTATTCGAGGGCGGATGAGCCCAAAATATCCTATTCGAGGGCGGATGAGCCCAAAATATCCTATTCGAGGGCGGATGAGCCCAAAATATCCTATTCGAGGGCGGATGAGCCCAAAATATCCTATTCGAGGGCGGATGAGCCCAAAATATCCTATTCGAGGGCGGATGAGCCCAAAATATCCTATTCGAGGGCGGATGAGCCCAAAATATCCTATTCGAGGGCGGATGAGCCCAAAATATCCTATTCGAGGGCGGATGAACCCAAAATATCCTATTCGAGGGCGGATAGACCCATCATATCCTATTCGGGGGCGGATGAACCCAACTTCAAAACTTGAAATTGTCTTACCTCCGACTGTTTTTCTTAAAATCGTGTTGTCTTGCTATCATTTAAAACTTGAATTGATTTCCTCGTTCCTCTGAGAAAATTTTCGACAATGGCAGAAAATTTTCTGCCCCAGTTTTGGTGCTCTTCCTCGTGGCATGTTTTTTCGCCATTAATAAGATTTCCTTTTCCTGCTTCAAATCAAAGAAAATTTGTTAGTTTTAAACCATGGTGGGTGGTCGTGCCACTCCTGCTGGGGATGGTTTTTCCTTTTCTCCCTTCCTCGCTCTGTGTTTCATTACGTTATCAAAACTTGCTGGGGATTATTTTGCTGGGGATGAATTTTCCTTTTCTTCCTTCCCCACTCTGTGTTGTCCGAACCTCTTGGAACTTGGTCGAAAATCTGTCAGGGATGCTCATACATCTCGATGATCTGCTGGGGGCCCTCTTGGAATTAGGTCCACAATTTTCTCAACTGTTGTTTTCCTGTTTTTCTCCAACTTCCCCTGGAAATTTGGTCCTCTTGGGATCTAGACCCATTCATCATTTGGTCTTGCGACCAACTTCTTTTCGCTTTATCGCCTTATCTTTGGCCTGTCCTATTCGCATTTTGCTTTGCATCATTTTGGCAACTGGTAGTAAGCTCTGAAAATCCTTTTCAAAAACAAACTGTGGGGGAAGTAAAGTCTTTAAACCAAGAAATGAAAAAGTGATGATCTCAAAAAATAGAAAAAGAAGAAGTCTTTCTGAACAAATGCTGGGGAAAAGGAAAGAAAAGAACTTATCTGAATGATATAACTAATCCTAACGATCATGTCGCGCATTCCGGATTAATCAACCCAGTCTATTTGTATCAATCAACCCTTCGGACGGCCTCATGTTACTGGGGATAAACAGGCACTCAACTCTTTGCCAAATGCGGATCCTTTCCGCCAATCTTGTCATGTCGCCTCATAGTGCCCTTCGAGGGGTTTTCACTAATAAGACTCTCTCGTTTCTCTCAACTCCCATCGTCTTATGGCGCCTGTGAAGGTTTTCACCGATAAGACTCTCTCGTTTTATTTCTCTCATCTTTCGTCGCCTTACGGTGCCTGTGAAGGTTTTCACCGATAAGACTCTCTCATTTTATTTTATTTTTCAGTTGGGGATTGGAGTGTTGCCGCTCTCTCTACTGGGGATTCTTTTCGGTTATCAATTCATTTCCAGTTTATGATCCTCTTCTCAGATGGGGATCAGAGTGTTATTCCCGACTTCCGTTTGCATGACTTGGCACTTCTCGGATACTGATCGGGAGGTCTTTTTTTTTTTGGACATCAATATGGGTTTTTGGGTATGGCTAAAAGAAAAGGGGTATCAAGAGGGTTCAAAATCATTTTGATGGGTAAAACATTACAACTCTTGGAATCGAACTTTCTTCCCAAAATTACAAACACAACTTCTGCCCCAGTTTTCTTGCTTGGGGATTTTTTTTTTACACCATGACCGAGCCGTGAGGCGCCTACGTATCCTTCTTTGAGGAATCAGGTCAAACGTAGTTCCCAATTCCTTTGTTTTTTTTCTTCTTGTGACTTTTCTTTCGTCTTTATTATCATTATTTTTTTTTCTTCTCTTTTTCTTTCATTTTCATTACTGATTCCAAAAAGAGGGGTATGAAAGAATAAATAAGGCTCAAAAGGGGAAGCAAAGGTTAAAGTGTTTGGATAGAAGAAAGAATTGCCTCCATCATTTCATTCTCCGATAAATGCAAAATACAAACAAACAACAATTACAATTACAAGAAATCATACATAATATCTCTTAACTGCGTCAGAATTGATAGCCATGTCGACGCATTTCCCTTCGATATCTGTTAAACATAAAGTGTCATTGTGCTTGCTCTGTTCAGATTGCGATAATCAACACACACGCGGATTTTTCCATCTTTTTTGGCACTGGCACCACATTAGCCAACCAATCAGGATATCGAGCGACCCGAATAACCTTAGCATTCAGCTGTTTGGTTACTTCTTCCTTAATCTTCACACTCATGTCGGTTTTGAACTTCCTCAATTTTGCTTGACGGGAGGAAATGCCGGGTCAGTGGGAAATTTGTGAACCACTAGATTGGTGTTTAAACCCGACATGTCGTCGTATGACCATGCAAAACGTTTTTGAATTCAATAAGTGCTTTGATTAGTTCTTCCCTGATGTTTGGCTCAATGTGGACGCTTATCTTAGCTTCCCTAATATCATCCTCATCCCCTAGATTGACGGATTCCGTGTCATTTGAGTTGGGCTTGATTTTTTTTTTTCAAATTGGCTCAACTCTCTGTTAATTTCTTCGAATGATTCATCCTCATCGTATTCCGACTCATCATCACAATCTTGTACTATAAGTTCGAAATCAGATTGATTTTTTAGACTAGGTTGAAGGTCCGTCATGCATGCCATGTCATTGGAACCAGTATAAAGAGAACTGTTCAGAAGAGAAAAAGAAGAAGAAAAATTAAAACAAAATAAGGAATGAAGAAAAAAAACTTTCACTTTATTAAAATACGGGATAGCAAGGTTTCACACTTTGGCGAGCACAAAAAGAAATCTGGATTACAACCCTGAAATAATCCAGACAACAAGAAAGAAAATCAGAGCTCACTACCAAGACTCCCTTCGTATAGGAAGAAGAGTGGCCATTCAATTGTTGATTTTTGCTTTCAGCCCCACAAACTGTACATCTTCCCCACTTGACCCTTTTCCCAAGACCATAACTGGCTTGTCATCTACCTTTTCCAACTATACCACCACTTTTCCACTGGTCAACTTTTCTTTTGAACCGATACGGATCATCATCACTGTTTGTGAGGGTTTCTTTAGCTCCCCTCCTTCGTGCACTAGCTCGATCATGTGGGTTTCATGGTGTGCCGACAACGGGTTCTGATTGATGTTGGGTGCCTCTGGTGTCTGAACCTCAATCTTGTTGGTGTCAATAAGATTTTGCACTGCATGTTTCAACTTCCAACACTTCTCGGTATCATGTCCGGGAGCCCCCGAACAATACTCACAGCTTACCGAGTGGTCCATATTTTTGGGAAGGGGATTTGGCAATCTGGGCTCAACAGGACTCAACAAGCCTAACTACCTTAATTTGTGGAACACGGCAGTATAGGTTTCTCCCAACTCAGTGAATGTTCTCTGTATTCTTTCATTTCTGAAAGCCTGATTTCCCCGGAAACCTGCCCCTGGAGGGTTCCTGTAGGCCCTTAGCAGCGGATAGGTGTTTTGTGGGGGTGGGTATGTATTTTGTGGAGGTGGATATGTGTTTTGGGGAGCCGGCGCGCGCCATTGCGGGCGAGCCGGAGGCAGAGTGTATGTCTGGGCTTGGTGTACGGAGAAGTGTGGTTCTTGTGGAAGGTAGTAGGGTTGTTGAGGATAATTTGGAGTGTGAGGGTAGTTTGGGTGAAGGGGTCTGGGTTGGTAGCGAGGGGAAGGACCTCTCGATCTGGACCAGTTGCCTGACTCTATTGTCGCGACCTCTTCTCTCTTTTTCTTTCCAAGCGCACCTCCCGTGCCGCTCTAAATGGCCTGTGTGACAGCCTTGATTGCCGAATAACTCAGGATCTTATTGGACTTAAGTCCCTCTTCTATCATAACTCCCATTTTCACTACTTCATTGAAGGATTTGCCAACTGACATCACCAAGTGACCAAAGTACGTTGGCTCTAGAGTTTGCAGAAAATAGTCCACCATTTCGTTTTCCCTCATTGGAGGATCAACTCTGGCTGCCTGTTCTCTCCACCGGAACCCAAATTCCCGGAAGCTCTCCCCGGGCTTCTTATCAAACTTTAGCAATGTGAGACGGTCAGGGACTATCTCAAGGTTGTACTGGAAGTGACCTGCGAAAGCCTGTGCTAGATCGTCCCAGGTGTACCACCTGCTCGGATCTTGTCTTGTATACCATTCCAGTGCTGACCCACTTAGGCTTTGGCCAAAGTAAGCTATCAACAGCTCGTCTTTGCCACCAGCTCCTTTCATCTTACTACAAAACCCCGTAGATGTGCCACAAGATCGCCATGCCCTTTGTATAAATCGAACTTGGGCATCTTGAACCCTGCTGGCAATTGGACGTCAGGGAAAGGGCATAGATCCTTGTAGGCCACGCTGACCTGGTGGCCTAACCCGTGCATGTTCCTGAAGGATTGCTCCAGGCTTTTGACCTTTCGAATCACCTCCTCATATTCTGTGTTCTTAACCGGTTTCTCAGCTTCCTCTGGGATCCCAAATTGGGGTGTATATGTGTATGGCTCAGGAGCTTTAAAAGTGGGTTCAGGAGGAAAATATTGGGTGTCGTGAACTTGGAACAGTGGTTCACTAGACGATCTTTGTAATGTGGCTGGGGGAGGTGCCACAAAGACAGGAACATTTGGTGGTGGAGGGTTCTGATTGGGTGGCGGAGCTTGGGGATCATAGGCATCTCTCCCCTGATAGTAGTGGTAGCTTGGGAAGCTTGTTGAAGGGCCGGAGGAAGGGTATTCCGGCGTGTGTCCCGGTGGGAGAGTAGGAGTGACAGGTGGTTCGGGCCCCTTTTGCACCTTAGCCATGGCTAGCTGCATTTCATTCATTTCCAATCTCATTTTTTCCATATTGGCCATCGCCTCCTTCAGCATATGATGTGCCGTCCTTTTTGACTCAACACTATTTTCGGATCCAGTCATGCTTTCTGGTGTAGGCCCTTTTGATCTTGTTTGATAATGGTATGGTGCCAGTACGCTTTAACAACTAACTGTTTGGAATTTGACAAACAACAAACTTGTTAGCGTTAGAGTTTTAACAGATATTGCAATTGCACATTGGGGGTTGCAATGTTCTTAGGCAGTTAACCATTTCTAACATGTTTTTGCTCCTACTGCATGCATCTTCCCGGCTTGTTTTATTTGTGCCTTTTTCAAGTGTTTCGGAAACCCTCCATTCCCTCTTTTTTCTTTTTTCTTTCTCTCTCTCTCTCTCTCTCTCTCTTTTTCTTTTCTTTTATTCACTTTCTTTTTCTCTTTTTTAGCGGTGGTCGAACCTTATGTAGATTGCCTACGTATCATGTCCCCGCATGAATCAGACCTTGCGTAGTTCGGACCAATAAAAGATAAATAATAATAAAACATTTTTTTGGAATTTTCAATTTTCATAATAAAACAAACTTGATTACAAAAGTTTAAAAACTGACCATACTAACAGACTTTGACAAAAGACAACAAACGGTCTCGAAAATCAAATAACCCGCATACTCTAATCAAAGAATTACAAACTCAAAAACAAACAGCCAGATTCCTTCCCCTATATGCCAATTTTAACCAAATGGTTGTTTTTCAGACGTGGCCCCTTCTCAATTTCACATGAATTTTAAGGCCGGGAAGGATTATTTTACGACCTTTCACAAACTTGTTTGTTCTTTTACGAAAATAGCCCTTCGACAACTGAAAGATACTCTAAGGCTATCTCGGCAAGAACGGTTTAAGACATCACCGAAGCCGGCCGGCTTATTTTAACTAAAAGCCAAACGGTATTCACTTGACCACTGACTATTTCCTTGTTTTTCAAATAATAAAAGACCTGGTTTTGCAAACACGACCTTTTAGGACTTCCGAGACGAAGATTTTAAGGTTGTGCGGGATAACTGGTCACAACCCAAAAGAATGACCAAAGATGGTCGTTTATGCAAAGTCAGCCTTCCGGCGTCCCTTTCGAGAACATTCGGCTATTTTTGACAAAACGGCGTGACCCAACTTATTTATGACTCTTTTCTTGTTTTTTTTAGAATAAAAGACCCGGTATTGCAAACATGGCCTTTCAGCGCCTCAGGGACGAAGATTTTAAGGCTGTGAGGGTCAAGAATCAAAACATAACCAAAGGTGGCTGTTTATGAAAAATCAGCCTTCCGGTGTCCCGTTTGGGAACATTTGGCTAATTTTGACAAAACGACGTCACCTGCCGTATTTATGACTCTTTTTTTCTATTTTGCAAATCAAAATGAAAGATACGGTAAACACAGCCTTTTTAGCGCCTCGGGGATGAAGAATTTAAGGCTGTGTGGATAACCGGTCAGAATTCTAAAAGAATGACCAAATGTGGCCGTTTATGCAAAGTCAGCCTTCCGGCGTCCCTTTTGGGGACACTTGGCTATATTTGACATGAGCGGCATTACTCGACTTATTTATGACAAAAATTCGACATTTTTTTGACTATTTTTGCAAAGGAGAGGTTGGACATCACCCGACTTATTTATGACAAATTAAAATTTTGACATATTTTTTTTTGTTGCTATTTTTGCAAAAGGGGAGGTTGGACCCGATGAGGGCTGCCTACGTATCTCACATCCTGTGAGAATCAAACCGGCTTAGTTCGGGCAACATAAACTAAACTTGTAAACAAGACTCCTTTCTTTTGTTTTTCAAATAAATAAAACTAAAAAAGACAATTTTTTTTTCATTTTTTCAAAATTTTGGCAGGGTTTTGACACTACTTGGACATTGGTTTTATTTTTCTAAAAATAAGTAGTTATCTCCCTACACTGCTATTTTTCTTTTTCTTTTTTTTCAAAAATTCCCGATTTCAAAAGCCGGTCAGCATGCGAATCTGAAGCAAATAAATGTGCAAAACAAACAGGATGCAGCAGGATGGTCTTTTTCATTTCAGGTTGCTTGTCATAGACGGACCCAACCCCTGTGTTGAGTCCCCTAAGTCAAATGCAACATGATGCAAATAAGCGTTCCTACTAGGGATCCGTTCATGAGGTTTTGTTATACTAGGTTTATCCTGGGTGTTTGTTCTAGACCTGGCTTACCCGAGCGGACAACTCGAGCCGAGGATGGGAACTACGTACCGGTAACCAAAAGATCATCCGATTTTGCAACTCCTCTGAATCCTCGTTCTATTTTGGAATAGGACACTAACAGAAAGAAGTCACGACCAGCGTGCACTCCTCAAGAGAGAGAAGAGAGGGATTTCGTAGCAGTTTATATATACAGTTCAGATAATATCAAAGCGGTAAGAGTAACATTTTGCACATTTAGGCTAAAACATGTAATAAAATCAGATAATAAATGAAGCCAAATAATAACAATTATTCTAAGCTCGAATTTTTGAACCCTGAACCAGAGATTCTGGGTTACCTCCCCAGTAGATATTCAGTCCCCTAAGTCAAATGCAACATGATGCAAATAAACGTTCCTACTAGGGATCCGGCATGAAGTCAAATTATTCTAGGTTCAACCTGGGTATATGTTCTAGACAGTGTACCTGAGCGGACAACTCGAGTTGAGGAAGGAGCTCATTTCCGGGAACCAAAAGGCCAGTCGGCTTAGAAACTTTCTGAACCTCTTTTATTTCAGGGTATGACACTAACAGAATAGGGAGTTTCAACCAGTAAGCATATCCCCGTAGATAAGAAGAGAAGGGTTTCGGCACAGTTTATATACAATTCAGATAATATCAAAGCGGTAAAAGCAGCATTTAGCACATTGGGCCCAAACATGTAACAAAATCAGATAACTCCAAATATAACAATTTATCTAAGCTCTAATTTCTAACCCTGAACCAGTGGTTCTGGGTTAACTCCCCAGCGGAGTCGCCAGAGCTGTCACACCTCCTTTTTCGCCCGCGCCGCCTCAAAAGGGTGCGGAAGGGAGTTTTTTCCAATTAAAGGACAATCGAAACGGGATTTATTTATTTATTTATTTCAGAGTCGCCACTTGGGAGATTTATGGTGTCCCAAGTCACCGGTTGAATCCCGAATCGAGGAAAAGAAGAACTCTGTTTAACAGTCTGCATACCAGAAATCCGAATAAGGAATTCTGTTAACCCAAGAGAAGGTGTTAGGCATTCCCGAGTTCCGTGGTTCTAACACGATCGCTCAACTATCATATTCGGCTTGATTATCTGATTTTATACAATTATGAACTTATGTACAAACTTTAAACTCTTTACCGCTTTTATTATTATTATTATTTTAACAAAGAATTACAACATTGTGAAAAAACGTATCTCGAACCACGTCACATCAATGTACCCGTGGTTATTGACACATTTCAACTCTGTTGAGATTTGGATTTGGGTCACATAAATGTGCACCCGAGTTTAAGAAAGTAAATTGTTAAAGGCGTGCCTAAAGCAACTAGCGTATCATTATTTTGGATAAGGCCGTGAAATTTGCTAAACGACCGATCCCGAAGTCTATACAATTATTAACCATTTATTGAGGGCCCCGCAACTTGTGCGTTTTATTGGGCGAGGCTCATCTCATTTATTTTAAAAGGATAATCCTAAAATGCCTACATTTTTTCTATTAAATTTGTCTCTAAAAATGAAAGAGAAAAGGTCCTAATTTATTTACATGCTTACGAGTTGTTATAGTCGGGTTCCGAACGCAATTTGTTAATTCAGAATGTAAGCTCAATATGGACAACCCGTTGGCCAACGTGGACCCAGGCCCAACGTGTATGGCACAAAACTAGACCTGGGTCATCTCATTCACATGTTACTACCTAGTTACATTATACTAGGCATGCTCATTGTTTGTCAAATTAAAAAAAAACTTGGCAATCTAATTTTAATCCTAAACCATTTGCATGCTGAAATTAACCAATAGTATCTAGCTAAACAATATTCCTACAAGTTCCGAAATGGTCTATTCGTTTAATGAGCTAATTGTTGAATGTTTAAGAATAGCTTAAATCAGCTAACATGCTTTTTGAGATATGATAATCATCAAACAATAACGAACTATCTGAACAGAGTTACTACACCATTTATTATTTTATTTTTTTTAGCAATACATAGACAGTTCGTCCACTAAGCTACTGTCAGATGTTCCATTATACATTAAACAACTACATGATTCTGATTAGAGGAAACTAAATAATGTATATACACAACTAAAATTCAGAATATAACTAAGATAAATTCGGAACTTCAACTCTTTATTTCATATTCATGCTTCAGCTTACAGTAACCAGCGTGTCAGTTGTATACCAGATATTGGAAGTAAAAGAAGAGGACTATCAGCAGAAATGCAGTAACATATAACAACAGCAACAGCAGTAGCGAATTGAACACCCAGGGACAGATCTTAAAACCAACAGAGATGATTCCACAACCAGTAACAGATTCAAGAATAACCCAACAGCAAACAATACCAGAAACCCAAGCTGAAACCCAAGAATTCAATGAAACAGCACTCCAGAACCAAAAGAAAACCCAAGAAGACCAATCTGAAAATCAGTAGTACCAAATGCAAACCACAGAAGCAGTAACAATATTCTGATTCTCAGTAGTAAAGAAAGGCTTTACTTTCAGTTTTTAATTCTCAAAGACTGAATTTTTTAAGTTCTGACAAATCCATTTTCTTTTCAACTTAAGCTCTGAATTTATGATGATCAAATCCCCTCCTAATTATGTCCAAGTATGCTCTATTTATGCCTCATAACAGACCCCTTAATCAATTAAACAAATAATAAAACAATCCACTTTCTCTTACTAAACCTACTACTACATAAAAAATGCAATTATTATTTTATTTAATCAACTTTTCTTGAGCCCCGTAATCCTACTATGTCTTTTTCCCCATTATTGATTAAACAAATGCATTATTCTCCACTACCACATGTCTTGTCCCCCACTAAATTATTTTAATACCTTATTTTAATATTATTAGCTTAGTGGACAGAGCACTCAAAATAAATAATTGTTCATATTTTTAATTCCTAAAATATCCCTCTGAAATGACTGAAATTACCATTTTACCCCTGGAAATATTGCAATTTACCATTCTAAACTCCATCAGCTATAACCAATTCCTAATCAATTCTAACCAAAATACAGCAGCTATAACCAATTCCTAATCAAATTCAAACTAGATGATGAACAACAAAGAAACAACTGGAATTATTTTGACGGAACAATATTTTTTAACAACAAACCTACTTTCAGATTCAACAACAATAACAAACAAGTATATTCAAATCACTGAGCTCAAATTCAAATTAAACTTAAACAGAACAAATAAACAGATTCAAATCACTAAACTCAATAATCAATTGCACCTCAAACTAAATCTAACAATATTACAACCAAGATGAAGGATTCAAATTATTAAACTAACACACTTCTATATTAAAACTAAATTTTTTTAAATGAATAACAACAAACTGAAGAAATAATCAAGAAATGATGAAAAGAATCAAACATATACTAATTTCAAATCCGAGAATATCAAACAAAGTACAGACAGAAATGAAACTTAAACCAACTAACCGGAAATGAACAACGACGAACTCGAACGGAAACGGAAAACTCGGACAGCAACCTCGACGTACCGGATCTCGACTCAACGAAAACCCACCTTCTCTTTTAACCTCGACGAACTAAGACTGGACCTCACTGAACGACGAACAACGACGGACTCAAACAAAACCAAACGAGACCTTGACAGAACTTCGCCGGACTTTAACCGAACTACTTCGCTTTTCCTCCATCTATTTCTCACTTTGTTTCAATGACCTCTATGTTGCTGCTCTATCCATATGTGTGTGTGGGTCGTGGAAGGCTGTTGAAGGAGGTCGTGTGTGTGTGTGTGTGTTGAGTAGCAGTTTGACGAGAGAGGAGATGAAGCAGCAGCAGCTATGTATTTGGATGTGAGGCTGTGCGTGTGTGTGTGTTGAGGTGAAACAGCAGCAGTGGCTGCTGGAGCTCGACGGGAGGGCAGCAATGGTGCTTTGGGTGGTGTTCATGGATGCTGAACGAAGAAGAAGAAGCAGCGAGGGTGGTCGACTGTTTTTTTTTCGGTGATTGGATGCGACGGACTGTTTGGTTGACGGTGGAGCAGCTGGTCGTGAGGATGAAGATGAAGACGAAGAAGCATCAAGGGTGGACTGGGGCTCGTCAATGGCGGACGGGAGGGGGGGTGCTCGCGACTGAGACGAGTGGAGTGATGTGTGTGTAGATAAGAGAATGACTACGGAGAAGGGTGTTGTTCGTCGTGGGCTGGTGGTCGTTTGGAGTAGATGGTGGTGATGGGGAAGAGGCAGTCATAGGACGTGAAGTTGGGGAAGATGAAAGAGGAGAGGGGGGCGGGTGGTTTAGGTTTTTTAGGTTTAAGTTTTTTATTTTTTTATTTTTTCTTTTTCAAAAAATGAAAAATGGAAGAAGGGGGGTGTTTGTTTGGGGTTATGGGGCGGACTGGGTCGGGTCGACCCGGTAGGAGTTTATTTGGTTTGGGCCTGGTCGATTTAAATTAAAAGGTGGCCCAATCCGATTTTCTTCTTATTTCTCATGCTTCTTTTTTCTTCTTTTATTTTTTCTTAAACTAAAACTAAATTCTAAAAATCCTAAATTATCCTATAGAACTTAATTAATTTATAAAAGTGCAAATTAATTCTCAATAACAATTAACACACAATTAAATAGCAATTACGAAAAAATCACACAATTTGGACATTAAATACTAAAAATGCAAACATACATTATTTTTTGTGATTTTTCATTTTTATAAAACAAACTTAATTGCTCCTAATTGTAGAATTAAATCCTAAATACAAATGCGACATATTTTTGTATTTTTTATTAATTTAACAAATAAACATGCACAGACAAATACAAATAATTATCCAAAAATGCCACGAAATTCTCAAAATTGCACACAAAAGGAAAATTGTTTTATTTTGAATTTTTTGGGAGTAATTCTCATATAGGGCAAAAATCACGTGCTTACAACAAATGTTCTTAGAAATTGAATAATGCTTGATCTTGTTGGTATCAGACACGTATTTTGGTTTTGGAGCCGGGTACAGGTCTGTTATAATATTTAAACCTTATATGTGAAATTTGGTGAAAATGGAAGTAATTTGACATGATTCGGACGTCCGCTTGTAAAAATAGAAATTACAAGTGCTCTTAGGGATTTCATGAGTTTTGATGATAAATTCGTTGTTTAAGATGTTATTTTGGCGATTTGATTGCACGAGCAAGTCCATATGATATTTTAGACTTGTGTGCATGTTTGGTTTGGAGCCCCGAGTATCGCACTTGCAAAGAAAGATCGCATTTGCGATCAGTGGGGCTGGGAGGGGACCTTTGCAATTGCGAGGCGCAGGATCGCACTTGCGATGTGAGCAGGCTGCATTTGCGATGATAGCAGGTCCTAGACATTCTTCGCATTTGCGAACCCCTGATTGCAAATGCGATATCTGCAACTGTTCAAAAGAGTTTTGGATGGAATTTTGAACTCATTTCTCAAAGTTTCAAACCCTAAACTTCAAGAGGTGGTTTTCTAAAGAGTAGTTCTTCCCCAAATCATAGGTAAACAATTTCTAACTCATTTCTTTCAATCTACTTCATCTTTTTATAAGATTGCATCACAAAATCTTGGGATTTTCATGGGAAATTGGGTGTTTTTGGGTGAAATTTGAGAATTTTAAAATTTGGGGATTTAGACCTCAAATTGAGGTCGGATTCCAAAACCAATTGCATATCCGGGCTCGAGCGTGAATGGGCAATCGGGTTTTGGTTCGAACTTTGAGTTTTGACCAAGTGGGCCCGGGGTCAGTTTTTGACCTTCTGGGAAAAATGTTGAGAACCCTATAATTAAGCATTGGAATTGAGTTTTTTAGCATTTATTGATGTTATTAAGTTAATTATGACTAGATACAAGCGGATTGGAGATGAAATCGAGAGGTAAAGTGCTAATTGAGGTTTGATTGTGGCCGTGGAATAGAGGTAAGTGTTGTGGCTAATCTTAACTTGAGGGATTAGGTGTTGTTGCCTTATTTGCTACATGTTTAGTTTTTGAGTACGACGTATATATGTGGTGACGAGTATCTGTATGTTGATGTTGGGTCATAGCATGCAAGTGAGTCTTATACTTGTGATCGTTGTGTCTCTTATTACGTATTGTTCATGCTTAAGCTGGTTATTCTTCATGGTGAACAAGTATTGTTATGTTTTCTTGTTATTGGGTAATTTTTGAGTATTGACTCAAGTTGAGACTTACATTGTGAATTTAACTATTGAAACGAGATTGGTTATAGCTGATTCCCTTGCGGGGATGCTATTGTTTCTATTCTTTGAGTGAGGAAGAGTGTAAAGCATGAAGGGTGATGTCGTGTACGATATTGTGAGTGAGTGTTAATGCACGAAGGGTGATGCAGTACCATATTCTGTGAGTGTTAATGCATGAAGGGTGATGTCGTGCCATATTCTGTGAGTGTTAATGCATGAAGGGTGATGTCGTGGCATGATAATAAGAGAGTTAATGCACGAAGGGTGATGTCGTGTCATTTTTATTGTTTCTTATGGTGAGGAGAAGAGTAAAAGCATGAAGGGTGATGTCGTGCACATGTTACTATGTTATTACTTCTGCTTGTTCAAAGCCTGATATTCATTTTGCTTCTTTACTGTATTACTGTCACAATTCCCCTCAGCATGTTTCCCCTTCCCATTATGTTTTGTTAAATTTCTGTTGTTATTACTTTCTCGTATATGATTTAACTGCACAGGTTTACATATTGTTGTCGTGTCCTTGCCTCGTCACTACTTTGCCGAGGTTAGGCTCGTCACTTATCAGTATATGGGGTCGGTTGTACTAATACTATACTCTGCACTTTTTGTGCAGATTTTGGTGCCGGACCTCGTGAGTAGAGTTTGGGTTGCTGCCTTCACTCCACAGGAGACCCAAGGTAGATCTGCCAGCATTCGCAGACCCTGGAGTTCTCTTCCTTTTATCTTAGATTTCCTGTCTTTTTTCATTTCGGGAACAAATATATTTCTTTTAAACCAGTATTTTTAGAAATCCTTATACGCTCATGGATTTGACACTAGATCATTGGGGTAGTCATGTTTTAGAGTTTCGAACTGTTATAAAAATTTATGCAATTATATCTGTTTAGCTTTAATTATTATTCATTGTTGTTTTGGGTTAATGATTAATATGTTAGAATCGTAATTGTTGGCTTGCCTAGCATTCAAGAGTCAGGCTTCATCACGACCCCAACAGTGGGAAATCTGGGTCGTGACAAGTTGGTATTAGAGCACTAGGTTGCCTAGATCTCACCATTCACGAACAAGCTAGGTAGAGTTTGAGGAATCGGTACAGAGACGTTTGTACTTATCCCCATAGGCTACAGAGTTTAGGAATAACTTCACATTTATTCTTCTCTGTCATACGATTTGACTTCTCAATGCTAATTGAAATTCTACTTTGTTCTTTCACAGATGACGAGAACACGTACAACTTTATCAGCTGATCAGCAGCGCGAGCCCCCATTGGCAGCTCCTACAAGGGGTAGAGGATGAGGCCGAGGTCGTGCTAGAGGACGAGGCAGGGGCAGGTCTCAACCTAGAGCTCAAGCAGCATCACCAGCAGCGGAGCCTTAGGTGGAGTTTAAATGATGAGGTTCCGGCTCAGACCATTCTGGCAGGGCTAGCTCAAGTTCCAGAGGGGTTCATCGCTACCCCGGTACTTAAGGATGCTTTGGTCCGTCTAGTGGGACTTATGGAGAGCGTAGCTTAGACTAGAACATTCCCTATAGCACCAACCGTCTCTCAGGCTGGGGGAGGAGCTCAGACTCCCGCTACCTACACTCCGAAGTAGATGGCTCCTTAATTCCACACTCCAGCAGCTCAGCCAGTAGGAGTAGCTCAGCCAGTTGTTGTGGCTCAGACCGCTGGTGGATCATCTATGTCTTCTAAGGCTTTGTTGAGGTTGGATAAGTTCACCAAGCTTTTCCCGGTTCATTACAATGGGGCAGCTTCTGATGACCCCCAGGATTATTTTGACAGCTTCCATGAGGTGTTGCAGAACATGGGGATAGTATAGAACAATGGGGTCGACTTCACTGTATTCCAGCTGATAGGGTCCGCCAAGATATGGTGGAATGATTTTGTGTTGACTAGACCAGCTGGGTCGCCTGCCTTGACTTGGGACCAGTTCTCTCAACTATTTCTCGATAAGTTCCTTCCTATCACTCAGAGAGAGGTGGTTCGAACATCTTCAGTAGGGTTCTATGGCTGTCACCTAGTACGAGACTAGGTTTGTTGATTTGGCTCATCATGCTCTTCTCATACTCCCCACTGAGAGAGAGTGGGGAGGTTTATTGAGGGACTCGCTCAGCCTATCAAATTGCAGATGGCTAAGGAGACCGGTAGCGAGATTTCTTTTCAGGATGAGGCCAATATGGCCCGGTGAGTTGAGGAAGTTCTAGGTCAGAGGAGTGTTTAGGGGTATGACAAGAGGCCTCATCATTCTGGTAGGTTTAGTGGTGCCTCGTTTGAAGGCAAGAATTCTTTTGGTAGGGGCCATCCTCCCAGGCCGTTTCATTTAGCACTTAAGGCTTCTTAGGGTGCGTCGGGTGGTGGTGGTTCTCATATGCAGTATTCTAATCAGCCACCCTATAGTGCATCACCAGCTCCTATCAGTGTACCTTCGCTCCAGAGTCTTCAGGGTGGTTACTCAGGCCATCAGGGCCAGTTTCAGGGTCAGCAGTCCCCGCAGCCGAGGACTTGTTATACTTGTGATGATCCAAGGCATATTGCTAGATTTTACCCTCGAGCATCGAGCAGTTCTCAGCATCAGGGTTCTCGTGCCGTGGTTCCGGCATCAGGTGTTCCACCGCCCGCTCAGCCAGCTAGAGGTAGGGGTCAGGCAACTAGAGGTAGAGATTGAGGTATTAGAGGTGGAGGTCAGGCTGCTAGAGGTGGAGGCCAGCTAGCAAGAGGCCATCCCAGGAATGTAGTTCAGAGTAGTGGGGCCCATCCCTGGTGTTATGCTTTCCCATCCAGACCTGAGACTGAGGCATCCGATGCGGTAATCACAGCTATGGTATTAGTTTACAGTAGAGATGATTCAGTTTTATTTGATCCAGGGTCTACATACTCCTATGTGTCATCTTATTTTGCTACGTATTTGGTTGTGCCTCATGATTCTTTGAGTGCTCATGTATATGTGTCCATACCGGTGGGTGATTCTATTATTGTAGATCATGTATATCGCTCGTGTGTGGTTATTATTAGGGGTCTTGAAACCCGTGTAGATCTCCTACTTCTTGATATGGTCGATTTTGATGTCATTTTGGGGATGGATTGGTTGTCACCTTATCATTCCATATTGGACTGTCACGCCAAGACTATGACCTTAGCCTTGCCGGGGTTGCCTCGATTGGAGTGGAGAGGGACCCATGGCATTCTACCAGTAGGTTCATTTCTTATATGAAGGCTCGGCGTATGATCGAGAAGGGGTGTTTGGCTTTTTTGGCTTATGTTTGTGATTCCAGTGTAGAGGTTTCTTCCATGGATTCCATACTAATTGTTTGTGAGTTTCCAGAGGTATTTCCTGCAGACCTGTCGGGGATGCCACCTAACAGGAATATTGACTTTTGCATTAATGTGGCTCCGGGCACTCAGCCCATTTCTATTCTGTCATACCGCATGGCCCCGCCAGAGTTGAAAGAATTAAAGGAACAGTTGCAAGATTTGTTATATAAGGGCTTTATTAGACCTAGTGTCTCGCCCTAGGGTGCACCGGTGTTGTTTGTTAAGAAGAAGGATGGGTCGATGAGGATGTGCATAGACTATCGGTAGTTGAACAAAGTCACCATCAAGAACAAGTATCCATTGCCGAGGATTGATGATTTATTTGATCAGCTTCAGGGTGCCAAGGTGTTTTCGAAGATTGATTTGAGGTCTGGCTACCATCAGTTGAGGATTAGGGCATCCGATGTCCCTAAGACAGCTTTTCACACTTGGTACGGGTATTATGAGTTTCTAGTGATGTCATTTAGGTTGACAAATGCCCCAACAACATTCGTGGATTTGATGAACCGAGTGTTCAAGCCCTATCTGGATTTCTTTGTGATTTTTTTCATTGATGATATCTTGATCTACTCCCGCAGCCGAGAGGAGCATGAACAGTATATTCAAGTCATTCTTTAGACTCTGAGAGACAGCCAGTTATACGCTAAGTTTTTTGAAGTATGAATTTTGGTTGAGTTCAGTTGCATTCTTAGATCATGTTGTATCAGCAAAGGGTATTCAGGTGGATCTTAAGAAGATTGAGGTAGTCAAAGACTGGCCTAGACCCACATCAGCTATAGAGATCTGGAGTTTGTTGCGTTTGGCAGGCCACTACTGTCGGTTCCTGGATGGGTTTTCATCCATAGCAGCCTTGATGACCAAATTGACCCAGAAGTGTGCCCCATTCAGGTAGTCAGACGAGTGTGAGGCGAGCTTTCAGAAGCTTAAGATAGCTTTGACAATGGCACCGGTGTTGGTGTTGCCCACAGGTTCAGGGCCATATATAGTGTATTGTGATGTATCTCGTATTGGGCTTGGTACGGTATTGATTCAGAATGGCAAGGTTATTACATATGCTTCGCGGGAGTTGAAGATTCACGAGAAGAATTACCCAATTCATGATTTGGAGCTAGCAACCATTGTTCACGCGCTGAAGATTTGAAGGCATTATTTATATGGCATGTCATGTGAGGTGTTCGCGGATCACAAGAGTTTGCAATACTTGTTCAAGTAGAAGGGTTAAATTTGAGGCAAATGAGGTGGTTGGAGCTACTAAAGGACTATGATATCACCATCTTGTATCATCTTGGGAAGGCCAATGTAATGGTCGATGCCTTAAGTATGAAGTCGGCTAGTATGGGCAGTCTTGCATATATTCCAGTCGGTGAGAGACAGCTTGCTTTGGATGTTGAGTCTTTGGCCAATCAGTTCATGAGGTTGGATGTTTCTAAGCCCAGTCTTGTTCTAGCTTGTACAGTCGCTCGGTCTTCATTATTTGAGCATATCAGAGATCGGCAATATGATGACCCTCATTTGCTTGTCCTTAGGGACATAGTGCAGCACGGTGGTGCCAAGCAGGTTACAGTTAGAGATGATGGAGTTTTGAGGATGCAAGGTCGAGTTTATGTGCCTAATGTGGATGGATTTCGTGAGTTGATTCTAGAGGAGGCCCATAGTTCCCGGTACTCTATTCATCCGGGCGCTGCCAAGATGTATCAAGACTTGCGGCAACATTATTGGTGGAGGAGGATGAAGAAGGATATTGTTGCATACGTAGCTTGGTG
The DNA here is from genome assembly GCF_000715075.1 of Nicotiana tabacum. Taxonomy (NCBI): domain Eukaryota; kingdom Viridiplantae; phylum Streptophyta; class Magnoliopsida; order Solanales; family Solanaceae; genus Nicotiana; species Nicotiana tabacum. Next base: position 151,318,391 of record NC_134086.1, on the reverse strand, counting down.
TTTGAATTGTTAGCAGGTAAAATACGAGCATCAGATACCTGGTGGTTTGCTTCAGCAGATTGAGATTCTTGAGTGGAAGTGGGAGAGTATTACTATGAACTTCATTGTTGGACTCCCACGGACTTAGAGGAAGTTCGACGCAGTATAGGTTATTATGGATCGGCTGACCAAGTCAGCGCATTTCATCCCTATGGTAGTTTCCTATTCTTCTGAATGGTTGGCAGAGATTTATATCCATGAGATTGTTCCTCTCCATGGTGTGCCCGTGTCTATCATTTTTGACTGAGGTACGCAGTTTACCTCGCATTTCTGGAGGGCAGTACAATGTGAGTTGGGTAAGCGAGTTGAGTTGAGCACATCATTTCATCCTCAGACGGACGGACAGTCCGAGCGTGTTATTCAGATTTTGGAGGATATGCTCCACGCATGTGTTATTGACTTTGGAGGTTCTTGGGATCAGTTCTTGCCGTTAGAGGAGTTTGCCTACAACAACAGTTATCAATCGAGCATCCAGATGGCTCCCTATGAGGCATTATATGGTAGACGATGTCGGTCGCCGATTGGATGGTTTGAGCCGAGGGAGGCTCGGTTGGTAGGTATAGATTTAGTTCAGGATGTCTTGGATAAGGTTAATATCATTCAGGATAGACTCCGTACAGCTCAGTCCAGGAAAAATAGTTATGCTGACCGTAAGGTTCGTGATGTGGCATTCAAGATCGAAGAGCGAGTGTTACTTCGGGTGTCGCCCATGAAGGGCATGATGAGATTTGGGAATAAGGGCAAACTAAGCCCTAGATTCATCGGGCCTTTTGAGATCCTTGATCGAGTGGGAGAGGTGGCTTACAGATTTGTGTTGCCGCCAGGTTTATCTGCTGCGCGTCCAGTTTTTCATGTGTCCATGCTTCGGAAGTATCACGGTGATCAATCCCACGTAGCATATTTCAGCACTGTCCAGTTGAACAAGGATTTGACCTACTAGGAGGAGTCGGTAGCTATTCTAGACCAGCAGGTTCGTTAGTTGAGATCAAAGAGTTACCCTTCGGTTCGTGTGCAGTGGAGAGGTCAGCCTATTGAGGCAGCTACTTAGGAGTCCAAGTTCGATATGAGGAGTATATATCCCTATCTTTTCACCAGATCAGGTACTTTTCTATGTCTGTTCGAGGACGAATGGTTGTTTTAGAGGTGGAGAATGTGATGATCTAATGGGTCATATTCCGTTTTAGAATCCGATTCCATATTTCGAGGTCTTGAAAACCTCATTTTCTTCCTCCTCGATTTACGTGCACAGTCTGGGCATGCTTCCAGAAATCCTTATATGAAAATTTAAGGAAAATATTGAGTTTTGCCTTTAAAATTGATTTAAGTTGACTTCGGTCAATATTTTAAGTAAACAAACCCGAACCCGTGATTGGATGGTCCCGGAGGGTCCATAGTAAAATATGAGACCCGGGCGTATTCCTAGAATTGAAATCCGAGGTCCCAAGCCCGAGAAATGAATTTTTGAAGAAAATTATTAACTGAAAAATATAATGGTTTTTAGAAATTGAATAATGCTTGATCTTGTTGGTATCGGGCCTGTATTTTGGTTTAGGAGTCCGGTACAGGTCCGTTATAATATTTAAACCTTATATGTGAAATTTGGTAAAAAACGGAAGTAATTTGACGTGATTCGGACGTCCGGTTGTAAAAATGGAAATTTCAAGTGTTCTTAGGAATTTCATGAGTTTTGGTGTTAAATTCATTGTTTAAGATGTTATTTTGGCGATTTGATTGCACGAGCAAGTCTTTATGATATTTTAAGACTTGTGTACATGTTTGGTTTGGAGCCCCGAGGGCTCGGGTGAGTTTTGGATAGGCCATTGAGTGTTTTGAAACTTAAAAAAATTGCTGGTATGTTTCAGGTGTGCAGGCTTCGCATTTGCAAAGCCTGGCTCGCAAATGCTAGTGTCGCACTTGCGAAGAAAGATCGCATTTGCGATCAGTGAGGCTGGGAGGGGACCTTCGCAATTACGAGGCTCAGGATCGCATTTGCGATGTGAACAGGTCGCATTTGCGATCAAGTGTTCGCATTTGCGATGAAGGCAGGTCTTGGACATTCTTCGCATTTGCGATGAATTGTTCACATTTGCGAACCCCTGATCGCAAATGCGATATCTGCAACTGTTCAAAAGAGTTTTGGATAGGATTTTCAACTCATTTCTCAAAGTTTCAAACCGTAAACTTCAAGTGGCGATTTTCTAAAGAGTAGTTCTTCCCCAAATCATAGGTAAACAATTTCTAACTCATTTCTTTCAATCTACTTCATCATTTTACAAGATTTCATCACAAAATTTAGGGATTTTCATGGGAAACTGGGTGTTTTTGGGTGAAATTTGAGAATTTTAAAATTTGGGGATTTAGAACTCAAATTAAGGTCGGATTCCAAAATCAATTGCATATCCGGGCTCGGGGGTGAATGGGCAATCGGGTTTTGGTTCGAACTTCGAGTTTTGACCAAGTGGGCCCCGGGTCAGTTTTTGACCTTTTGGGAAAAATGTTGAGAACCCTATAATTAAGCATTGGAATTGAGTTCTTTAGCATTTATTGATGTTATTAAGTTAATTATGACTAGATGCAAGCGGATTGGAGGTGCAATCGAGAGGTAAAGCGGTAATTGAGGTTTGATTGTAGCTGTGGAATCGAGGCAAGTGTTGTGGCTAACCTTAACTTGAGGGATTAGGTGTTGTTGCCTTATTTGCTACGTGTTTAGTTGTTGAGTACGACATATAGGTGTGGTGACGAGTATCTATACGTTGATGTTGGTTCATAGCATGCAAGTGAGTCTTATACTTGTGACCATTGTGTCTTTTATTACGTATTGTTCATGCTTAAACTGTTTATTCTTCATGGTGAACAAGTCTTATTATGTTTTCTTGCTATTGGGTAATTGTTCAGTATTGACTCAAGTTGAGACTTATATTGTGAATTTAACTGTTGAAACGAGATTGGTTATAGTTGATTCTCTTACCGGGATATTATTGTTTCTATTGTTTGGGTGAGGAAGAGTGTAAAGCACGAAGGGTGATGCCGTGCACGATATTGTAAGTGAGTGTTAATGCACGAAAGGTGATACCGTGTCATATTCTGTGAGTGTTAATGCACGAAGGGTGATGTCGTGCCATGATTATGAGAGAGTTAATGCACGAAGGGTGATGTCATGCCGTTTCTGTTGTTTTTATGGTGAGGACGAGAGTAAAAACACGTAGGGTGATGTCGTGCACATGTTACTATGTTATTACTTCTGTTGGTTCAAAACCTGATATTCATTTTGCTTTTTTACTATATTACTGTCAGAATTTGATATTCCCCTCAGCATGTTTTCCCTTCCCGTTATGTTTTGTTAAATTTCTGTTGTTATTACTTTCTCATATATGATTTAACTGCACAGGTTTACATATTGTTATCGTGTCCTAGCCTCTTCACTACTTCGCCGAGGTTAGGCTCGATACTTACCAGTACATGGGGTCGGTTGTACTGATACTGCACTCTGCACTTTCTGTGCAGATTTCAGAGTCAGACCTCATGAGTAGAGTTTGGGTTGCTGCCTTCAGTCCACAGGAGACCCAAGGTAGATCTGCCGGCGTTCGCAGACCCTGGAGTCGCCTTCCCTTTATCTTAGATTTCCTGTCTCTTTTAATTTCGAGAACAGATGTATTTCTTTTAAACCAGTATTTGTAGAAATCCTTAGATGTTCATGGATTGTGACACCAGATTATTGGGGTAGTCGTGTTTTAGAGTTTCGAACTGTTATAAAAATTTCCGCACTTATGTCGGTTTAGCTTTAATTATTATTTATTGTTGTTTTGGGTTAGTGATTAATATTTTAGAACCGTAATTGTTGGCTTGCCTAGCATTCAAGAGTTAGGCGTCATCACGACCCAAACGGTGGGAAATCCGGATCGTGACAATTACAACCTATTGTTTAGCCCTTCTTGACCCAATTCATCTTGATCCAAGTGAACTTTAAGCAAGGTTGGGCAATGATCCATTTGACGAGTCAATCCATCTTGACCAGCTCAAATACAGTCTTCCATTTGTCACCTCTAACTTGGATGGCATCTACATGATGCCAAATTCCCTAGAAAAAAATACATAAAAAACTCCAAAACTTAGCAAAATCTCTCTCATTCATCAAGGCAAAACATAAGAAATGAAACTATTATCAGGAAGAACAGGGGCAAAGATATCTATAGTATTCCCAAAGTCTAAAGTAGTTTTAGACAAATATTTTAAGAAGTTTTGCTCAAAGTCATCTAACAATTGAAAAAAAAAAAATTAATCCCGCAATTAGATGACACCTTCGCGTTGTTCCGCCGTCATACCAAAATTAGGGGCTCAAACTACATCATTGCAACTTAAGGGGTCCATGTATAAATTCGGATTCTCCTTAAGCAGCGCACGTGATATATCTAACAATTTTCTATGTCCGGTCACTTTAATATCCTTAATTAACTAAACCCCGTGTCCCCCGGAAGTGGAACTCCTCAATTTCCACTTAGAGAGAAGTCTCATCGCCCATTCAGAATAGGAGGAGAATTGAACTGAAATGGCTGCGGCGTTTTCTTCACTTGTTGGACAGCCACGGGCCATACTTTCAGCTTCTCCGACTGTCAGTTGTAGTCAAATCCGGAAACCGGCGAATTTCCCCTTGCAAAACTCAAGGTTTTTTTTGGTGAATTCAAGCTCTGTTCCTCGAACTTGTACCATGGCTATGGTTGGAGACGATAATGTTGATCCTGCTAGAGATGACCACTCAATTAATTGGCCTTCCTATGATGATCCAAAGGTAACCAAATATTTACTGAATGGATAACTCTATTTTTGCAGCTTTACATGTTAGATTTTGAATTAATTGCATTGCACAACGTGGTATAATTTTTGAAGTTATAATGACGTGCTTATGTCTGTTTCTTGTCGCCGGATTCATGATACCGTTGAGTCCTGAATAAGTGATTAAAATTGAGTCGAGAAAAGGAATATGTCACTTCGTGTTGATAGGTTTTACAGCTCGAGGGGATTACTATATTGTATTCTCTTCCTTTTTCATAGGAGGGGGGACAAAGAGGAATTTTGAACTACGCTATATCAGTTAACTTTTATAGATTTGTTTCGTCTTTAGGAGAAGGATTTCACTATTTTTATCTATAAATTTTTTGTGCTCTATTCACAGGTTGTTGATGTTACTCCAGGGTTGCAGGAGCGAGATTTCAGGGATACCCCCTACATTCCCGTATACGTTATGCTACCTGTGAGTTGAATCAGATTTTCTTTCTTGTGGGACCTTATTCGTTTCCTCTCGAAGTTTATTCATCAATATAGCACCATATGATTCACTCTGTTTGGTGGCTTTTTGAACGCGAGAGCCAAGCATATTGTTAATCATTTTTTGTGTGCGCCTAAATTGTTACTTGCCTAGTCGTCTCATCAAAGCTTATCTTACCACTTAACCTGTCAAATTATTTGGAAACTGTAAACCATTTTGACTTTCATATGACAGATGGGCATCATCAACATGGAATGTGAAATTGTGGATGCTAATAATCTGGTTAACCAACTAAAGATCTTGAAGTCAGCTAAGGTGGATGGGGTTGTCGTGGAGTGCTGGTGGGGTATAGTGGAGGCACATACCCCACAAAGATATAATTGGAGTGGTTACAAGAGGCTTTTTGAAATTGTTCGAGATCTTAACTTAAAACTGCGGGTTAGTTCTCGGTTGTATGGAATTGCATCTTTAATGTGATCTGGTGTCTTCTTTGACTTCTTCCTTTCTAAAGTATTCTATTGGAGGAATTGAACTTTCTCAGTCGTCTTACTTTTGAAGAAAATATCCAGGTGGTAATGGCATTCCATGAATGCGGAGGAAATGTCGGTGATGATGTTCATATTCCTCTTCCACAATGGATTACAGAAATTGGTTATAGAAATCCTGACATATTTTTTTCTGACAAAGATCTAAGAAGAACCCATGAATGTCTCACCTGGGGAGTTGACAATGAGCGTGTTTTAGGAGGACGAATTGCTCTTGAGGTAATCTTTTTTTTGTTCTTTTGTGTGTGCATCATGTAGTTCAGTAGGCCAACATACTGTTTTCTACTTCTTTTTTTCTTGATTTTATTTTATATCAAAGTATGGGAGAATAAGTAGCTTAAGGTAAATACCTTTGTACCATTACTGTTAAATTACTCACAGCAATAGTGCTACTTATGTCAAAAACTTGCTAATCTTTTGTTTTTTGGTTATTCAAATAATGGTACACCATTCACGCAAAATCGGTAATACTATGACTTCTGGAAGAATTTTCCCATCCCAAAACATAAAATGTTGTAAGGTGTATTATTTCAATGACTAATTTGCTCGTACAGGTTTACTTTGATTTAATGAGAAGCTTCCGCGTGAAGTTCGATGAGTTCTTTGAAAATGGAGTCATCTCTGAGATTGAAATTGGACTTGGTCCATGTGGAGAATTACGATACCCTTCTCATCCTGCAAAACTTGGGTGGAAATATCCTGGTATTGGTGAATTTCAGGTGAATTTAACCTCTCAAATGGTTATTGACAATTTTCTATCGTAAATGATACTTCACCCGATCAACACTGTGAATACTTGTAGTCACATTCCAATATTAAATGTGTTATGACTTTTTTTTTTATAACGGTGATGTCCGGCTAACTTGCACCATGTAACTTTATCCACCAAGTCTTAGGTAGGCGGAAAGTAATCACCTAATGTTTTTTTGCCTCCACTAGAATTTGAACCCGAGATCTAATGGTTGTTCCAACGTCAATTCCAATAGCTGTTTCTAGTTTGATAGCCCTCTGTCTTGCAATGGAAAGCGCAGAAAGACAACCAATAAAGAAAGAAAAACAAGGAGAAAAATAATAGTCATAAGTGACAGTTTAGAGACTCTTAAGTATCACAATAAGGTCAAAGACTTGTTCAATTTATCATGTCTTTGAATAGCTTTTCTTCTTTTCGATTTCGATAAGAAAGAATAAACACACCACTATTTCCAATATCTGCTCATTTAGAAATATGGGAGAGAATAGAAATAGAAACATCTCACAAGAAATAGAAACACCTCACTAGTAATTTGACTACTATCCATATAAACTTGCCAAAATACTTGAGCGCTTCCTTGGCTTCTTGCTCCCCTTGAAAGCCCATAATGTCAAACAACCTGCTTTTCATATCTCTGATTATAATGATAATGCAGCAACAACATACTCAGTGTAACCCAACACGCAGTGTCTGGATAACGAAAATTCAGAAGGATAATAAATAATCAAAAAATGAAAAACACATGCTTATGTATCTTCCGAAAGCATCAAATTCTTTGCTAAAGATGCACCATATATCCGAAGCAATAACGATTTAAGAATCTTAGCCAAGGTTTCTCCCGTTGTGCAAACTTTCTTGCCCTTAATATCATGCTCACTTTGGGTCTTCCCACAGCTTTCATAATAGTAATAGATCAGCTATCGACCCTTGATATCTAGCGTGACATATTTATTAATCATGTGTGCTTACATCCTTTGCAGTGCTATGATAAGTACTTGTTTAATAGCTTGCAAAAGGCAGCAGAGGCATCCGGATCCTCATCCTCTGGTAAAGGACCTTGGAATGCAGGTTCTTACAATTCGAAACCACAAAACACTGAGTTTTTTCGTGATGGTGGAGAATATAATAGCATTTATGGTAGATTTTTCTTGAAATGGTACACTCAAGTTTTAATTGATCATGGTGATCAAGTACTTGGCTTGGCAAATTTGTCTTTTAAAGGCACTCCTATAGCAGCAAAGGTGGTAAAATTGTAAAACATATTCCTTTAAATGCTAGACATGTTCATGGCATCATAAATTGCTTTTTTAGATTGATTTCGGTTCCTGATGCACTCTGATTGATGAGCAGCTACCAGGAATCTATTGGTGGCGCAACACTAAGAGTGGTGCAGCTGAATTAACAGCTGGCTTTTACAGTGTTAACTGTCGTGATGGCTATTCTCCAATTGCGTCAATGTTAAAGAAGCACGAGGCAGCTCTGAATTTCACATGTCTTGAATTGCACACAGTTTATCGGGATATTGACTTTCCAGAAGCATTAGCTGACCCGGAAGGACTAGTTTGGCAGGTAAACATGTGTGAATCTAACATGCAGAGGATATGTTGTGATATTTAATTTTTTCGAGGAATCCTGGTGTGAATGTGCAAGTAATAGATTGTCGTACGCAACACGTACTTGAAAAGTAAAGTGTTAAATACGTTGATGTTTAACCATGAAAAATTGAAAGGTAACATTTGTTTGTCTAAAGGCTCGAGGTTGCAAATATGTATTATTGTCTTATGTAAATGAAATATGCAAAGCTTAATGATTTTGGCCTATAGGAGAGAATCATGTTGTCAAGCAACTAGGCTGTGAGCCATTTAAACATTTCAAAGAATCAACTTCTCTTACATTTTTCGTCATTGCTCATGTAAATGTTGTTTTGTCGATATTGTTTATATTTTTTAGCAAGTGAATGTTTTTCCTTTTTTTTTGTGGGGATGGTGGTGGGGATTGTTTTTGTTGTACAAATTAATCACAAATAGCTCAGAAACTTGATGTCCATCTACATCAAAGAGATAATTGATCGTGCAATGTAATATCTATGTATTGTCTCTGCATCACTGGATATACTTGGTCTTTGTTTAAGGGATTTCCCAAAACTACAGGTGCTAAATGTTGCATGGGAAGCCTACATACCTGTTGCTGGTGAGAATGCACGTCCATGCTACCATAGAGAAGGCTACAACAAGATCTTGGAAAATGCCAAGCCTAGGAATGATCCATTTGGTAGACACTACTTATCTGCGTTTACCTACCTCAGGCTGAGCCCAACTCTGTTGGAGAAACACAATTTCATGGAGTTTGAACGATTTGTGCAGAAGATGCATGGTAAAGTCCTTCTCCCTATCAATTATAAGCATTGAGGATTTACCGAAATTCCAATATGCAACTATGCAATTACCCATTAAATGTACTTCTCTATGAAGTAGCGAGTTATCTATGATTGACAGTGGTCTCATTCTTGTTTGCAGGTGTACAATGTAACTATCTGAGTTGGAGTCATTTCTGGAATCTGGAATAAATTCCTGTGGCAGCCCCAGGAATTTGAGTAAGGGTCATTCCATATTTCGAAGTTATGACAACGTCCGAGTTCTTTATCGTAAGAGATTGATAATGTCCTGACTGTCACATTTGTTCAAAATGCGACCTCAAAATCACTTCGTTTGTAGGGTTTGTTTTTTTCCTTTGAAAGATAGGTATCTTATAGTGCACCAATGATTTAATAAATTCATTTTGCAGTATCATTTTAACATATGTCTATTTAGTTTATTTAACAAAATAAAAATTTAATTAAACTATGTGAAATTTAAAAAATCAATAAATTTTAGATGTTTTGGATTATGTATATTTTGTTTTCCAAAAATTCAATTATAAGTATATTATATTACTTTTGTTAATTAATAAAAGAGTACATGTTTTACGGTAGAATGATGAAGTATAAGATTATCTACACTCTTGTAGGTGAGCCTGTAGATCTAAAAGGATTCCAACCTTAGGCTTGATCGGATATCCTTTGTCCACGAAGACAAACGTGAATTTATTTCCTTTGTATTCTCTCATAAAGAATGACCTCTCTCCTTATGTGGATACAATTTGTCTTTATGTAATGATTTATAGCCAAATAAAATTTATGCGCCTTATTTTACATCATAAGCTCATTTCTTAAAAAAAGTCATTAATCTAATTCATTTAAGTTAAAAAAAAAACAGGGGGGATTTTTTCTAAAATTAGGCCTCTAATTACGCTATTTAACTGTGGAACTAGTATTTCTAAAATTAGGGACAATTCAAGAAGGGAGTAAAATTCGAGCAATTGCGATAGAAGTTCATAGGAAGTAGGCGGGAACATCCTTTTTAGTTTTGTGATTGCAGCAAAAACTGATGGTCCAAACGAATAGAATTGATAATGAAAAAAAAAAAAGAGAAGAATATTGTAGGCAAAAACGATCAGAGCAGGGTAAGAATATAAAAAAATGGAAAAAAAAAAAAAAATTGGAGCCTAAAATAAAGAAACCCCAAAACCTGTAAGTTGTCTTAAGTAATTAGGATGAGGATTTCTTACCATCTCTTGTAAATTTTTCATGGATTTATTTACTTGGAACTATTTGTAATAGACTTTCAATTTTGTTCCTCAACTTTAGTTTTGTATGCGTATTAGTAATGATTAAGCCTGTTAGCCAATTTATACTTGCATTCTACAACCGGAGTATTCAATTTTTAGAACTCATGAGATTTTAAAATGCACTGGAATTAACTTCAACTGTAGTCACTAGTATCTCTTCACGCGTTGCATGCATATTTCGTATACGTTCTTAATGAATATATTAGAAATAAATATATATCTCATGAGATTATAACTGTAGGATATATCGTGGTATTATTTATCCACCTTCTATATGAAATAGCTAACACAATCATTTTAGTATAAAATTAAACTAACATTAGCTGATACACACAACCAAATATAAAATAACTATAATTCCAAACTTTATAATAGCTAATATACTTATTGCGTTAGCCAAACGAGCCCTAATTAAGACCCTTCGTGAACAAAGTTAAGAAGCGTCCTCTATATCCAACGTTATATGCATTCTTTAATTAGCTGACTTTTAATTTACTTACAGTTCATTGATTTCAAATATTGAGAGTTGAGATCTCGAAGTTTCGATTCAATTAAAATAATCATTCAATTATTAAGCGATTTTATTAAACGATGTGTCCTTGAAGTACATTCTGAAAAGGAAAAAATGGCTTATTAGACAAGTTTACCATCTTATTGAATGGATTAATGTTCATCCAATATTGTGAACTTTAAGATATGTAATATGTGGGTTTTGGTTAATGGTATTATTTTACCTTATCTATCTTGTATTGCATGATAAAATATATGACACAGACATTTGATTGGTGTACTAACCAATTTAATAGGTCATTTATGTAAAGCAAAATCCAAAAAGGTGAAATTAAACACACACACACATGGATATAACATCAGTGCTCCTTTAATTATTAGCTACACGCAAAGTCCAAGTAGGGACGTATATGGACCGGGTTGATTCGATTTTTATCAAAACCAAACCAACTATATCGATTTGGATTGGTTTGATTTTGCCAGATTTTTCGGATTTTTTCGTTACATGAATATTATTTCAATCTTATTTTGTTAAACTTTTAAATAAAGTTTTGATAAGTGAATATATGTTTAGTAAAAATAGAAAAACCTAACAAACATATGATCTATTAAAATATTCTTATGTAAAATTATTATTTAGTGATACATGATAGTTATTTTCTTAGTCGTCTAACAATAACTCTTATTTCGAATTCGAAAACGAAATAAGAATTTAATAGATTTTGACATATAAGTATGGAAGAACAAAGAGATTGATGTATTTCAATAATATTTGATAAAAAAATGATGATACAACTTATTATCTAAAATAAATAAAAATGGATGCACTTTATAGTGCTATAAAATATTACATCACATGAGAGAATCCCAAATACTTCTAGATATTTTTAAAAAAAATTCTAAATAAAATCTTAAAAGTATATATAAAATGATAGATTTATATGTCGGTTTGGTCGAGTTTTCAAGTTATACACGAAAACTAGATTTTTATTCATATTAGATATAACAACAACAATAATGACCCAGTAGAATTTCTCAAATAGGGTCTGGGAGGGTAGTGTGTACGCTGACCTTATCCCTACCCCAAGAAACAAAGAGGCTATTTCCGAAAATCCCTCGACTCAAGAAGATGGAAAAGACGAGAAGAGAGGGAAGGGATAACATATTAATACTATCAAACAGAAACCAAAGAAATAATAACGTCATAAGAACAAGAAAATAGTTGTGATGACCCAAAAGGTCATCACTTGATTTACGAATAAATTATGTATCCCGAGGCCTTAGAAGCCTCCTTTTTCCTTACCTCGATTTGTGTGCATGGTCTGGGCGTATATCCGGAACGCTTTTATGTGTAAATGTGATGAAAATTTTAATTTGGCCTTTAAAATTGAATTTAAGTTGACTTCGGTCAATATTTTGGGTAAACGGGTCCGAACCTGTGATTTGACGATCCCGGAGGGTCCGTAGGAAAATATGGGACTTGGGCGTATGCCCGGAATCGAATTCGGAGGTCCCAATCCCGAGAAATAAATTTTTGAAAGAAATTGTTTTACTGATAATATAAGAGTTTTTGTAAAGTTGATTATATTTGAAATTTATGGTATCGGGCCCGTATTTTAGTTTCAAAGCCCGGTACAGGTTCAATGTGACATTTAAGATGCGTCTGTGAAATTTGGTAAGAAACGGAAGTCGTTTGATGTGATTCAGACCCGTAGTTGTGAAATTTGATACTTTAAAAGTTTTGAGATTTTTCTTAGATTTCTATGTTAAATTCGTTATTTAAGATGTTATTTTGGCGATTTGATCACACGAGTAAGTCCGTATGATGTTTTTAGACTTGCGTGCATATTTGGTTTAGAGCCCCGAGGGCTCGAATGAGTTTCGGATAGGCGTCGGGGTGATTCGAACTTAGAAAATCTGGTATTTTTGTTGTTTGGTGGTGTCTAGGCTTTTGTTCTATGCGATTGCATAGGTAGGTCCGCGATAGCATAGTGTTAATTCTGGGGTCATCATTTGTTCTATGTGATTGCATAGGTAGGACCGCGATAGCATAGAGTTAATTCTGGGGGTCACCCTTTGTTCTATGCGAACACATCCAATTGCGTGCGAACGTATAGATTCCCCGCCCAGTTATTTTAAAACCGTAGCAAAACGGGATTTCTTCAAAACTTCATAACTTTTTCACTTAAACTCGAACTTGTGCGATTTTTGAAGAGGTATTTCACTACAAACCCATAGGTATGTGTTCTTAGACTCGTTTTCTTCAATTTCCATTAATACCCATTAGATTTCTAAGCCTAAATCATGTTCTTAAGGGTAAAAAATTGGGGATTTGGGTAGAGTTAGGGCTTTTTGAATAATTAAAAATTAGACCTCGTCTTGCCGGGATGTTGTTGTAATATTATTGTTCCCTTGTCGGGATGCTGTTGTAATATTATTGTTCACTTGCCGGGATGTTGTTGTGATATTGTTGTTCCCTTGCCGGGATGTTGTTGTAATATTATGGTTCCCTTGCTGGGATGTTATTATTATGCTATTGTTCCCTTGTCGAGATTCTTTTATGATTGGTATTGATAAATTAAATGGGAGCGGGTTGCACGCCTACAACGGTAATACATGAAATGGGAGCGGGTTTCACGCCTGCAACGGTAATATATGAAATGGGAGTGGGTTGCACGCCTGCAACGACAATATATAAAATGGGAGCGGGTTGCACGACTGCAATGGTACTATATGAAATGGGATCGGGTGCACGCCTGCAACGGTATTACATGTGTACTTGTTTTCTTATTTCCTTGTCTTTTGCTGGTAATTGATTTATGGCATTCCCTTCATTTCTCTACTGTTATTATGTTGCTATCTGTTACTCCCCGCAACATGTTTCCCCCGCCCAACTTTAGCTGTAATTATCTGCTTTTATTTCCGCTGTATATGATTTAACTGCACAGGTTATTTGGTAGTCTGGTCCTAGCCTCGTCACTACTTCGCCGAGGTTAGGCTACGCACTTATCAACACATGGGGTCGATTTTGCTCATACTACACTCTACACTGTATGCAGATACTGATACCGGAGCGTTTGGACCGCAGTGAGGGTGCTGTCTTCAGTCCACTCGGCGACTCGAGGTAGTCCTGCAGACGTCCGCGGGCCTTGGTGTCTCCTCCTATCTTTTCTCTTTCTGTTTTTACTTATTCAGAGACAGACTTATGTATTTCCATTCATACCTTATTTGTAGTATTCTTAGATAGTCTGTGACTTGTGACACCAAATTCTAGGTAGTATTGTACTTCAGATTATGTAGCAGTGTTTGGTTGAATTATTAAGTTTTCGTCTTCCGTATTTCTGGTTATTTAATTTATTCTGTTGTTTAATCACTTATTATTTTGAATTGTTGAACATATTTAATAAAAAGGAAGGTAATGATTTTATAATATTTGGCTTGCCTAGCTTCCACGAGTAGGCGCCATCACGACTCTCGAGGGTGGGAAATTCGGGTCGTGACAAGTTGGTATCAGAGCTCTAGATTACATAGGTATCACAATTCATGAACAAGCTTAGTAGAGTCTGAGGAATCAGTACGGAGACGTCTATATTTATCCCTCAGAGCCTACAGAGTTAGGAAAAACTTCACATTTATTCTTTCCTGTCGTGTGGTTTGGTTTCTCAATGCTAATTAAATTTCTACTCTGTTCTTTCGCAGATGGTGAGAATACACGCTTCCTCATCCACCGATCAGCAGCCCGAGCCCGCAACAGCAGCTCCCATGGGGGGCAAAGGGCGAGGCCGAGGCCGTGCTAGAGGCCGAGGCAGGGGCAAAGCTCAGCCCAGAGCAGCAGCACCAGCGACAGAGCCTCAAGTTGAGTATGATGATGAGGTTCAGGCCCAGACAGTTCTGGTGGGCCCAGCTCAAGTCCCAGAGGGGTTCATTGCTTCCCCAGTACTCCAAGATGCTCTGGTCTGTCTAGTGAGCCTTATAGAGAGTGTCAACTGGGCAGGCTTGCTACCTGTAGCACCAGCCATCTCTCAGGCTAGAGGAGGAGCTAAGACTCCTGCTACTCGCACTCCGGAGCAGATGGCTTCCCAGTTTCAGACTCCAGCAGGTCAGCCAGTTGGAGTAGTTGAGCCGAGTGTGGTAGCTCAGACCGGTGATGGAGCAGCTATGTATGCTGATGCCTTGTGGAGATTGGACAGGTTCACCCAGCTCTTCACTACCACTTTCAGTGTTGCATCTTCTGAGGATCCCTAGGATTATTTAGACAACTGTCATGAGGTTCTCAGGAACATGGGGATAGTGGAGACCAATGGGGTCGACTTTGCTACTTTTCGCTTATCTGGTTCCTCCAAGACTTGGTGGAGGGATTATTGGGTCACCAGCTTTGACTTGGGACCAGTCTTTTTAGCTATTTCTGGAGAAGTTTCATCTATCACTCAGAGAGAGGTCTATCGGAGGCAGTTTGAGCGTCTCCGGCAGGGTTCTATGACTGTTACTCAGTACGAGACCAGATTTATTGACTTGGCCCGTCATGCTTTTCTTATACTTCCCACTGAGAGAGGGAGAGAGAGAGATAGAGAGAGTGAGTGAGGAGGTTCATTGAGGGACTCATTCAGCCTATTCGACTTTAGATAGCTAAGGAGACGGGAGTAAGATTTCCTTTCAGGATGCGGCTAATGTGGCCAGGAGGGTTGATATGGTTCTGTCACAGGGAGGTGGTCAGGGGTTTGACAAGAGGCCTCGTCATTTAGGAAGATTCAGTGGTGCCTCGTTTGGAGGAAGGGATTCTTTTGGTAGAGGCCATCATTCTAGGCCTTTTCAGTCAGCACTTTAGGCTTCTCACAATGCCCCAGGTGGTCGTGGTTCTCACATACAGTATTCCGATCAGTAGTCCTACAGTGCATCACCAGCTCCTATTAGTGCACCTCCGCTTTAGAGTTTTCAAGGTTGTCAGCCCCAGCAGCCAAAGGCTTATTTTACTTGTGGCGACACGAGGCACATTGCTAAATATTGCCCTCGAGCACCGAGCAGTTCTCAGCACCAGGGTTCCGATGCCATGGTTCAGGCACCGAGTATTCCACCGCCTGCTCAGCCAGCTAGAGGTGGAGGTAGAGGTGTTAGAGGTGGAGGTAGAGGTATTAGAGGTGGAGCTCAGGCCACTAGAGGTAGAGTCTAGCCAGCAGCAGGCCATCCCAGAGATGTAGTTCAGAGTGGTGGGGCCTAGCCCCGATGTTATGCTCTTCCAGCCAGGCCTGAGGCTAAGACTTCTGATGTAGTTATCACAAGTACTGTTCTGGTTTGTAGTAGGGATGCTTCAGTGCTATTTGATCCAGGGTCTACATACTCCTATGTGTCATCTTATTTTGTACCGTATTTGATCATGCCTAGTGATTCTTTGAGTGCTCATGTATATGTGTCTATACTGGTAGGTGATTCTATTGGGTAGATCGTGTCCATCATTCTTGTATAGTTGTGATTGGGGGTCTTGAGTCCCGGGTAGACTTGTTACTTTTAGACATGGTTGATTTTGATGTCATATTGGGGATGGACTGGTTATCACCTTACCACGCGATCTTGGACTGTCATGACAAAACTGTGACTTTAGCCTTGCCGGGGTTACCTCGTTTAGAGTGGTAAGGGACTTTTGGTCATTCTACCCATAGTGTTATCTCATATATGAAGGCTCGGCGCATGGTCAAGAAGGGGTGTTTGGCCTATTTGGCATATGTTCGTGATTGTAGTGCTGAGGTTCCTTCTATTGATTCTGTGCTTGTTGTTCATGAGTTTCCTGAGGTATTTCCTTCAGACCTGCCGGGTATGCCACCCGACAGGGATATTGACTTCTGCATTGATTTGGCTTCGGGTACTCAGCCCATTTCTATCCCACTATATCGTATGGCCCCGCCTGAGTTGAAAGAGTTGAAGGAGCAGTTGCAAGACTTGCTTGAGAAAGGCTTCATTAGACCTAGTGTCTCGCCTTGGGGTGCGCCGGTGTTGTTTGTTAAGAAGAAGGACAGATCGATGCGAATGTGTATAGATTGCAGGCAGTTGAACAAGGTTACAATCAAGAATAAGTATCCATTGCCGAGGATTGATGATTTGTTTGATCAGCTTTAGGGTGCCAAGGTATTTCCGAAGATTGACTTGAGATCTGGCTACCATCAGTTGAGGACTAGGGCATCCGATGTCCGTAAGACAACTTTTCACACTCGGTACTGACATTATGAGTTCTTGGTGATGTCATTTGGGTTGACCAATGCCCCAGTAGCTTTTATGGATTTTATGAACCGGGTATTCAGGACTTATTTGGATTCATTCATGATAGTCTTCATTGATGATATTTTGATTTATTCCCGCAGCCGGGAGGAGTATGAGCAGCATTTGAGAGTTGTTCTTCAGACTTTCAGAGATAGTCAGTTGTATAATAAGTTTTCGAAGTGCGAGTTTTGGTTGGGGTCAGTTGCTTTCTTGGGTCATGTTGTTTCAGTAGAGGGTATTCAGGTAGATCCAAAGAAGATAGAGGCAGTCAAGGATTGGCCTAGACCCGTATCAGTTGCGGAGATCCGGAGTTTCTTGGGTTTGGTAGGCTATTATCATCGGTTTATGGAGGGGTTTT
The DNA here is from genome assembly GCF_000715075.1 of Nicotiana tabacum. Lineage (NCBI taxonomy): Eukaryota > Viridiplantae > Streptophyta > Magnoliopsida > Solanales > Solanaceae > Nicotiana > Nicotiana tabacum. The sequence goes on along the minus strand of NC_134086.1, from coordinate 151,301,010 downwards.
CATCTATTTCAACCCCGATGACCAGGTTGACCCAGAAGGGTGCCCAGTTCAGGTGGTCGAATGACTGCGAGGCGAGCTTTCAGAGGCTCAAGATATCTTTGACGATGGCGCCGGTGTTGGTTTTGCCCACAGGTTCAGGGCCATATACAATTTATTTTGATGCATCTCGTATTAGACTTGGTGTGGTGTTGATGCAGAATGGCAAGGTCATTGTTTATGCTTTGCGGCAGTTGAAGATTCATGAGAAGAATTATCTAGTTCATGGTTTATAGTTAGCAGCCATTGTTCACGTATTGAAGATTTGGAGGCATTATCTATACGGCGTGTCATGTGAGGTGTTCATGGATCACAAAAGTTTGCAATACTTGTTCAAGTAGAAGGAGATAAATTTGAGGCAGAGAAGGTGGTTGGAGATATTGAAGGACTATGATATCACCGTCTTATATCATCCGGGGAAGGTCAATGTGGTGGCCGATGCTTTGAGTAGGAAGTCAGACAGTATGGGAAGTCTTGCGTATATTCCGGTCGGTGAGAGGCCGCTTGCTTTGGATGTTCAGGCTTTGGCCAATCAATTCATGAGATTTGATATTTCTGAGCCCAACCGTGTATTAGCTTGCATAGTCGCTCGTTGTACTTTATTGGAGCGTATCCGAGATCGACAGTATGATGATCCTCATTTGTGTGTCCTCAGAGACACGGTGCAACACGATGGTGCCAAGCAAGTTACATTAGGAGATGATGGGTTTTTGAGGCTTCAGGGTCGAGTTTGTGTGTCTAATGTGGATGGACTCCGAGAGTTGATCTTAGAGGAGGCCCATGGTTTCCGGTACTCTATTCATCCGTGCACCGCTAAAATGTATCATGATTTGTGGCAACACTATTGGTGGAGGAGGATGAAGAAGGATATTGTTGTGTATGTGGCACTGTGTTTGAATTGTTAGCAGGTAAAGTACGAGCATCAGAGACGTGGTGGTTTGTTTCAGAGGATTGAGCTTCCCGAGTGGAAGTGGGAGCGTATCACTATGGACTTTGTTGTTGGACTCCCACAGACTTAGAACATCGATGCAATGTGGGTTATTGTTGATAGGCTGGCTAAGTCAGCGCATTTCATGACTGTCGCAGTCTCCTATTCTTCCGAGAGGTTAGCTTAGATCTATATCCGGGAGATTGTTCGTCTTCATAGTGTGCCGATGTCTATCATTTCTGATCGAGGTACGCAATTTACCTCGCATTTCTGGAGAGCAGTTCAATGAGAGTAAGGCACACGGGTCGAGTTGAGCACAACATTTCATCCTCAGACGGGTAGGCAGTCCGAATGTACTATTCAGATTTTGGAGGATATGTTTCGAGCTTGTGTCATTGACTTTGGAGGCTCGTGGGATCAGTTTTTGCCTTTAGCGGAGTTTGCCTACAACAACAGTTACCAGTCGAGTATCCAAATGGCTCCTTATGAGGCTTTGTATGGTAGGCGATGTCTGTCGCCGGTTGGATGGTTTGAGCCGGGAGAGGTTCGGTTGTTGGGTACGGATCTAGTACAAGATTCCTTGGACAAGGTTCATATCTTTACCCGACAACTCTTACAACTTTCCCGGGTAAAGAGGGGTAGTTGTTGATATCCAATTTTTCTCTGTATATTTTTTATATGCAAAATACTTTCAAAATAGCATATATATGCATATATAAGTATATCCCAATGTTTTATTAATTTTCTTAATTTTAAAGATTTTTTAACCAATTTATTCCTTTGTTTTATTCATAAAAACCCCAATAATAATTCCCAGAGTTATCAATCTTGGTGATTCATTTATTTGATTTTCATATTTATACTAAAATATAGTCAAGATAATTTTTCCATATTTTTACAAATTTATTTAGTATTTTTAAAGCAAAATTGCATATAATTGCAATATTAGCCTCTTTTAGATTTAATTGCATTTATACTTATAAAAGATTAAGTACAATATTTTTAAATTGATAATTATGTAGTACAAGTCATTTTGGTACCTTCAATTTATTTCCAGGAATTAATTTACTATTTTTATAAAATTAAAAGGGAAAAGTGGCTATTGCAATTATAGCCCAAATTGAGTTTCAATTATAACCCAAAATAGGCCCCCAATTTCCCAACCCAATTTCAATTTCAACCCAACCGACCCAATCTAAATAACCCAACCCGGCTCCCCTACCTAACCCTTTCAATCCTGGCCGTTGATCATTTAGACCAACTACCAACATCGGCCCTTTCCATTTTTAACCTCAAAAGACCCCTTACCCCACCTCATTTCACACCAAACGCTGCCCTTGAATCCCTTTCCCTCTCAACTCTCTCTGCAATCCCTCATGAACCCTAGCCGCCGCCACCTAACCCAACCCTAATACCACCCAAATCTATGGCTTCCAAGGTCATCAGAGACCTATATCAACCCCCCATGGCTTCTACGTCGATTCTTATGGTCTCAAGGCTAGATCTTGAATGAGCTTGGTCCATACCCTATTTAATTTCAGTTCATGACTGTTCTCCGATCAGCCATGGCTATTCGAGTCAGACTCTTGACTCTCCTACTTAGATCGATGGTTTTCAAAGCCTTTCTGATCACTTGGGGTTCTTCTGAAACCCTAACCTCTAAGGTTCTTTCGATTTCTTTTAGATCTGTTTCAGATCTATGTTTGCTCTGAACTGCTAAGCGTTTTTCTCGAAGTTTCTCTTAAAACTCTGCCTTCAAAACCCCTTATCTTTTCCGATTAGGGTTCTTGTTAGTTTATTTCAAAACTTTTCTCTGACTTTTGACATATTCTGCTGTGTTTCCTTATATCTTTCTTCTACTTGAGTTTTCATGTTAAAAGCCCTAATTTCTTATGACTGTTTATTAGACGAATGTTTGTTTGCTTGAGTTTCTGTACGATTTGTTTGTTTATCCTCTTGTAAAAACTCTTCTATTGTTGAAAACCCTATGGTTTTGGGTTTGAAACTGTTCGTTTAAGTGCGTAACTCGATTTTGAAGTTTTTTATCTCAAAATCTCTTATTTCTCTTTGTGATTCTTCTGACTCTGTTTTCTATCATCTCTAAACATCGATTATGCTCGAAACCTTAATTTTCAAGAGGGGTTTTCTTCACCTGCTACTGTGAGATCTTCACATGCTTTGATATTCTATGTTTTCTTCACTACTTGACCTACTGGGCTATCATGTTTCGAATGTTGCTATCCACTGAATTTTGTGCTACTATTGTATGCTATTTCCTTCTGCCAACAGGCTTGGCCTTGCATGTATAATGTTTATGCACCCTATTTATATGCTAAGTTTCCTTCTTTGTTTGAACTTCAACTTGTGACTTATTTCAAACTTTTCCTTTGTGAAATTCTGATTTCAATCGCCCGTTAGGGTTAATTGATTTTCTTTTCCTGTTTTACCTTGCTGAATTCTTTCCAAAATTAGTGTATCTCTGTACCTAAACTCGATGGCCTACTTAATGTTTTACTACTTCTTTTATGGCAACTGTCCGCCTGCTTATAAATTGATTTCTTTCCTTATTTTTGAACCTGTCACTACCTATTAAGCAAAGTGATCCCTTAATTAAAGGCAATCACTTGTATAATTGATTCTGAATCATGATTGTTTCCATGTTTGTAGCTTATTACCTTCTCTTACTCGTTTTCAAAAAGCTATAAATACCATATACTTCTTTTCTTTCAAAAAGATGAACACAAGGCATAAACACTTGAGTTCAAACACACACTCCACCAAATCTCTCTTTTCTTTGTCACTAATATATTGCTGTCTTACCTAGTCGGCTGAAAGCCAAGGCTAGGCTATGGGGAAACTTGCTTATTTTCTACATTTAAATTTCTTACTGGTATGTTCTAATTAATTTTTCTGCACTAATAACAATATGCTTATTTACTGTTTCTTGCATTCTTGTCTGCCTACTGTTTGTATTTAGCCCAGTACCATTGTTTAGCATGCTGTAATTTCTTTTCTCCTGTTCTGAATCAATGTATCATGAACTGTGAATTTTAAATCCCTACCCCAATGTGTTTAATACTTGTGGTTGGTTTGGGGCATGGCAGCATTGGAAATTGTTGTGCATGACCCAAAATTGATCCTCTTAGGATCATAACCTTCATGTTTCTCGTATATGTTGTGTGTTCTGGTTGATTTACAGGCATGTCCGCACTTTGTATTGTTGTACATGCCCAAAGTTAACCCATGCCTAAGTGTATAAGCTCCTTGCAATAGATTCCCAATCCCCTGCCACCTTTTGTGAAGTTATTGACTCCCTGAAATGTTAATGGATGTCTCCCATCACCCTTTCCTCTCCTTTATTCGCTCAGCTCTTAGAACTCTGTTTCTGCACTTTCACTCTCTTCTTAGACTTAAGTTCTATCCCTCCTCATGTGAGCCTTGCCTTGGGACCTATGAGCTCCCTTTGAACTTGGACACATGAGGGATGGAATTTCCACACTGCAATCATCTCCATTCTGGTTATGTAACTTGGGTGTGAGCACTGCCCGGGATCCTATTGAGGCCCTTAGGGAGCTTTGACACACTCAAGTCTGAGAAAGGCTTTGGATCAATGGAAATTTGAGGTGGTTTACCCCATAACTCAGAGAGGAAGTTAAGAATCAGACTTCCTCTGGTTGTAACTTTTCTTTGTACTGTTCTGATGTGATTCAGTATTCCTAGTTGGTAATAATTTGTAATGAACATTTGGGGCTGGCTAATGAAAAGGGTTGGGTAATTATGCATGCTCAAGGGTAGAAAACATGCCTATAGGACTGCTTTTTCTACATGTTCAATTCGCATTTAGAAAACATGCCTATAGGACTACTTTTAATTTTGCATATTCACTACATTTAGAAACCATGTCTATAGGATCTACTTGTTCAACTTCATATCTAGATAAACTGCCTATAGAAATTGTCTAAAATTCTGCATGTTTGTTACCGTTTAGATATCATGTTTTTAGGGCCCAATTGGCTATAACCCAGTCGCTTGTTAAAATCAGCATAATGAATAGAAATCATGCTTATAGGAATTCCCAAGTGAAAACCTGCCTGTTTCCATTGTCTACTAGATATTATGCCTATAGGGGTTTGACATTATTCAGATACTATGTATGCAAAGGTTTAAAATCGGTAATTATGTCTACAAGGGTCTAAAATAGTAATCTTAAATACCATGTTCATAGGAGTAAAAATTAGCGATAGTGGATATTGTCATCTGTAGAAACTGAAACTAGTCTAATCTAAAATTCGTCCATTCTGAATCTTTTTTAATAATCTGATTTCGTTATTTTAACGAGGTTTAGCGAGCATACCTATAGGATTTCAAACAATTCGCTTTGAGTTATCATTGTTTCACCACCTTATGAATTAAGTAGATATCATGCATATAGGACCCCGTCTAAATACTTAGGCAAGCCTTAGAGTAATGACTGTAAAATTGAATCCGCCTTTGTTAATTGTTACAACCAGCAGGCAGGCCTGATTCAGACTTCTTATCTGAGTTGTGTAATAAACAAATCTGCTTCAATAATCAAACTCCCCTCGTCTTTAGTATTTTAATCAGACCTAAAAAGTATGTGCAAGTCATGCTAGTTATGTGCTTTTGTTCAAGGAGGTATATTTGAGCCTTTATCTGTTTATATGCTTCCCCAACATGCAGTATATGTTTTTTTGTATATCGCCTTAGATTTTTACCCTTTGAAACCAATCAGCCTTATATCCCACCCTTTAGGACTAGTAGTCCTAAGTGCCTCCGGGACTGATAGGAATAGGATGGGTAATAGTATGCAATAGTAATCGAGACTAATCTGCGCTTTAGTACTTAACGGTGTGGGAAGGGTAGATATGGATATGATGACCGGTGCGCTAATGAAACGTGTAACCCATCTTTTGAGGAGTGATTACCGGGTATCGCATTGACATGATCCATATTAAATATAAACCTAGGATCCCCTTTCCTTTTATTTGCAAACTTTTTTTTTAACTCTTCTTTTAATTGTTCTTTCTTTTTTATGTGTTTAAATCCCCTAATATTTAAGCCAGTACTTGTATATTTGCTAAATTCACAATAACTGTCTGGCCGAGAACCACACTAGTAGATCCTGAAGGGTGCCTAACACCTTCCCGTTGGGATAACTTCAAGTCATTACCCTATCTCTGGTTATTCAAATGACTTAGAATTAAACCTCATTGGTGTCCTAATGCACCTTAAATCATTAGGTGGCGACTCTTCAAAAATGCAAAACCCAGTTCCTGAAAGGAACGAGTTATCCCATACTAAATGTCATAAACCCGATTTTGCGAGAAAAAGGAGGCGCGACAGTGTTAAAGCACGAAGGGTGATGCCATGTATGATTTGTGAGGAAAGAGTGTAAAGCACGAAGGGTGATGTCGTGCCATGCGATGTACTATTCCCTGCCGATTATATTGATTATATGGTGAGGACGAGAGTAAAAGCACGAAGGGTGATGTCGTGCACATTTTCATTCCTTGATTGCTTTGGTGAGGACGAGAGTAAAAACATGAAGGGTGGTGCCGTGCACTTATTGATTTCTGATTCTTTGTTGATATTTGAGATATGGTGGTTCTTTCTCTTGTCTTTCTATTCTAAATTGATAGTTCTCCCGCAGCATGTTACCCCTCCCATACTTGACTGTATATATTATTGTTCTTCTTTTCCATTGTATATAGTTGAATTGAACAGATTTATTTGGTAGTCTGGTCCTAGCCTCGTCACTACTTCGCCGAGGTTGGGCTAGGCACTTACCAGCACATGGGGTCGATTGTGCTGATACTACACTGTGCACTATGTGCAGATCCTGGAGCAGCAGCTTTTGGACAGTAGATTGGGTGCTGCCTTCAGTCCACGCGGAGATCCAAGGTAGTCCTGCAGGCCCTGTCATCTCCCTCTATCCCTTTACTCCTATTTCATTTGCTTAGTTCAGAAAAAGTGTATCTTTTATCTTTCAAACTTTGTATGTAGTATTCTTAGATCGTCTGTGAAGTTGTGACTCCAGTTCTGGGTATTCTTGTTTAAACAGTTGTATTGGGTATACTTAGTAATTTTATTATTTTTCTTCCACTTATTGTAATTTTCGCTTTCTACACGTTATTGCTTTAAAATTGTTAAGGATATAAAATTGGTAAAAAGGTAATTTGTTCAAACAGTCGGCTTGCCTAGCTCACATTAGTAGGTGCCATCATGACTCCCGAGGGCGGGAAATCCGGGTCATGACAGAAGGTGTTAGGAACCCCTCGCGGTCCATAACGGTGGGTCTTGGTCGAACTTATACTTATATGAATTAGTCCTTTTGACAAATAAATAGTTTTAACACACTTGCAAATAAAGGCATGTTTTGACATTGTATGACTCAAGTAATGAAATAAAGAAAATGTTTGTACAAGTTGCACATATATAAAGGAAAATAAATTTATTTAAACAACGGGAATTAGGAAAGAGGGGTCCTAGGTTGGTTAGCCTACAGGATCACCCTACACAATGTCCGGTAATCACTCCTCAATGAGGGGCTACACGTGACATTAGTGTGTAGTCATCATATCCTTACTAGCCAATTCCCTCCCCTTGGTCGTATCCTAAAGCATTCTAATAACCTTGATAGATGTCCTATGTGTGCACTACCCGTTCATTCCTCGTGGCCCTGGAGGTATTTAAGACCTCTAATTTAGGTAGTTCTAGACCATCCTAAGGTACTTAAAGGAGAAAAATCTAGGCGTCAGTCGAAAATAATTAGGACTGCACATAAAAAGGGAACAATTAAAGGCTCATATTTACCTCCACAAACATAAAAAGTAAGTGCACATCTCAAACAACAGTTTCAAGTATGTAATTGAAAAAACCTTAGAACATGATATCTAGGTGAGCAGAAAGTATACATCATTGAATTAGGACTTAAGTGTCAAAAAACCTATTCAGCTTGCCTACTGATTTTAGACCTGTGAATGTGAGCAGTCTTAAATAACAGAACGTAGTTTTTATAGTTGCAGGATTTTAGTCGCCCTATAGGCTTGCCTAAATGCGTAAAAGTGACGTCCTAAGAGCATGATATCTATATTGATGCAGTAAAATAGTAAAACAATTTTTAAACGACAACTTGAGATCGTATAGGCATGCCTTCTAGCAGTATTAATTTAAGGCGGTATTTGAAAACTTATTAAAGAAGCGGACAGATTAATTAATTAAGCCGATTCAGAATAAACGAACATAAATTGAACTTACTTTTCTAACTGAACTTTTTTAAGTCTTATAAGCATGACTCCTAATTAAGCAAAGTAAAACAAACAACCTTCATTTAACCAAAGTGAAACCCCTATAGACATGGTATCTATAGAGCTGATTTTTTAATCCTATAGGCATGATTTCTATAGAGCTGGTTTTTAATCCTATAGACATGATTTCTATAGAGCTGGTTTTCAATCCTATAGACATGACCTCTAGTTAAGCAAGGTAAAAAAACGAACAACATTCATTTAACCAAAGTGAAACCCCTATAGGCATGGTATCTATAGAGCTGATTTTTACCCTATAGGCATGATCCTTATTATTAAAGCCATTTTTAGGTCCTATAGGCATGCTTTCTATTATTGTGGAAGTAAAGCAAACATAGCAACCACATTTGAATCAACACGACCCTATAGGCATGGTATCTACCTAATTTACCCAACATATATATAACTACCCACCCTTTTTCACTAATCACCCCAATGTTTGTTTACAAAAATTATTACAAACCAATGAATTAAATAAAAATACATAAATAAACAGGAGTTAATCTATAGGGAGCCTGCAGTAGGCCCAAATGATTTCCCAACCTCAAATGCCCAAAGTTCCATAGCCAATTTCATGTCTAGGTATATCAGAGTTCCCTAAGAACTTCAAGGATCCCGGGCAATGCTCACACCAAGACCTTTTTCTCAAATAATACTGACTTAGGTGCAGTGTGGAAAAGTCAGCTCTGACATGCCAGAGTTCAGAGAGATCTCAAGGTAGTACACATATCAGAGGGGCAGAACCTAATATTCTAAGAGTGAAGTGAGAGTGCTTGACATAGTTATGAAAAGGTTTTGAAAATAATACAGAGATGACTTTAGGAGTGAAAAAGGTTTTCAGAAATAGAAAATAGTTTGGTAGTAAAAGACAGTTTGTGAAGAGTACAACAGACAATCAATTGGTCATAAAACATCCAGATTCAAAAACACTTAACAAACAGATCCCACGTGGGGATAAAGGGATTGGGGCACATAAGAGTCACATTGGGGTACTTGGATAGGGTATAGAGGAAATATATAGTCAACAAACTGCATAAAACATTTGGGGTCTTAGAGACTTAGCAAGCTAATCATGGACAGTAAGTAGTTAAGTCATAGACCACAGTTGTAATACAGGAAACCTGAAATGTCTTGAACAGGATTAAACATACAGTTTAGACATGCTAGGCAAAGAAGTAAGCAGGAAAGAGTGCAGACTATAAAGCATACATCGAACAGGACAGAGTTTAGACATGCTGAGCAAAGAAGTAAGCAGGAATACAAATTGAATTCATAATTGATGAACTCGTGTAGGAATGAAACATATAGGGTTTGGAATTCAAAACTTAACTAGAGACAAACCAGTTGAAGAAACTAGCCTTGGCTTTCAGCCGGCTAGACCAGTGAATACCACAATTAGCAGAGGAGAATAGAAAGCTTTAAAGTGTAAGTGTAATTTTTGTGAGCTAATATTCTGTTTTGAAGTGGGAATAGGAGAATGCTTATATAGCAGTTCGAGGGTAGAGTCAATAAGGTAAAAGAATAAGAAATCAGAAATTAAGGGCAATCAGGACCCAATCATATAAGGAGTTCATAATAGACTCCTTTAATTACGGGCAACTAGCCAAACGGTAACAACAGGGGTTTAATTAAGGCAAAAAAGACCAAACCATACCAAATAAAGAATCAGTAAGAATCCCAAAGTTATACAGGCAAGCAATTAAGGCAGAGACAACCAATTAAAGTTATAAATAAGGAAACAAATAAAGTCTATGCATACCAATCTTTAACGGAGTAATCAACCAGCCAGAATTTCAAAGTAACGTTGATTTCTAGAAAGAATGTATATTAATTCCCATAAATAGAAAATAAACTAAGTAAAATTCCACAGAAAAATAGAACTTAGTTGGAAAAAATTAGGTTAGAACCCTAATAGGGCTCAGTTAAAGGGAAAATCACGAAAGAGTCAGCAAGTTTAGCAGATAAGGTAAGAAATGAATAGTCAGGATGAACACAAACATATAGAATCAGTGAAAAGTTTAATTAAGAATCTCAGTAGAGGCATATTAGGATAAGAAAACCATGAGACATTCAAATGGCTAAAGAAAAATCACAAGAACCAAAGCAAGAACACAGTCGATATACCAGTACTTAGAAATCAAATGAAGAACGTCAAAAAATTAGGGCTTTCAGTACAAGCGAGTTAAGGTTGTAGCAAACTTGCAAAATCAGTCAAAACACATGAGAAGCAGAAGATCAAACACTCAAAAAATCATCAAACATTTTGTAAAAGAAATTTTCGGAAACCCTAGTTTAGAAAAAGATGAAAATCACTTGAAAATCATACGATTCTTGTAAAGAATCTCAAGGTTGTTGTAAAACTCACATGAAACAAGTCCAAATCATCTCAGATTTGTACATATCTAAAAGGTTTAGAATAAAGAGATTAGGGTTTCGAGGAGAACAACACAGAGGTGAAGAAACGTGCTTAGAAACTCATAGATCATAGTCAATATAGGACGGCCTTACTCAGAATAACACTAGAATGGCCTGAAAGAGGCGATAAAGGGACCATAGATGCAAGCCAACTGACCCCCAGTCCCATGAGGACCCTGGAGATGGCAGTACCAACGTGAGGGAGGTCATTAGAGGCTAGTGAGAAACCATCATACATAGCCATAGGTGAGTGCCACTGAGGTTCGATTAGGGTTAGGTTTGAGAGCGTTTGAGAGAAGAGAGGGTTTCAGGGCGGCGGATGGTGTAGAATGAAAGGGTTTGGCGGGGTGGGGGGTCGTTTGGTTTATTTTAGGTAAAGGTTTATTGTGGTCGTTGATCTCTATGATCAACGACCGAGATTAAAAGGGTTTGGGGGCCGGATCAGGTAGCTAGGTTTGGGCTAGGTAAAATCAAATTAAAATTGGACTGGTATTGGGTTGAAATAGGGTTGAAATTGAAATAAAAATAGGCCAGATTTTAAATAGCCACTTTTAATAACTATATAATTTATAAAAATAATGAATGATTTTCAAAAAATGATTTCATGTACTAAAATAATTTAAAATAGTTTTTAACATTTTAAAATATAAAAGTCCATTTTATGCATCAATAATATAATTATGCATTAGTAGGGCTATTATTGCAAAGACGTGTAATTTAGCCTAAAAATGTAAATATAATTACAAAAAAATGCACTAAAAATATTTAAATACTATTTTGGCATAAATAAAGAATTAAAATGACTAAATCATCACAAAAGTAATTTGAAAGATAATTATTGGATATTTTATAAATAAAAGAGAAGAAATAAATTGATTTGGAGCTTTTAAAATTATGGGAAAATTATTAAAATGTTTATGCACGCTTATAACTGCATATGTGCTATTTTGAAAGTACATATACATATATACAACAACAACTACCCAGTAAAATCCCACATAGTGGGGTCTGGGGAGGGTAATGTGTACGCAGACCTTACCCCTGCCCCGGTAGGACAGAGAGGTTGTTTCCAATAGACCCTCGGCTCAGAACGACGGAAATAAAGAAAAACAAGGAAAACAAGAAAAGAAAAGAGAATTCATTAGTAACTCCAGTAAAAACCAATTGGATATTAACAACCACATTTGCAAAAGACGAGCTTCACATTTGTGAAGTTTTTGTCGCAATGCGACCTTAACAGGGGAGTTTCCAGCTTCACAATTACAATGTATTTTTCGCAATTGCGGGGTTCGCTCGCAAATGCGACATCTGCAACTTGTTAAGTACTGAGAATTCCAAGTTTTTACTTCATTTTTCATATTTTTGAACCCTAGCTTCGAGGTGAGGCGATTTTGAGAGGGGATATTCATACCAAGATATTGGATTGAGCGGAGTGTTGATGAATTGGTAAAGAAAAGGCTAAATTGATTATTGAATTGGCCAGATTGAGGTAAGTATCTTGCCTAACCTTGTGTGGGGGACTCCCCCTTAGAATTTGAGTCTTCTATACTAACTGTAGTCCGTGCACGCGAGGTGACGAGTGTGTGCTTGAACTTATTTGTGGAGAATTTGTCTTTAGGGTTCTTAGGTCCTTATGTTCATTAAGTGAGATGTTTTTCGATATTATTGGGTTTTCTAATTGCTTGTTTTACCTCTATATGCTCGTTGTTAGCTTTCCTCTAATTCATACTTGTTACTTGACCCTTATTTGCCTTAATTGAAGTGATTGTCCCCTTATTGTTTTGTTATCTCTTAATTGTGAATTTCTCTATGACCCCGTGCATATATGCTATGTGTCCAAATTGTTGTGGTTGTCGGTGTAGTTATCACATGCCTTATATGTATTGTTGTTTTTGTAAAGGTTGTTTTACTTCTTGGTTTTCCGTGATTCTCTTGTTGTCGTGCACTAATACTCTTGGTGGTAGAAATCCTTGTAATTGGGTTGTTGAATTGTTGTTGTTGTTGATTTTAAACTATGTCTGGTTGTTGATATGTTGATGAGGAATAAGGGGGAATTGATGTTGTCTAGTGGGATCGGGTTGCACGCTGAAACAAGAAGTAATAAGGGCGGACATGTGGGATCGGGTTGCACACCGCAACAGGAGAAATAAGGGTGATATATATTAAGAAGTAATAAAGGTGTTGTTGTAAAGGTTGTTTTACTTCTTGGTTTTCCGTGATTCTCTTGTTGTCGTGCACTAATACTCTTGGTGGTAGAAATCCTTGTGATTGGGTTGTTGAATTGTTGTTGTTGTTGATTTTAAACTATGTCTGGTTGTTGATATGTTGATGAGGAATAAGGGGGAATTGATGTTGTCTAGTGGGATCGGGTTGCACGCTGAAACAAGAAGTAATAAGGGCGGACATGTGGGATCGGGTTGCACACCGCAACAGGAGAAATAAGGGTGATATATATTAAGAAGTAATAAAGGTGTTGTTGTAAAGGTTGTTTTACTTCTTGGTTTTCCGTGATTCTCTTGTTGTCGTGCACTAATACTCTTGGTGGTAGAAATCCTTGTGATTGATTGTAATTGTTAAGGAGGAATAAGGGAGGATTGGTGGGATCAGGTTGTACGCTGCAACAAATATATATTATTACTTTTATTGAAATTGTTTCGGAGGAATAAGGAAGGATCGGTGGGATCGGGATGCACGCCTGATAAGTTGATATTTTACCAACTTATCTTGTCTTTAAACCTATACGTTTGCTATGCTTGAGTGATAAAATTGTGTGTTTAATGTCATTTACTTCTACTTCATAGGTTGTATATGATTTAGAAGTAATGGTGAAGAAACCAAGTTAAAACAAGTCAAAAAGGAGCTAAAATGGACAATGAGAACCTGCCCAGTGAATAACTCTTCGCGAACGCGAAGATCTACCGCGAACGCGAAGAAGAAAGAAGTCAGGCCTTCGTGAATGCGAAGGACCAAACGCGAACGCAAAGAATCAGTATGCAAACATTCATGAACGTGAAGGAGTGAACGCGAACGCGAAGCTCAAGAAACACAAACCTTCGCGAACACGAAGGTATACTCGCAAACGCGGAGAAGAAAATGGGCTGAAAATCTGGGCAGTTCTGGAATTTCACATTTTTGACCCCAAACCCTTTAATACCCAAACCAGCTCATTTGTAAAAAGATCTTTGGCTTATTTTCAGTTCCATAGACTAGAGAAAAACAAGTTTTGAAAGCTAGAGTTTGCACACACACTTGGGTTTTGAAGGTTTCAAGCTTGTGGTTAATGATTTCTTACCCATTTATGTTGTTTTATTCATTTCCTTACTTTGTATTGTATATCTAAGTATGTAGTATTTTATTCAACACTTGAATCTTGTTTATGGAAATATTCATGTTTAAAGTGTGGATTAAATACCTTGTTGTGCTTATGTATTGAATGATTTTTATCCTTTTATGAAGTGAGTTATTGTTACTTTAATTATTCTTGTTCTTTAATGTTTCCAAAGGGATTAGCTAACCTTAGGACTCACCCATTAACTCCGAATTAATTTTGGAAAAGATAATTTGGGGTTGGGAAAGATTAATTAACAAGAACATGAGGCTTTAACCCTCATTTTATAGATTCTACCTAGGGATAGGATTGAACTACTTGTAGCCATTCCGGGTGTGCTTAATCTCATAATTGGGTTAGGAATAATTCAATTAGGAAGTCTTGTTAGTCTTCAGAAAAAGCTAATTAAGAATTATTATCTGTGGCTAATTAACATAAACTCACTCATATTTGTAAAATCGTGAAATACATTGGATCGTTACTTGAGTGTAATTCTCTATGCATTCATACTTGTAGCCATTGATCATTTTACTTGCTTTCTAGGTTAGTTTACATTTCTGCATTTAGGTATAAAATATTTTCTAAACCAAAATCTAAGTGTTTGGCATTGCGCGATAAGTGATAATTCTCTTACATTCCTAATCGCCTACATATTGTTCTCTATGGGATTCGACCCCGACTTATAGTTGGGTAAATTATATTGCATACAACCGTGTCCATTTACTCTTTAGTAGTGGATTTGGACGTCATCAAAATTGGTGCCCTTGCCGGGGAACAATTTGTCGTAATTTAGGTTGTTTGAGAAATAAGCGTAAGTGCTTTGGTCCAAACTTGTGAATATTTGTGTAATTAATTTTTCTTACCTTGGTCTATTTTTCTTGTTTGTTTCTTGTTTATTTTCTTATTTTTGAAAAATGGCATCGTATAATGAAAATTGATCGGATGGTAGTTGTTCATACTGTGATGATCCTTGTCCTTATTATGGAGGACCACACTCGTGGCAAAATTATTTAAATTTTTCCGGGGGTGGATTGTGCACATAATCTCAAACCCATGAGTGGAGTATTTGTGATAAGTGTGGTTTTAAAAATGGTCATTGGGATGATTGTGATTATTTGTCCTTCCCTTCCCCAATCCCCTGCTGTGATGGTTCTATTTTTTTGGATGAAAATGATAGGACTATGGAAATGGAAGAAGTTGAGCATGACCGAAATGGAGAGTTCAAGCTCATGTTGGAGTGCTTACTTGAAGGAGGAAATGAAGAACAAAGTGCCTTGGAGGACCTTATTCATTTACACCCCAGAAGCTAAAAATCCTAGAAAAAACATTGATTAGAGAATCATGATTCACATCACAGCTTACTAATATTACAAAGCAGACTTAAGACATAAACAAAAGAATAACTATGATGAAAGCGAAATTAAACTATTCTACAACGTCTAAAGATTTCCATGAAATCAGTAACAACGCTTCAGAGACAATGAAGAAGAAAGGAGAATAAGACTAAGTTATGAACAAAAAAATGGTGTCATTGCTTCAAATTCCCATTTCCATTTTTCTTCAACTTGAGCATCAAGTTATATGAGTTTCAGGACATGTACCTGGAAATGAACCGAAATAAGAAGTGAAGGGTCAACAGTAGCAATAGCAGAAGTCAGCACCAGCAGAACCAATTTCAAACAGAAAAATGATGTGCAACAATCCAAAAACCATTTTTCAATCGAGCAATAACCACAGCGAACTTCAAACCAGACTTTTAAAACACCAATTCAATCCATGTCTACCCCAGATGACTCAGAAATTGTTTCAGAAATTGAAAACTCCAAAAATCACAGAAGAAGTTCGATGGAACAATGATTTTTATGAAAATTTCTAGTTGTTTGGTCTATGAAATAGTAAAATTTCTACAACTTCTGTATTTTCTGGATTTCCAGCCCTCAAAAACTCTGACTTGAGCTCTAAGTAACAATGCCTTTATAGGCAAGCTACTAGGGCAGCCTCAAAGAGTTCAAAATTGCACTTAAAACCTTCTGAAATTTTCATTTTAGCTTAGAAATCCCTAGTTAAAATCCAGAAATTCACTTTAATCCCTACCCCCAGCTTCCTGGAAGCTTCTTATTTTTGTTACACTAAAGATTCCTTTACTACAATCCCCAAATTACCCTTTAAGGTCCTGTTAATTACCTCTGAAACCTACCCCAAATGGGTCATGGGTCAAGTGACCCAATGACCTGAGCCCCAAATTGAATGGGTTGTTCTTGTGCAAATGGGTCATAGCCAACCCAGAACCCAAACGACACAACTAGTGAAATGTAAGCACACGCTAAGATGGTTCAAATAATTAAAAATCTATACCAATTAATTTAGTAAACTTGAAATAACCAACTGATGAGCCTAAAACTAGATTACTACTTAATTAACACAGAAAGAATTAACTAGATTGTCAAACCAAACTAATTAACCAATCAAGACAGGACTCTCAATTACCCATGCATGTAATCAAAAATAAGAAAGAAACCAGAAGAAGAGAAGGAACAGAAAGAAAACAATGAAGGAAAAACCAAACAAAAGAAGATTAATCATAGACAAAAAAGAAATACCTTCTACAATTCAAACCAAGAAAAAGGCAACTCAAATCTTCAACTCCTTGGATTCCTGGTCCAATCTGATATTAATCGCATGTTCTCATAGAGAACAAGTGAATAAAATCATTTTGGACCAACATCGTCCGAAGAATCTCGATTTTGACTTTTAGGGCTCAACTTGTGATTTAATATTCGAAGAGTCTCATTAGGATTGGAGGGTAGTGGGTTGGGTATCTGGGATGAGGAGGTCATGGTGGTCATTTGGTGTTGATTTGATGTGAAAAGGGGTCGGCACCGCCGGCGGGTGTGGTGGAAAATAGGGCGGCGGGTAGGGTTTTGGAAGGATCTCTGAGGTGGGAGTTGAAAGAGGCGAGATGATGGGGGTAGGGTAGGGTTTGGACATATATATATTAAAACCTCCCCACTTCTGAACTGTCAGATCAACTAACCTCGACGGTCGATATCAAAAGGTGAAACGACGTCGTTTCAGATGAAGGGGTGACCGGACCGGGTTAAGACGCGGGTTTGGGCCGAGTTTCGGTACTTAACAATTGGGCCTGCATTTCTTAATCGGATTTGGCCCAACAGATCTTTAAGAACAAATTCCTTTTCTCTTTTCTTTTTTCTATTATTCCTCTTTTTCTTTTTTTTTTCTTTTTTTTTTCTTTTTTTTCTATAATTAATTGAAATCCCAAATCAACTCCTAAATTGATCTAATCTTTAAAATTAGGATAATTATCTACTATAATATTTATAAAAAATTAATTACTCCTAAATTAAAAGAAAAAATTACTAATTTAAAGCTAAAAATCTAAAAATGCAAAAGTAAGCCAATTTTTGTAATTTTTCCCGTTTTTATAAAACAACTAATTTGCTAATTAATCCTAAAATATAGAATTAAATCCTAAATGCAAATGCCACGTATTTTTTTTGTATTTTTCATTAGTTAAACAAAATCAACATGCACAGACAAATGCAAACAATTATCACAAAATCCTCAAAATTCCAAATAATGAAAAGAAGTTATTTTGTTTTGAATTTATGGGAGTAATTCATATATTGGGCAAAAATCACATGCTCACACTTAGAAAAATGCCCAAAAAACCTCCTTGGGCCCATATCTCGAAATCGGGTAAAAGTCACAATTTATGAACACTCATTCACTTATGAGTTCATTCGTACAAAAATCATCCCAATCTGACGTCAAATTCTTGTTCAAAACTCAGATTTCTCATTGGGAACTTTTTCCCCCATTTCAAAACTCCTACCCTCGAATTTCCAAATTAGATGGGGGGAAATAACAATAGATTAATGTATTAGAACCAAATTAGGGTTACAATTCGTTACCCAATAGTTCTCCTTCAAAATCTCTCAAGAAATCCCCTTCCATCGAGCTCTAAATCAAATTTTTTTAAAGTTATGAACTCAAACCCTCGATTTCACTCTTTTCTGCCCAGTGATTTCCTCTTCTGCGAGGGGTCCACCGCACCTGTGGTCCTGCTTCTGCGGCTCGGGCTCCACACCTACAGAAATTCATTAAGTCCCCATGCACCGCACCTGCGGTCTATTCCTCGCAGATGCGATTCCTCTTCTGCGGTCCTTAATACGCATCTACGACCAACTGAACCCATGTGTTAGACCGCATCTGCGGTGCCGCACCTGCGGTCCAAAATCCGCAGGTGCAAAAATAATAGATTCAGAAATTGCCTAAGTCCAAATTCAATTTCGTTAAGCATCCGAAACTCACCCGAGGCCCCCGGAACGTTGACTAAACATACCAACCAATCCTAAAACATCATACGAACTTATTTGAGTCCTCAAATCACATCAAACAACGCTAAAACCACGAATCACCCTCCAATCCAAACCTAATAAACTTGAAATCTCAAAATTCTACAACCGATGCCGAAACCAACCAAACCATGTCCGATGACCCTAAATTTTACACACAATTCATATTAACACTACGAACCTACTCCAACTTACGGAATCAGATTTCGACCCCAATAGAACTTCACTATTAGTGTGAAACTCCAAAAATTCAACTTTCGGCATCTCAAGCCTAAATAAACTACGGGCCTCCAAACACAATCCGGACACGCCCCTATGCCCAAAATCACTTGACGGAGCTAACGAAATCAACAGAATTCAGTTCAGGACCCGTCTTCACACTGCTCCGACTACGGTCCAAATTATAGACTTAAACTCTTATTTAGGGACTAAGTCTCCCAAAACACTCTGAAACTCAAGATGAACCATCCCGGCAAATCACAACAATAGAAATAGACACGGAAAAAGCAGTTAATAGGGGATCGGGGCGTTATTTCTCAAAACGACCAGCCGGCTCGCTACATTAGCTCTGATACCACTTGTTGGGATCGAAAATAATAAGGTGTCATGCGAAAGATTATAAAGCAAACAACAAAATAAAATATTCTAAAAGAGACATAATATTATAATACGGTTTGGTAAAGTGACCTACATATACTTTACTATTATAAAAGAGAGAGAAAACTTATGAGAAAATAAATTCTTCTTCTAAACAAAACTCTCGTAAAGACTATATTGTGAATGTTGTTGTTATATTTTCTTTAAATGATGGATCCTCAATTTACAGAGGTCTACAACCTTTCCCATCAAGAAAGAGATCAATCGAATATGGAAGAGATCTATACTTTGCTTGTAGGAAAAGTAAAAATCAATTATGATAACTATTTTTTTTTTCTTTAAGAAAAGATAAAATTCAAACATAGAAAGAAAATAAGAGAAAACCCCTAACAACGGGATCACCTACGAAGATACTGTTCATGTTACCTGAATAAAACAATTTAAGTACAAGGTTGATAGTTAAGGTAATTGGAAGCCACAGAAAGAAAAATATCATTAATAGTTACAAATATGAAAAAAATCAGCTTAATCCCTAATTGTGCGCGATCAGCTATTACTGCTTTAACCGTTATAAATTACCTACATAATGGGTAATTAATATAATAAATACTAATATTATGCAAAAATTAAATATGGCAAGCAATTATAAATTATACCATTATATAACTCCCATTTTCATATCTTGTATCCCCATCGAAAAACTAAGAAGTTATACTATCAATTGTCATTATTTTTATTATTCTCTTCCACCGAAAAATCTTGTTATTTCCTATTGAAAGAACACAACAATCATCAATAAAATTTCTATTTCCTTATTATTTTAGTCTTATTTTTTATTATTGTTATTCTTTTTTATTTTGAAAAGTGAAGCAAAATTGATTGTTAGAA
Source organism: Nicotiana tabacum (assembly GCF_000715075.1). Lineage (NCBI taxonomy): Eukaryota > Viridiplantae > Streptophyta > Magnoliopsida > Solanales > Solanaceae > Nicotiana > Nicotiana tabacum. Next base: position 151,281,114 of record NC_134086.1, on the reverse strand, counting down.
ACTCGAATTATTCTTTTATTTATTTTTACCACAGAAACTATTTTTTGGTTAAACAGTCATTGGAATGCAGTAGAAGACAATTGTTAAGAAAGAAAAGATTATGGGGACCTGTGACGACCCGACCCGTCGTCCCGTGAGTTACCGCCCTGTTTTCCCCATTTCCTATTTCTTTATGCTTCATTATCAGTGTTGGGTGTGAACAAGTTGACTTGGATTGGTTTTAGTAGGAAATGAGACACTTAGTCTCTTTAAGGAAGGTTTGTTTTGGAAAAGTCAACCGGACATTGACTTATGTGTTAGAGGGCTCGGATTTGAATCCCGATGATTTGGTTAGCTTCGGGGGATGAGTTGTGACTTAGGAGTGTGATCGAAAGTAATTTTGGAGGACCGGTGTAGAGTTAGGCTTGAATTGGCGAAGTTAGTATTTTGGCGAATTCTGGTTGATAGGTGAGATTTTGATCTGAGGTTCGGAATGGAATTCCGAGAGTTGTTGTAGCTTCGTTATGTCATTTGTGATGTGTGTGCAAAATTTCAGGTCATTCGGACGTGGTTTGGTTGGGTTTTTGATCGAATGCGTGTTTTGGAAGTTTTAAAAGAACTTAGGCTTGAATTCGATGTAATTCGATGATTTTAGTGTTAGTTGAGGTGTTTTGATGATTGGAGCAAGTTTGGATGATGTTTTAAGACATGTTGGCATATTTGGTTAGAGTCCCGAGGGGCTCAGGTGAGTTTCGGAATGGTTTCGGGCCATTTTTAGGTCAATTTAACTTGCTGGATTTTTGACAGCAAGGTTCGAAAAATTTAATGCGAGGAGCATAATTTGGAAGGTTATATCTCGTGATCTATAAGGAATCGGAAAATGTATAAAACATAAAAGTTGTAGCCTTTGTATTCTAGTTTCCAGAAATTTAAACCATTTGTCATTCGAACATTTGTACAGAAAGTTATGATCGATTGAATATGGCTGGTAAAGCTGTCTCTGGTGGACTTTTAGTGACGAAACTAGACTTTTAGTGACAGGCAGACAGAAACTTAAGGACCAAAAATGTTGATTTCTTCCTTTTCGTTTTGGGATTTTTGGAGCTCGGTTCTTGGGCGATTTTGAGGTGTTCTTCACGATTTCAACTCAAGTAAGTGTCCTATACTCAAAAGTGTTTATATTACATAAATCCATGGTTATTTTCATCGTTTAATTCAGATTTAAATGGAAGAAATCAAGATTTTTGCAAAATCTTCCAAAAATGAAAAATTAAGATTTGGAGGTCGAGTTGTTGTCGGAATTTGATAATTTTGGTATGGTTGAACTCGTATCGGAATGAGTTGTCGGATTTTATAAGTTTCGCCGGATTCCGAGACGCGGGCCCCACGGGCAAATTTTGAGTGCAATTTCGGATTTTTAATGCAAAGTGTAGAATTCCATATGGAATTAATTCCTATAATTTTTACTGATTAAATCGAATTATTGTGGCTAGATTCGAGGTATTCGGAGGTCTATTTGAGAGGAAAAGGCATTGTGGAGTAGTATTTTACTCGGGTTTTTGCTAATTTCGAGAATTTTGGTATTTTTCGATTGTTTTGATTGGGCTTTGTTCCCTTATCATATTATGACATATTCATTCTGATTTTGGATAGATTCGACGCATGTGGAGGCCAATTCGAGGGGCAAAGGCGTCGCGAGCTAAAGAAGTAGCCGGTTCGAGGTGAGTAATTGATGTAAATGATGTCCTAAGGGTTTGAAACCCCGGAATTTCACATCATAACGCTATATTGAGGTGACTTGCACACTGGATAACGGGCTTGGGGTAGAGCACTATTGGGGATTGTGACTTGGTCCATCTCGAGAGATGTTTTTACCGTATTTTCTACTTGAACTAAATTGAGAATCATCCTTACTTGGATTTAACTGTTACATTTGGGCTTCTTGCCAATTATTTGAATCCTTCAGGGATTGACATCACTGTTTTTGCATACATGCATATCATTTGATCTCAGTCCAAGGTTTTTAAATACTGTTTTGCAAACTCATCCATCTTTCTAAGATTTGAAAACTTAAATGATACTTCTAAATGATATTTCGGGCTGAGAACTACTGTTTTACAAATGCCCAAGGGGCTTATGATGATTTCTGGACTGAGCATGGATCGGGCTGCACGCCGCAACGGTGTTATATTGATATTGAGGCCGAGAGCCTGGTTGATTACATTGATATTGAGGCCGAGAGCCTGGTTGATTACATTAATATTGAGGCCGAGAGCCTGGGTGATTATACTGAGATTGATATGAGGCCGAGGGCCTAGATTTGATGCCACGAGATGACTTGATATTGCGCTTGGGCTGTAGGAGCCCCTCCGGAGTCTGTACACACCCCCAGTGAGCGCCGTCGACGATAAATAAATGGATGGCTCGGGCTGCACGCCGCAGTGGGTACTAGAGTGTACCATCATATGCATTGCATTGCACTCATGCATTTGTTTTTATCTGTTATACCTGTCTCAGTATTTGGTACTCTGACTTAATTGACTTGTTGCTTCACTATTTGTTGTTCTAAACTGCCAGTTATAGTTTACTTTGTATTTTTCCATGATTTCTTATTCTCAGCCTTTATTTATGTTTATTACTCACTGGGTCGGAGTACTCACATTACTCCCTACACCTTGCGTGCAGATCCAGGTACACCACAGGCTAAGTGAGGAATTGTTTAGCTGAGCAGGCAGTATCCGGGAGTATTGAGGTAGCTGCATGGCGTTCACAACCTTGATCTCTCCCCTCTATCTCTATCTTTTATTCCGTATTTTTCCTAGACAGACTTGTAATAGGTGGATATTCTGTATTAGAGGCTTATGTTCGTGACACCGGATTCTATTGGGCTATGTTGTGGTATTCTAATTGAACTTCCGCAGATTTTATTATTATTTATAAACTTGAAAGAAATGACTTAGTAAATTCTCTGTGATATTTATCTATAATCTGAATAAGAATTTCGGATAATGTTGTTGAATGGTCGGGCTTGCCTAGCAGTGTGTTGGGCGCCATCATGACCGGGGTTGGGGTCGTGACAAGTTGGTATCAGAGCCTAGGTTACTTGGTCTCACGAGTCATGAGCCGGTTTAGTAGAGTCTCGCGGATCGGTATGGAGACGTCTGTATTTATCCTCGAGAGGCTGCAGAACCTTTAGGAAAACTTCACATTCTTGAATTCTTATCGTGTGTCCTTGATTCATCTTGAAAAGTAACTTTTGAAATTCCTTCCACACGTTCGTATGCGCGTATGGGTGCTCAGTATCAGATGTGCCTCGATGGTTTGTGATTCCCCGATCGAGGGACGAGGTGTTATCTCTGTGAGTTTATGGTGGGCCAGTCTGGAGGACTTAAGGTTGGATATTTGCCTATGGCGGGAGCGCCGAGGTGCTGATTGTGTGAACAAGTATTTTTGAACTTATATGTTCAGTAGTGTCCCTGTTAGAGGAAATGATGGTTGTGGCTATGTGATGAGTATGTTAGTACTGTGAGGCGTATCTATATGATTTGGAAGCGACGAGAAGGGTCTGCTGAATGATGGAAGAACTAATAGATGCTTGAAGTCCATCGTGATTCAAGTTATAGCCTGAGTTATGGGCGTGTGAAGAATCTTTTCATGTGTTCGGAGTGAAGTAAATTTCATGTTGCGGTATGAGTACAGACTCAGGAAGATCAAGTGACTACGTAATGCTTATGGCGGTGGAAGGTATGCAGAAATGTTAGTTGGGGGCAAAGCAGGTGGGTCATCTCCTACGGGGTGTTCTAAAGTTGTGTTATCCTTATGTTATCTATTAGAAAACCTCAATTGCAAGTGAATAAAATGTGTTGAAATCTAAATTGGATCGCCTAGAGAGTGGACTTAACTGTTGTGTAACTGTTGCGAGATTGCCAAAGAGTTGAAGTACTAGATGAAATGTGTTTACACAAGCTTACAGAGGATTTGAGTTTAACCTCACTATGGTATTGAGGCAACAATGGAGTATATGCGTTATGAGTATAGTGTTTTGAGATCTATGGCTTCGAGCCAAGTTGGGGAGCTTGCTATTGGTTAGCAGATTGTGCGGTTATGTACTATGTTAGTTCCGATTTGATGCATGCTGGTGAATCAGTTCTGGTTGTGGAAATTGGGCCGAGAATGGCACGAGTGAAGGAAAATTTTTGACAAGATGTCATGAGCTCGGATGAGCAGGAGATAAGTTTCGATGTTTACGGTAAGTTGGCATTGTCTTCAGCGTCACCTAAGATCGGTGTTTTGTAAAAAGGGTTTTGCGTCCTGGTTTACAATTCTTGATCGCTCTTTAGCGTTAATACGACCGGTGGTTTGGATGTACGCTCCAGATATTGTTGTGGTAAGTTGTGGGAGTGTGTCCCACGGGAAGATTTTATAAGTGTGGCATGTGATCACTTGATTGATTAAAGATGTAAACCAAGTATGAAGTTTGCAACAGTGTGATGTTGAGTATAGTTTTCTATATGCTATTTTGTATGCCTTGCTTCCTGTTTTCTAAGGAAAGTCCATATTAGTGCATGGGATTGGTAATTCCTTTCAGAGTTCGTTTTCTTTTTTTGTATCGCGTTCGAATTGGTAGCCTGTTGGCATATTGGGGCATCATATACGGCTTTTGATTATGTCTGGGGTGGCTTATTGCCTGAGCAGTTCGTAATGGGTGATACGAGATCATTGAATTCGAGATCAGTGCAATCTAAGTATATGAAGTAAATTAAGGGTTAAGACCATTATTTGGTTCAGAATGAGGTGATAGTTCTTGCCAGAAGTATATACCCAATGAATTGTTGATGTAGCGGTGTTATGAATTTATATAGATCTCATCCGTCATATCGGTATTGTAAGAATTTGAACAAGACCTATGTATGTCACGCAGAGCATGGGATGTATAATGATTTTTCTTCTAGATGGGATCAATGGAAGTTCTTGACTAGTTGAGTACGTAAACGTTCATGGTTCGAAAAGGAGGTGAAGTCCTCATGTTACCTTAGGATGGTATGGTATATGTGATATGTTGTGAAAGGTTGAGATTTGCGTGTGTAAGGTTACAGTTCAGTTCTGAATGGAAATTCATAACATTCTTAGGTGGTACGGGCAAATTTAGGTGATTAGAGAAATGAGCTTCAGATGATTAGGGTGAATGATCTTCAGATGATTAAGGAAATGGTAGTGCTATTTGGAAGTGATTTGATGAGAGTATATGTCTCAGAAAAAGGTAATATGATTAAACTGATGATATTTCGGTAGTATTGCGGCATGTTCTTGCTGGGTCCACTGGTGGTATTCGGGTTTGCTTGGTAGCACAAGGAAATTTTGAGTATCTGTCGTGGAATGATTGGGTATCAAAAGTGTGCATGTATTCACACGGTGGATACTGGAATCAAGTATGATGATATGTATGCCATATGGAGTTGGAGATTGGGAGTTCTCATGTACAGGCTAGGTTGTGGTGGTGGATCGTGTGTATTCGGCACCGTTTAGCGGCAATCGGGATTTGGAGGCTTGAGTGGATCTTTGTTTGCTGGTATGTTAGATTTTGGATGTGATGTCGGAATTCAGACTGGTTGTCTTAGTGTTGAGTGATTCTGAACTATTGCGCTACGGGCAATACCAAAAATGCCACGGGTTGAGTGATGAAGTGCATTGGATTATGTTCTAGCAAAATGGTTTATATTTCAAAGGACCAGCAGACGGTTGGGAAGGATTGCTTTCTTAATTGGGCATTCGTGATGGATGTCAGTGCAAAGGTTGTTATCATTAATTCAATTCCGGTGTTGGGGGACTTTTTAGATGAGTTTCATATGGCTAGGCATGTCGCCGGGCGAGGTTGTTGATTTCGGTATTAATTTGGTGCCGGGCACAGGATCGTCTGGCTCCGATAGTAGTTGTAGTAGTGGAAGTCGAGCGGGATGAGTAATTGGGTGTTGCTCGGTGAATAATGTACCAGTTATGTTCTATCAGGTTTGCGTGGTGTGTGTTATTTGTTTTACCATGGGTGTAATGATTTTCTTTGGCTCCAGACATCAATTGAGCATGGTTGTCGATTTCAAGCATAGTGACTTGAGGTGTTTTCTGTGGAGTAGTATTTGGATAGGAACACGCGTTGCAGCAAAGCTGTGTGGAAACATGACATTGCGGGTCAAATTTGTGTGTCTTATTTATATGATGTGAGACAGGGTCTCAGCCTTGTGTTGTGGAAGTACTGGTGAGTTTGAGGTACAGCTCTCTCAGTTGAGTCATTTTCATGAATTGAGTATGTTCGGACCATTTCTTATCGGTGCACATATTATGCAAGTTGTGGCTTAGGCATGTATTGATGTGTCATGTCACCTGAGTAGTGTGTTTGGTCAGAAGAGATCGTTGAAATCATTAATGAATGTGAACGGATTCGATTTCAGTATGTGTGATGGGTAAATATTGAGGTTCGTTCAAAATTTGCTATGGTAATTACCATGAGAGAAATGACTTTATGAATGGTTGACATAGGAAATGGTTATGATTTATTGCGTGTTTCCTTTATCATTGGCAGTATGTGAAAGTGTTGGAATGAGGCTTTAGTTGTTAAGAGGTTTCCTATCGATATTCGATTATTATGTGCAGCTACTGTGAATAGAAATTATCGTTCTGAGTGTCTGAGTTATGTGGTATATCAGATAATTGCACATGATGTTGCAGGTATGGGTCATTACAGCTAGTTCGGGCTTATTCTTAGTATGGATGTGAAGTTCTAATATTGTGTATGATTTCGGAAGGTACAGTGTGGTTCTATGGTTTATGGACTAGATGGATTGTGAAATTTCAGTTATGTTATGTTATCGGGCCTATGCGAGGTAGGGTAGTGTGGGATCACCCACGGGTATATTCTTGGTAAAGTCGTTCAGCTATTGGTTGGCTTCTAGGACAACTCTGGGTACGCTCGAGGACGAGCATTTGTTTAAGTTGGGAAGGATGTGACGACCCGACCCGTCATCTCGTGAGTTACCGCCTCGTTTTCCCTATTTCCTATTTCTTTATGCTTCATTATCAGTGTTGGGTGTGAATGAGTTGACTTAGATTGGTTTTAGTAAGAAATGAGACACTTAGTCTCTTTAAGGAAGGTTTGTTTTGGAAAAGTCAACTAGGCGTTGACTTTTGTGTTAGAGGGCTCGTATTTGAATCCCGATGATTCGGTTAGCTTCGGGGGATGAGTTTTGACTTAGGAGTGTGATCGGAAGTAATTTTAGAGGTCCTGTGTAGAATTAGGCTTGAATTGGCGAAGTTAGTATTTTGGCGAATTCCGGTTGATAGGTGAGATTTTGATCTGAGGGTCGGAATGGAATTCCGAGAATTGATGTAGCTTCGTTATGTCATTTGTGATGTGTGTGCAAAATTTCAGGTCATTCGGACGTGGTTTGGTTGGGTTTTTGATCGAATGCGTGTTTTGGAAGTTTTAAAAGAACTTAGGCTTGACTTCGATGTAATTCGATGATTTTAGTGTTAGTTGAGGTGTTTTGATGATTGGAGCAAGTTTGGATGATGTTTTAAGACATGTTGGCATATTTGGTTAGAGTCCCGAGGGGCTCGGGTGAGTTTCGGAATCGTTTCGGGCCATTTTTAGGCCAATTTAACTTGCTGGATTTTCGACAGCAAGGTTCGAAAATTTTGATGCGAGGAGCATAATTTTGGAAGCTTATATCTCGTAATCTATAAGGAATCGAAAAATGTATAAAACATGAAAGTTGTAGCCCTTGTATTCTAGTTTCCAGAAATTTAAACCATTTATCATTCGGACATTTGTACAGAAAGTTATTATCGATTGAATATGGCTAGTAAAGCTGTCTCTAGTGGACTTTTAGTGACGAAACTGGACTTTTAGTGACGGGCGGACAGAAACTTAAGGACCACAAATGCTGATTTCTTCATTTTCGTTTTGGGATTTTTGGAGCTCGGTTCTTGGGCGATTTTGAGGTGTTCTTCACGATTTCAACTCAAGTAAGTGTCCTATACTCGAAAGTGTTTATATTACATAAATCCATGGTTATTTTCATCGTTTAATTCAGATTTAAATGGAAGATATCAAGATTTTTGCAAAATCTTCCAAAAATGAAAAATTAAGATTTGGAGGTCGAGTTGTTGTCGGAATTTGATAATTTTGGTATGGTTTAACTCGTATCGGAATGGGTTGTCGGATTTTATAAGTTTCGACGGATTCCGAGACACGGGCCTCACGGGCAAATTTTGAGTGCAATTTCGGATTTTTAATGGAAAGTGTAGAATTCCATATGGAATTAATTCCTATAATTTTTATTGATTGAATCGAATTATTGTGGCTAGATTCGAGGCATTCGGAGGTCGATTTGAGAGGAAAAGGCATTGTGGAGTAGTATTTTGCTCGGGTTTTTGCTAATTTTGAGAAATTTGGTATTTTTCGATTGTTTTGATTGGGCTTTGTTCCCTTATCATATTATGACATATTCGTTCTAATTTTGGATAGATTCGACGCACGTGGAGGCCAATTCGAGGGGCAAAGGCGTCGCGAGCTAAAGAAGTAGCCGGTTCGAGGTGAGTAATTGATGTAAATGATGTCCTGAGGGTTTGAAACCCCGGAATTTCACATCGTAACGCTATATTGAGGTGACTTGCATGCCGGATAACGGGCGTGGGGTAGAGCACCAATGGGGATTGTGACTTGGTCCGTCCCGAGAGATGTTTTTACCGTGTTTTCTATTTGAACTAAATTGAGAATCATCCTTACTTGGATTTAACTGTTACATTTGGGCTTCTTGCCAATTATTTGAATCCTTCAAGGATTGACATCACTGTTTTCGCATACATGCATATTATTTGATCTCAGTCCATTGTTTTTAAATACTGTTTTGCAAACTCAGCCATCTTTCTAAGATTTGAAAACTTAAATGATATTTCTAAATGGTATTTCGAGGTGAGAACTACTATTTTACAAATGCCCAAGGGGCTTATGATGATTTCTGGACTGAGCATGGATCGGACTGCGTGCCGCAGCAGTGTTATATTGATATTGAGGCCGAGAGCCTGGTTGATTACATTGATATTGAGGCCGAGAGCCTGGGTGATTACATTGATATTGAGGCTGAGAGCCTGGGTGATTATACTGAGATTGATATGAGGCCGAGGGCCTAGATTTGATGCCACGAGATGGCTTGATATTGCGCTTGGGCTGTAGGAGCCCCTCCGGAGTCTGCACACACCCCCAGTGACCGTCGTCGACGACAAATAAATGGATGGCTCGGGCTGCACGCCGCAGTGGGTACTAGAGTGTACCATCATATGCATTGCATTGCACTCATGCATTTGTTTTTTTTATTTGTTATACCTGTCTCAGTATTTGGTACTGTGACTTAATTGACTTGTTGCTTCACTATTTGTTGTTCTAAACTGCCAGTTATAGTTTACGTTGTATTTTTCCATGATTTCTTATTCTCAGCCTTTATTTATGTTTATTACTCACTGGGTCGGAGTACTCACATTACTCCTTGCATCTTGCGTGCAGATCCAGGTACACCACAGGCTAAGTGAGGAATTGTTTAGCTGAGCAGGCAGTATCCGGGAGTATTGAGGTAGCTGCATGGCGTTCGCAACCTTGATCTCCCCCCTCTATCTCTATCTTTTATTCCGTATTTTTCCTAGACAGACTTGTAATAGGTGGATATTCTGTATTAGAGGCTTATGTTCGTGACACCGGATTCTATTGGGCTATGTTGTGGTATTCTAATTGAACTTCCGTAGATTTTATTATTATTTATAAACTTGAAAGAAATGACTTAGTAAATTCTCTGTGATATTTATCTATAATCTGAATAAGAATTTGGGATAATGTTGTTGAATGGTCGGGCTTGCCTAGCAGTGTGTTGGGCGCCATCATGACTGGGGTTTGGGTCGTGACAGGACGGAAGACAGGTGAATGGTAGAAACCTGACGCTATATGATACAGACATTTGACTGGTGTATTAAACAAAATTCAAAATAGTGAAATTAAAAATTAAAATATATATATAGATATAACATTAGTGCTTTTTTAATTAATAGCTTGACGCAAATTCTAAGTGATCAAACGAGAGATTATTTATTAATAGGATGTGAATCCTAAGTGATGAAATAAGTGTTAATTTAAGACTCAAAAGTGTTTTTGCTCCTAATTAAATGCACGTTGACGGGGCGGAGATTAACAGAAAAAGGGAAGAGAGATTATTGTGCGAAAATGGTAAAATGAGATGTGGAGGCAAGAAAGAATATTTGAAAGAGCCATATATCTAGCCGCATAAGTCAGAAACCCAAAGAGAGTTATCTTAGAAATTTGTAAAAGGTGATACCGGATATGATGAGACCTCTCTATGTTACTCTGCAATTTAACGTGTTTCAGAAGCACAAAAATAGGAGAAACGGCAAACAAAGAAAGAAGAGAGTTCTGAAATCCTCAGCGCCAATCATTTGCAAGCAAAGGACGAAGAGGGACAGTCAAATAGTCAGAAATTAAATTTGTACTGTTGATCGTCTCAACTTCAACGGATGTGATGCGTCTTTGATGCCAGTTGTTGGCCCTTATGCGTGCATGCCCATATTGTGTATCTGGGCTGAGGGGCGGCCCAAGGAGGAGGCTAATAAAGCTATTGCTTTTAGTCCCCCTAAATTTCGGGGCCCAAAAATATTTTTAGTTGCATTTTCTATCTTATTTTTGCTTAGATAATATTAAAGTTTTTTAGAAAAAAGTACAAAAATCTTATAAAAGTAAAAAGGAAAGATTGTCTTTTTTAAAAAAATAAATATATTTTAGAACTTTAAATTAAGCTACTTAAATCTTCATATTGGTAATAACGTTTTTTACAATATGATCCAATGTAACGCATTTTAAATACGTGACTAACATCTTATTAACTTGAATTTTCTTATCGATGTAAATATTACATCGCTATTGTTGCATTGGTGATCTCCCCTATTCTTCTGAACCCAAATACCCAATCCCTCTTTCATTGCATGGGTAACATAAATTCTTCCAAGACACCCAATGATTATCACATCCTTCTGTAGAGCCCCAAAATAAATTTGACATATGTTTCTCAATCTGATCCATAACTGTTTTAGGTGGAGATATTGCAAATAATAAGTAAATTGGCATTGCCTATATGACATTTTAATAAAGGCAACTTTTCCATTCCACCAGTTAAGAGCCTCCCCGAATAGACATGTCTTGTTGATCTTCAGAGTCAGTAAAGAGCTCTGGAATATTTGGTAGCAACCTGTACGACATCACCATGTATCACGTTGTAAACAAATTAGGCTGTGAGACATATAAACATTTCAAAGAATCATATTCTCTTGTAGCATATTTAATTCTTCCTTGCATATGTCTCTGTACTTTTCTCATAATTGGTTCTATTGTTCTGGAAGCGAGGCGTTATCTATTTCTTTTTTCTTATTGTTGTGATTTTTTGGTACAAATCAAACAGAATTGGCTCAGAAACTTGATGTAAAACTACATCAAAGAGATAATTGATCATACAGTGTAATTTTCATATGTTGTATGTGCAATTAGGATATACTATAAACCATGTGTATTGTTATAGTATTCTTTATGGAACAATTGTTTATTTATTTACTCAATTCAATAAAGTTTTATTTTAAATATCATGTATTTGTTTGTGTGTCTGTTGCTTATATAGTAGATGATTTAGTGTATAGAGTTTAGCATATACACGAAAGATTAAATCATCGGTTCTTATAGGTCATAAAGTTTATGTTCACAGTCTAATGATGGAATTGGACAAACCATCGAAATGGTTGTAATACAAGATTAAATATAATTTATCTTGATTATGGAAATAGTTTGATTCCAACTTCGTATGCTAGTACATTTTGTATGTATTGAACGGATCAAGTAGAGATAGGTATTTTATACTGACTTAATAAAATAATTTCTCTAATCTAATTAATGTACTTATACTCTTAATCTTGATATAATTATTATTATTTGTGTATGTCATTTATTGTTTTGATTTATTAAAAGATGAGATTCTTTCATGGGTTAATAAGCCTCGTAAATTGGACAATAATGATATACATTGGCGAAGTAATAATTAGTTGATAGAATCCATGTCTTGGTTTTTGAGATTGATGATACTCTTTTATGAAAGCCTATAAGTTTTTATATGTAAACCGACCGATAGATTTTGCATCCGACACGTGAAATAAGTTAAGTGAAAGTCTAAAGGAAGTAATCAATAAATTAAATTATCAGTAATTTAATTTGATTGGTTAGTATCTGAATCTTAACATGGGGAGTTAAATAAGGTTTTATGGAAGAATTTCGAAATTGAACTAAGGAGTGTAATTACGAATTTTTAATGGAATAATTCGTTATTTATTATGGTAGAAATTAATTTCAAAATTTTAAAATTAATTCCATAATAAGAAGCCTTGTTAATTAAATTTTGTGGTTCCTACTGTACCTAAATAATAGGAAATAAAGGAAACCTTTTTTTTAGTGGAAGAAGAAAACCTAACAGGTTTTGGAAAATGGTTTTAACCTAAAAACGTAGCTATATATATTGAATATAGGGCTGGCCGTTTTTGGTACTGGCTTTACACATTTTCCTCCTTGGAATTTCGCCCACCCGAATTCTCTCTTTTCGGATATTGTTTGGATAACACGGTAGATGATTGTGGATGTTTTACTGAGATCGTGGTCTTGCAACTCTGGAACTGGAGACCGAGATCAATCTACTTTGTTCACGCTTCAAGAGGTAACTCGAATAATCTCCGCATGTGCTAATTGTTAATTCACACATGAATATGATACTGATTGCTTCCGCTGCTATATATAATCCTAACATGTGCATCACTGGATTTACTCAGTCTTTGTTTAAAAGGATTTCACAAAATCACAGGTGCTAAATGCTACATGGGAAGTCAACATACCAGTGCACTGTCGTGTTACCATAGAGAAGGCTACAACAAGATTTTGCAAATTGCCAAGCTTATGAATGATCCATTTGGCAGACACTACTTATCTGCATTTACCTACCTCGGGATTAGCCCAACTCTACTGAAAAAACACAACTTCATAGAGTTTGAACGATTTGTACAAAAGATGCATGGTAAAGTCATTCCCCCTATCAATTAGATGCATTGAGGATTTTCTGAAATTTCCATGATTGACAAAGGAGTCATTCTTGTTTGTAGGTGTACAACGTTGAACTGAAGTCATTTCTATAAAATGCGGTAGAAAAAGATGTTAAGAAAGAAGAAAAACTGGTTGAAGAGTACTAACTAGTTCCTTTAGCCTCCTGAAGTGCAATGGGATGCTAAATTAAAAACATGGAATTGGGTGATCAAATTAGACTGACCTCTGTTGAACAAATTTTTTCTTGCTTCACATTGCATGTTTGAATTATCTTTTCATTTGGTTATTCTTTTGATGCCTTTTTTAACTTGAGATTGACTCCTACTCCCCATCCCCCTTTTGAATGTTTTATGCATGTGTTTGTTTCTATGAGCACAATACTCATTCGAGAGAACTATGTTGCGGAAGCCAAATGTATATAGTGTGAATAAGTCACAACTACTATACCAAAAATTATGACAGCCACCAAATAATAAATAAGACAATAAAGCAACAATAAAGGGAACACTAGAATTTACGAGGTTCGGCTAATTTTGCCTACTCCTCGAACACAACCAATATTTTATTTCACTCCAAAAATACAAGTGAAATAATACTAAAGAGAGAAATACAAATGCCTTAAACAGATGAGAAGGCAAATGAGAGGTGTGTTTAAATCCTAAACATTAAGCCTTCTTTTATAGGGGGAAAATCCCCCCAACCCTTCTTTTCCCACCGATGTGGGACAAAAGATTTGCCAAATTCAACAAATCTCCACCTTGGCAAAATTCCACATCTTCAATTTTCTCTCAATAACAAATTTTGATTGTGTCTTCATCTTCAATCTTCAGTTTTCAACAATGTTGATCAAATCCAAACAATGTTGAAACTTGACCGCAGTCACCACCTTTGTCAGCATATCAGCAGGATTCTCCGTAGTATGAATTGTCTTCACTGTGACTCCACCTTCTTCTATGATTTCTCGTACGAAATGATACCGAACATCAATGTGCTTCGTCCTTGCATGATAAACTTGGTTCTTCGCTAATTGAATAGCACTTTGACTATCACAAAAAATTATGATACCTTTTTATTCAACACCAAGCTCCTCTAGCAATCCTTGAAGCCATATTGCCTCCTTCACAGCCTCTGTAATAGCCATGTACTCTGCCTCTGTTGTAGACAAAGCAACTGTTGACTGCAAAGTAGACTTCCAACTAACTGGTGCCTTTGCAAAAGTAAACACATAACCAGTAGTTGATCTTCGTTTGTCCAGATCACCCGCAAAATCTGAGTCACAATATCCAACTACAGACTGATTGTCTTCCTGCTCAAAAACTAACCCGACATCTACAGTATTATGAATATACCGTAGAATCCACTTCACAGCTTGCCAATGCTCCTTCCCTGGATTGTGCATATATCTGCTAATAACTCCAACAGCTTGTGAAATGTCAGGCCTTGTGCAAACCATTGCATACATCAAGCTACTAACAACATTTGCGTATGGTACCTTTGACATATACTTTCGTTCAGCTTCATCCATTGGCGACATAGTAGTACTTGGCTTAAAATGGGAAGCAAGTGGAGTACTAACTGGCTTAGTCTTGTCATCTATGCCAAAACGTTGAAGTACTCTATTCAAATATTCCTTTTGAGATAAACAGAGTTTCTTTGAACGTCTATCTCTAATTATCTCCATGCCAAGAATTTTCTTTGCCTCACCCAAATCCTTCATCTCGAACTCCTTCTTCAGTTGAATCTTCAACTTATAAATTTCTTCCGAATTCTTGGAAGCTATCAACATATCATCAACATATAGGAGAAGATATACAAAGGAACCATCTTTAAGCTTGTGCAAATACACACAATGATCGTATTTGCTTCTCTTGTACCCTTGCCGCAACATAAACTCGTCAAATCGCTTGTACCATTGTCTAGAAGATTGTTTCAATCCGTACAACGATTTTTCAAGTTTGCACACCATATTTTCTTTTCCAGCAACTTTGAATCCTTCTGGCTGAGTCATGTAGATTTCCTCCTCCAAGTTTCCATGTAAAAACGCAGTTTTTACATCCATCTGAACTAGTTCCAAATCCAATTGTGCTACCAAAGCCAACATAATTCTAATGGAGGAATGTTTTACAACTGGAGAAAACACTTCATTGTAATCAATTCCCTCCTTTTGAGCATATCCTTTGGCCACCAATCTTGCTTTGTAGCGAACATCTACTTGGTTAGGAAATCCTTCCTTCTTTGCAAATACCCATTTGCACCCAATTGCTTTCTTTCCCTTCGGGAGATTGGCCAATCTCCATGTATGATTCTGATGAAGGGACTGTATTTCATCATTCATGGCAATCCTCCACTTATCTTCTTCTGAACTTTGGACAGCGTCTTTATAAGTAGTAGGAACATCATCAGCTACAATTGAGGTTGCACAAGCAACCGTCTCTATGAGACGAACAGGTTTCGTTATTGTTCTTTTTGGCCTGCTGGTTGCTATTGATTCAAGTTGTTGTTGAGATTCCTGAGTTGGAATCTCCTCTACTGGCTCTCCTTCCAGAGGGTAATCTTCATTTGTTTCCTCCTCTGCTTCTTGTGTAGGAAAAATAAATTTTCCCTCAAACTCCACCTGCTTAGAAGCACCTTCATTTTGTTTGGTATCTTCTGTTACCTTATTTACCATAGCAAATTCATCAAAGGTAACATCTCTGCTGAATATTACTTTCTTTGTCATAGGGCACCATAAGCGATATCCTTTGACTCCAGAAGTAATTCCCATAAAAATAGCCTTCTTTGCCCTTGGATCCAATTTTGACTCGGTCACATGATAATATGCAGTTGAGCCAAACACGTGCAAAGAGTTATAATCTACAGCAGGTTTTCCGTACCATTTTTCAAATGGTGTTTTGCCATCAATAGCAGCAGATGGTAGACGATTAATGAGGTGACATGCATATGTAATTGCCTCAGCCCAAAATTCTTTGCCCAAGCCAGCATTGGACAACATACACCGTACCTTCTCCAGCAAGGTCCGGTTCATACGTTCTGCCACTCCATTCTGTTGTGGTGTATGTCTAACAGTGAAGTGTCGGACGATGCCATCATTTTCACAGACCTTATTGAAATGATCATTTTTGTATTCACCTCCATTGTCTGTGCGAATACACTTGATCCTCTTGCCTGTCTGATTCTCCACCATCGTCTTCCATTTGAGAAAAATTCCCAACACTTCATCTTTGCTCTTCATTGTATACACCCATACTCTTCGGGAAAAATCATCAACAAAGGTTACAAAATAGTGCTTCCCACCCAATGAAGGTGTTTTGGAAGGACCCCAAATATCTGAGTGTACATAATCCAAAATGCCTTTAGTATTATGGATCGCTGTACCAAATTTAACCCTTGTCTGTTTCCCTTTAACACAATGCTCACAAAACTCCAAGTTGCAAGCCTTTACTCCTTTTAACAATCCTTGATCTGATAGAGTTTTCAAGGATTTTCCTCCAGCATGTCCCAAGCGCATGTGTCATAGCTTGGTTGCTTCTGCTTCTTTGTCATCACTGGATGTCACTGTCGCTGTCCCAATAACTGTACTACCACGATAGAGGTACATATTATTATTATTCCGATTAGCCTTCATTACCACTAGTGCACCGGAGCATACTCTCATCACTCCATTTTCTGCAATGATTTTGAACCCTTTTGATTCTAGGGCTCCCACAGAGATGAGATTCTTCTTCAAATCCGGTACATATCGAACATCTATCAATGTTCTGATCATTCCATCATGGTTCCTTAATCGTATTGAACCAATGCCATATGAGGTAAGAGGGCTATTATCCGCTGTGTGGACGACTCCATATTCTCCTTCTTGAAATTCCGCGAATCAGTCCCTGTTGGGACACATATGATAGCTACAAGCCGAGTCCATCAACCATATGTCTGATGATGTTGATGACTCTGTTGTAACTAATGAGAAGTCTGAATCATCACAATCAGCTACATTTGAATCCATAATAGCCTTTCCATTGTTATGTTTGGCCTTATTCTTCAACTTCAGACAGTCTTTCTTCCAGTGCCCTTTTTCTCGACAAAAGGCACATTCATCTTTGCTGGGTCTGGATCTTGACTTGGATTTTCCTTTTTTGTCCTCGTTTGATTTTGAGGACGACCCCTCACAAACAGTGCTTCTCCTTCTCCGCCCTTCTGTTTTTCTCGCTTTCTTTGTTCATAGTTGTACAAAGCCGAACAAACTTCTCTAAGAGAAATTTCGTCATTTCCATGGAGTAGAGTAGTTTCAAGGTGCTCGTACTCATCAGGAAGTGACGCCAACAACATTAAGGCCAAGTCACTATCATCATAAGTTGTATTCATATTTTGCAAATCTGTGACCAACTTATTGAAACTGGTGATATGTTCATTCATCGTGGTACCAGGAACATAGGTGAAGTGAAACAGTCTCTTCTTCATGTACAATTTATTTTGACTGTTTTTCTTCAAAAATTTATCCTCCAGTGCTTTCCATAATTTACTTGCAGAAGTTTTCTTTGTGTATGGATATTTCTGCTCTCTAGCAAGGTAGGATCGAATGGTACCGCAAGCAACACGGTTGATAATTCTCCAATCTTCTTCTCCAATAACATCTGGTTTCTTTTCTTCAATGGCCAGATCTAGCCCTTGTTGAAAAAGGACATCTAGAACCTCGCCTTGCCACATCCCAAAATGCCCGGACCCGTCAAAAATTTCTACCGCAAATTTCGCATTTGACACAATTCTTGTCATAAGTGAAGATGCCAATGATGACGTATTGTTGACACTTGATGTAGATTCTTCTTGTTTATTGTCTCCCATATTTGACACAAATATTATTTAATAGCTGACGACACAAATCAAGATTATTCCTTTCTGATGTAGAAGATCAGACTAAGCTGCAACCACAGAGCATACTCAGACAGAACCTTGACTCAGTTACCAAGATAAATCTTTTCTGATGTGGAAAATCAGACTATGCTGCAACCACAGAGTATACTTAGACAGTACCTTGGCTTTGATATCAATTGTTGCGGAAGCCAAATGTATATAGTGTGAATAAGTCACAACTACTATACCAAAAATTATGACAGCCACCAAATAATAAATAAGACAATAAAGCAACAATAAAGGGAACACCAGAATTTACGAGGTTCGGCTAATTTTGCCTACTCCTCGGACACAACCAATATTTTATTTCACTCCAAAAATACAAGTGAAATAATACTAAAGAGAGAAATACAAATGCCTTAAACAGATGAGAAGGCAAATGAGAGGTGTGTTTAAATCCTAAATATTAAGCCTTCTTTTATAGGGGGAAAATCCCCCCAACCCTTCTTTTCCCACCGATGTGGGACAAAAGATTTGCCAAATTCAACAAACTATACATGAAGTATGAAGAAATCATTTTGACCAAATAAAGAGAGCTCAACCTGTAGTACACAAAATGCTATTACTTGTGTTTGCTCTAGAGTAAGATATTTTGCAGAACAACATTTTCGTTGATATAATAATTTTCGTTGTTTGGTGATGTAAATGTATTTTTCAAGGAAAATGTTCACTGAGGAATATGACTTGTGCTATTGGCTAAGTCTTTTTCCTCCGCAATGATCTCCATGTTAAGGAATTTGAAAGCATATGCGGGCTAAGTAAATCAATAGGCAGTCTTGGTCACAACCAATCTGCATTTTTTCCTTCTTCTATACACTTCTCAAAATACATGCATCAAGACTTTACACAAAGTTATGACAAAAGTTGCATTAAAAGGCTGAAAAATTATATTCCCCTCTTTATATTCCTAATTGGAGGGTGCAAGTCATGCAATTTCGTAGTTTACACATATTAGTGTGCGCAAGTTGAAAGAGTAATTTCCTTGGATTATTATCCAAGTTTATGGGAATATTCTCTTACTATTCCTTTTTTCTTTACCGAACTCATTTAATTTTTGATAATAAAACTTATTTTTCATAAATTGTGTGACCTTCAAAGAAAAAGATACATGATTTTCTCCAGAGAATATATTTCACTGAACTTCAATAACAAACTCCTTTCTTTTTTTTTTCTTTTTTCTTTGTTAATTGTTGGTGACAAGTTCCACTATGGTTCATGTATTTGCATACATATTAAGAACTATTTGACTAAACCTCAATATTTTATAGCATATAGTCAGAGACTATATGTCACATGAGAGAAAATAAGAGTTGTAAGCACGTCTACCACTTTCCTCTTCGTTAGAGAATGATTCATCCCCTTCTCCTATTTTTATACTATTTTCTCCAATTGCTACATAATTATGTATTATTTTTTCCTCACAACTCCATAATTATTTAGATGGTTTATAAAGATTTATTCACATGCCTCATTGCTTAACTCCCGACAACAGTAACTACCCTCTTATATGAAATATAGGCGCTTGTCTGAGAATTCCTACTTTGTTATTTTCTTTTTTCTATTTTAATTTTTATATTTTTTCCGTGTACTTTTGAATGAGATTTGCATATAATCCAACGGTTCGAGCCGTGGAATCAGCCATTGATGCAAGTATCGGAGTAAACTGCCTAATTCACACCCTTTACAGTACGGCCCTTCCCCGAACTCTACGTGAATACGGGATGCTTCGTGCACGGGCTGCTTTTTTTTTTTCATATAATCCAACCTCTCATTAGATAAAAAACATAATTTCAATAGAAAATTAGTGGTGAAAGTCTAGTTACCCTAATTGCGCCTTAATAATTATTTTAATTCTTGGTAATGTTTTGTATTGACTTTAATTGCATCTTAATAAATTCTTTATTTCTAAAAATCATCTCATAAATTGTGCAAATTGGTAGCCAATAACTCATTTTTGTAGTTTGCCTGTGGGCCAAATCACAGGCTAATAACAATATCACATCTAATTAACTAATTAATAATCAACTAAATTCCAGCATATCTCTAATTTTAAAGCTAATCCAAACTTATCGTAATTTATCAAAAACCGCCCCACTAATTCAAATTCCTTCAATCCAAGCGGACTTGCTATCATTCTCTTAAAATCCCATTTTTCTGAGTAGGAATTTGATTATCAAATTGTAAGAACTAAATTGAAGACAAAATTCTCTATCTTCTTTTGTCTTTTTTAATTCCCATCAAATCTAATTTTAAATTCATATTGACCTTACCAATACAGCCTTTGAGTTCAAGGAAGCATCCAACGGACCAGCTCATTCGTGTGTACAAGACTAATATATTTATAATGCACTTGAAAAAAATATATAATAATAGAAATATTAATTTACATTAAATATGTATAAAACCATGTATTACTATAATCTTACTACCATATAATGCATGCCTCATTGTACATTTTCAAGAAAAGCTCAGAACTTTATGGCCAATTCTGAAAACCATTTTCAGCAAAAGGGTGTTCTTTGTTTGATTGCATTTTGATCAGACGGTCAAGATTTGATTTTGTTCTTTAGATAAATCAGATTTCTTTTTGTAAATAGAAAAGAAGAAGATTTAAGGAGGGAACAGTTTCAAACTGCCTTCAGTATTAGCTTTGCCTTCAACTGTTCAAATTCAAAAATCTGTGACTGCTAAAAGGTAACATAAAAGAATAGTTTACCGTTAGCTTTAGATGTTTAAATTTCAGTTTTGTTTTCATTTTCAAGACTGCTTTTGTATACAAAACTTTGCTGCATATTTCAGAGAGCTATTTAAAGTTGCAGTTAACAATGACACATGCTATTTTTCTCTTTTGCTTTTGTCCAAAAAGAGTATAAAACATTGTACTTTATCTTTTTGCTGTAGATTCTGTTATTTTTAATTTCAGTTTAGTTCCCGGGTAGTTAAAAAGCTTTTGGATTTGAAAGAAGACATCAATTTTCTTGAAACTTTAACTTACAAATCTTGAAACAACTTGTGGCATTTTGTTGATTGTTTTGCAGATTTGACCAGAGAATTTATAGCAAGAGAGGGTCAAAATGGAAAATATATCAAGTCCTGATGAAAGTCCTGATGTAGGATATGGATATCAACCATCACCTTCTTCTGTGGATGATCAATCACCTACTGAAACAACAGGTTTTTCGACGTTGAGTGGCTATTCTTTTGCCTATTGCAGAACAAACTCAGAGACCTCAGCTTTTTCTGAACATACAGATGAAAATAGTTGGTCCGAAACAGGCTCTCCTATGAGCTCGCGAGGCATGAAATCTCCCACCCGTGCTGTTCTTTCGAGACTAGGAATGAGACAGCACAAGTCTATTGCAGATGATCCTGAAACAATAGATTTAGGTAAGTCAATAAACTAAATTGGATTACAAGTTTAACTTTCATACATGATTTTGCTAACTTTGGTATCGAAAACTTTGTAGAGCTTGAATTGATGAAGGAGAGATTTTCAAAGTTGTTATTGGGAGAGGACATGTCAGGAGGGGGAAAAGGGGTTTCAACAGCAGTGACAATCTCAAATTCTATCACAAATCTTTATGGTAAGTTTCTCAAATAGACATTCTAAATCCCAGTTTCATATGATTCTTGTTTCTATTTTTTGTTTACTGATTGGTGTTTTCTTCTTCAGCATCTATGTTTGGTCAACACCAAAGATTGGAACCTTTACATCCTGACAAGAAAACAATGTGGAAGAGAGAGATGAATTGTCTCTTATCTATATGTGATTACATTGTAGAATTTGTTACAACATCACAAAAGTTACAAGATGGAACCATTGTTGAGGTAAAAACTCTTTTAGCAGAAGATTTACTCTCTTTTCACTTTTGCATATTTGAGAGTTAACACAATGACAACTACTTTTAGGCATTGACAAGCAGGCCTAGATCAGATATTTATATCAACCTTCCTGCACTGAGAAAACTCGACGCGATGCTCCTGGTAAGACCACAACTAAAATCTCCTCAAAATCAAAATGTTCATTCAAAATCAAGTTCCATTTTATGCAACATGAAGCTAAAAATGAGGTTTTTTATAGGAAATCTTGGACAGTTTTGAGGCAACTGAATTCTGGTATGCTGAGCAAGGAAGTATGTCAAGTAACTCAACACGTGCTGGATCGTTTAGGAAGATTATTCAGGTTCAGCCTCAACCTCAGCGCAAAGAAGAGAAGTGGTGGTTACCAGTTGTTTGTGTTCCTTCTGGTGGAATCTCCGAGAAGGCAAGGAAGCACTTGAGACACAAGCGTGACTGTGCCAACCAAATTCATAAAGCAGCAATGGCCATCAATAGCAGCATTCTTTCTGAAATGGAAATCCCAGAATCATACATGGCATCACTCCCTAAGGTACCTTCTATTGAATAATTCTTGATTAAATGAATAACATACTCAAAACATAATACACAAACATAGGAAATTGCAGTACTAATGAGGAGATAATTTTGGTACAGAGTGGAAAGGCGAGTGTTGGAGACTCAATCTATCGCCACATGTATTCAGTGGAGAAGTTTTCCCCAGAACATCTCCTTGACAGTCTAAACATAAGCTCTGAACATGAAGCACTTGAACTTGCTGACAAAGTTGAAGCTTCAATGTATACATGGAAACGTAAAACATGCATGCCTCACTCGAAATCATCATGGGTCATGGTAAAAGATCTTGTCTCTGAAGATCGAACTGATAAAAATCATGTCTTAGCAGAACGAGCAGAAAGTTTGTTGTTTTCTTTGAAGCAAAGATATCCTGAACTTTCACAAACAACATTGGACACAAGCAAGATCCATTTCAATAAGGTAAAATTCCAATGAATCCATGACTTGAATACTTGATCGAACAATGTAATTGTTAGGCCTTACACATGAAGAGATAAGTGAACAAAAATATATCTACTGATTGTTGCAGGATGTTGGAAAGGCAATCTTGGAGAGCTATTCTAGAGTATTGGAAAGTTTGGCGTTCAACGTTGTTGCTTGGATTGAAGATGTGCTTTTTGTAGCTAAGACCATGAAAAACCAAGAAGAGTAGGGACAGCAGTAAGCAAAGCCGTTTTTATTTCTGCAAATAGGATTCAAATTTCAGCTCCTCCGGAAATACAGTTAAACTTCCTGTAACAAAGGATCATTACTGAATAGAATAGCACCAAGTCGAGAACTTGAACAGATGGAGGATCAAATTCACTACGTGATAACCAAATTGATTCTGTAATTTGAGACAAGTATTCAAACTTGGAAATCTGTTTTTATCATGATTTTGCATATTATATTTTATATCCAAGAGCCAAATTCTGTAGTTTTCTATTCTTTATCGTTATTTTCATTCCTTAGATCCTCCAATGAGGCATTTTAGGTCCCTTCCATCTGCATTTTGTCAGGAATCATATGTTCGCAATACAAATGCCAACAGATTACCATCTGATTTGTAATAGCGGGAAAAAAGAAATAATAGCATACACTCACAGGGAAAAAAAGGAAATAATAGCTCGTTTGGTATAATCCCGGGATTATATTTGAGATAAGTTTATCTCATGTCGGGTTAGAATAAAATCGTGGTATAACTAATCCCGAGATTGTAGTATCTTTTATACCCTTGGGATGGTGGAATAACTAATCCCGGGATAATTAATCCTGGAATAACTTGTTTTCCAACCAAACGACCCCTCAAAGAATTCTTTAAGCCTCAGAAACTGGAATTGTTTTTGATAAACGAGAAGTTAAAAAAAAACATACATATTACTTGAGCATATAGCCCAGTGAGGATTATCATTCACCAAACTACTGTCATAAGAACAGTTTCTTGATTCCCTACTTGGTATTTAACTAGGGGAACAAAAAGAAAAAAACACTAATCCACAATTCAGGATCAATTTTCCACTGCTGAAAGCAAGTAAAACAATACCATATGTATTTCTTGGAAATAAAAGACCTAAAAGGATCATTTTCATCATCATCATCATCCTAAGCCACAATAGACAGAATTTATATAAACATTGGAAAAAAGGACTACCATTTGTTCACAGATTGGAACTTTATAGTATAATATTTATGCTGAAAGATTAGAGCTTTTTACACATCAGTCCAAGAACCAGTTCTGAGGCTCATTGGTCTCATTGGCCTAATTTTTGATGAAGACTTAAAAGCTTCAACCAATGACTTGCATTTAGCATTGTCCCCTTTGTTTTCCTCCAAACATTTCTTCAATGCTTCAATATCAGCCACAGCCACCTTCTTCTCTGCAACCCCACTCTCCTTTTTCTCATCATCATTATCCATTTCTTCAAAATTCAACCAAGAAAATCCAAAAGAGAATCACTAGAAATTTGAGATTGAACTCTATATACTACTAATAGAAGTGAAAATTGATCATGGAAATTTGAGAGTCAACAAGTAGTACAGTGATGAATTGTGTGATTAAACTGCAAAGAAGGAGCATAGGATTTTTGTGGCAGCTTCTGTTTTGGTTGTTTTAGGGAGTTTGGGAATCTATTAAAAGTGGGACCCTGCACAGAGGTGATTGACATGGATCTGATCACTTGCTGACTTATTCAGTCACAAGTGTACTTTGAGGTGAATATCTGTCTAGTTTTCTTTTACATAAAATTTACAGTATATTTAAGTTATATGCTATCATTATAATTTAACAGATCAATCTATAATGTAAAAAATTTATACCGGTATATATAACTTAATAATAGTTATGTTATGTACTATTTAAAGAACTATTGCAGGTTTAAGATAAATAAATAAATATTTTCTTTAACAAATCAAACTTCTAGAACACGAAAATGTCGTTGTTTTAAAGCTTATGACCATCCATCACCAAACTACGCTCACACATTAAGAGCTTCTTGCATATAAAATATATATATTTTTATTAAAAAAACTTTACTACAAGTTTAAAATTTTAATTAAGAGGATTAGCACAATTCTACAATCTTTTGATTTATTATTGTGGGGTGGCTCTATTTCATTATATTCCGTCAACATCTCAATTCCATTCATTTAATATCCTTTTGGTGTTATTGAAATAAAATATGTCGTTTCTAGTATATCTCTTTCTATTTACTTTTTATATACGAAAAAAATCAGTTTATATTGCGCCGCTGCATTAGCATTGGGTAGACCTTACGCAACCCAATGTCACAAAGTTCTATGCTAGAAAACACAGATTTACTGTGTTTAATCATTCGGTATTGAAATTTCACTCGACTACACAAAAGGGGTAAAGCGTGATACCACAACTGGATGTGGGGTGTGTTTTCTTGCTCCCACAAGAATCCATATAAAAAGCACTTTTGGTCTACCTTGGTTTAAGTTTCAGAGTTCAGTTACTGTTTTGCATGTACGTATCACGTTAAAACAGGATTTGGTCTTTTTTCTCCTTTTGTAACAACACTTGCGAGATTCTGTCATCTTTCTCTAATCACCTCTACCTTTTTTCATGTTTTCAGTTGCATATTTCTTTTTACTTGTTAACACAAGATTCTAATCTAAAAGAATAAAAGTAAAATAATATAGAAGCAGTTGCATGCAAATTAGGACACGAAGAAATACTTACTTGTTGAAGCCATGATAATTGATTCTCAATACTCAGACTTCTTCTTGGTATTTCGCTTCCCGATTTTTATGTTTCACTTCGTCAAGTTGTGCGACATCATATATTTACATAACTAAAGGTGTCACTGACCTATCCAAACCTAAATAAGATAGGATAACTTCATTACCACCCCCATCATGATCAGGAGTCTGAGTTGATGTCTACATTATTATCAAATATAACATGTTTGGCCAAGCTTCTCCAAGATCAAAAGTGATTATTTCTCTCTTAAAGTTGAGGTATTTGGCCAAGATTTTAGAAGTAGAAAAAATATTTTTTAAGAAGCTAAAAAAAAAAGCTTTTCCCTAGAAACTGAAATTGTTTTTAAAGAAATTATCGAAAAGTTATACATGCCAATATAATCCTACCCAATTTAACCTAATATTTAACTATTCTGTATGCAATTCTCCTAGTGTAAGTATCTCTTTTTATTTTTAGGATAGATTTTTAATGTATAACCGGTAACATTTAGGATGAATAGTTTTATGCTTATTCAATAATGTTTCGATATACTTAAACCATTGAAAAAATAAAATACTTTCAATTTTATTTTCATATCTCACGTAACTAAAATACATAATTATAGTCTTTCATAATAAGTATTTTGAATTATTTATCTACTTCAATAGTATTAACTATTAAGTAAATCTTTTATCTCTGCTATTTGGTTCATCCGTATAATAGAGTAAAAAATACTCTCTCCATTCTTTTCCTTTTTCCAACATGGACCCTTCCATTATCACAACACATATCCTGCCGAAACCACCTGGCAAGCCCAACCAAATGGACGTTGAAATGCTTCAACCAACTCACTCCTATAAGGAAATGCTTTTAGATAAACCAGCAATCCAACAAACCGAATATTATGAAAATGACACTCCCACAAATCCAGAGAATGATAAAGGGAAAAACATTGAAGGTTCAATCCCTCTTTCCCAGGATGATAAACAACACCTCTACCTCTCATGGCACTACTCCGTAATCATCAAGGTCTTTAGACGAAAAATGTCTCACCACTATCTTCGCTCTAAACTGATTGAACTATGGAAACCATCCGAACAGTTAATTTTGATTGACCTAGGATGGGACTTCTTCATAGCCAAATTCAGCTTAGGGGAGAATATGGTAAAGGCACTTCACCTAGGACCATGGTTCATCTCAGGAAACTTCCTATCAGTGCGAAAATGGGAACCTAAGTTTGTCCAACAAGAGGCCACCTTTCATCCACTGCCATCTGGATTCGCCTCTCGCAATTGCCAACAGAGTTCTACGATAAAGAAATTCTAGAAAAATTAGAAAGAAAGCTAGGTAAGTTATTAAAAATCGACCAATGTACCTCCTCCACTCTCAGGGGACGATACGCTCGCATTTGCATTCAAGTTCCCCTTGAAACACCGGTTGAAACCTCAGCCATAATAGGAGACCACAAACAGGCAGTGATCTACGAAGGAGAAGGGACGCTTTGTACGCCTTGCGGCAGAATTGGTCACACTTCAATAGGATGCAACTACCGAAAATCTCAAACCACAGCACCTCAAGAAACACCGGAAACCTCTGGAAAAATATGGAACAAACGGAAGACAACGAGTGGAAAACTGTCAAGGAGAAAGCAAGGACATGCAAAATCGAACAATAAGAATGGTACTGTGACAACTAGCTACATCAAAATACATAGACTGGTCATATACTCATATTCAGGTAAATTAGTTCGATGCAAATTTAGGTAAATTCCAACAAACTTAAACTGTACGGTACAATTCCAAAAAATCAATCCTAACCCAAAACCCCAAAATAGGCCCAACGGCCCAAAAAATAAACTAAGCCCCACCCCGTGTCATCAGTACACCCCAACGCGGCCCCAGCCCAATGCAAGTACAAAATGAAAAGTTGGACCGGGGCCCAATGACTCCAGTGACCCCAATCACGCCCACCTAGATCAGGATACCATTCCTGGCCCAAGTATCGAGGCCACAGACCCCAAATCTGTGGCAAGATCTCATGGGGCCAGTCACGTTTCTCCAACTAGGCACCCTACCCAATTGGAGGATGTCAGCCCATCTAATTCTCCAAATCCTCTCACTACGCTTCCCCTACCAATTCCTCTAAGATAACCTCTATTGGGGAAATCTCAATAGTCATCACGAACAATCAAGTGCCTATCTGAAACCCCTCCTATTTTCAGGTGAAAAGATACCCACCGTCAACTCCAATAAATCCATAATTAATGCTCGATCCCCTCCCCCCCCCCCGGATCAATTATTAGCAACCCCTCCACTGACCAAGATTTAACACCAAAAGGCGTGTTAATGGATCATCAGGTCCTTAAGTTAATCCCCACATTGCCCAAAGTAGTAAAATCAAAAAGCACAAAAATGGACAAAGAGCAGACGGCAACCTTTGTCACCTCAATGCCACCACCACTAGACCATCTACCGGCTTCTTGGCTGGAGGTGGCGCTATAGGGGCAGGGCCTTACCTACAGTTTCACCCTGGGAAACCAGAAAGTGACTCTGATTGTTCAAAACCTAGCTCACCTAGTAAGGGTTACTGTGGAAGCTTTGAACAAAGCCCTCGTGGCCTTTGGTCCTCACCTTTAGCAGACGATGGTGAACAAGGACAATGCATCACCAATTATCGACCCCCAAATACTCAGCAGCCAAATGCTTTAAACTTTCCAATCCCTATCCTTTTTCCTCGATCTAGCAATGGAGGACCCAACGGCGGACCCGGTCTTTGTAACGATCGACCCCCAAACCCACCAAATGCCATCAATCTTATGCACTACGAGAGAAGAGCGCCTCTCAACAACATCAAAAAAGGAATCTCCAAGGCCCTAGAAATCCTCAAAAAGAAAAGCACACCAGATGAGGATGGAGCAATCTACGTCCCCCTACGAACAGACTCGCTCCTATTGGACTCAGTCAGGGCAATCGAGTTCAGTCTCGACACCAGCAAGGTGCTAGTGATATTGTGTCCCAGATCGATGGTCAAGTGCAAAATGAGCTTAGTGTCCTTCCAAACACACGGGCCCATCGAGCCACTACTGAATCTGACCCCAGTTTTGAGCCTCAAGAGGAAAACCCTTATGTCTCCGACGAGGTGTCCGCAAGGACTAGGGAACCCTTAGGAGGGTCTCCACCAACCATCCCCACTACCCCTAATGAATTACATCATATGGAATATTAGGGATGGTAACAATGCTGAATTCAAGCGGCATCGTATGGAAATGGTGAAGATGCACAAGCCAGCCATACTTATTCTTTTTTAAACAAAAATGGCAGATCATAAGAAGTTAGCAGAGGAGCTTCATTTCAACATGAGTATCCAATCACCAGCAATAGGCATGTCTGAGGGGATTGTATTTATGTGAAAAGAGGATAGTGTGAGTGTCGAAAAGGTGGCCACCACTCCCCAAGGTATCCATGCAATAGTGAAGGTACTACCTAATCATACTCCCTGGCTTTTCTCTGCAATTTACGCAAGTAATATTCTAGCTAATAGGAAAATTCTGTGGGAGAACTTAATTTCAATCTCCAAAAATCTCACAAACAACTGGTTTGTGGGAGGAGACTATAATAAAGTCTTAAAGGCTAGGGATAAATTTGGGGGCAATCCCATAACCCCTAGTTGCAGTAACATGTTTTGGAACTGTATAAATGAATGTAATCTTCTATATCTAGGTTACGAAGGGAGTAAATACACTTGGTCAAATAAGAGATACAGTAATAGGGCCTCTTTTATCCTGGAAAGAATAGATAGATGCTTTGCTAATAAAAATTGGATCAAACAGTACCCTGAGGCTACTATTTTCACTTTTCTAGGACCCACTCTGATCACTGCCCCATCCAAGTTAGCCTGGTAGGGTCACCATCCAACAACCTGACTAGGCCCTTTAGATTTGAGTCAAGTGGGTTAGCCACCCATCTTTCCCTAATATCATCAAAGAGGCTTTCTCTGATCATTCCACTCTCCTCCAATCCACTGACTCTTTTAAAAAAATTGTTACTAAATGGAACCAGGACACCTTTGGTAACATCTTCCATCAGAAGAGAAGAATGTTAACTAGAATTACAGGAATCCAAAGATCTCCTAACTACCAATTTATTAGCTATTTGCTAAACCTAGAAACCAATCTGGTTAGTGAGCTTAACTTAATCCTCAAGAATGAAGAGGATTTCTGGAAACTCAAATCTAGGATTAACTAGCTCAATGAGGGTGATGCTAGCACAAGATTCTTCCACTCAACAGAAGAAGAAGGAACAGAATCCTCTCTCTTATAGAAGAGAATGGAAATTGGCTCCATGATCAACATGATATCCAAATAGTCATAATGGGCTTCTTCACAGATCTTTACACCTCCTCCCACTGCCAAGCCCCAGTGGCAACCACCAGTCATCTCACTATATCCCACACTTTGTCTGACTCCCAAAGAGACATTCTAGACATACCTCTAGAGTTGGGTGAAATAAAAAGGGCAATCTTCTCCCCATAAATCCTTCAAATCTCCTAGCCCTGATGGCCTCCACCCTTTCTTCTATCAGAAATACTGGGACATAGTGGGTAACTCTGTCATAGATTTTTGAAAAAAATGCTTCTCCTCCAGCTCCATGGATGAAAACATTAACCAAACACTGTTATGCTTCATCCCAAAATGCCCTCAAGCATCAATGCTGAAAAACTTCAGCCTTCAGGCCAATTGGACTGTGTAACACAATATACAAGTCCATCACTAAGATTATTGTCAATAGAATAAAACCACTCTTGCCTCATATCATTGGGCCTAGCCAAGCCAGTTTCCTATCCAACAGGAAAACATGTGATAATGTCATCATTGTGCAAAAATACATCACTCACTTTAGGAAAATGAAAGGGAAACATAGCAAAATGATCCTCAAAATTGATCTTGAAAAAACCTTTGACAGGCTGGAGTGGTCCTTTATAAGGGACAATCCTCATGCCTTTAATTTCCCTTTTGGCTTGTCCAAACTCATTGTGTCCTGTATTAGTTCTTCCTCCATTTCCATTCTTGTTAATGGTGGGAAAACTGAATCTTTCAAGCCTTCTAGAGGCATAAGGCAACGAGATCCAACATCTCGCTACATTTTCATAATGTGTATGGAAAGATTATCCAGGGAGATTGATAAGGCATACTGGACAACCTGTGGCAACCCATAAGTATCAGCAGATCTGGCCCAAGGATATCTTACCTTTTCTTTGCAGATGACCTCACCCTGTTTGCCAAAGCAAACTCCAGAAACTGCAATACTATCCTTTCTATTCTTCAGAACTTCAACGAGCAGTCAGGCCAAAACATCAACCTTGCCAAGTCTAGAGTACCCTTCTCCTCCAATACATCCCAGGATTCTCTAAAGAACCTCACCAACTCTCTATCCATTCAAGCCACTACATCCTTTGGAAAATACCTTGGTTTCCCCATATTCCATAAAAAATCAACCAGTGATGACTTACAATTCATAATCGAGAACATGCAATCCAAGCTGGCTGGATGGAAAACAAGTTGCCTAAGCATGGCTGGTAGAATTGTGTTGGCCAAGTCCTCCTTAAACATCATTCCTAGTCATGTCATGCAATATATCAATCTGCCCACCAAAGTTACCAAACAAATTGACAAAATCCAAAGGAACTTTCTATGGGGCACCACTCTTGATAAGAAAAAACTATACCTAATCTAGTGGGATAAGGTCACAAAAAAGAAGGCAGATGGAGGATTAGGGCTTCAAAAAGCTGACCTTAAGAACAAAGCAGCACTCACAAATCTTGCCTGGAGGACTTCCCAAAATACCAATAGCTTATAGGCAAGAATCCTCATTCATAAGCACTGCAACCTGAGCCAAACTCATAGGATAACTAGAACCTCTAGATATCCTAGGTACCCCAAATCTCCTACATGGCAGTGCATCCTAAAGGGATGGGCCACTTGCTACAAAGCAAGCAGATGGATAGTTCACAAAGGAAATAGGGTTAGTTTTTTGAATGATGATTGCATTCCCAACCAACCGACAATTAGGAAATTGATTGAGGGCCCTCTGACTCAGAATGACCTAAATGCCAAGGTGGACTCAGTCTACAATTCAGGGGCTTGGGACTTATCCACATTAACCACGGATCTCCCCTAGCATCCTAAACTTGTTAAACTCTGTTTTCGTTCCTCCAAATCCTACAAAAGAGGACACCCTCATATGGGGTTTAACTACCAATGGCTATTTCTCAACAATTCTACTTACTCTTTCTTAAGAAAGGCAGATAGCAGTCTTGAAACTGATGAAGAAGGATCCTTCAAGTGGATTTGGAAGCTCCAAGCTCCCAATAAAATAAAGAACTTCATCTGGCTCCTTACCCATAGGAGACTCCCCACAAAGAGCTACCTCCACAAAATAAGGGTCAATTGTGATCCCTACTGCTTTTACTGCAACAATGGTCAAGAAACGATTGACCATATTTTCTTTGAGTGCACTAATGCAGTACACTTTTCGAATGACCTTCTCTCCAAAGCCTCTACTGAAAATAGACAGCAGAACCCAAGCTTCTCTGCCAATCAGTGGCCATCAACCTGGAATTCAATTAGGAATAAGCCTTTCAATAGCATCATTCTCTGGGACAACATCATCCCCTTCTGTTTCTAGCACATCTGGTTAACCAGAAACAACAACCTCGTTAACAACAAAAATGAGCATATCAACTCTTCCAACACCATCTCCAAAGCCACTGATATCTCGTGTTGACGAAAAATGGTTCCACCAAAATAACTCATCAAATCACAACCAAATGGGAGCCACCAAGAAGAGGATTCTACGAGCTGAATACTGATGGAGCAGCTAAGGAGAATCTAGGGATAGGAGGAGTAGGGGGAGTTTTCAGAAACCACAATGGAGATTGGATAATGGGATTTATGGTGAATATCCCCCATACAACCAACACTACGACAGAATTGAAGGCCCTCCTAAAAGGACTTCAACTTGCGGAACAAAATAACTTAGTTCCCCTTGAAATTAATACTGACTCAGGTGAAATTATCCAAATGTTAATGACAGGTAACCTCATTTATGATCCTATAATTTATGAATGTAGGTCCTTAATATGCAGGATGGACAGGGTCGTGGTGAAGCACATTACCGGGAGCCGAATAGGGTGGCAGATGCTTTGGCTAAGGAAGCAACAAAGGTAGTTTTTTTTTAACAGATCTAGTATACTAGCAGTTCCTCCGATGTTTGTCATAGATGTATTTTGGGCAGACATCCTAGAAACTGATTTGGTTAGATTTTTTTTGGGTTGTAATATGGAAACATTTCTACAAAACATTTCTGCAGTAGGGGTACTACAGTACCCAAATAATGACTGATCTGTATAATGTCTTTTGCTAGCTAGCTATATATAAATATCCCTTTTAACCCAAAAAAAAAAATCTTTTATGTCCTTATGCGTAATTTGACACTTAAAAACACTTTTTGAAAAACTGTCAAACACAAAATCATTGTTCAAAAGTGAATGTCAAACTGATTAGCCAAACATAAACTCCTTTATTCCAAAATTATTTTTCAAAAAGTATTATTGAGAATAAATTTTTTTAGAAACTTGACCAAACAAGCTATAGGTAATGTTATAGACTTCACTTTAAATTATCGATGCTATACCTAAATTAACAAGTGCACCTCAATTTCATCACCCTATAGACCATTTATTAGCACATTGTTAACAAAACAAAACTATAAATTAATTGTAACACTCAAGAATTAGATAATTTTAACCACCATCATTCAAATTAGGTAATCGCGACATAAATTTGGACAAGACGTTTAAGAAATTAAAAGCATGAGTTCCGGCTCGAAGCTCGCTTTGAAAAAGCTCATGCCAAAGTAAGACATTATAACCTAAGAGAATAATATACAGTAAAGACAACTACACCTTTGTCTCAAATAAGTTAAATGAAACTAAGAGAAAAATATAAATAAAAAATAAATATACACCTCTCTTAACTATGGATCGATACAGCTTCCTCAGTATTTTGTAACCTGATTCTGCAAGTCTATTGAGGTGAATTAAAATTGTCACTTCTTTCTGTTATGAATCTTTACAATGAATATCGAATATTTGAGATTTAGCATTTTCCACATTTGTAAAAGCAATATGTGATACCGTTATATACATGAACTACAAGCATAATCAACATTAAGGTCCGTCTACTTAGTTTTTAACTTAATTATCTGCAAAATAAATTTCAAATAGCTAGAGTTAAGTGATGAAAGTTAGTTTTTAACTTAATAATTTGCAAAATAAATTTCAAATAGCTATATTTAAGTGATGAAAGTTTTAAGTAGCTAAAGAATGAAATCTCATATTGGTTTGGCACGGCCACTAGATACGGGTAAAAGTTGTTCTCCATCCTCCCTTGCAACCCAACAGAATTATGAAACTCCAAACAACAATTTTCAGAAACATCAAAAGAACGAAAAACATTAAGAGAAATCAATAATTAATAAAATAGATAAAGCAACAGCCCTCACACATTCATCTTTAGCAATAACTAATAGATGAAACCCTGCATAATCTGCACAAAGAATAGTGTTAGTCATGCACTAAACTGATGTAAAAGTGCAAATCAGGAAACTCAAACCCCAAGCTGTATCGACTCTTCAGACAACCATGGCATACAAAACAAAATATCATAGCCACAGTGAACTTACACAAGCACTTCATATATACGATAATACTTGCATTGTGGAAAGCAAATGCAAATCAACAGCATCAAGCCCTCTTTCGTGTTCGTGTGTGCGCGCCGGTGTGTGCTTTCTTTTGGTTTTTTTTTTTTTTTTTTTTTGGGGGGGGGAGTCTGGGAGGAACAAGAACAATTATTGAGAGCATACAGAACGCTTTGTGAGGAGCTTACTCGATTTCGAGGATACAAAATGACATTGCATATCATGAAACAGCTACATTATCGTTCCTTTGAATATTCTAATCAGCTCAACGGAAGGAAACAATAGTTCCAATATGTACAACAACCATCGGACAGCGCCATGATTTGGGCAATCTACGAAGGGGCTTAATGAACAAGTTAGTAGTCGAGCTGGGTTCTAGAGCAGTTGGATGGGCAGGCTAGAGAAAAGCTGCTTCAGGGTTTTGTCTGCAACCCAATGCCCCAGAAAAGAATGGGCCTCCCAGCAGCTTCATATGCCGCTAAAGGC
This sequence comes from Nicotiana tabacum, assembly GCF_000715075.1. Taxonomy (NCBI): domain Eukaryota; kingdom Viridiplantae; phylum Streptophyta; class Magnoliopsida; order Solanales; family Solanaceae; genus Nicotiana; species Nicotiana tabacum. The sequence continues at coordinate 151,246,211 of NC_134086.1, read as the reverse complement.
AAGCGGAGAAACGCTCTGACATGGTGATTCCAGATACCAAAAAAGAGTGTAGGGTTAATGAAAGACCTGTCTCGGCTTTGCTCCTCCTCCAATTCAAAAAGGAATATGTAACTCAAATCAGCTGTCATCATCTACTGCACCTATATACGTGAGATCTGTCCTTCTAACCCTTACAGTGCCTTTAAGCCAGTTGGATGCCTTCAAATTGGCATTATCACTCCCACCAACTAAGGTAGAGTTACTTGATGATTGACTTGACCCTGCCCCATCCTCTAAAAGAATCCATGGATCCACCTCAAGATCATTCTCTTGCTGTGATGATACGTGCTTGGCCTTCCCGGACACACTCATGGCAGTTCGTAATAAAGAAACTGGAGTCCTCTGAGTTTGGTTCAAACCATTAGACGAGTGCAATACAGATATTGGGTTGCTGGGTAGAAGGGAACTGAGAGCAGCAGGTGCTACTGATGGGGGCTGACAAGATATTGACCACCGAACAGAAGGGAAAAGAATTGGCATGGCACTTTGGATGCGCCATCTGACTGTCTCGGGAAGCTGCATTCGATCCAATTCATTCTGCACCAATCAAGAATAGTAATGGAGCACTGCCTTGTAACTAACTAACAAACATACATCAGAGCCAGCCAAGGAATGGATAACATCCAAAAAAGACATTCTAAAACATTGGTTAATTGTCCATTTCAAAAGATCCAGGAGAACGTTTTGTTAGGAAATTCACCAACTTGAAAGAATCATTTATTGAGTCACAATAAGTAAAAAGCATCAAGCGCAGCCAAGAATCTACGGAAAGGGAGCATGGGATACTGCAATGAGCTATGAGAAGAGAGGTACTTTGCTTAAGAAGAGAAGTTACTAGACGTACTTGAAACACTACGACATTGTTAACCATTTTATTGGTAGCACTTGATAACTGTCTAACATGGGCTTCGGGAAGACAGGTTAATGCCAGAGGTTCACAAATATATTTTACAAATCAAGATCTCTCAGAAGCAAATCAGGGTAACAAGTGAGGAGGAGTGTTGAAGACCAAAGATAAATTTAAAAAACAACCCCTCTAGCAGCTAAACTTTTAGATAAGGTGGTCCATATTTAAACAATGAGAATCCCATAAAAATGAGTGTTGTTCCCGTGACGTAATCAACTTCTAATGTACAAGCACATCACAAAAAACACAACAATTAAAGGCACTTTCCATAGAGGAGTTGTGTGAAAATAGCGCATCAAAACCAACTGACTTGTTGCCCAAAATTATCTTTTATTCTTTGACTAGTAAGCCTTTATCCAAATTATTTCACCTACACTACAATTTTAGAGATCCCATTCCATCGCTATAGCCACCCCAAAAAACTATTTACATGATTTAAGATCCTCTCTCCCTTTCTGTTATGCACATGAAAAAAGAACTCCCAAAAAACCTGTGAGTGGGTTTTGTGTCTCTTTTTTTTTCCCTTGATAGGTAGTTTTGCCATTTCTAATTCTACCCTATACAGCAGGTATTGTCATTTGTAGTTCTACCCCTATACAGCAGAGGATATAAGTACCTCACTTTCTAATTTATATAAGGATTTAATTTATAATTACTAACAATTGTAAATGAATTTTTACACAGGCAGTGAAATTTGACCAGATATAGAAGGTTACTTGCCAATAATATATGCTATAGAAGTGAAATCCTTTATATAATAGTATACGTTTCGAGTAGTTCCCATTTCAAGCATGCGCTGGTGGTGGCTGCATGCAAGGTTCTTTACAAGTGTCCCAATTAGTAAACCCCATAGATAAAAGGAGTCCTCATTTACACCTGAAGTCTTGTTGTACTACTACTTATACTATATCCTATTTAAAAAATATTTTCAATGGCAGGTTAATATGGAGGAGGACAACATTTTATTTACATGCTTTTTCAGTTTGTAAAATATTTCCATTTCAAAGATTACCTTCATCATCAGGTTATCTAACTCAAGATATAGAGGTACTATTTAATTCTACCAGACTCAGCAATTAAAGGTCAAACAAAAAGCAGACCTGGAGATTCTCAGCTCCCTCACGCTCAAATGCAGAGTAGTCCTTGCTAGATTCACTGGATGATTTAGAGCTAGATTTCCCCTTGAGCCAACGTGGTTGGTGGCTACTCAGCAAACCATGCAACAACAGTAATAAACGATCAAAAAGACTTTCCAAGGACATAACAACAGAAGCAGTAGAAGAAGCCTCCACAAGTGAATCTAATTCTCTCTTCGAACTATAAGCTTGATTAAAGAAGTGGCTTGCATCTTCATGCACAATCCTACTTCCAAGGGTACGCAATATAACTGAGGCAAGCATGTATCTCATATTACGCCCTGACGGTTCCCTGACACAGCCAAATATGACGATTAGCATTGTACACACAAAAATCTTCTTACTTTGAAAGACAATATCTGCACACCACAATGGATATATTCTCAAAAATTGACAATTAATGGCAAGCAATTATGCATGTTACATGAAATTAACTTATACCACCAGAACACTCTTATCACTACAGTAGATAAGCAGCAACCTAACATAGAAACTTTATTTAATCGCATAAAACTAAGCTAGCATATAGACTAATCACTATTGAATTCTCAGGGCGTGGTATACTATTATATATAGCAATGGCTTCAATGAAGAAAACCAGAGGACAGAGTCACACAATATTATTACAGATAGTGGTATTTTGAGCAATGGCATAAACTCAACCCTCAATGTACTCTTACCTATCTGCATATATTATAGGGAATAATCTCAGGATAAACTGCAAGCGCAATGACAATGATGCTCGCAAAGCCACGGGTGAAGGTGGTACTGTTTCTGCCGGACCAGAGGCTCGTCTGGCTAACCCAGGACTGCTACCTCTTGTGCCCTTGCGGCTGCTTTTAGTTGTTGGACTTTCAATTCCAGAAGCAATTGTTCCAGCAGGCTTGCTCGCTTCACGAGTAACTGCATTAATCTGTTGCTCAATGTGGTTCATCTGTTTTATCATATCACTAGCAAATGTGCTTCTTGAATCATCTGAGGCTTGATCAAGACAAGGGAGAATTAAATCAACAAGAGCTCTCTCGGTGACATGCTGCTGACGGACAAGGAACCCTTCAACATCAACAGTATGGCCAGACCCCTTCACAGGCCGTTTCAAGGTAGTCCCTTCATCCACCACTTCTCCTTCTTCTATGGAGGAAACTTCAGATTTGAACTTCTCTCCCTTGCTTGTTGTGGGATCAGAGTTGGAAGGACACCATCCCCACGGCTTCCAATACTGAGCTCTAGTTGAAAGACCTTTACTTACAGCAATATTAATGAGCCGTTGACGAACAGATTTCCTTCCAAAAAGCACATCATGGCCTCCTAGAAACCATTTGGCCTGTAATAGCATGGAATCCTCAAGTGACCTCCCCAAAAGATGTACAACTTCAGAAAAAAGTGGAGCAGCATCAGGTCTAACAAGCAACCTGGTAAGGATCATTTCAATAATGTTGCTCTCGTTCTCAGAGACCGATGCTTTATCAGTGTTGGGCGAGAGGGATCTTAAAGCTTCAACTAAAGAGAGATCATGGCCCTCCAGTTTCTCAATTACAGCTTGCTCGTTTAAGAGGAGCCTGAGCTCAATCCATTGCCAATGAAACTTGGCAGGCTGCAAGGTATCCAAAATGTATACGAGCTTATCCAGAAGTTTTGTCTCATTTTCAGCACCATGAAACTTTGACTCTCCTTGTACTCCCACCTGATTTCCATCATCCTGTTTAACAATTGGCTGAGGTATTCTACAATCAATAAGGGCGTTTAGGAAAAGCCGTGCACGGAGTGGCACAAAGGCAGAAGCCTTCGTGCGCAAGTCAACACCACTTGCTTCTAACAGGGATGCAAAATCAGAATCAACAGTATCCGCAGCTATGAGGTCATAAAGGCTATGTGTGTCTCTCAAACATACTTCACGAAATGGCAAGTGCTTTATAACATCACCAAAAGCCAACAATAAAGAGTGATGTAATTGTTGAACCTCATCACGAGTCCCAGAACTTGCATTTAGAATCAATGGCCTCCACAGAACAAATGCAAACATTGAATATGCAGGAGGGAAGACCAAGTTCAAAGGTAGCATCCGCTGCATTCTACATAGGGCCAGAATAGAAGCTTCACCCAGAAGGTCTACAATAAATCCATCAGAAACTGTTCTACAGTTCCCAACAAGCACCCTAAACCAGTGGACAGAAACTTCAGCCAAACTATCTGCCTTTAATGTCCCAACTGAGCGTGCATTCCCATTTGAATTGGACCTCATACTCCTCACAAAATGGACAACATCCAAACCATCCTTCAATCTGAAGAGAGAGACCATCCTCTCTAGGCTAGCAACTCCCTGAAGAATTGCCCCAATAACAAGTGCAGACACAGCTGCAGATATTTTTGCAGCCCGCCCAAGAGCTACTCTACTTGAATTGTTTAGAATATCACTGGGCGGATTAGAATCATTCAATTCCGGAGAGAGCTGAAACTGAGAACGAGGAGCTTTTCCAGGAGCAAAAACTGGTGCAAGGGCAGAGGACGTTTCAGTGGCAAGAGCAACTTCAAAGACACGGCTTTGACGCTCTCCAAGAGCTTCCTTAAGTATACAAAGACATATTACATGAATGCGTAAGATGCACCGTGCAAAATGCAATGAAGCAGAAGTGGAAGAGAAGCTCAGGTGATTATTACTGGCAGTCAAATCAGGTATCTTCGCTATGACTTGCCCGATATTACAAACAATTGCAGATATAGCAGAGGAAACCAATGTTGGATCTCCTTCCTGAGCAGCACCACCTGTCTGCCTCATGCAATCCATTAATCCCATTACTATCTGCTGACCGATCTGATAGACATCTTCCCATTTTTGGAATCCAGGAATTTTCCCAGAGTTGGGCCCAAAAAGCTTTCTGTCTTTGCCATAGAAATAATTGACAGCTTCATCAACCTTTTTTTGCACAATGTCTCTCATGCTCAAACCAACCCTAGATACCCGAACACCAGTTATCTTCTGCCGGAAGTAATCATCTGGATCCTGTACTCCCACTGGGACACCAAGTGGATATCCAAACTCTCCATCCAGCAGTCTTCCAGATTCAACTTCAGAAGCAAGTCTCTTGTCGAAGGTTGACTTGACAGTCTTTTCCCATTCAGTAACACTCCCGACACTGCCATACTTCTTTAAGAGGTACCGCGCATAGATTACGGTTGGTGAACCTGAAACTCTTCCATTTGATGTAAGAATAGCTTGAGCACGACGCATTACCACTGACAATGTTTCGGGAATAAGGTCTGCAGCAACAATGATGCTTTCATACCTGAACCAAAGACATAATAGGAGGTAAGGTTAAACAGCAGAAACCACAGAATAATTCAACCAGATAACAGAAGACAAAACATATATCTCGTGACATTTACCATAAATCTGACTTCATTCATAACACAGCTAATGAAGCAGACTAAAATAGTTATTTATTTAAATAATTACAGAAGGTGCCGGCTTATATGGCAGAAACATGGATAACATGTAAAAGCCACAACACGGCCAAATAGAACAAATTTGCATATGGAACATCCACACGTAAAGTATTAAGAACAAAACTATAAGCTAGTGCAAGGCCAGACAACCTTGGAATATGCTTTCCGTTTCTTCAACAGGAAACAGGGAAAACCCAACAACAAAAATTGTTCAATTTAAAAAAATAGAAGTGCTAACAGAAGAATGAAAACTATCTGAAGGTATAAACAACCTAAGTGACATACAACATAAAGGAAGAAAAAAAGCTTTTCAAAAATGCAGACAAAAGCAGAACAAAAGATATGTTAATTTAGGTCCGCATATAGCATCCATACAAGAAAATATATTTGTGCCTCAAGTATACACAAAGTTGCACCACAAGATTTTTGGCGTACATGACGGCACAAACTTATCATTCTAAGAATCCAGAAAGATGCATTCATCTCATATCAAAGTTGTGTAACAAGTGGAAAACAAGCTTTATCTGTACATACGGGACTCCACCATCCAAATTGATCTACCAATACTCAAGAAACTTCATAAATAATAATGCCAAAAGAATTGGAATGTGATATACACATGAACATAAGAGATTTAACTTATCACAGTCAGGTTTGGTAATTTCCCCTTTACATTGAGAAAATGTATTTTCTACCCTATACGCCAGATGCAGCAGGGCTTCACAATGCATAGAGTAACCAATCTAACTAACTAACAATCAACATACTCTAAACCTGACAAGGAAACAACTGCAGATAAAGAACTAAGGTCACTATCTTAAATGACACAAGTATCTAAAAGGTCACTATCTTAAATGACACAAGTATAGAGCTCACCTCCGCATAGATGATAGAAGATATGCTTCACCTACTTCACATACATTGTTTTCTGCGTTCTTAGGAATTGTTAGAATGTTCCTACTACCATGAACCGTAGCACTGCAGCTGCCAAGAACCTTAGGTAACAACCAGAGAAGAAACATGGCTGCTAAAACAAATTCATCACAAGAATCAATCAGATATAACACTGCTGATAATTCATCTTCTCCAAGCTTCCATCGCACAAAACCACGTTCATCAGCAGCAGAGAATGGTCGACCATATTGACCAACCTTAGTCACAGTCTTCTCGGACTCTTCCACTAGCTGCTTTACAATACCTACCAACCACACAGTTATGGTCCTTTTCTCCATAAAACGTAGCCCCTTCAAAACTTTCCCTATCGAAACAACATCTCCATTAGGCATTCTGGTCCCATCTGCTGACTTTGGAGCAATGCCTTCAATGCCAGACCTATGATGTGGGCAGCTAATCTTACTATCACAAACATGGCTTGTGGATGCTCCCTGACTACCTTCAATCCTGGCTGCAGCCAACTGTGCAAGACTTTGAGTTTTACGGACAACTTTTTGCCGACCCTTAGAAGCCGACTTGGCTGGTTTAGGAGGTGGTTCTGCTCTAAAAGACTCAATGGACTTCTGGCCCTTTCGCATCCACCAAGTCTCTTCATCATCTGATGGATTTAGTGGATAAATCTGGCTGTAAGAGCTTTTCTCTTCGCTTATTTTTTGTTTCTTTGCCCTTCTACATTCTTCACACCCAGGTGTTCCTTCGCTGTTATCCATCCCGTTGCTACCAGAAACAACAGCCTTCTTAAAACTTACTTGAGTTTCATCAACTCCAGTATCTGTTGACGACGAGCTCGGAAGTTGCAGCAATGTTGTAATTGACCCTTTTAACTCTTCAAGCTCAGCACCTCTACCAACAACTTTGGATAACTGAAAGGATCCAGATTCAGAAGATCTCAACTGATCAATGGAGGGTGCGGATAGACTCTCACCAGAGTTAGGACGAGGCTTATGCTTATGGTAAGAACTACCACAAGTAGTGCTGTAGGGATCAATCTTCCCATGAAGAACTAGCTTACGTTCATTGCAATAGACATTCATCACCTCTGAAAGTACATGGGATTCAGCAATTCGAGCTTCTTCTAAAGCATCCTGAACATACTGACCAGGTAAGTGCTTCAAGATTTTACAGTGTCTTTTTTGCTTTGTCGGATCGGAAATAGGTCCATTCCCATCCATCAGTCCGCTAACAATCAGCTGCCTCACGTATGCTTGTGGGTAAAAAATTCCAGCTCGTATAAGTTCGATAATCAGTAGTTGAAGACGCTTGAAACCTTCTGTATTTTGCACTTCATGCTGATCTATCCAGCACACAAGAATATCATGCAAAGGGCTTGGGCTATCAAACATGCCTAAGAAATCACCACATTTTCCACTGGCACACCTTTTATAACAGAGGGGTTCAGAAGCACCACTACCAGGACTTCTACCAGAATAGTTAGTCAGCTGGCCAGGATCTGTTCGAAGATAGTCATTCTTTACAATTTTGTGCTCCCTGAGCCTTGACGAAAGTCCTGCCTCTCTCATCTTCAGTTTCAGAAGCCTAACAGCAATATATATAGCAGAAAAATCTTTCCTCCCAGTGAACTTGATTCCACGGGGTGGTGCATAACGAAAATCCCTGAAATCACAAGTTGCCCACTCACAAATGAAGAAGACGGAACAAATAGACGACAGAGTAACACTCCGGATATACTTAAGCGAGGAACGCAAACAGGAGCTGACTTCCGCAAACCAACAATCATCAATAGAACTATCATGAACATTCTCCAAAAGAAACTTATATGCCTCTCTCAAATCCCCATGTGCCAAAGCCTTATCCAACGCATGTAAAGCTTTGGCAACATTTTGCCCAGGATGGCCGGGTCTTGCAGCCATTGCAAGATTCTGCGCTCGCTTCTGAATTGAAGATACAACACGACTGATGGAGTAAGAATCAGACCGTACCTCAGGGCCTTTATCTCTAAGAAAGTAAGCAACTTCAAAAGGGCCATTTTTAACCTTTCGGGCATCCTCAGTTACCTTCGAGTAAAGACTCCCATCAGTCACCACATTGGTCATCACACATGGTGGCATAGGAAAACAATCCAAAGCAACAAAAGTATCAGGCACAGCCAGCATCAGATATCGAAGCATCTCAGCAAGAGCAGCCATAGTATAAGCCCTACGAGAGTTATCAACAAGGTCAGATCCACCAGGAGAAGGTTCTTGGATGAAACGAATAGCTATTCCCACCAGAGTGCGCACATAGGACTGAGATAAGACAACAGTGTCTATGAAACCATAAATTACAGGCAATAACAACTGCAAAACCCCAAGCAATTCCTTTTCCTGAAAAGAACAAGATCGAAGGCATAATAATCTCATCAAAAAAAGGGACAGAAACTAACTGGCGATTCATTTAACATTTTTATTGAGATTGAAACAGTGTCTAAGCTGACAATACCTGTAGTTGGTTGAGCACCCAATCAATAATAAGTGATGGAATGAGCAACCCTTCTCTTTGATGCCATTGCAAAATGCGCACAACATACCACCATTTAAAATGCAGTGAAGGCTCCTCACAATCGATGGTCCCCAAGGTTGGATCACTCTTGAGCTGAATTGATCCTGCATAACCCATTTGTGGCGACCGATCTCTGATATGCAAAGCAGAATGAACACTGTTTCTTGAAATAAATTCATCCAACAAATATTGCAAATAGTCAATTACATCTTTTGTCCACTGCTCAGAGCGGGAAATATGAGTTTTGTCTGGCACCCCAGATGACATACTGGAAGAGCCAGGACGAACCTGCAAGAATAAACTACAATCTGATCCTTCCCAACGGTACAAATAGTCAAATTAGTTTATGAATCTTGTATCACCTATCAACAAAGACCATTACCTGATTAAGATAAGTTACTTTGACAAACCATGTCGCTCTTAGTAATGGAACATTATTTCTGATAAGAACTTCAAAAAGCGACTTTCTCCTATAACCGTGGGGAACATGATCAGCCAAAGACCTTAGCCGTTTATGCTGTTGGGATAAACCCTGAGAATAAGTGCAAATATTTCATAGTTAATTCCCGTTCAAACTTTCAAATATTTGTTTGTGCAAATAGTACATCAAACATTATATCATAAAAGCTGCAACTACAACCAAAACAACTAGAAGAGGAGTAATAACTGAACTTCCACATCAACAATGTACGCACTTTCCTTTTAAGCTAATCATTTTTTTTAAAAAGACAGTATGTCTATGGCTGCATAAGCAAGGGTAGAAGTGAATATTAAGCATAATAACAGCAATAGAAAGCATAAAGTAAGAGTACGACCCAAGTCAATGACTTCAGCAATATTTTGCTATTAACTTCTGATTGGTGCATTAACCTAGGAATCAAGCAAAATGAGCAAGTAAATGCAAGTGATAGAATATTAACCTGACCGGTAATGTATGAATCTACATGCAATCTCACACATACTTATGTTTTTCTTGGCCAAGAATGGAAAGCAAGTATTGTTGCACCATATTGCTTAAATGCTAAGGATGGGGAAGAAGGTAATGAAGTCATCACAAAAAAAATATTGCATCCAACACACAAAGAAAATGATGGATAACAAAGCAGAGACTCGGATCTAAAATGATGAATAACAAAGCAGAGACTCGGATCTAAGTATTTTCCTCTAGCTGCTGAAAGCTACAAACATGTACTTTTCCAGTCTTCAGTAAAGAGAAACGTAATAGAGTAGAGAAAGAATGCCAACTACATGTGATTAGATACTATATATGTTGGGATGATCTTCTCAAGCAAGAAAAAGCCTAAAAATATTTCAGAATGTTCTCTTCCTTTATGTTGTTCCTGTCATACTGATCCCCAGATGAGGAGAAACAAATTGTTGAAGATCATACTGATCATTAGCCAGCACCCATGTCAAGAACTTGAACTCAACTCCATTGTTTATATATGACAGGGACACCATAAGCACACAAATGAAAAGGACACATTAACTGCTTAGCTAATCGTAATAAATAACCTCATCACGTACACAGCATACACTTTTGTACCATGCTGAACAACTACATATTTAATAACCAATAAGGACATTTCATTGTCATTATTGGTTGGAGAGCCATTTCATGGGTTCCTGATGAGGTGAAAGGATTACCTCAATCCACTTCTTCCTGAACTCTTCTCCACATGCTCTTTGATCAGGAAAAGTACCAGGTTTTGTCAACTGTAAGCCCTCAAGAGGAACTCCATAGATCTGACCTGCCTGTAACGCGAATAAATTCATGTGATCACCAGGTTAGCATCATGCTTTCTGAAAAATACATGTTACATTTTATGGAAAGGACAAATATTATTTCATGAAGTTTTAAAGAAATCAAGAGAATTCAAGCAAAACCCAATCCCTAGTAAAAGATTGCGATGGCATAAGCTCCAAAGAAAGATAAATTCCATCAAGACAAGATATATTACCTTTCGCTTCTGAGCCCGAGACTCATTGATAGCCCTGTGACATTTTCTAATTGCCTGCAAAGAGACAGAAACAGCTAGTCAGTAATTTAAAAATGGCAGAGATACCAACTTCAACAACGGAGTGAAAAACCAAAAAAGGCATTTACACTAGAATAGTCACTAAATTGAACACAAAAAGCAATCCACAGTCCAATTATATAAACTCAAAAGTTTACCTCCTTGCACTTAAATATAACAGGCTTTGTGAAAGCCTGAACCTGAGATAACGATATCTCTCTGGCTTCCTGGCAACATGACAAGCAAAAACCAGTTAGCTAATTAGTGTACCAACCAACCAATCCGAAGATCAAGGAAGCAGAAGAGCTATAAGGCCACAAAATAGAGAAGGAGAACTAAGGAATCAGAAAAATGTAGGAAAAGAAATGAACAAAGAGAAAATTCAATAAGAAGAAAGAGAAGAGGATACTGGTGAAAAAAGGTGTGGATTTCCAGTTGATAGCAAAATAGAGGAAAGCAAAATTGATTAGATATTACAATCACCTACTTTGCACCAAAGATGCTTATAGTTTTCCTATTCTCATAACAAAAACTAGATCATGTTTCTAGTATATATTAAAGAGCACTCTTTACTATGACAAATGCTCATTGCTTTCTAATAGGAAGCTTAGGGGATGAGTCAGGGAAATAAAGCACCAGATCAAAACTCTCCTCTAAGTATTACCCAGATGTGGAACCAGATCACGCATTAATCAGTCAACATAACGTAAAACGCTTGATCGTGAAATAGGCAAGGGGTTCTTTTTTCATCATGGTTGTCTGGTTAAACTGTGGACCATAATACCATTGGAAGGCATATTTCTTATTCCCTACCGTGCATAATGGCTATGCCCTCATTGTAGTCCCGCTATAAACAAATTCTTTAGACAGTACAACTCTTATGTATCCTTTTACCGGCGAACCAAAACCTCAATGCTACTGAATTTTGTATTTCTAGAAAAGTGCCATAATGCAGATATGTATTTATTTGGAGGCAGGAAGAAGAAGGAGTGAATCACTTCTAACATTACCATGCTGGAGCACCTTGATGATGTTTAAATAATAAAGCAGTTAGCTTAAACAGAGACTAGCATACAGAAACGAGTGGAGAAAGATATATATTCATGCAAGAGACCCAAAAAAATTGAAAAGTACAGAAGGAATACCTCAAGACCTTCAACAGTCTCCCGGTAACCAGATTGGACATATTCTTTGGTCAATGTCTCCTCGGGGCAATTAGGAGTCTGAGGGAGAAAATCAGGTGGCCCAAGTCTGAAAAGAAACCAAAAAATTAGCAAATTTACAGTATTCAACTATCAAAATTCAAAATCGCCAAATTACCTGGAATTAAGATGTTCCTTATCGCACTTCAATTTGTACGGGGTCAGTTGTAAGGGACGCCTGCAAGAGAAAATCAGCACAGCTTAGTCTACCACTTAGGAAACATTAAGCAAGAAAAAGGAAGAGTTCGCATTGCATGCTTTCCTGGAATGTCCAATGCAATTCTTATGTGCTTAGAACATGAAATAGTGCAAATAAGCTATTCACAGAACGAATAACCAAAGATGAATTAGGGCTGCATTGACTCCATAAAATAAAAAATATGAAAGAAAAAATTGCGTCTTAGTGTCTTACATAGACACAGTCTATACTTCTCCCTTTTTCATATCCGTGTTGTGTAGTGTCAGTACACAGCAAAAGATAACAACAAATATTATTTCACAGAACAAGATTATGAGAAGACATCCAAGAATTGCATAGAATTGTGAACACACCTATTTCAGATGAAACAGGAGATAATAAGGTGACTTGAGCATATAGTCTGTTTTTTAAACTTATATTTCAAGCAATTGCCCAGCGAAACAAAAATCATCATAAATATTGCTTCATTACTGGAACACCGAGATGTCGTCCTGGCCACCAAGAGATGATATTCAACTTTTCTGTCGGCCTCTAGGAACTCTGACTTGTTGATAAGATGGTGAAAGCAGGAAAATGTGGCTACATGACAATATATGCACCACACAACCTTCAACCTTGAATACAAAAGGGTCAAAAGACAAATGCCGCACTGGATAGACGTTTTATTACCACACTATAAGGACTCCGGGGATTATTTGTGGGTCATTTGGTAACCTGATAAAGGATTGGATAATATAGGGATAAGCATCCTACTAATTCCGTAATTTCGCAATTATATTCCCATAGAAAAGAAAATCGGATAGTAAGAGACTGTTATGTGTTTTGTACACACATTGGTTCATTCGATTCACTTCCCCAAAACCCTAATGTGGCCACTGCATCTCCTTCCCCATCTTCATCTCCATTGCGGTAACCCTCCACCACAATCCACATCCTAATCTTGGCTGGAGAAGTCTTTGAACTATAACTATTTGTTACTTGTTCTTTGACAGGCAGTTTAGTTTGCATCTGTTATAAAAGAACTACCTCATTTCTTTTTGCTATTTCTTTGTGTTCTGTTATGCTAGCCATTGCGATGCATAAAGCAACAAGTTGATGAACAGCGTTCGTATTCAGGATGATAACTAACAACTATGCCTCAGTCCCAAGCAAGTTGGAGTCGGCAATATGAATTCTCACTTCTTCTTTAAGCTCAAATCATCTCTTCAACGTACCAAAATAAAATAAAACTGAAAGTGAAAAATAAGTTTTATATATATATAAATGTATAATAAAATCATAATAATAATATTAGAAGTTCTCTAACAAGTCTAAAACCTATTCCTAACTAGAAGGTATCACCTATATGGATCTTTTCTTCCATTGTTCCTATCTTTAGCTAAGTCTACATTGATTCATGCAGGAAGATAACCAACTGTAGATAAATTTTCTTGTAGAGTTTGCACAGTTGAAATTAGAGCTTCACAGTCCAATGACTATCAAATAACAATTTGATTTGGGGGGAAATCCCTTCATTAGTCCACCAGTGTGCCAATTGTAGGACATTTCTGTCCGGGCTAAAATAGCTAGGAAACCTACTACTAACCCAATCATTATACTCCATTTTCCCGGGATTATAATGCCGAGACAATAGAAATTCTACTAGACAAACCCTGAATTCACAGAAATTAATGCAATCAAACACAGCATCCCAAGTATGCATGGTAAAAGGTACTTCAATTCACACCTATGATCCATTCTAGTCACATTTTAAAATATTAACTGATAGACTTAACATAGGAGAAAGTGTCAAACATTTCGGCTTCTATTAATTATCTCGGTCTACACTCTATGATTTAGAATTCCCCACTAAATGCTCCACTTTACCTTTGATTTCCCCTACTGTTCCTCCCACCTTGATGAATACATTGACAAAAATGAAGTGACCAAATTCAGGATCATGCATTCATTGACTTCACCTGCAGTTATCCTGCCTTGATGAATTCACAAGCAAAAATAAGGTGAAATTTATGCTGATCTTTATGTCCAATGCTGACAAATGCAGATTTCTTTTACAGGTAAGGCTGACAAGACCAGGTTAAAACTGACAACCATTTTATTACTAAATCTCGTTTCTGGTCTTGTTATGCCTAGGGCAAAAGGGAAAGACGTGCTGACTTCCTCCAAACGTAGTAGTGAAATGAGCATGTGACATGCTATTAAAAGCATGCCCATAAATTACTCCTGCAAAATTCCCACGTTACAAGAGATATTACCTGGAGAAATTAGGCGGAAGGGAGGCTGACTCCACCCGAGATGAATCCCTGGCTGACGAACCCCCAATAGTGCTGTTATTAACTGCACTAGTGCAGCTGCCACCATGATACCTTTGCATCTCTGCAAACTATCACCTGCATGCTGCCTCCAGCATCGGACGACAATAGAATGTATTCTAGTCAAACTGCAAGAACTATTACAACGCAAATTACCAAAAAATATAATAACAAGAACTAGAGCTAGATTTCAAATAAGGCCAAATTCACTGTTGAAGGAAAGCATAATTATGTAAAAACATACATATATATTTAAGTTATGTGATACACACACACACACACACTCTCTTAAATATATGTGTGTATTACATTATTGGCAGTCCCCTATGAAAACTTTGAACAGCCCGCTCCCTTTCCCTATATACAATTGAATTCAACCTTCAGAGAATTTGCTTTCACGAGTTCCAACATGGTAGCATGATATAGACAGTCTCATTGGCAAGCAAGGAAGAAAGAGCAGTGTTTGTCTCCTATTCCAAGATAAATCTAGAATTTAGAAGTTTTCTTCTGCCACTATAAAAGGTATATTGGTAGAAGAAAATGAACATCTACTTCTGATTATATATCTTTACACCATATACAGCACTTTGACAGAAGATCATGGATTTCTAATTCCTAGATTTATTTACTTTTTTTTCGAGAAAGGTAACAGTTCGAGTTCCTAGATTTATTATAACTATGAACATACATAAATTTGTCATTGTTAACGGAATTGCAAATTTCTCTCTGTGCTTCCGCAATATTAAGTTTATTGCCATGGTTACTAACTTTAACTTGGAAATCTAATAGACACAATGGTCCACCAGGTGATTCCAAAACCATTTACACCTTAAAGTGAACACCAATTTCCTTTTATAGGTCCCGAAGAGATGCTTATTCCACAAGGAATTAACACATGATTAATAACTTCCGTGATGGTATTCAAAACCCCATTCTAAGTCCAGATTATTTAACTAGTAAACCTAGACAACAAGCAATTATAAACAATACATGTTAATTAACTACAAAATGTCACTGCAAAGCTAAACCTTGAACAGCAAAACAGTAGTATGTCATTTGGATTGAAGTAGCTCTGAGAAGTTTCTGCTTAGACGACGTTCAAGTACATCCACCTAATTGACCTTCTCTACAATCGTTAAACTGAATTCAGACATTTTTTCCAACAGTAAAAAGCAAGATATATGAAACTACAAAATGAACCATCATAGAATTCTAAGGACTCCTATAGCATCGTCAAGAAGTTTGGAATGCTACATGATATACAGGTATCATATGAACGTAGCAAGAGAAGAATGAAGCTGATAGCTCTAGCTTAATTAATTAACAATGTGGAACTCATATAAAAATAATATTTGTTGTTCTTAACTCAAGATGACAACCATTTACAAGCAATCACGTATTGCCGTGCATTCAGCAACGGGCTTCAATCGAGGGTTCAAATGGAAACTAGCATTTGAAAATCCACTAGAAGTATTTTTAAATAAAAAAAAGCACAATGTCGTTATGTGTAGTAGCTTAGGCCTATAAGAAAAGTTCACAGATAGCAGAAATTGGAGCAAGTGCAGCAACTAGTAAGTTAGCCTTCTTAACCATTCACCGAAAATTTAGCATAGCCAATACTGACGCAACAATTTAAAAGAATGTTAGTTGATGACCTCCTAAAATAGAAACTTTGTAGTATAATAATTCAAAATTTTCGTTCACCAGAAGTCCAAGAAACTACTTACTAAAAAATCCCAAAACTAATGCAAGCTGAGTTAATCTTAAGACAGTTATTCAACCATTTCTCAACAATCCAATGATAGCAACAAATCCCACTAATCCACATTGGACGACTTGCAGTCAAGAGTGTGATCAAAGGCGAAAAGCGCAAAAAAGCTCAAAGTTTTATTGGGGCTTTAAACGCAAAGTGCAAATAATGTGTGGGCTTTAATGAAGAAAGGCGCAAAGGAAGAAAAGCTACAAATATGTATGTGTAGTCAAAAACTAATATCTATAAGCATGAATACCAAATATAAGGACAAAGAAATTGAAGAAATTTACGATAAAGTGAAATATCAATTGTTTAGTATCGCCTCTTTAGGATTATGCTCAATGGAAAAGTATGACATAGAGCCTTGATGAGAATACTGAAGCGCCCGCTAAGTGAGGCGAAGCGCTCAACATGTTTTGAGCCTCGCTTCAGGGCTTAAGCGCACCTTTGATAACACTGCGACAGTCAAAAGATATACAATGACAGTCGGGAAAAGTAAGAGAAAAAACTAGATCCACCAGCAGTCTACTTCAAGGGTTTAGAGAAGAGCAAAGACCCCCCACAAGTTCTAATCGCTAATAAGCTCTTGTTCCCAAAGTAATCAAAGCTTTCTCTCAATACCAAAAGATGGTAAATAAATAACAGAACTACCAAAATAATTACCCACTATTACAGTAATGTCAACTAATCAATCAACTAGGCTTTATCGTGGTTGACTATATGAATCCTTTATATCTACCACTCTATTTAGGCACATTACATTCCAACTCCAAAATAATACTCCATATCTTTTAGTAGCAAATTAACTAGAGGTTCTCTAAATGGCAAGCTTACACGTGACATACAAGTGCTAGAAAAGACCACTAATATTACAGTAATCTGACGCCCAAGAAAACCAATCCTCTTAAACCCAAAAGGGAAAAAAAGTAACTAACTATTTGAGGGCAAAATCAATTCTCAATCCTCTAAGTAGCTTCATTAGCATTAGCTGAATAAATAAGCATCTACTAAAATGCACAAATTTTCACAATTTCGAGGGGGGAAATCAAACTCAATTAGCTATTCCGGGAAACAGAGCTCTAAGAATTTGAAATTTTCAGCAGTTATTTGATTATGAAAATTAGATCACCTGAATTAATCAAAGAAACACCAAGAACCGTGGAATCTACCACAGCCAATCACTGCTGATTCTCAAAATTACTTGGGTTTGAAAAAAGATGGGGTTTTGAAGCTGAAAGTGAAAGCTAGGGTTTTGGTCCCCAACTCAACAAAAAAAAAAATCGAAGATTACGAAGCAAAAGATTCAGATTTCAAGTGGAAAGATAAAGGCTTTGTAAGATTTAGGGATTGAATAGGAATTTTTATCGAACGAATCGTATAATAGATGTAGTACTATTTTTGTTGTATGTATAGGTTTGATGTATAGATATATAGATATAGAGAGAGAAAGTCTAGAGAGAGATAGGAACAGATTTGAGTTAAATGTTTTAGTGAGAGAAAGAAAGAAGGCTCTTGGATTTGAGGAAAGCGTGGGGGGTGGGGGTTTTGACTCTTTAGTTTTGCTGATGATGACGATGGTGTGCACTTGTGTTTTCTTTGTTGCACTTCTATTATTGGTAATTTTAAGAATTTAACTCGTAAAAAATCAAGAATCTTACTATAACAAGATTTTTAAATTTTAGAATTTTTTAGATAAGATAGAATTTTTTTGTCCGGGTAACTTATATATAATTTAGCTTTGATGTTCCTAGAATGATTACATCAGGAAATTTGAATGTCTAATGTTCTTACGTATTTTACTTCCAAGATTAACGTAAATACGTAATCTTTAATAGCTAGAAGGAGAATCGAAGATAAAAAGATATAGCAGGAGACAACTAAGTTAGTTAAAAACTTAAAACACACAAGATATTATCATATTAATTTTTATATGTTAAAAGTTTTTAGTTAAAATAGGATTTTGTGAAAAGTATAAGACACTCTAAATTTAATATTATGCCTATTTTACATGAAGTGGAAATTCCCATATTATTGTCAAGTTTGATTTATGTCTTATGTGCAAATTAAGCAATGTGGTTTTGCTCAAGTAAAATGCACACACACGGCATTGAAATAGTTATAATTTGACAATCTAAACATTTGAATAATGTTACCAATGTACACAAATTAAACTTCAAAAAGCTAAATAACACAAAATGAAATTTACATGAATTTTTAAAATATTTTTTTTTACAAAATGGATTGATACTTTTAAAACTATCCATTTTTTGAAATTTGTGTTGATTATTCATATGGATATATTTTAAATTATTATCTAAAACAAAGATACCCATTCAAATATAATATGTCGTCTTTATAATTTACGTATTAATTCGTTTGCAATTTTATCATAATTGAACTCGACTTCTCTTAGTTGAAGGCACTCTCGCCTTGAAACATACATTTGAACTTTTGACGCGTGGAAGTTCAAATCTTTTAGTTAAGTTAGAGTTTATATGTTAAGATTAACTACATCAATTGTATACTATTTATTTTCCTTTTTGAGTCACTATTTAATGTAATTTATTCAAATAAGTGCACTTATTTATTACCTAACCATATATTTGTGGTTATTTTCCTTTAAAATCACCATTTTATCGTAATATATTCAGATAACTATACTCTATTATTATACTTTAAACAATAAAATCTCATTTCTTTGTTATGCAAGTTAGAGTTTTAGATGATGTATAGTCAATAACTCATAAGCTTATATAAATTTCAACTGAATTGAAATATATAACTCATGAAACTTAATATTTTTATTTCTCATGAAATTCAAGCGTACACTTAACAACATCCACTAAAAATAAAATTAATATTACTATGTGATTGAAAAACTACCAATGTAAAGAATATAGATCGTATACTATTAAAAAGTAATTTAAATTAAATTATATCATCAAAAGGCAATAATACAAGCTAATACCACGAAAGTTACGGTCAAGACATACGATAACAAAGTCACATTTGTGTTTAGTCTTTCATTCCAAAATGAATTTCCAATATTTACTTCGTTCACGCTTCTATCTTAGCTTTTGTTTTTGGCATGCCATTCTGTTTCTTTTTTCAATTTGTGATTTCAGTAATTAATTCAATTTTTCTTGATTCCGTGCTTAATATTTAAAGGATATAATTAAAATATTTCCTTTTCAGTTTATTAAATATTCATTGAAATTTTTTGCCATGTCTTCAAAAGTATTGGCCTTTTATTTTTCCTTATATGGAGAATAATGCTTGTAACCTAGCCTTGTAAACAAGAGTTTTACACAGTACACATTTTTAATAAATACTAGCACAGGGGGAGGGGGGGGGGAGCAATAAGAACTCTCAAATACTAAATCGAGTAGCCAAAAAAAAACTTGAGAATAAAAAATATTCACACATTAAATTATTATATTTTTAACCAGGGGCTCATTTTAGAGCCTGTTTGGACATAAGAAATTTTTTTCTTTTTTCAATTTTTTTTTACTTTTTTTCGAAATCAGTTTTTGTCCATAAAATTTTCAATTTTCACTTGAAAATGCATTTTAGAATTTTTCGAAATTTTGAAAAACTCCAAAAAACTGTTTTTCAAAATTTTCACTCATATCACTCACAAAACTTCAAAAACAACCCAAAATTATATTCATGTCCAAACACAACTCTAATTTTCAAATACTATTTTCATTTGAAAAAAATTTCACTTTTTTTGAAATTTTACAATTCTTATGTCCAAACGCCCACTTAGTGCTAATAGTTTAGCAATGTATGGTTGGTCTAAGACTCTCAATCTTAACACCTGATTCAATTTCTCTTTTTTGTTTAAGAAGAAAATAGATAATTAATTTAGAAATTACCTAGTTAATATAATTATTAGATCGAGATATTCAATAGCCTTTCAAACTTCGGCGTGATTTGTCAATTAAACGTATAGACAGTCATAGTGACTATTTGAATACAATTATATAAGTGTCTCGTGAATACTTAGGGGTCGTTTGGTATGGTGCATAAGAATAATGCTGAATATGGTGTATTAGTAATGCTGGTATTAGTTATACTTGCATTAGTTATGCTGGTATTAGTTATGCTGACATATTTCTTATCCATTGTTTGATTTGATGTATTAAAGCATTGTGCAATTTCTAAAAGAATTGTTTGTTTGCAAAAATGCCCTCAAAACCAGTCCATCACTTCAACTTTCTAAATGAAACATATGTTGAGAAATATTTTTATCGCAAAAAGTTTTAAAAAAATTATTTAATCTGTCTACCTATATTGTAAAATAAAACTAAATATTTATTTATAAAAAAGAAAATATGCTAAGTATTTATTTATTTACTAGAGTTATAATTTTATTTCTCACTGTTTGGATTATTTTCAACTTTCATCAATATAATAACTAGCATATTTTAATCAAGCATAAATGTTGAAGGACAATTTTGTCTTTAACTAAGCTAATGCATGCATTAAAACTCATTGCATTGCTAATACCATTGTTTTCTATGAACTAGTTATGCATAGGATAATACCAAATAGGATGTATAACTAATGCATAGGTTCAAAATGTTTACCAAACAATGTATTTTTAATACACAAAGATAATGCATGCATTATTTTATCTAATGCATCCTACCAAACAACCCCTTATATCCACAAGACCAAACGCGCGAAAAATAATAAGGTGGGGCGAATCAAAAGAGGTAATTTGGGGTTAGGGTTACATAGGTCGGGTTGGTTCAGATTTTTCAATTACCAAATCAATGGTGTCAGATTTTTAAATCTATAAACCAAACCAACAAAGTCGGATTTTTCAATCTCGAATTTCCTCGAATTTTTGGATTTTTGGGGGTTTTCGGGTTTTTTCGGTAAAGTCTTCATAGCACAAAATATGTAACTTGTACTCCAAATATTTCTTTAGTCCTAGCAAGATACAATTATATAATGTATTTTTCAAGAAAAATAACCTGATAATATAAAATGAGTCATAGCATTGCATTAAAATATTTAATAACAAAGACAATAAAATTACATAAAGCAGCTGCTAATTAATAAGCCATAATAAAAAGTAACATAATCTAAAAGTACTATATAGGTCATGGTAAAATAAGTATAACTAATAAGTTATTTTTTAGGTGACCAATCCCGGAAAAGTCCTCCAACGCGGCCATGTCCATGCCATCAAAGAACGTATTAAGGGCATCATCGAGGCACGACGCCGTCTTGTTTGATTTCTCTTTGCTCGCTTGAGTCTCTTCGAGCATGGACTCAGTACAGGATGGCGTCTCCACGAAGTCAATAACACCGGCTACCTCCTTTGGGACAGGAGCGGCTTCTCAAGAGATACAGACTCTGTCTCTCTCATTGGCTCCCGAACTAGAGGGGGATCGACACCGTGTTCATCTTTCCCAGTTGTTGTCTGCTCCCTCTCATTAAGGGTCGACCCATGAGCAATGAACTCAAGGTCATCATCCTTATGATAATCCCTGAGCCAGTAGAGAGAATCAGAGTCCGGTACCCTGGACTTAGTTCTCTTGTTAATTTTTCGGACCCGAATTGTCACCTTCTTTTTCTTTGCCTCGGCATCCGGGGAGCCCGAGGACTTTCTCTTCTATTTCTCCTCCGCGGCAGCCCTCGGCTGTCCTGGAGTAGAGGGTTCGGCAAGGGAGGACGGATCGTCGTACTAATCCAGCGCCCTAAGCTCGGTGGTCGTAGGTAAACCTATAAAAAGAAAGAAGACTTAGCGATGTGTAAGCCAAGAGTATGAAGGTAATCATTCGGGGGGAGCCTCACCATGAGAACGGGCGTCCCACTTTCCCTTCGAGAGCTTGCGCCATGCGCGCTCGGAGTATGGCCTCCGTCTCTCCCATTGGCTCCCGAACTAGATGGGGAATGACCTCATGTTCATCTTTCCCGGTTGTTGTCTGCTCCCTCTCACTAAGGGTCGACCCATGAGCAATGAACTCAAGGTCATCGTCCTCATGATAATCCCTGAGTCGGTAGAGAGAATTAGAGTCTGGTACCCTAGACTTAGTGCTCTTTTTAATTTTTCGGACCCGGATGGTCACCTTCTTTTTCTTCGCCTCGGCATCTCGGGAGCCCGAGGACTTTCTCTTCTTTTTCTCCTCTGTGGCAGCCCCGTGTTGTCCCGGAGTGGAGGGTTTGGCAAGGGAGGACGGATCGTCGTACTCATCTAACGGCCTGAGCTCGGTGGTCTTAGGTAAATATGTAAGAAGAAAGAAGACTTAGCGATGTGTAAGCCAAGAGTATGAAGGTAATCATTCGGGGGGAGCCTCGCCATGAGAACGGGCATCCCACTTTCCCTTCGAAAGTTTGCTCCATGTGCGCTCGGAGTATAGCATCTGTTTGTAGATCCCCTTGATCCACTCCTTGAAGCGGGGAACTGCATTAGGAACTTGGGAAACCACTGCGCAACGACAAACACATGTAATTAGAAAAAGGATAAAAGGGAATACCAAATACTTGAGAAGGAAAAGACTTACGAGAGGCGTTTCATTTCTCCGGGAAAGGTAGAAATTTGGGGGGCTGAGGTCTTCGGTTTTCATCCGAACGAACTTCTCCTGGCAGCCTCGATCTCGATCCTTGTCGGTGCTCGAGAACGTAACCTTTCTTGCTCAGAGAACGAGTTTGATCAACCCCCTTTGGAAGATTCGGGGACTATATAGACGAAGCAGATGGTCGAGGGTGAACCGAGGTACTTTGGTGTTGTTCATAAAGTGTCGGAAGAGGATTACGATCCTCCAAAAGGATGGGTGAATCTTCCCAAGGCAAATCTCATATTTTTTACAGAAATCAAGGACTATGGGTTCACGGGGGCGAGCGTGAAGGGGTAAGTGTAAACGCTTAAGTACCCATCCGCGTGGGTGGTGATGTTGTCATCGAGACCAGGGACGACCACCTCCTTGCCCTCCCAATTACAATCTACTCGAACTATGGGCAGTGTTTTCTTAGTAACAGAGCATATGTACCTTCATGCTCCTTCGCATCTGTCCTGTTGACTGGAGGCCTTCTCGACGTTTAAGTTATTCTCGATAGAGCAGCCCCCGGGTACGAAGATCTTCAAGGGAGGCTCCTGGGCCACCTCAGGAATGGCCAACTTAGCGTCTGTGGTCGGGTTGGAAAATGAAGGAACGATTTGCTGAGGCACAAATTTGAAAGTTTTTGCCATCGGGATTTGGGAAATATGAAAGTTTGAAGAAAAAATATGAAGGTTTGGAGAAAATTGTGAAGATTTAAAGATGAGATAAAGATATGAAGGCATGGGTTAAAGATTCAAAGAAAATGTATAAGGATTGAGGATGAAGATTTGAAGGTATAGAGAGCAGTGTATGAAGATTTGAAGGATTTAAAGGCAAGTAGGGAATTCGAGGGTAGGAATTCAAGAATCGGAAAGTGGAGAAGTGAAAAAGGGGTAGGAGTTTTTATAGGCGGAGAACAATCAACGCGCGATGTTTCACATTCAAGGACAGTCAACCGACGACTGACACGTATCTAAAGTTAGAACGACGCAACTAATGGGATGTTTTGTTGACCCAACAACTTGGTCATAACGTATGAAGGAAGAACCCGGGGTTCACTTTTCATTTCCCGTCGTTTCATTAAATCTACCCTAAAAAAAAGAGGGTACTATATGCGTATGGGTAAAATCAGGGGTAATGATTATATCAATTCCTCGATGAAAGAACGAGAGAGGAACACGGATTCGCGAGATTATAATCAGGGTCAAAGACTCATCGAGACCCGGGGAGGATGAACAATATATCTGACATCGGACGCGGTAAAATAACATACCTCAGACCGAGTATGACTTCTAGACCTCAAGAGACGCGATGGACAGTCATGCACGACTGATTGGGGGTCGCAATACTCACCCTCAGTCAGATATCACGGGGCAAATTTTGCTCGATGTTGATTATAGATCAGCAATTACCGAGAAAAGAAGATTTTTACCTTTTTAGACTTGTACTAGGCCTGAAACTCTCTTACTATATAAAGGAGAAGTTTGTCTTTATTCTGACACATTGGAACACGCGATTTAAGGCAATAAAAGTTTATTTTTACACTCCAGCTACTATGAAGAATTTTGCTCACTTGTTTTGTTATTCATTATGACTAGGCTTGATCCGAGGGTCCAATCGAGGACGAGGTCATTGTTCAATCTAAGATCAGACTTGGTCATAATATTACAACTGGGTTGATCGTTTATTTCGTTTCTAATTCATTTATTTAATATTCTTAATTATTCATATATAATTAAATCATGTATCCTTAAAATCGCATACAAATTTAATTATTACCTAATTTTAGTGTAAACAGTTTTGTCGCCCACCGCGGGGCTAAGGATAATAGTGGTGATTTGATATGAATCTTCATAACACACCCTATTTTACGCTTGTTCTTTGAAATTTTAATTTCAGGTCAACTAAAAAATGTCAAACTCTCAGTCTGCTCACTTGAATGTTGACACTGAGTCTGGCCATCACGGCGAAAGTAATAATTTGGTTCCCAACAATGATGTACCTCCTGTCAATCCCAGCAGTGTCCCAGTTGCTGAAGGTGGCCATCAACATTAATTTCCAATCGATCCTGAATATAGTGTTCATGGGATAACCTGACCAACAACTCGAGAAACACCCGAAGGCGAAGGTAATGAGGTGAGCCTGCGACTGATTTTTGAAATGCTACAAGTTCAACAAGTGGTAATAGCATAGCTACAGAATCAAAGTCATGCCCTAATAGGGTCGAGCCCAAACAATCTCGAAAAAGCACCCGGAGAGACGAACAAATTACCGAAAGACTAGGTGAAGCCGAGCCTGGGGTAAATCCTGAGGTAAGGAAAATACTTGAAGAGTTGACAAAATGGTGGAGTTAGGTGAGAAAAAGATTAAGGCTAATGACAAGAAGGTGGAAACTTACAATTCTATGGTCGATCAGATCTTAGGAGCACCCCTGTTATTGAAGGGACCGTACTCCAAGAAATTTATCCAAAAGCCCTTTCCTCTTAGTGCGGCACCAAAGCCAATCACAAAGAGGTTTTGATCGGTTACAAGTACCTTGCTTTATGTTTTGATAATCTAACAAACTTATTATTAAGAACTAGATAAGGAACATGTTACACATTCTCATTACTTTAAGATCGAAAGGTTCCAGTTTGGTATATGGCTCAACTTTTCAGAGTCGAAGGAACAAATGAGGGAACATGTTACCAGCTCCCGAGGTAACTATATGAAGTTAACTCTATAGCAGGAAAGTTGCTGCCTGCACACGCTACTGCACAGGAACAACGCAACAGTCAACTTTCTGTGGAAGGCTCTTTACCTACCTTGCTTACATCATTGTAAGTGATGTCACACATGCATAAACACAATCAAGGAAGGTAAAACACCTTACTTCATGAGAGAACCAGATGAAGGGCCTGAAACATGCTTGGTACAGATTAACAATTCTCAAGTGTATCAAGAACAAAGAACAACACTACTACAGACCAGTTCCTCATATCAAGTAATTGTATGTCCTTAATTGAGTTGTAATTCTGTTAATGTTATTACTTGTAACTCCTACTTAGCTTACTTAGAAGTAGTGTGTAGGAAACTCATGTAAATCATAAACCTATATGTTTATGTCTTCGCTAGAGTTAGTCAAGTTGTGAAGTCTTTGTAATAAAGGTATTACAAAGTGGCTTGTAATAGGTGTGTTACAAGTTAGTGAGGGATTAAGAGGTTAATTCCTAGGTTGCATAGGTTGTAATCTAAAAGTTACTCAGTAGTAAAGTTGAAATTCTACAAGGGTAGGTTGTGGTTTTTAATCTCGTTGAGCTGGAAATTTTCCACGTAAAATTCCTCTTGTCAGTTACTTACTGTAGTGTGCGTGTATTCTGTTGAACCTGATAGAGAACCTGGTTCTCTATAGAGTTTGGTGGACCCTTATAGCCTGTTTGGCCAAGCTTCTTTTTGGCCAAAAGTGCTTCTTTTTGGCCAAAAGCAATTTTGGCCAAAAATTGAGGTGTTTTCCAAGCTTTTGGAAGGAAAAAAAGTGCTTTTGAGGAGAAGCAGAAGCAGTTTTGGAGAAGCAGAAAAAAGTAGCTTCTCTCCAAAAGCACTTTCGAGAAAACTACATTTAGAAGCAGTTTTTTAAAGCTTGGCCGAACACTAATTGCTGCTCAGAAGTGCTTTTCAAACTAATTAGCCAAACACAAATTTCTTCTCACCAAAAGTACTTTTGAGAAAAGCACTTTTGAAAAAAAGCACTTCTCAAAATAAGCTGATTTTTGCAGCTAGGCCAAACGGGCTATTATATTCGATCAGGTTTCGTATGCCCAACATCCCCAAATATAACGGGACCACAAATTCAAATGAGCATATGACCTCCTTTATATGTGTGATCAAGGGGAACGATTTGGAAGACGATAAGATTTAGTCGGTGTTACCGAAGAAGTTTAGGGAGACTTTGTCCAATAGAGCAATGATATGGTATCACAATGTGCCCCCAAATTCCATTTACTCATTTTCTATGCTTGTAGATAATTTTGTAAAGGGCCATGTCGGGGTAATCAAGGTCGAGACCAGAAAGTTAGATCTTTTCAAGGTTAAACAAAAGGATAACGAGATATTCATGGAGTTCGTGTCAAAATTCCAGATGGAACAATTGGACCTATCACCAGTTGCAGATGATTGGTCTGTTCAGGTATTAACTCAGGGGCTTAACCCCCGAAGTTCCTTGGCCTCCCAATAACTGAAATAAAATTTGGTGGAGTACCCGATGGTAACTTGGGCCAACGTCCATAACAGGTATCGGTCGAAGATTAGGGTCGAGGACGACTAACTCGGAGTCCCTTCTAGATCTGTCTACCCCATCAGAGCCGATGATTGATCTAAGAGAATCGTTAATCAATAGCTGAGATTGGTATTAACCATACAAGGGGGACCAAAGGGTGGGCGTCACCCCGCGAGAAATGAGAAGAGAAGCGATCTAGGGCCTGGTGGCCGAAGTTTGATGAGCAAGAATAGTTTCGACATGCCTCTCATCTTCAACGTGGACGTCGCAGCATCGTGTCAGCCATAGGGTGCATAAAAGAAACCAAACGGCCCCGACCATTGCAGTTCGATCCTACCCAAAGAGACCCTAATTTGATTTGTAAGTATCATGGGACTCACAGTTATAGGACCGAAGATTGCCGACAGTTAAAGGAAGAAGTTTCCTGGTTATTCAACAACAGGCACCTCCGAGAATTTCTGAGTGAGCGCGCCAAAAATCACTTCAGGAACAAGGACGCCAACAAACAGGTCAAACTAGAGGAGCCTCAGCACGTGATCAACATGATCATCGGAGAAGTCGATGTTCCCCAAGGACCAATGATAAAAAGCAGTAAAGTATCTATCACGAGAGAAAAATGCACTCGGGACTATGTCCCGGAGTGATCCATTTCATTCAGCGACGAAGATGTCGAGGGCATCGTACAGCCTCAAAACGTTGCACTGGTAATTTTCATACTTATCAATAAATTTTGAATTAAACATGTGTTGATTGATCCAGGTAGCTCAGCCAACATCATTAGATCAAGGGAAGTAGAGAAATTAGGGTTACAGGACCAAATTGTACAAGCAATCCGGGTATTGAACGGGTTTAACATAGCGTGTGAGACCACAAAAGGAGAGATAACTTTGTTAGTAAATACCACTAGGTCGTTCCTAGATACGAAGTTCTACGTTATTGAAGAGGAAATGAGGTACAATGCTCTGTTCGGAAGGCTATGAGTCCACGACATGAGGGAAACACCCTTGACCTTACGCCATGCACTGAAGTTTCCCACACGAGGTTTAACATGGCGTGTGAGACCACAGAAGGAGAGATAACTTTGCTAGTAAACACCACTGGGTCGTTCCTAGATACGAAGTTCAACATTATCAAAGAGTACATTAGGTACAATGCTCTATTTGTAAGGTCATGAGTCCACAACATGAGGGTAGTACCCTCGATCTTACACAATGCACTGAAGTTTCCCACATCGGAGGGAGTTAAAACGGTCTACGGAGAACAATCGGCCACGAGGGAGATGTTTGTTGTCGATGAGGTAATCTCAGTGCTTGCGGTTTCGACATCAAGGAAAACATAACCGACCAAAAAGGAATAGACTAAATAGAAATCATTGATATTGGCCTTGCCCGAACCGGAAAGAACGAGGAGCAGACGAGGAAGATGATTATGGCATCCCGAGATTGTTCATAGCTCTTGATAACACCGATGCCACCAAATCAACAGGTGAAGAGTTGGAGCAAGTCATATTAATCGAGCATCTACCGGATCGAAAGGTATACCTGGGAACGAGGTTAATCCCCGAGCTTAGAAAAAAACTTATTGATTTTCTTAAAGCTTACTCCGATTGTTTCACTTGGTCCCATCTTGACATGATAGGGATCCCCCCGGAGGTAACGACTCATAAGCTGAGTTTGGACTCAAAGTTCTACCCAGTTAAGTAAAAGAGACCATAGTCCGAGATCAAACATGCGTTCGTCAAGGTTGATGTATCTAAAATTCTAAAAATAGGATCCATCCGGGAAGTCAAATACCTGAATTGTTCAGCAAACATAGCGGTAGTACATAAAAAAATGAATAAATTGAGGATGTATGTATATAGAGACCTAAACAAACATGTCCTAAGGATTCATTCTCTTTGCCTAACATCGATTGAATGATCGACGTAATGGTCAGGCACGAGATACTCAATTTTCTCTACGCCTACTCCGGGTACAACCAAATTCGGATGGAGCCGGATGACCAAGAAAAGACTTCTTTCATAACCAAATTTGGCACCTACTACTATAAAATAATGCCGTTTGGATTTAAGGATGTCGGTGCCACCTACCAACGCCTAGTAAATTAGATGTTCAAGGAACAAATAGGGAAATCAATGGAAGTTTATATTGACAATATCTTAGTCAAGTCCCTATGAGTAGAAGACCATTTGAAACATTTGCAGGAAACCTTTGTGATGGGTTTACAGTACCTTAACTTTATGTTTTGATGATCTAACAAACTTACTATCAAAGAACCAGATAAGGGACCTAACATACTTGATACACAACTCAATCAATGGACTCAAGCCAATGTGTGTTGCTATGACTTCAGAAGATAAAGAATCAACACAGGGACCTGATCCCTTTGGGTTTCCCTGATAGCAGTACGAAGTCAATTGTCTACAGCTGGAAAGTGACTGCTTGCTACATTGTTTGCACTGTACACATAAATATAGTAGCACAGTACAACAGTCACTACCCATTGACCAACCAAGTGATTACATCATTCGAGTGATGTCATCTAATTTGTATTAACAAAGAGCATTACAACAAAACATCACTTGAACACTTGAGAATTCATTCAAGCACTCCAACCATTATTCTATCAAGCATTCAATTCTCAAGTGCATTAAGAACAAAGTACAACACTACTACAGACCAATTCCTACAAAATTCTCTTATATGTCTTTAGTTGAGTTGTAACTTTATAATTGTTCTTCATCGTAATTCCTACTTTGCTTATCTAGAAGCTTTAATTAGGAACCTCTTGTAAACCATAAACCTTCAGTATCTATAACGTGACTAGAGTTGAAGTCTTTGTAATAGGTGTATTGCAAAGTGGCTTGTAATAGGTGTATTACAAGTTAGTGCGGAATTAAGAGTTTAATTCCTAGATTGTATATGTTGTAATCTAAAGTTTGCTCATAGTGAAGTTGAATCCTACCAGTGTAGGTCGTGATTTTTTATCCCTTTGAGCAGGGATTTTTCCACGTAAAAGTTCCCTGTTCCATTTATTTACTATTACATTAGCATTATATATAGAAACCTATATAGGACCTGGTTTCTATATAGTTTGGTGAACTCATATATTCTATAAATTGGTATTAGAGCGGGTTCTTTATATCAAGTTAACACCTAGAAAAGATCCTCATGGCTGCTCCACCAAATTTTGAAGAGGTCCAGTCTACCTACAAACCACCTAGGTTCAATGGGCAATACTATGGGTGGTGGAAGACAAGAATGCATGACTTCATCATGACAGAAGATTCTGAGTTGTGGGATGTTAATAGTGACGGTCCTTATATCCCAACAAAGAATGTCAGAGAACCTCCAGAGAAGATGTCAAAAACCAGGAAAGAATACAATGATGTAGATAGGAAAGCTGTGGAGAAAAACTTTCGTGCAGAAGAAAATTTTGGTGTGTGGCATAGGACCTGATGAATACAACAAGATCTTAGCCTATCAATCTGCCAAGGAAATATGAGAAGCTTTACAGACAACACACGAGGGAACCACTCAAGTAAAGCAATCTAAGATTGACATGCTCACCACTGAGTGTGAGCTCTTCAGAATGAATGACGATGAATCCATTCAAGACATGCACACAAGATTCACGTCTATCATAAATGAGCTACACTCGCTTGGTGAAATCATTACTAGGAACAAGTTTGTGAGGAAAATTCTCAGTGTTTTGCCCAGTTCATGGGAGAGTACAGTGAATGCCATTACTGAAGCAAAGGATCTGCAGGCTCTAACTATAGATGAGCTAGCTGGAAAGCTGAAAACCTACGAAATAAAGAAGAAGAAGGATAGTGAAAGAAGAGAACCAATGAAGGAAAAAAACCTGGTACCCAAAGCTAAAAGCAATAACTCAAGTGAGGAGGACAGTGACATGGCTTACTTAACCAGAAGGTTTCAGAAAATGGTCTGAAATGGAGGCATATCAAAGAGAGGCAATTCCAGCAAACCAAAGAATTATGACCTTTGTCATAAATGTGGAAAGTCTGGGCATTTCATTAAGAATTGCCCTCTCCTGAAGCAATAAAACTTCAAGTACAAATCTGATAAAGCAGCCAAGAGGAACCCGGTTCCTGACAAATTCTTCAAAAGAAAGAACGCCGCTGATAATGTTATGAAGCAAGATCTTGCAGCATGGGGAGATTCCTTCAGTGAGTCTGAAGAAGAAAATGATGTAGGTGATAGTTATATGATGGCCGTTGAAAGTGAGGCAAATGAATATGATTCAATATTTGCTTTGATGGCTTAGTCAGACAATGATGAAGATGATGACAATGATGAGGTAACATTCAGGGATGTTCAGAGAAATCTGAAATCCTATTCTCCTAAGAAACTCATGTCATTAGAAAATGTATTAATTGATGTCTATCATAGTCTTGTAGATGATAAGGATGCCTTAACCATAGAGTTAGGAGATGCTGAACAAACTAGAGATGAATTGGTAGTTTGTGTGGTTGATCTAAAGGAAACCATAGGTAATCTGGAAAATGAAACGAAGGTTCTAACTGAGAAAGTTGCTAGTGTAGAACATGAAAGAGACGATTTGATGGTAGTAGTGGCTGACTTAAAAGAAACCATTGAAAATTTTAGTAAAGAAAAGAATGACTTAGTGGAGAAAGTTGTTGCCTTAGAGCAAGAAATAGATGACCTCTTAGTTGTGATGATAGACTTGAAGGAAACAATAGAGGAAGTCAAAGCAGAATGTAGGCCTGGAAATTCTAAGAAAAGAAAAGAAGCTGCTAGTGAAGCATATATTAGGCTTGAAAACGAGTTAAATGCTGTAAAAACTAGTTTATGTGCTGAACTTGAGAAAAATAGACAACATCAAGCAGAATTGGAAAGAGTAAAAAATGATCTTGAGAAGTCTCTTAAGTGGACCTGGTCCTCGGATGCTATTACTGCCATGTACGTTAACAATGGTGGAAACAGGCAGGGTATAGGGTTTCAAAGGGAGAGAACTCCTTATAATCCTTATAGAAAGTATGTTACTGTACCTGACAATTGGTTGTGTACCCATTGTGGGAACAATGGGCATTTCAAAGAAAATTGCCAAGCCAGGGTTCAGTCTCTTAAGAAAAACAAGGTTTTTACTAAGAGAGTAACTGCTAAAAAAAGACCAGGTGCCACCCACAAAAATCACATGTTACTTGCATGGACTATAAGAACACTTATTCATCCTCTTGTTTATTACAAGGGACCCAAATTTGCTTGGGTTACTAAATCTAACCCGTGATCTCTTTGTGCATGGAACAATGAAAGGAAGCAGTAAACAATGATTTATGGACAGTGGATGCTCAAAGCATATGACTAGGAATACCATGGACTTTCTTTCACTAAAAGCCCTGCAAGGAGGGAGTGTATCCTTTGGTAATGGGAAAAAGGGGTACATTCTTGGAGTTAGAAAGATTGGAACTCACTCACTAAATTGAGAATGTGTATTATGTCAATGGTCTTAAGTACGGTCTCCTAAGTGTTTCCTAAATATGTGATAAATGAAACAAGGTGGAGTTCTTGTCAAAGATATGTATAGTTACAAATCTAGTAACTGGTGAAGTGGTACTTGTGGCCAAAAGATACAAGAATATCTACATTGCTGATTTTGAGTCCCTACAAAGTCGTGATCTAAGTTGCTTGAAAGGAGTTGATGATGATGCTGAACTATGGCACAGAAGACTGAGGCATACAAGCTTCTCTCTACTGAATAAGCTAGTTCAGAAGGACCTAGTTCGCGGTCTGCCCAAGTCAAAGTTCATGGAGCATAAAGTTTGTGATGCCTGCGCTAGAAGGAAGCATGTGAAATCCTCATTCAAGCCAAATAAGGACGTCAGCACCTCAAAACCACTTGATCTCCTTCATATGGATCTATGTGGTCCTATAAAAGTGCAAAGCAGGGGAGGAAAAAGATACATTTTTGTGATAGTGGATGACTATTCCAGATTTACTTGGACTCTGTTCCTCATAACAAAAGATTAGACTTTTGAAGTTTTTGTAGCCTTTGTGAAGAAAATTCAAGTAAAAATGGAATCAAAAGTAGCATGCATTAGATCAGATCATGGAACAGAATTCGACAATGCTAAGTTTGATGATTTCTGCAACGAGAATGGCATTACCCATAACTTCTCAGCCCTTAGAGCTCCATAGAAAAATGTAGTTGGGAAAAGGAAGAATAGAACCCTTGAAGAAATGGCAAGGATAATATTGATCGATAGTGGGATTGCTAAGAACTTCTGGTCTGAAGCTGTGAACATTGTCTGCTACTTGGTGAACAGGTGCATGATCAGGTATCTCTTGAACAAAACTCCCTATGAGTTGTTGAATGGAAGGAATCCCAAGCTGACTCACTTAAGAACATCAGGTACAAATGTTATGTTCTTAATAATGGAAAGGATCGGCTTGGAAAATTCGATGCCAAGAGTGATGAAGGAATCTTCTTGGTATATTCTTCTCAAAGTAAAGTTTACAAGGTATACAACAAGCGGACTTAGTGCGTAGAGGAGAGTGTACATGTAATCTTTGACGAGTCCTACCTCTCCTGTGAGAAAACCAACAAAGATGATCAAGATGAAGAGCCTCTGCTAGTTCCAGGTGAAGTCATTGATATGGCAAATAGAAAGGCAGATATGATGAGTCAAGTAAAAGAGACAAGTAAAGATAATGATGTCTTTTCCTCATCGGCTGGAGAGGAACTAGGTACTACAATTACAACCACTGAAGCTAAAAAAAGAGTGGTTAATGTAGTTTAAAGTACTCCACAGGTAGCTGAAAGAATGATACAAGGAAACCAGTTAGGATTACCCAGCTACTCTACAAATGAAGCTTAAGTGCCCAACTGGAAACACAAAAGCTCCCATCCTCTTCACAACATAATTACCGTCTAGATTCAGGAGTGCAAACCAGATCAAAAGTCAGAAATGCACTTGCCTTCTCAGCCTTTCTTTCCCAAATAGAGCCCAAAAATATTAAGGAAGCCTTAAAAGATGCAGATTGGATCACAACTATGCAAGATGAGCTGCATCAATTTGAAAGGAACAAAGTGTGGCACCTGGTACCTAGACTATCAGATCGTACCATCATAGGAACTAGGTGGGTATTCAGGAACAAGCTTGATGAAATGGGAACACTACAAGGAACAAAGCAAGGCTAGTTGTCCAGGGTTACAATTAGGAGGAAGTAATTGATTATGATGAGACTTTTGCTCTGGTTGCTCGGATGGAAGCTATCAGAATCCTCATTGCCTTTGCATCACATATGGAATTCACTCAATTCCAAATGGATGTTAAAAGTGCATTTCTGAATTATTTCCTCAAAGAAGAAGTTTATGTAAAGAAACCTCCATGTTTTGAATGTCATGAACACCCCGATCATGTGTTCAAATTGGACAAGGCACTATATGGGTTGAAGTAGGCTCCTCGAGCTTGGTATGAAAGGTTGTCAAAGTTTCTCTTAAAAAATAGTTTTATAAGAGGAAAAATTGACAACACTTTGTTTATAAAGAAACGTGGGAGGAACCTGCTCATTGTTCA
This sequence comes from Nicotiana tabacum, assembly GCF_000715075.1. Lineage (NCBI taxonomy): Eukaryota > Viridiplantae > Streptophyta > Magnoliopsida > Solanales > Solanaceae > Nicotiana > Nicotiana tabacum. The sequence continues at coordinate 151,211,375 of NC_134086.1, read as the reverse complement.
TGTATATGTTGATGATATCATTTTTGGGAAGACAATTGATTCACTATGTGCGAAATTTGCAAAACTCATGGGAAGTGAGTTTGAGATGAGCATGATGGCTGAGTTGAATTTGCAAAACTCATGGAGTTGTGGAAAGGAATAACAGAACCCTTGAAGAAATGGCAAAGACAATGCTGATCGATAGTGGGATTGTTAAGAATTTCTGGGCTGAAGCTGTCAACACTGCCTGCTACTTGGTGAATAGGTGCATGATCAGGTCTCTCTTAAACAAAACTCCCTATGAGTTGTTGAATAGAAGGAAGCCCAAGATGACTCAATTAAGAATATTCGGGTGCAAATGTTATGTTCTCAACAATGGGAAAGATTAGCTTGGAAAATTTGATGCCAAGAGTGATGAAGGAATCTTCTTGGGATATTCTTCTCAAAGTAAAGTTTACAAGGTATACAATAAGCGGACTTAGTGCGTAGAGGAGAGTGTACATGTAATCATTGACAAGTCCTACCTCTCGTGTGAGAAAAGCATCAAGGATGATCAAGATGGAGAGCCTCTTCTAGTTCCAGGTGAAGTCATTGATATGGCAAATGGAAAGGCAGATATGATGAGTCAAGTAAAGGAGACAAGTGAAGACAATGATGTCTCTTCCTCATCAGCTGGAGAGAAACCAGGTACTACAATTACAACCACTGAAGCTGAAGAAAGAGTGGTTAATGCAGTTCAAAGTACTCCACAGGTAGCTGAAAGAAGGATACAAGGGAACCAGTCAGGATTACCAGCTCCTCTACAAATAAAGCTCAAGTGCCCAACTGGAAGCACAAAATCTCCCATCCTCTTGACAACATAATTACCCCTCTAGATTTAGGAGTGCAAACCATATCAAAAGTCAGAAATGCACTTGCCTTCTCAGCCTTTCTTTCCCAAATAGAGCCTAAAAATATTAAGGAAGCCTTAAAAGATGCAGATTGGATCACAACTATGCTAGATGAGCTGCATCAATTCGAAAGGAACAAAATGTGGCACCTGGTACCTAGACTCTCAGATCGTACCATCATAGGAACCAGGTGGGTATTCAAGAACAAGCTTGATGAACATGGGAACACTACGAGGAACAAAGCAAGGCTAGTTGTCCAGGGTTACAATCAGGAGGAAGTAATTGATTATGATAAGACTTTTGCTCCGATTGCTCGGATGGATGCTTTAATAATCCTCATTGCCTTTTTATCACATATGGAATTCACTCTATTCCAAATGGATGTCAAAAGTACATTTCTGAATGGTTTCCTCAAAGAAGAAGTCTATGTAAAACAACCTCCATATTTTGAATGTCATGAACACCCCGATCATGTGTTCAAATTGGACAAGGCACTATATGGGTTGAAGTAGGCTCCTCGAGTTTGGTATTAAATATTGTCAAAGTTTCTCTTAGAAAATAGTTTTACAAGAGGAAAAATTAACAACAAGAAACGAGGGAGGAACCTGCTAATTTTTCAGGTATATGTTGATGATATCATTTTTGGGGCGACAGTTGATTCACTATGTGAGGAATTTGCGAAACTCATGGGAAGTGAGTTTGAGATGAGCATGATGGGTGAGTTGAATTTGCAAAACTCATGGAGTAGTGGAAAGGAAGAATAGAACCCTTGAAGAAATAGCAAGGATAATACTGATCGATAGTGGGATTGCTAAGAACTTCTGGGCTGAAGCTGTCAACACTGCCTGCTACTTGGTGAACAAGTGCATGATCATGTCTCTTTTGAACAAAACTCCCTATGAGTTGTTAAATGGAGCCCAAGCTGACTCAACTAAGAACATTCGGGTGCAAATGTTGTGTTCTCAACAATGGAAAAGATCAGCTTGGAAAATTCGATGCCAAGAGTGGTGAAGGAATCTTCTAGGGATATTCTTCTCAAAGTAAAGCTTACAAGGTATACAATAAGCGGACTTAGTGCATAGATGAGAGTGTACATGTAATCTTTGACGAGTCCTACCTCTCTTGTGAGAAAAGCAACAAGGATGATCAAGATGGAGAGCCCCTGCTAGTTTCAGGTGAAGTCATTGATATGGCAAATGGAAAGGCAGATATGATGAGTCAAGTAAAGGAGATAAGTGAAGATAATGTTGTCTCTTCCTCATCAGCTGGAGAGGAACCAGGTACTACAATTACAACCACTGAAGCTAAAGAAAGAGTGGTTGATGCAGTTCAAAGTACTCCACAAGTAGCTGAAAAAAAGGATACAAGGGAACCAGTCAGGATTACCCAACTCCTCTACAAATGAAGCTCAAGTGCCCAACTAGAAACACAAAAGCTCACATCCTCTTGACAACATAATTACCCCTCTAGATTTAGGAGTGTAAACCAGATCAAAAGTCAAAAATTCACTTGCCTTCGTAGCTTTTATTTCCCAAATAGAACCCAAAAACATTAAGGAAGCCTTAAAAATGCATATTGGATCACAACTATGCAACATGAACTGTATCAATTCGAAAGGAATAAAGTGTGGCACTTGGTACCTAGACTCTCAGATCGTACCATTATAGGAACCGGGTGGGTATTCAGGAACAAGCTTGATGAACATGGGAACACTACAAGGAACAAGGCAAGGCTAGTTGTCCAGGGTTACAATCAGGAGGAAGTAATTGATTATGATGAGACTTTTGCTCCGGTTGCTATGATGGAAGCTATAAGAATCATCATTGCCTTTTTATCTCATATGGAATTCACTCTATTCCAAATGGATGTCAAAAGTGCATTTCTTAATGGTTTCCTCAAAGAAGAAGTCTATGTAAAGCAACCTCCATATTTTGAATGTCATGAACACCCTGATCATGTGTTTAAATTGGACAAGGCACAATATGGGTTGAAGTAGGCTCCTCGAGCTTGGTATGAAAGGTTGTCAAAGTTTCTCTTAGAAAATAGTTTTACAAGAGGAAAAATTAACAACACTTTGTTTCTAAAGAAACGAGGGAGGAACCTGCTCATTATTCAGGTATATATTGATGATATCATTTTTGGGGCGACAGTTGATTCACTATGTGAGGAATTTGCGAAACTCATGGGAAGTGAGTTTGATATGAGCATGATGAGTGAGTTGAATTTGCAAAACTCATGGAGTTGTGGAAAGGAAGAACAGAACTCCTGAAGAAATGGCAAGGACAATGCTGATCGATAGTGGGATTGCTAAGAAGTTTTGGGCTGAAGCTATCAACATTGCCTGCTACTTGGTGAACAGGAGCATGATCAGGTCTCCCTTGAAAAAAACTCCCTATGAGTTGTTGAATGGAAGGAAGCCCAAGCTGTCTCACTTAAGAACATTCGGGTGCAAATGTTATGTTCTTAACAATGGAAAGGATCAGCTTGGAAAATTTGATGCCAAGAGTGATGAAGGAATCTTCTTGGGATATTCTTCTCAAAGTAAAGCTTACAAGGTATACAATAAGCGGACTCAATGCGTAGAGGAGAGTGTACATGTAATATTTGACGAATCCTACCTCTCATGTGAGAAAAGCAACAAGGATGATCAAGATGGAGAGCCTCTGCTAGTTCCAGGTGAAGTCATTGATATGGCAAATAGAAAGGCAGATATGATGAATCAAGTAAAGGATACAAGTGAAGACAATGTTGTCTCTTTCTCAACAGACGAAGAGGAACCAAGTACTACAATTACAACCACTGAAGCTGAAGAAAGAGTGGTTGATGCAGTTCAAAGTACTCCACAGGTAGCAAACGGAGGATACAAGGCAACCAGTCAGAATTACCCGACTTCTATACAAATAAAGCTCAAGTGCCCAATTGGAAACACAAAAGCTCCCATCCTCTTGACAACATAATTACCCTTCTAGATTTAGGAGTGGAAACCAGATCAAAAGTCAGAAATTCACTTGCCTTCTCAGCCTTTCTTTCCCAAATAGAGCCCAAAAATATTAAGGAAGCCTTAAAAGATGCAGATTAGATCACAAATATGCAAGAATAGCTGCATCAATTCGAAAGGAACAAAGTGTGGCATATGGTACTAGACTCTCATATCGTACCATTATAAGAACCAGGTGGGTATTCAGGAACAAGCTTGATGAACATGGGAACACTACAAGGAACAAGGCAAGGCTAGTTGTCCAAGGTTACAATTAGGAGGAAGTAATTGATTATGATGAGACTTTTGCTCTGGTTGCTCGGATGGAAGCTATCAGAATCCTCATTGCCTTTGCATCACATATGGAATTCACTCAATTCCAAATGGATGTTAAAAGTGCATTTCTGAATTGTTTCCTCAAAGAAGAAGTCTATGTAAAGAAACCTCCATGTTTTGAATGTCATGAACACCCCGATCATGTGTTCAAATTGGACAAGGCACTATATGGGTTGAGGTAGGCTCCTCGAGCTTGGTATGAAAGGTTGTCAAAGTTTCTCTTAGAAAATAGTTTTACAAGAGGAAAAATTGACAACTCTTTGTTTATAAAGAAACGAGGGAGGAACCTGTTCATTGTTCAAGTATACGTTGATGATATCATTTTAGGGCGACAGCTGATTCACTATGTGAGGAATTTGCAAAACTCATGGGAAATGAGTTTGATATGAGCATGATGGTTGAGTTGAATTTCTTGTTAGGTCTTCAAGTGAAGCAATCCATAAAGGGAACATTCATCAGTTAGCAAAAATATATTAAGGATCTTCTGAAGAGGTTTGATATAGAAGTATCAAAATTGATTGACACTCTCATTGTCACTGCTACTCGACTGGACACGGATGAATCTGGCTCTCCTATAAATCAAACCATGTATAGAGGCATTATTGGGTCTCTTCTCTATCTCACTAACAACAAGCCAGATATTGTCTTCAGTATGGGACTATGTGCAAGGTTTTTAGTTAAATCCCAAGGAATCTCATCTGAAGGTTGCCAAGCGAATTTTGAGATATCTTAAGGGAACACAGGACCTGGTCTTGTACTACCCTTAAGGTGACAATTTTAATCTTATTAGGTATGCTGATGCTGACTATGCAAGTTATCTTGTGGATGGGAAAAACACACTAGAATGGATCACTTTCTAGGATCATGCCTCATTTCATGGGGCACAAGGAAGCAGAATTCAGTTGCTCTTTCAATAATTGAAGCAGAATATATTGCTGCAGCTTCCTGCTGTTCTCAGCTCCTATGGATCAAACAACAATTGGAGAATTTTAGTGTTTACACTGACTGTGTGCCTGTTCTATGTGACAACACAAGTGCACTCAACATGGCCAAGAATCCAGTCCAGCATAAAAGAACCAATCACATTGATTTGAGACATCATTTTCTCAGAGACAATATGGAGAAGGGGCTTAACTGCATGAAGTTCTATAGTAGAGAAGACCAAATTGCTGATATCTTCATCAAAACACTGAGTAGAGAACATTTTGAGAGAAACAGGCTGGAACTGGGCTAATAAAGCCTAATTGAGAACCTGATTCCTACCATATGGCTATGAAAGTCACATTTAGGTAAAATTAGCTAAAGTGTTTTCGGCCAAGTCTAACTCACTTCAATACCGTTGTAGGTAGACACGCATGATGATTATAGAAGTTGCAAAAGCACTGCATAAGCGGTAAAAGAGGGTGGAGAATTTTTGAAAGACCGGTCAAGAACCTGGTTCTTGTACCACAGGTTAGTAGTCTTGTGCTTTTCTCATACATATCTCAAAAAGAAACAAAAAGTTAAGTGCCACATCATTAACATTTTTTGACCCTGTATGTCACATCTTTTCGTTCAAATCCCTTCACTTCCCTCTGAAACGTTACATTTTCCCAAAAATCTACCGCTGTTTCAGAACCTATTTCTCTCTCCCTCATAATTGCCTTCTTCTTCCTTAAAACCCTCTCTTCTCCAAACCTTGAACGATCATCTCTCTCTTTCTCAGCCTCTCCAGAATTTTCAAAATTGATCATCTACCATGGCTGAAAATCAAATAACCCTTCCCACATCTCTTGAGAAAACCCTCGACTCCTCCGCTCCTAGTGAAACACCCCTCAACACTCTCCTTTCCACCACTATTGAAATTGAAACACCCAAACCTGATTCTCCTTCACCCTCTGTCTATCTCACTACTCCCTCAGACCCTTCTCTCCTTCTAAGTTTTGAGAACTCAGAAACCCCTAAACTCGATAGTATCTCGTCTCTATTACCTGAGATTCTCACAGAACAGAGCACAGATGGATACCAGAGTGAGACTCTACAGGTAAAAAAGGTTTTTGAGGTTAGTGTTGATCAATCTATAGATACTCCCGTCTTAGAGTTTGTTTCACCCATGGAATCTCAAGAGAGAGAGGCCATAGAAAACATATTGGCCATATATGATGAAAGAATAGTGTATGGGGTCACCTCTACTATGCCTGTATTTCAGGGGGAAGAGACTCAGTCGTTAGTAGGAGAAGGAACAATGGTGCTCTTTAAAAAACCTGCACTAGAAGAGACTACTGTGACCCTTTTTGAAGGACCTGACCCCTCTCATGAGGAAACTGGTCAGGAATCTTCTTCCCAGGTCAGTTTCAACCCTGCTCCTTTTCCTCACTTTGATGTTGAGCCTTTGGAAGTTGTGGCTCCTGCTATGAGGCCCAGTGAAGAAGAAAATCAGGATAATGTTGCTCTACATGCGTTCATTGCTAGAAAAAGGCCAGTAGCCATTCCTGAGCCCTCTTCTTAGCGACCTACTACGAGGTTGTAGACAAAAGAGGCTCTTGAGTCTGCCCCACAGAAGAGTAAAAGGAGTAGCAAGAAGAAGAAAAAGAGGCTAGTGAAGGATGGAGAGATTTTTTATGACAAAAACATTCCTGTAGTGGAAGTAGATGAGGAATTTGAAGAGGAACCAAGTTCCTTAGTCAATAGATCTCAGAAAAAGAAACAATCTGCTGAAAGTGCTTTAGAGGAGGTTGTTGGAATGCCCAGTAAAAAGTCAGTGAAAAGTTGAAGCAAGTGGTGGCTGAAAAGTCACAGTCGGATGATGATATTCTAGTGAAATCAAGTGGAAAAGGTAAGTCTAGTGTGAAGTCTAGTAAAAGAAAATTAGAGAATGTGATGGAACCCGGTTCTGTGAAGAAAGTGAAACGTGAAAGTGTGTCTGGTAAAGAAAGGTTGAGGTACTAGAAGGTCCTATGGGGTCGCACATTTGACCCAGAGATATCTGAGATGACTGGCATGAGGCAAATCCTAGAAATGGTCGAATTTCAACAGTGGGGACATCTGTTGAAAGTGGATGTGTCCAAGGTTTATGAGGATGAGGTCCAAAGTTTCTATGCTAACCTCTTCATTGTTGAATCTGACCATATCTGTACACTGGTAAATGGAGGTGATATTGTTATGGACTCTACTCTGCTAGGAGACATACGTAAGGTCCCTGCTAATGATATGTCTTCTGTTAAGGATGTCTGTGGCTCAAACTTTAGGCATGCTACAGTTAAGGAGGGAGCAGGGTAGCGGGGGGAACATGTGCATAAGAAAGCTTTGCTTCCTATTTATCAACTCCTGTTTGAGTTGATGAACAAGGTCCTACTACCCCGTACTGAGAGGATGTCCATCACATCCAAGTCTGATTTGTATTTGATGGAAGCAATGGATGGGTTCCGATCTGTTAATCTGCCAACCATAATGATTGAGCATGCAAAAGGTGGCAGCTTTCAAAGATGGAAATCATGGTCTCCCCTATGGATTTCTTCTCACGCATGTCTTCAAATTCTTCAATGTGCCTTTGGGGCAACCCAAGATGGGGACCAAGAAGCAAACCTTCTCGCAAACTACTCTAGAGGAATGTGAATGTGTTGAAAATGATGGAGGGGTAGGAAGCACTTTGACGATCTCACAACTTATCAATGCTCAGAATAGTGCTACTGAGGAGATTAGGAAATTGAAGGCAAGGAATGCCATTCTGGAGACTCATCTAAGTCAGGCTTAATAGGCACCAGGGTCCTCCAGTTCATCAAGTGCAGAGGTTACTCGTCTGACCAAAGAAAATGCTGATCTCAGGCAACAAGTTGAGACCTGAAGGAGAAACTACTCATAGAGCAAATGTCTGCAAATGCTAGTATTGATATTGTTTTCAACACTCTTGCTACTTCTTCCAAGCCTTTTTCCTCTAGTGTCCCCTAGGATAATCCTCCGGTGACCAGTTTCCAGCTTATCTCTTTTGTTTTTGATGACTTTGTGGTAGTTTTTTTTTTGTTTTTTTGTATGGTATGGATGGAATTCACTTACAATGCTCCCGCTATTAACAATCCAAATCTGCCTTTACTGTAATGACAAAGGCTTATGTTTTATAAAATTAATGAAGACTCTCCTCTTTTGTTGTAAATGCTTATGTTTCTCTACTTCTCTTTTCTATCATGTTGTGTGCACATATGTGGCATGCGTTAGCTAGGCTAGACTTCTTTATGTTGATTGCTTTCTTGCGTATTTTTAATGATGCCAAAAGGGGGGAAAGAATATGATAAACTGAAGCAGGGGGATCTGATTAAGGGGTAAGCACAAAGTCAGGGGGAGCTTGTGAAGTTCCTAGTACTTTATCTTCTCTAAACATGATTGTCAATTTCTAAGTTTATCAACATCAAAAAGGGGGAAATTGATGGGTTTACAGTACCTTTGCTTTAAGTTTTAATGATTTAACAAACTTGTTGATACCCAATTTTTCTCTCTATATTTTTTTATAGACATATATACTTTCACTATAGCATATATAGGCATATATAAGCATACACAAGGTCTTTATAATTTTTCTATAATTTTAAAAAGGTTTAAATTGATTTATTTCTTCCTTTTTCACGTATAAAATTTCCAATAATTATCCTTCAAATTATTGTTGTGATAATTTAATCATCTAAATCGTATATTTATGCCAAAATATTGTTTAAATATTTTTTGTGATTATAATTGTATTTATATTTTAAAAACTAATTTGCATATAATTGCAAAATTAGCCCTATTAATGTATAATTACCTTTATATGCATAAAATTGATCTTTTATCTTTTTAAAATGTTAAATATCTATTTTAAATCATTTTAGTACACAAAATTATTTTTAGAAATTATTTATTATTTATTATAAATTATATGGGGATAAATTGGCTATTCAAAATCTAGCCAAATAGCATTTCAATTTTAACCTCAATTAAACCTAATACCCCAGCCCAATTTCGGATTAAATAACCTGACCTAGGCCCTAAATGCACCTACCCAACCCAAAACCCATCAGATCATGGCTGTTGATCTAAAAGATCAATGACCCTCGTTTAGTCTTGCCTTTTTTATTCCAAACGACCCCCAACCCTAACCATTTTCCCACATCTGCCGCCCTAAGATCCCCTCCTCTCTTAAAACACTCTCAACCTAACACTAGCCCTTCAACCGCCGACCTCCCATCTCCGGTCATCTCCGGTGACCTTCCATCGTCTCCTACGCCTCCAATGGTTTCTTTCATGCCATACTTGCCTTCTCTAAGGTCTTCAAGAGCCCAGGGCCATGCCGACTTGCATCTAGGGGTCGTCACCTGCCTGTTCTTGGCTACTCCAGTGTGATTTCAAGCAAAATCATGTTGTATTTGCAACGATCCTTGGGTTTTCTAAGCAGGTTCTTCATCTCTATATGGGTTTCTTTCGAAATCCTAATTTCTTTTCTGTACCCCGTAGATCTGTATAAATCTAGGACAATTTGAGTTTGTTTCTTTAATGTTTTACACTGTCCTTGGAACTCTTTACACGAATCGTTGATTTCAGGTGTTTTTCAATTCCTTCTAAAAATTAGGGTTTCAGAACTTCTTTTAAAACCTTGTTTAACTGATTCTTTGTGTTTAAACTTCTATTTCTTGCATAGTTTGCCTAATTCTATGATTTTACTACCTCTTCAACTCGTCTATGTTGAAAGCCCTAATTTTAGGGTTCTTCGTTTGGTTTTGTGACTGACCAGTTCTCGTTTTAGTTTCAGTGACTATCTAGCCTCGAATATGTTTCTACTGAGTTTCTTAGCCTAACTTACATCAATTTTATGTGCTTGTATTCATCTTAACTGTTCAAGACTTGCCTCTTTCTATCAGTGTTGTTTAACCTTCATGTCTGCTAGAGTTGTATGTCGACTTTTTACTATCCATGTCTTACTTTATTTATATGCTAAACACTGACTCATAACTTTCTCTTTGATTGATTCTGGATCCCCTATTTCATGGTTTAATTGAAAGACCTTCCTTTAAACCTTCGATTCTTACCCTTTCTATTCAATTTGATTGATTCGCCTACCTTGTCTGCATTGGTACTTTATTCTTACTGACTATCTCCTTAATTAGAATTTTTCTGAACTTAGCCCTAATTGTTTACCCTATACCCTAACCTTCTTAGGGCTTTTTCAGAACATGTTCTACCCCCTCCCCTAGTAGTCTGTCTCAACATGACTCTACCTTGCTTTGAATGCTTACCTACTTGTTATCCAGTTTTGATATACAAGCTGATATGTCACTTTAAAAAGCTGAATCTATGATTGTTTCTGAAACTCCTACTATATTGGTACCAATAGCTATCCCTCTAATCCCTTAAACCCCACAAGAACTGCCATGCTCCTGATACTATGTGCTCTATGTGTCCCCATTTCCCATTCCCGTATATGAAGGACTGTTACTTGAGTATTGCTGAATTTGTTTGACTGACCTGCTATTTGTTTAATTACACCACTGTTTTCAAAAGCTGTTTTCCCAACAACTCTCTTGCTTACAAAGTTATTTCAACTAAGTCTTTTTTTTACATTGTTTTCCTACTTAAACCCTTTCAAACTATGTCAAGCACTCTCACTCTATTCCTAAGTCCCTAGGTTTTGCCCCCTCCAGTGTGTGTACTGCCTTGGGATCCTTTTGAGAACCCTTTGAACTCTGGCACACTGAAGCTGACCCTTACACACTGCACTTACTCAATTTGGTTACAAAGTCTAGGTGTGAGCACTACCCATGATTCTTGAGATCCTTAGGGAACTCTGACGCACCTAGACAATGATATTGTCTATGAAACTGGCATTTGAGGCTATTGGGGGTTTGGGAAATCACTTGGGCCTGCTTCAGGCTCCCTATAGTGTAACTTCTTCTTTTTCTTTATCTATGTAATTCATTCATATGGTTTGTAATAATTTGTAAACGAATATTAGGGTGATTAGTAAAAAGGGGTGGGTAATTACCTATTTGTGGGGTAATATGGGTAGAAACCATGCCTATAGGATCTCATATTTTCTATGTATGCCCTGCCATGTTAGAAACCATGCCTATAGGATTTCATATATTCGTTATGTTTGCCTCACTATGTTAGAAATCATGCCTATAGGTTTTATAATCAACTTCACAAATAGATATCATACTTAAGCATGTGATCAAGTTCAAGTTGCAATGGTTGTTTACATTTATTTCCGCTAGAATCATGCCTAAAGTTTCTTAATAACTAGATATCATAATCATAAGGAACAACATTAGAAACTCTGTCTATATTTTTAAAATTAGTTTAGTTTAAATAAGTCAATCCAGTTCATGATTAGTCTACTTCGAAGTTGGTCTAATCAATGGTTTGTTTTTCCTTAAATGAATTCTTTCAAATACTGCTCTAATTTGCTATTAGAAAGCATGACTATAGGAACTCAAGAGTCTGTTTTAAAGTCTGCCCACTGTTTTACTATACCAAACGTAGTTATCATGCTCTTAGGACACCCCTATTCAGCATTTAGGCAAGCCTATAGGGTGAGTTTAAATTCCGTAACTCTGAAACTGTTTTTGCTACTTTATGTTGTTTTGATTAACATGCTTAAAATCAATAGACAAACTGATAGGGCCATTACTTCTGAGTATATAAAATAAACCGCCTATTTCTATGTCTTGATATTCACTTAGACATCATGTCTTAGGATACTGTTTAACAATACGACCCTTATTTGTGTTTGAGTAGTGCTGCTTATGTGTGTTGTTTGTGGAGGTAAACTTGAGCCTCTAATTGCTTCTTTTCTGCCTTATGTGCTAAGGTCCTATTTGTTTTTGCCTGTCGCCTTAGTATTTTCTCCTTTAAACCTTAGGGGTCTGTGTAGAACTGCCTATAGGTAGAGGTGCTAAATTTCCTCCAGGACCATTAAGAAGGGACGGGTAACAGCATGCAATAGAGATCGCTAACCAATACTCTCTTTAATATCCACTAAGGGGATAAGAACGGTAGATATAGGATATGATGACTATGCATTAGTGTCACGTGTAGCCCCTCATTGAGGAGTGTTTACAGGACATTGTGTGGGGTGATTCTATAGGCTAACCAACCTAGGACCCTCCTTTTCCAAATCCCTTATGTTTAAAAATTTTGTTTATATGTGTACAACTTCTTCAAATCTTTATCTATTATCTGAGTCATATAATATCCAACCTACTCTTATTTGCAATTATGTATTTAAAAACTATTTGTTTGTTAATGAACTAATTCATAAGTTAAGTTCGGCCCGGACCCATTGTTGTGGACCGCGAGGGGTGTCTAACACATTCCCCTCAAAGTTATTTCAAGCCCTTTCCCTAAATCTCTGGTAATTCAAACCAATCCAAGAGTTAATCACTCTAGGTGCCCTAATGCACTGTAATCCGTTAGATGACGACTATTCAAATACCCAATTCCCAAAAGGAAACGAGTTATTACCCCCATGAACGTCGGAACCTGGACTTTTCTCTACGGAGGAAAAAAGGGGGCACGACAGCATGACAACTCCACTAGGGATACTTTTAGGCTCTTACCATAATGAACTTCTCTTTTATAAATTAGTCCGAGTATGCTTCATCCCGTACCCTTCTCCCTTATTTGAATTTAACCGCCGTTGTTCTTTTAAGCATTTATGGTTTTATATCCCTGAAACTGACTTGCCTCTTTGTTTTCTTTTTCCTCTAACTGTTTTTCAATTATTTAAATACTATATTTATTTTTCCCTATGTGCAAATACTTGACTAAATGTTATTAACTGCTGCATAAATCATGCTCCACATCATATTTCACTCATGCGTATCAAATCCTATAGCAACGCTTTAATGAGTAGTTGCGCTTTTCCTATTTACTACCCTTAAATTTGGAAAGGCTTATTTGTGGTAAAATCGGTCGATCAGCGATGCAGTCGACGATTCCGTGTCTTCCCCTTCGAGTTGTCCACTTGTGGGTACCGGTCTAAAATCCGATAGAAACCTTACTCTGGTTAAAATCCTAGTCGGATCAATATGTTGTCCACGTAATGATCCTTTAAGATAAGCCTTATCCAAAAGTCCGTCGGGTTTTCCATAATCCCAACAGACACAACCACGTTTTGTGCATTAATTTGGAGAACTAAATGCCGATATGTTGATCATAAATGTATAAATAGCCGAGTCTGGTGGGGGTAAGGTCTAACCCTTTTGTTTTGTAGAAAATGAGGCACGAGGTCCCCAAATTCGGTATGGTTAGCAACATTCCACCATTGCTGCTAGATTGGTGGGAGGACCTTTCCTCAAGTGACAAGAAACATGTGAGAAAGTACCTGGGTAACTAGCCTTCCTTGCTAGGTATTGAGCCCAACAACAAATTGATCAAGGCTGCCATTTTATTCTGGGATAGTGAAAAGGCTGTGTTTCATTTCGGCGACATAGAAATGACACCACTCATAGAAAAAATTGGAGGGCTTGCGGGGTTGACTTGGGATAGTCCCGGGTAAATTGGTACCAGAAAACCGTATTGGTAGGGGATTTTTAAAGATGATGGGGCTAAAAAAGAATGTCGACCTAGTGTGCTTGAAGGAATCTTACATACCTTTCGAATACTTGTATGAGAGGTATGGCCATAGCAAGTCTTTCCGTACCTACCATGATGAGATCTCTCTCACTTATCTGGGTCACATTCACCGCAGAGTGTTCATATTCATTGTATGCTTCTTAGGCCTGATAGTGTTCCCAATGAAAAAAGGAAGAATCCACACTAGGTTGGTCATGGTCGCCGAAGCTTTGATGGAAGGGATTAATGGACAGACATATACCATAGTCCCTATGATCATAGCTGACATCTACAGGGCTCTGGAGCGTTGTCAAAGAGGGGTCAAACATTTCGAGGGTTATAACTTGTTACTGCAGTTGTGGTTGTTGGAGCATTTCCAAAAGGGTCACTGTTGCCAAGAGTTTCCAGAAAGGGCTTGGAACGACCATATTGCCTTCCATTACCCTAAGTAGATGACTTACATTCCAGACAGATTTGCTCAGCCAGAAAGTGCCAAAGAATGGGTAGAGGTCTTCGACAATTTGACCAAGGAACAGGTGCAATGGATGTTTGAATGGTTCCCAACAGACGAATTTATTATCAGATCCAAGGATGCTCCGCACTTGGTGCTGATCAGGTTGAGAGGGATATACTTGTATGTCCCTATCCGAGTCATGAGACAATCAGGTGGAAATAGGTTGTACCAAAGGTTGTCAAGATGAGTCCTTTCAGGGCAGACTTTCAAGACGACGACGTCCCTTACAAGTGCCAAGCTCAGCACATGTGGCACTACAAAATCATTGTAGAGAAGAACACCATTAAGCCAGACAGGTATCATGCAGGGTGCGAGCCTCTCTACCTGGCATGGTTAGATGAAAATCTGAAAGGAATGGTGACACCAGGGGCTGGTCGAGGGAATAGAATCATAGATGAAGAAGCTAAAGCTCAAGTCAAATACAACAAGCTGCGCAAATAGGTCCACGACTCTGATAATGAGAACCGGGAAATACATGAGAGGAATGTGAGGTTGATCGAGGAATGTAAAGAAATGGCAGTCACTTCCAATAGGAAACTGGAATATCTGGAGCGAGGAATAGTGAAGCTGGAAGGTAAAGTGATAAAGAGGATTGAAAATTATCAGAATGTTGAAGGAGCTGAAGGAGGACATCTGGCTAGAGCCTACTTGCTGTTGGGGCTGTGTGAGCTGGGAGATCTATATGATGGAGTCCGGAAGATCGAATCCGGGGAAGGTCCTTCTAGGATCAAATAGGCTAGATTTATTTACTTTTTCCTAAAAATGTAATAAGGCCAAATGTCAGTACTGACTTATTTTATTATTATCTAGTGATATTTGGGATTCGTCTATTTTTATATTATGAAATGAAGCATTTATTGACATTTAAAGTTCTCCAAAATCTATTTGTCGCTAGGACTACCTCGGGCATAACGAGGTTCCCAAATTAAGACGCGAATTTACATTTCCGCAATATGTGTTTAAATACTGAGAACATTTTAGGATCCTCACTAACTTGTTACCTTTTTGTTTTTTTCTTCTTCTTCTTATTTTTATGATTCTCATCCCCTTATGTTAGTTCACTCATACTGGCCTCATCAGTGTACCACACCAGATCTAGAGATCCTTCACCTCCTCCTCCTCCAAGCAACACAAAAGGTAGAGGAAAAGCAAAGATGGACGACTTAAGTGGAATTTGAAAGGAGAATATTGAGAACGCAGAGACTTCAGATGGCCATAGTACTCCGGCTCCAAATGATCTAGTCTTGAGACTGGAACAAAAGATACTGGAACTGCAAGGAGAACTTGAGCAGGTTCGCAACTTGGAAAACTTATCACTCACTCTGAATGTCCCTGACACCAACCAACAGAACACTAAAAACCCAGCACCTCCCCAGAACACGCAAAACCAAAATCCTCCCGCGCCAAATCAATACACAACTCTACCCCAAAATATCAATCTGCTGCCGATACCAATTCCGCCACAACATCATTATCAAACGATTCTGTACCCTCCAACTACCACTTACCACACTCCCTAAAACACACCATAACCCATTCCTGATCCTAAAAACTCCACCAATGACCATCATTACACCCAAGTCCCTAGCACCCATCAAAGCAACCATATATATGTGGAAACTGTACCTCACGCTACCCAACCAATCTCATGTACACCGAAATCCTCCGAGAAGGACCTGCTCATTAAAAACATGGCTGAAGAACTCAAGAAATCCCAAGAAATGGTCCAATTGGGTAAGCATGGCGTCGTATTTCATGGACCGGTTCAGGTTCAACACTGAAAATCCAAACAAAACTTGTGCGTACCATTCCGGTAAGAAAGGTCACACTACTGCTGAGTGCCGAACATTGAAGGATAAGATCCAGACGCTAATTGACAACAAAGTCATACAAGCAAAAGAAGCCGCACCTAATATCCGCAATAATCGTCCTCCCTGATCACAGAGGTGATGGTGTACATGTGATAGAGACAAATGAAGAATGGGACCCTGAGGGGTCGATCGGGCTAATTCGAGAAGGCGATGACTTTAAGGTTGCAGTCACACTTACAACTATTGTGGTTCAAACTCAGGCACCAATCGAGGTTGAGGTAACTGCATCAGTTCCGTTCGAGGTGGAAGTGGCTCCGCCCGCCGCCACCCTGCTCCATTCGATGTAGAAGTGGTCACACCTTTCTTTATGACATTATCAACCACACCCCCATTCAACTCAAAAGCAATACCCTGGGATTATGTTACCAAGGCTCGGCGGAAAAAGAAAGGCCAAGGTAGAGGAATCTGACGCTGCATAAGGAATGACTAGAACCGGAAGAGTTTATACACCTTAACATCTGGGAGGTCCAAGTAAAGAGGCCACTACCAGGAATCCCATCATTGTGACTGGGCCAGATGACCTATTGAGGAAAGTACAAGCAAAGGAGTACTCTGTTGTTGACCATTTGAACAAAGTCCCTTCTCAGATATTTATCCTGCCACTATTGCAGAATTCAGAGGCATACAAGAATGCCTTAATGAAAGTGTTGAGCGAGGCTTATGTACCCAATAACATCACCGACGGAGAAATGGCCAACATGGTTGGGCCAATACTAGAAAGTCATAAGATCATCTTCCACGAAGATGAGCTACCACCCGAGGGACTGAATCACAATCGAGCATTGCATATTATGGTGCAATTTTAAGACAAGTTTATTTCCAGGGTCTTGGTTGATGGAGGTTCTAGCCTATATATTTGTCCATTAGACACTCTGAAAAGGTGGACAAAGGTTTCCATGAGATACGGGTAGAAAGCATGAATGTGAAGGCTTTCGATGGGTCCTAGAGGGCCACGATCGGGGAAATCAACCTTTGTTTGCAGATGGGGCCAACTTGGTTCGACGTTGAATTTCAGGTGCTTGACATACCGAGCTCATATAATCTTTTGTTGGGCCGGCCATGGATCCATGCTGTTGGAGCCGTGCCTTCCACACTACATCAAGCCGTGAAGTTTGAATGGAACTACCAGGAGGTAATCATTCACGGAGATAGGAGTAACCCCATCTACACTAGTCAAACTATCCTGGTCATTGGACATAGAAGAAGGCTAGGAGGGGAAACATATTATTCACATTGAACGGGTCAATGCCGCCGAGAAGGATAAGTGGTGGAGTAACAAAATAGAAAGCATACTAGCATGGTCTGGATATGAACCCGGCAAAAGGTTGGGGAAGAACCTCCAAGGTATCACCAAACAAATACAACTGAAAAATCATGGACCTTTGGGCTCGGATACCAATATACATGACAAGAGTACAATGATTGGTCGCCTCCATGGCGTGGACTGTATTATCCTCTTGAGCAGCCAGTGCCACATTTGGAACAAGCTTTTCACTAGGGTGACACAATATGGGGGACTGCAGAAGAAGAAGCACTAGCTGGGTGAAGAATTTGTTCTTGGAGGATGAGGACATGGACTGCGATGCCATAATTAAGGAGGAGGAGGAAGAAGGCCTTACTATCCAGACTGTAGAAAAGGGAGATGTTCTCAGGAACTGGACCGCCACACCATCCCGAGCCCGTTGAGTCCCGGGGTAGCTTGGCAGAATTTACTTCTATAAGCCACTCTAGGCATTTAAAATTTCCTGTAATTTTGTTTTAAGTTTTACTTGTTTCAAAATGAATGCTCGATTCATCGAGCCGTACTTTGTCTGGACAATTTTTCAAGTTTTAATCAGATGCATTTTTATTATTCACTATTATCTTAACATTTTTACTTTATATAGCATTTATTACTTTTCATAATGAACAAGTGATTGTAACATGTAATGAGGCAACGCAACATGAGAATAATGATTCAGAGGAAGAAGATGAGATACCCGAGGAAATTGTCAGGGAGGTTGAAAATTTTGAGAATAAGCCTAAATCCAATTTGGACGAGACCGAAGCAATAAATTTGGGAGATGCTGATACCGTCAAGGAGACTCGCATCAGCATTCACTTGTCACCAATAGAGAAGTAATAGTACATCCATTTCCTAAAAGAGTATGAGGATATTTTTGCATGGTCATATGATGACATGACCAATTTGAGCACGTCCATAGTGGCTCACAAGTTGCCTACTAATCCCATGTATCCGCCAGTAAAACAGAAACTCCGAAAGTTCAAGCCAAACATGAGCCTAAAAATCAAGGAGGAAGTTACCAAGCAGATCAAAGCCAAAGTTCTCAGGGTGGTTAAATATCCAACCTGGCTAGCTAACATTGTGCCAGTTCCAAAGAAGGATGGGAATGTTAGAGTATGTGTTGACTACCGGGATTTAAACAGAGTGAGTCCCAAGGACGACTTCCCACTACCAAATATACACATCCTGATTGACAACTGCGCCAAGCATGAACTCCAATCCTTTGTAAATTGTTCACAGGTTATCACCAGATTTGGATGGATGAAGAAGATGCAGAGAAAACAACTTTCATCACACCGTGGGGTGTATACTGTTACAAAGTGATGCCATTCAGTCTGAAGAATGCTGGGGCCACTTACATGAGAGCCATGACAACTATTTTCCATGATATGATACACAAGGAATAGAGGTGTATGTGGTTGACGTCATTATCAAATCCAAGAGGGTCGCAGATCACATAGCGGATCTGAGAAAATTCTTTGACAGACTAAGGAGGTAAAATTTGAAGTTGAATCTCGCAAAGTGTGCATTTGGGGTTCCCATAGGAAAGTTACTGGTATTCATCATCAGTCGTCAAGGGATCGAACTGGATTCATCTAAAGTCAAAGCTATTCAGGAGTTACCACCACCTAAGAGCAAAAAGGATGTGATGGGCTTCCTAGGACGCCTCAACTATATTAGTCGTTTCATAGCATAGTCCAGAGTCATATGTGAACCCATCTTCAAGATGCTGAGAAAGGATGCCAAAACAAGCTGGACAGAGGATTGTCAGAAAGCTTTTGATAAGATCAAGGAGTACTTGTCTACACCACCAGTTTTGGTCCCGCTAGAACCAGGACGACCTTTGCTACTCTATCTATCTGTATTAGATGAAGTCTTCGGATGTATTTTGGGACAACATGACGAGACAGGAAAAAGGAGCAAGCCATATATTACTTGAGTAAGAAGTTCACACCTTATGAGGCACGGTATTCTCTACTTGAACGCACTTGCTATGCTTTGACCTGGACAACCCAGAAATTGAGACATTATTTCTGTGCCTACACTACATACCTCATATCCAGGATGGACCCTCTGAAGTACATATTCCAGAAACCCATGCCGATTGGAAAGTTGGCCAAATGGCAGATATTGTTGAGTGAAATCGATATCGTCTACATAACTCAAAAGGCGGTCAAAGGACAAGAATTGGCAGATCACCTTGCTGAAAATCCGGTAGGAGGAGCATACGAACCTTTGAAAACATATTTTCCTGATGAAGAAGTGTCGTTCGTAGGGGAGGACATTACCGAAGAATACGATGGTTGGAGGATGTTCTTGGATTGAGCTGCAAATTTTAAAGGAGTGGGCATTAGAGCAATTTTGGTATAAAAAATAGGTCAGCATTATCCGGTATCTGCTAAACTCAAATTTCCCTACACCAACAACATGTCAGAGTATGAAGCCTGCATACTAGGGCTTAACATGGCAGTCGACATGGACGTTCAAGAGTTGCTGGTGATCGGTGATTCAGATTTGCTTCTGCACCAGGTACAAGGAGAGTGGGCCACCAAGAATTCAAGATATTGCCATATCTGCACTATGTGCAGGAATTGAGAAAGAGGTTCACGAAGATAGAATTCTGACATGTGCCCAGAATTCAGAATGAGTTTGCCGATGCATTGGCTACCTTGTCATTTATGATACAACATCCAGATAAAAATTATATTGATCCCATTCCAGTGAAGATCCATAATCAGCCGACATACTATGCTCATGTTGAAGAAGAAACAGAGGGAAAGTCGTGGTTCTATGACATTAAAGAGTACTTATCAAAATGAGAATATCCGGAGCATGCGAACCATACTCAGAAATGCACACTCCGGAGATTGTCCTATCACTTCTTCCATAGTGGAGGATACTTGTTCGGAAGAACCCCCCATTTGGGATTACTAAGATGTGTCGACGCAAAGGAAGCTTCTAAGCTACTTGAGGATGTACATGCCAGGACCTGTGGCCTGCACATGAATGGTTTTGTCTTGGCTAAGAAGATACTCAGGGCAGGTTACTTTTGGATGACCATGGAGACGGATTGCATTCAGTACGTCCGCAAATGCTTTCAATGTCAAGTGCATGTCGATATGATAAAAGTGCCGCAAACGAGCTCAATGCAACAAGTTCACCTTGGCCATTCGCCGCTTGGGGAATGGATGTTATTGGTCCAATTGATCCCACTGCTTCAAATGGACATAGGTTTATTCTGGTAGCCATTGATTATTTCACAAAATGGGTAGAGGCTGCATCTTACAAAGTTGTAACCAAGAAAGTCATTGCAGATTTTGCCAAGGATCGTATTGTTTGCCGATTTAGAGTTCCTGAGTCCATTATTACTGATAACGCCGCCAATATTAATAGTGATATGATGAAAACTATGTGTGAAGCTTTCAAAATCAAACACAAGAATTCCACAGCCTATAGACCTTAGATGAATGGAGTCATAGAAGCCGCCAATAAAAACATCAAGAAGATACCGTGGAAAATGGTAGAAAACCACAACCAATGGCATGAGAAGTTACCTTTGGATTTATTGGGATAGCGCACTACGGTTCGCACATCAACCGGGGCGACTCCCTACATGTTGGTTTATGGCATCAAGGATGTCATCCCAGCCGAGGTAGAGATTCCTTCTTTAAAAATCATATAGGAAGCTGAACTCAATGATGTAGAGTGGATAAGGAGTCGCTATGAACAATTGGCCCTTATCGACGGAAAGATGATGAACGCGGTTTGTCACAGCCAACTCTATCAGAGCAGAATGTCCAAAGCTTTCAACAAAAGGTTCAAACCGAGACAGTTCGCACCAGGTCAGTTGGTGCTGAAGAAGATCTTCCCATATCAAGATGAAGCCAAATGGAAATTTTCTCCCAACTGGCAAGGTCCATACATGGTTCACAAAGTACTAATAGGAGGAGCACTCATACTTGCAGAAATGGACGGAGAAGTTTGGCCAAAACTGATCAATGCAGATGCAATCAAGAGATACTATGCTTAGATATCTTACATTTCTCCATTTGATGTAATTGAACTATGCTTGACCTGATTCCATTTAAGAGGGAATACGTAGGCAGCCTTATGGGTTCGGTCATATCATAATAAAATTTTCATTTCCCCCCAAGATCAGAAACTCGGGCAAAATTTTGAGGAGGGTCCTCAAAATTCCGGAGCAAGTCCAGACAACACCATCACATGCTAGAAAGTCAGTAATCAGTTAATAAACTGGGGCAGAAGTTGAGACGGATTCTCAAAATTCGGAAAAAGATTCAGGAAGGCTTATTATCCGTAAACAATCAAAAGATCATCCACCAAACTAGGGCAGAATTTTGAGGAGGACCCTCAAAATTCCAACATAAGAGGTTGTAATGCCTTTAAAATGTGTTATAGTCACTAGTTCATCAAATGTATCAATATCGCCAACCTATCCAAAGGCGTCATAAGTCTAAAGGCATCATCCTCATAGCCGGAAGACACCATTTCATGGAATGGGGATATCTCAAATTTGCATATCATTATTCAAAGGCGTCATGGTTCGGAGGCACCATCTTCATGGCCCGGGAACATAATTTCTTGGCCTGCGAATCCCTCACTAAATAATTCATGGCCCCAGGACGTCATAGTATGAGGACGTCATCTTTAACCATCCGAAGACAACTTTCATGGTCCAAGGGGAATTTGCATCATGTTTAAATTTTCGCAAATTCATGTTTGTGGCATCTTTTATCTGCAAGTAATCAATAAGCAACCACTATCGCAGCAGGAGCAATCTCGCTCTAGTTCCTTCAATTGTCCTGAACCTTAACCGCTCACCATAGCTGCTTCGGCACCTCATGTCCGTTCTTGCAATGACTCCAAAGCATCTCGCCGGTCAAAATTGGCCATCATTTCTTTACCCGAAAACTCTTTCATCCTTCCCGGGTATAAAGGGGCAGTTGTTTATACCCAATTTTCCCTATATATTTAATAGACATATATACTTTCAAAATAGCATATATAAGCATACACAAGGTCTTTATAATTTTTCTATAATTTTAAAAGTGTTTAAATTGATTTATTTCTTCCTTTTTCACTTATAAAATTTCCAATAATGATCCTTCAAATTATTGTTGTGATAATTTAATCATATAAATCCTATATTTGTAACAATATATTGTTTAAATATTTTCTGTACATTTTTTATAATTACATTTATATTTTAAAAACTAATTTGCATATAATTGCAATATTAGCCCTATTAATGTATAATTACCTTTATATGCATAAAATTGATCTTCTATAGTTTTAAAATGTTAAATATCTATTTTAAATCATTTTAGTACATAAAATTATTTTTTAGAAATTATCTATTATTTATTATAAATTATATGGGGATAAATTGGCTATTTAAAATCTAGCCAAATTGCATTTCAATTTTAGCCTCAATTAAACCTAATACCCCAGCCCAATTTCGGATAAAATAACCCGACCCATGCCCTAAATGCACCTACCCGACCCAAAACCCATCAGATCCTGGTTGTTGATCTAAAAGATCAACAGCCCTCATTCAGTCTTGCCTTTTTTATTCCAAATGACCCCCCAACCCTAATCATTTTCCCACATCCGCTGCCCTAAGATCCTCTCCTCTCTTAAAACACTCTTACCCTACCCCTAGCCCTTCAATCGCCAACCTCCCATCGTCTCCTACGCCCCCAATGGTTTCTTTCATGCCATACTTGCCTTCTCTAAGGTCTTCAAGAGCCCAGGGCCATGCCGACTTGCATCTAGGGGTCGTCACCTGCCTGTTCTTGGCTACTCCAGTGTGATTTCAAGCAAAATCATGTTGTATTTGCAACGATCCTTGGGTTTTCTAAGCAGGTTCTTCATCTCTATATGAGTTTCTTTCGAAACCCTAATATCTTTTCTGACGATTTGAGTTTGTTTCTTTAATATTTTACATTAACCTTGGAACTCTTTACACGAATCGTTGATTTCAAGTGTTTTTCACCTTCTTCTAAAAATTAGGGTTTTAGAACTTCTTTTAAAACCTTGTTTAACTGATTTTTTGCATTTAAACTTCTATTTCTTGCATATTTTGACTGATTCTATGATTTTACTACCTCTTCAACTCGTCTATGTTGAAAGCCCTAATTTTAGGGTTCTTCGTTTGGTTTTATAACTGACCGGTTCTCGTTTTAGTTTCTGTGACTATCTAGCCTCAAATATGTTTCTACTGAGTTTCTTACCCTAACTTACATCAATTCTATGTGTTTGTATTCATCTTAACTATTCAAGACCTGCCACTTTCTATCAATGCTGTTTAACCTTCATGTTTTCTAGAGTTGTATGTCGACTTTTTACTATCCATATCTTACTTTATTCATATGCTAAACACTAACTCATGACTTTCTCTTTGATTGATTCTGGATCCCCTTTTTCATGGTTTAATTGGAAGACCTTCCTTTAAACCTTCGATTCCTACCCTTTCTATTCAATTTGATTGATTCGCCTACTTTGTCTGCATTGGTACTTTATTCTTACTGACTATCTCCTTAATTAGAGTTTTTCTGAACTTAGCCCTAATTGTTTACCCTATACTTACTGTATTTGAAATCTTTCCTTATTGGTTGTACATTGATTTCTTTCCTTATTTGTTACCTGTTCTTACCGTTTGAACTAATTCCCTTAAATTAAGGGAGTACTTGTACTGATTTTGCTCTAATTGATTCTGAGTTTCATAATTACTATACTATTGTGATTCTTGCCTTATTTTACCTAGTTTCGAACTACTATATATATACATCCTCTCTCATTAACACAAACACATGAACACATTGGTTCAAAAAAGCTCTCTCACACTCAAAATTTTCCTGCTCTATCTTTGGTTACTTGCTATCATTCTGAGTTAGCCGGCTGCAAGCCAAGGCTAACTATTGTACTTTCCTATTCCTCACTCTGCATTTACCATCTCTTTATTGGTTTGTTCTGATTTCAATTCAAGTCTCAAAACCAATATGTTTCTTTTACTACTTCAGTTGTCATGTTTCTAATTTGTTTCTATCTATGGTTCTGTTGTTCAACATGCAATTGACATGTTTACATTACTGCTTCATCTAGCATGCTAGTCTAACATTCTTAGGGCTTTTTTAGAACATGTTCTACCCCCTCCCCTAGTAGTCTGTCTCAACATGACTCTACCTTGCTTTGAATGCTTGCCTACTTGTTATCCAGTTTTGATATGCAAGCTGATCTATCACTTTAAAAAGCTGAATCTATGATTGTTTCTGAAACTCCTACTGTATTGGTACCAATAGCTATCCCTCTAATCCCTTAAATCCCACAAGAACTGCCATGCTCCTGATACTATGTGCGCTATGTGTCCCCAATTCTCATTCCCCTATATGAAGGACTGCTACTTGAGTATTGTTGAACTTGTTTGACTGACTTGCTGTTTGTTTAATTACACCACTGTTTTCAAAAGCTATTTTCCTAACAATTCTCTTTCTTACAAAGTTATTTCAACTAAGTCTTTTTTTTACATTGTTTTCCTACTGAAACTCTTTCAAACTATGTCAAGCACTCTCACTCTATTCCTAAGTCCCTAGGTTTTGCCCCCTCCAATGTGTGTACTGCCTTGGGATCTTTTTGAGAACCCTTTGAACTCTGGCACACTGAGGCTGGCCCTTCCACACTGCACATACTCAATTTGGTTACAAAGTCTAGGTGTGAGCACTGCGCAGGATCCTTGAGATCCTTAGGGAACTCTGACGCACCTAGACAATACTATTGTCTATGAAACTAGCATTTGAGGCTATTGGAGGTTTGGGAAATCACTTGGGCCTGCTTCAGGCTCCCTATAGTGTAATTTCTTCTTTTCCTTTATCTATGTAATTCATTCATCTAGTTTGTAATAATTTGTAAATGAATATTGGGGTGATTAGTAAAAAGGGTGGGTAGTTACCTATTTGTGGGGTAATATGGGTAGAAACCATGCCTATAAGATCTCATATTTGCTATGTGTCACGACCCAATCCCCGAACCCGGTCGTGATGGCGCCTCTCGTGAAGACAAGGCCAACCAGACCAAAACGGAACACCTCTTTTAAACAGTTAATCATCATAAACAGTAATAACATATAATATAATGCTTATAAATTGCGGAATTTAACAATAATAACAGCAGGAACCATCCCGACACAGCCCAAACCGGGGTGCCACAAGTCATGAGCTACTATAGAATCTGCTATAGGTCTACAAGTACGGAATCCGATACAACAGTCTGAAGAAAACATAAATGATAGAGGATAAGAGAGACAAGGGGTTGCGGACGTCAACAGCTACCTCGTAACTCCAAATCACTGCTTAGCCTGGAAGGAATTAGCGCTCAGGTGCGGACTCTGCTATACCTGAATCTGCACACACGGTGCATGGAGTAATGTGAGTATGCCAACTCAGTGAGTAATAATTACAAATAATGGCTAAAAGTATGAAAACACGTAAAGGCACAAAACAAGTCCATATCAAGCAGTAAAATCACTTGAAGCAGTAAATCAGTGAAGAAATCAAATGATATTCCTTTTTAAAACAAGTAAAACAGGTAATTTAACAGGTAATTGACAAGTAGAAATCTGCCCCTCGGGCACAGTATCAATCGCTCAGCATAGTATCAGCCCCTCGTGCTCACTCTCTGTACAGTATCAGAGCCTCGGACTACGTCACAATCACTCTGCATAATGGTCATCCATTGTTACCTGACCAAATTGCATCAAACAGTGTCATTGTTACCACTATTTCAAATCACATGGGTACCCGCGCTCACTCTGGGTGTGCAGACTCCGGAGGGGCCCCTTACGGCCCAAGCGCTATATCAAGCCACCTCGTGGCATTATCACTCAGCATATCCTCACATCACTCAAGCCACCGCATGGCATAAATAGTATATTAGGCCCTCGGCCTCATATCACTCAGCATATCCTCACATATGGCCATAGGCCTCACTAAGTCCATAAATCATCATAAGCCACTTGGGCATTAGTAAAACAGTAGTTCTCAGCCCAAAATATGATGTAGAAATATCATTTAAGTTTCAAATCTGAGTAAAAGTGGCTGAATTTGTAAAACAGTAGATATCAACAGGACTAAGTTCAAATAATAAGTCAAGCAGTGAGGAAACAAAGATGAAAATGCCCGAAGGGTTCAAATAGTTGGCACGAAGCCCAAATATGGCAATCAGCCCAAATCGTGATGATAACAAATGAATTTCAGTCAAATATTCAGTAAAGTCATCAATCGGGATGAACCAAGTCACAATTCCCAGTAGTGAAAGACCCCACGCTCATCATCCAGCGCGTATCTTGCCTCAATATAGCACTACGATATGCAATCCGGGGTTTCAAACCCTCAGGACATCATTTACAACCATTACTCACCTCAAACTGGCTAATTCTCTAGCTCGTGACGCCTTTGCCCCTCGAATTGGCCTCCACGCGCGTCGAATCTATCCAAAATCAGAACGAATACGTCACAATATGCTAAGGGAACAAAGCCTAAGTGAAAACATTCGAAAAATATCAAAAATCTTGAAATTAGCAAAACCCGAGCCCCGGGCCCACGTCTCGGAATCGGGTAAAATTTACATTTTCAGAATCTTCATACCCTCAGGAGTTTAATCATACCAAAATTATCCAATTCCGATACCATTTGGTCCTTCAAATCATCATTTTATATTTTTGAAAGGTTTCACAATTTTCTTCCCAAATTCCATCTCAAATCACGAATTAAATGATGAATTCAGTGATAGATTCATGTATTCTAGCCAAATCTGAGTTAAAATCACTTACCCTAATGAATTTCTTGAAAAACCTTCGAAAAATCGCCAAAATTCGAGCTCTCTGGGTCAAAATATTAAATAAAACCCAAAACCTTGTATTTATAGGTACCCCTCAGATATCAGCTAGTGCGAGCCGCACCAAAACGCACGCGGTCCGCGCAAAGGCAACGTGCGGCCGCACATGCCTCCCTCTGCAGTGACAGGCTTTAGTATTTTGGCCATAACTTTTGATTCAGATGTCCAAATTGCGATATTGTTACCTTTCTGGAAACTAGACACGAAGTACTACAACTTTCGATTTTGAATCACCTCAAAATTCCTTGTAGATCAAAAGATATGAGCTTCCAAAGTAGGACCAGCGGATCGTTCCCCGCCGCGGCCGCACACCACTTTGTGTGGTCCGCATGACACCTACCGTGGCCGCACACCACTTTGTGCGGTCTGCACAGCACTCAACGCGGGCACACCTATTTTTGTGCGAACTGCATGGGTAAGTTCTGGGGCCTGCAACCCCTGTAGACTTGCTACAGCTATGATTTTTGCACTAAAACATCCCGGAACCTACCCGGAACTCCCGGAACTTCAAACCAGTTGTACCAACACATCTCATGACATCGTTCAAACTTGCTAAAAACTTCAGAATTCTCACAACAACCTCAAATCACCAATTTAACATAGGATTCAGGCCTAAGAACTCTTAAATTATGCTTTCGATCAAAAGGTCTATTAAATCTCGTCCGAATGACCTGAAATTTTGCACACACATCCCAAATGATACAGTGAAGCTACTGCAACTCTCAGAATTCCATTCCGACCCCTATATCAAAATCTCGCCTATCAACCGAAATTTGCCAAAATATCAATTTCGCTAATTCAAGCCAAAATCTTCTCTACAACTCCAAAACCCATTCTGATCGCGCTCCTAAGTCACAAATCACCTCCCGAAGCTAACCGAACCATCAGAACTCACTTTCGAGCTTTCTAACACATAAGTCAACATCCGGTTGACTTTTTCCAACTTAAGCCTTCTTAAAAGAGACTAAGTGTCTCTATTCTTACCAAATCCTCTCCGAACTCGAACTAATAAACTCGATCACATAAAACACGGATAACAAAGCGTAAAGAAGCTAAAATGGGGGAAATAGAGCGGTAACTCATGAGACGACTGACCGGGTCGTCACATCCTCCCCAACTTAAACAAACGTTCGTCCTCGAACGAGTTAAGAAACATACCTGAAGCCTCAAACAGATGAGGATATCTGCTCCGTATCTCCCGCTCGGTCTCCCAGGTAGCCTCATCCACGGGTCGACCTCTCCACTGCACCTTCACTGAAGCTATATCCTTTGACCTCAACTTCCGAACCTGGCGACCCAAAATAGCTACTGGTTCCACATCAAAGGTCAAATCATCGTCCAACCGAACCGTGCTGAAGTCCAAAACATGAGACGGATCCCCAATATACTTCCGGAGCATAGAAACATGAAATACTGTATGCACACTCGATAGGCTAGGTGGAAAAGCAAGCTCATAAGCCACCTCCCCAATCCTCCGAAGCACCTCAAAAGGCCCAATGAACTGAGGACTCAACTTGCCTTTCTTCCAAAATCTCATAACACCCTTCATGGGCGAAACCTTCAGCAAGACCTTCTCACCGACCATGTAGGACACATCTCGAACCTTCCGGTCCGCATAACTCTTCTGACTTGACTGCGCTGTACGAAGCCTCTCCTGAATCACCTTCACCTTCTCTAAGGCATCCTGAACCAAATCTGTCCCCAATAGTCTAGCCTCGCCGGGCTCGAACCAACTAACCAGAGATCTACACCGCCTCCCGTACAAGGCCTCATATGGAGCCATCAGAATACTCGACTGGTAGTTGTTGTTGTAAGAAAACTCTGCAAGTGGTAGAAACTTATCCCATGAACCTCCAAAGTCAATAACACAAGCACGCAACATGTCCTCCAATATTTGAATAGTACGCTCGGATTGCCCGTCCGTTTGAGGATGAAACGCTGTGCTCAACTCTACCTGAGTACCCAACTCTCTCTGCACGACTCTCCAAAACTGCGAAGTAAACTGAGTACCTCTATCTGAGATGATAGAAACAGGAACGCCATGCTACCGAACAATCTCCCGGATATAAATCTCTACCAATCGCTCTGAAGAATAGGTAGTACACACAGGAATGAAGTGCACAGACTTGGTCAGCCGATCCACAATCACCCAAATAGCATCGAACTTCTTCAAAGTCCGAGGAAGTCCAACCACAAAGTCCATCGTGATTCTCTCCCACTTCCACTCGGGAATAACCATCTGCTGAAACAAGCCACCCGGTCTCTGATGCTCATACTTCACCTGCTGACAGTTGAGACACCAAGCTACAAATCCCACAATATCTTTCTTCATTCTTGTCCACCAATAGTGCTGCCTCAAATCCCGATACATCTTCGCGGTACCTGGATGAATGGAATACCGTGAGCTATGGTCCTCTTTTAGAATCAGCTCTCTAAGCCCATCCACATTGGGCATACAAATCCGGCCCTGCATCCTCAACACACCATCATCACCGACGGTCACATCTCTGGCATCATCATGCTGGACTCTGTCCCTAAGGACAAGCATATGCGGATCATCATACTGACGCTCTCTGATGCGATCATATAAAGAAGACCGAGAAACCACACAAGCCAACACCCGACTGGGCTCCGAAATATCCAACCTCACGAACCGATTGTCCCAGACCTGAACATCAACCGCAAGAGGTCTCTCCCTAACTGGAATATATGCCAAACTCCCCATACTCATTGCCTTTCGGTTCAAACCATCGGCCATCACATTGGCCTTTCCCGGATGGTACAATATAGTGATATCATAATCCTTAAGCAACTCCAACCATCTCCGCTGCCTCAAATTAATATCCTTTTGCTTGAACAAATGCTGAAGACTGCAATGATCAATGAACACCTCACAAGATACGCCATACAAGTAATGCCTCCAAATCTTCAATGCGTGAACTATGGCAGCCAACTCCAAATCATGCATGAGGTAGTTTTTCTCATGGGGCTTCAACTGTCGAGAAGCATAAGCAATAACTCTACCCTCCTGCATCAACACACAACCAATCCCAACTCTTGAAGCATCACAATACATAATATATGAACCTGAAGCTGATGGCAAAACCAACACTGGAGTTGTGGTCAAGGCTGTCTTGAGCTTCTGAAAGCTCTCCTCACACTCATCCGACCATACGAATGGAGCGCCCTTTTGAGTCAACTTGGTCAAGGGCGATGCAATGGATGAAAATCCCTGAACAAACCGGCGATAATAGCCTGCTAACCCAAGAAAGCTACGAATCTCTATGGTTGAGGACGGTCTGGGCCAACTCCGAACCGCCTCTATCTTCTTCGGATCAACCTATATACCCTCGATGGACACCATGTTCCCTAAGAAAGCCACTGAACTGAGCCAAAACTCACACTTGGAGAATTTTGCATGAAGCTTCTCCTCCCTCAGTCTCTGCAACACAACTCTCAAATGCTATGCGTGCTCCTCCTGACTACGCGAGTACACCAGAATATCATCAATGAATACAATAACGAACGAATCTAGATAAGGCCGAAATACACTGTTCATCAAATGCATGAATGCTGCTGGGGCATTGGTTAGCCCGAAGGACATAACAAGAAACTCATAATGACCATATCTGGTCCTAAAAGCAGTCTTAAGAATATCTGAATCCCTGATCTTCAATTGGTGATAACCCGAACAGAGATCAATCTTGGAGAACACCCTCGCTCTCTGAAGTTGATTAAATAAATCATCAATGCGAGGCAAAGGATACTTGTTCTTGATTGTTACTTTGTTCAATTGCCTATAATCAATGCACATTCTCATCGTGCCATCCTTCTTCTTCACAAACAAAACCGGTGCACCCCAATGGGACACACTAGGCCGAATGAACCCCTTATCTAGGAGTTCTTGAAGCTGTTCTTTCAATTCCTTCAACTCTGCTGGTGCCATACGATATGGCGGAATAGAAATGGGCTGAGTGCCCAGCACCAGGTCAATACCAAAATCAATATCCCTGTCCGGTGGCATGCCCGATAGGTCTGCAGGAAAAACATCGGGAAAATCCCTCACAACTGGGACAAAATCAATACTAGGGTCTCAGCTCCAACATCCCTCACAAATGTTAGATATGAAAGGCAACCCTTCCCAACCATACGCTGGGCCTTCAGGAAAGAGATCACTTTACTAGGGATATAATCAGTCACACCATGCCACTCGATCCGCGGTACACCCGGTATAACCAAAGTGACTGTCTTAGCATGACAATCTAGAATAACACGACACGGAGATAGGCAATCCATGCCTAAAATGACATCAAAATCCACCATGCTCAATAGAAATAGATCCACTCGGGTCTCTAGACCCCCAATAGTCACCACACATGACCGGTACACACGATCTACAACAACAGTATTGCCCACTGGGGTAGATACATGAACAGGTAAAGCAAGAAACTCACAGGGCGTACACAAATAACGAGCAAAGTATGATGACACATAAAAAAAGGTGGAACCGAGATCAAATAATACAGAGGCATCTCTATGGCAGACTGAAACAATACCTGTAATGACAGCATTTGAAGCAATAGCATCTGGCCTGCCAGGAAGTGCATAGAAACGGGCCTGACCGCCCCTGATCGACCTCCCCCTCTAGGGCGACCCCTAGATGCATGACCTCCACCCCTAGCTGGCTGGGCGGGCGGTGAGGTAACTGGAGTAGTAGTCGAGTGTTGACCCCTCTACTGAGATGAACTAGCCATACGACGAGGACACTGCTTCCACACATGTCCAAACTCTCCACACTCATAACAACTCCCAGGTGCTGGAGAAGGGGACTGAAGGGAACCCCTCATACCGGAGTGACCAGCTGATGCACTCGGCATAAAAGAACCCTGAGCTGATGGGGCATGAGATGAACTCTGGGCTAGAAGGGCACTGAGTGATGACTGGCCCCGCTGAGATCCATGATGACCATGACCCGAAGATACCCCGCGATACTCTAGGCGGACTGACTGAGCATGCCTAGAAAAACGGCCTCTACCATGCTGAAATTGGCCCCTCGAAGAAGCACTACTATAACTGCCAGATCCTCGAGGTTTCTTGGCCTCCCTCTCCTCTCGATCCTGATGGCGAACCGTCTCAATCTCGCGAGCGATATCGACCACCATATCAAACGTAGCACCCAACACCCTCTCTCAGGTCATAAGAATACGGAGGTGATAGTTAAGGCTATCAAAAAATCTCCTGATCCTCTCATGATTTGTCGGAACCATCCAAATGGCATGACGAGCCAACTCAAAAAACCTCGACTCATACTATAAAACAGTCATATCCCCCTGTCGCAGCCACTCAAACTGTCTACGCAGCTCCTCTCTGTGAGACTACGGCACATATTTCTCCAAGAAGAGAGTGGAGAACTGCTGCCATGTAAGGGGCACTGCTCCAACCGGCCTACGCCTCTCATACGCCTCCCACCATGTGAAGGCAGCCCCAGTAAACTGAAAGGTGGTAAATGCCACACCACTAGTCTCAAGAATCCCTGCTGTACGAAGCATCCGCTAATACTTATCAAGAAAACCCTGGGCATCCTAGCCCTCGGTACCCCCGGTGTCTGTAGTCCCTACACTACTTGCTTAGGTGTGCGAGCAGCGGGGGTCTGATTGCCTCCCCCGGCCTGTGAAGTAGCTGCTGCTGTAGTGGTTGAAACTGCCTGAGCCAGGCCAGTGAAAACTGATAAGATCTGTGCCAAGGCCTCCTGAAGACCCAGAACCACAATAGGCACAACTGGTGCCTGAACTGGTGCTACTGGAGCATCTATAGCGGGAGCCTGATCCGGAGCCGGGGTAGCCGGTGAATCAACAGGTGCTGCCCTCGCTGCTCTGCCTCTGCCACATCCACGACCGCGTCCACAGCCTCTAGTGGCCTCAGTGGGTGGCACTAGTGGTCGTCCACCTCATCCGGTAGCTCGCGTCCTCACCATCTGTGAGAGAATGGAATATCATAAGTTTAGTACTCGGACCAACAAGTTCGCACGACAAGAGTTTCAAGAATATGAAATTTTTCCTAAAGGTTCTGCAACCTCTCGAGGATAAATACAGACGTCTCCGTACCGATCAACGAGACTCTACTAAACCTGCTCATGACTCGTGAGACCTAAGTAACCTAGGCTCTGATACCAACTTGTCATGACCCAATCCCCGAACCCGGTCGTGATGGCACCTTTCGTGAAGACAAGGCCAGCCAGACCAAAACGGAACACCTCTTTTAAACAGTTAATCATCATAAACAGTAATAACATATAATATAATGCTTATAAATTGCGGAATTTAACAATAATAATAGAAGGAACCATCCCGACACAGCCCAAACCGGGGTGTCACAAGTCATGAGCTACTATAGAATCTGCTATAGGTCTACAAGTACGGAATCCGATACAACAGTCTGAAGAAAACATAAATGATAGAGGATAAGAGAGACAAGGGGCTGCGGACGTCAACAACTACCTCGTAAATTCAAATCACTGCCTAGCCTGGAAGGAATTAGCGCTCAGGTGCGGACTCTACTATACCTGAATCTGTACACACGGTGCAAGGAGTAATGTGAGTACTCCGACTCAGTGAGTAATAATTACAAATAATGGCTGAAAGTATGAAAACACGTAAAGGCACAAAACAATTCCATATCAAGCAGTAAAATCACTTGAAGCAGTAAATCAGTGAAGAAATCAAATGATATTCCTTTTTAAAACAAGTAAAACAGGTAATTTAACAGGCAATTAACAAGTAGAAATCTGCCCATCGGGCACAGTATCAATCGCTCAGCATAGTATCAGCCCCTCGGGCTCACTCTCTGTATAGTATCAGCCCCTCGGGCTACCTCACAATCACTCTGCATAATGGTCAGCCATTGTTAACTGACCAAATTGCATCAAACAGTGTCATTGTTACTACTGTTTCAAATCACATGGGTACCCGCGCTCATTGTGGGTGTATAGACTCCGG
Source organism: Nicotiana tabacum (assembly GCF_000715075.1). Classification (NCBI taxonomy): domain Eukaryota; kingdom Viridiplantae; phylum Streptophyta; class Magnoliopsida; order Solanales; family Solanaceae; genus Nicotiana; species Nicotiana tabacum. The sequence continues at coordinate 151,177,058 of NC_134086.1, read as the reverse complement.
AGGGGCCCCTTACGGCCCAAGTGCTATATCAAGCCACCTCGTGGCATTATCACTCAGCATATCCTCACATCACTCAAGCCACCACATGGCATAAATAGTATCTCATGCCCTCGACCTCATATCACTGAGCATATCCTCACATATGGCCCTCGGCCTCACTCAGTCCAGAAATCATCATAAGCCCCTTGGGCATTAGTAAAACAGTAGTCCTCAGCCCAAAACATGATGTAGAAATATCATTTAAGTTTCAAATCTAAGTAAAAGTGGCTGAATTTGTAAAAGAGTAGATATCAACAGGACTGAGTTCAAATAATAAGTCAAGCAGTAAGGAAATAGTAATGAAAATCCCCGAAGGATTCAAATAGTTGGCACGAAGCCCAAATATGGCAATCAGCCCAAATCATAATGATAACAAATGAATTTTAGTCAAATATTCAGTAAAGTCATCAATCGGGATGGACCAAGTCACAATCCCCAGTAGTGAAAGACCCCACGCTCATTATCCAGCGCGTATCTTGCCTCAATATAGCACTACGACGTGCAATCCGGGGTTTCAAACCCTCAGGACATCATTTACAACTATTACTCACCTCGAACTTGCTAATTCTCTAGCTCGCGATGCCTTTGCCCCTCGAATTGGCCTCCACGCGCATCGAATCTATCCAAAATCAGAACGAATACGTCACAATATGCTAAGCGAACAAAGCCCAAGCGAAAACATTCGAAAATTTCAAAAATCTCGAAATTAGCAAAACCCGAGCCTTGGGACCACATCTCGGAATCGAGTAAAATTTACATTTTCAGAATCCTCATACCCTCACGAGTCTAACCATACCAAAATTATCCAATTCCGATACCATTTGGTCCTTCAAATCATCATTTTATATTTTTGAAAGGTTTCACACTTTTCTTCCCAAATTCCATCTCAAATCACGAATTAAATGATGAATTCAGTGATAGATTCAGTGATAGATTCATGTATTCTAGCCAAATCTGAGTTAAAACCACTTACCCCGATGAATTTCTTGAAAAACCTTCGAAAGATCGCCAAAATCCGAGCTCTCTAGGTCAAAATATTAATAAAACCCAAAACCTCATATTTATATGTACCCCTCAGGTATCAGCTAGTGCGGGCCGCACCAAAACACACGCGGTCCGTGCAAGCCAGTGCGGTCCGCGCAAAGGCAACGTGCGGCCGCACAGGCCTCCCTCTGCAGTGACATGCTTTAGTATTTTGGCCATAACTTTTGATTCAGATGTCCAAATTGCGATATTGTTATCTTTTTGGAAACTAGACACAAAGATCTACAACTTTTGTTTTTGAATCACCTCAAAATTCCTTGTAGATCAAACGATATGAGCTTCCAAAGTAGGACTAGCGGATCGTTCCCCGCCGCGGCCGCACACCACTTTGTGTTGTCCGCATGACACCTACCGCGGGCTCACCTATTTTTGTGCGGACCGCATGGGTAAGTTCTGGGGCCTGCAACCCCTGTAGACCTGCTACAGCTATAATTTTTGCACTAAAACATCCCGGAACTCCCGGAACTTCAAACCAATTGTACCAACACATCTCATGACATAGTTCAAACTTGCTCAAAACTTTGGAACGCTTACAACAATATCAAATCACCAATTTAACATAGGATTCAGGCCTAAGAATTCTTAAATTATGCTTTCGATCAAAAGGTTTATCAAATCTCGTCCGAATGACCTGAAATTTTGCACACACATCCCAAATGACACAATGAAGCTACTGCAACTCTCGAAATTCCACTCTGACCCATATATCAAAATCTTTTCTATCAACCGAAATTTGCCAAAATATCAATTTCGTCAATTCAAGCCTAAATCTTCTCTACAACTCCAAAACCCATTCCGATCGCGCTCCTAAGTCACAAATCACCTCCCGAAGCTAACCGAACCATCAGAACTCACTTCCGAGCCTTCTAACACATAAGTCAACATCCGGTTGACTTTTTCCAACTTAAGCCTTCTTAAAAGAGACTAAGTGTCTCATTTCTTACCAAATCCTCGCCAAACTCGAACTAATAAACTCGATCACATAAAACATGGATAATGAAGCGTAAAGAAACTGAAATGGGGGAAATAGAACGGTAACTCGTGAGATGACTGGCTGGGTCGTCACACTATGTCTGCCCTACCATGTTAGAAACCATGTCTATATTATTTCATGTATTCGCTATGTTTGTCTCACTATGCTAGAAATCATGCCTATATGTTTTACAATCAACTTCACAAATAGATATCATACTTAAGCATGTGATCAAGTTCAAGTTCCAATGGTTGTTTACATTTATTTTCGCTAGAAATCATGCCTATAAGTCTCTTAATAACTAGATATCATGATCATATGGAACAACATTAGAAACTATGTCTATATTTTTAAAATCAGTTTAGTTTAAATAAGTCAATCCAGTTCATGATTAGTCTACTTTGAAGTTGGTCTAATCAATGGTTTGTTTTTCCTGAAATGAACTCTTTCAAATACTGCTCTAATTTTCTATTAGAAAGCATGCCTATAGGAACTCAAGAGTTTGTTTTAAAATCTGCCCACTGTTTTATATACCAGGACACCCCTATTGAGCATTTAGGCAAGCCCATAGGGTGAGTTTAAATTCCGCAACTCTGAAACTGTTTCTGCTATTTAATGTGTTCTGATTAACAAGCTTAAAATCAGTAGGCAAACTGATAGGGCCATTACTTCTGAGTTTATAAAATAAATTGCCTATCTTCTATGTCTTGATATTCACTTAGACATCATGTCTTAGGATACTGTTTAACAATACGACCCTTATTTGTGTTTGAGTCGTGTTGCTTATGTGCATTGTTTGTGGAGGTAAACTTAAGCCTCTAATTGCTTCTTTTCTGCCTTATGTGCTAAGGTCCTATTTGTTTTTTCCTGTCGCCTTAGTATTTTCCCTTTAAACCTTAGGGGTCTGTCTAGAACTGCCTATAGGTAGAGGTCTAAAATTTCCTCAAGGACCATTAAGAAGGGACGGGTAACTGCACGCAATAGAGATCGCTAACCAACACTCACTTTAATAACCACTAAGGGGGTGGGAAGGGTAGATATGGGATGTGATGACTACGCGCTAATATCACGTACATCCCCTCATTGAGGAGTGTTTACCGGACATTGTTTGGGGTGATCCTATAGGCTAACCAACCTAGGACCCCCCTTTCCCAAATCCCTAATGTTTAAAACTTTGTTATATGTGTACAACTTGTTCAAATCTTTGTCTATTATCCGAGTCATATAATATCCAACCTACTCTTATTTGCAATTATGTGTTTAAAAACTATTTGTTTGTTAATGGACTAATTCATAAGTTAAGTTCGGTCGGGACCCACCATTGTGGACCGCGATGGGTGCCTAACACCTTCCCCTCAAGTTTATTTCGAGCCCTTACCCTAAATCTCTGGTAATGCAAACCAATCCAAGAGTTAATTGCTCTAGGTGCCCTAACGCACCGTAATCCGTTAGGTGGCGACTCTTCAAATACCCAATTACCAAAAGGAAACGAGTTATTACCCCCCATAAATGTCAGAACCCGGACTTTTCTCTGTGGAGGAAAAAAGGGGGCGCGACAAAACTTACTGTTAAAAGACTAGATAAGGGACCTAACACACTTGGTGCATAACTCAATCAATGGACCCAAGCCAATGTGTGTTGCTATGGCTTCAGAAGATAAAGAATCAACACAAGGACCTGATCCCTATGGGGTTTCCTTGATAGCAGTATGAAGTTAACTGTCTACATTTGGAAAGTGACTGCCTGCTACACTATTTGCACTGTACTTGCAAATAGTGCAACACAGTACAACACGGATGAACATCATAACAACAATATCACATGAACATGATTTTAACAACATTTCAACAACAAATCACATGAACACAAATTGAACAACAAAGAACAACTAAAATTTGATTGAACAATATTTTAGCAACAAACAATCCTATTTTCGGATTCAACAATAACAAACAAAGTATGAAGATTTCTAAATTCAATCATATTGAACTTAAAATCAACTCTAACAACATTACAACAAACAATTCTTATATTAAACTTTAAACAAGATTATGAGAACAATTCAAGCAATAATCATAAATGGTAAACAAGAAATCAAACTATACAAAAATTCGGATTCAAGATCATCAAAACAAAGTATGAACATGAATGAATCTATTTTAAGACAACAAAACATGACGGATTAAACGATTAAAACAATATATTCCTTTAATACAACTAAATTCTTTAAACAAATAACAAGATCGACGAAGAAACAATTATGAACTTAAACTTGAACTTAACAATATTAACAATTTCTAACAATACATAAACACATGAAATAAATTGAAGAAATAGTTGATTAAATTTCAATTTGAATCTAACAAACATCAAACTAACAAATACTTACTTAAACAATAATACAAACATGAAATAAACATGAAAACAACTAATTAAACTTTTATTTTGAAATCTGAAAATTAATTTAACAAACAACATGAACATGAACAAAACCAAAAAATCAAATATCTAACCATAGACATGAACAAAGCAAACATTCGCCGATTTTAGATTCGAAAAATATCAAAACAAAATAACAGACGAAATAAAATTTAAAAACTACTAACCGGATTGAAACGACAAACAACGACCAAACAAACAATGAATCTTGACGAGCCTCGACCAAAGCTCGAACCAACGATGAATAAAATGAGCAGACGACGATGAACTTGGCCATGGAAGCAACGGAGACGCGACAGAAGGCGATGAACAGTGATGAACGGAGGCAGCTGGAGCTTCGACGAGCAGCAGGAGCTTCAACGAGCAGCAGTAGCTTCGACGAGCAGCAGTAGAAGAAGGCTGAAGCAGAAGCAGCGGGGAGCAAAATGGCTGCGTCAATGGCGGGTCCGGGCAGCAGCTGCGATGGAGAAGCAGCAGCGTGGTTTTCTTGGTCGATGATGAAGCAGTGGCGACGGGGAAGATGAAAGCAGATATCGCAGCAGCATGAAGTGAGGAAGAAGCAGCGGCAACGTGGGTTACACCATAACGAAGACGATGAAGCAAAGGCAACGATGGTTAGAGCTCGACGAAGATGATGAAGCCAAAACAACGATGGTGTTATGGTGGAGCTGGGGACGGCATGGTCGCAACTGAGGACGACAGGCGAAGCTATGGGAGGCAGCCATGGATGGGGTGTGAGGAAAACTTGGAGAAGAAGAAGCAAAGGGAGGGGGGGGGGCGGATGTGTTCTTTAGGTTTTTTAGGGTTTTTGTTTTTTTTTTCTTTTGTTTTGTTTTGTTTTTGTTTTTGTAAAAATGAAAGACAAAAGGGGGTTTGGGTCTTTTGGGTTATGGACTGGGTCGACCCAGTTTGAAATGGACTGGGTCGTAGGGAAGATTGGGCCATTTTTTGGGCTTGTGGCTTAAATTTGAAGAAGAGGCCCAATTCCGACTTTCTTTATATTTTCGCTCTTTTTTCTTCTTTTATTTCTCTAAAACTAAATTATAAAAATACTTAAACTATTATTAAGAATTAAATTAAGTTATAAAAGCGCAAATTAACTCCCAATAACAATTAACGCACAATTAAGTAATAATTAAGCATAAAATTGTATATTTGGACATTAAATGCTAAAAATGCAAACGATGCTTATTTTTGTAATTTTTAATTTTTTGTAAACAAATTTAATTAGTAACAATTATAGAATTAAATCCTACATGCAAATGCGACATATTTTTGTATTTTTTTATTAATTTAACAAATAAACACGCACAGACAAATACAAATAATTATTCAAAATATCACAAAATATCACCAAATTGCACACCAAAGAAAAATCATTTTATTTTTGAATTTTTGGGAGTAATTCTCATATTGGGCAAAAATCACGTGCTTACAGCTGCCCCTCTTTGCCCGGAGACACGAAAGGTTTTCGTGCAAAGATAAAGCGAGCGATTTTTGCCCATCCGAGTACTCTGTTGAAGCATTTTTTGAAAAAGATTTGACCGAATCTTTGCTTCAAAGGTTTCCTACATATCCTGGGCTAAACAGGAATCAGGTCAATGTAGTTCGAGAAGTCTTGGTAGCTGGGACTACCATGAGACTGCAATGTTACTGCTGTTGCATGCTACTTTTACTGTTTGCTGACCTCCTTATTACACCATGCTTAAAAAAAAAAAGAAGCTAGACTAAGCTAGAAATTACAGAATCTTATCTGTTTTCCCCTTGCTCCGGTTGCCTTGCTTTTTGTCGGTTTGTGTTTCCTCTGGTGCCTTTTTACCAAGACTTCTGGCCCTTGGTTTTTTTTTTTTTTTTTTTTTAATACCAGTTTTCGTCATTTTGTTCGGTCCGCTGGGGACATGGCTTTCTTCATTAAGCTTTTTGGCTGTTCCTCTTGGGACACGATTATCTTCATCAGATTCATCAAGACACGTCTTTTCTTTCTTTTGACTCATGCGCTTGAATTTGCGCTGGGACTTCTTGTTGCCACCTTCTGCCTTCCGGTGTTGGGATTTTTATTGTTTCCTGCTGGGGATTCTTGTTGTAACCTTCTGCCTTCCGGTGGGGTTACTGACTTCAAAATCTGCAGTATAAGACTGAAAAGTATTCCTCTCGTTATACAGGTGGGTGCCTGGAAATGGAAAAATGAAATGTATGCCCGCATTATACTGGTGGGCGACCTGGAAATGGAAAAGTGAAATGTATGCCTGCATTATACTGGTGGGCGACCTGGAAATGGAAAACTGAAATGTATTCCTGCATTTTACTGGTGGGCGACCTAGAACTTAAAAACTGAAATGTATGCCTGCATTATACTGGTGGGCGACCTGGAAATGGAAAACTGAAATGTATGCCCGCATTATACTGGTGGGCGACCTAGAATATGGAATGAACAGACAAAATGTATTCCCTCATTATACTAGTGGGCGACCTAGAACTGAAATGTATTCCCGCATTATACTGGTGGGCGACCTAGAACTTAAATGTATTCCCGCATTTTACTGGTGGGTGACCTAGAACTTAAAAGTATTCCCGCATTATACTGGTGGGCGACCTAGAACTTAAATGTATTCCCGCATTTTACTGGTGGGCGACCTAGAACTGAAAAGTATTCCCGCATTATACTGGTGGGCGACCTAGAACTGAAATGTATTCCCGCATTATACTGGTGGGCGACCTAGAACTTAAAAGTATTCCCGCATTTTACTGGTGGGCGACCTAGAACATAAAGTATTCCCGCATTTTACTGGTGGGCGACCTAGAACTGAAATGTATTCCCGCATTATACTGGTGGGCGACCTAGAACTTAAAACTATTCCCGCATTATACTGGTGGGCGACCTAGAACTGAAATGTATTCCCGCATTTTACTGGTGGGCGACCTAGAACTTAAAAGTATTCCCGCATTTTACTGGTGGGCGACCTAGAACTGGAATGTATTCCCGCATTTTACTGGTGGGCGACCTAAAGCATGAAATGAAAACATAAATGCATACCCGCATTATACTGGTGGGTGACCTAGAACATGAAATGAAAAGACAGAAATGTATTCCCGCATTATACTGGTGGGCGCCTAATTGATAAAGAATAATTTGAATTTGTTTCCTCGATTCTCCGAGAAAATTTCCACTTGTGGCAGAAAATTTTCTGCCCCAATTCTGGCGATCTTTCTTATGGCGTATCTTTAGGCCATCATCGACACTTTATTTTCCTGTTCAAATCAAAGAAAATTTAGTTAGTTTTTTTTTTTTTTGAAATATGGCGAGTGGTCATGTCACTCCTGATGGGGATGATTGTTCCTTTTCCCTTATTCTTGTTCGGCGTTCTCAAAACTTGTTGGGGATGATGTTATTTGCTGGGGATAACATTCTGCTGGGGATGGTTTTTCCATTTATCCCTTCACCATTTTGTATCTCAAAAATTTCTGGAGGTTATTTTGCCGAAGATGAATTTTCCTTTCTTCCCTTCCCCTTCTGTGTTGTCCGACCACCTCGTAGCTTGGTCGATATTCGGTCGGAGTACTCTGGGGATCGTCTTGGAACTTGACTTACAATTTCCTCAACATGTTTTTTTTTCCGGCTCTTCCCCGTACTTTCCTTGCCATTTTAGGACAGTATTATTCGGCCTAGCAACCAACGTCTTTTGCCTTATTGCCTTGTCTCTTGCCTGCCCTTTTCACTTTTTATGTTGTACCATTTTGGCAACTGGTAGTAAGCTCTGAAAGACCTTCCTTAAAACATAAATTTCTAGAAAAATTCTTTTAAACAAAGAAATGAAAAGATAGAAAAATGAGAAAATCTTTCCGAACAAATGATGGGGAAAAAAATGAACTTATCTGGGTGATATAACCGATTCCAACGATCATGTTGTGCATTCCGGATTAATCAACCCAGTCTATTTGTGTCGATCAAACTTTCTGATGTCTTCACTTGCTGGGGATAAATAGGTGCCCAATTATTCGCAAAATGCGGATCTTTTCCGTCAATCTATCTTGTCGCCTCATAGTGCCCTTCGCGGGGTTTTCACTAACAAGGCTCTCTCATTTCTCACAACTCCCATCGCCTTATGGTGCCTGTGAAGGTTTTCACCAATAAGACTCTCTCATTTTGTATTTCTCAACTTACGTCGCCTTATGGCGCCTGTGAAGGTTTTCGCCGATAAGACTCTCTCATCTTATTTTCTTAGCTTGGGATTGGAGTGTTGCCGATAAGATTTATCTCTGCCGAGAATTCTTTTGGCTATAAATTCTTTCAATTCATGATCCTCATTCAGTCAGGGACCGACGTTTTATTCTTGGTTTTCATTTGCCTATCTTAACACCTCTCGGATACTGATCGGGAGCTCTTTTTTGGATATCAATATAGGTTTTAGAAGAAAAGGATATAAAATTCAAAATAACTTTGATGGGTAAAGTATTACAACTCTTGGAATCAAACTCTTTTTTTTTTCAAAATTTAGAAACATAATTTCTGCCCCAGTTTTCTTACTTGGGGATTTTTATTTTGATTTTTTTTCTTTTTTTTTATTACCTTATGACCGAGCCATGAGGCGCCTACGTATCCTCTTTGAGGAATCAGGTCAAACGTAGTTCACTGACTCCTTTGTTTTCTTGCGACCTTCAAAAAGTTTTTTTTTTTCATACATTTTTCATTAATGATTCCAAGAGAGGGGTATAAAAAGATAAGTATGGCTCAAAGGGGTAAAGCAAAGGTTAAAAGTGTTTGGATAGAAGAAAGAATTGCCTCCGTCATTTCATTATCCGATAAGCACTAAGTACAAACAAACAAATAAACAACAAAAGAAATTACACATAATATCTTTTGACTGCATCAGAATTGATAGCCATGTCGACGCATCTTCCTTCAACATCCGTCAGACGTAAAGCGCCATTGGATAATACTCTGGTCACAATATACGGCCCTTGCCAATTCGGGGCGAACTTGCCTTTTGCCTCAATCTGATGTGGGAGGATCCGTTTCAATACTTGTTGCCCTACTTCAAATTTTCTGGGGCGCACCTTCTTATTGTATGCTCTTGCCATTCTCTTTTGATACAACTGGCCATGACATACTGCTGCCAATCTTTTTTCATCCATTAAACTCAGCTGCTCTAGTCGGGTTTTGACCCATTCATCATCGTCAATCCCGGCCTCAGCGATAATTCGAAGGGAAGGAATTTCAACTTCCGCTGGTATTACTGCTTCGGTTCCGTATACCAACAAATAAGGAGTCGCACCTATTGAAGTACGAACAGTAGTGCGGTATCCTAACAACGCAAATGGTAGCTTTTCATGCCATTGTCTGGATCCTTCAATCATTTTCCTCAATATCTTCTTTATATTTTTGTTGGCTGCCTCAACTGCTCCATTCGCCTTGGGCCGATACGGGGTGGAATTACGGTGTGTAATCTTAAACTGTTCACATACTTCTCTCATCAAGTTGCTGTTAAGATTAGCACCATTGTCCGTGATTATTATGTTTGGGATCCCAAATCTACAAATGATATGGGAATGGACGAAATCCACCACTGCCTTCTTGGTTACAGACTTAAAAGTTTTGGCTTCAACCCACTTAGTGAAATTATCGATGGCTACCAGAATGAACCTGTGACCGTTCGAAGCTGCCGGCTCGATAGGCCCAATGACATCCATGCCCCATGCTACAAATGGCCATGGTGCGGACATTGTGTGCAATTCCGTTGGTGGAGAATGAATCAGATCTCCATGTATCTGACACTGATGGCATTTTCGTACGAAACTGATACAATCATGCTCCATAGTGAGCCAATAATATCCCGCTCGCAGAATCTTCTTTGCCAACACATATCCACTCATATGGGGCCCACAGACTCCAGCATGTACCTCTGTCATCACTATCGTGGCTTGACCTGCATCAATACATCTCAGCAATCCCAGATGTGGGGTTCTTTTGTACAACATTCCTCCACTGAGGAAAAATCCATTTGCCAGTCGTCGAATGGCTCTCTTTTGATCTCCGGTTGCCTGCTCCGGGTATATTCCCATCCTGAGGTATTCCTTGATATCATAAAACCATGGCTCGCCATCCATTTCTTCTTCTATTATGTTGCAGTAGGCATGCTGATTACGAACCTGAATATACAATGGGTCAACATGGATTTTGTCTGGATGGTGCAACATCGATGCTAAAGTGGCCAAAGCATCGGCAACCTCATTGTGAACTCTCGGGATGTGTCTGAACTCCACTGATCGAAATCGCTTGCTCAAATCGTGCAAACATTGTCGATATGGTATAAGCTTCAAATCCCGTGTTTCCCATTCACCCTGGTTCTGATGTACTAGGAGGTCCGAGTCTCCCAAGACCAAGACGTCCTGAACATCCATGTCTGCAGCCAATCGTAGGCCCAAAATACATGCCTCATATTCAGCCATGTTGTTGGTACAATAGAAACGTAGCTGAGCTGTAACAGGATAGTGATGTCCTGTTTCTGAAATAAGTACTGCTCCTACTCCAACTCCTTTTGCATTAGCAGCCCCGTCAAAGAAAAGCTTCCACCCTGGTTCCTCATTCAGTTCTAACTCCTCTATATGTATCACTTCTTCATCTGGAAAATACGTCCTCAAAGGCTCGTATTCTTCATCAATAGGATTCTCAGCCAAGTGATCGGCCAATGCTTGGGCTTTCATGGCCGTCCTCTTCACATAGACAATGTCGAACTCTGTGAGTAATAACTGCCATTTTGCCAATCTTCCTGTGGGCATAGGCTTCTGGAAAATATACTTTAATGGATCCAGACGTGAAATAAGGTATGTAGTATGTGACGACAGATAATGCTTAAACTTCTGTGCTACCCAAGTTAGAGCACAACATGTCTTCTCAAGTTGAGTGTACTTATTCTCATAGACTGTAAACTTCTTGCTGAGATAATAGATGGCTTGCTCTTTTCTTCCTGTGATGTCGTGTTGACCCAACACGCAACCAAACGAATGATCCAGAATCGTTAGATAAAGGATTAATGGCCTCCCCGACTCAGGTGGAACCAATACAGGTGGATTGGATAAATAACCTTTGATCTGGTCAAATGCCTCCTGACATTCTGCCGTCCATTCTATCGCGGCATCTTTCCTCAGCAATCGAAAGATGGGTTCACAAGTTGTTGTGAGCTGAGCGATGAATCTGCTGATATAGTTCAATCTTCCCAACAGACTCATTACTTCTGTTTTGTTCCTTGGTGGCGGCAATTCCTGGATGGATTTGATCTTTGACGGATCCAACTCAATGCCTCGCCGACTGACAATAAATCCTAACAGCTTTCCAGATGGAACACCAAATGCACATTTGGCTGGGTTGAGCTTAATGTCGTACCTTCGAAGTCTTTGGAAAAACTTCCTAAGGTCTGCTACGTGGTCTTCCTGACGCTTGGATTTGATGATCACATCATCTACGTACACTTCGATCTCTTTGTGTATCATATCATGGAACACAATAGTCATTGCTCTCATGTACGTTGCCCCAGCGTTCTTCAAACCGAATGGCATTACCCAATAACAATAAGTCCCCCATGGCGTAATGAAAGCTGTTTTCTCTGCATCTTCTTCATCCATCAAAATCTGATGATACCCAGCGTAGCAATCCACAAAGGAGCCGATTTCTCGCCCGGCGCAATTATCGATCAAGATATGGATATTGGGCAATGGAAAGTTATCCTTTGGGCTTGCCCTGTTCAGATTACAGTAGTCGACGCATACCCTGATCTTCCCATCTTTCTTTGGTACTGGCACTACATTAGCCAACCAATCAGGATATCGAGAGACCCGAATAACCTTTGCTTGCAGCTGCTTGGTTACTTCTTCTTTAATCTTCACACTCATATCTGTCTTGAACTTCCTCAGTTTCTGCTTGACGGGAAGACATGCCGGGTCAATGGGCAATTTGTGAACCACTAGCTTGGTGCTTAAACCCGGCATGTCGTCATATGACCATGCAAAAATATCTTTAAACTCAATGAGTGCTTTGATTAATTCTTCCCTGATGCCAGGCTCAATGTGGATGCTGATTTTGGTTTCTCGGACATTATCCGCATCCCCTAGATTTACAGCCTCGGTGTTATTCAGATTAGGCTTGGGTTTCTCTTCAAATTGGCATAGTTCTCGGTTTATTTCTTCGAAGGCTTTATCCTCATCATATTCAGACTCATCGTCATAATCGATATCTTGTATCATTAAATCAGAGTTAGATTGATTTATTAGACTAGGTCGAAGATCCGTCGTGCATGCCATGTCATTAGAACCAGTAAAAAGAGAACTGTTCAGAAAGAGAAAAGAATAAAACAAAATTAAAATGAGACAAGAAAAGAATTTTATTAAAATGCGGGATAACAGGGTTCACACTTTTACAAGATAAAATAAGATTTGGATTACACCCTGAATAATCCGAAAAATAAGAAAGCAAAAATCAAAGCCTACTACCAGGACTCTCCCCGAGTAGGAAGAGGAGTAACCGTCCAATTGTTGGTTTTGGCCTCAGGCCCCATAAACTGTATGTCTGTTCCGCTGGAACCCTCTCCGACTTCTACCATATTGACATTAGTGAACAATCTTTCGAAGCTCTGATTCAGATCCCCGTCAATCCCAATCAATGGCTCGAGAACTTTCGGGACCGGTGACCCCTTGGCGCTTGCTCTAACAAAAGATCTTGAGAGACGTGGCACAGGTTTGGGAAGAAACCAAACTTTCTTCTTTATTTTCCGCGCTCGTTTTACATCTGCCGCAGTCGGTTTGAACCCCAACCCAAAGGTCTCCAAATTCTTGGGCAAGGAAACAGGTTGAACAATTCCCTGAAGTTCAGCTCCCAAGCCTTTTCCTGGCATAAACCCATTACCCAGCATTTCTGAAACCATCATAACCATTGCGGAAGCTATCCTAGGATGCTGAATGATTTCACCCTCGGGGATCTTGTTTGCCGACACTGCATCAAAAATCTGGTAGACCCAGGGACCTTTGTCATCATTGGTCTCTATGAAGGGTACAATGGCGCCTCCTACGATGCACGCAGTGTCCTCGCCGTGCAACACGACCTCTTGTCTATCCCACTCGAACTTGACCATCTGATGCAAGGTGGATGGCACTGCTTTGGCTGCATGGATCCACGGTCGTCCCAACAGAAAGTTATAAGATACCGTAGCATCTAATACCTGGAATTCCATGGTAAACTGGACTGGACCGATGGTCAACTCAAGTACAATATCCCCCACGGTGGCTGTTCCATTTCCGTCAAATCCTCGGATGCAAATGCTATTCTTTTGGATTCTTCCGTGGTCGATCTTCAATTGGTTCAGGGTGGATAATGGACAAATATTGGCACTTGAGCCGTTATCCACTAATGCCCGAGTAACTGCCGAATCTTCACATTTGACAGTTAGGTAGAGAGCTTTATTATGCTCCGTGCCCTCCACTGGCAGATCATCATCTGAAAATGTTACCCTGTTCACCTCGAAAATTTTGTTGGCAATCGTTTCCAGGTGATTTACAGAAATCTCATTGGGCACATGAGCTTCATTTAGTATCTTCATCAGGTCCCGACGATGTTCATCCGAATGGATTAATAATGATAGCAGTGAGATCTGGGCCGGTGTTTTCTTCAACTGTTCGACCACGGAGTAATCCTGCACTTTCATCTTCTTTAAGAAATCCTCAGCTTCTTCTTCTGACACAGGTTTCTTTATTGCAGCGGGATTGGGTCTTCTCAACTCCGCCAGAGCAAAACACCGTCCTGATCGAGTCAGTCCTTGCGCCTCACAACTATTCTCCTCCACTTGTTGTCCCTTGTACATCACCACTGCCTTCTCATACTTCCAAGGCACAGCCTTGCTATCAATCATTGGTGTTTGGACTACTGGTTTTATGATGACCGGTTCCCTGCAGACCCCTTTCACAACAACCACGGGTGCAGATGATGCTCCCGTTATTACCAACTTGGCTGGTTCTGGTTTCCTTGTAGCGGCAGATGGATTCTTCCCCAATATCACCACTGGCTTGACATCTTCCCCCTTCAACTGTACCCCCGCTTCCTCATTGATCGATTTTTCTTTTGGAGTGGCACGGATCATCATCACTGTCTGTGGGGGTTTCTTCGGCTCCCCTCCTTCGTGCACAAGCTCGATCATGTGGGCTTCAGGGTGCTTTGGCAATGGGTTCTGGTTAATGTTGGGTGCCTCCGGTGCCTGTACCTCGATCTTGTTGGTATCAATAAGATCTTGTATTGCATGTTTCAGCCTCCAACATTTCTCGGTATCATGTCCGGGAGCTCCCGAACAATATTCACATCTTACCGAGTGATCCATATTTTGGGGTAAGGGATTTGGTAATCTAGGCTCAACAGGATTTAATAAACCCAACTGCCTCAATTTGTGGAACAAGGCAATATAAGTTTCCCCCAACTCAGTAAAAGTTCTTTGCCTCTGCAATCTTTCATTTCTGGCGGCCGAATTTCCCCTGAAACCCATCCCTGGAGGGTTCCTGTAGGCTCTTGGTGGTGGATAGGTGTTTTGTGGTGGTGGGTATGTGTTATGTGGAGGTGGGTATGTATTGTGGGGAACCGGCGTGCGCCATTGTGGGCGAACCGGAGGTTGGGTGTATGTCTGGGCTTGATGGACGGTGAAATGTTGTTCTTGTGGTTGGTAGTAGGGTTGTGGAGGGTAATTTGGAATGTGTGGGTAGTTTAGACGATGGGGTCTGGGTTGGTAATGAGGGGAAGGACCTCTAGATCTGGACCAATTGTCGGCCTCTAATGTCGTGACCTCCTCTCTCCTTTTCTTCCCTAGCGCACCTCCCGTGCCGCTCTGAATGGCCTGAGTTGTTGCCTTAATTGCCGAATAACTCAGGATCTTATTGGACTTAAGTCCCTCTTCTATCATACCTCCCATTTTCACAACTTCATTAAATGATTTGCCAACTGACGTCACCAAGTGACCAAAGTAAGTTGGCTCGAGAGTTTGTAAGAAGTAATCCACCATTTCTCTTTCTCTCATTGGGGGATCAACTCTGGCTGCCTGTTCTCTCCATCGGAACCCAAATTCCCGGAAGCTCTCTCCGGGTTTCTTCTCGAGCTTTAACAATGTGAGACGGTCTGGGACTATCTCAAGGTTGTATTGGAAATGTCCTGCGAAAGCCTGTGCCAAGTCATCCCAGGTGTACCACCTGCTCGGATCTTGTCTTGTATACCACTCTAACGCCGACCCGCTCAAACTCTGGCCAAAGTAAGCTATTAATAGCTCATCTTTGCCCCCTGCTCCCCTCATTTTGCTACAAAAACCTCGTAGATGTGCCATAGGATCACCATGCCCTTCGTATAAATCGAACTTGGGCATTTTGAACCCTGCTGGTAATTGAACGTCAGGGAAAGGGCATAGATCCTTGTAAGCCACGCTAACTTGGTTACCTAACCCGTGTATGTTCCTGAAGGATTGCTCCAGGCTTTTAAATTTCCGCATCACCTCGTCCTGCTCTGGGCTCTTAGCCGGCTTTTCAATCTCCGCCGGGACCTCAAAGTGGGGATTATAGGTATGTGGCTTGGGTGCTTTGAATGTGAGTTCAGGGGGGTAGTATTGTGTATCGTGAGCCTGAAACAGTGGCTCACTAGATGATCTGTGCAATGGGGCTGGGGGAGGTGCCATAAAGACGAGAACATTTGGTGGATGAGGGTTTTGAGTAGGTGGTGGAGCTTGGGAATCATAAGCCTCTCTTCCCTGATAATAGTGATGGCTTGGGAAACTTGTTGAAGGACCAGGAGAGGGGTATTCCGGCGTGTATGTTGGTTGGAGGGTAGGAGTAACGGGTAGTTCTTGCCCCTTCTGGGCTCTAGCTAAGGCTATCTGCATTTCATTCATTTCTAGCCTCATTTTTTCCATTTTCTCCAGGGCTTCCTTCAGCATCTGATTGGCCGTTTTTTCTGACTCAACGCTGTTGTCTGACCCAGTCATGCTTTCTGGTATAGGACCTTTTGATCTTGTCTGATAATGGTACGGTGCCAGTACGCTCTAACAACTAACTGATATTGATTGGAAAAACAACAAACTTGTCAGTGTTAGAGTCTTAACAGATATTGTAATTGCACGTTAGGGGGATGCAATGCTCCTAGGCAGTTAATCATTTCTAACATGCTTTTGCTCTGACCGCATGCATCATCCCGGCTTATTTTTTGCTCTGACAAATATATATTCTTCTTTTTTTTTTTAAATTACGGTCGAACCCTATAGAGATTGCCTACGTATCATGACCCCGCACGAATCAGACCAAGCGTAGTTCGTGCAATAAGACAATTTTTTTTTTACTCAAGATAATGCTATTACAAGCCATCACAAAAAAAAAAAACAAAAAAATACAGACTTTATATATATATATATATATATATATATATATATATTTTTTTTTGAGAATGTTGAAGAAAGAAAAAAAAACATATGGGTAGACAACAGACTCGAAAAACAAACAAGTGCAAGATTGAACTAGGGATACATTAAAGCTTTGAATTTTGGTGCCCGCGAGGCATCATTCGGCCTTTCCGCGGGCTTGGGGGCCAGGCTTCTTTGCAAGCTTTTTAGTTCCTCCATGATCTGATGGACATAACCCATGACTGAGGAAAAAAGGATATCACGAGGCATCTCTTCACATGTTAGGCACTTCGTGGTGATATAGCGCCCTATATCATTGATCCTACCCCTGATTCTATCCCTCTCTATGCACAGTTGTTCTATCCGTTGATTCTTTAATCCCAATATTCGAGTATTGTCAATGAGCTGCTCTTGGAACCTCTCCATTTGTTCTTCCATCCGGGCTATCGACTCATAGCAGTGTTCTCTATATGTTCTAGCATCCTGGGCTTGTTTGAGGACCCGATTATTGAGAATGGAGTTTATCTCTCTCAATGTCGCAACACTCATTTCGTAGTCCCTTTTTACTTGCCATAGGTGCTCTCTCCGTGATGTTGTAACTGTAGCCCACCTGACCCGCATTCTTGTTATACAAGCCTGGGATCTCTCCAAGTCTTCTCGGCTTTGGCTGACTTGATTTCTCAATTCCGCTATCAACCTTTCATCAGAGCGACGTTTCTGTCGGTCGCTATCACTCTTACTGACTTGGCGAATTCGGGCTTTCAGTGCCTGGTTTTCTTTGGCTAATTTGTTCTTCTCCCCCTGCTCTGAGGCTACTTGAACGTTGTTTTCAAACATAAGCCTTTCAATTTGTCGCTTCAACTTCCCGATTTCAACCCGGTAGCCTTCCTCTCTCACTAACCAGCCCCACTGTTCCTGCGAATCATCCGTAAATTGTTGGACGTGAGCTCTTTTGGCAGGCCTCTGACGAATCTGGAACCTTTTCCCGAACCAAACATCGTATTTTGGGTCTACCTCACCCTTAGCCAGCTCTCGAACCATAGTCTTGGGTTCAAGGAATCTACATTCGTGCCACAGCTTTCTAATTTTTCCTTCGGGGAACACGACTCCTGGACTCAACTCAATGGCGTGCTTGCTTAGATCCTCATCAGTGGGAATTACCTGAAATCTTCCTAGTTGGCGCAGTACCCGATGAGGAGCATATGGTTGGATGCTACGAAGTCCCATAAAAAACACATGACATTCCTCGGCCGCCATGTATATTACCTCAGTATCATTCAACCACCCAAATGCCCATTCAACTTGGTCGGCTGTTGTTGACCTCAATTGTGCAAGCCATGCTTCGACGCCTTCGGGAAATATGACGCCTGTCATTCGTTTCTTAAAGCCGCTAATGCAGTTTCTCTCAGTCAACCCGTGGTTCATGTATCCCACTCGGTGATGGAGGTGTTCTTGCATCCACAGCTGGAGTAACAGATTGCATCCCTGAAAGAACTTGCCTCCTTCTCGGCATATAGTTAAAGCTCGATAGATTTCGGACAAAATCAAAGGAACCACAGTACTGTCGGTTCTTTTGATTGCAACATCAGCCATCCCTACAAGGCCTATCTCTATTTTTTTATGTTTGCGGGGACAGACCACAACTCCCAGAAATGCTGTGATAAATGCCAAAGTACGTCTTGTTTCCCACTTGATTCTGTTCCCAGTGTGAATTAATCCGAGGTTTGGTTCTTCCAAACCCTGAGGAATTCCGTACCGTTAATACAAGAATTGGAGAGTACAACATCCCTTCGACAAATCATCATTCTGTACCTTCCGACTAATGCTTAGCAAATCCAAGAACGCGTGCGGAGATACTGGTCTTGGTGAAAGTAAATACTGCCCTCTTAGTTTCCCATTCAACCCCGCATATCCGGCGACTTCCTCTAGTGTAGGTGAAAGTTCAAAGTCAGCAAAACGAAACACGTTGCGTGTTGGGTCCCAGAACGGTATTAGAGCCTCGATGATATCTGTCCTTGGCTTGATACTCAACAGATCGACAAAACCTCCCAAAACTCTTTCCACTATCTTTATACTATCCTTTCCCATATCATTCCACCACATGTGGAGTTGCGAAGGGACCTCGCTACACACTGAGAATGGTTCATTTTGACTTGTGCTCATCCTGCACATTTATTATAGTGATTAAAGAAGGAAAAACTTTTATTTGACTTAAAAACTATCTATATTCTAAAGAAATATTTTTTGGATTTTAATTTTTTTTTCTTGAAAAAAAACTCTTAAGGAGAAAGGAAATATTTTTGAACCAATATTCTAAATTTATGAAAGAAATACTACAGAAAAAATATTTTTGAATTTTATTTTGAATATCTTTTAAACAAATAATTGGGATTTTGAGATTAAAAGGAAATATATATTTTTTTTTAAAAAAAAAATTTGAGGTCTAAAAGAAAAACTTTCTAAAGAAGTGAGTAATGTTAAATATTTTTGGATTTTTTTGAATATGGTGAGCCGAAACCAAAGAGGTTTGCCTCTGATCTCACATCCGGTGAGAATCATACCCGCGTAGTTCAGGCTATAAACTAACTAATTTTTTTTTGAAAACAAACAAATTTTTCCTTTTTCTTTTATATCAAAAAAAACTATTTTCCTTTTTCATTTTTTTTTAAATAAAGCAAATTAAAATAAAAGACTTATTCCTACACACTTTCTGCTTTCTAGGCAAACCAACAATTCTAAAAGTAAAAATATATATGTTTTTTTTAAAAAAATTCGGCAGCATTTCGACAGTACTTGGACACTGATTTTTCTAAATTAATCAAATAACTTTCCACTTGCTATTTTTATTTTATTTTATTTTTTACACTCCCGAGACTCAAAAGCCGGTCAACATGCAAGACCGAACAAATAAATGCACATAAAACAAATAAGATGCATCAGGATGGTCATTTTCATTTTTGGTGCACCTGTCCTAGACAGACCCAACCCCTGTGTTGAGCCTCCAAAGTCAGATGCACGTGATGCAAACAAACGTTCCTACTAGGGATCCGACATGTGGTTTTGTTATACTAGGTTCAGAACCTGGGTGTTTGTTCTAGACCTGGCTTACCCGAGCGGACAGCTCGAGCCGAGGGGGGTAGCGTACCGGGAATACAGAAGCTTCACCGGCTTAGCAACTTGTCCGAACCTCGTTCTAAATTGGGATTTTACACTATACAGAAAAGAAGTCGTACGAAGTACACCCTTCTTCATGATTTAGAAGACTCAGAGAGGAGATGGGTTTCGGCACAGTTTATACACAGTTCATGTAATATCAAAGCGGTAAAAGCAGCATTTAGCACATTAGGCTCAAACATGTAAAAATCAGATAAAACCAAATATAACAATTTATATGAGCTCGAATTTCTAACCCTGAACCACTGGTTCTGGGTTAATATCCCCAGCAGAGTCGCCAGAGCTGTCACACCTCCTTTTTCCGGCACCGCGAGGTGCGTAGGGAGTTTTTTCCAATTAAAGGACAGTCGAAACGGGATTGGTTTAATTATTTCAGAGTCGCCACTTGGGAGATTTAGGGTGTCCCAAGTCACCAATTTTAATCCCGAATCGAGGAAAAGAATGACTCTATATTACAGTCTGCGTACCAGAAATCCGGATAAGGAATTCTGTTAACCCGGGAGAAGTTGTTAGGCATTCCCGAGTTCCGTGGTTCTAGCACGGTCGCTTAACTATTATATTCGGCTTATTTATCTGATTTTTAATACAATTATGAACCATGTGCAAATTTTATCTTTTACCGCTTTATTATTATAATTATTATTTTTTAGGAATGTGAACATCGCTTAAAACATATCTTTGGATTGTGTCACATGAAATGCACCCACAATACGAAACATATTTTATTTGATGTTTTAGGATTTAGATTTGGGTCGCATGAAATGCGCATCCGAGTTTAAGAAGGTAAAATTAATTAAATCGCGCCTAAAGAGTCTAGCGCGTCATTATCTTTGGGGAAGGAAGTGAAATTCACTAAACAATCCATCCCAAATTCTAAGTAATTTTTTTAAAATAATTAAATAAATAAATGAGATTGGAGAATCCTGTAAATTTTTGTATTATTTACATCTATTTATTTTTAGCGAAATCCTTTAAGAATATCCTTTAATGACTACCTTTTTATTATTACTAAGTTTTTTATAAATATAAAATCAATATCTACATTCTTGAAAATGACATATTAAATAGAAGAGAAAAACAAATATTAACAGAAAGTAATAAAATTATAATCATAAATACAACATGGAATTATCGAAAAAAAATAAAAATAAAAACTAATTATCCCATAGTTGGATTAAAATTCAAATTGTTAGTAAGACTTAAGCTTATTGAAACTAATTATTTACAAATACTGAAAATTGAAAGAAATAAAAAAAAAACTTGAGTACTAAATCATATTTCTAAAAATTTAAACAATTTAACATTAACTAACTTTGTTTTAATTCATCATGTCCTAATACTTGTTCGCAAACTAATTCATGTTATAACTGAAATTGACTACATGATTCGGATTAACTTATCGTTGACGAAAAACCTTATGAATAAGGAACTTAGTTAATTTTTGCCAAACTGATTCAATAACGCCATTTTTACGTTATTTCTTCTATTTTTTTTTATTAAACAGTTTTAATTAATAATCAGGCTTAAATATATTTCCTAATAATCTGGTAAAGGCGTTATTTAATATGTCGCTATAATATGCCTAGTTATGCCGATGACAGTGATTTACAGAATAATAATACATGAATAACCTAAATACAATACAAAAAATTAAATTAAACTAAATTAAAATTTAACACTCCATTCTTCATTTCAGCTTACAAAATGCCAAAATTACAGTTGTGTACCTGATATTGTCAATATAAGAAGAAGAAAGTCAGCAACGTAATACGTAACACAGCAACAACAACAATAACCAGCAATAACCAGTCAACGAAAATCCCAGTGACAGCTTTGAAAAATTCAAAATAAAATCCAGGAATGCCGAAAATAATGGACAGAAACCAAGGGAAATTTTCAGATTTTTGAAAGGCTAGTTAATCTTCAACCCTTAATTTCTACACCTGTATACCAGAATATTTATCAGGTATGTACTACTTTCTCTTCTAATTTTCAACTTTTTTTTTTCTTTGTATGTTTTTCTTTTCTTGAGAGTTTCAATGTTTTTTTTTCGGAATAAATGTTCAGCTTTTTTTCAATCTCTTTTTTTTTTTTCTGTCTATATTTCTTCTCTTCTTGTGTTCAAGACTTCACATATATATATCCCATCCCATAAATCAATTAAAATCAATCCCTTTCTCTACCAAACCCATTATCTTCCCACTCATCCCCATTACATTAAATAAATATATCACACCACCCCATTATATTTTGTCCCCCATGCTTTATTTAAAATAATGCAAGATTCCCCTTTAATTTAAATCTTGTCCCCCCTTTATATTAAATAATTATATCACAACCCACCCCATTTCATTTTGTCCCCCATGCTTCAAATAAACAATTTCAAAATGTACAATTCCTAAACTACCCCTTCCGACCTTACTGAAATTACCAAACTACCCCTGAACGTATTACAAATTTACCAAACTACCCATCAGCTATAACACATCAATTAATCAAACTTAACCAAAATATAGACAATATGATCAATTTCTAACAATGTTCAAATAACAATATGAACACGGATGAACATCATAACAACAATATCACATGAACATGATTTTAACAACATTTCAACAACAAATCACATGAACACAAATTGAACAACAAAGAACAACTAAAATTTGATTGAACAATATTTTAGCAACAAACAATCCTATTTTCGGATTCAACAACAACAAACAAAGTATGAAGATTTCTAAATTCAATCATATTGAACTTAAAATCAACTCTAACAACATTACAACAAACAATTCTTATATTAAACTTTAAACAAGATTATGAGAACAATTCAAGCAATAATCATAAATGGTAAACAAGAAATCAAACTATACAAAAATTCGGATTCAAGATCATCAAAACAAAGTATGAACATGAATGAATCTATTTTAAGACAACAAAACATGACGGATTAAACGATTAAAACAATATATTCCTTTAATACAACTAAATTCTTTAAACAAATAACAAGATCGACGAAGAAATAATTATGAACTTAAACTTGAACTTAACAATATTAACAATTTCTAACAATACATAAACACATGAAATAAATTGAAGAAATAGTTGATTAAATTTCAATTTGAATCTAACAAACATCAAACTAACAAATACTTACTTAAACAATAATACAAACATGAAATAAACATGAAAACAACTAATTAAACTTTTATTTTGAAATCTGAAAATTAATTTAACAAACAACATGAACATGAACAAAACCAAAAAAATCAAATATCTAACCATAGACATGAACAAAGCAAACATTCGCCGATTTTAGATTCGAAAAATATCAAAACAAAATAACAGACGAAATAAAATTTAAAAACTACTAACCGGATTGAAACGACAAACAACGACCAAACAAACAATGAATCTTGACGAGCCTCGACCAAAGCTCGAACCAACGATGAATAAAATGAGCAGACGACGATGAACTTGGCCATGGAAGCAACGGAGACGCGACAGAAGGCGATGAACAGTGATGAACGGAGGCAGCTGGAGCTTCGACGAGCAGCAGGAGCTTCAACGAGCAGCAGTAGCTTCGACGAGCAGCAGTAGAAGAAGGCTGAAGCAGAAGCAGCGGGGAGCAAAATGGCTGCGTCAATGGCGGGTCCGGGCAGCAGCTGCGATGGAGAAGCAGCAGCGTGGTTTTCTTGGTCGATGATGAAGCAGTGGCGACGGGGAAGATGAAAGTAGATATCGCAGCAGCATGAAGTGAGGAAGAAGCAGCGGCAACGTGGGTTACACCATAACGAAGACGATGAAGCAAAGGCAACGATGGTTAGAGCTCGACGAAGATGATGAAGCCAAAACAACGATGGTGTTATGGTGGAGCTGGGGACGGCATGGTCGCAACTGAGGACAACAGGCGAAGCTATGGGAGGCAGCCATGGATGGGGTGTGAGGAAAACTTGGAGAAGAAGAAGCAAAGGGAGGGGGGGGGGCGGATGTGTTCTTTAGGTTTTTTAGGGTTTTTGTTTTTTTTTTCTTTTGTTTTGTTTTGTTTTTGTTTTTGTAAAAATGAAAGACAAAAGGGGGTTTGGGTCTTTTGGGTTATGGACTGGGTCGACCCAGTTCGAAATGGACTGGGTCGCAGGGAAGATTGGGCCATTTTTTGGGCTTGTGGCTTAAATTTGAAGAAGAGGCCCAATTCCGACTTTCTTTATATTTTCGCTCTTTTTTCTTCTTTTATTTCTCTAAAACTAAATTATAAAAATACTTAAACTATTATTAAGAATTAAATTAAGTTATAAAAGCGCAAATTAACTCCCAATAACAATTAACGCACAATTAAGTAATAATTAAGCATAAAATTGTATATTTGGACATTAAATGCTAAAAATGCAAACGATGCTTATTTTTGTAATTTTTAATTTTTTGTAAACAAATTTAATTAGTAACAATTATAGAATTAAATCCTACATGCAA
Source organism: Nicotiana tabacum (assembly GCF_000715075.1). Taxonomy (NCBI): domain Eukaryota; kingdom Viridiplantae; phylum Streptophyta; class Magnoliopsida; order Solanales; family Solanaceae; genus Nicotiana; species Nicotiana tabacum. Next base: position 151,152,512 of record NC_134086.1, on the reverse strand, counting down.
ATGCAACATATTTTGTATTTTTTATTAATTTAACAAATAAACACGCACAGACAAATACAAATAATTATTCAAAATATCACAAAATATCACCAAATTGAACACCAAAGAAAAATCATTTTATTTTTGAATTTTTGGGAGTAATTCTCATATTGGGCAAAAATCACGTGCTTACAACTCACTCTACACCTCTCGGTAGTAAGAGTGACATTGCCCTAATTGGCTTTCTCAAGCCCAATTGTGTGTTCAAGTTGTGCAAGCAATGTTGGCTCAAGTCGAGTATTACTATCTCTGGGTTTAACCCTTTAATTAGGGCTATCAATCTCTTGAATACACCCAATAACTTGTTGGCCTGAAATTTCTAGACTTAGTCTCTCTTTCTCAAGAAGAGCCTAAGTCAAAAAGGCACAAATTAGTATTTACAACCACTAACTCAACATAGAAAGCATAAATTAGGCCAAATAACAATCATCCATAAATATCTAAGCCCTAAAATAAAAGACCTATTAAATACCCACATTAGGGTTGAGCCACAACCCTATCTAATGAGTTTAGCTACTCATAATTAAAGAAGAAATCATAGATTGAGAGGAAGAATAACCCATAAATTGTAATTACAAGATAAGATACTAAGATTAATTGCTAAGTAAACTACAAAATTACTCAAAATGGGGAAAATTTGCCATTGACGTGCTCCATACTGATAATATAACCTAAAAATCTGAAAAGAAATTATTTATATGCAGCTAAGTTTTTCGAACAAAAATACCCCTGACAGAGGTACCGCTAACAGCGGAAAATGGACCGCTACAGCAGTGAGGTTACCGCGGCCACTGTAAATCAACCACGGACTGCGGTCTTCAGCTTTTGGCTCAACTACAGGTTCTCTGAACTTCTTCTCCGTGGACCGTGATAAACTGACCGTTGTCGCGGTGGAGGCATCGCGGTTGCATAAAATCACCACGGACCGTGGTAGCTTGAATTTCAAAAATGCCAACTCTCTGAATCCTTGCCACCGCGGTCGAGGTGAGTCTTCTGCGGCTGCGATGGATTTTATGTTGTAGCGCTGCTTTGACTTAGTTTTAAACTTGTGCAGGTTTCACTCCTTTTTTGAGCTGGTTATGACATCCTTGTCCTTTTTTGACCAAACGCTGTAAGCAAGCACAACAAGTTAGATTTTAGGGAGTACTTGTACACATTTTAGTCCAAAACTCAAGCAAAAAAGAGCATATACTAGACTAGAATCCCTAATTATCAACTCCCCTAAACTTAAGCTTTTGCTTGTCCTCAAGAAAGTAAAGTAATTCCCACCTCCTCAAAATAAAAGAAAGGAAAATTCAGCTGTTCTAAAGTAACCTCATCAAGAATCAATTGGGACTAATAATTACCCTCAACTCAAATGCATTATCAACAATATACAACCTTTTAGCACCATGGCTATAGTGCGACACAAAAGCATCAAGAATTGACCCAACTCATCAAGGGAACTCTTTTTGTGACATTGGTCGCTGTAGAACCCAAACTCATACTCCTCAACTCTCCATAAGCAAACCTCACTTTTAGATTGTAGAACTCAGAACGAGGATTGTAGAAAACACACCCATCTCTCTCAAAGGAAGGTCACAAGTCTAGCTCTAAGTATCATAAGCTTGCCCCTTATGTGAGTCACCACTAATGTAAGCTCACCCAACTCAGGATCATATAGGGCTTTTATGGGAATGTAATGATGGCTTTTGGTTCAGGGTAGGATATATTGGTCTAAGAAGGTTTCATTTTTCCTTAAGCACTTCATTTGTTTCATTTTGGCACGTATTTTTTTGACTCTTTGAGTCATTTACTTCTTATTTAGGGCTAGAGAGACACACTGTCACTCTTTCTTATTCATTTCGAATCTTTTTCTCCTTTCTAATCTTTCCATGCCCTTCATTTTTTTGCTTTCGTTGAATCCCTTCATTTCTTCTACATTGTTCATTTTCTTTTTGAATCTTTGGCTTTTCTTTCTTTTTTTTTCTTTGCCTTTCCTTTTCTTCATTTTGTACCTTTTATCACTTTTGGATTCCTCGTCTCTCCCCCAAACTTATGCTTATGCCTTGTGCTAAGGAAAGATAGGGTGCCAAGAGAGGATCATTTTATAACGGATAAAGGTTTGTATCATGGTTATTGAAAGAATAAGGGCTAAGGCTCAACGGGGTTGACTAGGGATATCATCATTGGTATGCTATGGATGTTTTCAAGTCTCAATTAGGATCAAAGAGAGCCTATAATAACTTCTCAAGTCGAGCTTCACTTAGGATTTCACCTAGACAAACATTCAGGGCAAGTTCTAGACTCATTGGCACGGGACTTGGACTTGCAAATCAATACCTCACCACACAAGCAATAGGATCGCTAAAGAAATAGAGTCTGGCCCCACAACAACCTTAGGTAAGATTTGAGAAACACGAATGGTTTCAAGAAACCACTCGATGATTGTTTAGCCAACACAAGAGTCTCAAGGTCACAACTATCACCATCCTGTACACAACAATTTATTTTTAACCATAAGGTCAAAGGTAAATGTGTTAGGCCCAAGTGAAGCTTTGTCTGAGGCACCATTGCTTACTAACTACTATTTACACAAAAATCGAAAAGAAAAATAGACTAAAACACTTAAGAAGGTTGTCATGTCATCCATTACCGGGAAGAGCCACCCAGTTCAGACAAACTCCACCTTTGGAAAAACTGTGGCATTAAGAAAACCAAAGGCTTATTAATCATTGAAGCTTGGAAAATAAGAAGCTATGAACCGAAAAAGAAACTATCAAATGAAATAAGAAGCTATACTATTAAGGAAATTGCAAAAGAAGCTATGAAGTAAAATGCGGAAAGTAAACTGAATATGTACAAAAAGGGGGGGTTTAGATGAATATACATAAGAAGGAATGAATATATACATGAGAGTAACTTTATATACAGACCAAACTAGAATCAATAACGAAAAGTAAAATAAAAAGTAAAGTTATATACATACCAAAAGTGAAAAATAAGCATAAAGAAAGAAAATAGTGTCATAATTACAGTCCAACTATCAAATCAAAAATCAAAGTAGGGCCACCATCTCAAATGAAAGCTAGCATTGTCCTCAATATTAACTAACCAAAAATAAGCTCAAAAAGAAAGATAGAGAGTGAAGAAAACTCCCTATGGATCCTCCGTCTACATGGGGTCCTATGGTAGCATGGGATCCTATGGCTAGGCACCTGGATCAGCTGTCCGGGAGCCTGTGGCTGGTCAAAAGCAGCACCCTCTATCTCTGCCAACTCAATCTCAACATCGTCCACTTGGGGGATCATCCTTCTCCTCTTTGGAGCTCTCTCAAACTCCTACTCCGAGACTTGCTCTGTCTCAGCTGTTGGAGGTTGATCATGCAATAGCAGCTCCAAAGGCAAATGATCAGCTGCCTTTATCTTCTCCACTTCGCCCCTCAATTGCTTGACCGACTCCTTCGAAGCCCGCGTCTTCTTCAGCCAATGTGTGTATTTGCTCAGCTCCTTTAGTATTTTTCCTTGTTCAGCAAGAGCATCCATTATCAGTTTTTGGTTATCAAGGAGCTTCTTTTGGTTGTCCAAAAGCTCCTTGAGAGTCTCCTCTACCAAAGCTGGCACCTGTGGTTGTGGGGGCACTGACTGCGCTACCATTGAACTAGAAAGTACAGACAGCTTAGAAGTTGTTGTCTGCATCCAATTGTTGATACTGGAGAGTGTTTGGTTTAATATGTTGGCAGTCAATGGGTATGTTGAGGAGGATGGAATATCTAGAGTAGAGGTAGATGGTACGGAGGCAATCTCTGGTGTGGCTGTGGGAGGCTGAGAAGAAGTGACTACTACTACTGGCTCTTCAAATTGACCAGTAGAAGTAGTGGCTTTGCCTTTAGGATCTTTGGATTTGGGGTTGTCATCAGCCTTGAGACTGTACCAGGAAAAGGGCATCATGGGTTTCACCTTCCCGTCAAAATTCCTTTTCTCCATATTCTGGTCTTCCAAATAGATTCTAAGGAAATTTGGGAACGGGTATGATCTGTCACCCTTATTGACCACCCTAGACATGACATTCACAACATTGATCGGGAACCCCGCCATAATACAAGCCACTAATATTTCTCGGGAGACCAGCATGGAGTTTTCATGGATAGTGGGGTCCAGCCTGCTGCATACAAAAGTCTCCCACCCCTTCGCCTCAAAATTTAGAGTTTTCCTCAAAATTTCAACTCCTGATGTCAACCATGCTGGGGTGGTGCCCGAGAGAGCCAAATATGATGCTAACCATGGATGCGCTGCCTCATCAAGTGCCAATTTCTCCAAGTACAATGATTCATCTTCCTCAGGAAAGCCCATGTGCTCATTGATTATCTTCCTATCGAACTTCACTTTCAAGTTCCGCACTTTAGTCACTTTGGTATCCTTCTTGATGTGGGAAGCATTGGCGTAAAACTCTTTGACTAAGTGCTTGTTTACATCCTACACCCTGCTGGTGAAGTAATCCTACCCCACTCGTTCATTGAATTGTTGTTTCACGTTGGGGTTATGCGGCAGGATATCCCTCTCTATGAACTGGCGCTCAATAATAAGCGACCTTAGAGGCCACCATTCTAGGAACTTGTGATAAGCTAGCTCACTGACGAACCACTTTTGCCATACCTCGGGGTTTCTAGTTCTTTCCACACCCCTGGGTGAGGGCATACCCTGATAACAACTAGGTCGGGCTTCTTTATTTGCCATTGAAGTCTAGCAACCTTAGCTTGCAACTCTTTAGCTTGAGATCTTGTAAATGGCATTAGAGCTTCCAAAACTCTATCATCTCTATCATTGTCCTTAACTATATCCTTGTTCTTGATGCTATCATACCCTGCCAGCGTATTGCACGCACGACCGCCATATTTGGAGGGCTTTCGTCCCTCTCACGTGCCTCGATATTGTCGAGCATCATGCCTTAGAGCGAGTAAAACGACTCAGAAGAAATCTGAATTGAAGCATGAGCAGTAGGAGAGGCTGGAGGTGTAGGTAAATCTCTCAAACGATGTCTCTCTGGGAAGTCAGGTACATACTCATGCAGTAAATCAGACTCAGATGCCTCCCGTGAGGGCAAATACTCACTTCCCTCAGAATGGGAAACAGCTCTATCTGCAGCTTTGATGAGTTTTCTGGTTTCCCCAATTGCTTTTCGAGCAACTGGGGTCAATTTGATCATGCTTCATCCTCTACCCAGGGAGGACTTTACTCTACCCTTTTGTTTGTCGCCACCTCCTCTGGATTTAACCATTGTCTGCAAGTATATCAGGTGAACTTGTTAGTGCAAAGACTGGAAGAAGCAGTGCAGAAAAATAGTTGACAATGTGAAGCAAAACTGTAGACCATGGTCCGCGAAAAATGCAATGCAGCTGCAAAGGCTGCACCGCGGACCGCAAAAAATCAACCGCGGATCATGGAGAGGTAGGACTCAAACTACCCACTCTCTGATTCAATCGTACCATGGACCACAAAAAATGGAGCGCATCTGCGATAAGTTCTCCGCGGACCGCGAAAAATGCCACCATGGACCACGGTTATCAAGACTTGAAAATCTCTCAAAAGATAGCTGATCGCGGACCGCGACGGTCAAATTTTGAGCTTAGCACCTAGGGTTTCAAATTTTCGCGCATTTTAACATTAATCAACACATAATCGACCCACTAGGTAGTTAATCATCATTTCTGACTAATTAAAACCTAATCTAGTTAACATTGTGGAACCCTAAATTAAAATTGAAAGAAAAAGGAAGAAGAAGAAGAAGTAATAACTATCAAATTAAAAGAAAGTAAAAACAAAATTAAAGACTAAATATAGATTTGAATTACCCGAAATGAGATGCAATATAGATGAAGCTCAGTTCTTGTGTTGTGGAAATTAGGGCATGAGTAAACAGTAGTTTATATTGTTTGAGAATGCAAAGAGCGGAAAGTGTAAAAGGGGGACCTGAGGGTCTATTTACAAACAAGACCTGGGACCCATTCATTCTTACCTACCGCAGTCGCGGTAAATGCACCACGGTTTTGAAACTCAGAAGAGTTGTTACTTTGAGACCATCGGGATCGCGAAAAATGCTTTGCGACAGCGGTAACCCACTTCCGTCCGCGAAAAATTCACCTCGACAATGGCTAAAACTTCAGAGAGCCTCCACTTTCGACCTTTTAGCATTGCAGACCGCAATCAAATTCTGCCCCCGCGATAAGGCCACCGCGTACCGCAAAAAATGGAGCGCGGCTGCGGTCCAAATTTCAGAGAATGACACATTTTTCCAGCTTAGTCCTGCAATACATCAAACATTCCTATACATATCTCACAACCAGTTAGTTCAAAAGCAAATCCTATACTAAAAAGAAAATCAAAGAAAAACACATGGGTTACCTCCCAAGAAGCGCCTAATTTAACGTTGCGGCACGACGCAGCTTACCATCAATCACTTGAGATGGATCATTGCCACCACGTGGCTGTCATCAAACTTGCCAAGATAGTGCTTGACTCTGTGCCCATTAACTCTGAAGATCTCACCATTTTTTTCCAGATCAAGAGCACCAAACGGGGTCACAAGCACCACCTCAAAAGGTCCACTCCGTTTTAATTTAGGCTTACCCGGAAACAGTCGTAACCGGGAATTGAACAAGACAACCAAATCACCTACTTTGAACTCTTTGCCATGAGCATACTTGTCATGAAAGTATTTCATCTTGTCCTTGTAAAAGGACGAATTGGAGTAGGCATGGAATCAGAATTCATCAAGCTGCTTCACACGAAGATTGGCTGCAACATCCCACTCAAGATTTAGCTTCCTCAAAGCCCACATGGCCTTGTGCTCTAACTCGACTGGTAGATGGCAAGCTTTCCCAAACACCAACCAGTACGGAGACATACTAATCAGAGTCTTGTAAGCAGTCCTATAAGCCCATAGAGCATCATCCAATTTTTTTGACCAATCGATCCTATTTGCATTGACCGTTTTTGACAATATACTCTTGATCTCCCGGTTGGAGACTTCAACTTGCCCACTATCTTGAGGATGGTAAGGGGTAGAAACCTTGTGATTGACACCATACTTTGCAAGTAAAGTTTCAAATGCTTTATTGCAAAAATGAGACCCTCCATTACTAATGATTGCTCTAGGAGTGCCAAATCGAGTAAAGATACTCTTCTTGAGAAAAGCCACAACACTCTGGGCCTCGTTATTGGGTAGATCCACGGCCCCAACCCACTTTGAAACATAATCAACGGCCACAAGAATGTACATGTTTCCACAAAAGCTTACAAACGGGCCTATGAAATCAATGCCCCACACATCAAATATGTCAACCTCAAGAATGGTAGTAAGAGGCATCTCATCATTCTTTAAAATTCCACGCGCTCTTTGACATTCATCACATCTCTTCACTAGTTCACTTGCATCCTTGTACAATATGGGCCAATAAAAACCACAACTCAACACCTTTGAAGTTTTCCTCGCCCCGCCATGATGACCACCATAGGGAGAGGAATGACAAGAATATAGAATACTCAATTGCACCTCATCTAGAACACGTCTCCGAATCACACCATCATTACAACTTTTGAACAAGTACGGCTCATCCCAGTAGTAGTCCAAGCTATCCCGTTTAAGCTTCTTCCTTTGGTTAGAAGAGAGCTCATATGGAACAATACCGGTTACAAGGAAATTGGCAATATCCGCAAACCAAGGCATACTATTCACAAACACAGAGAGGTGTTGCTCATCAGGAAATGAATCATTAATCTCGAGGCCATCACGGGACCTTCCCTCCTCCTCCAAGTGGTCCGCCACATGGTTTTCACACCATTTTCGGTCCACAATCTCCAAATCAAACTTTTGAAGCAATAAGACCCATCTCATCAACCGAGCTTTGGAATCCTTCTTCGTCATCAGGTAGCGAAGTGCGTCATGGTCGGTATGAACTATCACCTTGGCACCCATGAGATAAAGCCTAAACTTCTCCATTGTGAACACTATTGCCAACAACTCTTTTTCTGTCACCGTGTAATTCACTTGAGCATCATTCATTGTTTTGCTTGCATAATACACCGGGTGAAATATCTTATTCACTCTTTGACCCAAAATCGCTCCTACCACAACATCACTTACGTCACACATGAGCTCAAAAGGTAAGCTCCAATTGGGTGCAGTAATAATGGGAGTGGTTGTCAATTTGTACTTGAGAAGTTCGAAAACTTTCATACTGTTGATACCCAATTTTTCCCTGTATATTTTCAATATGAAAAATACCTTCAAAATAATATATATATGCATATATAAGCATGTCCAAGGTTTTTATTATTTTTTTCATAATTTTAAGGTTTTAAACTAATTTATTTTCTCCTTTTTTATACATAAATCCCCCAATAATTATTTCCAAAATTATTATTTTTGATAATTCATCTATTGGATTTCTATATTTATTCTAAAATATGGATAATCTAATTTTCATATATTTTATAATTATATTTAGTATTTTTAAAGCTAAATTGCACATAATTGCAATATTAGCCCTTTTAAGATTTAATTATGTTTTATATGCATAAAATTGGATTCTGAATTTTTAAATTAAAAATTATGTATTATAAATCATTTTGGAATTTTAAAATTATTTTTAGAAATTATGTACTTTTTTATAAATTAAATAGGAAAAATGGGCTATTTAAATTTTGGCCAAATTGGCTTTCAAATCTAGCCTAAATCCAACGGACCCCCCAACCCAATTAAAAAACCTACCGGACCCAAGCCCAAACCAAACCAAACCCGGAACCCACCTACCCATTTAAACGGTCCCCATTATTCCCTTCCATAATTAATCCCAAACGACCCCTTCAAACCCTCTCATTTTCACCAAACAGCCGCCCTGAAACCCCCTTCCTCTCTAATTTTATTTGAGGCCTAAACCTAACCCTAGCTGCCACCATTTAAAATTGGCCCTAATCACTTCGATCCTCACTCGATCCATGGATTCCCATGGTTGTTTGAGACATATACTTGTCTCCTACGTCTCCTGGTTGCTCGTTTTTGTGATTTCATGGAAGGTTCTCGAAGAGATCTAGACCAGATCTTGTTCAAAACTCTCCGAGAGCCTATCCATGGTCTTTCATGCACTTTTTCGGCCATCCATGGCTGTTCAAGTAAGATCCATGACTTTTCCGGCTAAAAGGTAACGTTCTAAGGTTTTCTCATCTTCTCTGGGTTCTCTGAAACCCTAACTCTTGAAATTTTTCACCTTTCTTTAGATCTGTCTTAGATCTAGTATATCCATGAGTTTTTAACCGATTTTTCCTCATCTTTACTATCTTCCGAAACCCTAGTATTAAGCATTTCCCTCTAAAAATCTCATGTTTTAACTAACTATTTTGATTTTTAGTCATTCTTTTCTAAAACTAGGGTTTCTTGGAGTTCTTTTACGTATGTTCTAACTGATTTCGTTATGATTAAACCCTTTTCCCTTGTTGTTTTGGCCAATTTTGTCCTCTTACTACTTTTAACTTGACTTTGTTAAAAGCCCCTTTTTAAGATTTTCTTTATTTTGTTTCTATAATTTTCCTTACTTTGCTTTTCTGAGTGTTAGCATGCTTTCTTTACTTCGTGTCTATGTGTTAGCCTGCTTACGTGAGTCCTGTGATTACTCTGCTTCGAATATGTTTTCCTGAATCTCTAGCCTACTTATGTCGCTTTTGTATGACTATGCTCACTTTGTTTGTTCATCTTTTGCTTCTTTCTGTGACTATGCTTTAAATATGTTTTTGTTGTTACATTTGTGGACCTCCTCTATTTATATGATGAAAGTATAGAGTCATGACTCCCTTTGATCAAGTTTGGTTTCCTTAATCGATGGTGATTGAAAATTTTCTTTCAAAAACCCTCAAAGTTTTGCCTCGTCTGTTACGCTGACTGATTTCCTTACTCTATTTTGCTGTGATACTTATTTTTTCTACAAAGTTGTGTCCTTAATCAGGGCTTCATGAATTTGGTCCTACTCTATGCTACTGAATCTCGACCCTTAATTTGATTAGTTGCTTACCTTAATTAATTCTCCTTGCCTTGTCTGCATTACTACTAATTGTCTCCTTAGTTTGAAAACTTTATGAACCTAGCCTTAATTGCCTATCCTATACTGGTACTATTTTTGAAATCTTTCCTTATTTGTTATACTCCAGCCGTGTATGATTTCTTTCCTTATTTGTCACCTGCCCTTTACCATTCACACTGACTCCCTTAATCAAAGGGAGATTCGAACCAATTTTCTATGCTGAGTTCTATAATTACTGAAGAATTGATTCTTGCCTTATTTTAACCAGTTTTCAAATTACTATATAAATGACTCTCTTCTACAGTCTTAACACGAACACAGTTCGGAACACACACGCACACATACTCAAACTCTCCCTCCTTTCTCTACTACTTGTGGAACTGTTTGTCTAGCCGGCTGAAAGCCAAGGCTAGACTGTGAAACTCTACTTGCTTTACTTTTTATGCACTTTACTTCCTTAACTCGTATGTTCCTAGTTCAATTCTAAAACTCAGGTGTTGAGAAGTCTGGGCCTGTTTCAGACTCTCTATAGTATAATTTTTACTTTTCTCATGTAATTCATTCACATGGTCTGTAATAGTTTGTAAACGAACATTGGGGTTTGGATAGTGAAGTGGAGGGGGGGTAGCTATGCATGTTATAGATGTTAAAAGGGGTAGAAGCCATGCTTTAGGTCATATTTCCTGTATGTGCAGTAGAAACCATGCTCTTAATTCTCTGTATACTGTTTCAGCATTTCATTTTTTTGACATTCTTATCACTCAGAAATCCTGCTTTAGGATAAAGGGTCATTAAAACAAAGATTGGTACTCTTGCACACTTGACAACATGTTCTATAATGTCGTAACCTTTTTCTGCATTTAGAAATCCTGCTTTAGGAAAATTCTACAATCTTGTCATATATTTAGAAACCCTGCTTTAGGAATTCTTCATATAAACCATCATGAGTTTTATACATGCATCTTAGATACCATGTTTTAGGATCTCATTTGTACTTGCATTCACACTTAGTGTAAACTGCTGATTATAAAAGAGGTAAAAACAACTTCACATTTGATTATCCTATTTAAAATAAATCGGTAACAATCCCTGCATTTTATAACACTTAGAATAACATGCTCTTAGGCAAAATCAACTTTTGAACTTCTAATGGTTCTGGTAAATGCTTAGGCAATCCTTAGGTATCCAATCTCTTATAAAACTAGAAACTGCTCTTTGTGTTTACTGCTTAATGATTAACATGCTTAAAATCAGTAGGCAAGCCTGATTCAGACTTCTTTTCTGAGTCATGTAATAAATCAGGTTCTGCTAATGTCACATAGATACCATGCTTAAGATCTGAATTCAGACCTTAATTGGGTATGAGTCATGTTGTCTATGTGCATTACTTGTGGAGGTGTATCTGAGCCTTCTATCTGTTTCTGTGTTTTCCCCCTAAATGCAGTCTTATGTGTTCTTATTTGACGCCTAGTATTTTGCCTTTAAAACTGAATGTCCACCTAGAACCTTCCCCTTTTTTGGATAGAAGTCCTAAATTCCTCCGGGACTGATAGGAAGGGACGAGTAATAGCATGCAATAGGGGTCGAGACCAACCCTCGCTTTAATTACCTTCACGGGGTGGGAAAGGGTAGATATGGATATGATGACCGGTGCGGTAATACCACGTGTAGCCCCTCTTTGAGGAGTGTCATACCGGGTATTGCATTGATGTGATCCATATTACAAACAAACTTAGGATGCCTCCTTTACATTCATAAGCATGCTTAGATTGAAACTCTTTTCAAAATCTCGCTTTTTTTCACTAGTTATTTTTCAAACACTTGTGTATTTAAACTTAAATACCCTACTATTTGAGCCATACTTGTTTATTTGCTAATTGTACAATTCACAAAAATTGTTTGGCCGGGAACCACACTAGTGAATCCTGAGACACCTTCCCCTTAGGATAATTTCAAGCCCTTACCCAGTCTCTAGTTACCAATCATAGTTATGAATGAACCCTATAGGTGCCCTAACACACCTTAAAATCGTTAGGCGACGACTCTCCAAAATGCAACCCCCTTTCCAAAAGGAAAGAGTTGTCCCAAACAAATGTCATGAACCCGATTCCGCGAAGTAAAAAAGGGGGCGCGACAGCATGGAGACTCTGCTAGGGATATTTACGCTTTTACCATTTCATACCCTTTTTTTGTGAATTTGTACCCCTCCCTATGTGCAATTACTTTTTTAATTTCTTTAAGCATTTAATTTCTTATTCAAAAGCAAAACTGACATACCTTTCTTGTTTCCTTCCTTTATAACTGCTTTAAACTATGAAACTGTTGTATTTATCGCTTTCTTAACGTGCAAATACATGTCAACATGCTTTTAATTATTGCATAATCATGCTCAACATCATACTCCACTCGTGCCAAACAAATACTATAGCAACGCTTGATGAGTGGTTGCACCCTTTCTATATCATTACCCTCTAAATTCTAAAAGGCTTATTTGCGGTAAAACTAGTCAATCAGCGGTGCAGTCGACAGTTCCGTGCCTTCCCCCTTGAGTTGTCCGCTCAAGGGTACTAGTCTAAAACCCCATAAAACCTTATTCTATTTAAATTGTGCATGCATTATGGTCAAACCTAGCTGGATCAGTTATATTGTCCACATAATGATCTTTTAAGATAGCCTTGTCCAAAAGTCCATTGGGTTTCCCTGAACCCAAACGGATGTCATCACATTCTGTGCATTTATTTGGAGAACTAAATGTTTCATGCTAATTGTTGATATTAAAAAGTCGAGTCTGGTGGGGGTAAGGGCCTAACCTTGTTTGTTTTGCAGGAATATGAGGCACAAAGTCCCCAGATTCGGCATGGTCACCAATATCCACCCAAGATTGCTAAGTTGGTGGGGAGATCTACATTCTAGTGACAAAACCATCGTCAGAAAATATCTGGGCAATCTACCATCCCTCTAGGAGATCCATCCTAACAACATGATAATAAAAGCTGCTACCTTATTTTGGGATTGTGAAAGGGTCGTGTTCTGCTTTAGGGGCATCGAAATGACACCTTTGCTAGAGGAGATATGGGGACTGGCCGGTCTAGTGTGGGAAACTTCGAGTTTGCTGATGCCTGAGAATCGCACAGGCAAGGGTTTCCTTAAAATGATTGGTTTGAAGAAGAATGCAGAATTGGTATACTTTAAGGAATCGTACATCCCTTTTGACTCCCTGTATGAAAGGTACGGTCACAGCAAATCCTACCTTACCTACCCTGACGAGTTTGCCATCACGTCCTTGGGATATATTCATCGTAGGGTGTTCGTCTTCATGTTTTGCTTCCTGGGTCTAATCGTATTTCCAATGAAGAAAGGGAGAATCCATACTAGGCTGGCTATGGTAACCAAGACCCTAATGGAGGGGATTAGTGGGCAGACATTCAGCATTGTACCCATGATCATCGCAGACATATATCGAGCCTCAGAGAAGTGTCAACAAGGACCGAGGCACTTCGAAGGTTGCAATCTACTACTTCAGCTTTGGCTCATGGAACATCTCCAAAAGGGTGAATACCGACAAGAAATTCAGCGAAGGGTCTGGGATGACCATATCGCTTTCCACCATCCAAAGCGAATGAATTACATCCCTGACATGTTCGTTCAGCCTGAGAATGCCAAAGGATGGTTGAGCTCTTTGATAATTTGACTGAAGAACAGGTTCAATGGATGTTCGAGTGGTTTCCAACAGAGGAGTTCATCGCCTGATCCAAGATGCACCTTTCCTGATATTGATTGGTTTAAGAGGAACATACCCTTACGTCCCTCTTCGAGTTATGAGGCAAGCAGGTTGGAAGCAAGTCATACCCAGGGTCGACAAGATGAGCCATTTCCAAGTTGACTTCCAAAATGATGATAGTCCCTACAAATGACAAGCCCAACACATGTGGCACTACAAGATCGTAATGGGGTAATACACCATCGAGCCAGACATATATCATGTCGGTTGTACTCCTTTCTATTCAAGTTGGTTGGAAGATAATTGGGATGGTAAGGGCCAGCCAGGGTTCGTTCAAGGTCACAGAATTATAGATGAAAAGGCTAAGGCACAAGTCAAGTACAACCAGCTGTGCAAAAGGATCCGTGAATGCGATAGCGAACACCGCGAGATACAAGAGTCCAACCAAAAGATGATTGAGGAATGGAAAGACATGGCTATCAGTGCCAACAAAAGGCTAGGTTAGTTGGAGCGAGACATAGTAGAACTAGAGGAGAAATTTCTCAAAAGGGTTGAAAACTGTCAAAAGGCTGAAGGGATCGAAGGTGGACATCTAGCCAGAGCATACCTGTTGTTGGGACTTCGCGAATTGGGGAAGCTGTACGATGGAGCCAAGGATGTCGAATCTGGGGAAGGTTCTTCTGGGACCAAATAGATAGGAATTTACTTTTTCGCTCTATATATGTAATAAGGCCAATGGCTATTAGTGACTTTTATTCCTTGCTTATTTAGTATCGTTTTGGGATTCATCCATTTTTATCAATAAAATGAGGCATTTAGCATTCTAAGTTCTCTGAATCAATTTGTCGCTAGGCCTACCTCGGGAACAAAGAGGTCCCCAAATTAGGACACACTTTACATTCCCATACTATATGTTTAAATATTGCAATACTTTTTATAATCCTCACTAACTTGGTTACCTTTTGTTTTATTTTTATTTTTATTTTTTATTATTCCCCTCCCTAAAGGTTAGTTCGTGCACTCTGGCATCATCATTTTATTTCACAAGATCTAGGGGCCCTCCACCCAATCCTCATCTTAGTCCTATTAAAAGCAAGAACAAAGGCAAGATGGAATTTTTGAACAGCATCAGAAAGGAGAACACGACTGAACGGGTAGAGGCCACTGATGGCCAGGGTATTCGGGTTCCCAACGAGAATGTGTCACAACTTGAACAAAAACTGTTGAAATTCGAGGAAGAGCTCGATCAGGTTCGGAATCTGGCAAGCCTGTCATTTTCCCTCATCACCCTAGATATCAACTTCCCCAATGCTCCAAATCCCACACCTCCTCAAAATATCCCAAAACAACATAATCATCCCGCTACTCACCATCATGCTGCTCCACCAAAGAACCAATGCAATACCTGCCATACCTCAAACGACACTTCACTAGTCATCCCAGAACCTCAAAACTCCACAAATGACCATTTCCACACCCATACACCAGGCCATCATAACACTCCTATCTACGTGGAGACCATGCCACACTCCACCCAACCTATCTCATGCACACCTGAGTCTGATGAAAAGGATCTGCTTATCAGGAACTTGGCTGAGGAACTTAAGAAACTGATCAGTCGAATTCAGGGCGTTGAGGGAAGCAAATAAATTGAGGGGCTGAACTATGAGGACATTTGCATACAGCCTGATGTCGAACTGCCTGAGGGGTACAAACCTCCTAAGTTCAAAATGTTTGATGGTATGGGTGATTCAAGGGTCCATCTGAGGACATATTGCAACAAGCTGGTTGGAGTAGGGAAGGATGAAAGAATCTGCATGAAGTTGTTCATAAGAAGTTTGAAATGAGATGCATTATCTTGGTACATCAGCCAAGATCCTAAGAAGTGGTCAATCTGGGTAGGCATAACATCTTGACTTTATGGACAAATTCAGGTTTAATACAGAGAACGCGCCAGACGTGTTCTATATCTAGAATTTGAAGAATAAGCCTACGGAGACGTTTCGCGAGTATGCTACTCGTTGGAGGTCTGAAGCAGCTAAGGTCAGACCTGACTTAGAAGATGAGCAAATGAACAAGTTCTTGGTCGGGGCTCTAGAACCACAGTACTATGAACAATTGATGATGATTGAGAACCACAAGTTCTCCGACATTATCAAATTAGGTGAAAGAATTGAAGAAGGTATTAAAAGTGGTATGATTACAAATTTCGAAGCCTTGCAAGCTACAAATAAGGCTCTATAGTCTGGTGGTGTGTCCAAGAAAAGGGCCGTAGGGCCGTAATGGTTGCACAAAAGGACCAAGTCTCCCCTCAAGTACCAAGCTTACCCAACACCTCCATTCACATACCAGCCAACCCCAAACTACCAAGCACCCTCGGCCTCATACCAAGCTCCGCCACCAACTTATCAGTCATCTCCACCTCCTACATATCAACACACTTCACCCAGATACTCCCAACACGCTCATATCTACCAAACTTATAATGCTCAACCATCCCATTATCAATCACCCCCTATACGCCAAAATTTCCCTAGAACTCGACCTAATTTTGATCATAGACTACCAAAGCAATATACAGCCATTGCTGAACCCATCGACCAACTATATTAGAGGCTCACAACTGCTAGTTATGTTACCCTCATCCCTGTTGCAACCCCTGAGAATCTTTCTTAGTGGGTTAACCCAAACAAGTCCTGTGCATACCACTCTCGCATAAAAGGGCACACCATCGATGAATGCCGCTCCTTGAAAGACAAGATATAGTCTTTGATTGATAACAAGATCATTGTGGCAAAGGAATTCGCTCCAAGCATCCGCAACAACCCTCTGCCAGACCATAATGGTGGAGGTATCCACATAATTGAAATAGAAGATGACTAGGATCCCGAAGGATCAATCGGGTTGATCGCAGAAGGTGATGACCCAAAGAAACCAACAATTACTCTCAATACAATCATAGTCCAGATCCAACCGTCTGAGGACACTGAGGTAAATATGTCTATACCTCTTGAGTTTGTATCAGCGCCATCCGCAAAGACACCGGCACCAATTGAGGTTAAATTCGTGTCTCTGACAAATGCACCCGCATCATTTGAGGTTGCAGTCTTGCCACCCAAGGCACATGTTCCATTCGAAGTAAGGATAGTCGTGTTGGTCCTAGTGGTGATTTCAACCATGCCTCCATTCTATACAAATGTTGTACCCTGGTACTATACAGCCGAGGCAAGAAGGAAGGCAAGGTCAGGATTGAAGAAATTGTCGCAGGACAAGTATGACAAAAATTGGTAGAGTCTTTGCCCCTGAACATCTAGCTGAATCAAGCAAGCATGCCTCCAATCGGCCACCCCTTATTGAGACAGGTATGGATGACCTTTGGAGGAAAATACAGGCCAAAGAATATTCGGTCATCGACCAGTTAAACAAGACGCCAACACAAATATCCATTCTCTCTTTGATGCAAAATTCTGAGACGCATAAAAATGCTCTGTTAAAGGTGCTAAATGAAGCGTACGTACCAAGTAACATCACTAGCAGGGAAGTGGCTAATATGGTAGGACAAGTGTTGGAAAGCCATAAGATCACCTTTCATGAGGACGAGCTACACCTGAAGGACTGGGGCACAACAAAGCACTGCACATCACCGTGCAATGTGAAGATTATTTCATCACCAGAATCCTGATCGATGGAGGTTTCAGTCTTAACATTTGTCCGCTGGTAACACTCAAGAAGTTGGGTAAAGGGATGCATGAGATAAAGGATGGAGCAATCAATGTGAAAGCCTTCGATGGTTCTCAAAGGTCCACCATTAATGAGTTTATTCTATGCTTGCAGATGGGACCAACCTGGTTTGAGGTCGATTTCCATGTGATAGATGTACCAGCATTTTAGAACTTGCTGCTGGGATGGCCATGGATTCATGCTGCTGGGGTCGTAGCATCAACGCTTCATCAGGCAGTAAAGTTCGAATGGAATCACCAAGAAGTGATCATTCACGGCGACTGTAGTAACCCTATATATAGTCACCAGACCATTCCGGCGATCGAGGGAAGAAGTAAGCTAGGCGGAGAAACTTACCATCACATTGAGCGGGTCAATGCTATCGACAAAGAGAAATGGTAGGATAACAAAATCGAGAGTATACTAAGTTGGAGTGGGTACGAACCTGGCAAAGGGCTCGGTAAGAACCTCCAAGGGATCTCTAAACCCATAAAACTCAAGAAACATGGAACTATCTTCGGTTTGGGATATGAATACACCTGGGAAGAATTCGATAACTGGTCGCCACCATGGCGCGGTCCTTACTAGAGCAGCCAATACCCCATCCGGAGCAGACCTTCCAACATGCCAACACTATTTATAGGTCAGATGAAGCAGAAGCACTTGCAGAAATGAAGAACCTGTTTTTAGAGGACAGTGATATGGACTGTTGCGTTATTCTCGAAGAGGAGGGGGAGGAAGGCACTTCCATACAGGCTATGAGTAGAGGGATATATCTCAAGAATTGGACCATCAGGACAACCAAAGTCTAACGTGCCTCGGGGTAGCAAGGTTAAAACAAGCATTATTCACTGTTTTGCCTAAATGATTTTCTTTTTGCATTTTTTAATTCCCGCAATAAGATCTTCGATGTTCAAAATAGTTATTCAATCTACCAAAAGCATTTTTTATTTTTCTTATGAATGAATATTTATTACTACCATTTTATCTCCTTGCTTTACCAATACAACA
This sequence comes from Nicotiana tabacum, assembly GCF_000715075.1. NCBI lineage: Eukaryota > Viridiplantae > Streptophyta > Magnoliopsida > Solanales > Solanaceae > Nicotiana > Nicotiana tabacum. The sequence goes on along the minus strand of NC_134086.1, from coordinate 151,133,970 downwards.
TTACTATTACTTATCTTGATGAACCAATGACTGTGACATGCAATGAGACAACACAACAAACGAACATTGATTCAGAGGAAGATAACATACCTGATGAGATTGTCAAAGAAGTTGAGAACTTTGAGAACAGACGTAAGTCCAACCTGGACGAGACCGAAATTGTCAACCTGGGAGATGCAGAAAACGTCAAGGAAACGCGAATCAGCATTCACCTATCGCCATCAGAGAAGAAAGAATACACAAAATTTCTAAAGGAGTATAAGGACATATTTGCCTGGTCTTATGATGACATGACTAGTTTGAGTACGTCTATTGTGGCTCACAAACTACCAACCGATCCAATATGTCCACCAGTAAAGCAAAAACTCAGAAAGTTCAAGCCTGATATGAGTTTGAAAATCACGGAAGAAGTCACCAAGCAGATCAAAGATAAGGTTCTCAGTGTAGTAGAATACCCGACATGGTTAGCCAACATCGTGCCGGTACCAAAGAAGGATGGGAAGGTCAGAGTCTATGTCGACTACCGAAATTTCAACCGGGCTAGTCTGAAAGACGACTTCCCTTTGCCAAATATACACATTCTAATTAACAATTGCTCCAAGCATGAGCTACAGTCATTCGTAGATTGCGTCGCTGGTTATCATCAGATTTAGATGGATGAGGAAGATGCTGAGAAAACAACTTTCATTATGCCGTGGGGAGTGTACTGTTACAAGAAGATGCCATTCGGCCTGAAGAATGCAGGGGCCACCTATATGAGGGTCATGACTACCATTTTCCATGATATGATACACAAGGAGATAGAGGTATATATGGATGATGTTATTATCAAATCCAAGAAGGCCACTGACCAAATAGAAGATCTGAGGAAGTTCTTTAATAGACTGCGGAGATACAACCTGAAACTAAACCCCGCAAAGTGCGCATTTGGGATTCCTACTGGGAAATTGCTTGGGTTTATTATGAGCCGCCAAGGAATAGAACTGGATTCATCAAAAGTCAAAGCCATTCAATAACTACCACCGCCAAAGAACAAGAAGGATATGATGAGTTTCTTAGGAAGGCTTAACTATATCAGCCAATTCATAGCACAGTCTACAGTTATCTGTGAGCCAATCTTTAAGATGTTGAAGAAGGACGCCGCCACCAAATGGACCGATGACTGCCAAAAGGCCTTCGACAGAATCAAGGAGTACCTATCAACACCATCAGTCTTAGTCCCGCCCGTGCCAGGTAGACCCTTATTACTCTACCTTGCAGTGTTAGATGGAGCTTTCGGCTACGTTCGGGGGCAACACGATGAAATAAGGAGGAAGGAACAAGCCATTTATTATCTTGGTAAGAAGTTCACCCCATACGAGGCCCGATATTCTTTATTGGAATGCACCTATTATGCTTTGACTTGGGTAGATCAGAAGTTGAGACATTACTTCTGTGCCTATACTACATATCTCATATCGAGAATGGATCCCTTGAAGTATATCTTTCAGAATCCCATGCCCACTGGCAAGCTAGCCAAGTGGCAAATCCTGTTGAGTGAGTTCGACATTGTTTATGTAATTCATAAAGCGGTCAAAGGATAGGCACTGGCAGACCACCTTGCTGAAAACCCCGTGGGTGGAGGATACAAACCCCTGAAAATATATTTTCCTAATGAAGAGGTATCGTTCATAGGAGAAGACATTGTGGAATCCTATGACGGTTGGAGAATATTCTTCGATAGAGCAGCAAACTTCAAATGAGTTGGCATAGGAGCAGTCCTAATATCAGAAACTGGTTAGCATTATCCGATGTCTACCAAACTCAGGTTCCCTTGCACCAATAATATGGCGAGTATGAAGCCTGCATCTTAGGACTCAAAATGGCTATTGACATGAACGTTCAAGAGCTACTAGTGATTGGAGATTCAGACTTACTTATACATCAGGTACGAGGAGAATGGATGACCAAGAACTCCAAGATACTCCCATATTTACATCACGTACAGGAATTGAGAAAGATGTTCACGAAGACAGCATTCTAGCATGTTCCCAGAATCTAGAATGAGTTCGTCGATGCATTAGCTACCCTATCATCTATGATACAACATCTAGACAAGAATTTTGTTGATCCCATTCCAGTGAAAATCCATAATCAGCCAACTTATTGTGCCTATGTTCAAGAGAATCAGATGGAAAGCCTTGGTTTCATGATATCAAGGAATATTTGGTAAAAGGAGAGTACCCAGAGCTTGCAAATCCTACTCAGAAACGCACACTTTGGAGATTATCCAACAACTTCTTTCACAACAGAGGAATCCTGTATAGGAGGACTCCTAATTTGGGATTATTAAGATGTGTCGTCGCAAAGGAAGCATCCAAGCTGCAAGAGGAAATTCATGCTGGGACCTACGATCCACATATGAACGGTTTTGTCTTAGCAAAGAAAATCTCCAGGCTGGTTACTTTTGGATGACTATGGAAACATACTACATCTAGTATGTCCGAAAATGCCACCGCTTTCAGATACATACCGACATGATAAAGGTACCTCCAAGCGAGCTTAACATAACAAGCTCACTGTGGTCGTTCGCCGCCTAGGGGATGGATGTTATTGGACCTATCGAGCCTGCTGCTTCCAATGGACACAGGTTTATCCTGGTAGCCATAGACTATTTCACCAAATGGGTCGAAGCAGCATCTTACAGAGTAGTGACTAAGAAAGTTGTGGTAGACTTTGTCCGCGGCTGCATTGTTTATCGATTCGGGATTCTAGAGTAAATCATTACTGATAATGGCTCTAACCTCAACATCGACTTGATGAAAGCTATGTGCGACACTTTTAAGATCAAACACAAGAATTCCACAGCCTACAGGCCTAAGATGAATGGAGATGTAGAAGCCGCTAACAAGAATATCAAGAAGATATTAAGGAAAATGATAGAGAAGCATAAGCAGTGGCACGAGAAGTTATCATTCGCTCTATTGGGGTATCGCACCATAGTCTGTACATCAACCGGGGCAACCCCCTATATGCTGGTTTACGGTACAAAGGTTGTCATTCCCGCTGAGGTAGAAATTCCTTCCCTAAGGATCATACAAGAAGCTGAGATCGACGATGCAGAGTGGGTAAAAAGTCATTATGAGCAACTAGCCCTTATAGATGGAAAGAGAATGAATGTAGTTTGCCATGTTCAACTCTACCATAACAGAATGTCCAGAGCCTTCAACAAGAGAGTCAAGCCAAGACAGTTCACACCGGGGCAGCTGGGATTAAAGAAAAATTTTCCGCATCAAGATGAAGCCAAAGGGAAGTTCTCTCCCAACTAGCAGGGTCCATACATGGTTCATCGGGTTTTGACAGGGGGAGCCCTCATACTTGTAGAAATGGACTGAGAAGTCTGGCCAAAGTCGATCAATTTAGATGCAGTCAAGCGTTACTATATGTAATCTTTATGCTTTCCTTATATGATGTAAATTGAACTACGCCTGACCTGATTCCCGTTTAAGAGGGGATACATAGGCGGCGCTATGGGTTCGGTCACAATTCAATAAAAATTTCATTTCCCCCGCAATTGGAAACTGGGGCAGAATTTTGAGGAGGACCCTCAAAATTTCGAAGTAATTTTAGCCAATCACCGCACGAGCAACAGTCAGAAGCGTTAACCCATCAAACTGGGGCAGAATTGACCCTCAAAGTTCTGTAGCAAGAGAGGTTGCAATGTCCCGAACCACGTCACAGTCGTCGGTTCATCTAAAAGCTATTTTTAACTATATATTTATGTCATACTTTTACAAAATCATGCATGTTTATTATTGAAACTGCTTTATTTAGCAACACTACACCAATAATACAGACAATATCACCAGATCAAAGCCGAACGAGTCAAGCAAAAGCCAGTGGGGATACGAGCTAACCTTCCCCCTTACAAAACTCACGATTTTTCTTTGGATGCAGGCACCAGGATTAGACATATTGTATGCCCACGGGACAAACATTATCCAAAATACGATTCTCATAACCGTTGCACTTACCAACATTTGCTATTAGTACACACCAGTGATGTCCAGTATGTCATAATGCTCCCAGTAATCACAACGCCGCAATCTGCTAAGAAAACTCTACTGTCAGTTGTTATCTTATTTTTTGCATAAGGCTACCATTCTGCCTTCCGAGGTTAAGCTCTACCTCTGTCTGCATCTGCATTCTTGCATAAGGCTACCATTCTGCCTTCCGAGACTAAACGTTGTCTCTATCTGCATCCGCATTGCATAAGGCTACTATTTTGCCTTCCAATCTGCATAAGGCTACCATTCTGCCTTCCGAGACTAAACAATGTCTCCATCTGCATTCGCATTGCATATGGCTACTATTCTGCCTTCCAAATTTTGCATAAGGCTACCATTTTGCCTTCCGAGGTTAGGCTCTACCTCAATCCGCATATGCATGCATAAGGCTACTATTCTGACTTCCAATCTACATAAGGCTACCATTATGCCTTCCGAGACTAAATACTGTCTCCATCTGCATCCACATTGCATAAGGCTACTATTCTACCTTCCAACTTGCATAAGGCTACCATTCTGCCTTCCGAGACTAAACGATGTCTCCATTTGCATCTGCATTGCATAAGGCTACCATTCTACCTTCCGAGGTTAAGCTCTACCTCCATCTGCATTCTCATCTTTGCATAAAGCTATCATTCTGCCTTCTGAGGCTAAGCTCTACCTCCAATTTTCTTCAAAACTAAGCGTTGTCCCAAACACTATTTATCTCGCTTCTCTTATGGGCTAAGCTCTGCCTTTCAATTTGCAAGACTAAGCTCTGTCTTGCCCGCATCATACTACTGCATCCTTCATGGGCTAAAATATCATCAATTCATCCAAAGGCGTCATCGTTCAGAGGCACCATTTTCATAGCCCGAGAACATTATGTCATGGCCTGAGGATCTCTTTCGATCTCTTGCATATCATTATTCAAAGGCGTCATGGTTCGGAGGCACCATCCTCACAGCTCGAGAACATCATTGCATGGCCTACGAATCATTTATCATACACTTCATGGCCCAGGACATCATGGTCTAAGGACGTCATCCTCATCGTCCGAAGACAACACTCATGGTCTAATGGGAATTTGCATCATGTTTAAATTTATGCACAGTATACGCTTGTATTGCTTCTATTTGCAGGTAAGACGGCAAGCAACAACTACCCCAATAAGAGCGATCCCGCTCCAGTTCCCTCAGCCATATCAAACCTAACCATTCCCGTAAACCGTCCACTCACCCAGCCCCAGATGTTGCGTCCGTTCTAGAAATCGCTTCATCGGTATACTCCGCCGGTGGATCTTGAACTACATACTGCCCGATTCCTGTAAAACCAAGGATATGTAGGAAACTCAAAAGCCAGGGTGCGGCCTAAACCTCTTCAAACCGTTTCACTTGGTCAAAATTGGTCATCATATCTTTACCCGACAACTCTTTCATCCTTCCCGAGTAAAGAGGGGCAACTGTTGATACCCAATTTTTTCCTATATATTTTCAATACAAAAAATACCTTCAAAATAGCATATATATGCATATATAAGCATTTCCAAGGTTTTATTATTTTTTCCATAATTTTAAGATTTTAAATTGATTTATTTTCTCCCTTTTTATCCATAAAATCTCCAATAATTATTTTCAAAATTATTATTTTTAATAATTCATCTATTGGATTTCTATATTTATGCCAATATATGGCTAAGATAATTTTCATATATTTTTATAATTACATTTAGTACTTTTAAAGCTAAGTTACACATAATTGCTATATTAGCCCTTTTAAGATTTAATTATGTTTTATATGCATAAAATTGGATCCTGTATTTTTATATTGCTAATTATGTATTATAAATCATTTTAGCATTTTTAAATTATTTTTAGAAATTATCTACCTTTTTATAAATTAAATAGGAAAAATGGGCTATTTAAGTTTTGGCCAAATTGGCTTTCAAATCTAGCCTAAATCCAATGGACCTCCAACCCAATTAAAAAATAGATTTTTTATTCCTATACCATATATGAAACTTTATTACCAAATATGTGCATAGTTTCTAATCTACTCGCTATGTTCACAGTTTTTCTACAATTATTATAACATTCATTAAATACTAATTATTAGTAGCTGAATCTTCCTAATTAGTGCGCTACAAATCAGGAACAAAATATTCTAATTGATTTAGCGACCTTCAGATCAAATTTGAAATGCAAATCCTATATCTTCAATTTAAAATCAAATTACATAGACTTTTTTCTGCAAAAACTCTATTCTTCGATATTTTTCCTTAAGCCACAAATCAAAAAAAAAGATAAAATCGTCAACAAATTTGAATCAAATTGTAGAAATCAGTTCTGCAAAAAGCTCAGTTCGTCGACAATCTCTCTACATCTCTCTTTATTTCTCAGTTGCAAAATTCAGTAATACAAAGCAAATGAAAAGAGAGGAGCAATTCCACCATTGACAGCCATTAAAAAGCTTGAAAGCTTTGAATTCAAATTTGGGTTTTCAAAAATCATTATTTGTTTGGATTGGGTGTTGTTGAAAATAATCAGGAATATGGTTTGGAGTTTATATATCAATTTTGAGGGGTTTTGGTAAAGATTAGACTTGGTTTTGACTGAATTTCAGATTGAAACTCGAAGAAGAAGAAGAAGAAGAAGAAGAAGAAGAAGAAGAAGAAGAAGAAGAAGAAGAAGAAGAAGAAGAAGAAGAAGAAGAAGAAGAAGAAGAAGAAGAAGAAGAAGAAGAAGAACAAGACATATTGCAGAAATTGTAGATTATTTGTATTCTGATTGTAGATGCTTTATTTTCTATTTTCACAAATAAAAAATGGCTAAAACTTCTACAAATCTTCTGAAAACCGCAATTATGTCAAAAATCTCAATTATGCTACAATTGAATGGGAATTGGGATATAAAAATTCAATGTACCCAGTTTGTAGATATTTTGTAGATAAATTGTAGATTATTTGTATTCTAATTGTGGATGCTTTGTTTTCTGTTTTCACAAATCAAAAACGATTAAAACTTCTACAAATCTTCTGCGAAAAATGCAATTATGTCGAAAATCTCAATTAAACTACAATCCAATGGGAATTGGGATATTAAAATTCAATATACCCACTTTGTAGATATTTTGTAGATGAATTGTAGATTATTTGTATTCTGATTGTAGATGCATTATTTTCTGTTTTCACAAATCCAAAATGACTAAAACTTCTACAAAATCTTCTCCAAAAAACGTAATTATGTCGAAAATACTAATTAAGCTACAATTGAATGGGAATTGGAATATAAGAATTCAATGTACCCAGTTTGTAGATATTTTGTAGATAAATTGTAGATTATTTGTATTCTGATTATAGATGCTTTGTTTTCTGTTTTCACAAATCAAAAACGACTAAAACTTCTAAAAATCTTCTGCATAAAACGCAATTATGTCGAAAAATTCATTTATGAGATTGGACGAATCTTTATGATTTAAGAAGAATAAATATTGAAATAACACATGGAGCTAAGTTAAAGCTTGTGACAACTTGTACATATAATGTGCAAAAATCTCCAATGCAAAAGAAGAGTGTCCAGCTAGTGGAAGCCTGGGAACAACAGATTTTGCAGATCTGAATGAATTTAACTAAAACATCCTTCAACTCCAACCCGAAAGAATTGCGTTCTGGATATTCTACACAACTGAAACGTAAAGCAATGCTCATTCTGGAAGCCCAGGAATCAATTCTGAACTAATAAGCTACATAGATTTCAAAGAACCGAACACCTAGTGAACAATTCTAATTTTAGTATTAACAGACCATGTTACAACCTCATCTTTTTATGGAATTTCCTGATAAACAAATCAGCCACATTATCGATCTCGTCTTCTAGTACAAAATTCTATCCTTCTTCCTCGTTGAAATTCCTCACCATATCTATAGCTGATGCATTTGGATCACCTAAATATTCATCCTCTTCATCGAACAACGAATGTGTCAAATCCGGTTTCTTATCATCATAATCATCATACTTATCGTCGTTGCTCAATACTTTATGTTTAATAACAGTACATAAACGTGGGTGAGGGTGAGGGTTTGGGAGAGAGAAACGTGGGAGGGGTAGGATATACGGTACCTTGAATTAAGGAGGGATATATGTTGCATTAACCGTACCCTTAAAATACACTATGGTATAGAATTGGTAATTTTGTATACTAAATATAATTATATCAAACCTTAAACATTGAGGGTAATAACGTTTCCTATATGGTATAGGAATGTAAAAGTTCTATTAAAAAACCCACCGGACCTAAACCCAAACCAAACCCAGAACCACTTACCCATTTAATCTCGACCGTTGATCTCCCAGATCAACGGTCCCCATTATTTCCTTCCATAATTAATCATAAATGACCCCTCCAAACCCTCTCATTTTCACCAAAAAGCCGCCCTGAAACCCCTTTCCTCTCCAATTCTCTCTGGGACCTAAACCTAACCCTAGCCGTCGCCACCTAAAACCAGCCCTAATCACTTTGATCCTCACTCGATCCATGGATTCCCATGGTTGTTTGAGACATATACTTGTCTCCTACGTCTCCTGGTTGCTCGTTTTTGTGATTTCATGGAAGGATCTCGAAGAGATCTAGACCAGATCTTGTTCAAAACTCTCCGAGAGCCTATCCATGGTCTTTCATGCCATTTTCCGGCCATCCATGGCTGTTCGAGTAAGATCCATGACTTTTCCGGCTAAAATCGGTAACGTTCTAAGGTTTTCTCATCTTCTCTGGGTTCTCTGAAACCCTAACTCTTGAGATTTTTTACTTTTCTTTAGATCTGTCTTAGATCTAGGTATATCCATGAGTTTTTAACCGATTTTTCCTCATCTTTACTATCTTCCAAAACCTTAGTTTTCTACTGCTCGATTCTTCTTAGATCTTTATAGATCTGAGATGATTCAAGTATTATTAAGCATTTCCCTCTAAAAATCTCATGTTTTAACTAACTATTTCGATTTTTAGTCATTCTTTTCTAAAACTAGGGTTTCTCGGAGTTCTTTTACGCATGTTCTAACTGATTTCATTATGATTAAAACATTTCCCTTGTTTGTTTTGACCGATTTTGTGCTCTTACTGCTTTTAACTTGACTCTATTAAAAGCCCATTTTTTAAGATTTTCTTTACTTTGTTTCTAAAATTTTCCTTACTTTGCTTCTCTGAGTGTTAGCATGCTTTCTTTACTTCGTGTCTGTGTGTTATCCTGCTTATGTGAGTCCTGTGATTACTCTGCTTCGAATATGTTTTCCTGAATCCCTAGCCTACTTATGTCGCTTTTGTATGACTATGCTCACTTTGCTTGTTCATCTTTTGCTTCTTTCTGTGACTATGCTTCAAATATATTTTTCTTGCTACATCTGTGGACCTCCTCTATTTATATGATGAAAGTATAGAGTCATGACTCCCTTTGATCAAGTTTGGTTTCCTCAATCGATGGTTATTGAAAATTTTCTTTCAAAAACCCTAAAAGTTTTACCCCATTTGTTAGGCTGACTGATCTCCTTACCCTATTTTGCTACGATACTTATTTTTTCTACTAAGTTGTATCATTTATCAGGGCTTCATAAATTTGGTCCTACTCTATGCTACTGAATCTCGACCCTTAATTTGATTAGTTGCTTACCTTAATTAATTATCCTTGCCTTGTCTGCATTATTACTGATTGTCTCCTTAGTTTGAAAACTTTCTTAACCTAGCCTTAATACTATTTTTGAAATCTTTCCTTATTTGTTATACTCTAGCCGTGTATGATTTCTTTCCTTATTTGTCACTTGCCCTTTACCATTCACACTGACTCCCTTAATCAAAGGGAGATTCGAACCAATTTTCTATGTTGAGTTCTATAATTATTGAAGAATTGATTCTTGCCTTATTTTAACTAGTTTTCAAACTACTATATAAATGACTCTCTTCTACAGTCTTAACACGAACACAGCTCAGAATATACAAACACACGCTCAAACTCTCCCTTCTTTCTCTACTACTTATGCTACTGTTTGTCTAGCCGGCTGAAAGCCAAGGCTAGACTGTGAAACTCTACTTGCTTTACTTTTTTTGCACTTTGCTTCCTTAACTGGTATGTTCCTAGTTCAATTCTGAAACTCAACTCAATGTGCTCCATTGTTTGTCAATCCCTGTCTATTTATGCACTTACTTAATGGCTCATATTGTTTAATTTCCCTTTTTGTTTACTGCTTTATTCAGCATGCTTAAGTTCTGCCCTCTTTTATTCAAATGTAATCAACATGTTTACTTGAGTTCTTGTTTATGTCCCTCAACTAGTATGTCTCCTAATGTACTTGGTTAACACTAAGTCATGACTAATTATGTGTAATAGACCCCTACATGACTACTCTCATACCATGTCCCTGTGTTTTATTACTATTCTAATTTCAAACATGATTTCCTTGTTAACTCTTTGAAGTAGTAGTTTGTAGGCCAATCAGTTTCTACTTGTTCTTTGTGCTTGATGGTCTATATGCTTCTCTTCTCATCCATGTTTATGTGTTTCTAATTTGGGCCCTCTATGTCCCCAACCCCTTACTTCCTTGCTTGTGAATGTTGAAATGATACTACACTTTGAGTTTGTTCTGTGTGTGTTGGCTTGTTCCAAGTTATTATTGCTTTTATTCCCTTCTCCTTTTCAAAACTGTTCTATTGTTTTTTGCAAACTTATTTCAAACATGTTGTTTCAAAACTGTTTTCCAATTCAACCCTTTTTTAAAACCATGACGAGCACTCCCACATATACTCTTAGACCACTCGATTCTGCCCTTTTTGTGTGAGCCTTGCCTTGGGACCCTTGAGCTCCCTCTGAACTTGGACACATAAAAGCTGGCCTTTTTCACACTGCACTTACTTTGCCTTGGCTATAAAATCTAGGTGTGATCACTGCCCGGGATCCCTTGAGGTCCTTAGGGAACTCTGACACACCCGGATGTGATAAAGACTATGGAACAATCTTGGCACCTGAGGTGATTTATTACATAACTTAGGGAGGAAGTCCAAATCAGTTATTGAAAAGTCTAGGCCTATTCCAGACTCTCTATAGTATAATTTTTATGTTTCTCATGTAATTCATTCACATGGTTTGTAATAGTTTGTAAACGAACATTGGGGTTTGGATAGTGAAGTGGGGGTAGCTATGCATGTTATAGATATCAAAAGGGGTAGAAGCCATGCTTTAGGTCTATATTTCCTATATGTGCAGTAGAAACCATGCTCTTAGGTCTCATGTATACTGTTTCAGCATCTCATTTTTTTGACATTCTTATCACTCAGAAATCCTACTTTAGAATAAAGGGTCATTAAAACAAAGATTGGTACTCTTGCACACTTGACAACATGTTCTATAATGTCGTAACCTTTTTCTGCATTTAGAAATCCTACTTTAGGAATTTTGAATATAAACCATCATGAGCTTTATACATGCATCTTATATACCATGTTTTAGGATCTCATTCGTACTTGCATTCACACTTAGTGTAAACTACTAATTATAAAAGAGGTAAAAACAGCTTCACACTTGATTATCCTGTTTAAAATAAATTGGTAACAATCCCTGCATTTCATAACAACTAGAACAGCATGCTCTTAGGCAAAAATGACTTCTGAACTTCTAATGGTTCTGGTAAATGCTTAGGCAATCCTTAGGTATCCAATCTCTTATAAAACTGGAAACTGCTCTTTGTGTGTACTGCTTAATAATTAACAGACTTAAAATCAGTAGCCAAGCCTGATTCGGACTTCTTTTCTGAGTCATGTAATAGATCTGGTTCTGCTATTGTCATTTAGATACCATGCTTGATATCTGAATTCAGACCTTAATTGTGTATGAGTCATGTTGTCTATATGCATTACTTGTGGAGGTGTATCTGAGCCTTCTATCTATTTCTGTGTTTTCCCCCTATATGCAGTCTTATCTGTTCTTATTTGACGCCTAGTTTTTTGCCTTTAAAATTGAATGTCCGTCAAGAACCTTCCCCTTTTTAGGATAGGAGTCCTAAATTCATCAGGACTGATAGGAAGGGATGGGTAATAGCATGCAATAGGGGTCGAGACCAACCCTCGCTTTAATTACCTTCACGGGGCAGGAAATGGTAGATATGGATATGATGACCGGTACGTTAATATCACGTGTAGCCCTTCTTTGAGGAGTGGCATACCGGGTATTGAATTGATGTGATCCATATTACAAACAAACCTAGGACACCCCCTTTACATTCATAAGCATGCTTAGATTGTAACTCTTTTCAAAATCTCGCTTTTGTTTACTAGTTATTTTTCAAACACTTGTGTATTTAAACTTAAATCCCCTACTATTTGAGCCATACTTATTTATTTGCTAATTTTACAATTCACAAAAACTGTTTGGCCAGGAACCACACTAGTGGATCCTGAGACACCTTCCCCTTAGGATAATTTCAAGCCTTTACCTTGTCTCTGGTTACCAAACGTAGTTATGAATGAATCCTATAGGTGCCCTAACACACCTTAAAATCGTTAGGTGGTGACTCTCCAAAATGAAACCCCCTTTCCAAAAGGAAAGAGTTGTCTCAACCAAATGTCATGAACCCGATTCCGTGAAGGAAAAAAGGGGATGTGACACATACATTCTTCATTGAACACGAACTTGACATCTTTTTCCAATTACTTACACAAGGGATTCACTACCTTAGAAAAGTCATTGATGAATCTTCGATAGAACCCCGCATGCCCAAGAAAACTTCTAACCCCCTTGACTGAGGTAGGAGGAGGAAGCTTTGAGATCACATAAATTTTAGCCTTGTCCACCTCTATGTCGTGCTTTGAGATCTTATGGCCGAGGAAAATGCCTTTCTCGACCATAAAGTGGCATTTTTCCTATTTAAGCACAAGATTGGTCTCTTCACACTGGGCCAATACCCTATCAAGATTTTTCAAACATTCATTAAACGAGTCACCCACAACACTAAAGTCGTCCATGAACGCCTTCAAAATGTCCTCCACCATGTCGGTAAATAGGGCCATCATACACTATTGGAATATAGCCGGTGCATTACATAACCCATATGGCATCCTAGAAAAGGCAAAGGTACCATACGGACACGTGAAGATGGTTTTCTCCTGATCTTCCGGAGCAATCAAAATCTGGTTGTACCCAGAATACCCATTCGAGAAACAGTAGAAGGCATGTCCAGCAAGTTTATCTAGCATCTGTTCAAGAAAAGGAAATGGAAAGCGATCCTTGCGGGTCACTTTATTTAGCTTGCGGTAGTCCATGCACACCCTCCATTCGGTAATAGTCCTGGTGGGAATCAACTCATTTTGCGCATTAGTAACCACGATCATACCACCCTTCTTCGGCATACATTGCATCAGCGAAGTCCAAGAACTATCCGAGATGGGGTACACAACCCCTGCATCCAACCACTTGATCACCTCCTTTTTCACAACTTCTTGCATAGCCTCATTCAACCTCCTTTGATATTCCACGGAGGGCTTGGCATCTTCCTTAAGAATAATCTTGTGCATGCAAAAGAAGGGGCTTATCCCCCGGATATCAGCTAAAGTCCATCCAATTGCCTTCTTCCATTTTTAGAGAACCGCCAATGTGGCATATACCTGCATGTTAGTAAGACAAGAGGAAAGAATAACTGGCAAAGTTGAACTAGGGCCTAAGAATTCATACCTGAGGTGTGGAGGCAACGGCTTCAACTCCAACACGGGAGGTTCCTCGATTGAGGGCTTTGTTGGTGGGGTCTTCCTATTCTCAAGATCCAAAGAGAGCTTCTGAGGCTCATAAGAGTAAGAGCCCATTCCATGTAAAGCATTGACACACTCCACCCCGCCTTCATCCTTATTTACATCAAGATTCAACAATACCGCTTCTAGAGGGTCCTCAATATTGATTATTGCACTATTATCATCAACTATCACTGCCGTGACAATCTACAAAAGAGCACACTTCAGTACTGTTAGGCTGCTTCATTGACTTGAACACATGAAAGACCACTTTTTTATTACCCACCTGAAAGGTGAGTTCCCTTGCTTCCACATCAACTAAGGCCTTCCCAGTTGCAAGGAAAGGTCTTCCCAATATGATCGGAACCTCATAATAAACCTCACAGTCCAAGATCACAAAATCAGCGGGCAAAATGAACTTGTCTACCCGAACAAAAACATCATCTACAATACCAAGAGGACTCTTCATAGTTCTATCTGCCATTTGCAACCTCATTAAAGTAGCCCTTGGTTTCCCAATACCCAAAGTTTTGAACACGGAGTAAGGCATCAAATTGATACTTGCACCCAAATTGCACAATGCCTTTGCAAAATTAGCGCTCCCAGTGGTACACGGGATGGTGAAAGTGCCGGGATCTTCAAGTTTTAGAGCCATTGAATGCACAATTGCACTCACTTGGTGAGTCATTATGATGGTCTCACAGTCCATGGATATCTTTTTAGTCACCAAGTCTTTCATAAACTTGGCGTAACTCGGCATTTGCTCAAAAGCTTCTACCAAAGGAACATTGATTGATAAGCTCTTCATTATGTCAATAAATTTTCTAAATTGGTTCTCATTCTTTTCCTTCGCAAGCCTTTGAGGGTAAGGTGGAGGAGGCCTTGGCAAGGGAGCCTTAGCCTTGGGCACTACCATTTCTGGTATGTCTATTATGTGTTCCCTAGACAGGTTCACATCATCTTGGGTCTCCACCTCATCATCATGAACATCAATCCTCACTTCTACATTCACATTCTCTTCTCTCAGTTTCTCATCAACTAAAGGAACATTATCATCTTGCACTTGAATCTCATCACTCACTATTTCCTTTTGCTTGGAGGACACATCACCACCTCGACCAATTCTAGCAATCACCGCCATAGCATGCCCGGTGTTGTTCCCATCCTTCGGGTTTACTACCGTATCACAAGGTAGAGCCCCCTTAGGGCTAGTATTCAAAGACTGTGAAATCTGGCCAAGTTGAACCTCCAAATTCCGGATTGAAGTATTGTGGGATGTCAATTGGGCATCGGAGTCAGCGTTCTTCTTCATCCTTTGCTTAAACATCATCTTGATCCTTCCCATGTCATTGTTTGACGAGCTAGGACCTTGGGACGCAAATGTAGGTGGGTTATTTGGTTGTTGATACATCGGAGGCCGTTGAAAACCTTGCCCCCGATTCCCTTAATTGCCATTGTTCCAACCCCTTTGGTTGTTGTTTCCTCCCCAGTTGTTGTTGTTGCCACTCCAGTTACCCTGATTGTTCTGGTTTCCCCAATTTTGATTGTTGTTCCCCTAGTTGCTATTGCCTTGTTGGTTTTGATTCCCCCAATTACCTTGGGATATCCATTGTTGTTGTTGATTAGGAGCATTGCCCCTTTGTCCTTGATAATTGTTCACATATTTCACTTCTTTATTTTGCTCATCATAGCCCTCATCTTGATTGAACCCACCACTACCTTGGTCATATTGATCCAGACCACCTTGACCTTGTTGACCTCTTTGTTGCCTCTTGTTGACCAGCATGTTGACACCTTCCATAGCATTTACTTGTCTAGGAGATTGAACCTACTGCAATTGAGCTTTCGCTAACTGATTCATTGTGGTAGTTAACTCTGCTATTGCCTAGCCATGATCATGGAGCTCTTTGTGCAAGTGGATGACAGTGGGGTCACCTTGTGGCACATTGGCTTGACTTTGCCAAGTTGAGGAAGTATCTACCATCTCATCCAAGATCTCACACGCTTGATCATAAGGTGTGTTCATAAAATTTCCCCCTGCTTGCTAGTTCACTACACACTGATTTGTTGTGTTAATGCCCCGGTAGAATGTCTGCTGAATCATTGTTTCAGTCATGTCATTGATCGGACATTCTTTCACCATTGTCCTATATCTCTCCCAAATCTCATGAAGTGGTTCATTAGGTTCCTATTTGAAGGCAAAAATCTCATTTCTCAAAGTTGTTATATGCCCCGACGAGAAAAACTTTGCTATAAACTTGTCCACCAACTCATCCCAAGTAGTGATGGAATGGTTGGGAAACCTTTCAAGCCAGTCCAAAGCTTTCCCTCTAAGTGAAAAAGGGAACAATCTCAACCGAAGTGCATCCTCTAACACATTTGTTTGCTTGCTTCCCCAACGGGTATCCACGAAGCCTTTAAGATATTTGTAAGCATTATGATGGGGAGCACCTGTGAAATACCCTCGCTGCTCCAACAAAGTCAACATCACATTTGTAATTTGGAAATTGCCCGCCCGGATCCGGGGTGGGACAATTGCACTAGCATATCCTTGGTTTGGAAGCACCCGAGGAGCCACTCTTGGAGGTGGCGGGGGAGGGTCTGGAACATTATCATTGGCATGGCAGCTTCTCCTTTGAGCTTGAGGCACTATAGGTACCTCATCATCAATATTGTCATCTACCTCCTCCCCCGAATAGCATTTCCAAGAGGGTCATTGTTATTGTTCACCATTTTGTACCTGAATTGGCGACACACACAAATTAGTACCACAGAAGGAAAGAAAAACAAGACACAAAACTATTTAGATAGATAGCCAAAATAGTTAGCTCCCCGGCAACGGCGCCAAAGTGATTGGGTCGAACCCTACACCACTACAGAGTGGCAAGAGAGGTCGATGCAGCTTTTACCCGAGAAGGTCGGGATTGAATCCACAGGGAGCTAATACAATGTTTGGAGTTGGATTCCTATCTAAACTAGCAGTATGTAGTGCTATTGATTACACTTCCAATCATGTTTGTTTGTTTGTTACTTCTAATTTTATACTAATAATTGTAAGCACGTGATTTTTGCCCTATGAAAGAATTACTCCCAAAAAATTCAAAATAAAACGATTTTCCTTGGAGTGCAATTTCGAGAATTTTTGTGACATTTTTGGATAATTATTTGTATTTGTCTGTGCATGTTTATTTGTTAAATTAATAAAAAATACAAAAATATGTCGCATTTTGCATGTAGGATTTAATTCTACAATTGTTAGTAATTAAGTTTGTTTTACAAAAATTGAAAATTACAAAAATAGGCATCTTTTGCATTTTTAGCATTTAATGTCCAAATGTACAATTTTATGCTTAATTATTACTTAATTGTGCATTAATTGTTATTGAGAGTTAATTTGCACTTTTATAACTTAATAATAATTTAAGGATTTTTAGAATTTAGTTTTAGAAAAATAAAAGAAGAAAAGAGAGCAAAAATATAAAGAAAATCGGAATTGGGCTCTTCTTCAAATTCAAGTCACAAGCCCAAAAAAAATACCCAACCTTCCCCATGACCTGGTCCATTTCAAATGGGTCGACCCGGTCCATAACCCAAATACCCAACACCCCCCTATCTTGCACAAAACAAAACAAAAAACCAAAAAATCCTAAAAAACCAAAACCTAAAACACTATCCATCCGCCACCCCCCCTCTTTTTCTTTCTTCTTCTTCAAGCTCCAAACAAGCCATCCATGGCTGCCCCGCCACCCCTGCTGCATCGTCTTCATCGCACCACCAACCGTCGAGCTCCAGCCATCGACGACGAACAGCTCCGTCAACCACTTGAAGCAGCCCGTCAACGAACATCGTCGCCGCGTCTCAAGAAGCCATCGCTGCTGGTTCACCTTCTCAAACGACCCCTCCAGCAAACCCAAACAACCACAGTCCTTATGTCCACCACGACCATGTCGGACGACCACCTGAACTTCCAGCCCGTCGCTGCTGACCATGGACGAGTTGCAAGCTCGTCGCTGTTGCTTCTTCTACTCCGCCACCACTGTTGCTGCGTCTTCTTCTCCTCGCTTGCTGCTACTGCTTCGTGCTGCTGCTAACTGCTTCGTGCTGCTGCTGCTGCTCCATCACGCTACCACTACTTCATCTTCTTCAGTCGTTTCCCAGCAGCTCCATCACCTCCAAACAAATCCCATGGTTGTTGGTCGATGCCCCTAGCGCCTCCCTTCTGATGTGGTGCTGCTGCCACGACGAGCAGTTGTTTCGCTTCAGCTGTTTTGCTGCCACCATTTCATTTATTTGAGCTTCCGTCGAGGTCGTCGTTTGTTGTTTTGAGGTCGTCAAGGTTAAAGGGAAGGTAAGTTTGTCGTTGAATTCAAGATCCGTTAGGTCGTTGGCAGTCTTGGTGCGATAATCGCTTCCGGACGGATTTGTTTTCATTCAAGTTCTTCATCGTTCTGATCCGGTTAGTTGGTTTAAGTTTCGTTTCTGTCCGTAATTTGTTTGATATTTTTCGGATTTGAAATCAAATATGTTTGATATTAATTTCATGTTCATCGTTTTTTATTTTATTTTTTCAGTTTGTTTTCATTCATTTTTCTTGTTTATTTTTAGGTAGAAATTGATTAGCTTAATTATAATGTTGCTAGATTTAAGTTGAAGATTCAATTAATTATTTTTCAGTTTGTTTTATTAATTTAAAAAGATTTAATTTTAATATAGAAGAGTGTTAGTTTAAATCGCTTGAATCCGTTGTTTGTTGTTTAAAATAGATTTAATTCGTGTTCATTTTATTTGAAGTTCGTTTTTTCAGTAATTTAATGTGCAGTTATGTTTTGGTTTTTAATTTTTTTGATTCAATGTATCTTTATTATAATTTTGTTGGATTTAATTTAAAAAGATCAATTGATTATTTGAAGTTTAGTGATTTGAATATGTTTATTTGTTTTGTTTAAGCTTAATTCGAGTTTAATTTGAATTTGAATAAAACTTGCTTGTTGTTGTTGTTGAATCTTTTCATTTATGTCCATACTTTGTTTGATTGTTCTTGAATCCGAAATTAGTATAAGTTTGATTTTCTTGTTTGTTGTTTATCATTTTGATTATTTTTTCAGTTGTTTCATGATCTTGTTTAGTTTAATATAGATATTGTTGGTTGTAATGTTGTTAGATTTAATTTTAAGTTCAAATAATTATTGAATTTAAAAATCTGAATATACTTGTTTGTTGTTGTTGTTGTTGAATCTGAAAGTAGGTTTGTTTGTTGTTAAAAAATATTGTTCAATCAAAATAATTTTAGTTGTTTCTTTGAATTTGTTGTTGAAAATTGTTAGAAATTGGTCATATTTGCTGTATTTTGGTTGAAATTAATTAGGTGAATTGGTTATAGCTGATGGGGGTAGTTTGGTAATTTGCAGTACGTTCAGGGGTAAAATGGTAATTTCAGTAAGGTTAGAGGGGTATTTTTGGAATTAAAATTCTGAACAATTATTTATTTTGAGTGCTCTGTCAATTAGGATTAAAATAATATTAAAATAATCAAGCATGGGGGACAAGACATAATGGGGGGAATAAATGTATTTGTTTAATGTAAGCATGGGGAACAAGACATAGTGGGATTGCGGGGCTCAAGAAAAGTTATTTAAATAAATAATAATTGTATTTTTTATGTAGTAGTGGGTTTGGTAGGAGAAAGTGGTGGTTTTATTAATTGATTAAAGGGTTTGGGACGGAAAATAAATAAGAAACTTGATCAGATTTTTAAAAAAGACAGAAAGAGAAAGAGAAGAAGAGGGAGAAGAAAGAAAAAAGAAGATAGAGAGAGAAAAAAAAGAGCTGGATATTAAAGAGAGAGAAAAAATTCCGAAAATATTAAGACTTCAGAAAATAAAAATAAAAACATTCTGGAAATTCAAAAGAAGAATAGTATACACCTGATATACAATCTAAATATTCTGATATACGGATTCAGAAATTAAGGGTTAAACACTAACTAGTCTTTCAAAATCTGAAAAGATTCCCTTTGCTTCTGTCTGTTGATTGTTGTTGGTGTTTCTAGATTTTTGTCTTGATTTTAAAATCTGTCACTAGTTTCTCGTTGTTGGTTGTTACTGGTTGCTGGGGTTGTTGGGGTTGTATGCTACTGAATTTCTGCCGATCTCCCTTTTCTTTTGCTTCCAATATCAGGTACACAACTGACACGCTGGTTACTGTAAACTGAAACATGAAGCATGAATACGAAAATGAAGAGTTGAAGTTCTAAATTTATTTTAATTATATTCTGAATTTTATTTGTAAATATGAATTATTTAGCTTACTCTAATCAGAATCATGTAGTTGTTTAATATATATAGTGGAACATCTGACGATAGCTTAACGGACGAACTATCTATATATTGACTAAAAATAAATAAATGGTGTAGTAACTCCGTTTAGTTAATTCGTTATTGTTGGATGATTAACATGTCTTAAAAAGCACGTTAGTTCATCAAACGAATAAATCATTCCTGAACTTATAGGAATATTGTTTAGTTAAATACTATTGGTTAATTTCAGTATGTAAATGGTCTAGAATTAAAATTAGATTGCTAAGGTTTTTTTTTAATTTGACAAACTGTAAACATGCCTAGTATAATGTAACTAGGTAGTAACATGTGAATAAGATGGCCCAGGTCTAGTTTTATGCCATACACGTTGGGTCTGGGCCCGCATTGGCAATGGACTGTCCTGTTTGCATCATTTTCAGATTTTATGAATCATATTCGAAACCCGCTATAATAACTCAAGCATGTAAATAAATTAAGACATTTTCTCTTTCATTTTGTAGAGACAAATTTAATAGAGAAAAATGTAGGCATTTTAGGATTGTCCTTTAAAAATAAATGAGATGAGCCTCGCCCAATAAAATGCACCAATTGCGGGGCCCTCAATAAATGTTTAATTGACTATTTAGAATTCGGGATGGACTGTTAGTGAATTTCACTGTCTTCCCCAAAGATAATAACGCGTTAGACTCTTTAGGCGCATTTTAATAATCTTACCTTCTTAAACTCGGGTGTGCATTTCATGCGACCCAAATCCAAATCCCAAAATATTGAATAAAATGTGTTCCGAATTGCGGGTGCATTTCATGTGATGCAATCCAAAAACATGTTTTTTTAAAACGATGTTCACATTCCTTTAAAAATATAATAAAAGCGGTAAAGAGTTAAAATTTGCACATGAGTTTATAATTGTATAAAATCAGATAAACAAGCCTAATATGACAGTTGAGCGACCGTGCTAGAACCACGGAACTCGGGAATGCCTAACACCTTCTCCCGGGTTAACAGAATTCCTTATCCGAATTTCTGGTTCGCGAACTGTAATATGGAGTCATTCTTTTCCTCGATTCGGGATTAAATTGGTGACTTGGGACACCCTAAATCTCCTAAGTGGCGACTTTGAAATAAACAAACAAATCCCGTTTCGATTGTCCTTTAATTGGAAAAAACTCCTTCACCCCTCGGGGGGGCGGAAAAAGGAGGTGTGACAGCTCTGGCGACTCTGCTGGAGAATTTTTCCCAGAACCACTGGTTCAGGGTTAGAAATTCGAGCTTAGATAAATTGTTATATTTGGTTCTATCTGATTTTGTTACATGGTTGGGCTCAATGTGCTAAATGATGCTTTTACCGCTTTGATATTATCTGAACTGTATATAAACTGTGCCGAAACCTTTCTCTTCTTACCTCCGGGGATGTGCTTACTGGTTGAGACTCCCTATTCTGTTAGTGTCATACCTTGAAATAAATGAGGCTCGGAAAGTAGGCTGGCCTTTTGGTTCCCGGAAAGGAGCTCCTTCCTCAACTCGAGTTGTCCGCTCGGGTACACTGTCTAGAACACCGACCCAGGTTTTGAACATAGAATAACGTGACTTCATGCCGGATCCCTAGTAAGAAAGCTTATTTGCATCACGTTGCATTTGACTTAGGGGACTCAACACAGGGGTTGGGTCCGTCTAGGACTAGCAACCTGATATGAAAAGACCATCCTGATGCATCCTATTTGTTTTCCGTGCATTTATTTGTCTCGCGCCCGCATGCTGACCAGTTTTTGAATATTAGGAATATTGTGAAATTGAAAAAAAAAATAGCGGTTAGGGAGTTAATTGTTTATGTTTGAAAAACCCAATGCCCAAATACCGTCGAACTCTGCCGAAATTTTGAGAAAATAAAAAAAAATGTTGTATTAATTTGTTTTACTAAAAGCAAAGGAAAAATAGAAAAAAAAAAGTCGTTGTTCTGTCTTGTTTTCAAAAAATAGAAAAGGAAAATAGTTTGTCTTGCCATGGAAAATGAAAATGAAAAAAAAAGGGTCTTATTTTTAAAATAGTTTTTTTTTATTTTTATGAAAATGCCCAAAATCGAAAAGGAAAAGAGGCGTGCTTTGAAAGTGGTTTTGATATTTTGCTGGCAAAAATGAATGAAAAAAAAAAGTTTTAAAATAGTTCAGTTAATTGCCCGAACTACGCGGGTCTGATTCTCACCGGATGTGAGATACGTAGGCAAACCTCTTCGGTTCCGGCCCACCATATTCCAAAAATCAAAAGAAAATAAAATATTTTTGATTACTCAATCTTTTAGACTTCAAATAAAAAAAAATAATACAAAAATATTTCTTTTTAATCTCTCTCAAAATTCAAAAATATTTTTTCTTTTCTTTTGTAGTAATTCTTTCAGAAATCTACTGTAATAGTCCAAAAATATTTCCTTTTTTTCTTTAGAAGATTTTTTGAACTTTCCAAAAAAAAAGGGAAAAGAAGTTAAAAAATATATATATTTTTTTTAGCCGTCGTTTCTTTTCAAAAACAATATATATATATATATATATATATATATATATATATATATATATATATGTATATATATATATAAAAAATAAAAAACAACAACAAAAATCAAAATCCAGGAATATTTTCTCTCTTCTTTGTAAGTATTTTTTCGGGAAAAAAAAGAAGTTAGCTTATTTGCTTTATTTCTGAGGAGCGAACTACGCCGGTTTGATTCTCACCGGATGTGAGATACGTAGGCAACCCTCATCGGGTCCAACCTCCCCTTTTGCTAAAATAACCAAAAACAAATACAAAAAACATGTCAAAGTTTTAATTTTGTCATAAATAAGTCGGGTGATGTTGTTTTGTCAAAAATAGCCGAATGTTCCCGACAGGGATGCCGGAAGGCTGACTTTGCATAAACAACCACTTTTTGGGTCATGTTTATGATTTGGTCCAGTTGACCCACACAGCCTTAAAAATCTTCGTCCCCGAGGCGTTGAAAGGCCGTGTTTGCAATATTGAGTTTTCTATTTTGAAAAACGATAAAAAGAGTCATAAATAAGTCGGGTGATGCTGTTTTTGTCAAAAATAGCCGAATGTTCCCGAAAGGGACGCCAGAGGGATGACTTTGTATAAACAACCACCTTGGGTCCATTTTTTAGGATTTTAGTCCAGTTGACCTACACAGCCTTAAAAATCTTCGTCCCCGAGGCACTGAAGGGCCGTGATTGCAACACCAGGTTTTTATTGTAATTTGAAAAAAAAAACAAAGAATCAGCGGTCAGGTGAATACTGTTTGGATTTTTAGTCAAAAATAAGCCGAGTCAGCTTCGGCCGCGTCTTAAACCGTTCTTGCCGAAATAGCCTTAGAGTATCTTTCAGTTGTCGAAAGGCTATTTTCGTAAATGAACGGACGAGTTTATAAAATGTCATAAAATAATCTTCCCCGACCTCAAAATTCATGTGAAATTTGGAAGGGGCCACATTTGCAAAAATAACCGTTTGGTTGCATTTTGTCAAACGGAGAAAGGAAGCTGGCCATTTGTTTTTGAAGTTTGTAAATCTTTTGATTAGAATATGTGGGTTGTTTGATTTTCGAGTTTGTAGGTCATCTTCAAACCTTTGAAACCCAGTTTGTTTTAATATGAAAATTGTGAAGAAAAAATATTTATTATTGTTTATCTTTTATTGATCCGAACTATGCAAGGCCTGATTCATGCGGGGTCATGATACGTAGGCAATCTCCATAAGATTCGACCACCATTGAAAAAAAAAAGAAAAATAAAGGAAAGTGTGGGAGATTTTTAAAGGGGCACAATTACAAGAAGCCGGAACGACGCACGTAACTAAAGTGAATGCGTGATAGAACGGTCTAACTGCTTAGGGGCATTGTATCTCTGATATATGATTATCTGTCAAATGCCCTAACACTAACGTGATGACTTCACTTTGTTGTTGTTCATATATAGAAAAGTGGTTGGTTGTGGTAACTCATCCCTGCAAAGCAAAGTCAAAGGACAATGACTCAGAACCTCAGAACCAAGTGGGTCGGTACTGATGACCGACAACAACTGGTCGAACGGAACAACGGGTTGGTAGAAGAAGTGAAAATGCTGAGACAACATGTGGCAGACATGTATCAGGCATGGATGACTGGGAAAGCACCACCCCCTCCACCGCCAAGCTTCTTGAACTCTGTCATTACCCAAGCACCCAACACCATAACGGAAGATCCCCCATACTCTCCATCCCAACCCACTTATGGCAGCTTTCCCAGCTACCCGAGTAGCTCCATCACTCATCAACGCTACTCCCCTCCCCAACACTACTTCTCTCCACGAGACTCCCAAAGACATGCTTCACTTTCCAAATACCCAGCTCCACAAAAGGTCTGTCCACCCTCACAAGCCTACCGGAAGCCCCCTGGATCAGGTTTTCGGCCCAATCAAGCATTTAGGAACGAGAGGTTGCTAAAACGAGAAAAGGCTCTCACCCCTATCGGAGTATCTTATGCAAGTCTATTTGAAAGGCTAAGACATGCTGGCCTGATTGAGCCGCTCCCCGCATATACTCCAGATCCACGTGCAAGAAACTTTGATCCGGCAGCACGATGCGCATACCACTCCAATGTCAGAGGGCACAACATTGAGAGCTGTCGTAATCTGAAAAGGGAAGTAGAAAAAATGATCCAAAAAGGGCGGATTGTGATCAATAACAGTGACATAGAGCACTCGAACCCTATCGAGAACTTGTTGACGGAGGTTGATGATGTTGAAGCTGGTAATGGTCTTGGCAGTATTGATGCAAAGCTCAGTGGCTAAGATGCCAGGTTTGATAATTGAGAGGGCGCTTCGTTCCTTGGCTAGCAAGAGAGAAGCTTTTGATGGTTTATTTTGTTGTCATTTCTGTTCTCCGGATTATTAGGGTTGTAATTCGGATATTGTCTTACGTCAAACTTTCTTATCTTTCCATTTTGTCATAACGGATTGTTTAAGTTTTGTCCATGCTGTTTTAGGATTTTATTCTGGTTTGTTTCGTTCGTTTTGTTATTCAAACCATTTCACCGGTAATCTAATGCAAAATACGGTCTTTTATTATTTCCAGTCATCTTTTTGTTTGGTCCTTTTATCATTTTTGTTTAGCGTCGATTCTGGTGACATGACATGTGCACACAGTTTGGGCCTGATCTTAAAAGATAATCATAAAACCATTGGGAGGTGATCGGAATATTTAAAAGGAATAAAGACGGTTTGAGATTATTCGGAGCTCGAGTCATGTGGAACTGGGGCAAATAAAACATAAAGAAAAACCATAAATCAAGTGAGAGTATTGCCCAACAGTGCTTTAAAAAGGACAAAAGAAAAAGGCAAATGTATGCATATGGTTATCAAATCCGGCACAATCAGAAGATGTGGCGAATATTTAATGGTGTTGTTTGTGCTTGGCGTGTTTTGAAGATTGGAATGACGAAGGCATTTTATTCTGCTATCTAAACACTTTCTCCTTCGTTAGCCCTTTGAGCCTTATTTATTTTCTTTCATACCCCTCTTTCGGAATCAGTAGCAAAGAGTAGAAACACAAACATAAAAAGATAAGAAAAGAAAAAGAAAATGAAAAAAAAAACACAAAAAGAAAAAGAAAAAAAAGCAACAAAAACGAAAAAAAATGAAAAGAAAAGAGAAAAATGATAACAAAAAAACAAAAGAAAGTCAGAAGAAAACGGAGGAATTGGGAACTAAGTTTGACCTGATTCCTCAAAGAGGATACGTAGGCGCCTCACGGCTCGATCATGGTGTAATAAAAATTAAAAAAATAAAAATAAATAATCCCCAAGCAAGAAACTGGGGCAAGGGTTGCGCTTGTTGTAAACAAATATGGTTCTGAAGGTTGTAATTTTGAACCCCAAATTGATTTGTTTTTGAGCCTTTAATACCCTTTCTTTCTAGCCTATCCAAAAACCTACATTACGGTCCAAAGAAAGACCTTCTGATCAGTCTGCAAAAGATGCCAAGTCAGACAAATGAGAGTCTTACCTGTGAACATAACACTCTGTTCCACAGCATAATGGACTCTAATCCCCAGCAGAGAGAATCATACCGGCAACACTCCAAATCCCCAGCTGGAAAGTGATACAAATGAGAGAGCCTTATCGGTGAAAATCTTCACGGACACCATAAAGCGATGAAAGCTGGAAAAAAAAAACCAAAATGAGAGAGGCTTGATAGTGAAAACCCTTCGGGCACAACAAGTCGAATAAGATTGAGAATCAGATGGGGAATCGCCAAATGAAGATCTTGAAAGACGATTGACGGTAGAGGATAGGCCACATGCGCATGTCAAGACCATTAGAGTCGGTATCTGCGTTTGATAGGTTTTTATTTATAGTTTCTCTTGTTAAAGATTCATCTTTTTCCTTTGTCTTTTATTCGGTTCCCTTTTTGTTTATCTTTCTCTTTTCATAGAAAAATTCCCCAGTAGAGTCTGTTTGGTCAGAACAAGTGAGAAATGACTTCAAAATCTGCCATCAGCTTTTCAATTATGCAATATGAGATCTGACTAGTACATCCAAGTGGTATAGTCAGCAAGGAACAAGCGCGAGGCCAGTGTCAAGAAAGATATCTCCAGCAAAAGGGAATTGACAAAAGGATTGACGAGTGTCAAGAGGGATACCCTTGCCGAAATCAAAGGTTATAAACCTCAAGGCCAAGGCCTATGGACAAATCAAGAAGAGCAATAGGCATAATTTGGGAAATTCATACGAGACTAAAAGGTCGGGAAAATGACAGTTTCCGAACTATGCCACAAAAGAAGAGGGATATCCCCAGCAGAAAGGGATCATTCCCAGCAAATAATATCGTCCCCAGCAAGTTTTTGGAACGCAGAGCAGGGAAGGAGAAAGGGAAAAGCCATCCCCAGTAGGAGTATCACAACCAACCACCACAGTCAAATCTTAAAAGGAAATGGCATTGATGGCAGAAAGGCATGCCACAAGGGAGATTGTCAAACTGGGGCAGAAAATTTTCCTTTTATTTAGAAATTTTCTGGAAGTCAGATACCCATTCGGGGAAGAATAAAGATAGCACCAGTTTCAAGGGAAGTGGTCTTTGAACTAGTTTTACCCCCAGCATAACAAGTTTTAATAAAGGAAGTTGTTCCCCAGCGGACAGAACAAAAGGATGAAACTTGTGCTCGGAAAAAGCAAAAGGCCAATATCATTCCCAGCAGCCTTCAGAAGAGTGAAGCACTAGTTTTGAAGGAATCAAAATCTTCCAGCAGTGTTATCCTCAACAGCGTTATCACCGGCTGATAACATTTTATCCCCAGCAATGTTGAGAGAGAAAAGTTTTGAAGGAGGTAGTTTTGGAGAAAAGGGGAAGAAAGGAGATTCCCCAATAATATTATTCCCCAACAGGAACAAAGCAGCACAAGGGAAAAAGAAAAGAAAAAAAAGGAATTACAAAGGTAAGTTTCTCAAACCTTTGATCTTTACATTTTCCTCCTAGGATAAAAGTCATAGTCTGATGAAATTTTCTCCTGAGATATCAAATCTTAGTCCGATGAATCTTTCTCCAAAGCTCGAAAGGAGCTTGATTTATTTTTAAAAATATTAGAGTTGAAGTCAGGAGCCCGCCTGGAGAATGAAGGTTTTAAAATTTAAGAAATTATTGAAGTCAGGAGCCCGCCTATAGAACGGAGGTTGTTAAATTTTAAGTTGAAGAAGTCAGGAGCCCACCTGTAGAATGGCAATTTAAATTTCAAGTTTTGAATTTGGAATACATTTCAGTCTTTACATTTAAGTTGAAGAAATTGGGTTCATCCGCCCTCGAATAGGATATTTTGGGTTCATCCGCCCTCGAATAGGATATTTTGGGTTCATCCGCCCTCGAATATGATATTTTGGGTTCATCCGCCCTCGAATATGATATATTGGGTTCATCCGCCCTCAAATAGGATTTTATTTTCAAAGTTGTTGAAATCAGGAGCCCGCCTGAAGAGAGGAAAGGCGTTTCATTTTTAAAAGTTGTTGAAATCTCGCCAGCCTAAAGAAAGGAAAAGCGTTTTATTTTTCAAAGTTGTTGTTGAAGTCAGGAGCCCGCCTGAAGAGAGGAAAGGTGTTTTATTTTTAAAAGTTGTTTAAATCTCGCCAACCTAAAAGAAGGAATGACACTTTATTTTCAAAGTTGTTGTTGAGGTCAGGAGCCCGCCTGAAGAGAGGAATGACATTTCATTTTCAAAGTTGTTGATGAAGTTAGGAGCCCGCCTGAAGAGAGGAAAGACGTTTTATTTTTAAAAGTTGTTGAAATCTCGCCAGCCTGAAGAAAGGAATGGCATTTTATTTTCAAAGTTGTTGTTGAAGTCAGGAGCCCGCCTGAAGAGAGGAAAGGCGTTTTATTTATTGAAATCTCGCCAGCCTAAAGAAAGGAATGACATTTTATTTTCAAAGTTGTTGTTGAAGTCAGGAGAATCATTGCCAATGGAATTTTATTTTCAAAGTTGTTGTTGAAGTCAGGAGCCCGCCTGAAGAGAGGAAAGGCGTTTTATTTTTTGAAATCTCGCCAGCCTAAAGAAAGGAATGGCATTTTATTTTCAAAGTTGTTGTTGAAGTCAGGAGCCCGCCTGAAGAGAGGAAAGGCGTTTTATTTTTAAAAGTTGTTGAAATCTCGCCAGCCTAAAGAAAGGAATGACATTTTATTTTCAAAGTTGTTGTTGAAGTCAGGAGCCCGCCTGAAGAAAGGAAAGGTGTATTATTTTTAAAAATTGTTGAAATCTCGCCAGCCTAAAGAAAGGAATGACATTTTTATTTTTAAAGTTGTTGAAGTCAGGAGCCCGCCTGAAGAGAGGAAAGGCGTTTTTATTTTTAAAAAAAGTTGTTGAAATCTCGTCAGCCTAAAGAAAGGAATGACATTTTATTTTCAAAGATGTTGATGAAGTCAGGTGCTCGCTTGAAGAGAGGAAAGGCGTTTTATTTTTGAAATCTCGCCAGCCTAAAGAAAGGAATGGCATTTCATTTTCGAAGTTGTTGTTGAAGTCAGGAGCCCTAAATGGGTAAAGAGGCACTAGGGAGGTGACTTACTCCTAGGTGAGTATCTAACGGGATCTAGAACTTAGGGCAATAATGTTATAGTTGGGATTATGATATAGCCAATGCACGAAGTTACTCACTCGACACCTCTTAGTAGTAAGAGTGACCTTGCCCTAATTGGCTTTCTCAAGCCCAATTGGGTGTTCAAGTTGTGCAAACAATGTTGGCTCAAGTCAGGTATTACTATCTCTAGGTTTAACCCTTTAATTAGGGCTATCAATCTCTTGAATACACCCTAATTCCTTGTTGGCCTGAAATTCCTAGACTTAGTCTCTTTTTCTCAAGAAGAGCCTAAGTCAAAAAGGCACAAATTAGTGTTTGCAACAACTAATTCAACATAGAAAGCATAAATCAAGCCAAATAACAATCACCCATAAACATTTAAGTCCTACAATAAAAGACTCATTAAATACCCACACTAGGGTTGAGCCACAACCCTAGCTAATGGGTTTAGCTACTCATAATTGAAGAAGAAATCATACATTGAGATAAAGAATAACCCATAAATTGTAATTACAAGATATGATACTATGATTAGTTGCTAAGTAAACTACAAAATTACTCAAAATGGGAAAAAGTCGTCGTTCACGTGCTCCCTACTGATAATATGACCTAAAAATCTGAAAAGAGAGTATTTATACATAGCTAAATTTTATAGACAAAAATGCCCCTAACAAAGGTACCGCTGATAGCAAAAAATGGACCGCTACAGCGGTGAGGCTACCGTGGCCGCGGTAAATCAACCACGGACCGCGGTCTTCAGATTTTGGCTCAACTGCAGGTTCTCTGAACTTCTTCTCCGCGGACCGCAATAAACTGACCGTTGTTGCGATGGAGGCACCGCGGTGGCATAAAATTAATGGGACCGCGATAGCTTGAATTCCAAAAATGCCAACTCTCTGAATCCTTGCCCCCGCGGACCGTGATAAAAGGACAGTGGTCGCGGTAAGTCTTCTGCGGCTACGATGGATTATATGTTGTAACGCTGCTTTGACTTAGTTTTGATGTTGTGCAGGTTTCACTCCTTTTTGAGCTGGTTATGACATCCTTGTCCCTTTTGACCAAACACTACAAGCAAGCACAACAAGTTAGATTTTGGGGAATACTTGTACACATTTTAGTCCAAAACTCAAGCAAAAAGGAGCATAAACTAAACTAGAATCCCTAGTTATCACGAGTATGAGGCCATGATTGTAGATCTAGAACTGACTGAGAGCCTTAGGGCTGAAGTGATCGAAGCCAAATGTGATTCCCTCCTCATGGTAAATCAAGTCAACGGAATGTTCGAAGTAAAAGAAGAACGGATACGGAGGTACTTGGACAAATTGCAGGTAATCCTGCACCAATTCAAGGAATGGACTATGCAGCATATACCCTAAGATCAAAACAGTAAGGCCGACACACTGGCTAACTTGGGGTCGTCGGTCGACCCCAATGAATTTAGCTCGGGGGCAGTGGTACAACTAATAAACTTGGTTGTTAGTTTGTATGAGTCCACCAAACAGTAGAGTACCTGGTCCTCTATGAGGTTATACTGAGAATGCTAGTTAAACTGAAAGTAAATGAGACAAAGGATTTTTACGTGGAAAAATCCCAACTCAAGGGGACAAAAACCACAACCTACACCTGTAGGCTTTCAACTTCACTAACTTGTAAACGCATATTACAATCCACTTTGTAATAACTCTATTCCAAAGGATTCAACTCAACTAACTTGTGGTACTCTCACCACAAGCCACTTTGTGACTCTCTAGTTACAAAGACTTTGACTAACTTGTGACACTCTCACCATAACTAGTGATAAAGACTTTAACTTATGACTAAACCTAGTCACAACATAAACTCAGAGAGTTTACGGATTTTACAAGAGGATTCCTAATCAACGCTTCTGGCTAAGCAGTTTAGGAGATACAATAAGAACAATCACAAAGTTACAACTCAACTAAGGACAACAAAATACTAACTTCGGGAACTGGTCCGTAGTAGCGTTTAACTTTGTTCTTCAAGCGCATGAGAATTGATTTCTCTGTTTTGCAAAAGGCTTGAATGAGAAATAGAAATGTTCAATTGATGTTTTGATATAAACTCAGTGTTGATACACCTTGATGACATCACCTGAAATGATGTAAGCACTTTAGTTGGTCAAGGAATAAGTGGGCACTGGAAATAGCGTAGTGCAGGCAGAAACAGTGCATGCGGTCACGTCGCTTCCAGCTATGTCCAATTGATTTTGCACTACTATGAGGGAACCACAAGGGTATCGGGTCCTTGTTTGGTTTCCTATCTCCTGAAGCTATAACAGTTCACATTTAGTTGGAATCTGTTAAATAGTCCATGTGTGTCAAGTTCCATATCTGGTCCTTGACAATAAGTTTGTTAGATCTTCAAAACATAAGGCAAAGACATTGAAAACCTATCATCAATGATAGAAAAAGTCACGCCGAAGTAAACTCAACAAGTTTGACTTGGTATTGGAGAAACAAATACATTGACTACTTGAAGATAGAAAGATTGCCTTCGGATCCCAAAGAATCGAGAGCCCTGTGCACCAAAGCTGCCAGATTTAGCTTGGTCGAAGGGGCATTGTTCAGGAGATCTTTCTTCATCCCATAGCCAGATGCTTAGGATCGGGAGAGACCGAATACACCATGAGAAAAGTTCACAAAGGTACTTTCCAGAACCATTCGGGTGCAGAATCCCTAGTTCGGAAGCAAATCTGAGTCGGCTACTACTGGACCGAAATGGAGAAGGATGCGAAAGACTTCGTACGAAAATGTGATGAGTGACAAAGACATGTTCCGATAATCCATCAATCAGGAGAAATGCTCCACTCGGTCCTGTCTCCATGGCCATTTAAGAAATGGGGATTGGACATTGTCGGTCCCCTACCATGGGCACTCGGTAAAGCTCATTTATACTATTCATGACCGATTATTTTTCCAAATAGGTCGAGGATCTAGCGTTTGAGAAGGCCCGAGAGAAGGAAGTGATTGGCTTCATCTTGGATCACATAATATGTCAATTTGGGATACCATCCGAGATCGTTTGCGACAACAGGAAACAACTCGTTAGCAGCAAGGTGAGTAAGTTTTTCGAAGATCACAAGATCAATAAGATACTATCAACGCCTTATCACCCTGGTGGGAACGGGCATGCGAAATCAACGAATGAAACTATACTCCCTGAAAAAAGGTTGACCGGTTCAGAAGGAAAATGGAAAGAGATCTTGCCCGAAGTCCTGTGGACATACCATACAACTTCGAAATCGAGCACTAGGGCCACCCCATTTTCTCTGGTCTACGGAGCTGAAGCCTTAATACCAGTCGAGGTAGGGGAACCGAGCCTAAGGTTTTGGTATGCTACCGAAGAGTCCAACGGCGAGGACATGACCACGAGCATGAAATAGTTGGATGAAAAGCGGGAAGTTGCCCTAGTCCGGTTGGCCACGGAGAAGCAACGAGTAGGGAGGTACTACAACCGAAGAGGCAACCTCTAACATTTTCAAGTCGGGGACTTGGTATTGAGAAAGGTAACACTACACACCAGGAACCCAAACAAAGGGAAACTGAGCTCGAATTGGGAAGGACCATATCGAGTCATCAAAATAACCGACAAAGGCTCATATAAACTCCAAGCGGGAAACAATGTACAAATACCAAACAACTAGAACATGTCACACTTAAAGCGGTACTACTGCTGACGTATAAACTTAATTCCTTTTTAATTCTGTTACATTGCGGACTAATGTATGTAGGTACTCGGCCAAGGGCGGATGTGGCTATTAAGTCTGAAAGTACGTGTTGCACTCTTTTTCCCCTTGAACTAGTTTTGTCCCGAAGTGGATTTTTCGGGAAGGTTTTTAACAAGGCAACAGTAAAACGTGCTACCTTAGATTTGAATACCGGCCTTAAATCGAAATCGATGATTGATTACATCAGATCAATAGTATCCAAGCCCTCACAAATTCGAACTCGGATGTTGGGGGCCATTACCCCTAGATTAAGATTATGATCTTTAGCAAGAGAAAAGAAAATTTTATGTGTCAAAAGTTAAGGCTTGATGGTTAGAATTCATTGTAAGGGTAACCGTGCCCACATAGTCCACTCTAGCCACGAAACAAAGTTTATGCGCCTCCGATCATGTACCTTGCATCTTAAGCCATGAAAGAAATTTCTACTTGCCTTATACCTTATTATTGTGGATTTTACTTCTTTTATCCTGGAACCTAAAGCCCATGGGCTACCCCTACTTGGGGACTATTGACCGATAAAAACTAAGACGACCTGAGCTACTGAATCTCGAAGGCACAAGCCTATTAGGCAGTGCCCGAACATGAAAGGCCAAGACCACCCTAAAAATGGTTCAGAGACGTCCGAAGTCCATACACAGAAAGTAAGGCCCTTACGAAAAATCAAAACCTATTAAAAGGATACCCTCGGCAAAAACATCGTCTAAGACACTTAAGCATATTAAAGGCCTTCGGTTTATCGTAGATTCGAAGCCACAAGTAATCCGGAACCACCATCGAAATCGAGCCCCATTCGGACCTCCAGAGAATGGACGCTCTAGACTACATTTAATTTTATACTAAGGCATTAAAAACGATACGCAAATAGAAAATTGCTAATAGATGCTGGAAAGTAATGATACGATATTGCAAAAGGTGGAAATTTTATATATTCCAAAAATTATTTATAAAGGCACGACAAAATGGCCTCAAAATAAATAAAAAAGAAAATACACAAGTAAAAACTAAAAAATAACTAAGGCATTCACACCTGGTCTTCACCGGGGCTTAACTTGCCACCGGAACCGTCGGAATTCCCGGAACCCTCAGAGTTTTTGGGACCCTCAGGCTCGTATAGTTCCTTCGCCTTGGCCTCAAGTCTCTTGGCTTCCTCCATCTCGGCAAGAGTTCAAAACCTCGGGCATGGACCTCATCGAGGGTCTCTCTTCGAGATAGCTGCTTTACATACTTGGTCTTCATCTTTAAGCAGGCATCGGCTACCTCTACATCGGCCTTATACTAGGCCAACATTTCCTCGACATCGAAGGAATCAACAGAAGTTACCTCCAACTTGGACCTCAGCATATTATATTCTTAGCCGAGGGCATCCCATTTTGTGATGGCCGATTTCAGCTGTGCCCCGAGTTTATCATTTAGCCGAGACCACTTGTTGGACTTGTCTTTTACAACTCGGAGTTGATCCTTGTACGATGTTTGCTCCACTTTTACATCCTCTTTTTTCGGAGTCAACAGGTTTATCATGCCCTTACACGTCTTGGCCGTGGCCTTGACCTCATCCATCTCAGCCCGAAGTTGGTCGTTCATGTTTATCTTCTCTTGGACCTGCGAAGTTGCATTGTTAGTCTCCATGAGTAGCTTCTCGTTTTTAGCGTCAAAGATTATTACCTTTCTAACCAGGTTGGCATGCTCCCGCTTCAAGGTCAAGGCCTCCTTCTGGGCCTTTTGCAGTTCGGCTCGGAGAATCGGGAGGTCCTTGAGGGCCTCGTCTTGTTGTTCACTAAGAGCCTTGTACATGTCCTTCTTCTGGACTTGCTCTTTGAGCTTGAACTCAAGCTGGTTGATCTCCAAGAGGGACCGGAGGAAGCTTTCATGATGAAGCACTAAAGCCTGAAAATATAACGAAGTCATTAGAGTATGAGGGTGTATGGATTGGCTTATAAAAAGTAGCTTTTAAGCTAAAAGCCAAAAACCATAAGTTGGTAATACCCAATTTTGGCTTTTGACTTATTATTTTACTTTTTATCCCTCAAAGTAAGTGCTTTTAAGCACTTTTTATCATTGCCAAACACCACACAAACTAAAAAAGTGCTTAAAAGCCAATAAGCACTTAAAATAAGCCAATCCAGACACCCTTTATGTCTAAAACCAAGCAAGATTCACAAGGGGTATGGAGATTAGACACCTTACCCGGTTCAGTGCCTGGTGTGCCTCATTGAAGAGGCCCGACGTGCCCACATCGTTCATTTTGCTCGGTCCTCCTCGCTCACCAGGCAACGAAGGTAGCTGGCTACGCCCACCGGAGCGGACAAGGCTTGGGCGTCCGCTGGAATAGTAAGAACGACCGTTCTCTTATACTCAGGGTTCACACTTGGAGCAGGGAATTGCTTTACCAATTTTAGAGTCGAAATCGGCTCGCCCGCTCCAGATGGCACATCCTTTTTTGGGGCATCTAGGTGACCAATCCCGGAAAAGTCCTCCACGCGGCCAAGTTCATGCCATCAAAGAACGTATTAAGGGCATCATCGGGGCACTGCGCCATCTCGTTTGATTTCTCTTTGCCTGTATGAGCCTCTTTGAGCATAGACTTAGTATAGGATGACGTCTCCACGATTTCAATAACACTGGTTACCTCCTTTGGGACAAGAGCGGCTTCTCGAGAGGCCACGACCTCC
Source organism: Nicotiana tabacum (assembly GCF_000715075.1). NCBI lineage: Eukaryota > Viridiplantae > Streptophyta > Magnoliopsida > Solanales > Solanaceae > Nicotiana > Nicotiana tabacum. The sequence goes on along the minus strand of NC_134086.1, from coordinate 151,098,379 downwards.
ATCTCTCCCATTGGCTCCCGAACTAGAGGGTGATCGACCTCGTGGTCATCTTTCCTGGTTGTTGTCTGCTCCCCCTTATTAAGGGTCAGCCCATGAGCAATGAACTCAAGGTCGTCATCCTCGTAATAATCCCTAAGCCGGTAGAGGGAATCAGAGTCCGGTACCTTAGACTTAGTGCTCTTTTTAATTTTTTAGACTCGGATGGTCACCTTCTTCTTCTTTGCCTCGGCATCCTGGGAGCCCGAGGACTTTCTCTTCTTTTTCTCATTCGCGGAAGCCCGGGCTGTCCCAAAGCGGAGGGTTCGGAAAGCAAGGACGGATCGTCGTACTCATCCAACGGCCTGAGCTTGTTTGTCTTAAGCAAACCTGTAAGAAGAAAGAAGACTTAGCAATGTGTAAGCCAAGAGTATGAAGGTAATCATTGGGGGGGGGTAACCATGAGAACGGCCGTCCCATTTGCCCTTCAAGAGTTTGTGCCATGCGCGCTCAGAGTATGGCATTTGTTTGCAGATCCCCTAGATCCACTCCTTGAAGCGGGGGACTGCATTAGGAACTTGGGCAACCACTGCACAACGACAAATACATGCAATTAGAAAAAGATAAAAGAGAATATCAAATACTCGAGAAGGAAAAGACTTACGAGAGGTGTTCCATTTCTCCGAGGACAGTACAAATTCGGGGGGATGAGGTCTTCGGTTTTCACCCGAACGAACCTCCCCTGCCAGCCTCAATCCGAACTACTTATTACAAGTTTCAATAATCTTATCCGAACTCCTAACTATTTAATTGTAAAATATTCCTTTTATGGGAAGTGCTTTTTCACCACATGTTTATCAGTTAATGCTTTGAATGTCTTTTTTTCTTCTTCTTCAAAATGTGCAATTTTGATTGGAAATTCCACTACTGTGTATTTTTTGTAAGATTTTATAAATATGCAAAATGCATTTGCGTGCATTCTAAGTGAATTGAGATAAGCTTGGGAGATGTCACTACTCACTAGCAACTTACAACTTGTTTGGAGGGTTGTTATGGATCGTTTTATAATGCAATGTATTGTATTATAATCGGTTTGATGCATATAATATTTGGATAGATTGTATTATTTGTCATCGTTTCATGATGTCATGCACCAATAATATGAAGAATAAACTTGCAATATTCTAAAGAAAAAGTAAGGTACAAGATAGAATTATTATATAAAAAGGTAGAGTAAAAGATAAAATAAGATTGTTTAATAATATGAGAGAAAAAAATAAGGTAACGACGTGACTAAACCAAATCGGTCGTTACATAAATTGGTGCTTTTAATCGTTACATAACGATGGATTTAACGATACGATAAAATAAAATTTAAGTAACTATCAAAACGAACATTATATTCAAAGTAACTATAAATACAATACAATAAGTAACAAGTTGTTAAGAAAGCATACTTGTGGATATGAAAAAAGCCATAAACCGCCCTCGACATATAAATCGCAAACTTCTAATGCAACTTATAAACTGCAATCATCTAGTGCGACTTATAAATCGCAATTGTCTAATGTGACTTATAAATCGCAATCATCTTGTGACTTATAAACGTCTAATCCTCTTATAAATCGCAATCATCTTGCGATTTATAAACGTCTAATCCTCTTATAAATCGTAATCAACTAATGCGAAATTGCGTACCAAACAACTTATAAATCTCTGTTCGTAATATAAATCGCATTAAGTGAATGCGACTTATAAGGTGCTTTTACAGGCGATTTATGTATTAACTATCTATCTATTCTATACTATATTAAAAACACGAAGGCCCTTAGCGAAATGTCGTTCACCTTTTTTACCCTTTAAAAATAGAGTACACACTAGACAAAATTGTCATTTAATTATTTTCCTAATATTTAAGACTTCAAAATCGCCAAAATTTTCTATATTATCTTTTTCCTTATTTAAATTACATAATACCATATTTGTAAAAAAAAAAAAAATACTAGCAAAATCAAAGTAGAAACTAGCGTGTATTTTGAACTCCTATAAGGTTTAGGAGTGTTGTCTTTGTATAGAATTATTGCCGGTTAATTCTTTAAAATTTTACTATTTTAGTAAAATGAAAGAAAATTAATTGAAAGAGAATAAGTAGAAAACAAATAAAGTCTTGTGCAATTAGAACTCCTTTTTCTTTTTTAAATGTAAGATGTTACTCTTGTAGTGTGAATGCTTCAAACTTCATCACTATCCACTTTACAACAAATAACTTAAAATAATTAAAGGGTACGATACACATGCACTAAAATTTACCAAAAAAAAAAAAGATTTAATTTTAAATCAAAAACTATTGAAGTTTCCTATACATCGTAAATCAAAACCTATAAAGCTAATAAAAAATCTATAAATAAGTTTACAAAATATAGGAATATAATTTTTAAAATAATTATAATTATATTATAGTAATTATAAACTATAAGATATTTTAAATTTTTTGTTAAATTTATACATGTTAAAGCACAAATCCAATTAGATAATTGAAACATAAATAAGATAAAGAAATTTATATAACGAAATTAATAGTAATAAATTGCACGTATTTCTTTATAAGAAATTTAAGGATGAAATAGTAGAAAATAAGGTATATTATAAATAAGTCGTCATTTTTAATGTTTTTATTTTTTGGCATTTAGTCCTACTAATGATAGCTTCACTATTTTTTTTAATATTAAACTATTTATCGTAAATATTAACTCAATCATAATTTTTTTTTAAACTTTGTAATTTCAAGTTCATAACTATTGAAATCTCCTATCCATCGTAAATCAAACCTATAAATATATTACGACGAGTAAAAATATTATATATAACTAAGTTTACAAATGACAAGACTATATTTGGAAATAATATAATTATATTAATAATAGCTATAGTGTACTTTAAAAATTTTGTTGAGCTTTTGCACGTAAAAGCACAAACCCAATCAAATAAGTGAGGCATAAATAAGATACTGAAATATATCGGAATTATACGAATAAAGCGTATGTATTTTTTAAGAAATTTAAGGATGAAGTAATAAGAAAAATATTTATTGTAAATAATAAGTTGTCATTTTTTTCTTGTATTTAGTCCAAAAAATGACGATGCCTCACTACATTTTTTATATTAAATTTTTTATTATAAGATATTAATTCAACTATAGTCATTTTTTAGACTTTACAATATTAATTTTTGGGAAGCTATAAGACCAACCTTTCTATTCTCGTTTGTGTTTTGTTCTCTATATTAGGCCACCAAAACAGCAATAGTTTTCATAAGACCACATACATCCTCATAAATGACAATAAAGCATCTAAAATCTTATGTCGATCATGATTTTTTCATTTATTGAGCTAACTAAACGAGAATAACAATCAAATTTTTAAAAATTTCTTTAACTTTTATTAGACAAATACATAGTTATTCATTAATATAGATACACGCAGGAAGTACTAATTTTTCTTAAAAACATTACACCTTCGCTATATATCACGCCCTTTCTCCTTGCGGTCGAAGAGCAGTGTCATTCTAACATCATCTTCCTAACAACTTGCACCGATTGCTTTCCCTGCCGATTTCCCTCATCGCTCGCAACAGGTTTGGCATCTGAATACCTCTTCACCAAATTGTTACTTATCTTTTTCCATTTGTCATCTTCTTCTCATATTTTCCCCCAAATCTACTTGCTTGTCAGATTTTAGGCGCCACTAATATTCCCTCCATCTATTTCCCCGGCTAAATCCTAGGCGATATCTGTCTCTTGCAAAGTCCAGTTGTAAGTTGCTTGTCAATTTTGTACTGATTTTCTTATGTGAGTACCTTAATCGTTTTCTTATGTCTCATATTTATTTTTTTTAAATTTTTGAGAATTAGACCAGAGGGGTTGCTCTTATGGTAAGCAACCCCACTTCCAACCGAGAGGTTGTGAGTTCGAGTCTCCCCAAGAGCAAGGTGGGAAGTTCTTGGAGGAAGGATGCCGGGGTCTATTTGGAAACAGTCTCTCCCTTAGGTAACGTGTGTGTACACACTACCCTCCCCAGACCCCACTAAGTGGGATTATACTGGGTTGTTGTTGTATATGTTTTTTGAGAATTTTGATATGACTAGCATCTAATTCAGTTCTAGTTTTCACGGCTTTTGACCTTACTTTTCTATGTTTCTCTTTTGCTTTGTTTAATATGGTTATTGCTGCGTACATGTGCTTCATAATATGGTAGGAGTCATGCCCATCATCATAGGAGATGAAAACCTAGGTGAAATGGCTTATTTAAAGAAAAAATAAGTAGTTCACGTGCGTGTAGAGAAACTAGTATGAATCCATAAGCGCAAATTTCGTCGACCATTGAAGAGTGTTCTGCGCCGGCTTCACTCTGCAACTCTTTCCACCTCCGCCTCGCTGTCGCAACCACATCCGCTGATGTGTGTTGTTCTCATCTCCGGGAGTTTTCTAACAGAGTTCCATAATTCCCCAAGGGTTCCAATCACTCCTCCCCCAGCTGCCAAAGAGCAAGAAAATTGATAGTTTGAAAGGTTAGCAAATGCACAATAATAACTTAATTTTGTTAAATGGGGATTAGATGATCAGTACTAGTTTTTGTGCTTAACAAGTTCTTCAACTGATTCAACTATGTACCAACTCTTCACTTCTAATTTTCCACAAATTATTTGCTTTCCACACTCATTGGGTTAAAAGGAGCAAAGCCCTCTTATCAATTTGTTAATTTTTTCATGTCTCGAGGCCAACATGTAACACTTATACCCTGTGTTAGGTTTCTTGTTTGAGATATCATGCACTTAATTTTCTATGTGGGATATATTGGGAGTTCCAGAACTCTAAAGAAGCAAACTTTATCTTTAACAAAAAATGATGAGAAAATTGTCAGAGTAGTCACCATAGGGATAGCTAAAGAAGCAAATTATTGTCAGCTTTCTTCTTGAGCTGGTGTTTTATTTTGTTACAGGGAATTGCAGGATTCTGAAATAGCAGGTATAGTTACTTTTTGTTGTGAAGCATTCATGTAGTGTGTGTCTGCACTGTCTTTGTTATATCTCTGCTGCAGTTGACCTTTTTTTTATCTTCTCTTTCGTTGCTGGTTGTTCGAGATTGGAAAAAAAAGAAGAAGAAAAGAAAACCTGAGTAAATTAGGTGTATCGGCTATCACACTTCTTCTTTTACCTGTTCTTTTTTAAGTATATTACCCGAAATCTCCCTGTGTGAGCTTCATAAAGTATCCATCCCAAGCTCGGATAAGAGAGTGGTGCAAGGGTACACAGCCGGTGTAAAAAGTAGTCTATCATTTGAATAACGTTCTCATTGGAAAGTGCCCACCAGGGCCTTAACAAAGCGGAATGGGGTACAGAGAGTTCATATAATGAACTAGTTTGGAATATGACATAGGTGACTGATCTAATTACTCACTTATCCCTTAGTTTAAGGTTTTTTTTTCCTTTGATAGGGTAATAAATTTCATCAACAAGGGTGGAAACTTAGACTGATGTGATAACCACTGCACCACGACCCCCTAGTTTTAGGCTTCCTGAGTATGTTAGACTTAATGATTGTCATTACTTCTTAATATCTTATCAACTACTAGGAATGCAAGTGGATTTTTGTATTGGTGATTCCAGATCGTTTTATTTTTTGAGTTAAGTCTCTGAGAGTGTTCACTTTTTTTCTCTTCTTATTTTTATATCTGGATATGAAGGCTTGATCTTTTATAAGCTCGTGATGTATAATCGGAACAAGATATCACCCATTTGATAATAGTTCACTTCTAGCGGATTCTCTTTATTTTTAGGCATTACAATTTTGACATGATATTGCGCACCACTTGTATTATTCCCCTATATTTTAAATTTTATGTCTTCATGTCCATGTCCGACAAACCCTAGTGTCCATACAGCTGCTACTCAGCTCCATACATCTTTAGTTCTATCAATGTAAAAGGGTTCCTATACTTCTACTGGATGCTATGAATAAAGTTGAGTTACCTTATCAAAGAAAAAAGGTATTCACATGCTGTGGCAAATGGATCACCCTTCTTGTTTGTGGCTCTTTCCTCTCGTTTGCTAAATAATGGTTATCAGAAAGGTCCCTTTCTTGTGCTTTCTTGTTTCTTTTATAAACCATAGAAATCTGCAGCATTTGCCTTCTCAGAGTCTGGAGATACATACTTTTTGATGCACCTAAAACAAGATTCAAAGAAAGCGTTTGTATTGGGATTCAAATAAAACTAGGGGAACACTTCTGATCTAAGGATTTGGCTGCATGACAGTTCAGATATATCAAAGAAAACCCAAATTTTGCATAGAATTAAACTCAACGCTAAGAAGGAGAGGAGATGAAAGGGGCAGGTGTTCAATGTTTGCCGTATATGAATTTCTTTTGTGATGACAGTTTTGCTGGGAGTATTCTTGATTCCTCATTGAGAATGTCATCATATTTTTACAGGTGAAGAAGAGTTTTTTTTGGTTGTGGTCTAGAACCCACTGCAAAGTAACTTATAGGGCCTCCACTGTTGTATCTTACCTGGTATCATTTCCTTCTCCTCTTCCTGTTTAGGTAGAAGTACTCGGTTTTAAATTAGTTGTTGTAATGCTGTGCAATTATGGTTGATGATTAGGTGGTTTAAAATGACAATCAGTTCGGAAGAGGCATCAAAGAAAACTTCACGTTCTCAATTGGTTGTGTTGAACAGGGCATTCAAATTGGTAAGTGTTCCTTTCTTAGACTATCTAAGATGGAAGTCAGATGTGTGTGATTGGCTATATGTATAGTTTTAACTTTTTGGACGGTAACTCTTCAAGTGTAACATGCATAGGCACTAAAGATAGGAAGTTTTGGTGTGTAGCATACATAAGGTTCTGGTTTAACTGGTCTAAAGTAGGAGATACAATGACTTTTATCAGGTCGTGAGGCAACGATGTTTATCTTAAAGTTCTTCTGAAAAAAGGGGGCTAGTAATTCATGATTTCATAGCCTAAAGTTAACTTGGTACTCATATCATGTTACTCCACTATTTTCCCACAACATATTTTCTTTTCCCTATGTAAATAACTGGAGCAACATTCTTGAAGTCGTCTAGGTACCTTGACTGATTGTACTGTTATACATGTTTTAGTTAATATAGACTGTTGCTATGGTTTGAATATGTGATTCATTTGCAGGCTGAGCAATGGGTTAACAATATGGGCTCTTCAGATGATGCTAAACCAAATAATGTGGTTCTAGAGAGTCGTCCACCTAGGTAAAATCTTCTTCGACATGACTATATTTTGTTGAAATTCCTAGGGTTAATTTCTTAGGTCCTCGTAGGCTTGGAATTGGTGCTGCAGTTCCACGTCAATCTCAAACTGTACTCTCAAATGACCCCGCAGAAAGAAAATTACGTGCTAAATTGGATGCTGAGAAAAGAAAAAAATTGAAGAGCTCTGAAGCATCAACAATTTCTGCCAAAGACGGGAAAGTTGATGAAGAAAGCGATGACGAGGAATTAGAAAGCAAAACAAAAGCGTTTACCAAGAAGAGGCCTGCGGCTTTGCCCTCGTCTCTGCAAGCAAAGAAGAAGAAGTGACTTTGCATTATCTAGCAATGAATACTTCGAGATGTGCTATAGTTTTCCTTTAGTATATTATTCTAAGCCTTCATCTTCTTGTTGCCATTTTGGAAGCTGCAGTTCTCCTGAGGTCTCAGTCTCCAGTTAAGAGAAAAGTTTTGAGTTCTGAGTAGCTGACTTAGAGTTTCAGTTCTGTTTGTGAGAGTAACAAATTCTAGCTGCAAACACTTGCTTGTGGATGTTGGAATAGGAGGGTGGCACCCAGGGAACATGTTTTTTACCATCTCACGCTAAAGCATATTCTATCTAGCTGCAAACACTTGCTTGTATGAAATTCATATTCTCTTGTCATGTGCTATATTACAATAATCCTGAGAAATGTCCATAGTGATCTTCATATTTTCCATGTTAAAAGAATGAAACAAAATTTTGTCTTCGCTTGTGCCATGGGCAAAACTCTAAGTTTAACAAGTGTTGCCCCTCGCTTGCCTTAGTGGCAACACATTAGTTCTGCCATGGGACAAACGGGGTCAAAAGTTAAAGACCAACCCAGAAAGTGTAATTTTTTGGGTTCGAGATACCAAAATATGACTTGCCCAAATGAGACAAATTGACAGCAGTAGCTTCAAGCATACTTAGGCTATCGTAGGGTGATACAAACAACCATGTCAAGGTATTATTTCTTCTTCTTTTTTCTCCTACTTCAATGTTATTTTCAGTTACAACCACTTTGTACTTACAAGAGAAATTTAAAAGATGGACCAAAAAGGAATGACCTGTGTCAAACGCCCAAAACCTCAACAACCAATCTGCCACGCAAAAAGAAAAAGAAGAAACTCAATATGTAGGTTCAACACACATTAACAAAACCAGAAACCACACATTCTACATCTATTAGAACCCCGGTCATTACCAGGTCACGACTGGGTTGAAGCTCAATCATATCATGAGATTTTCTCCAGAGAGGAACTAACTTTTGATATCTTAAAAAGCAGTTAAATCAAAGAGGAGTTCCGTGATCCCTTGAGTCCACTCTTTATTTGCTAGCTTTTGCATGGAAGTCTGTAATCTGTCATAAAAGTAAGTAGTGTCTCGCAACAGCTGCATGGTCTACGTCGTTATCTAGAGTCTAGGGAAGTCTTCTCTTAGTCCCTACAGAGAGACAGGTCGGTCACTGGTCCACGCTACTGTCAATTTCATTCTTGGCTGGGAAGAGAGCATCTTCTTCGCACTCCAATGTATCACTAGATATGCTCAAAACTGTGTCCTCCACCAACTCTTCCAGAATAATCTCCTCCATCTCAACACCGATATGTCCAAGATCCAACCGGAGATCCATCCATGTCCCTGATCTTTCCATGTCTTTTTTGACAAGCTGGTCCAAAGAATGAGGAGTTGAATACTGGAGAAGATACCATTCTACTCCTTCCCATACTTCATTTATCAGGTCCATCCCTTTTGGAACAGGTCGAATGTTATGTTTACCAAGTGACACTCCGGGGTGACAGCCAAAATAGCGGTCACAGACTGCCTTAAGAACTTCATTTGCACAATCAAAAAGGAGCTTTTGATCATGAGAAGATCGGCTTGAAAATAACTCTACCTCGTCAAATAACGATGGGTCAAGAACCTGGTCAGACGAAAGCCACCTCAAGAGAAGATCATCCCAATTTAATCCTGAACCTAGAAGAACTGCTTCCACGTATTCAAAAGCGGATTCTTCATTTTCAAAACAAACTGTTGGACACACTTGTTCACTGATGGAAGTCACTGGTTCTTCAAAATGGATTTTCCGTGGTTGAATTTCTGGATCAACTGTACACATGTGAACAGCTACATTTCAGTTAGGTGTGCATAAAAGAAAATGATTCACGGTTTAAGCAAATTCTATAGTAAAAAGGTTTAACCTGGTCGGCATATAGTGCTGGAAGGACTGACATCATCCTCCACAAATAATGGCTCAAGCACTGAGACGGGACTAGGTCGCTCCATTCTATCAACTACACAGTTAGGATCTTCAGCTTTCCTAGGGCTTGAAAAGCATGCAGGTGAAACTGGTGGAGAAGATAGAGTTTGATCCTTCCTAGATGGATCCTGAAGTAAAGCAGAAGAAGATTATAGATACTGTAGCACCAAAGGAAAGGGCTCATTCTTTCAAACTAGTGTTAGATGAGCTTTTTTTTATCAGGTAATAAAATTCTGTTAAACAATTGGAAAAACTCTAGTGTTCGATGAGCTTATCATAACCTTCACCAAAAAAAAAAAAAAAACTTGAAAAATAGAACGAATTTCATTACAAGTTCAAATTAACTTTATAGCAAGATATATTTATACATAAAAATGTTAAGTAATGTTATTAAAGCAGGCAGTGTGATAAATTGTAAAATGGGAGACAACATATAATCTGAAAAAATTTGGTAAGTTCATTCGAAGGTACGTGAAGACAGAAACATTACCCAAAAAAAAACTAATTACACAGAAAGCAAAGAAAGGTAAGAAACCAACAAGAACATTTAATCTCTTTTTAAAATTTTATTTGTGACTACAAATTTTTATCATATAAAGAAATATGTTGCGGATACTGACATGGATTTTTTTTTTAAACAAGACTTATCATGAAAAAATACAATTAGATATTACGACCTTTTCCTTTTGTAAAATTATAAGATTTTAATTGAAGATTAGAGAATGAATGAAACAAAATTGTATGATAAGAAAGCTCTAAGAATTCATTTTTCCGGTGATATTCCAATAAGTAGCTTATTTGAATATCTATACTTTGTTAAAAAGAATTTTTTTTTTTTTGAGATTTACTTTGTTAATGTTTTGATAAAATAAAACATGTATTTTACATTTTCTGTTATTACAATGTGCAATGCACAGGGATGCAAACTAGTAATACCAAAAAGTAGGCAACAGAAGTACTTAGCAGTCGCTACTTACTTCTTGTAAGCAGTCAAATGACAATTCAAATCCCTGGGCAGAATTTCCATCATCCACTGCATTGGTAGCGTCACCATCAATTTGGATGTCTCTGTCAATTGGAGAGCTACCAAATTCAGAAATAACACTCAACACTTCACCTTCTTCCAGGCCTTTGGTTTTAATAGTTTCTTCAATTAGATCTCCTGCAATGATTCGGAGACTGATTACACGATAATAGATTTAGAAATTGGCGAACATCGGACTGACAAATGAAAGGTCCCTAAATTCAAGAGATGATCAAGAGAAGAACACCTTTAGGACTTGTATGACCAGTTGAAGCCACGTCTTCATCCACTGTGTTCCCATTTTCACATGGAACCTCTACATTGGTGTACTCACTAGGATACTTGTCAGAACAGCTAGATTCTATCTCCAAATCTTGGGTGGATGGACTTGGACCCGTAACATGGTCATCTCGTACATGCTGAAGTCTGTCATCATTGGTTCCATGTATAGGGTCAGTAATAGGCTCCCTCATTTGGGAATGTAGCATACTATCCTTGCTGTTTTCTCTCGGACTGCAGCTAGGTGAACTGTTGTACTCGGGAAATGAAAGTATCCTCCCCAAGGATTTAGGCAACTGTCCACTACTCAACGTTGTTGTCTCATCTTCATTGTCTAGCATCTCCACAAGGTGCTTCTTTGCCTCGATGTAGATGTTGGGCATTCCTGGCCTAGGAAAATCAGATGCCTCAGTCGGTGAGACTGCTTCAACACCTTTCGACTTGACTATCTTATCCCCTCTCTTGATGCCCAGAGGAGATTTAGCAAATTTTTCAGTATAAAAATGGTCTCTATTAGGAGAACTCCATCCTAAATTTTCGCCAGAGATCCCTCTTTCACTGTTACTCCACTTCAGCTGCTCAGATGGAAATCTGCGGATGGTTCCTTCCTGAGAGATCCCATGACGATCCTTTCCCATTGCATGCTTGAGTTTTCTTTTAATTTCTGTGAATGAGAACTGGGATGTGTTTCTCTCACCCTGCATTGTACGTTTCTCGGCGTATTGCGAGTGCACTGGAGTGTTAACATTGGTTTGAGCACTAGGTGATTGCAAGCCCACTGGTCCAGGCTTCAAAATAATGATTTTACTTGAAGGTCGGGGTGTCTCATCTTCCATTGGGGGGTAAATTTCTTGAGACTTGCTCCTCCTCCTGAAAAATTTGCGTTGTTTGTGGTTTATGACGTCATCTGTTTTTGCATGAACTCGGTTTTCCTTTGACATATTAGATTCTGGAATCAAGTTAGGTTTCTGCTTTTCCTCAAACTGAGCATCCTCCAAACTTCCAATTTGCTTTAACAGCCTTGAATTTGGATCTTGTAGGAGTGTCAAGATAAATTCCTTATTTGAGCTTAGTGTTTGCAGAGCATCCATAAACTCTTTTGATTGGAGAGTCTTGTTATCATCTCCCAGTTGTTTATTGTTTCTTGATCTCTGATTTATAAACACCTCAATCGCTGCATTTAACTTTTCTTCAACAACTGGCTGAGTCTGATCTGACTGCTTGTTATGATCATTATGTAAATCTTGGCGGACCTTCACAAACTTACGACTTTTCTGATGAATCTGGCGGAGTTCTTCCATTACAATGTCCAGATCATCGAGGGCCTTCCCTCCAGAATCTTCAAGATAAGGTGCTTCAGACCTCAAATTTCCGTTATCATCTAAATCATGAAAGTGTGTATTACTCGATCTGCGTGTTCGCCTGCTGTTCTTTCTTGCACGCCATGATTTTTGTGAATTAAACTCCTCTGCATCTATTTCAGAGCCATTACCCTGATTTTTCAGGCTTTGCTCATTCACCATTTCTTCTTCCATCAGCTCCTTTACACTTGTTTTAGGATCAGGTACTGCTACCTCACTTTCTTCATTATCCTAAAATCATTAATACCATACAATTTATCATGCCAGCATATGTACAAACAAAAACTGTTAGAAATCGGTGTAAATGCTAAAGCGTCTTCAAAGCCTTTTGTTCCAAAAATATTATATTCTCAATATACAGTCACAATGTTGCCTCATAACATACCTCAATATTCAGTCTATTGTCAGTGGGATCTGGTAATTCCTGTATAGAGCTTGAACAAGCAGAATCTGCAGAAGACAAAAAAAATGTGATTTTGTTGGAGGAGGGGAGGGGACGGGAGAATTGACATCAGATGGTAGAAAGCTGCAAACAAAGAAAAGAGACAGATTCATCTCTCTGAGTGAGGATTATAGATATCTTACCAACAGCTGGTTTGCTTCCTCGCTTTCTATCTGAGAGTAACTTTCTAGTGGTTCGACCATGACGAAAATCAAAGATGCTAATCAAACCCCAAATGCAACCCGCTCGATCCTTCTCATATCTCAGAGCGGGTCGCTGTGATCTCTTTGCCATGTTTGGGAACTTATTAAATTTCAGTGCACTCTATTCAATTCTCGATACTACGATATCCTCTCTGCTCAAGTCTGGTCAAGAAGAAAAGAACTTAGATTAAGGACATATAATTGGAAACTCCTTAAGATTCTGAATCAAGGAAAAGGAATTGAAACAACATAGACTCCATAGCAAATGAATGCAGCTAAATAGCCAATAAATATCCTAGTTAGAAAAATCAAATTATTATTTCCAATGGACTAGGCTATGTTGCATTTTCTAAATGGACTCACCTTCAGATCTCTTCCAATAAAAGCAATAAAAAGTTTGCAACAAACAGAACGGAAGGATCATGAAAATTCTACTAATATACAAAATATGGAATATCACTACGGCGAAAGCGGAGATACTTCCAAGATCATATCAATTGCAGTAGTGAAAAGTGGTTGATAAAAGGAACCAATAGAAAACTTTTACCAAAATTTTGGAACCTTGAGAACCAACTAAAGAAGAAGGCAACAAATATGTAGCAAAGTGTACATAAAAACCAAAAGACAATTCCCTCTTCAACTCCACAAGTTTCCCAACAGAGTAAAGCTAAAGGAACTGTAGACTTACCTAGTTGGCAACGAATCAAAAATTTGCTTTTTCCCTTTTCAAGAACAATCTTTAACACTACTTCCAATAAGGGCAGTGCAATCTCCCCCAAAAAACAATACTACATGGAAAGCAATTTGGCTCCACTACAAAAACTTCAGCACTTCATTTCACACACAGAGAGCAAAAACTTCAACTTTTCTCCAACCAACAACTTTGCCAGCAAAATGGCCCTTCAACTATTGAGAAAACTGTTTCAGACACAGAATGCGGCATCAGCAAATCATAAAGAACCTCAAAGATCACTTCTTTGTATTTTTTTGTCGGCAGAAACTTGAAAACCCAAAATTCCTTTTTTTATGAATGAGAGAAAAAAATTCACCTTTTTAATCAATTAAGAGGCACCCCCACAAAGAGGATTTCACCAAGATTGAAACTTTTTGCCTCATGAATCATGCAATTAAGAGTAAACCAAACAGGGATCAGTCAGAATGACAATTTCTTCTCCTTTGGCACGTTGAACAGAATAAAATATCTTTTTTTTTCTTCTTATAGCACTAGATATATTTAAAAAAACTATATTGAAAGGGATTTTATCAACTCAGAGAGGGTCAAGGAAAGAGGAAGTATAGCACCTAACAATAATTCAATACTCAGAACTCTTCTTTTTTACTTTATTTCTTTTGGCTATAAGAGTATCTATACCGACCAAAAAGATAAAAAGAAAGAACCCCAGATGACTAAAACACCGACCCACGTATTTACACAAAGAAAATTAGCTGTGGTCCGTGGGGCAGCCATTAAAGACCAAAGAAGTTGGAGAAAAAAAAAAAGCAAACTCGGAACTGGAAAGTAAAGATGCTACTGTGTGTGTGTGAGAGAGAGAGAGAGAGAAAGAAAGAGAAAGGGGTTTAGGCATTTAGGGTGGTGGACACTTAAGCTGATGAAGAAGAAGAAGAGTTCTTGACACCTGGGATTCTAATGGTGGGACCAATACAAATGGAGCTTCCCACTATAGGAAAAGTTCTTTTGCCACTTGTATTTTTTTTTGTTTCTTTTCTTGGTCTTATTTTTCATCAATCTTTTTCCTAAATCAGATTTTCAACTCCACGTTCATCAACATATAGATATCATCACTGACACCACCCCCCACATCTGTCTCACACCACTATGCAAAAATTGGTGTTTTTTTTTGCATTTTGATTTTGATTTTGATTGTGAGTTATGTGTTAAATCAGACAAAAACGTATGAGCATCGGATTCATACGCGTTGAAAGAGAGAGGGGAGAAAAAGAAATAGAGAAATAACTGTGAGCGTTATTACACTTTTTTTGGTAGAAAATTGACTTCTAGTTTTAATGTACTGTATACTAGTAGCTGTGGATGATAGGGAAAGGTGATATGTGTGGAATTATGTGAAAATTACAAGGACAAGACTGACATTTACATTTTCTTTTTTAAGCAGACAAAATAAATAATCTGATCCAGGTGTTATGTATTTAATTAATTTCCACTTGGATTTGAATTTGATACTTTTTTTTTAAAACTAAACTATGTTACTATTTTAGATTATAAACATTTAATCGAAGTTTTTTTTTTCCTCACCAGTAAACTCGATTTTAGTTCATTTTGGATCTTAAAATCTAATTGTACGGCTATACTTAATATTTTTGTACTGAGTTTATTTAATTAGGTATTGAAACCGATTTATGAACATTTTAAGCTGCTTTATCCATTAATTTTTGTAATTTTGGATTTGATGTTTTTTTTCTTTCCACGCGAAAGTGTTAATATCTAACTTCTTTGCTAAAAATAATTTAGCTGAATTTATCCTGCATTTTATTTAGGTATTGAAACCAATTTATGAACATTTTAAGCTACTTTATGCATTAATTTTTTGTGATTTTGTATTTGATGTTTTTTCTTTCCACGAGAACACGCTAATATCTAACTTCTTTGCTAAAAATAAATTTAGCTGAAATTATCCTGCATATTATTTAGGTATTGAAATCGATTTATGAACATTTTAAGCTACTTTATGCATTAATTTTTGTGATTTTGGATTTGATGTTTTTTCTTTCCACGAGAACGCGTTAATTTCTAATTTCTTTGCTAAAAATAATGTAGCTGAATTTATCCTGCATATTATTTCATGCCAGGCAAGATCAAGAATACGGGTAACACTTAGTATCGGATTTCGTGAATTACATGAAATTAATTATAGTAGATTCTCACAATATAATACTATCGTATATTTAGTAAATTAATTTTATCATAAGTTTGGTGGATTCTCCACAATAATTACATGAAGTTAATTATAGTAGATTCTCATAATTTAATATTATCATATATTTAGTAAATACTTATTTATCTAGAGTTGTTACTGACTCTATATATCATTAATTTATTATGGAGAATCCACCAAACTATTTTTATGACAAAATTAATTATTATTACATAAAAGACTTATGTGACAGGTTGGTGAAGCATTGATTGATCTAAAAATAAAATTAAAAGAACTTATTGATTTCACTTTGCATTAGAAACAAGTAAAGTACGAAACGTTAGTAGGAACTTGGAAATTTTGCATTGAACAAAGATAAGAATACTATTTAATTTTCAACCTTTCTTATCATTTTGCTAGGAAAAGAGAAGAAAAAGGTTGTTAAATAAAGTTGATTTGGATATGGCAATGATGATAATGATAGTTATGTTGAATGAGTAACTTAGAATTCAAACTGATTTACCTCTCTTAAGTGGAGGCCATGAACATATTAGATTTTTAGGTAATTAAACACCTAAGTGGACCTTAGTAAATTTTCTTTATAATCCAAAACTGTATGAATACGAGACAAAAGTTTTTTCATTTTTATGATCAAACTATAAAGCAAGAAATTTTAAAACTGATTTATATAACGGAAAGCAACAAATGTTTAGGATTTATATAATGAATCAGACTTGCTGTATAAACAATCCCAACCGGCCATTTCACAATCTTTTTATGATCTCAAATTCAGCAAAGTAGAAGGGAGAAAATGGATAGCATAATGACCAATATCTAAAATTTCAAAAGTCAAATTCAATATAGTATTGGTATGGCCAAAATTCGACCAAGGAAATTCAGTGCGAAGAGAAACCATAGTGGTGGGATCGTGGTTCGCGATGGGCACCTCGGCTAAGTACGACCCTGGCAAACCCATGAACAAGTCCGTCCTGGACGAGATCGAGGACAAACAGAACAAGCCATGTTCGAAAGTCGATTGGTCCGAAGTCATGTTCCTGAAGCAACGCTAACGAGCCGAGCAGCCGAGGTCAGAGTCACGCACTTAGATTGGCCAGAAATGGCTAGTTTTAGCAATAGAATATTAAAAGAATATTCTATTGGATATCCTCTACATCTTGTACTTTTAGTAGGTAAGAGATATATTTCATATAAGTAGGAAGAGAAAGAGAAAAAAAAGAGGGATTCCATCTTTTGAGAAGTTACCTCTAGAGAAGTTGACTCCCATGTAACTGCTATACATCATCTTACACGTTTGGCTATCCTACATCACTGCCAGAAAGAGAATCATCCACCTTGTTGCATAGTTGGGTGAATTACTCCTTTTATAAATAAATGATACCATTCATTTCATTTATTGTTTGTCTTCATTTCTTCCTTTTTCATAAGAACATCATTAAACCACTCTTTTGCTTTAAATAGCTTTAAATACGATTTTTAAGTGTTTTATTTCTTATCAATCTTGGATCTATAACTTATTACATTTAACTAAAATTTACCCATCATTATTTACTTAATTAGTTTAACAAAAATATTTAAGACTTTTTGGTCAAATAATTTGGCACCGTTTGTGGAGAATTTTCTAGTTAAAATTTTAGTCTCTTCTAGATCTGAGAAGAAAATAGCATAAAACTTTGCAAAAACTGGTGTTTCCCTTGTTTGCACAAATTTGACATGACAGGTAACGGAGAGGAAAGCAGTCCGACACCACTGCCAACCTCCTCCGCACCATCAACGAAGCGGGAAACGAGGACATGATGCCAAATGCATCTCCTCGGCGGAGCAATAGCTAACAACAAAGATTTGTTCGCTTTTTCCCATGCAGATATGCCAGGTATCCCAAAAGAGATAGCAACTCACAAGTTGAATGTCGACCCATTCTACCCCCCTCCCCGTAAAGCAAATCAGACGAAAGTTCAACTCGGTAATAAACGACGTTGTTCGTGAAGAGGTCGAGAAGTTACTAATAAACGGTTCCATTCGAAAGTCCAAACAGCCTTAATGGATCGCCAATACAGTCGTGTAAAAAAGAAGAATAGTAAGTGGAGAATGTGCGTGGAATTCACGGACCTAAACAAAGCCTGCCCAAAAGACACGTTCCCCCTGCCCCATATCGACCAACTCACCGACGCTACAAACGGGCACGAACTGCTGAGTTTCTTGGACGCATACTCGGGCTACAACCAAATCCTCATGGAGGAGGAGGACCAGGAAAAGACCACTTTCATCACCCTTCTGGGGACGTACTGCTATAGGGTCTAAGTCATGTCGTTTGGATTGAAAAATACAGGGGCAACGTATCAGAGGTTGGTAACGAAAATGTTCAAAGACCAACTCGGCAAAACAATGGAAGTTTACATCGACGACATGTTGGTCAAGTAGAAAAGAAAAGAGGATCACATCGACCACCTAAGAGAATCCTTCGACATACTTAGGCGTACGACGTGAAGCTAAACCCTGAGAAATGTGCCTTTGGAGTGACCTCAGGAAAAATTCCTTGGTTTTTTAATCTCGCAACGAGGAATAGAAGTTAATCCCGACCAAATCAAAGCTATCGAAGGGATACCGGAGAACCTGACCAACAAGAACAAGTACAAAAGTTAACCGGCCGCGTACCTGCCTGGTCCAGTATCGCCTTCTCCACCATTACCCTCGTCATCAGGATACTCCTCATCACACCAAGGGTCAGATGCAAGCCCGTCAAATTCCTCTCCATCCTCGTTTGTCCCCGGAGTAGCTGAGTCATAGCCGCAAGCAAGCCTAGCTTTGCGTGCCTTGACACGAGCCTCTTCGAAGTCGACCTCAAGAACACCCCCCCCCATCAAATTCCTGTAAATATCCAGCTAAGCCTCGGCATGAATCCATATCTCGTACAGATGTCACGGAGCATCAAGGAAATCAGAA
Organism: Nicotiana tabacum; assembly: GCF_000715075.1. Taxonomy (NCBI): domain Eukaryota; kingdom Viridiplantae; phylum Streptophyta; class Magnoliopsida; order Solanales; family Solanaceae; genus Nicotiana; species Nicotiana tabacum. Next base: position 151,079,684 of record NC_134086.1, on the reverse strand, counting down.
GTACGAGAGGAAGACGGTTGGCCCAATAGCTTCGCCTATTCGACCTGAAGAACGGTGACCTATTCCTTCAAGGTAGAAACTTCTCTCTCAAGACCTCTGATTTGTTCAGTAGACCTCGCCTCCTTAAGTGCGGCAGCTTCAGCATCACTAGCCCATTCAGATTGAAGGGCACAAATAGAGTCCTCCAACTCAACCACCTACGCTAACGCTGCCGCTTTAGTCCCTTCGGCTCTCTCCATCTCCGCAGCCTTTCCAACCAACTCGTCACGCAAACCATCGGCCCTAGACACATTCCAATCATGCTCGACCCACAAGGATTCCACCTGAGCTTGGAGGTCGACGCACTCAGCCACGACCCCCCTTATTCACTTCAATCTCATCCTCCTTAATCCTGAGTGCCTTCTCGAGCTCGCTGCATCGGCCAATGGTTCGTACGAGCTCATCATCTTTCTATTTTAACTCCTCTCTGAGAGATTGAATATCCCCCCTCGGTTCAGAGCCGAGTATGCAGCACACGGTACCTGCCACGAATTCGGTGGTACTTGGTAACAATCTTCATCATAATGACCACCTTTTTCTTATCTGCTCGGCGGGCACTCTCAATCTCTAAGATAAATGTCTACAAAGAAAGATAGCGAGCAAGAAAAGAAGAGGAGGGTCAATAGGAGTAAAAAAAGGGAAACAAAATAAGTAACTCACCCATAGAGCCAACTTGGATATACTCAACGATAGGTCGGCATCCTTGAACGACTCAAGAGTCCCATGCTCGACACTAGAACAAAGGGGCACCAGAGCAGGGACTACGCTTTCCGTGCTGGTCATCAAGTTACAGTCCAAAGGAATCACTATCGAACGAAAAGTCTCATCGGTCCTCACATCGACCCGGGTAAGCCCCTAATTGAACATCCTCTCTTCCTCGGGGTCGACATCGGAATCGGATACAAAATCACCGCCAGCCACACCCTTCTCTGCCTCATCGGTAGAAGAAGGAATCTCAACTGGCACGGAGCTTGAAGGATCACTCGCCGGCACGACTGTGATAGCCACTGATGAGGAAACAATCTCAGCATCGGGAGACAGAATCCCGACATCCGAGGTAACGTCGGTATCATGCATAGACACGGTGAGCTTGGGCTCACCACCCATCGAGCCTTCGCCCATCTCGATACCACCTCCGGTTCCAATTCTCCGCCTCTTTAAGGGACCACTTTCTTCCTTGTCTGATGGCTCATCTACCAAATAGAATAAGGATGGGTCCACAACCCTTGCCAATGGAGTAGCCGCCCTATGGACAGATCTACGCATAACTGAAATCTTGGACGAGGTGGCAGGCTGTGCAAACCCGCCCGTGGTCATAGCAGTTGAAGGCTTGACCAAAGCACCTGATTGGCGGAATGCGAGGGTGGGAGCCTTCGTTTTCTTTGGGGCTTTCCGACCTGACAATAAGGGAAACGACGTAAGCAATAAGGAAGGGCGGCACTAATGCCCAAATAATGGAGAAACGAAATGACCTACCAGTTGAAGAAGGTGGACGCCCAAATTTCTTGTTGAAAAATGACCATTCACGGATCCCTACAGTGTGAGGCAAAATTTGAGCCACCCAGTCTCGGATGTCGGCGACCAATACAGGAGGATCCCTCTCGGCTTCACCACAAAGAGCGATTAGGTAATTTAAGAAAAAAAGCAAATGACCAATTAAACAGAATATTTACGGTCGAAGTTTCACGCCTCGAGAAACCCGGTATGGTTCGCTACCACGTGCTCGGTCTTGATATAGAAATAATTGACCCAAATCCTTCGATTAGCCTTATCATCCATCTTTACCACCAGTCCTTTGGCTCCCCGGTGGTGGAGATGTATCATCGTGCCCCGGTGAAGCTCGGAGCAAAAAGATGCAGCAAATGATGGAGGAAGAGTTCGCGGCCGGCCAACTCAACATACTTTATCAATATTAAAAAAAAGTTGTAGATGTAAGGAGAGAGATAGGCTGGGCATACGTTGTAGTAATGTCAGAACTCCTCCGCTAGCAGGGGAAGATGAAGAGAATAACCCACCCGAAATGGGTACGCATAAAATGCACAATACCTGGGACGATTGATGTGGACCACATCGTCCCCGGCGTGAATCAAATCGACATGAGCAGGGACGTTGTACTTGGTCCTGAGCTCAGAAAGGTGTGACTCTCCCATTTTGGACTTCGTCGGCACGGGCTTGGGCTAGTCAATAGGGGACTTCAGAACTAGTACGGCCACTAATAACGGGTTTGGGCTAAAAATTTCCTAGGAGTTAAGACATGCACCAGCCATTTGTGTGTTTGTGTGTGAAAGAAGATCCTTGGTCACAAAAGAAAAAAAAATATAATAAGCGACGGTAACGATGCAAGAAGTTGCAGAAAACAGAAAAAGATGCAAGAAAATGAGATGAATCGCTTTTGAAAGTTTGAAGAAACAAAGTTCTGAATAAGGAGGTCCTCCCCCTTCAAATAAGAAAGTATCGGCACAAAAGTCGAGAAACGTAACTGCCAAATGCACAAGAATCAAAGCGACAGAAATGCGAGAAACTAGGCAACACCTCGGGATAAACATGCAATCATGACGCGTGCAAGGGTGACATCACTCTGGCCCCTCACCATTGGGCGCGACCTTCTAAGTACCGCCCATCATGACTAGGATAATCGTTACTTGGCATCTGGTTCGGATTTCGCAAAGCCAGGCTGGCGCAGTCCGCTTTTCAAGGTCGACCTAAAGGATGATCTCGGCAAGCGGAGGGATTAACTGTATGGGCCAAAATCCGACTAAGGAAATTCAATGCGAAGAGAAACCATAGTGGTGGGATCGTGATTCGCCTTGGGCACCTCGGCTAAGTACGATCCGGGCAAACCCCTGAAGAAGTCCGTCTTAGACGAGGTTGAGGACAAACAGAACAATCCATGTTCGAAAGTTGATTGGTCCGAAGTCATGTTCCTGAAGCAACACTAATGAGTCTTAGACGAGGTTGAGGACAAACAGAACAATCCATGTTCGAAAGTTGATTGGTCCGAAGTCATGTTCTAAGTTGAATAAATACACTATATCTTCTTAAATGACATCATCATTATTATTCAATCAAAACAAATATAATTATTTTTTGTAACAAATTAAAATACACTTATGTACATATTTTTTCAATCATTCGATATTCGAAGCTTAATTCAGCGTCCTACCAATATTATGATAATAAAGAGACATAAAATGTTTTTTACGAATTTTTTTTTTATTTTTAAATTTGAGTCCAAAAATATTAATTAAGAACGAAAGAATCCCCACCCATCCTTGGATGGTCTTAATCCATATGTCAAAATCAGGGGTGGTAAATAGGCAGGTTGGATATGGACGGATCGAAAATGGATAATTTAAAAAATGGAAATTATCCGATCCAACCCATATTTAATACGAATAAAAAGTAAGTTAATCGACGGATAATATGGATAACCATATTATTCATGGCTTCTTGAACATGATCACTTTTGGGAGAATTCCATGTCTCTCAAACGTGATGAACCTTCAATTGAGGCTTTACAAATGTAAAAGTTAAATCCATTAGTTATCCACTTGATTATTTATTCTCTAAGTGGATAATATAGTTCTTATCCATATTTGACCCATTTTTAAAAATTTCATTATCCAACCCATTTTTAATGAATAATATACATGAATAACTGTTTTCTTTTAACCATTTTGCTACCACCGATCAAAATAGTGCAAAACCAATTCTAGTCTTGTTTAGAAAACAGAACCGATGTAAGGCAAGGATTCAATATTGCAAAAGAGCGCCCACAAATATTAATTGGAACACTTGGACCCCCATGAATCATGATTACCCTACTTCCAACTTCCACGGTGATATCTAAATTTGTAATGTCTAATCTTGAAGGCCCATATGAGACAAAGAGCTTATCTCCCACCCCACCCCCTCGTTCTTGTTTCTCCCTAACCCCACCTTTCTCCTTTTTCTAATTCACCTTCTTTTTTTTTTGGACTGGATATTTCTGACTAACTTTGTACAAATTTGGATAATTAATTAGAAGATTATAACTTTATAATGGTGGTAATAATTATGATTGTTCCCCTCATGCTCATGTTCAAACAATAGAATGTTGAGATCTGAATCTAGAGGCTTAATTAATTTGTACTTAGTTGTTAATATATTTCGATATGAATTTTTTAATATCCAAAAAATCGTATTGCATAATATTAGTTATTACTAGTAGAGTTGCAATCCTACGTTTTAATAGTATATATAGTAGTATTATGTAATGTATATTATCTCGTTAACCAAAAGAATAAAGAAAAAAAGTAGTGTATATATATCAACAAGATACACGGTTGCCAAGACGACAAAATCGAACTCGTTGTATTAAGTGTTCAAATTCAATAACTCCCACAGCATAACTACTTAGTGGAAGTTTCCTTCTTTACGTGTTCATTATGTTTAAAGAAGAAATATAGAGAGAGAGAATCTGTTAGGAAAAAGGAAATATGATTCTCCTCAGCAGCGGAGATAGTTTTTTTAATCAAGCATGTAAAAATTAAAAATCAAAAATTAAAAATACAAGAAGAAGCTAAAGAATTCAACATCTAATATGTATACACACAAAAACATTGATCTTTATACACAATATAAATTTTCAATAAAGAGAATTCAAATGAATCACTATCCGCCCTAGCTTCGCCGTGGTTCCCTTGTCTTAGGTAGGGATTAACGTTTTAACTGAAAATTAGCTAATAAATCCTTGCCCGACACCATGGAGGGACCATCGACAAAGTCCAACGTCGACATTTTAGGTTAAATCACAAATAATCAATGAGTATTTATTAGCATATATGTAGGGAACTATTTTTTATTTTTTATTTTTTATTTTTATATATATGTAGGGAACTAGAGATGGGCTATGTTTTTAATTGTTCCATCTCTTTCCCCTTTTTGACTTAATTGTCACATCTCTTGCTAAGAAATTACGTCGCTAGGTCAGAAAAGCGATAACTAAAAAATCTCCCCAAGTAGGATTCGAACCTACGACCAATCACTGATTGCTTGTCCATCTATCTAAACTATAATTTTTTTTAAAAGTTATTAGATGAATTTAATCGCGATCCTTATTTTTACTTAATTTTTTTTTGAAATTCTAATCCATCATGCCATTTAACACCATAAAAGGTGCAGAGTATAAATACTTACTTCCATCGAGTGTTTACATCAAACGTTACTAATTTATTATCGTGTGTCATATATTTATTTGATCAGTATAAATATGTAATGCAGATAAGTATTTACCGGAGATTTGGAGGGGGAGGGGGAGAGGGGGCGGGGGTAAGAAAGGGCTAGGTGAATATATTGCCTGCTATATATGCCAAGATAGAATCAAATGTTGTGTGTTGCTTGGCCTAGAAGAGACTCAAAAATAATTAAAGTTAGGGGCAAATGGTGGAATTGATTCACACTTTGAGATGACCACAACAAAAGGCACTCATTCCTATTAACGTACCCATTTCCAGTTCAATAATTCCACGCCCAACTTTTTTCACATACAAGCACACATGTTGAGCATTAGATGCTACATTTAAGTTTTGTGCTCGGATTATATACTAAATTTTTATAAATGACTCGCTTTAATTAATACATTTGATATGATAATCTAGAAAACAAAATAATAACATACCTCAATCAATAAAATTGCACCGATAATTAATGTAGAATTTTGTTATGCGCCATTGTATACAACTTAAGTCTATGATATTATTTATTACTCCCTCCGTCTCATATTATGTGTCATGTTTCTCTTTTACACGTCTCTTAAGAAATATTAATTAGGGAAGGAATTAGACCATTCTATCCTTATTTATGTCTTAAGATATAGTCTCACTTCATTGAATATGTATTCTTTTTATGTGTTATCTCCATCTTCAAGAACAATTATTACTAAAGGTAAAAAAGAAAAAAAGCAATCAATTTTGTTTTGAACCTCTAAAATTATACTCCCTCCAGTCCCAAATAAGTGATTTTTTAGCTTTTTTCTTGTTGTCCAAAATAAGTGATTTTTCCAGATTTCAAGAATGAATTTTTTTCCTACATTGCCCTTGGAGTAATTAATGTTGGAGTATGTGTTTGGAGTGTTTATGTGAAGAGATTGTAAAGGTTAATATGGTCAATTTCATTGCTAATTAATGTTAAAAGGTGATTTTCTTAATATGTGTGAAAACAACCAAAAAATCACTTATTTTGGACTGAAGGGAGTAAATAATTTGAGACAACTATTTTTAGCAACCATAACTGTTAATATGAGACAGAGGGAGTAATAATGTGAGTATTTGTTAATATATACTCCCATCGATCCACAATAAGTGACCATTTTACCTTTAGCACACTCATTAAAGAAATACGAACTCCTTGTTAAGTTGTATAAGGCGAATGTTACTTAAATTGAGCCTCTTTTATTTTCCTTTACTTCTTTTGTATTGGGCCTAGAAGCCCACAGTTGTATTTATGAACTCGTTTCTGTCATTGGGTCAGTTAGTTTTTGGCCCATATAGTATACGTTTGTAATTGAACATTTCATTGGTTCAATTTTCCTAAGATAGAAGCTAGAAACTTCTTTTCTCTCTCTGCGCATTTCTCTAACCCTAGATAGTTTCTCATAGATTTACTTCGAATCCAAACTTTATCATGGTATCAGAGCCCAGAACTAGTTAGACCGGGTGATTACAAATCGAGCGATGTTACCCTCGAGCATTTTCGCCGGAATTTTGCTCTTCCGAGGCGATCTGTTTTTCTTTGAAATTTTTCGTTGATTTTCTCCGGTGATAACGCTTTAAATTCACGTGTTTTTCTGGTGGAGATTGTTCATGTTATTGTTCAACCGAAGTGAATCAAAATTTCAGAGGATTTTTTCTCAACTTAGGGTTTGGAGATTCTAGGGTTGGGATGTGGTTTCGTCTTCGTTCCTCTGTAGAAGGTCATTGTTTCTTCCGGTTACGAATAAAATTGGTAACCCTAATCATTTTCTCTTTTATTGTATGTGTAGATTTTCTGCTCATTGTGTATAAAATGACAAATGACAATAGTTCTCCATCTAAGTTGGCTACTGGTTGTTCTACGTCTTCTCGTTCTGTGTTTCATGAGGACGACTATACTCACTCATGTCATCCTTTCTATGTGAATCCATATGACGTGTGGGGTCTTCATTAGTTCTTGTGCCTTTTGATGGCACAGGGTATGAGAGTTGGAGACGAACTATTCTTGTAGCCTTATCTGTTAGAAACAAATTGGATTTCATAAATGGATCCTCAATTAAACCTCCTGGCAGTTCTCCCTTAGCAAGACAGTGGTAGAGGTGTAACGATTTAGTCGTCTCATGGTTAACCAACTCCTTGTCTAAAGACATTGCTCGTAGTGTTGAGTACTCTGAACTTGCCAAAGATATTTGGAGTGAGCTGGAGAAAAGATATGGTCAAGAAGATATTGCAAGAGTATTTGAGCTTAAAAAGGAATTAGCTCACATCTCTCAAGGCTCTCTTGATATTGACACCTATTTCAATAAGATAAATCAATTATGAGATGAAATTGATGCTTTGTCAATTAGTAGAGTCAGGTCTTGCAACAAATGTAGGTTTAAATCTGATTATCAGAAGGATGATGATGTCCAAAAGGTGTATCAGTTTTTAATGGGTCTCAATGATACATATGTGCAGACTAGGAGTAACATCTTTATGATTAAACCATTCCCTTCTCTGAGCACTATCTATAGTATTTTTTGTCAAGTGAGAAGTAGAAGCAGATTTCTACCTCTCCTCATTTTCTCCCTACATCTGCTTCTTTCAATGTTACGGTGTCCAAACAAGGGTTTCCTTCCAGAGTCAATTTTGATGCTCAAAAATTACCTGTGTGCAGATATTATAAGAAACCATGTCATACTATTGATAAGTGTTTACAAGCTGCATGGGTATCCTCCTAATTTCAAATTTACAAAGGGTTATGGAAGTAAAAAACACTACAGCTCATGTTGAAGTTAATTCTTCTGGTCCTCTTGCTACTGTGGTTTCTAATATGGGTTCTGAGTCTGTCAAATCTTCTGAATCTGGTATTGTTTTAATGGTTCTTGGTCTCACACAAGATTAATTCTCCCAGCTGATGATGTTGCTACAAAAATCTCATGTTTCTACTGATTCCTCCTTTACTCCCACTCTTATGGCTTCTGCTAACTTTGCTGGTAAGTTGTTATCAGAAAGTATTTTTCTCAAGCCATGTATGTTGTCACAAGTAGATAGTTTTGTCTGGATTATAGATTCTGTAGCATCTGATCATATGACCTCACATAAGAACCTACTATTTAACTTACAAACTCTACCTGTGCCTTGCCTAGTTTCTCTTCCTAATGGCTATAAGGTGAAAGTTCATTTAGTGGGATCTTTGACCTTATTCCCAAATTTCACAATTCATCATGTTCTTTATGTTCCTTCTTTCTAATATAATCTCATATCTGTTCATAAACTACTAGATCAACACAATGGAATTATTTTGTTTATCAGAACTCTTTGTGCTATATAGGCCCCTTCTCTGAAGATGCCTCTGGTTCTTGGTAAACGGGATCACAATCTCCATAAGCTTCTCCTACCTCATGTTGCTTCTGACAGAGCCGCATCCATCTCTTCTTATATTGATAATTCTTCTTTTGTTTCTTCTGTCTGTGCTTTACCTAAAACAAATAAAACTGTAAAGACTATTACAAATGCAAATATCGCTGCTTCTGATGAGAGACATGTGACTACTGATGTAAATTTGAATGACATAAATAAAATGGATGTGGTTTGGCATGATAAACTAGGCATGTTCCTTTTTGTAGAATGAAACATATTCCTAAACTTGGATTATTGCTATCTTCTAAGCAATCATTTTCTTGCCCAATATGCCCTTTAGCTAGGCAGACTAGATTACCCTTTCCTGATAGTAGTATCCAAACCATCAAACCTTTCCAATTAATATACATTGATACCTAGGGACCCTATCATTCACCTACATATACAGGGTCTAAATATTTTATACCATTGTTGATGACTTTTAAAGAGCCACTTGGACCCATCTGATGGGAGGCAAGAGCAATACCTTTGACCATCAAAAAGCCTTTATTTCTATGACTGAAACCCAATTTCAATTGAAGGTTCAAACTGTAAGGAGTGACAATGCCCTAGAACTAGGATCCAACACTGTTGGGTATAAATTCTTTTCTGAAAAAGGAATTTTACATTAGAACACTTGTCCTCATATACCACAACAGAATGGAGTTGTGGAAAGGAAGCACAGTCATCTTGGAGACTGCCAGAACTCTTCTTTTTCAATCTGGCCTCCCTATTAGATTCTGGGGAGATTGTGTCCTAACTACAACATATTTGGTTAATAGATTTCCTTCTAGTATCTTAAAGGACAAAAGACCATATGAGGTTTTGTATAAAAAACTCCCAACTTACTCCAATCTTAGAGCTTTTGGTTGCTTGTGCTACTCTACTATTCCAAAACCTCATAGAGATAAGCTACAACCTAGAGCTATTCCTTGTGTATTTTTAGTATATCCCTTTGGAAAGAAAGCCTATAAGTTGTATGACTTGCAGAATAAAAGTTGTTTTGTTTCCAGAGATGTTGTATTTCATGAACATATATTCCCTTTTTTTAAATGTGATTCTATTTTTTCTACTATGACTAATTTTTCATTTTCTGCATGTTTTGATTACACTGCTAAACAAACTTTTACTTCATCTCATGATTACTTCTCTCCTGTACAACTTGAAAAACTTAATCTCTTTCCTCATCTTAAAATTTCCCCTGCTCCTTGTCACACCTCTTCTTTACACAACATCCCGGAGGAGGGCATATGTAAAGAGAGTTTTTCCAATCCAAGGACAACCGAAATGGGATTCTTTATTAATTTCAGAGTCGCCACTTGGGAATTTTATGGCGTCCCAAGTCACCGGTTTTAATCCCGAATCGAGGAAGATATGACTCCGTTTAACATTCTGCGAACCAGAAATCTGAGTAAGGAATTCTATTAATCCGGGAGAAGGTGTTAGGCACTTCCGAATTCCGTGGTTCTAGCACGGTCGCTTAACAATCTATACTTGGCCTAATTATCTTGATTTACTAAATATATTTTTTGAACTTATTGCATAATTTTAAATTTATTACCGCTTTTAGTTAGACTGTTTATAATTATAGAATTGTCTTGAAATGAATCACGCGTACGTATATTCGTTTTTTATATATAAAGAATCATGCCACGCGTACGTATACACAATGAGGTTAATAACATATTTTTATTTTTATTATTATATTTTTAGAAAAAATGAAATTTCGGCCGAAATTGTGCGTGCTTAAAATAAAATTACGAACACTCGTCACTTTTGTATGATTAAATAGTGAACTGCGCATCTCGGGTTATATGAAATAAATTAATTTAATAACCTCCGAAAATCCCCTTTTTATTGAGAAGGTTTGCTCGAAGTTGCGCGAACGCATACTCCGAGTTGTCTTTAGAAATGTAATCATGTCACGCGAACGTATCCACAACTACACAATAATGTTCTTAATGGCAATAAAAGTTAATGAGATAAAAATATGCAACTAAAATTACAAATTTTATCGTGAATACAATATTCGTAACTTATTTATGTGTTTTAATGCTTGATAATTATATGCACAAGTTATTTATTATTTTCCTAGGCTTAGGACTAAGTGTATGTGTTTAAAAATTTGCCAAACGAATTACGTGTAAAACAATGGAAAAAAATTTAGTTGATAAGTAAACTAGTTATTTTCAAAGAATTTCCATTATTCTACTCGGAGCGAAACTCTACTTTGTATATCTTTTACTTAAAATGCCGCAATCAGTATTCATAAATCCAATCTTCTTCTACACAACTTGTTTTTAGTCCAAAGTCCCAGTTATTCTATGGATTTGCTTATGACGGTTTATTTTAGACGGACAAAATCAAACCAATTATTGCTTAGCCTTATGCAAATTATTTAAAATGCTAAATCTATACCTTATAATGATGTTGACATTATTTTTATATAAATTTAGACTACATATGTCGCAAATACACGTCTGAATCTTTCGGGATACTCCAACACCTTAAACGTAACGGATTATATCAATTCACCTCTCACCTATGGTTATACACATAACCATTATCATGCCATATACGAACAAGAAACAACTTACATCATCAAGCTTTAAACAAAAATCGGATGCTTGACGAGATATATTAGTAATGTGATTTCTTGATATTTCCATACTATCCTATACTTAGCCAACAAGATTACAAAATTCAATTAATGGTCAGCTTTCTGCCGTGTTCCCTATCTTGACAATTCGAAAATAAATATTACCACTAAACTTCAGAATAAATAAGATTACCGCAGAGTTTATACTATTTCAAAAGGTTAGTTGGCTAATAGCTCCCATGTCAAGTATAATACTACATTAACTAACTAAAAAAACTGAAACTTAACTAATAGATTTAAATGAGTAGAGGACATAATTGAAATTCCAAACTTCATTTATTTGCAATATTGAAGCTTTTCATGACATGAGTCTACAGATATATACCTGAAAATGAGGGTAAAAGAGGTAATATTTCAGCAAAAGCAGCAACAGAAACCCAACAGCAGAAAAATGCCAAACGATTCAGCAGATTTGAACAAACTAGCAAGACCCGTAAAAACCAGACGAACAGTAGCAGAAGTCTTAGGAAATTTCAGATTCAAACCAAACAATATCACCAAACAAACCCGGACAGATGCAAGGAAACAATATTTCTGATTTTTAAAACTTAGGAAAGGCAAACTGAAACTCTCAATCTCCAAAATCAGCCTTAACACTAACTTCTAATGTAAAATTCTGTTTTTACTTTTCTGATTTTTCTCCCTTTCTTTTTCTCTCTTTTCTCTGTATTTTTCTTCTTCTTCCGAAGTCCAGTCCCCTCTCTCTCAAATATCTTCTGATCTCCCTCTGTTCCTAACATCCCCTTTTATACAAATTGTTCCCCTCCATCCAGCCTACTGCCCGGACCCCTTTTCCCCTTTTAAAATCAGAAATTTCCACTCAAATAGCACTAAATCTGAATTTTTCATTTAATCAACTCCCCATTTCCTTTTGTCCCCCATTAATATTTTAATAAATTAGTGGATAGAGCACTTAAACCAACCATCTCTTCTTGCTTTCAATTCCCAAACTAACCCTGAAATCCTTTGATATTACTGATTTCCTAAAGGTATCTATTAAAATACATTAAGACTTAATTCTGAAATCTATTTAACTAACAATTAACAAAACTGTTTTGATTACAGCTATAACCAAACTTAGTGAATGCTAAATGAACAAAGTCGAATTCCAATTGAAACAAACTGAACTGAATTTAAATCAACACCCAGAACTCAACAGAATTATTAAAACTGAAATTGAAACATTGAATCAATATGCACATGAATGCAAGAATCAGGAATGCAAGTTCATTGTCATCCTAATGACAATGCCCTGAAACTAGGTGACCACAGATCAAACCTAAACAACATTTGACGAACTTGCTGATTTAACAAACAAAACAAATTAATCGACAAGAATTAATTAACTGATTACCTACAACAAATGATAACAATTAATCTAAAATAGGTAAACAGGCTGTCTCAATCAGCATTAACAAGGACAGGGATTTATAATAAAAAAACTAATCGACGAACTTATTCGAATCGATTACACACATTATAACTCATAACAATTATAACAAATAGAAACAATGCTAGAATTTGACCAAATAAACAGGTTTAGTGGAGATGAGGCAGAATTAATTTAAAAGAAAAACAATAGAAAAATTATACAGACTACTACAACAGGCAATAATATATACATAGAGTACAAAAGAAAAACAGGGAAAATACCTCTGAATCTTCAACCCAAAATATGTCCTAATCTTGAACCGGATTGAACCTTATTGAGGTTGAACGGACCTGAATCGAAGTATTCTAATTTGAGAATACTTCGATTAAGGTCTATTAGACCCCAAACCTTCATTTAATTGGACAAATTCCATGATTTGAAATTTTAGGGTTCCATTTTTTTCGGATTTAGGGTTTGATCATTTCTGGGCAGATTTGAAGGGAATCAAGGGTGGTTTAGGGGTGAAGGAGGCCTGGGGGTCACCTAGTATGAATCTGAAACAAATCTGGCAAGTTCATGTTTGGCTCGAACCTTCAAAAGAAGATTCGGGACAAACGATTGTAAGATCCATGGTGAGGGTAGTCAGGGGATGCTGTGGTGTTGATTTGGTAGCTATTGGAGAAGATAAGGTTTTCAGGCCAACCTTCGATTTAAGATTCAAAGAGTTGGGGCCTGATTCGAAGGATATGGGTTATGGATTTGGAATGGGGAGTTCAAGAGGAGTCGAGGGTGTTAAGATGGGGTTGTTTGGACCACCGGAACCGCCGTGAGGCGATATCCGGTGGGTGGTTGACGGTGGGGAATCATCTGGTCTCTGAATATCAGAGACGAAGGGGAAATGGGGGGGTATGGCCTAGGGGGCGTGGGGTGATGAGTTAGGCTTATATACGGGGGAGGGAATTGATCCTGGGTCGTTCGATCTTCTGAGATCAATGGCCCAGATCAATTCACTTAAAAGGAACGATGTCGTTTGACTTTGGTTGGGGGTCGGTTCGAACCAGATACAAATGGATCGGGTTGGAAACGGGTTACTGAAAGGGATCTTGGACCGTTGGATTGGGTGTTTGAACGGTTAATATTGATGGGTGACGAAACGATATAGTTTTATCATCATACTACGTCGTTTCGTCCGTCTTTAAGACCAGTTGTTTGGATTGGGCTAGGGATGAAGTTTGGGCCTGAATTTCACCTGGCCCAATCCGAATTTCCTTACTACTTTATCCATTTTCCCTTTTTTCTTTAATTACAAAAATTAAACAAAAAATCCTAAATAAATCGTAAAAAATAAAAATAAAATTTCACACATATTGTTCAACCTATAATAATTAACACACAAGTTAAACATTAAATAAAATCAACCAATGACAAGAAACACATATTTATATTTTTTGTGATTTTCCTTTAACCAAATTATGGTTAATTAATTTCTAAATGTATTTTTGTATTTTATCCTTTTATATAAACTAATGATTAATTAATTGTAAAAATGCAACATTAATTCCTAAATGCACATGTACCTACATATTTCATTATTTCAATTAATTATAAACATTCATAGCCAAAAACATAAATACTTATCCAAAAAATGTCACGCAAAAAAAAATCCTAAAATTATACATCAAGAAAATTTTATTTTATATATTTTTTCTTTTGGAGTAGTTTTCGTGAAGCAAAAATCACGTGCTCACACTCCTACAATGTCTGGGGTTATTTCATTCTTCTCTCCTGGTTCTTCTTCTTTTTCTCCCTAACCTGAATCTGCCCTTCCTCCTTACAACCTTGAATATGATTTTCCTCCTTTAAGGAGATCCTCTAGACCTCATAATCCTCCGGCTTACTTGTAGAATTATATCTGCACAATCCCATCTACTTGCTCCAGATCTGCAAATTCATCTGTTATAGCTACCTCTAAAGAACCTCATGTTTTTGAGCCAAATACCTATTCTCAGGCAGCAGTTGTCCCTGAGTGGCAGGAAGCTATGAGAAAAGAGTTTGAGGCATTGGAGGCAAATGGAACTTGGGATATAGTTGAGTTACCTAAAGGCAATAAACTAATTGGTTGCAAATGGGTATATAAAATTAAGTACAAAGCTTATGGGAGTATAGAAAGATATAAAGCTAGACTTGTGGTGAGGGGTGACACACAAATTGAGGGCATAGATTTTCATGAAACTTTCTCACATGTTGTTAAAATGTCCACTGTAAAAACATTAGTTGTTGTAGTTGTTAACAAAATTGGCCTTTGTTTCAGCTAGATGTTAATAATGCTTCTCTACATGGGGATTTAGACGAAGAAGTGTTTATGAAAATTCCACCTAGTCTATATGTTTCTTCTTCCACACAAGTTGTTCCATCCCATTCTTCCTCTACTTCTCTGGTTTGTAAACTAAAAAAATCCTTATATGATTTAAGGCAAGCATCAAGGCAATGTTATGCCAAATTATCTCACTCTCTGACTTCTAGAGGGCATGTGCATTCTCTAAATGATTACTCCATGTGTACTAAGGGTTCTGATGATGATTTGATAATTTTAGTAGTCTATGTTGATGATATTATCATTACTGGGACTGATTTGCGTGAAATTGATGTTGTCAAAGCCTTTCTCCATGATCAATTCAAGATTAAAGACCTAGGCAAACTCAATTATTTCTTTGGTATTGAGGTTTTGTATTCTGAGAATGGTGTGTTACTTCATCAGAAAAAGTTTGTCCATGACTTGCTTTCAGAGTTTCACTCTTCTGATTGTTCTTTTGCGGTGCATCCTCTTGAAATGCATGAGAAATTGAAGGTAGGTTGTGGTAATCCCTTACCTAACCCAAAGACTTACAAGTGCCTCGTGGGTAAGCTCAATTTCTTAACACATACCAGGTCTGATATTTGTTCTGCAATGCAGCAGCCAGTTTATGCAGAAACCTTGCATTCCTCACATGCAAGCTGCCTTACGGGTTACTCTGGTACCTTAAGGGTACTCCTGATTTTGGTATATTCTATAACAGCTCTATTGATCTATCTCTTAGTGTTTATTGTGATAGTGATTGGGGTGCTTTCCCGGATAGTAAGAAATTTGTTGGTAGGTTTTGCATATTGCTGGGTGGCAGTCTTGTGGGTTGGAAATCCAAGAAACAATCTGTGGTGTCGTTGTCCTCTACTAAGGCTGAATATAGGTCCATGAGCAAGGCCACTACTGAGATAACTTGGGTTTGTAGACTTCTTTCTGATCTTGGCATTTTTCTTTCTTCTCTTATTCGTTTGTTTTGTGATAATCAGGCTGCCATTTACATTGCTAAGAATCCTGTCTTCCATGAACGCACCAAGCATATTGAGTTGGACTACCACTTTGTTCGCACCAAGCTGAATGAGGGGCTGCTTTAGTTGCTTCACACTTCCAGTGCTACTCAGTTGGTTGACGTGTTCACCAAGCCTTTGGTTGGGGTTATCCATCATCTCCATCTTCGCAAGTTGGGGGTTGTCTCACCCTCCAACTTGCTGGGAGTATTAAGTTATATAAGGAGAATATTATTTAAATTGGATCTCTTTTATTCTCTTTTACTTCTTTTGTAGTGAGCCCAGAAGCTCACAACTGTATTTATGAACTTGTTTCCGTCATTGGGTCAGTTAGTTTTTGGCCCATATAGTATACGTTTGTAATTGAACATTTCATTAGTTTAGTTTTTCTAAGACAGAAGCTAGAAACTTCTTTTCGCTTTCTGCGCATTTCTCTAACCCTAGATAGTTTCTTGTAGATTTACTTCGAATCCAAACTTTATCATTCCTAGAGAAAAAAAGATGTATTCACTAAATTAATCTTAATTAATTATTACCTTGACACATTGGAATATATATAAATAAGGGCAAATTTGAAAAAATAAAATTAATTCTTTCTTGATTATGTAAATAGATATTTATTTTGAACCAAAATAAAAAGGTAAAATGGTCAATTATTGTGGACCGAGGAGTAGCTTGTTAATCCAAAAATGCCATTATAATTTTCAAGGCATGAACTACTCTAAGACATTCTTTCAGTTGGTTGAGCAATTTCATCTCTAACCAATACTTTATTACAAAAAATGATTAATTTGGTGCAACTTCAATTTACCAAATCCTAATCTAACAAGCCAGTTTCAATTGACTTAATGGTTCGGATCTTTCATATATTCTCTCCTTGCTAATGTTCCACTATCAAATTAAAGATACAAAATATTAGAGACACCATACACAGGTCAATTCAGTGTGAATTGAGACACTTTATCTAAATGTCAAAAATTCAGTATTAAGTTTTTTTGGGATAATATATTGAAATTGGAAGAGTTTGACATTTAGAAACGTGCATATGATTTTTGCGATTATAAGAAGTAATTTTAAATATTTTTTAAGCGTCATTTAGACGATCACAATACAAGCTCGTTAAAATCATGATTCCCGGCTTAAATATTTAGTGTTGTGATTTGCCTAATGGACTAATAAAAACAGATAAAATATTAGTTAATGGTTGATTACGAGCTAAATTGTCCCGAGGCTTACCAGATTAGGAGAATATATATAGTAATACAGAATAAGAGGGGTATATTGTCAAGATCTGCAACCAACTTTTGGTTAGTTTCACGTTTTTTGACCTTATTATGATGCACTCTAATAATTTATGTAACCTAATTATTTATTGTGTGTAATGTTGCATCAGATTCTTCGTTGGGAAGCTGTTCAAATGATGTTATCAAGGATTGGCTTTGTGTTATTTCCCAACCAATTCTTTAATGGTTATCCACGAAAAGAAACCATAGTTTATGTTGAGGGGAACTATCATAAATAACTTGGTGACGTAACCAAACTAGTGTGGGTGGGTGGGTGGCTAATTCTTCCAAGAGAAATGTTTTGGATTTTTTCATATCTTTAATATTTTGTCGGATATTCTCATTTAGTCGATTTTGTTAAGGTATTGGCCCTATCTGATATCATTGCATTTGGGGCTTTTTGTTGAAATACTTTTGAGGTGGGGTTGGTCCATGACCATGGACAACATAAGTGACTCCAACTATTTGAGATTATGTTTTACTTGTCGTTATATGACAATAGTCCAATTAATGTTTACGATAATTTTATTCTGCTTAAGGACTTGTTTATCAGTGAATAAGTGTGAGATTTAGAACATAAACGGACAGGTTATACATCTAGTGTTAGAGTGGAATTAATAGGCCTTAAAGAATAAGAATAAATGGATATACATAGTTTGCTCGAACTACGTTAGAATTGAGATATAGTTAATTGATTAGTTGGAGGACATGGTCACATTTTATCACACTTAGTTGGGAAAAATGAGATTCCTCCGGGTGGTACGACAGTCAAAATAGATAAATTGAGTATGGATTTTTTTATTACATTAGGGGAGGGGGGAAGAGAAACGGGAAAGGAATGCTAAACGCTGCTGATATGGTTTTAACCCTCCACCTCAATTACTAAAGATTGAAATTTACAAAGTGATCAGTTAGTTCTCAATCCCACGATTTCAAAAGTGTAATCTTGTTCAAAATAGTTTATTAGATATTATGAGTTGGAAGTATAAAGATGCAATGGAATGATGATTTGTTATCTTATAAAATAAATCAACTTTGCCTAACAACTGCCACGCACAAAGTGTGCCCTAATTTTATTTTATTTTGTTTATTTTTTGGTCTTTGATTTTCGTCTCAAAATTATGAAAAGGCCAATCAGAATTAGATCATTGGGGCTATCCAATACAAATTTTCTTAACTGTTCAAGTATTTTTACGTTTTAGAGGGTCTTGATATCCCAAGGAATAACTTATACATTTTTCTAAGCAAAGGAATCCAATGTTAAAGTAGTGATCAAAGTGTGAGTTATTTGATAAATGAAAAAGACACATGACTAAGGAACGTAATTAAACAATAACAAAAAAAACCTAGAGTTTTGTTTCTTTATCCTATATAGGGTTTTTGATGATAATATTGTCAAATCACATTTTTAAAAGACAAAAACTTGGGTGTGCCTAGTAGGACAAGGTGGTTGCGATTCGAGGGAATTAACGTAAACACCAGAATCAAATTCTTCTAATATAATCATTCGTCCCGTAATTTTCATTGATTAATGATTACAGTATCTACTTGGACTTAGAAATATACGAAATATAGCATTATTGAAAAAAGCAAGCATCCATAGAGTCAATAGACAAAATAGTACAACAACAACGACTCAGTGAAATTACACTAGTAGAGTCTGGGGAGGGCAGTGTGTACGCAGACCCTACCCTTACCCCGAGGGATAGAGAGATTGTTTCCGAAAGACCCTTGACTCAAGAAGACGAAAAGAGACAATATATCAGTTGACAAAACTTAAATTTATCTCATACATGATGTAGTATGAATATTAGGTTTCTTTCATTTTTAATCACATGTTGTGAGTTGTGACTCGAACAATACAGAACATCTTGGTATGGAATGTTTATCTTCCTGCTAGTAAATTCACCGGATACAAATCTGAATTAATAAGATCATGAGGTGAATTCAAATACAAGATCCCTAAAGAAGGGGGGAAAAACCTTAATCTCTAATTAAATGCCCTAATATAGTTAAAGCGAGACATTGCATAACTCATCATTATCAAGATAAGAATAGAACAAACACAGGAACCCTTCACTCTCCAACCCCACGTAATGGGCAGATAAATCACAGAGCCAACAAAGTTATTCTTTTCTTCCACCTTTCTAGACCAAAATGAGTTTTACAATCTAAAAAGGGTAAGGTTAGTGTAATTGTCAAAAAGCTTAGGCGTTTCTTAGAAAAAATGAAGATTAAAACGTGAATAGTTTAGCCAAACTTATCATTTCACCACGCCACAAAAAATTACACACGGGGAGCAAAGCATGTGCATGATGCAGTAGAACAGATCAAAAGCATTCAATTTAGAAAAGTGAAAGGATCAATCTTCTGGACCTAAAAACCTTTTGTAAAGGTGCTTCTTTTCTCTCTTTTCTTTCCTTCACTATTATCTAACTCTGAGAAAAAAATTCATAAGTAATGTAAGATATTTAGAAACATTCCTCTAGGAATCTATAAACTTCAAATTTTAGATCTCTTTATTTATGTACGTCCATCGCATTCCGATACTACCAAAATCCCCCATCTCTTCTACTTTCCCTTCCTCCGCTATTTACGAGCTAACTCCAGCTACTCCAAAATATTATAGTATCAAGTATCAATAAGAGTGGACAAAACATTTACGAGGGATTCCTTTTGGGAAAATGGAAAGTTTGTTCCGTGAATTGTTTCCTTTTCTACTTATTATGTCCTTAAGAAAACATTTGTTTAACCACGATAGTTTCAAGGTCCTCCATCCATCGTAAATTTTTTTTAATTTCAGTGCACGTGCAGAATGTAACCACGAGCCCGTGACAGGATGAATGTCCTCTTTTCCGAAACATTGATGACAAGATATGGCTGAAATACCAAAATTCTTAGCCATTTGGACTTAAAAAGTAGTATAACTTTTTGTTTTATGTGACTGTTCCGTTTAGTAATTTTGGACAATTTTTTTTTTGCTGTTGTTTTAAGAAAATTCTGCTTTGGGTTGAAGATCAAAATGTCTGGTTTTAATGTGTAACAGGTGTAAAACACTAGCAAATCCTAGCCGTTCATCATGTGTCTGCAATCACAAGATGGATAATTAGGATTGACCAATTGGAAAAAAAAACCAATATTTCAACCTACAATGATTCAAGTGGAGACTGGAGAATAATTAGAGAGGGATAAAGGATAAGTTGGCAAGAGTCATGACTCCCCAGTATAACTTGGTGGCTAACGAGGAAAGAATTCGGTAAGATGATTTAAAAGTCAACATTAATGTCTCGTCCAAAAAGGGAAGTAATCTAACTTAAAGTCCCCTGTTATGCCTAAGTCACAAGTCAGATAAAAGGGAGTAGAGAAAGTAAAATAAACTAACTAATAATAACCATATTAAAAGTAACTCCACTATATTATAACACTAATTTTTTTTTTTAGCATAGCTACAATTGTGACGCTTAAAAGCTTCTATTGTTTCAATCAAAAAGTGGTGCCTGAGAAAATTTCAAAGCAGAAAGTGACCTTTTTGAACGTAAGGAGTTCCCCAGCAATATAAGGAAGCATACATAGTATTAGTAGGTGACTGCAGGAAGGGAAATTTCCTTTGACAGCCTGCGAAACTTACTTCGGCCAATTGGAATTTTGGATCATTATTCAAAGGGCTAGGTGCACAAAGCATCTCGTGTTTATGCAAGATCCGGGAAAGGGTCGCACTCCAAGAAGTGTGATGTAGACAACCTACTCTAATGCAAGCATTGGTGACTGCTTCCACGACTCAAACCCGTGACTTATAGGTCATAGACAACTTTAACGTTGCTCCAAGGCCCCTGTTCCTGGATCATATTAAAAAAGGAGAAGAAACCCACCCATCCACGCATCCATCCCTTCTAGAGGATTTGTGCAGAAGAGCGAGCATGCTTCTTAATTCTTTCTTAGAAAAACACACCACGAGTGCAATGCAATGCGGCAAGTAGTTGCCTGCTACTTCTACTAATCTTATTTTTATTTTTAGTTTATTTATTTATTTGGCCAAACTTTTACCTTGTCAATAAGGAAAATAACACCCAAAAATTAACAGGCAAGGAACATAACGGATGATCTATGGAGTTCTTATAAGCAAACTGCACTACGTCCACACGTTATTTATGCTATAAAGATAATTATGTGAATAGATACACCAGGGGAGAATGACTTCTTTAATTAGGCTTCAGGATCTTGACAATAGAGTATTACATGATGTAAACAAGAAAAAGGCTGACCATCCAAGTCCGACAATTAGTAAAAAACCTTCGACCTTCCTTATCCTCCCTGCTTCACATGCTTTCATTCTATGCTGAAAGTGATGATTTGAGTTTTTTCTAAGTTCTCTACCACGGCTGAGATGGATTATTTTTTCCATATTATTTACTGTTAACATGGCAGAATATCACAGGCTGAAAATTTACCAGCATAATATTTACTCCTATTAGCAAATGAAATGTCGTATGCAGAAGATGCAGTGATCTAATTAGCCAACTTTAATTCAAAAATTAAAACATCGTACTCTTTTTGCTGGTAGTTACTTACGTAATCCCGGTGCACTACATATTTTTATGGGTGCTGAGTCTGCTGACATCCCCTTGGAAAATAATACAATCACCTCAAGTCTGTGTATTGCAGCAACAACACAGATTTTGCTTGCTATGTAATGCTCAGTCTGGAATTTCCTAATAATAATAATAATGGAAAATCGAATTGCAAACAACACATCCTATATTTGCTAAGGAAAGATAGAAGTAACAATTATGCATTTTTACTGTTTGTCAAATCATAGGACCTCGATTCAGCAGATTATAAATTGTCACTGTGTACCTTCAATCTATAATGATAGTGTTAAGATGCTTTCTCTTTCGCCTCCTTGCTTTCCTTAATATGCGTGCACTCTCTTCCTTTGCATCCTCTATTGGACAAATTCCTGCGCCTTTAAGAGAGAGACAGTTTAAGCACTCAAATCTATACCAAACGACATTTAAGAAAGACATGAATGATTGTTTGTCTTTCTTTTTTCTTCAAAAACTTCTTGCTGAAGTTATGATGCTCAAAAATTCTTATTTCAGGACAGACTCGAAATGTGATGCTTTCAGAGAAAGAGAGAGATCCCTCGGGACACAAAGCCTGATAACAGGTTCAATTCCCTTCCTTACCCCAACTGACAAAGGGAAGAGAGGATTATCAGTTTCTCTTTGGTTTGAGAAAAACTTAATAGTGTGGCAGTATAATAAAGATGCTTCAAGCTTTTAGACATGTTCTTTCTTGTTACTTTATTTATTTTCTTTCATATTATAATTCTTAGGTATTTGGCTTGATTAAAAGTACCCAAAGGTCATTCTTGTCTGTGGTGAGTCTAGAGATATAGGATATAATTTGACATACATCTAAATTGATCTATCTAAATTCGTTAAGTTCAATTGTACAATACAGTTTTAGGTCAATAAACACGTTGATTAATTACAGGATGCAGAAATCACTCTGCTTATCAAATTGCATTATGGTGAAATCCTCAAATGAATGATGAGGCAAGAAGTGCAATTACCTGATCCGTTTTCTTCAAGCAAGCAGGAAAAGCCTGTGTCAATATCCTCATCAGATTCAATGGTAACTCCAAATTCCCTTTCCTGAAATGGATAGACAGTTGTCAGCTCTGAGAATATAGGTGATACAGTCTCAAGTTTTCAAATATGTGATGTGCTAAACAAAGCATTTTTGTTAACTTCAAAACAAGGCCTCAGAGATGGTGGACTACGACATATCACAAATACAGCATTTCAAAACCTATTACTCCGTATTTCTTTTGGATTGTTTTCATGCCACAATGATAACCACTATTGCTCACAAGTCAACAAGCAATTTGTTTGCGTATGGGCAATCAGATAATTACCTGTCGAAATGCTTTATTCTGTTTGTGACTTCTGCTGGAAATTTTCTGCTTCACACAAGTTTGGTCATGTTTCACTGTTTTCCAGCCTCCTGTTTCAGTCTTCGTCGACATAGTTGTTTTCTGATCTTTGATATTCATTGTTGAACTAGAAGTGAAAAGACATGCTTGGTGACTTGCAATTCCCAGCAATAAGGAATATCGCACAATTTTAGAAAGATAAGCAAAACTTTATAAACAAAATATCTTTAAGATTTCTTTTGAAGCTATAGCAAAGTTCTTAGGAGTTTTCTTCATTCATTTAGTTTATCACGAATGCTAGCTTGGATTAAAGCTTTTGGGGATGAAGGGGAGTGCTTCCCTTTTGATTTCACTTTCTTCTTCGTATAGCTAATGTGAGAAATGGGGATACCTTCTGGTTTTACATGGATTAAAAGACACTATGAGACAAATCTTCACAACTAACTGCCACCTAACTATTTCTTGATGATAGAGAGCGTATCCAGTATCCCAGCCGCAAGTGATCTCAAGTAGTCAAGTGTCAATACACACATCTCAAGAAGCATTGCAAAATGACTACTGCTTATGCATATTGCACATAAATGATGCAAATAGTAAGAGAAGCCATCAAATGATTATGAAAATTGTATACTGGAGAGCTACTGATTAGTTGCTACATAGAGATTTCAAAATTAAGGCTTTGTGATGCCACTGGGAAGAAAGATAAAAGGAAGAAAGTTTGAAAACTTACTTCTTGAGAAACTTCACTTCAGGGAGAGGGAAACAATCATTGATACCCTACAAATGTTCAAATGCACTAAGATTTGTGATAGTTTTTATCATTACTCTAAATACTCATAAAGGTCTTAAGGAATTCGGAGAATAGAATTCTTGAAAATGTACTTTCGGTTGAACGGCCAGAACAGTTTCATGTTTTTGTCCGGGACAATCTGGGCGGAGGGAAGCTGTCTGCAAGCAATAGGAATATAGATGAAGCAGCATAAACCCAACTACAGATGGTAGCCTAAATATGAACTTAAACAGTCAATTTCAATATGCAACATGCCTGAATCTCTTTAGCCAAGTTCTTGCTCAAGTCCGTTTGCAGTTGCAAAATGCACATCTCCAGTTTGTTGGGCATAGCTCTAACCAGTGATGAAAGATCCCGGATGTTCTCTTGATATTTATTCTCCCTCAGCTCTTCAAACATGGATTTGAAGGTCTCTTCCATGCTAGCTTTCAGATCTTCCCTCCCCTTGTTCTGGTTATTGCATGTCACATGGATTAGGAAATATTATACAAATAAATCTGGACTTAAGCAGAACAGCTAAGCTATAGTTACCATTAATTGCAACAGTTCATCATGAGCTGCTAACTTCGGCCGTAAGCTTTCCACTGAAAGAAAATTTAGAAGAAAAACTAATGCGTGAGAATTTGTTGACATCCTGCAGATATATTTGCAAGTAAAAATTTACTAGGGCCAGCAGGCATCTCAAGACAAATTTCCATACTCTTCAAATAATGATATGGGCTCTTTGGAGCTCCTAACTATTCAGCCACATCAGGTAAATTGAAAAGGCAGTGAATACTCACTCTCCATCAATATCTCTTTCGTTCCCCGGTTAACTTGCATAATATCACTCTGAACAGAATCTAAGATCATTCCTAGCCTGCTTAATGAAGTCTCTACAATTCCAATTTTGTGTTCAAGTTCTTCAGTAATCTGGGCTGTTCAGCAAAATTAGAAACATGTTTAGTCCAATGATTCTAGCTGCAAATTAATCCCCAAACTTACATTTTCCTTAGATCTTAAATGGAAGCTGAGAGCATATATTTAGTGGAGGTGGAATTATGACTTACATTTGTTTTCAGGAACTGACCACTTGCGCATATAATTGCCTGAAGGTTTAGATAGCTGCATTTGACTCTCTTCTCGTGTGTAGCTGATTTGAGGCAAACAGTTCATCCTCTTTGCTGAATTTTCTCTTTCTTGAGAACCCAATCTCTGCATTAAAATTATCAATAGTAACACCTTATTGTTCGCTCTGAGATGTAAATTTCCCACAACAGCATTTTGTTTGGTATAAGGTGAGTAAAATTTCCAATGTATAAAGTGGAAAGTTTCGTGAAACTCTGTGTCCTGGGCAGAATTGAAACCAAGAAAGCATATGCTCAACATAAAAGACAAGACTCCATCAGTTAACTAGTTGTATACGAACTCTGATAAGCTCTACAACCACTTCATAGTGCAGTGTGACGATCCCCTGTTTTTTCATGTAGTAATAAGAAACATTCTGCCAGACAAGTCGGTTGACATAATTGATGATCCACTGTCCAATACACTAAGGATGGTAAATGATACCTTTATATGACACTCTTTCAATTTAAGGACGTTCCATAATATTGACATCAGTCATTTGTTATGCAACTTTCAGAGCTGTTCAAATTTACAACTTAACTCTAATGCTTTCTTCACCTATCACTAATATAATAATAAATCAAATAAACATCTTGAATAAAAATGTCAGATAAAGTTAGTATCATGTACTCACACAGCATATAACAAAGTAAATCATAGTCGGAAGGTAAATTCATCTATTTTAAGAATCACAAAGCATAAATGCAAATTACACTCAAAATTAACTTAGGCAACAGTTATCCAGGATAAAATAGATTAAAGTCTTGTGAAGCATCAAACCACATTTTAGACAATCTAAAGCATTCTCTAGAAGTTGCATACAATTTTTAGAAGTTAATCATTATCATTTCCGCAATGAATCAGTTCCTTGGTATGTTACGATTAGTTAGCAGCCGAAGTATACGAAAATGACATCTCATTAACAACTACAATTCGTACAACAGAGATAGGAACGAGAGGGAGGAATTACTTGCTCATTAGGGGCAAATTCATCCAGAGAGCTCTGCGATAGCTGAGAGTACATCGGTTGCTGAGATGAAAATCCCTGTGAGAAGGATTGTTGTGATTGCTGCTGTGACCGAATCTGTGAGAAGGATTGTTGTGATTGCTGCTGTGATCGAACTTGTGACGCTTGGCTTTTCCCGAAGACGGAAGACTCTGCTGCACTTGGTACCGCACTTGGCCTCCTTCTCATATCATCAAACAAGGCTCAATATTATGGTGAAATTCTCTCTCTCACTCTCTCCATCTCTAATACTTATACATATATAGGTGTGTGTGTGTGTGTGTAACATAGAAATATCTGTAATGTATGCGGAAAAAACTCTGAAACATGAAGACGTAGGCCAAAACAGAAATCGGCATCGCAATTGGCCTTCTTCTCAATCATCACAACAAATATCTCAATATTATGTTAAATTTTCGACCTCTCTTTATTCGTACAAACATATAATATATATATATATATATATATAGCACACAAAAACATCCAGATATCTGTAATGTATTCGAAGAAAAAGCAAACAAAGAGAGGTATCGCGCTCGATTTCTACTCAAATCTTCTCGAAAAAGCTCGATCCATTATATAATACTGTATATTCATGTGTGTGTTTGTGCGTGTCTGTCGCACACAAAACATTCAAATATTTGTAAAGCATTCGAAGAAAAATCAGAAACACAGAGCGTTAGGCAATTTTCCTGCTAAACAATGCAAAGAGATGAAATTGAGATAGAATTTGACCTTGCATGAGGAGGAAGAACAGAGATGGAGCTGAGATCGGAGGCTTTGTTAATCTTCAACTTCATTTTGCCGATACTCACTGGAAAGTTTTGAAATCTTCGAGAATTTATAGCTTCAATTTGGAAATTTATGGAACCTAACTGATGAAAATATCGATCGAATTTGAAAATTAATTTGAATTCTCAGAGCGCTTTGAAGTTACTTTTGTGTGGTTTTGCTCCAGTTGGAGGAAGTGTGATCTGCGTTGATAATCCAGCGGGAAACTGTCAGTTTATATAGGCTAATAGGGCCTATTCTATGACTTCTGCAATCATTTGGGCCCTATAAATGAAGCCCAAATATGTAATTAGGCCCTTTTAGTTTAGACAATTTTTTCAGAAATCTTTGTAAAAATAGCACGGTATAGCCAGTTTTCGGACTGGTCATTCAAAAATAGCCAGCGTTTACCAAGTCAATGAAAAATAGCCACTATTTTGCTACAACAGAGACCGGTCAAGCAAAATATACTAGAGTTCGGTGCACATGTGTATGAACTCCAGCATATTATGCTGGAACGGTATACTTTGCTGGCTCCAGTATAATATATTGGAGACTGGAGCACCGGTGCTCCAAACTCCAGTATATTATGCTGGACCGGTATACTTGTTGGAACTCCAGTATATTATGCTGGAGTTCTAGTGTACTTATGATGGAACTCCATCATATTATGCTGGAGTTCTAGCATACTTATCTTGGAACTCCAGTATAATATGCTGGAGTTCAAGTATAGTTATGCTGGAACTCCAGCATAATATACTGATGTATTTTCCGGGTTTTAAACAGTATTTTCGCTCAAATTTATCTTTACATGAAAAATGGCTAAATTTCGATTACTTTTGAAATTGGACTATTTTTGAACGACCAGTTGTAAATCTGGCTATTTTTTAAATTTCACCCGAAACCTTTTCAAGAAAGCGAAAAACAGAAGCTGTTTAAATTTATACATACATGCATATTATATATAATTAATAAACAAAAAAAGAAAGAAATTAATTAACAAAAACGTTTTCCAAAATCAGAGTTCGCGTTCCAAGATCAAGTTGAATGTCATTTCATTTTTCGAAAAAAAATATAAACTGAACTAAAATAAGCCATAGACGTTGAAGCTATTGTCCATTATTAGTCACACCCCTATTAAGTAAGTTAAATATACGCGTAGCGCTCTGGCTTCAAAATTTGCGCAAATTCCAAATTTTAGGGTATGGCAGTTGGACATTACTAACTTAACAGTGTAAAATAATTACATGGAGAAAGATTTTTATTTTAATTTTTTGGAATTTTTACCTCCTATAGCAAAGGTTAACACCTTATTTATTTTAAATAAATATCATTTAAAAAAATTATATTCTATAGATACCTTTTAATGTTTATAGCAAAATATCTAATTTTGCTCCTAACCCAAAGCAACTAAATACGCTATTTAGTTACAATATTTTCTTTCTCTCTCTACTTTGATACATGTCATTCTCTTCCCACATTCTTCTCACCCACATCACCTATGTTTTCTCCGATCCCAGCACAGCACAGAACAAACAATTCTCTTTCCCAACACAGAACAACACATCATAAAAAAACTACACAAAAAAAGCGAACCTACACAGCTTTACTCAATCACACAGAACAAAATCATGCAGGAAGCCATAAACGATAATTATATGTGCCCTAGCTTTAGTAGCTTCGGATACTTGGTTGAAATTGCCGCTAAAATCTCCGATGAATTTCAAGAGGCAGTTTGCTTCGACGGAGATAACGGCGAGGAATTAGATTTTGAATTCTCAACTATGGAACTCATCTACGGCGGTCAAACTGAATTTCAGTCAATTTCCCCTGTTTTCAACCGCGATCTATTATTAAACGTTAATTCCATGGATTCATATGGAGTTAGGGTTTGTTCTTGAACAAAGACAACGGAGTTTGGGCTGAGCAACTTGATTTTTTGTTCATATATTTCAATGTATTTTCAACGTACCACGCTGTATTTTCATGTATTTCATTGTATTCATTTTCTTTTTATATGCCATGAATATATTCATATATTTTTTTTAATTAATATAATTTATATATTCAGATGCATGTATTATATAATTTTTTGGAAGATTGCTATATTTTTGGGGTATTTTTCGGTTGAGAATCTTTTTTATAACTGGAAATACAAAATTTATGTGTTATAATTGAGTTTATTGAGTTATATTAGGTGTCTATTATGTTAATTGATTCACTTTCCGTTTAAAAACAGTGTAATCCCCTGTTTCACGCCGTGAATACAGTCGAATACAATAATTTGTCCAGCTATAATCCCATGTTTCACGCCATGAATACAGTCGAATACACTCGAATACAACAACAGTTTAGCTGGACTTCCCTGATTCACGCCTATTTTTGCTACTATATTCATGAATACAGTAACTTAAATACATCTAATACATCTTATAACAACAGAAAACGTATCTACAATCCGTAATATAGCAAATGATATCTATAAATAACTAATTACTACTAAAAGATAGTGCTTTATAAAAATTTACCTTTTTTTTAAAACGAAGAGATTGTTAGTCCAAAATAAGATGTAGATATATTTGGTCATTAGTAGAACTTAGAAATAACCGTGAAAAGTAAACATAGAGCTTGTTTGAATTGGTTTATTTTAAGTGTTTTCAAGCTAAAATAGCTTTAAAGCCATTTTGTAGTGTTTGGATAAAATAAAATAAAAAGTATTTTTAAGTACTTGTTTTTAAGCTAAAATGACAAAAACATGTCAAAAGCTAGAATTCCTAACGTATGGCTTAACATCTATTTTGACTTAAAAGTCACTTAAAATAAGCCCATCCAAACGGGTTCATATTCCTATTGTAATGTTTGTGATAAAGAACTATTTGGATTAAGAATTGGATATGCGTATTAAAGCAATACACTATCATGCAACTAATTTACATAGAGAAATTCAAAAATAACCAGATTTACAAGTGGACATTCAAAAATAGCCACAGTTTCAAAAGTAATCAAAATTTAGCTACTTTTCATGTAAAGATAAATCTGAACGAAAACACTATTCAAAATTCAGAAAATATTCCAGCATAATATACCGGAGTTCCAGCATAAGTATACTAAAACTCCAGCATAATACACTGGAGTTCCAGTATAATATACTGGTCCGATATAATATGCTGGAAGTTCATACACATGTGCTCCAATCTTCAGTATATTATGCTGGAACTTTCCACGTGTTGGAGTTCCAACATAATATGCTGGAAGTTCATACACAGGTACATCGATCTCCAGTATATTATGCTGGACCGATCCCTGTTGCAACAAAATAGTGGTTATTTTTCAATGACTTTGCGAACGCTGACTATTTTTGAATGATCAGTCCGAAAACTGGCTAGCCCGTGCCATTTTAACTAATTTACAGTGCCAGTGGGCCTGGTGATTGATCATTATTTAATTGAAAAAATGACATTGTATAGGCGCTTTAAAAATAATAGCCGAAAAACATGTAAAATTTATATATTTTTTATACATTATATACAAAAATTATATAAGTTTTATACACTTTTCGGCTATCAGACGTAAATAGTTTATGTCGCGGGCTAAAAGTAATAATACCCCTATTTAATTGACTTCGACTAAGAACTAAATATAAGATTTGAAGTTTGAAGAAAATCTACGATTATATTATTAATTATTTTTTTTTTAATTTTTTTTTTGGTGTTTGGTGCTTGGTATACATTTCGGGCTTGACTAATTCGGAAATTGGATTCGTGCCCAGGAGTCCCACTTTAAGAGGTAAAGAGCTTCATATCAAAGATAATTTTATACTCAGTGTTAGAACTCAAAACCATTAATTAAATATGTAGAAATACCTACAACTCCATCGTATCCTTTGGTGATAGAGCATATTAGTACTAGTCAAGCTCAAGCACGCGGCAATCAATTGATATCCTAATCCAAGTACACACTCATAAGGTTAGAATTTGTCGTTGATAATTGAAATTTATGGTGGCATTGACGGGACAAGTTAATTATAGTTTTATAGAGGGGAGAAAAAGATCATCGAGGATCTCATGGAATATTCCTTCTATCCACTCACTTGGTCCTACAATCTCGAGTTTTATAAAATTTTCATATCTTTTATTGGCCTAGTGTTGAGATTGAGTATTGATAATGAAGGAATTCTTTAACGAAAAATAAAGGGAACTTTACACCGTGTACCTACTTTTAAAAGCCCTTAACACAATATACTTCAATTATGAAATTACATGTAGTACACACCAATTAATTACCTTACATATCCATTTAGTCAAAAGAACAATAACTACCATATAAATTTACTCCCTAATTAAAGGAAAGTATCGATCTATATAAAACAAATCCACTCCATCCGTTTAAACTTTAGACCAAAATTAAAGAATAAAATTCCTTTAAACAAAGCCTTTTCTTGTGAGAACCGTTGTCCTTATTTTCTTTTATACAATAAACAATTATTCAGTAAAATATTCATTGTATACTAGTATTATGTATAGCATGTTAATATTGTAAGTAAAATAAAATACACATAATAAATAAAAATAAAGATATATTTGGTTTAGATACTATATTCCAAATTAGAATATTGTGATATATTTAGTTTGAATATTGTATTTTAAATCAGAATCTTGTGGTATGTTTGATTTGAATACAATATTATTGTATTTTTTATTTAAATATTGTATTCCAAATTAGAATATTATGGTATGTTCGATTTGAATATTGTATTCCAAATTAGAATATTGTAGTTTGTTTGATTCGAATACTGTATTTTTATTAGGATGTTGTGGTGTATTGGTTTGAATAGTATGTTCTAGTATTTTATTTTAGTTTAGATATTATATCTCAAGTTAAAACATTTTCACCTTATTTTTGTTTCTCTTTAGATTTAGATGGAAGAGAAAAAAAATACAATGAAGGACGTAGAGAAATGATTGGGGTATGAACTTCTTGGTTAGAAGGTTAGTATAATCCCAATTCCTTAAAACGTGGGACGATGGGGTGTTTTAAGGGAGCGAGAGATAATTTAGTTCCTTAAAATGTGGGATTTGTTTAATGGTATATAATGATATTAAATATTTAAAAAGTAAACAAAGTTTTATAAAATAGGTATACAAGGTAAAATAAATATTTTAAATGTATATGAAGTTAACTAGTATTTTCCATGGGTATACCACGTAGATTTCCCAAAAATAAAAGGCTGACGAAACGAAATCGTGGGGTCTAAAAGTTGCGGTATAAACACAAAGGCAAAATACCCGTTAAAAACCCCCTAAACTTGACACGGATTATTAGTTACAGTCTTAAATTATTCGTGGTCTTAATTATTCCTCATAACTTGACCTTTTGAGAGTCATTACCCCCTTGGACATTAATATGGCAAAGAGTGCGTGTGCACTCGCCTGCCACGTGAACTTTTCCTGTATATGTGGCATTTTTTTGTTAAATAAAATATATTTTTACCTTTTTAGGTATGTTACTTTTTTAGATAATTTTTTTCGAATACAATTTATAATAAAACTTGGATAGAACTACATTACTTAGGCTAAAAAATTTTATTTGGCTAAAAATAATAAAGTTTTAGTTAATCTTTTTTTGAATTTGACTTGAAAATAAAGATTTATACAATTGAAATAAATAGTCAAGGCATCTAAAAAGTTATAAAAAATACATAGTTTGAAATTAATTATTTTGAAACAGCCTCTCTATTCTCACAAGGTAGGGGTAAGTTTTGCGTACACACTACCCTCCCCATACTCCACGGTGTGGGATAATACTGGGTATGTTATTGTTATTGTTGTTGAAATTAATTATTTTGGCTATAATTTTTTATATAGCTCTGAATTATGGTGCTCTAAAAATATAATTTTTATAAATTTTATCTGAAAAAGTAAAAATACACAGTTGAAATAAATAGTTATTGTATCAAAAAAGAAATAAAAAGAGTGTACACTTTCTTCAACTGTGTATTTTTATTTCTTCAACGGTGTATAATTTCTTCAACTACACTCTTTTTATTTCTTCTTT
This sequence comes from Nicotiana tabacum, assembly GCF_000715075.1. Taxonomy (NCBI): domain Eukaryota; kingdom Viridiplantae; phylum Streptophyta; class Magnoliopsida; order Solanales; family Solanaceae; genus Nicotiana; species Nicotiana tabacum. The sequence continues at coordinate 151,046,708 of NC_134086.1, read as the reverse complement.
TGATGCAATGACTATTTATTTTAATTGTGTATTTTTACTTTTTCAAGTAAAATCTATAAAAAAAATATATTTTTAAAGTACCATAATTTAGAGATATATAACAAATTATAGCCAAAATAATTAATTTCAAACTATGTATTTTTTTTTAACTTTTTAGATGCATTGACAATTTATTTTAATTGTATAAATCTTTATTTTCAGGTCAAATTCAAAAATAATTAACTAAAATTTTATTATTTTTAGCCAAATAAAAAAATTTAGCCTAAATAATGTAGTTCTATCTAAGTTTTATTATAATTATATTCTAAAAAAATTATCTAAATAACATACTTAAAAAGGTAAAAATATATTTTATTTTTAAAAAAAGTGCCACATATACAGGAAAAATTCACGTGGCAGGCGAGTGCACCCACACTCTTTGCCACATCAGTGTCCAGGGGGTAATGGCTCTCAAAAGGCCAAGTTGAGGGGGGTAATTAAGACCACGAATAGTTTAAGGCTGTAACTAATAATCCGTGTCAAGTTTAGGGGGGTTTTAAGGTATTTTGCCAAATAACAACAACAACAACAACAACAACAACAACAACAACAACAACAACAACAATAATAATAATAATAATAATAATGTCTTAATATCAAATATATTAGAACAATAACACTGTATAACTGATGTAAAAATAATAGTCGAAAAAATGTATAAGATTTGTATATTTTTTTGTATATATATATACACACATTATGTATGTTATATACAAAAAATATACAAATTTTATATATACTTTTTCGGCTACTAAATATAAATAATTTTTAGCGCGGGATAGAAATGCTAATACCCCGAATCGGTTATATAAATGCGCATTTCGTTATTTATTAAACTCAAAACATATCTCTATGGTATAGAACATCGTTATCATTAATTTAGTGTGGACACAGTAATACTCTGAACACGTCAATGTAAAATCTTGTACATTTATGTATAAAAGCATTTTTTTAGCATGAATAGATAAAATATCGGCTATAAATTACAAATAAATCAGAAAATTGTAGTTCTTCTTAGCTAATATAATATACACTTATGATTTTGTAAAAACTCCGCGTTTACCTTAATAAAGTCAGCCATTTTTTATATTAACTTAACCTCAACTCAGAAGTAAAGGTCACATCATTGCTCGAGGGAAAGAACTAATTGCCTTGAAATTGCTAGGATTTTGGGGTATAATTTTGTAGCATGAATTATTCGTTACTATATTTTTGACAATCTCGGCCATTCTTTTCGACTGATTTGAATTACATTAAAGAAAAGGTTGGTTCTTGATTTGAGAATATATATTTTAATAATACGAATAAATGGTCGGTTTAAATATTTATTTGTAATGAAACTATCTCCAGAATATAAGATATGGGAAGTCATATTCTCTATCCTAGTAGTTAAAGTATTCGTGACATTCATTCAAAACTCATTAATTTATTATCATTGATATTTTCAAGTATTGGAAGTGGATTATAAGAATCCATAATTTGTGAGATATAATTTCTTCTTGTTTTATATATAGTTGTTTTTTCTTAAGCATTGTCAAAGATCAACGGCTACATTATCAAGAAGGATTTATATGCTTCTCATTTGTGAAAGGATGAAAAAGTGTGAATTTTCTTTATAGCAATTATACTTCGTCAATTTCTTGTATTCGAATTTGTAAGTCATTATCAAGAAACTTTTCTTTTTGGCTTGAAAAGGAAATTATGTTATATATTAATGAAGGTTATATAATTAGCCTTTTCGAAGGCACATCGTCCCAGCAAAATCCTAGCATTTTTCTTGTAATCTTCTCTTATCTTTGTCATATTTTAAATCACTGAGGATTATTTTGGTCGTGAGTTTGATCTTTTTCGGAAGTAGTCAGAAACAATTTTATTTTTAAATTTTAAATTTCCGACATTCACCTACAAGTTTGGACATTAAAAAGAAGAAGAAGAAGAAGAGAAAAGCAATAATATAGTGTGTTCATGGGACTTAAACTCAAAATTGACGGGGTCTTTCATTTGTTGGCTTTAAGTCTAAATTACATTAACATATAATCTACTTTGGTACAATTTACAGTATATTCCCTCTACCATTTTCAAAATTTCGCGTACTATATTATTTTTAGCAAACGAAAGACATTTCAAATATTCATATTGTTTCAACTCCTTGCTAATTAATCAAACCAAAAATTGAACGAAACAAAAAAAAAAAATTATGTTGAAAATATTGCAATTCAACAGTCATATATCAGTCGTTAATTTTCATGAAAAATTTGTTTAGCTAGATATCTCGAATTTTTAATTAGGGAGATTATTATATAATTCAAGCAAAAGAGTATGTAATAATATATGTCATGGACCTTGGGAAGCGTCTTGATATTAAGCTTCAAATGAGCAATGTCATATACGTATACTTCGACCAAAATGATAACCAAATGATATGTCGTAAATCGTAATAACTATAGACCGCAACTACATAAAACAGTCGCTACAAGAAAAATTCAAATATCTAGAAAATTGTAAAATAGTATAATCGCATAGTTAGATGAATTTATATTCACAGATATGATACATTATTATTCAATATTTCAATTTTTCGATAATCTTTTAATAGAAAAGCAAAAAAATGAACTTCGTTTTGGGTAATATGACTTTTACTAAATTCTGAACAATAGAAAACGCTTAGACAACTCTAAAGGCTTGATGATATTATAATTGAGGCTACAACATTAAACTGAGATGTAACTAGATTATATTTTATTATAAGAATCTACCAATAATTTATCTCAGAATAAATGCCACCCCTTCCTTCTCTTTTGACCATTTGAGTTTTGTTTGAGTGAATTAATACATAGGTCTTTCATAAACTTAGAGGCAGATATTTACAGAATTGAAATATATGAAAAGAGTATCAAAATTTTCCTTGCCCTAACCCCGGTTCATGTAACTGTTTTTGTATTCCCAAAATTCGTCGAGCAACCCTTTCTTGCGGATAAATATAACCTTTACGTGCACGTAACATATCATGAAACTAAGCGACGTGCCCTCTTCTTTTTTTTTTTAATGAAGGGCTTTATTAATGATCAGACTGATAAATATATTTTTGTACAAAATAGAAATAAATTAATTAAGCTAGGTCTTTAGTACTATACGAGTAATTTCTTGAAATACTATATATTACTCCTCAATTATTACTATTAGATTCCGAATATTGAAATTTGCTTTCAAACATGTACCTCTGATTTTATTTTGTTTTACTAAAAAATGAGAAGAAAAATTAGTACCAATTTATTCTATTTATGATTTTGTGTACACATAACTATATAGAAGGATAAATAATTTTTTTTTATCTAGAATCAACGCCTTTCATTAAACAAAGATATTATACAAACCAAACCATAATAAAAATATACAAGAAAATAAAAACTCCAAGCAAATATAGGAGAGACCTTCTGTAATCTATGCTCCTTTTCTATTCGCAAATTTAAAACAACCAAAAAAGAAAAAAAAACATTAAATTGAGTTGTAACTAGATTATATGATTATGAAGATCTATCAATATCTTATCTCAAAATAAATGCTACTCCTTCCTTCTCTTGTTGACCATTTGGGTTTTGTTTGAGTGAGTTATTATATAGGTATTTCATAAATTTACACGAAGATATTTTTAGAATTGAAATATATGAAAAGAGTATCAAGATTTTCCTTTTCCTAACCCAGGTTCATGTAAGTGTTTCTGTATTTCCTAAATTTACTTGACGAAGAATCCTTTCTTGCGGATAAATATAACCTTTACATGCACGTGACACATCATGAAACTAGGCGACATGTCCCTTTTTTTTCTTTTTTACGTGGAGGGCTTTATTAATAATCAGACAAATAAATATATTTTGGTATAAAAATAAAAATAAATTAATCAAACTAGTTCTTTTAGTACTATACGAGAAATTTCTTGAGATACTATATATTACTCCGTAATTATTACTATTAGATTCCGAATATTGAAATTTGCTTTCAAACATTTACCTCTGGTTTTATTTTGTTTTACTAAAAAGGAGAAGAAAATTCTGTACTAATTTATTCTATTTATGATTTCGTGTTGAGCTCAATAAACAAATAACTATTTAAAAAGATAAATAATTCAATTTTTTCGAATCAGCGCCTTTCATTAAACAAAGATACTATACAAACCAAACCATAATAAAAATATACAAGAAAAATAAAAACTTCGAGCAAATATAGGAGAGACCTTGTGATGACCCAAAGGGTCATCTTATGATTTAAGACATCATTCCGGGCTCATTAGCCTTAGAAATATTTAATTTTGTTCACCTCGATTTATGTGCGAAGTCCGGGCGTGAATCCAGAAAGCTTTTATGTGGAAATATATGAATTAATAATTTTTGAGAGTTAATATTTAATTTTTAGTTGACTTTGTTCAATATTTTGAATGAACGGACTCGGACTCGCGTTCTGACGGTCCCGGAAGGTCCGCAGTAAAATATAGGACTTGGTGTATGCCCGAAATTGAACTTCGAGGTCCCTAGCCTTAGAAATCAATTTTTGAAGAAAATTGTTATGCTGGATTTTTTTAAGGAAATAGAGAAAATGGATTAATGTTTGAACTCATTAGTATCAGACCCGTATTTTTAGTTCCGGGGCCCGGTACAGGTTTGTTATAATGTTTAAGTACTATCTGTGAAATTTGGTGGAAATCGGAGTTCATTTAACGTGATTCGGACGTCTGTTTGAGAAAATAGTGAATTTGAAGTGTTCTTGAGAAAAATCATGAGTTTTGAGGTTAAATTCATAGTTTTTGATATTATTTTTGTGATTTGATCGCACGAGCAAGTCTGTATGATATTTTTAGACTTGCGTGTATGTTTGATTTGAAGACCTGAGGGCTCGGGTGAGTTTCGGGTAGGCCACAGAGTGTTTTGAGACTTAGAAAAATACCTGGACCTGAAAAGTTGCAGAATCGCAGGTCTCTGAACCAGGTTTCGCGGCAGCGCTGGAAATTCTGCTGACAGCGGTGGGCAAGGACAAGGTTCCACTGCAACGCCCATTTTTCCGCTGATAGCGGTGGGCAGGGACCAGGTTCCGCTGCTACACCCATTTTTCCGCTGATAGGTGGCAGGGACCTGAGGCGTACATATATATACAAGACTTTTCATTATTTTATTACTTTTCAAAAATAATAAAATCCTAAACATCCCAAGGCGATTTTTTAAAGACCCAAACTTCTCCAAATCATAAGTAAGTGATTTCTAACTCATCTTCTTCAATTTAATTCATCTTTTTACATGATTTCACTTCAAAATCTAGGGTTTTCATGGGAAATTGGGTATTCTTGGGTAGAAATTAGGATTGTCAAATTTTGAGGAGTTGGACCTCAAATTGAGGTCGGATTTCAAAACCAATTGCATATTTGAGTTCATGGGTGATTGGGTAATGGGTTTTGGTTCGAACTTCGAATTTTGACCAAGCGAACACGGGGTCGGATTTTGACTTTTGGGGAAAATATTGAAAAATCTATATTCATGCATTAGAATTAGTTTATTCAGCATTTATTGATGTTATTAAATAAATTATAAATAGATACAAGCGGATTGGAAGAGGAACCGAGAGGTAAAGCGGTAATTGAGGCTTGATTTTGTCCGTGGAATTGAGGTAAATGTTTGGTCTAACATTTGCTTGAGGGAATAGGTGTTGTGGTCTTATTTGCTATGTGTTAGTGTTGAGTGTGACATATAGGTGTGGTGACGAGTATCTATACGTTGGTGTCGAGCATACAAGTGAATCTTATATTATGACTGTTATGTCTTTTATCACGTATTGTTCATGCTTAAAAAGATGTTTCTCTATGTTGAGCAAGTCTTATGGTATTGATGAGTATTTTATCATTGTTGAGTATTATCTCAAGTTGAGAATTACTTCGTGAATGTAATTGTTGAACAAGAATGGTTATAGCTGATTCCCTTGCTGGGATGTTATTATTTCTATTGTTGATTCCCTTGCCGGGATGTATTATTTCTATTGTTTGGCCGAGGAAGAGTGTAAAGTACGAAGGGTGATGCCATGCATGATATTGTGAGTGAGTGTTATTCACGAAGGGTGATTTCATGTCGATTTGTGAGTGTTAATGCACGAAGGGTAATGTCGTGCCATGATTGGAGAGTTAAAGCACGAAGGGTGATGCCGTGCCATTTTTGTTATTTCTTATGGTGAGGACGAGAGTAAAAGCACGAAGGATGATGTCGTGCACGTGTTACTATTTCATTATTCCTGTTGATACAAATATGGTGTTCATTATGCTTCTCTGTTGGATTACTATTAAAATTCGATATTCCACGCAGCATGTTCCCCTTCCCATCTTTATATGTTATTTCCTGTTATTATTGTTCTGTTCGTATATGATTTAAATGCACAGTTTTATATGGTTATCGTGTCCTAGCCTCATCACTACTTCGTCGAGTTTAGGCTCGACACTTACCAGTACATGGGGTCGGTTGTACTGATACTGCATTCTGTACTTTTTGTGCAGATTTCGATGTTGGATCTTGTGAGTAGCTTGAGGTAGTTGCCTTCAGTCCAGGGAGACCAAGGTAGATCTACTGGCATTCGCAGAGCATGAAGTCCCCCTTACCCTGATACTAGACTTTGTTGTCGCTCTTATTTCGAGAATAATTGTACTTCTTTCAGATTTATATTTGTAGTAAATCTTAGTCATTCGTGGATTGTGACACCAGATCTATGGGGTAGTTATGTACTTAAGTTGTGGCACTGTTATATCATTTCCGCATTTCTTAATTATTTTGTTTACTAATATATGTTCCTGTTTGATAATAAAAATGGTGGTAAAACTGTAATTGTCGGCTTGCCTAGCTTTCACGAGAGGGCGCTATCACGATTTCTGAAGGTGAGAAATCCAGGTCGTGACAAGTTTGTATCAGAGCACTAGGTTGCTTAAGTTTCACAATTCACGAACAAGCTAGGTAGAGTCTGAGGGATCGGTACAGAGACGTCTGTGCTTATCCCCAGAGGCTACAGAGTTTAGGAATAATTTCACGTCTATTCATCTCTGTCATGCGATTTGACTTCTCAATGCTAATTGAACTCCTACTATGCTCTTTCGCAGATGGCGAGAACACATGCCTCTTCATCTGTTAATCAGCGGCCCGAGCCCCTAGTGGCAACTCCTACGAGGGGCAGAGGACGAGGACGAGGCCGAGGCCGTGTTAGAGGCCGAGGCAGGGCTCAGTCTAGAGCAGCAGCACCAGCAGCGGAGCCTCAGGTAGAGTTTGATGATGAGGTTCCAGCCCAGACCGTTCCAGCAGAGCAAGCTCAGGTTCTAGAGGGGTTCATCGCTACCCCGATACTCCAAGATGTTCTGGTCCGTCTAGTGGGTCTTATGGAGAGTATCACTCAGGCAAGCATACTTCCTATAGCACCAGCCGTCTCTCAGGCCAGGGAAGGAGCACAGACTCCTGCTACTCGCACTCCAGAGCAGATGACTCCCTAATTTCAGACTCCAGCAGCTCAGCTAGTTGGGTTAGTTTCACCAGGTGTTGTAGCTCAGACAGGTAATAGAGGATCACTAAGCTTTTCACTACTACCTATTGCGGTACATATTCATAGGATCCCCAGGACTATTTGGGAAGCTATCATAAGGTTCTACAGAACATGGGGATAGTGAAGACCAATGGGGTCGACTTTGCTGCTTTTCGTTTGTCAGGTTCTGCCAAGAATTGGTGGAGGGATTATTGTTTGGCTGGACCAACTGGGTCGCCTGCTTTGACTTGGGACCAGTTCTTTTAGCTATTTCTGGAGAAGTTTCTTCCTATCACTCAGAGGGAGGACTACCAGAGGCAGTTTGAGCGTCTTTAGCAGGGTTCTATGATCGTCACTTAGTACGAGAACAGAGTTATTGACTTGGCTCTTCATGCTCTCCTTATACTCCCCACCGAGAGAGAGAGAGAGAGAGAGAGGAGGTTTATTGAGGGACTTGTACAGCCTATCAGATTGCAAATGGCTAAGGAGACAGGGAGTGAGATTTCTTTCCAGGATGCATCCAATGTGGCCATGCAAGTTGAGATAGTTCTATTACATGGGAGTGGTCAGGGGTTTGACAAGAGGCCTCATCATTCTGGCAGGTTCAGTGGTGCCTCGTCTGGAGGTAGAGATTCTTTTGGTAGGGGCCATACTCACAGGCCATTTCATTCAGCACTTCAGAATTCTCACAGTGCTCTAGGTGGTCGTGGTTCTCATATGTAGTATTCTGACCAACTACCCTACAGTGCACACCAGATCCTCTTAGTGTACCTCTGCTCCAAAGTTTTCAGGGTGGTTACTCTGGTCTTCAGGGTCAGTTCTAGAGTCAGCAGTCCCAGCAACCGAGGTCTTGTTATACGTGTGGTGATCCGAGTCACATTGCTAGATTTTGCCCTCGAGCATCGAGCAGCTCTCAGTATCAGGGTTCTCGCGCTATGGTTCCGGCACCATGTGTTTTACCGCCCGCTCGGCCAACTAGAGGTAGGGGTCAGGTAGCTAGAGGTGGAGGTTGAGGTGTTAGAGGTGGAGGTCAGGACGCTATAGGTGGAGGCCAGCCAGTAGGAGGCCATCCTAGGGATGTAGTTCAGAGTGGTGGGGCACAGCCTTGGTGTTATACTTTCCCATCCAGGCCTGAGGCTGACGCATTCGATATTATTATCACATGTACGATTTTAGTTTGTAGTAGAAGTGCTTCAGCTCTATTTGATCCAGGGTCTACATACTCCTATATGTCCTCTTATTTTGCTACGTATTTGGTTGTGCCTCGTTATTCTTTGAGTGCTCCTGTATATGTGTCTATACCATGGGTGATTCTACTATTGTAAATCGCGTATATCGCTCGTGTGTAGTTATTATTGGGGGTCTTGAGTCCCGTGTAGATCTTCTGCTTCTTGATATGGTCGATTTTGATGTCATTTTGGGGATGGATTGGTTGTCACCTTATCATACCATATTGGACCGTCACGCCAAGATCGTGACCTTAGCCTTACCGGGGTAGTTTCCTCGATTGGAGTGGAGAGGGACTCCTGGTCATTCTACCAGCAGGATTATCTCTTATATGAAGGCTCGGTGTATGGTCGAGAAGGGGTGTTTGGCTTATGTTCGTGATTCTAGTGCTGAGCTTCCTTCTATGGATTCTGTGCCAGTTATTTGGGAGTTTTTAGAGGTATTTCCTGCAGACCTGTCGTGGATGCCATTTGACAGGGATATTGAATTTTGCATTGATTTGGCTCCGGGCACTCAGCCCATTTCTATCCCATTGTATAGCATGGCCCCGCCAAAGTTGAAGGAATTGAAGGAGCAGTTGCAGGATTTTCTTGATGAGGGCTTTATTAGACCTAGTGTCTTGCCCTGGGGTGTGCCGGTATTGTTTGTTAAGAAGAAGGATGGATCAATGAGGATGTGTATAGATTATTGGCAATTGAATAAAGTCACCATCAAGAACAAGTATCCATTGCCAAGGATTGATGATTTATTTGATCAGCTTTAGGGTGCCAAAGTGTTTTCCAAGATTGCTTTAAGATCTAGCTACCATCAATTGAGGATTATGGCATCCGATGTCCCTAAGACAATTTTTCGGACTCGATATGGGCATTATGAGTTCCTAGTGATATCATTTGGGTTGACAAATGCCCCAACAACATTTATGGATTTGATGAACCGAGTGTTCAAGCCCTACCTGGATTCCTTCGTGATTGTTTTCATTGATGATATCTTGATCTACTCCTGCAGCCGAGAGGATCATGAGCAGCATCTTCGAGTCGTTCTCTAGAATCTGAGGGACAACCAGTTATATGCTAAGCTTTCGAAATGTGAGTTATGGTTGAGTTTAGTTACATTCTTGGGTCACGTTGTATCAGTAGAGGGTATCCAGTCGGATCGGAAGAAGATAGAGGCAGTCAAGGACTGACCTAGACCCACATCAGCTATAGAGATCCGAAGTTTCTTGGGTTTGGAGGGTTATTACCGTAGGTTTGTGGAGGGGTTTTCATCTATAGCAGCCCCGATGACTAGGTTGACCCAAAATGGTGCCCAGTTTAGGTGGTCGGACGAGTGTGAGGTGAGCTTTCAAAATCTCAAGACAACTTTGACTACGACACCGGTGTTGGTATTGCCCATAGGTTCAGGGCCATATATAGTATATTGTGACGCATCTCGTATTGGACTTGGTGCGGTGTTGATGCAGAATGCAAGGTTATCGCATATACTTCACGGAAGTTGAAGATCCATGAGAAGAATTATCTAGTTCATGATCTGGAGCTAGCAGCCATTGTTCACGCGCTGAAGATTTGGAGGCACTATTTATATGGTGTGTCATATGAGGTGTTCACAGATCAGAAGAGTCTACAGTATTTGTTCAAGCAGAATGAGCTAAATTTGAGGCAGGGGAGGTGGCTGGAGCTGTTGAAAGACTATGATATCACCATCTTGTATCATCCGAGGAAGGCCAATGTGGTGGCTGATGCTTTGAGTAGGAAGTCGACTAGTATGGGTAGCCTTGCATATATTCTAATTGGTGAGAGACTGCTTGCTTTGGATGTTCAGGCTTTAGCCAATCAGTTCGTAAGGTTGGATGTTTCTGAGCCCAATCATGTTTTAGCTTGTACAGTCGCTCGGTCTTCACTATTTGAGCGTATCAGGGATCGACAGTATGATGATCCTCATTTGCTAGTCCTTAGGGACACAGTGCGACACGGTGGTGCCAAGCAGGTTACAGTTGGAGATCATGGAGTTTTGAGGATGCATGGTCGAGTTTATATGCCTATGTGGATGGACTTCGTGAGTTGATTCTAGAGGAGAACCATAGTTCCTGGTATTCTATTCATTTGGGATCCGCTAAGATGTATCAGGATTTGCGGCAACATTATTGGTGAATGAGGATGAAGAAGGATATTGTTACATATATAGCTCGGTGTTTGAATTGTCAAGAGCATTAGAGACTTGGTGGTTTGCTTCAGAAGATTGAGATCCCTGAGTAGAAGTGGGAGCGTATCACTATGGGCTTCGTTGTTGGAATCCCACGGACTCAGAGGAAGTTCGATGCGGTATAGGTTATTGTTGATAGGCTGATTAAACATTTCATTCCTGTGGCAGTTTCCTATTCTTCAGAGCGGTTAGCTGAGATCTATATCCAGGAGATCGTTCGTCTCCATGGTGTGCCCGTGTCTATCATTTCTGATCGGGGCGCGCAGTTTACCTCATATTTTTTTAGGGCAGTTCAGTGTGAGTTGGGTACACGGGTCGAGTTGAGCACAACATTTCATCCTTAGACGGACGGACAGTCCGAGCATACTATTCAGATTTTGGAGGACATGCTCCGCGCCTGTGTTATTGACTTTGAAGGTTCTTGGAATCCGTTCTTGCCATTAATGGAGTTTTCCTACAATAACAGCTATCAGTCGAGCATCCAGATGGCTCCCTATGAGGTATTATATGGTAGACGATGTCAATCGCCAGTTGGGTGGTTTGAGCCGGGGGAGGCTCGGTTGTTGGGTACAGATTTAGTACAGGATGCCTTGGACAAGGTTAAGATCATTCAGGATAGGCTTCGTACAGCTCAGTCCAGGCAAAAGAGTTATGCCGACCGTAAGGTTCGTAATGTGGCATTCATGGTCGGAGAGAGAGTATTGCTTCGAGTGTCGCCCATAAAGGACGTGATGAGATTTGGAAAGAGGGGCAAGCTAAGCCCTAGGTTCATCGGGCCTTTTAAGATTCTTGATCGAGTGGGAGAAGTGGCTTATAGACTTGCGTTGCTACCAAGTTTATTAGCAGTGCATCCAGTGTTTCATGTGTCCATGCTTCGGAAGTATCACGGCGATCCATCACACGTGTTAGACTTCAGCATTGTCCAGTTGGACTTGACCTATGAGGAGGAGCCGGTAGCTATTCTAGACCGGCAGGTTCGTCAGTTGGTTCCCTTCGGTTTGTGCGCAGTGGAGAGGTCATCCTGTTGATGCAGCTACCTAGGAGTCCGAGTCTGATATGTAGAGCCGATATCCCCACTTTTTTACCGACTCAGGTACTTTTCTATGTCCGTTCGAGGACGAACATTTGTTTTAGAGGTGGAGATTGTGATGACCTAAAGGGTCATCTTATGATTTAAGACATCATTCCAGACTCATTAGCCTTAGAAACATTTAATTTTGTTCACCCCAATTTGCGTGCGCAGTCCGGGCACGAATCCGGAAAGCTTTTATGTGGAAATATATGAATTAATAATTTCTTAGAGTTAATATTTGATTTTTAGTTGACTTTGGTCAATATTTTGAGAGAACGGACTCGGACCCGCATTCTGACGATCCCAGGAGGTCCGCAGTAAAATATGGGACTTGGGCGTATGCCCAGAATTGAACTCCGAGGTTCCTAGCTTTAGAAATTAATTTTTGAAGAAAATTGTTATGTTGGATTTTTTTAAGGAAATAAAGAAAATGAATTAATGTTTGAACTCATTAGTATCGGGCCCGTATTTTTGGTTCTGAGCCTAGTACAGGTTTGTTATAATGTTTAAGTACTATCTGTGAAATTTGGTGGAAATCAGAGTTCATTTGATGTGATTCAGATATCTGTTTGAGAAAATAGTGAATTTGAAGTGTTATTGAGAAAAATCATGAGTTTTGAGGTTAAATTCGTAGTTTTAGGTGGTATTTTTGTGATTTGATCGCACGAGCAAATCCATATGATGTTTTTAGACTTGCGTGCATGTTTGGTTTGAAGCACCGAGGGCTCGTGTGAGTTTTGGGTAGGCCACGAAGTGTTTTGAGACTTAGAAAAATACCTGGACCTGAAAAGTTGCAGAATCGCAAGTCTCTGAACCAGGTTTCGCGGCAGCGCTGGAAATTCCGCTGACATCGGTGGGCAGGGACTAGATTCCGCTGCAGCACCCATTTTTTTGCTGACAGCGGTGGCAGGGACTTGAGGCGTACACACACGCGCGCGCGCGCACACACACACCAACACACACACACACACACACACACACACACACACACACACACACACACACACACACATATATATATATATATATATATATATATATATATAACTTTTCATTATTTTACTACTTTTAAAAAATAATAAAACCCTAAACATCCCTAGGCGATTTTTTAAAGACCCAAACTTTTTCAAATCATAGGTAAGTGATTTCTAACTCATCGTCTTCAATCTAATTCATCTTTTTACATGATTTCACTTCAAAATCTAGGGTTTTTCATGGGAAATTGGGTGTTCTTGGGTAGAAATTAGGAATTTTAAATTTTGGGGATTTGGACCTCAAATTGAGGTTGAATTTCAAAACCAATTGCATATTTGAGTTCGTGGGTGAATGGGTAATCGGGTTTTGGTTCGAACTCTGAGTTTTGACCAAGCGGGCCCAGGGTTGAATTTTGACTTTTGGGGAGAATATTGAAAAATCTATATTCATGCATTAGAATTGGTTTATTTAGCATTTATTGATATTATTAAGTAAATTATGACTAGATACAAGCGGATTGGAAGAGGAACCGAGAGGCAAAGCGGTAATTGATGTTTGATTTTGTCCGTGGAATTAATGTAAGTGTTTGGTCTAACCTTAGCTTAAGGGAATAGGTGTTATGGTCTTATTTGCTACGTGTTAGTGTTGAGTATGATGTATAGGTGTGGTGACGAGTATCTATACGTTAGTGTCGAGCATGCAAGTGAATACTATATTATGACTGTTTATGTCTTTTATCACGTACTGTTCATTCTTAAAAAGATGTTTCTCTATGTTGAGCAAGTTTTATGATATTGATGAGTATTTGATCATTGTTGATTATTAGCTCAAGTTGAAAATTACTTCGTAAATTTAATTGTTCAATGAGATTGGTTACAACTGATTTCCTTGCCGGAATGTTATTGTTTCTATTGTTAATTCCCTTGCTGGGATGTATTGTTTCTATTGTTTGGGTAAGGAAGAGTGTAAAACACGAAGGGTGATGCCGTACATGATATTGTGAGTGATTACTAATGCACGAAGGGTGATGTCGTGCCGATATTGTGAGTGTTAACGAAGGGTGATGTTGTGCTATGATTTGAGAGTTAAAGCACGAAGGGTAATGTCGTGCCGTTTCTGTTGTTTCTTATGGTGATGACGAGAGTAAAAGCATGAAGGGTGATGTTGTGCACGTGTTACAGTTTCATTATTCTTATTGATAAAAATATGATGTTCATTACATCTCTATTGGATTACTGTTAGAATTCGATATTCCCCGCAGCATGTTTCCCTTCCCATCTTTATCTGTTATTTTCTGTTATTATTATTCTGTTCGTATATGATTTAACTGCACAGGTTTATATGGTTGTCGTGTCCTAGCCTCGTCACTACTTCGTCGAGGTTAGGCTCGACACTTACCAGTACATAGGGTTGGTTGTACTGATACTGCACGCTGCACTTTTTGTACAGATTTCGGTGTCGGACCTTGTGAGTAGCTTGAGACAGATGCCTTCAGTCTAGGGAGACCAAGGTAGATTTGCTGGTATTCGCAGAGCCTGAAGTCCCCATTTTTTCCGCTTTAGTTTTTTTTGTTGTCTCTTCTATTTCGAGAACAGTTGTACTATCACGACCCTAAACCCAAACCCGGTCGTGATGGTGCCTCTCGTGAATACAAGGCCAACAGACACTTCCCCTTTTACCAATTATTAACAGTTAAGCATTAAGAAATAGTCGAAATATGATTTAATAATACTAAGTAGCAGGTAATATCGATAAAATACGGAAGTACAACCCAACACAGCCCTAACCGAGGTGTCATAAGTCACGAGCATCTAACAACACTAAAGACCCCAAAAGTAAATACAAAGTTTAGTATTGAACTAAGAACATAAAGGAAAAGATATAAGGAGGAGCTCCGGGCTGCGAACGCCAACAACTACCTAAAGACTCCTCGAATCCGCCTGAAGCTGGAGTGATCAACACTCGGGAGCGGGACCAGCTATGCCTGAATCTGCACATAGGGTGCAGGGAGTAAAGTGAGTACTCCAACTTAGTGAGTAACAAATGTAAATAAGGATTGAAAGCGAGAAAACACGTAAGGCACAAGACATTCTATAATGAAGCAGTAAATCGGTGAGAGATAGGTAAAATCCTTTAACTCAAATATAGTTTCATGAAAAAGCCTTTTTCAATAATTAAGCAGGTAATTGACAGTCAAATATGAAAAGTAAACACATAAAGGCTCGCCCCTCGGGCACAGTATCAACAAATCCGCCCCTCGGGCAACATCTCAGAATAGTACCAGCCCATCGGGCAATCACATAGAACAATACCAGCCCCTTGGGCTCAATCTCACATCACAATGGGTACCCGCGCTCACTGGGGGTGTGCAGACTCCTGGAGGGGCCCCTTACAGCCTAAGCGCAATAACAAGTCATCTCGTGGAATCAAAACTAGGCTCTCGGCCTCATATCAATCAAGCCACCTCGTGGCGTACATATCTCAGGCCCTCGGCCTCATAATCAGTATCAAATATTTCCTCACAACATAGGCCTTCGGCCTTACTCAGTCAAAAATCCTCACGAGCCACCCGGGCAATAGTAAAACAGTGTTGTTAGCCCAAAAATCATTTAAAATATCATTTAAGTAATTAAAATTGAGTAAATATGGCTGAGTATGAAAACGATGGAAAATAACATGACTGAGTTCAAGTATAAAGTCAAAACAGTGAGGAAATATCAATAAAAATTCCCGAAGGGTTCAAATAATTGGCACAAGGCCCAAATATGGCATTCAACCCAAATAATGATGATAACAAATAGATTTCAGGCAAATATGCGGTAAAACATTAATCGGGACGAACCAAGTCACAATCCCCAATAGTGCACGACCCCACGCTCGTCATCAAGCATGTGCCTCACCTCAATATAGCACTACGATGTACAAATCCGGGGTTTCAAACCCTCAGAACATCATTTACAATCATTACTCACCTTGAACCGGTCAAATATCTAACTCGCGATGCCTTTGCCCCTCGAATCGGCCTCCACGCACGTCGAATCTATCCAAAATCAGAACGAGGATGTCAAAATATGCTAAGAGAACGAAGCCCAAGCGAAAACAATCAAAATATGACACAAATCCCGAAATTACCAAAACTCGGCCCCCGGGCCCACGTATCGAAATTCAATAATTTTTACATCAATAGATTTCTTATCTTCCCACAAGTTTATACATTCCAAGAACACTGAAATCGGAGTCCAAATGACTCCTCAAATTTTCATTTTAAGTCTCTAAATCTCAAGCCCTAATTCTTCAATTTTAGGCTTAATTTTCATGATTTACTAGGTGGAATTAGCATAAATAATCCCCTTGAATCCCTCTTAAATCCCCTTCAAAAAAGCTCCAAAAACGACCAACAATGGAAGAAATAACCCAATCCTCGCGGACAAGACGACCTTTTAAACCTTCTGCCTAGGCTAATTTCCTTCTTCGCGAACGCGGTCAACACCTCGCGTTCGTAAAGCACAAAATAACTTTGACCAAAAATCCTCTTACGCGAATGCGACACGACCCTCACGAACGCGGTGATTTACCCAGACGAACCTTCGCGAACACGTTCCATCCATCGCGAACGCGATGAATTAATTCCACTGAAACTCAGCCTCTTAATTCCTTCTATGCGAACGCGACTACATGCCCACGAACGTGATGCACAATCTCACAGCCTTTCATGAACGCGTAACTTGCCTCACGAATGCGAAGGCTAAATTTCCACCTCCCTCAGCTGACTCTTCGCGAACACGAGGGTCCATTTGCGAACGCAAAGAGTAAATACCTGCAACTGCTGAATCTGCAATTTCTGCAACTTTCTCAACTTCAAAATGATCCGATTGACCACCCGAAACTCACCCGAGGCCCCCGGGACCTCAACCAAAGGCACAAACACATCCTAATACCTTATTCAAACTTATTCCAATCATCAGAACTCCTCAAACAACATTAAATCACCTAAAACACATCGGATTCAAGCCAAACTTTTCTAAAATCTTCCGAATTCCGCTTTTGATCAAAAAAACCCAACCTAACCACGTTCCAATGATCTGAAATTTTGCGCACCCATCCCAAATGACCCAACGGAGCTACTGCAACTCTCGGAATTCCATTCCGACCCCTATATCAAAATCTCGCCTACCAACCGAAAATCGCCAAAATATTAACTTCGCCAATTCAAGCCTAAATCTACTCTGAACCTCCAAAACTCATTCCGATCACGCTCCTAAGTCATAAATCACCTCCCGAAGCTATCCAAACCATTGGAACTCACATCCGAGCCTTCTAATATATAAGTCAACATCCGATTGACTTTTTCCAACTTAAGCTTCCTCAAAAGAGACTAAGTGTCTCAAACCTTACCAAAATCATTCCGGATTCGATCCGACCAACCCGATACCACATAACACAGATAAAAAAAGCTTAAAGAAATAGAAATATGGGAAATTGAGCGGTAACTCATGAGATGACTGGTCGGGTCGTCACATCCTTCCCAACTTAAACAAACGTTCGTCCTCGAACGAGTTAAGAAACATACCTGAAGACTCAAATAGGTGAGGATATCTGCTCCGCATCTCCCGCTCGGTCTCCCAGGTAGCCTCCTCCACAGGCTGACCTCTCCACTCCATTTTCACTGAAGCTATATCCTTTAACCTCAACTTTCGAACCTGACGACCCAAAATAGCTATTAGCTCCACATCATAAGTCAAATCATCATCTAACTGAATTGTGCTGAAATCTAGAACATGAGAAGGGTCCCCAATATACTTTTGGAGCATAGAAACATGAAATATCGGATACACACTCGACAAGCTGGGTGGCAAAGCAAGCTCATAAGCCACCTCCCCAATCCTCTGAAGCACCTCAAAAGTTCCAATGAACTGCGGACTCAATTTCCCTTTCTTCCCAAATCTCATAACACCCTTCATGGGCGAAACCTTCAACAAAACCTTCTCACCAACCATGTAGGACACATCTTGAACCTTCCTGTAAGCATAACTCATTTGCCTCGACTGTGCTGTACGAAGCCTCTCCTAAATCACCTTAACCTTTTCTAAAGCATCCTGCACCAAGTCTGTCCCCAATAGCCTAGCCTCACTGGGCTCGAACCAACCAACTGGAGACCTACACCGCCTCCCATACAAAGCCTCATATGGAGCCATCTGAATACTTGACTAGTAGCTGTTGTTATAAGCAAACTCTGGAAGCGGTAGAAACTGATTCCATGACCCTCTGAAATCAATGACACAAGCACGCAATATGTCCTCCAATATCTAAATAGTGCGCTCGGACTGCCCGTTCGTCTGAGGGTGAAAAGTTGTGCTCAACTCAACCTGAGTACCTAACTCTCGCTGCACAGACCTCCAAAACTGCGAAGTAAGCTGAGTGCCCTATCTGAAATGATGGAAACTGGGACACCATGTAAACAAACAATCTCTTGGATATAGATCTCTGCCAACCGTTTTGAAGAATAGGTAGTACATACAGGAATGAAGTGCGGACTTGGTCAGCCGATCCACAATCACCCAAATAGCATCGAACTTCCTAAAAGTCTGTGGAAGTCCAACAACAAAGTCCATAGTGATCCTTTCCTGCTTCCACTCGGGAATATCTATCTATTGTAGCAAGACATCCGATCTTTGATGCTCATATTTTACCTGCTGATAATTGAGACACCGAGCTACAACTCCCATAATGTCTTTCTTCATTCTCTGCCACCAATAGTGTTGCCTCAGATCCTGATACATCTTCGCGGCACCCAGATGAATGGAATACCGCGAGCTATGGGCCTCCTCCAGAATCAACTCTCGAAGCCCATCCACATTGGGCACACAAATCTGGCCATGTATCCTCAACACCCCATCATCACCAATGGTCACATCTCTAGAATCATCATACTGAACTCTGTCCTTAAGGACAAGCAAATGCGGATCATCATACTGGCGCTCTCTGATGCGATCATATAAGGAAGACCGAGAAACCACACAAGCCAATACCTAACTGGGCTTCGAAATATCTAACCTCACGAACCGATTGGCCAAGGCCTGAACATCAACTGCAAGAGGTCTCTCCTCAACTAGAATATATGCCAAAATCCCCATACTCACTACCTTTCGATTCAAAGCAACGGCCACCATATTGGCCTTTCCCGGATGGTACAATATAGTGATATCATAATCCTTAAGAAACTCCAACCATCTCCGCTGCTTCAAATTAAGATCCTTTTATTTGAACAAATTTTGAAGCCTGCGATGATCAGTGAACACCTCACAAAATACGCCTTACAGGTAATGCCTCCAAATCTTCAATGCGTGAACTATGGCAGCCAACTCCTGATCATGAACGGGGTAGTTCTTCTCATGGGGCTTCAACTAACGAGAAACATAAGCAATAACTCTACCCTCCTACATCAATACACAACCAATCCCAACTCTCGAAGCATCATAATACACGATATATGAACCTGAAGCTGATGGCAAAACCAACACTAGAGTCGTGGTCAAGGCTGTGTTGAGCTCCTGAAAGCTCTCCTTACACTCGTCCGACCATACAAATAAAGCACCCTTCTTAGTCAACTTGGTCAAGGGCAATGCGATATATGAGAATCCCTGAACAAAATGGCGATAATAACCCGCCAAACCAAGAAAATTGTGAATCTCTGTAGCTGACGGTTTGGGCCAACTATGAACCGCCTCTATCTTTTTTGGATCAACCTGAATACCTTTGTTGGACACACGTGCCCCAAGAAAGCCATTGAACTGAGCCAAAACTCACACTTGGAGAATTTTGCATAAAGCTTCTCCTCCCTCAATCTCTGCAACACAACTCTCAAATGTTCTGCGTGCTCCTCCTGATTACGTGAATATACCAGAATATTATCAATGTAGACTATGACAAACGAGTCAAGATAAGGCCGGAACACACTGTTTATCAAATGCATGAACGCTACTAGGGCATTGGTCAACCCAAAAGACACACCAAGAACTTATAATGACCATATCAGGTCCTAAAAGCTGTCTTAAAAATATCTGAGTCCCTGATCTTCAACTGGTGATAACCTGAACGGGGATCAATCTTGGAGAACACTCTCGCTCCCTGAAGCTGGTCGAATAAATCATCAATGCGAGGCAAAAGATACTTGTTCTTAATGGTTACCTTGTTCAATTGCCTATAATCAATGCACATCCTCATTGTGCCATCCTTCTTCTTCACAAACAAAACCGGCGCACCCCAAGGTGACACACTAGGCCGAATGAACCCCTTATCTAGGAGTTCCTGAAGTTGCTCCTTCAACTCCTTCAACTCCGCTGGTGTCATACGATACGACAGAATAGAAATGGGCTGAGTGCCCAACACCAGGTCAATACCAAAATCAATATCCATGTTCGGTGGCATGCCCGACAGGTTTGCAAGAAACATATCGGGAAAATCCCTCATAACTAGAATGGAATCAATACTGGGAGTCTCAGCACCGACATCCCTCACAAATGCTAGATACGAAAGACAACCCTTCCCAACCATACGCTGGGCTTTCAAGAACGAAATCACTCTACTGGGAACATAATCAGTCACACCTCGCCACTCAATCTGTGGCACACTCGGTATAGCCAATATGATTGTCTTAGCAAGATAGTCCAGAATAGCACGACATGGAGATAGCCAATCCATGCCCAAAATGACATTGGAATCCACCATACACAATAATAAAAGATCCACACATGTCTCCAGACCCCCAATAGTCACCACACATGACCGATACACACAGTCTACAACAACAGTATCGCCTACCGGGGTAGATACATGAACAGGTGAAGTAAGAAACTCACGGGCGTACCCAAATAACAAGCAAAGTATGATGACACATAAAAAAGGTGGAACCGGGATCAAATAATATAGAGGCATCGCTATGGCAGACTGAAACAATACTTGTAATAACAATATCTGAAGCAATAGCATCGGGTCTGCCCGGAAGTGCATAGAAACGGGCTTGACCACCACCTGATCGACCTCCCCCTCTGGGGCGACCCCTAGCTGATTGACCACCACCCCTAGCTGGCTGGGCGGGTGGTAGTGAAGGAATTGGCACTGAAGCCGATAACTGATTCACCCGCACACCTCAAACTGGAACCAACATAGCACATAACCGTGCAATCGACTAATTAGTAGTGGACTCCCCCACTTGGCTCGAAGCCATAGACCAAAACATACACAATAACTCATAACACATATACTTTATTGCTGCCATAATACCATAGTGAGATTAAACTCAATGCTTCATAAGCTTGTGAAACACAGACCATCTGGTACTTTAAATCTCCTGCAAGTCTCGCATTCACTCTTGTAATAGTTAAACACACTCTCTTAAGCGACCCAAATTTAAATTTCAACACATATATTTCACTTATAAATGAGATCTTCTAATAGATAACATAGGGATCACACAACCTCAAAACACTCCGCAGGAGATAACCCACCTGTTTTGCCTCAAATTGGCATTTCTTTATACCTTCCACCGTCATAAACATTACGCAGTCACTTAATCTTCCTGAGTCTGAACTCATACCGCAATATGAAATTTACTTCACTCCCAACTAGAAAACATGAAAAGATTCTTCACACACTCATAATTCAGGGCTATATCTCAAATCAAGATAAAAATTGAGCATCTAATGGTCCTTCTATCCTCCAACAGACCCTTCTCGTCGCTTTAAAATCACATGAATACATCTCGCAGTCACATCACACTCATCACGTAGCTATCCAATCATCACCTCCTTTAATAGAGACACAACAGAACATATGGATCCAGAGACACGCGCTCACAAAATCAACAGCTCAAGGCTCAAGCTATATGCAAAAATCCGGCCTCGAGTCCTCCAGACTGGCCCAACATCAACGCACAGAGATCACATCTCACCCCTCGATCAGGGAATCACAAGCCGTCGATGCATATTGATACCGAGCGCTCATATGCTCATATGAACACATGGAAGGAATTCAAAGAGTTACTTTTCAAGCTGAATCAAGGACGCACGATAAGGATTCAAGAATGTGAAATTTTTCCTAAAGGTTCTGCAGCCTCTCGAGGATAAATACAGATGTCTCTGTACCGATCTGCGAGACTCTACTAAACCTGCTCATGACTCGTGAGACCTATGTAACCTAGGATTTGATACTAACTTGTCACGACCCTAAACCCGGACCTGGTCGTGATGGCGCCTCTCGTGAAGATAAGGTCAGCCGACACTTCCCCTTTCCCAATTATTAACAGTTAAGCATTAAGAAATAGTTGAAACATGATTTAACAATACTAAGTAGCAGGTAATATCGATAAAATGCGGAAGTACAACCCAACACAGCCCTAACTGAGGGGTCACAAGTCACGAGCATCTAACAACACTGAAGACCCCAAAATTAACTACAGATTTTAGTACTGAACTAAGGACATAAAGCAAAAGAGATAGGGAAGAGCTCCGGGCTGCGAACCCTAACAACTACCTAAAGACTCCTCGAATCCACCTAAAGCTGGAGTTATCAGCACTCGGGAGCGGGACCAGCTACACCTGAATCTACACACAGGGTGCAGGGAGTAAAGTGAGTACTTCAACTCAGTGAGTAACAAATGTAAATAAAGACTGAAAGCGAGAAAATACGTAAGGCACAAGTCATTCTATAATGAAGCAGTAAAACCATTTAAAACAATAAATCAGTGAGAGATAGGTAAAATCCTTTAACTCAAATTTAGTTTCATGAAAAAGCCTTTTTCAATAATTGCCAATCAAATATGAAAGGTAAACACATAAAGGATCGCCCCTCGGGCACAATACCAACAAATCCGCCTCTCAGACAACATCTCAGAACAGTACCAGCCCCTCGGGCAATCACATAGAACAATACTAGCCCCTTGGGCTCAATCTCACATCACAATGGGTATCCACGCTCACTGAGGGTGTGCAGACTCCTGGAGGGGCCCCTTATGGCCCAAGCGCAATAACAAGTCATCTTGTGGAATCAAAACTAGGCTCTCGGCCTCATGTAAATCAAGCCACATCGTGGTGTACATATCTCAGGCTCTCGGCCTCATAATCAGTATCAATTCTTTCCTCACAACATAGGCTCTCGGCCTTACTCAGTCAAAAATCCTCACGAGCCACTCGGGTAATAGTAAAACAGTATTTCTCAGCCCAAACATCATTTAAGTAATTAAAACTGAGTAAACATGATTGAGTATAAAAACGGTGGAAAATAACATGACTGAGTTCAAGTATAAAGTCAAAACAGTGAGAAAATATCAATAAAAATCCCTGAAAGGTTCAAATAGTTGGCACAAGGCCCAAATATGGCATTTAGCCCAAATAATGATGATAACAAATAGATTTCACGCAAATATGCGGTAAAAACATTAATCGGGACGGACCAAGTCACAATCCCCAATAGTGCACGACCCCACACTCGTCATTAAGCAAGTGTCTCACCTTAATATAGCACTACGATGTGCAAATCCTGGGTTTCAAACCCTTAGAATATCATTTACAATCATTACTCACCTCGAACAGGTCAAATCTCTAACTCGCTATGCCTTTGCCCCTCGAATCGACCTCCACCCGCATCAAATCTATCCATAATCAGAACGAGGATGTCAAAATATGCTAAGGGAACGAAGCCCAAGTGAAAACAATCAATATGGCACAAATCCCGAAATTACCAAAACCCGACCCCCGAGCCCACGTCTCGAAATTCAATAATTTTTACATCAATAGATTTCTTATCTCCCCACGAGTTCATACATACCAAGAACACTAAAATCGGAGTCCAAATGGCCCCTCAAATCCGCATTTTAAATCTCTAAATCTCAAGCCCTAATTCTTCAATTTTAGGCTTAATTCCCATGATTTACTAGGTGGAATTAGCATAATAATCGCGTTTTAAGTCCAAGAATCTTACCTCCAAGTGATTCCCCTTGAGTCCCTCTTCAATCCCCTTCAGAAAAACACCAAAAATGACCAACAATGGAAGAATTAACCCAATCCTCGCGGATAAGACGACCTTTTAAACCTTCTACCCAGACCTAATTTCCTTCTTCGCGAACGCGGTCAACACCTCGTGTTCGCGAAATACAAAATAACTTTGACCAAAAATCCTCTTACGCAATGCGACATGACCCTTGCGAACACGATGATTTACCCAGACGAACCTTCGCGTACGCGTTCCATCCATCGCGAACGCGATGGGTTAATTCCACTAAAGCTTAGACTCTCAATTCCTTCTATGCGAACGCGACTACACGCACGCGAACGCGATGCAATCTCGCAGCCTTTCGCGAACGCATAACCTGCCTCGCGAACGCGAAGGCTAAATTTCCACCTCCCTCAGCTGACTCTTCGTGAACGCGAGGGTTCGCCAGAGCTGTCACACCTCCTTTTTACTACACCCTCTGAGAAGGGAGTATAAGAGAGTTTTTTCCAATTAAAGTGACAATCGAAACGGGATTTATTTCAATTAAAATTCAGAGTTGCCACTTGGGATAATTTTATGGTGTCCCAAGTCACCAGTTCAAATCCTGAATCGAGGAAAAGATTGACTTTGTATTATAGTCCGCGAACACAGAAATCCGGGTAAGGAATTTTATTAACCCGGGAGAAGGTGTTAGGCATTCCCGAGTTCCGTGGTTCTAGCATGGTCGCTCAGCTGTTAAATTGGCCTATTTACTTGATTTTAGTACATGTTTTAGCCTATGGTGCAATTTTATCTTTATAACCGCTTTTATTAATTATTTTTTTAGGAAGATTTCCACGTTATTTAAAACACGTCTTGAACCACGTCACATAAATTTACCCGCGATCCCCGACATATTTTATCTAACATTGTTGAGAATTAGATTTGGATCACATAAATACGCACCCGAGTTTAGGGAGGTAAAATATTAACTAGCACGCCTAAAGCAAGCTACACATTCGAATTATTTTCCTAATCTTTGAGATTGTTATAAGGCCAAATTTATGAACAAGATATTATTGGGGCAAATAGGCTAGCCAACGTGATCTATTATTTGGCCGGATTCTCTATGGTCCAAAATCCACCTTATGGCCCATGCTTATTCCTTGCGAAAAAAACAACTCCAATTTTTTTTATCTACCCAATTAAAAACATTTATTCAATAACCCAAGACTACATGCATCACAATCGAAATAAAAACTAATTAAAACAATTTAAATGAAAACTAAGACATGCTACTCAAACAACGTGGAATCACAAATCAATCAACACGCGCATCGAGCTATCATAACACAATAAAATAAGAACGGAAATTGAGAAATGGACCTTTTATTGATGAACCAAGCCGAAAATTGTAAATCAATTGGGCTAACCAAAGCCACAATCCTTGGACCGAAATACCGAAATTGCAAACCGAAACCTCGAATCGGCACCGGAAACTCGAACACGGACCAAATTGTTGACTAGACTATTAGAAATATTAATGAAGTCAACCAAGAATTTTTCCATGACATCAACATTGTAATCAAACTTGGGTCTATCAGAATAGCCTAAAATCAAGCCAATCTATGATGGTAATTCTTTAAATAACGTTACCACTTCGTCCAGCAATGTCATTAGTCGCCGATCTCCTCTCCTCCAATGTCATTAATTACTTTCTGACTTCAAGATTAGAATATCAAGACTTTTACAACTGTCGTTTCAATTAAGAGTGGTCACGTTCTTATTAGACTAGGGTCAATTGACAATATTCAACTTAACAAACATTTGGAGTTACGCCTGATGGTCCAACGATTTTGCTTCTGAGTTCTTGCTATTTGACTTCGGACTACTGAGTTCTTGCTATTTGACTTTGGACAGCTGCCATGTGAAGGTCCTGGCAGAGAAGAGTGGTCGATTTTTGTGAAGGGAGGTGATGAAGAAACAGTGGCTGGAATGGTTAGCGAAAAAAGAAAAGTTCTAGATGGGGGTGTGAAGAAGACGATCTTCCTGGGGTAGGGGGGTCGATTTTTTCTACTGAAACGGCGGATCTAGCTTTCTTTTTCCGTCCCCCTCCTTGTTTTAGGCCTTCCTATATGTAGAGTCTAGGTTTAGGTTATTATTTTGTGTATTTTGCTAATTAGTCCCTAGGTCTTTTTGTGTTAAGTCCTTAGGGTCTTTTTTATTTGTTTTGTTCCAAAGAAGAGTCTAGAAAGGTCCCTAGGCTTAATGGACTAATCCGAATTTGGCCAAGAATTGGGCTCTAAAACTCTTAAAATTGTGATCCAACACCTTAATTGACTCATTTTAAAAAAAAGATAAAAATACTACATAATGCAAAAACTAACATGAAACTATTATATATTTTTTGTATTTTCAAAATTATATAAAGATAAAAATAAAGTATTATTTTTGTATTATTTTTTTAAAAAAAAATTATGAAAGATACATACTGAAATATATATTATTTTTTGTAATTTTCATTTTTTTAATAAAATAAAGTAAAAGAGTCAAAATTAGTTGAAATAGCGATATTAGACCTAAATTAAATATTTACATGCTAAAGTATAAAAAATTTTGGGAAGGGTAAAAAATCACATGTCTACAGCTGCCCCTCTTTGACTGGAAAGACGAAGTATTTTCAGACAGAGAACGACTAGACAGGTTTTTTGACCTGACCCTTATTTGGAGAGACTAAAACTAAGAGAAAAGGAAAATGTGACCGAGCCCTGGTATCTGAGCTGCCTACATATCCTTGGCTATAAAGGAATCAGGCCACATGTAGTTCAGAAGTGAGTGAGATGATGGAGTATGCCGAGGTTGAGAGCCGAATGACGTGTCGTTCCGTTGAGGTTCCGGTCTGTGGTCCCGTTATTACATCAAAATCAAAAATAAAAAAGACTAACTAAGCCTATCAGCTACGAGTTACAAGATTCCTATCTATGAGTCTTCTGAAGATTGATCTTGAGTCTTGGTTGGTTCTTCACGCGGACTCTGATCTGAATCTTGATACTTGTTAGCCGCAGCTGTTGGTTCAATCTTCTTGAGCTTTTCAAACCAAGACGGGACATGCAGAGCTTGTGACCTCATCCCTATTTTGAGCAGCTCACATTTTTCATTAACTTCTGCATTTGGATTCACTTCTTGTCTTTCTTCTTCTTCTCTTTTCTTTTTATTCTGGATTGTGACTAACTTCTGTTGATCATCCAGGACTGCTGACTCGCATTCTTGACGCGAGCTTCTTTTGTTGCTGACCTGTATTGCATTCTGAATTGAATTTTCTTATTTTCCAGGCGAGTGCCTGATTGCTGAACTTGAATCGTCTTCTCTTGTTACTTGACATTGTTTTCCCTTGCACCTTGAACCATTTTCCCTTGAAAGTTGAACTGTCTTCCTTCGAAACTGCTTTCCCTTGAAACTCGAGTTGTCTTCCTTCGAAACTGCTTTCCCTTGAAACTTGAGTTGTCTTTCTTTGTTCTCTAGGTGGACGCCTGATTACAACAAAACAGACAAAACAAAAGAAATTTTCTGCCCCAGTTTGCACTAGGAAAATTTGTGAGTTGTTAGCAAAATTGTAAACCACTTTTACTATTGATGCAACGATGAGAGTAAACTAAAGAATAGACTAGGAAAACTTTAGACTAAGCTTGACTAAAGTAAAAACTTACCCTATTCTCCAAGCGGGGCCCTTGATTTCAAGAAAACTAAACATTGATAACTTAAGAAAACTAAAAATTGGCCCATTTTTTTCAAATCCAGACTTCTTCTTTTTTCTTCAAAATATCCTAGGAGAAAATTCGTCCGACTAGGTTTTATATCTTAGGAGAAAGATTCATCAGACTAAGACATTAATCCTAGGAGGAAATTCACCAGACTAGGCCATTTTCTACTTCTTTTTGGTATCTTAGGAGAAAAGTTCATCAAACTAAGATTTCTATCTTAGGAGAAAAATTCATCAGACTAAGATTTTGATCCTAGGAAAAAGTTCATCAGACTAGGTCTCTTTTCTTTTTTGGTATCTTAGGAGAAAGATTCATCAGACTAAGATGTTTACCCTAGGAGAAAGATTCATCAGACTAGGTTTTCTATCTTAGGAGAAAGATTCTATCAGACTAAGATTTCGATCCTAGGAGAAAAGTTCATCAGACTAGGTCTCTTTTCTTATCTTAGGAGAAAAATTCATCAGACTAAGATTTTGATCCTAGGAGAAAGTTCATCAGACTAGGTCTTCTATCTTAGGAGAAAGACTCATCAGACTAAGATTTTGATCCTAGGAGAAAATTCATCAGACTAGGTTTTCTATCCTAGGAGAAAGTTCATCAGACTAGGTTTTCTATCTTAGGAGAAAAATTCATCAGACTAAGATTTCAATCATAGGAGAAAGTTCGTCAGACTAGGTCTTCTATCTTAGGAGAAAAATTCATCACACTAAGATTCTGATCCTAGGAGAAAGTTCATCAGACTAGGTTCTCTATCTTAGGAGAAAAATTTATCAGACTAAGATTTTATTGGGAGAAGATCCATCAGACTAGGACTTTTTATCCTAGGAGGAAAAATGTAAAGATTAATGGCAAGATTTTATGCACAGTAGCAAGACAAATAAAGGCAAAGATTTGAGAAACTTCCCTTTGTCGGCTCCTCTCGTCTTTCCTTTTTCTTCTCTTTTTTTGAACCATTTTCCTTGCACTGCTTTGTTCCTGTTTCACACAAAGAAAAATTGGTCAGTTTTGAAAATGGTGGTCGGTTTGTGGTCTTGAGTCTTGGGCAGCTTGACTTCTGCTCAATCAGCTTGAGTCGGCTTCAAGAGACTTTTGCTCTGCATCAACCCTAATTGTTTCACACCCAGTACCTTTGTATTTCTGGCTCAATCAGCATTATCCCACTGGAGACCTTTTCTTAGATGACCTTTTCTGATATTTTGGATGACTCCCCGCTTTTGAGCGATTTGTCTGTCAGAGAGAATCACTAGTTATCTTCCTTGCGCCAAGTAGACTGACAAGAGCCTTTTTGGGGAGCCTTTGCATGAATTCTCAAAGTATATTGACAATAACAACTGAGTGCAGACCAAATTTACTTTATGCAACTGAAAAGCTGGTAGCAGATTTTGAAATCTTTTCTTGCTTGTTTTGACAATGACTGACTCAGAGTGAAGGACACAAATGATACAAAGAAACCAATATTAACAAGAAAATGCCCCTGTCAGAAGGACAGAAGGAAGAGTTTTCTCTTTCTTTCTTTTTTTTTTTCTCAATAACTAGCCTTAATGGTCATGATATGCATTTTGGACTTAGTGGCCGATCTATCAAACTAATTCACTCTTCCCTTTTACTATTCTTATGACCTTTGAAGTCGGGCTTGTTTATGCCAATTCTTCATACCAGCTTTATGACTCACTTTCGACTAGTGGTGCCCCGAGGAGTTTTCACCAACAAGCCTCTCTCATTTATTCATCTCTACCTACCGTCGCCTTACTGTGCCCGTGAAGGTTTTCACCAGTAAGACTCTCTCATTTTTCTTTTTCTTTTTCTTACTTTTTGTGAGTAACTTGACAGTGTTATATGTCGTGTGACAACTGTTGCTCATTGCATGCGTCTCTTGGCATTCTTGAAGGCATATTGGGAGGTCTTTATTTGGAAGGTTTTTGGATAGGGTTGGAAGGAAAGGTCGGCATGAAGACTCAAAATAAACTCAAAATGAGGGGTTGTAGACTTACAACTCTTGGAATCGACTCTTTCAAAAATGAAATAAAATTTTTGCCCCAGTTTCAGATACTGGGGATTTTTTGGATTTTTCTATTTTTTCTATTTTTTTTCTTTTTCTTCTAAATTCTTATTTGGTTGGACCGAACCGTGAGGCTGCCTATGTATCCTTAATTTTTAAGGAATCATGTCGAACGTAGTTCGAACATCTGACCTAAACTATTTTTCATCTTTCTTTCTATTTCTCTTTTTCTTTTTTCTTTTTTTTTTTCCTTTTCTTTTTTTCCTTCTTTTTTTTGTTTGCCCCAACTTCTATTTTTTAGGGCATGGACCTTTGATAATTCTTTTTTTTCCTGAACTTTCTAAGAATTGCCCCAGTTTGTACTCTTGGGACATGGATTTTTTTTTTACTCTAAACTTGATTCCAAAAGAGGGTAGTCAAAGAAAAATAACACAGGCTCAAACGGGGTAGCAAAGGATATAAAGTGTTTGGGTAGCAGAAAAAGAGTCTCTCAACCTCAAGAACGTCAAACATGGTATTTTTTCGCGATCACAGCATTGACGAACATGTTTGTCTTCTTGGTGTGTCGTGGTCACAAGACATTTTTTCATCCCTTAGTGACAAACTTTCCAACACACTTCAATTGATTAAACATCCTCAAGCCCGATCTTCACAATGATTTGAAGGTGAATTTTACTCGACCTTAGTTCCAAAGTATTCCAACTCTTTATTCATCCTCAAAAGTATTTTTTTAGTTATCGAATTCCAGATTAAATAAGTTCCTAAGATCTGGCCAAAATTTCCGCATGCATGTCATGTCATTAGAACTAGCGAGAAAAGAACTAGGAACAGAATGACACAAAAGGACAAACTGTATTTTATTGAGTAAAGGATGAAAGGGTTTTACAACTAAACAAGCAACCTAAAATACGAGTTACAACCCTAAAATAACCCGAATAATGAAAATAGCAACAGAACAGACAGACATGACTCACACAAACAGAATGGAGGGATAGAAGGGTTTGACTCAATAAAATAAATAAAATATGGATCACAACCTTGAAATAACCCAGATAATAAAAAAACATCAAAACAAGCTACCAAGATTCCTTCCTAGTGAGGAGGGAATGACTTTTCAATTGCTAGGCTTGACATTTAGCCACAAATTTGCTCATCAGAATCAGCAGAGCCTTCTCCAATTTCAACATCATTAACTTCAGTTAGCAAGTTCCCGAGAGGATTCTCATACTCCATGTCACCAAGCATCATCCGCACAAAGTGTGTATCATGATGTGCAGGTAAAGGATTCTGCGCGACATTTTGGGTGTCATTGTCTTGGATCACAATCAGGTTTTCCTGGATCATCCTTTCTATTTTTTTTTTCAAATCCCGACGGCTTTCAACATTGTGCCCCTAAGCATTGGAATGGTATTCACACCTTTTAGAAGGGTCAAAGCTTCTTGCACGTGGGTCCACATGATTTAGAGGAATAGGTGCAATCATGTCATAATGCTTTAACTTCTCAAATAAGCTTGCATAAGACTCTCCTATTGGTGTAAAATTATCTTTCAACCTTTGTTCCCCTTTATACCTCTAGCTTGGATGTGGGTTATAGGGCACCTGAAAATATTGTGGAGACTGTTGGAGATTTCGTGATGCTCGTGCTCGCCTTCTGGGGTGTCTTGGTGGTTGGACAACATACTGAGGTGGACCGACAGAGTATTGAGGGTTCTGAGGTGGATAATACTGCTCAGGAGAGTCATGGAAAACTTGAGGAGGCTGCTCATACCTTCGAGATATTCTCCTGTGACCTCTTCTCGACCCTGATGTCATCATGATTTCTTCAACCTTCTCATTTGTGTCGCTAAAATTATCAGATTCAACCCGGACAGCCTGAGTTGCGGCTTTAAAAACTGCTTGACTTATAATTTTTCCTATCTTAAGACCATTCTCTACCATTTCTCCCATTTTGATTGCTTCCGAGAAGGATTTGCCAACTGTGGACATCATGTTTTGAAAGTAATCTGGCTCTTGTGCTTGAAGGAAGACAGTGATTAGCTCGTGGTCATCCATGGATGGCTTAACTCGAGCTGTTTGCTCTCTCTCCATTTAATGGCATATTCCCTCAAACTTTCACTTGGTTTCTTCTTCAGGTTTGAAAGGGAAATGCGGTCTGGGGCAATGTCGATGTTGTATTGGAACTGATTGACAAAGGCATGTGCAGTGTCATTCCAGACGTACCAGCGAGATGTGTCTTGATCCAAAAACCATTCGGATGCTACTCCCGTAAGGCTTTCCCCAAAATAAGCCATCAACAATTCTTTGTTTCTTTCCGCACCTCTCAGTTGATTGCAATACCTTTTCAGGTGGGCTATGGGGTCTCCATGTCCATCATACTTATCAAATTTGGGAGTCTTGAAACCAGGTGGCAAGTGGACATCGAGGAACATGCATAGATCTTTGAAGGCAACACTCTTTTGACCTGCCAAGCCTTGAATGTTTTTCAACCGTTGTTCTAAGCTTTTCACTCTTTAGGTCATTTCTTTCTGTACCATCTTTCGGACATGCTTCTCAATGTTTGCAGGAAGATCAAACGAGTACGAGTGGTACTCAAGAGAGTGGTACTGCTCTTGTTGTGTAGCAAATTGTGACTCATGACGAGGCTGTCCTTGCCCACTGGCCCATGCTTGACACATTTCGGTCATTTGCTGTTTCAACATTCTATTTTTCTCAAACACAGTAGACTCTTGTTGAACCCTCTAACCCTGAGTCTCTTGAGCACTTGTAACAGCTTCGATGTCAGTTATCATTTTTCCTTGGATCTTGTGTTTCCAGCTTACCACAAACCGACCACCTCAACTTTCTTCACAATTCAAAACAAAACATGTTAGAATGGACTCAGTCGGTCCTTATTATTATCAATATTTTTCATTTCTTCATTTCTTTTTAATGGTGATCGAACCTGATGTGGGTTGCCTACGTATCATGTGGGAACATGAATCAGATTTTGCGTAGTTCGAGAAGATCAAGAATAAAGGAAATAAACTAACTCTTTTTTTTTGAATTTTTTTATTTTATTTTTTCGAAAGAAAAACTTATAAAGAAGAAATGGAATATTTTTGGATTTTCATTTTTCTTCAACATTATTATTCTAAAGAAGAAAGATTTTTTTTTTGAATTTTTTTTCTGAAATTTCGAAAGAAAAACTTCTAAAGAAGAAAGAAAATATTTTTGGAATTTTATTTTGAATTTATGAAAGAAATGCTTCTAAAAAAAGAAAATATTTTTGAATTTTGAATTTTCTTTTCATTTTGAAAGAAGAATGAAAATAGTTTTGGATTTTTGGAAGATATTAAAAGAAAATATTTTTTTATATTTTTTTTTAAAAAAAAACAATTAGGGTCTTAAAGAAAGGCTTTTCTTTTAATTTCTTGAAAAGTGGGGTCTAAAAAAAGTCTTTTCTAGAGAGGAAGTAAAGGAAAATATTTTTTGAATTTTTTTGAAAATTATGGGCCGGGACCGATGAGGTTTGCCTACGTATCTCACATCCGGTGAGAATCAAACCCGCGTAGTTCGCCCAGTTTTGACGGAACAGGAAAACATAATACTTGAAAACTTTGGCTCGTTTTGAAATAATTTTTTTTTTTTAGAAATTTGGCAGATTTTTAGAATTTTCTAAATACTTACCTCTCACTTTTTGTTTCTTTTTCTTCTTTCTCCTCTTTTTTGATTTTCTTTATTCTCTTTTTTTTCTTCATTTTCTTTCCCTATTCTAGAAGCCAGTCAACATGCAAGTTGAAACAGACAGATACAGAAGTAGCACGTAAGATGCATCAAGATGATCTTTTGATTTTTGGGTACACCTGTCCTAGACGGACCCAACCCTTGTGTTGAATCCCCAAAATCAAATGCATATGATGCAAACAAGCGTTCCTACTAGGGATCTTGCATGAGGCTTTGTTATACTAGGTTTAAAACCTGGGTTTATTGTTCTAGACCTGGCTTAACCGAGCGGACAACTCTAGCCGAGGGGGGGCTGCGTACCGGTAACCAAAAGATCATCCGGCTTTGCAACTTGTCCGAACCTCGTTCTAATTTGGGATATGACACTAACAGAAGAGGAGTCACACCAGCGTGCACTCCCCAGAAGAGAGAATAAAGGGATTTCGTAGCAGTTTAATATTAAAGCGGTAAACGCAACATTTAGCATATTATGCTCAAACATGTACAAAAATCAGATAATAAATAAAGCCAATCATAACAGCAATTCTAAGCTCGAATTCTTAAACCTTGAACCGAAGTTCTGGGTTTGCAATCCCCAGCAGAGTCGCCAGAGCTGTCACACCTCCTTTTTACTACACCCCCCGAGAAGGGAGTATAAGAGAGTTTTTTCCAATTAAAGTGACAATCGAAACGAGATTTATTTCAATTAAAATTCAGAGTCGCCACTTGGGATAATTTTATAATGTCCCAATTCACCGTTTCAAATCCCGAATCGAGGAAAAGATTGACTCTGTATTATAGTCCGCGAACACAGAAATCCGGGTAAGGAATTCTGTTAACCCGGAAGAAGGTGTTAGGCATTCCCGAGTTCCGTGGTTCTAGCACGGTCGCTCAACTGTTATAATTGGCCTATTTACTTGATTTTAGTACATGTTTTAGCCTATGGTGCAATTTTATCTTTATAACCGCTTTTATTAATTATTTTTTTAGGAAGATTTCCACGTTATTTAAAACACGTCTTGAACCACGTCACATAAATGTACCCACGGTCCCCGACATATTTTATCTAACATTGTTGAGAATTGGATTTAGATCATATAAATGCGCATCCGAGTTTAGGGAGGTAAATTATTAACTAGCACGCCTAAAGCAAGCTACACATTCGAATTATTTTCCTAATCTTTGAGATTGGTATAAGGCCAAATTTATGAACAAGATATTTGGGGCAAATAGGCTAGCCAACATGATCTATTATTTGGCTGGATTCCCTATGGTCCAAAATCCACCTTATGGCCCATGCTTATTCTTTGCGGAAAAAAACAACTCCAATTTTTTTATCTACCCAATTAAAAGCATTTATTCAAGAACCCAAGACTATATGCATCACAATCGAAATAAAACTAATTAAAACAATTTAAATGAAAACTAAGACATGCTACTCAAACAACGTGGAATCACAAATCAATCAACACGCGCATCGAGCTATCATAACACAATAAAATAAGAACGGAAATTGAGAAATGGACCTTTTATTGATGAACCAAGCCGAAAATTGTAAATCAATTGGGTTAAACAAAGCCACAATCCTTGGACCGAAATACCGAAATTGCAAACCGAAACCTCGAATCGGCACCGGAAACTCGAACACGGACCGAATTGTTCAAAGCCAATCTATGATGGTAATTCTTTAAATAACGTTACCACTTCGTCCAGCAATGTCATTTGCCGCCGACCTCCTCTCCTCCAATGTCATTAATTACTTTCTGACTTCAAGATTAGAATATCAAGACTTTTACTACTGCCGTTTCAATTAAAAGTGGTCACGTTCTTATTAGACTTGGGTCAATTGACAATATTCAACTTAACAAACATTTGGAGTTACGCCTGATGGTGCAACGATTTTGCTTCTGAGTTCTTGCTATTTGACTTCGGACCACTAAGTTCTTGCTATTTGACTTTGGACAGCTGCCATGTGAAGGTCCTGGAAGAGAAGAGTGGTTGATTTTTGTGAAGGGAGGTGATGAAGAAACAACGGCTGAAATGGTTAGCGAAAAAAGAAAAGTTCTAGATGGGGGTGTGAAGAAGACGATCTTCTAGGGGTGGCGGGGGGTCGATTTTTTCTACTGAAACGGCGAATCCAGCTTTCTTTTTCCGTCCCCCTCCTTTTTTAGGCCTTCCTATATGTAGAGTCTAGGTTTAGGTTATTATTTTGTGTATTTTGCTAATTAGTCCCTAGGTCTTTTTGTGTTAAGTCCTTAGGGTCTTTTTTATTTGTTTTGTTCCAAAGAAGAGTCTAGAAAGGTCCCTAGGCTTAATGGACTAATCCGAATTGGGCCAAGAATTGGGCTCTAAAATTCTTAAAATTGTGATCCAACACCTTAATTGACTCATTTTAAAATAAGATAAAAATACTACATAATGCAAAAGCTAACATGAAACTATTATATATTTTTGTATTTTCAAAATTATATAAAGATAAAAATAAAGTACTATTTTTGTATTATTTCTTAAAAAAAAATTATGAAAGATACATACTGAAATATATATTATTTTTTGTAATTTTCATTTTCTAATAAAATAAAGTAAAAGAGTCAAATTTAGTTGAAATAGCGATATTAGACCTAAATTAAATATTTACATGCTAAAGTATAAATTTTTTTGGGAAGGGTCAAAAATCACATGTCTACACTCGCGAACGCGAGGAGTAAATACCTGCAACTGCTGAACCTGCAATTTCTGCAACTTTCTCAACTTCAAAATGATCCGATTGACCACCCGAAACTCATCCGAGGCCCCCGAGACCTCAACCAAAGGCACAAACGCATCCTAATACCTTATTCAAACTTATTCCAATCATCAAATCACCCAAAACATATCGGATTCAAGCCAAACTTTTCTAAAATCTTCCGAATTCCGCTTTTGATCAAAACCCCAACCAGACCACGTCCGAATGACCTGAAGTTTTGCACACACATCCCAAATGAACCAACGGAGATATTACCACTCTCGGAATTCCATTCCGACCCCTATATCAAAATCTCGCCTACCAAACGGAAATCGCCAAAATATTAACTTCGCCAATTCAAGCCTAAATCTACTCTGAACCTCCAAAACTCATTCTGATTACGCTCCTAAGTCATAAATCACCTCCCGAAGCTATCCGAACCATCGGAACTCACATCCGAGCCTTCTAACATATAAATCAATATCCGGTTGAGTTTTTCCAAATTAAGCTTCCTCAAAAGAGACTAAGTGTGTCAAACCTTACCAAAATCATTCCGGATTCGATTCGACCAACCCGATATCACATAATACGGATAAACAAAGCATAAAGAAATAGAAATGGGGGAAACAAAGCGGTAACTCATGAGACGACTGGCTGGGTCGTCACATGTACTTCTTTCAGACTCATATTTGTAGTAAATCTTAGTCGTTCGTGGATTGTGACACCAGATCTATGGGGTAGTTATGCACTTGAATTTTGGCACTGTTATATCATTTTCGTATTTCTTAATTATTTTGTTTAGCTAATAATTGTTCCTGTTTGATTAATAAAAATGGTGGTAGAACTGTAATTGTCGGCTTACCTAGCTTTCACGACTAGGCACCATCATAATTTCCGAGGGTGAAAAATCCGGGTCGTGACAGACCTTCTCTAAACTATGCTCCGTTTTTATTCGCAAACTTAAACACAACCAAAAAAGAAAAAAAATAAACATTAAATTAAGTTGTAACTAGATTATCTTATTATGAAGAATTTATTAATATTTTATCTCATAATAAATGCTACTCTTTCCTTCTCTTTTTGACCATTTGGTTTTTGTTTGAGTGAGTTATTACATTGGTCTTTCATAAATTTATACGTAGATATTTATTTTAATTGAAATATATGAAAAGAGTATCAAGATTTCCTTGCCCTAACCCGGGTTTATGTAAGTATTTTCGTATTTTGTACATTTACTTGACGAAGAATCCTTTCTTGCGGATAAATACAATCTTTACATGCACGTAACATATCATGAAACTAGGCGACGTGCCCCTTTTTTAAATGGAGGGCTTTATTAATGATCAGACTAATAAATATATTTTTGAATAAAAAATAAAAATAGATTAATTAAACTAGGTCTTTCAATACTATACGAGAAATTTCTTGAAATACTATATATTACTCCTTAATTATTACTATTAGATTCTGAATATTAAAATTTGCTTTCAAACATTTACCTCTAGTTTTATTTTATTTTACTAAAAAGGAGAAGAAAATTCAGTATCAATTTATTCTATTTATGATTTTGCGTTGAGCTTAGTAAACAAATAACTATATAGAAGGATAAATAATTCATTTTTTTTTTTTTAGAATCAACGCCTTTCATTAAATAAAGATACTATACAAACCAAACCATAATAAAAATATACAAGAAAAATAAAAACTCCGAGCAAATATAGGAGAAACCTTCTCTAATATATGCTCCTTTTCTATTCGCAACCTTAATAATCAAAAAAGAAAAAAATAAACACTAAATTGAGCTATAAATAGATTAATTGATTATGAAAAACCTATCAATATGTTATCTTAGGATAAATTCTACTCCTTTCTTCTCTTGTTGTCCATTTGGGTTTTGTTCTAGGGAGTTATTACATAGGTCTTTCATAAATTTACACGTAAATATTTATAAAATTGAAATATATGAAAAGTGTATCAAGATTTTCCTTGCCCTAACCTGTGTTCATGTAAGCATTTCCGTATTTTCTAAATTTAATTGACGAAGAATCCTTTCTTGCGGATAAATACAATCTTTACATGCACGTAACACATCATGAAACTAGGCGACGCGCCCATTTTTTTCCTTTTTAAATGGAGGGCTTTATTAATGATCAGACTAATAAATATATTTTGGTACAAAAATAAAAATAAATTAATTAAATTAGGTCTTTGAGTACTATACGAGAAATTTCTTGAAATAGTATATATTACTCCTTAATTATTACTATTAGATTCCAAATATTGAAACTTACTTTCGAACATTTACCTCTAATTTTATTTTGTTTTACTAAAAAAGGAGAAGAAAAATTAGTACCAATTTATTCTATTTATGATTTCGTGTTGAGCTCAAAAAACACATAACTATATAGAAGGATAAATATTTTTTTTTATTTAGAATCAACGCCTTTCATTAAAAAAGATATTATACAAATCAAACCATAATAAAAATATACAAGAAAAATAAAAACTCCAAGCAAATATAGGAGAAACCTTCTGTAATCTATGCTCCTTTTCTATTCGCAAATTTAAAACAACCAAAAAAGAAAAAAATATATTAAATTGAGTTGTGACTAGATTATATGATTACGAAAATCTATCCATATTTTATCTCAAAATAAATGCTACTCCTTCCTTCTCTTGTTGACCATTTGGGTTTTGTTTGAGTGAGTTATTATATAGGTATTTCATAAATTTACACGAAGATATTTTTAGAATTGAAATATATGAAAAGAGTATCAAGATTTTCCTTTTCCTAACCCAGGTTCATGTAAGTGTTTCTGTATTTCCTAAATTTACTTGACGAAGAATCCTTTCTTGCGGATAAATATAACCTTTACATGCACGTGACACATCATGAAACTAGGCGACATGTCCCTTTTAACTAGGCGACGCGCCCATTTTTTTCCTTTTTAAATGGAGGGCTTTATTAATGATCAGACTAATAAATATATTTTGGTACAAAAATAAAAATAAATAAATTAAACTAGGTCTTTTAGTACTATACGAGAAATTTCTTGAAATACTATATATTACTATTAGATTTCAAATATTGAAATTTGCTTTCAAACATTTACCTTTGGTTTATTTTGTTCTACTGAAAAAAGGAGAAGAAAATTCAGTACCAATTATTCTATTTATGATTTCGCGTTGAGTAAACAAATAACTATATAAGAGGAGAAATACTTCAATTTTTTTTAGAATGAGCGCCTTTCATTAAACAAAGATACTATACAAACCAAACCATAATAAAAATAGGGATTTTTACCTATCTATACCATATATCAAAACTTATTACCCTCAATATTTAAGGTTTGTGTTTATTACATTTAAGCATACCAAATTACCATTTCTATACCATAATTCAAATTAAGGGTATAATTATTCCTTCATTTATTTTAGGCGTGATTTTAGGACTGTATTTTCACGTTATTTGGTTTACCCGCCTCTCTCTCCTCCCACCCCCCCACACCCCCTACGATTTACCTTTAGTTAAGTTCCCCACCCCCACGATTTACCTTCAGTTTTTCCTCCATTCTCGTACAATCTCTTCTCACCCACAATTACCATCACTTTCTTCTCCACTTAATTACCTTCAGTTGATAGTATCCCCCACGATTTGAATTCACTTCCATCTTTGTCTTCAACTCCTAAATCATGAAAAAAACCAACACTCCCCAAAACAAATCATCAAAAGCTATATTAGCTGATATTCCAACCTTTGATTTGGGTGTTTTAACACCAAAATCACCACCAAAAAACTCACAATCGACGCATGCAAGTGAACAAACTACTGGTATTTTATTTCCTAGACAAATTCGTGCGGAAATGAGAAGCAAGCATTTGCACGATGTTGATGTTGGTGGAGTTGATAAACTAGTCGAGAATCAACTGAAACGCAAGGGGAAAGAGTTGAGTGTAGATGACGATTTTGTAGATGATTCTCCCAAAGTTCCATCTGTGAAAAAACACAAGGTCTCTCCTTCTTCATCAAAACCAAAGAAGAAGAAACCCTCAAAAAAAGTACCAAAATTGGTTAAGGAAAAAATTTCAATAAAGGTAAATACTATTTATGTTTCCTCACTGTTTTGTAGTTTGATTTTGGTTGTAAAAATCTGTTGTTCAAGTGTTAATTTAGTGTTCAAGTGTGTTTTGGCCAAATGTGGTATTGTCCTAATTTTGTAGATTATTTTTCGCAATTTTGTAGGTTTAATGGAACTGTGATTATTAGACAGTGTATAACTGTAGTTAGTTTGTAGTTGATTTGTAGTCTGATCGTTAAATTGTAGAGATGGTATTTTTCATTGCAACCTGTATTGCTGCTACAT
The DNA here is from genome assembly GCF_000715075.1 of Nicotiana tabacum. Lineage (NCBI taxonomy): Eukaryota > Viridiplantae > Streptophyta > Magnoliopsida > Solanales > Solanaceae > Nicotiana > Nicotiana tabacum. The sequence goes on along the minus strand of NC_134086.1, from coordinate 151,006,144 downwards.
TTAACTTCATTCTAAATACAATTAATCTACATTTTGTGAGTTACTTGAAGTAACTGTTACATTCTGTAGATAATGTTTACACGTGCATTGTTCTTCTTTGATTGTTCAAGTGTATTTTGGTAAAATGTGGTGTTGTCCTAATTTTGTAGATTCTTTGTCTCAATTTTGTAGTTTAATTGGAACTGTGACTCTTAGACAGTGTATAAATGTAGTTAGTTTGTAGTTGATGTGTAGTCTGATGGTTAAATTGTAGATATGATATTTTTTTATTGTAGCCTGTATAGCTCATATATTTAACTTCATTCTAACTACAGTTAATCTACATTTATGTGAGATACTTGAAGTAACTGTTTTGTAGATTCTTTGTCTCAATTTTGTAGTTTAATTGGAACTGTGACTCTTAGACAGTGTATAAATGTAGTTAGTTTGTAGTTGATGTGTAGTCTGATGGTTAAATTGTAGATATGTTATTTTTTATTGTAGCCTGTATAGCTCATATATTTAACTTCATTCTAACTACAATTAATCTACATTTATGTGACATACTTGAAGTAACTGTTACATCCTGTAGATAATGTTTACACGTGCATTGTTCTTCTGTTATTGTTTTGTAGTTATAGGTGTGGGTAGGCTATTCTTCTTCTAGTTATATTTTGTATTTGTCATGTAGTTATATGTAGATTACTGCTTCCTTTTTATGCAAACTACTAATGTTCATTAATTTTATATTTTCTACAGAATGGACCTTACTTTGCACAACAAAATGTTGATTATGGTGTGCTTAGATTCCACAGTTTGTGTGATCCTAGCATACCTAGCCAGATACAAGCTTTACTCTCTCCGAATGCTTTAAGAGTTTTCAGAAAAACTTGTTTTGGTTACTTATTAGGTCTCCCCACAATCTGTATGCAAAACCAATCACTTCATCTTTTGATGAAGTATGAATTGATAAAGTCTACTGACTCATATTTTTCAGTACTATTTAAGGGTGAAAAATTGAATTTTTCCTTGAGAGAATTTGGGTTGATAACTGGTCTTAATTGTATGAATAAGTTTTCAGACTATGGTTACACTTCCACCTATGTTAGCCCTTTAATGAATACATATTTTCCGAATAAAGAAAGGGTTGAGAAATGGCATTTGAAAAATGTAGTGACTAATAAAGCATGGGCAAACGATGTGGATGTAGTGAAGTTGTGCATTCTTTATATGTTGGAATTTTTTGTTTGTCCTTCTGATAAAGACCATGTGACTTTCATATACAAGTTTATGTTCTTTCTAATAGAGTCTGGTAATTTTGAGTCATACCCATGGGGTATCAAATCCTTCAAGCAGGTTATTGAATCTGTCTGACATCGTCTTAATCCCCATGTACATTCTTATCTGATACGGGGATGCTCATTAGCCTTGCAAGTGTGGCTATATGAGTGTTGCTCGTCCGTCAGCACCGAGCTTGCTATGAGATGTTCTGAATCTATACCTCGCATTTTAAGATGGTCAGCTACAAAGGGGCAGATTTGGTTAACTGCAATTGAAGAGAAGATGATCAAGCCTGAGTGGATCAAGGTATTTTTTTCCAACTTTTGTATGATGCTACAATTACATTCATAATAACTACATTGAATCTACATTTTTTTTGTCACTTGAATTAACTGTTATTTTCATCATTCAGTTCACAAACATGATTGAATCTGGAGAAGAGCTTGGAGTGCTTAATCTGCCAGACAAGATTCAATATGAAGATGAACATGGTGCTCAACCATCACATGTTCCAACTGCTGCTTCTCCATCATTTGAACCCAAATATACAGATTGTCAAGAGGACATTGAATCTGTCAGTAGCAAGCTCATGAAGTTGGAAAAGGGGATTGTGCAGGTATTATGAATAACTACAATATATTGACATAATTTGCTACATTTTGACTTCATTACATAACAATTATAGTATGTTATACATTGTAGTTAATTTGTGGTATAAATCTATAATAATTATAGTTTGTTGAATTGTAGTGTAACTGTAGCAGTTAGAATAAGATTACCAACTAATTATATATTTAATTTTTAGGTTGATGGAAAGTTAGATGCCTATAGGAAGGATGTTTTTGAGGAACTCTCAAGCCTTCGAGAGTTCATAGATCAATCTTTGAAGGGTGTTATGAATGTGATAAACAAGAGGTTTGATTTGGACGAGTCAAAGGTAAGAATTTACATATAATTTTGTACTAAGACTAATTAAGACATATGAATAAAGTAGTCTCAAATATTCCCCAAAATTGTAGTTTGCTGGTAGTTCAACAAAAAATAATTACCAACATCAAGGAGAGAACAACCAGCAATTCCAGTTCAATGCTGGTGATCAACTGCATGGAAGCACAAGCAATACAGGTGTCACACCTCCTTTTTCCGCGCCCGAGCGGGCGCAAGGGAGTTTTTTCCAATTAAAGGACAATCGAAACGGGATTGGTTTATTTGTTTCAGAGTCGCCACTTGGGAGATTTAGGGTGTCCCAAGTCACCAATTTTAATCCCGAATCGAGGAAAATAATGACTCTATATTATAGTCTGCGTACCAGAAATCCGGATAAGGAATTCTGTTAACCCGGGAGAAGGTGTTAGGCATTCCCGAGTTCCGTGGTTCTAGCACGGCCGCTCAACTGTTATATTCGGCTTGATTATCTGATTTTATACAAGTATGAACTTATGTGCAAATTTTAACTTTTAACCGCTTTATTATTATTGTTTTTTACAAGAATGTGAACATCGCTTAAAACACGTCTTTGGACTGCGTCACATGAAATGCACCCACAATCCGGAACGCATTTTATTTGATGTTTTAAGATTTGGATTTGGGTCGCATGTAATGCACACCCGAGTTTAAGAAAAATAAATTATTAAACGCGCGCCTAAAGAGATTATCGCGTTATTATTTTGCGGAGGCCGTGAAATTCGCTAAACGACCCTCCTGAATTCTAAGTAATTTTAAACAAGTATTTACTGAGGGCCCCGCAATTTTTATTTTTATTCGGCGAGGCTCATCTCATTCTTATTTTTTAAAGAATTTGCAACGTCATGGAAATGCATCTCGGGCCACGCCACAATCAATGCGCCCGTGACTAGAGACATATTTCGACTCCGTTGAGATTTGGATTTGGGTCACATAAATGTGCACCCGAGTTTAGGGAGATAACATTATTAAAGGCGCGCCTAAAGCAACTAGCGCATTATTATTTTGGGGTAGGGCCGTGAAATTTACTAAACGGCCCGTCCCGGAATCTAAGTATTTAATACATATATTTTGCGAGGGCTCCGCAATTTGTACATTTTTATTTAGCGAAGCTCGTCTTTTTTTTTTTTTTTTTATTATTTATTATTTATTTTTATTTATTTTTTATATTTTTTAAAGGGATGCCATCTTTACGCTTTTAACCATACTAAACCTTACAGCTTCTTTACAACTAAAATCCCATGACTTGTTAAAAGTTTAATAAAAGGAGTTTAGTGAATGATTGTTTCGGTAGTAGTAACAGCATGCACTAATACTAATAATTTTTTTTTCGAATGTCCAACTGAAGGAAAGGACGAACAGATTAACGTCAAACTTGTGTCATAGAACGACTAGTCCAACTTAATTAAACGACATCAAATAAACAAGAATAACATAACATGAGAATGAACCAAAATGCAGACAATGAAACATAGGCAGAAAATTTCCATACCAATTTTTATATTGCATCTCAAACATTCAACGTAAGTTTATTTATCTAATACATCGAGGTTTACTAACCTTAGCACCTCGACAAACTCAGAGCGACAAACACGATTCCGACGGAACTTAAGTCGGACCTTTCTGCACGAAGAACAACGACGGAACCTCGGACAGCGCCTCGACGTACCGAACCTCGACGAACAAAACGACCTCACCGAACTGAAGCAACGGCTGAGCTACTCAGCAACGCAGCGACGCAGCAACAGCTGCTGTATTTTTCGACGCAGCAACTGTTGCGAGAAACTGCAACAAAGGGGTCGTTGGAGGTGATGAAAGGAGCAGCTATGGAGGTCTGTTTGGTTGTTGACGGAGGTGGAGGAGTGACTATGATTATGGGTGGTCGGAGGTTTTTGTGGACTGGTTTTTGTCGACTGCTCCTTTTGACGTGGGGTGGCGTTCGGACAGTGGAGGTCGTTGATGGAGCTTGGGGCTGTTTAGACAATGGTTTGGGGTGAGGGTTATCGTCGAGGACTGGACGATGCAGCAGCGATGGTTTTTGTTTTGGTGGAGCTGGTACGTGGGGGGTTTACCGGTGGTTTTGGACGCGAGGATTTTGGGGTCGTTGGTCGGACATGGTGTCTGGGTAGTGACGGAGGGAGGTGGTTTCGTTTGGATGGTGGTTATGGTGTTTGGGCGATGGTGTTTGGACGGGGGTGATGGAGGAGGAGGGTGGACGTGAGGCAGTTTGGGAGGAGACCGGGTTGGGCTCGTAGGGTTTTCTTCTTCTTCTTCTTCTTGAAGAAGAAGATTGCACAGTAGTCGTCCCCCTGGTTTTTTCGTTGGGGGGGGGGGAGGTCGGGATCTCCAGTAGGGTTTGCCCTCTCTTCTTTAGGAAGAAGACGAGGGTACAGTACCCTCTCTCAAAAATTTTCAAAATCCTTTTTCCGTCCCTCTGCTTTTTGGCCCTTGTCCGTGTTTTGTACTGGGTTTTGCCCAGAAAAATGAGCCTCACGCGTGGTGGGGTTCAAGGTTTATGTCCCCCACGCGTGGTGGGGTTCCCCATGTGTCCTGGACACTGTTTATTATGGGCTAGGTCCGAAAATTAGGCCTAAAACCGGGTAGTTTAAACCCGAATATTATTCTTTTGCCCGGACCCGAGAAATAGGAACACGTTGCTTAACTAGTCCTATGTAAGCCAAATAACTACCAAAAATAAGACTAGTATTTAAACAAAACTATATATTTTTTAAATATTTTTCAAGATTTAAAATAGCTACAAAAATATTAATAAAACTATTTTTTTGTAATTTTCGTAAATATTAAGATAAAATATGAAGTAATATTTTTTGTATTTTTCAAAGTTAAAATAACTATAAAATATTAATAAAACTATTTTTTGTAATTTTCGTTTTTTAATAAAGACAAAAATATGAAATAATATTTTTTGTATTAAAATGACTTCAAAACATTAATAGAATTATATATATATTTTTTGTTAATTTTCGAATTTATATAAAGTACCAAAATAAAGTACAATTTTTGTATTTTTTCAAGTTTATGAGGGATACATAAACTAAAATTTATATATATACTTTTTTTTTGTAATTTTTCTTTTTGCAACGAAATAAAGTAAAAATAGTTAAAATAGCTATACTAGACCCAATTTCACATATTCACACTAAAATGTGAAAATTCTCGGGGAGGGTCAAAAATCACGTGCTTACAGCTGCCCCTCTTTGACTGGAAACACGAAGAGTTTTCCGACAAAGAACGACTAGCCGTGTTTTTGACCCGACCATTACTTGGACGGACTACACTTCAGGAAAGGGAGGGAATGTGACCGAGCCCTGGTATCCGAGCTGCCTACATATCCTTGGTTATACAGGAATCAGGCCACGTGTAGTTCGGAAATGAGAGAGATAGTGAAGTGTACCGAGGTGAAGAGCCGATCAAGGTGCCGTTCCGTTGAGGTTCCGGTCCGCAGTCCTGTCGTTACAACAAAAATGAAAACTGAAAAAAGACTAACTAAGCCTATCAGCTGCTAGTTACAAGGATTCCTATCTCATAAGTCTTCTGAAACTTGGTCTTGAGTCTTGAATGGTGCTTCGTACAGACTTTGGATTTGAACCTTGATACTTGCTAGTTGTAGGCGCTAGTTCTTGAGCAGATCACATTTGTTCTCCACGTCCGTGCTTCGGATTCATTCATTTTTCTCTTTTTCTTTTCTTCTTTTTTTCTTTTTGTTTTTGTGACTAGTTTTTGTTGACCCTCTCAGACTGTTGACTCACATTCTTGGGGCGAGATTCTTGTTGCTTCTATCTTGGATTGAGTGCTGGGGATTTTTGTTGTGGCTTTCTGACTTCCAATGGGTTACGGCTTGACTTTGAACGATCCCGCTGTTCTACAGGCGGGCCCCTAACTTCTTCAATCTTTGACATATAACAATCTTCTGCTCTACAGGCAGGCCCCTGACAATAAAAACAAACAAAACAAACAAAATTTCCTAACCCAGTTTGCACTGGGAAGGTTTGTGAGTCGTTAGCAAAATCGTAGCCCACTGATACTACTGATGCAGTGCTGAGAGTGAACTAAATACTAGATTAGGATGTATTCCCTTGTTATACAGGTGGGCACCTAACTTCAATGCTTGAAATGTAAGGACTGAAATGTATTCCTCTGTTCTATGGGCGGGTTCCCAATTTCAACACTTGAAAGTAAGAACTGAAATGTATGCCTCTCGTTATACAGGTGGGCGTCTGGATTTAGGAAAATGACTCTTTTTTCTTTCTTTTTTTTTCTTCTTTTTTTTTTCAAAAATGTTTTTTTTAGCATCTTAGGAGAAAGATTCATCGGACTAAGATTTTGATTTTTGGTTATCTTAGGAGAAATATTCATCAGACTAAGATTTTGATCCTAGGAGAAGGTTCGTCAGACTAGGTCTCTATCTTAGGAGAAAAATTCGTCGGACTAAGATTTTGATCCTAGGAGAAGGTTCATCAGACTAGGTCATTTTTTTTTGTTTTTGGTTATCTTAGGAGAAAGATTCATCAGACTAAGATTTGGATCCTAGGAGAAGGTTCGTCAGACTAGGTCTCTATCTTAGGAGAAAAATTCATCGGACTAAGATTTTGATCCTAGGAGAAGGTTCATCAGACTAGGTCATCATTTTTTTTTTGTTTTTGGTTATCTTAGGAGAAAGATTCATCAGACTAAGATTTGGATTTTTGGTTATCTTAGGAGAAAGATTCATCAGACTAAGATTTTGATCCTAGGAGAAGGTTCGTCAGACTAGGTCTCTATCTTAGGAGAAAAATTCGTCGGACTAAGATTTTGATCCTAGGAGAAGGTTCATCAGACTAGGTCATTTTTTTTTGTTTTTGGTTATCTTAGGAGAAAGATTCATCAGACTAAGATTTGGATCCTAGGAGAAGGTTCGTCAGACTAGGTCTCTATCTTAGGAGAAAAATTCATCGGACTAAGATTTTGATCCTAGGAGAAGGTTCATCAGACTAGGTCATCATTTTTTTTTGTTTTTGGTTATCTTAGGAGAAAGATTCATCAGACTAAGATTTGGATCCTAGGAGAAGGTTCGTCAGACTAGGTCTCTATCTTAGGAGAAAAATTCATCGGACTAAGATTTTGATCCTAGGAGAAAGTTCATCAGACTAGGTCATTTTTATTTGTATCTTAGGAGAAAGATTCATCAGACTAAGATTTTTTGTTTTTTGGTATCTCAGGAGAAAGATTCATCAGACTGAGATTTTGATCCTAGGAGAAGGTTCGTCAGACTAGGTCTCTATCTTAGGAGAAAAATTCGTCAGACTAAGATTTTGATCCTAGGAGAAGGTTCATCAGACTAGGTCATTTTTGTTTTTGTTGTTGTTGTTTTTTTTTTTTTCTTTTAAAACTTAAACTTAGGAGGAAATGCGTCTCCTATGGGTAAAACTTAAACTTAGGAGGAAATGCGTCTCCTATGGGTAACACTTAAACTTAGGAGGAAATGCGTCTCCTATGGGTAAAACTCAAACTTAGGAGGAAATGCATCTCCTATGGGTGAAACTAAACAAACCTAGGAGGAAATGCATCTCCTATGGGTAAACTAAAACTTAGGAGGAAATGCATCTCCTATGGGTAAAGACACAAAATGTATTCCCTTGTTATATAGGTGGGCGCCTAAAATATGAAATGCACAGATAAAAGTATTCCTCTCGTTAGGAAATGCGTCTCCTATGGGTAAAGACACAAAATGTGTTCCCTTGTTATATAGGTGGGCGCCTAAAATATGAAATGCACAGACAAAAGTATTCCTCTCGTTATTCAGGTGGGTGCCTGTTGAGAATTTTAAAGACTGAAAGTATTCCTCTCGTTATACAGGTGGGCGCCTGGTAAAGACATGAAAAATGATATGCCCGCATTATACTGGTGGGTGACCTAGAACAGAAATGAAAAGACAGAAATGTATTCCTCTCGTTATTCAGGTGGGCGCCTGTCTAAACTAAGACATAAAAGTATTCCTCTCGTTATACAGGTGGGCGCCTGGTTTTAAAACTTGAAATAAAAAGACTGAAACCAACATATCCTATTTGAGGGCGGATGAACCCAACAGATCCTATTTGAGGGCGGATGAACCCGACATATCCTATTTGAGGGCGGATGAACCCGACAGATCCTATTTGAGGGCGGATGGACCCAACAGATCCTATTTGAGGGCGGATGAACCCGACATATCCTATTTGAGGGCGGATGAACCCGACAGATCCTATTTGAGGGCGGATGAACCCAAAATATCCTATTCGAGGGCGGATGAACCCAACATATCCTATTTGAGGGCGGATGAACCCAACAGATCCTATTCGAGGGCGGATGAACCCGACATATTCTATTTGAGGGCGGATGGACCCGAAGTATCCTATTTGAGGGCGGATGAACCCAAAATATCCTTAAGACTTGAAAATGTCTTACCTTGAATACTTGCTGGGGATTGGGATGAATTTTCCTTTTCTACCTTCCCCATTTTTATTATTATTCTTTTTTTTATTCCTTTTTTATTTTTGTTTTGTTTTTGCATAGCTTCTCCCTTCAAAGAATACCTCCCTTGATTTACTTACCTGTTGGGGGGTAAAATGTTATCAGCTGGGGGTACCTGACTTCCAGAAAATTTTTCTAAATGGAAGGAAAATTTTCTGCCCCAGTTTGATAATATCCCTTGTGGCATGCAGTTCTGCATCAATGCCATTCCTTTTACCTGTTTCAAATCAAACAAAATTTGTTAGTTTAAAACATGGTGGTTGGTTGTGATACTCCTGCTGGGATGGCTTTCCCTTTCTCCTTCCTTGCTCTGCATTCAACAACTTGTTGGGGATGATATTGGGGATAATCCCTTCTTGCTGGGGGATATCCCTCTTCTTTTGTGGCATAGCTTGGAAACTGACATTTTCCTCGACCTTTCAGTCTAGTATGGATTTCGCCAAATCATGCTCGCTGCTCTCCTTCCTCTGTTCAAGGGCCTTGGCCTTTGAGGTTTATAACCTTGGTTTTGGCAAGGATATCTCTCTTGACGCTCGTCAATCCTTTGTCAATTCCCTTTGCTGGGGATATCTTTTTTGACACTGGCCTCGCGCTTGTTCCTCGTTGACTATACCATTTGGATATACTAGTCAGATCTCATCTTGGAAAGCTGATGGCATATTTTTGAAGTCATTTCATACTTGTTCTGACCGGACAGACTCTATTAGGGAAATTTTTTGTGAAAGGAGAAAAACAACAGAAACAAAATAAAAGACAAAGGACACGATGACTCTTTTACAAAAGAAACTATAAATAAAAACCTATCAAACGCAGATACCGACTCTAATGGCCATGACATGCGTATGTGGCCTATCCTCTACCGTCAATCATCTTTCAAGATCTTCCATTGGCGATTCCCCCTCTGATTCTCAATCTTATTCGACTTGTAGTGCCCGAAGGGTTTTCACTATCAAGTCTCTCTCATTTTGGTTTTCTCTCAGCTTTCATCGCCTTATGGTGCCTGTGAAGGTTTTCACCGATAAGACTCTCTCATTTGTATCACTTTCCAGCTGGGGATTTGGAGTGTCGTCGGTACGACTCTTTCTGCTGGAGATTAGAGTCCTTTATGCTGTGGAACAGAATGTTATGTTCGCCGGTAAGATTCTTCATTTGTCTGACTTGACATCTTTTGAAGACTGATCGGAAGGTCTTTCTTTGGACCGTAATGTGGGTTTTTGGATTGGGCTAGAAAGAAAGGGTATTAAAGGCTCAAAAAGTCATTCATTTTGGGTTATTAATTACAACCTTCGGAATTAGATTTATTTACATCAAACGCAACATCTGCCCCAGTTTCTTGCTTGGGGATATTTTAATTGTTTTTTTTTCATTTTTCAAAACTATGACCGAGCCGTGAAGCGCCTACGTATCCTCTTTGAGGAATCAGGTCAAACGTAGTTCCCAATTCCTCTTTTTCATTTGATTCTTTTTTTTTATCATTTTTCTTTCTTTCTTTTCCTTCTTTCATTTTTCCCTCTTTTTCGTTTTGTTGTTTTCTTTTCTTCTTTTTTTTTTCCTTTTTTTTTCATGCCATGCTTGCATTTTCTAGTCGTTTTTACTGATTCCGAACGAGGGGTGTGAAAGAAAAACAAGTAAGGCTCAAAAGGGGTAACGAAGGATAAAGTGTTTTGGTAGCAGAACAAAATGCCTTCGTCATTCCAGTCTTCAAGACATGCCAAGTGCAAACAACACAATTAAACAATAGATTTATAGTCTCTTCCGATGGTGCTAGACTTGACAATTATATTCAACATCTGTTTGTTCATTTGTCACTTCTAAACACCGCTGGGCGATACTCTCATTATCATGAACACCCTTCATGCCAATTTGGCGAATCTTGGTTTTAACGGTTTTTCTTCATATTTTACTTGCCCCAGTTCCACATGACTCGAGCTCTGAATAATCTCAAACCGTCCTTATTTTCTTTAAATGGTCTGGTCGCCTTTCCAGGGTTTTATGATTAACTTTAAAGACGAGGCCCAAAGTGTGTGCGCATGTCATGTCCCTAGAATCGGCATTGAACGAAATGATAACACGACTAAACAAAAAGATGACTGGGAATAATCAAAGACCGGATTTTGCATTAGACTACCGGCGAAATGGTTTGAATAAAAAAACAAACAAAACAACCAGAATAAAATCCTAACACGAACTGGACAAAATTTAAACAAATTGCTATGACAAAATGGAAAGATAAGAAGGTTTGACACAGGACAAAATCCAAATTACAACCTTAATAATCCGGACAACAGAAATGACAACAAAATAAGCCACCACAAGCTTCTCTCTTGCTGACCAAGGAACAAAACGTCCTCCCACTTTATCAAAATTGGCATTTTAGCCACTGAGCTTTGCATCAATATTACCAGCTTCAACCTCATCAACCTCCGCAGGCAAGTTCTCGAGGAGGTTCGAGTGCTCCATGTCACTGTTATTAATCACAATCCGCCCTTCTTGGATCATTCTTTCTATTTCTCTTTTCAAATCCCGACAGCTTTCAACATTGTGCCCCTGGACATTGGAATGGTATTCACACCTTTTAGAAGGGTCAAAGCTTCTTGCACGTGGGTCCACATGATTTGGAGGAATAGGTGCAATCATGTCATGATTCTTTAATTTCTCAAATAAGCTTTCATAGGACTCTCCTATTGGTGTAAAATTATCTTTCAGCCTTTGTTCACCTTTATACCACTGGCTTGGCTGTGGGTTATAGGGCACCTGAAAATTTTGTGGAGACTTCTGGAGATTTTGTGATGCTCGTGCTCGCCTCTTGGGGTGCTTTGGTGGCTGGACAACATACTGAGGTGGAGCGACAGAGTATTGAGCGTCCTGAGGTGGATAATACTGCTCAGGGGAGCCATAGAAAACCTGAGGAGGCTGCTCATACCTTCGAGATGTTCTCCTGGGACCTCTTCTAGACCCTGATGTCATCATGATTTCTTCAATCTCCTCATTTGTGTCGCTAAGATTATCTGACTCAACCCGGACATCCTGAGTTGCGGCTTTAAGAACAGCTTGACTTATAATTTTGCCTGTCTTAAGACCATTCTCTACCATTTCTCCAATTTTGATTGCTTCCGAGAAGGTTTTGCCAACTGCGGACACCATGTTTTGAAAGTAATCTGGCTCTTGCGCTTGAAGGAAGACAGTAATTAGCTCGTGGTCATCCATGGGTGGCTTAACTCGAGCTGCTTGCTCTCTCCATTTTATGGCATATTCCCTGAAACTTTCACTTGGTTTCTTCTTCAGGTTTGAAAGGGAAATGCGGTCTGGGGGAATGTCGATATTGTATTGGAACTGTCTGACAAAGGCCTGCGCCATGTCATCCCAGACATACCAGCGAGACGTGTCTTGATCCATAAACCATTCAGAGGCTACTCCCGTAAGGCTTTCCACAAAATAAGCCATCAACAATTTTTCATTTCTTCCTGCCCCTCTCAGTTGATTGCAATATCTTTTCAGGTGGGCTATGGGATCTCCATGTCCATCGTACTTTTCAAATTTTGGAGTCTTGAAACCAGGCGGCAAGTGGACATCGGGGAATATACATAGATCTTTGAAGGCAACACTCTTTTGGCCTGCCAACCCTTGCATGTTTTCCAACCATTGTTCTAAGCTTTTCACTCTTCGGGTCATTTCTTCCTGTACCATCTTTCGGGCAGGCTTCTCAGTTTTTGCAGCAAGATCAAACGAGTACGAGTGGTACTCAGGAGAGTGGTACTGCTCTTGTTGTGTCGCAAATTGTGACTCATGACGAGGAACCTTCCCACTCTGAGTCTCTGGAGCACTTGTAACAGCTTCGACGTTAGTTGTCATTTTCTTTGAGGCACAAACCAACCACCTCAACTTTCTTCACAATTCAAAACCAAATATGTTAGAATGGACTCAGTCGGTCCTTATTATTATCAATATATATATATATATATATATATTTTTTTACCTTTGTTTTTCTTTTTCTTTTTTTTCTCTTTTTTATCATTTTTTTTGTGTGTGTGGTCGAATCTTATGGAGATTGCCTACGTATCATGACCCCGCATGAATCAGACCTTGCGTAGTTCGGACCAATAAAAGATAAACAATACTAAACACACATTTTTTTTTTGTAAAATTTAAAACAAACTGGGTTTAAAGGATTTAAAGATTACTCACAAACTTGAAAATTAAACAACCCGCATGTTCTAATCAAAAGATTGGTAGACTCAAAAACAAAATTCCAGCTCCCTTCTCTGTTCGACAAATGCAACCAAATGGTTATTTTTTGCAAATGTGGCCCCTTCCAATTTTCACATGAAGTTTGAGGCCGGGGAGGATTATTTTGACACTTTAAAACTTGTCCATTCTTTTACGAAAATAACCTTTCGACAACTGAAAGATACTCTAAGGCTATTTCGGCAAGAACGGTTTAAGACGCGGCTGAAGCTGGCTCGGCTTATTATGACAAAAGACGGTATTCACATGACCGCTGACTCTTTGATTTTTTTTTTCTTTTCAAATTACAATAAAAGACTTGGCGTTGTAAACACGGCCTTCAGCGCCTCGGGGACGAAGATTTATAAGGCTGTGTGGGTCAACTTGGACCAAGAAATTCTAAACATGAACCGAAGGTGGCTATTTATGCAAAGTCAGCCTTCCGGCGTCCCTTTTGGGAACATTCGGCTATTTATGACAAAATAGCATCACCCGACTTCTTTATGACTCTTTTTATTGTTTTTCAAATTAGAAAACTCAATATTACAAACACGGCCTTTCAATGTCTCGGGGACGAAGATTTTTAGGCTGTGTAGGTCCATATCTCAAAATGACCCAAAGGTGGCTGTTAATGCAAAGTCAGCCTTCCGGCGTCCCTTTCGGGAACATTCGGCTATGTCTTGATAAAACAGCGTCACCTGACTTCTTTATGACAAAATTAAAATTTGACACATATTTTTTTATTATTATTATTATTTTTTTTTATTTTTATTTTAGCAAAAGGTGGGTTGGACATCACCCGACTTATTCATGACAAGATTAAAATTTTTGATTTTTAGTTATTTTAGCAAAAGGTGGGGTTGGACCCGATGAGGGTTGCCTACGTATCTCACATCCGGTGAGAATCAAACCCGCGTAGTTCGGTCCAATAATGAATAAGAAAATTAACTAACACATTTTTTTTAATTGAGATTTGTGAAAGAACTACTTCCAAATAAGAAAGGAAGTATTATTATTATTTTGATTGATTTACTTTTTAAAACAAAGACTTCTAAGACATTTTTTGAATTTTCGTTTTTTTCTAAAGAAAAGAAGAAAATATTTTTCGGAATTTTACCTTTAATAAAAGAAATGCTTCTCAAAAATGTATTTTGAATTTTGAAATTTCTTTTCAATTTTGAACAAGAATCAAAATATTTTCGGATCTGCTTTTTTTTTATATTATATTATTTTTGAAAACAATTAGAAAGACTTCCTAAAGAAGTCAATAATGGAGAAAATATTTTTGGATTATTTTAATTTTGTCATTTTCATAAACAAATAAATAACACTTATTAAAAACAAGACTCTTTTTTTTCGTTTTTATGACAAGACAAATAATTTTCTTTTCTATTAATGCTTTTTTTTTTTATAAAACAAACTAATAAGACATATATTTTTTTATTTTATATTCTCAAAATTTCGGCAGAGTTTCGACACTACTTGGACATTTATTTTTTTTCTCTAAAATAAGTAGTTATATCTCTACACTACCATTTCCTCATCTTTTCACGATTTTCTAATTTGTGGAAAATGATGACAACATACAAAATCTTTTGAATTTTCATGCCTTGTTTTTATATGTATTTTCATTCATTTTTTTTTTATATTTATTGTTATTTTCAAAATGTGGCATGGGAAACATAAGGATTTCCAAGACATCTTGGATTTCGCAAATGTTTCCCATGCGCTTTTTCCAACATATGAAGCGTGGGGGACATATGGGAATTCCAAGACTTCTTGGATTCCACAAATGTTCCCCATGTGCTTTCCCAAAAAGCAAGCGTGGGGGACATAGGGAATTCCAAGGCTTCTTAGACTCCACAAATGTTCCCCATGCTTTGATTAAAATAACATCATGCTGGAAATGACCAAATTACTCATTCGCCCTTGACTGAATATAACATGTAGCACATAGGATGCAATAAGATGGTCTATTGTTTTCAGCTTGCTTGTCCTAGACGGACCCAACCCCTGTGTTGAGTCCCCTAAGTCAAATGCACATGATGCAAATAAACGTTCCTACTAGGGATCCGGCATGTGGCTTTGTTATACTAAGTTCATAACCTGGGTATTTGTTCTAGACCTGGCTTACCCAAACGGACAGTTTGAGCCGAAGCGGGGGCAACGTACCGGGAGCACGAAAGTCTGCCCGGCCTAGTTACTTGTCCCAACTCCGTCTTATTTGGTATGACTTTAACAGAAAGGTGGGTCACGCGCACGTGTACACCATAAATTCAGAAGACTCAGAAGGAAGGGGGTTTCGTAACAGTTGTATATATTCACAATTCAAATAATATTAAAGCGGTAAAAGCATCATTTAGCACATTAGGCATATATCATGTAAAAATCAGATAATAAATAAAGCCAACTATAACAATTATTTTAAGCTCGAATTCTTGAACCCTGAACCAGTGATTCAGGGTCCTATCTTCCCCAGTGGAGTCGCCAGAGCTGTCACACCTCCTTTTTCCGCGCCCGAGCGGGCGCAAGGGGATTTTTTCCAATTAAAGGACAATCGAAACGGGATTGGTTTATTTGTTTCAGAGTCGCCACTTGGGAGATTTAGGGTGTCCCAAGTCACCAATTTTAATCCCGAATCGAGGAAAATAATGACTTTATATTATAGTCTGCGTACCAGAAATCCGGATAAGGAATTCTGTTAACCCGGGAGAAGGTGTTAGGCATTCCCGAGTTCCGTGGTTCTAGCACGGTCGCTCAACTGTTATATTCGGCTTGATTATCTGATTTTATACAAGTATGAACTTATGTGCAAATTTTAACTTTTAACCGCTTTATTATTATTGTTTTTTACAAGAATGTGAACATCGCTTAAAACACGTCTTTGGACTGCGTCACATGAAATGCACCCACAATCCGGAACGCATTTTATTTGATGTTTTGAGATTTGGATTTGGGTCGCATGAAATGCACACCCGAGTTTAAGAAAAATAAATTATTAAACGCGCGCCTAAAGAGACTATCGCGTTATTATTTTGCGGAGGCCGTGAAATTCGCTAAACGACCCTCCTGAATTCTAAGTAATTTTAAACAAGTATTTACTGAGGGCCCCGCAATTTGTATTTTTATTCGGCGAGGCTCATCTCATTCTTATTTTTTAAAGAATTTGCAACGTCATGGAAATGCATCTCGGGCCACGCCACAATCAATGCGCCCGTGACTAGAGACATATTTCGACTCCGTTGAGATTTGGATTTGGGTCACATAAATGTGCACCCGAGTTTAGGGAGATAACATTATTAAAGGCGCGCCTAAAGCAACTAGCGCATTATTATTTTGGGGTAGGGCCGTGAAATTTACTAAACGGCCCGTCCCGGAATCTAAGTATTTAATACATATATTTTGCGAGGGCTCCGCAATTTGTACATTTTTATTTAGCGAAGCTCGTCTTTTTTTTTTTTTTTTTATTATTTATTATTTATTTTTATTTATTTTTTATATTTTTTAAAGGGATGCCATCTTTACGCTTTTAACCATACTAAACCTTACAGCTTCTTTACAACTAAAATCCCATGACTTGTTAAAAGTTTAATAAAAGGAGTTTAGTGAATGATTGTTTCGGTAGTAGTAACAGCATGCACTAATACTAATAATTTTTTTTCGAATGTCCAACTGAAGGAAAGGACGAACAGATTAACGTCAAACTTGTGTCATAGAACGACTAGTCCAACTTAATTAAACGACATCAAATAAACAAGAATAACATAATATGAGAATGAACCAAAATGCAGACAATGAAACATAGGCAGAAAATTTCCATACCAATTTTTATATTGCATCTCAAACATTCAACGTAAGTTTATTTATCTAATACATCGAGGTTTACTAACCTTAGCACCTCGACAAACTCAGAGCGACAAACACGATTCCGACGGAACTTAAGTCGGACCTTTCTGCACGAAGAACAACGACGGAACCTCGGACAGCGCCTCGACGTACCGAACCTCGACGAACAAAACGACCTCACCGAACTGAAGCAACGGCTGAGCTACTCAGCAACGCAGCGACGCAGCAACAGCTGCTGTATTTTTCGACGCAGCAACTGTTGCGAGAAACTGCAACAAAGGGGTCGTTGGAGGTGATGAAAGGAGCAGCTATGGAGGTCTGTTTGGTTGTTGACAGAGGTGGAGGAGTGACTATGATTATGGGTGGTCGGAGGTTTTTGTGGACTGGTTTTTGTCGACTGCTCCTTTTGACGTGGGGTGGCGTTCGGACAGTGGAGGTCGTTGATGGAGCTTGGGGCTGTTTAGACAATGGTTTGGGGTGAGGGTTATCGTCGAGGACTGGACGATGCAGCAGCGATGGTTTTTGTTTTGGTGGAGCTGGTACGTGGGGGGTTTACCGGTGGTTTTGGACGCGAGGATTTTGGGGTCGTTGGTCGGACATGGTGTCTGGGTAGTGACGGAGGGAGGTGGTTTCGTTTGTATGGTGGTTATGGTGTTTGGGCGATGGTGTTTGGACGGGGGTGATGGAGGAGGAGGGTGGACGTGAGGCAGTTTGGGAGGAGACCGGGTTGGGCTCGTAGGGTTTTCTTCTTCTTCTTCTTCTTGAAGAAGAAGATTGCACAGTAGTCGTCCCCCTGGTTTTTTCGTTGGGGGGGGGGGGGGGAGGTCGGGATCTCCAGTAGGGTTTGCCCTCTCTTCTTTAGGAAGAAGACGAGGGTACAGTACCCTCTCTCAAAAATTTTCAAAATCCTTTTTCCGTCCCTCTGCTTTTTGGCCCTTGTCCGTGTTTTGTACTGGGTTTTGCCCAGAAAAATGAGCCTCACGCGTGGTGGGGTTCAAGGTTTATGTCCCCCACGCGTGGTGGGGTTCCCCATGTGTCCTGGACACTGTTTATTATGGGCTAGGTCCGAAAATTAGGCCTAAAACCGGGTAGTTTAAACCCGAATATTATTCTTTTGCCCGGACCCGAGAAATAGGAACACGTTGCTTAACTAGTCCTATGTAAGCCAAATAACTACCAAAAATAAGACTAGTATTTAAACAAAACTATATATTTTTTAAATATTTTTCAAGATTTAAAATAGCTACAAAAATATTAATAAAACTATTTTTTGTAATTTTCGTAAATATTAAGATAAAATATGAAGTAATATTTTTTGTATTTTTCAAAGTTAAAATAACTATAAAATATTAATAAAACTATTTTTTGTAATTTTCGTTTTTTAATAAAGACAAAAATATGAAATAATATTTTTTGTATTAAAATGACTTCAAAACATTAATAGAATTATATATTTTTTTTGTTAATTTTCGAATTTATATAAAGTACCAAAATAAAGTGCAATTTTTGATTTTTTCAAGTTTATGAGGGATACATAAACTAAAATTTATATATATACTTTTTTTTTGTAATTTTTCTTTTTGCAACGAAATAAAGTAAAAATAGTTAAAATAGCTATACTAGACCCAATTTCACATATTCACACTAAAATGTGAAAATTCTCGGGGAGGGTCAAAAATCACGTGCTTACAACAGGTATCTACAAAATTCCTACATACATATCTACTGATTTCAAGACAGCATTATTTAATTATACTAATCATTTTTTTACTATGTGTTGCAGCTACAATTTTTCCAGAACATTTTCGACCACATGTTGACTTATATCCTGACTTCCAAGAAGCAGTTGAGGCATATAAAGCAGGTACAAAACCATTCCTTCATTACAATAAGGTTTTTATGCAAAATTTTAATAATTTACACCTTAACTACATATTCCTACATATATCTACAATTCTCATTCCCACTTATTCATTCAAGCTGAAGTTTCAGCAGAACATCTACAAGGAAATATTGAGGAAGAACTAGTAATTGATGAAGTAGCTGAGGCACAACAAGCAGGTAATATATTCTCTATATTCTCTATAACTCCATAATACTGTTCATATCTACATAGATCTACACTTATCTACAGAAGGTGAAGTTCCACAGTCGCCAATTCACGGTGTGACTGTGACTGAAGTTGTTCCTGAAGGCATTGATAAAAACGTTGTTCCTGAAGGCATTGAAAACAAAGGTTTGACATTGGATGACTTTGAGCTGCCAGAAAACTTATCACAGTTGGTCATGTATGGCGAGCCCATACGAGATGAATCAACCCCAGTTCATCCCGGTAGAACCAGGCAACCGGGAAAACATGCACGATCACCTTTCACATCTTTGTATAGTTCTGGAGGCAGCACATCTATTGGACCTAAATTTTTTTACCTCAAGCACCCCTTCACAAGTGTCATAGGTGAAAATGTAGATCCTGAATTGACAGAAAGGTTCACTAACTAGTTATACGTTCGTAGTGATAAAGTATCTAGGAGGTATGAATGCTTCATTTTACACTGTCTGTTCACCATTTTTATACTTTAAAATTGTAATTCATTTTGTCAATTTTTTGTATTTAATCATCTTTTTTTTGTTATTACAGGAGAAAATATTACTTTTCCAAGAAGGATAACCAAATCAAGCCTTGGTTGGATTTTGGTTGTGAAAAGATTGATAAGAAGGACTGGTTTTATGACCTTGCTCACCCCGGACAAGTCATCAATAACACAGTAAGTATAAAGAACATAATCATTCACAATATCTGTTTTGTCTTCAGCTGTGTAGTGTAATTGTAGTTTATTTTTCAGCTATGATGTGTAATTGTAGTAATATTGTAGACAACATATATATGTTACTATATTTATGTCTCAGCTGTGAAATTTTGCTTTTTATGGACCTTATGTATCATATGTGATGATGATTGTATGTACAAACTGGAATTTTGGTACTTTTGACTGACTTGGAATCTCCGTGTACCACAACTGTAGTTACCTTGTAGTAATATTGTAGAGCTTGTGATTGTGCCTATTAATATTAACTGTAGGTTGAACTTGCTGATTATTGGGACCTTAAGTTAGGTGGTATGTTTCATTTGTTCCTCTGTATAGTGAATAAATGTAGACAGTGCATAAATATAGTTAATGTGTAGTTGTTTTGTAGTCTGATGGGTCAATTGTACATATAGTACTTGTTCACTATGGTTCATACAAACTACAATTAAATTACATTTTGTGAGGTACTTGGACTAACTGTTATATTTCTGTAGTTATAGTGTAGCTAATTTGCAGCAATCTGTTAGAGTTTTTAATAAATTCAAATTGTAGTTAATCTGTAGCTGTCTTGTAGACAAGTGTGGTTACACCGTACCTTATTGTATATGTTTATTCTATTTTGGCAGCACATTGATGTTATTATGTATTATCTGCGAAAAAAGGCAAATATGGCCCCAACAATAATACTAGGTTCACAACCACGGATTGCTTGTTCAAGACAAAGATTGAAAGAATCTATGACAAATTCATAAGTTCTCCACCGGAACAAAGGTATTCGGTTGTTAAACCCGAGGATGATGTTGGAGAATATATTCTCGGGTACAGAATTCTTGCTAATGTTGTCTGGGATCTTGTTGACTATGTGCTCATGCCTGTGAACCTTGTAGAGAACTTCCATTGGTTGTTGCTAGTTTTTGACATAAAGGACAGGCAACTTTATGTTTATGATTCCATGGTGAGAGCAAACCATCATAAAACAGTTGAGACATTGGTTGACAAGTTTTCAATCATTATCTCTCTGTATTTGTCATGCACTGGTTTCTATGATAAACGTAAAGACATTAACTTCAAGAGCACAAAGGCATACATCGAGAAACCAGTTACGGACCCTCTCGACATACAATGGATGGTTGCTGAGATTCCACAACAAAAGGAAGGCTCAGTGTAAAAAAATAATCTCCCTTTCTATATGTTTAATTTTTTTATTTTAATCATTTGTTATATAATGAAAAATTCTCATCTTATGCAGCGATTGTGGTGTATTTGTGGCTGCATTTGCGGAGTATGTTAGCCTTGGAGATTTGGCAATCCCAAAGGAAGATCTTTCTGATATTGACCAACACCGTAGACGCTATGGAGCTCTACTGTGGGACTATGCAACAAAGAAGAAAGAAGATGGGTCAATCAGTGAGAGTGAGGTTACTGACAGGCTAGCAAGGAGGAAGGGTGCTCCGGCAAAAAACGAGAGGACTAGAGTGCAACGAAAGAAGAAATAGACTATTGTGTTCCTAGTTTGGTCTGTGAAATTTGGTAGTTGAATTGGAAAACAATGTAGGAAATATGTCGTTTTGGTTTTCTACAACACTTTTTGTTGATTACATTATACTCGAGTACTCTGATTACATTTTTACAGCAACAACTTTGTCTTACAATTTGACTTTAATCTTCAAGTTATTTTTATAAATACCTTCAAGTGCCAAGTAATATCTGTATATAACTGTCATTTGTTACACAGCAGAAAGATAAAATAAATACAGGAATCATATAAATAATTTAGCCATCTTTTATCAACAAGGTTTATCAAAAAATTCAATTTATCTACATTTAAACTACGTCAAACTACATTTTAACTACAACTCCTCTACATATGAATAACAGGACTACAGTTCTAACACAGTTAAACTACATATTCACTACAATCTGGATACAATTTACGTTGAATGCATTCTTTATTAATATCAGTTTTTTTGTATACAGTAAATATTAAAGTTTAACTATTCTATAAAAAAAAGACAACTTTAGATGCTTGACAGAATACATAAAAACATAAATAGTGCAGATACACAAATTGATGTTTATACTTCTTATTCATCTTCAAAAACTTAAACAATTACACAAGAAAATCCGATAATTTGAGCTCACTAACATTTATTTTGAATAACTATTCTAACTACATGATATTCATTTCTTTTTCGGCGCATTCTTGCAAGTTCTTTTGTTATGCCCTTCACCTCCACAATTGCCACATGACACCTTGTATTTCTTTGACTTTATTTCATCAAATGTTTTATATCTTTCCTTGTGAGGTCTCCCTGGCTGCCTTTTATCTCCCACCGGTGGCTTTACTACTTCATCCAAAATATGTTGTGGCACATCCTATTTGCCTTCATCAGGAAGAGGATTTACTGGCATTTCATAGGTAAGCAGAAGGCTCTTCCTTGTGTAATACGGAGAGCAATAGTTTTCGTATGTTTCATTCCTATGCCTTAATGCTGCCAAAGCATGCGCACATGGAAGTTCATTAAGTTGGAATTGTCCACAGCTACATTTCTTGTTTTCTAGACACACAATGTACCGCTTCACACCATCTAACACAGTATGTATATGATCTGTTGAAGACCAAACAGAAATAATAATACATCAATCATTAAAATGGATTATCAACAATTTACCTACAAATCATCAACAAATATATTACAGCTCATCTACAAACTATTATTACCGACAATTTGACTACAGTTTAACTACAATCTGGAAAAACTGCAGCTAGTACTTTTTTGATTCTACTGCACCAAAAAAAATATCTTACCCTTAGTTTCTGAGATAATGTACTGTTGTCTTCCAATTCTTTGTTGTATTTGTGACCAAGGTATGTGAAAGTACCCTTTGCCTTCGATAACTTTTCTTTTGTCCAACGTTCAAGAAGAGTCCTCATATACTCAAATAGATCAAATATTGGAAGCTCTCTTGCATCTTTTGTTACAGCATTCAACGACTCGGCAATGTTTGACATCATAGTAAAAGTTCTATTCACCGTTGCATGTACTCTTGACCATCTATGATAGCCAATATCATATAGGTAAGACTTTACACGCAGGTCTACCTCTTCAATCTTCAACATCCTTTCATTAAATTCATCCATAGTGTATGACCGTGCTGTAGCAAAGTACAATTCATGTAATTGTAGATGTCCCTTCTTGAATTTTGACCTTATATTTGTCCATATATGCCACATGCAAGAGTAGTGTGCCAATCCCGGATAGACAACTGATGTTGCCTTCAGTATACTCTCATGCCTATCTGAAACAACACACATTGAAGGTCTTTCACCATATGCCTCCTTTAATTGCTCAAAGAACCACTTCCAAGACGCGTCGTTTTCAGAATCAACCACAGCATATGCCAAGGGAAAAATAGTACCTACATTTTTAAGACATAAAATATGATTAAATAACAACTACAATATATATTGAGAAATATAGACATGTTAACTACATTCTTTTATATAACTACAAAATAACTACAACATAACTACAATTTAACTGCATTTTAAAGACTGTCTACAAAATAAGTACAAAATTATTCCATTATTTACCTGCTGCATCCATGGTGCTTGCTGTCAGCATAATCCCCCTGTAGGCTGACTTTAAGAATGTCCCATCAACCACTACTACCGGCCTACAATGTTGCCAACCATTTATTGATGTACAAAGAGCAACAAATGCGTATAAGAAGCAATCATCTGCTGCCTTCTTCAATTTAACAACAGAACAAGGATAATTCTTCTCAAGAATATAAAAATATTTGGGTAATTTGTTGTAGGAGTCACACGGATTCCCTCTCAAAAACTGTAAAGCTTTTTCCTTTGCTCTCCATACTTGCATGTAGCTTAGGTTCAGTCCATGTTCGGATAACATGTCAGTTTGTATGTCCTTTGGTGTGTAAACAATCTTAGGATCACAATACTTAGGAACGACCATGCTACCAAGTACTGCTGCAGTACGTTTGCACTGTATGAATGTTTCGTCCATTAGGCAGCATGTGTGTTGACGGCTGAAACTTCTTATCTTGAACATTACCGAATCATTAATTGACGTTGCCTTGAAATGCCATTTACAGCTTTCAGCAACACATATAAGCCAGTAGCTACAAAAGAAATACAATATTTACACAAATTTATGAAAAAATTACAATTAACTACAAACTGACTACAATTTAACTACAATTTATAAAACCCACCTATCTTCAATCATACACTGATTTTGCTGATATATTATCCACGAATAACTACATACCTTCTATGACTAGATCTTTTTACTCTGAACTGGAACTTGTGCATCACTGAATAATTCTTCATTGCAGCAGCTACTGTTTGCTTGTCCTGATAAACTTGTCCTTCTTCAATATATGTTTGCGTAGATTCAGTTATTATTTCACTTTGATATTCCTCTATAGCTGGTGAGGATGGAAATTCAAGTAAGTTTAGGGATCCAGACGAACCTGCAAACAATAAATTCATAAATGTAGTTTCTATGTAGATAATTTTGAAAGCAACATTGCTTTATCCTTTTCAGTACTATGTGAGCTTTGTAGTTTAATTGTAGGTAATTGTAGTAATATTGTAGATAACATAGTAACACCATAACTCTCTGCAATGTCGAATCAAACATACCTGCACTGGTGCTTTCATTGTTGATTGTCAATTCCATATTGAAATCTCTTACGCTTATACATAAAGGATACAAACCTAAGTTTTTATTCTCCTTTTTGGTTTCCATGTAAGCACGAACCCTCATATCATTCCTAATCTCCATTGGAGGACAATTCTCGTTCACAATGTATTTGATTTCTATAATTTTATCCGATGTATCAATCGATAATTGTTCTGCAATTGTAGAACTGAGAATTTCGTAGTTTGCATTATCATCTATCACAATGGCATCAACTTCAAAATCTCTAAATCTGCCATAGTTATCCCAATTACCATTCGATTTCAGCATTATTAGGATTTTTGACATGATTTCGTGTAGTTGATAGGAAAAAAGACGAAGAACAGATATAGTTTCTACAATTTGAATACTGATATCGACGAAGAGCAATTTTGTACAATTTGAGACGAAGAACAGATATAGTCTCTCTTCAGTAATTGTACAATTTGATTGCGTTTTTTGTTGTAGCTGATATCAACAGAGATCTCTTTCTGTTGAGGAAGGAGAGAATTACGCAACTGGTGCCTTCATCAGGAAGAGAGATCTCCTTCAGTTTCGAATAAAATCCTTGACAGAATCACATCAGATTTGGTGCCTTCATTTTAGGGCTTTTTAATGGGCAAAATCTACCTATTTTTGGATTGGTATATAATTTGTAGTAAAAGTGTGGACTACATGGGTAAATAACAAATTATGAATATTTTTGGTAATAATGTTTGATGTATGGTATAGATAGGTAAAATCCCATAAAAATATACAAGAAAAATAAAAACTCCGAGCAAATTCATGAGAGACCTTCTCTAATCTATGTTCCTTTTCTATTCGCAAACTTAGGACCCGCTTGACCATGAGCTTTTCCAAAATAAATTTGGGATTTATTTGGCAAACTCATGTTTGGCCATAAATTTTGCCCACATTTTGGCAAAATCCCAAATCCCAAAATCACCCCAATCGCTAATTTTGGGCCAAAATCTCAAAACTTGAGAATTATATACATGTTTTTCCAAAATAAAATTGAAAAATATGTTTTGAAAACGTATGTCCAAACGCATTTTCATCTTCAAACCATACTTCACCCAAATCAGATTTTTCAAAACAAATTTAGGAATCTATGGCCAAACGCTAGTTTAAAACAACTAAAAAAGAAAAAGAAAAAAAGAAAGAAGCAAATGTCTATTCTTTCATTCTCTGGACTTTTAGGACCCCAACCAATGAGGTGATGACAAATTAACAGCGCACATATTATTAATTAATTAATTAAATCAGTTCGAAATAAAATAAAATTGTTCAACAAAATGCACAGAGAAGCTTCGGTTTTAAGGAAGAAGAGAGGATACAGACAAAGAGTACGATAAACAACTGTACAAAAATGGAGAGAGAGAAAAGTTGACCAATAATCATAAGTTGGTAAATTAGTTGTAAAAATTAATTATCAGATTAATTTTAACACCGTAGTCCATATACTGCTAAATACTCCGCACAAGCAATCTCTTTTCACTATAATCTCAAGTCCGTAGACTTTCATTGCCACTCCATTTTGTGTCCTCCTCAATTTCATCGCCTCTTACAGCAAATGACCAATCCAACTCCTATAAAATTCCAGTAAAAACAAGGGTTTTTTTCATTCATTACATTAACTCAAAATCGTTTTGTGTTGTACGTGTAATTGTGTGTATACAGAGAGAATTAGATTGTTATACAGTTGAATTGCCCCATGGCATTGGAGAGTCCAGTTCCCGAAATCCGACAGAGTCCGGTAAGGTACCCGGAAGTTGATTTGTCGGGTCTGAATTTGAATGAGGAAATTGAAAGTCCATTAACGCCGCCGGCGAGAGTGGCCGGCGATATGATATATGTCGCCGTCGGGAAAGACTTGAAGGAGAGTGAACCTACTCTGAAGTGGGCTTTGCACAAATCTGGTGGAAGTAGAATTTGCATTCTTCATGTTCATACTCCAGCTCAGAAGATACCCATGAGTAATTAACTCTTTTTTTTTTTTCCTTTTTTTTTCCAAATTGATATGATTCTTGGTGCTCAAGTTTTGATTTTTTTTTTAATCTTGGCTTGCTATAAGGTGTTTTGGAAAAGGTGGTTTGTTGAGTTAGTTTGATTTGTTGAACTGACTTGCTTCTTTTTTTCTGGCTTTCTGATGTTTTAGACTTATAAAGTCAGATGGTGGTTTATTTCATTATTGGTATTTTACTGATTGTTGAGGCATAAATTAATTGGACTTGTATACTTGATTAGCATCAGCTCCTAGTTGTGCTGGAGAAAGTTGATTGTTATTCTCTGGTTTGACTCTTGAGTTTTATGATAGGTCTGTTTTTTTATTCTTTAGTGAACATACCTACCTAATGAACTATTTTTGAACAATTTTTTATGCCCAAAATTCAGCTAAGGGAAGGTTAGTTCTTAATTTACAGTTCTTTAAAGCTTTCAAACTTGAGGATGCTACTATTTCTTCTGCAGTTGTTCCTGGAATTAAGCTTATCAATCCCTTTTATTTCCCTAATGAGGCTCAAGACTAATGATGTGGTGTTGAATAATTTCACTCACATACTTTCTTTCTTTTTTTCCATTTGAGGGGAGGAGGAGGTGGGGTGGGGGTTTGGGTAGAGGGAGTGTAAGTTAGTTTCTTGTTTGCTTATTAATTTAAAGAGAAGTAAGAGGAAATGGGATATTTGGTCGCAACTTATCAAAAAATTTTATTCCTCTTGGTAGTTAATGCGCTTACACTTATAGCTCCATGAAACCAACCCCACCCCACCTCTCAAAGAAACAGAAAAGAATAAAACAAAATTACTTTTGCAATTACAGCTTTCGTTAACTTTTCTCACTCATTCATTTGGAAATTTCGAAAATGCTATTAGTGTTGAGTTTTCAGACAAATTGTTCATGAATGGGAATTAATTCTTTACTTAACTATGAGATGTTTTTTCTGCTTCCATAATGATCCCAGAATTTAAGTACCAGCACCCCATTTTCTGTACAAAAGAAATAGAAGGAAAGCTTTTCTTCACTGTGCTGCTTGAGATGTCATTTTTCTCCGTAACTTCATCAAACTTCTTTTAAATAGTAATGATGGTTGGTCTCATCAAAATTATCGTTTAAAAGTGTGTCCAGTTTCTCTTGGATGGTTTTTGCAGTGGGTACAAAGTTTAACATAGATCAGTTGGATGTGCATCAAGTCAGAACATACCATGAGAAGGAAAGGCAAGACATGCACAAGATTTTGGAAAAATACGTTCTGATCTGTGGACGAGCTGGGGTATGGTTTTTGTCTTTTGCAGAACGTGATAGTGGTGATTATGCAAGCTGAAAGCTTTTGTTTGCATGTAATTTGAGAGCTTCTTTGGAAGAATATTAAAAACATTAAATATCTTTTTGGCTGGCAAGGGGAAACCATTATGGAAGTTCTCCCTTACCCCATGTTCTCCATATTGTGCATGGATGAGTAATAAGTAAAAGTTATAATCTAGATTCCCTTTTTCAGGTATAATAATAAATGCACCAGATGTTCAACTCAGAGCTTCATTCTGCACACCGTTAATTATCATAAGAAAGTCTACACTTCCATATTCCTTTATTATACTCTCGATTGAACTGATGCTTTGTACTTCCTCTATTACGTCTCTATCTTATTTCAGGTTCGAGCTGATAAATTAGTTGTTGAAATGGATTCAATTGAGAAGGGCATAGTCGAGCTTGTATCGCAGCGTGGTATAGGGAAGCTTGTTATGGGAGCTGCCGCAAACAAGTGCTATTCAAAGTAAAAACAAGATATACTTTTTCAGTTACTTGAATGTCACTAACAATAAATATTGGGTGGGCTGCTGGATATCTTGGTAGTCTTGTTTGGGTTAAGTCTTCAAGCAACAGAAGAAACAAGAATTGACTTACTGGATCCGTCTCCCATCTCCTCCCCTCCTCCATCATGTGTGTCTAGTCCATTAATTGACTCCTAAGTTCATCCTACAACTTCTAATTCTCACATCAAATACAGAAATACTAGCCTTAATAAAGTTGATGGTTGAATATTTGGAAAAAGGCCACTTAAGTCACTCACATCAAGGAAAATACTGATCTCTTTCTTCTTTGACAAACTTCATTTGATGGCTGTATTGTCTGAGAAAGATCTCTGAAACGTGATGGTAACATACTTGGTGGTCAACCTAAGGTTTCTGGTAGTTCTCTGTGTTTAAGTTTTTCAGTGCATGGGGGTTAATATTTAATGCAAGAAAGTTGAAACAGGAAATATTCTTCTCATGCATACCAAACGTGTCATTATGTAGCCTCTTCCGCTAGAGTCTTATGGTCTGCGGTGCCATAGTTCATTTAATTTGTTTACCATGCTGATCTTTTGCTTGTTTTTGCCTTTCTTTTTTCAATTACTTTCCTATTCTTGAGCAACGGCAAATAGAATTGACTTTCATTTACTTCTTGGCCCATCATTATTGCAAGTCAGACTTCCTCTGTGCATCTAAACACTTACCAGCACTGATGTTTTCAGGAGAAATAGGATAATGTCCTTCTGCCCTGTTTCCTCCGACCTCTATCACCCAAACACATAAATTCCAAAGGAAAAAGGAGAACTTAAAACCAATGAAGCAAGGAAAAGAAGTCCTAGAAGCACAACTCAATGTTTTTACGTTATCAAATAAATAAAGTTGGGGAATTTAGTGCCTCTTTCTTTTTTTTCTTTTTCCTCCAGGGGAGGGGGTGGGGTGGGGTGGGGGAATCTACGTCAATTTATTGCGTAACACACCAATCTGGGAATTGAACTCTTATGATGAAATTTCAGGAAAATGACTGACCTTAGGTCGAAGAAAGCCATCTATGTGCGGTTACAAGCACCCACATTCTGTTGCATCTGGTTTGTATGCAAAGGGAACCTCGTTTATACAAGGTATGCATCCTGTCATTCCTGTTACTATCTTGAAGCTTTGTTTTGGATGAAATGTGGTGGCACATGCGGATTAATTCTGTGTTTTCTTATAAATATCATTTTGCTATGGATTTTTATTTCTACCGTTTCTTCCCTAAGGTTGACTTTCCTTGGGATTGGGATGCGTGAGACGTGGGGGTAGGGTAAAGTTCATCTCTTATGTCACTTAAAAAACATGTGGAACGCTAAATGGTAACTATATTATGTCATGCAGAGAAAGTAAGTCAGAGAGACCTAATACGGACAGTGTGTCACCGTCAATTCCAGTAAGTCCCGAAAATGATACCGTTCTAAGATCAAGATCTGTTACAGAGGGTTACAACGAACAAGTAGGGCTCAGGGGCCCTTTCAACGAATATCGGAGAGTTGCTTCTGACAATCACAGGATAATCTTCTCTGGACCTACCTCTGGTGGGACTTTACGGGCTAATTTTCCAAGCATGAGTTCAGATAGAAGTCCCTCAGTGGCTTCACGGTTTTCATCAAGTTCATATGGTGAAATGGTTGGTGATTCACCTACAATTTCCCTTGCAAGAACTGAAGGGAATGATACTGCAATTGACTCATCCACACTGCACCACTTCATTCCTGGTCATCATCAGCCATCTTCTCCAAGTATAGTAAGTTAGTAAATCATGTTATTTCTCTTGTCTCTTTAAATTACTTAATTATAAGCAATACCTTCATTTTTTATTTCCTAATGTAATGCGAATGTTTCTGTTTGAAGAATTAGATCTAATATGCTTCTTAAATTTTTTGATGATTGGGGAAAATAGCAGGCTGAGAGTTTAAATGATGAGCCAGCTGGAAGCATGAATGATGAACTATTGGATAGACTTGAGCAGTATGTCGCGGAGGCAGAAGATGCAAGGCGAGAAGCTTTTGAAGAATCAATCAAGCGTAGGAAAGCAGAGAAGGATGCAATCGAGGCTAGACGAAGGGTAAATTTGTTCATTTAAATTTACTTCGGATAGTTGAATGTTATGGAACTACAGTTTGGCTTTCTCTTGGTTGTTTGCGACGATTACTCATTTGCGCCAAATTTCTCATCTGTTGATTGATGAGAAGCTTAAGTTTGATTGAGATTTAAGACAGTAAGACCTAAACTGCCAGTTTTTGAAAAGGAGATTGTTTTTGTAAGTATTTGCGCTACTATTAAGGGGGAAATTCTTATTGTAATAGTTTCATTTCAGGCAAAAGCATCAGAGACAATCTATGCCGATGAGTTGAGGCAGAGGAGAGACATAGAGGAAGCACTTGCAAAAGGCAAGGAAGAAGCTAATCAAATGAAATCAAAGCTAAATAAAATGTTGGCAGATCTGCAGGCAGCTCAAGCACAGACATCTTCGCTGGAGCACCAACTCTTAAATTCTGACACAACGGTGCAAGAGTTGGAACAGAAAATGTTCTCTGCTGTCGACCTTTTGCAGAAGTACAGGAAGGAGAGAGATGAACTGCAGGTGGAGCGTGACGATGCACTCAATATAGCTGAGGCGCTGAGGGAACAGCACTCAAACGGGTCCTCGACTACATCTGCATCTGTATTATTTGCTGAATTTTATTTTCATGAAATCGAAGAAGCAACTCGGCGTTTTGACCCAGCCTTGAAAATTGGAGAAGGCGGTTATGGAAGCATTTACCGAGGCCTCCTTCGCCACACTCATGTAGCAATAAAGATGCTGCACCCTCATAGCTCGCAAGGGCCCTCAGAGTTCCAACAGGAGGTTAGATTCGTTATGTTTTGCTGCATTTCTGCCTCTGTGCATAGAAGAACCTAAATTGTGTCTACTCTCATTTCTATTTCTTTATTGTCTTGGTATTTGTCCTCTCAATTGTGCCCCTTGTTTTGGCCAGATTCTACTTTATAGCCCCGTTTTGGGTGGCCAAGCCCCAAGGCAAGAAGTTTAAATAGGGAAATAAAAGAACCAAAGAACAGCAGTGCTCAATGGCTTGATATCTGTTGATGGTGGTAGCGCAGATGGATATAGTGGAAAGTAAAAATATTTTCTTGTTTATTTTGTGTCCAACATATTGTAGCTACACTTAGATCATTACCATTTACCACTCACCAGATGAGAACTATCTTTTTATGGTTTGATTAGGCCATTTAGCTCTTTCCCACATCTTCTTTAAGATGGTTGATTATCTGCTAAAAATGGTTGTATATTGATTAGGCCAATAGGTTTATCTCGGAAGGGTTGGTGCTCTTCTACATGTTGAAATATCAAAATACCAGTTATCTTGTTTGTTTCGCTAGATTTATTACCATGTAAGACTCGGTTTACTCATAAACCTCCAATAGGGTCACTTCACCTGATATCTTCCTGCTCCCTGGTTTACACGCCTACCAAATTTTATGTGTTCTAGTGTGTTGTTTCATCAGTTTTCTGCTCTACTTACCTTGTTATATTGCTTTTTCATGCTATGCTTATCCCTCAATCAATATCCCACGAAGTTTTAATTCATTAACGCAGATAGCTTTTTGGCAATTCATGATAGGGTTTATTGGTCTCATATAGGTCAATATTTTAAGCAAGTTGAGGCATCCAAATATTGTCACTCTTATTGGAGCGTGTCCAGAAGCATGGGCTCTTGTATACGAGTATCTTCCCAACGGAAGCCTGGAAGATCGTCTTACCTGCAAGGATAACACGCCTCCACTGTCGTGGCAAACTAGAATTCGTGTTGCATCAGAGCTTTGCTCTGCTCTCATCTTCCTCCATTCCTGCACCGCTCGGGGCATAATTCATGGTGATCTAAAACCAGCAAATATCTTGCTTGATGCAAACTTTGTGAGCAAGCTTAGTGACTTTGGAATTTGTCGAGTTCTCTCAGAAGACGAATTTTCGGAAAAAAGTACTTCACTTTGTTACAGAACTGACCCAAAAGGCACATTTGCATATTTGGACCCTGAATTCCTCGATACAGGAGAGCTTACTCCAAAGTCTGATGTCTATTCATTTGGGATTATATTACTTAGGCTGTTGACTGGGAGGCCTGCATTGGGAATAAAAAATGAAGTCCAATATGCATTAGATAAAGGAAATTTGAAAGATCTGCTGGATCCAACTGCTGGAGACTGGCCGTTTGTGCAAGCCAAGCAGTTGGCTCACTTAGCTATGAATTGCTGTGAGAAGAATGGGAGGCTCCGCCCTGAACTTTCTTCAGAGGTGTGGAAGGTGCTTGAACCAATGAGAGCTTCATGTGGGGCATCATCTTTTAGGATGGGTTCTGAAGAGCGTTGTGAAATTCCATCCTATTTTATTTGTCCAATATTTCAGGTTAGTATACTGCTTGTTTTAAATCTAGCATCATACGGCATTATAAGTCCCATATAGTTTGAATTGAGCAGTCGTCATATATGATTAAATGAGGTAGGTGTTCCAGTTGTATAACAAATTATCATCTGAAGCACGTTGACAAATTCTTCTATTTTACGTCGAGGGTCTATCAGAAACAACCTTTCTACCTTCTCAAGGTAGGGGTAATGTGTGCGTACACAATACCCTCCCTCACTGTTTTTTTTTTTTTTTTCTGTTGTTGTTAGCACGTTAAGAAATTAGCATACCCTCACTCTCACGAACCCAAACCCCTCTTTTGACTAGAAATCAGCATCCTTTCCTGTTGTTTCTCAGTTCTGCAAAATTATACTAGTAATTTTAAAGTTTCCATGCAAGTTTGTGTTTTGATACTCCAGTCAATGAGGTGGTTGTCATCCTACTCAATGAAGTTTGGGAAGTTAAGATAGTCTCTTTGTTTTCCTTCAGAAAGTATAATGAGTTAAATTCTAGCCATTTCTTGATGTTATATGTTTCATTTCTGATTGTAAAAACCAACAGGAAACTATGCAAGATCCAGTAGTAGCAGCTGATGGATTCACGTACGAAGCAGAAGCGTTAAGAGGATGGTTGGATAGCGGACATGACACCTCGCCCATGACAAACCTTGCACTGTCGAATACGAATCTTGTTCCCAACCATGCTCTCCGTTCTGCAATTCAGGAGTGGCTGCAACAGCATTGACAAAAGTGTTCAAGCTTTGTGAAATTGTCTATAGAAGTCATTACACCCCCTCTTTTATGTGTTTTTCATGGATGCTAAGCTCTAGTTTTACTGTATAGCAGCACTACAAAAATATACTTCTATACAGGTATTGTACATAATGGCATAAATTGGAAGTTAAAAGTCTGAGTATAGACTGAATGGTTTTATAAACATATATGAAATGGAACAGAATTTGCAACTCAGCTACTGCCTACTTGTGTGTCTCTCTCTCCTGCTGATTCAAAGGATTGAGCAACTTAAAATATTACTAATTAAAAGAATACATACTAATAAAAATCTCAAATATGCATTGTTATATGTTGGTATATTAATTTCTACATTCCACGTGTCCTTGTAGTTCGAATTTATTTACAAGTATATAGATTGTACCAAATGAAAGTTTGAAGAGAAGGAAGGTATAATAAAATAGGTAAAATATCTTAGCTCAAAACCATGTTCACATTTGCCTTTCTAGACGAATTATATCAAAAGTTTGAACTTTGAAATAGTGTCGCGCGATATTGAAGCTTCTATAAGTTTGTTGGTTCTAAAGAACCATGCGTGGAATTACTGATGTTCTTTTTTATTGCTAGATATATGCATAACAAATTGTATATTAAATGTATGTTAAGTAGTACAAATCCTAGAAAAACCTTAACAAGCTAACGAGCTATTTGTTTTATTTTTAAAATATTATTGAATTGCATTTTTTAATTAAAGTGGTAAAATACCAAGAGCAATTTTTATTGAATTTCAACTCGTAAAACCTGTGAAATATATTTAGATTATTGTCAATTTTGCATAACGGGTGTGTTACGTTGCTAACAACTTGTTTGGATGGTTGTTAAGTATCGTTTCATAATGTATTGTATTGTATCGTTTTGATGTATATAATGTTTGGATAAATTGTATTGTTTGTCGTCGTTTCATAATGTCATGCACCAATAATATGAAGAACAAACATGCAATACTATAATGAAAAAGTAAGGTATGAGGTAATAGTATTATATAAAAATGTAGGGTAAAGGATAAAATAAGAATCTTTAATAACAAAAAAGGGCAAGATAAGAGAAAAAAATAAGGAAACGACGCTAACACACCAAATTGATCGTTTCATAAAGTGACATTTTCCATCGTTACGTAACGACGGATTAAAACAATATGATACAATAAAATTTAAATAACAATCATCACAAACATTGTATTTAAAGTAACAATACGATACAATACAACAAGTAACAATCTTCCAAACAAGCTGTAAGTGAAAGATATTAATATACAACAATATGAAACAAATTGATTACTTGATTAATTTTCGTTACGAAGAACATAATTATTTGGTCTTTGGAAATAGAAAATAATGGCTTCTAATTAGTTAACTAAAGCAGAAATGTGAATATAAACAAAAAACATGCAAAATCGACAATCTTCATCAGAAAATGCAGAGTGTATAACGATTCACTGGAATAAACTACTATACAATATCAATTTTTGTCTAATATTAATTATTTAAAGATTAAAACTTGGATGATCAATCTAGAAGGAAAAATGATAAAGACAGACCATAGCTTTCTAGTCTAGAGTTGATTAAATAATATGCAATGTACGAGAAACAGAACATTACAAGCAAAGTTTCTAAAAAATATTTAATCAACTCGAAATGATAAGTATATGATCATCTTTCTTTACTGAGACTTATTGATATTTTCTGGACTTATTTACAATAAATAATAGATTACCTCTTATAAAAGAGGAAAGGTCGTTAAGATAGGAATGGTTGTTACTTAATAGTCAAAAGTTAAAAAATACGTTACAAATTATAGATAGGCTTTACCTAGCAACACCTTTGGCTGAAACTTGAATATCTTTGTATTTTCTTTTTCAATTTGACTTCCAAACAATTAATTAGCTCCTCATTGTCTTATATTCCTGGAGTTTAATTTCCTTTTCCTGTTTTTCCAATGGGTAAGTTTCTAGCTTATCCAGACTAAAATGTGTAAATGTAATTTTCCTCATTTAATATGGTGGGATTTGACCCATAATTATTATAATTACTAGTAAATTTGTCCGCGCTCGCGCACGGGGTTATAAAAACCCAAATATTTCAAATTCACAAATTATATTTTACTAAGACAATAAAATCACATTATGGTTTACTATTTCTCTTTAACAATAAAGTCATAAAATTATAAAGCTGCAAAGCAATAAAAATAATTCTTATATCCCTAGTGTTTATATTCAGATTTGATAATAGTGAATTAAATAGATGAAAGTGTGTCAATTCGACTAATCACAATTAAAAACCAGAAGCCACACGAATGAAGGTAAAAATTTAACTCAGTCCAATGACTTAAATACGAGTACACATTTTCTGTTTTTACTAAAAAACTTGAAAAGTTGAAGAGAAAAAAAGAGCAATTATTGACGAAGTTAAGAATAATACAATTCAACGGCGGCATTGCAAAATATGCAGGTGTGTCCATTTGAAGTTTCCTCCATATCAGAAATCAATAGTTAATTCTACAAAAGAAGAAGAAAAAGATAAGCTATTAACAAACAATCATATAGATTATTATCTCATACAACTTTTTCTAAAAAGAATTGTGATGAAAATATTTTCCAAATTACTCTAGTAATTTCTTGTTGTTCGTCAAAAAGTAGTACAAGAATAACATAGCTCGAAGATTAAAACAATATTACTGAAAACATAGGCATGTCAATCCATTTGATGTTTCCTACATATTAGAATTCAATAACTGAATTCTTCAAAAGAAAAAGAAAAATAAACAATTAACAAATTTGTCAGACAATTTATAAAAGAAAACTTATGTGATGCAAATATTATCTAATTACACTAATAATTTCATATTTAAGTAAAAACCAATATGAAGATCTTTACATAGTTAATAATAATAAAGATTAAAGAAAACTTACAGATAGCCTAGATAAAAAGAAAAGAAAAGCAAATTAAAGAGATTGGCTTGATGATACCCGTAATAGTCAATGCATTTTTGTAAAAGTATCAGGATAAAATAATTATCCTGCATAACTATTTTTACATAATTATTCTATTGTATATGCATAACTTCTCTTGTGTTCCTACATTGCAAAATACAAACACAACATCTTGCTCCAGCTATCCAAGTTTTCGAGACCCATTTGTTGGATTGTAAATTTATGAAGATGACATACAATCTGATCAATCAAGTTATGAAATGAATATAAGAAAACACAATAATGAGTCATAAATTTATACATTTTTGAGGGTTACGAATAGCAGAATAGGAAAGATATATGGAAGTTATTATAAACATAAATGTTGAACATATAAGAGTTATTTATTTAATAATTTTCTGAATAAACGGTGTGACTCTTCCTTACTCCACTATTATAACTATTCAATGTGGTCATAACTCTTCAATATATTCACATAAAATAATTGATAAACAATTAATAGAATGGAAAAAGAAGCAAAGAATGAGCAAAAAAAAAAGCAAAAAAAGGAGAAAAAAGATAAATAGATTTCTTGGCCAAAGAGAGGTGCCAAGTCATCTTCTATTGTCCCAACTTTATAGATAGATAGATAGACAGACAGTAGAGAGAAGAAGATATGTATCTCAAACTTTTTGTTGGTATATTTATGATGTATCTCTATGATAAGAGGAGGAAATTTGTCGTAATCTCATTTTATGCGAGGTATCACTTAAATGAAAATTGATAGTTATTATTGAGAATTTGAGATCGTGAAAGATTATTATCAATATCATGAGTGTTGCATGTCAATTAGTTAGGTGCTAGGAAAGAAACACGTTTCAATTTCATAGTCTATTTTTGTGCAGTTTTGAAATACAAAATTAATTCTTTGTTACGTAGTTCGGACTATACATGTTTATCGGGTGGGTTGGGACGGGCTGAACGGGAAAAAAATCAGCCCGTTCGGTTAGGGGGCAGGCTGTTTAGTGGGCTGGGGTAACGGGCTGGTGGCGGGTTAGGAAATTTCGGGTTTTTAGGGCTCGTTTGAGTTCGGGCTAAGCGGGTTCAGGCGGGCCAGGCTAATGTATATTTTTTTTAATTAAATTTTATTTTTCTTATTCAATGTTATTGATACTTAAGTATTTGCAAACTTTTAAGGCTTAGAATTAAACTTTGAAGTTTATAGTTTAAAGTTTTAAATTTAAAATTTGTATTTTAAAATTATAAATTAAAATTAAAAAGTAAGTAGCTACAAAAAATTATTTAATAAGACCAATAGGCAAAGGAACAAACTCCGAAGGTTTTCATTTTATATTCTTAATACTTCAAATTAATTTGCAAGTTCTTTTTTGATTTTTGAACTTGCAAATTAAAAGTTTACAACAACTATAAAAAATAAGAAATAGTACATCACATATTTTGCATCATTTTTGTAAGTTCTTCCATGTCAACATGAGGTTCTAGGTTCCGTCATTGGTTGAATCGGAACCATAAACCATTATATCTCCAATTTCTTGATCCTCCTCTTCGTCTACCTCGACACGCTCTTGATTTCGTCGTTGTAATCTTATCCAATCTCTGAAGCACACTCGAATTTCTAAAGCGTTGCTGCCCAATGAATGACGAGTATCTCCTAGCTGCCGTCTTGTTAGGCTAAATGCACTCTCTGATGCGACTGTTGAAATTGACACATTTAGCACGTCTCGAGCCATGGTCGAAAGAACAGAAAATTGATTTGAGTTGCTCTTCCACCAACCCAGCGGTAGAAAATCCTTTGTGAGGGGCTCTGGTAACTTTTGCAAGTAGAATTGTAGTTAATCAATATTCCTGCTACTTGTTTATTGATGTTTCCTAGTGTAGACCAAATCAGATAATCTTGAACACAATCATCATCATCCATAGTTGTTCTAGATGTTGAAGGATTAGTTGAAGGAATATTTGCATCTACAACCGAAGAAGCATCAATAATGTTAGCATAATAATTATATAAAGTTTGTAAATGTGTGTGTAGCTCAGAAATACAAGTGTCAATATCAGGAGTTTTAGTTGGTCCAATATCCATATAAGTATATAAAACTCTAATTAATTGGCGACACTTTATCATTTTGACAGTATGGTTTAAAATAACACCAATTAGGTAAATATAGGGAATTGGGTAGAACTACTTTTTAAACTTATCTAGCATAGATTTAACAACAGTAACATATCCTTCTTTCTGCTTCAAATTATGTAGTAAAAGAGAAATTTTAGCAATATGAACTAAACCATTTGCAATAGTAGGATAATAAGCTCCAGAAAACTCAAGTGTAGCCATATAAATTTTTTTTAAAAATTGTACAACATCATGGATGATATCCCAAGTTTTAGATATTAACAAACGCCTAGGATCAGTACAATGAGAATTAGCAACTTCAGTTATAGGCATTCTATATTTATAATTCTTCCCGATCTTTCTTAATATTGTATTTCCCAAATAACCCTCCAGTACTCGAGTTAAGTTTTTGTTGCCCAGATGACTCATCTACTCCCCAATCAAGAGGGTGTATATGCCTACGAAGTTGATCTGTTCCCCCTCCTTTACCGGGCTCATGTTTATACTGTTCACTACAAATTTTACATTTTACATAATTTTTTTGATCTTCTAGTCTTTCAAAAAACATCCAACACTTACTTCTTAATCGTCGCTTCTTCTTAATAAGGAGAGGAGGCCTACTTGTTGCACCCCTAACATTTTGAGTTTGACTAGCATTACCAGGTGTAGGTGGTGGTGTTACAAGATTATCGGGTGATTGAATATCATCTAACATATCATCTAAATCACCATCTACACCAAAATTTTCTTGCATTCGCTCATAATCTACATTTAAATTTTCAGGTGAAATTTCAAAAATATGTGTAAAGCTACTAGAAGAACCAACACCACCTCTTGTTCTTTTGAAAGTTTTCTTACTACCACCTCTACTAGTGCACGCTTTTTTGGACGCTCTAAGTAAATTCATTATGTAAATTAAATTAAGAAATTAAATTAATAATTCTAATAATACAATAAGTGTACACCAAATAAGAGAAAGAGATGGAATGAGTGTACCAGAATTCCGAATGATGCACTAATTTTGAATTTTTAATAGCAAAAATCAAACTTCAATCGATAGACCGAAACTTAATAGTTGATACTTGCTTCGTAGTTTGGATTCGAATAATTTAAAATCGAAGCAGTGTTTGTTTGGCTGCTAATTTCGGATTGATTCGCCTGGGTTGAATTTTTCTTCCTCCGATTTGGGGACTGCTATTTGCTGAAGTTTCCTCTTCCGTTCAGATTTTTTGTTGATTTGTTGTTTAGGTATGTTCTCTTATATATTTTTCCAGATCTTGGTTTAGTGTAAAATGTCATGACTTGAATGAATATTTCTTTGTGACCGTTTCTGTTGGTGGGTTATTGGAAAATTGATTAAAGGATTCCTTATTGAAACAATTCCTTTGATACGTATTTTCTGAAGCAACAAGGCATACATGGACTATAAATTGAGTATTGAATTCAGTTGACATATGTATTTGTGGATGATGAATAGACTTTTTTCAGTGTTTTAGTTTGTTGTGTTTAGTTATGGGTCACAATTAATTAGCATGATTATCACATAAAGTATTTGACTCATTGTTCTAGTTATGAGAGATGGGTATTGAAATTAAATTTGAACATCACTGATGATTCTTCATTTAGCAAATAGATAAGTATAATTTGCCAATTCCAATTTTTCTCAACTTTTTTTGTATTTGCTACAGTCCAGATCTTTAGCTGCTTAATACTTTAGTTTTTTTTTTTGGATTTAAATATTTATTTGTTGAAGGCTTTGGTTATTTGAATCGTTTAAGTTTGATTATCTGGAATTTGATGTTTGGTTGAGTTATTAAGTTTTGGTCATTTGGCAAGTGGTATAGCCAACAAAATAGCAGAATTATGCTAAAAGGATGCCCAGTTTTAGTGTAATTGGAAAGTGGTCGGAAGGGGACATTTCTTAGAGAAATCAAATTATGAACATCCGTAGTTTACTTTAAGTTGAGTGCAATCCTTTGGAATAATTTGAGGCGTGTCATGACAAATAAAACCCCTAAGCCCATGGCCCTCACAAAGTTAGCTAGCTTTTATAGACAATTTGAGGTGTGTCATTTTTATTAAGTAACTCATGGCCCTCATGTAATTATTACTAACTCTTTAAAAATTGAGGTGTGTCATCAATTGAATTTTTCGTGGCCCTCGCAAACCTTGTTATTAATTTGAAATTTCGTAGTTGCTTTAGGTGCTCCATTTAAATTGATTTTCCTTTAATAAATTCGGGTGTGCATTTCATGTGACCCAATTTCATTTCTTAACAAGGTTAAATAGAACGTGTCGCGAACCGCGGTTGCATTTCATGTGGCGTGGTTCAAAATATTTTTTAAATGACGTTGAATCTTCCTAAAAGCATTTCAAATAGTTAAAAGCGGTCAATAAGTTAAAAATGCACCATAGGCTAAAACATGTAATAAATCAGATAATAGGCCAATTGTAATAGTTTAAGCGACCGTGCTAGAACCCTGGAACCCCGGAATGCCTATCATCTTCTCCCGGGTTAACAGAATTCCTTACTTAGAATTTATGGTTCGCATACTTCAAAAGGAAAGTCAAAATTTCCTCAATTTGGGATTTAAAATAAACCGGTGACTTGGGACACCAATTAAAATATTCCAAGTGGCGACTCTAAAGAAATTAAATAAATAATCTCATTTCGAATAATATCACTTTACTTGGAAAAACTCCCTTATATCCCTCTCGTGGTGTGTAAAAAGGAGGTGTGACAGCTCTGACGACTCTGTTGGGGAAAAGAACCCAGAACTTCTGGTTCGGGGTTCAGAATTCGAGCTTAGAATAACTGTTATACTTGGCTTTATTTATTATCTGATTTTTACATGGTTGAGCCTAATGTGCTAAATGCTGCTTTTTACCGCTTTGATATTGTTTGAATTGTATATAAATTGTTACGAGACCCTCTTCTCTCTGAGTCTTCTAAATCATCTGGGAAGTGTGCACTTCGTGTGACTTCTTTTCTATTAGAGTCATATCCCAATTTTAGAACGAGGTTCGGACAAGTTGCAAAGCCGGTGAAGTTTCTGTATTCCCGGTATGTTGCCCCCTCCCGGTGTGACGACCAGACCTGTCGTCTCATGGGTTACCGCTACGTTTTTCCCATTCTCAGCTTCTTTATTCTTTATTATCCGTATCTAATGTGATCGAGTTAGTTTGGAGTGGTTTTGATAAGAAATGAGACACTTAGTCTCTTTTAAGAAGGCTTAAGTTGGAAAAGTCAATCGGACGTTGACTTATAAGTTAGAGGGCTCGGATGTGAATTCTGACAGTTCGGTTAGCTCCATAAGGTGATTTGTGACTTAGGAGTGTGATCGAAAGTGGTTTTGGAGGTCCGGTGTAGAATTAGGCTTGAATTGGCGAAGTCAGTATTTTGGCGAATTCCAGCTAATATGTGAGATTCTGATCCGAGGGTCAGAATGGAATTCCGAGAGTTGTTCTAGCTTCGTTAGTCATTTATGATGTGTGTGCAAAATTTTAGGTTATTCGGACATCATTTGGTCGGGTTTTTGATCGAAAGTGTATTTCGGAAATTTTTGGAAACTTAGGCTTGAATTCGATGAGTTTTGGGTAATCTGATGTTGTTTGAGGTGTTTTGATGATTGGAACAGGTTTGAATGATGTTATGAGTTATGTTGCCATATTTGGTCGGGGTCACATGAGGCTCGGATATGTTTTGGAAGAGTTTTTGGAAGATTTTGGCGTTTTGATTATGAGCATGTAATGATCCAAAGATCGATTTTTAGTTCTAGAGATTGAAATTTGATTTTGAGACTTCCAGAATTTTGATAATGAATTATAGGAGTGATCTGAAAATTTTAGTCTAATTTCATTGAGTCGCGATTGAGTTTTTGACGCGAAACATTAGTTAATTGTTTAACGAGCGAAATGGGTATTGAACTGAGTAAATGAGCTCCGAATTGAGTTTCGACTGAAGATCTATATTCGTATTATTATTTGTGACTCACAGGAATAAGAATCATCGAATTCCAAGGTCCCAGGCCCGAGAAATGAATTTTTGAGTAAAATTGCTTTCTGAAAATATTTAAGGAAAATGGAAATGAAATTTGATTAGAAAGTGATGGTAGCCCGTATTTTGTTTCCGACGCCCAGTACAGGTCTTATATATGGTTTAATCACTTTTTGTAAAGTTTGGTTGAAAATGGACGACGTTTGACGTATTTCGGACTCAAAATGAAAAATTTGATGTTTTATGAAATTTGAAGGAATTCTTGGATTTTAAAGCTTAATTCGTGGTATATGACATTATTTTGGCGATTTGATCGCACGGTTAAGTTCTTATTGTATTTTGGGACATGTTGGTATAATTGGTTAAGGTCCCGAGGGCCTCGAGTGGATTTCGGAAGGTTAACGGAATGGAAATCAGATAAAAGGATTGCTGGAATTTTCTGTTGCAGAAGCTGTCTTGGACAGTAACTGTGCAATCGTGGAGTCTATTTAGGAAGCTTATATCTCAAAATACATAAGGAATCTGTAAATTTACAGAACATGAAAGTTGTATCCCCTGCATCCTAGTTTCCAGAAAGCTAAACCATTAATTATTCCGTCGTTTATACAGAAAGTTATGATCGATTGAATAAGGGTTGGTAATGTTGTTTTGAAATCTCCAGAAATTTCTGTTTCACGGGGCTAAATTTGGGAGCTTATATCTCGCCATCTATAAGGAACTGGGTGATGAGAAACACATGAAAGTTGTAGCCCTTGGTGTCT
Organism: Nicotiana tabacum; assembly: GCF_000715075.1. NCBI lineage: Eukaryota > Viridiplantae > Streptophyta > Magnoliopsida > Solanales > Solanaceae > Nicotiana > Nicotiana tabacum. Next base: position 150,963,014 of record NC_134086.1, on the reverse strand, counting down.
AGTTTCTAGAAAATTAAACTGTTCATTATTTGGATATTTGTACAGAAAGTTATGGTTGATTTACCGAAGGATGATAATGCTGTTTTTCTGGGACAGGATAAATCGCATGTGTCAAATGTGATTTATAAGTCTCAATTGGCAAACGCAACTTGCCTGGAACAGATTCTTAAACACGAGAGTTAGCCATTTTTACTCATTTTTGAGTTTTGAGTCTCGGATATAGGCGATTCCAAAGGAGTTTTTCACGACTTCGACTTGGGTAAGTATTTTATATTCGAAAGTGATTATATTTCATAAATACATGGTTATATTCATCGTTTAATTCGGATTTAAATGGAAGAAATTGGAGCTTTTGCAAAACTTTTCAAAAATAAAAAATTAAGATTTGGAGGTCGAGTTGTTGTCGGAATTTGATAATTTTGGTATGGTTGAACTCGTATCGGAATGGGTTGTCGGATTTTTATGAGTTTCGCCGGATTCCGAGACGTGGGCCCCACGGGCGAATTTTGAGTGTAATTTCGGATTTTTGATGGAAAATATAGAATTCCGTATGGAATTAATTCCTATAATTTTTATTAACTGAATCGAATCGTTATGGCTAGATTCGAGGCATTCAGAGGTCAATAAGGGGCAAAGGCATCGCGAGCTAGAGAATTAGTCGGTTCGAGGTGAGTAATTGATGTAAATGATATCCTGAGGGTTTGAAACCCCGGAATTTCACATCGTAACGCCATATTGAGGTGACTTGCACGCCGGATAACGGGCGTGGGGTAGAGCACCATTGGGGATTGTCACTTGGTCCGTCCCGAGATATGTTTGTACCGTGTTTTCTACTTGAACTAAATTGAGAATCATCCTTACTTAGATTTAATTGTTACATTTGGGCTTCTTGCCAATTATTTGAATCCTTCAGGGATTGATATCACTGCTTTCACATATTTTGCATATCATTTGACCTTAGTCCAAGGTTTTAAATACTGTTTTGCAAACTCAGCCATCTTTCTAAGATGTGAAAACTTAAATGGTATTTCTAAATGATATTTCGGGCTGAGAACTACTGTTTTACAAATGCCCAAGGGGCTTATGATGATTTCTGGACTGAGCATGGATCGGGCTGCGCGCCGTAACAATGTTATATTGATATTGAGGTCGAGAGCCTGGGTGATTATACTGAGATTGATATGAGGCCGAGGGCCTAGATTTGATGTCACGAGATGGCTTGATATTGGGTTTGGGCTGTAGGAGCCCCTCCGGAGTCTGCACACACCCCCAGTGAGCGCCGTCGACGATAAATAATGGATGGCTCGGGCTGCACGCCGCAGTGGGTACTAGAGTGTACCATCATATGCATTGCATTGCACTCATGCATTTGTTTTTTTATCTGTTATACTTGTCTCAGTATTTGGTACTCTGACTTAATTGACTTATTGCTTCACTATTTGTTGTTCTAAACTGCCAGTTATAGTTTACTTTGTAATTTTTTCATGATTTCTTATTCTCAGCCTTTATTTATGTTTATTACTCACTGCGTCGTTGCACCTTGCGTGCAGATCCAGGTACACCATAGGCTAAGTGAGGAATTGTTTAGTTGAGCAGGCAGTATCCAGGAGTATTGAGGTAGCTGCATGGCATTCGCAGCCTTGATCTCTCCCCTCTATCTCTATCTTTTATTCCGTATGTTTTCTCGACAGACTTGTAATAGGTGGATATTTTGTATTAGAGGCTCATATTCGTGACACCGGATTCTGTTGGGCTATGGTGTGGTATTTTAATTGAACTTCCGCAGATTTTATTATAAATTATACACTTGAATGAAATGACTTAGTAAATTCTCTGTGATATTTATCTATAATCTGAATAATAATTTGGGATAATGTTGTTGAATGGTCGGGCTTGCCTAGCAGTGTGTTGGGCGCCATCATAATCGGGGTTGGGGTCATGACAAGTTGGTATCAGAGCCTAGGTTACTTGGTCTCGCGAGTCATGAGCCGGTTTAGTAGAGTCTCGCGGATCGGTACGGAGACGTCTGTATTTATCCTCGAGAGGCTGCAGAACCTTTAGGAAAACTTCACATTCTTGAATTCTTATCGTGCGTCCTTGATTCATCTTGAAAAGAAACTTTTGAAATTCCTTCCACGCGTTCGTATGCGTGCATGAGCTCTCAGTATTAGATGTGCCTTGATGGCTTGTGATTCCCTGATCGAATGGAGAGATGTGACCTCTGTGAGTTGATGTTGGGCTAGTTCGAGGGACTTGAAGACGGATCTTTGCCTATGGCTTGAGCACCGAGGTGCTAATTGTGTGAGCAAGTGTTTTGAACTTATATGTCTGGTATTGTCCCTATTAGTAGGAATGATGGTTGGATAGCTACGTAAGGAGTATGTTAGTACTGCGAGATGTATCTATATGACTTGGAAGTGACGAGGAAGGGCAGCAGGATGATAGATGAACTATTAAGTGTTTGATTTTCATTGTGATTAGATGTGTAGCCCCGAGTTATGGGCGCGTGGAATATCTTTTCATGTCTCTTTTTTGGAGTGAAGTAAATTTCATGTTACGGTATGAGCTTAGACTCAGGAAGATTAAGTGATTGTGTAATGTGTATGACCGTGGAAGGTATACAAAAATGTTAATTGGAGGTGAAGCAAATGGGTTATCTCCTGAGGAGTGTTCTAAGGTGGTGTGATCTTTATGTTGTCTATTAGAAGATCTCATTTACAAGTGAAGAGTATGCATTGAAATCTAAATTGGGCCACTTAAAGAGTGGGCTTAACAGTTGTGTGAGTGAATGCAAGAATTGCAGAAGAGTTAAAATTCCAGATGATTCGTGTTTCCACAAGCTTATGAAGGAGTGAGTTTAATATCACTATGGTATTACGGCAGCAATAAAGTATATGCGTTGTGAATTATTGAGTGCGTTTTGATCTATGGCTTTGAGCCAAGTTGGGGAGTTTGCTATTAATTAAGTTGATTGCACAATTATGTGCTATATTGGTTCAAGTTTGAGGCGTGTTGGTGAGTCAGTTATGGCTTACGGAGATTTAAGGTCGATCAGGCGGTGGCCGGGCCTGTTTTTATGCTATTCCAGGAAGGACAAATGTTATTGCTTCAGATGATGTCATTATAGGAATTGTTCCAGTCTGCCACAGAGATGCCTTTGTATTATTCGATCCCGGTTCCACCTATTCTTATGTGTCCTCATATTTTGCTCATTATTTGGGTACGCCCCTGGAGTTTCTTTCTTTTTTTGTTCATGTATCTACCCCGGTGGGCGATACTGTTGCTATGGATAGTGTGTACCGGTCATGTGTTGTGATTATTGAGGGTTTGTAGACCCGAGTTGATCTATTGCTATTGAGCATGGTGGATTTTGATGTTATATTGGGCATGGATTGGTTATCTCTGTGTCATGTTATTCTAGACTGTCATGCTAAGACAGTTACTTTGGTTATGCCGGGTGTACCGCGGATCGAGTGGCGTGGTATGACTGATTATGTTCCTAGCAGAGTAATTTCTTTCCTGAAAGCCCAGCGTATGGTTGGTAAAGGTTGTCTGTCATATCTAGTTTTTGTGCGAGATGTTGGAGCTGAGACCCCTAGTATTGATTCTGTCATAGTTGTGAGGGATTTTTCATGATGTAATTCCCGCAGACCTGGCGGGCATGGATATTGATTTCGGTATCGACTGGGTGTCGGGCACTCAGCCCATTTCTATTCCACCGTACCATATGGCACAAGCAGAGCTGAAGGAATTGAAAGAGCAGCTTCAGGAACTCCTAGAAAAAAAGGGGGTTCATTCGGCCTAGTGTGTCACCTTGGGGTGCACCAGTCTTATTTGTGAAGAAGGACGATGGCACAATGAGAATGTGCATTGATTACAGCCAATTGAATAAAGTAATAGTGAAGAACAAGTACCCTTTGCCTCGTATTGATAGCTTGGTTATGTGCGAACAGATTTGAAAGTTTTCTTGATGGTTTTTACCATGGTTCGAGCCGGATATCCTCTACCGGTGCGCGAAACATATTGTATATTATGAACCCCTCCTAAATGGGAACAAATAAAAGATTTCTAACTACCGGAATGTAATTTTCCTATAGCCCGGAAATTCTAATGATATTCTTGTGTTTGCAAAATGATGGCATAATAGACGTGGTATGCTGTGCATGTTTAATATTTTCATGTACGAGGTGGCCGTTCATTCTTGAAGAAAAGGTCATGAATTCTGGATAGAGTAGTCAGTTTCAGATATTTAGATTGAATGTTATAACTGCTCGGTAAGGCCTGAGAAGGGTGCACATTACATTCTGATTAACAGATGTCTATTGGCGTTTCAACGCTCACTTGGTTGATCGACTACCAATATTTCGATCTTGTTATGTATTTAGAAAGATTTTTGAAAATAATTATCTTGGGATGATCGTACTTGAGGGATGTGTCAGTCAATTGGGTGTTGAGGTTGTGATCAGTTACAGTGATTTATGTGATCTATGAATTTGGAGACGGGGAATTCTAAAAAATATACTATTTTGGGATTGTGGCATGTTGAGGAGAGTATTTTATCTAACTCATTGGATGCACTAGTCGAGATAATTGATGGTGATAACTATACGCTGTGAGCGCAGATATATGTGAGGTTTGAACCTGTGTGCAAACACCGAGCCAATATTCATGCTCGGAAGATACGTAGGCTATGATATTCCTAGAGTGGGATATTGAGCTTAAAGGTATAATATTTCTCGTATTCGTAACTCTGGACTATACTTGAGATTTCCAAGATGCTAAATTCCAGAACAAACTTGGTAATTACTAATTCTGTGTTAACTTGCTGATTTGAGCTATGACAATGCAGTTTGCTCATGCCTATGATATAGAGTGTTATTTATGCCAGTCCAGGAGCATGAGAATCTTGTTTCACTTAGCATATACATGTGTACTTGTTGGATTACTTCTATATGATATGCTTGGATTGGAGGTCTGTGACCGTGCCAGGTGGATTATGTTATTAGCAACTAAGTTGCTCGTGAAGTTAATGTCAATGTGAGCTATAGGAGAGCCGGTTATTATTATTATATTCATGTATCTTGGTTCCACTGTGATTGACGAGCTCATAGCATATCGTTGGGGTAGTACTTGTGGAACTTGCAAAGTGGCTCTCTTCTTTGAGGTATTTTCCCTTTCTGGGGTAACCGGATGGTGCAATAGTGAGGTTTACTGGTATGGCATTGTATTATGTACTTCTCCATGGGCATGATTATTCGCTTGTGGTACTAGACATCAAATTTCGCTTGGTTGATATGGGAAATGGTTATGGTTTACCGCGTGATTTAGTTATCATTGGCAGCATATGAAAGTGTGAGATAAGACTTTTGTTGATAAGAGTTTTTCTATCAGCATTCGGGTGTTGTGTGCAGCTGCTGTGATTAGGACTTATCACTACAAGCATTTGAGTTATGTGGTCTATCATGTAATAGCACCTGAGGTTGCAGGTGTGGGTTATTACAGCTTGTTCGAGCTTATTCACAGTATAAATGTGGGATTCTGATCATATGAAAGATTTCAAAAGTGGAAACGTGGTCCTATGGATTATGGGCTAGATTGGATTGCAAAATTTCAGTTACAATGTGTTGTCGGACCTATATGAGATAGGGTGATGTGGGATCACCCCCGAGTATATGCTTGGCGAGGTTACTAAGCGATTGTTTGGCTTTTGGGACAACTCTAGGCACATTCGAGGACGAACGTTTGTTTAAGTTAGGGAGGATGTGATGACCCGACCTGTCGTCTCATGGGTTACCGCTCCGTTTTCCCCATTCTCAGCTTCTTTATTCTTTATTATCTGTATCTTATGTGACCGAGTTAGTTTGGAGTGGTTTTGATAAGAAATGAGATACTTAGTCTCTTTTGAGAAGGCTTAAGTTGGAAAAGTCAACCGGACGTTGACTTATGAGTTAGAGGGCACGGATGTGAATTCCAACAGTTTGATTAGCTCCGGGAGGTGATTTGTGACTTAGGAGTGTGATCGAAAGTGGTTTTGGAGGTCCGGTGTAATATTGGGCTTGAATTGGCGAAGTGAGTATTTTGGCGAATTCCGGTTAATAGATAAGATTTTGATCCGAGAGTCAAAATGGAATTCTGAGAATTTCAGTAGCTTCGTTATATCATTTCTGATGTGTGTGCAAAATTTCAGGTTATTCGGACATCATTTGGTCGGGGTTTTGATCGAAAGTGTATTTCGGAAGTTTTTGGAAACTTAGGCTTGAATTCGATGAGTTTTGGGTAATTTGATATTGTTTGAGGTGTTTTGATGATTGGAACAGGTTTGAATGATGTTATGAGTTATGTTGGCATGTTTGGTCGGGGTCCCATGAGGCTCGGATATGTTTTGGAAGAGTTTTTGGAAGATTTTGGCGTTTTGATTATGAGCATGTAATGATCCAAAGGTCCATTTTTAGTTCTAGAGATTGAAATTTGATTACTTCTGAAATTTTGATAATGAATTATAGGAGTGATCTGGAAAGTTTGGTCTAATTTCATCAAGTCGCGATTGGGTTTTTGACGCGAAACATTAGTTAATTGTTTAACGAGCGAAATGGGTATTGAACTGAGCAAATGAGCTCTGAATTGAGTTTCGACTGAAGGGCTATATTCGTATTATTATTTTTGACTCATAGGAACAAGAATCATCAAATTCCGAGGTCCCAGTCCCGAGAAATAAATTTTTGAGTAAAATTACTTTCTGAAAATATTTAAGGAAAATAGAAATGAAATTTGATTAGAAAGTGATGGTATCGGGCCCGTATTTTGGTTCCGGCGCCCAGTACAGGTCTTATATATGGTTTAATCACTTTCTGTAAAGTTTGGTTGAAAATGGACGTCGTTTGACGTGTTTCGGACTCAAAATGGAAAATTTGATGTTTTATGAAATTTGAAGGAATTCTTGGATTTTAAAGCTTAATTCGTGGTATATGACGTTATTTTGGCGATTTGATCGCATGGTTAAGTTCGTATTGTATTTTGGGACATGTTGGTATAATTGGTTAAGGTCCCGAGGGCCTCGGGTGGATTTCAGAAGGTTAACGGAATGGAAATCAGATAAAAGGATTGCTGGAATTTTCTGCTGCAAAAGTTGTCTTGGACAGTAACTGTGCAATCGTGGAGCCTATTTCGGAAGCTTATATCTCAAAATACATAAGGTATCTATAAATTTACAAAACATGTAGTTTCCATAAAGCTAAACCATTAATTATTCCGACATTTATACAGAAAGTTATGATCGATTTAATAAGGGTTGGTAAAGCTGTTTTGAAATCTCTAGAATTTTTTGTTTCACGGGGCTAAATTTGGGAGCTTATATCTCGCCAACTATAAGGAGCTGGGTGATGAGCAGCACATTAAAGTTGTAGCCCTTGGTGTCTAGTTTCTAGAAAATTAAACTGTTCATTATTTGGATATTTGTACAGAAAGTTATGATTGATTTACCGAAGGCTGGTAATGCTATTTTTCTGGGACAGAGGATAAATCGCATGTGTCAAATGCGATTTATAAGTCTCAATTGGCAAATGCAACTTGCCTGGAACAGATTCTTAAACACGAGAGTTAGTCATTTTTACTCATTTTTGAGTTTTGAGTCTCGGATTTAGGCGATTCCAAAGGGGTTTTTCAGGACTTCGACTTGGGTAAGTGTTCTATATTCGAAAGTGATTATATTTCATAAATACATGGTTATATTCATCGTTTAATTCAGATTTAAATGGAAGAAATTGGAGTTTTTGCAAAACTTTTCAAAAATGAAAAATTAAGATTTGGAGGTCGAGTTGTTGTCGGAATTTGATAATTTTGGTATGGTTGAACTCGTATCGAAATGGTTGTCGGATTTTTATGAGTTTCGCCGGATTCCGAGACGTGGGCCCCACGGGCAAATTTTGAGTGTAATTTCGGATTTTTGATGGAAAATATAGAATTCCATATGGAATTAATTCCTATAATTTTTATTAACTGAATCGAATCGTTATGGCTAGATTCGAGGCATTCAGAGGTCAATAAGGGGCAAAGGCATCGCGAGCTAGAGAATTAGCCGGTTCGAGGTGAGTAATTGATGTAAATGATGTCCTGAGGGTTTGAAAACTCCGGAATTTCACATCGTAACGCTATATTGAGGTGACTTGCACGCCGGATAACGGACGTGGGGTAGAGCACCATTGGGGATTGTGACTTGGTCCGTCCCGAGAGATGTTTGTACCGTGTTTTCTACTTGAACTAAATTAAGAATCATACTTACTTAGATTTATTTGTTACATTTGGGCTTCTTGCCAATTATTTGAATCCTTCAGGGATTGATATCACTGCTTTCGCATATTTTGCATATCATTTGACCTCAGTCCAAGGTTTTAAATATTGTTTTGCAAACTCAGCCATCTTTCTAAGATTTGAAAACTTAAATGATATTTCTAAATGATATTTCGGACTGAGAACTACTGTTTTACAAATGCCCAAGGGGCTTATGATGATTTCTGGAATGAGCATGGATCGGGTTGCGCGCCGCAGCAGTGTTATATTGATATTGAGGCCGAGAGCCTGGTGATTATACTGAGATTGATATGAGGCCGAGGGCCTAAATTTGATGCCACGAGATGGCTTGATATTGCGCTTGGGCTGTAGGAGCCCCTCCGGAGTCTGCACACACCCCTAGTAAGCGCCGTCGACGATAAATAATGGATGGCTCGGGCTGCACGCCGCAGTGGGTACTAGAGTGTACCATCATATGCATTGCATTGCACTCATTCATTTGTTTTTTTATCTGTTATACCTGTCTCAGTATTTGGTACTCTGACTTAATTGACTTGTTGCTTCACTATTTGTTGTTCTAAACTGCCAGTTATAGTTTACTTTGTAATTTTTTCATGATTTCTTATTCTCAGCCTTTATTTATGTTTATTACTCACTGCGTCGGAGTACTCACATTACTCCCTGCACCTTGCGTGCAGATCCAGGTACACCATAGGCTAAGTGAGGAATTGTTTAACTGAGCATGCAGTATCCGGGAGTATTGAGGTAGCTGCATGGCGATTGTAGCCTTGATCTCTCCCCTGTATCTCTATCTTTTATTCCGTATTTTTCCTAGACAGACTTGTAATAGGTGGATATTATGTATTAAAGGCTCATATTCGTGACACCGGATTATGTTGGGCTATGGTGTGGTAGTTTAATTGAACTTCCGCATATTTTATTATTAATTATACACTTGAATGAAATGACTTAGTAAATTCTCTGTGATATTTATCTATAATCTGAATAAGAATTTGGGATAATGTTGTTGAATGGTCGGGCTTGCCTAGCAGTGTGTTGGGCGCCATCATGACCGGAGTTGGGGTCGTGACACCCGGCTCGAGCTGTCCGCTCGGGTAAGCCAGGTCTAGAACAATACACCCAGGTTTTTAAACCTAGTATAACATAGCCTCATGTCGGATCCCTAGTAGTAACGTTTGTTTGCATCACGTGCATCTGACTTTGGGGACTCAACACAGGGGTTGGATCCATCTAGGACAGGTGTACCCAAATTAAAAGACTATCCTGATGCATCTTACGTGCTACTTGAGCATCTGTTTGTTTTGGCTTGCATGTTGACCGACTTCTAGAATAGGGAAAGAAAATCAAAAAAAATAATCAAAAAAAGAAGAAGGGGAGAAGTAGGTATTTAGAAAATTCTGAAACTCTACCGAAATTCTAAAAAAGAAAAGTCATTTCAAAATAAGTCAAAACTTTCAAGCGCCATGATTCACTTGTTCCATCAAAACTGACCGAATTACGCGGGTCTGATTCTCACCGGATGTGAGATACGTAGGCAAACCTCATCGGTTCCGACCCCAATTTTCAAAAATCCAAATATATTTTCCTTTAGAAATCTTTCCTTAGAAAATTCAAAAAAAAGGGAAGTTTTTTAAAACTCAAAAAAAAGTAGTTTCCTTCTTTCTGGAGTATTTCATACGAGTTTTTTTTTTGTTTTGAAGTATTTTTCCAAAAAAAAAAATCTAAAAAAATATATTCTTTTCCTTCTTTAAAAGTATTTCATTCGTAAATGTCAAAAAAAAAATTGAAAATTGAAGTCCAAAAATATTTTTCTTTTCTTTAGAAGTACTTTTTGTAAATAAATAAAAAAACTCAGAAATTCAAAATATTTTCTTAAAAGTCTCTCTTTCGAAATTAAGAGGCAACATCTAAAATCCAAAAATATTTTCTTTCTTCTTTAAAAAAAAGAGAAAACAAATGAAAATTCAAACAAAAATATTTTCTGTTACTTTTAAAATTCCCAAAGTTCAAATAAAAAGCAAAGGAATTTTTAGAAGTCTTTCTTTCAAAAATAAAAATAAAATCAAAATAAAAAATCCAAAAGAAAATATCTTTCCTTTCTTCTTTTAAAAACATTTCTTTCGAAAATTCAAAAAAAAACAACTAAACAAAAAATTCAAAAAAATATGTTTTTCTTTTTCTTAAAGCTTTCATGGTCTGAGTTTTATAAAAGTAAACAAAAAAAGAGTTAGTTTATTTACTCTATTCTCAATCTTACCGAACTACGCAAGATCTGATTCATGCGGGGTCATGATACGTAGGCAATCCCTATCGGATTCAATCATAGCCATAAAATTAGTTGAGTGATAAAATAAACTGAAATAAAATTGAGTGAAAAATAAAGAAAAGAGTACAAAAAAAAGAAGAAGAAAAGAGAGTGACAAAAAATAAAAGAATGACAAAAAAAAAGAGCAAAAATAAAAGAGCGGCGAGATGAAAGAAAAATCAAGAGTGATTAAAGAGAGACAAAAATGAAGAAAAGAGGTACAGAGTGAAAAGGGCTAGTTAAGATCGGGATGAAACATGCAACCGTTACAGTAGAAGCGTTTAACTGTTAGGTGCATTGCATCACAACGTGCGATTTCCTATATGTTAAATGTTTCAAAACTAACAAGGTTGTTGGATGTGCAAACTAGCCAGGTTTTGATGGTTGGTTTTGTTGGTAGTCTAGCTTCCCCTCCTTCACAAAATCCAAAGGCACAGATGGTCTCCGCAAGCAATCTACCAATCATCGGTCCTGAGGATAGCCCAGCATCGGCTATTCTGCAGCTAGAATCAGCAGCTACTGAAGAGAATAAGATGTTGCGTCTCCGCATATTGAAAATGTGGGACGCCTGGTCTAATGGTAGGGAACCGCCAAGTGCAATCCCTGGGTTCCCTGAGTTAATTCTCAGGTCAGGTGAGGTTACCAATGCCCCTGTGCCCAACCCGCTTATCCCACGCGGGCATCCTCCAATATCTTCCAATGATCCTAACATGCCTTCTGTGGTTCGCCCCCAGGTACCGGCTTCAAGGGCACCCCCTCCAATGTTCACATTTCAGGGTCCACAACTTCAGTCAGAAATAGCATATGTGACCCCATATTCTTCCACTCAACCTCCGCAATATGATCTCTCAATGGAGTAAGAAAAGGTTGTTAAAAATCTCGAGCAAGAGGAAATGACTCGGAAGATGAAGAGCCTGGAACAAAGCCTGAAAAACATGCAAGGTCTGAGTGGCCAGAAGAGTGTCTCATACTCTGACCTCTGTATGTTTCCCCATGTCCACTTGTCAATTGGCTTCAAGATGCCAAAATTTGAAAAGTATGACGGACATGGAGACCCGGTCGCTCATCTGAAACGATATTGTAACTAGTTGAGGGGTGCTGGTGGAAAAGAGGAGCTGCTAATGGCCTATTTTGGGGAAAGATTTACCGGAATCGCTTCTGAGTGGTATACGGATCAAGAAATTACTCATTGGCATGTCTGGGATGATATGGCTCGAGATTTTGTCCGCCAGTTTCAATATATTGTGGACATCTCTCCTGACAGAAACTCTTTGTCCAATTTGAAAAAGAAAACTGCGGAAAGCTTTCGCGAATATGCTATCAAATGGCGTGAGCAAGCTGCCAGGTAAAGCCTCCAATGGACGAAATTAAAATGGTCACGGTCTTTCTACAGGCCCAAGAGGCGGACTACTTCCAGAACATGATGTCTGCTATGGAAAAGCCATTTGCTAAGGCTATCAAAATTGGGGAGATGGTTAAAAATGGTTTAAAAACAGGTCGAATCTTGAGTCATGCTGCTTTTAAGGCCACATCACAGGCTGCTCATAATGGTTCAGAGGGTTTGATGAACATAAATGGGAGTGAATAGGGAGCCATGATGGTTTCAAGCTCGAGGGGGGCCCGCAAGGCATTCAGCCAATCATATGTGCCTCATATCGTTCCACCACACTATTATCCCCTTCAAGATGCTGCCTATGCCGTGGCATCGCCTCCCTATGCGGTGATGAGCGGGCAATCTTACACATTGCCACAACATTATACATAAAACCGAGCTCTACCTTCCATAAATGCCCATCCTTACCAAGCTTCATATAATCTCCAACCAGATGTTCCCCAATACAATCCTCGCCCAAGAGAGCCTTTTAGAAAGAATCAGTTCACCCCTATTGGTCAATCGTATTCAAGCTTGTTCCAAAAGTTAATCAGGCTAGATCTATTGCAGCCAGTGGCCCCGAACCGGCCGAACCCCGAGTCTCCCTCGCACCGAGCTGATGCTATATGTGAATACCACTCTGGAGCAGTATGACACAATACAAAGGGCTGTTGGACCCTCAAAAGGGCAGTTGAAGATTTGATTGAAGTTGAAAGAATCGTTTTTTGGGATGAGAAAGCTCCTGATGTGATGAATAATCTGTTGCCTGCCCACAACATCGGGCCAATAGTCGGAATGATTTGTGAAGCTGAGGAATTTGATCTGGTACTAAAGGACATTGCATCCATTGCCGAAACAGAAGAAAAGCTGAAAAATGGTCGCCAAGCCTGAAAGTTCCCAATTAGACTGGAGTTTCGGTAGCCAGTCTTGCTATCCTTTCTGCGTCCGAATTATCTTAGGGTGTGATCCGGATGTTTTACTTTAATGTCTTACTTTCCAATGTAAACCCTTCTATCTTCAAATTTTGAAAAAAAATCAAAAAATCAAAAATCAAAAATCAAAAATCAAATGAAATTAGTATTTCATTGTCCATGAATGTATCCTTTCTTAATCTTGTCATTTTCTTATTCTCTTTTTAGTTCTATTAAATGCAGATTTGAATAACATGACATGCTTGCAGACTTCTTGCCCAGATCCTAAAACGTTGTCAGACTTCGAAATAATGAATCAAGAATTAGATTGCAATGAAGATAAGTTTTAGGAAATAAAGCAAAGAGTTGGAACTGCTAAAGGAAAATTGGTTCCAGATTGAAAAGATCCATACATGGTAACAAGGGTACTGCCAAAAAGAGCGTCGTACCTGGGAAACATCAAAGGAAATAATCCTGAAACAACCCTCAACGCAGGTGCAGTCAAAAGGTACTATGTTGGATCCTCTATATAACAATAATGTTCTCCGGTTGGGATGAAGAATACTTTTATTCTCGCTACCCATACACTATCAATCCCCTGCAAACCCTTTGAGCTGGTTACTTTTCTTTGATTACCCTCTTTGGAACTTGAAAGTGTTATTGAAAAAAGTGATGAAAAATGAAAAAAAAATGATGAAAAGAGAAGAAAAAGAGAAAAAATAATACAAAGAAAAGGAAGAAAAGGGGCAAAAAGAAAAAGAAATGAAAAGGAGAAGAAAAGAAAGATGCAAAAAAGGGGGGAAGAAACGCAAAGAAAATGAAATGAAAAAATGAAAAAGAGAGAAAAAGGGAAAGGAAAAAGAAAGAGAAAACAAAACAAAACAAAACAGAAAAACAAAAGAAAATCAAAAACAAAGTTCCCTGAACTACGTTCGACTTGATTCCAAAATGATACGTAGGCACCCTCTCTCTGGGGTTCAGTCACACCAAAACAAAATCCAAAGTCCCCCAAAAAGTGAAACTGGGGTAGATGTTATAATGGTTCGACGATGATCCCGCCCAAAAGGTTCCAAAGTTGTAACTCAATCCAAATCCTTTTTACCCAAACCTTGTCCAAGTCCTTCCAATCAATCGGTGAGAATGTTCAAGGATCAGAGAATACAGCTACTTGGATCCAATATAGTCAAAATGAAAAAAATAAAATGAGAGAGTCTTATTGGTGAAAACCCACATGGGCACCGTGAGGCGACAGTAAGCAAAGAAATCAAAATGAGAGAGCCTTGTTAGTGAAAACTCGCAAAGAGCACTATAAGGCGATGGTGAGTAGAGAAATGAGAGAGGTCAGCTCGTGAAAACCCGCAAAGGCACCCCTGATCGAATAGAGGATCCTCACAGCCATCAGCACCGACAGAGTCCTGGCAAGGTTTCTCGATTTTGAGGCGAAAAATTGTGATGAATTTCTGAGGGTCGGACGGTTTACACAGATCAGGAATCCATTCCAAAAGGCATGTCATGTTCACTGAAGTCCGCATGTACTCCAGATAAGTCTTTCTTTCCTTTCCCTGAAAGGGACACTTTTTGTTTTAAACTCATTCTCCATTCCATTGTTTGTTTTCTTTGAATCCCTTTCGGTCTAACTATGTTCCGAAACTAAGACAAAGAAAGGATGGTAAGACTGATTTACAGGGTTCTCAGTTGACACGAGACAATGTGCAAAAAAAAAGCACCCAACCTCACCAGGTGCATCAAGTCGACGTCGACTGGCCATGGCGACCGATGCTCCGGAATTGAAAACTCTTGGAAGGAGAAAATCAAATCGAAGTGTCTATAAAGGCAAATGAAGTTGAAAAGGTTGAGTCCCACGTGGTCAACCATCTCAACAAAAGTTTTGAAAAGCCAAGGTACCCAAATGATCTAAAATTAAAGTTAGAAGGAAGAAGCCAGAAATGAAAGGCCTACGAAGGCAAAATAAAGTTGGAAAGGTTAAGTCCCACGCGACTAGCCGTTGCAGCAAAATTTGAGGAGCCAAAAGTTCCCCAATGTTTCAAAGAAAAAAAAAGAAGAAAAAAAAAGAAAGAAAAAAAAAAAGAAAAAAGAAAAGGAAGTCAGAAAGGAAAAGCCTACGAAGGCAAAATAAAGTCGAAAAGGTTGAGTTCCACTGACCAACCGTCATGGCAAAATCTGGAAAAAAAAATCAGAGGTTCTCAGGGCCTGAAATGAAATTGGTCCCCAGGAAACAAGCAGTTTCAATTGAGATCTTCATCAAAGAAGTTGGGCTAAGATCAAGCGATTGAGATAATCAATGCCACAACACCAACTACCGTTTCAAACTAACAATTGTTCTTTGTTTGAAAACATGAAACAGGTTCAATCCAAAGCAACCGTGCAAGAAGCAGGTTCAACTAAAAAGGAAAAAGAAATGTGCACGTGCTAGAAACAGCTTTGCAGCAATAATCCATAAAAAGGGAAGTCCCCTCCAAGTTTTTTCCCGCATTTACTCATTCCGTGAAATAAAAAAAAGAGGGAAAATGAAATGAAAAAAAAGAGATAAGAATAAAATTTAAAAATGGTAGTTCAGAATCCCCAATCTCAATCTTTTACGTTTTTCCATACATAGGGTCTCCAATCCCTAGTTGAGATTTTTAGACATAGGGTCTCCATTCCCTAGTTGCCTTTTGCCAACATAGGGCTTCAATCCCTAGTTGAGATTTTAGACATAGGGCCTCCATTCCCTAGTCACCTTTTTGTCAACATAGGTCTCCAATCCCTAGTTGAGATTTTTAGACATAGGGCCTTCAATCCCTAGTTGAGATTTTTAGACATAGGGCCTCCATTCCCTAGTCGTCTTTTGCCAACATAGGGCTTCAATCCCTAGTTGAGATTTTTAGACATAGGGCCTCCATTCCCTAGTCGCCTTTTTTCCAACATAGGGCTCCAATCCCTAGTTGAGATTTTAGACATAGGGCCTCCATTCCCTAGTCGCCTTTTTGCCAACATAGGGCTCCAATCCCTATTTGAGATTTTTAGACATAAGGCCTCCATTCCCTAGTTGCCTTTTGCCAACATAGGGCTCCAATCCCTAGTTGAGATTTTAGACATAGGGTCTTCATCCCCTAGTCTCCTTTTGACAACATAGGGCTCCAATCCCTAGATGAGATTATTTTTAGACATAGGGCCTCCATTCCCTAGTCGCCTTTTGCCAACATAGGGCTCCAATCCCTAGTTGAGATTATTTTTAGACATAGGGCCTCCATCCCGTAGTTGCCTTTTGCCAACATAGGGCTCCAATCCCTAGTTGAGATTTTAGACATAGGGCCTCCATTCCCTTGTCGCCTTTTGCCAACATAGGGCTCCAATCCCTAGTTGAGATTATTTTTAGACATAGGGCCTCCATCCCCTAGTCGCCTTTTGCCAACATAGGGCTCCAATCCCTAGTTGAGATTTTTAGACGTAGGGTCTCCATCCCATAGTCGCCTTTTGCCAACATAGGGCTCCAACCCCTAGTTGAGATTTTTAGATATATGGCTTCATTCCCTAATATTTTTCTCCTAAAGACACACAATCCTTATTTTATCGCTTTAAAAAAAATAGTTTAGATCTTAGTTACAAATAACTCACGAAATTTTCTAGTGAAAACTGGGGAAGAAAAATTTCGTTCGTTTGTTTGTTTTGGTGTCTGAGCAGGTTTGACCTCAAGGCACAGGGTTCGAGACGATCAAAAGAATGAGTCTCAATCCAGAATAAAGAAAAGAAGAAAAAGAGCAAAAAGAAATGAACTCAAAGTGCTGAAGTGGAGAAGGATGCGGACTGCTCAAGATATGATTGAAGTCACAGGCTTCGCATGTCCCGCCTTGATCCAAAGCTGAAGAGTGAACCAGTGGTTACAACTGACGAGCATCAAGATTCAGATCGCAGTCTACAACAAGAACCAGCCAAGACTCAAGATTAAGCCTCAAGAGATTTATATATAGGAGTCTTGTAACTCGTAGTTGATACACTTAGCTAGTTAGTTTTTATTTTTCATTTTGGTGTAATAAGGAGTTCAGCAAGCAATCGCAGCAGCGACAACAGTGAAATCACAGCTTCCAGGTAGTCCCAGCTACCAAAATTTCTAGAACTACATTGACCTGATTCATTTATAGCTAAGGATATGTAGGCAACCTCTGAAGCAAGGTTCGGTCAGGCTCTTTTCAAAAAATGCTTCTCATGGAGTTTCAAACGGGCAAAAATCCCTCATAATTGCGCATTTTATCTTTTCCCGGAAACCCTTCGTGTTTCCAAGCAAAGAGGGGCAGCTGTGAGCACATAATTTTTGCCCTATATGAATTGCTCCTATAAAATCAAAGAAAATAGATTTTTTCCAATTATTTGCCATTTTATAGGATTTTGTAGGATTTTTATTTAATTGTTTGCATTTTGTTCATGGTTAAGTTTTATTTAAATCATAAAAAAATACCAAAATATCATGCATCACATTTAGGATTTGTTTTTATATTTTTGAAATTAATTAGTAACCATTTGCTTTATAAAAATTTGAAAATCACAAAAAATAGCTCATTTTTACATTTTTTTGTCTTTTAATTTTAGTTTATCGATTTTCCTCTTTTAATTTAGAATTAAGTAATGTTTACAATTTTTATAATTAGTTAATTAGTTTAATTTCACATTTTTAGATAATTTAGGATTTTTAATTAAGAAAAAGAGAAGAAAAAAAATGAAAAGTAAAGGAAATTAGAAATAAAAGAAAATTGAAGAAGGAATTTCATTTTCGGAATTGGGCCATCTTTAATTCAGCCCAAAGATTTCCTCCCCTCACAATTAATTCCCCAGCCCAAATAAATGGCACCAAAATCTGTCCAACCCAGGCCCAAAAATTAAAATGATCCGGCCCAAATCCCCTCTACTTAAAACCCCCTTTCTAATAACCTAAAGATCAGATCATTAGATCCCTAACCCTTAGCAAATACAGGAAACGGCGCAGCTCTAAAAGGGACCCCTTTTCTTCCTTCTTCACTGGAGAAAAATCCTAGAGAACACCCCCCAAAAACGTATAAAAAATCCATTAGCAACTACTCCATCTCCCTCACTCCTAAGAGCTCAGCCGTCGATCTCTTCTCATCACCCCTCTCTCTGTTTCTTTTTCAATAATGGCATCAGCCATGGGTGGCTAAACTTCCCATCTCCATGGAAGTCAGCGAAATGCGTCACTCCCTCACTCACTTTTTGGATGTGCACAGCTGAAACAGAGTTGGAAAACTCGAATGGAGATCTTAAACTCACGAATCAAAAAAAATGGAAGAACAATAGATTTTTGGTAGATTGCTTCGTAGTTTGGATTCGAACAATTTAAAATCGAAGTCGTGTTTGTTTGGCTGCTGATTTCGGATTGATTCGCCTGGGTCGAATTTTTCTTCCTCCGATTTGGTACTGCTGAAGTTTTCTCTTCCGTTCAGATTTTTCGTTGATTTGTTGTTTAGGTATATTCTCTTATGTATTTTTTCCAGATCTTGGTTTAGTGTGAAATGTCATGACTTGAATGAATATTTCTTTGTGAGCGTTTTTGTTGGTGGGTTATTGAAAAATTGATTAAAGGATTCCTTATTGAAACAATTCCTTTTATACGTAATTTCTGAAGCAGCAAGGCATACATGGACTACAAATTGAGTATTGAATTCAGTTGACATATGATTTGTGGATGATGAATAGACTTTTTTAGTGTTTTAGTTTGTTGTGTTTAGTTATAGGTCACAATTAATTAGCGTGGTTATTACATAAGTATATGGCTCATTGTTCTAGTTATGAGAGATGAGTATTGAAATTAAATTTGAACATCACTGATGATTCTTCATTTAGCAAATAGATAAGTCTGTAATTTGCCAATTTCAATTTTTCTCAACTTTTTTAGTATTTGCTACAGTCCAGATCTTTAGTTGCTTAATACTTTAGTTTTTTTATGGATTTAAATGTTTATTTGTTGAAGGCTTTGGTTATTTGAATAGTTTAAGTTTGATTGTCTGAAATTTGATATTTGGTTGGGTTATTAAGTTTTGGTCATTTAACAAGTGGTATAGCCAACAAAACAGCAGAATTATGCTAAAAGGATGCCCAGTTTTAGTGTAATTGGAAAGTGGTCGGAAGGGGACATTTCTTAGAGAAATCAAATTATGAACATCCGTAGTTTGCTTTAAGTTAGAGTGCAATCCTTTGGAATAATTTGAGGCGTGCCATGACAAATAAAACCCCTAAGCCCATGACCCTCACAAAGTTAGCTAGCTTTTATAGACAATTTGAGGTGTGTCATTTTCATTAAGTAACCCATGGCCCTCATGTAATTATTACTAACTCTTTAAAAATCGGGGTGTGCCATCAATTGAATTTTTCATGGACCTCGCAAACCTTGTTATTAATTTAAAATTTCGTAGTTGCTTAGGCATGTCATTTAAATTGATTTTCCTTTATTAAATTCGGGTGTGCATTTCATGTGACCCAATTTTTTTTTCTTAACAATGTTAAATAGAAAGTGTCGAGAACCGCGGGTGCATTACATGTGGTGGGGTTCAAAGCATATTTTAAATGACGTTGAATCTTCCTAAAAGCATTTCAAATAGTTAAAAGCAGTTAATAAGTTAAAAATGCACCATAGGCTAAACACATGTAATAAATCGTATAATAGGCCAATTGTAATAGTTTAAGCGGTCGTGCTAGAACCACAGATCCCGGGAATGTCTATCACCTTCTCCCGGGTTAGCAGAATTCCTTACTTAGAATTTCTAGTTTGCAGACTTCAAAAGAAGAATCAAAATTTCCTCGATTTGGGATTTAAAATAAACCGGTGACTTGGGACACCAATTAAAATATTCCAAGTGGCGACTCTAAAGAAATTAAATAAATAATCCCATTTCGAATAATGTCACTTTAATTAAAAAAACTCCCTTATATCCCCCTCGAGGTGTGTAAAAAAGAGGTGTGACAGTTATGAATATATTATATTATGGATGTTCATTTAATACCCCGTTGTAAATAAGCATCCTGAAGAAGCTTATTCATATGGGACTCCGCCGTAAATATGTTTATCTATTTAGTAGTCTATTGAAAATAAGCCTCATGAAGAAGCTTATCACTTCAGTACCCGATTATGGATAAATATTACCCCCGTAAATGATTATTCATACCGGGTATAATAAGTTTATCCTTTCGATACTCCGTTATGGATAAACATTACCCCCGGTAGAAGATTATCCATACCGGATACAATCAACTTATCCTTTCAGTACTCCATTATGGATAAACATCACTCCCAGTAGAAGATTATCCATATCTGGTATAGTAGCAGCTTACACAGCAGCTTCCTTTCTTCTATAAATAGAAGAGATTTCAGTTCATTATGTACATCAGTTTGAATTCGAATAATATATCAGTTTCTCTCTATACTTGTATTTACTTTACAGTCTTTATTTTATAACATATTATCAGCACGAGACTCTTCCATCTCGAGCAAATACTTTGAAAGTATCTGAGGTACGAACTTTCTTTTTCTATATAATGTCTAATCTTTCTAAACTTGAATTTGTAGCCCTGGATATATCGGGAAAAAACTACATGTCTTGGGTGCTTGGTGCTGAAATTTATCTTGATGCGGTGGGTCTGGCAGACACCATCAAGGATAAAATCAGGCATCAAACCAAGACCGTGCCAAAACAATGATATTCCTATGCCATCATCTTGATGAGGGCCTGAAAATGGAATATCTCACTATTAAAAATCCAGTCATATTGTGAAATAATTTGAAAGATAGATATGACCACCTGAAGATGGTCGTTCTTCCACAGGCACAATATGATTGAACCCATCTAAGGATACAAGATTTTAAATCTATCAGTGAGTATAATTCTGCTATGTTCAGAATTATTTCTCAATTGAAATTATGTGGTGATAATATTACTGATCATGATATGTTGGAGAAAACTTTTACCACTTTTCATGCCTCGAATATGCTCCTGCAACAACAATATCGAGAGATGGGATTTAAAAAGTATTCTGAACTTATCTCACATCTTCTTATAGCCGAGCAACATAATGGATTATTAATGAAAAACCATGAAAGTCGACCTATTGGTTCTTGTCCATTCCCCGAAGTGAATGAGATGAACTTCCACCAAGTTAGACGTGGAAGAGGTCGTGGCCCCAGTCATGGTCATGGCCGTGGTCGAGGAAGAAACTCTAATCATAGTAATAATAATGCACCAAAGAACCCTCCTCGCCACTAGCAGTGGTAAAGGAAGGAACAAATACATGAAGCGGTGCAAGCACCAAATGCAGAAAATGCATGCTATAGATGTGGAGGAAAAGGGCACTAGTCACGTACCTGCCATACGCCAAAGCATCTGGTTGAGCTTTATCAAGCCTCCCTGAAGAAGACAGAAAAATGCTGAAGCAAATTTTATTTCTGAAGATAATTTAGACTTCATGCATTTGGATGTAGATGATTACTTTGCACTCCCAGAAGGAGAAACGAGTCATGTAATCGGTGGTAAATCTGTAGAAATATAAATATTTTAATTTTTGTTGTTTGTAATAGATAGTATGATTATGTAATTGTTGTACATAAATAAAAATTATGCTTTGATAATAATGTTTACTATAATATATCTTATTTATGTCATTTTGAAGAATATGGATAACATTATTAGATCAACTTAAACTCTAGCAGAGTTTGCAAGAAATATATAACCACCAGAAGTGGTTATATTTCGTATATCTCATTGTAATTATATTTTGTTAACCACCAAAAGTGGTATATGCCTATGATCACCAGAAGTGATAATTTAGGTTTTCTATGGTTACAATTGAAGATAAGCTACATAAATATTCTCTATATTAAATGCACGCCTCGATTTGCTTCTGAAGTAATGAATATTTTAAAAGAGGTTGAATCATCACAATTTGATGTGATTAATGCACATTCAAATAATTATGTTCGATTTCCTGAAGGAAGAGAACTTTTGATAATATTAATCAATTTCCTGAAGTGAATGTGACAATATTAATAAATCTGGTAAATATGAATGCGATCCTGATGTAAATATATTACAATTCACCTCCAGAAGAGGTAATATAATTGAGTGAATATATATTTCGTATTTTAAATTTGCTCCTGAAGAAATAACACAATTGAAATTGCCTCCCGAAGTAGAAAAATATTATGAAAAGGAGTTTTCTTTTGCTTAAACAATTGTTTTATATTGTTTATTTGATTGTGATTTTCTCTCATGATACCAGAAGTGTTTGAGCAATATTTGATAGTACAAAATGTATCAACAACTCTTGAAGAGCTAACTGTTTGCCTAGAACACACATGACACCAGTAGTATCCAATAAATATTAGATTGTGGATAATAAATGAAGGCTCTTGAAGAGTTTATATAAAAATGTCATTCATATTATATAATTATGGTCAAAACATATGTTGTAGTAAACCTGAAGTTTACTAATACAAGTGGCTATCATATTGATACTACAAATGATTGAATGATCGAAAATCTTTATATTTCTACAATCATAGGGGGTAAAATAATATGTATGTGAGAAGTTATCCGCTTTACTCTTCAATTTGTACTACATCATGTATCATAGTAAATCAGAAGTTTACTAATGCAACAGTTTATTCCATAGTAAACTAGAACTTTACTAAGAGATAGCACATGTCATGATAAACTTGAAGTTTTCATTTTCCATTTTTAAATGAGCTATTTGAGAATTCTGATAAGCATATACTGAAGAACCAGAAGATTCTTCAAGAATTCTCTTGTGTTGCTTGTTCTCATAATATTACACCGGCTAAAGTTAGGACTAAGACCCCTGAATTCTGGAATATATAAAAGGTGAATATGGGCTTATTCACATATCATGTGAATCACCTATAAATGCATATATAAGATGACTATATGTATGTTTATTGTCAACCTGCAGTTTGGCATTTAAGATTGTTTTTTCTCAATTATGAGCATAACTTTCAGATTATGAAATTAAAACAGTTCATCTTGATAATGCTGGTTCATATCCAAGCTGGTTTAGTATTGAATACCTCCTATTAATGGCTAAACCATTGCTTATAAGAATAAAGCTTCATGTGTTGGTCTAAGATTTACTAAATTGCATATAGCAGCATTTGTATGCAGCAGACGAACAATATATGATAAGTCCTCCCTTCAGAATTGGTTTAGGATCAGAAACCAAATACTTTTATTATCTTTTGTTGCGTGGTATATGATTAATTTCTCTACCATCATACACAAAGATATGTTTCCCAAAGATGATTGGGGATATAAGTTCAGGTACCTGAAAATAAAGAAAGTTATGAGATCTCAACAAGTTATACTGCTTAGGAACCGATACAAAATGATCGTCGACGATATATTTGATACAATATAGTGCACAATATTGTAAAAGATTGTGAGGATCAGACCTGTAGTCCAGGCACTTTGAGATGTCATGCCATTTAAATGCAAGACATAACATATATGACTCATTTGATTAAGTCTATATGAAGATCCCTGAAGGATTTAAAATGCCCGAAGCATATAATTCAAAGTCTCGAAAAATGAACTCGATCAAATTGTAAAGATCTTTGTACAATTTAAAGCAATCTAGGCGCATGTGGTATAATCGGCTCAGCGAAAATTTGCTGAAAGAAGGTTAGATAAATGATATTATTTGTACATATATTTTTATAAAGAAAATGTCATCAAAATTTGTTATACTTATTATTTATGTTGATGGCATAAATCTTATTGGAACTCCAGAAGAGCTCCAAAAGAGTCTTAAAAATGCTTTTACATGGACAAAGTGTACCCATTAAGTACACCAATGGATATTCAATCACTTGAAGTGAATAAGGATCCGTTCCAACCTCTAGAAGAAGATGAGGAACTCCTTGGTCCTGAAATACTCTATCTCGATGTAGATGATACACTTATTTATCTTGCTAATGCTAACAAAAATGCTGTATATCGTATTGGTTATGCAAATCCAGGTTATTTATCCGATCCCCATAAAGCCCGATCTCAAACCGGCAAACAGGGAGCGCATAGATTGAGATCAGTGATTCATTCGAGAAACATGTGGGTTGGAATGTGATAAAAGACCCACCATATTATACAGAGACAATATTGCATGCATAGCCCAATTAAAGGGAGAATTTATAAAAGGAGATAGAACGAAGAACATTTCACCAGAATTATTCTACACACATGATCTTCAGGAAAATTTTGACATTGATGTGCATCAAATTAGTTCAAATGACAATCCAACAGATTGTCTTTACCAACTTCAACTTTTGAGAATATGGTATACAAGATTGGAATGCAGAGACTCAAATATTTGAAAAAAGGTTTTCTTTATGGGGAGTAAAATACGCGCTATACTCTTTTTCCCTTACTAAGGTTTTTCCCACAGAGTTTTCCTTATAAGGTTTTTAATGAGGCAGTCAGCAATGCGTATTACTAAATAGGTGTACTCTTTTTCCTTCACTAGATTTTTTCCAACGGGGTTTTTTCTAGTAAGGTTTTAATGAGACACATTATCTTTTAATGAACATCCAAGGGGGAGTGTTATGAATATATTATATAATGGATGTTCATTTAGTACCCCGTTATAAATAAGCTTCCTGAAGAAGCTTATCCATATGAGACTCCGCCGTAAATATGTTTATCTATTTAGTAGTCTATTGGAAATAAGCCTCCTGAAGAAGCTTATCACTTCGGTACCCGGTTATGGATAAATATTACCCCGGGTAGAAGATTATTCATACCGGTTATAATAAGCTTATCCCTTCGATAATCCGTTATGGATAAATATTACCTCCGGTAGAAGACTATCCATACCTGGTACAATGAGCTTATCCTTTCAGTACTCTGTTATGGATAAACATTACTCTCAGTAGAAGATTATCCATATCTGGTATAGTAGCAGCTTACACAACAACTTCCTTTCTTCTATAAATAGAAGAGATTTTAGTTCATTATGTACATCAGTTTGAATTCGAATAATATATCAATTCTCTCTATACTTGTCTTTACTTTACTGTACAAAAAATTGATTCCTTCTTTATATTATATATTATAATAATAATACAATAAAATATCATTCAGGTAACTTTTTTCAGGAAAATAAAAATTCAGGTAACTTTCATTGAAGTTGACTAAGATAATGAACCAATAAGGGAGCAAGGAATAAGGTGAGCCACGTGAGGTTGAGCACAGGTGATTAAGACCGGGTACCTGAATCTAATCACCAAAGCCAAAGACCCATTACTTTATGGTGCTGGTCTTATCGTACGGTCTATACGGAAATTTTAATTTACCGGTTCCATTCGTAGCCGGTAACCCTAGTTTCTTATATACGCGCTTTCAACTTATTCCCCTTTTTCCTTATACTACACGTCTCTGAGCTATCCGTAATAAAGTGAGAAGTTTTTTTCATAAAACGAAAAGAAAAAGAAGCTTTAATGACTTATTGCCAAATTTTTAGTTCCAATATTAGAAAAGGATACAATAATTCTGTTGAAAAGTTTGTCACAACAAAAATGTGATAGAGACAGTTTTGTTACTTAGACACAGGGTTTCTTTGTGTACGTAATAGAAAGACTGAATTTTAAAAAAATTGAAAAACAAAAGTATTTGAAAATAATAAAATAAATATGTTTTGACAAGTAAATGTTCATAAAAGATGCATCTTCTTAAGGGTAATTCAATCTAACAAGTTTTTTTTTTCCTCCAAAAGTGTATATCTTACAAAACTTTTTGAAAAGCTAATTATTAATTGTTAGGAAATCAACGATCATCTTAATATCACTTTACTTAGTTTTATAATTTAATTTTTTTTGGTAACTAATTATTTTATATTACCACTCGAAATTATGTACAGCTCTGGAAAAAATGCAGTTTGGACATTTTGGGCCAACAATCCAAAACTGTAATTACTCCTCAAATATCTTTTAAGGATAGAAATTAAGTAGTTCCATATGTCTATCTAGCCTACTTCGTCAACATGCTCTCTGATGTTTCTTCCATATCACTTGTTTTGTCACTTGATCAGCAGTCCTCTGTCGTGTCTTGAAGAATCTTGCATTTCTTTCTTGCCAAACGTGATACACTCCTCCAGCCAGGGTCATTCTATAGATTTCCTGATTGGCAGTTTTCCCTTTTGCATGACCAATTGCCCATGTAACTTCAGTCTGCCAGTCACTCACACTTCTATTGATACCTTGCCATTTCAGCAACTTTGACCATACTTCTTTTGCATAGTCACACTTAAACAAGAAACGGTCAATATCCTTACGACATAAGACACACGACATATCTTCTAAATTGGCCCAACATGCAATCCTTTTCCTTTGTTTGGAGTCTTCTGTGTAGTGCCAGAAATAGGATGAACAACCACGCGAGTGGTGTTCAGCTTGTGTGGCTAGGTTGGATCCTGCGTGCGCATCGACGTCCTAGCGCGCATGCTATCTTAGTCATGGCACAAGTGCAAATAATTAGGCTTGTTTGGCGTCGGTTTCCTATGTTGCATACCTAATGCTCATGCATTATCAAGTACAATCGGTTGCCTTTCGTCGCTCGTATTCCATATGCAGGGTGAACCAAAGCTGCAATTGTGTCTCACGTCATCCTTGTTTTGTCGTGCAATGTCTTGGTCCATGACTAGAATGCTCGGACTTTTAGATTCGGTAAACGCAATGGGCATGAGGTCTTAATTGGCTCATATCTGTCCAAAGAATGCTCCTTACGAATGACGGTCGTGCTCGTCTTGGACTTGGACGTGTCCTTTGGGTAGGCCATGCATGCTCATGCGACGCCAACGTCAATGAGGAACATTACCTGGTTGATCCTGCCAGTAGTCATATGCTTGTCTGAAGATTAAGCCATGCATGTGTAAGTATGAACAAATTTAGACTGTGAAACCACAGATGATTTTCTAATTTGTTTGTTGTATTTTGTGAGATTTTATTTCATTGCAATTTTATATGATTTGCCAATCTAAAATAGAGAAAATGGTAATATTGTTTGATTTAAGATTAAACATAATTACCAAAGATATACACACGTATAAGTTGATATAGAAGTTGTTCAAAAATTATAAATGCAATAATTGCAGTATACTAATAGTAGTTAGGTCATATAAGTATTTGTAACTTGATTGTCATCACCTACTTGTCTAAAGTATGGGAATATCAAAATATATATTAATTAGGTTGTTTCTTAGGGTAACTCGTATTGTGAAGCGAATATCCTTTGTTATAGTTACTTCCTTATGGGAAATGAAATAACTTATTTTCAAAAACTTATTGGTTGTTTAATCTTGACATTAAAAAATAAAAATAGATAAATAACACATAAATAGAAGATTAGGTTATTCATATCTCTATTTGAAATTCACTTATTTGTCCTATTTACCTTTTCATCTTCCTAATAATCTAATAGATTTGCTTAAATATTCCACTAAATAGTCTGACCTTGTCGTTTTTACGTCGCATTTATTCCCATTCTGCTTTTGGAATTATATCCATTTATGAATCGCTTAACGAATAAGTTAAAAAGAATAATGTCTGTATCTGTTATTTCAATTCAAAGAAGTTTGTCGTATAGACTTTTTTGTCTTTCCGATGATCTAAAAGATTTGCTTAAACATTCCATTAAATAATCCGATCTTGTCTTAATATGTCACATTTATTCTCACTCGATTTTTGGAATCTAATTCAACTATACGTTATTGATCGAAAAAGCTAGAATGAAGGTTAAATTTATTTACAAAAGATTCTGGTCAAAAGAAAAAAAGAGAGCTAACTTTGACACTTCTAAAACAAATAGTCGGTGTTGGAAATCTCAAAGGCAAAGTCATCTTTGATCAAGAATTGACAACACCATATAAATATACCATTTGCGACAGAGAACATGAAAGGTTCCATTCCACTGCAAAATTGAAGTGTCATAAAATGGTCAACAACTTTCAAGAACGTACTATCCACGCGTCATTAACGAGAGTAGGGAAACCCACAAAGAACAGAAAGCTAAAAGAATAGATCAACGGTTACAAAGCAAAAAGCAACAACTCATTACTTAATAATACAAAAGAGAAAAAAAACCAAACAGTACTTTAATTGAATATATCTTTCTTTTTCTCATTTCTTGTTTTCCCATGTCTCTTCCCATCTTCCACCAAAGTACAAAGGGAATAATAAAAAAGAACAACACCCATTTCACCCTTTACCAAATTTGATCTCCAAGATTTGTACAATGTCTCTAGGGTTCTTGAATTTCATGGAATTCAACTGTTCTATTTGTGGTGCTATTGTTGTACTTTTGGTTTGTACTTCTTTAGTCAGTGGAGGTGATATAGTTCATCAGGATAGTGTTGCTCCAAGTCGCCCTGGTTGTAACAATAATTTTGTTCTGGTAATCTTCTCACTCTCCTCTGACTGTTTTTTTTACTTCTCAAAGATTGAGTTATTTGTTTATGTTTTTGGCTAAAAGTTCATTTTTTGGTTTTCTCCATTTGTTTGGAATATGCTCTCTTGAGTGCTTGCATTATTTAGTACTTACATGAAATTGACCGAATAGAGTGAAACAGATGTAGAAAATTCAATTAGCTGAACCATTTGAAGCATATTTGATTGATTGTGTATCTCTGTCTGGTGTTTTGTCAATGTATAACTCATTGTTTTTTTTTTTTCATGTTTTAGGTCAAGTTAGCTTTTTTTAATCTTTTAGAGCTTGGAGTTTGTCCTATGTCATTAATTATCGAATGACATAATTGCTATTAGACCATTTAACTCTCTATTTTACTTTGTTTAGACAAAGGAACTATCCTTCTGCTGACGTGTTTAATAGTATTAGAATCTAAACAAATTAAAATGAACTATGATGTTATCTGAACAATGAAAGTGAACTATGATGTTAGCACCCAAGGGGTGGCCTAACGGATAAGTTGGATTGAAGACTATGATGGACCAGTAGAGGTAAAAAAAAAGTTAGTACGATTGTTGCCCTTTCCTTAATATTATTCAGCTTTACAAGCAAACGAGGCAGCTTTACCATCATCAGTTCGCCTGTGGCGTGATCACCAGATCCAATGAAAAAAACTTTCAAAAGGAATGAACTGAGAGAGTACACCTTAATTAAATCCAGTGAGTTGTGCAGAAATCTGGTGGAGTAGAACACGTGGGAATTTACATATTCTTGTATAGCAATTAGCATGACCGTAATTTATTTTCCTTCATCATTATATGAACTGGCATGAATAACCCAGATGTCATAGTAAAAAGTACACTGTAGCGTGCTGGTTGTTTTACTTACAGTGGTCGGGGGTTTGAACCACATCTTGGACATTTTCGTTATCAAAAGAAAATGCCCAGATGTCATAGTGTTGTTCCATACATATGTGCCATGCTATTTGGAAGAAAAGGCTCCTTGTCTTGTCACATAGATGTAAGATAAATTGGGGACTCGGGGTGTTATATTTCCATACACTTGTTTGACCCTCTTAGTGAAACTTGTTTGACCAACTCCGTAGCATAACAGGAGTTAGTGTTATGGTTGGTTTTGTCAGTATCACGTGGAAGCAGAATGCAGTTTAGATATTAATGTAATTATCGTTTTGGAGTCTCTTTGTTACATGGTAGTAATTGGACATATTATCTAAAATTATCTGAATAGTGTTTCCTCAAATAGGTAAAAATTCCAATTTGGGTTGATGGTATAGAAGTAACAGAGTTTGTTGGTGTTGGGGCTCGATTTGGCCCGACATTGGAATCAAAGGAGAAGCGTGCCAATCAGACAAGGCTGGCCTTTGCAGATCCTCCGGATTGTTGTAGCAAACCTAGGAATACGGTTGGTTCACATTTATTTCTCCTGTTCAAAGCATATGTGGTAACCTCAAGACAATTGTCATTTGTATAGCGAACTCAACATTTAGGTTTCTAATATGTGATAGCTCACTGGTGAGGCCATCCTGGTGCACCGAGGCAATTGCAGTTTCACTACCAAAACAAATGTTGCAGAAGATGCTGGTGCTTCAGCTATCCTCATAATAAACAACCAAACAGGTTCAAGTGCTCTTCCTAAGTATTATCTGTACTGTTTTCCATGTTCCAATATGAATTGGCTCATTCTTGATGGTCTTGTGCAAACTGCAACTAGCCAACCAACAGTCACAATTTATTTGTTGAACTGCAGTCACTTTATAATTTTTGTTACAGTTAACACTATTTCCTTGCCATCAAATGTCAGTGATCGTTTCTGGTGTTGACCTGGAACATCATTACAGTGTGTTGATATGCACATGCAGAGGGCTACATATAACTTTGGTTCTCTCATTGCTCTGTAGAGCTCTTCAAGATGGTTTGTGAACCC
Organism: Nicotiana tabacum; assembly: GCF_000715075.1. Classification (NCBI taxonomy): domain Eukaryota; kingdom Viridiplantae; phylum Streptophyta; class Magnoliopsida; order Solanales; family Solanaceae; genus Nicotiana; species Nicotiana tabacum. The sequence goes on along the minus strand of NC_134086.1, from coordinate 150,932,708 downwards.
GATGAACCTGACCTGGACATTGGTATCCCTGCTGTTATGCTCCCACAACATGCTGGCACAAGCCTGATACAGTTTCTTGGAAACAGCTCTTCTGGTGGGTCTTGTTGCATTTTGTTCTTTTGTAGGTATATTTGGGAAGGGTTGGAGGACACTGCTTATAGATTTATCTGCTTAGTTGGCTGACTGCATTATGTGGCTTCTGCATTGTTTGACACGATCTCTATTATTGTTGATTTGTTTCCGAAACAGTGACTAAAAGATTTCCCATCTTTCAGTGTCTGTGCAGCTTTACTCTCCAAAGCGCCCAACAGTGGATGTAGCTGAAGTATTTTTATGGCTTATGGCTGTTGCTACCATATTGTGTGCTTCTTATTGGTCTGCATGGCGTGCCAGAGAAGCTGCAATTGAGCAGGACAAGCTCTTAAAAGTAAAGTCACAAAACTCTCTCTCTGTCTTTTTTCCCCCTGCTCTTTTTGCAGTGTTCTGTGCATTTTGCAATTTTGAAGCAATCAACTCACTGCATCTTTCCTTAACAGTTTGGTTGAAATATGTATTTTGATCTCGCAGGATGGCTCAAATGAATGCAATGGTACGGAGGTGTCTCGTTCCGGTGTTGTGCTGGAAATCAGCATTATATCAGCAGTTCTGTTCGTGGTGGTTGCATCCTGCTTCTTGATTATGCTTTACAAATTGATGTCCTCCTGGTTTATAGAGGTTCTAGTGGTTCTGTTCTCCATTGGGGGTGTTGAGGTATGTCAAACCAAAAGAAAGAGCCCTAGTTCAAGGATAGCAGTCAAAGATTTTATGCAAATAATAACGCCCTAAGTATGAAAGTGGCAAATCAGAACCTTTTCATTTTTATCTCTCAATACCTTTCATATTTGTCTCCAATTCAATTCCATCCGCAGGTGATCCCTTTCATAGTTTCATTAATCCAGCTGAGCTAGGAACTTTCTTCCAGCTGAGTTAGGAACTTTCTGGCACATTAGTCATATGTAGAGAAGACGTGAATGGATTGAATGAAGTTTTGATCATTCTATCTCCATGTGGACAACTTTTGAAGTGCATGCTAACATTTTTTTTGCATTGTGCTTACAGGGTTTACAAACTTGTTTGGTCGCTTTGCTATCATGGTAGGTATCTTATTGGTGTTATTCGTCTGTTACCTTCATAGCTACAGTGCATCAAATGCTCTACTAAGCAAAACCACGTTTGCACTGTTTCCAGGAGTAGCTTTTTTCAAGAAGTTTTGCAGAAAAAGTTTCTGAAAGAACTAAACATCTTTTTTTTTTTGAGTTGATAGGTAAAATTATCCAAACATCTTCATCAAAAGATGTTTGGATAATTTTACCTATCAAATAAAAAAAAAAGATGTTTGGGTAATTGTTTTATAGAACTTTTGTTGCCTACTGGATTTAATAAAAAAAATAAATTTCAAACTCATTTTTGACAAACTGTTCAAGCAAACACCACACAAACTAGAACAGTTTGCAAAGCTTTCCAGAAACGTTTGCATGGTCAAATGGACCTTAGAGTGAAGAGGAATAGACTGGAATATGTAGTTTCAAATGTTTGCTTAGAGGGGTAAAATATGGAGCAAAAATAAACATCTCCCCTTTTGTATTATGTGAAGGTTTGAGTGGGTTGGCTGATTTCATAACTAACCGCATATTTTCGTACTGAGCATCATCCATAGTCCAACTGAAAACAAAGGAAAACATCTCTTGATTGATACGCATGCTCATTAATCTTACTTTTCCAACTGGCACTCTGCACTCTTCTTTTTGGCTTCAGAAATTCAGCACGACACTTTTACTCCAAGTAAGACCAAGAGTCAATATCGATCTATAAATAGCTAGGTGTGTGTGGAAAAACCAATACAAGTTTCATCAACTTATACCATAGCATTTTAGGTCTCTTTAAAATAATATCTAGGATTCAGGGCCTTAAGCGTAATTAGTTAGAGTGATATCAAATCATTTTTAATAGTGGATATGAAGCCCCAACATTACACGATACTGCCCAATCCCTTTATTTTTTTTTGTTTTACGCCCCGTAACTCATCCTCAACCCAGCATGATATCTAGGATTCAGGGCCTTAAGCGTAATTAGTTAGAGTGATCTCAAATCATTTTTAATAGTGGATATGAAGCCCTAACATTACACGTTACTGCCCAATGGGCAGACGATAAATCAACAATTCAAAGTGCCTCATCCTCAACCCAGCATGATATCTAGGATTCAGGGCCTTAAGCGTAATTAGTTAGAGTGATCTCAAATCATTTTTAATAGTGGATATGAAGCCCTAACATTACACGTTACTGCCCAATGGGCAGACGATAAATCAACAATTCAAAGTGCTTTTCATTCGTAATCTTGATAAACCAACATTTATATATAGACGTAGGAGGATCTGTTTGGGAAGTAAGAAGCTGCTTTGACATTTCTTCATCTGCAAATAATTCTTGATGTGAAAACACATAGCTAGAGGGCTGATCTTTTAATAGGAAAAAGAGTTGATCGGCAGGGTCCCAAAGGAATTGATTTATTTGAAAAAGATCAGAGTAATGGTTAGTAAGGCTCCAGTTTTGCATGCTTTGGTGAAAGTAACTGTGGCTTAGACCTTCCCTGTACACTGTAAAATACAGAGCAATGCCAAACATGCTGTTTATCCTTCTTTTCTTCTTTTATCATTCGTTGTAGAGTACAGATCACCATGTACTCTTTCAGAAAACCTAGGGTGTGCTCTTTCATTGTGGTGCGTTATGATCCCCTTGTCATCAATTTTGTTTGTTGTTAGTCATTACTACTAAATTTTTATTTTCTTGAAATACTGTATAAGTTCATTTTACGTACCATGACTTTGGTTGCTAGTTGGTTTTTAGAAGTGTAGCTAACATTCATTTTATATAGTTTCAGATGGTTTGAGCGTTTTGGAGAGTCCTTCATTAAAATTCCTTTTCTGGGGCCTGTTTCATATCTGACGCTGGCGATTTCTCCATTCTGCATAGTCTTTGCAGTTCTGTGGGTAGTTTACCGTCGTATCTCCTTTGCTTGGATAGGTCAAGATATACTCGTAAGCATTGTTACAAATTACAATATTGTAATTTTCCTTCGTCTAATATCATCTCAGTTGCTTGTGTCTCTTTCATTTCCTTCTTTTTCTCTCAGTTTCAAACCTGACCTGTTGCCTTAAGGATGACATGATATGCTTAAAAAGAGTTGACATGTACTTTTCTCGATTAAGTCAGTAGGTATGTCTTTACAGACGTGGTTGTGAGGGAAAAAATGGAAAGTCTGCTTGCTCTATTGTCAGCATATTGGTACATCTTTGCTCTTGAATTGACCTACCTATGTGCTTGGACTCTTTTCATCTTTGGTTTTCAAGAGCAATATTGGTTTGTGGGTCTTTTTCTGGGTGACATTTCCTTGACTTGTCAGGTTCCGTTCTCTTTTTGTTCTTTTGGACCTACTGTACTGCTGAAATATCCTGTTTTCCGTAAAAACTTTAACGAATTAAATCTAACGTTTTATTCTTTTCTAGACACTTGGAAATATGTTTTTTGTTCATCCTGCAACATAGGGGTGTGTTAGGCATATGTTTGTGTTGGGATATCAATTTTTATTCTTTGGTTACCACTCCGTTCAATATGTATAATTATATATCTAGACACTAGAGAAAGCTCTCAAGCCCCACCCCACCCCCAGCCTGAAAGAGAAAAGAAAATGAGAGTATCTTGAAAATTGGAAAGCTCTATTTTTGTTCATATTAGTATTGACCCAAGTTAATGGATTGACAATCTCTCTTTACTAGGGTATTGCATTGATCATCACCGTTCTCCAGATTGTGCAAGTTCCCAACCTCAAGGTAAAACAATTCATGCTGCTGGTTTTTTATTGCGTTATAGCTGGACAGTTTTATGTACTGTTTTGGCTTTAGGAAAATGGTATATTCCTCAACCTTCTCCCATAACTGCTTGAAATTTTATTGTTGATGCGCAAATTCTTCCATAATGTGGTAACCTGTTCGTTTTATATCAACTGTTAAGTAGATAAGAGCTCCTCACAAACCTAAACACTGTAGAAGTCAACCTTGGACTTTGGTGGAAAATCTATTTTTTCTTTGTTATAGTCATTAACTGATAAGGAAGGAGGAGAGTGCGCGGAGAAAGTTGCTGTTCATCTTTGACTGACCTTTTTTATACAATAAGAAATACGTAGGATTACCACTAAGGAATCACAAATTACCCTTCTTCAACTTAAATCTTCCCTCAACCTCAAGAAGCTTACCAAATATGTACAGTTCCCAGATGGTTATGAATGTAAATCATTTTAGAGTTTAGAGCCCCTAAATGGGTGATAAACAGATCAGCGACCTGCTCCATTGATTTTGCAGAGGATGTTTAGAAAGCTGAGATGGTGGGTTATAGAATTCGTCATTTGTAGTTGCCTTTTTTTCCCTCCTCCTAGCGGAACAACGCTTTATTCCTGGTTTCTCTGCAGTTTATCATGTTTATCTTTTGTCCTGCAGCCAAACAACTACAATAAACAAGCAACAGTAAGAGCTAATAGTTTGGTTCAGGATAATCTTCTAGTCTGATGATTTATCAGTCCTTCTTAGACTTGAGTTCTTGCTGAAAAGTCCAAAGATTATCACAAGTACTGGCATTCTGACATTATCCCTTATTTTCCTTGACTTTATCAGGTGGGAACAGTTCTTCTAAGCTGTGCTTTATTGTATGACCTTTTTTGGGTGTTTCTTTCCAAACCGTTGTTTCATAAAAGTGTGATGATAGTGGTAAGCTCTTTATTTGTTTGTTTGTATTCTTTTTTATGTTCGTTTGCGTACTTTTTACCCTGCTAACTACAAAGGACTATTGCTCCGGAAATATGATCCCTTTCTCCTGTATAGGTTGCACGCGGTGATAAAAGTGGAGAAGATGGCATTCCTATGCTACTGAAAATTCCACGGATGTTTGATCCTTGGGGTGGCTACAGTATCATCGGGTTTGGCGACATAATTTTACCAGGTTTACTGGTAGCATTTTCCTTAAGGTTTGACCATTGAGCTGAATGAAACTTGTATTTGCTCTCCATTAATATGGTTCCATCAAGTCCTATATGTCTTGAAGACTTCAATTTTTTTCAGTATACTATTATTCCATTCTCCAATAAGAGCCTGTTCAAAGCATTGCTCTAACACATTTAATGGAAGGAATTGACCCCCCTATTGATGCCTATGTGAGACTCATGGTTGCATAATTAAATGCTTCCATGTCGGACACTTCTGAGGAGCAATTTAAGTAAATCTTAAGATTAACCTGGTGAAATAGTTTAGTTGCACGCAAGTTGGCCTAGACACCACCATTATTAGAATAAAGAAAGAAAGTTAATCTTAAGATTAAAAGGAAAGGTTAAATGTTGGTTATCATTTAAATGGTGAATTCTTCCAAGTTCGAACAATTATAGCAGTCAAAAGCTTTGTACCTCTTTTTGAGATTTTTCTTTTCCCATAATTTTTGTGCTTTGTTGCAGGTACGACTGGCTGTGTAATAAGAAACTTCGAGAAGGCTACTTCCTTTGGGCTATGTTTGCTTATGGTTTAGGTATGATGAGTTCTTCAGAGAATGGGATAAGCTTATTTATTTGACATGTTATTTTGATTGTGACCAAGTGAACACCGTGTTCTTGTTGTGGATAGAATTGCACTGTTGTTGGTGTTTTTTTATGTTTCATCTCTCTCCCTCTCCCTTCCCTTCATCTGTTCAGTCAGAAATAGCCTGGACTGTTCCACAGAATTGTGCAACTTGATCCTGGTTAAGTGATGAACTGCAGTAATGATGCTTAGTTTCTGCCCTTATTCCTACTATTAGTGAATAATTCGAGAACAAATATTGACGTGTAGAAAAAATTTGAGGGGTGCTATTCTTGTTAGTGTTTGAGCTTGATATGTATCTCTTTTAACATGTCAAGGGAAGTTACTAGTTTTATGTAAACAGCCAAAATATTGTATATGATGCATTAGAAGCATCTGTTGGTACTGTTGGTCCGTGTTTTTCAAGGTTTAGAACTGGTGCTAGCTTCTGTTTGACTGTTAATTTCTTTTTTTTTTTTACAGGTTTGCTCACGACATATGTGGCTCTAAATTTGATGGATGGTCATGGTCAACCTGCGTTGCTTTACATTGTTCCATTTACACTAGGTATGCTACAAGACTGTCAAGAAGCATAAAAAGAGCTATTGTAATGGAGCAGACTAACCTATAACATCTTATTGTAACGATAGAGTCTAACACCGTACATTAGAATCTACCACCACAAACACACATAGGGACCTCATGGAATAGAAATAAGAACTAAACATTGGGTCTGAGAACCTTAGTTTTCAATTTTCTGCAAATTGGATTCTGATTTCCCTTTTACCTTTTTTTAAAAAAATAAAAGTTTAGGAATGAAAAGAAGAGGTATTAAGAGAGAAGAATGAGGAATACAGAGGAGAGACTACACCTTTGGTTTTGGCTCTAATACCATATAAAGAAAGAGGATATTGGACCTAATTCAACCCCAAAAGTTAGCTCATGAGGTGATTGTCCAAAATCATATGAAACGGGACAATATTTTGTAACCTTGAAGGAAAAAGGTAATTTGAGAAAGGTAGTTAAAGATGTTACAGATGGCTTTCCTCTCCAATCTTCAAAGACAAATAGGTGCACCAAAGTGCAGTATGTGTAACTGTAGCAGGCAAATAAGGAAGAACTAAAATGTATAAGAAGATAATTTCTCGGTTGTCTCACCTACTACTCATAAGTTCTCCATGCAGCCTTGCCTTTCTTCCTTGCTCTCCTTGTGGGCATTTCTTTCAGAAGTTGACCTAGAATTTCCCATATTATCATCCCTTTCCTCTTTCAATATTTTAGGTAAACAAGAAAAAGCTTTTCATTTTCTCTGTCAAGTGCTCATCATTTTTAACATCTGTTATTGCTCATGGTAGGCACATTTTTGACGCTGGGAAAGCAAAGAGGTGATCTCAAGCATCTATGGACAAGAGGAGAACCAGATAGGCCTTGCCCGCATGTCCGGCTTCAACCAGAGTAACTAGATAGTAGACGAGCCATCGATTGAATCACCTATAACTCTGATATCTCCAAATACGAGCTGGCGTATATAAGAGTAAAATTTGTACAAGAGGGTGGAATTCTGAAGATTGCAGGGTACTTAAGTAGGCTGCTTTGGTGTGAACGCCAAGTAGAGACTTTATGGCTAAGCAGCAAAGCTGAGATGTAGAGCCTGTAGATTAAGTAGAGTTGCAACGACATGTGTACTGCCTGTGCACCTCACTTGCAGTTTGACAAGCAAATCCGTCACCATCAGGCAGTAGGCGTAATAGCTTCTTCGGAGGGAAACGCGTGTGCAGTAATTTCATCTATAGTAGGAAAGACAACTTTTGTATGATGGAACTTGCATTAGCTGACATTATGCAACTTCAAAAGTACTGGATGTACTAACTTGGGGGCTGTTCTTGAACAGCAGGTGTTATTTACTCATATTATGGTGTTTGTATGAGCAAAAATCAGTTTATTTGACAGCTGAAGACCTCCAGTTAGATTACTATTCCTAACAAGATCATCATTTGGTAAGTCTTACCCAAGTTTGAAAAGGATGATTCCTTACACTAGTGTTCAGTCTACTTTAAGGGGTCGTTTGATATGAGGTATAAGTAGATATAGTGATGATATAAAAATTTAATATCACCTTAATACTTTGTTTGGTTAGCAAACTTGGTATAATTATTTCGGGATTAAAATTAGTACTGGAATAACTTATACCTTGTAGGGGTTGGGATAATTAGTGTCGGAATAACTTATACAGTCAGACCTTTCTATAACATCTCTATATTGTCGCGCCCCCTTTTTCCCTCTTTGCATCGGAAAATCGGGTTTATGATATTTTGGTATAGGACAACTCATTCCTTTTGGGAACTGGGTTTTGCATTTGAAGAGTCTCCACCTAATGATTTAAGGTGCATTGGGACACCCATAAGGTTCACTTCTAAGTTTGTTTGATAAACAGAGATAGGGTAAGAGCTTGAAATTATCCTAAGGGGAAGGTGTTAGGTACCCCTTAGGATCCACTAGTGTGGTTCTCGGCCAGACAGTTTTTTGTGAATTTGAGCAATTTAGCAAATAGACGAGTATAGGCTCAAATAGTAGGGGATTTCAGTTTAAACACACAAGAGTTTGAAAGAACAATTATTAAAAGACGATTTTTGAAAAGAAGTTGCAAATGAAAAGGAAAGGGGCCCTAGGTTTATTTATAATATGGATCACATCAATGTGATACCCTGTATGACACTCCTCAGAAGAGGGGATACACGTAGTATTAGCGCACCGGTCATCATATCCATATTTACCCTTCCCACCCTGTTAAGGTATTAAAGCGCGGATTGGTCTCGACCACTATTGCATGCTATTACCCGTCCCATTCCTATTAGTCCCGGAGAAACTTAGGACTACTATTCCTAAAGGGGAGGGATATTAGGTTGACTTTTAGGTTTCAAAAGATGAAAAAAGCTAAGGCGACATACGAAAACATATAGGACTGCACATTAGGGGGAAACATGTAAACAACTAAGAGGCTCATGTATACCTCCTCAAGCAAAGCACATAAATAACATGACTTAAACACAATCAGGGTCTGAATTTAAAGTACTAAGGCAAAGGGAGTTTTAATTGTTGAGGCAGACCAGTTTATTACATAACTCAGATAAGAAGTCCGAATCAGGCCTGCCTGCTGGTTGTAGCAGTTACTAATTAACAAAGGCGGATTCAATTTTTCTTGTTGTCACCTAAGGCTTGCCTAAGTGTGTTTGGTGAGATCCTATAAACATTGATGCATATTACTGATTAGGAGTGTAGCAAAACAGTGACAATTTTAAAACGAACGATTTGAAATTCTATAGGCATGCTTTCTAAACCGTATCAATAAAAGGAGAGTAGGTTGTTTAAAACTAGTTCAAAACAGTACGAGTTAAACTGATTTTAAATTAGACTGGTTTCAGATTCTATAGGCATGATATCTATTATTGCTAATTTCTAATTCCTATAGACATAATATCTAGTTGAACGTGAAATGAAACAGGCAGGAATTACTTGAAATTTCTATAGGCATGATTTCTATAAAAGGAAAATACTGATTTTAACCTTATGGACATGATGTCTGATTATAGCCGTTTTGATCCAAAAACATGGTGTCTAAATGTGGTAATAAGACATGCAGAATTTAAAACAAGTCCTATAGGCATGTTATCTAAATACAGAGTTAAACATGCAGAATTTAAAACAGGTCCTATAGGCATGTTATCTAAATGCAGAGTTAAATATGCAGAATTTAAAACAGGTCCTATAGGCATGTTATCTAAATGCAGAGTTAAATATGCATAATTTAAAACATGTCCTATAGATATGTTTTCTACCCTTCTAATAACTAAACATGCATAATTACCTATCCTCTTTTCACTAGCCAACCCCGATGTTTATTACAAATTATTACAGATCAAATAATGGATTACATCAAAAAAGTATAAAAGAAGAAGTTACAACTAGAGGAAGTCTGATTCTTGACTTCCTCTCTGAGTTATGGAATAAACCACCTCAAGCACCACTTGTTTCAAAGCCTTTTTCAGACTTGGGTGTGTCAAAGTTCCCTAAGGGTCTCAAGGGACCCCGGGCAGCGGTTACACCCAGGTTTGCATAACCAGATAGAGATGAGTGCAATGTAGAAGGGCCAGGCCTTATGTGTCCAAGTTCAGAGGGAGCTCATGGGTCCCAAGGCATGGCTTACACAAGAGGGGCAAAACCTAAGTTCTAAGAGTATAGTGGAAGTGCAGAAATAGAGATTTATTTAAAACTGGGTTGAGAATAGTAAGGGGTAAGAGTGATTTCAAAACAGTAGTAGTAAAGCAGAATCAACAGTTGCACAAAGGGGTCAGGGGTTTGGGAATAGATTGCATGGAGCATATGACCCTAGGAGGAGTCAAGTTTGGACATACACATCAATAGATGATGTTGGCATGCCCATAAACCAGTCAAGGAATACAAACACATAAGGGAATATGGGGTTTGGTATTCATAAGTCAGTAAATCAAACAATCAAGTGACAAAGTACATACATAAGGGAACACATTAATTTAGAAGGGGAGGGAGCAGATTACAACATGCTTAGTAATGAACTTGATTGCATAAGTATAAGTAAAAACTAGCAAGAGTGAAGGAAACAGCTAAATAAACATGTTATTTTTTATGCTCGAAGATTAATTAGGACATACCAGTAAGGAGCAAATGTAGAAAGGAAAAGTAAGCACATTTCCACAGCCTAGCCTTGGCTTTCAGCCAGCTAGACAAAGCAGTAAGCACAAGTAGTAACAGAGAAAAGAGAGAGAGAGTTTTGAGTGAAGTGTGTGTTCTAAACTCAGATGGTTCGTGTGTTTGAAAGAAAAAGGATGCAGGGTATTTATAGCTTCTGAAAACGAGTGAAAAGTAAGGTAATAAGTAAAGTTTTAATACAAATATGGAAACAATAAATAGTTAGAATCAATTATACAAGTGATTCCCTTTAATTAAGGAATCACTGTTTAACAGGTGGTAACAGGTTCAAATAAGGAAAGAAATCAGTTTGGGAGTAGATTGATTATTGCCATAAAAGGGGTAGTAAAAACATGCAGTGAACAATCAAGTTTGAGTACGAAAATATGCTTATTTTTGGAAAGGATTCAGCAAGGTAAATATTATAGTAAATGGAAAAGAATCAATCAATTTTAAACAGGCGAGTGAAATTAGGGTTCATAAAAGAAAAAGCTTTGGAATCAGTCACAAGATCAAGATCAATCAAGGAAGAAACATGCTTCTGCACTTCAGTATATAAACATAGTGAACAGAGACATCAGACATGCGAGGCCAAGCCTATTGGCAAAATAAGCAACATACAATAGTAGTAGAAATAAGCATAAGGTTCAGTATATAGTCAGGGCTCACACATATAGCCAAAGTGAATAAGAGAGTCAAACAAGTAAAGGCCTTATAGTAACAAGTGAGGAAACCTTTTGAAAAGTTAGGGTTTCAAGTCGAGTTTAGAAGATAGTAAAACTCGGAATCAGATAAGTCACATAAAGAAGAGAGAGTCAGAAAATTGAATCAAGTGCATGCTCAAACAAACAGTTTCAGACCAAGGAGACTTAGGGTCTTCAATAATAATCGAGTTTAAAAGATGATAAACAAATAAGTCAAACAAGAACTTAACCAAACAAGTACTCATCTAACAAACAACTTCAGAACTCGAATGAGACCCAAAAGAAATTAGGGTTTTCAACATGCTGTGAGCACGTGATTTTTGCCTCATACGAATTACTCCAAAAGAATTCCCAAAATTAGGTCTTTTCTTTAATTATGTGTTATTTTTAGGAATTATTATGTTATTTTCCTGATTGTTTGCATATGTTTGTGTACATGTTTAATGTATTAAAAATACAAAAATATAGTATCTGCATTTAGGATTTAATTTTACATTTTTTAGATTAATTAAGTGAATTGTTGTTTTACAAAAATGAAAAAAATGAAAAAACAATAACGTATTTTGCATTTTTAGTGTTTAATGTCGAAATTTCGTGATTTTTTTTTGATTTGGTAAATAATATTTGGGATAATTATTATTTAGAATTAATTAGTATTTTTGATAGGATGATTTGGTTTTACAATTTAATTTAGGATTTTAGTTTTAATTTTTTGAAAAAAAAGGAAGAAAAGAAAAGAAAAAGAATTAAAGAGAAGGAAATCAAATTTGGGCAAAATTCAATTTAATTCAAGAGGCCCAAATCAAATACACCTGAAACCCGCCCCACTCCAGCCCAAACCCGTCCCAATCCGGTCCAGCCCCGTTGCCACCTAAACGACGTCGTTTGGATAAGTTTTGATCAGGACCGTCGATCTCCTTTGATCGAACGGTCCCGAGATTCACCCATTACCCGACCCAACCTGTTTCCCCGTATCCGATCTCCATTAAACTCCAAACGACCCTGTTTTCCCCTTCCTAATTGATCCGGACCATTGATTTCCATTAATCCAACGGCTCCAATTAATTCCTCATTTTTATAATACCCAAACCCCTCAGACCCCTCCCCCCTTTGCATCGTCTCTCTCTCACACCCCTCTCTCTCAGAGGCCATCTCCAAACCCTAACGCCGCCACCATTCCCCCACCGCCTTAGGGTGGCGGCACCACCTCCGTTCACCACCAAAATAACACCCTAGAACCCCCTTGCTCCCTCCTTTCCAAATCCATGACTCTTTTCCTTCGAATATTCCCCAAACTCGTCAAATTTTGGATCGAAGATAAGACCTAAAAATGTCAAAACTCCAGAATCGGTAGATTTGGTGATGATTAAGACCAAAATGGACCTCAGTCATGTATTTTCATCTGAGAACACGTGATTGAGATCTCTTTCGGTCGAAATCGAGAGTTTGAAGAAGAAATTCAAAGCTGGCCATTTTTGCTAGGTATTTTTATTCATTAAACTGGTATTGCATGATTTTGTTTGCCATTTTTAATTTCATTTTAGTCTTTGTTGTATCCGCCTTTCTTCTTCATTATAGACTCACCTATTAGTCCGTCAGTATTACATGATTAATTAAAAGCATGTTTAATTCATTAGTTTCCATTATTTAGTTCGTCATCATCTGTTCCTTCGCCCCTGTTTCTTTCAAAAGTCTCTTGTTTTATTTGAAATGAGATGGTGCTCAATGGGGATTACAGATTTATGGGTTCTGAATTGGGTCAACTTGACCCATGTTGGCTTTGATTCCAGGGTTAGTTTCAGGGTTGTAAGGATAACTTGAGAATTGTTTAATAAAAAGTGGTAGTCACCTAATTAAGAAGCTTCTATAGTGGTAGGGTTTAGATTTCACTACTGAATAAACTAAAACCTTAAGAATTGAGTGGAATCGAATTTTTAAATGTTGAAAGGGAACTCTGTGAATCCAAAGGGCATTTCCCATTGCCTATTTAAGGAAACAACACACTGAGAAAAGGGAGGAGAGGCTAGTACTCTGAAATACATAGATTCTGATACTCTGAAATACATAAATTCTGATACTCTGAAATACTGAGAAGAGAAAAGAGATTCTGAAAAAGCAAGAAAAAATAGGAAGAGGAGAATGTGTTCTGAAAAATGCTGCAAAATACAGAGATTTTGAAAAGATAGAGTCCAGAAAATTACAAAAAAAAAACAGCTCGGAATTCCCTACTGTTCCATTGCTTTAGTAGTTTTTGATTCATTTAAGTTCTGCAAACAATAATGTTCAGTAAAGGGATTTGAATTGATTTGATATTAGTTTTGGAAGGTTTTTTTTTTATCAAGCTGTGTTGAAGACTATTGTTCCATTAGATTTTGAATCGATTTTCTGGTTTCATTTACTAAATCTGGGCTGTTTTGTTGCTGCTTTTGTTGATGATCACTGACCTCGCTTCCTTGGTTCATTTCATATCCAGGTACTATATTTTGAGCTCTATTAAATATGTGCAGTCATGTTTGATGTATGAAATGAAAGAGTGAGATTCAGAATATGGCTCCAACTAGTGGTGTACTTTGTTTATTTGACACTGCGTTGTAGTTCATTTCATTTCTTAGTTAGTTTCCGTGTGATTTAAGGACCATTTATCATTTGCTGTAGTGAAGATTTATTTGAGCCATGAAAGGCATGTTTGTGATTAAATTCTGCTAGAAATAATAGGTATTTGATCTTAAAAATATTCAAGTCAAATATGGATCAGCTGAATCCATGTGATTCTGTTAAGTTATAAACTATCTGAGGCATCAGTTGTCTATTTTCTTGTCTAAATTTTTGATTCGAATCATGATTAGCTATGATATCCATGCTAAAACTACTAATAAGCTCATACTGATACATTTATGATAGGCTTGTGAATGCATTTAGTGTAAGGTAAATTAGATTCTTTTTAATGTTTATCAGATTAGTTTATAGAATTGCTATTGGGTTTAGTTCTGAGTCTCTCCTGGCTGTTTAGTTGTTCGTTCTTTTTGAAGCAATTAACTTTAGAGGCTAAGTGGACAAATATGTGTATGTATCATGGATTTTAACTGATTCACATAGGGTCAGCTTTGGGTTAATTATTAAATGAGTATTCATGGTTGTTTTTGAGTTAAGTCTGGACCATTTCGTGTGTTGTAAGTTAATTTGGTGTCCTTCAATCTTGAGTTTGGATACTGTTTGTGCTGCTGAAGGAATTCGACCTTGAATCCCTGTTTTTTTGTCAATGCATAATAGTTGTCGAATTGGGCCTTCTTTTGGGCCTAATTCAAGCCACTTAGAAATCATTAGGCCAGTAGCATTTACAACTTGACTTGGGCTCCCTTTTGAGCCCAGATTTGAGATGAAAATAGGACTCACATCAATACTATAAATCATTCTGATATTATGCATTTTTATTAGGCATTCTCTCGAATTTGGCTTAAATCGTTTGTTGCGCTCAAATGGACGAAAGTCTGGCATGTTCATTTGTATCCCATTACCCGTGTTAATTTGGAGTCGGCTATAATTACTCAAGCTCACATGATTTAGGCTAGTAATTTTAAGTCATACTTAGCTCTTACTTGACGCAAAGCTTAATTTACCATCCGCGTCCTATCTTTACAATTGACGGTGTTAATGTAAATAATTTTGTGTTGAAGGGGTGTCATATCTTCATTTTCGGTGTGTTTGTTCTAAAAAGTTAGAATTGTTCCTTTATGCTACGAGAAGTTTATTTCTTATGGAATAATAACAATGCGTCGAGATTTTTTTATCGTATAATCTTTACTTGTGCTAATTTGTGATGCTTGGGTATTTGAATTTGGCTATTAGTGAGGTTAATGCTAAAAGCATTTTGCTGCAATTCACAGGCTGTTTAATTGAGCACAAATAATTTATGGCCTTCGTATTAATTTCTTATGATTAGATATAAAATAACAAATGATCGTAGTTTGTTTTAGGCACGTTCAATGTATTATTGTGATTATGTACATGTTCGCTTGACATAATTATGATTTTTAAAATAAATCGGAGTATGCGTTCGCGCAACTTCGGCCAAATTTTTAAATAATAATAGAGCATCGTTAATCGTGGACGAAATAATTATAGTATCCCTAAGTCATAAATCGGTTAAATGTTTTAATCATTCTTGTGAATAGACCATAAACTAATAAATTTTCTTTATAAGATTATAGTAAGTTTCTTTTAAAGAAATGCGTTTACAATTCTTTATCACTTATCCATAAAAGTTGAAAATTTTCAAGTGTTAATTTAGTAGGAATATTTTTTTTAAAAGAAAAAAGGGGGAAAAGAACAAAAAATAACGTTGGATAAGGTATTTGGAATTATTAAGTTCACTAAGAAGTTTTTTGGGCTTAATAATTCCATATCTCTCCTAACCTTAAATCAAACATAGGAAACGAATAACTCACAAATCACTAGTATGATTTAGGCGCGTATTAATAAATGAACTATCGTCATTGGGTACACGTGCACGTGACCCGTTTCAAGATAATTTTCTTAATTAAAAAGTGGTGAAAGTTAAATGCACATATAGGTTCTAAAATCAGTAATTAAGCAGTTTTACTAAGCTAAGTATAAATTGCTAAGCGACCGTGCTAGAACCACGGAACTCGAAAATGCCTAACACCTTCTCCCGGGTTAACAGAATTCCTTATCTAGAATTTCTGGTTCGCAGACTTAAAAAAGGAAAGTCGAAATTTCCTTGACTTGGGATTTAAAATAAATCGGTGACTTGGGACACTAATTAAAATATTCCAAGTGGCGACTCTGAAAATAAATAAATAATCTCATTTCGAATAATGTCACTTAAATTAAAAAAAACTCCCTTATATCCTTCCGGGGTGTAGGTAAAAAGGAGGTGTGACAACTCTGGTAACTCTGTTGGGGACGAGAACCCAGAACTTCTGGTTCAGGGTTCAGAATTCGAGCTCAGAATAACTGTTATATTGGCTTTATTTATTATCTGATTTTATTTACATGATTGGGCCTAATGTGTTAAGTGTTGCTTTTTACCGTTTTGATATTGGTGAACTGTATATAAACTGTTACGAAACCCTTCCTCTTTCTGAGTCTTCTGAATTTATGGTGCACACGTGCGCGTAGCCCACCTTTCTATTAGAAGTCATACCAAATAGAACGAAGTTGGGTCAAGTAACTAGGCCGGGTAGACTTTCGTGCTCCCGGTACGTTGCCTCCACTTCGGCTCGAGCTGTCCGCTTGGGTAAGCCGGGTTTAGAACAATATACCCCAAGTTTTACACTTAAAATAACTCAGCTTCATGTCAGATCCCTAGTAGGAACGTTTGATTGCATCATATGCATTTGACTTTCGAGACTCAACACAGGGGTTGGGTCTGTCTATGACAGGTGTACCCGAAATGAAAAGACCATCCTGATGTATCTTACTTGCTATTTGTGCATTCATTTATTTTGGTTTTGCATGTTGACCGGCTTATAAGGGGAAAGTTAGAGAAAGAAAATCAATGTGAGAACCGAGAGAGAAAATTGTCTATTTTTGAAAAACCAATTTCCAAAATATATTGAAATTATGCCGAAATTTTTTTAAAAAAAAAATAAGAGAAGAAAAATTTTGTGTTTCTTTTAAGAGTGGTCTTTTTATTACGAACTACGTAAGTTTGATTCTCACCGGATGTGAGATACGTAGGCAACCCACATCGGGCCCAACTATTTTTGAAAAAAAAAAAGAAATAAATGAAAAATTAATAATCACAAAAATGTGGGTGCATAAATGTCATTGTTTTTCCATAAATAAAGTGATGCCATTCTTGTCCAAAATTTTGTCAAATATCCCCAAAAGGGCGCCGGAAGGCCATTTTTGCAAAAACAGCCACCTTTGGTCATTTTTCAAAATTTCTGGCCGGTTAACAAATACAACCTTTAAATCTTCTTCATCGAAGTGATGAAAGGCCATATTGACAAAACAGGATATTTTTATGATTTTTGCATCAAAATGAGTCTTGATTTTTTTAAAAAAATTAAAATCACTCACAGGTACAAAATGAGCACTATCCAGAACCCACCATTCACAGATGTAGATGAGTTTCTATTTTAGCTTCAGATGTGGTGGTATGAATTAGGAGGAGATGGTCAGGAATGGGTCACTAAGTATTTGGGAGCTCTCACAGATATTATGAAAGTTAAACCACGCGATGATTTGATTGCGGCACTAGTGACTTTTTGGGACCCTGTTCACAATGTCTTTCGCTTCTCTGATTTTGAGCTTACTCCCACTTTAGAAGAAATAGCTGGATATTCCGGTTTTGACGGAGATTTGAGAAACCAAAATCTCATATTTCCAAAGGCTCCCTCTGTACACCGATTCTTTGGTCTTCTGAATATCAGTAATCAAATCAGAAAAAGCAACGTTATTAAAGGGTGTTGTTCTTTCAACTTCCTATATTCAAGGTTCGGAAAGCCGGATGGATTTGAAATTCATGAAAAGGGCCTTAATAACAAACAAAGCAAGGACACCTGGCAGATTCACCGTCGTTTTGCTTTCATAGTGGCTTTTCTGGGAATCATGGTCTTCCCAAACAAAGAGCGGACGATTTATATTCGCATAGCCAGAGTCGTACAAGTCCTCACTACCAAAGAGCATCACACTCTTGCCCCGATAATTCTCTCAGACATTTATCGGGCATTGACTTTGTGTAAGTCCAGAGCAAAATTCTTCGAAGGGTGCAATATTTTGTTGCAAATGTGGTTGACTAAACATCTTCGACATCACCCCAAGCTCATGCAATATGGTCTGAGCAGGGATAATTTCATTGAGAGTTATGAAGAAAGAACAAAAGATTATAAATCTCCAGAAGGGGTGGAAGCCTGGATATCCCACCTAAGATCTTTAATTGCAAATCAAATTGAGTGGACTTTGGGATGGCTCCCAGTAAAAGAGGTAATACACATGTTGGCCTAAAAGAGTTATTTGTTGCTGTTGGGTTTGAAGAGTGTCCAGCCGTATGCGCCACAAAGAGTTTTAAGACAGCTAGAGAGATACCAAGTGGTGCCTGATGATAAAGATTTGAGTGTGCAAGTGATTGAGATACACCCCGAAGCCTCACTCCCTGAGGCTTTAATCAAGCGGATTTGGAATGGTTGTCGATACTTGAAAGATAATACCCAAGTTCCAGATCCTGCAAGAGGTGAGATAGATCCAGGTTATGCTAGGTGGTTTGAGAAAAGATCTCGTGTGGATGATGCACCAGAACCCGATCCCAGAAGGCCCATAAAAAGACCGCATATCCAAGCTTTTGATGACAAAATCCAAGAACGATTGGCTTGGGGTGTGTCACACCTCCTTTTTCATACCCGCGCGGGCACAAGGGAGTTTTTTCCAATTAAAGGACAATCGAAACGGGATTGGTTTATTTATTTCAGAGTCGCCACTTGAGAGTTTTCGGGTGTCCCAAGTCACCAATTTTAATCCCGAACCGAGGAAAAGAATGACTTCATATTACAGTCTGCGTACCAGAAATCCGGACAAGGAATTCTGTTAACCCGGGAGAAGGTGTTAGGCATTCCCGAGTTCTGTGGTTCTAGCACGGTCGCTCAACTGTTATACTCGGCTTATTTATCTGATTTTAAATACAATTATGAACCATGTGCAAATTTTATCTTTTACCGCTTTATTATCATTATTTTTTAGGAATGTGAACATCACTAAAAAAAACATGTCTTTGGACTGCGTCACATGAAATGCACCCACAATCCGGAACATATTTTATTTGACGTTTTGGGATTTGGATTTGGGTCGCATGAAATGCACACCCAAGTTTAAGAAAATAGATTATTAAATACGCACCCAAAGAAACTATCGTGTTATTATTTTGGGAGGGCCGTGAAATTCGCTAAACGGCACGTCCCGAATTCTAAATACTTTGATATATACATACAATAGAGGGCCCCGCAACTTTTGTACATTTTGTTCGACGAGGCTCGTCTCATCCTTGTTTTTAAAGGGATATCCTATAGCAACTACGTTTCTTGTCGCGCTTGTCTCTACTAATTGAAAATAGTAGATAGCCCTAGTTAATTACATGCTTGCAAGTTATCTATAACAGAATTCCGAGTGCTTGTGCAAAATCAGAAGCACGGCCACGTACACAGTCAGCCGAGCAAAAATTAAGGGCCCAAATCCAGCCCATGCGTGATGGACCAGACCTGGGCCATTGTTTGTTCGATGCGGGTCTGCTTGGTCTGTTTCGACCTGGGTTCGACCTTCGTGAGGTTGAGATTGCAAGCTCTGTGTTCTTTATCTTAAAACATGGTTTACCAGTTATATGAAGCAGTTTATCAGAAGGGAAAGAACTTAACTAGTAGTGTACGATTTTAATGCTTGACATGCATTACAGAATTATACTACACCAGTAAGCTAAATCTAAGATACAACCTAATGCATTGGGCATACTTTTATCACCAACCTATATACACAGTCTAACATTCAACTACCATACATTGACATTTATTAGGCATGAGGACTATCTCCAGTATCCAAAACAAGAATGTAAACTATTATACATTATATGAGGCCTAACATAATAGTCTATGCATATATAAGCATCTGCAGATCTTCTCTTTTACATTCATGCTCAAACCTTTCAAGTTACAGTGGTAGTATATTTGTGTACCTGGTATAGAGGAGCAAAAGAAGAAGAAAGATGATCAGCTGAGTGGTACACAGCAAGCACAACAGCAGGTAAACAACACAACACAGCAACAACCAAAACAGCCACAATGGAGAAGCTCAACAAGTGATCGAGCAATGGACAGACAATCCCAGAAAAACAGAGCAGGAAACAACAACCCAGAATGTTGAATGTAACAACAATCCAGTGATCCCAATAACCCCAAAAGCTCAAAATATAACCACTACAGTTCCGATAGTCAAAACTCAAACCAACAGTACACAGAAAGCTCAGTGTAGTAACAATCACAGCAGAAGAACACAGACTTCTCTTAATGGAACAAATAACAATCCCAGTTAGGATAACCAACTTGGTTTCTTTGTGCAGTTTTTGGACAGTGTTCAATTACAATATTTCTGGAAATTTCCTTCTGTTTTTTTTCCAGTTTTCTTCAAATCACAAGACCTCTCCTCAAGACTAAAATTTCCAGCCCCTTCTAAGTTCTGAAATAGCCTATTTATAAGCCAAACAATCAGTGCAGTCAAGCTGCCTGGATCCTCCCAATTGCAGACTGCCCATCCCTATTAAATCCCATGCCTAAGCATCTTTTGATGCCAGCCATTTTGTTCCCCACGCTTGGCCTTATTCTTTAATCAAGAGTTATGGGTTCATTTAAGTATTCATTTTAAACCCCCATACTCTTGTGTCTTGTTCCCCATTTGCATTAGTTTAATCCTAAATTAGTACCCTACTTGTCAGCTCACTTAAACTAAGCTTTTCCTGCTTTTCTCAAACCCCAGACTACCTTGTTAACCTTGATTATTACTGCCTTAAACCCCTTGCAGCATCAGGGCATTTTGAACTTCTGAAAGCTCAATTCAAGACTGCCCTAACTTGATTCTTTTAATTTGTTTACAATGCAGTTATGAGCTAGTAGTCACAGCTAATGTCAAGCATCCAATTAACAATCAACAGGTTCATTCACTTACGTGAAGTTGTACGAATTAGAATATTTGAACATTCAGTCGTAGGAGGTTAATCGACGACATTTATCAAGTCGACTATACTAATTATAACAGGTAACAATCAGTCGTTCATATAAACAAATACATACAGGGACCTAAAGGGCTTCGGACAACTTTGGTCAATCACTGGGAACCTATATGAATTATTTATGCGACAACTATCCTAATCGAACATGTATATCTCAGAGTACATTCAGAACATACATAGAAAATCAACCGACCAAATAAAAGGTCTTTGACAGAGATGGAAGAAATCCGAATGAAAAATAACAAAAATAACAAACAAACACAACGAAACATGCTGACAACTTAATTAGCAGTTGAATAAAACAAAAAGGAAAAGAAAAACTTACCGAAAAATGTCCAAACCAAATTGACCCAAATCTGACTCAACTTTAAACCCTTGAGGCCGAACAAACCTTAATCAGGGTGTTCTCACACGAGAACACCTTGATTAAGGTCTATTAGACCTCAAACTCTGATAAGACTGGCCGGTTTCCAAGGCTATTCCTGTTCTAGGTTTTGGATTCTTAGATTTGAGATTCTAAGAGTTGTGGGTAGATTCGGACCAAACCAAGCCTGGTTTGGTCACGAGTGGGGTCAGGGGAGTGTCTGGTATGAAGATGGTGAGGTTTGGTATAGGTCCGGGTTCGACTCGAATCTTCAAATGAAGATTCGAGATGAAGGAAGGGGATTCGAGGCTAGGGGGTAATAGATCCATGTTCAGGAGAGTGAGGGGGTCCTAGGGTGTTCAGGAGGTGGTCACCGGTGTTCATGCCGCCGGGTTCTGGTGAAAGGGAAACTAGGGCGGCTGCTAGGGTTTCGGGGGGTTTCAGGGCTTGGTGAGGAAAATGGGGAAAGGTGGGATTCGGATAGGGGGCGTGGGGTGTGAGGGAAGGCTTATATACGGCGTAGAGGATTGGATCCAGGCCGTTAGATCATCTGATCTCAACGGCTGGGATCTGATGGTGAGGGGTGAGACGAGGTCGTTTGGCATTAAAACGGGGTCGTTTGGGTTTAAGTGATGGGTTGGGTTGGACCGGCTAAACAGGTCGGGTTACGGGTGCTGAGGTGGGCCATTGGATCGGTGTGTTTGAACGACTCAGATCAGACGCATGATGCGGCGTTGTTTCGGGAGGTGGTCAGGGCAGGCCTAATCTGGACTAGACTTGTGCTGGTTTGGGCCTATTTTTGTTTTATTTCTTGGGCCCAAACTGATTTTCATTCACTCTTTTCTTTTGTTTTCTATTTTTAAACAAAAAATGAAAAATAACAAATAAATGATAAAACAAATGAAATTAAAACAAACAACAATGTAACACTTCAACACCATTATCACGCCAAATTAAAATGTTTAAGCAAGTTAAATCACAACCTAGAACGGGCAATGCACATATATTTTGAATTTTCTTTTAACGACAGAATTACGGTTTGATTACCATGACAGACATACTTTGTATTTTGATTGGTAAGATCAAATGCAACATGGGCCAAACCACAAATGACCAGCAGTACATGTCATAAAAATGAAAATTTGTACAGCGAGGTCATTGGTCACTATTTTTGTTTTCTTTTGGAGCGATTGTCCGTGAAGCAAAAATCACGTGCTTACAGCTGCCCCTCTTTGCACGAAGACACGAAGGGTTTTCGCGCAAAGATAAAGCGGGCAATTTTTGCTCGTCCGAGTACTCCGTGTGAAGCATTTTTGAAAAAGATTTGACCGAACCTTTGCTTCAGAGGTTTCCTACATATCCTGGGCTGAACAGGAATCAGGTCAATGTAGTTCGGAAAATTTTGGTAGCTGGGACTACCGTGTGATTGTAGTGCTCGCTGCTATTGTGCGCTGTTGCATGCTGCTGTAGGATGCTACCGCTCACTGATCTCCTTGTTACATTGTTCTGAAAGGAAAAACAAGAAGCTAAGCTAGAGTATGAGATATCATCTATCTTCAACTTGTTCTTGTTGCCTTGCTTTCTTGTCGGCTAACGCTTTCCTCCGGTGCCTTTATTTTGTGAACTTGGGGGATGATATTGGTCCTTTGCCTTTTCTGAATGCCAGTTTTCATCACTTTGCTTGATCTGCTGGGAACATGGCCCTCTTCTTTAAGCCTTTCAATGGTTTCTTTAGTGGTATGGCTTTCTTCATCAAAATTGTTATGTTGGGCATGCTATAGCGTTTCCAAACTGCTTCTTTTGAGACGCGTTCCTTCTTCCTTTTGAATTGCGCGCTTGCCTTTGCAGCCTTCTGCTTCTTGGTGCTGGGGATTTTATTGTATCCTGCTTGGGGATCTCTGTTGTAACCTTCCGCCTTCAGGTGGGGTTACTGATTCCAAAATCTAGAGCTGAAAAGTATTCCCGCATTTTACTGGTGGGCGACCTAGAACTTAAATGTATTCCCGCATTATACTGGTGGGCGACCTAGAACTTAAATGTATTCCCGCATTATACTGGTGGGCGACCTAGAACTTAAATGTATTCCCGCATTTTACTGGTGGGCGACCTAGAACTTAAATGTATTCCTGCATTATACTGGTGGGCGACCTAGAACTTAAATGTATTCCCGCATTATACTGGTGGGCGGCCTAGAACTTAAATGTATTCCCGCATTTTACTGGTGGGCGACCTAGAACTTAAAAGTATTCCCGCATTATACTGGTGGGCGACCTAGAACTTAAATGTATTCCCGCATTATACTGGTGGGCGACCTAGAACTTAAATGTATTCCCGCATTTTACTGGTGGGCGACCTAGAACTTAAAAGTATTCCCGCATTTTACTGGTGGGCGACCTAGAACTTAAATGTATTCCCGCATTATACTGGTGGGCGACCTAGAACTTAAATGTATTCCCGCATTATACTGGTGGGCGACCTAGAACTTAAATGTATTCCCGCATTATACTGGTGGGCGACCTAGAACTTAAAAGTATTCCCGCATTTTACTGGTGGGCGACCTAGAACTTAAATGTATTCCCGCATTATACTGGTGGGCGACCTAGAACTTAAATGTATTCCCGCATTATACTGGTGGGCGACCTAGAACTTAAATGTATTCCCGCATTATACTGGTGGGCGACCTAGAACTTAAAAGTATTCCCGCATTATACTGGTGGGCGACCTAGAACTTAAATGTATTTGAAATTGTTTCCCCGTTCTTCCGAGAAATTTTTTGACAATCGGCAGAAAATTTTCTGCCCCGGTTTTTGGTGATTTCCCTGGCGTTGCATCTCGCTGCCATCATCAATCCTTTGTTTTCCTGCAGCAGACAAAAGGATTTAATTAGTTTTAATCGTGGTGGTAGAGGGTGCCTTTCCGGCGGATGATTTTTCCTCTCTTCCCCTTTTCTTGCTCTATGTCCCCATAATTGGTTAGTGGACAAAATTGCCTGTTGGGGGTCTCTAGCCTGCTGGGGCTGGTTTTCAATTTGTTCCCTTTTCTGCTTTCTCTTTAAGCACATGCTGTGGGAATCTGCTTTTACTCCCGAAACCACTCCCTTTGGGAGCTTACTTCCTCCAAAAACTACGAGGCACGATCATTGCATTGCCTGGGGCCGACCTTTAAGACTGTTTGTGTTATCCTACATTGGATGAATTCCCCTTCGGTCTCTGGTAGTAAGCTTTTAAAAAAATCCCTTTTAAGACAAATTTTTAGGAAGAGAAATAAAAGATAGAAAAAGGAGAAAATCTTTCTGAACCAATATTTGGTGGGAGAAGAAACTCAGAAGAACTTATCTGGAGGACATGACTGGTCCCCGTGATCATGACGTGCACCATAGATTCCCGACCCAGTCTATTCATATCAATCGACTTGCCCGATGGTCTGACTTGCTGGGGATGATAAATGAGTGTCCATTTCGTTGCGAATGTGGTCGCTTTTTGTTGATCTGTCTTGTCGCCTCATAGTGCCCTTCGAGGGGTTTTCACTAATGAGACTCTCTCTTTTCTCTCATCTCCCGGCGTCTTATGGTGCCTGTGAAGGTTTTCACCAATAAGACTCTCTCATTTTATATCCCTCATCTTACGTCGCCTTTCGGTGCCTGTGAAGGTTTTCACCGATAAGACTCTCTCATTTTATTTCTTTCGAGGAATCGGGGTGTTGTTGATACGACCCTCTCTTCTGGAGATTCCTTTGACCATCAATTCATTCCCAGTCTTACGATCCTCTTCTTTGCTGGTGATCGGTGTATTATTCTCGGCCTTATTTGCCTGACTTGGCATCTCTTGGACATTGATCGGGAGGTCTTTTGGACGTTGATGTTGGTTTTGGTGTGGGGCTAAAGAAAGGCTATAAAAATGAAAATAATTTGATGGGTGATGTGCTACAACTTTTGGAATCAAACCTTTGTTGGAACTTAAAACATAACCTCTGCCCCAGTTTTCTTGCTTGGGGAATCTTATTTTTACACTTAGGTTGAGCTACGTGCGTTACGCACACTGTGCCTATTATGCACACTATGTACATTATGCATCCTATATACACTATGATGCACACTATGACCGAGCCGTGAGGCGCCTACGTATCCTCTTTGAGGAATCAGGTCAAACATAGTTCCCACGGTTTTGTATTTCTTATGATTTTATCTTCTTTTTCTTTTTCCTTCTTTTCATTTTTTTCTTTTTCTTTTTTTTTCTTTTTTTTTCTTTTCATGTCTTTTCCATTAGTGATTCCAAAAGAGGGGTATGAAAGAATAACTTAAGGCTCGAAGGGGGAAACAAGGGTTAAAGTGTTTGGATAGAAGAAAGAATTGTCTCCGTCATCTCATTATCCAATAAATACCAGATACAAACAAATGAACCAAAAATTGCCATATTTAAAGAAATTACGCATAGTATCTCTTGACTGCATCAGAATTGATAGCCATGTTGACACATCTTCCCTCGATATCTGTCAAACACAAAGCACCATTGGACAACACTCTGGTCACGATATAAGGCCCTTGCCAATTTGGGGCGAATTTGCCTTTTGCCTCGACCTGATGTGGGAGGATTTTCTTCAATACCTGCTGCCCTACTTCAAACTTCCTGGGCGTACCTTTTTATTATATGTTCTCGCCATTCTCTTCTGGTATAGCTGACCATGGCACACTGCTGCCAATCTTTTCTCATCTATCAAGCTCAACTGTTCCAATCGAGCTTTGACCCATTCCTCATCATCAATCCCGGCTTCAGCGATAATCCGGAGGGATGGAATTTCGACCTCCACCGGTATTACAGCTTCAGTTCCGTACACCAACAAATAAGGAGTTGTACCTATGGAAGTCCGGACAGTAGTGCGGTAACCCAACAAAGCGAAGGGTAATCTCTCGTGCCATTGTCTGGATCCTTCCACCATCTTTCGCAGTATCTTCTTGATGTTCTTATTGGCTGCTTCGACCGCTCCATTCTCCTTGGGATGATATGGGGTGGAATTGCGGTGGGTAATCTTGAATTGTTGGCATACCTCCCTCATCAGGCTGCTGTTAAGATTCGCCCCGTTATCCGTGATGATCACTTTTGGGATTCCAAATCTGCAGATGATATGGGAGTGAACAAAGTCCACTACTGCCTTTTTGGTTACCGACTTGAAGGTTTTAGCCTCAACCCATTTGGTGAAGTAATCAATGGTCACTAGAATGAACCTATGACCGTTGGATGCTGCCGGCTCGATGGGCCCAATGACATCCATGCCCCATGCCACAAACGGCCAGGGTGCTGACATCGTATGTAACTCTGTTGGCGGAGAATGAATCAGATCTCCATGTATTTGGAACTGATGGCATTTCCTCACGAAAATGATACAGTCATGTTCTATGGTGAGCCAATAACACCCTGTTCGAAGGATCTTCCTTGCCAATACATACCCACTCATGTGTGGTCCACAAACTCCAGCATGTACCTCTGCCATAACCGTTGTGGCTTGACTGGCATCTATGCATCTCAACAATCCCAAATCCGGGGTTCTTTTGTACAACACTCCTCCGCTGAGGAAGAAACCATTCGACAAACGCCGAAGGGCTCTTTTTGGTCTCCAATGGCCTGTTCCGGATATGTCCCCATTCTGAGGTATTCCTTGATATCATGAAACCAGGGTTCGCCATCTGGTTCCTCTTCTACGGCGTTGCAATAAGCGTGCTGATCACGGACCTGGATGTGCAGAGGATCAACATACATTTTGTCAGGGTGGTGCAGCATTGATGCTAAGGTGGCCAAGGCATCCGCAACCTCATTGTGAACTCTCGGGATATGTTTGAACTTCACCGATCGAAATCGCTTGCTCAGATCATGCAAGCATTGTCGGTATGGTATGAGCTTTAGATCTCGTGTTTCCCATTCACCCTGAATTTGATGTACCAAGAGGTCCGAGTCTCCCAAGACCAAGACGTCTTGGACATCCATGTCCGCAGCTAAGCGCAGACCCAAAATGCAAGCTTCATACTCGGCCATATTATTGGTGCAATAGAAGCGTAGTTGAGCCGTAACAAGATAATGGCGTCCTGTTTCAGAAATGAGTACTGCTCCTATTCCAACCCCTTTTGCGTTTGCAGCTCTATCGAAGAAAAGCTTCTAGCCCGGTTCCTCAGTTAATTCCATCTCATTTGTATGCATTACCTCCTCGTCGGGAAAGTACGTTCTTAAGGGCTCGTACTTTTCATCAACGGGATTCTCTGCCAAATGATCGGCCAGCGCCTGGGCTTTCATGGCTGTCCTCGTCACATAGACGATATCAAACTCTGTGAGAAGAATTTGCCATTTTGCTAACCGTCCCGTGGGCATAGGTTTCTAAAAGATATACTTCAATGGGTCCAAACGGGATATGAGATAAGTAGTATATGAAGACAGGTAGTGCTTCAACTTCTGAGCTACCCAAGTTAGGGCGCAACATGTTTTCTCGAGTTGAGTGTACTTGACCTCATGTACTGTGAATTTCTTGCTAAGATAGTAGATGACCTACTCCTTCTTCCTGTGTCATCATATTGCCCCAGTACATAACCAAACGAGTTTTCCTAGACCGTCAGGTAAAGAATTAAGGGCTTCCCAGGCTTAGGCGGGACCAATACGGGTGGATTAGATAGATACCCTTTGATTTGGTCGAAAGCCTCCTGACACTCTGTCGTCCAACCTACCGCAGCATCCTTTCTCAGTAGCCGGAATATGGGCTCACAAGTTGCTGTGAGTTGAGCGATGAACCTGCTGATGTAATTGAGTCTACCCAGCAAACTCATTACCTCTGTTTTGTTCCTTGGCGGTGGCAAATCTCGGATGGATTCAATTTTGGATGGATCTAACTCAAACCCCCGTCGATTGACGATGAATCCTAGTAGCTTTCCTGATGGAACCCCGAATGCGCATTTGGCCGGGTTGAGCTTGATATCATACCTTCGGAGTCTTTGAAAACATTTCCTTAGGTCTGCTACATGGTCCCCCTGACGCCAAGATTTTATGATCACATCATCGACGTACACTTCGATTTCTTTGTGTATCATGTCATGAAACACAGCAATCATTGCTCGCATGTACGTTGCCCCGGCGTTCTTCAATCCGAACGGCATTACCCGATAGCAGTAGGTTCCCCATGGCGTAATAAACGCTGTCTTTTCCGCATCCTCCTCGTCCATTAGGATCTGATGATAACCCGCATAGCAATCTACAAAGGATCCGATCTCGCGCCCAGCGCAATTATCGATCAAGATATGGATGTTGGGCAATGGAAAATTGTCCTTGGGACTTGCTTTGTTGAGGTTGCGGTAGTCAACGCACACCCTGATTTTCCCATCCTTCTTTGGGACTGGTACCACATTGGCCAACCACTCGGGGTATCGAGTGACCCGAATGACCTTCGCCTGCAGCTGCTTAATCACCTCTTCTTTGATCTTTACACTCATTTCTGTTTTAAATTTCCTTAGTTTTTGCTTGACCGGAGGGTATGCCGGGTCAGTGGGCAATTTGTGAACCACTAAATTGGTGCTTAATCCAGGCATATCATCATATGACCATGCAAAAACATCTTTGAATTCCATGAGGGTTTTGATCAATTCTTCCCGGACATTCGGCTCAATGTGGATGCTGATTTTGGTTTCTTGGATGTTACCAACGTCTCCTAGATTCACAGCCTCAGTGTCATTTAAGTTGGGTTTGGGTTTTTCCTCAAATTGGCGCAGTTCTCGGTTTATCTCTTCGAAGGCTTCACCTTCGTCACATTCAGATTCATCGTCACAAACGACCTTTTGCGTCATTGAGTCGGATTCAGATTGATTTATTAGACTAGGTCAAAGATCCGCTGTGCATGCTATGTTATTAGAACCAGTAAAAAGAGAACTGTTCAGAAAGAAAAAGAACAAAACAAAAATTAAAATAGGACAAAAGAGAGAACTTTATTAAACTTACGGGATAAAAGGGTTCACACTTTTACAAAACAAAAGTAAAATTTGGATTACACCCTGGAATAATCCGAACAAAACAAAACACACAAAACATAAATCAAAGCCTACTACCAAGACTCCCCTCGGACAGGAAGAGGAGTAACTGTCCAATTGTTGGTCTTGGACTCCGGCCCCACAAACTGTATCTCTGTTCTGCTGGAACCTTCTCCAGCTTCTACCACACTGACATCATCGAATAGCCTCTCAAAACTCTGATTTAGGTCCTCATTTATACCGATCATTGGTCCTAGAATCTTCGGGACCGGTGACCCCCTGGCACTTGCTTTGACAAAAGACCTTGAGAGACATGGCGCCGGCTTAGGCAGAAACCAGACCCTCTTCTTCATTTTTCGCGCTTGCTTCCTATCTGCTGCGGTTGGTTTGAACCCCAATCCGAAAGTTTCCAGATTTTTAGGAAGGGAGACAGGTTGGACAATCCCTTGAAGCTCGACTCCCAGGCCTTTTCCTGGCACAAATCCATTACCCAGCATTTCTGAGACCATCATGACTGTTGCGGCAGCTACCCTAGGGTGCGGGATGATTTCTCCTTCAGAAATTTTGCTGGCCGACCCTGTATCGAAAATCTGGTAGACCCAAGGACCTTTGTCATCAGCGGTCTCTATGAAAGGTACAATGGCTCCGCCCATGGTGCACGTTGTATCCTCGCCGTGTAACACGACCTCTTGTCTTTCCCACTCGAACTTCACCATCTGATGTAGGGTGGAGGGCACCGCCTTGGCTGCATGAATCCATGGTCGTCCTAACAGCAGGTTGTAAGATACTGTGGCGTCTAACACCTGGAATTCCATGGTAAACAGGACTGGACCGATGGTCAGTTCAAGTACAACATCCCCCACAGTGGCTGTTCCGTTTCCGTCGAACCCTCGGACACAGATACTGTTCTTGTGGATCCTTCCGTGGTCGATCTTTAGTTGATTCAGGGTAGATAGTGGGCAAATATTGGCACTTGAGCCGTTATCCACCAGTACTCGAGTTACCACCGAGTCTTCACATTTGACAGCTAGGTACAAAGCTTTATTATGCTCCGTACCATCCATTGGCAGGTCATCATCTGAGAATGTTACCCTGTTCACCTCGAAAATCTTGCTGGAAATGGTTTCCAGGTGGTTTACAGAAATCTCATTGGGTACATGAGCTTCGTTCAATATCTTCATCAAAGCCCGTCGATGCTCCTCAGAATGGATCAGTAATGACAGCAACGAGATCTGGGCCGGTGTTTTTCTCAGCTGTTCGACCACGGAGTAGTCCTGCACTTTCATCTTCCTCAGGAACTCCTCAGCCTCTTCTTCGGACACAGGTTTCTTGGTTGCAACTGGGTTGGTTCTTCTTAGCTCCACCGGAGCAAAACATCGACCTGATCGAGTCAGCCCTTGCGCTTCACAACTAACTTCTTCCACCTGTTTTCCTCTGTACATCACCACCGCCTTTTCATATTTCCAAGGCACAGCCTTGCTATCAATCATCGGCAGCTGGACTACCGGCTTTATGGTGACCAGTTCTCTATATGCCCCCTTCAACACAACAGCAGGTGCGGGCGGAACCCCTGATAATACCAACTTGTTTGGCTCGGGTTTGCTTGTCATGGCGGACGGGCTCTTTCCCAATATCACTACTGGCTTGACGCTTTCTCCCTATGATTGTACCCTCGTTCCCCCACTGGTTGAGACTTCTTTCGGGGCGGCTTGGATCATTATCACTGTTTGTGAGGGTTTTCTCAATTCTCCTCCCTCATACACCAACTCAATCATGTGAGTCTCGTGGTGCGCTGGTAGTGGGTTTTGGTTGATGTTAGGAGCTTCCGGTGTCTGGACCTCGATCTTATTGGTGTCGATAAGATCCTGTATGGCATGCCTTAACTTCCAACACTTCTCGGTGTCATGCCCGAGCATCCCTGAGCAGTATTCACAACTTATTGATCGATCCAAATTCTGAGGTGGGGGATTTGGTTCTCGAGTTTAGACAGGACTAACCAAACCCAATTGCCTCAACTTGTGGAACAAAGCGGTGTAGGTTTCTCCCAACTCCGTGAAAGTTCTCTGTTTCCGCAACCTGTCATTCCTAGCATCTGGATTTCCCGAAAGCCTGCCCCTGAAGGGTTTCTATACGCCCTCGGTGGAGGGCAGGTGTTTTGTGGTGGTGTATGTATGTTCTGGGGAGCCGGCGCGCGCCATTGCGGGCGAACCGGAGGCTGAGTGTATGCTTGGGCCTGGTGTACGGAATAATGTGGTTCTCGAGGTGGATAGAAATTTTGTGGTGGGTTGTATGGGTAGTTTGACCTGTGAGGTCTGGGTTGGTTGTAGTGTGGCCGGCCAGCCCTGGACCAACTGCCTGCCTCGATCGTGGCAACCTCTTCTTTATTTCTTCTCAGCGCCCCTCCCGTGCCGCTTTGAATAGCCTGGGTTGTGGCCTTGAGTGCCGAATAGTTCAAGATTTTGTCAGACCTCAGACCCTCTTCTATCATGACCCCTATCTTGACTACCTCGTTGAAAGATTTTCCAACTGTTGTCACCAAGTGACCAAAGTAGGTTGGATCCAATGTTTGCAAGAAATAGTCCACCATCTCTCCCTCTCTCATGGGAGGATCGACTCTAGCTGCTTGTTCTCTCCAGCGGAACCCGAACTCGCAAAAACTTTCCCCGGGTTTCTTCCCAGTTCTTAATAATGTAAGACCGTCAGGGACTATCTCGAGATTGTACTGGAAATGACCTGCAAAAGCCTGCGCCAGATCGTCCCAAGTATACCACCTACTGGAATCCTGCCTGGTATACCATTCTAGTGCAGATCCGCTCAGACTTTGGCCGAAATAAGCTATCAGCAGCTCATCCTTGCCGCCTGCCCCTCTCATTTTGCTACAGAATCCCCGCAAATGTGCCATGGGATCACCGTGCCCTTCATATAGATCAAATTTAGGCATCTTGAACCCAGCCGGGAGTTGGACGTCTGGGAAAGGGCATAGATCTTTGTATGCTACGCTGACCTGGTTGCCCAAACCGTGCAGGTTCCTGAAAGACTGCTCCAGGCTTTTGAACTTTCTCAATACCTCATCCTGTTCAGGGGCCTTGACCGGCTTCTCAATCTCTGCCGGCACTTCCAAGTGTGGATTGTAAGTCTGTGGCTCGGGAGCATGAAACGTAGGCTCGGGGGGATAGTATTGTGTATCGTGAGCCTGAAACAATGGCTCACTGGTCGTTCTTTGCAAAGGGGCTGATGTTGGTCCCACAAAAATGGGAATATTGGGTGTTGGGAGAGGTTGATGGGGTGGTGGAGCTTGGGAATCATGAGGGCTTCTTTCTTGATGATAAAGGGGATTTAGGCGGCTTGTGGAAGGGCCGGAGTGTGGGTATTCTGGCATGTGTCCCAGTGTTTCAGGGCTCTTCTGTGTTTTGGCTATGGCTAGCTGCATTGCATTCATCTCTAGTCCCATCCTTTCAATCTTTTCCATCGCTTCTTTTAACAACTGGCTCATCGGCCTCTCTTCCTCATTACTATTTTCTGAAGTAGTCATGCTTGTTGCTATCGGTCCTTTGGATCTGGTTTGATAGGAGTGTGTTGCCAGAGTTCTTTAACAACTAACTTGTCTGGTATCAGACAACAACAAACTTTTGTTAGTGTTAGAGTTTAACAGATTTGATCATAACACATAGAGGATGCAATGCTCCTAGGCAGCTAACCGTTTCTACATGCTTTGCTTCAAACAACATGCGTCATCCCGGCTTGCTCATTTGCCCCCTTTTTATTTATTTTTGTATTTTCTTTTCTTTCTTTATTAAAAGCGGTCGAATCTTATAGGGATTGCCTACGTATCACGTCCCCGCGCGAATCAGACCAAGCGTAGTTCTGCCTCAAAGTAAAGACACATAGAAATTCTTCTAGAATCACTTAATTTCATTATCAAAATTTGCTATTACACATTACTTCAAATAAAAATAGCAAAAGTACATACTCCACGGTTTTAAACTTGGTTTGAAGAAAAGAAAACAACATATGGGAAAACAACAAAAGCCAAATAAACAGGACTTGACCAAAAACTAATTCTCCAACTTAAGGGCCCGCGAGGCATCATTCGGCCTTTCCGCGGCTCTAGGTGTAAGGTCTCTTTGCAGGCTCTTCAACTCGTTCATAATCCGGTGGACGCAGCCCATGATGGAAACAAGGAGGGTCTTCTGAGGTGTTCGCTCACATGCCAGGCATTTCATGTAGATGTAATGCCCGATTTCGTCAATCCTTGCTCGAATGTTATCCCTTTCACTGAACAACTGCCTGATTTGTCGGTTCTTTAACCCCAGTGCCTGAGCATTGTCGGCAAGTCGATCCTGGAACAACTCCATTTGTCTTTCCATGCAGGCCATTGCATCGTAGCACTGTCTTCTGTCGGCCTGGGCGTCTCGTGCTTGTTTGATGATCCGATCATGTAGAGTGGAGTTCGTCTCCCTTAATATCCCGACGCTCATTTCATAATCCCTTATGACCTGTTGCAAACGCTGCTTCCGGGCCATTGTGTACTTTGCCCATCTGACCTTCATCCTTGCTATGCAAGCTTTTGATTTTTCTAATTCTTCTTGGCTTTGGATGACATGATTTCTCAAACTTGCTATCAATCTTTCGTCAGAGCGACGCTTCTGTCGGTAACCGTTACTCTTACTGGCTTGGCGAAGGCCGGCCTTCAAGGTTTGCTTTTCTTGGGCTAGCTTGTTTCTTTCAGCCTGCTCCGAGGCGACTTGCACATTGTTCTCAAATACAAGCCTTTCGACTTGTTGCTTTAGCTTCCCGATTTCAACCCGGTAACCTTCCTCCCTTTTTAACCATCCCCATTGCTCTTGTGAATCATCTGTGAAGTGTTGGACGTGGGCCCTTTTAGCAGGTCTTTGCCGAATCTGAAACCTTCTTTCGAACCAAGCATCGTACTTTGGGTCTACCTCACCTTTAGCTAGTTCTCGCACCATGGTCTTGGGCTCCAAGAATCTACATTCATGCCACAGTTTTCTAATCTTCCCCTCGGGGAATATGACTCCCGGGCTTAATTCCAAGGCATGCTTGCTCAGATCTTCATCAGTAGGGACTACTTGAAACCTGCCCAGTTGTCGTAATACCCGATGAGGGGCATATGGCTGGATGCTGCGAAGCCCCATTAAGAGAACATGACATTCTTCAGCCGACATGTAGATCACCTCAGTATCAGTCAACCAACCGAATGCCCATTCAATTTGGTCAGCTGTTGTTGACCTTAACCGTGTAAACCATGCTTCGACACCTTCAGGAAATCTGGCGCCTGTCATGCGCTTCTTGAATCCGCTGATACAATTCCTCTCGGTCAACCCGTGGTTCATGTATCCTACTCGGTGATGGAGATGTTCCTGCATCCATAGCTGAAGTAACAGGTTGCAACCTTGGAAGAACTTGCCTCCTTCTCGGCATATAGTCAGAGCCCGGTAGATTTCGGACAAAATCAAAGGAACCACAGTACTATTGGTTCTTTTGATTGCCACGTCGGCCATCCCTACCAGACCTATCTCTATCTTTTTATCCTTCCTTGGACAGACCATGACTCCCAAGAACGCTGTGATAAAAGCCAAAGTACGTCTTGCTTCCCATTTGTTTCTGTTCCCGCTGTGAGTTACCCCAAGGTTCGGTTCCTCGAAACCCTGCGGGGCTCCGTACCGCTGATACAAGAAATGGAGATCACAACATCCTCTCGATAAATCGTCATGTTGTATCTTCCGACTAATGCTTAGTAGATCCAGAAACGCATGCGGAGACACTGGCCTTGGCGAAAGCAAATATTGCCCTCTTAACCTCTCATTCAATCCCGCATATCCGGCGACTTCCTCAAGTGTCGGTGAAAGTTCAAAGTCAACAAAACGGAATACATTGCGGGTTGGGTCCCAAAATGGTATTAGAGCTTCAAGAATATCTGTCCTCGGCCTAACACCCAACAAATTTACAAAACCTCCCAATATTCTTCCTACTACCCCTTTGCTATCGGCTTCCAAGTCATTCCACCACATGTGGAGTTGTAGAGGGACCTCGCTGAGGGCCGAGAATGGTTCATTTTGCTCTGTGCTCATCCTGCACATTTATTAAGGTGACCTTTTAGGCGAAAACAAAAACCTTTATTTTGACTCTAAACAAAAAATCTTTGAAAACAAAAACAAACAATATATGTATTTATATACATGTGTATATATATGTACATATATGCTTTATGGTATATCATTATTGGTAAAATGAAAAAGGGAGTTGGACCCGATGAGGGTTGCCTACGTATCCCACATCCGGTGAGAATCAAACCGACGTAGTTCGGGTAATAAACTAACTAGTTTATTTATTTATCATTATTTTTTTTTATTTCTTTTTTTTTGAAAATAGAGTAAAATAAAATAAAAACTCATTCCTCATTCTCAGCTTGCTATTTTTCTCTTTTCTCTTTTCCTTTGTTTTTAGTAAAACAAACTCATAAATATACCCATTTTCTCTTCTATCTGCATTTTGTCATTTTTTTTATTTATTATTTTTTTTTGTAAAAATTTCCCAACATTCAAAACCGGTCATCATGCATGTTTGAAGCAAATAAATGCACAAGCAGTGAGTAGGATGCATCAGGATGGCCTTTTCTATTTCAGGTTGCTATTCCTAGACGGACTCAACCCCTGTGTTGAGTCCCCTAAGTCAAAAATGCACATGATGCAAATAAGCGTTCCTACTAGGGATCCGGCATGAAGTTGAGTTATTCTAGGTTCAGAACCTGGGTGTTTGTTCTAGACCTGGCTTACCCGAGCGGACAGCTCGAGCCGAGGGGGGCAGCGTACCGGGAATACAGAAGCTTCACCGGCTTAGCAACTTGTCCGAACCTCGTTCTAAATTGGGATTTGACACTATACAGAAAAGAAGTCGTACGAAGTACGCCCTTCTTCATGATTTAGAAGACTCAGAGAGAAGATGGGTTTCGGCACAATTTATATACAGTTCACGTAATATCAAAGCAGTAAAAGGCAACCAATTAGCACATTAAGCACAGATCATGTAACAAAATCAGATAAAGCTGAACATAACAATTTATTCTAAGCTCGAATTTCTATCCCAGAACCAGTAGTTCTGGTTTTTATCCCCAGCGGAGTCGCCAGAGCTGTCACACCTCCTTTTTCATACCCGCGCGGGCACAAGGGAGTTTTTTCCAATTAAAGGACAATCGAAACGGGATTGGTTTATTTATTTCAGAGTCGCCACTTGGGAGTTTTAGGGTGTCCCAAGTCACCAATTTTAATCCCGAACCGAGGAAAAGAATGACTCCATATTACAGTCTGCGTACCAGAAATCCGGACAAGGAATTCTGTTAACCCGGGAGAAGGTGTTAGGCATTCCCGAGTTCCGTGGTTCTAGCACGGTCGCTCAACTGTTATACTCGGCTTATTTATCTGATTTTAAATACAATTATGAACCATGTGCAAATTTTATCTTTTACCGCTTTATTATCATTATTTTTTAGGAATGTGAACATCGCTAAAAAAACATGTCTTTGGACTGCGTCACATGAAATGCACCCACAATCCGGAACATATTTTATTTGACGTTTTGGGATTTGGATTTGGGTCGCATGAAATGCACACCCAAGTTTAAGAAAATAGATTATTAAATACGCACCTAAAGAAACTATCGTGTTATTATTTTGGGAGGGCCGTGAAATTCGCTAAACGGCACGTCCCGAATTCTAAATACTTTGATATATACATACAATAGAGGGCCCCGCAACTTTTGTACATTTTGTTCGTCGAGGCTCGTCTCATCCTTGTTTTTAAAGGGATATCCTATAGCAACTACGTTTCTTGTCGCGCTTGTCTCTACTAATTGAAAACAGTAGATAGCCCTAGTTAATTACATGCTTGCAAGTTATCTATAACAGAATTCCGAGTGCTTGTGCAAAATCAGAAGCACGGCCACGTACACAGTCAGCCGAGCAAAAATTAAGGGCCCAAATCCAGCCCATGCGTGATGGACCAGACCTGGGCCATTGTTTGTTCGATGCGGGCCTGCTTGGTCTGTTTCGACCTAGGTTCGACCTTCGTGAGGTTGAGATTGCAAGCTCTGTGTTCTTTATCTTAAAACATGGTTTACCAGTTATATGAAGCAGTTTATCAGAAGGGAAAGAACTTAACTAGTAGTGTACGATTTTAATGCTTGGCATACATTACAGAATTATACTACACCAGTAAGCTAAATCTAAGATACAACCTAATGCATTGGGCATACTTTTATCACCAACCTATATACACAGTCTAACATTCAACTACCATACATTGACATTTATTAGGCATGGGGACTATCTCCAGTATCCAAAACAAGAATGTAAACTATTATACATTATATGAGGCCTAACATAATAGTCTATGCATATATAAGCATCTGCAGATCTTCTCTTTTACATTCATGCTCAAACCTTTCAAGTTACAGTGGTAGTATATTTGTGTACCTGGTATAGAGGAGCAAAAGAAGAAGAAAGATGATCAGCTGAGTGGTACACAGCAAGCACAGCAGCAGGTAAACAACACAACACAGCAACAACCAAAACAGCCACAATGGAGAAGCTCAACAAGTGATCGAGCAATGGACAGACAATCCAGAAAAACAGAGCAGGAAACAACAGCCCAGAATGTTGAATGTAACAGCAATCCAGTGATCCCAATAACCCCAAAAGTTTAACAAATAACCACTACAGTTCCGATAGTCAAAACTCAAACCAACAGTACACAGAAAGCTCAGTGTAGTAACAATCACAGCAGAAGAACACAGACTTCTCTTAATGGAACAAATAACAATCCCAGTTAGGATAACCAACTTGGTTTCTTTGTGCAGTTTTTGGACAGTGTTCAATTACAGTATTTCTGGAAATTTCCTTCTGTTTTTTTTTCCAGTTTTCTTCAACTCACAAGACCTCTCCTCAAGACTAAAATTTCCGGCCCTTTCTAAGTTCTGAAATAGCCTATTTATAAGCCAAACAACCAGTGCAGTCAAGCTGCCTGGATCCTCCCAATTGCAGACTGCCCATCCTTATTAAATCCCATGCCTAAGCATCTTTTGATGCCAGCCATTTTGTTCCCCACGCTTGGCCTTATTCTTTAATCAAGAGTTATGGGTTCATTTAAGTATTCATTTTAAACCCCCATACTCTTGTGTCTTGTTCCCCATTTGCATTAGTTTAATCCTAAATTAGTACCCTACTTGTCAGCTCACTTAAACTAAGCTTTTCCTGCTTTTCTCGAACCCCAGACTACCCTTGTTAACCTTGATTATTACTGCCTTAAACCCCTTGCAGCATCAGGGCATTTTGAACTTCTGAAAGCTCAATTCAAGACTGCCCTAACCTGATTCTTTTAATTTGTTTACAATGCAGTTATGAGCTAGTAGTCACAGCTAATGTCAAGCATCCAATTAACAATCAACAGGTTCATTCACTTACGTGAAGTTGTACGAATTAGAATATTTGAACATTCAGTCGTAGGAGGTTAATCGACGACATTTATCAAGTCGACTATACTAATTATAACAGGTAACAATCAGTCGTTCATATAAACAAATACATACAGGGACCTAAAGGGCTTCGGACAAATTTGGTCAATCACTGGGAACCTATATGAATTATTTATGCGACGACTATCCTAATCGAACATGTATATCTCAGAGTACATTCAGAACACACATAGAAAATCAACCGACCAAATAAAAGGTCTTTGATAGAGATGGAAGAAATCCGAATAAAAAATAACAAAAATAACAAACAAACACAACGAAACATGCTGACAACTTAATTAGCAGTTGAATAAAACAAAAAGGAAAAGAAAAACTTACCGAAAAATGTCCAAACCAAATTGACCCAAATCTGACTCAACTTTGAACCCTTGAGGCCGAACAAACCTTAATCAGGGTGTTCTCACACGAGAACACCTTGATTAAGGTCTATTAGACCTCAAACTCTGATAAGACTAGCCGGTTTCCAAGGCTATTCCTGTTCTAGGTTTTGGATTCTTAGATTTGAGATTCTAAGAGTTGTGGGTAGATTCGGACCAAACCAAGCCTGGTTTGGTCACGAGTGTGGTTAGGGGAGTGTCTGGTATGAAGATGGTGAGGTTTGGTATAGGTCCGGGTTCGACTCGAATCTTCATTTGAAGATTCGAGATGAAGGAAGGGGATTCGAGGCTAGGGGTAATAGATCCATGTTCAGGAGAGTGAGGGGGTCCTAGGGTGTTCAGGAGGTGGTCACCGGCGTTCATGCCGCCGGGTTCTGGTGAAAGGGAAACTATGGCGGCTGCTAGGGTTTCGGGGGGTTTCAGGGCTTGGTGAGGAAAATGGGGAAAGGTGGGATTCGGATAGGGGGCGTGGGGTGTGAGGGAAGGCTTATATACGGCGTAGAGGATTGGATCCAGGCCGTTAGATCATCTGATCTCAACGGCTGGGATCTGATGGTGAGGGGTGAGACGAGGTCGTTTGGCATTAAAACGGGGTCGTTTGGGTTTAAGTGATGGGTTGGGTTGGACCGGCTAACTAGGTCGGGTTACGGGTGCTGAGGTGGGCCGTTGGATCGGTGTGTTTGAACGGCTCAGATCAGACGCATGATGCGGCGTCGTTTCGGGAGGTGGTCAGGGCAGGCCTAGTCTGGACTGGACTTGTGCTGGTTTGGGCCTATTTTTGTTTTATTTCTTGGGCCCAAACTGATTTTCATTCACTCTTTTCTTTTGTTTTCTATTTTTAAACAAAAAATGAAAAATAACAAATAAATGATAAAACAAATGAAATTAAAACAAACAACAATGTAACACTTCAACACCATTATCACGCCAAATTAAAATGTTTAAGCAAGTTAAATCACAACCTAGAACGGGCAATGCACATATATTTTGAATTTTCTTTTAACGACCGAATTACGGTTTGATTACCATGACAGACATACTTTGTATTTTGATTGGTAAGATCAAATGCAACATGGGCCAAACCACAAATGACCAGCAGTACATGTCATAAAAAATGAAAATTTGTACAGCGAGGTCATTGGTCACTACTTTTGTTTTCTTTTGGAGCGATTGTCCGTGAAGAAAAAATCACGTGCTTACAGGGTGAAAAGGAGAAGGGGTAAAAAGCAACTATTCATGCCTTAGAAGAAAGCCTGAGGAACCTCAATTTTGAGAAAAACTTACAAGCACAAGAAGCAGAAGGTGAAAAGAAGAGTCTGATTTGCGAGAATAAAACTCTCTACGCTCAGTTTCAACAGATGAAGAAAGCCTCTAAAGCGCCAGTGAGAAGTTGGAAAGATCAGAAAATCATTGCCAATCTGATGGAAAGGATGCAAGATTATGACTCCATTTTGGCAAAAACCGAAAAGGCGTTAGACAAAGCTAAGGAAAAAATCATACAGTTGAATGAGGAGGCCAAATCTAGTTAAGAACACCAAGTAATGAGATTTGAAGAAGAAATGGCTCAATTCGAAAAAGAGAAGGATCATTGGACACGTTCAAAGGCTCAGCTCCATGCACAATTGGAAGAAATGATAAGGTACAACAGAGAACATCAACATGCATATATTGATAGGGAGAGAGCACAGGCAAAACTCGAGCAGGCCAGACTTCGGGCTCAATTGGAGTTGGCTTTAGATCACGAGGGCCACATAAAATATATAGCCATCACTCACCAATAGCAATTACTAAACCAAGACCAGAATCTCCAAGATTTCAGAGCACAAATCTGTGATTTGGCCGTTTATACCTCTCAAAGTTATGTGAACTGCCAGAGGATGGATTATGAGAGATTTTTGGAGCATGCATCTACTTTTTCCCGTCATCTTACAGTAGAGTTAGAGAGGATTTACCATACATTAGGAAGTCAGCCGGGTCAAGCCCCACCCTGAGCAAATGTTCCAGTGATTGAAAGCAAAATATTGTGGAGTGAAGCATAGTCATAATTGTTAAAACTTTTCATATAATAGTCATGTTTTAGTTTGAGTCCATGTTGAGTCTTTTAAACCATTTTCTTAATGTGTTGTCCAAATGTAAGATCATTTCTGTCATTGTACTGTTACGTTTGTTAAAATAAATAAAAAATAATAATAATTGTTTCCACCAAAACTACGCTCGGTCTGATTCATGCGGGGTCATGATACGTAGGCAATATCCATAGGATTCAACCATAACCAAAAAAAGAGGAAAATAAAAAGGAATAAAAATGATGAGAGGTCAATCAAAAAGGGGCATGAGTTATAAGATAGGTCGTAAATAGGAAAAAGCCGGGATGACACAAACAACCGAGCAAATGCATGATAGAAATGGTTAAATTGCTTAGGTGCATTGCATTCCAATGTGCGGTTGCCTATATGTTATGCTATAATCACTAACAAGTTTGTTGTTGATGAATCCAGAATTCAAACAGTTAGTTCTCCTAAGCATACTGGCAACCCACCCATACCAAACCAGATCCAAAGGTGAAATAATCATGTCTACCCAGATGTAGACACCAGTGTCATCGAAGGAGAAGAGTTGGACGTTAACGCCATGAAAGAAGAGATGTACAAATTGAAACAACAAATGGCCGAAATGTATCAGGCCCGGGCTAAAGGACAACCGCCATCATCTTACCCAGCTAACCCTACCTTCACTCCCCCACCGGCTCAACCACAGGATCAGCCTGCCCCCGATCTCTCCCCGAGCTTTCCCATTTACCAACACTACCAGGGAACCACTTCTCATACACCACAATCTCCATCCCCTAAACCAATTCCATACCCTCCTCCACCAGTAACTCCTGTCTTTGTAGCACCTCCACCAGCTACACTCCACAAATCTCCTAGCGAGCCAATGTTCCAGGCCCAGGACAACCAATAGTACCCCTCAAAGCCTACTTTCAAAGCTCCAGAAACCCATTCCTATACTCCTCGCTTTGATTTCTCGATAGAAGCTAATAAACCATCCAAAAATCCTGAACAAGAAGAGATGTTCAGGAAAGTTAAAAGCTTAGAACAATCATTCAGGGACATGCGGGGACTAGGAGGTCAAGTAAGTGTGGCCTACAAGGACCTATGTCTATTTCCGAATGCGCAATTGCTGGCAGGTTTCAAGATGCCCAAGTTTGATATATACAATGGGCACGGTGATCCAGTAGCCCACTTGAGGGGTTTTTGCAGCAAGATGAGGGGAGCGGGAGGAAAAGATGAATTGTTAATGGCTTACTTCAGTCAAAGTTTGAGTGGATCAACATTGGAATGGTATACTCGCCAAGACCATGGAAGATGGTACACATGGGATGTCTGGCGCAACCATTTGCTTGTCACTTCCAATACAATATTGAGATCATTCCAGATTGACTATCCTTAACTAAACTGGAGAAGAAGCACAATGAAAGCTTCAGAGAATATGGTTTCCAATGGAGGGAGGGAGCAGCAAGAGTAGATCCCCAATGAAGGAAAGTGAGATGGTAGATTACTTCTACAGGCTTTGGAACCTACTTACTATGGCCATTTGGTCTCAACTGTGGGAAAGTCGTTCAACGAAGTGGTAAAGATGGGGGGCATGGTAGAAGAGGGCCTCAAGTCGAATAAAATCATAAGCTATTCGGCTATCAAAGTGACTACTCAGGCTATTCAGGGCGGCATAGGAGGGATTGGGAAAAAGAAGAGAGAGGAAGCAGCGATGGTTGATTCAGGAACTTGGTCCGGATCCAGAGGTTCACCTTACTGTCACACCTCCTTTTTCCGCCCCCGCGAGGGTGAAGGAGTTTTTTCCAATTAAAGGACAATCGAAACGGGATTTATTTATTTATATCAGAGTCTCCACTTGGGAGATTTAGGGTGTCCCAAGTCACCAATTTAATCCCGAATCGAGGAAAAGAATGACTCCATATTATAGTCTGCGCACCAGAAATCCGGATAAGGAATTCTATTAACCCGGGAGAAGGTGTTAGGCATTCCCGAGTTCCGTGGTTCTAGCACGGTCGCTCAACTATCATATTTGGCTTGATTATCTGATTTAATACATGTTGAACCTATGTGCAAAATTTAACTTTTAACCACTTTTATCATTTACTGTTATTTCTATCAAGAATTGCAACATCGTGGAAATACATCTCGAACCACGTCACAATCAATGTACCCGTGATTAGAGCCACATTTCAACTCTGTTGAGATTGGGATTTGGGTCACATAAATGTGCACCCGAGTTTAGGAAGATAACATTATTAAATACGCGCCTAAAGTGACTAGCGTATCATTTACTTTGGGTAGGGCCGTGGAATTTTACTAAACGGTCCATCCCGAAGTCTAAGCAATTTTAAAGCAAATATTTACTGAGGGCCCCGCAAGTTTGTATTTTTATTTGGCGAGGCTCATCTCATTCTTATTTTTTAAAAGGAATTTGCAACGTCATGGACACGCATCTCGAACCACGTCACAATCAATGTACTCGTGATTAGAGACACATTTCGACTCCGCTGAGATTTGGATTTGGGTCACATAAATGTGCACCCGAGTTTAAGAAAGTAATTTAATTAAATCGCGTCTAAAGAGGCTAACGCGTTATTATCTTTGGGGAAGGCAGTGAAT
This sequence comes from Nicotiana tabacum, assembly GCF_000715075.1. Classification (NCBI taxonomy): domain Eukaryota; kingdom Viridiplantae; phylum Streptophyta; class Magnoliopsida; order Solanales; family Solanaceae; genus Nicotiana; species Nicotiana tabacum. The sequence goes on along the minus strand of NC_134086.1, from coordinate 150,888,952 downwards.
TTCACTAAACACTCCATCCTAAATTCTAAGTATTTATTATGACCAATTATTGAGGGCCCCGCAATTTGTATTTTTTTTATTGGGCGAGGCTTGTCTCATTATTTTTTTTTAAAAGGATAATCTTAGAATGACTATATTTTCTATTTTTCGTTTTCTCTAAAATAAATGAAGAAAAGGTCCTACTTTTATTTACATACTTTCGAGTTATTATAGTTAAGTTTCGAAAGTGAGTAGTTTAAAGAGTTTACATGGGCAGCGTATAGAATATTCTACATACAGACAGAAAAGAAAGAAAAGACTACATTAAATTACAACTTCAAATCTTTCTCATTTTCACATTCATGCTTCGAGTGGCTTACAAGATGAACCAGTGTATCAGTTTGTGTACCTGGTATTTGGGAAGCAAGGAAAGAAGATGAAGATCAGTAGAAGCAGCAGTAGTGTAAATACACAGCAACAACAACAACCCAACAACAGCAATTCGAATCAGATTCGAGGCCCAGAAAACTTTGAAGAAAAACCGAACAACTCAATAGAGCAAACTCAAAAGTTTGTAAACAAACTAAACAGCAACAAACCACGCGTGTATTAAACCCGAAACAAAACTCGTTTCTCACTTTGTTTTTGTTTTCTCCTTCTTTTTTTTTAACTCTCTAACACTCTCTTAGGATTTTCAGAATGTCTCACTCTCTCAAAAGTAAACCTCCAAAAATCTTTCAAGTCTTCCAACTCTAAGTCTTGAAGCTCAAGTGTAAAAATCTTTTTTTCGTTCCAGTCCCTAAAAACCTCTTTCCAAGAATGTGTCAAATGACTCTATATATAACAAGACTCTTGTCTTGAATCCCCAACCCGAAATATTCCCCCATTGCATGCTTTGCTTCCCACTTTCTTAAACAAATGAATTATTCCCCACTATTTTGTATCTTGTCCCCCACTATATTAAACTAAAGAATTATTCTCAACCCATTATGTCTTGTCCCCCATGCCTAACATAAACAATTACAATATTCTCCTCCACTACATTATGTCTTGTCCCCCATTATATTAAACAATTATATCAACCCCACCCCATTACATTTTGTCCCCCATGCTTAACATAAAGAATTTTCAAAATGTTCAATTCCAAAACTACCCCTCCGACCTTATTGCAATTACCAATTTACCCCCATAAGCTATAACCAATCAATTAATCAATCTCAACCAAAATATAGCCAATAAGACCAATTTCTAAACAAATTCAACAATAAATCATATGAACACAGATGAATCATACAACTTCAAATTAATGGAAATAAATTAACCATATTGGGAACCAATCCTGGTTAACTTAGACCAAAAATGAATGAGCAAAAGAGACAACAATATTAACAACAAAATACACGATTCAAACTAAATCAACAAATCAAAAATCAAAACAAACTCAAATTAAATTACTGGATGAACTTCAAACAAAGAAATAAACATGCATTAAATCCATATTAAATAACAAACATGACGGATTCAAATGATTAAACCAGCATATTTCCCTATTACAACTAAATTCTTTTAGAAAAATAAAAACAAAACCGAAGAAGAAACAATTATGAATTTAAACTTGAATCTAACAACATTAACAATTTCTGAAAAATACATAAAACACATGAAACAAACTGAAGAAATAATTAATTAAATTTCAATTTGAATCTAACAAATATTAAACTAACAATTTCACATGAACAAACTGAAAAATTAACAAAACAATGAACACGAACAAAACAAACATTTCCCTATTTTAGATTTGAGAATATCAAAACAAAAATACGGACAAAAGTGAAACTCGAACCCACTAACCGGAATGGGGTTTGTTTCGAATCAAATGCTTGACGAAGCAGTAGCAACACAGTAAAAGCGACGGGGTTTGGTTTAGACTCAGCTGCTCGTCGACGCAGCAGCTACGCAACAGAAGTAGATGTTGGTCGGAGCTAAGGCAGCAGCAACGCAGCGGGTGCAACTTGGTTTTGCAGTAGATGCTCGACGAGGCAATCATGGGAGGTGAGCCGTTTGGGTCTGCTGGAGGTCGACGGGTTGTTCGTCGTCGACGACTGGATGTAGCAGGATCGTTGGTTGCTGCTGGAGCAACAGGCGTTGGACGGGGGCAGCCATGGGTTCTTGGAAGATTTGAACACAAAATTAGCAGCTTTACAAGAAGGCGAAGTGGGTGGTCATTGGAGCAGGAGGATGACAATGGTGGACTGCTGGTCGTAAGGTGGTGGTTTGGGCAACCATGGGAGCTCGAGCTCGGCTAAGATGAAGAAGATGAAAGAGCAGCAATGTTCGACGTGCAGTTCTGCTGGCTGCGTCAATGGCGGACCACGGAGGAGGGGTCGTTTGGACGTGAAGTCGCTTGTGATGAGAAGATGAAGCTGCTGGAGCTTAGCGATGGCAACCATGGCGACGGGTTGACGACGAAGACGCAGTAACGTCAACAGAAACGAGCTCAATAGAGGAAGGCGATGAAGCAGAAGCAGTCGCGGGGTTGAGGAGAAGACGCAGTAAGGAGGTGGTCGTTGGTTCGAAGGCAGCCATGGACGAACTGCCATGGATGTGTGTGTTTTGGGAGTTTTGGAGAAGAAGAGAGGGGGGCGGATGTCTTAGTGTTTAGGGTTTGGTTTATTTTGTTTTGTGTTTGGGAGAAAAATGAAAAAATGAAGAGGGGTTAGGTATTGGGGTTATGGGGCGGATCGGGTCGACCCGTGTGGAGATGAACCGGGTCATGGGGAAGGTTGGGTATTTTTGGGCTTGTAGCTTGAATTAGAAGAAGAGCCCAATTCCGATTTTTTTGTATTTTTGCTCTCTTTTCTTCTTTTATTTTTCTAAAACTAAATTCTAAAAATCCTTAATTTATTATTAAGAACTAAATTAAGTTATAAAAGCGCAAATTAACTCCCAATAATAATTAACGCATAATTAAGTAATAATTAAGCATAAAATTGTACAATTGGACATTAAATGCTAAAAATGCAAAAGATGTCTATTTTTGTAATTTTCAATTTTTGTAAAACAAACTTAATTACTAACAATTGTAGAATTAAATCCTACATGCAAAATGTGACATATTTTGTATTTTTTATTAATTTAACAAATAAACATGCACAGACAAATACAAATAATTATCCAAAAATGTCACAAAAATTCTCAAAATTGCACACCAAGGAAAATCATTTTATTTTGAATTTTTTGGGAGTAATTCTTTCATAGGGCAAAAATCACGTGCTTACAGCTGCCCCTCTTTGCCCGAAGACACGAAGGGTTTTCGTGCAAAGATAAAGTGAGCGATTTTTGCCCATCCGTGTGAAGCATTTTTTTGAAAAAGATTTAACCGAACCTTTGCTTCAAAGTTTCCTACATATCCTTGGCTAAAGGGGAATCAGGTTAATGTAGTTCGAGAAGTTTTGGTAGCTGGGACTACCATGGGACTGCAATGTTACTGCTGTTGCATGCTATTACCACTGCTTACCGATCTCCTTGTTACACCGTGCTTAAAAGAAAACAAGAAGCTAGGCTAGACTACGGATCATAAGATCTCATCTATCTTCAACTTGTTCTTGTTTCCTTGCTTTCTTGTCGGCTTGTGTTTCCTCCGGTGCTTTTCTTCCGTGAATTTGGGGATGACACTGGCCTTTTGCCTTTCTGAATACCAGTTTCACCATTTTGCTCGGTTCGCCGTGGATAGGATGACACTGGCCTTTTGCCTTTCTGAATACTAGTTTCATCATTTTGCTCGGTCCGCCGGGGATATGGCTTTCTTCATTAAGCTTTTCGGTGGTTCCTCTGGGGATACGGCTTTCTTCATCAGATTTGTTATGCTGGGCATGATTTAATGTTCACAAGCCGCTTCTTTCAAGACACGTCTTTTCTTCCTTTTGACTCATACGCTTGAATTTGTGCTGGGACCTCCTGTTGCGACCTTCCGCTTTCCGGTGCTGGGTTTTTTTTATTATTTCCTGCTGAGGATTCCTGTTGTAACCTTCTGCCTTCTGGTGGGTTACTGATTTCAAGATATGCAGTATAAGACTGAAAAACATTCCTCTCGTTATACAGGTGGGCGTCTGAGTGCAAAAATTATGAAATGTATGCCCGCATTATGTTGGTGGGTGACCTAAAACAGAAATGGAAAGACAGAAATGTATTCCCGCATTATACTGGTGGGCGACCTAGAACAGAAATGTATTCCCGCATTATACTGGTGGGCGATCTAGAACAGAAATGTATTCCCACATTATATTAGTGGGCGACCTAGAACATGAAATGAAAAGACAGAAATGTATTCCCGCATTATACTGGTGGGCGACCTAGAACAGAAATGTATTCCCGCATTATACTGGTGGGCGACCTAGAATAGAAATGTATTCCCTTGTTATACAGGTGGGCGCCTAATGGTAAAGACATGAAATGTATTCCCTTGTTATACAGGTGGGCGCCTAATGGTAAAGACATGAAATGTATTCCCTTGTTATACAGGTGGGCGCCTAATGGTAAAGACATGAAATGTATTCCCTTGTTATACAGGTGGGCGCCTAATGGTAAAGACATGAAATGTATTCCCTTGTTATACAGGTGGGCGCCTAATGGTAAAGACATGAAATGTATTCCCTTGTTATACAGGTGGGCACCTAATGGTAAAGACATGAAATGTATTCCCTTGTTATACAGGTGGGCGCCTAATGGTAAAGACATGAAATGTATTCCCTTGTTATACAGGTGGGCGCCTAATGGTAAAGAATAACTTGAATTTGTTTCCTCGATTCTCCGAGAAAATTTTCACTTGTGGCAGAAAATTTTCTGCCCCAGTTCTGGCGATCTTTCTTATGGCGTGTCTTTAGGCCATCATCAACACATTATTTTCCTGTTCAAATCAAAGAAAATTTAGTTAGTTTTTTTTTTAAATATGGTGAGTGGTCATGTCACTCCTGATGGGGATGTTTGTTCCCTTCCCCTTATTCCTGTTTGGCGTTCCCAAAATTTGTTGGGGATGATGTTATTCGCTGGGGATAACATTCTGCTGGGGATGACTTTTCCATTTATCCCTTCCCCGTTCTGTATCTCAAAACTTGTCGGGGGTTATTTTGCTGAAGATGGATTTTCCTTTCTTCCTTTCCCATTCTGTGTTGTCCGACCACCTCGGAACTTGGTCGATATTCGGTCGGAGTCTTGCTGGGGATCCTCTTGCAACTTGGCCCACAATTTTTTTTCCGGTTCTTCCCCGTACTTTCTTTGCCATTTTAGGACAATATTATTCGGTCTGGCAACCAACGTCTTTTGTCTTATTGCCTTGTCTCTGGCCTGCCCTTTTCACATTTTATGTTGTACCATTTTGGCAACTGGTAGTGAGCTCTGAAAGACCTTTCTTAAAACATAAATTTTTGGAAAAAGTCTTTTAAACAAAGAAATGAAAAGATAGAAAAAGAGAAAATCTTTCTGAACAAATAATGGGGAAAAGAAAAGAAATGAACTTATCTGGGTGATATAACTGATTCCAACGATCATGTTGTGCATTCCGGATTAATCAACCCAGTCTATTTGTGTCGATCAATCTTTCTGATGTTTTCACTTGTTGGGGATAAATAGGTGCCCAATTCTTCGCAAAATGCGGATCCTTTCCGCCAATATACCTTGTCGCCTCATAGTGCCCTTTGAGGGGTTTTTACTAATAAGACTCTCTCATTTCTCACAGCTCCTGTCGCCTTATAGTGCCTGTGAAGGTTTTCACTGATAAGACTCTCTCATTTAGTTTTTTCAACTGGGGATTGGAGTGTTGCCGATAAGATTTTCTCTGTTGGGAATTCTTATGGCTATCAATTCTTTCAGCTCATGATCCTTATTCAGCCGGGGACCGGCGTTTTATTCTCAGTTTTCATTTTCCTGTCTTAACACCCCTCAGATACTGATCAGGAGGTCTTTTTGGACATCAATATAGGTTTTAGAAGAAAAGGATATAAAATTCAAAATAACTTTGATGGGTAAAGTATTACAACTCTTGGAATCAAACTCTTTTTTTAAAAAAATTTAAAACATAACTTCTGCCCCAGTTTTCTTACTTGGGGAATTTTTTTTTTATTTTTTTTATATATATATGACCGAGCCGTGAGGCGCCTATGTATACTCTTTGAGGAATCAGGTCGAACGTAGCTCACTTGACTCCTTTGTTTTCTTGCGACCTTCAAAAATTTTTTTTTTTTTTTTAATTTTTCATTAATGATTCCAAGAGAGGGGTATAAAAAGATAAGTAAGGCTCAAAGGGGTAAAGCAAAGGTTAAAAGTGTTTGGATAGAAGAAAGAATTGCCTCCGTCATTTCATCATCCGATAAGCACTAAGTACAAACAAACAAATAAACAACAAAAGAAATTACACATAATATCTTTTGACTGCATTAGAATTGATAGCCATGTCGACGCATCTTCCTTCGACATCTGTCAGACGTAAAGCGCCGTTGGATAATACTCTAGTCACAATATACGACCCTTGCCAATTCGGGGCGAACTTGCCTTTTGCCTCAATCTGATGTGGGAGGATCCGTTTCAATACTTGTTGCCATACTTCAAATTTCCTGGGGCGCACCTTATTATTGTATGCTCTTGCCATTCTCTTCTGATATAACTGGCCATGGCATACTGCTGCCAATCTTTTTTCATCAATTAAACTCAACTGCTCCAGTCGGGCTTTGACCCATTCATCATCATCAATCCCGACATCAGCGACAATTCGAAGGGATGGAATTTCAACTTCTGCTGGTATTACTGCTTCAGTTCCGTATACCAACAAATAAGGAGTCGCTCCTATTGAAGTACGAACAGTAGTGCGGTATCCCAACAATGCAAATGGTAGCTTTTCATGCCATTGTCTAGATCCTTCAACCATTTTCCTCAATATCTTCTTTATGTTTTTGTTGGCTGCCTCAACCGCTCCATTCGCCTTGGGCCGATACGGGGTGGAATTACGGTGTGTAATCTTAAACTGTTCACATACTTCTCTCATCAAGTTGCTGTTAAGATCAGCACCATTGTCCGTGATTATTATTTTTGGGATCCCAAATCTACAGATGATATGGGAATGGACAAAATCCACCACTGCCTTCTTGGTTACTGACTTGAAAGTTTTGGCTTCAACCCACTTAGTGAAATAATCGATGGTTACCAGAATGAACCTGTGACCGTTCGAAGCTGCCGACTCGATAGGCCCAATGACATCCATGCCCCATGCCACAAATGGCCATGGTGCTGACATTGTGTGTAATTCCGTTGGTGGAGAATGAATCAGATCTCCGTGTATCTGACACTGATGACATTTTCGTACGAAACTGATACAATCATGCTCCATAGTGAGCCAATAATATCCCGCTCGCAGAATCTTCTTTGCCAACACATATCCGCTCATATGGGGCCCACAGACTCCAGCATGTACCTCTGTCATCACTATCGTGGCTTGACCCGCATCAATACATCTCAGCAATCCCAGATTTGGGGTTCTTTTGTACAACATTCCTCCACTGAGGAAAAATCCATTTGCTAGTCGTCGAATGGCTCTCTTTTGATCTCCGGTTGCCTACTCCGGGTATATCCCCATCCTGAGGTATTCCTTGACATCATAAAACCATGGCTCGCCATCCATTTCTTCTTCTATTATGTTGCAGTAGGCATGCTGATCACGAACCTGAATATACAATGGGTCAACATGGATCTTGTCTGGATGGTGCAACATCGATGCTAAAGTGGCTAAAGCATCGACAACCTCATTGTGAACTCTCGGGATGTGTCTGAACTCCACTGATCGAAATCGCTTGCTCAGATCATGCAAACATTGTCGATATGGTATAAGCTTTAAATCCCGTGTTTCCCATTCACCTTGGATATGATGTACTAGGAGGTCCGAGTCTCCCAAGACCAAGACGTCCTGAACATCCATGTCTGTAGCCAATCGTAGGCCCAAAATGCATGCCTCATATTCAGCCATGTTGTTGGTACAATAGAAACGTAGCTGAGCCGTAACAGGATAATGATGTCCTGTTTCCGAAATAAGTACTGCTCCTATTCCAACTCTTTTTGCATTCGCAGCCCCATCGAAGAAAAGCTTCCACCCTGGTTCCTCATTCAGTTCTAACTCCTCTATATGCATCACTTCTTCATTTGGAAAATACGTCCTCAAAGGCTCATATTCTTCATCAATAGGATTCTCAGCCAAGTGATCGGCCAATGCTTGGGCTTTCATGGCCGTCCTCGTCACATAGACAATGTCGAACTCTGTGAGTAATATCTGTCATTTTGCCAATCTTCCTGTGGGCATAGGCTTCTGGAAAATATACTTTAATGGATCCAGGCGTGAAATAAGGTAAGTAGTATGTGACGACAGATAATGCTTAAACTTCTGTGCTACCCAAGTTAGAGCACAACATGTCTTCTCAAGTTGAGTGTACTTATTCTCATAGAGTGTAAACTTCTTGCTGAGATAATAGATGGCTTGCTCTTTTCTTCCTGTGATGTCGTGTTGCCCCAACACGTAGCCAAACGAATGCTCCAGGACCGTTAGATAAAGGATTAATGGCCTCCCCGACTCAGGTGGAACCAACACAGGTGGATTGGATAAATATCCTTTGATCTGGTCAAATGCCTCCTAACATTCGGCCGTCCATTCTATCGCGGCATCTTTCTTCAGCAATCGAAAGATGGGTTCACAAGTCGTTGTGAGCTGAGCGATGAACCTGCTGATATAGTTCAACCTTCCCAACAAACTCATTACTTCTGTTTTGTTCCTCGGTGGGGGCAATTCCTGGATGGATTTGATCTTTGACGGGTCCAACTCAATGCCTCGCCGACTGACGATGAATCCCAACAGCTTTCTAGATGGAACACCAAATGCACATTTGGCTGGGTTGAGCTTAATATCGTACCTTCGAAGTCTTTGGAAAAACTTCCTAAGGTCTGCTACGTGGTCTTCCTGACGCTTGGATTTGATGATCACATCATCTACGTACACTTCAATCTCTTTGTGCATCATATCATGGAACACAGTAGTCATTGCTCTCATGTACGTTGCCCCAGCGTTCTTCAAACCGAATGGCATTACTCGATAGCAATAAGTCTCCCATGGCGTAATGAAAGCTGTTTTCTCTGCATCTTCTTCATCCATCAGAATCTGATGATACCCGGCGTAGCAATCCACAAAGGATCCAATTTCTCGTCCGACGCAATTGTCGATCAAGATATGGATATTAGGCAATGGAAAATTATCTTTTGGGCTTGCCCTGTTCAGATTGTGGTAGTCGACGCATACCCTGATCTTCCCATCTTTCTTTGGTACTGGCACCACATTAGCCAACCAATCAGGATATCGAGTGACCCGAATAACCTTTGCTTGCAGCTGCTTGGTTACTTCTTCTTTAATCTTCACACTCATATCTGTCTTGAACTTCCTCAATTTTTGCTTGGCGGGAGGGCATGCCGGGTTAGTGGGCAATTTGTGAACCACTAGCTTGGTGCTTAAACCCGGTATGTCATCATACGACCATGCAAAAACATCTTTAAACTCAATGAGTGCTTTGATTAATTCTTCCCTGATGTCAGGCCCAATGTGGATGCTGATTTTGGTTTCTCGGACATTATCCGCATCTTCTAGATTTACAGCCTCGGTGTCATTCAGATTAGGCTTGGGTTTCTCTTCAAATTGGCATAGTTCTCGGTTTATTTCTTCGAAGGCTTTATCCTCATCATATTCAGACTCATCGTCACAATCGATCTCTTGTATCATTAAATCGGAGTCAGATTGATTTATTAGACTAGGTCGAAGATCCGCCGTGCATGCCATATCATTAGAACTAGTAAAAAGAGAACTGTTCAGAAAGAGAAAAGAATAAAACAAAATTAAAATGAGACAAGAAAAAGAATTTTATTTAAAATGCGAGATAACAGGGTTCACACTTTTACAAGACAAAATGATATTTAGATTACACCCTGAATAATCCGAAAAACAAGAAAGCAAAAATCAAAGCCTACTACCAGGACTCTTCCCGAGTAGGAAGAGGAGTAACCGTCCAATTGTTGGTTTTGGCCTCAGGCCCCATAAACTGTATGTCTGTTCCGCTGGAACCCTCTCTAACTTCTACCATATTGACATCAGCGAACAATCTTTCGAAGCTCTGATTCAGATCCCCGTCAATCCCAATCAATGGCCCGAGAATTTTCGGGACCGGTGACCCCTTGGCGCTTGCTCTAATAAAAGATCTTGAGAGACACTGTATTGGTTTGGGAAGAAACCAAACTCTCTTCTTCATTTTCCGCGCTCGCTTTACATCGGCCGCAATTGGTTTGAACCCCAATCCAAAGGTCTCCAAATTCTTGGGCAAGGAAACAGGTTGAACAATTCCCTGAAGCTCAGCTCCCAAGCCTTTTCCTCGCACAAACCCATTACCCAGCATTTCTGAAACCATCATGACCGTTGCGGAAGCTACCTTAGGGTGCTGAATGATTTCACTGGCGACTCCCATGGTGCACGCAGTGTCCTCGCCGTGCAACACGACCTCTTGTCTATCCCACTCGAACTTGACCATCTGATGCAAGGTGGATGGCACTGCTTTGGCTGCATGGATCCATGGTCATCCCAACAGAAGGTTATAAGATACCGCGACATCTAATACCTAGAATTCCATGGTAAACTGGACCGCACCGATGGTCAACTCAAGTATAATATCCCCCACGGTGGTTATTCCATTTCCGTCAAATCCTCGGACGCAAATACTGTTCTTGTGGATCCTGCCGTGGTCGATCTTCAGCTGGTTCAGGGTGGATAATGGACAAATATTGGCACTTGAGCCGTTATCCACCAATGCCCGAGTAACTGTGGAATCTTCACATTTGACAGTTAGGTAGAGAGCTTTATTATGCTCCGTGCCCTCCACTGGCAGATCATCATCTGAAAATGTTACCCTGTTCACCTCGAAAATTTTGTTGGCAATCGTTTCCAGGTGATTTACAGAAATCTCGTTGGGCACATGAGCTTCATTCAGTATCTTCATCAGGGCCCGACGATGTTCATCCGAATGGATTAGTAATGATAGCAGCGAGATCTGGGCCGGTGTTTTCTTCAACTGTTCGACCACGGAGTAATCCTGCACTTTCATCTTCTTCAAGAATTCCTCAGCTTCTTCTTCTGACACAGGTTTCTTTGTTGCAGCTGGGTTGGGTCTTCTCAACTCCGCCGGAGCAAAACACCGTCCTGATCAAGTCAGTCCCTGCGCCTCACAACTATCCTCCTCCACTTGTTGTCCCTTGTACATCACCACTTCCTTCTCGTACTTCCAAGACACGGCCATGCTATCAATCACTGGTGTTTGGACTACTGGCTTTATGATGACCGGTTTCCTGCAGACCCCCTTCACAACAACCACGGGTACAGATGATGCTGTCGTTATTACCAACTTGGCTGGTTCTGGTTTCCTTGTAGCGACAGATGGATTCTTCCCTAATATCACCACTGGCTTGACATCTTCCCCCTTCAACTGTACCCCTGCTTCCTCATCGGTCAATTTTTCTTTCGGAGTGGCACGGATCATCATCACTGTCTGTGAGGGTTTCTTCGGCTCCCCTCCTTCGTGCACAAGCTCGATCATGTGGGCTTCGAGGTGCTTTGGCAATGGGTTCTGGTTAATGTTGGGTGCCTCCGGTTCCTGTACCTCGATCTTGTTGGTATCAATAAGATCTTGTATCGCATGTTTCAGCCTCCAACATTTCTCGGTATCATGTCCGGGAGCTCCCGAACAATATTCACATCTTACCGAGTGATCCATATTTTGGGGTAAGGGATTTGGCAATCTAGGCTCAACAGGATTTAATAAACCCAACTGCCTCAATTTGTGGAACAAGGCAGTATAAGTTTCCCCCAACTCAGTAAAAGTTCTTTGCCTCTGTAGTCTTTCATTTCTGGAAGCCAGATTTCCCCTAAAACCTATCCCTAGAGGGTTCCTGTAGGCGCTTGGCGGTGGATAGGTGTTTTGTGGTGGTGGGTAGGTGTTATGTGGAGGTGGGTATGTATTGTGGGGAGCCGGCGCGCGCCATTGTGGGTGAACCGGAGGTTGGGTGTATGTCTGGGCTTGAAGGACGGTGAAATGTTGTTCTTGTGGTGGGTAGTAGGGTTGTGGAGGGTAATTTGGAATGTGTGGGTAGTTTAGATGATGGGGTCTGGGTTGGTAATGAGGGGAAGGACCTCTAGATCTGGACCAATTGCCGGCCTCTATTGTCGTGACCTCCTCTCTCCTTTTCTTTCCGAGCGCACCTCCCGTGCCGCTCTGAATGGCTTGAGTTGTTGCCTTAATTGCCGAGTAACTCAGGATCTTATTGGACTTAAGTCCCTCTTCTATCATACTTCCCATTTTCACCACTTCATTGAATGATTTTCCAACTGACGTCACCAAGTGACCGAAGTAAGTTGGCTCGAGAGTTTGTAGAAAGTAATCTATCATTTCTCCCTCTCTCATTGGGGGATCAACTTTGGCTGCCTGTTCTCTCCATCGGAACCCAAATTCTCGAAAGCTCTCTCCGGGTTTCTTCTCAAGCTTTAGCAATGTTAGACGGTCTGGGACTATCTCAAGGTTGTATTGGAAGTGTCCTGCGAAAGCCTGTGCCAAGTCATCCCAGGTGTACCACCTGCTTGGATCTTGTCTTGTATACCACTCCAGTGCCGACCCGCTCAAACTCTGGCCAAAGTAAGCTATCAGTAGCTCATCTTTTCCCCATGCTCCCCTCATTTTCCTACAAAAGCCCCGTAGATGTGTCATAGGATCGCCATGCCCTTCGTACAAATCGAACTTGGGCATCTTGAACCCTGCTGGTAATTGAACGTCAGGGAAAGGGCATAGATCCTTGTAGGCCACGCTGACCTGGTTGCCTAACCCGTGTATGTTCCTGAAGGACTGCTCCAGGCTTTTAAATTTCCGCATCACCTCCTCCTGCTCTGGGCTCTTAGCCGGCTTTTCAATCTCCACCGGGACCTCAAAGTGGGGATTATAGGGATGTGGCTCGGGTGCTTTGAATGTGAGCTCAGAGGGGTAATATTGTGTGTCGTGAGCCTGAAACAGTGGCTCACTGGATGATCTGTGCAATGGGGCTGGGGGAGGTGCCACAAAGATGGGAACATTTGGTGGAGAAGGGTTTTGACTGGGTGGTGGAGCTTGGGGATCATATGCCTCTCTTCCCTGATAGTAGTGATGGCTTGAGAAACTCGTTGAAGGGCCGGTGGAGGGGTATTCCGGCATGTGTACTGGTTGGAGGGTAGGAGTAACAGGTAGTTCCTGCCCCTTCTGGGCTCTAGCTAAGGCTATCTGCATTTCATTCATTTCCAACCTCATTTTTTCCATTTTCTCCAGGGCTTCCTTCAGCATTTGATTGGCTGTCTTTTCCGACTCAACGCTGTTGTCTGACCCAGTCATGCTTTCTGGTATAGGACCTTTCGATCTTGTTTGATAATGGTATAGTGCCAGTACGCTCTAACAAACTAACTGGTATTGATTGGAAAAACAACAAACTTGTCAGTGTTAGAGTCTTAACAGATATTGTAATTGCACATTGGGGGATGCAATGTTCTTAGGCAGTTAACCATTTCTAACATGCTTTTGCTCTGACCGCATGCATCATTCCGGCTTATTTTATTTGTGCCTCTTTCGAGTGTTACCTCTCTTTTCTTCTTCTCTCTCTTTTTCCTTTATTAATTAAGGTCGAATCCTATAGAGATTGCCTACGTATCGTGACCCCGCACGAATCAGACCAAGTGTAGTTCATGCAGAAAGATTTTCCATTTTTTCATTACTTAAAACAAACTATTACAAACTAAAATCTTTTTTGCAGAAAGAAAATAACAAACGCAAACTAAGGTCAGATACAAGTTCCAATACTACGGAAATACTTTGATGCGAAAAGACAATGGACTGACAAACCATAGGCTAAAAAAAATATAAAGAAATACAGACACGAACTACGCATACTCTAAAGCTTCAAATATGGGTGCCCGCGGGGCGTCGTTCGGCCTCGCCGTGGGCCTAGGTTCCAAGTCCCTTTTGAGTTGCTCTAATTCATTCATGGTCCATTTCACATAGATTAGCACTACTGAGACAAAAGTAGCATGGGTCATATCTTCACAAGCGCGACATCTTCTAAAAATGGTGCGGACAATGGCTCTAATCCTGTCCCTTGCTTGCTTCTTTTCTATAAGCAGGCGTTTTATCTGATCACTGCATGTTTTTAACACCTGAGAATCCTGCATATGCTGATTCTTCAGTTGTCGCACTTCTACCTCCATTTGGGCCAACAAGTCGTAACAGTGTCCGCTTTCAATTTGGAAATCCTCAGCCTGCTTAACTGCTTTACCCTCAAGTGTAGCCACCTTTCTCTTCATGTTGGCAAGAGTTTTCTCGTGGTCGCGTTTCAATTGATTCAAGTATCGGCGATGCTTATCTGCTCTTGTACACCACTGTACTTTGAGCTCTGCCATGACGTTCTCAGACTTTTCTAAATCATCTCGCCATTCCCTGACTTCATTTTTCAGCCCTTTTATCAACTGCTCATCTGATCGACTTCTTGGTTGTTTATTGGGAGCCATTCTCAATTTCTGGATTTGGGCCCTAAGTTCTTTATTTTCTTGGGCCAATCTATTCTTTTCACCTCGATCCGCAGCAACTTGCATACTGTTATTGAATTTCAGACTTTCAACCTGTTGCTTCAACTCACCGATCTCCGCCCGATAACCCTTTTCCTTTGCTAACCAGTTCCATTGCTCCTGGGATGACTCAACGAAATCTTTGAGATGAGGTCTTTTAGCTGGTCTCCCACAGGACATGTCACCTCTAAACCAAGCGTGATACCCCGGGGAAACTTCTCCTTTAGCCGTATCCAACACACAAGTATTTGCCGTCATATGTTGACACTCACTCCAGATCTGGCGAACTTCTTCTTCGGGGAACCGACCGTCCGGACTGATTTCAACCACTTGGGTACTCAAGTCTTCATCTTTCGGCACTACTTGATACCTCCCAAGTTGCCTCAAAACCCGATACGGTGCATAGGGTTGGATGCTTTTAAGTCCCATCAACAGAAAGTGGGGCCTGGTTGTCGACATGTATATGATTTCCTCAACAGTCAACCATATGACACTGGATTTGGTTGGCAGTGAGAGTTCGGAAGAATGACGTCCAAGCTGTGACTCCCTCGGGTAGACTAACCCCTTTGATTCTTGTGTAAAATTCTCCAATACAAGTCTTCTCGGGCGAACCGTAACCCAAGAGCTGGGAGCGGTGGCATAAATGATCGGTCATCCACATTTGCAACAATAGGTTACATCCCTCGAAAAAGTCGCCCCCGGCTCGGCAAGCAGTGAGAGCCCGGAAGATGTCAGCCATAATCATAGGCGCCAGAGTGCTTTTATCTTGGGTGAGCAAGGTACTGACGACCCCAACTACTTTCAAATCAATGTTTCCATCTTTCCTTGGGAACACTATAAGACCCAAAAAGCTATCATAAAAGCTACCAGCCTTTGTTCCCACTTTTGTCGATTATCTCTACTGCATAGTTTGAAATCTGGCTTATTGAAACCGCCCACGTGGCTGTATCTAGCATATATGAGGCGGAGACTGCAGAAACCTTTTGCAAAATCTGGATGGTGAAATGTTCGGGGTATTTTTAGGAAATCCAAAAACCGGTGTACAGTGACGGCCCTAGGTGCAATAAAATACTTGAACCTTAACGGAGCTTCATCACTTCCGATGTATCCTGCTATTTCTTCCAATGTCGGGGTGAGCTCAAAGTCCGAGAAATGAAATACATTGTGTGCTGAATCCCAGTAAGTGACCAATGATCTGATAACATCACCCCGAGGTTGGATGTCTAGTAAATCCGGGAGATCCTTCAGATACTTCTTTACTTTGTCTTGCCCTTCCTTGCCTAGGTGATTCCACCATAATCGCAACTCAAAAGGGATCTTGGTCATTATTGAAAAGGGTTTGTTTTGTATTGTGCTCATCCTGCACATTTATTAAGGTGATTATGCCAATGAAAAACTTTTATTAGACTCAAAATAAAACTATCTATGTTCTTTTCCAAGATTTTTTTTTTCAAAACGATGGACTCGGTTTCCTTTTAGCACTTCGGGAATGAAGATTTTAAGGTTGCGAGGGTCAACCGGTCAAAAATCAAAAAAAAATAATGACCAAAGATGGCCGTTTATACAATGTCAGCCTTCCGGCGTCCCGCTTAGGAACATTCGGCTATTTTTACAAAAAACGACATCACCTGAAAAAGTGGCAACATTTTGTCATTTTTTCTTTTCTGGTCGTTTTTGCAAAATGGGAAGTTGGACCCGATGAGGGTTGCCTACGTATCTCACACCCTGCGAGAATCAAACCGGCGTAGTTCGGGTAAATAAACTAACTGATTTTGAAAACAAACATATTTTCCCCTTTTTTTTTAGCGAAAGAAACTATTTTTCCTTTTCGTTTTTTTTTTTGAAAACAAAGCAAACTAAAATAAAGGACTTTTTCCTACACACTTCCTGCTTTTTTTGGGTAAACAAATAATTTTAAAAGTAAAATATATTTCGGCAGAGTTCCAACAGCACTTGGACACTGGGTTTTTCTAAAATAATCAATTAACTCCCTAACTGTTATTTCTCTCTTTTTCTCTTTTTTTTTCAATTTTCCAACGTTCCCGAGATTCAAAAACCGGTCAACATGCGAGTTCGGAATAAATGCACAGCACAAATAGGATGCAGCAGGATGGTCTTTTCATTTCAGGTTGCTAGTCCTAGACGGACCCAATCCCTGTGTTGAGTCCCCTAAGTCAAATGCAACATGATGCAAATAATCGTTCCTACTAGGGATCCGTCATGAAGTCATGTTATTCTATGTTCAAAACCTGAGTCGGTGTTCTAGACTGTGTACCCGAGCGGACAACTCAAGTCGAGGAGGGGGCAACTTACCGAGAACCAAAAGGCCATCCGCCTTCGTAACTTATCCGAGCCTCTTTTTTATTTCAGGGTATGACACTAACAGAATAGGGAGTATCAACCAATAAGAACATCCCCGGAGGTGAAGAGAGAAGGGTTCGGCACAGTTTATATATACAGTCAAATAATATCAAAGCGGTAAAAGCAGCATTTAGCACATTAGGCTCAAACATGTAAAAATCAGATAAAACCAAATATAACAATTTATCTAAGCTCGAATTTCTAATCCGGATCCAGAGGTTCACCTTACTGTCACACCTCCTTTTTCCGCCCCCGCGAGGGTGAAGGAGTTTTTTCCAATTAAAGGACAATCGAAACGGGATTTATTTATTTATTTCAGAGTCGCAACTTGGGAGATTTAGGGTGTCCCAAGTCACCAATTTAATCCCGAATCGAGGAAAAGAATGACTCCATATTACAGTCTGCGCACCAGAAATCCGGATAAGGAATTCTGTTAACCCGGGAGAAGGTGTTAGGCATTCCCGAGTTCCGTGGTTCTAGCACGGTCGCTCAACTGTCATATTTGACTTGATTATCTGATTTAATACATGTTGAACCTATGTGCAAAATTTAACTTTTAACCGCTTTTATCATTTACTGTTATTTCAATCAAGAATTGCAACATCGTGGAAACACATCTCGAACCACGTCACAATCGATGTACCCGTGATTAGAGCCACATTTCAACTCTGTTGAGATTGGAATTTGGGTCACAAAAATGTGCACCCGAGTTTAGGAAGATAACATTATTAAATACGCACCTAAAGTGACTAGCGTATCATTTACTTTGGGTAGGGCCGTGGAATTTTACTAAACTGTCCATCCCGAAGTCTAAGCAATTTTAATGCAAATATTTACTTAGGGCCCCGCAATTTTGTATTTTTATTTGGCGAGGCTCATCTCATTCTTATTTTCTAAAAGGAATTTGCAACGTCATGGACACGCATCTCGAACCACGTCACAATCAATGTACTTGTGATTAGAGACACATTTCGACTCCGCTGAGATTTGGATTTGGGTCACATAAATGTGCACCCGAGTTTAAGAAAGTAATTTAATTAAATCGCGTCTAAAGAGGCTAACGCGTTATTATCTTTGGGGAAGGCAGTGAATTTCACTAAACACTCCATCCCAAATTCTAAGTATTTATTATGACCAATTATTGAGGGCCCCGCAATTTGTATTTTTTTTATGGGGCGAGGCTCGTCTCATTATTTTTTTTAAAAGGATCTATTTTTCGTTTTCTCTAAAATAAATGAAGAAAAGGTCCTACTTTTATTTACATACTTTCGAGTTATTATAGTTAAGTTTCGAAAGTGAGTAGTTTAAAGAGTTTACATGGGCAGCGTATAGAATATTCTACATACAGACAGAAAAGAAAGAAAAGACTACATTAAATTTACAACTTCAAATCTTTCTCATTTTCACATTCATGCTTCGAGTGGCTTACAAGATGAACCAGTGTATCAGTTTGTGTACCTGGTATTTGGGCAGCAAGGAAAGAAGATGAAGATCAGTAGAAGCAGCAGTAGTGTAAATACACAGCAACAACATCAACCCAACAACAGCAATTCGAATCAGATTCGAGGCCCAGAAAACTTTGAAGAAAAACCGAACAACTCAATAGAGCAAACCCAAAAGTTTGTAAACAAACTAAACAGCAACAAACCACGCGTGTATTAAACCCGAAACAAAACTCGTTTCTCACTTTGTTTTTGTTTTCTCCTTCTTCTTTTTTCACTCTCTAACACTCTCTTAGGATTTTCAGAATGTCTCACTCTCTCAAAAGTAAACCTCCAAAAATCTTTCAAGTCTTCCAACTCTAAGTCTTGAAGCTCAAGTGTAAAAATCTTTTTTTCGTTCCAGCCCCTAAAAACCTCTTTCCAAGAATGTGTCAAATGACTCTATATATAACAAGACTCTTGTCTTGAATTCCCAACTCAAAATATTCCCCCATTGCATGCTTTGCTTCCCACTTTCTTAAACAAATGAATTATTCCCCACTATTTTGTGTCTTGTCCCCCACTATATTAAACTAAAGAATTATTCCCAACTCATTATGTCTTGTCCCCCATGCCTAACATAAACAATTACAATATTCCCCTCCACTACATTATGTCTTGTCCCCCATTATATTAAACAATTATATCAACCCCACCCCATTACATTTGTCCCTCATGCTTAACATAAAGAATTATTCAAAATGTTCAATTCCAAAACTACCCCTCCGACCTTATTGCAATTACCAATTACCCCCATCAGCTATAACCAATCAATTAATCAATCTCAATCAAAATATAGCCAATAAGACCAATTTCTAAACAAATTCAACAACAAATCATATGAACACAGATGAATCATACAACTTCAAATTAATGGAAATAAATTAACCATATTGGGAACCAATCCTGGTTAACTTAGACCAAAAATGAATGAGCAAAAGAGACAACAATATTAACAACAAAATACATGATTCAAACTAAATCAACAAATCAAAAACCAAAACAAACTCAAATTAAATTACTGGATGAACTTCAAACAAAGAAATAAACATGCATTAAATTCGTATTAAATAACAAACATGACGGATTCAAATGATTAAACCAACATATTTCCCTATTACAACTAAATTCTTTTAGAAAAATAAAAACAAAACCGAAGAAGAAACAATTATGAATTTAAACTTGAATCTAACAACATTAACAATTTCTGAAAATAATACATAAAACACATGAAACAAACTGAAGAAATAATTAATTAAATTTCAATTTGAATCTAACAAACATTAAACTAACAATTTCACATGAACAAACTGAAAAATTAACAAAACAATGAACACGAACAAAACAAACATTTCCCGATTTTAGATTTGAGAATATCAAAACAAAAATACGGACAAAAGTGAAACTCGAACCCACTAACCGGAATGGGATTTGTTTCGAATCAAATGCTTGACGAAGCAGCAGCAACACAGTAAAAGCGATGGGGTTTGGTTTAGACTCAGCTGCTCGACGACGCAGCAGCTACGCTGCAGAAGTAGATGTTGGTCGGAGCTAAGGCAGCAGCAACGCAGCGGGTGCAGCTTGGTTTTGCAGTAGATGCTCGATGAGGAAATCATAGGAGGTGAGCCGTTTGGGTCTGCTGGAGGTCGACGGGCTGTTCGTCATCGACGACTGGATGTAGCGGGATCGTTGGTTGCTGCTGGAGCAACAGGCGTTGGACGGGGGCAGCCATGGGTTCTTGGAAGATTTGAACACAAAATTGGCAGCTTTACAAGAAGGCGAAGTAGGTGGTCGTTGGAGCAGGAGGATGACGATGGTGGACTGCTGGTCGTAAGGTGGTGGTTTGGGCAGCCATGGGAGCTCGAGCTCGGCGAAGATGAAGAAGATGAAAGAGCAGTAGTGTTCGACGTGCAGTTCTGCTGGCTGCGTCAATGGCGGACCACGGAGGAGGGGTCGTTTGGACGTGAAGTCGCTTGTGATGAGAAGATAAAGCTGCTGGAGCTTAGCTATGGCAGCCATGGCGACGGGTTGACGACGAAGATGCAGTAACGTCAACAGAAACGAGCTCAATGGAGGAAGGCGACGAAGCAGAAGCAGTCGCGGGGTTGAGGAGAAGACGCAACAAGGAGGTGGTCGTTGGTTCGAAGGCAGCCATGGACGAACTGCCATGGATGTGTGTGTTTTGGGAGTTTTGGAGAAGAAGAGAGGGGGGGCGGATGTCTTAGTGTTTAGGGTTTGGTTTGTTTTGTTTTGTGTTTGGGAGAAAAATGAAAAAATGAAGAGGGGTTAGGTATTAGGGTTACGGGGAGGACCGGGTCGCCCGTGTGGAGATGGACCGGGTCATGGGGAAGGTTGGGTATTTTTGGGCTTGTAGCTTGAATTAGAAGAAGAGCCCAATTCCGATTTTTTTGTATTTTTGCTCTCTTTTTTTCTTTTATTTTTCTAAAACTAAATTCTAAAAATCCTTAAATTATTATTAAGAACTAAATTAAGTTATAAAAGCGCAAATTAACTCCCAATAACAATTAACGCACAATTAAGTAATAATTAAGCATAAAATTGGACATTAAATGCTAAAAATGCAAAAGATGCCTATTTTTGTAATTTTCAATTTTTGTAAAACAAACTTAATTACTAACAATTGTAGAATTAAATCCTACATGCAAAATGCGACATATTTTTGTATTTTTTATTAATTTAACAAATAAACATGCACAGACAAATACAAATAATTATCCAAAAATGTCACAAAAATTCTCAAAATTGCACACCAAGGAAAATCATTTTATTTTGAATCTTTTGGGAGTAATTCTTTCATAGGGCAAAAATCACGTGCTTACACTTACCACTACAATCAACCTCGACCCCACCAACAAACGTATCACCACAATCCACCCCAACACTACTATCCCCCACCAGAACCTCATTTTTCCGTCCACCATGCACAAGCATACAACCAACCTCTTGCCCACACTCAATGGCATGCTCCCGTCCTACAAAATACTTATCCACATCCACGAGCCTACCAAAACACTCCAGGACCAAGTTTCCGGCCTAGTCAAGCATTCAAGGGTGAAAGGTTGCAGAAAAAGAAAACCTTTACTCCGTTGGGAGAATCATACACTAGTCTATTCCACAGGCTAAAACAACTGAATATGTTGCGGACGATATAGTCCAAACTGCCAAATCCTCCTCCAAAAAACCTTGACTATACTATCAGCTGTGAGTATTATTCTGGTACTCCAGGTTATGACACAGAGAAGTGCTGGCACTTGAAAAGTGCGATACAGGAGCTCATTGATACCAATAAAATTGAAGTTCAAGCTCCCGAGGCACCCAATATCAATAGGAATTCGATGCCAGCCCATCAGGAGGCGAATATGATTAAAATAGTGCATGAGGAAGGGGAACCCAAGAAGCCATCACAAACTGTCATGATGATTCGGTCCAGTGGAGTCAAGATAGATGAATAGTCAGCAAGTGAGGAGTCGGTGCTCAAGTTGAGCAAAAAGAGTGTTGGGCCATCTGTAGTAGTTGAGAAGGGGTCTTTAAGCAAAGTTGCAATGAAATAGGAAAGGATGAAGGTGGTTGTGCCCGAAGAGGCCAGTAAACCCATTATAATTGTGGAAGGTGCCCGCGCAAACCGGGTTATTATCAAGTCGGTAACCCAATTACCAATAATCAACAGCAAGGCTATTCCATGGAATTACGAACGGGTAACAGTGATGTACAAAGGGAAGGAAGTCAAAGAAAAAGTCTGTAAAGCACAAGGTTTGACTCGCTCGGGAAGGTGTTTTACTCCCGAGGAGTTAAGAAGAACTAAAGATAATCCAGCGCTGGTAAAGAAAGCCGTAACTGAAGAAGAAGCAGAAGAATTCTTGAGGAAGATGAAGCTACATGACTACTCTATCGTGGAACAATTAAGAAAGATGCCTGCTCAAATTTCTCTATTGTCATTATTGATCCATTCGGATGAGCACCATCAAGCATTAATGAAGATCTTGAATGAGGCGCACGTTCCCGATAAAATCTCCGTGAATCACTTGGAAAAAATAGCCAACAAAATCTTCAAAGCAAATAGAGTCACGTTTTCCGATGATGAATTGCTTGTAGAAGGTACTGAGCACAACAGCTCTTTACCTCACAGTAAAATGTGAGAACTCTATGGTGACCCAGGTATTGGTTGACAACGTGTCAAGCGCAAATATCTGTCCTCTCTCCACTCTAAGCAAGTTGAAAATAGAAGATGAGAGGATCCATAAGAACAGTATTTGCATACGGGGATTTGATGGCGGAGGTAAAAATTCAGTTGGGAACATAGTGTTGGAGCTGACAATAGGGCCAGTTGAGTTTACAATGGAGTTTCAGGTGCTGGATATAGCTGTTTCCTATAATTTGCTGTTGGGTCGATCATGGATCCACCCCGCTAAAGCAGTCCCATCAACACTACACCAGGTAGTCAAATTTGAATGGGATAGATAAGAAATAGTTGTGCATGGGGAAGACAGTTTATGCGCTCGCAGCAATGCCATTGTACCGGTCATTGAAGTAGAAGATGACTAGGGACCATGAGTCTACCAAGTTTCTGACACGATATTGGTAGAGAAAGTTCCGGAGGGGAAATACATTCCAAATCCAAAGATAACCGTTGTATCAATCATGGTAGCCTATGAGATGTTGAAGAATGGTTTTGTACTCGGTAAAGGTTTGGGCTCATCTTTGCAAGGCATCATACAGTCGGTGTCCCTTCCTGAAAACTTGGGAACATTTGGTCTGGGATTCAAGCCCACTGCCGCAGACATAAGAAAGGCCAGAAAGCTAAAAGAGAAGGCATGGGTCCTTTCAAAGCCAGTCCCACATTTTTCCAAATCATTTGTCAAGTCCGGTACCAGAAGTTGCCCAGTAACAGCAATTCCCAGTTGTGATTGATCTTGACAAGGAGTTAATTGAAAGATTTGAGAAGTTGTTCGATAGTGTGAACATGGTGGAAATTGGAGAGGGTTATAGCAATGCAGAAGTACAATTTGTCGGGCCAAAAGCAAAACTTAACAATTGGAAGGCTACTACTCTCCCCCCTCGAAAGGAGTCTTGGTAGTTTATTTTGAGTTTCCTTCAGTTTGTCTGGGTTATTCCAGGGTTGTAATCCAGATTTTTTATCTTTTAGTCTGTTTGAAGTGTGCAAACCTTGTTATCTTTCATCATTCAAATGAAATGCAGTTTCCCTTTCTTTATCATTCCTGATAATTTTTCTTTTCTTTTCTGTACAGTTCTTTTTACGCTGGTTCTAATGACATGACATGCATGAGGAATCCTTAGTCCAGTCTTAAAAATCAATCTGATTCTGAAATAATAGTTCAAGAAGTAGATTGTGACTACGAATCAGAATACGATGAAGATGAAGCCTTCGAAGAGATTAGTAAGGAGTTAATTCACTTCGAAGAAAAACCCAAACCCAACCTGAATGAAACAGAAGCCGTCAATTTAGGGGACACAGATAATATTAGAGAGACTAAAATAAGTGTCCATCTCAAGCCAAAGATCCGGGAAGAGTTAATCAAAGCACTCATCGAATAGAAAGATGTTTTTTGCATGGTCGTATGATGACATGCCGGGTTTGAGCACTGATTTAGTGGCCCACAAATTGCCCACTGATCCAGCGTTTCCTCCCATCAAGCAAAAGTTGAGGAAATTCAAAACTGATATGAGTGTGAAGATTAAAGAAGAAATCACCAAGCAGTTGGATGCAAAGGTTATTTGGGTCACTCGATATCCTGTTTGGTTAGCTAATGTCGTGTCTGTGCCGAAGAAGGATGGCAAGATTAGAGTATGCGTCGATTACCGCAATCTCAACAAAGCAAGTCCTAAGGATGACTTCCCACTACCCAATATCCACATTTTGATCGATAATTGTGCCAAGCATGAGATTAGATCTTTTGTGGATTGCTATGCAAGGTATCATCAGATTCTAATGGATGAAGAAGATGCAGAAAAGATGACATTCATCACAGCATGGGGGACTTAGTGCTACCGGTTAATGCCATTTGATTTGAAGAACGTCGGTGCAACTTACATAAGAGCGATGACTACTGTGTTTCATGATATGATACACAAGGAGATTAAGGTATACGTGGACGATGTGATCATAAAATCAAAGCATCAGGCTGACCACGTTGGGGATTTGAGGAAATTCTTCCTGAAACTTCGCAGGTACAACCTCAAGCTTAAGCCTGCTAAGTGCGCATTTGGTGTTCCATCCCGAAAGCTGTTGGGATTCATAGTCAACCGGCGAGGCAAATCGAGTTGGACCCATCAAAGATCAAAGCCATCCATGAATTGCCACCTCCGAAGAACAAGACTGAAGTGATGAGTCTGTTAGGGAGGTTGAGCTACATCAGCAGGTTTATTGCTCAGCTCACAACAACTTGTGAGCCTATTTTCAAATTGCTGAAGAAGGATGTTGCGGTCAAATGGACTGATGAGTGTCAAGAAGCATTTGATAAGATAAAAGGATACTTGTCAAACCCACCTGTGCTGGTTCTGCCAGAACCAGGGAGACCTTTGATTCTTTACTTGATAGTCTTGGAAAATTCATTTGGCTGTGTACTAGGGCAGCATGACATCACCGGCAGAAAGGAACATGCCATCTACTATCTTAACAAGAAGTTCACGGCTTATGAGGTTAAGTACACTCATCTGGAAATGACATGTTGCGCCCTAACTTGGGTGGCTCAGAAATTGAAACATTATTTGTCATCCTACACTACTTACCTCATTTCGCGCTTGGATCCGTTGAAGTATATCTTTCAAAAGCCTATGCCGACAGGAAGACTTGCGAAGTGGCAGATTTTGCTCACAGAGTTTGACATGATCTATGTAACTCGGACTGCGATGAAAGCCCAAGCATTGGCTGATCATTTGGCCAAGAACCCAGTCGATGAAGATTACGAGCCATTGAGAACTTATTTTCCCGATGAAGAAGTGATGCATATCGATGAACTGGAGCAAACTGAAAAACCAGGCTGAAAACTTTTCTTTGATGGGGCTGCCAACATGAAAGAAGTCGGAATAGTAGCTGTGCTTATTTCTGAAACAGGGCATCACTATCCTGTTACGGCTGAGCTTCAGTTTTATTGCACCAAAAATATGGCTGAGTATAAGGCCTGTATTTTGGGTCTAAGGCTAGCTGCAGACATGGATATCCAGGAAGTCTTAGTCTTGGGAGACTCGGATCTTCTGGTACATCAAATTCAAGGAGAATGGGAAACACGAGATTTGAAGCTCATACCGTACCGACAATGTTTGCATAATCTTTGTCAACGGTTTCGATCAGTGGAGTTCAGGCATATTCCAATGGTCCATAATGAGGTCGTCGATGCTTTGGCTACCCTGGCGTCAATGTTGCACCATCCGGACAAAGCTTATGTCGATCCTCTGCATATTCAAGTCCGAGATCAGCATGTTTATTGTAACATGATTGAAGAAGAACTTGATGGTGAACCATGGTTCCATGATATCAAGGAGTACATCAGAATGGGGATATATCCAGTACAAGCCACGGGGGATAAAAAGAGAACAATTCGAGGGTTGGCAAGTGGATTCTTCTTAAGTGGAGGAGTTTTGTATAAAAAACACCAGACCTTGGATTATTAAGATGAATAGATGCTAGACAAGCTACGACTATCATGTCTGAAGTACATTCGGGAGTCTACGGACCACATATGAGCGGATATGTGCTGCGAAGAAAATTCTCCGAGCAGGTTATTATTGGCTCACCATGGAGCGAGATTGTATCAGTTTTGTGCGCAAATGTCATCAGTGCCAAGTACATGGAGATCTGATTCATTCTCCACCATCGGAATTGCACACAATGTCAGCACCATGGCCCTTTGTTGCTTGGGGCATGATTGTCATTGGACCAATTGAGCCAGCAACATGCAACGGACACAGGTTCATTCTGATAGCAATTGATTATTTCACCAAGTGGGTTGAGGCCAAAACTTTCAAATTGGTGACCAAGAAAGCAGTGATCGATTTTGTTCACTCAAATGTCATCTGTCGATTCGGAATCCCAAAGGTGATCATCACGGATAATGGTGCTAATCTTAACAGTAATTTGATGGAATAGGTATGTGAACAGTTTAAGATTACACATCTAAATTCTACCCCATATCGCCCCAAGGCGAATGGAGCAATCGAGGCAGTGAACAAAAACATAAAGAAGATACTTTGGAAAATGGTAGAAGGTTCGAGGCAATGGCACGGAAAATTACCATTTGCGTTGTTGGGTTATCGCACTACTATTCGTACTTCGGTAGGTGCAACTCCTTATTTGTTGGTATATGGCACTAAAGCAGTAATACCTGCAGAAGTTGAAATCCCTTCCCTTCGGATTGTCGCTGAGGCTGAGATTGATGATGATGAGTGGGTCAAAACTCGTTTGGAGCAGTTGAACTTGATTGATGAAAAAAGATTGGTAACAGTGTGTCATGGCCAGTTATATCAAAAGAGAATGGCAAGAGCATACAACAAGAAGGTGCGCCCCCAAAAGTTTGAAGTAGGTCAGCAAGTGCTGAAGCGTATTCTTCTACATTAGGCTGAAGCAAAATGCAAGTTTGCCCCGAATTGGTAAGGGCAATTCATTGTGACCAGAGTATTGTCCAATGGTGATTTATGTTTAACAGATATCGAAGGAAAATGCATAGACATGGCTATAAATTCTGATGCAGTTAAGAGATATTATGTATGATTTCTTTGTTATAATTGTTGATTGTTTGCACTTGGCATTGTTTCGAAGAATGAAATAACGAAGGCAATTTGTTCTACTATCTAAACACTCTACCCTTTGTTCCCCCTTTTTGAGCCTTATTTATTTCTTTCATACCCCCATTTTGGAATCAATAACGAAAAAGAGAGAAAAGAAAAGAAAAGAAAAAGAGAAAAGAAAAGAAGAGAAAAAGAGAAAGTATAACAACAAAGAAATTCAGTGTGAACTACGTTTGACCTGATTCCTGTTAAGGATATGTAGGCAGCCTCACGGCTCGGTCATAGTAAAATAAAATATCAAAAAAATCCCCAAGCAAGAATCTGGGGCAGAAGTTGTGATTGAGATAAAAAATCTGATTCCAAAAGTTGTAATTCTAACCCATTTGAGTTATTTTGAGCCTTTTTGATACCCTTTTCTTTCCAAACATATCCAAGAACCCACATTGCTGTCCAAAGAAAGACCTCCCGATCAGTCTTTGAGATATTCCAAGTCAAGCAATGTAAATAAAATTCATATCAGGGGCAACACTCTGGTTTAAGCAAGAGAAATCAAAAAATGAGAGTCTTATTGGTGAAAACCCTCATGGGCACCATGAGGCGACGAAAGCCGAGAGAAAATAAAAATGAGAGAGTCTTATTGGTGAAAACCTTCACAAGCACCATGATTTCCAAGGAATCGAGGAATAAACAAATGAGAGAGGTTTGTTAGTGAAAACCCTTCAGGGCACTGCAAGTCGAACAAGGTCTGTAAGTTGGCGGAAAGTAAATTGGGTTGTGGAAATCTGGGAGCACAAAGTAAAACAATTGGAAAGGAGATTGGTTAAATAGACTGGGATGATTAATCCAAAATGCATACCATGATCATTGGTGCCAGTGAATCCACTCAGATAAGTTTCTTTTCCTATCTCCAGCGGTCAACCAAATTTGGATTTTCTTCTTTATTCTTAATTCTCAAAATCATTGCATTTCATTGTTGTTAACTTTACTCCTCTAAAGCTCTTCCAAGGTTAGCCTTGTTTCAACAAATAATAAGGAATGTCAAAGTGTACTACCAGATTCAAAATTGCACAAAGCAAAATACGGCTAAGACATGCTAGAGATAGTATGATGAAAAGTGGGACATATGGTGTAAGCAAAAGCTATATTGGTGGAATGGTTCAGTAATGTCATGGGAGATGTACGGGTTCAGGCAGAAAGGTCAGAAGGAGAGAACAACAGTTGGGGGATCCTGCAGTTAAGGATCAGTCAGAAGGTCAAAACAATCGTTCGACCAGTTCAAGGCAGTCGATCGAAGCAAAGCATGGCAAAGAGAAAACCATCCCCAACAAGAATGCCACAACTAATCGCCACGTTTTAAACTGACAAGATTTTCTTTAATTTGAAACAGGGGCAAAGATGGCATTTGTTTTAGGAAGCACCTTGTAAGGAAAGCAAGTACCATGCAGGTTTGATCGCAGAATTCTCAGGACCCTCCTGGAAAATGGGACTTAGTTTAAAATTCAAAATAATCATGAGTAGCGGAATTTGGCATAAATACACCCCAAAGGATTATAAGTGGAGCTTCGAAGTTTGCATGTTTGAGATACACTTTGGACATTACCCAGAGGCCTCAGATTTCAAAGTAATTTGGGGAGAATCTCATAGCCTCTATCTCTAGTGTTGGCCATCAAAGGGACCGAAAAGAACCCGTTTCCGCTTTACTTCCTCAAGAAAGAAGAAACACCATCTTTTTCTACCTTTTTACCCCATGAGAACAAAGATTCTGACTTCTCTTCTTTCCCAGACTGGTGGTTATGATTTTCTGCTTCCTCAACTTTTTCCCCCAAGAAGAAATACCATCTTTTTCCACCTTTTCCTCGATTTAATTGGAAATTTTCAGGACCCTCCTGGATAATGGGACTTAGCTTTAATTCGAAATATTCATGAGTACAATTTCTAGCATAAGCCCTACTTTGTGAAAATATAACTTTGTTTGAATTTTTCATTTTTTTAAGACAAGACTCAATTCGAAACTTCAGGACCCTCCTGGAAAATGGGACCTAGGTTAAAATCCAAAACAATCATAAGTAGTAAATATAGGACAAGTTCACACCAAAAGGAATATAAGTTGGTTACAAAGTTTGCATAAGAATTTTCAGGACCCACTTGAATAATGGGACGTAACTTTAAGCATTCCATTAGATAAGTGAGTGTTGTTATAAGAGAGTACAGTTTAGCATTGAAATTGTCATTCGTAAGATAAGCTTTAATTCGAAATTTCAGGACCCTCCTGGATAATGGGATGTAGCTTTAAGACTGTCTTAGATAACAAGATTCGACGGAAATCATACCTTTAAAAAATATAATGTAGCTTTGGAAACTTACTAGAGATTTTCAGGACCCTCCTGGATAATGGGATATAGCTTGTAGATTGTTAGAGATATTAGGTAAAAGGATTGAATTAACACTCACAGATGCGCCCGATTACCAAACTGGGGCAGAAAATTTTCTTTTGTTGTCTATTTTGCTGAAGTCAGATGCCCGTCTGGGGAACAAGGGAAAACAACACAGATATTAAAGATAAAAAGCAGAGCATGACCAAGTAATCAGGGGTCCACCTGGAGAACAAGGGAAAACAAATCAAGTTTTAAGGAAGATTGGCACAAGTATTGGTAATAAGGTAACCGCTTGGAGGAACGAGGGAGAACAAGTCAAAAAAAGGCAATTGCAAGAAGACGATGATTCAAATTTCAGAAATCAGGCATCCACCTGGAGAACAAGGAAAAACAGTTAAAGATTCAGCAATCAAGCATCCACCTGTAGAACAAGGAAAGACAGTTGAAATATCAGCAATCAGGCGCCCACCTGAAGAACAAGGAATAGCGGTTGAAATATCAGCAATCAGGCGTCCACCTGGAGAACAAGGAACAACAGTTAAAGTATCAGCAATCAGGCGTCCACCTGGAGAACAAGGAAAAATAGTTAAAGACCCGGCAGTTAGGAGCCCACGTGAAGAACACGGGAATGCAATTCAAGCTTCAACAATCAGGCATCCGCCTGGAGAACAAGGAAAAGCAGTTGAAGATTCAGTAATCAGGCATCCACCTGGAGAACAAGGGACAATAGTTAAAGTTTCAGCAATCAGGCACCCACCTGGAGAGCAATGGAATACAACTCAGGTCAAGCAGTCAGGAGCCCACCTGGAGAACAAGGGAACACAACCCAAGTTTTGGAAGTCAGATGCCCATCTGAAGAACAGGGAAGGACAATACTAATTTCAAATAATAGAAAGCAGTTCAAGTTTTGGTAATCAGAAGCCCACTTGGAAAACAATGGAGGCAATACAATTCAGGTTTCAGTAATAAAGAGCCCGCTTGGAGAACGAAGGGAGGAAGCAATTCAAGTCCAAGCAATCAGGGGGCCGCCTGGAGAACAGAGATAGGCAAAAACAGTCACAAGACCAAGTTCGAAAATAAATCTTTGTAAAGCATAGATTATAGCTTAGTCTAGCTTCTTCATTTTGTCATGGTCTAATAAGGAGGTCAGTAAGCAGTATCAGCAGCAAAACCACAGCTTCATGGTAGTCCCAGCTACCGAAACTTCCCAAACTACATTGACCTGATTCCTTTATAGCCAAGGATATGTAGAAAACCTTTGAAGCAGAGGTTCGGTCAAATTCTTTTAAAAAATGCTTCCCACGGAGTCTTCCAACGGGCAAAAATCGCTCGTACCCGCTCACTTTATCTTTGCACGAAAACTCTTCGTGTTTCCAGGCAAAGAGGGGCAGCTGTGAGCACGTGATTTTTGCCTCATATAAATTACTCCAAAAGAATTCCCAAAATTAGGTCTTTTCTTTAATTATGTGTTATTTTTAGGAATTATTATGCTATTTTCCTGATTATTTGCATATGTTTGTGTACATGTTTAATGCATTAAAAATACAAAAATATAGTTTCTGCATTTAGGATTTAATTTTACATTTTTTAGATTAATTAAGTGAATTGTTGTTTTACAAAAATGAAAAAATTCAAAAAAATAACGTATTTTGCATTTTTAGTGTTTAATGTTGAAATTTCGTGATTTTCTTTTTTTTGATTTGGTAAATAATATTTGGGATAATTATTATTTAGAATTAATTAGTATTTTTGATAGGTTGATTTGGTTTTATAATTTAATTTAGGATTTTATTTTTAATTTTTCGAAAAAAAGGAAGAAAAGAAAAGAAAAAGAATTAAAGAGAAGGAAATCAAATTTGGGCCAAATTCAATTTAATTCAAGAGGCCCAAATCAAATACACCTGAAACCCGCCCCAGTCCAGCCCAAACCCGTCCCAATCCGGTCAAGCCCCGTTGCCACCTAAACGACGTCGTTTGGATAAGTTTTGATCAGGACCGTCGATCTCCTTTGATCGAACGGTCCCGAGCTTCACCCATTACCCGACCCAACCCGTTTCCCCGTACCCGATCTCCATTAAACTCCAAACGACCCCGTTTTCCCCTTCCTAATTGATCTGGACCGTTGATTGCCATTAATCCAACGGCTCCAGTTAATTCCTCATTTTTATAATACCCAAACCCCTCAGACCCCTCCCCCCTTTGCATCGTCTCTCTCTCACACCCCTCTCTCTCTCAGAGGCCATCCCCAAACCCTAATGCCGCCACCATTCCCCCACCGCCTTAGGGTGGCGGCACCACCTTCGTTCATCACCAAAATAACACCCTAGAACCCTCTCGCTTCCTTCTTTCCAAATCCATGACTCTTTTCCTTCGAATATTCCCCGAACTCGTCAATTTTTGGATCGAAGATAAGACCTAAAAATGTCAAAACTCCAGAATCGGTAGATTTGATGATGATTAAGACCAAAACGGACCTCAGTCATGTATTTTCATCTGAGAACACGTGATTGAGATCTCTTTCAGTCGAAATCGAGAGTTTGAAGAAGAAATTCAAAGCTGGCCATTTTTGCTAGGTATTTTTATTCATTAAACTGGTATTGCATGATTTTGTTTGCCATTTTTAATTTCATTTTAGTCTTTGTTGTATCCGACTTTCTTCTCTTCATTATAGACTCACCTATTAGTCCGTCAATATTACATGATTAATTTAAAAGCATGTTTAATTCATTAGTTTCTATTATTTAGTTCGTCATCATCTGTTCCTTCGCCCCTGTTTCTTTCAAAAGTCTCTTGTTTTGTTTGAAATGAGTTTCTGGATGGTGCTCAATGGGGATTACAGATTTATGGGTTCTGAATTGGGTCAACTTGACCCATGTTGGCTTTGATTCCAGGGTTAGTTTCAGGGTTGTAAGGATAGATTGAGAATTGTTTAATAAAAAGTGGTAGTCACCTAATTAAGAAGCTTCTATAGTGGTAGGGTTTAGATTTCACTACTGAATAAACTAAAACCTTAAGAATTGAGCGGAATCGAATTTTTAAATGTTGAAAGGGCACTCTGTGAATTCAAAAAGCATTTCCCATTGCCTATTTAAGGAAACAACACACTGAGAAAAGGGAGGAGAGGCTGGTACTCTGAAATACATAGATTCTGATACTCTGAAATACTGAGAAGAGAAAAGAGATTCTGAAAAAACAAGAAAAAATAGGAAGAGGAGAATGTGTTCTGAAAAATGCTGCAAAATGCAGAGATTTTGAAAAGATAGAGTTCAGAAAAATACAAAAAAAACAGCTAGGAATTCCCTACTGTTCCATTGCTTTAGTAGTTTTTGATTCATTTAAGTTCTGCAAACAATAATGTTCAGTAAAAGGATTTGAATTGATTTGATATTAGTTTTGGAAGGTTTTTTTTTTTATCAAGCTGTGTTGAAGACCATTGTTCCATTGGATTTTGAATCGATTTTCTGGTTTCATGTACTAAATCTGGGCTGTTTTGTTGCTGCTTTTGTTGTTGATCACTGACTTCGCTTCCTTGGTTCATTTCATATCCAGGTACTATATTTTGAGCTCTATTAAATATGTGCAGTCAGGTTTGATGTATGAAATAAAAGAATGAGATTCAGAATATGGCTCCAACTAGTGTTGTACTTCGTTTATTTGACACTGCGTTGTAGTTCATTTCATTTCTTAGTTAGTTTCCGTGTGATTTAAGGACCATTTATCATTTGTTGTAGTGAAGATTTATTTGAGCCATGAAAGGCATGTTTGTGTTTAAATTCTGCTAGAAATAATAGGTATTTGATCTTAAAAATATTCAAGTCAAATATGGATCAGCTGAATCCATGTGATTATGTTAAGTTATAAACTATCTGAGGCATCAGTTGTCTGTTTTCTTGTCTAAATTTTTTATTCGAATCATGATTAGCTATGATATCCATGCTAAAACTACTAGTAAGCTCATACTGATACATTTATGATAGGCTTGTGAATGCATTTAGTGTGAGGTAAATTCGATTATTTTTAATGTTTATAAGATTAGTTTATAGAATTGCTATTGGGTTTAGTTCTGAGTCTCTCCTGGCTGTTTAGTTGTTCGTTCTTTATGAAGCAATTAACTTTGGAGGCTAAGTGGACGAATATGTGTATGTCTCATAGATTTTAACTGATTCACATAGGGTCAGCTTTGGGTTAATTATTAAATGAGTATTCATGGTTTTTTGAGTTAAGTCTGGACCATTTCGTGTGTTGTAAGTCAATTTGGGGTCCTTCAATCTTGAGTTTGGATATTGTTTGTGCTGCTGAAGGAATTCGATCTTGAATCTCTGTTTTTTTTTGTCAATGCATAATAGTTGTCGAATTGGGCCTTCTTTTGGGCCTAATTCAGGCCACTTAGAAATCATTAGGCCAGTAGCATTTACAACTTGACTTGGGCTCCCTTTTGAGCCCTGATTTGAGATGAAAATAGGACTCACATCAATACTATAAATCATTCTGATATTATGAATTTTTATTAGGCATTCTCTCGAATTTGGCTTAAACCGTTTGTTGCGCTCAAATGGACGAAAGTCTGACATGTTCATTTGTATCCCATTACCCGTGTTAATTTGGAGTCGGCTATAATTACTCAAGCTCACATGACTTAGGCTAGTAATTTTAAGTCACGACTTAGCTCTTACTTGGCGCAAAGCTTAATTTACCGTCCGCGTCCTATCTTTACAATTGACGGTGTTAATGTAAATAATTTTGTGTTGAAGGGGTGTCATATCTTCATTTTCGGTGTGTTTGTTATAAAAAGTTAGAATTGTTCCTTCATGCTAAGAGAAGTTTATTTCTTTTGGAATAATAACAATGCGTCGAGATTTTTTTTTATCGTATAATCTTTACTTGTGCTAATTTGTGATGCTTGGGTATTTGAATTTGGTTATTAGTGAGGTTAATGCTAAAAGAATTTTGATGCAATTCGTAGGTTGTTTAATTGAGCACAAATAATTTATGGCCTTCGTATTAATTTCTTATGACTTAGATATAAAATAACAAATGATCGTAGTTTGCTTTAGGCACGTTCAATGTATTATTGTGATTATGTACATGTTCGCGCGATATAATTATGATTTTTAAAATAAATCGGAGTATGCGTTCGCGCAACTTCAGCCAAATTTTTAAATAATAATAAAGCATCGTTAATCATGGACGAAATAATTATATAGTATCCCTAAGTCATAAATCGGTTAAATTTTTTAATCATTCTTGTGAATAGACCATAAACTAATAAATTTTCTTTATAAGATTATAGTAAGTTTCTTTTAAAGAAATGTGTTTACAATTCTTTATCACTTAGCCATAAAAGTTAAAAAAATTCAAGTGTTAATTTAGTAGGAATATTTTTTTTAAAAAGGGGGAAAAGAACAAAAAATAACGTTGGATAAGGTATTTGGAATTATTAAGTTCACTAAGCAGTTTTTTGGGCTTAATAATTCCATATCTATCCTAATCTTAAATCAAACATAGGAAACGAATAACTCACAAATCGCTAGTATGATTTAGGCGTGTATTAATAAATGAACTTTCATCATTGGGTACACGTGCGCGTGACCCGTTTCAAGATAATTTTCTTAATTAAAAAGTGGTGAAAGTTAAATGCACATAGGTTCTAAAACCAGTAATTAAACAATTTTACTAAACCAAGTATAAATTGCTAAGCGACCGTGCTAGAACCACGGAACTCGGAATTGCCTAGCACATTCTCCCGGGTTAACAGAATTCCTTATCTAGAATTTCTGGTTCGCAAACTTAAAAAAGGAAAGTCGAAATTTCCTTGACTTGGGATTTAAAATAAATCGGTGACTTGGGACACCAATTAAAATATTCCAAGTGGTGACTCTGAAAATAAATAAATAATCCCATTTCGAATAATGTCACTTAAATTGGAAAAAAAATCCCTTATATCCTTCCGGGGTGTAGGTAAAAAGGAGGTGTGACACATGCTAACTCAGATATAAGAACAACATGAGCAAAACATAGAAAAATTACAAACATGTTAAAATCAGAGAAGGGATTTTTGAAATAACTTAAAGGAAAACCCTAATCGAAAAATGAAGAGTCGTTTTGAAAGTAAATTTAAAGAACCTTCGAGAAACACTTAAGAAAGTCATAGTAAGTACAGATCTAAAGCAGATCTGAGAGAAAGTTGAAAGATCTTAAAGATTAGGGTTTTGAAAAAACCAGAAAAGGTGAGAAAGGCCCTAAAGAGTTACCGATCTAACCAGGAGAGTCAAAGATCTGACTCGAACGGTCATGGCTGGCCGGAGAAAGGTCAAGGATGACCGGAGAAAAGCCATGAACTGAAATCGAACAAGGACTGGACCAAATTCCCTCAAGGTCTGGCCATGAAACAACAACGACCCAGTATAATCCCACAATCCCACAAGGTCTGGCCATGAAACCACGGGAACAAATACCCAGGAGCCATAGGAGGCCACTACATGTCTCCAATGGACATGGGAGACCATGGATTAGGCAAGGTTTAGGGTGGATTAAGGTGTAGTTTGATGGCGGCGGCTAGGGTTCATAAGAGTTTCAGAGTGAGTTGAGAGAGAAGAGGGATTCAAAGGCAGTGGTAGGTCAATAATAAAGTAGGGTAAGGGGTCGTTTGGAGTTAAAAAAGGAAAGGGAAGTCGATGGTCATTAATCTAAATGATCAACGACTGGGATTAAAGGGGTTAAGTGGGGATCCGGGTTAGGTCGTGTAAATTGAGTTAGGGGGTCGGGTTTGAGTGGGAATTGGGCCGAAAGAATTGGGTTCAGATTGGGGTCAACTTAGGCTATAATTGAAATAAAATTGAGTTATCATTTGAATAGCCATTTTCCCCTTTTAAAATTATAAAAAATAGCAAATTAATTTCTGAAAATAAATTAAAAGTACTAAAATGATTTATAATATATAATTATCAATTTAAAAATATTGGACTTAATTTTCGTGATTACAAACGCAATTAAATCCTAAAAGAGGCTAATATTGCAATTATACAATTTAGCTTTAAAAAATACTAAATAAATTTGTAAAAATATTCAAAAATTCCCTTAACTATATTTTAGCATAAATATAAAAGTACAACAAGTGAATCACCAAAATGATAATTTTTGGACATAGTTATTCGATTTTTATGGATAAAATAGAGAAATAAATTGGTTTAAAAATCTTTAAAAATTAAGAAAAAATAACAAACACTTGGACATTCTTATATATGCATACATATGCTATTTTGAAGGTATTTATCATATTAAAAAATATATAGGAAAAATTGGGTATCAACAGATGCCTCTTTTTACCCGGGAAGGATGAAAGAGTTGTTGGGTAAAGATATGATGGCCAATTTTGACTGAACAAAACGATTTGAAGAAGTTAGGCCATGCCCTGGATTCTAAACTGCCTACATATCCCCGGTTTTCAGGAACCAGGCCATATGTAGTTCAAGATCCATCGGCGAAGTATGCCGATGGAGATTTTCCAAGAACGGACGCGCTATCCAGGACGGGGTGAGTGGGCAGCTTGTGAGAATGGTTAAGGTTCGATATGGCTGCGGGAACTGGAGCGGGATTGCTCCTGCCGGGATGGCCATTGCTTGCCGGTATACTTGCAATTAGAAACAATACAAGCGTATACTGTGCATAAATCTAAACATGATACAAATTCCCGTCGGACTATGAATGTTGTCTTCGGACGGTTAGGATGACGTCCTTAGACCATGACGTCTTGGGCCATAAAGCGTATGATAAAGGATTAGAAGGCCATGAAATGATGCTCTCGGGCTATGAGGATGGTGCTTCCGAACCATGGTGTTTTTGAATAATGATATGCAAAATATTAAAAAGGATCCTCAGGCCATGACATGGTGTTCTCGGGCTATGAAGATGGTGCCTCTGAACGATGACGCCTTTGGATAATTTGGCGATCTTTCAGCCCATGAGATGCAGTATGTGGCGATCTTTCAGCCTATGAGATGCAGTATGAGGCGATTTTTCAGCCAGGCAGATGCAGTATGAGGCGATCTTTTAGCCATGAGATACAGTATGAGGCGATCTTTTAGCCAGGCAGATGCAGTATGGGGCAATCTTTTAGCCATGAGATGCAGTATGTGGCGATCTTTTAGCCATGCGGATGCAGTATGAGGCGATCTTTCAGCCTATGCAGATGCAGTATGTGGCGATCTTTCAGCCCATGAGATGTAGTGTGCGGTGATCTTTCAGCCATGTGGATGCAATGAGGCAGTGTTTAGCCTTATGCAATGCAAATGCAGATGGAGGCAGATCTTAACCTCGAAGGTAGAATGGTAGCATTATGCAATGCAAAAATGCAGATGGAGGTAGAGCTTAACCTCAGAAGGCAGAATGGTAGCCTTATGCAATGCAGAAATGCAAATGGAGACATCGTTTAGTCTCGGAAGGCAGAATGGTAGCCTTATGCAATGCAGAAATGCAAATGGAGACAATGTTTAGTCTCGGAAGGCAGAATGGTAGCCTTATGCAATGAAAAATGCAGATGGAGACAACGCTTAGTCTCGAAAGGCAGAATGACAACCTTATGCAAGAAATAAAATGGCAGATGGTAGTAGAGCTTTCTTAGCTGATAGCAGATTGCGACATTGTGATTGCTGGGGACATTGTGACATACAGAATATCACTGGTGTGTGCAGATAGCAAATGTTGGTAAGTGGAAACGGTTCCAAGAATTGTATTCCTGAATAATGTTTGTCCTACTGGTGTATAGTATATTTGATGATTTTGCAATCCAAGTGCCTGCATCCAAAGAAAAATTGTGAGTTTTGTAAAGGGGGGTTAGTTCGTATCCCCGTTGGCTTTGCTTGACCTGCTCGGCTCTAATCTGGTGATATTGTAGTAGTGATTGACTGCATCTGAATTGATTAGTTTTGGCTAGACTTCTCTCCATTTCTGCAAGTATGAGGGCTCCTCCTGTCAGAACCCGATGAACCATGTATGGACCTTGCCAGTTGGGAGAGAATTTCCCTTTGGCTTCATCTTGATGCGGAAAAATTTTCTTTAACACCAGCTGCCCCGGTGTGAACTGTCTCGGCTTGACTCTTTTGTTGAAGGCTCTGGACATTCTTTTTTGATAGAGTTGACCATAGCAAACTGCATTCATTATTTTTCCGTCGATAAGTACTAGTTGCTCATAATGACTTTTCACCCATTCTGCGTCGTCGAGCTCAGCTTTTTGTATGATCTTTAGGGAAGGAATTTCTACCTCGGAGGGAATGACTGCCTCTGTACCATAAACCAGCATATAGGGGGTTGCCCCGGTGGATGTGTGGACTGTGGTACAATATCCCAATAGAGCAAATGATAACTTCCCGTGCCACTGTTTATGCCTCTCAATCATTTTCCTCAATACCTTCTTGATATTCTTGTTGGCGGCCTTTATAACTCCATTCATTTGCGGCATATAGGCTGTGGAATTCTTGTGTTTGATCTTGAAGGTTTCACACATAGCTTTCATCAAGTTACTATTGAGGTTGGAGCCGTTATCAGTAATGATCGACTCTAGAATCCCGAATCGACAAACAATGCGGTCGCAGACAAAGTCCGCCATGACTTTCTTAGTCACTGCTTTGTAAGATGTCGCTTCGACCCATTTGGTGAAATAATCGATTGCTACTAGGATAAACCTATGCCCGTTGGAAGCGACAGGCTCGATTGGTCTAATGACATCAATTCCCCAAGCGGCGAATGGCCAAGCTGCGCTTGTTTCATAATGCTCATTTGGAGGCACCTTTATCATGTCTGCATGTATCTGACAGCAGTGGCATTTTCGGACAAACTGGATGCAGTCCGTTTCCATAGTTATCCAAAAGTAACCAGCTCAGAGTATCTTCTTTGCTAAGATAAAACCGTTCATATGTGGGCCGCAGGTCCCAGCATGAATTTCCTCTAGTAGCTTGGATGCTTCCTTTGAGTCGACACACCTTAATAATCCCAAATCGGGAGTCCTCCTATATAGGATTCCTCCGCTGTGAAAAAAACTGTTGGACAACCTCCGAAGTGTGCGTTTCTGAGTAGGATTTGCAAGTTCTAGGTACTCTCATTTTGCCAAATATTCCTTGATATCATGAAACCAAGGTTTTCCGTCTGCTTCTTCTTCAACATGGGCATAACAAGCTAGCTGATCATGGATCTTTACTGGAATGGGATCAATGAAATTTTTGTCTGGATGTTGTATCATAGACGACAGGGTAGCCAATGCATCGACGAACTCATTCTAGATTCTGGGAACATGTTGGAACTCAGTTTTCGTGAACCTTTTCCTCAATTCCCGTACATGATGCAGATACGGGAGTATCTTAGAGTTCTTGGTTGGCCATTCTTCTCGCACTTGATGTACAAACAGGTCTGAATCTCCCATTACTAGCAACTCTTGAATATTTATGTCAATGGCCATTTTGAGCCCTAGGATGCAGGCTTCATACTCGGCCATATTGTTGGTGCATAGGAACCTGAGTTTGGCGGACACCGGATAATGCTGACCGATTTCGGATACTTGGACTGATCCTATGCCAACTCCTTTGAAATCTGCTGCTCCATCGAAAAACATTCTCCAACCGTCATAGGATTCTGCAATATCTTCTCCTATGAATGATACCACTTCATTAGGAAAATATGTTTTTAAAGGTTCGTATTCTCCATCTACGGGATTCTCCGCAAGGTGTTCTGCCAGTGCTTGTCCCTTGACCGCTTTCTGAGTTACGTACACAATGTCGAACTCGCTCAATAGGATCTGCCACTTGGCTAGCTTGCCGGTGGGCATGGGCTTCTGGAAGATGTAATTCAAAGGTCCATCATTGATATAAGATACATAGTATAGGCACAGAAATAATGCCTCAGCTTCTGAGCTACCCAAGTCAAAGCACAACAGGTGCGCTCTAATAGAGAATACCGGGCCTCGTACAGGGTGAACTTCTTACTGAGATAATAGATGGCCTGCTCTTTCCTCCCCGTTTCATTATGCTGCTCCAGAACGCAACCAAAAACCACATCCAATACTGCAAGGTAGAGTAATAAGGGTCTACCTGGCTCAGGCGGGACCAAGACTAGTGGTGTTGACAAGTACTCTTTGATTTTGTCGAAGGCCTTTTGGTAGTCATCAGTCCATTTGGTAGTGGCGTCCTTCTTCAACATCTTAAAAATTGGCTCACAAATAACCGTAGACTGTGCTATGAATCGGTTGATGTAATTGAGCCTTCCCAAGAAGCTCATCACATTTTTCTTGTTCTTTGGCGGTGGCAATTCTTGAATAGCATTGACTTTTGATGGATCAAGTTCTATTCCTCGGCGACTCACAATAAACCCAAGTAATTTCCCATTAGGAACCCCAAATGTACATTTTGCGGGGTTCGAGTTCAGGTTGTACCTTCACAATCTATTGAAGAACTTCCTCAAATCTTCCATGTGATCAGTGGCCTTCTTGGACTTGATGATGACATTATCTACATATACCTCAATCTCCTTGTGTATCATATCATGAAAAATGGTAGTCATGGCCCTCATGTAGGTGGCCCCTGCATTCTTTAGGCTGAACGACATCATCTTGTAACAGTACATTCCCCACAACGTAATGAAAGCCGTTTTCTCAACATCTTCTTTATCTATCTAGATCTGATGATAACCCGCAAAATAATCTACAAATGACTGCAGCTCGTGCTTGGCGCAATTGTCAATCATGATGTGTATGTTCGGCAAAGGGATGCCATTTTTTGGACAAGCTCGGTTGAGATCCTGGTAGTCAACATAGACTCTGACCTTCCCATCCTTCTTTGGTACTGGCATGATGTTGGCTAGCCATGGCGGGTATTCTACTACCCTGAGAACCTTAGTTTGACTTGCTTAGTGACTTCTTCCTTGATTTTCAAACTCATATCAGGCTTGAACATTCAGAGCTTTTGCTTTACCGGAGGACATGTCGGATCGGTTGGCAGTTTGTGATCCACAATAGATGTACTCAGACCAGTCATGTTATCATACGACCATACAAATATGTCTTCATATTCTGTGTATTCCTTTTTTTCTGACGGTGATAGGTGGACGTTGATTCTTGTTTCCTTGACATTTTCTACATTTCCCAAGTTAACAATTTCTGTCTTGTCCAGGTTGGACTTAGGTCTGTTCTCGAAGTTCTCAACTTCTTTGACAATCTCATCTGGTATGTCATCTTCCTCTAAATCAATATCCGTTTATTGTATTGTCTCATTGCATGTCACAGTCATTAGTTCATCCAGATAAGTAATAGTAATGCTATATAAGTAAAGTAATGAGAGAAAAGTAACAATGAGTGTTGATTCATAAGAAAAGTCAAAATTCTTTGATAAATTGCATAACTGTTTTGAACATTGAAGATCTTATTGTGGGAATTAAAATGTGAAAAGAAAATCATTTATTAAATAAAAACAGTGCATGATGCTTGTTTTAGCCTTGCTATCCCGAGGCTCGCCGGGCTCTGGTTGTCTTGATAGTCTAGTTATTGAGGCGTGCCCCTCTACTCACAGCCTGTATGGAAGGGTCTTCCTCCCCCTCCTTCTTGAGAATAACACAATAGTCCATGTCGTTGTCTTCCAGGAACAAGTTCTTTACCGTGGCCAGGGCTTCTGCTTCCTCTGACCCATAAACAATGTCGGCCTGCTGGAAAGTCTGCTCCAAACGCAGTATTGGCTGCTCCAGTGGGTAGTAAGGATCGCGCCATGGTGGCGACCAGTTGTTGAATTCTTTTCAGGTGTACTCATATCCCAGACTGAAAGTGGTGCCACGTTTCTTGAGCTTTATGGGCTTAGTGATTCCTTGGAGGTTCTTTCCGAGCCCCTTGCCAGGTTTTTATCCACTCCAGTTCAGTATACTCTCGATTTTGTTATCCCACCATTTATCTTTATCAATAACATTTACCCTTTCAATGTGGTGGTAAGTCTCTCCACCTAGCTTCCTTCTTCCTTCGATTGCCGAAATGGTCTGGCGACTGTATATAGGGTTGCTACCGTCGCCGTGAATGATCACCTCTTGATGATTCTATTCGAATTTTACTGCCTGATGCATTATTGATGCTACGACCCCAGCAGCATGAATCCACGGTCGTCCCAACAGCAGGTTGTAAGATGTTGGCACGTCTATCACCTGGAAGTCGACATCGAACCATGTTGGTCCCATTTGTAAGCATAGGACAATCTCACCAATGGTGGA
This sequence comes from Nicotiana tabacum, assembly GCF_000715075.1. Classification (NCBI taxonomy): domain Eukaryota; kingdom Viridiplantae; phylum Streptophyta; class Magnoliopsida; order Solanales; family Solanaceae; genus Nicotiana; species Nicotiana tabacum. The sequence continues at coordinate 150,846,062 of NC_134086.1, read as the reverse complement.
CCTCTGAGAACCATCGAAGGCTTTCATATTGATTGCTCTATCCTTTATCTCGTGCAGTCCTTTGCCCAACTTATTGAGTGTTACCAGTGGACAAATGTTGAGACTGGAACCTCCATCGATCAGGATTCTGGTGATAAAATAGTCCTCACATTGCACAGTGATATGTAGTGCCTTGTTGTGCCCCAAACCTTCAGGTGACAACTCGTCCTCGTGAAAGGTAATCTTATGGCTCTCCAACACTTGTCCTACCATGTTGGCCATCTCCCCGCCAGTGATGTTGCATGGTACGTATGCTTCACTCAGCACCTTTAGCAGAGCGTTCTTTTGTGCCTCAGAATTTTGTAGCAAAGCAAAAATGGAGATTTGCGCTGGTGTTTTGTTCAACTGGTCAATGACTGAGTATTCCTTGGCCTGTATCTTTCTCCAAAGGTCGTCTGGACCTGTGTCAATGATGGGTGGCTGGTTGGAGGCCTACTTGCTTGACTCAGCTAGATGTTCAGGGGTATAGACTCCACCAGTTCTTGTCATCCCCTGTGTTGCAATAGTCTCTTCGAACCTGACCTTGCCTTTCCTCCTTGCCTCGGCTGTATAGTCCCAAGGTACAGTCTTTGTATAGAATGGTGTCATAGTCAACATCGCCATTGGGATCGGTGTGGCTACCCTTACTCCGTACGGAGCATGTGCCTTGGGTGGTAAAACTGCAACTTCAAACGGTGTGGGTGCATTTGTCGGAGACACGAATTCGACCTCAATTGGTGTTGGTGTCTTTGCAGACGATGTCACTTCAAATTCAAGTGGCACAAACATATTTATTCCAGCGTCCCCAGATGGTTGAATCTGGACTATGATTGGATTAAGAGTAACTATTGGCTGCTTTGGGTCATCACCTTCTGCGATCAACCCGATTGATCCCTCGGGATCCCAATCATCCCTTATTTCAATCATGTGGATACCTCTACCCTTATGGTTTGGTAGAGGGTTGTTGCGGACATTTGGAGTGGGTTCCTTTGCCACAATAATCTTGTTATCAATTAAAGTCTGGATCTTGTCTTTTAAGGAATGACATTCGTCGATGGTGTGCCCTTTCATGCCGAAGTGGTATGCATAGGATTTGTTTGGGTTAAGCCACTGAGAAGGGTTCTCAGGGGTTGCAACAGGGATAGGGTTGACATATCCAGCAGCTTTAGCCTCTCAAACAACTGGTCAATAGGTTCAGCAATGGCTGTATATTATTTTGGAGGTTTGCGATCAAAATTTGGTCGAGGTCTAGGGAAGTTTTGGCGTGCAGGAGGTGATTGATAGTGGGATGGTTGAGTATTATAAGTTTGGTAGACATGAGCGGGTTGGGAATATCTGGGCGAAATAGGCTGATATGTAGGAGGTGGAGGTGATTAATAAGTGGGTGGTGGAGCTTGATAAGAGGGTGAGGGTGTTTGGTAGTTCGGAGTAGGCTGATATGTGAGTGGAGGTGGGTAAGTTTGGTATTTGATAGGAGATATGGTCCTTTATGCAACCATCACGGCTCCTACATCCCTTTTCTTGGACACACCACCGGACTGTAAAGCCTTATTTGTAGCTTGCAAGGCCTCGAAGTTTGTAACCATACCGCTTTTGATACCTTCTTCGATTCTTTCACCCAATTTGATAATGTCGAAAAATTTGTGGCTTTCAATCATCATTAGTCGTTCATAGTATTGCGGGTCTTGGGCCCGGACAAAGAATTTGTTCATCTGTTCCTCCTCTAGGGCAGGCCTGACCTTAGCAGCTTTGGACCTCCAGCAAGTAGCATACTCGCGAAATGTTTCTGTAGGCTTCTTCTTTAGATTCTGAATATAGAACACATCCAACGCATTCTCTATGTTAAACCTGAACTTGTCCATAAAGTCAGATGCCATGCCTACCCAGCTTGACCACTTCTTTGGATCTTGGCTAATGTACCAGGACAGCGCATCTCCTTTCAAACTCCTCATGAACAGCTTCATGCGGATTCTCTCGTCTTTCCCTACTCCAACCAGCTTGTCACAATACGTCCTTAAATGGACCCTTGGATCTCCTGTACCATCAAACATTTCGAACTTCGGAGGTTTGTATCCCTCGAGAAGTTCGACATCGGGTTGTATGCAAAGATCTTCATAGTTCAGCCCCTCAATTCCCTTGCTTCCTTCCACGCCTTGAATCCGGCTAGTAAATTTCTTAAGTTCCTCCGCCAGGTTCCTGATGAGCAAATCTTTATCATCAGACTCGGGTATGCTTAAGATAAGTTGGGTGGAGTGTGGCACGGTCTCCACGTAGATGGGGGTGTTATGTTGGGTGTGAAAGTGGTCATTTGTGGAGTTTTGGAGTTCTGGGATGAGTAGCAGATTGTTATTTGGGGTATGGCAGGTGTTGCATTGGGTCTTTGGTAGAATAGTGTGAGGAGCGGGATGATTCTGTTGTTTTGGGATGTTTTGAGATGGTGTAGGGTTTTGAGTATTGGGAAAGGTGATATCTGGGGTGCTGAGGGAAAATGACAGGCTTGCCAGATTCCAAACCTGATCGAGCTCTTCTTGGAATTTAAATAGCTTTTGTTCAAGTTGGGATACATTCTCCTTAGGAACCTGAGTACCATGGCCATTGGCGGCCTCTACCCGTTCAGTTGAATTCTCCTTTCTGATGTTGTTCAAATCTTCCATTTTGCCTTTGTTCTTGTTTTTGACAGGACTAAGAGGAGGAGTGGGTGGAGGGTCCCTGAATCTCGTGGAATAGGATGATGTTGCCAGAGTGCACGAACTAACATTTGGGAAGGGGAATAATAAAAACAAAATAAAAACAAAAGGTAATCAAGTTAGTGAGGATTATAGGAAGTATTGCAATATTTAAACACATAGTGTGGGAATGACCGACAGTGGTTAGCGAGCGTACGACGTCTGCGGTAATGTAAGTGTAGCAAGAGACAGTAGGAATATTCTTTTCGAATATTCTTTATGTTATACCTTTTTAGGGTTTAAAAGGGGATTGTCCCTTATAAATAGGGGGAGAACATTTTGTAGAGGGGGTCGGAAAGTGAATACTAAAGAAAGAGACAACTTTGCTTACTACAGTTCTGAGATCCATACATCATCCTTTATCTTGGCTAATCGCATTCATTGCAATATTTTTTCTACATTTGAAGTTATTACATTTACGCTTAATGATTTGGTTCCGACACACTAGGAAGCATTATTCACCTTGTTCATCTCTTGCATCATTAAATCTAGATTTTATTATACTTGGTTGAGATTTACCTCTTCATCTTCATTAATTGATTTAATCAAAAAAGTTTCAATATCTTTTGGATAAACACATATTATAGGCGATTTACAGTTTTTTCGGGATAGGAATAATCATACTTATTAATTTCAGTTTGAACTACATATATGCAGTTGAAATTTTTTATAGAACCATTTATTCTAGTACCAGAGACTGGAGTACATGCAAAGTAAATAAAGAGGGGGAGAATTGAACCAAATAAGACATTTAAAAGTTGTTACCAATCAACGGCTAGAGTCAAATGGTTATCGATCTAGCCGTTGATTGTTGAGGCAGAAGGCTAGAGTCAAATGGTTAGAAGAGGGAGATGCCAACACAACTTTCTTTCATGGTGTCATTAAGAACAAGAGAAAGCGACCAACGATTCAGAAGATCAAAGATATATAGGGGAACTGGGTGGAAGGTACAAAAGATGTTGCTGATGCTGCCCTCAAATATTTTGAGCACTTGTTCCCTGCTGAAGAAGTTCAGGAGGACAGCAGGGTTCTGAATGTTGTTAACAAAAATAGTGTCAGATGAAGATAATAGTGCATTAACCGCTGTCCCTACCCTCCCAGAAGTTAAGGACTATGTTCTTGCTATTGATCAAGATAGCTCTCCTGGTCCTGATGGCTTGACTGGTAGGTTCTACCACATATGCTGGAGCATTATTGCAAAAGACCTTCATAGAGCAGTAGTATCCTTTTTCCAGGGAGCCACTCTTCCTAAAAAAATTTCGCATACTTGTATAGTAATGATCCCCAAAGTTGATGCACCACAGAGTTTCTCTGACACTAGACCTATTAGTTTATGTAATGCCTCCAGCAAAATTATTGCCAAGGTGATTAATTCCAGGTTAAGTAGAATTCTTCCTAGAATTGTCACTTAAAATCAAAGTGGTTTTGTTAAAGGCAGAGTCATTACTGAAAACATCTTACTAGCTCAAGAAATCATCAAGGACATTGGAAAGCCAAGGAAAGGAGCCAATGTGGTTATCAAACTAGACATGGCCAAGGCTTATGACAGAGTTTCATGGCTTTTTTTGTGTTTTATACTTATACAACTTGGATTCGCAGAAGAATGGATTGATCTTATATACAGATTTATCTCTAATAATTGGTACTCTCTTCTTGTTAATGGTAGCAGACAAGGTTTCTTTAAATCTGGAAGAGGTCTCAGCCAGGGGGATCCTCTTTCTCCCTCTTTTTTTATTTTAACTGCTGAACTTCTCTCGCAAATGCTTAATAATCTTCATTCTAATAGTAGATATAGAGGTTTTTATATGAATGGACGGGGGCCTAATATCAACCACCTATCTTTTGCTGACGACACTATTATTTTTTGCAGTAGTATGAATAGTCTTCAACTTACTATGAAGACCTTAGGTCAATATGAGAAGGTCTCTGGTCAGTTGATAAATAAAAGTAAATGTTGCTTCACTATGTCCCCTGACACAACCCAAAAAACCACTACAAGGGTATACAAAATTCTTGGGAATGAGATATGATCACTTTTCTATGAAGTATCTAGGGTGTCCCCTCCATACAGGAATAAAGAAATTATCTTTTTATTCTGATATGGTGAACAAGGTGATCAACAGAATCAGAGGGTGGCATTTGAAATTCTTATCTTTTGGAGGAAGAGCTACTCTTATTAGACATATCCTTCTTATTCTTTACATTCACACATTGGTTGTTGTCCATCCTCACAAAGGTACTATATCCATGATTGAAAAGTATATTAACAGATTCTTCTGGTCTGGAATAGAGGAGGGGGGAAAACACCATTGGGTTTCCTGGCACAATCTTTTCTTCCCATATGAAGAAGGGGGAGCAAACTTCAGAAGGCTAGAGGATATTTGCTTGGCTTTTACTACCAAACAATGGTGGAAATTAAGAACCACTAATTCTCTATGGTCCTTATTTATGAGAGCAAAATACTATCATAACTCCCATCCTATTACAATCCCCTGGTCTACTGGTCAATCTCACAGTTGGAAATCTATGTGTAACTTAAAAGACAAAGTGGATCAGAATATTTTGTGGAATGTTGGTAAAGGGAATATCAATTTTTGGTATGATAACTGGTCACCCATTGGCCCCCTTTACAAGATGATTGAGGATGACTTAATTCAACAAAACATCATAATCAAAGAGATATAGGATGGTTAGTGGAACTGGTCTTATTTCCAAGTTCAACCTCCTGATCAGATAAAGCTTCAGGTATCTTAATTATATTTAATTCTAGATGATGGCACTGATGACACCCCTCACTGGATATGCTCTAATTCAGGTAAATTCTCTATCTCTACAGCTTGGAACCAACTCAGACATAAATGATAGGTTAGTCAATTTGACTCAAGAATTTGGCATAGGGACATTCCTTTCAAAATGTCATTCTTAACATGGAGAGCAGTGCATGATAGACTCTCGACTGATGATAAAATCTCCATGTTTGGTATCAATCTTCCTTCTATTTGCTCATGTTGCATAGGCCCTACCCCAAGCAATAGAAGTGAAACAGTCGAACATCTCTTCTATGATGGCCAATATGCCCAGAAATATGGAAATATTTTGTTGGCCCCATTGGGATTAAGTATAATAATGTGACCATGAGAACTCTTCTTCTTAATTGCTGGAACCAGAAGACTAGGAACTCGGCTACTAATTTTATGCTGAAAATCCTTCCTTCCTTCATTTTGTGGGAATTATGGAGATCCAGGTGTAGCTCAAAGTATGGGATGGAGATGCCTTCATTTGCAAGATCTATCAAACTCATTTCCTTCAACATTATACAGAAGGTTAAATCTAACTTCAAGAACATCAAAGTTGGGGAACATTGGACAAATATGTGTAACCTTGGCAACATATCACTCAATGAAACCTTTTTTATTGTTGTTAAATGGATCAGGCCACCAGTCCTCTTTGTTAAGCTCAATAGTGATGACTCTTATATTAGAGGAAAATGTGGAGCGGGAGGAGTGGTTAGAGACAACAATGGAAAATTCATTATGGTCTATGCAATTCCACCGAGGCAGGGTACTAGCAACTGGGCAGAAGCGTATTTCATGTTGTTTGGCATCAATTGGTGCATACAGAAGGGAACGCCCCTTATCATTGGCGAGACAGACTCCCTCCTCATTCATAATTGCATCGCCGGAATTTGGGATACACCGTGGAGAATTGCAGAAAAGATTAATGAACTCAAAATATTGGTGGATAGCTATCATATTGTCACCCGTCATTGCTTTAGAGAAGCAAACAAAGTTGCGGATAAAATGGCTGCCTATGCCACATAAATGAAGAGGCGTGTATATACACTAACTTTGACTCCCTACCACGGCAAGTTAGAGGTCTTCTCAATGCTGACAGATGGTTGATGCCTACCTTTCGAGTCAAGAGGAATAAACCAAACGAGCTAATATATGAGCCTCCTTGAAGTATCTTCTTTAATGCATGTCTTTGTTGTTTTGATTTAGAGAAGTAGTGTTTACTGAATTAGTCGCAAACTTCAGACATGTTTCTCCATCCTTGTAATGAAGGAATGGATACACCCTCTTTCTCAAATGTACTCTCTTCAAAAGTGGTAATAAATTTATGATTTCCAAAAAAAAAAAATGTTGCCAAAGGCCCCAAAAGCTCAAAGGCAACAGCAGGAACGGATGTGCGACCGTTGGGTTCAATTTCGTGAAATACTTTGGAATAACTTTCTCCAACGTTTAGACACTCATGTATCTAACGACTCGTTTGTCCATAGATTTTTTTCTATTTTTTTCTTCAAAAGCGTTTTTATTCATAAAATTTTGCAAGTTTTTGAATTTTTTTTCAAAACTGAGTTTTTCAAAAAAAATTCTTTCCTCACTCACAAAACTGCACCAATTTTTTCAAGTAAAATGCATGTCCAAATATAATTTTAAATATTATTTTTCAACTTAACTCCAAATACTATTTTTTTTATAAATTATAATTTTTTTGTCCAAACGCCTACAAAAGATTTTAAAACGAATTCTCTCTGCTTTATTAATTTCAAGTATCCTTTTGCTTTTCCACTACATGTTAATTTTTGGTTACCGGGATTAAGATATGAATTTTGACATAAAATTTTGGATTACATTTATTCTGTATTTACTTTTTAATACTAGTTAAAAGCAATACAAATTTTATATCAAAATTTGGTGCTATTTATTCCATATAGGACATTGAATTATAATCTCAGATATCTTAGTTCCGAACAAAATGACCCTCTAGAGTAGGTAAGAGAGTAAAGAGCTTCTTTTAGGAGTAAACATTACACTTTTTTGATGTTAGATTACATTGCAAACATTAAGCTGCAACTAGATATAGATGCAAGTTTAGACAGCCTTTTAACTTGAATTATATATTTGTAAACAGACAAATTTTGAAGGAAAACAAATATAGTTACACCAAGCTCACGCTCATTGCTAGAAAAAAGTAACACTACACCAAGTCACCAAATGATTTTAAAATTGTGAATCAGCTTCTGACTGCATCTCTAAGACCACTCTATGTTATTTAAATCAATATTTTAAAAGGCGGGGCGTGAGGCGAGGCGTTTTACCTCTGACGAGGCGAGGCATAAGCCATGAGACATGGGACGTAAGTCCCATATATCTTTAAATTTTAATAATGTCAAAAAATTTAAGATAGTATAAAATAAAAAATAATTATAAAAATTACATTAACATCACAAAATTAAAACAAATAATCTATTTAAAATATTTATAAATTATAATTCAACTATGAATAATATAATAATTATGACATATATCATAATATGCAAATTAGCTTCAACGTCGTAACAACTCAAATATAAAAAAAATGTATTCGATACGAAATATTATATGTATCTATTAAGGAGTAATGAATCTTGAAATAATTTCAATATTATAATTTGATATTTTTCTTAAAATACTCCTTTTATTTAATATGCTTTCTATTTGAAAGAGAATTTATATAAAAATATAATTCACAATTTAAATATTATTCTCTAGCATCATTTATTTTTAAGTTTTAACAATTTAATAAAGTGACACATAATTCACCATACAATACCATGATAACCAATTATTTGTAAATAGTTACTAGCTAAGACTGAGCTATTAAACTAATAAGTATTGTACCTCGTAAACATGAAAAAATAATATTTAGAAAAATAATTATAAAAAAATTATGGACTATTATATAGTAAAGACATAAAAAAAGTTAATAAATAAATACTTTTTAAACGAAATATTTATTTAAAACTAACTATCATAACAATCTTAGCGCATAACGTGCAATAATTTTTATTTTAATTATGACATAAAATATTTTCAACTTAATGATTAAGAAAAAGGTAATTTTGAATAATCAACGATTTATTAAGAAAATTTGAGGATTTAAAAGGTTAGTTACATACAATTGCATAAAGTTTTATTAGGCGAGTCCAGTACGCTGGGTGTTGGGCGTGTTCGGGGCTTCCCGATGGCCAAGGCGTAAGTCTCACGGAACTAAGCCCCACACATAAGCCCAGGGGCGTTTTACGAGTGTTCTGCCCCGGACGAGCCCGGGCGAGTCCCAATTCTACCTTTTAAAACGGAGATTTAAATTAAGGTGAAACAAGACTGGCCATCATATACAAATTTGTAAAATGGCCATTTAACGGATTAAAGCTTTATAAAAAGCAGAGAAAGGTGTCTGCAAAATGAGTATGACAGCACATCTTCCTCCTGTCCTGACCCCTTTCCTTTTTCCATTGTTTCCACTTTCCAGAAGCATCTTGCCTATATGGGGCTCTTTATCACACAAAAAAAGCAAAAAAGAAAAGAAAAAAAAACAAAAACAAAAACAAAGAGACAGATATACTTGAGTATGAAAGGAAAAACTTACCTAAAACAAACTTAATTCTTTTTTCTCTCTTATTGTCCTTTTCTTTTTTACAGTTTACTCCACCCTTTTATTCCTTGTTTTACCAGCTAAGCATTTGCTTTCTATTTGCTTATTGGGTGTTCCAAGTCCTGAATTTTCTCATACGCCTTAACATTTATCATATTGCTTGAAAGTATATTGGAAAAAACTTGATTCTTTAAGCTATTATTTTTCTTTTCTACTTATGTCCTAATTAGAGTTAATTTTTTCCATATGCATATTATTATATTCACATACTATATAATTTCATCAATTAATTCAAGGATGGAACCCTCTTTAGCCAAAGAAATATATATAAGAAAAAAGATCGACACCATTTAACTTACTTGCATTAAAAATTCTTATTAAGCGAAACATGTAGTCATATTTAATAATGTATTGTGCATAGAGAAGTTTGTGTGTGAAAATGATACTTACATGTTTTCAACAACAACAACAATGGTCAATGTAATCCCACAAGATACTTACATGTTTTTATTGGTATAAAATAATTTGTCATTTCGGATGCTTAACTGATTAATTGCTACTATCAATTATTCACAAATATCACATTGTTTAGCCAATATAAGACAAAGAAATCGAAATAGAGTAATTTTCAAAATGTTGCACTTTTCAAAACTAAACTAACATGCATGGAATGATTCTAAATGCATAATCTTAATTAACTCTCTTACATTTCCAAAATTGTCAATTTGTCATTTATCATATACTCCTACCAGATTACAATAATGGAAACCACAAGGGCAGAAATGCAAATTAAACAAACATGGAGACTCTAATGCAAATTGCAATATTGATCAGCAATTTTCCCTCTATAAAAGAATCACTATCTCCACTATCATCAAATCAAATCACAAAGAAAAAGCAAAAGCTGCATTCTGTTGCATTCTGTTGAAGAAATCTAGAAGCTAAGAATGGAGGGGAAAGAAGAGGATGTGAAGGTAGGAGCAAACAAGTATTCAGAAAGGCAGCCATTAGGGACCTCAGCACAGAGCAAAGACTATAAGGAACCACCACCAGCACCATTGTTTGAGCCTGGTGAGCTCCATTCTTGGTCCTTTTGGAGAGCTGGGATTGCTGAATTTATGGCTACTTTCTTGTTCCTTTACATCACTGTCTTGACTGTCATGGGTTACTCTAGGGCTAACAGCAAATGTAGTACTGTTGGTGTTCAAGGTATTGTTTGGGCTTTTGGTGGTATGATTTTTGCCCTTGTGTACTGTACTGCTGGTATCTCAGGTATAAACTTCTTTCTCTTTACCTACATAATTTATGTAGTAGTCACCTAAAGTTGTGGTTTTTGCTTCAAAGCTACACTTTTTCTCATGTTCATTAGTGACATTTTGCTTCAAAAGATGTGAACTTTAATGTATTTTCTTGATAAATGAAGTAGGAAAACCTATCAATTTGCAGTCTGTGACAGTTACTGAGTTTCTTATTTTAAAGTTGTTCTCTGGAGTTTCAGCCCCATCGGGCAGGGGTAAACACACTACCCTCCCCAAATCCCACTTTGTGGGAATTTACTGCGTCGTTGTTGTTGTCTCTGGAGTTTCAAAATACATCAAAAATGTAACAGTTTCCTTTTGGACATTTTGGAGCAGAATAGCTTTTTTAGTGGTCTATCTTTTATATGCAATGTTGTCATGGGATTTTTTAGCTATACTAATAGCATTTCCTGCTGCTCGAGCTGGAATAATTTCCAAATAGTACCTTAGCATTTCCTCGGTGTTCAAGCCGTGGAAGAAGCCACTAATGATTGCGAGTAGGCTGTCTACATCACATCTTTGTGGTGCGGCCTTTCTCTTAACCCTGCGTGAATGAAAGATGCTTTGTGCATCGGGTTGCCCTTTTTACCTTAGTCAAAGATGGCCAGATCTCTGCAGAATTGGTTTTTAGAGTATGTTTCAGTTCTATGAAGTGTAAAAATATTTACAAAATCGGGTTACTTATAAGGTAGTAAATCTCTACAATAAATTTTAATGTGGTGAAATAGTAACTAACATGCTTCACATGTTAAACTATAGTGAATAGTGTCAGAAATCTTTACAGTATATAACTTAAATTCTTTATATTTTGTTCTTTGTGCTCTGACATTGAGAAATTCTTGGATTTGGTCAGGTGGACACATTAACCCTGCTGTGACATTTGGTTTGTTTCTGGCAAGAAAATTGTCCCTAACAAGGGCAGTGTTCTACATTGTGATGCAATGCCTTGGTGCAATCTGTGGTGCTGGTGTTGTCAAAGGGTTCCAGCCATCTTTGTATCAGGTTAAGGGTGGAGGTGCCAATGTTGTGAATCATGGTTATACCAAAGGAGATGGCCTTGGTGCTGAGATTGTTGGCACTTTTGTTCTTGTCTATACAGTCTTCTCTGCTACTGATGCCAAGAGAAATGCTAGAGACTCCCATGTCCCTGTGAGTACTTACTTGATTTGTCATTTGTACTTTAGATTTTGCTGCTGAGCTATTTAATGTGTGTGTGTGTATTCTAACTCATGGTTTTTTTTTAACAGATTTTGGCACCTCTCCCAATTGGATTTGCAGTGTTCTTAGTTCACTTAGCCACTATCCCAATCACAGGCACAGGCATTAATCCTGCTAGAAGCCTAGGTGCTGCCATTATCTACAACAGAGATCAAGCATGGGATGACCATGTAAGTTATCTTTTATGCATGAATGGATTTAGTATGAGGACAATCAGTGCTTAAATTCAATTGTATATTAAATTAATAATTTATTAAAAAATGGACCCAAACTTGAGGATTCATGCAACCAACCCCAATAACTGGTTTAGTTGTTCTATACTCCTTTCAGTTTAGATGATATATGGCCTTAAAAGCTTAGGGGCAAAAGTTTTGTGGGGTCATGACATTTTTGTGGCTATAAAAGTTTCTCGTTAATGGTAAAGTTTAGTAAAATAAAAAGTTTAAAGTTAAATTGTTTCCTAATATAGAAATGTGTCATTCATTTTGAAACGGACTAATAAATTAAGTGTTTCATTTGAATTGAAACAGAGGAAGTAGTTATTACTAAATCCGCACCACTTATTGTAGTAATAGTGAATATCTTAATGAAACAAAAAAAAATGAGGTGAGCAAAATCATCTTGTACCTCTTTGTTAGTGGGAGGTAGCCGGTATGGATAAAATATTCAAAGTTCTCACTTGGACAACACGCTAGGTAAACATACATACAATGTTAGCAACCATTATGAGTAACTAGAATTTTCTCTTTTTTCCTGGTTTTGAATAAATGCAGTGGATTTTCTGGGTGGGACCATTCGTTGGAGCTGCACTTGCTGCCTTGTACCACCAGGTTATCATAAGAGCCATTCCATTCAAGAGTGGAAACTTGGCTTAATTATGAGCTATGATGGCTATGCCTTGGTTTCTGTAATTGGTTAGTTTGCTATGATTGGCAATGATGTTCAATGTTGATTATGTACAAAAGCTGTTGTATTGCTTTATTTATCGTATTTGGTTTTGAATTGATCTTATTTATTACATATGTTTCAGTGTTATTGCCTTATTATGTCTGCTACCCTTTTGTTTAGAGCTTAACTTCTACGCGCTCATGACGTAAAAAATATTTTCATAATCAGAACATTTATAAAATTATACAAGGAAAATCTTTGTGATAAACATTAGCAAAATGATATTATACTAGCTAATTTTGCACCGTCAAGTATATAGAACTTAAATTTACTCCATTGTTTATCATGTAGCACAGTTTTCAAATGTTAATTTTTTTTTTGAAAGACATCATTTGGTGGGCTGAAGCAAAAGTAGCCCAATGTTTAAATTGGAACAGGATTGGAGCCTGTTAAAGGAGCCCAAAGTATCTCTCTTTTAGTTGGGACCAGACTCAAGAATCAAATAAAATAGTACCTAAATTATTGGGAAATTGACACTGGGTAACAACATACACAAGGATTTGGAAAAATAAAAATTAGATATATTCATTATTATTATGTTATATACCATGATATAAAAATAATATAATTATTATTGTGTTATATATATTTGGATATATAGATAAAACTAGAAAAATAATTTAGAAAAAATTAGAGAGAATTTTAGGATGCTGTCGAAGGAAATGGAGCTTATTTTTAGGATGTTTGTTGAACATTAGAAGAGAAATAGCGTATGCCAAATGCAAAACTTAGGCTTTTAAAACCAATTGTTGGACCTAGTTTTCATGCCATGCCAAACTTCCAATTATTTATATAGCCACACAAGTTTAGTATTCCCATTTATTTATCACATAAGTTGAACTCAAACTCTAAGAAAATTTTGTATTTTTTGATGAAAATGTGCTGCGAGATTGATTATAAGATCAAAACTGAGGGTTACTAGTTAATTTGCCCGTTTTAAGCAAGCTCAATGGATTTATATGTTTTAAACTCAACCATGATTAATTTGAACCTTATTAAATATTCAAGTTGCACTCAAGTTGGTTCATCTTGACTTATGTAAAACTTGAATTAAATTTGGAAAAAAGAGGAACATGTTAAGAAAATTAATTTATGCGAATCACGGTATATAACTACGAGAAAGGATTCGCGCCGCGTAACGCCCCATTCGAGGAAAAGCGCTCCCTACCAAGATTTTTTCCATACCCAGGACTCGAATCTGAAACATCTAATTAAGGGAAGAGCAGCCTCATCCGCTGCACCACCGGTGATTTACTAGTTTATAAGGTCTAAATTGAACGTATCTCCAATTGCATAACATGAAACCTATTAGGCCTAAAGTTTCACGAAGAGTAACAAAAGTCTACGCACCCCAAATTCCAATTCACACTAAAGAGTAAAATTCCCTGTATTCCAAACCCCAATGGAACAACGGAAAAGGATTCAAAATGCCCCTAAACTATTGGAATTTTTTTTTTAAAATACCCTTCATTTATTTATTGGGCTAAAAATATCCCTTCATCCACCTTTTTGGTTCACTTATGTCATTTGACCGTTATGTTAATGCTGAATTAAAAATAATTATTATTCTTTTTGTAAAACTTAAAAAAATTATTTTACAAAATATTTTCGTTTTTTAAACTAATGCACCAGTAGTCCACTAATTTAGTAAAGTTTTCTTCTTCTTTTTTCTTCCAGTTTTTACAAAAAAAAAATATCTTTTTTCATTTTTTCCAGTTTTTTAAAGCATTTTTTGTGTAAACTGAAAAAAAATTGTAAAAATAGAAAAAAATGTTTTAAATACAATATTTTCGTTTTTTAAAACTGAAAAATATTTTCAACAAAATATTTTCGTTTTTGAAAAATATATTCATTTTAAAAAACGAAAATATTTTTTCTTTAAAAAAATTGAAAAACGAAAATAAAATGAAATGCTTTAAAAAAAACAGAAAAAATGGAAAAAAATATTTTTCAAAAACGAAAATATTTTGTTGAAAATATTTTTTCAGTTTTTAGAAAACGAAAATATTTTATTAAAAACATTTTTTTTCTGTTTTTACAATTTTTTTCCAGTTTATACAAAAAAATGCTATAAAAAACTGAAATAAATGAAATAAAATATTTTTTGTAAAAACTGAAAAAAAAAAAAGATTTTACAAGCGCTACACCGGAAGGAGAGATCTCACCTCTTCCACACGGAGATCTAACGATCTTACGCAAAAGGGGAACCTCAACATCCATGGTGGGGGAAGACCCACTAGCAGTCAAAAGACTACTAGAAGAATGGCTAACAAGTGCATTGAGCAACATGCTCGAGAAACCCACTCAAAGAGATGACGAAGACGTGCTACCTACAAAAATCACAACTACCGTTGATGAGCCAAGCGATACACGAACAGGTAACACCGCACTATTACTAATGCAGTTGACGATGCACTCATGATCATCTTAAAGAAAATGGAAGAGATGGAAAATGAGAACAAAGCACTCCGCAACAAAATGAAGGAACATCAAGAGAGGGTTGATAAAATATCGGGCGCTCCGAAGCTATTACCAAAACGCGACGTGGGTCGATTCGTCGAACAGCCATACAGCGAAGGGGATGCCCCTCATCCTATTCCAAAGACCTTCAAGATGCCGCCATACTTGAAAATATATGACGGGACCACAGACCCGGAGGATCACCTAATCCATTATGTTACTGCAGTAAAAGGCAATGACCTGAAGAAAGAACAAGTACCATATGTGTTGTTAAAAAAGTTCGGTGAGACTTTGACAGGGGGGGCATTGACATGGTACTCCCAGCTACCAGCACGGTCGATATCGACGTTCGAAGAGATGGCGGATAAATTCGCCATCGCCCATGTTACACCTTGTGTATTCGGCGTTATCATGATGTAAATGGGATAATTCGGTAGGAAGATAATTTCTATGAGATATTTAAATGATGCGATAGTTATACGTTAAGATTGGAAGTCATTTGAGTTGTGATTAAAAATTCGACAAAGATCGCGCGCAAGTTACGGGTTTAAATTTCACTGGAATTTGGATAAAATATTGATGACCTTTTCTCTCAATATACTGGGAGTTATGGTGTGTTCTACCTACCGAATCGAAGGTCTATGAGTCTAGTTTCCAACGCAACAAACCGTTCGTTAATACGACTTCGGAGTAGAGAGATATTAACATTTTCGTACAGGGGTGCACACTGTTACGGGAACAGTGTGCCTAGTCGGGTTTAGTCAAAATTTCTTTATTTAAGTCAATTTTTAAAACAGAACCCCTGCGTTTTATCCTCTCCAAAACAGAACCAAAAACCTAGGGATTTCCTCTCAAACTTCTCCCATCCATCTAGCCAAGTATAACAACAATTTAGTCATCCTCAAGATGGAGAACACCATGGTAGCTTCGGAATCGTGAATTCTTCGGTGTTTCACTTTTCATAGCAAGACTTCGTCTTGTAATTTCGAATTTTGAGTAATTCTGGTCACATAAGGTATGATTTAACTTCCTCTTTGATATTTGTAAACTTCTACCGTAAGAATTCTTAAGAAATAGTTGAAACCTCTATAGAAATATTCTTGATTTTTTTTAGAAACCTCTCTTAATATGGCTTGATTGTTGGGGTTGTTCTATATGATTTTATTGTGTTGTTTGGATCTGTGAAGACATGGATGGAATTCTGTTGATGAGGAGATGTAGTAAAGTAAAATTTGGTGGTGTGTTGGGGGGAAATTAATCTACAAAAGACTCTACAAATTCATGGCCACAAGTTGTTCGCGTAAATGTCTAAATGAAGAATTATTTAAGCTATGAGCTTGAATTTGATTTTGAATGGTTTGTATTATGTAGGAAATCATTCCTAAGGCTTTTGAGGTTTTGGAAACAGTATATAACTCCATCGACAAGGTATGTAGGGCTTTCACTATACTTTTCGGCATGACTAGAATTCGAATAAACGTTTATTGAATTGTCTCGTCGGATTCGTGTTACTTCACCTTCAACTTATAAAGATGCTTAGACCTGATCTTTTCTCATAGATTGCTTACTCTAGAGGATATCTATGAATTCTCGGATTTCCTTGTTCCTTGCTTAAAAAGAACTAGAGCCTTTTACTCGTTCTCCTTTCGACGTTCATATAAATCATGAATAAGTAACATTTACTTCAAAGGTACTCATAATACACAACTCTCATGTTCTTAGTACTTGTTGGCTCGTAGTTGAAAATTAAATATTTTTAGCCACAACCATGATAGTCGGGGAAGAATGATGATAGGCCACTTCGACTCTTCTTAGAATACGTCTTTTAAGGTTGGTTTCGCATTGCACCTATATAATTTATGATCTAGTATATGTATGTATTTACTTTCATTACCGAGCCGCATTATAGACGGCCGGGTATGACACATATTGTGTAACCACTGATCAGTTGGGATTACCGAGCTTCACGTGGCCGGGTACGATTCTACCGAGCCTTTATTATGGCCGGGTATGTTATGGATATTATAGCCCCACAGAGGGATTTATTATTATATAATGTGATATATTATAAGTAGCGATAGTGAACGACGGTGTCACGAGCATACATTTATATCCATGTTGAATTTTAGTTTCCTACCGAGGCTAGTTTCAGAATTTAAATTATCTCTATGTCTCTTCTCTTGTTAATTACATTTTTCATGTTACACTTGTCGCCCTACATATTCAGTACATATTTCGTACTGACGCATTTTTATGTGCTGTGTTTATGCCCACAGGTTCGAATAGACAGAGTGGTGTGCCTCCTCAGTAGGACCCCCAGGATCAGCGTTGGGTTTCGCACTCCACTTCTTCGGAGTTGCTGACTTTGAGTCCATAGGTACTATTACAGATGTATATGTGTGGTTTTGGGAATGTCGGGGGCTTTGTCCCTCCCTGTTGAGATTGTCTTACACTCTTAGAGGCTTGCAGACTAGCGGTCATTGTATATATATATTTTTTGTATCGCCCTATCGGCCTTCTGGATAGCTGTTATACTGTTGTTACAGCCTTGTTGGCCTAGTTTATATATATATATATATATATATATATATATATATATATATATATATATATATATATGTCGTGTTGGGCTCTTCTACCTGCAGGTTATTATATTTCGGATCATATCTCATGGTTGGTTCGCTCGGGCCTTCGGGCATCGGGTGCCAGCCACACCTCACAAGGTTGGGGTGTGACAAACTTGGTATCAGAGCAGGTCAGTCCTAGGGAGTCTACAAGCCGTGTCTAGTAGAGTCTTGTTTATGGTGTGTTGTGCACCACACTTATAAACATGAGGCTATTGGGCATTTAGGATTATTACTTTCTTCTTGATCTAGATCGTTGCAATAGAGCCTAATCATAAGTGTTCATTCCTAATTCTCTTTTTTTTGTTTACCTTCTCAGTGATGCCTAACACTAGGAGACGACAAGTGGCTATGAAATTTATTCAGAGGTTGGACGAGGAGGCGGGAGAGGGCACAAGTCAGGTGCCACCTGCTAATGTAGATCAACATGAGCCACAGAATGAGGCTGATTCTCAGGCTTCCGGGGCAGTACCCCCACCACCCCCGGAAGGGCGTAGAGGAGCTAACATACCTCCAGTCCCTCTCCCAGTTGTTCCTGATCAGGACCTAGACATGCGGAGTGCTGTACAATTGCTGACTCGAATAGTGGCCTCCCAGGCCCAACACCAGACCTTCGGTATTGCTGATAGGTCCGTGAGTGCGAGAGTTCGAGACTTTATCAACTTGGATCCTCCAGTATTTACAGGGGTTGATCCTAATGCTGACCCACAGGATTTTCTGGATCTTATGCAACGGACCTTACAAATTATACATGCCACGGATGTTGAGTCAGTGGAGTTTACTTCTTATAGACTACGTGATGTTGCTGTGACATGGTATGAGACTTGGAAGCAAACTCGGGGGCCTAATGTGCCACCAGTGACATGGAAGGAGTTCTTTGAGGCATTTTTACAGCAATATTTGCCAATCGAGCTTCGAAGAGCCCGACGAGATAGGTTCTTACACTTAGAACAGGGTAATATGAGCGTTCGGGAATATAGCATGCAGTTCAACTCTTTGGCTAGATATGCTCCTACGATTGTTGCTGTTATGAGTGATCGGGTACACCAGTTTGTTAGTGGTTTGGGGGCACACTTGATAAATGAGTGCACTACAGCTTCTCTAAACCAAGGAATGGATATTGCCCGTATTCAAGCATATGCACAGGGTCTAGAGGATCGCAAGAGGCAACAACAAGCCAATCGAGAGCATGATAGAGGGCAGTAGAAGAGGGCGCGGTTCGCAGGTAACATAGGGGAGTTTCGAGGTGGATTTAGGCCACAGTTTCCCCGACGTCAGTCTTATCCGGCAGCCAGTGCACCGCCACAGTTTCTGGGACAGCGCCAGGATCGGACCACTTATTCTGGTCCAGGTCAGAGTTCACGGACCCCAGGTCCACAGTTTAGAGGCGAGTTCAGTCAGATGAGGCCTCAGTTTCCTAGATGTGATCGATGTGGCCGAAATCATTTTGGACCATGTCGCCAGGGTTCTGATACATGTTATACATGTGGACAGCCAGGTCATATTATGAGACATTGTCCGATGACAGGTGGAGGGGGTATGGCTCAGCCGACGGCATCTGCAGGGGCTTCTTCTTCTTCGGTACGTCCTCCTAGACAGAGTATGCAGACATCAGCTGGCAGGGGTAGGGGAAGATTTTGAGCTTCTGGTTCAGGAGGTCAGCAAAATCGCATATATGCTTTATCGAGTCGTCAGGATTTAGAGCCATCTCCGGACGTGGTTACAGGTATACTATCTGTCTTTTCTATCGATATGTATGCCTTGATAGATCCTGGTTCTACATTGTCGTATATCTCCCCCTTCGTTGCTAGTAAATGGGATAGAGAGCCTGAATTGTTGCAACAGTCCTTTGAGGTATCTACGCCAATGGGTGAGTCTGTTGTAGTTAGATGGGTATATCGAAGTTGTGACGTGAAGATTCATGACCGCCATACGTTAGCAGATTTGCATGAGCTAGAAATGGTCGATTTTGATATCATTATGGGTATGGATTGGTTGGCTTCTTGTTATGCCAATGTAGATTGCTGGACAAAGATTGTTCGTTTTAATTTTCCAAGTGAGCCTATTATTGAATGGAAAGGTGATGCTGCAGCGCCTAAGGGAAAGTTTATTTCTTACCTTAAAGCTTGAAGGATGATTTTAAAAGGGTACATCTATCATTTGGTACGAGTGCATGATATGGAGATGAAATCTCCAACCCTTCAATCGGTTCCCGTCGTGAATGAATTTCCTGATGTATTTCCTGATAAACTTCCTGGTCTTCCTCCAGAAAGAGAAATCAACTTTGCTATTGATATGCTTCCAGACACTCAGCCAATATCTATTCCTCTATACAGAATGGCTCCTGCTGAGTTAAAAGAATTGAAAGCCCAGTTGAAGGATCTTTTGAATAAGGGCTTTATCAGGCCCATCACATCTCCCTGGGGTGCACCAGTGTTGTTTGTTCGTAAGAAGGATGGTTCGTTAAGAATGTGTATTGACTATCGCCAGCTCAACAAAGTGACTATCAAGAACAAGTACCCTTTACCCAGAATTGATGATTTGTTTGATCAGTTGCAAGGTGCCAAATATTTCTCAAAGATTGACCTTCGATCCGGCTATCACCAATTGCGAGTTAAGGAGAGAGATATTCCGAAAACGGCTTTCCGGACTAGATATGGCCATTATGAATTTCTTGTGATGTCTTTCGGTCTTACTAATGCGCCAGCAGCTTTTATGGATTTAATGAATCGGGTTTTCAAGCCATTTCTAGATATATTTGTAATTGTTTTCATTGATGATATTCTGGTATATTCTCAATCAGAAGCAGAACATGAGGATCATTTGCGTGTGGTGTTGCAGACTTTGAAAAATCAGAAATTATATGCTAAATTCTCCAAATGTGAATTTTGGTTGAATTCAGTGGCTTTCCTTGGGCATATCGTTTCCGATAAAGGTATTAAGGTAGATGGTCAGAAAATTGAAGCAGTACAAAACTGGCCTAGACCTACAACTCCTACGGAAGTTCGTAGTTTCTTGGGCTTAGCTGGTTATTATCGGAGATTTGTTGAGAACTTCTCTTCTATTGCTGCTCCCATGACAAAATTGACACACAAAGCCGTTAAGTTCCAATGGTCTGATGCATGTGAAAGGAGCTTTCATGAGTTGAAGAAACGCTTAACATCAGCACCTGTTTTAGCACTTCAGGAAGGATCTGAAGGTTATGTGGTATATTGTGATGCATCCAGGGTTGGATTGGGATGTTTTCTAATGCAGCATGGAAAAGTTATTGCATATGCTTAGAGGCAGTTGCGGAAGCACGAATACAATTATCCGACTCACGATATTGAGTTAGCAGCCGTTATATTTGCCTTAAAAATATGGCGTCATTATCTTTATGGTGTTCATGTGGATATCTATACATATCACAAAAGTTTACAATATATATTTAAGCAGAAAGACTTTAACTTGAGACAAAGAAGATGGCTTGAATTGCTGAAGGACTATGATGTGGATATTTTGTACCATCCGGGCAAAGCGAATGTGGTAGCTGATGCATTGAGTCGTAAATCCATGGGCAGCTTGAAGCATGTAGAAGCTGGGAAATTAGAAATGACTAAATAGATATATCAATTGGCTAACCTGAGTGTACGACTACATGATACAGGTGACCAGGGTGTAGTAGTCCAAAATATTGCGGGGTCATCACTGGTAGCTGAGGTAGAAATGCGTCAATTTGAGGATCCGGAGTTAGTCAAAATTAAAGAGAGTATCCCTTTTCAGAAGAAGCAGTTGTTCGAGCAATCTGATGATGGAATTCTAAAATATAAAGGCCGATGGTGTGTACCTAATGTTGGGGAGCTTCGTAAGCAAATTATGACAGAGATGCACCAGTCTCGGTACTCAGTTCATCCTGGTTCAACCAAAATGTATCATGATCTTCGTCAGCTATACTGGTGGAACGGCATAAAGAAAGATATAGCCACATTTGGGGCTCAGTGTCCCAACTGCCAGCAGGTTAAAGCTGAACACCAGAAACCTGGAGGGCTACTTCAAAATATTGAGATTCCAGCTTGGAAATGGGAATCGATTAATATGGATTTCATTACAGGATTGCCCAATTCTCGCCGTAGGTTCAATTCTATTTGGGTCATTGTGGATAGGCTGACGAAATCAGCTCACTTTCTCCCAGTTAGGACCACCTATTCAGCTGAAGACTATGCGAGCCTGTATATCAAGGAAATAGTTCGGCTACATGGAGTTCCGTTTTCTATTATATCTGACAGAGGTGCCCAATTTACAGCTAATTTCTGCAGGTCTTTTCAAGAATGTTTGGGTACTCTTGTTAACCTTAGTACAACATTTCATCCGCAGACCGACGGACAAGCCGAACGCACTATTCAGACACTTGAAGATATGTTGCGAGCTTGTGTCTTAAACTTCAAGGGAAGTTGGGAAGATTATTTACCGCTTATTGAGTTTGCCTACAATAACAGTTATCATGCCGGTATTCAGATGGCACCTTATGAGGCACTATATGGGAGGAAATGCAGATCTCCTATTGGCTGGTTTGATGTTGGTGAGACAAAGTTGCTAGGACCTGAATTGGTACAGCAAGCTGTAGAAAAGGTAAAGTTGATCCAGGAAAGGTTGCGTACAGCTCAAAGTCGACAGAAATCATATTCAGATAACCGACGTCGAGACTTGGAATTTGCTGTGGGAGACTGGGTATTCTTGAAAGTGTCGCCTATGAAGGGTGTAATGAGATTTGGTAAGAAAGGAAAACTCAGCCCTAGATATGTTGGGCCATATCAGATTGTTCAGAGAATTGGGCGAGTAGCCTACAAACTTGACCTGCCACCAGAATTAGAAGCAATCCATCCGGTATTTCACATTTCCATGCTTCGGAAATTCTTAGGTGATCCTTCTTGCATCAGCCCTGTCACACCTCCTTTTTCCGCACCCGCGAGGGTACAAGGGAGTTTTTCCAATTAAAGGACAATCGAGACAGGATTGGTTTATTTATTTCAGAGTCGCCACTTGGGAGATTTAGGGTGTCCCAAGTCACCAATTTTAATCCCGAATCGAGGAAAAGAATGACTCCATATTACAGTCTGCGTACCAGAAATCCGGATAAGAAATTCTGTTAACCCGGGAGAAGGTGTTAGGCATTCCCGAGTTCCGTGGTTCTAGCACGGTCGCTCAACTGTTATATTCGGCTTGATTATCTGATTTTATACAAATATGAACTTATGTGCAAATTTTATCTTTTAACCGCTTTATTATTATTGTTTTTAAAAGAAATGTGAACATCGCTTAAAACACGTCTTTGGACTACGTCACATGAAATGCACCCACAATCCGGAACACGTTTTATTTGATGTTTTGGGATTTGGATTCGGGTTGCATGAAATGCACACCCAGGCTTAAGAAAGTAAAATATTAAACACGCGCCTAAAGAGATTATCGCGTTATTATTTTGGGGAAGACCGTGAAATTCGCTAAACGGTCCTTCCGAATTCTAATTAAACCATACATTTTGTGAGGGCCCCGCAATCTATACGTTTTATTTGGCGAGGCTCGTCTCATTTTTATTTTTAAAGGATAAACCTACAATGACTATATTTTTTATTAAGTTCGTCTCTAAAATAAAAGAAAATCTCTTAATTATTTACATGCTGAAAAACGTAACTTATTAGTTATTAGTTTACGGCTAATGCGAATGGAAAATTGCGATCGAGTTTGTACAAAAAAAAACTGCTTTCATTTTATATTCTGTTATTCAATAATACTAGAACATGAGATTGACCATAATATCAAAACAGATTAATTATTCTCCGATTAATTTAAACTAACATTATTAGATGAAGAAAGTATACATATGCAACCTCATTATTCATTAATCATTCAACTACATCTTTATACGAAGAAAGAAAAATTATATTCAACCACAAATCTAAACAGGAGGAATTCAACAGGAACAAAGCCTGATTAATATTTCATTTTTGCTTCAAGCCGAGATTGTACAAATGTGTACCTGGAAACAGCAGTACAAGAACAAAAGAAGGAGAAGTCAGCAGCAGTAATAACACAGCAACAGCAGATTCAGCAACACCGCAAACCAGTACAGTAGGAATAGCAGAAAACCCAGGAGACTATAAACGACTCCAAGTATAGAGAAGAAGTAAAAGGCAGGAAGGTTCTGACTATTTCAGATCTTAAGCGAGGCAATGAAGCAGTAACTATTCTTTTTCAACTTCAAAACTCTCCAAAATGAATTCTGCTCTTGTATATTCAGTGTATCCAGAATGTATATCGGGTGTATACTTCTCACTCCGCCCCCTCTTTTTTTCTTCTCTCTATCTAGTTTTTCCTCTTTTTTTTCCACCCCTTCTTCCTAAATTTTCTCTTCTATTTATAGCAAAATTTTCGAAATTTTCAGATTTGTTTTTTTATTATTTTATTATTTTTTTAATTAAAAGAAATCCCACTTACAAATTGCTTTTATTTTTTTAGAAAAAGAAATCCCACCTTTATTTACTTTTATTTTTAAAATTCTAACTTTAATTACTTTATCTTATTTAAAATCCCACTTTTTATTTTTTTAAAAGAGAATCTCACTTTATTTAACTTTTCTTTAAAAAACAAACCACTATCTTTTCTTTTTCTTTTAAAAATGCTACTTTCAATTACTTTAAATTTTTTAAATTTTCAGATACCTTTATATTTATTTTTTAATTCCAACCTTATTTTACTTTTAAATTTTTTAAAACTTTTTACTTTTTTTAAATTTTCTACATTCTTTTACTTTTTTATTTTTTTATTTTTTATTTTTTTAAAATCATTTCCGAAATTACTATATATATATATATATATATATATATATATATATTTTAAAATAAAAATAATAAATAAAATAAAATATTTTCGGATTTTTTTTATATATAAAAAAACAAAAAATAAAACTATTAATAGTGATAATTCACTTTTTATTTTTTATTTTTTTGGTTTTGTTTTGTGTTGGACAAAAATGAAGAAGGGGTGTTGGGTTAATGGAGCGGACCGGATCGACCCGGTTTGAAACGGACCGGGTCATGGGGAAAGTTGGGCAATTATTTGGGCCTGTGGTTTGAAATTGAAGAAGTGGCCCAATCCGATTTTTCTTTGTATTTTTGTTCTCTTTTCTTCTTTTATTTTTCTAAAACTAAATTATAAAAGTACTTAAATTATTATTAAGAACTAAATTAAGTTATAAAAGCGCAAATTAACTTCCAATAACAATTAACGCACAATTAAGTAATAATTAAGCATAAAATTGTTCATTTGGACATTAAATGCTAAAAATGCAAAAGATGCCTATTTTTGTATTTTTTATTAATTTAACAAATAAACATGCATAGACAAACATACAAATAGTTACACAAAATATCACAAAAATTGCACACCAAGAAAAATTATTTTATTTTTTTGAATTTTTTGGGAGTAATTCTCATATAGGGCAAAAATCACGTGCTTACAGCTGCCCCTCTTTGCCCGAAGACACGAAGGGTTTTCGTGCAAAGATAAAGCGAGCGATTTTTGCCCATCCGAGTACTCCGTGTGAAGCATTTTTTTGAAAAAGATTTAACCGAACCTTTGCTTCAAAGGTTTCCTACATATCCCTAGCTAAAGGGGAATCATGTTAATGTAGTTCGGGAAGTTTTGGTAGCTGGGACTACCGTGGGACTGCGATGTTACTGTTGTTGCATGATGTTATCACTGCTTACCAATCTCCTTGTTACACCGTGTTTAAAAGAAAACAAGAAGCTAGGCTAGACTGAAATTTGTTCTTGTTGCCTTGCTTTCTTGTTGGCTTGTGCTTCCTCCGATGATTTTCTTCCTTGAACTTGGGAATGATACCGGCCCTTTGCTTTTCTGAATACCAGTTTTCATCATTTTGCTTGGTCCGCTAGGGACATGGCTTTCTTCATCAAGCTTTTCGGCGGTTCCTCTGGTGGGTACGGCTCTCTTCATCAGACTTGTAATCCTGGGCATGATTTAATGTTCACCTGCTGCTTCTTTCAAGACGCGTCCTTTCTTCCTTTTGACTCATGCGCCTGAATTTGTGTTGGGACCTATTGTTGCAACCTTCTGCTTCCCGGTGCTGGGGATTTTATTGTTTACTGCTGGGGATTCCTGTTGTAACCTTCCGCCTTCTGGTGGGGTTACTGATTCCAAAATCTGTAGTACAAGACTAAAAAGTTGCTTAAATGCAAAATTATGAAATGTATGCCCGCATTATACTGGTGGGCGACCTAGAGCTGAAAGTATTCCCGCATTTTACTGGTGGGCGACCTAGAACATGAATGTATTCCCGCATTTTACTGGTGGGCGACCTAGAACTGAAATGTATTCCCGCATTTTACTGGTGGGTGACCTAGAACATGAATGTATTCCCGCATTTTACTGGTGGGCGACCTAGAACTGAAAGTATTCCCGCATTTTACTGGTGGGCGACCTAGAACTGAAATGTATTCCCGCATTTTACTGGTGGGCGACCTAGAACTGAAAGTATTCCCGTATTTTACTGGTGGGCGACCTAGAACAGAAAGTATTCCCGCATTTTACTGGTGGGCGACCTAGAACAGAAAGTATTCCCGCATTTTACTGGTGGGCGACCTAGAACAGAAAGTATTCCCGCATTTTACTAGTGGGCGACCTAGAAGTTAAATGTATTCCCGCATTTTACTGGTGGGCGACCTAGAACAGAATGTATTCCCGCATTTTACTGGTGGGCGACCTAGAACAGAAAGTATTCCCGCATTTTACTGGTGGGCGACCTAGAACATAATTTATTCCCGCATTTTACTGGTGGGTGGCCTAGAACAGAATGTATTCCCGCATTTTACTGGTGGGCGACCTAGAACTGAAAGTATTCCCGCATTTTACTGGTGGGCGACCTAGAACATAATGTGAAAGGACAGAAATGTATGCCTCTGTTATATGGGCGGGCTCCCAACTTCAATACTAACCTAGGAGAAAATGCCTCTCCTATGGGAAAAACTAAACTTAGGAGGAAATGCGTCTCCTATGGGTGAAACTAAACTTTTAGGAGGAAATGCATCTCCTATGGGTAAAACTAAAACAAACTTAGGAGGAAATGCATCTCCTATGGGTAAAATAAACTTTAGGAAAGTATTCCACTCGTTATTCAGGTGGGCGCCTGGTTTCAAAAACAACTTTTAAAATAAACGTCATTCCTCTCTTCAGGCGGGCTCCTGATTTCAGCAACTTTGAAAATAAAATGCCATTCCTTTCTTTAGGTTGGCGAGGTTTAAACAACTTTGAAAATAAATGCCACTCCTCTCTTCAGGCGGGCTCCTGATTTCAACAACTTTTAACAGTAAACGTCATTCCTCTCTTCAGGCGGGCTCCTGATTTTAACAACAACTTTTTAAAGTAAACGCCATTCCTTTCTTCAGGCGGGCTCCTGATTTTAACAACAACTTTAAAAATAAACGTCATTCCTCTCTTCAGGCGGGCTCCTGATTTTAACTACAACTTTAAAAATAAACGTCATTCCTCTCTTCAGGCGGGCTCCTGATTTTAACAACAACTTAGGATGAAATGCCTCTCCTATGGGTAAAACTAAAACAAACTTAGGAGGAAATGCATCTCCTATGGGTAGAACTCTAAAATTAACTTAGGAGGAAATGCGTCTCCTATGGGTAAAAACTAACTTAGGAGGAAATGCGTCTCCTATGGATAAAACTAAACTTAGGAGGAAATGTGTCTCCTATGGGTGAAACTAAACTTTTAGGAGGAAATGCATCTCCTATGGGTAAAACTTAGGAAGTGCGTCTCCTATTGGTAAAACTTGACCTAGGAAGTGCGTCTCCTATTGGTAAAGGCATGGAATGTATCCCCTTGTTATACAGGTGGGCACCTAAAATATGCAATGGACAGACAAGAAAAGTATTCCTCTCGTTATTCAGGTGGGCGCCTGGTTTCAACAACAACTTTGAAAATAAAATCCTATTCGAGGGCGGATGAACCCAAAATATCCTATTCGAGGGCGGACGAACCCAAAATATCCTATTCGAGGGTGGACGAACCCAAAAGATCCTATTCGAGGGCGGAGGAACCCAAAAAGATCCTATTCGAGGGCGGATGAACCCAAAATATCCTATTCGAGGGCGGATGAACCCAAAAGATCCTATTCGAGGGCGGATGAACCCAAAAGATCCTATTCGAGGGCGGATGAACCCAAAATATCCTATTCGAGGGCGGATGAACCCAAAATATCCTATTCGAGGGCGGATGAACCCAAAATATCCTATTCGAGGGCGGATGAACCCAAAATATCCTATTCGAGGGCGGATGAACCCAAAATATCCTATTCGAGGGCGGACGAACCCAAAATATCCTATTCGAGGGCGGACGAACCCAAAATATCCTATTCGAGGGCGGACGAACCCAAAATATCCTATTCGAGGGCGGACGAACCCAAAATATCCTATTCGAGGGCGGACGAACCCAAAATATCCTATTCGAGGGCGGACGAACCCAAAATATCCTATTCGAGGGCGGACGAACCCAAAATATCCTATTCGAGGGCGGACGAACCCAAAATATCCTATTCGAGGGCGGATGAACCCAAAATATCCTATTCGAGGGCGGACGAACCCAAAATATCCTATTCGAGGGCGGACGAACCCAAAATATCCTATTCGAGGGCGGACGAACCCAAAATATCCTATTCGAGGGCGGACGAACCCAAAATATCCTATTCGAGGGCGGATGAACCCAAAATATCCTATTCGAGGGCGGATGAACCCAAAATATCCTATTCGAGGGCGGATGAACCCAAAAGATCCTATTCGAGGGCGGATGAACCCAAAAGATCCTATTCGAGGGCGGATGAACCCAAAATATCCTATTCGAGGGCGGATGAACCCAAAATATCCTATTCGAGGGCGGATGAACCCAAAAGATCCTATTCGAGGGCGGATGAACCCAAAATATCCTATTCGAGGGCGGATGAACCCAAAATATCCTATTCGAGGGCGGATGAACCCAAAATATCCTATTCGAGGGCGGATGAACCCAAAATATCCTATTCGAGGGCGGATGAACCCAAAATATCCTATTCGATGGCGGATGAACCCAAAATATCCTTAAGACTTGAAAATATCTTATCTCGAATACTTGCTGGGGATTATTTTGCTTGGGATGAATTTTCCCTTTCTACCTTCCCCAAATTTTTTTTTTTAATTTTTAATTTTTTTTATTATTAGCTTCTTTCTTTGAAGACTAACTCCCTTGAGACTCGTTTTGCCTTTCCCCGAAAGGAACCGCTGAGGATACCGATTTTCACCAAACTCATGTTGGACTCCTCGAAACTGCTAGGGATAACACTGTTGGGGAATTATTTACTTACCTGTTGGGGGTAAAATGTTATCAGCTGGGGATAACGCTGTCGTGGATAACACTGCTGGGGGATTCTGATTCCTTTGCCGGGGAACAACTTCCTCCATTGAAACTTATTATGTTGGGGCAACACTGGTTCTAAGACCACTTCCCTTGAGACTGGTGTTATATTTATTTTTCCCCGCATGGGTACCTGACTTACAGAAAATTTTCTAAATGGAAGGAATTTTCTGCCCCAGTTTGGTAATATCCCTTGTGGCATGCATTTCTGGCGTCAATGCCCATTCCTTTACCTGTTTCAAATCAAACAAAATTTGTTAGTTTAAAACATGGTGGTTGGTTGTGATACTCCTACTGGGATGGTTTTCCCTTTCTCCTTCCTTGCTTTGCGCTCCACAACTTGTTGGGGATGATATTATTTGCTGGGGATAATTCCTTTCTGGGGATATCCCTCTTCTTTTGTGGCATAGCTCGGAAACTGGCATTTCCCCGACCTTTTAGTCTAGTATGAATTTCCCAAATCATGCTCATTGCTCACCTTGATTTGCCCACGGGCTTTGGCCTTGAGGTTTATAACCTTTGATAAAGGCAATGGTATCCCTCTTGACACTTGTCAGTCCTTCTGTCAATTCCCTTCTGTTGGGGATATCTTTTGACACTGGCCTCGCGTTTGTTCCCTGCTGACTATACCACTTGGATGTACTAGTCAGATCTCATTTTGGAAAGCTGATGGCCTATTTTGAAGTCAGTTCACACTTGTTCTGACCAAACAGACTCTATTGGGGATTTTTCTATGAAAGGAAAAAGATAAAAGGGAACAGAATAAAGACAAAAGAAAAGATGACTCTTTAACAAAAGAAACTATAAATGAAAATCTATCAAATGGAGATACCAGCTCTAATGGTCATGACATGCACATGTGGCCTATCCTCTACCGTCAATCATCTTTCAAGATCTTCAATTGGCGATTCCCCATCTAATTCTCAATCTTATTCGACTTGTAGTGCCCGAAGGGTTTTCACTATCAAGTCTCTCTCATTTTTGGTTTTCTCTCAGCTTTCATCGCCTTATGGTGCCTGTGAAGGTTTTCACCGATAAGACTCTCTCATTTGTATCACTTTCCAGCTGGGGATTTGGAGTGTCGCCGGTATGACTCTTTCTGCTGGGGATTAGAGTCCTTTCTGCTGTGGAACAGAATGTTATGCTCACCGGGGAGACTCTCATTTGTCTGACTTGGCATCTTTTGAAGACTGATCAGAAGGTCTTTCTTTGGACCGTAATGTGGGTTTTGGATAGGGCTAGAAAAAAAGGTATTAAAGGCTCAAAAAATGCATTAATTTTGGGTTATTAGTTACAACCTTCGGAATTAGATTTATTTACAACAAATGCAACCTTTGCCCCAGTTTCTTGCTTGGGGATATTTTAATTGATTTTTCTTTATATTTTTTTTTCAAAACTATGACCGAGCCGTGAAGCGCCTACGTATCCTCTTTGAGGAATCAGGTCAAACGTAGTTCCCAATTCCTCTTTTTCATTTGACTTTCTTTTGTTTTTTTTTGTTTTTTTTGTTATCATTTTTCTTTTTTCTTTTTTTTTCTTTTCCCCCTTTTTTTTTTTATTGTGTTGTTTTCTTTTCTTTCTCCTTTTTTTCTTTTGTTTACCTGCCGCGCTTGCGTTTTCTATTCATTGCTACTAATTCCGAACGAGGGGTATGAAGGAAAATAAATAAGGCTCAAAAGGGGTAACGAAGGGTAAAGTGTTTAGGTAGCAGAACAAAATGCCTTCGTCATTCCAGTCTTCAAAACATGCCAAGTGCAAACAACACAATAAAGATTTATAGTCTCTTCTGATGATGCTGGACTTGACAATTATATTCACACGTTTGCCTTTTCATTTGTCATTTCTAAAGCACCGTTGGGCGACACTCTCACTTCTCATTATCATGAAGACCCTTATGTCAATTTGGCGAATCTTGCCTTTAACGGTTTTCTTTATGTTTTACTTGCCCCAGTTCCACATGACTCGAGCTCCGAATAATCTCAAACCGTTCTTATTTCCTTTAAATGTTCTGATCACCTTTTCGGGGTTTTATGATTAACTTTAAAGATTAGGCCCAAACTGTGCGCGCATGTCATGTCACTAGAATCGGCGCTGAACAAAATGATAAAAAGACTAAACAAAAAGATGAATGGAAATAATAAAAGACTGGATTTTGTGCTAGACTACCGGTGAAATGGTTTGAATAACAAAACAAACGAAATAAAATCCTAAACAACCTGGACAAAACTTAAACAAACCGCTATGACAAAACGGAAAGATAAGCGGAAAGATATTGACACAAAATAAAATCCGAATTACAATCCTAATAATCCGAACAAACAGAAATGACAACAAAATAAGCCACCAACTGCTTCTTTCTTGTTAACCAAGGAACGGAGCGTCCTCCCACTTAGCGAAACTGGCATCTTAGCCATTTTGCTTTGCATCAGTATTGCTAGACCGTTGCCAACTTCAATATCATCACCCGTCAACAAGTTCCCAATAGGATTCTTCAAGATGTTCTGGGTGTCATTGTCCGGCTTACCACAAACCAACCACCTTAACTTTGTGATTCAAAACAAAACAGGTTAGAATGGACTCAGTCGGTCCTCATTATTGACAACATCTTTTTTTCTTTTCTTTTTTTTCTTCAAATTTTTTCATTTTTCTTTTTTTCTATTTTTCATTTTTCATTTTTTCATTTTTTTTTTCGTTTTTTCATTCTCTTTTTTCTGTCTTTTTTTTTTTTCATTTTTTTTTGTTGTGGTCGAATCTTATGGAGATTGCCTACGTATCATGACCCCGCATGAATCAGACCTTGCGTAGTTCGGACAAAATGAAAGGTAAAAGCAATGAAACATTTTTTCTTTATCAATTTTCATAATAAAACAAATTGGGTTTCGAAGGTTTAAAGATGACCTACAAACTTGAAAATCAAACAACCCGCATATTCTAATCAAAAGATTTACAAAAACAACGGCCAGCTTCCTTTCCCCATTTGTCAAATGCAACCAAACGGTTATTTTTGCAAATGTGGCCCCTGTCAAACTTCACATGAATTTTGAGGCTGGGGAGGATTATTTTGACACTTTACCAACTTGTCCA
This sequence comes from Nicotiana tabacum, assembly GCF_000715075.1. Lineage (NCBI taxonomy): Eukaryota > Viridiplantae > Streptophyta > Magnoliopsida > Solanales > Solanaceae > Nicotiana > Nicotiana tabacum. The sequence continues at coordinate 150,813,821 of NC_134086.1, read as the reverse complement.
TTCTTTTACGAAAACAACCTTTCGACAACTGAAAGATACTCTAAGGCTATTTCGGCAAGAACGGTTTAAGACGCGGCCGAAGCTGGCTCGGCTTATTATGACAAAATTCAAACGGTATTCACCTGACCGCCGACTCTTTGTTTTTTTTTCAAATTATAATAAAAACCTGATGTTGCAAACACGGCCCTTCAGCACCTCGGGGACGAAGATTTTTAAGGCTGTGTGGGTCCATATCTCAAAATGATCCAAAGGTGGCTGTTTATGCCAGGTCAGCCTTCTGGCGTCCCTTTCGGGAACATTCGGCTATTTATGACAAAACAGCATCACCTGACTTATTTATAACTCTTTTTATCGTTTTTCAAATTAGAAAAGTCAATATTGCAAACACGGCCTTTCAACGTCTCGGGGACGAAGATTTTTAGGCTGTGGGGGTCAACTGGACCAAGTCTTAAAAAATGACCCAAAGGTGGCTGTTTATGCAAAGTCAGCCTTCCGGCGTCCAATTCGGGAACATTCGGCTATGTATGACAAAACAACATCACCAAAATTAAAATTTGACATATATTTTTTGTTATTTATTTATTTTTGGCTTTTTTAGCAAAAGGTGGGGTTGGACCCGATGAGGGTTGCCTACGTATCTCACATCCGGTGAGAATCAAACTCGCGTAGTTCGGGCAATCAAGAATAAGTAGATGAACTAACTTCCTTTTTTGAATTTGTGAAAGAACTACTTTAAAAGGAGAAAGGAAATATTTTTGATTGATTTTCTTTTTAAAAGAAAGACTTCTAAGATATATATATTTTTTTAATTTCAATTTGTTTTTTTTTCTTATTCTAAAGGAAGAAGAAAATATTTTTCGGAATTTTACCTTTAATAAAAGAAATGCTTCTAAAAATTTTTTTTTTTTTGAATTTTGAATTTTCTTTTCAATTTTGACAGAAGAAAAATATTTTCGGATTTTTTCTATCTTATTATACATTTTTTTTTAAAAAAAAAATAGTTAAAAGACTTTCTAAAGAAGTTAATAATGAAAAATATTTTTGGATTTTTTTTTGTTTTTGAAAATTGGGGGTCTAAAAACCTTTCTAGACTTTTTGGCAAGACAAATATTTTTGCAAAAAATAAAGACATATATATATTTTTTGGAAATAAAAACTTTTGGATATATATATATACATGTATATATTTGTGACAAATAATGAAAGACTCTTTTTTTATTATTATTATTTTTTTTTTTGAATTTTCATAAAAAACCCATTTTAAAAAAGTAAGACTCTTTTTAATTTTTATTTTTATGACAAGACAAACTATATATTTCTATATATTTTTTTTTTGAAAAACAAAACAGAACAACGATTTTTTTTTTCTATTTTTCCTTTGCTTTTAATAAAACAAACTAATAAGACGTTTTTTTTTCTTTCCAAAATTTCGGCAGAGTTTTGACAGTATTTGGGTATTGGGTTTTTTCAAAAATAAACAATCAATTCCCTAACCGCTATTTCCTTTTTTTCAATTTCACAATATTCATAATATTCAAACACCGGTCAGCATGCGGGCACGAGACAAATAAATGCACGGAAAACAAATAGGATGCATCAGGATGGCCTTTTCATATCAGGTTGCTAGTCCTAGACGGACCCAACCCCTGTGTTGAGTCCCCTAAGTCAAATGCAACGTGATGCAAATAAGCGTTCCTACTAGGGATCCGACATGAAGTCACGTTATTCTATGTTCAAAACCTGGGTCGGTGTTCTAGACAGTGTACCCGAGCGGACCACTCGAGTTGAGGAAGGAGCTCCTGTCCGGGAACCAAAAGGCCAGCCGGCTTAGAAACTTTCCGAGCCTCTTTTATTTAGGGTATGACACTAATAGAATAGGGAGTCTTAACCAGTAAGCACATCCCCGGAGGTAAGAAGAGTAGGTTTCGGCACAGTTTATATACAGTTCAGATAATATCAAAGCGGTAAAGGCAACATTTAGCACATTAGGCTCAAAACATGTAAAAATCAGATAAAGCCAAACATAACAATTTATCTAAGCTCGAATTTCTAACCCTGAACCAGTGGTTCTGGGTCAAAGTATTCCCCAGCAGAATCGCCAGAGCTGTCACACCTCCTTTTTCCGCACCTGCAAGGGTGCAAGGGAGTTTTTCCAATTAAAGGACAATCGAGACGGGATTGGTTTATTTATTTCAGAGTCACCACTTGGGAGATTTAGGGTGTCCCAAGTCACCAATTTTAATCCCGAATCGAGGAAAAGAATGACTCCATATTACAGTCTGCGTACCAGAAATCCGGATAAGGAATTCTGTTAACCCGGAAGAAGGTGTTAGGCATTCCCGAGTTCCGTGGTTCTAGCACGGTCGCTCAACTGTTATATTCGGCTTGATTATCTGATTTTATACAAATATGAACTTATGTGCAAATTTTATCTTTTAACCGCTTTATTATTATTGTTTTTAAAAGAAATGTGAACATCACTTAAAACACGTCTTTGGACTACGTCACATAAAATGCACCCACAATCCGGAACACGTTTTATTTGATGTTTTGGGATTTGGATTCGGGTCGTATGAAATGCACACCCAGGCTTAAGAAAGTAAAATATTAAACACGCGCCTAAAGAGATTATCGCGTTATTATTTTGGGGAAGACCGTGAAATTCGCTAAACGGTCCTTCCGAATTCTAATTAAACCATACATTTTGTGAGGGCCCCGCAATCTATACGTTTTATTTGGCGAGGCTCGTCTCATTTTTATTTTTAAAGGATAAACCTACAATGACTATATTTTTTATTAAGTTCGTCTCTAAAATAAAAGAAAATCTCTTAATTATTTACATGCTGAAAAACGTAACTTATTAGTTATTAGTTTACGGCTAATGCGAATGGAAAATTGCGATCGAGTTTGTACAAAAAAAAACTACTTTCATTTTATATTCTGTTATTCAATAATACTAGAACATGAGATTGACCATAATATCAAAACAGATTAATTATTCTCCGATTAATTTAAACTAACATTATTAGATGAAGAAAGTATACATATGCAACCTCATTATTCATTAATCATTCAACTACATCTTTATACGAAGAAAGAAAAATTATATTCAACCACAAATCTAAACAGGAGGAATTCAACAGGAACAAAGCCTGATTAATATTTCATTTTTTGCTTCAAGCCGAGATTGTACAAATGTGTACCTGGAAACAGCAGTACAAGAACAAAAGAAGGAGAAGTCAACAGCAGTAATAACACAGCAACAACAGATTCAGCAACACCGCAAACCAGTACAGTAGGAATAGCAGAAAACCCAGGAGACTATAAACGACTCCAAGTATAGAGAAGAAGTAAAAGGCAGGAAGGTTCTGACTATTTCAGATCTTAAGCGAGGCAATGAAGCAGTAACTATTCTTTTTCAACTTCAAAACTCTCCAAAATGAATTCTGCCCTTGTATATTCAGTGTATCCAGAATGTATATCGGGTGTATACTTCTCACTCCGCCCCCTCTTTTTTCTTCTCTCTATCTAGTTTTTCCTCTTTTTTTTCCACCCCTTCTTCCTAAATTTTCTCTTCTATTTATAGCAAAATTTTCGAAATTTTCAGATTTGTTTTTTTATTATTTTATTATTTTTTTAATTAAAAGAAATCCCACTTACAAATTGCTTTTATTTTTTTAGAAAAAGAAATCCCACCTTTATTTACTTTTATTTTTAAAATTCCAACTTTAATTACTTTATCTTATTTAAAATCCCACTTTTTATTTTTTTTAAAAGAGAATCTCACTTTATTTAACTTTTCTTTAAAAAACAAACCACTATCTTTTCTTTTTCTTTTAAAAATGCTACTTTCAATTACTTTAAATTTTTTAAATTTTCAGATACCTTTATATTTATTTTTTAATTCCAACCTTATTTTACTTTTAAATTTTTTAAAACTTTTTACTTTTTTTAAATTTTCTACATTCTTTTACTTTTTTTATTTTTTTATTTTTTATTTTTTTAAAATCATTTCCGAAATTACTATATATATATATTTTTTAAAATAAAAATAATAAATAAAATAAAATATTTTCGGATTTTTTTATATATAAAAAAAACAAAAAATAAAACTATTAATAGTGATAATTCACTTTTTATTTTTTATTTTTTTGGTTTTGTCTTGTGTTGGACAAAAATGAAGAACGGGTGTTGGGTTAATGGAGTGGACCGGATCGACCCGGTTTGAAATGGACCGGGTCATGGGGAAAGTTGGGCAATTATTTGGGCCTGTGGTTTGAAATTGAAGAAGTGGCCCAATCCGATTTTTCTTTGTATTTTTGTTCTCTTTTCTTCTTTTATTTTTCTAAAACTAAATTATAAAAGTACTTAAATTATTATTAAGAACTAAATTAAGTTATAAAAGCGCAAATTAACTTCCAATAACAATTAACGCACAATTAAGTAATAATTAAGCATAAAATTGTTCATTTGGACATTAAATGCTAAAATGCAAAAGATGCCTATTTTTGTATTTTTTATTAATTTAACAAATAAACATGCATAGACAAACATACAAATAGTTACACAAAATATCACAAAAATTGCACACCAAGAAAAATTATTTTATTTGTTTGAATTTTTTGGGAGTAATTCTCATATAGGGCAAAAATCACGTGCTTACAAGCCCTATCGAGGATATTGAAGTTTCCGAGAACTTGTCATATGAAGAAATACCTATTGCCATTCTTGACCGTCAAATCCGTAAGCTACGGACTAAAGAGGTAGCCTCAGTAAAAGTACTTTGGAGGAGCAATAATGTAGAGGAAATGACATGGGAGGCCGAGGAGGACATGAAGTCCAGATACCCTCATTTATTTGAGTCTTCAGGTGATATGCATGAGACAACCATGGCAGGTGTTGCACATATATCAACCAGTGACAGTTAAGGTAATTAAGTTATGGCTAACCTTCTTATTATCATTATTGTATAAGTAAATGGTCGGGTGAGGCCAAGTTGATGTTATTATTATGATGTGTAGCCCTGTGTGGCCTTAGATATGTATGTTTGGGCTGATGGCAGGTTTTGGATATTCATATTTATAGGGGAAACTCTGGCGAATTTTTTTTTAAAAAAAAATTCAGAAGTTAGGTTAACCGTTAACATTCGAGGACGAATGTTCTTAAGGAGGGGAGAATGTTACACCTTGTGTATTCGGCGTTATCATGCTGTAAATAGGATAATTCGGTAGGAAGATAATTTCTATGAGATATTTAAATGATGCGATAGTTATACGTTAAGATTGGAAGTCATTTGAGTTGTGATTAAAAATTCGACAAAGATCGCGCGCAAGTTACGGGTTTAAATTTCACTGGAATTTGGATAAAATGTTGATGACCTTTTCTCTCAATATACTGGGAGTTATGGTGTGTTCTACCTACCGAATCGAAGGTCTATGAGTCTAGTTTCCAACGCAACAAACCGTTCGCTAATACGACTTCAGAGTAGAGAGATATTAACATTTTCGTACAGGGGTGCACACTGTTACGGGAACAGTGTGCCTAGTCGGGTTTAGTCAAAATTTCTTTATTTAAGTCAATTTTTAAAACAGAACCCCTGCGTTTTATCCTCTCCAAAACAGAACCAAAAACCTAGGGATTTCCTCTCAAACTTCTCCCATCCATCTAGCCAAGTATAACAACAATTTAGTCATCCTCAAGATGGAGAACACCATGGTAGCTTCGGAATCGTGAATTCTTCGGTGTTTCACTTTTCATAGCAAGACTCCGTCTTGTAATTTCGAATTTTGAGTAATTCTGGTCATATAAGGTATGGTTTAACTTCCTCTTTGATCTTTGTAAACTTCTACCGTAAGAATTCTTAAGAAATAGTTGAAACCTCTATAGAAATATTCTTGATTTTTTTAGAAACCTCTCTTAATATGGCTTGATTGTTGGGGCTGTTCTATATGATTTTATTGTGTTGTTTGGATCTGTGAAGACATGGATGGAATTCTGTTGATGAGGAGATGTAGTAAAGTAAAATTTGGTGGTGTGTTGGGGGGAAATTAATCTACAAAAGAGTCTACAAATTCATGGCCACAAGTTGTTCGCGTAAATGTCTAAATGAAGAATTATTTAAGCTATGAGCTTGAATTTGATTTTGAATGGTTTGTATTATGTAGGAAATCATTCCTAAGGCTTTTGAGGTTTTGGAAACAGTATATAACTCCATCGACAAGGTATGTAGGGCTTTCACTATACTTTTCGGCATGACTAGAATTCGAATAAACGTTTATCGAATTGTCTCGTGAGAAGTCGTAACAAGGTTTCCGTAGGTGAACCTGCGGAAGGATCATTGTCGAAACCTGCAAAGCAGAACGACCCGCGAACTTGTTTAAGCAGAACTTGTTTAATCTCGTCGTATTCGAATAAACTTTTGATCTTTGTAAACTTCTACCGTAAGAATTCTTAAGAAATAGTTGAAACCTCTATAGAAATATTCTTGATTTTTTTTAGAAACCTCTCTTAATATGGCTTGATTGTTGGGGCTGTTCTATATGATTTTATTGTGTTGTTTGGATCTGTGAAGACATGGATGGAATTCTGTTGATGAGGAGATGTAGTAAAGTAAAATTTGGTGGTGTGTTGGGGGGAAATTAATCTACAAAAGAGTCTACAAATTCATGGCCACAAGTTGTTCGCGTAAATGTCTAAATGAAGAATTATTTAAGCTATGAGCTTGAATTTGATTTTGAATGGTTTGTATTATGTAGGAAATCATTCCTAAGGCTTTTGAGGTTTTGGAAACAGTATATAACTCCATCGACAAGGTATGTAGGGCTTTCACTATACTTTTCGGCATGACTAGAATTCGAATAAACGTTTATCGAATTGTCTCGTCGGATTCGAGTTATTTCACCTTCAACTTATAAAGATGCTTAGACCTGATCTTTTCTCATAGATTGCTTACTCTAGAGGATATCTATGAATTCTCGGATTTCCTTGTTCCTTGCTTAAAAAGAACTAGAGCCTTTTACTCGTTCTCCTTTCGACGTTCATATAAATCATGAATAAGTAACATTTACTTCAAAGGTACTCATAATACACAACTCTCATGTTCTTAGTACTTGTTGGCTCGTAGTTGAAAATTAAATATTTTTAGCCACAACCATGATAGTCGGGGAAGAATGATGATAGGCCACTTCAACTCTTCTTAGAATACGTCTTTTAAGATTGGTTTCACATTGCACCTATATAATTTATGATCTAGTATATGTATGTATTTACTTTCATTACCGAGCCGCATTATAGACGGCCGGGTATGACACATATTGTGTAACCACTGATCAGTTGGGATTACCGAGCTTCACGTGGCCGGGTACGATTCTACCGAGCCTTTATTATGGCCGGGTATGTTATGGATATTATAGCCCCACAGAGGGATTTATTATTATATAATGTGATATATTATAAGTAGCGATAGTGAACGACGGTGTCACGAGCATACATTTATATCCATGTTGAATTTTAGTTTCCTACCGAGGCTAGTTTCAGAATTTAAATTATCTCTATGTCTCTTCTCTTGTTAATTACATTTTTCATGTTACACTTGTCGCCCTACATATTCAGTACATATTTCGTACTGACGCATTTTTATGCGCTGTGTTCATGCCCACAGGTTCGAATAGACAGAGTGGTGTGCCTCCTCAGTAGGACCCCCAGGATCAGCGTTGGGTTTCGCACTCCACTTCTTCGGAGTTGCTGACTTTGAGTCCATAGGTACTATTACAGATGTATATGTGTGGTTTTGGGCATGTCGGGGGCTTTGTCCCGCCCTGTTGAGATTGTCTTACACTCTTAGAGGCTTGCAGACTAGCGGTCATTGTATATATATATTTTTCGTATCGCCCTATCGGCCTTCTGGATAGCTGTTATACTGTTGTTACAGCCTTGTTGGCCTAGTTTATATATATATATATATATATATATATATATATATATATATATATATATATATATATATATATATATATGTCGTGTTGGGCTCTTCTACCTGCAGGTTATTATATTTCGGATCATATCTCATGGTTGGTTCGCTCGGGCCTTCGGGCATCGGGTGCCAGCCACACCTCACAAGGTTGGGGTGTGACAAACTTGGTATCAGAGCAGGTCAGTCCTAGGGAGTCTACAAGCCGTGTCTAGTAGAGTCGAGGGACTCCGGGATTTCCTGGCCCGATTCAACAGAGTAAGGATAAGTCTACCAAACGTGTCAGAAGGGATGGCAGTAACAGCTTTTCAAAATGGGTTGAACAGGAATGGATCAATGGCGACCAAGAAATTGCTCAGTATACTCATGAAGTACCCACCTACCGCATAGGAAGAAATCCACAATGCATATTGCGCCAAGGTCAGGGCAGACAAGGATGATCTGAACGGGCCGTTTCAGCGGTTAACATCGGTCCAGACCGAGACAAGGAGAGATCGATGTAACGATGGGCGAAGAGATCAACCACCACGTTTCAATCGAGAAAGGCATCAGCCTTATATCCGTAAATCCAACCCGCCCCCTCCACGACACGCGGACGCCGTGTCGCGACACATTGCACCCCTCCGAAACGAAAGAGGTATGCCTCCATTACTATCTGCTCATAATTTTTGTGTTTCCCCTTCAGAGATAGTGTACGCACTGGAAAAGCTGGGCACGAAGGTACAGTGGCCGCAAAAATAAAATCGGACCCAAGCACCAGGAGGTCGAACGTCCTCTGTGAATTCCACCAAGAAAAAGGACACAAGACCGAAAATTGCATAGGTATGTGGCAAGAAGTAGTCAGGATGTTGAAATGGATGGAGGATATTCAACATCCGAGGCGAGCCACATACCGCCCAAGAATGCTATCGGATCACCCAAGATTGTACACACACCAAGCAGCTAAAAGGAGCAAGCACGGAAGCGTAGCTGTCAACCATGTCGGGCACCAAACCCGACATACAAGTAGAGGCCATCAAAGACCCTAACATTGTAGAAGCTTGTAGAGCAACCGTGGAGGACCTTGATCCCATCCAGTTAGATAACACCGACGGCACCAAAAAGACCTATGTTGGACACAACCTCTCGGAGGCAGGTGAGTATCATGAGTTTTTAACTAACAACGCCGATTTGTTTGCTTTTTCCCACTCAGATATGCCAGGAATTCCAGGGGAGATCGCCACACACAAGTTTAGGGGCATTTTGAACCGTTTTCTGATGGAATAACAAAGAATTTGCAAAACCACTAAGAGCAATGATGGAGCCACGTTGAACCAAGGGGCGTTAAGCGACACCCCTTCACCGAAAAATTATACTATATCGCTCGATAGATTTTTTTATACACCCCTTGACTTTTTAATATATCTAATTATTTATATTTTGACATTGCTTGATGAAAATTCTAGATCAAGTAGGAGCAGTAAAAGCTTTACAATTGCAACCTTCCAAAATTGGACCAATCTATAAATATACTGTGCAATTACTTTTAATTTAAATGTTAAATGTATGGGTCCAAATTTGACCGACCTAGACCTATGATTAGTACGACCAATGATCGAGTATCTTCGAGTCGGCGTCCCGAGGAAGATGACCTTAACGCAAAGGTAGAAATTGTACGACCCTTGTAGAAATGTAATCCCATTAGGAGACATTGAGAATATTCTGTCAAATATTCCTTGTATTTTTATCTCTTATGATTCTGAATGTTTTCTCTTTAGTATATAAGGGGGAAAGAAGGACCTTGTAAAGGGGGTGAAGATTCTGGGAAATTTATCATCTTGAAAGAAAAGAAACTCTGCAACTCTCTTCTCTTTACTTGTTATTATTCTAGAGATTATTATTTTCAGCTACGATTTACCCCTTCTTCTTTGATTGATTTGACTAAAAAGTTTTAACATCTTTTTGAGTCAAACAATTTGGTGCCGTCTGTGGAGATTTATATAGCTGAAACCATACTTCTCATCTAGATCCCTGAAAGCGATAGTTACTTTTCTTCAAACTTCGTATAAACCAACAATGGTGGGAAAGGAAGCGAGGCTAAAGGCAGTAGCAGAGGTCTCGAATAATCTCCTGAATTCCCTCAACGAAGCCGGCAGAGAAGACAATGAGAATGCAACACCAAGCGCTACACCGGAAGGAGAGATATCACCTCTTCCACACGGAGATCTAACGATCTTACGCGAAAGGGGAACCTCAACATCCATGGCGGGGGAAGCCCCACCAGCAGTCAAAAGACTACTAGAAGAATGGCTAACGAGTGCATTGAGCAACATGCTCAAGAAAACCACTCAAAAAGATGTCGAAGACGTGCCACCAACAGAAATCACAACTACCACCGATGAGCCAAGCGATACATGAACAGGTAACACCCGCACTATTACTAATGCAGGTGACGATGAACTCATGTCCATCTTAAAGAAAATAGAAGAGATGGAAAATGAGAACAAAACACTCCACAACCAAATGAAGGAACATCAGGAGAGGGTTGATAAAATACCGGGCGCTTCGAAGCTATTACCAAAACGCGGCGTGGGCCGATTCGTCGAACAACCATACAACGAAGGGGCTGCCCCTCATCCTATTCCAAAGAACTTTAAGATGTCGCCATACTTGAAAATATATAACGGGACTACGGACCCGGAGAATCACCTAATCCATTATGTTACTGTAGTAAAAGGCAATGACATGTCGAAAGAACAAGTACCATCTGTGTTGTTAAAAAAGTTCGGTGAGACTTTGACAGGGGGAATTGACATGGTACTCCCAGCTACCAGCACGGTCGATATCGACGTTCGAAGAGATGGAGGATAAATTCGCCACCGCCCATGTAGAAGCGAAGAAGGCCGAGGCTAGGGTCAATGATATCTTCGCCGTCAGGCAAACGATAAGCGAGGGACTCGGGGATTTCCTAGCCCGATTCAACAGAGTAAGGATGAGTCTACCAAACGTGTCAGAAGGGATGGTAGTAGCAGCTTTTCAAAAAGGGTTGAACAGGAACGGATCAAAGGCGACCAAGAAATTGCTCAGTAGACTCATGAAGTACCCACTTACCACATGGGAAGAAATCCACAACGCCTATTGCGCCGAGGTAAGGGTAGACGAGGATGATATAAATGGGCCGCTTCAGTTGTTAACATAGGTTCAGACCGAGACAAGGAGAGATCGACGTAACGATGGGCAAAGAGATCAACCACCACGTTTCAATCGAGAAAGGCATCAGCCCTACATCCGTACATCCAACCCTCCCCCTTCACGACACGCGGACGCCGTGCCGAACACACTGCACCCCTCTAAAATGAAAGAGGTATGCCTCCATTACTATCTTCTCATAATTTCTATGTTTCCCCTTCCGAGATAGTGTACGCACTAGAAAAGCTGGCCACGAAGGTACAGTGGCCGTAAAAAATGAAATTGGACCCAAGCACCAGGAGGTCAAACGTCCTCTGTGAATTCCACCAAGAAAGAGGACACAAGACCAAAAACTGCATAGGTCTCTGGTAAGAAGTAGTCAGGATGTTGAACTAGGGGTACCTAAAGGAACTGCTAAGCGATAAAGGAAGAGCCAATTTCGCTCGAGGACGCGACCCATATCAAGGACCTCCAAAGCCACTATCACCAGCGCGTACCATACAAATTATCATTGGCGGCGGCGATGACATGGAAATCAACCATGTGAAGTTCACCACCACACACAAATTCAAACGAACAGTCGCCCACGAACGGTATGATAACCTCGAAAATAGTATTATCTTCGATCAGTTAGATACCAGCGTAGATTGAACATCCGGAGAAATAATGCTACTTATCTTAGCAGGAGGGGTCACCCTAGAAATAATATTCCACGTCATGAACCAGGAAACGGCCTACAATGTCATCATAGGGCGGCCATGGATACACTCTATGCGAGTCGTCCCCTCAAGCTTCTATCAAGTGATCAAATTTCCCACCCCATGGGGATATTCAGCATCCGAGGCGAGCCACGCACCACCCAAGAATGGTACCGGATCGCCCAAGATTGCACACACACCAAGCAACTAAAAGGGGCAAGCACCGAAGCATAGCAGTCAGCCATGTCGGGCACCAAACCCGACATACAAGTAGAGGTCATCAAAGACCCTGACATTGTAGAAGCTTGTAGAGCAACCGTGGAGGACCTTGATCCCGTCCAGTTAAATAACAACGACTGCACCAAAAAGGCCTATGTTGGACACAACCTCTCGGAGCCAGGTAACTATCGTGAGTTTTTAACTAACAACACCGATTTGTTTGATTTTTCCCACTCAGATATGCCAGGAATTCCAAGGGAGATCGCCACACACAAGTTGAATGTCGATCCACTTTATTCGCCGGTACGGCAAATGAGGAGGAAGTTCAACGCCGCGATCAATGAGGTAGTTAGCGAAGAAGTTGATAAATTACTCGCCAACGGTTCCATCAGAGAATCGAAATACCCCCAATGGGTAGCCAATGTGGTCATAGTCAAAAAGAAGAATGGGAAGTGGCGAATGTGTGTCGACTTCACCGACTTGAACAAAGCATGCCTTAAGGACTCTTTCCCGTTACCCCACATCGACCAACTTATCGATGCAATAGCGGGGCACGGGCTTCTGAGTTTCTTAGACGCATACTCTGGCTATTAAAAAATTCTAATGGTTGAAGAAGATCAAGAAAAGACCACTTTCATTACTCACCGAGGTACATACTGCTATAAGGTAATGTCGTTCGGACTAAAGAACGCAAGGGCCACGTATCAAAGGTTAGTCACCAAAATGTTCAAAAAACAACTTGGTAAGACAATGGAGGTTTACATCGATGACATGCTAGTAAAGTCGGCAAAGAAAGAAGATCACATTGGTCATTTGAAGGAAGCCTTCGAAATACTAAGGCAGTACGGAATAAAACTGAATCACAAAAAGTACGCCTTCGGCGTGACTTCTGGAAAGTTCCTCAGTTTCCTAGTGTCACGAAAGGGAATCGAGGTCAACCCGGACCAAGTCAAAGTCATTGACGCAATACCATATGTAGACACCGGATTTTTGACCCTCCCCGAGAATTTTCACATTTTTAGCATAAATATGTAATTTAGGTCTAATATAGCTATTTTAACTATATTTACTTTATTTCGTTGCAAAAAGAAAAATTACAAAAAATATATATATAAATTTTAGTTTATGTATCTCTCATAAATTTGAAAAAATACAAAAATTGCACTTTATTTTTGTACTTTATATAATTTCGAAAATTACAAAAAATATAGTTCTATTAATGTTTTATTGTCATTTTAACTTTGAAAAATACAAAAAAAATATTACTTCATATTTTATCTTAATATTTAAAAAACGAAAATTACAAAAAAATAGTTTTATTAATATTTTGTAGCTATTTTAAATCTTGAAAAAATATTTAAAAAGATATAGTTTTGTTAAATACTAGTCTTATTTTTGGTAGTTATTTTGCTTACATAGGACTAGTTAAGCAACGTGTTCCTATTTCTCGGGTCCGGGCAAAAGAATAATATTCGGGTTCAAATCACCCGCTTTTAGGCCTAATTTCGGACCTAGCCCATAATAATCCGAGTCCACCACACATGAGGGGACACGCGTGGGGAACACGGACGAAACACGATACACGGGGAACACCACCACGCGTGGGGGACACAAGTCTCGAACCCCACCACGCGTGGGGCTCATTTGTCTTGGCAAAAACTATACAAATGCACGGACAAACAAGCCAAGGGAGAGGACTTTGGAATTTTTTAAGAACAAAGACACTGTTGATCTTCTTCTTCAAAAAAGAAGAGAAGAAGAAGAACGAAAACAACCCTAACCACCTGCTTCCACCTCCGTCAAACCACCCAAACAACCACCCCTTCTTCCTCCTCCATCACCACCGTCGACAAACCACCATTGTTACCCAAACCAGTCCGGCAGCAGCGTCGTCAACCCGTCAGCAGCCCTCACCCCGTCGTAACTAAAAACAGTCGCGACAGTGACGACCATCGCCTTCCTCCTCCTTGAATCCGCCATTGTTGCCGTTACTAGCTCCGTCCTCGACCACTGCCCCGACGACACTGCTGTTCGTCGTCACTGACCCTCCGCCAACGTCCAAACACCACGTCCAAACCAGGCGCACCCCCGTCGCAACGAGCTCCCTCCGTCGACCAGTAGCCTCACCATCTTCACCAAACGACCCCTCATTTCAGGTCAAGCAGCAGTAACTGCCGTTGCGTTATCCAGCCACCCTCTCACGTCCAAACTCCAACCATCGCCACCAACCTCACGTCCAAGCACCATCACTGAACTCCGACATCGCCAAATGACCCCCAGTCCAGCGACGCCTCCCGCCATGAACCACTGCCCAAACGACCCCTCGCAAGCTTGCAACCAGTAGCCGCGTCGACCACAGCCCCAAACGACCCTCTATAGCTGTTTCCTCCTCATATCTAGACAATCCTTGGTTGTTGACAGTTGTGGGTCCGAGCTTTCTATTTCCATCGAGGTCGTCTTTAGTTCATCGAGGTCCTGTACGTCGAGGCGTTTTTCCGAGGTTCCGTCGTTGTTCAGTGAGATCCGGCTTGAGTTCCGTCGGGGGCGCTATTTGTCGTTCTAGGTTTGTCGAGGTTAGAAGGTTAGTGTTCTTCGTCCTTTGTTTCGTTTCGTTCGATTCGCATATTATGGTTTAAGATGAATGTCAACAATGCAATTTTTGTCGTTTTGTTAAAAATGTTCATCTTATGATTAGTTACTGCATATGCTTAAAGTAAATGTGAGAACATATTGTGAACTTAAATTTTTGTACGAGAATGTCTACTTCTATGCATATATTTGTGTTTATTAAGGGAACAATTTGACATCCAGTGATTTGTTGCGAACATATGTGCTCGCATATATTATGTACTCTCGGTGTAATGGGTATGTGAACGTCTGAATGAAAAAATCATGACTACTAGCGTTTAAACCTTATTTCTCATTTGTTAGTAATGGAAGTTGGGTTTAATAACAATAACAATACGTTAGCAAAGTTAGGAATAATAGGAACCCTATTAAAATTCTTAGAATTCGGGACAGGCCGCTTAGCGAATTTCACGGCCTTTCCCAAAATAACAATACGCTAGTTGCTTTAAGCGCGTATTTAATAATGTTACCTTCTTAACTCGGGTGACATTTATGTGACCCAAATCCAAGTCTCAACGGAGTCGAAATGTGTTTCTAATCACGGGTACATTGATTGTGACGTGGTCTGAGACGCATTTTCATAACGTTGCAAATTCTTTTAAAAAAATAATAATAATAAGATGAGGCGAGCCTCACCAAATAAAAGGGACGAACTGCGGGGCCCTCACAAAATATATGTATTAAATACTTAGATTCCGGGATGGGCCGTTTAGCAAATTTCACGGCCCTACCCCAAAAATAATAATGCGCTAGTTGCTTTAGGCGCGACTTTAATAATGATATCTCCCTAAATTCGGGTGCACATTTATGTGACCCAAATTCAAATCTCAACCGAGTCGAGATATGTCAATAACCACGTGTGCATTGATGTAACGTGGTTCGAGATATGTTTTCACGACGTTGCAAGTCCTATAAAAATAACAGTGAATGATAAAAGCGGTTAAAAGATAAAATTGGCACATAAGTTCACATTTGTATAAAATCAGATAATCAAGCCGGATATAACAGTTGAGCGACCGTGCTAGAACCACGGAACTTGGGAATGCCTAATACCTTCTCCCGGGTTAACAGAATTCCTTATCCAGATTTCTGGTACGCAGACTATAATATAGAGTCATTCTTTTCCTCGATTCGGGATTAAAATTGGTGACTTGGGACACCCTAAATCTCCCAAGTTGCGACTCTGAAATAAATAAACAAATCCCGTTTCGATTGTCCTTTAATTGGAAAAAACTCCCTTGCACCCCCTCGGGTGCGGAAAAAGGAGGTGTGACAGCTCTGGCGACTCTGCTGGGGACTAACACCCAGAACCACTGGTTCAGGGTTAAGAATTCGAGCTTAGAATAATTGTTATTATTTGGCTTTATTTATTATCTGATTTTTACATGTTTGAGCCTAATGTGCTAAATGCTGCTTTTACCGCTTTGATATTATTTGAACTGTATATAAATTGTGCCGAAACCTTTCTCTTCTTACCTCCGGGGATGTGCTTACTGGTTGAGACTCCCTATTCTGTTAGTGTCATACCCTGAATAAAAGAGGCTCGGAAAGTTTCTAAGCCGGCTGGCCTTTTGGTTCCCGGAAAGGAGCTCCTTCCTCAGCTCGAGTTGTCCGCTCGGGTACACTGTCTAGAATACCGACCCAGGTTTTTGAACATAGAATAACGCGACTTCATGCCGGATCCCTAGTAGGAACGCTTATTTGCATCACGTTGCATTTGACTCAGGGGACTCAACACATGGGTTGGGTCCGTCTAGGACTAGCGACCTGATATGAAAAGGCCATCCTGATGCATCCTATTTGTTTTCCGTGCATTTATTTGTCTCGTACCCGCATGCTGACCGGTGTTTGAATATTATGAATTTTGTGAAATTGAAAAAAAGGGAAATAACGGTTAAGGAATTGATTGTTTATTTTTGAAAAGAAACCAATACCCAAATACTGTCAAAACTCTGCCGAAATTTTGAGAAAATGAAAAAAAACGTCTTATTAGTTTGTTTTATTAAAAGCAAAGGAAAAATAGAAAAATCGTTGTTCTGTTTTGTTTTTCAGAAAAATATAGAAATATATAGTTTGTCTTGTTATAAAAATAATTTTTTTTTAAAAAAAAGTCTTATTTTTAAATGGTTTTTTTTATGAAAATTCAAAAAATAATAATAATAAAAAAGAGTCTTTCATTATTTGTCACAAATATATACATGTATATATATATATATATATATATATATATATATATATCCAAATTTTTTTTTCCAAAAAATATATATATGTCTTTATTTGTTGCAAAAATATTTGTCTTGCCAAAAAGTTTAGAAAAGTTTTTAGACTCCCAATTTTCAAAAACAAAAAAAAAGATCCAAAAATATTTTCCTTTATTAACTTCTTTAGAAAGTCTTTTAATTATTATTTTTTTTTTAAAAAAAATGTATAATAAGAAGAAAAATTCGAAAATATTTTGATTCTTCTTTCAAAATTGAAAAGAAAATGCAAAATTCAAAAAAAAAACATTTTAGAAGCATTTCTTTTATTAAAGGGAAAATTCCAAAAAAATATATTCTTCTTTTCTTTAGAATAAAAAATAATGCAAATGAAAATTCAAAAAATATATCTTAGAAGTGTTTCTTTTAAAAAGAAAATCAATCTAAAATCAAAAATATACTTCCTTTCTTCTTTTAAAGTAGTTCTTTCACAAATTCAGAAAAAAAAAGTTAGTTCATCTACTTATTCTTGATTACCCGAACTACGCGGGTTTGATTCTCACCGGGTGTGAGATACGTAGGCAACCCTCATCGGGTCCAACCCCACCTTTTTGCTAAAAAACCAAAAACAAATAAAAAAAAAGAAAAAAAATGTCAAAGATTTTTAATTTTGTCGTAAATAAGTCTAGCGATGTAACTTCCTCCTTTTTACAAAAAAAATAGCAAAAACAAATATGTCAAATTTTAATTGTCATAAAGAAGTCGGGTGCCGCTGTTTTATCAAGACATAGCCGAATGTTCCCGAAAGGGACGCCGGAAGGCTGACTTTGCATAATCAGCCACCTTTGGGTCATTTTAAGACTTGGTCCAGTCGACCCACATAGCCTTAAAAATCTTCGTCCCCGAGGCATTGAAAGGCCGTGTTTGCAATGTTGAATTTTCTATTTTTGAAAAATGATAAAAGAGTCATAAACAAGTCCGGGTGATGCCGCTTATGTCAAAAATGGCCAAATGTTCCCGAAAGGAACTCCGGAAGGCTGCCTTGGTACAGACGGCCACCTCGTTTTTTTCCTCACACAACCTTAAAAATCTTCGTTCATGAAGTGCTGAGAGGTCGTGTTCAGAAATCCTTTTGAGAAAAATCGTATATATTTTTGTTTTTTATCAGAATAAGTTTCGTTTGTTAAAATCTTATTAATAAATGTGCAGAATGAGCACGACTCCAAATGAACCCTTTTCAATCATGAATAAAATCCCCCTCCAATTGCGGCTCTGGTGGAATGATTTAGGCAAAGAAGGGCATGACGAAATCAAGAAGTATCTGAAAGGCCTCACGAGTTTGTTGGATATCAGGCCACGAGGAGATATCATAAGGGCACTAGTCCCCCACTGGGATCTTGCGCACAATGTCTTCCATTTCTCGGACTTTGAACTTACCCCAACTTTAGAAGAAATAGCAGGGTATATCGGCAGCGCTGAGACTCCTTTGAGGCACAAATATCTGATTGCTCCAAGAGCTGTAGCAATACACCGGTTTCTGGACTCCTTAAAGATAGTCAGAACAATTCATAACCCTGACTTGGCAAAAGGTTTGCAGCATGAGTTTCATATATCAAAGATATGGTCACATAGGAGGATTCGACAAGCCAGAAAACCAGTTGTGCAGCAAAAGTAATCGTCAAAAGTGGGAAGAACATAGACGGATTGCTTTCATGATAACTTTCTTAGGACTACTAGTATTCCCAAGAAAAGACGGGAATATTGACATAAAGATAGCAGGGGTCGTCAGTACGTTGCTCACACAGAGAGATAGTACGTTGGCGCCCATGATAGTATCTGATATGTTCCGGGCTCTCACGTCTTGCAAAGCCGGAGGAAGCTTTTTCGAGGGTTGTAATTTGTTGTTGCAAATGTGGATGAATGAACACCTATGTCACCGAGCCCAGTTTCTGAGCCATGGATCCGCTGAAAAGACCTGCATAGAGGAGTTCTATACCAGAGTTAATGAGACCTACCTACCGGAAGGAGTCACAGCATGGACCTCATATTTCCATACCCTCAACGCCAGTCAAATACAGTGGGCGCTAGGATGGTTACTGATCGACGAAGTCATATACATGCCAGCAGCCAGGCCCTATTTTCTCTTAATGGGACTTAAGAGCATTCAACCATACGCGCTGCATCGGGTTTTAAGGCAACTTGGGAGGTGTCAGATAGTGCCGAAAGACGAGGATCTGAGCACCCAGGTGATTGAGATCAGTCCCGACGGCCAGTTTCCTGAAGCAAGGGTTCGCCAAATTTGGAGCCAATGTCAATACTTAGAAGCAA
Source organism: Nicotiana tabacum (assembly GCF_000715075.1). Classification (NCBI taxonomy): domain Eukaryota; kingdom Viridiplantae; phylum Streptophyta; class Magnoliopsida; order Solanales; family Solanaceae; genus Nicotiana; species Nicotiana tabacum. The sequence goes on along the minus strand of NC_134086.1, from coordinate 150,794,613 downwards.
ATACTTGTGTAATGAATCGGGCAAAAGGGGAAGTTTCGCCCGGGTATCAGGCCTGGTACAAAGGGGAGACATCATCTGGAAGGCCGACCAAAAGACCTCACCTGCAAGAATTTGCCAAATCTTCACAAGAGCAGTGGGGCTGGTTGGCCAAAGAGCGGGAATATCTTGCCGAAACAGGCAAACTGAATCAACAAGTTCAGGATATGAGGTTTGAATGCCAATTACAGTCTGCTTCCCACAAGGGAGAAAAGAACAGATTAATCAGAGAAGGCGAGATCCTCAAAGCTCAGATCCGGAGGATGAAAAAGGAGGCTGATACCCAGCTGGGAAGCCGGGCGGATAAAAGATTGATAGCGGGGTTAAAGGATCAGGTTGCGGAATGCCAGGAAGATTTGGAAAGAGCCAAGGCTAGAACAGCAAGATTGCGGACCAAGTGGGCAAAGGGTACAATGGCCCGGAGGCAGCGCCTGCAACAAGTCATAAGGGATTATGAACTGAGCATCGGGACATTAAGGGAAACGAATTCCTCTCTTCAAGAGAGGATCTTCAAGCAAACACGAGATGCCCAAGCCGACAGAAGGCGATGTTACGATGCAATGACCAGAATGGAAAGACAAATGGAGATGTTCCAGGATCAGCTTTCCAACAGTGCGCAAACACTAGGATTGAAGAACCGACAGATAAGGCAGTTGTTCGCAGAAAGGGACAACATTCGAGGAAAGATCGACGAGATTGGGCATTACATCTACATGAGATGCCTGGCATGCGAGCAAATGCCTCGGAAGACCCTCCTTGTTTCCATCATGGGTTGCGTCCACCGAATCATGAATGAGTTGAAAAGCCTGCAGAGGGACCTCACACCAAGGGCCGCGGAAAGGCCGAATGATGCCTCGCGGGCCCCTAAGTTGGAAAATTAATCTTTGGTTGAGTCTTGTTTATTTGGCTTTGTTGCTTTTCCATATGTTGTTTTCTTTTCTTTTAATCAAAACAGGTTAAGAACTGTGGAGTCTGTACTATTGCTATTCCTTGCTTGAAGTAATTTGTAATAGCAAAATTTTGAGAATGAATTTAACGATTTCACAAGAATTTTGTGTTTCTTTACTTTAAGGCAGAACTACGCCTGGTCTGATTCGCGCGGGGACGTGATACGTAGGCAATCCCCATAAGATTCGACCGTTTTTAATAAAGAAAGAAAAGAAAATATAAAAATAAAAAAGGAAAAATAATAATAAAAAAAACAAGAAAAGGGGATAAATGAGCAAACCGGGATGACGCATGTTGTTTAAAGCAAAGCATGTAGAACCGGTTAACTGCCTAGGAGCATTGCATCCTCTATGTATTGAGATTAAATTCGTTAAACTCTAACGCTAACGAAGTTTGTTGTTGTCTGATCAAGACAGTTAGTTGTTAAAGAATTCTGGAAACACACCCTTACCAAACCAGATCCAAAGGACCGGTAGCAATAAGCATGACTACTTCAGAGAATAGTAACGAGGAAGAAAGGCCGATGAGCCAGTTGTTAAAAGAAGCGATGGAAAAGATTGAAAGGATGGGACTAGAGATGAATGCAATGCAGCTAGCTTTAGCCAAAGCACAAAAGAGTCCTGAGCCATTGGGGCGCATGCCGGAATACCCTCATTCCGGCCCTTCCACAAGCCTCCCGATCCCCGTTATCATCAAGAAAGAAGCCCTCATGATTCCTAAGCTCCACCACCCCATCAACCTCTCCCAACACCAAATATTCCCACCTTTGTGGGACCCCCATCAGCCACCTTGCAAAGAACGACCAGTGAGCCATTGTTTCAGGCCCACGATACGCAGTACTACCCCCCTGAGCCTACATTCCATGCCCCCGAGCCCCAGGCCTACAATCCGCACTTGGAGGTACCGGCAGAGATTGAAAAGCCGGTTAAAGCCCCTGAACAGGATGAGGTATTGAGAAAGTTCAAAAGCCTGGAGCAGTCCTTCAGGAACCTGCACGGTTTGGGCAACCAAGTCAGCGTAGCTTACAAAGATCTATGCCCTTTCCCGGACGTCCAACTCCCGGCTGGGTTCAAGATGCCTAAGTTTGATTTATATGAAGGACACGACGATCCCATGGCACATTTGCGGGGATTCTGTAGCAAAATGAGAGGGGCAGGCGGCAAAGATGAGCTGCTGATAGCTTATTTCGGCCAAAGTCTGAGCGGATCTGCACTAGAATGGTATACCAGGCAGGATTCCAGTAGGTGGTACACTTGGGATGATCTGGCGCAGGCTTTTGCAGGTCATTTCCAGTACAATCTCGAGATAGTCCCTGACCGTCTCACATTGTTGAGGACTGGGAAGAAACCCGGGGAAAGTTTTCGCGAGTTCGGTTTCCGCTGGAGAGAGCAAGCGGCCAGAGTCGATCCTCCCATGAGAGAGGGAGAGATGGTGGACTATTTCTTACAAACATTGGATCCAACCTACTTTGGTCACTTGGTGACAACAGTTGGAAAATCCTTCAACGAGGTGGTCAAGATAGGGGTCATGATAGAAGAGGGTCTGAGGTCCGACAAAATCCTGAACTACTCGGCACTCAAGGCAACGACCCAGGCTATTCAGAGCGGCACGGGAGGTGCGCTGAGAAGAAAGAAAGAAGAAGTTGCCTCGATCGAGGCAGGCAGTTGGTCCGGATCTGGCAGGCCACACTACAACCAACCCAGACCTCACAGGACAAACTACCCATACAACCCACCACATCACTACTATCCACCCCAAGAACCGCATTTCACCGTCCATCAAGCCCAGACATACGCCCAACCTCCGGTTCGCCCGCAATGGCGTGCGCCGGCTCCCCACAACACATACCCAGCTCCACATAATAACCTACCCACCACCACAAAATACCTACCCTCCGCCCAGAGCATACAGGAACCCTCCAGGGACAGGTTTTCGAGGGAGTCAAGCAGCTAAAAATGATAGGCTACAGAAACATAGAGCCTTTACTGAGCTGGGAGAGTCCTATACCGCAGTATTCCACAAATTGAGACGGTTGGGTTTGGTAAGTCCTGTCGAACCCCGAGAGCAAAACCCCCGCCTCAAAATGTGAACAGGACGATAAGCTGTGAATATTGCTCAGGGATGCTGGGACATGAAACTGAAAAATGTTGGAGGCTGAAGCAGGCAATACAAGACCTCATTGACACTAACAAAATTGAGGTCCAGACACCGGAGGCTCCTAACATCAATCAGAACCCACTGCCAACACACCACGAGACGCATATGATCGAGTTGGTGTATGAAGGAGGAGAGTTGAGAAAGCCCTCGCAAACAGTGATGATGATCCAGGCCGCTCCGAAAGAAGGATCAGCCAGTGGAGGAGTGGGGGTACAGTCGCAGGGAGAAGGCGACAAGCCAGTAGTAATATGGGGAAAGAGCCCGTCCGCCATAACAAGCAAACCCGAGCCAAACAAGTTGGTAATATTAGGGACTCCGCCCACACCTACGGTTGCGTTGAAGGGGGTATACAGAGAATTGGTCACTATAAAGCCTGTAGTCCAGCTGCCAATGATTGATAGCAAGGCTGTGCCTTGGAAATATGAGAAGGCAGTAGTGATGTACAAAGGAAAACAGGTGGAGGAAGTTAGTTGTGAAGCACAGGGGCTGACTCGATCAGGTCGGTGTTTTGCTCCGGCGGAGCTGAGAAGAACCAACCCGGCTGCAACCAAGAAACCTGTATCTGAAGAAGAGGCTGAGGAGTTCCTGAGAAAGATGAAGGTACAGGACTACTCCGTGGTCGAACAGCTGAGGAAGACACCGGCCCAGATCTCGCTGCTGTCATTACTGATCCATTCTGAGGAGCATCGTCGGGCCCTGATGAAGATATTGAACGAAGCTCATGTGCCCAACGAAATTTCTGTAAACCACCTGGAAACCATTGCCAACAAGATTTTTGAGGTGAACAGGGTAACATTCTCAGATGATGACCTGCCGATGGAAGGTACAGAGCATAATAAAGCTCTTTACCTAACTGTCAAATGTGAAAACTCGGTAGTTACTCGGGCATTGGTGGATAACGGTTCAAGTGCCAATATCTGCCCATTATCCACTCTGAACTAGTTACAGGTCGATCACGGAAGAATTCGCAAGAATAGCATCTGCGTCCGAGGATTCGACGGAAATGGAACAGCCACGGTAGGGGATGTTGTACTTGAATTGACCATCGGTCCAGTCCTGTTCACCATGGAATTCCAGGTGCTAGATGCCACAGTATCTTATAACCTTCTGTTAGGACGACCATGGATTCATGCAGCCAAAGCAGTGCCCTCCACCCTACATCGGATGGTGAAGTTCGAGTGGGAAAGGCAAGAGGTCGTGCTACACGGCGAGGACACGTCATGCACCATGGGTGGCGCCATTGTACCTTTCATAGAGACCGATGATGACAAAGGTCCCTGGGTCTACCAGATTTTCAATACAGTGTCGGCAAACAAAATTTCTGAAGGAGAAATCATCCCGCACCCTAGGGTAGCTGCCACGACAGTCATGATGGTCTCAGAAATGCTGGGTAATGGATTTGTGCCGGGAAGAGGCCTGGGAGTCGAGCTTCAGGGGATTGTCCAACCTGTCACCCTGCCTAAAAATCTGGAAACTTTCGGATTGGGGTTCAAACTAACCGCAGCAGATAGGAAGCAAGCGCGAAAAATGAAGAAGAGGGTCTGGTTTCTGCCCAAACCGGTGCCACGTCTCTCAAGGTCCTTTGTCAGAGCCAGTGCCAAGGGGTCGCCAGTCCCGAAGATCCTAGGACCATTGATTGGTATGGATAGGGACCTGAATCAGAGTTTCGAGAGGCTATTCGCTGATGTCAGTATGGTAGAAGCTGGAGAAGGTTCCAGCAGAGCAGAGATACAGTTTGTGGGGCCTAAGGCCAAAACCAACAACTGGACGGTTACTCCTCTTCCTGTCCGAGGGGAGTCTTGGTAGTAGGCTTTGATTTATGTTTTGTTTGTTTTGTTTTGTTCGGATTATTCGAGGGTGTAATCCAAATTTTACTTTTGTTTTGTAAAAGTGTGAACCCTTTTATCCCGCAAGTTTAATAAAGTTCTCTCCTTTTGCCCATTTTAATTTTGTTTTGTTCCTTTTTCTTTCTGAACAGTTCTCTTTTTACTGGTTCTAATGACATGGCATGCACAGTGGATCGTCGACCTAGTCTAATAAATCAATCTGAATCCGACTTAATGACACAAGAGGTCGTTTGCAACGATGAATCTGAATATGACGAAGATAAAGCCTTCGAAGAGATAAACCGAGAACTGCGCCAATTTGAAGAAAAACCCAAACCTAACCTAAATGACACTGAGGCTGTGAATCTAGGGGACGCTGATAATGTCCGAGAAACCAAAATCAGCATCCATATTGAGCCGAATGTCAGGGAAGAATTGATCGAAAACCTCATGGAATTCAAAGATGTTTTTGCATGGTCATATGATGATATGCCAGGATTAAGCACCAATTTAGTGGTTCACAAATTGCCCACTGACCCGGCATACCCTCCGGTCAATCAAAAGCTAAGGAAATTTAAAACAGAAATGAGTGTAAAGATCAAAGAAGAGGTGATTAAGCAGTTGCAGGCGAAGGTCATTCGGGTCACTCGATATCCCGAGTGGTTGGCCAATGTGGTACCAGTTCCAAAGAAGGACGGGAAAATCAGGGTGTGCGTCGACTACCGCAACCTCAACAAAGCCAGTCCCAAAGACAATTTTCCATTACCCAACATCCATATCTTGATCGATAATTGCGCTGGGCGCGAGATCGGATCATTTGTGGATTGCTATGCGGGTTATCATCAGATCCTAATGGACGAAGAAGATGCGGAAAAGATTGCATTTATCACGCCATGAGGAACTTACTGCTATCGGGTAATGCCGTTCGGACTAAAGAATGCCGGGGCAACGTACATGCGAGCAATGACTGTTGTGTTTCACGACATGATACACAAAGAAATTGAGGTGTACGTCGATGATGTGATCATAAAGTCTTGGCGTCAGGAAGACCATGTAGCAGACCTAAGGAGATTCTTCCAAAGACTCCGAAGGTATGATATCAAGCTTAACCCGGCCAAATGCGCATTCGTGGTTCCATCAGGAAAGTTGTTAGGATTCATCGTTAGTCGACGGGGGATTGAGTTAGACCCATCCAAAATCGAATCCATCCGAGATCTGCCACCGCCAAAGAACAAAACAGAGGTAATGAGTTTGCTGGGTAGACTCAATTATATCAGCAGGTTCATCGCTCAACTCACGGCGACTTGTGAGCCCATATTTCGGTTGCTGAGAAAAGATGCTGCGGTAAGTTGGACGGCAGAGTGTCAAGGGGCTTTCGACCAAATCAAAGGGTATCTGTCTAATCCACCTGTATTGGTCCCGCCTCAGCCAGGGAAGCCCTTGATTCTTTATCTGACGGTCCTGGAAAATTCTTTTGGTTGTGTATTAGGGCAACATGATGACACAGGAAGGAAGGAGCAGGCCATCTACTATCTTAGCAAGAAATTCACAGTATATGAAGTCAAGTACACTCAACTCGAGAAAACATGTTGTGCCCTAACTTGGGTAGCTCAGAAGTTGAAACACTACCTGTCATCGTACACTACTTATCTCATATCCCGTTTGGACCCATTGAAGTATATCTTTCAGAAACCTATGCCCACAGGAAGGTTGGCAAAATGGCAAATTCTGCTCACAGAGTTCGATATCATCTATGTGACGAGGACAGCCATGAAAGCCCAGGCACTGGCTGATCATTTGGCAGAGAATCCTGTTGATGAAAAATACGAGCCTTTAAGAACGTATTTCCCCGACGAAGAGGTAATGCATACAAATGAGCTGGAGTTACCCGAGGAACCGGGTTGGAAGATTTTCTTCGATGGAGCTGCAAACGCGAAAGGGGTGGGAATAGGAGCAGTACTCATTTCTGAAACGAGATGCCATTATCCTGTTACGGCTCAACTACGCTTCTATTGCACCAATAATATGGCCGAGTATGAAGCTTGCATTTTGGGTCTACGATTGGCTGCGGACATGGATGTCCAAGACGTCTTGGTCTTGGGAGACTCGGACCTCTTGGTACATCAGATTCAGGGTGAATGGGAAACACGGGACTTGAAACTCATACCTTATCGACAATGCTTGCACGATCTGAGCAAGCAATTTCGATCGGTAAAATTCAAACATATCCCGAGAGTTCATAACGAGGTTGCGGATGCATTGGCCACCTTAGCATCAATGTTGCACCACCCTGACAAAGTGTATGTTGATCCTCTGCACATCCAGGTTCGTGATCAGCACGCTTATTGAAACGCCGTAGAAGAGGAAGCAGATGGCGAGCCCTGGTTTCATGATATCAAAGAATACCTCAGAATGGGGATATATCCGGAACAGGCCACTGGAGACCAAAAGAGATCCCTTCGGCGTTTGTCAAATGGTTTCTTCCTCAACGCAGGAGTGTTATACAAAAGGACCTCAGATTTGGGATTGTTGAGATGTATAGATGCCGGTCAAGCCACGGCGGTTATGGCAGAGGTACATGCTGGAGTTTGCGGGCCACATATAAGCGGATATGTATTGGCAAGGAAGATCCTTCGGGCAGGGTTTTATTGGCTCACCATGGAACATGACTGTATCACTTTCGTGAGGAAATGCCATCAGTGTCAGATACATGGAGATCGGATTCATTCTCCGCCAACAGAGTTACACACGATGTCAGCACCCTGGCCGTTTGTGGCATGGGGCATGGATGTCATTGGACCTATCGATCCAGCAGCATCCAACGGTCATAGGTTCATTCTAGTAACCATTGATTACTTCACCAAATGGGTTGAGGCTAAAACCTTCAAATCGGTAACTAAAAAAGCAGTGGTGGATTTTGTGCACTCCCATATCATCTGCAGATTTGGGATCCCAAAAGTAATTATCACGGATAACGGTGCGAATCTTAACAGCAGCCTGATGAGAGAGGTATGCCAACAATTCAAGATTACGCACCGCAATTCCACCTCATATCGTCCCAAGGCGAATGGAGCGGTCGAAGCCGCCAATAAGAACATCAAGAAGATACTGCGAAAGATGGTGGAAGGGTCCAAACAATGGTACGAGAGATTACCCTTTGCTTTGTTGGGTTACCGCACTACAGTGCGGACTTCCATAGGTACAACTCCTTATTTGTTGGTATACGGAACTGAGGCCGTAATATCGGCGGAGGTCGAAATTCCGTCCCTCCGGATTGTCCTTGAAGTCGAGATCGATGATGATGAATGGGTCAAAGCTCGATTGGAACAGTTGAGCTTGATAGACGAGAAAAGATTGGCAGCAGTGTGCCATGGTCAGCTGTATCAGAAAAGGATGGCGAGAACGTATAATAAGAAGGTACGCCCCAGGAAGTTTGAAGTAGGGCAGCAGGTATTGAAGAAGATCCTCCCACACCAGGTCGAGGCAAAAGGCAAGTTCGCCCCAAATTGGCAAGGGCCTTATATCGTGACCAGAGTATTGTCCAATGGAGCTTTGTGTTTAACGAATATCGAGGGAATATGTATTGACATGGCTATCAATTCGGATGCAGTCAAGAGATATTATGCGTAATTTCTTTTGATTATGGCAGTTATTGGTTCGTTTGTTTGTACTTGGTACTTATTGGATAATGAAATGACGGAGGCAATTCTTTCTTCTATCCAAACACTTTTACCCTTGTTTTCCCCTTTTGAGCTTTAAGTTATTCTTTCATACCCCTCTTTTGGAATCACTAACGGAAAAGATATGAAAAGAGAAAGAAGAAGAAGAGAAAATTTTAAGCGAAAAATGAAAAAAAGAGAAAAAAGAGAAGAAGAAAAAGAAAAGAAGAAGATAAAAACCACAAAACATTGGGAACTATGTTTGACCTGATTACTCGAAAAGGATACGTAGGCGCCTCACGGCTCGGTCATAGTGTGCATCATAGTGAATATAGGATGCATAATGTACATAGTGTGCATAATAGGCACAGTGTACGTAACGCACATAGCTCAACATAAGCGTAAAAAATAAATTCCCCAAGCAAGAAAACTGGGGCAGAGGTTATGTTTTAAGTTCCAACAAAGATTTGATTCCAAAAGTTGTAGCACATCACCCATCAAAGTATTTTCATTTTTATAGCCTTTCTTTAACCTCACACCAAAACCAACATCAACATCCAAAAGACCTCCCGATCAATGTCCAAGAGATGCCAAGTCAGGCAAATGAGGCCGAGAATAATACACCGATCCCCAGCAAAAAAGAGGATCGTAAGACTGGGAATGAATTGATGGTCAAAGGAATCGCCAGAAGAGAGGGTCGTATCTACAGCACCCCGATTCCTCTAAAGAAATAAAATGAGAGAGTCTTATCGGTGAAAACCTTCACAGGCACCGAGAGGCGACGAAAGATGAGGGATATAAAACGAGAGAGTCTTATTGGTGAAAACCTTCACAGGCACCATAAGGCGCCGGGAGCTGAGAGAAAAGAGAGAGTCTCATTAGTGAAAACCCCTCGAAGGGCACTATGAGGCGACGAGACAAATCAACAAAAGGGATCCGCGTTCACAGAGAAATGGACGCCCATTTATCCCCAGCAAGTAAGGTCATCTGGCAAGTTGATTGATACAAATAGACTGGGTCGGGAATCTATGGTGCACGTCATGATCACAAGGACCAGTCTGTTGTCCAGATAAGTTTTTTCTCTTTTACTTTTTCCACCAAGTATTGGTTCAGAAAGATTTTCTTCTTTTTCTATTTCTTTTGTTTTTCTTTCTAAGAATTCGTGTTGAAAGAGATTTTTCAAAGTTTACTACCAGTCCAAAGTGGTCAGACGCCACAGGAAAGGGAAATCAATCCAGTACAAGATATCCCCAAGAAATGCAATTCTATGCCTCACAATTCCGGGGGAAGCGAACTCCTGAAGGGGGTAATTTCGGGATTAAAAGCAGACTCCCAGCAAGAACCACCCCAGCAAGCAACGTCGTCCACCAACCAGTTATTGGTGCACAAAGCAAGGAAAAGAAAAGGGAGAAATCATCCCCCAACGGAAAGATCACCGTTGCCCCACCATGATTAAAACTAATTAAGTCTTTCTGTCTGCTGCAGGAAAATAAAGGTCGATGAAGGCAGAGGAACGCGATACCAGAAAGGTCACCAAAACAGGGGCAGAAAAATTTTCTGCCATTGTCAAAAATTTTCTCGGAGGAACGGGAAAATAAATTTCATGTATTAGTTTAAATAGGCGCCCACCTGTATAACGAGAGGAATAATTTTCAGTCTTAGTTTAAATAGGCGCCCACCTGTATAACGAGAGGAATAAATTTCATGTCTTAGTTTAAATAGGCGCCCACCTGTATAACGAGAGGAATATTTTCATGTCTTAGTTTAAATAGGCGTCCACCTTTATAACGAGAGGAATAATTTTCAGTCTTAGTTTAAATAGGCGCCCACCTGTATAACGAGAGGAATATTTTCATGTCTTAGTTTAAATAAGCGCCCACATGTATAACGAGAGGAATAATTTTCAGTCTTAGTTTAAATAGGCGCTCGCCTGTATAACGAGAGGAATAATTTTCAGTCTTAGTTTAAATAGGCGCCCACCTGTATAACGAGAGGAATAATTTTCATGTCTTAGTTTAAATAGGCGCCCACCTGTATAACGAGAGGAACAATTTTCATGTCTTAGTTTAAATAGGCGCCCACCTGTATAACGAGAGGAATAATTTTCATGTCTTAGTTTAAATAGGCGCCCACCTGTATAACGAGAGGAATAATTTTCATGTCTTAGTTTAAATAGGCGCCCACCTGTATAACGAGAGGAATAATTTTCAGTCTTAGTTTAAATAGGCGCCCACCTGTATAACGAGAGGAATAATTTTCAGTCTTAGTTTAAATAGGCGCCCACCTGTATAACGAGAGGAATAATTTTCAGTCTTAGTTTAAATAGGCGCCCACCTGTATAACGAGAGGAATAATTTTCAGTCTTAGTTTAAATAGGCGCCCACCTGTATAACGAGAGGAATAATTTTCAGTCTTAGTTTAAATAGGCGCCCACCTGTATAACGAGAGGAATAATTTTCATGTCTTAGTTTAAATAGGCGCCCACCTGTATAACGAGAGGAACAATTTTCATGTCTTAGTTTAAATAGGCGCCCACCTGTATAACGAGAGGAATAAATTTCATGTCTTAGTTTAAATAGGCGCCCACCTGTATAACGAGAGGAATATTTTCATGTCTTAGTTTAAATAGGCGCCCACCTGTATAACGAGAGGAATAATTTTCAGTCTTAGTTTAAATAGGCGCCCACCTGTATAACGAGAGGAATAATTTTCATGTCTTAGTTTAAATAGGCGTCTCGCCTGTATAACGAGAGGAATAATTTTCAGTCTTAGTTTAAATAGGCGCCCACCTGTATAACGAGAGGAATAATTTTCATGTCTTAGTTTAAATAGGCGCCCACCTGTATAACGAGAGGAACAATTTTCATGTCTTAGTTTAAATAGGCGCCCACCTGTATAACGAGAGGAATAATTTTCAGTCTTAGTTTAAATAGGCGCCCACCTGTATAACGAGAGGAATAATTTTCAGTCTTAGTTTAAATAGGCGCCCACCTGTATAACGAGAGGAATAATTTTCAGTCTTAGTTTAAATAGGCGCCCACCTGTATAACGAGAGGAATAATTTTCATGTCTTAGTTTAAATAGGCGCCCACCTGTATAACGAGAGGAATAATTTTCAGTCTTAGTTTAAATAGGCGCCCACCTGTATAACGAGAGGAATAATTTTCAGTCTTAGTTTAAATAGGCGCCCACCTGTATAACGAGAGGAATAATTTTCAGTCTTAGTTTAAATAGGCGCCCACCTGTATAACGAGAGGAATAATTTTCAGTCTTAGTTTAAATAGGCGCCCACCTGTATAACGAGAGGAATAATTTTTAGTCTTAGTTTAAATAGGCGCCCACCTGTATAACGAGAGGAATAATTTTCATGTCTTAGTTTAAATAGGCGCCCACCTGTATAACGAGAGGAATAATTTTCATGTCTTAGTTTAAATAGGCGCCCACCTGTATAACGAGAGGAATAATTTTCAGTCTTAGTTTAAATAGGCGCCCACCTGTATAACGAGAGGAATAATTTTCAGTCTTAGTTTAAATAGGCGCCCACCTGTATAACGAGAGGAATAATTTTCATGTCTTAGTTTAAATAGGCGCCCACCTGTATAACGAGAGGAATATTTTTATGTTTTAGTTTAAATATTTCAGGTTTTGAGAGCAGTAACCCCACTGGAAGGTAGAAGGTTACAACATGAATATCCAGCAGGGAACAATAAAAATCCCCAGTACCGGGAAGCAGAAGGCGGCGAACTCAGGCACACGAGTCAAAAGGACGCGTAAGGACACATTTTGAAAGAAGCAGTTTGTGAACATTGAGTCATGCCCAGCGTGGCAAATCTGATGAAGAGAGCCATACCGCCGAAGGAACCATTGAAAGGCTTGATGAAGAAGGCCATGTCCAAAGCAGATCAAGCAAAATGAAAACTGGTACTCAGAGGAGCAAAAGGCCCGTACCATCCCTCAAGTTCACAAAATAAAATTACAAAAAATATATATATAAATTTTAGTTTATGTATCTCTCATAAATTTGAAAAAATACAAAAATTGCACTTTATTTTTGTACTTTATATAATTTCGAAAATTACAAAAAATATAGTTCTATTAATGTTTTATTGTCATTTTAACTTTGAAAAATACAAAAAAATATTACTTCATATTTTATCTTAATATTTAAAAAACGAAAATTACAAAAAAATAGTTTTATTAATATTTTGTAGCTATTTTAAATCTTGAAAAAATATTTAAAAAGATATAGTTTTGTTAAATACTAGTCTTATTTTTGGTAGTTATTTTGCTTACATAGGACTAGTTAAGCAACGTGTTCCTATTTCTCGGGTCCGGGCAAAAGAATAATATTCGGGTTCAAATCACCCGCTTTTAGGCCTAATTTCGGACCTAGCCCATAATAATCCGAGTCCACCACACATGAGGGGACACGCGTGGGGAACATGGACGAAACACGATACACGGGGAACACCACCACGCGTGGGGGACACAAGTCTCGAACCCCACCACGCGTGGGGCTTATTTGTCTTGGCAAAAACTATACAAATGCACGGACAAACAAGCCAAGGGAGAGGACTTTGGAATTTTTTAAGAACAAAGACGCTGTTGATCTTCTTCTTCAAAAAAGAAGAGAAGAAGAAGAACGAAAATAACACTAACCACCTGCTTCCACCTCCGTCAAACCACCCAAATAACCACCCCTTCTTCCTCCTCCATCACCACCGTCGACAAACCACCATTGTTACCCAAACCAGTCCGGCAGCAGCGTCGTCAACCCGTCAGCAGCCCTCACCCCGTCGTAACTAAAACCAGTCGCGACAATGACGACCATCGCCTTCCTCCTCCTTGAATCCGCCATTGTTGCCGTTACTAGCTCCGTCCTCGACCACTGCCCCGACGACACTGCTGTTCGTCGTCACTGACCCTCCGCCAACGTCCAAACACCACGTCCAAACCAGGCGCACCCCCGTCGCAACGAGCTCCCTCCGTCGACCAGTAGCCTCACCATCTTCACCAAACGACCCCTCATTTCAGGTCAAGCAGCAGTAACTGCCGCTGCGTTATCCAGCCACCCTCTCACGTCCAAACTCCAACCATCGCCACCAACCTCACGTCCAAGCACCATCACTGAACTCCGACGTCGCCAAATGACCCCCAGTCCAGCGACGCCTCCCGCCATGAACCACTGCCCAAACGACCCCTGGCAAGCTTGCAACCAGTAGCCACGTCGACCACAGCCCCAAACGACCTTCTATAGCTGTTTCCTCCTCATATCTAGACAATCCTTGGTTGTTGACAGTTGTGGGTCCGAGCTTTCTATTTCCATCGAGGTCGTCTTTAGTTCATCGAGGTCCGGTACGTCGAGGCGTTTGTCCGAGGTTCCGTCGTTGTTCAGTGAGATCCGGCTTGAGTTCCGTCGGGGGCGCTATTTGTCGTTCTATGTTTGTCGAGGTTCGAAGGTTAGTGTTCTTCGTCCTTTGTTTCGTTTCGTTCGATTCGCATATTATGGTTTAAGATGAATGTCAACAATGCAATTTTTGTCGTTTTGTTAAAAATGTTCATCTTATGATTAGTTACTGCATATGCTTAAAGTAAATGTGAGAACATATTGTGAACTTAAGTTTTTGTACGAGAATGTCTACTTCTATGCATATATTTGTGTTTATTAAGGGAACAATTTGACATCCAGTGATTTGTTGCGAACATATGTGCTCGCATATATTATGTACTCTCGGTGTAATGGGTATGTGAACGTCTGAATGAAAAAATCATGACTACTAGCGTTTAAACCTTATTTCTCATTTGTTAGTAATGGAAGTTGGGTTTAATAACAATAACAATACGTTAGCAAAGTTAGGAATAATAGGAACCCTATTAAAATTCTTAGAATTCGGGACAGGCCGCTTAGCGAATTTCACGGCCTTTCCCAAAATAACAATACGCTAGTTGCTTTAAGCGCGTATTTAATAATGTTACCTTCTTAACTCGGGTGCACATTTATGTGACCCAAATCCAAGTCTCAACGGAGTCGAAATGTGTTTCTAATCACGGGTACATTGATTGTGACGTGGTCTGAGACGCATTTCCATAACGTTGCAAATTCTTTTCAAAAAAAATAATAATAATAAGATGAGGCGAGCCTCGCCAAATAAAAGGGACGAACTGCGGGGCCCTCACAAAATATATGTATTAAATACTTAGATTCCGGGATGGGCCGTTTAGCAAATTTCACGACCCTACCCCAAAAATAATAATGCGCTAGTTGCTTTAGGCGCGACTTTAATAATGATATCTCCCTAAATTCGGGTGCACATTTATGTGATCCCAAATTCAAATCTCAACCGAGTCGAGATATGTCAATAACCACGTGTGCATTGATGTAACGTGGTTCGAGATATGTTTTCACGACGTTGCAAGTCCTATAAAAATAACAGTGAATGATAAAAGCGGTTAAAAGATAAAATTGGCACATAAGTTCACATTTGTATAAAATCAGATAATCAAGCCGGATATAACAGTTGAGAGACCGTGCTAGAACCACGGAACTCGGGAATGCCTAATTCCTTCTCCCGGGTTAACAGAATTCCTTATCCGGATTTCTGGTACGCAGACTATATTATAGAGTCATTCTTTTCCTCGATTCGGGATTAAAATTGGTGACTTGGGACACCCTAAATCTCCCAAGTGGCGACTCTGAAATAAATAAACAAATCCCGTTTCGATTGTCCTTTAATTGGAAAAAACTCCCTTGCACCCCCTCGGGTGCGGAAAAAGGAGGTGTGACACCATAAATACTGACCAGCAAAAAGCAGGTGCAGAAATTGACAGGACGAATAGCCGCCCTATCAAGGTTCATTTTACGATCCTCAGATAGATGCCATAAATTCATCAACGTACGAAGGAAAGATCACGAGTTGCAATGGAATGACGAATGTATCAATGCCCTGAGAAAGTTGAAAGCATATATATCCTTGCCACCACTACTCGTCAAAGTGGAACCAGGTGAATGTCTACTGGTGTACCTATCGGTTTTTGATGTCGCGGTAAGCGCGGTCTTGGTCCGTGTAAATAAAGGTACGCAATCCCCGATTTACTATATCAGAAAAACCTTAATCGATGTAGAGTCGAGGTACCCTCACCTCGAAAAACTAGCTCTAGCACTAGTTGTAGTTTCATGGAAGCTTAGACCGTACTTCCAATGTCACTCCATAAAAGTGGTGACAACCTTCCCTCTAAGGGGTATCCTACACAAACCCGAACTGTCGGGTAGATTAGACAAATGGGCCATAGAACTAAGCGAGCACGACATGATGTACCAACCGCGAACTGCCATCAAGTCGCAGGTGCTCGTAGACTTCATAACTGATTTCAGCACGGAAATACTGCCCGAGGTAGAACAAGAAGCACTCCGCACTTCTACACACACCTACCTCTGGATCCTCTACACCGATGGTGCCTCTAATGCCTCGGGATCGGGATTAGGACTCGTCCTTGAGGTCCCTACAGATGAAATAATTCACCGGTCCATACGATGCCCCGAGATGACTAACAACGAGGACGAGTATGAAGCTGTAATTGCAGGTTTGAAGCTAGCCCCCAAATATGGCGCTCGATGACAAATCCTTCACTGTGACTCCCAACTCGTGGTGAATCGGGTCACCGGGACTTTCCAAATCAAATAGTAGAGGCTACAAAGATACCAGTCAGAAATCTACAAACTACTGCCAAAATTCGATGAATGCCACCTCGACCAAATACCCAGGGCGTAAAATATCGAAGCAGATGGCCTCGCTAAACTAGCTGTGGCCACCAAGAATATCAACAAAGAAAACGTGGTCACCCTACTTCATTCCACAATAGACCACGTCGAGGTACATTCTATAAACCTAACTTGGGACTGGCGTAACCGCTTCATAGCCTATTTGCAGGATGGAACGCTCCCGCAAGATATAAAAGAAGCCAAGAAACTCCAGGTACAGGCAGCCCAGTACAGCCTAGTAAATGGCTAGCTCTACAAAAGAACGTTCGTCGGTCCCCTAGCTAAATGCCTTGGGAAACATCAAATAAGGCGAGTACTAGAAGAGGTACACGAGGGGCACTGCGGTGCCCACACGGGAAACCGCGCCCTCATCAGATGCCTCATTCGCACTGAATACTACTGGCCCACCATGAAAAAAAAGTCGCCGACTATATCAGGAGATGTGGACATTGTCAAAAGTACGCCCATATGATACACCACGCAGGGGAACTCCTTCACCCCGTTAGTTTGCCATGGACATTTATAAAATGGGGAATGGACATAGTCGGCCCCCTCCCTGCAGGACGAGGTAAGGTACGCTTCCTTTTAGTTTTAACTGACTACTTCTCTAAATGGGTGGAAGCAGGTGCATACACTCAGATACGCGAGCAGGAGGTCATCGCCTTCATATGGAAAAAACATTATATGTCATTTTGGCATCCCCAAAGAGATCAGCTGCGACAATGGACCTCAGTTCGTCGGGAAAAGAACGACTGAGTTTTTCGAAAAATGGCACATCAAATGGATACTCTCCACGCCATACCACCCTGCCACCAAAGTCGGAGATTACGTACTCAAGGCTAAAACACAAGCTTCAAAGGACCCTAATGAGGGAAAATTGGGAACAAAATGGGACGGGCCATACAAAATCGTAGCAGCAGCAAACAAAGGAGCATTCTAGCTAGAAACAATGGAGGGAAAACTACTCCAAAACAACTGGAATGTCGCCCATATCAAGTACTTCCACTTCTAAAAGAAGGCGTCACCTAAGTTGTACTCTTTTTCCCTCACCCGGGTTTTATCCCAATCGGGTTTTCCCGGGGAGGTTTTTAACGAGGCAGCAGGGGGACGCCTCAAGGGTCGACATGTTGTTCCTTACCTCAACTCGTCGATATGATCTCCGGATCAAAGTAATGAAGGGACTACATATAGATAATCAAATCTCAAATCTCCATTGTATGAACAGAATCAAATCTCCATTGTATGTACGAAATCAAATCTCCATTATATATACGGAATCAAATCTCCATTGTACGTACGAAATCAAATCTCCATTGTACGTGCAGAACCAGATCTCTACTAGTCGACATGTGACGTCTTCCTACGGGATTATGATCAAATCTCCAAAAATACAAGTTCGACCTCATTCGAACTACGATGGGATTCTACTTCGACGACAGTTAGAAGCAACTTCCCAAAAGCCAAGGTCATCGACGAAAATATAAGTTCGACCTCGTTCAAACTACGACAGGATTCTACTTCGACGACAGTTCGAAACAACGTCCCAATAGCCAAGGCCATTTATGAAATTATAAGTTCGACCTCGTTCGAACTACGACAGGATTCTACTTCGACAACAGGTCGAAGCAACATCCCAATGGACAAGGCCATCGACGAAAATATAAGTTCGACCTCGTTTGAACCACGACAGGATTCTACTTCGACGACAGTTCAAAGCTACATCCCAATGGCCAAGGCCATCGACGAAAATATAAGTTCGACCTTGTTCGAACCACGACGGGATTCAACTTCGACGACAGTTTGAAGCTACGTCCCAATGTCCAAGGCCATATACGACCATATAAGTTCGACCAAGTTCGAACTACGACGGGATTCCACTTCGACGACAGTTCGAAGCAACATCCCCACGACCAAGGCCATCTACAACCATATAAGTTCGACCTCGTTCGAACTACGACAGGATTCCACTTTGACAACAGTTCGAAGCAATATCCCCACGTCCAAGGTTGTCAATGACAATATAAGTTCGACCCCGTTCGAACTACGACGGGATTCTACTTCAACGATAGGTCAAAGCAACGTCCCAATAGCCAAGGGTGTCAATATCATGTGCGATAAATGCAGGAAAAAACATGCAGACGAAAGTAAATTTTACATTACAGCAAAATATCATTTACATTTGCCCCTACAAACAGGCCCAAGTACGACCCATGCAAAAATTTCTAAACAAAAGTAAATACAAACCAGGACTACACATCATCCCCAGCGAGGTAAGCGTCTTCATACTGCGAATCTGAAGCAACATGATTCGCGCCATCAGAATTGATGCCCTCCCTGTCAGGTGTGAGGGGGTCGTACCCGCATGACTCACGAGCTGCACGAGCTTCGGCGTGCATAGCCTGAACCTCCACCTCAGTAGCCCTACCCTCGACGTGAAAAGCCTTATACACATCGAGCCGAGCCTCCGCATGAACCCACAACTTGTACAAATGGCGGGGCATGCCCGGATCAGTTAAGGCACGAGACGTAGAAGGCTGAGAACGTCAACTTGCCTCCTCTGCCCTCAGCGAGGCCATTTGTCCCTTCAATACGGCCAACTCCACCTCCAGCTCCTTGACGCACCCTTCGAGCCTTGCAACTTGACGACCAGAGGTTTCCCTCTCCCCAGTCTGTTCCGACCTGGAAATACGGAGGGCATCCTCCAAAGATACTGATTCAGAAATAGCTGCCGCCATCTTATCGGCGCTGACGCTCAGCTCGCCCTTGAGCCCCTCAATCTCCATTACCTTAACACTCAACTCGATGGTCAAGTCGGCCACCTTCAGCTATAAGTCAGCATTCTCAGCCGTCACCCCTTGCTCAATTCGAGCTTGTCCTCCTTCGCCTTAAGGGAGGACTCTAGTTCACTATTACGGGCGACAACCTTCACAAGCTCCTCGTCCCTCTCCGTCAACTCCTCTGTCTTGCACTCCAATTGGTTCTCCCGCTGCTTGAGCCCCTCATAAAATACCAGGAACTGAGGATCCTGATGATAAATGTCGGACATCGCCCGATGCTTAGCACGATACCGTTGATACTTGGATGACATCTTCTCATAAAGGCCTGTCCTTTTTATTTCACGACGCTCTCTCTCCACCTCCAGGACAAGGGTCTGACAAAAAAGAAGGGCAGAAGTTAGAAACAAAATATAGGACAACGATTATCGCACCAATCCAACAACAAAAAGAGAAGGAAAGACACCTACCTGTAGGGCCATACCAGCGACCTTCCGAGATAACTCCACGTCGCTCATTGCTCCAAGCATCTCGCTTTCAGGAGCGGCACATAGAGGAGCGAGGGCCAACGCCACCTGCTCGCTGTTCAGCAGCAAGTTATAGTTCCCCCGGACTACCACATGCAGTCGGATCCATCCATCATAACCTCCATATGGGTATGGCGATCCACAAATTCATTAATATCCTCTAGGTCGATATCCGAATCCGAGCCACCACCCTCGACACGAGGCCCTCCAACATTGGAAAACTCACCATACTCAACGGAGCGCACTGAACCGGCTCCCGGGCCAACTCCCTCCACTTGGAGAGATCTCCTCGACAAAATGGCATCGGCCATGACTATGGGCACCGGGGCTATCCGGGACGCCCTGCTGCCGTCGGCGTTCGTAGCCACGCCCTTCCCTAGTTCCAGCCTCCTCTTTTTTCTCTCCAATGGCTCGTCCCCGTTAGAAGATTCATCCAAAGGATGCAAGGCTGGTACCGAAGAAGCCTCTTCCCTCGTGGTCACAACTCTAGAGGAATCTCCCAACTGAATAGGTTGAGGACAAATAGACTCGCTCAAGATAGATCGCGTGTCTGCAGTAGCAACGGCTTGTCTAAAGGCAGGAACTAGCGCCCTCCACCTAGAAGCTCCCCGACCTATCATCACAAAGGGTCATACAATTAAGCAAGGTCGCATGGCCAATGAAGTAGTAAGTAAGACATTTACCTGAGGAAACTTTAGGGCCATAACACTGCACGAAGGCGGGCCAAGTCCGAGTTTCTGCTGCATGAGGCAATAGGCGGGCTACCCAATCTTTGATACCGACAATAGGGCGAGGCGCAGGGCCCATAGCTGCAAAATAGCGAGTAAGTAAAAGTTACTGTAATTACAGAAGAGAGGGGAACACAACGAACGACAGCACTTACGAGTTCCGTTCCATTGCTCCGGAAATCTGGTGGAGTTAGAAACGACGTGTTCGATCTTGACAAAGAAGTACTTGTGCCAAAACTTGCGGCTCGCCCGGTCATCCGTCCCGACCACCAGCCCTTTCGTACCACGAAGCCTCAAATGCACCATGGTACCCCTGAGGAAGCCAGGTGTGAACAGGTGCAAAAGGTGATGGACAAAAACGCTACATTCCGCCAACTCTGCATACTTAGTCAATAGTAAAAGCACCTTGAGCGTGTATGGCGAAAGTTGTGCTGGGAAAACTTGGTAAAATCTACAGAATTCTTCCGTTAAAGGGAAGAGAGGAAGGGTGTAGCCGATCATAAAAGGGTACTCGTAGAAAGCACAGTACCCATCTGTGGACGTCCACGTAATCTCTCTCCGCTGGAACCCTTTCTATATGAGCAGGAATGCCATACTTTATACGAAGGGCATCAATATAGACCTGCTCCGTCTCATAAAATACGGGGTTCGGAGTGGGAGGTGGATCTTCGAGGAAGTCACTCCGGGATAAGGGGTGCCTCGGTAGCAGCTCCACCACCATAGGAGGGCTGTCATTCTCTTCTACCACCACGTTTCCAATGTCAGAAGGAGGCATCCTTGATGATGAGGTGTCTTCAGGAACCTCCTCGCGAGAATGGCGCCTCAGCATAATATCGTATGGAGGAGTATCAACACGAAAGGAGAAAAGAAGAAGAAGCTTCAGGTGAAGATCGAAAGAAGAGCAGAAAGATATGAAAGCAAACTTCAAGAAAGGAATGGCCAAAGTTTTAAAAAAATCAAATCCTTCACCTATTTATAGGAGTGGGAGGCGCCAGAATCGAGGCGACAAGCTTCAAAGCAGCACAAGAATCGAAGCACCAAGCCGTCAGTCCCCGCCTAAAAAATCTGCGCAATGATGATGCATGAAAAGCTGACATCATTTCCCGGAGAAGTGTACTGCACGATATCTTGCTGAATACGATGACCAACTCCCATTGGCCACGTCATGTCGTTCCCACGAGTCAAATTTCTCCAAAAAAATGCACGAGGTCCGCCCATCGAGGATGCATCCGGCCGCGACCCCGATAAGCAGAGGGACTATTATATGGGTCCAAATTTGACCGACCTCGACCTATGATGAGTACGGCCAATGACCGAGTATCTTCGAGTCGGCATCCCGAGGAAGACGACCTTAAGGCAAAGGTAGAAATTGTACGACCCTTGTAGAAATGTAAGCCCATTAGGAGACATTGAGAATATTCTGTCGAATATTCCTTGTATTTTTTTCTCTTATGATTCTGAATGTTTTCTCTCTAGTATATAAGGGGGAAAGAAGGACCTTGTAAGGGAGGGGGGGTGAAGATTCTGGGAAATTTATCAATCTTGAATGAAAAAAAACTCTGCAACTCTCTTCTCTTTAGTTGTTATTATTCTAGAGATTATTATAATCGGCTACGATTTAGCCTTTCTTCTTTGATTGATTTGTCTAAAAAGATTTAAAATCTTTTTGAGTCAAACATTAAATGCTTTGTGCCTCATTGTATTTGACAGAAGTCCATTTCTTCCCTTAACTGCCTTTTCCACTAGACCAACTAATTAATAATTTCGGACATCGGCACCTAAATAGTTTTAAGTGTCAAACCTCAATTAACATTGAGGTCCAAGCATTGAGGTGATAGCTCATACGCCGAAACATGAGGCACTTCAAGATTTTAATTTGATGCATTCGAAGTTTAATGTTTTTAGCACTAAATTTACTGTATTTTTAAAATTTAAAATTTAATATTTTATTGAAATTTTAATAAGTTTATATATATTTTATTTCGTGTGAAAAATATATTGAGTCCGCATAAATCCATCGCTGAAAGGGCTAGATCCACCCCTGTAACCGTGGACAATATATATTTTCAGCAGCATTTAGTGTACTCGTCGTCTTTGAAGACACACACATATATACTAAATTCATATCCGATTCTGACACATGAATTATTAATATAATGTAGCAAAACTTCGCACCCACTGATTAATAATTTTGAAGTCTTTTTTATTATATCTTTATCTGTAAAAAAGTTGAAAGAAAGACGAGAATAAATAAAATTATGAATAAGAATAGAGGAGGATGAGAACTGATGTGGATTAGTGGAGGAGGCAAATGGCATATAGGTGGAAGTTGGTGGAGGTGGGAAGCTGCTGCATCCATATAATATAGAGAGTATCCAAAGTCAAAAACCCAAATGTATGTTTGATCTAATAATTTATTTATTTATTTTTCACCAATTATTCAGTATTTGCATTGAAATTCAATTAAATACGGATTTGTACGGGAAAGTTCCATATTAGCATATAAAATTGCTCCTAAAAAGATAACTCTATACTTAAAGCTCAAATCTGGAACCTCGGATTTGTGGTGCGTCTAATAAATTACTCGTACAATAGTCAATTAATGAGAGCAACAAGAAAACATGGTTGGGGTCCCAACTTCCTGGTTTGATAATCTATTGCTGCCCAACTACTTCAAAATTTTCCTTTTCTCCATTGAATTAGACTTCATGTTTATGTCTCTCACCACAAATTTTATTGATTTCCCCACTAGCTACTTCATCTTGTGATCTTGCTAATTTGGACCTCATCTGGATGTCAACATGGTGGGACTTCCAAAATTAAATTGTTTTAAATTTGATCTAAATTTATTATTTGAGAACAATTCATCATTTCTCATTAAAAAAAAGGGGCATTTGTATCTATACCCGCTTTTTGTGTCACATTTTAACTTGTGCCCGCTTTGCAAAAAAAATTGCAAGCGTACCCGCTTTTTCGCATAACTTCAGCACACGGGGCTGAAGTAGCAAAGGCAATCACGCAAAACTTCAGCATTCTAGTAGCCGGACCTGAAGTTCAGGTCTAGAGCTGAAGTTTTTTGTGTTGTAACTGGGAAACTTCAGCTCTAGTTGTAACTGGGAAACTTCAGCTCTAGAGCTGAAGTTTTTGTGTTGTAACTGTGAAACTTCAGCTCTAAAGCTGAAGTTTTTGTGTTGTAACTAGGGAATCCCACTATCAAGATGTTCTAGTTTTTGATAACTCACCCAAATTTTATGTAATCGGATCCAATTCAGAGTGTTAAAAGTAAGGTGGTAATTGATGCTTTTCGATTGATCAATTCGCAAAACCATGATGCCAAGGCATTCAACGTTAAATCTGGGGCGCCTGAACAAGCCAGTAAAATTATTTATTTTTTAAGTTTTTTGCAGAAGATATTTTTTTTCTCTGAATATATGACATCCTAAAGAAAAGAAAAAAGAATAAGAAGAACAAACTCCATGTGCATGAGAAAGAATGAATTTGAAACTTACTGTTAAAGGCTGGAGCAGAAACATTCACGGTATCAAGTAAATTTCCAGTAATGGATGACGGAGTTGTGTTTCCAGACAATGAGAAAACTGGTTTTTAATGTTATAATAATCCAAATGGAAGTCTTCAGTATATTTGTTTTAGCTTCATTAATCAAAGAGAGCAATGTTGAAGTCATCGTTGTAGAAGAAGAAAAAAGAAAATGAAGGAGAAGAAAGAGAGCTGACGTTGTTTAAAAAGTGGATACAAGTTAAAAAAATTTAAAAAAAATAAGTATAGGTTAAATGGGGGCGACCAAATAGGGCGCCCCTTGCAATTTTTACAAAACAAAAGACATTATTTTACGTCGTATATAATGAAGCTCAAATGAAATAATATTTTTTTCCCTTCACTAAGTCTAAGATTCAAATCGCTTTTGGTTCTTTGCTTCATCCATTTTTTATACATTATCATTTAATTTGAAAACCAACTAATATAATCAACTATCTAAGCTAAATACATAGGTAATCTGTAAAATAGTCAATTAAGTAATTTGTTATAACGGGTTAAGCTAGACTTTAATAGAATAAATAACCCGACTGCACTGCAGTAGGGCTCTTCAGTTGATAAACTCCTATGCTCCGTTGGGATCAGTGGCGGAGCCACATGCACCCAAGGGATGTCAACCGACCCCCTTCGTCGGAAAATTATATTGTTTAACTCGGTAATTACGTTTTAAAATATGAAGTCTGACCCTAATGGCCTGAATACCCACTGGAAGGACTTTGAATGGCTGGTGGACGGTATGAACTCTTTGGCATGGCACTAAAATAGGCACCGAAAGAACCCTGATGAACCGGTGGGCGATAAGAACTCTCTGGCATAACACTGAAATAGGGTCACGCTGGAGCACCCCGAGGAGGCGGTGGTGGTGCTGGATATGTGGCCCACTACAAATACAAACACCAACCTGACCTACTTATTGAACTTCCATGAGTTCATAAAGGCACCAATGGAAACCAGGAAAAAAAATAAAGTTTCAATCCAGTAGCTGGCATGTTGATATAACTAACTACTACTTTAAAGTTTACAAGGATAAACTGAATCAGGAATAAGTTTTATATCTGAAGAATATGGTTTCTTGTTGTAATGGTAAATTGATATGCCTACGTTTCTTGTTACAATGGGTAATGGATATTTTAAGTAATTGGTTCTGTCCCCCTTATGTTTTCCTCGGCTATATTATTTTTACCAAATGAATGCCTTCTAGTTTGAAAAAAGAACTGGTTAAAACATTCCTTTATTGTGGTGTTTTATTACACTGACTTTTCTTTATTAATATAGGACACATAAGGCAATAATATCATTAGAAAATTTAAGATTTTGTATTAGTTTAATATATTTCCCTAAAACTATATGAAATAAAATATTGAAAAATGGAAGGGGATAGGTGTCTGATATTTCTCTATAAGAATGGGAGGTTTATTGGTTTTTACTTTTTTACCAAAGTAGAGGATAGATCTTGATAATTGATGTATAAATTAAAACATATATTCAAGAAAAATACATAATGTTTTCCAAAAATAATAAATGGCCACCGACCTGACAGCCTTGCAATTAATAGCATGAATAAATAGAAAGAAGTAATGTTGATGATGAAATTGAAGGACATAAAAAGTCTAGTTGGTTGAGAAGTGAGTCAAGAATAGTCCTAAAAATATATTAATATTTACGTCCATCTAATAAATTCATTACAGATATCTTTTACATTTAATCACTGGTTAAAGATTATTTGATGTAGCTATCTAATGCCAGTAAATTTTTTCAGAGAAAATCCTAATCACTTACTTTCTTTTGCACTTTAATATAATTGATGCAAATATTGAGTGTCAATAATATTTTTCCAAATAAGAATACAAGTTAGTTTCTTTCACATTTCGTATTGATCATTTTCTTTTCTGTCCCTACTAATTTAGTAAAAATCAGGGCAAATCAAGTATGATTACTTCCCAAAATATGTAAACACATTGAAGTCTGATTTCAAGTTTCCAACAAACTAAAATAGTTTACATCATTAATCAATTACTAGCATTCAACAAAAAGAGTATCTATAACAATTTAAAAACTCTTGTTATAAGTATGATCTCTAAATGGGTAAATATATAAACTTTATTTTAATACTATTTAAAAATGAATCCAAACAAAAAAAAAATTAAATAATTTTGAATCCGATAATTCTCATATATCGGTGAGAAAGTCAAAAGGCAAATTTAATCCTTATCTTCACGAAAAATGCAAAAAGTAAATACCAAACACCAAACCAACATAATTTTATGAATTGAAGCATTAAATTCCTCATCCTCCCACACGCTAAACTCAAGGGTCATTCTTGTCTTTTCACTAACCTCCATCCAAAAATTCCCAACTGTAAAAACCATCCTAAAGGACTTTTACGTAACTTCACACTCAACCACTTTCATTTAAAACCAGACCTTCCCTCTCCTCACCCTCCATTCTTACAAACCAAAAAACTCCCATCTTTCTCTCTGGAGTTTTAACAAAATGTCACTTCCAAAACCCAAGAAATCCTTTCCGTCGGTAACGACATGCGATACCACCTCCGTGAACCACCATTCCGTCGCGGCGGATCTCGACGGAACCCTCTTAATTTCCCGTTCATCTTTCCCTTACTTCATGTTAGTCGCTATCGAAGCCGGCAGCTTTCTCCGGGGATTAATACTTCTCCTTTCTTTCCCTCTCATCGCCATCGCATACGTATTCGTATCCGAAGCATTAGCCATTCAAATGCTCATTTACATTTCTTTCGCTGGCGTTAAAATCCGAGATATCGAGCTCGCTTCACGGGCTGTTCTCCCGAGATTTTATGCCTCAGACGTGAGAAAAGAGAGTTTTGAGGTGTTTGATAAGTGTAAGAGGAAAGTTGTGGTTACTGCTAATCCTACAATTATGGTTGAGCCCTTTGTGAAGGATTTTTTGGGAGGTGATAAAGTTCTTGGAACAGAGATTGAGGTGAATCCAAAGACTAAGAGAGCTACTGGGTTTGTGAAAAGTCCTGGGATTTTGGTTGGGAAATGGAAGAAATTGTCAATTTTGAAGGAGTTTGGAGAAGAAATGCCTGATATTGGACTGGGTGATCGTGAGTCTGATCATGATTTCATGTCCATTTGCAAGGTAAATAATTACACAAATTTAATTGATACTCGATCAGTACTCTGTTTTATTTATGTAACATGATTAGTATTTGGAGAGTCAAAGCAGCTTTTTCTTGTATCACAATTTAATAACTAGAAAAAAATGTAATTTCTGGCAATTTTTGTTTAGTATAATTTCAGCTTTTTGTTTAGTGAAAAAATGTCACGGGCTCTTCGAGCCGTGAAAATAGCTTCTTGCAATAATGTAGGGTAAGATTGCATACAACAGATTTTTGTGATTCGCCCCTTCCTGAACCTCGCGCATAGCAGGAGCTTAGTGCACCAAGCTACTTTTTTTTCTTCAGATTCCTTGAGAGAATCTAAAATCCCTATTCTTTGATTAATGTGAACTTATTTGCATTAACTTTTAGATTGATATACTGAAATTCTATGTAAGTGTGAATCTTACAAACGTTGAGAGAGTATGTTAATGAAGCTTTTGTCTCATATACGGAAATCTAACAATATTTAAATTATCTTTGACGTTTAAATTTTCCTTTTATACTTTTAGCAAATTGTATTAGTACTAATAAATGTAATGACTAATGAGAGCTTGTTCAACTAGTGCATGACGTTGTTAACCAAACATATCTAATTTAGTGGCCACTGTTGGACGTTAAACTTGTGATACTATTGTTGTTTATATTATATTCTCAAGTAGGTGGTGTGAAGAATTCTTATCGATCTGATAACATTTCTTAAAATGGACCTTATCTTTGATTTCTTGTAAGAATCAACAACTAGAAGAATAATACCTCCAATCGATACTGATTTACTTACAACTTTATCCTTCAATAAATTAAAATAACTATGTGGGTAATTGGTTACATGCCATTTAATGTGGTGGTTGAGATAAACATGTGAAAGTAAATTGTGAGGGGCCTAAAGCAATTACTCTCATACCAGCCACTTAGCAGAATTCCGGTGGTCCTTCACTCTGAGTTGTGCGTCAATATTACTTTAGATTTGATATACATATGTGAATAAAAGTAGTAATGAAGGACTTGATTTCTATTTTGTTTGGTCATTTATGTATTGTTAGTAGTTGGTTTTTCTTTATTGAATAAATAATAAATGCACCGCGAAACCTCAATGTTACACCAAGATTTCATTTGAACTTTGTGTTATGTGCCCTTTCTACCGAGGCGGACCAAGTATTTGAAAGTTAAGGTGCACTTTTGGATTGAGTTAAAATTTGTTTTGTATATAGGGTGCCACTATTATTATATTACTATTATCTTTTAAAGACATATACATATATACATGAAATTTTTGCCGAACTTTACGGATGTCGGTGATCCCTCTTTTGAATAGTATAGGTCCGCCTCAGATCATGTACCAAGTCCGAACCCATGAGCTCAGTCTCTTTGAGTTTGAACCAACTAATAGGTGATCTACATTATGTCTATGCTAACATATATAAGTTAAACAGGAAGGTTATATGGTGCTCCCTAGCAAATCAGCAGAACCAGTTCCACTCGATCGCTTAAAAAGCAGATTGATCTTCCATGATGGTCGCTTGGTTCAGCGCCCAAATCCACTCAATGCCTTAATCACTTATATGTGGCTGCCATTCGGATTTGCTCTCGCTATATTCCGTGTATACTTCAATCTCCCTCTCCCAGAGCGCATTGTTCGTTATACATATGCATTGGTTGGGATCAAGCTCGAGATCAAAGGCCCTCGACCACCTCCACCATCACCAGGAACCCCTGGAAACCTCTACGTGTGTAATCATCGTTCAGCTCTTGATCCTATTATTGTTGCTATAGCACTCGGGAGGAAAGTCTCCACTGTCACATACAGTGTGAGCAAGCTCTCTAGATTCTTGTCACCAATTCCAGCCGTTGCTTTGACTCGTGATCGTGACGCTGATGCTGCAATGATTAAGAAATTGCTCGAGAAGGGCGATCTAGTTGTATGTCCAGAGGGAACTACTTGTCGCGAGCCGTTTTTGCTGAGGTTTAGTGCTTTGTTCGCAGAATTAAGCGATAGGATTGTGCCTGTTGCAGTGGACTCTAAGCAAAACATGTTCTATGGTACAACTGTCCGCGGGGTTAAGTTTTGGGATCCATACTTCTTTTTCATGAACCCTAGGCCAAAATATGAAGTGAAATTTCTTGAACCATTGCCAAAGGAAATGACTTGCAAGGGTGGAAAATCATCGATTGAGGTAGCCAACCATGTCCAGAAAGTGTTAGGTGGTGTTCTTGGTTTTGAGTGCACTCAGTTGACAAGGAAGGATAAGTATATGTTGCTTGGTGGAAATGATGGCAAAGTGGAGTCCATGTACTCCAAGAAATCCTGAAATTAGATTTCATTTGGGAGGAGGTATTATATAGCTAATGGATTTGGGGTTTTTTTGCCAGTAAAATTGTGTTCAACATTTAATAGAACTCTGCTGTTGAAGGGATTTGTTTTTACATGATTAGTTACTGTATTCGTATTCAACAGACAATATTAATTGAAATCAAATCTGTGCTTAGACTAACTTTTCTGTGTTTTTCCTCCTTCGCTCTTCTTGTTTTTAGACTCAACTGCAATTTCAGGACTACTAAAATACATTTTATTTGTCGTTCAACAACAAAATATTTGATATAACTTGCAAGGTAGATCTCGAAATTTTGTTTGTTTCTCTCTTGGGGGTCCAAGTATTAACTGTTGATTCTCTGTATTTTCTCCACTTTTAGCATTATTAATCTTTGAGAACTTAAAAGTCCTAATCATCCTTGACCACATGGATTTTGCTTCAGGGCATTAAAATCACCTCCAGCTGATACCAGCTAAGCTCAGATTGCATCCAATAATTTTCAACATATAAAGTTTTGGAATATTTGGTCCGAGTGAAAGAGCAAAAGAATGTTGGAAAATAGAATGAGAACTCCATTGTTTATTTTTGGTCTACCTTTTGATTAGGAAAGGAAAAAAATATCGATTAAGCAAACATTTCCATCGGAATAAAAGCAAATCACTCGTGATTTGATAGTTAAATTTTCTGCTAATGCATGTCAATTGAGTAGTGGAAGGATGGGTGATTAACTAATTGACGTTAGTTTGAGTCATCCATACTAAGAATTGATTGATGTTGAATTAAGGGTTCAGAATAGAGGCGTTCGATGTTTACGCTAACAACTTGTTTGGATGGTTATTATGTATAGTTCATAATGCACTGTATTGTATTATATTGTTTGATGAATATATCGTTTGAATAATATTATTTTCCGTCGTTTGATGATGCCATGTACCAACAATACGAAAAATAAACTTGCAACACTACTAAGAGCCCATTTGGACATAAGAATTTTTTCACTTTTTTTCGAAAAAATTTCATTTTTTTTCGAAATCAGTGTTTGGCCATAAAATTTTTAATTTTCACTTGAAGATGAATTTGGGAATTTTTCGAAAATTTGAAAAACTCTAAAAAGTTATTTTTCAAAATTTTCACTAAGATCACTCACAAAAATTCAAAAATAACTCAAAATTATATTTATGCCCAAGCACAACTCTAATTTTCAAATACCATTTTCACTTGAAAAAATATTTCACTTTTTCTTGGAATTTTACAATTCTTATCTCCAAACGCCCACTAAGAAAAAATACGATACAATATAGAATTATTATATATAAAAAAGGGGTAAAAGATAATATATAATTATTTATAATAAGGAATGGCAAGATAAAAAGAAAAAAGTAAGATAAAAACGCCGCCACACCAAATTCGTCGTTACATAATATGA
This sequence comes from Nicotiana tabacum, assembly GCF_000715075.1. Classification (NCBI taxonomy): domain Eukaryota; kingdom Viridiplantae; phylum Streptophyta; class Magnoliopsida; order Solanales; family Solanaceae; genus Nicotiana; species Nicotiana tabacum. The sequence continues at coordinate 150,763,764 of NC_134086.1, read as the reverse complement.
CAATTTTCGTTATTACGTAATAACAGATTTAATAATACGATACAATAAATTAAAATAACATTCAAAATAAAATACCGTACTTAAAATAATAATACGATACAATATAATTTTATGTAAATAAGCTGTAAGTGTCAATAACTTTGTATTTATTCATTATAATCATCCCGTCATGGCACATCTAATTATTTGAAATTGAAAAAACAATTGTGAAATCGCGTCATCACCGTATTGTAGTAAAAATCATTGGCATTTGGCACATTTAACTTTGATACGTATGCAAAGAGGAGTGGATCAGAAATAGCCACAACAAAAAATGTACTCCCAAGATTCTATTCCTCTATGTGACTCACCGATCAATGGCTTTTCGGTAAAAGCGATAGCCCACAGCTTTCATGTTGATATCCGAAATTACCCTTAACGTCACACCTTATTTTCATCTATTCCACTCTTAAATCACATTTAGTTTAATTAAACATAGAGGGGTATTAAAGAGATTGTAGCTTCTCCGCACGGATAACCTCTCAAATCGCAGCGGATGAAATGCCACGTGTCATATTCTCATCCCTCTGTTGCTTTGGGTTATATCGACGCCCACTGAGACTTTTATTTTTCCCGCTTTTCAGAAAATATAAATGCCAATTTTCCACTGAAATTCGGATGAAGAACATCACTCCTACTGTTATCTTCTTTCTTTGCGCAGATTTTAGAGAGAGAAATTCAGTTTTTTTCCTTAAAACGGAGAACTAGTTCGTGTGTACGCAGAGAGTGTTAGCTGACGAAAAAACATAGTCGCCGGTGACAATGGCAATCGGCGCCGTCGTTTCTAACCGGAATTTCGGTTGTTTCGTCGGTTCAGGTAAACAATTCACCATTGTTAACTCCTGCTTTGAACTTTCGCTACACAAGTGTTTCTGCTTAGCTGTTTAGCTGCTTAATTTCAGTATACGGGAAGTTGCGGATTTCGAGAAATAGTAAAGAAGTATTGGATGCATGTAGCAAATTTGATCTCATGTCTATTGAATTTGTGAATGTAGTTCTTTTTATGATTAGAAATATTTAATTTTTTTCTATTTGTTTGAGTGCTGAAAGTACTTTTTTTTTTGGGGTGTGTGTGCTGAAATTACTGTTTTGCCTCAATGCTTGAGTTAACATCTGGATGTTATACTGGTATCTAAAGGAATCGTTTGCATGCAAATGGATACTCATAGATTTTGTGTGAAAAATATTTTAATTTTGGTCATTTGTGCGGCTATATCTATGTCGATTTCTAAAAGCTGATTTAACTAAGACAAAGCTTAAATTAGTTACGGCTAGAAGATGTGTAATAGTGACTGTTTGTTTCTTCTCATTAAAAATTATTAGAGAATCATTTTGGTATTTCGTGCCTAGACTATAAACATAAAAGAAGAACTATTTTATCAAGATAACATTCGCAGTATAAACTCTCTGATCTCTTTGATGTTAAAATCTCTTGCACAATTCTTAAAGGAATATCTTTTACCACAAGCTATGGTGAAGTGATGGAAATTTTGATAAATAGTTGTTTCCACAGAAGGGGAGACTTGGCGTAACCGGTAAAGTTACTGCCATGTGACCAGGATGTCACGGGTTCGAGCTTTGGGAACAGGCTCTTGCAAAAATGCAGGATAAGACTGCCTACAACAGACCCTTGTGGTCAGGCCCTTCCCGGACCCGCGCATAGCGAGAGCTTAGTGCACAGACTGCCCTTTTAGTTGTTAACCCGACAAAACTAAGAGAATCTTGACTTCAAAATTGGGTACATATGCAAACTAACTCATGATTTGACTCAATTAATTGGAGAGATACATGTGAATATTACAAATGCAGGGAATCTTGTGATTCCTGTTGGTCACGGAAATGCTGTAAGAAACTAAATTGGTCTCCGGGTAAAGCGAGTAGTTCTTGAAAAGTAAAGAGCAGCAGCGAATCTTCTTTCTTTTTCTCTTTCGCTTCACTTGTTGTTTTTGGGGAACACTCTGAATGATGAAGTGCTGTAAATATCAGAATGTTAGTCAGCACTTGTAGCTGCCAAAACTAAATTTTACCCTTCATGAAGCCTTTTCCTGATTTCCTTCATCTACTTGATCTACTCAGTTCTTAGTATCTTGCACCTTCGTGGTGCCTTGGATAATAAATCAATGAACTGACTATGTCAACAGGCAGAGAGCAGCGTATTAGCCGTGGAGATCGATTGGGTTGTGCTGCTTTGCAGTATGCTCAGAGGAATATGTTATACAATGAGCGGTGTCTCTCAAGAAGTGGCTTGTCGTACTCCGGTTGCATTTATAGGTCATATTCCCAATCTACTGAACCATTGGATGGTAAATCTTTTGGATCAAAAACACCATTTTATGTTGAAGTCATTCAACCTAACCGGTTTAGTGAAAGTTCTCATGTCATCAATCCTAGGCGAAGAACCAGAAGATGGGAATGTTATCTTTCCTCTGCTGACTCAGGTAACAGTTGGGTTCAACCAAGGAAGCTGGATAAGCTTGGTTTCATTGATGGACAAAAGCTGCAGAAAAAGCATGCTGCGGTAAATAGAACCCAAGCTGACTATAAATCTGATGAGTATGACATAACTGGAGCTTTGGAGTCTCTTGTGTCATCGGAAGGGGCAAGTGAAGCCATTTTGGTGGAAGAAGTTGAGCAATCAAAACCTTGGTGGGAGCAATTTCCAAGACGTTGGATTGTTGTACTGCTGTGTTTTGCTGCATTTTTGTTATGCAACATGGATCGTGTGAGCAATTCATCCAACTTTTATCTTGCTACTTAGCTTTCCATTCTGATCTTATGACCCCCTATAAGATGGACATTGTCATCCCTTTTTGGGATGTTTGAATGTATCGTTCATTGCTTAACTTTTTTTTAGAAAAACACCTAAGCATAGGTGTATTCAATGCATGCCAAACTTTATGGCTACCGCATTAACTATTGTATATCCTATTTTTTCAATAATCACCATCAAAATTTGTTTACAAACATGGTTGTAAGAATAGCTACCTTGCCTTCAAGCTTTAAATTGCAGATTAAGTCACAAAAGTTGTTTAATTTTTTTTTTCAAAGAGAAATTATGTTTAAATTCTTGAGATCTTAAGCTGAATGAAAATGAGTTTCTTCCTTCCATTCTTTTTCTATTCATCTGTTTGATATTATTTGATAAGAGACCATATGTGATCATTTATTACCGGCCCAACTCAGCTTCCACTTTGGTTTTAGGTGAACATGAGCATTGCAATTCTTCCGATGTCAAAGGAATTTAACTGGAACAGCGCTACGGTTGGTCTCATCCAGTCTTCCTTCTTCTGGGGCTATCTTCTCACTCAGGTTTTCTTCATTAACACTATCTTGCTCTCTTCTAGTGCATGAACTCTTTCCTATTCCAGTATTAGTATTTGATCAATCTGTTGTGTTACGGATGCGGTTTTCATGTACTCTGACCATGTCTCCACATAAGGTTTCATCTATTATTAATTTCTAAGCTAGTCTTAGAACTCTATTCTAGGTAGCCAGTGAAGACGCGCGAACACATAGGACAATCAATTCAATTTCTGATATTCTATTCTCATGTGCTAGATAAACCAATATCTTACTTTTGTTTACGTGTTCTATATGCAGATTGTTGGAGGGATATGGGCGGATAAATTTGGTGGGAAGGTAGTGCTTGGCTTCGGAGTTGTCTGGTGGTCGATTGCAACTGTTTTAACTCCTATTGCCGCCAGAATGGGACTTCCATTCTTACTTGTCGTGCGTGCCTTAATGGGTATTGGGGAGGTTAGTCTCTATATGCGTATTCCCAGTTTCTTCCAAAATCTTCTACGCAGCTGATTTTCCAAGTGTTTTAAGTTGTCGTTAGACCAGTAAGTAGCCTGAAATTGTTCTGGTTACAGACACTGTAAGACAAACCAGTTGTTTCATGCTTAGCTATAATAAACATAGTGGATTTAAGAAGATACATCTCATAAACTTGTGGATCAATTTTGGGGTCTCACCATACACTCTGATTCTTTTGTACCACAACTGTAGTTGGTAAGGAGTTAATTCAAGTGTCTCATGCATAGTCCCTTGTTCTGACTATGTAAGTTCTCGTCAGGGTGTCGCGATGCCTGCCATGAATAATATGCTCTCAAAGTGGATTCCTGTCTCAGAAAGAAGCAGATCTCTTGCCCTAGTGTATAGTGGAATGTATCTTGGTTCTGTTACAGGATTAGGTTTCTCTCCTATTTTGATCCAGAAGTTCGGATGGCCATCAGTCTTCTATTCCTTTGGTTCTCTTGGAAGCATCTGGTTTGCACTGTGGTTGACTAAGGTGAGTTTGTCTGCTTTTTCTGTATCTTTGACTTCTTTTATTTTTATAGTCTTCCAAAATTTTCACGACTTGTTATCATTATTTCTCCCTTTTCACAGTTTTGCTTAAGATAACATAACCTTTGTGCTTCTAGTTGTGAAGTTCTAATAAAGCAACAGAGTTATTAGTTTTCAGCTTCTGCTATCATCGTTTAGACCTAAAATTTTGGTGCATCAGTTTCTTGTCATTGGATCAAAGATGTCTGGTTTGTTATTTCCTTTCCATGATTTTTCATGGTTGAAACATCATTCCATGGTATAGTTTTAGCTACACTAATTTGTGGGTTCTGGTGAAAAGGGTGAGCTCTTGGAGTCCAGTTTTGTCTGGTTTATTTTTTCTGTGCTATGATATCTGAGTCCTACATGACTAGTACTCATTTGTTATGATATCTAACTCCTCCATGACTAGTACTCCTTTGTTATACATTGTCTATTTTATTTTCCAGGCATATAGCTCTCCAAAAGATGATCCAGGGCTTAGTGCACAGGAAAAGAGGCTGATCATGGATGGCAGCGTCTCTAAGGAACCTGTCTCTAACATCCCATGGAAACTAATTTTATCAAAGGCACCTGTCTGGGCCCTCATTATCTCCCATTTCTGTCATAACTGGGGAACATTTATTCTACTGACATGGATGCCTACATACTATAGTCAGGTATGTCTGATACTGCTGCCTGGCGCGATCCTTCTTGGAGTTATTTCTTCCTTTGCATTTCGTCAACCGGGAAAATGGAGAACAAAAAATAAATAAAACTTTATTTTTTGTCTTTGTCAAGTGGGATATTATTTGATTCATGCACCGTTTCCTGGAGACTAGCTGAACCGTAGAGCTCAGGGATTCTACTAGCGATACAGGATGCCGTATGGTTTTACGCCTCTGATTTCAGTCCTAGCAGGACAGGAAAACTGCACCCGATTACCTGATCCATTATGCAGTCTGTTTTTATATTTTAAATTGATTTCGCCGATTAACTGCCCAATTCCTTGAAAACTCTACTGAAGTTTGTAATCATTAGAAGAGAAAGAAGAAACATTTAATCAAACTCCAAATGGTTCTCGAATATAAACTTTAACATATTCAAGAAGTAGCTCTTGAGATTATGCATGTACAGCTTTATTAATTATGCTGTCTTGTACTTCTTGAAGTAATTACAAATCCCAGGTACACTTGATACTTCAATTTATCTCACCTTCTCCTCTCTGCTGTTTCCTCTGATTTCCTTGGCAATTTACAATTAATAAAAATAATGAAATTTCACCAGGAATAACATGGTTCTGGGAGTTGATCTGAGCCTGGCATCCGAAGATCTGGAATGGTTGCTTGACATAATAATTTTTGTTCATTTCAGATTGGTCTCGGCTAGTCTTCTGACATTCCATTTGTTTTGTGCATCTGTTTCTTTTCTTTTTCCATTCTTCTCTGGAGTGTGATGTGAGTGCCTTCAAGATTCCTTGTCAAGATAATATAAATCTCAAGATAACTTTAAGCACTGTGTGAGCCATCTTATCAGTCAATTAATCCGCTATGCCTCAATCTCAAATTAGCTGGGCTGGCTAATCCATTCCGCTCGGTTAGTTATGCAAGTCCATTTTCTTGCCTTCTAATATCAATATTTCTCATGGCATCAGGAAATATTTGTCTTGCTAACATTGATGACTCTCTTAGATGTTCAGAATCTTCAACGCTCTAGAATTTGTAACCATAATGCTGAACCTGAAGTAATGATCTTGTGAAAATTTCAGTTTCTCGTATTCCAGCTTGAATTTGGATATTGGTTTGTTTTGTCTTACCTTTAGTGCTTGCCTTGCTAGCTCTAGTGGATCTTGACATTTCTCTGTATTCTGTGAGTTGAATTTATGAGGTTTCGTGTTAAACTATCTGAAGTGACTCAATGCTCGTGGATTTTTTGAAGATGGTACTGTATTTAGAAGAATCTTTACTGTGCAAGCTAATTAAGGTCTTTCTCTCCAATCTTTTTATCTCTTCAGGTTTTAAAGTTCAACCTCACCGAATCAGGACTACTGTGTGTATTGCCATGGCTGACCATGGCCGTATTTGCAAATGTAGGTGGTTGGATTGCCGATACACTTGTGAGCAAAGGATTCTCCATAACATCAGTTCGTAAGGCAAGGGCTTCATAGAACTCTTGTATAAAGTTTTATACTGTGTATAGCGTTATAGTTTAATCATCCAATGATGAGCATTACTTGAATTTATTTCATTTCTAATATAAAAATTTGCAGATTATGCAATCTATTGGTTTTCTGGGCCCTGCTTTTTTTCTTTCACAATTAAGCCATGTGAGGACTCCTGCATTAGCAGTGCTATGCATGGCATTCAGTCAGGTTGGTGCCATAGGATAATGGAATGTACTTTTGGGAGATTTTTTAAGTCTGTTGATTAAATATTTTGATATTTTGGAAGGGATCGGATGCATTCTCTCAGTCTGGCCTCTACTCTAATCACCAAGACATTGGACCACGTTACGCTGTAAGTACCTCTACTGCATATAAAAGCTTTATATGTCTAGAATTGTTTGTCCTACTTTTTTCCCGGTTAGCACCTAACTGTGGTCCCAGGATGCAACTCATGGACTTTATCTTGTCACCATTAGTGGAAGTTCTTGTCTGGACACTGTTAACTATATTACATGAATTAGTAGTAATCATGAAAGAAATTTTACATCGTGTTAGCTTGTTGGTTGATGGCTGTAAACCTCTGCCAACGCTTGTCTCAATCAATTATTTATTGCACAGAACAGTTGGACATTTTTCATAGCTTGTTTTTGAAATTTAGATGTCTGAAAAATTTGTATACATCTCCCGCAGGGAGTGTTGTTGGGATTATCTAATACTGCTGGGGTGCTAGCTGGTGTCTTCGGTACAGCTGCAACTGGATACATACTACAAAAAGGTTTTTATGTTGTATATTTTCTTATTAGCTTGGTGGTTCTGAATGAGAATGTCGGTTTTGAGTTTATTCATGACATTCCTGTATTTTCCTTCTGCAGGATCTTGGGATGATGTATTTAAGGTGGCTGTTATATTATACATCATAGGCACATTAGTCTGGAATTTCTTCTCAACTGGAGAGAGAATCCTCGAGTAGATAATAAAGGTTGCACGAAGGAAGCCTAGTGTAACTTGAGAAATCAGAAAAAGTGAAAATCCATCGGATACCTGGAAACGAATTTTACTACAAGCATAAATTCCAGTTATGAGAACAAGGTGCTAATGCCCCCAGGTTTATACCTAGAAAGTCCCCTGCAATGAGGTCCTAAAACAATTTTCGGAAAGTTTCTCCTTAAAGGTGCTCTTTACTTGCATGAAACTTTGAACCATGCTTAGCAAAAAGCTATCTGGGTAATTTGACCTGTAAATGTTGGTAAATTTACTGGCATGGATTTTCCATAGGACACCTGATATGAAGTCTGGACATTCTTTTAGCTTAGTATTTTCCTTCAACCTTGATACTATTTGCTAGTCTTGTTGTATGGACGCGTTATTATGGTTCCAGTATACATGTTTAATACTCCGCAGGATGCTGATCTGACACTTAGCGATGGACTCTAAAACACTTAGATATGATAGTACCAAATGTAATACAAAGATTTGGTTTTGCTGTGACCAAGTTCTTTACACTCAGCTTAAATTTCTCAGTGATAAGAGAACTGAGCTGGCTTAAGAAACGCCCTTCAGTGCTACGTGTGATGTGGATTCTTTCATGTGAAGAGAATATCCCCATGCCTCATCAATCAAATACTCCAATAGAGATATTTAAAGAGAGATGTTTAGTTTCTGGTCTGAACACCAGGATATGCATCAGCAGACAGGATTTTGCATAGTCCTGGAAAAGAAATAGAGTTGAATTTACAAAGAACAGAAAATGAGATTGTAGAACCATGAGATTGGGATATAATGAAGTTAAAGGCCCGTTTCCATAATAGACATTGAGACACTGCCTAGACTTTAAATCTTGCATCTTCTTGGATGATCTATTCCAGGTAATTTGAGACTTCCCATTTCAACGAATTTCACCTTCAAATGAGGGGAAGATTTGCGACAGCTAGAGTTCGACTCCTAGTTGCAAATGTCACTAATTTTGGAAAAAGGAAATTGAATTAAGAAATTCAGTTAGATTACTTATTAATTTGATTGCAACCGATCTTCCAAAAACTAATCTCAACCTAGGAAAGGGCTTTACAGAAAAGTTTTAGGTTCCATTTATGCTTGATCAGTGGTCCAGCTTTCCACTTTTGCTATTGAGCATTAAGCATTTAAAATGTAGATTGTGGGACAAGAGGCCAGAAACAAAACAAACACCATTTAGTTATTCAAAAATAATAACAAGATACAAAAGAATTAACATACCAAACAAAGTGAGACTGTGAAAAAGGAAAAAAAAAACTAGAAAATACAAAAGAATTATATGGAGAATAACCAAACAACGTAAAAGGAACAAATAAAGGGGTCAGCTTTAGGATACTATAGAATAATTAAAAGAAGAAAAGTAATCCAGCTAGTACTTGTACAACTTATTACTAGTATATTATTGAGAAATCTCCCTCCTCTTAAACCTCAAAATCATTTCCATCTACCACCAAAAAAAAGTTTGTCCCACAATGAATGAGATGTACCCTAAAATCATGAATATACCACCATTTCTCCTTTATGACAAAAGCTGCCATAATTGAGCATTCATGTGAGAATTATAACCACCATATATAAGCAAATTCAATTGAACTATAGCTTCCTTGCAATCAATATTTGCCGACACCATTCTTTAAATCACCTCAACCACCCTCCTACCCATTATGAACATTCATCTTTGTCCCCGTGCAATTTTTGGACTAATTGGACCTCTCTTTCCTTCTTTATACTAGTCACTAATGGTGTGAGGTTTCTTGGACGAAGATTAACTTTAAGGCCGTCTTTCATGAACAAAGTCAACGACATTTTCTGCTCCACCTTATGGCCGGGAGCCACCGTTAGCCGGTGGCGGAGCAACACTGCTGCCGCCACCGACTTCATTTGCAAGTATGCCAAGTCCTTCCCTAGGCATATCCTTGGACCAGCATTAAAAGCTACAAACTTGTACTGTTCATGCATTACAAACTTCTTACCATCTGGGGTTAGCCACCTCTCTGGCTTGAATTCTAAGCAATCCTCGCCCCATGTAGTTTTCATTCTTCCAGCTGAATATATCGAATATGTTATTGATGAACCTGCCGGAACAAATGTTCCGTCCGGCAACACGTCGTCGACCACCACGTGCTTCGAGTCCTCCGGCACCGACGGATAAAGCCGGAGAGTTTCAGATAGTGCAGCTTTCAAGTAGGTTAGCCGATCAACTTCCTCGAAAGCTAACGGCTCATCGAGCCATGATGACGTGTCACTGCCACGTGTCTCTATCAAGACCGTGCATATTTCGTGTAAGATCTTTTGTTCAACTACTGGATTTTGTATGACCAACCAGAAAAACCAACTCAATGCGACCGATGACGTGTCACGTCCAGCTAGGATGAAGTTGAGTGCCACGTGTTGCAAGAACTTGTCCGTGTAGGATTCTTTCTTTTTCATGAACCTTGATAACAAGTCATCATGAGGGTTTCCATCTTTTTGCTGACTCATCAGCTCAAGCTTACGTGTATTTATGATGTCAGACATATATTTGTCCAGCTGTACAAGGCTTCGGTTCAAGCTGACTTCCATTCCTAGCCCAAGCCATTTCTTCAGCTTCCATATAACTTCTGGCAATATGAATCGCTGCAGCGACGCCTCCGTGGCCCGGTCAAAAGCCGAAGCGAAGGTATTCTCCGGCAAGCCGGGTGCCAATGTTTGTGGGTCCTTGCCAAAAGCCAAGCCGCAAATGTTGTCAAAAGTGAGCCTAAGTAAAAGATCTTGTAAATCAACAGGCTTGTTTTCAAGCTGAGCCGTCTTAAGAATTGGACAGAACCTAAGCTGAATGGCTCGGTTGACCCATCGAGCCATGGCTTGGCGGAGCGTCCGAGTCGTGAACTCAAGCGCCGCCGTCTTCCTTTGAAACAGCCACGTGTCACCATCAGAGTTAAAAATTCCTTGGCCAAGCAGCTCATGGAAAACGGCTTGCCAAGTCGGACCCTTCGGGTAGTTCTCGAATCGGGTCTTCAAAATATGCTCCAAGTTCTTCGGGTCGCACGTGACAGTCACGAGACCTTGCTTCCGGGCCAAGAATGGGACAGCACATATGCATGTCTGGTACGTGCCACCACACGCGCGGAGGTTGTCCACAATCCAGTCATGCATACGCTCGGAGTTCTCGATCAAGCCCGGTAAGCTGCCCAATAAGGGCCAGACACGTGGACCCTTGAGAGATCTTGAGATGAAGGTGAACCATAGAAGATAACAGGTTATGGCAGTAAACAAAAGCAAAGCTATGGCAATGTCCATGTTTTGAGAGAATGAAGCATATAATATAAAGTAAGAGATGGCCAGTTAAGTAGTACTAAGTGGAGTAGACAGTACTATGAGATGTAACAAAAGAAAAGGGAATTTATAGGGGAGGAAAATAATAGTAGTTGAAGTAGAATTGAGGAGCAATAACTAAGAGCCAGACTGTATCTTGGATTTCACCATCTAATTTTTTTTTCTCTCTGGCAAACACAATAAATGCATATAAAAAAAACTACTAGTATATTCAAGATTTGTAGCAAAAGGGCATCAAGAAAAACCACTATAGCCAAAACTTAACAGTGGGCAATAAAAAGGAAAAATACAAATAGAGGATGGTGGGGGTGGGGGGTTGGGATGAAAAGCTCCCCAACTAATTCTGCAGAGAAAAGGAGCTGCTCTTTAAATTCAAGCATTGAATGAAGGAAGCCAAAGGGTGGTGAAATGAAGTAAATGAGATTAGTTGAGAAAGTAGTAGTAGTAGTAGTAGTAGTAGTGCAGAAAGAGAAAAACAGATAAAAGGGAAGTGAGAAAGGATTGGAAAGTTTGTACTTATGGAGATGTATTATGTGCTTTTGTTTTTGTTTTTGAATTAGTATAACAACTCATAAATGGAACATGGGATTGTGATCATGTAGCTGGTTAAGGGTTCGGTGAACGAACTGCCACCAACAAATTTATGGCCAAGTACTTCACGTTACGTGACTCTATCAACCTTTTTTATGTTTATCGGTAGAAATAATCTTTTCACAATGAATTTAACTTCTATATACTTAGCATTATCAGATTTACTCAAAGATATTTGTAAGTGCATAAAAAGTGGGGAGAAATTCAAAAATAGCCAGATTTACAAGTGGTCGTTCAAAAATAGCTCTGTTTTAAAAGTAATCGAAATTTAGCCACTTTTTATGTAAAGATAAATCTGAATGAACACATTGTTCAAAATCCGGAAAAATACTCCAGCATAATATACTGGAGTTCCAATATATTATACTGAAACTCCAGTCTAATATACGGGAGTTCCAGTATAATATATCGGTCCAGCATAATATACTGGAGTTTGGAGCACCGGTGCTCCAGTCTCCAGTATATTATACTGAATACCGGTCCAGCATAATATGTTGGAAACTGGTGCACCGAACTCCAGTATATTATGCTGGACCGGTCTCTATTGCAGCAAAATAGTGGTTATTTTTCATTGACTTGGTAAATGCTGGCTATTTTAGAATGACCAGTCCGAAAAATGGCTAGACCGTACTATTTTTACTAAAAAGTGGGATACAACAACAACAACCAAGTAAAATCCCACCATTGGGGTCTGAGGAAAGTAAAGTGTACACAAACCTTACCCCTACCCCGGAGGGGCTACTCGCAAATTATCAATGTATATAAATTAAACCGTAGGTAATTAATATACAAAATATAGTAAGTTTAAGTTTTGTACTTAACTAAAAAGTTTTACACTGTCAGATTAAGATGAGCTACAACAATATGTGGCTATTTATACGGGGAAAGATTACTTTTAGCGCGCGGCCAAAATTATTTATATTCATTAGCCGCAAAAGTATATAAAATTATATATCTCTTGTATATAACATTCATAAAATGTATATATATACAAAAAAAAATATACATTCTTTCAGTTATTATTTTGAAAGCAGTTATACAGTATCAATTTCCCCTGCTTATACTTATCCTAATTTGGTAAATTAAAAATAGTTGCGACCGGTTAACATACACGGATAGTGTAAAAAATTTGACACTGTCAGTAACTATAATAAATGAAAATAAAATTTATTACAATGGCAGGAGTTGACTTTGACTCTCTTGAATGAATGTAGGATCAAAAGTCAACTACCATATATAGACAGCCATGGTTTTCTGGAAAGAAAACAAAAGTCTAAGTAAACAGGTTTTTCGAACAGAACAAAATTACGAAACCTTAGCCGATTGATTGGGAAATCGAGCCTTTCTCTTACAAATGCAATAAGCCAAGATAGATCTACAGGCATCAAATGCTATTTCAGGTCAACCCCAATTTCTTATTTTGAACCTTTTTTTTTAATGACAAACAATTGGGTGGCATATTTTAATTTGGATAAATCACTTCACCAAATTCCTTACTAGTTTTTCAGCAAAATTTTCTAAGATTGGTGCAACTGTCTACTAATAATTTAGGTGATAAACTAAATATCCTTGAGAACCTTCTAATGCTAATAGACTATAAAGAAATATTAAGTATATTCTTATACATACAGAAGCACGCACTTAGCTTAGTCAGAGACGGACCCAGATTTAAAAGCTCGATGGTTTCAACCTTTAAGCTTTTTAATATTCAACTCATTTTATTTTTTAAATCTTGGGTTTCAAACCTACTTTTTGTTGTAATTTGATACATTTTTACACATAAATTTAGTAGGGATTCAGATTAACCCGGCAACACAACACGGCATCGGCCCTACACTTAGCAGCAGTCTATGTTACAGGTATATATGAGTAATCGTACAAATACGTGAAAAAATTTCCTAATTTTTAATGTATGTAAAGAACCTGAGAAATTCTTAATGTAGTTTTTTGGTACATTGAGAAAAGAACTGATCAATGTAACTTAGGCTATAGTTCCTTTACCAATCAGAAAACGTCAATAAGAAACAAATCCAATTATACAAAGGTTTGCACTTTTTGATTGATTTGTTTATTCCGTCAAAAATCATACTGTCACTACTATTAAAATTTCATTTGCCATGAGAAGAGGAACTGCCATATCTTAAGACAAGCCGAGTGAATTGACAGAATTGAGTCTTCTTATCACTTATCGCCAGGGATAATTAGAAATACCCATCTCTATATACTTCTCCCTCGTACATAAGTCTCTAATGCTGGTACTTAGTAATACATGCACAAACTATCTTTTGTTTACGATAAATAAAAGAGTTTAGACAAAAAGGGAGAACCCTAATATGCAAGCTACAGAGCGAGCACTATAGAGAAAGCAATTTGCATCAAGAAAACCCATCCAATCATCTACACAACGGAATTAGGACCTCCTATTGCATTCCTTCCGAATTAGGACTACTTATGCAGCATGATCACACTCTCCCTTGTTTGATCTATTCTGCGAGTTTCTCTTAAACTTCTAGCTTCTTAAGACACCACTAACTATCCTCGGTATCACCCAGGAAATGCCAGAGGGAACAACATATAGTATGTAACAAGAAAGTATCAAGAAATACCGAGTCCCATGGAACCGTCCCAACAATGAAAAAAGTGAAAACATCCCCTTTTCTTAGGAACTCTTTTTAGTCCATAGAGCAGCATGAGAGAAACCTTATATTCCAAAATCAACAGTGTATTTTTAAGATTCACATTGAACAAACCAGAGAGAGTAGTACCTAGCAATTTCCAGATGTCCTTGCACCTTCTTGATGTCAACAGTGTAGTCAAGAGTTGTGCGCACCTCAACTATTCTTCTATAGAAGTATTCAAAAATGGAAATATCGGGTTGCCATCAAGGGGGTTAGTTTGGAAGACCACAAAAGTACCTTCCGGCAAAATATACATGCTTCATGATTCTATAGCACCAATTACAGCAGGTGTAAGTGATCATGTTTAGGAAATAAAAAGATTTCAAGAGGAATCGAACTTGAATCATTTAATGCTGGTAAAGTAATGGACTAGCTAGATTCTTATACAGGAAAACTCATAGAAAGCAAATAATCACTTGCTTATTGTCATATGTTCAATGTTAGTCAATTATTTCGATGGATTAAAATATTTAGTTGTTCTTCATGGAGTCCATCCAATCAACTTCCACTTAGCCTCTCGCCACTCAGTATACAAAAAAGCGTGATACACATAACTAGAATCTTAGTCGTACATTCACCCTGCCACAAGGGTTTGTTAGGTGACATCACCTTGTTGGCTGCATCATGTTGCTCTTGCTTGACAAGCAAAATCATATTAACATGAGTGGCTTCATTACACGAATGGAACATCCTGTATATCATCCTCTGTATAAATACTTTGACAGGGGAAATTTTAGACTCTTTGCAACCTGCAGAATTTGAGAAACAAAATAAACCACAATGGGAAAGTGAGAACAGCTTCTGAAAGCATGGCCATTTTTACTTAGGGGTCGTTTGGTAGGGTGCATAAGAATAATGCTGAATATGGTGTATTAGTAATGCTGGTATTAGTTATGCTTGCATTAGTTATGCTGGTATTAGTTATGCTGACATATTTCTTATCCATTGTTTGGTTTGATGTATTATAACATTGCACAATTTCTAAAAGAATTGCTTGTTTACGAAAATACCCTCAAAACCTGTCCATCACTCTAAAACTTTTTAAAAGAAACATATGTTGAGAAATATTTTTATATGAAAAAGTTTTAAAAATTATTTGATTTGTCTACCTATATTGTAATATAGAACTAAATATTTATTTATAAAAAAGGAAATATGCTAAGCATTTATTTATTTACTAGAGATATAATTTTATTTCTCACTATTTGAATTATTTTAAACTTGCATTAATATAATAACTAGCATATTTTAATCAAGCATAAATTTTGAAGGACAATTTTGTCTTTAACTAAGCTAATGCATGCATTAAAACTCATTGCATTGCTAATACCATGGTTTTCTATGCATTAGTTATGCATAGGATAATACCAAATAGGATGAATAACTAATGCTTGCATAACTAATGCATAGGTTCAAAATGTCTGCCAAACAAGGTATTATTAAGACACAAAGCTAATGCAAGCATTATTTTATCTAATGCATCCGACCAAACGACCCCTTAAACAATTATGGAAACAGATTTTGAAAGGTTACCTTAAGAGCTATATCTTCGGAAACCATAGATCGATACCGATTAGCGCCTTCCAAGGGGCAACTTCCTCCTTTGCTGATAAAATTAGCATTACACAGACTTGATAATTCCAAAAGAACATCAGACAATAGTCCGTTAGTCCAACTCTCTCCTTCCAATCCACCATCTTCTTGTGCTTCTTCATCAGGTAAGGATTCTTCAACTGATACAATACACTGAAATATGGCTAATAATCTTTCCAAGGGGAACGTTCCTGGTCCCTTCAAGAGCAATTCTTGTTCTGCAGTTTCTTTTTTCTCCATCGACTTCTCCGAGCTCCTGAAAATAGAGATCATATCTTTAGGCTTGTAAGGGCAAATGAAGTCAGATAATCAAAGGCAACTAAAATATGATTCACAACAGATAAGCTAGTATCACTTTAACTTTAAAAGGGATTGAGCTCAACATGTACCAGGCCGGTAAAATAACAGTTTTATACAAATTCTTAAGGGCTATTAATGATGTATAAGAAGTAGCAACACTTCAAATGCCAATAAATATTCGCTAACAAACCAATCACCGGACAACATCACCACTTCTTCAAGACTTATAATTCCTTAAGAACTCTCATGAATGTGGGAATAGGACTTTAAAGCTTCAAAATATTAGGAAAATATTTCCTACTAATTGGCTTCAATGATAAACAGGATGATAAAGAAGCAAATTCTCATTTTCACTTCTGATTATTCGGATACCCATGTCAAGTAGCCCAATTTATCTTACCTAATTATTTCAGTGATAACTAGCTCCAGTATTCCAACTATCACCCAACAAAAACCTACGATATTTGTTCTGTGCTTTATTTAAGAAAATATGAAGGTACGCCCGGAGCACTCATGTAAATGCAAAGAAAGCCATCAACTCAAGCAATTTGTCTACCAAATAAAGGGAAGTAGAATAAACAGCAATATCAGAAGAACCGATTTCAGAATTACTTACTTTCTCTTTCGTTTTCGGTTACTGGAACCGCCAGTTGAATCGAACAACGATGCATCAAGGGTAGCTGGGTTTCTTGAAGCAAGGAAAGCACAAATAAGAAGGTATTTGGCACAAGCAGACATATGAAAGTCTATCTCATCAGAAGATTCACAAACTCCATTTTTCTTGGCAATGCCTTTCCATTTGTTCTTCTTAGCTGAGGCTTCAGAAGACAGCCTGCTTCCAACTTTGAACGTGTCATTCAGGGATGGCCCGATATGTGGTTGAAGATGAGAAAATAGTTTTCTTTTCATATCTTCATTTGGAACAGTGCCTAAATCATCCAGAGGTTCACAATATATCTGATATAATGATGAGAAGGCAGTCGATAATTCATCAACTCGTCTAGTAACTCGACAAAATGGCCTCAACACCACACTGTATTAAAATAAGAAAAGAATGTGTGTCAAATAGAATTCGTAATAAAGACACCAAAATGATGGAAATTAAATTGAAAAATTCAGACTTACTCAAGAAATGAAGAATATAGCTTTGGGCTTCCCTGGTCTTTCATTAAGATTTGACGAAGTTCATCCTCGGTGTAATCAGGAAAATAAACAGGAATAGGTTCTACATAACCAGTGTCCGAGTCATAAGTGTCAGGTGAGGCATTACTGAGAAAAATCAAACCCACTTCAGGCATTTTCAGTATATCATAGAGCTTAAAAAGAAGCGGTAATATATTGGAACTCTTGTCCCATCCGCGAGCAAGCTCCAAGTTATCAAACACCAAGTAAACCATCTTCCCCCCAGCCCATCCCACTGACTTCTTTGAGCTTGATTTCGCCATGCTCCCCTTCAAACTATCTACCACACTACGAAGAGCCCCCTGCAAAAGATTTACAAAATCAGAGGGCTTTTCGCAGCGGCTAGCACTCGAATAGCCATTGCTTTCATTCCGTCTATGAAGCGATAACTGGTTCAACACAGATTCAAATAGTATCCTTGGGCTATAACATGTTATACAGCTACAGTAAACAAACGGACGTTTCAAGTGCTTAAATATCTGAAGAATTGTACTTGTTTTCCCAGTTGAAGCACCCCCATATACAAAAAATGGTAACACTGGAGAATCCAAGGGGCCCAAAAGGCGCAACAATTCGATAATTTGTGAGCGCCTGCCTGGTAAACTAGAAATCAAGTCATCTAAACTAATTGACGATTCGTCTCGATAAGCAAGGTCATGTATTGTTAAAGGTTGTTGATTACATGATTTTGACTTGTCTGTCGAAATTTTAGGATTTGGTGTGCTACACAATGATGATCTAGTAGCTCTTCTGGGAGTTTGTGGATTTCCCTCTTCACCCATTTCTTACAATGTGCTCAAAATCCTGGAAAATTCAAAAAATAGCAGTATAAATCATTCAATCACAGCGCCACCAAAACCCTAACATTATCAAATATAGATATTTTAGAAACTGAACACAACTTAATTGCATATAAATCCCACATAAAATGAGTAATGAAAACTGAAGTAAGTAAAAAAGTAAATGCATTTGAGGACGAACCTTGGTTCAGCAGTAAAGTAACAGGCCGGAATTAGCGGGTAGTCGAAGAAACGAAATCGGCCGGAATATTGAGGTGGCCGGTGAAGGGAGAAACGGAGTTGAACGAGAAGTTGAAGAGTCTGTCACATCAGCCCTAGGTTAGGACACCTAACTTTTCCCGCCAAGAAGCCCATAACCTTACAATGTTTGGGGTCAAGGTTTTGTGATAACTTTCAAATATTAAAATTTGATTTTACGTCAGATTAATGTTACCACAGAATATAGTTTTTTTTTTAATTTTTATTGTTTAATGTTTTGTACTCCTTAAGTGGCCAGGGGCGGCTCTAACGGCTTTGGCGGTGAAGCCGTTGCCGTAGTAAAAATGGGAAAAATTTAAAAATAACCATATTTATAACTGGTCACTCAAAAATAGTCACATTTTCAAAAGTAATCAAAATTTAGCCACTTTTCATGTAAAGATAAATTTGAGCGAAAACACTCTTCAAAACCCGAAAAAATACGCATGTATATTATACTGGAATTTCAGCATAAGTATGTTTGAACTCGAGCATATTATACGGGAGTTCCAGGATAACTATGCTGGAACTCCAAGATAACTATGCTAGAACTCTAGCATAATATGTTGGAGTTCCAACATAAGTACACTAGAACTCCAGCATAATATACGAGAGTTCCAGCAAGTATAAATGTCCAGTATAATATACTGGAGTTTGGAGCACCGGTGCTCCAGTCTCCCGTATATTATACAGGAGTCAGCAAAGTATACTGGTCCAGCATAATATGCTGGAGTTCGTACACAGATGCACCGAACTCCCGTATATTATACGGGACCGGTCTCTGTTGCAACAAAATAGTGGCTATTTTTCATTGACTTGGTAAACACTGGCTATTTTTGAATGAACAGTCCAAAAACTAGCTATATCTTGCTATCTTTACTGTCAAAATAGCACGGTATAGCCAGTTTTCAGACTGGTCAATCAAATACGAAGTTAATGAAAAATAACCACTATTTTGCTGCAACAGAGATCGGTCACGTATAATATACAGGAGTTCGGTGCATCTGTTGTGTATGAACTCCAGCATATTATGTTGGGCCGGTATACTTTGCTGGCTCCAGTATAATATACTGGAGACTGGAGCACCGGTGCTCCAAACTCCAGTATATTATGCTGGACCGGTATACTTGCTGGAACTCCAGTATATTATGCTGGAGTTCTAGTGTACTTATGCTGGAACTCCATCATATTATGCTGGAGTTCCAGCATACTTATCCTGGAACTCCAGTATAATATGCTGGAGTTCAAGTATACTTATGCTGGAACTCTAGCATAATATACTGGTGTATTTTCCGGGTTATGAACAGTGTTTTCGCTCAGATTTATCTTTACTTTAAAAGTGGCTAAATTTCGATTACTTTTGAAACTGTGCTATTTTTGAACGACCAGTTGTAAATCTGGCTATTTTTGAATTTCTCCCGTTGCCTTGGCCCCCAAAATTTGAATGTCCCAAATTTATTTTTAATTATTTGATTGAGGTTATTTTATACTAATAAGTTTATAAATTATGATAATCTTCACTAATTATCCTTTTTATATATGAATTAAGTTATATATGTATGGACAACATATTGAATTTCTTTTACCATATTCTTTGAAACTGCATGAACACAAAAGTATTCATGCATCGATTTCCTTTTAGTTTAATTTGACATATTATATTAGGTAACTTACAATTTATTTTAGATATTCACCAAAGTGCTATTTAATAGAATGAACTAAACTTATCACTTAAATTGATCAGAAGGAGTAAATATTTTTGGCATCGTTAATGCTCAAATTATTATGTTATATATATTTATTTCTTTTTCTTGTTTGTGATGATAGCCAAATCAAAATTTGTGTACCTCTTCCAATTTTTTTTTGAAATTTGCTATTGTTTGTCATGATTAATTTGTTGTTTAGAAAGCAAATTTTGTTGTTAGTGTAAATATTTTATAAAATAAATTTAAAAGCCTCTCAATATGATTTCGCCTTAGGCCACGAGATCCATTGAGCCGCCCCTGGCTGTGGCCTCTTCAGGGGGTTGATGGATTCAAATCTATAACAATGCGATTCAGTTTATGCTTTTTAATCATGGAATAATTATATTCATGCAAGTCAAGGAACTTAACTGAATAATTAACTTGAATTTTATGTATAACTTCTATCTTCACTTTATTTGCTCGTATATTTAGTATACTCTAACAAAATTTGGATAAAATTATACAATCACATAACATAAGAATTAGCACAAAATTCTTCTTCTCGGATCCAAAGTTAATTCTTGATAATCCAATAAACGAATGTTGTATTTATGTAGGAAATATTCTAGATGGCTACTGCCTTTTTTCCTCTGATTTCTTTTGCGTATTTGTTTGCTGATCCTTTTAACTTAGGGGATGTGATGTAGAGACAATAAAGTTAACATTATAAGCTCGAATTCTCATATATATGTAATTAATTACAAATAGGATCTTTTACGCCTAAAAATAGAAAAAGAACTATGCTCTTTCAATTTGAATCAGGTGATCGTTTATAAGACGCCACTTAAGAAGGTTTCGTTTGGTGAGGCGAAAATTCCAATTTAAGATAGGACATCGGAAAAGGAAAGACCAAGTGTTGCAAATTTACGAGGTTTACTGCAATGAATTTTTAATCATAAGAACAGCAGCCGTCCAATGGGCAACTGTTTTTTTTTGGTTTCCCACCCGTTGTTCGGTACCCGTATTGGAGTCCGACTATATCCGGATTCGTGTCGGTTAAGGCCTCATTCAGGTTCGGTACCCGTATTGGAGCCCGATTATATCCGGATTCGCGCCGAGTAAGGCCCCATTCGGGGTTAGCGCTCCCTACCAAGGATTTTTCCATACCCAGGACTCGAACTCGATACCTCTGGTTAAAGGAGGAGCAGTCCTATCCACTGCACCACATCTGTAACCTAACACAAGCAAATATTTCAGAAAAAGGAAGAAAGTTGGAGAGAAAAATGAAAGATGGGAGATGCGAATGCAGCTGTCACTAGTTAAACAGAATAAAGCCGAACATAAAACAGATTCCCCTCGCTTTAACAAATCACTCATGGGACAAATAAAGACTGTAATTGTAAGCAGGAATTCCAGCAAACTTTATACGTAAAATTCAACGATCCATCTGACACCAGATATGTACAAGATGACGTACAATTCTAACCCTTCTCAAAAATTAGATTATGAAAATAATACAGTGAACTCTTCTGAAATCCTCAAAAGAGCAAAACTAGACAGTAGACAACTTAAACCTTTGGAGAACAATTGTATAACATATGAAGTTCTGTAGACTAGTTTTCAGAACGTAGCTAATTCTAAGCTGCACAGTGCCAAGCGTGGGAATCAACATTAAAACAGGGCTGCTGCAACTTCCCGAATATAACCCAACAATCAAGACTCCCAGGTGCATGCTTATAAAGCCCCTATCAAACCATAAAGATATTCGCATAAGGCCCTGGTCAAAAGCAAGTAAATCAGGTACACCGAAAAGCAAAACCTCCCAAGACAAGTACACAGGACTTACCCTCATTCACTCATTTTCGTCATCATCATCTTAAAGTTGAGCTGGTGCACTCCCTCTGATAAAGGTACCACGGCGATCACCCCCAACAATCACATCTTTCAGTCGAGATAGTGGACCAAACATCCTGCCAATCCTCTGTCAACATGGAAATACAGATCAGTGGACCAAGAATGCAACTAAACAGAGTAAAGGTAGGAGTGGAATTAGCATTTCTGAGAGCCAAGATGATTGATCTGACGACAAGAAACATAAGCGGAACTAACAACGTATGTGGATGACTTTCAGATTTTAATATTCTACTATACCACAATAAGTGAAAGGTTTTGTAACCCTGGAAATCCTGGTTTATCACTTAGCTGTTTGTGTGATTGAAGTCTCTCAAATCTGATTATAAAAGCTACTATTGATTAGACCAAAGAAAGCAACAAGTGTAAGCTTTTATCCTCCCAGAACCAACAATGGAGATCTCGAAAGCAGAATCAAACATAGGACAAGGGGCGAAGATTAATAAAAGCCGAAAGACCTTCTGCAGATTCACTGATTCAGGTTCACTTATTCTAGCACAGATGAATTTCCAGACTCAAGACAGAACCATATTCAGAAACAACATACTGCGTGTTGTGTTAAAGTAATTTTGTCATTCCATATAGGGCATTGGAGTTGTGAAACTATTATGAATCTTTGATCCTTTTTTTATTTTTGATTTTTTGGATAACGGTGGTGTCCAGGATAGCTTGCGCACACCTCAACTATTCCACGGAGTACCTACTACCTCTCACCAATACATGCACCAGGTAGCTCTGCCTACCAAGGCTTAGGCAGATGACAAGAAATCACCAAGCAATTTTTGTCTCCGCTGGAATCAACTATAAGAACTGCAAAGTAGTTTACTATGTAGGGGAAAGATCATACTCTTCCAAGCCAGTCAACCAATTTTTTATAGACTGGATCCACCAAGAGAAAAAATTAGCAACTGCATTTTTGCCAAGAGTAGGTCACGAGAGAATATGGTGAGATGCCCTTGTGAAAAGGAGAGAAGGATGTGCTCCATAAAAGCTCTTTTTTTAGATAAAAACAAGAGTTGCCACCTAACTATCCATTTCAAAAGTAGTTCTTTTTACATAACAAATGAAACAAAGACCTATACAGGTATCATCAGAACCAGAAGGGAGAACATTAATTTCAAGATAGGCTGTAGTCGGTGTTATAAATATACACGAATAGACTGGCAAACACATACAGTCCTGTAAATCGCATTCAACATTAACAACTAGTCCCATCTCAGCAAAAGATGGGTGCAAGTATAGGCCAACATATGAGAAAAAGGAGATACGACTGAATGCTTGAGGAGGGAGGAGGGAAGAAATCTAGTAAGCTCATTTGAGAATGTTGACTAAGCTGCAAGCCTAGGTGAAGGCATCTTTATCAGTTGGATCTTACTTAAATCCAGCTATTTTGGGTCAATCTTGTGTTTCTTCTTTTAGTTATCTCAATCAGAATATTTTGTTTGCTAAAAAGTTCCCTGGATTTTTGAACTATCAGACAAATGGCAAGTGTTGCAATTATGCAAGCACTACCCTTCAGAAGGTATTGTAATATGGTAGTTGGTGGGTAAAGTTATTACAAAGTGACCCTAGATGGGTTTTCTGCATTTTCTTCACAAACAATTTCAGATTTCAGACCCAAAGTTGAAATATTCAACTCAACAGGGATAAAAATTTCAATTATTCTTCAATAAACAGCAATAACTCACCTCCCCATGGACAACCTGCCACTTCGTTTGCAACACCTGCCACCTTTCTTGCTGCCACGTCTGCCCAATAATCACAAGGCCCATAACAGCAGCAGCAATGAAAATAGACCAGAATGCATTTGCGTCTTTCGCATGGGCCACAAGGGAAGCAGCCCCTCTTTTCCACCATGCTTGACAAGGAAGGTTAGCTGTATCATCATCATCTTCATCTTTAGACTTTGGCAAATTTGAGATGCCTGAGTCTAAGCCCTGGTAAAAGAGTTCAACTGGTTCTGCATGCACATTGGTTTCCTCTGTTGTTGCTGAGAGATCCATGGGTTCTTCACTCTGGCATGAACTATAGTTAGCAGTACCAAGGAAACTCTGCTCTTTGTCTACCAAACTTAAGCCTTGCAGGGCAGCATCTTCTTCAAATTCTGCACCAATAAATAACAGGTTACCCTTTTTTTCATCAATAAATTGAATACCAGGAGATCCCGGAGTGCTCGCACTTTTAGTTTTTGTACTTCCTTCATAAATATCTGATTTACCCCCTTCATCAGCAACAAGTTCTGGAGCAGCATCTTCACCTCCCTGTTCATTACGGATCTCATTAACATCGGGTTCCAACGGCAAATTCTCATGCTGGCTTGGTGGAAAGACAAAGTGACCAGACATAAACATTGCCTGGGAAGTCTCAGCTACATACTCTGCACTACTATTATTATCATCATCATTCGGGTCAACCTGCTTTGGACCAGGGGCAGCAGCATATGCTGATTGTGTAAGTGATACAACTTCCCACTCATTTCCACGAGGAGCAGTTTCCTCCCCTTCCTCATTGCTAGCCATCTTTCAGAAATTGAAACAAAAGAAGCTAAAAAGAAACAAATAGAAGTCAGAGCTTAAGAGCTAAAAGGAATCACACACTTTGAATAACAAATTTATTCCAAAGGAAGTACAGAAAATAATTAAGAAATAATGAGGGCACATATGATAAATTTAGTAAATTCTTAAGACATATTTCTACAAATTTCTGGTACCAAAAAAATGCGATGAAATTAGAAAGTATGACATCAAATAACTCTTTACAGAGAGGTGGAGCTAGGAATTCTAACAAGGAGATTCAAGAAAGTATAAAAATGCCACATATGGCATTTGAACCTATATTTCTCTTAGGTTAAGGGCAGGGGCGGATCCACCTTATAAATTTGGGTTCCCGTGAACCCATGGTCTTCCGGCAAATTAATTTTTTCATGTATATAATTTACAGAAATGGTCTAATATAATTCTTAGGAACCCATGCACTACAACGATAAGTGGTGCACTGGCTAGATGGTTGTTTTACTTATCCAAGGACAAAGGATCGATTCCTCTTGGACTTTCTCATTCTACAGTTTTCTTTCCTTTTTTTTATCTTTAATTTTTTCTCGTCCTACAGTGTTTTATTCCCCCGAATACCAATTTATGGCAACCTCAATCCCATCTCTCAAGTAATTTTCTATTTACCCTTTTTGCTTCTAAGTTTTTAATTGCTTTAACCTCAAAGAATTTTGAATTGTTAGTATAGTTTCTTAAGGAATATTTTAGTTTATTTTTGTAAGTAATTTACATATAAAGAATTAGTCATATGTTAAGATTTTTGTAATATTTTTTGTGCTTCTTTTTGCACTAAAATTTTCACAAGCTGCAAATTTTACAGTATTAAATTGTCATTAGCATTTTATTTTCCCTCTTTGTTTTGAATTTTGATGGTAAGAACTGAGTTGTTTAAGAAGTGTATAAATTATCTCTTTAAATAATATTTAAAATAGATAATAAGTCATAAAATACTAAAAGTTCTCACATCAATTGACATTATTAATCAAATAATTTTTTGAAGGGGATCCATTTTTTTTAAATCTATAAAGAAATATTACTATGTTTTATCCTGTTCACACATATAACTTTCCAACAAATTGAATTCCCTTTCTTGCATGTGGTTCCACCACTGTTTTCTAAGCTGCGGAACTGAGAAGTCTCATAAACACATGCACTTGCAACATTGAGAACATCAAACCACAAGGTTTTAAACCTATTACATTTTCTAGTCTTATGGAAGTTGCTCGATAACTCTGAAGTCATATTCATTCCAGACGGAACCATAACTCGTACCTTTGGAACATGCAAACTGACAACACAATCAAGAGAGGAACTTGAAGAAAATTTTATCACTTTCCAATTTTCACTAGCAGAGCCCTCTGTCTATATTTTTTAATCTATGGATCAGTAACTTTTGAACAGTGCTTTTCCAAACCCTAACAAATTTCTAATTACGCGAAAAAGCGTATGTATTTTACACAACAGAGATAGAACCATAAGCAACTAAACAACAGCAACAGTCACAGATACTGAATCGTATAAACAGAGAAGAAATACAATATACAAGCTTTCAGCCGACAGCAGAAGCACATATACAGATCCGAAAGCTGAAACCACGCAACTTGTTAATATAGCGAATAAAGCTAAATCAGATTAAGGATTAAGTCACAACGATCAAATAATCCGATCAACAAATCGAGTGGAGAAAAGAAAAAGCGTTAAATCAAAAAACTAAAATCGGAGGTGAAATTCGAGTACTTACAGAATCAAAAGGCGAAGAGAGATGTGAGATCGGTGTAGATAACGTCTGAGCTCCGGCGAGAATGATTGAAAACTGTCTCGACGAACGAGCGAAGAGAGAGAATGGTTTATATAGGGAAGATTTTTGGGTGAAGAGATAAAATACCGGGAATACCGGTAACGCTGTAGTGTTAAATGACTTGCTGAGGATAGCGGTTTTACTTCTACCAACTGTAGCATGCAAACGGTGTCGTTTGGTGGATTCATTGGGCCAGATTCTGTGGGCCCGGGAGTAGTGCATGGGTGGTTCCCGGTTTTTGTGGTTGCTTGTGGGAGTGGAGAAGTGTTGTGACGTGCAGTGGTGTTTGTGTTGAGTTGGGAAAAGGTTACTCACGAACTCTAATCTTTTTTTTCTTAATTTTGCCAAAATTGACAACAAAAAAAAGTTTTTATAATACAAGGTCACGATTAATTCGAATTCATATAGGTAAGACCCATTAAAAAGTTATCGGTTAGGACTTTTTTAATTTACAAGATTTGTACCTAAAATCTCTAATTAAAAACAAAAATATTATGCAATAGTATTCACATTTATCGATATCGAATAATATGTGTAATTTTTAATTTTTTTACGTGACTCATAAAGAACTCTTGGCATCTATATAATTTTTAATTTTTTTTCACATGACCGACTGCACATCCTTTTAGGATGTGTTTGAGTGGGTAATCATTAGTGTTTTAAGTACCGTATATAATTATTTTATTACACCATCAAGTTAATTAAGTTACATCAAATCAAATACTTTTCTCTCTCAGCACACGTCAAGTGCTTTAACCTGCGCCTCGTCGGAAAATGGGAGGAAGAGGACGACCAAGGAAAAACACTAGCAAATTCACGGATATCAGCGTTAAGGAACAAGGAAAGCAATCAGGAAAAGCTAAAGAGAAAGTGAACGAAGAAGATGACCCAGATACAGAAAGTGATAGTGAAATGAACTGGCCAGATCTGAGCACCGCTCAGTTGAAATTGGCAACAACGGAGAAGACAGTGACCAGAGTGACACCAATGATGAACTCTGGCGCAAAAAACACACATGCAGGGAAGATCGGAGCTGAAGAGGCAAGTTCGAGCAAAAATCCAAGCAATGGAACAGTAAATTCAAAGGTAACCATGGAACAGAGTAACAAAGCACAAGGAAATGAGAAGGGTATGCAGGAGAAGTAAACGCATGGAGCTGGGGGAAGATCGTGGGCTGGATTGTTTAGTGAGAACAAACTAGTTGCTAAAGGAATGAATCTCTCATATATTCCACCAGTAGTACAAGACGGTGAGGTAGTGGTACAATTGTTGGAAGATGACATAGTGGAGGAGCAACAGAAATGGTGTAGAGCATTAATTTTATATGTTGTGGGAAACACCCCAACAATTGGAGCAGTTGAGCAATGTATAGCTCAACAATAGGGGAAAATCAGGAAGCCGAAGGTATTGTTCCATAGCGATGGCTATTTCATTGTATTGATGCATAATATTAAAGAAAGGGATGATGTTATGATGAATGGACCACACACAATGAATAATAGACCAATTATCATTAGGCAACGAAAGGAGGGGTTTGATTTTGAGGATGAAATCCTCAGAACTATGGGTGAAATTTCCTAAACTACCACTTAGTTACTGGAGTAATAAGGCTCTAAGCAAGATTGGGAGTGGTCTAGGTAAACCTCTATATGCTGATGCATGTACAACTATGACTGATAGAGTTGTATATGCAAGAGTCCTAATTGAGATGGATATTACTAGGCCTTTACCAGGATCAATAAAACTATGTGACCCTACTAGGAAGAAGATTGATCAGATTGTGCAATATGATTGGAAGCCACAATACTACCAAGAATGTTGTCAACTTGGCCACTCATGTAAGGAGCAGCAGAAACAACATAATGAAGAGGGACAACATAGGATAAATAATCAGAAGCCCAAGCAAGAATGGAAAATTGTAAGGAAGCTTGATCCAAAGGTGGATAGGATAGATGGACAAGGAAGGTTCAAAGAGCAA
Organism: Nicotiana tabacum; assembly: GCF_000715075.1. Classification (NCBI taxonomy): domain Eukaryota; kingdom Viridiplantae; phylum Streptophyta; class Magnoliopsida; order Solanales; family Solanaceae; genus Nicotiana; species Nicotiana tabacum. The sequence goes on along the minus strand of NC_134086.1, from coordinate 150,735,628 downwards.
CTTGAAATAGAAGAAGAATTAGCACCAAAACAGCAAGATAATGGTAATCAATGGCAGATTGCTAATGGAAGGTCTGCATCAAAAAAACAAATGAGAGCCAAAGGGGGAGAGGAAGTCAACATAGGCAATGCATTTAAAATACTTATTGACACTGCCCAGAGAATAATGTTATTCTCTGAAGAACAAGAGATGAGAAGCAGGAGGAGCAGACAAGGCAGTGAAGATAATCCCAAAACTAAAAATATAGCATGACGAACATTATAACATGGAATGTAAGGGGCATGAATAAGGTGTATAAGCAAAAACTACTAAAAAAATTCTGTAAGGAGAATAATGTAGCAATGATAGCAGTTCTGGAAAATAAGAGTTAAAGAAAGTAAGGTTGATACAATAATGAGGAAAATATTTGGAGACTGGAAGTGGACAACAAATTATGAAGTAGCACAAGGTGGGAGAATCTGGATTGTCTGGGATCAGGCAAGAGTGGAGTTTGAAGTCAAACAAATGCATGATCAATACATAGCAGGGCAGATAACTATAAGGCAATGTAACCGTAACTTTTTGTTTGTTGCAGTATATGGTAAACATAACATCCAAGATAAAAAGAGTATGTGGAATGAGCTCAAGGGGATAATGAATGGAGTAAAGTGGCCAAGTGTTCTAATGGGGGATTTCAATAGTATAATGTCCATTGAAGATAGAGTACAAGGTAACCCAGTACAAGATGTGGAAGTGAAAGACTTTAAATTTTTTGTAGAGGAGGCTGGATTGTCTGAAATGAGAACAATAGGGAGATACTACACATGGACAAATAACACAGTGCACAGTAGAATTGATAGAATCTTAGTCAATGCAGAATGGATACAAAAGTGGCCTCAAATGGAGGGGATCATCAAACAACCTGAATTTTCTGATCACTGCCCATTGATGATAACTATGGCTGAAGATATTGTACAGGTAAAGAGGCCTTTCAAGTTTTTTAACTGTCTAGCTAACCACCAGAAGTTTGAGGAAATAGTGAAGCACTGCTGGAGGAGGGAACATAGGGGCAACAAGATGCAAAAGGTTTGGTACAAGCTTAAAGCAATGAAAGGTGAACTGAAGAAGTTAAACAATCAGGAATACAGGAGTGTGAGGGATAAAATAAAAGAAGCAAAAAACAAACTGACACAGTTACAACAAACTATGCAATCTCCAAAGAATGATAGTGTAGTCATTGATGAAGAAAAGAAGACTAAATGGAGCTGGCTAAATGGATGGAAGTAGAGGAAAACATACTGAAACAAAAGGCTAGAGTCAAGTGGCTAAAAGAGGGGGACTCCAACACAACATATTTTCATGCTTGTGTGAAAAACAGACAGGCAGGGAATCATATTGGAAGACTTACAAATAATGAAGGGCATATACTGCAAAACACAAAGGAGGTTGAAGAGGAAATCCTACAGTTTTATAAAACATTACTAGGTACAGCAGCATCTGCTTTACCAGTAGTGAATCCAGATATAATAAGGAGTGGGAATATGCTGGGTAGGGAACAACAATTGCAGATAATACAGCCAGTCACAAAGGAAGAAGTACCAATAGCTTTGAAGGGTATAGATGATAGCAAGGCACCAGGGTGTGATGAATATAACGCCTATTTTTTCAAGAAGACATGGAGCATAACAGGAGAGGATATCACATCAGCAGTACTGGAATTCTTTGAAAGTATAGATTTGTGCAAAGCCATAAACTGCACTACTATTATTTTGATCCCTAAAGTGAAGAACCCAACAAATATCAAGGAGTTTAGGCCTATTTCCTGCTGTACAGTGCTATATAAGATAATTTCCAAGATCCTAACAACAAGATTACAGGAAGTCATGCCAGAATTAATAGACAAATGCCAAACTGATTTTGTCCCTGGGAGAATGATAGTTGATAACATCATCATGAGCCATGAGCTGGTTAAAGGCTATGAAAGGAAAAACGTATCACCAAGGTGTATGCTGAAAATCGATATGCATAAAGCTTATGATTATGTGGAGTGGATATATATAGAGCAAATGATGAAGTTACTGGGATTCCCTGAAAAGTTTGTAAGGTGGATAATGAAATGCATCAGTACTGTGCACTATACAATAATCATCAATGGGCAACCAACAAAACCTTTTGAAGCAAGGAGAGGGCTTAGGCAGGGTGACCCATTATCTCCTATACTATTTGTGATGGCAATGGAATACTTGAGCAGACTATTGAAAAACTTAAAGGGGAACAAAGAATTCAAGTACCACCCTAAGTGTGCTAAAGTCAATCTGGTACACTTAGGTTTTACTGATGATTTGTTACTTTTTTGCAGGGGAGATATACAATCAGTCAAGGAAATGCATCAACAATTCAAAACCTTTTCTGAGGCATCAGGACTAACTGCAAACTAACACAAGAGTTGCATATACTTTGGAGGAGTCGATCTTGTGAACCAAGGGACGATTATCGATATACTGGGATACATCAAGGGAGAGTTACCTTTCAGATACTTAGGGGTACCTTTAAGCACAAAAAAGCTATCAATTATCCAATGTGAACCTTTGATTGACAGGATGCTGAACAAAATACAATGTTGGGCAACAAAATTCCTGTCATATGCAGGGAGAGTTGTGCTTATAAAGAGTGATTTGACTGCAATTCAAAATTTCTGGGCTCAGATCTTTATATTGCCAAAGAAGATTATTCAGTTCATTGAAACAATATGTAGAAGGTTTCTATGGTCACGGAACGCAGAGCCTACTAGAAAGGCATTGATAGCTTGGGAGAAACTGTGTTGTCCAAGAGTTGCAGGTGGTTTGAACTTCACTAATGTGGAACTATGGAACAAAGCTGCCATTTTGCAAATTATTATGGAACATATGCAAGCAGAAAGAAAAGTTATGGATGCAATGGGCAAATGCTTACTACATAAAAGGGAATACAATATGTGAAGAAAGAAGTATTTTGAAAATGCTGGCTACACTGAACAAGAGGTGCAGAGGATAGATAGTTTCTCAATCAAACAAATGTATAAAGTCATGCAGGGGTAGTTTCAGAAGGTAAGTTGGAGGAAAGTAATATGCAATAACTATGGGCAGCCAAAATTGATATTCATATTGAGACTTGCAATTCTGGAAAGACTAGCAACAAAGGAAAGATTAGCAAGATGGGGAGTAAATATAGAGACCACATGTGCATTATGTCAACAAGGGATTGAAACAATCCAACATCTATTCTTTGAATGTGAAATGACCGGAACAATATGGCAACAACTGCTACATTGGCAAGGAATACAGAGGAAGAAGCTGAAATGGCAAGAAGAGTGACATGGATACAAAGAGTAGCAAAAGGAAGAAGTGGATGAGCAGCTCTATCCAGTGACTCTAGCTGCTGCAGTTTACTATATATGGCAGGAAAGAAACAATGTCATTTTCAAACAAGAAAAGAGAACAGCAGCAAGCATAGTCAGGAAGATCATTCAGAAAATCCACTTAAGAGTCACCATGTTTCCTAGGTTAGAAAGGACTATGACCAAAGCAAACTGGAACCCGGATACAATGGAACAGTGATAGTAGATAGGAAAGTATGAAACTAGAAGTGTAGAAAGACCCAAACTGGGGCTGCATGTCCAGTGGGGTGTTTGTTCGTTTGATTCTTGTACATACTTTACTTGGTAAATAAAGTCAATTAATTACCAAAAAAAAAAAATTGTTCCAACTTTGAAAACTTAAAAACCCATCAGTTGGAGTTCGACTTTTTTTACCTAGTTCTTCAAATTAGTTACTAAATCTAAAAGTGAAAAGAATATAAGAAGCTCGCTTCACAAGCATGTTCAATAAGTTCAGTTACGCCAAAAGTTGTACATGTTCTCTACCACTTATCATTGTCCCGTGCATGAATGGAGAATGTATCAAAATCTCATCAATATTTAAGCTGCATTCCCCTTCAAATATAAGACGAACCTCCTTAATTAATTAGTTTCCATCGGAATTGGCTATTTCAATTCAAAATAATTTAATTACCACTCTCTTCAATAACTAAACATGAAAGGTTTAAACAATTCAAAGCATTCGCTAAACTTCATCGATTTTTTTTTTATCAATATAAGATAAGTGGAAAACATAGCCATGTACTTCTAATGAAATATTTTAAAGATTCATTGATTTTGTTTTTGATGTTGGACATGAAAGTAAGGGAGGTTTAGATTTCATTGAAGTATATATATTAGTGTACAAAAGAAATTATCAACTCTATAATCTCATGCAAAAGAAAAGAAAAGAAAAATAAAGAAGGAGACGCAAGCAAAAGACCTATTAGCATAAAGACAGTTTGTCGATATACCAAATAAGTGTTTCACATTGAAATTGAGCTTACAATGTCACACTGGTTTTGTTCATTTTTTCCCCCGTTATTACATAAGATAGTGAAAAATATAGTTAGAGTCTCATAAATAGAATTTTCAGTTGATCCCCTTCAATGTTTAGTTTTAAAATTTACCAGACTTGGTTTCACGTTTTTAATATCGCTATATACCAAACAATACAATCACAGCAACTTTCGGGAGAGTCAGAAAAGATTTTACACGAGACATCATCCTTACCAACCAATAATAGAGTTGAGGAGATGTAGGCACGAAGCAAACATCTATAATTGTTAAATTATACTCGTAGTTTTTTGATTTATGAGACAATTTTATTCATGATCATTGAACTTTTGTGTTTGTTATCCAAAAGTCATTTTTCTTTTTTTGGTTAAGTAAAAATCATTTAATTTTTTGTTCATTACACAAAAGTCACTTTACTTTCTTTTGTTATACAAAAATCATTTTACTTTGCTCTAGTTATCACAAAAGCCACATTTTTACTTGAAAAGTCTATTATGTCCTTGATATTATATAAACCTTCATATTTATGTAATACCTTCTATATTATATACTATATAATATATTTTTAACTATGTATTTTATTTATAAATAAAATAACTTAATATTATTTTATTTATTATTTTTATAATATATTCGTATATTTAATTTTTTCTTAACGTTAATTTTTAAAATATATTAGTAGCATTATAAAACAACTTTTTTTTCAGCAATTCTTTTTCTTTTGAATTTAATTGACCGACAAAAGTTGGTCGGCCTTCAAAATACCGACCACGTGTTAATGGTCGCATTTTGGACGGTTATTGGCCATTACCGACCACCTTTGATCGATTTTTTTGGACGGTTTTTTCCGAATTTCTAGTAATATAATTTCTCAAATAACCAATTACCCAAGTAAATCCCCAAGAAAATATCCCTAGCTCAATTCACATGTAGTACCTAGGGATTTTCCTTCAGATTAACATATGATTTTTTTCTCATTTTCTTGTTTGTTTACCTGCGAATTTTCTCACGGAAATGTACTTGCCGATTTATTTCTCTAATATATATTAAAGTTACTGACAAATTTAATAACGCTACTAATATATTTTGAAAATTAACGTTAAGAAAAAGAATATATTATAAAAATAATGTTAAGTTATTTTATTTATAAATAAAATACATAGTTAAAAATATATTATATAGTATATAATATAGAAGGTATTACATAAATATGAAGGTTTATATAATATCAAGGGCATAATAGACTTTTCAAGTATAAATATGACTTTTGTGATAACTAGAACAAAGTAAAATGATTTTTGTGTAACAAAAGAAAGAAAAGTGACTTGTGTAATGAACACAAAGTTGGATGATTTTTACGTAACAAAAAAAAATGACTTTTAGGTAACAAACACAAAAGTTCAATAACCGTGGATAAAATTAACTCTTGATTTCTTTATTTTTTATTGTTAAAACTAAAGGATAATACGAAGACGTAACTAGACAGAATAAATTTAATTGTTAAATAATAGAAGGAAGCTGGACTTGGGAAGCATTACCAAAATTTGCCTTCTCCTTCTCTCTCTGTCTTCAGCTATAAGTCGTGTAGCAAATAGCAATACACTATGTTGATATTTGTTGAATTGTCTGATCAGCTACTCATTTAAAATCTTTAAACTATTAGAGATGGAATACTATGTGTATTTAACTATGGGGCCTGATTTTTTTCCCTTGGTCTGGGAAGATTTTTTGTTAAATAGTGGTAGTGAGACATGAATGCGAGACCTTTGTCTGCTGTGATCACCTTATATATAAGCTTAAACCGTTTGGAGGAACACTTATATTTTGTTCATCTATATTAACGAGCTGAAATAATCATGTTAATTTCTTCCAATTGAGTCTCTTGTATTTCCCTAGTCTTTGGGAATTTCATTATTCATCTAAATAGCAGGCCCTAATGGGATAAATTGCGTATTATAACAACTCTTCTGTCCTTTTATGCATAACGCATGCAATAGCAACGAGTTAACGAGGAATTCAATGCAAACCTGAAACGGTACCATTCAAGTGTAACTTTTCAGTCACTAAACTCCATTGCGAAAAAAGAAACTAGGAAAAAAAATACAAAATTCGTGATCACGAGTACCAGTATGAGCTTCTGAAAGTATTGTTCAATGTTGAAATATCAGCAGTCTTACTACAGCTAATTTATTGACTCTAGATGTATAACTTATTTGACAATTGGAGCTATAATTTAATAAGCCCCTGGTAACAAACAAATCATGAATGATATGTCGGGTAATAAGAAAAGCAACAAGCTAAGATCATAACCAGAAAACTCAGTAGAAAAAGAGTGAGCCCTTTCCAGTAACCCGTCTGGTAATAGATGTTGTTGGAGGATCAATGGTTAAATGAGCTGCATGGAAGAATGAACTGATGTACAAAATTCCTGCTAATATAGAAACGAAATAGAGGAGAAAGAAGAAGGGTCAGGTTTCTGGCCCGTTACAACTCAGAGTGCCTGTTCTTCTCTATCTCATTTTGGAACTTCTCGAAAACTTCTTCAAAAGGAGGGTCGCCTGGTCTTCGAAATAGTTGGTCCCCTATTTTAATCTCATATGCTTCTTCATGTTCTAGCAAAAACTCTTTTAACTGCAAAATGAACAAAGAAAATCTCACAAACTCCAGCATGCAGAATCTCATGTTTTATCACATAACTGAAGACACTTTCAATTATAGGAGAGAGCTAAACTGGCTCAAAACATGCATCAAGCATTTGGAGGGGTAAAATTTAAAGCAAACTGACCAAATACTTAAGGAGAAAAAAAAAGGGATTTGCATGTACAGATACCACATTAAGCAAAAGTTGAGCATCAAGTCAGAGAATATTGCAAAAGAAAGTAACCATGACAAACAGCTATAATACAGCACAGATTGTGATCATCCAACAATTAGCAACATTGTCACATTAATGTTACCATCCAAACAATGAGAAAAATGCTTCCTTTAATTCATTCTGTTTTCTTGATAATCATAATAAGAACACCAGAAAATTGCAGGATTGAAATTCCATAGCAGATTTGGAAGTAATAATAAGCAAACCACATGTTACATTTTGCATTGAAGAGTACCCCCTTTGAACAAAAGAAAAGGTTTTATTGGCATCATGCGATGAAATTGAATAAATGCAGGACGAACCTCAAGTTGCTTGATATAATCTCTAAAATGGAGTAATTTAATATCTTTAAAGCTATTCTCTAATGGACTAATTGATGTTTTCACCCTAACCCTCTCATGTTACACAATTTTTATGTGCTTACTGAGTTTCGAGGAGAAAGAGCTAATAGTTACAGAGAGTTCAGTGTTGACGTGAACCAGGTGTAACAAAGGGAAAGTGTGATCTTTTTCTTACACTACCTCACATTGTTCTCCTTTCCCTTTTTGTTTCTCTGAAGCTTCACTTTTCCTTTTACTCTTTTCAAATTCTCGAAATCGACCGATAGAGCTCCTCAAGTGATTGAGAAAATAAACGAAAAATTTTAGGGCTACATTTTGGAAATAGTCTGGGAAACTTGAGATACCTAAAATCAGTCTATTCTTCATATGTGCTGTGTATTAAGAGTGATTCTCTTCCATCATATTCTTAAGTGGTTAATGTTGAAAAACAGAACAACAGTTTACGAAACTTCCTAATAGTTTCAGCCTTTTGAACAAGCTCTTTTCTGGAAGCACCAATAGGCAAATTCAGCAGTTACAGAAGAAGACATCTGATTTAGGAAGTAAAACAAACCTGTTTTGTGTCTTGACCTTTTTCCATGGTGAACATGATCGTGCTCAAATCAACACCTATGAACTTTGTCTCAATAGCTCCAGTTCTTGCCAGATTGGTCCACCTCTTGGCGATATCAGAAACCGTATCCTGAAAATGATTTTAATCTAGACAAATAAGTTCTACTACCATGTACAACAATATGCAACAAGAGAATTAACATTGACATATCAATAACTAAAAAGTTGAGGAATCATTTTCAATTGGTGAGACAATTTTGTCTAGTTTGAGATTTGAATTAGCTCAGTCATAAAGCTCCTACCTTCTAGGTACAAGTTTTGATCCTTACCATGTCTTTCCCTTTACCTCCCACACAAAAAATCAATTAATCAATTGTATGGCTAATCCCAAACTTGTAGCGGCTAAGAAATCCTCTATATCTAGTCTCTGTATGAACGCATCTTTCATCAAATATTGTAGAATTTGTCTATTAAGGTAATTTAAAGGCTCTGTGGAACTAGAGATTCTCAATCGAGATCTCACATTTATTCCCTAAGCTACTCGGACTAGGGTGTGGGCACGGATCTGAGTGTCGGATTCGGCAAAAATTCTAGATTTTAAGATTCGGGGGTACAGATCCAGGTATAGATACGAGTGCGGGGATTCGGCTAAAAAAATTCAAAATTATAAAAAATAGAGCTATAAGTCCTAACTCAGAACACGACCCCGTGAAATCTCGATTTTTCTGGAACACAAAGCAACAAATATGAGACAAAAGTACAACAATATTGAAGGTATGCCATTTTGCATGTCTTAAATTTGTTTTATTTTTAATTTTGAGAAATCAAAATCTCAATTTTTCCCCAAATTTGTCAATGGACTTAGGTCAAAGTATCCGAAGTTAGTTGATTGAATCGGGGACGTATCCCGCTCCCGCACTTGCTCCCGTCCTGTGTTGAGACGGGTGCGGCACCAAAAATGAAGAGTCCGCCCAACTTAGCTTATCCCTGCATCAACATACAAGTTTCTAACCAGACACAATATAATATACGTGTAACAACAACTAAACCTAAATTAGGTACATGATAATAACAAATGTTGTGTCCTAATCTTAACTAATTGGTATCGCCGATATACAGATCTTTTAATTTCTTTGTGTCCTATTCTTAGCTAAGTACTCCATCATTGATGCCGAGATATTGTAGCTCTTTTGAGAAAGACCACCTTTTTCTAACCAAAAAGTCTAAATAGAAAAGAAAGGTCTCAGATCAACCATATTCAACAGCCAGTTAAATGCGTTCAATTTTAGCAAAGCGATTAATTTACTATACCATATTCTGAAACAAATAAGGATATATCAAAGCAGTAAGCAGTAATTAAATAATCAATTAACAAAGCATTCAAATTACGGTAAAAAGAGATACCGGAGTCCGACGAGTTCCAAGTTGGAGCTTAACGAATCCGAAAACGGGTCCTAGAACCCGCTTCATCATTTCAGCTTGGATATCCTTTGGGCTCATTTTGCTTACATCATTCGGCGGCGGATCGAATTTGGAGTTGGCGATTTCCTTCTTGTTGCCCCATTGTTCGTCCTCCTCGTTGTCTACGACGTCGTTAAGGTCGTCAGAAACGTGGATCCTGCGTTGTAATCCCTCTGCGAAACGGTGAAACCTTAGGGTTCCAGTGGTAACCAAGAATAGCAACAAGCAGATCGTGTAACAACATCTACGCAATTCCTTTAACATTGTACCACAGCTAATTAGGTGCTTGCATGTGTATACATTTGGGAATGGATTGCTGGACGTGAAGTGTGCATGTTAGATTTTAGATGTAAAATATTACTACGTCAAAGTTTTGTTAATGGCAATTGTGTCGAATTTCTCTGATTTGATTTTTACCCATACAATTATCACGACGGCTCAACTAATTTATCGAATGAAATGCTACAACACAATAATATATTATTAGAATTTGAACTTGGAACGTCCAATTGTTATAGTTATGTATGTATCAACCGCTTTACGCCTCCCCTTAGGACTTGGTAGGATTAATACATTACTTCATTTTGCAAGTCAAATTACAACTATTAGATTATAATTCGAATTAGAGTTTTTCTTTAATTATAACAAGACCTCCTTTTCTTTAACTTGATTGGATAGGTGATCCTTTGAACTTTGTTACGTATGTGAATACGTGACCATATGAAGGGATAAAATTTGGAGGGTGTGTTGCAATTTACAGGTTACAAAAGTTACATGAAAGATCTTTCTCTTACAAACACATACCATTTCTATTGAAATTAATCTCACCTTAATCATTTCAACAACTATAGTTTCATGATTTCATCGAAAGAGGGACAAGCAGGCACACATATTATTTCGATTGAGCTTAATGCCTTATTAATACTCCATAAAATAAGGTAACAGTTTAAAAAGTTTAAAGATATCGGCAAATGGCGAGGATTAGTAGCCAACCACTTAAAGGATCAAATCCCCAATTCAAAGGTGGATTCAGCAATGACCTCGGTTTCAATACAATTTGGTATTTTGCGACTGAATCTTATATATATACGAAAAACAAGCAGAGACAAAGTTTGATATATATTTTAAAATTTAAAATCACTACTTAGAACCTACAACGTCTAAATTTTAAATTTATTTGTGAGAATACACTTCGGAGTTAGAACAAGCCCCTGATTGGAACTTGAAAGTTTAAGATTGACTTCATAAAAATTTAAAAATAAAATGAAAGGACATTGAGATCATATATTATTAGAGGGGTCTGTACGAGGATGCTTACTTTTGAGGTTGAAGACAAATACATTAGTTTGGACGGCCGCTTGCTGCTATGTTTGTTCATTTTAAGGAAATCTTTCATTGCATCACATGGGATTCCTTTGATCTAGCCTGTTTTCTGGTGAAAAATCAAACGTATACAAAAATAAAATAAAAATAAAATGGCAAGTGTAATGACATTTCACATTTATGGATTTATAAAATGTTGTATCTACTTTTTTATACATTGAGATTGTAAGTTGTAGCATGATCTTTCTTCTTCTTTTTTTATGAGCTAAAGGTTTTGATTAAAAGGAATATCAGAAATCTGAAAATAATGTCCTCCACCCATCAATTTATGAGCAAAAATTGAGGTTGGTTATTTTACCTTGATGGAGAAGAAGTTGGTAAATTTTTGTTTTTAATTCATGTTAGAATCTCATTAAATTGATGTGAGACAGCATTTCTATTTTACATTCGTCTTATACCGACGTGGCATTGATCATGATAAAATATGATAGCATTACATTGATATATAGTAAAATAGAAGGGTATGTGATGAAATACATACAAATTTCTAATTAGTTGTATCATTGTTGTTCAATTTAATTATCCGGAATTTATTGAATCGACTATTTGAAACATTGAAGAATTAATTCAAATAGCCGCCCACTCAACCGGGTAAACTAAAATAGTCGTTGAAGGTATAATATATACATAATTTATGCATTATATGTGTATAATCATGTATAATAAATTTATAATCTATGTATATGATTAGAAAAGTACACAATAAATATAGCGTATAAAAATATTGATGCTAAATAGGTCAGAGTAAAACATTCATTACCTGAAAGTTTTCATTTTCATGTCAGATCTTTGATTGACGATAGAGGAATCCTAGTCAACCTTTAGTTACTTTAACTATGTCATTCGCAGGTGACACCACTGGTTTATTATATGGTAGTACCGGCATTAATATTTTAAATAAAATGAAGGATGAATATTAGTGAGATCATCTGTGTCCCCAATTTTCTTTCGTTATGACTTTTGTATGCAATCAAACAAAATCAGATTCTAGATTTAAACTTTGTGGGTTCAAATTCGTAATTCTAACATTATTTAACATATTTAATAATTTGTTAGGAAAAAATATAGGGTATGAACGAAACCTATAAATTCAAATGAATCCATATCTCTATACTAAATACGTCCCCGATTTTTTAAGCGGAAAAAAAACGTCCCCTGGTAAAATCCACGGTCCATTTCCAATTCTTGGTGTTGAATAAATGGCTTTTTTTTTCTTGCCTTATCCAAATGGCACCAATTTAGATCAAGTCATTTTTGCCCCAGAACAATTGACATGAACTGGCATTCGGCTGGGGAAATCCAAATGGACTGAATTTGAACATGGAAAATGTAAATAGTTTTAAATGGACCACCTCCAACAGCGACTGTGACAATTCCCTTTTTTGGTTCTAACTATATGTGGCTTATTCAATCTCTTAAAATTCTCTACATTTAAACTACAAAATGGGACTTCTTTTTCTCTCTCTTTTTGCGTAAAATGGGACTTGGGACGATAAAACTAGAAATTTGCCTTTGAGCATGCAGAAGAGGTGCATGCACTGATTGATTGCAATTCAGCCGCCATAGGTGTCCCACATCTGTATATGATCTACCATTCTACTTCCTTTTTTTTGGTTTCCTACTCAGTGTCAGTTATCCTCGTTGGAGCCTGCTTATATTCGGATTCGCATCGCGTATGGCCCCATTCGGGGGAAGCGCTACCTACTAAGAATTTTTTATACCCAGGGCTCCAATCCGAGATCTTTTGTTAAGGGAAGAGCAGTCTCATCCACTGGACCACTTACTCTTGGTGGTATCTACCATTCTACTTTGCTTGCATTTTGAGAATAAAAGTGATTTCTTTACTTTATTTAAGCACTCCTAAATTGTATCTTTTTTTGTTTTCTTCTTTTCTCTTTAACTCTAGGAAAGTGAATTTTAAAATCAAGTTAGTACATGAAAATAGTGAGTACTCATTGGATCATTTTCTTCATTGTTCTCAGATTTTACCATATATAATGTGTGCCATCTTGAGACTATTCCTTTTTATCTTTTATAATTCTACGAAAGCAAAAGCCCTCAACAAAGACATCCCATTTTAAAGTTCATTTTTATTAAGGATGTGACATAGTGGTATGAAGTAGGAGGAAACTCTAGAGATTAGGATTCAAATTTTAATAGAGAAAAAAATATTTGATGATTTTTTTTACCTGTCTAAGTCGTGATTGGTAAAGTTATATGAATATGTGTTAATGAAAAATAGCAGGTATCCAATATAATATTCATAGTCGAGATGCTCTCATACACTACCATTATAAGAAGGGAAAATTTCACATAAGAACAACCGAGCTCCATGCTTTTCAATTTTATAGCCTATATTTCAATTTACAACCAACTAGCCCAAAAATAATAGGCTAAGATTCAACATCCAACTCCAATAGGTTCTAGAAATTACTATTTAATTTTTAAAGAAGATTGCTCAAGCTTTTAAGTTCATTTTCGAATCAGTAACTGTGACTCAAATATTAGTTCAACAAACCAAATCTATTTAGATGGTGAAAATTAAATTTTTAACAAGCTTAAACATGTGGGTTTAAATTTCTAATTTGATTTTGTGAGAAATTTGGAGTGGGTGTTATTTAGACTTGTTAGAAATAGTATAAGGATGTTGTAAATAAAATTTAAAGTCATTTAATATAGATTTGGATTGGTTTTGAACAAGAATTGCAACTGAAAATCGTGAAAGAAGTTCGTCTACAGACGTGTGTATAAAGGTGTATAAAAGTGTATAATAGTGTATAAGATGTGTTTATACACTCATATACACTATTATACGAGATCATACATAATTATACAAAAAACTGACTTCGTCTTCTTCCTTGCGTCTTTTCTAAAATTTTACTCAAATCTACTCCAAATCACTTCAAATTTAAATCTTGAACTCCTTTTGATATTTTCAATCAATTGGAACAACAACCAATCCAAACAACTAACAAACTCAAAAAATCCTATTTTCGAAAGCAAAGCTTTGAATAACCTTCAATGGTGGACTTCTACTCTTCAATTTTCTTACATTGCAACCAGATGACACAGGGTAAGAAGCAACAATGGCGGACGACCCCTTGAAGTATATGTAGAAAATGTGAGAAGAATAGAGAGTGAAAGCAATGATTGTGAGAACACACATTTAACTCCATAGCTTTTAGAAGCAATGGATGTAAGAACACAGGTTTTGAATTTGCTAGTGCTTTCAAAATATGTACAATATGGGCTAAGTTGGGCAAAACTTAAAAACATAGGCCATTTTTTGTTATAATGTAAAGTCATGTGTATTTTCTTGTAATTCTTTCTTATAACAACTAATTTATACTGTATTAAAAGCACGAAGGTCCTTAACGAAATGTCGTTCGCTTTTTTTACCCTTTAAAAATAAACTTTACATTGGACAAAATTGTAATTATAGTTTAATTATTTACCTAATATGTAGGACATTAAGATAAGCTAAATTTTATTTATTAAATATTTTTCCTTTAAGGTATCTAAAAACACCTAATATTTAGGAATCTAAATTGAGTAAAATTTTACTTATAAATATTTTTTCTTATTTAAATCGTGTAAGAATTTTCCTCAAATTTGACTCTTTCATGTTTACAAGTTTTAACACTTTTAGAATTATAAAAGAAGACTTTTGCAAGTTTTGGCTTCGTTTTAATTTTTGTAGGAATCATTAGCATTTTTCAATGTTAATCCAAATTTTTACATGTGCACAACGAGTTTAAGTTGACTTATAAATTTGCTATTTTTAATATAAATCTTTTAATCATTAATGATGGATAACATGTAAGTTATATTTTATGTCAGATATTATATCATTCAAATTATATTTATAACGTTAAAACTTTAAAATTAACTAACATTTTGCTATTAATCTTTATTTATTTGGATTATTCGGAGGGAGTTCTAATATTTAGAAATTCAACATCAAACAAAATTTTAACTTATATAACTTATTTTCTTATCTGAATTGCGTAAAATAATCTTTCGTCAAATTCATATCCTAAGAAGTAAAGAAAAAATTTAAATTCAATTCCTTATTTATCAAGATCTAATAACAATCGTGAATATTGAATATCACCAAACTAAGTTGCACACACTTTAATAATTTTCCTTTAGATCAAAGAATAATCGAGAATATCAAGATATATTATCTTCTCTTTAAGTTGAAAAATTCGATCAAAATTATTATATCATCAGTTCAAATGAGAAAAGTGAGTTTGGATATAAACGACAAAGAAGGAAACCAAAAATAATAAAGTCAACAAAGAATAAGTAAAAAAATTATCGTTTGGATATAATATCGTTCGCTTTTTTCCTTTTATTTGTTAATTTCATAATGGACTAAATTGTTATTTAGGTTATTTTTCTAATATTTAGGAATTTGAAATCTTAATTTTTAGGAGTTTGAAATTTTAAAAATAGGTTGATCATTAATGCATTCTATATTTTAACTAAGTAAAAACTACTAATATATTTTAACTAAGTAAAAATTACTAATATGTAGCAAATCAAAATATATATAAATCCCTAGCCCAATATTTTGAACTTTATAAATATTTCTAAAATATAATACTTACCAAGTTGCCCCATTTATACCAACCACTTAATTTTCTCTTCATCTTCTAATTTCATAATGCTTATGAATGTTCTTTATAATGTTTGGTGATGAAAAGTTAGTATACTCCCTAATTTTAATGATGTAAAGGTTAAACCTCAAGGTCTTTAAAAGTATATCCTTCTCAAACCCATGAAAGAAAACGGTGAATAAGAAGATTTGTTGAAAAAGAGAATTAACTAATATAACTCTTAAGGTACATGCTAATTTTATCATCATTAATAATCTGGAACTTGTAGTAAAAAAATTTAGACTTTAAATGAGAGATAAAGAGACGTGATTGACAAGAGTCAATAACACTAATAATTCTGCAAATATGATGATCCAAAGTAAAATATTAGATAGATATTTTACCCTTTAAAAATAATTTTTTATTGGATAAAATTATAACTATAGTTAAAAATATAAAATTCTTGACGATTTCATACTAAAATATGAATAAAAATAAACGATTTTTTAAATAAATACTTGAGTTTTTAGAATTAATAGCAAAATAAATTCATTTCACTTCTTTTAAAACTATTCATATACGAAAAATTATTTTTCAAGTTGATAAAACTCATATGGTACATAAATTTATTTTTATAAGAAAAATATTGGTAAAAAGAGAAATTAGAGATAGAGCAAACTTGAAGCGACAAGGATAAAACATTAGAAGACAAAACATATTCTAAATGAGTTGTAATTTTTCATGATTCACTATAAAGAATGGTAACTCCCTATATTTTTTATACATTACTTCTTGTAAAATATTAACTCAACATTGGCGGAAGCTAACGAGAAAAAAATAATAGTAAGACATTTGAGGACTAATGTGATGACAGATTACTTTTTCTAATTTGTATTTTACAACTCAAATATATTATGTTGTATATATAAGAAAGATAGAGAGAGATTTTCTCAAAATCATATATTCACGAATATAGTATACACGCACAAAGCGCGTACCCTAAGACTAGTAAAATAAAAGTGTATGCCTTTCGGCGAACGGCAATGATACAGATGGCTTTATTTCTCTATATTTTTCAACACAAACGGCTTATTTAATTACTACTCCGTCAAGTCCACCTTAATTAATTTTTTGTTTTTTTTTTTGCCCACAATATTTGATTTATTCAAATATCAAGAAAGAAATAACTTTTTTTCTTTCAAAGTTATCCTTGAAGTAAAGAGTCTAGGAGTATTTGTTATATTTTTAATGAACAAATTAAGGTTAATATTGTCATCTTCGTTGTTAATTAATGATAAAAGGTGAATTCGTTAATATGTGTGAAAATAACTAAAAAAATCAATTAAAATGGAACCCAGGAGATTATTTTTTAATTCATTTGCTAAACTCATTCACATGGATGAGTCGATGACAATGGTGATACACATACATAGTTGTGAAATCATTCGCCAAATGGCATTTATGCCAAAAGAAAAACAAGTTACTCCCTCCGGTCCAAAATAAGTAATTTTTTGGCCTTTTTCTTGTGGTCCAAAATAAATGATTTTTTCAGATTTCAAGAATGAATTAATTATTTTTTTCCTATATTGTCCTTGGAGTAAAAAATAGAGGATATATTAATGACAAAAGGTTTCGCATTAATGAAATCTTGAAAATCGTTAATAACATTACTCCTACGTATTCCCTTAGATCACTAGTAGAATTACAAATTTACGAAGGAATCAAACCATTATTTAATTATAATTTCTTGTTTAATTATAATTAATGTTGAGCATTAAGGTTGTAGGTTAGGGGAAAGTTGTGAATATTTTTAAAGCACACTAGAGTGAAACTAGCCAGTTAGGAGTTAGTCTGAGGATGCTACTGCTCGTCTACTGATGCAGGGCTTTATCTATTGGTTATTACTATACCTTCCATCTATTTCGTATTTCGCATCTCTTATATTGCTGTTATTTTATTATGAGTCTATTGATGGTACTAATATATCGTCTCTTGTTACTTTCTTGAGCCGAGGGTCTCCTGAAAACAACTTCTCTGTCCCTCGGGGTAGGGGTAAGGTCTGCGTACATATTACCCTCCCCAGACCCCACTTGTAAAATTAACTGGCCGTTGTTATTGTTGTTTAATTATAATTTTCCACTACATTCTTTAAATATTTTTACTAGAACAACTGTGATTTTGTAGCTTTTTTTTTTATGTGAATTTCTAAATATATAAATTCTATTAGATTTGGTTAATCAAAGTCCATTTCGTTATCAAACTTAACCTGTATATATTCTGTGTTTTGTCATTCTTTCTAGACGGAGTAGTAGCACAAATTACACAGGAACAATATCATGTGAGCTAGCATCCAACAATTGAAGGTCGTAATGAAATGACTTTATCCTTAACTAGAAATTTCGAGTTTGAGTATTGAATATTTAATCGCTTTTGTTAGAGAGCATTTTAGTCTCGATGTGAGATTTTCTGGAGTGAATTCAAATTTAGTTAGGACTCAATACGAATACCGAACACCAAATGAAAACCAAAAAAATATCATGTGAGCTTGCATGTCTTTTTACAACTTGGCAATTTTGGTTGCTAGCTTATTTCATTTTTTTTTTATTCTGTCCTTAATACTAATTTTTTATATACCTAAAAGATTGTGGGAGAGAGGGTGAAAAAATAAAATAAAAAATAAAAAAAATACAGCAAAGAAGTCCGATTTGATAATCCAAAGGTTAGACAAATCTTTTCGTTATAAAAAGGGTGTCATATCTTTCAACTGTGAGGTACACAAAAAAAGCTAAGCTATATATCATAGCTTTAATTTTGTGAAAGGTTTCAAGTGCAATTTCTCAGAGCTGTTGAGAATTCATCAATGGCGGCTTTAAGCAGATTGCTGAAGAGATCAAGATACTGTAATAGTAATGTTGATTTCATCACCAGATTGTTCTCTACTCAGCCTTTAGTTCATACTCCCAAATTACAGCTTCCTGTTACTAACATCAAGACTGAAGTTTCTCAAGTTAGTGCAATTAATTAATTCCTTCTCTCTTTCTCCCTATTTTTCTACATTTATGCTCTACCTTTCGTCAATTATGCTTAGTATTCTTTCTCTGTCTTTGTCTTCTTATTTAATTTTTTGAAATGTTTATCTCTTTCTGGATTTTATGTATTTATATAGAGATTTAGCTGAAATTAGTTACTGGTTTCTGGCTGTGGCATTTGAGTTTCCTTTCTTGTGCTTGTATATATCTAAGTGACGTCTCATAACTCAGTGCTGAAAAGTTAACCTTCCGATCATTTATATTTTGATCAATTTATATATAGTTTAATTATTTTAATAAAACAAAAAATAATTCTGATTTGTAACTTTAGTCGATCATCTTTTTCTTTTCTGTATGAGAAATAATGACCATGAAAAGGGTGGGTAAGGTAAAAGTGAATCATTAAACTAACGATATTTTCGAGGAGCCCTTGGTTGTACTATTTGAATTGCTTGTTTTTATTTTCTATTTTTTTTTATTTTTCATTTTCCTTATAATATTCTTTAACTTTAAACCTTTGGGACTTAATTTTTCTTTCTATTGGTAAGATGTTGCAGTTTGATTCGGTACGGAGTGTAAGAAAAGAAAAGAACATTTTTGAAACTTATGGTCTTATGAGCTCAAGGGGTAAACGTTTTGTGGATATGGATATAAAAGCTTCTCATTGAGAAAAATGAAGAGTGTAAAGTCGCGGCCGCGCTCCATTTTGTGCGGTCCGTGCGACGCCTACCGCGGCCGCGGCCGCTTTTGTGCGGTCCGCACAGCACTCAACGCAGGCGCACTAATTTTTGTGCGGACCGCGTGAGTGAGTTCTGGGGCCTACAACCCCTGTAGACCTGCTACAGCTATGATTTTTTGCAAATTATTTCCAATTTTAGAAATCTGTTATTCTTTTTGGAACGGATTAATAAAGAAAATGTGTCGTCTAAATTTAAACAGTGAGAGTATTAGACAAATTATGAAATAAGGATGTATTTCTAGTTTGCTCAAGTTCTTATTACATGAAGGTTTTCCTTTTCAAATAGAGAACCGTGGATTAAGGAAAACAACGTAAAATATTGAGTTAGTCTGATTTGATGGGAACTATAATTGGGATCAAATTATTCTACGTTATTTGAGATTTGATAGTTGTCAAGCTTCAAGATTGACCGAAGACTAAACTATTGGATTAGGTTGACACTTTTGTCAGTATGTTTTGTAGGCACTGAAAAATCAAAGGGATGGGATATAAACAGCCTACCCTAATGCAAGCTTCTTGATTTTTAGTTCTATAAATAAATTTTGCTTTATGAAGTTGGGATGATACTCCCTTCACAATAAATTTATACATTTATGTCGGTTTTGAAATATAATAAGATAATTTTTGGTTGAAGTTGAAAAAGAAAGTACCTGAAAATGAAGTAGAAAAAAAGTAATTGAAAGTTGAAGTTGTATTTGAACATAAATTTCAGTTGAAAAGAAAGTTGAAGTTTTGTGATTGAAAATCATTATTTCACTTGAAATACTCCTCGAGGGAGCTTTAATTTAATATTTCATTTGTATTTGAAATACAAATTATATTGAGCTTCAGTCTGAAGCTCAATGATTTGTAAATAGTGATGGCCAAACTTAAGCTTGCAAATATTGATTTCAGTTTACAAGTGAAGTCATGATCAAACACTCCCCAAATGCTTATGTGATAAATTGACATAGTATTAAATTTCAAATTTCAGCTAATTGGGAAAACACCAATGGTTTATCTTAACAAAGTGACAGAAGGATGTGGAGCTCACATAGCTGTGAAACAAGAGATGTTTCAACCTACTTCTAGCATCAAAGACAGGTATCTTATCTTCTTCATACTTTTCTCCTGTCTATGTTGAGTATTTGTTCGTAACTGGAATGGATCTCATTTGTCTAAAAACTGTATTCTTGTTTGTACATCACTTCTTTGCTTCCACTCTGTATTAAGAAAAAACAATTCTCTTGTATTTGCACCAGACCAGCATTGGCGATGATCGATGATGCAGAAAAAAAAGGCTTAATATCACCTGAAAAGGTAAGTAAATGCAATTCTATCCGGATACTAGCAGGAGTATAAGAACTTGGGACACCGCATTTTTCTCTTATCGTAACATATGATTGTATAAATATTTGTCAGTGCGTAGATTTTAAACTTGACGACTAGTATATGTTATCTTTGACCTACTTCTTGATTATATTTAGATGACATTGATTGAGCCAACATCGGGAAATATGGGGATCAGTATGGCATTTATGGCAGCAATGAAAGGCTACAAAATGGTTTTGACAATGCCGTCATACACAAGCTTAGAGAGGAGAGTGACAATGAGAGCATTTGGAGCCGATTTAGTCCTCACTGATCCAACCAAAGGAATGGGAGGCACTGTTAAGAAAGCTTATGACCTTTTGGAATCTACGCCTAATGCCTTCATGCTTCAACAGTTTTCTAATCCTGCAAACACTCAGGTATTTTGAAGAAACCTTATTTAATCCTATGTTCTTTGTTTCACTATAGGATTCTCAGCTGTTTCACGTTGAAAACAGATTCATTTTGAGACGACTGGTCCTGAGATATGGGAAGAAACTCAGGGTAATGTTGACATTTTTGTCATGGGAATCGGAAGTGGAGGCACGGTCTCTGGTGTTGGACAATATCTGAAATCCAGAAATCCTAACGTCAAGGTAAATCTATACTATCAATGTACTTCTGATTGGCTATGTTCCAGAATGAGTTAAGAAATTTAACTTATATATGCTGGGGAGTGTAAATAATTTTACACTGTCGATGTATTTTAATTTGTTTTATCAAGTAATCTGCCCTTATTAGTTTTTATACACGTCAATACATAGAAGTTAAACTCATAAGTTAACATAACTTCAAGACTATATTTTCTTCTCGTTTGCTAGATATATGGAGTTGAGCCAACTGAAAGCAATATACTGAATGGTGGAAAACCAGGTAATTTTACTTTCATCTTTCAATTTGTCTGTGACATCCTAGTATTTATGAAGTACTCAAATTACTGCATGCTTTTATAAAATTGATAATAATCTTTAAATGACCACCAATACAGGTCCTCATCACATAACAGGGAATGGGGTTGGATTCAAGCCGGATATCCTGGACATGGATATAATGGAGGAAGTTCTGATGGTATGTTAAATTCTTTGTTAATCTGTTTTCTTCTGAAACTGGAAATATCAACAGAATTATGTGATTACCATGTATTCCATTGAATAACAGCTAAGTCATTCATGTAATTGTACATGATCTGTACTTGCTCATGTATTGCAGGTTTCTAGTGATGACGCCGTAAACATGGCTAGGGAGTTGGCAGTCAAGGAAGGGCTCATGGTAAAGTTCAAGATAAATGCATCTTTCTTTTAAAAACCTAGAGCTAAACAACTTGATCAGTACCAACTTGATCTTGTTGCCCCTGAAAACAAACATGCATGAACTGTTTGATTAAGTATGTGTCCGGATAGTCCAAAGTCCCGATCACTCTCATTTTGATAAAAGTATGATAGATCTTTCCATTCTAAACTACATAGTAGTATTCATCTATAGAGTAAATCTATGGTGATTCCTTTATATCATGTAATGAAAAAGCTTATCTCAATTGTATAGGTTGGAATATCGTCTGGAGCTAATACGGTAGCAGCTCTTCAACTTGCTCAAAAACCAGAAAACAAAGGCAAACTCATAGTGGTATGAATATGTCTCAATACTTTTTCTTTGCACATTTTTCAGAATTTATTACTTTGTTGTAGATGTAACTTATTCATTTTCAATTTCAGACTATACATGCAAGTTTTGGAGAGAGGTACTTGTCATCAGTTCTGTATCAAGATCTGAGGAAAGAGGCAGAGAACATGCAACCTGTTTCAGTTGATTAATGTTGCAATTTTACTTATGATGATTATATAGTTGAAGGCTCTGCAAGAAAAATGTATTATTTTTCTAAATAATGTTTATGCTTGATAATTGTTGATGATTCACCTTCCTGAATCCAGAATCCTGCTTATGCTCTGCTCTTGTTGTTGCTGTGTCATAGTATAGAAATCAGTTGGCAGTTAGTTTTAAAAAAAAATTATGAGGACTGAAAAGCAGGACAACTATGTCCTCAATCTTCCTTAGTTATGAATCTTATAGGCAAACAAATCCAGTATTGGTCATTTTTCCACTAAACATGTTAGAATTGACATGGAGTATCACTTGGCTATGGATAATCTTAAGCTGTCTGATACGGGCTGGCCCGGTCCAACCTAGCCCAGTTCATGCGGCTTTGGCAATTGATGGGCTAGGTTGGGCCGGCCCAATGTTTCGACGGGTCTTAAAATGATCAACCTAGTCCAGCCCCGCTTTGTGTCACGTTTTAACTTGTGCCCACTTTGCAAAAAAAAATTGCAAGCTTACCCGCTTTTTCGCATAACTTCAGCATACGGGGCTGAAGTAGCAAAGACAATCACGTAAAACTTCAGCATTCTAGTAGCCGGGCTTGAAGTTTTTATTTTTGTAACTGGCGATCTAGAGCTGGAGTTTTTGTTTTGTAACTAACGAACTTCAGCTCTAGAGCTAGAGCTGAAGTTTTTGTTTTTGTAATTGACGAACTTCAGCTCTAGAGCTCAAGTTTTTTGTTTTTGTAACTGGCGAAGTTTTTGTTTGTAACTGGCGAACTTCAGCTCTAGAGCAATCTTTATTTAAACAACTTTTGCTTAGGTTTGGCTTCTCTACATTACTTAGGGTTTAGCTTCCACACAAACTTCTGCAAAGTATAGTTCCAAACTATAACTATATCAGCTAAATATTAATATCCAAAATGAGTTAGAATTTGAAGGGTCGTGTTGTTAGATTATGGCACATTCCAGGCCGCGAGAAACCAAAAAATTCTAATTTAATTGAATTAATTATTCAAGATGAAAAGGTGCATACTATTTTACATATTATTTTTTTCGAGTTGTGATGTATTTTCTTCAACTTATACGCCTTACTAACTTAAATTTCTTTTCAATTTTTTTATTGTAGGAAGATCGAATTCATGCAACTATTGGGATTTTCGTACTTTCACTACAAGCATTAGGAAATGTAAGGTGTCTTACACATAATTAGGTTTTCAATTTTCCAAAATGTTAGTGACAGGGGTTCACCAGAAATTCTTGAGTTTTTACCCATATTTTTTTGTAGTGATAAACCTCAATACAGAGGACAACTTCTGAAAAATGCACTGCAATATGTCATGAGCATTTGCTACAAAAATGTTCCCTTAGGCACGTGCTACATATTAAGCAAATTGTATAGCATCATTATTTTTTGTGGAACATTCGGAAGCACCAAAATTAGCAGTGATTTTTTAAGAAAAATAGTGTACATCTTCTCAGCTCAAACACGAATAAACATACAAAAACTCCAAAATTTTACAGCTCATCCTACTGGTAACTTAAACTTTTTCATAAGACTAATTTGCTGTAAATTTGGAGCAGAAGTACAACTGCCGAACTGTTCAATTAAAAAAAATTGACCTTATAACTAAAGCAGCATTGCTTCTGGAGATAAATACTAGTTTGTTTTGTAACTTGAAGAAGAAAACGAAGGAGGAGGAGAAAGGGGGCTGAAATTATTTAAAAAGTGGGTACAAGTTAAAAGTTTAAAAAATAAATAGGTATAGGTTAAATGGGGGCGACCAAATAAGGCGCCCCGTGCAATTTTTACAGTCTTACGTGGGTCACGGGCCCCCACGGGCCGGCCCCTCATTTTTAAAAATTATTTTTTATATTTTCAAAAAATTCAAATTTTAACCTAAAATGCACTATGTATATATATATACAGACACACACACTTACAAGTCTAAAAATATACTTGATGGATGGAAAACTCTACAAAACTTAATAACTTTTGACATTATTCCAATAGATTACTATAAAACACAAAAAAGGAGAATAATATTTCATTCATTAAAAGTCAATACTCAAAATAAACTACTCAAAAATCTTTTCAAGGTACTCATGGCATATCTAACACCAACAAATTATCTTCATCAAGTACTTTTGAATAATCTTTTGAAACAAAGATGTCTTAACATCTTCATTTTCATCTAAATCTATAATTATATGTAATGTTAATTAGTTAAACAATAAGAAATAACTAAAAAATTAAGAACAAAAAGTATTCAAATTAAGATAAAAAATATTACCAGTTTGAGATTAAGCTACCTTTCTTATTATTTTTAGTTTTTATTTTTTTTATATTTTTAATTAAATACGCTTATTAAGCCCACGGGCCAACCCAGCCCAGCCTCAGTCAAGTCTCATGGACCACATGCTTAATTGGGTCGGACTTAAAAGCCTCGTTTTTAAATGGGTTCCAAAAAATTTAGCCCAGCCATATTAAATTATGGGTTGGGTTGGGTCGGCCCAATGGGCCAAGCCAATGTTGACAGCTCTAGATAATCCAAAGCGACTGGAACATATGCGATACTTTTTTCTACAATCAGACTTTTCTATAACAACATCTTTATATAACAGTCATTCACTATAAAAGCCAAGTTTTCCTCATAACCCATTTTTTAAGTTATATTTTACCTCTCTATAATAACTTTTTACCTATAACAACAACAACCATATTTATATCAGAATGATCTTTGTAAAATGACTCCTCTATAATGGCCATATAGAATCTTTAAGATTACTATAACAATTCTAAAAATATGCACACAATCGTTTCCATTAAACAAAGTTTCTATCTTGCATAAGATTTAAAGATTTGCATATGATATCTTTTCCATTGGGCAAATTCTAAAAAAATATTTAGGTAGAAAATTTAACTGTCAAGCTTTTAGATTGTCTTCAAGGGAAAATTATTAGATACCTTTTTGCTGAAATGGACACGAATCTTCGCCAATTCAAGTATTATATCACTAGTAAGAGAATAAAATCTACGAAATAAGCTACAATTATAAAGTTCTTCCATCAATCTTGAAATTAATTATTTTTTAGGTAGCTTTTATATGTCTACCTTATAGCTTAAATCTTTATACTTTTAGTTATGAATTTATTAATAATGTATTAGCTTTCTTCAATATTTAACTAGTGAAATATGCATATCTTTTGATATTTTAAATTTGAATAATTTTCTTATCTTTTATATGTAACATTAAAAAGAAAAAATAATTGATTTTTGGATAATTTTGATCTATAACAGCCAATTTAAACGTCAAATGATGTTATAAGTGTATAACAACCATCACTATAAAAGCCAAAAAATATCTGAACAAACGAGGTTATTATAAAGAGGGTTGACTGTATATATGGGGGGAGGGGGGGGAAGTACACGGTTAGCCACCAATATCACATGTATTTACTTTTAAGCCAATGTTTAAAATGTCTTTAGTCTTTAGCCACTGCTTTAATAAACTTTAACTGCTCGAACGAAAATATCCTTCTGCTAATGTCTTTTGAACATAACTTCAAGACTTCACGACTACATGTCCTTAACTTTTGAACTTGGAACTCTAAGTTCTGGACTTCAGGACTACATGTCCTTAACTTTTGAACTTAACTTCAGGACTACATGTCCTTAACTTTTGAACTTGTAATTGTAAGTTCAGGACCAAGTGTCCTTAACTTTTGAGCTTGTTAGACTAAGTTCAGGACCTATTGTGCTTAACTTTTGGGCTTCTTAGCCTAAGTTCGGGACCTATTGTCCTTAACTTTTGAGCTTGTTAGTCTAAGTTCAGGACTTCAGGACCTAATGTCCTTAACTTTTGAACTTGTAAATGTAAGTTTAGGACCTATTGTCCTTAACTTTTGGGCTTCTTAGCCTAAGTTCATGACTTATTGTCCTTAACTTTTGAGCTTGTTAGTCTAAGTTCGGGACTTCACGACCTATTGTCCTTAACTTTTGAACTTGTAACTGTAAGTTTAGGACCTATTGTCCTTAACTTTTGAGCTTGTTAGTCTAAGTTCAGGACTTCACGACCTATTGTCCTTAACTTTTGAACTTGTAACTGTAAGTTCACGACCTATTGTCCTTAACTTTTGAGCTTGTTAGTCTAAGTTCAGGACCAAGTGTCCTTAACTTTTGAACTTGTAATTCTAAGTTCAAGACCAAGTATCCTTAACTTTTGAACTTGTAACTGTAAGTTCAGGATTCATAACGTAGCAGATAACCAAACGCTATTTGTATATTTTCACAAAAAAAATAAAAAAAATAATAATTGCAATTTACCTATAAGATTGATGTCAAATGAAATGCAAAAAATTCTTCCAAAATCATCGTAGTTTGTTATTGATTGTTCCAATAAATAAAACCAAAAATGGTAGTAACCTATACTACAAATTTTAAGAATGTATATCTGTATCGATACTCTGAACCAAAGCACTTCTATCCAATAAATGAACCCATAACGAGATCAACATTGCTGAATGAACGTAACATCGTTTATGTCTTTTGATATTTCTTAATTCTCGTCGATATAGAAGCAACTTGGTATTAGTTATGTTGTGGCGTGATGAATATAAAATATTCATATATTATATACTTAAAATTATACTATTTTCAATAAAGTATTTATATAATATTTCGATTCTCTATATTTTCTAACAATGTTTTGCAGGAGATAAGAATGCTATTAATTAAGCAAGAAAATGACAGAAACAAGAATGTCGTAACATATTCACTCCACAATGCAAGAAGATCACGACGCATCTTCTTCGTGACGTATCTTCCTCGAGATACATCTTCCTCAAGATGCATCTTCCTCAAGACATATTCTCCTCAAGATGCATCTTCCTCACTTGAGATCACAACACTTCAAGAAGAAATGTACTTCTATAAATAGAAGGCAACTCTCTGTGTATGAAGCATCGCGGAAAAAGGAACAAAAGAGCCACTTTATTTTCTAAAACTTTGGTCACTTATTCTTTCTTGTTCTTCTTTCGTTACTTATAATTTTCAGATTTCCTAGTAGTATTAGCAATATAGGCCATATTATAGAAGTCCTTTCTTTTTCAAATACTCGATAATGGAGTAGTGTCTTTTTGTTGGGATAGTTGATAAAGCTTGATATATATATATATAATAGTTTTCTCAATCTTATTACATACTTATTACATATAGTAGGTGCTGGGGTGTTAGATTTTAAATAGTTTTCTCAATCTAGCATTCCAAATCTTGATTTTTGCTTACTTCAATTTTAATTCTCACAGAGGAATTGTTATAAGCAATATCATTGATTTTGTAGTAAAAATATTCTCACGAAATTTTTACTACCTCTTAGCACAATTCAGGCAAGACACATATTTCGGTCTTATCGTCATTAGTCGTAAGTCAGTTAATAATATAACCTCAAGGAGTATTATTAATTGTTTACTTTCTAGTGAGCAAAACATAATTGTATTAGCAATAAACAATTATTCATTAGTGAAATATATGCAGAAATTGAGATTTCATTATAAAAATATCGTCAAGTGAATTCAATGATTTCCAACACTTTTTAAATATAAATTTTCCACAAGTTGTTTTTGTTTAAGTAATTTACAAATTTAAAATCCTACTCTTTTCATCAATTTGGTTCTCTCAAATAGTAGCTAAAACATTACAAGTTTGTAGCATAGTTTTTCCAATCTTTGTGGGACGATATCTTAAACTATATTAGAATTTGACTAAGCACGAGCAGGAAAATCATATACACATTGGCCTCGTCAAATTTTTGGCGCCATTGCCGGGGATTGGCATAAATCTACTTCAAATTAAATATTTTATTACTAATTTGAGAATTATTATTATATGTATTGGTATCCTTATTTTTTTTAGTATTATCATCACCTACTAAATATTTCTATAACTATTACTATTATATCCATTCTAACGTTTTTTTTCGTAGTAATATAAAAGTTTTTTTTCTCGTTCTTTCTCATTGTTGTAACTATTATCTACTGTTTTTATTATTAACATGTGTAGATATGATTAATGTGTATATCTTAACTCTTATGATATTATCAGCAACTTCACGTCATAGCACTTTCATCATAATATACTATTTGTACTAACTATCTTTTCCTTTAATATTGATAATTATTATCACTAAGTGTACTATTCACTACTACGACTTTTCTTTTACTATTTTCTTTTAGTGATACTGTTATTGTAGGAATTAAGTTTAATTGTCTTTAAAAAAAACTTTAATTTTCTTTACTTCAAAAAAATAAAAATAAAAATCACTTAGTTTATGACCCGCTCTTCTACAAAAGAGTTGGCACATTACAATCCTGAAATTGAAAGATCTCTTCGATTACGCAGGAAAGAACAAACATCATCTTCTCAAAGCGAAGCTTGCGAAGGAATGGAAAACTAGGGAGTAGAAGATATCAATCCACCCGAAGTACCACATGTCCATTTAGAAGATCAATTTGATGAAGTGGCGCCAAGACCAGCAAACAGAATCCTAACGGATTATGCTAGACCTGATCGCTTCAACTGTGAATCTAGTGTTAGAAACCCCCAGTAGCAGCCAACAACTTTGAAATTAGGACCGGCCTAATTCAAACAATTCAACAATCTTGTATCTTTACAGGAGATTCAAGTGAAGGTCCACATAGTCATTTAATTGATTTTCCGGAACTTGTTGAAACTGCTAAGTATAATGGAGTTCCTCCTGAAGCTATCAAGTTAAGGCTATTTTCTTTTTCTTTAAAAGGAGATGCCAAGACGTGGTTGCGAAGTTTACCTCAGGGGTCAATTACCACGTGGGACTAGATGACTCAGAAGTTTTTGAATAAATATTTTTATCCTGCTAAAACAATAAAGTTAAGGCAAGAAATATTTAATTTCTTATGGATTGATACTGAGCAGTTTATCAAGATTGGGAAAGATTAAAAGCAATGTTAAAAAAATGCCGGCACCATGATATTCCTGAACACATGCAGTTGTATATTTTTTATCACGGGTTATAACCCTCTTCTACAAATGTGATTTGATGCAGCTGCAGGAGGTTCTGTAATGGGAAAAACAATAGAAGAAGCACTGCAGTTATTGAATGAAATTTCTGAAAATGTCATTCAATGGCTATCTGAGCGTGTAATCATCAAAAAGACCGCTACGGTAAATCAAGTTGATGCTTTAAACACACTAACACAACAGATTGTTTCTTTGGCACAAAAATTTGAATCTTTTCAGGCGAATACAAAACAATCAAGCCAGTCTGAGGCTTGTGATATGTGTGGAGGAAACCATCTGAATCATGAATGCCAAGCAATAAATCAAAATGATAAACATATCAATGTAATCGGTTACAAGCAGCACCCCTTTGGAAGTCTAATGGCACATAAACATCCAGGATTTCAATGGAGCAATCCAAATAGTGTCGAGAACTCTCAGAGCTTCCAGAAGCCACAGGTATAAGGTCCACCTGGTTACCAAAATCAAAACCATGGGCAATCAAATTTCAGACCTTATCAGCAAGCAACTCCATATCAGCAAATGCCTCAGCAAATACATCCAAGTCATGATGGCCTTTTGTACAAATACATTAAGGTCGCTGATAAAAAAATGGAAAGCCAAAATTCAGCCCTTAAAAATTTGGAAATCCAGCTGAGCCAATTGGCAACTCTTATGTCAGAAAAAATTCAAGGCCCCTTACCAAGCAATACGGAGAAAAACCCAAAGGAACACCCTAAGGTTATCACCTTACGATCAGGTAAGGAGCTTGATGAACCCAATAAAGTCAGAGAAGAAAAGAACCAGTCAGAACAACAGGTAAACAAGGGTAAGAATGTTGAAACACCCTCTAAACCATTAGAAGATAAAGAAGTCAAGAAAAAAGAAGAGAAAAATATTGAAAAAATGATTCCTCCCCCTGTGACAATTCATTTTCCACAAAAAATGAAAAGAGAAAAGCTTGATGGCGAATTTGCAAAGTTTTTAGAAATTTTGAAACAAATTCATATTAATATTCCTTTCACTGATGCTTTGATGCAAATGTCTTCATATGCAAAAATTTTAAAAGAAATTTTGTCAAGTAAAAAGAAATTGGAAGAAATTTTTGTAGTAACGCTTACTGAAAAATGCAGTGCTATACTTCAAAATAAGCTACTACAAAAATTTGGTGATATTGGCAGTTTTACAATTCCATGCACTTTGGGAGGAGTGTATTTTGAAAAAGCACTCTGCGATTCTGGAGCTTCAATAAATTTGATGCCACTTTCTATCTTTAGAAAATTGGATCTTGGTGAAATGAAGGACATAAGTGTTTCTCTTCAATTTGCAGATCAAAGTACTAAGAAACCTAAGAGAATAATTGAAAATGTGTTTATAAGAGTAGATAAGTTTGTTTTCCCTATAGATTTTATAGTACTTGAAATGAAAGAATGTCCTGATGAACCAATTATTTTGGGTAGACTATTTCTTGCTACAGGTAGAGCAATTATAGATGTCCACCAAGGACAGTTAATTCTAAGAGTTGATGAAGAAAGGTCATTTTTGACATGCAAAAGATGCTAAGATTTTCAGGAGATGAATCATCATCTTCATGTTTTTCAATTGACATGATTAGTTATCTTATAGATGAATATAGAGATGATCAATTAACTCCAGACCCAATGGAAAGATGTTTGGCCAAATCAGGCATCATACAAGATGATGATTCCATCATCAGAAAAGAAGCTGAAATATTGGAAAAAGATTCTGAGGATCAGGAGATGCAACGAGAAGAAGTTCAACCAAAAATTGAACTCAAAATTCTCCCATCTCATTTAAAATATGCTTATCTTGAAAAAGAACAATGTCCAGTGATTATTTCATCTTCTTTGACTCAGAACAAGAAGAACGATTAATTGAAATCTTGAAAACACACAAAGGAGCCTTAGGGTGGACTATATCAGATATCAAAAGGATTAGTCTAGTTGTTTGTACTCACAGAATCCTTATGGAGGATAGTTACAAGACAATAGTCCAACTCCAAAGGAGATTGAATCCAGCAATGCAGGAAGTGGTAAAAAAGGAGATTGTAAAACTTTTGGCAGCAGGTATCATTAATCCTATTTTAGACAGTCCTTGAGTAAGTCCTGTTCAGGTAGTGCCAAAGAAAGGAGATATGACAGTTATTAAAAATAAAAATAATGAATTCATACCTAACAGGACTGTCACAGGATGGAGAGTCTATATTGATTACAGACGTCTCAATGATGTTGCTAGAAAAGATCATTTTCCTTTGCCATTTATTGATCAAATGTTGGAAAGAATTGCAGGATATGGGGTTTATTGTTTTCTTGATGGCTATTCAGGGTGTAACCAGATACCAATTGCACCAGAAGATCAAGATAAGACAACTTTCACACGTCCTCATGGAACATATGCTTATAGGAGAATGCCATTTGGTTTGTGCAATGCCCCTGCTACATTTCAGTGTTGCATGTCAGCAATTTTATCTGACATGACCGAGAAATTTCTCGAGATTTTTATGGATGATTTTACACTCTTTGGAAAAACATTTGAGGATTGTCTTTATCACTTGACTTTAGTTCTTAAGAGATGTGAAGAGACAAACTTGATTCTTAATTGGGGAAAATATCATTTTATGGTTATTGAAGGAATTGTTTTAGGACATAAAATCACTGCTAAAGGTATAGAAGTTGATAAGACTAAAATTGATCTTATAGCAGGATTACCCCCTCCCACAACTATTAAAGGCATTAGAAGTTTTCTAGGTCATGCAGGTTTTTACAGACGGTTCATAAAAGATTTTTCAAAAATTTCAAAACCGCTGACTAACCTCTTAATGAAAGATACTAAATTTAATTTTTCAGCTGATTGCCTAGATGTATTTGAGACCCTTAAGAAAAAGTTATCAACTGCCCCTGTAGTCGTGTCCCCTGACTGAAATTAACCTTTTGAGGTTATGTGTGATGCTAGTGATATAGCAGTAGGAGTTGTTTTAGGCCAGAGAAAGAATAAGATTTTCCGTCCCATTTACTATGCTAGTAGAACAATGAATGAGGCTCAACTTAATTATGCCACAACAGAGAAAGAGTTACTAGCAGTAGTATTTGCATTTGATAAATTTCGTACATATTTGATAGGAACTAAGGTCACAGTTTTCACTAATCATGCAACTTTGAAATACCTCTTAGCAAAGAAAGATGCTAGACCTAGATTGTTAAGATGGATTTTACGTATGCAAGAATTTGATCTTGAGATAAAAGATAAAAAGGGAACGGAGAATCAGGTAGCTGATCATTTGTCTAGATTAGAAAATTCTCCCCTTGAGTTTAGTGAGATAATGGAAGAATTTCCTGATGAACATATTTTTTTAATCGACTCAGTAGTGACTCAACCACCCTGGTGTACAGATATTGCAAACTACTTGGTTGGAAAGTGGACGTCCCAAGATCTCTCATACCAACAAAGGAAAAAAATTATAACTGATGCTAAGTATTATTTGTGGAACGAACCTTACTTGTTTAAATTTTGTGCAGATAATATCATTAGAAGATGTGTACCTGAAGAAGAGATGACTAAAATTTTATATCACTGCCATGATGGAGCAGTTGGAGGTCATTATGCAGCAAATCGAATAGCTTTTAAGGTTTTGGAAGCTGGATTCTTCTGGCCGACACTCTTTAAAGATGCCCGAACATACGTTGCACAATGTGATAGGTGTCAGAGAACAGGTAACATCACTAAAAGAGATGAAATGTCATTGCAATCGATACAGGTATGTGAAATATTTGATGTTTGGGGAATAGATTTCATGGGACCTTTTCCTTCTTCTCAATCTTTTGAATATATTCTTGTAGCTGTGGATTGTGTGTCAAGATAGGTTGAATCGATACCCACAAGAAAGAATGATGCTCGTACAGTGTGCAATTTTCTCAAGAAAAATATTTTTACTAGATTTGGCACACCGCGAGTCATCATTAGTGACCAAGGAACTCATTTTATGAATAGGCAATTCTCTACTTTGCTATCAAAATATGGTGTGACTCACAAAACAGGAACACCATATCATGCTCAATCTCAAGGACAAGTTGAAGTTTCGAACCGCGAGTTAAAAAGAATTCTTGAGAAGACAGTTGGAATTTCTAGAAAAGACTGGTCTTTAAAATTAGATGATGCATTATGGATTTACCGAATATCATTCAAAACGCCAATTGGAACATCCCCATATAGACTAGTATTTGGTAAAGCTTGTCATTTGCCGGTTGAATTAGAACATAAAGTTTTTTGGGCATTGAAAGTGCTAAACTTTGATTTGACCTTTGCGGGTAAAAATAGATTTTTTCAGGTTAATGAATTAGAAGAGTTGAGGTTGGAAGCCTATGAAAATGTCAGAATTTTCAAAAAAAAAACAAAAGTATGGCATGACAAGTTGATCCGACAAAAGAGTTTCAAAATTGGGGATAAGGTACTTTTTTACAATAGCCGACTCAGGCTATTCCCTGGAAAATTAAAGTCCAGATGGACAGGTCCTTACAATGTTACAAATGTTACTTCATATGGTGCTATTGAGATTTAGCAGATCAGTGGTGGAGATAAGTTTAAAGTAAATGGTCACAGTCTAAAATTATATTTTGGAGGGCAATTTGAGAAACAACCATCAGTTACTCTAATTGAATAAGGAATCATGTAGAAAATAAGTCGAGCTGGCGACATTAAACTCATAACTATATTTTCCTACCCGTAGCCATTGAGGGTGAAGCAATGGAGTCTTATAAGTCCCGTATAAATTTGCATAAATTGCTTAGTCAGTTGATCTGGTTAATATCTAGGTTATTGTACAACCAGAACATTTTATAAAGGCCTCTACAAAAACAGAGTCACATATGCAAGAGTAATTCCATGATGATCAGTATGCCTAAGTGACTGGTTGGTTAATCGTTTAATTATGCAAATTAATTACTGACTCAGGTAATTTTTTGGTTTATATTTAAACCAAGACCAAATGACTGATAAGGTCTTAAATTAGTCAGTCTAGTACACATGGAATATGTGTGATCATAGTTTCTTACAAGCTTTCTTCCGTGATTGTAAATTTGAAAGCCAAAAAGATTTTTTTTTGTTTTTTTACATGTAATATATATATATATATATGTGTGTGTGTGTGTGTGTATGTGTGTGTGTGTTTTAAAATTGTACATATAAAAAATTATTAGTGGTAACAAAATAATAGAATTATTAGTATTTGGCATTAGCCTGTTGGTTATAAAACTTACCCTTGGTAAATACAAATAAACTCATCTTTTATTTTATTCTTAATTGTTGTTCTTGTATAATATTAAAGTTTTCAAATAATTATTCGCATGGTTTCAAACATATTTTTTCATTTATGCCATATAACTTCCATGTTTGTATTTGTGTTTTTGTGATGGCAATAATAAATCTCCTAATCTGAGAAATAGTTGGAATTGAGAAGCATTATGATCTCAACAGGTAGAATCAATAAAACTTTGCTAGATCTTGCCTCAAATGTCTATCAAGGCGAAATTATAGACAACATTGAGTTTTAAATGAAATTAGGCTTTCCTTGATTCACTTTTTAGCCTCTCTGTTTCTACCACTACACACGCATATATATTTCCCTTTAGCACCCAACTTTGAGCCTTATTAATAAGAGAGAAAAAAAGAGAAAGGATAAACCAACTCTTCTTAATACACCATATTGGTTTAACCAAAGAAAAAAGATTTCTTCCAGCTATAATTGAGTAGAAATGGCTATTTAAGCAAGGGATGAAGGAATACTTTTGGAGTAAAGTTTGTATTCAGAGAAAGGTGAATTGATTTGTATATAAAGTTTAAAAAAAATGATGTGAATATCCTTCTTAAAAAAAATTGACGTGAATATACTTATGGAATAAATTCTTGGTGTAAGAAGTTAGAACTTATGGAGAATATTTCTGTTGAAAGGAATGTTGACTTAATTGGTGTTAATAATGGGACAGAAGACATCTCTAGAGTTTTTTTCTTCTTTGTATTAAATTGTACTAGTTCCTTTGGTAAAATAATTGGCTCACATTATAAAGCTGGAAAGAACACAGTCACTATAAATATTTCATTTACCCTTACCCGCACTAAGCCTCACAATAAAAGCCTGAAAAACTCCTAAAAAAGATTTTTAAAAAATCAATGTTGATTCTACATTAGTGGAGACTGACATGAAGGGCAAGGTTATGGATAAAGTTTGAGAAACTCAAGGATTGTGATCATAATGTTATCAAACTCAAAAAGTTCGTCAAAGGAGGAGAGAAATTTTTTGTCAAACAAAAGCAGAAGTAAAAATAAGATAAAGATTTGGTGACTTGAAAAACTTATAGGTTTTGAATGTTATGTGAATTTTTATTTTCTTACTTTTCTAGTCTACAAGAAATAATAATTACTAATAAAATAATTCTCCCTTAAGGACGAGCAATGATTCAAGTATGAGGGAGTTTGATGAGTATAAAATATTCATATATTATATACTTAAAACTATACTATTTTAAATAAAGTATTTATATAATATTTCGATTCTCTATATTTTCTAACAATGTTTTGCAGTAGATAAGAATGCTATTAATTAAGCAAGAAAATGACAGAAATAAGAAGGTCGTAACATATTCACTCCACAATGCAAGAAGATCACGACGCATCTTCTTCATGACGTATCTTCCTCGAGATACATCTTCCTCAAGATGCATCTTCCTCAACACACATCTTCCTCAAGACATATTCTCCTCAAGATGCATCTTCCTCACTTGAGATCACAACACTTCAAGAAGAAATGTACTTCTATAAATAGAAGGCAACTCTATGTGTATGAAGCATCGAGGAAAAAGGAACAAAAGAGCCACTTTTTTTTCTAAAGCTTTGTTCATTTATTCTTTCTTGTTCTTCTTTCATTACTTATAATTTTCAGATTTCCTAGTAGTATTAGCAATATAGGTCATATTATAGAAGTCCTTTCTTTTTCAAATACTCGATAATGTAGTAGTGTTTTTTTGTTGGGATAGTTGATGAAGCTTGATATATATATATTTATAATAGTTTTCTCAATCTTATTACATACTTGGTCTGAGGTTCTCTAGCTCCACTTTTATATTGTGCTGAGGTGTTAGATTTTAAATAGTTTTCTCAATCTAGCATTCCAAATCTTGATTTTTGCTTACTTCAATTTTAATTCTCACAGAGGAATTGTTATAAGCAATATCATTGATTTTGTAGTAAAAATATTCTCACGAAGTTTTTACTACCTCTTAGCACAATTCAGGCAAGACACATATTTCGGTCTTATCGTCACTAGTCGTAAGTCAGTTAATAATATAACCTCAAGGAGTATTATTAATTGTTTAGTTTCTAGTGAGCAAAACATAATTGTATTAGCAATAAGCAATTATTCATTAGTGAATATGTAGAAATTGAGATTTCATTATAAAAATATCGTCAAGTGAATTCAATGATTCCTAATACTTTTTAAATATAAATTTTCCACAAGTTGTTTTTGTTTAAGTAATTTACAAATTCAAAATCCTACTCTTTTCATCAATTTGGTTCTCTCAAATAGTAGCTAAAATATTACAAGTTTGTAGCATAGATTTTCCAATTTATGTGGGACAATATCTTAAACTATATTAGAATTTGACTAAGCACGGACAGGAAAATCCTATACACATTGGCCTCGTCATGGCATCACCCAGAGAATGTGGAACTTGAGAAGGTGAAAGTTGTTCACTACTGTGCGTGGGGTCAAAGCCATGGAGGTTCACTGTCAAGGAAAAGAACATGGACAAAAAAGAGATAGAAGAAAGGGTAATACTGTCTTTTCATATTAATTCTAATAGATTAGTGGCTACTTTTGCTCAGCATTAAAAATCCTGGATAAAAACTAAATACCTTTTTAAAAAGTGGCTATCCCACGCAATTTTTACTTTATATGGGGCTTATGGCACCTGTTAAAAATTCTAATATAAAGGGGTTGGCCATGGTCCCTTAGCGGATATTCCATAAAATTGGAACAATGAAGTGAATTTGGACAAATCAGAAAAATTGTCTATAGATTTTACCTGAAGATTTTACCTGAAGGGGAGCTTTTGAGCAACATTAAAGTTGTTTTTGTGTGACCTATAGATCATGAGTTTGAGTCGTGGAATCGGCTACTGATACTTGCATTAGGGTAGACTGCCTATATCACATCCATTAGGGTGCGGCTCTTCCCCAAACCCTATGTGAATGAGGATAATTCGTACACCGGACTTTAAAAAAAATGTTTTAACTATAAAATATAAAAATAAAGGGTAGCCGTAGACAAGTAGTACAAACCTACATGCTCAAATATTTTTTACTTTTTCTTTTTGGCTTAAATTGGCACTTGGGAGTTAGGACAGCAAAACTAGGAATTTCCCTTTACCCCATCCCATGCTGGCTCTCGGATTGATTTTCAGCCATCATGGGTCTCGCCCCCATGCCCCTGCATTTTTGAGAATGAAATAAAATTCTAAAAAGCAGGTCGCCTTTAGCAACAGCGACTACATGAAAATATATTTTAAAAAATTCGGACTCCCCGAATTATTACGGTCCTTTGCCTACCATTGCTACTACCATACACAATCATCTGCCTTCAGTGCATCTTATATTCTTCTAGGTCGCCTCTATGATAGCCAAAGAAAAATTAAATCCGGCAAATGAAACTCTTCCTTTTGGATTTTTTTTTGTGAGAATTCGGATTAGTCGGATCGAGTGGAATCATTTGTAGGCAGAGGCGGATGCAGTGTGAGAGTTACGAGTTCAATTGAACCCATAACTTTCGACGCAAAGTAGAAATTTATTTGTAAAAGTTCATTAAAATTGCAAAAATAATAGATTTGAACCCATAACTTTAAATATATAATGGGTTCAATGTTAAAAATCTTAAAAATTGAACCCATAGTATACTATATAATGGAATAATTTGTAGGTCAAAGCTAGAGAATTAATGTTTGGATGGCCTGATCTGCTTAAATTCTAGTGTACTTGTCACGTCCTTAGTTGTTAACTAAGTACACGTGCGGCACTTGACAACTCGCTCACGATCTTGCACAATTTGCTCACGTTCTTGCTGTCAAGTCAGCCTTACTACACTCAAGATCGCTAAGAGAATAGAAGAAAGAACACAGGAGAATTGTTAAAGGAAACTTTGTATTAGAGAGAACTTGAATTGTTTGCTTGATGAATTACAAATGAATAGTCCCCTTTATATACTAGTCTCCTATGAGCTAGTGTGTAAATATTAATTATTACACAAGTCCTTGATATTTACAAGATAAGGGCTTTTTCTAGAATTCTCTACAAGCCTAGAAGATTCCAAGGACTTTCCTAGCAAATCCATAAGGATCTAGGTTCTTCCTAAGGAAATATCCATACCTCTCTAGAATCTTCTCACAAATGCTAGCCTTCTCCTTATGTAAGCTTCCACATGGCATTAATATATGCCAAATGGCGCCTATGTGGCATGATGACATGGCGGGCCATCACACTCCCCCCACCCAATATTGCGACGATCGCGGCGCAATGCTGCTGCATAAACTCTCGGATCTTATCTTTGAATTGCCACAAGTCTTCATATCGTTCCCACGTAGCCTCCTCCGGTGATTGCCCTTTCCAATGGATTAGGAACATAACGGTGGCTTTTTGTCCTTGTTTTCGTTTGGCCTGGTAATCTATGATAGCCTCAATATCCCGATCATGCGAGGCGGTGATAGTCATTGGCGCCCGACTTGATTGGCCCCTACTCGGATCATCCTTATCTTCATGATATGGTTTAAGCATGCTGGCATGGAAGACAGGGTAGATCTTAAGATACGATGTCATGTCAACCTTGTATGAGATCTTGCCTGTAAGCACGTGATTTTTGCCCTATATGAGAAATACACAGAAAAGAAAAAAGGAAAAAAAACGGGAGAGAGAAACAAATCTGAAAAATAAGAGAGAGAAAAGGGCTGAACATTTAAGAGATAGAAAATTCCGAAAAATATTTAAGCTTTCAAATATATAAAAAAAAACTAAAAAAAAATATTCTGCTTTCTTTCATTGTTTGAAATCAGAATTAATTGTTGTTTCATCAAAGCTTGAAGCTTTTGTTTTTGGGATTACTACTCCACCGGTCTGTTACTGGGTTGTTACTGTTGCTGGGCAGTTGTTGTTGCTGTATTGTTATTACTGTTGCTGATTCTCATCTTCATTTTCTTTTGCTTCCAATATCAGGTACACAACTGACACGCTGGTTATTGTAATCCGAAATATGAAGCATGAATACATATGAAGAATGAAAATTTGAAGTTTTAATTTCGTTTTTATTTCTTTGTTCCTTTTGTTGATTGTATTTAAGTTATTTCATGAATTACTAAATAATAATTGGAATAAGAAAAAATAACATAAGTTAGTCTTTAATGAATCAGTTCGGCAAAACAGGTTAATTCACTAGTTATGAAGGCTTCAAGATTATAGGTTGATCATGAACAAGTAGCTAAATTTAGCTAAGACACGAATTTAAATTAAACATCGTAAATTAGGCATTAAGGCATGACTTGAGCTTAAGCAAGATTAAGAGAACGTTTAAGTCTAATAAACTTTCTAATAAGCTTTAGTAATTATGGTTAAATCTAGTTGCAAATGTTTGTGAATAATTAATCTCAATAATTTTTTTTTAAAAAAAAATAACAATGCTGAGTTTTAATCTAGCTATATTTGTTTATTTTGAATATTAGTTGTTGAATTTTTATTTTATTTATAATTTCGAAATTAAGAGTGAAATTCCTTTTTCATCAATATTTGTATTAATCAAGCAATTAGCATGTCATGTCTTCTTAAATAATAAAAGCTAGTAATAAATTAGGATTTTCTTTCTTTATTTTAGAGACTCATTTTTATAGAAAAATGTAGTCGTTTTAAGATTTGTCCAAATAAATGAGATGAGCCTCGCTTAATGAAATGTATAGATTGCGGGGCCCTCAATAAATGTACATTTAATCGCTTAGAATTAGGGAGGAGCCGTTTTAGCAAATTTCACGGCCCTACCCAAAATAATGATACGCTAGACTCTTTAGGCGCGATTTAATTAATTTTACCTTTTTAAACTCGGATGCGCATTTCATGCGACCCAAATCTAAATCCTAAAACATTGAATAAAAATGTGTTCCGGATTGCGGGTGCATTTCATGTGACGTAATCCAAAGACATGTTTTAAACGATGTTCACAATTTTTTTAAAAAATAATAATAATAATAATAATAATAGTAAAGAGTTAAAATTTGCACATCAGTTCATAATTGTATTAAAATCAGATAAATAAGCCAAATATGACAGTTGAGCGATCGTGCTAGAACCACGGAACTCGGGAATGCCTAACACCTTCTCCCGGGTTAACAGAATTCCTTATCCGGATTTCTGGTACGCAGACTGTAATATGGAGTCATTCTTTTCCTCGATTCGGGATTAAATTGGTGACTTGGGACACCCTAAATCTCCCAAGTGGCGACTCTGAAATAAATAAATAAATCCCGTTTCGATTGTCCTTTAATTGGAAAAAACTCTTTGTACCCTCGCGGGGGCGGAAAAAGGAGGTGTGACAGCTCTGGCGACTCTGCTGGGGACGTATGACCCAGAACCACTGGTTCAGGGTTAGAAATTCGAGCTTAGATAAATTGTTATATTTGGCTTTATCTGATTTTTACATGTGTTTGAGCCTAATGTGCTAAATGATGCTTTTACCGCTTTGATATTATGTGAACTGTATATAAATTGTGTCGAAACCCATCCTCTCTCTGAGTCTTCTGAATCATGAAGAAGGGTGTACTTCGTACGACTTCTTTTCTGTATAGTGTCAAGTCCCAATTTAGAACGAGGTTTGGATAAGTCGCAAAGCCGGTGAAGCTTCTGTATTCCCGGATTGCCGCCTCCTCCTCGGCTCGAGCTGTCCGCTCGGGTAAGCCAGGTCTAGAACAAACACCCAGGTTCTGAACCTAGTATAACAAAGCCACATGCCGGATCCCTAGTAGGAGCGTTTGTTTGCATCACGTGCATTTGACTTTGGAGGCCCAACACAGGGGTTGGGTCTGTCTAGGACAGGTGTACCAAAAATGAAAATGACCATCCTGATGCATCTTACTTGCTACTACTTGTGCATTTATTTGATTCGGACTTGTGTGCTGACTGACTTGTGAATATCAGGAATAATATTTTGAAATTGAAAAAAAAACGAAATAGCGGTTAGGGAATTGATTGTTTATTTTTGAAAAGAAAACAAATGCCCAAATACTGTCAAAACTCTGCCGAAATTTTAAGAAAATGAAAAAAAATGTCTTTTTAGTTTGTTTTATTAAAAGCTAAGAAAAAAAAAGGTCGTTGTTCTGTTTTTGTTTTTCAAAAAAAAAAATATATAAATAGAAAAAATATATAGTTTGTCTTGCCATGAAAATGAAAATAAAAAAGAGTCTTATTTTTAAAATGGTTTTTTTTATTATTTATTTGCTTATGAAAATGCAAAAAAAAAAAAAAAGTCTTTCATTATTTGTCGCAAATATATATATATATATATATATATATATATATATATATATATATCCGAAAAGTTTTTTTTATTTCCAAAAGATATATATATCTTTATTTGTTGCAAAGAATATTTGTCTTGCCAAGAAAATTCAAAATAAAATTCCAAAAGATATGTCTTGCAAAAAATAATATAAATTTCTTTATTTTCCATTGTTGATAAAACAAAAAATAAAAAAAAATTCTTTTAAAAAATAAAATTCCGAAAATATTTTGATTCTTCTTTCAAAATTGAAAAGAAAATTCAAAATTCAAAAATATTTTTTAGAAGCATTTCTTTTATCAAAAGTAAAATTCCAAAAATATTTTTTTTTCTTTAGAATAAAAAAAAAACAAATGGAAATTCGAAAAAAAAACTTCCTTTTACTTTTGAAATTCTCAAAGTTCAAATCAAAAGAAAAGGAATTCTTACAAGTCTTTCTTTCAAAAAGAAAATCAATCAAAAAATACTTCCTTTCTTATTTTGAAGCAGTTCTTTCACAAATTCCGATTAAAAAAAAATGTGTTAGTTCATTTACTTATTCATGATCTGCCCGAACTACGCGGGTTTGATTCTCACCGGATGTGAGATACGTAGGCAACCCTCATCGGGTCCAACCCCACCTTTTGCTAAAAAGCCAAAAACAAATAAATAATAATAAAAGAATAATATGTCAAATTTTAATTTTGTCATAAAGAAGTCGGGTGACGTTGTTTTATCAAGACATAGCCGAATGTTCCCGAGAGGGACGCCGGAAGGCTGACTTTGCATAAACATCCACTTTTGGGTCATATTTAAGATTTGGTCCAGTTGACCCACACAGCCTTAAAAATCTTCGTCCCTGAGACGTTGAAAGGCCGTGTTTGCAGTATTGAGTTTTCTAATTTGAAAATCGATAAAAAGAGTCATAAATAAGTCAGGTGATGCTGTTTTGTCATAAATAGCCTAATATTCCCGAAAGGGACGCCGGAAGGCTGACTTTGCATAAACAGCCACCTTTTGGGTCATGTTTAGGAGTTTGGTCCAGTTGACCCGCACAGCCTTAAAAATCTTCGTCCCCGAGGCGCTGAAGGGCCGTGTTTGCAACTCCACGTTTTCATTGTAATTTGAAGAAAAAAAAAAGAGTCAACAGTTAGGTGAATACCGTTCGGATTTTTGGTCAAAATAAGCCGACCCAGCTTCGGCCGCGTCTTAAACCGTTCTTGCCGAAATAGCCTTAGAGTATCTTTCAGTTGTCGAAAGGTTATTTTCGTAAAAGAACGGACAAGTTTGTAAAAGTGTCATAAAATAATCCTCTTCGGCCTCGAATTCATGTGGAATTTGGAAGGGGCCACACGTTTGCAAAAATAACCGTTCGGTTGCATTTGTCAAACAGAGAAA
Organism: Nicotiana tabacum; assembly: GCF_000715075.1. Taxonomy (NCBI): domain Eukaryota; kingdom Viridiplantae; phylum Streptophyta; class Magnoliopsida; order Solanales; family Solanaceae; genus Nicotiana; species Nicotiana tabacum. The sequence goes on along the minus strand of NC_134086.1, from coordinate 150,692,085 downwards.
GGGGGTCAGTCTTTTGTTTTTGAGTTTGTAAATCTTTTGATTAAAATATGCGATTTGTTTGATTTTCAAGTTTGCAGGTCATCTTCAAACCTTTGAAACCTAGTTTGTTTTAAAATTGAAAAATGTGTATTATTGTTTAGCTTTTATTGGTCCGAACTACGCAAGGTCTGATTCATGCGGGGTCATGATACGTAGGCAATCCCCATAAGATTCGACCGCTTTTAATAAAGAAAGAAAGAAAGAAAAAAGAGAAAAAGAAAATACAAAATAAAATAAAATACAGGGTTTCCCAAAGTGCTTTAAAAGGGGACAAATGAGCAAGCCGGGATGACGCATGTTGTTTGAAGCAAAGCATGTAGAAACGGTTAACTGCCTAGGAACATTACATCCTCTATGTGTTGTGATCAAATCTGTTAAAATCTAACGCTAACAAAGCTTGTTGTTGTCTGAAACCAGACAAGTTAGTTGTTAAAGAACTCTGGCAACACACTCCTATCAAACCAGATCCAAAGGACCGGTAGCAACAAGCATGACTACTTCAGAGAATAGTAATGAGGAAGAAAGGCCGATGAGCCAGTTGTTAAAAGAAGCGATGGAAAAGATTGAAAGGATGGGACTAAAGATGAATGCAATTCAGCTAGCCCTAGCCAAAACACAAAAGAGCCCTGAGACACTGGGGGACATGCCGGAATACCCTCACTCCGGCCCTTCAACAAGCCATCCGAATCCCCGTTATCATCAAGAAAGAAGCCCTCATGATTCCCAAGCTCCACCGCCCCATCAACCTCTCCCAATACCAAATGTTCCGACTTATATGGGACCCACATCAGCCACCCTGCAAAGATCAAACAGCGAGCCATTACTTCAGGCTCCCGATACGCAATACTATCCCCCTGAGCCTACATTTCATGCCCCCGAACCACATGCCTACAATCCACATTTGGAGGCATCGACCGAAATTGAAAAGCCGGTTAAAGCCCCAGAACAAGATGAGGTATTGAGGAAATTCAAAAGCCTGGAGCAGTCCTTCAGGAACCTGCATGGATTGGGCAACCAGGTCAGCATGGCCTACAAAGATCTATGCCCTTTTCCGGATGTCCAACTCCCGGCTGGGTTCAAGATGCCTAAGTTTGATTTATATGAAGGGCACGGTGATCCCATGGCACATTTGCGGGGATTCTGTAGTAAAATGAGAGGGGCAGGCGGTAAAGATGAACTGTTGATAGCCTATTTTGGCCAAAGTCTGAGCGGATCGGCACTAGAATGGTATACCAGGCAAGATTCCAGCAAATGGTATACCTGGGATGATCTGGCACAGGCTTTCGCGGGTCATTTTCAATACAATCTCGAGATAGTCCCTGACCATCTCACGTTGTTGAGGACCGGGAAGAAGCCCGGGGAAAGTTTCCGCGAGTTCGGGTTCCGCTGGAGAGAGCAAGCAGCCAGAGTCGATCCTCCCATGAGAGAGGGAGAGATGGTGGACTACTTCTTACAAACCTTGGAGGCAACTTACTTTGGTCATCTAGTGACGACAGTTGGTAAATCTTTCAATGAAGTAGTTAAAATGGGCGGTATGATCGAAGAGGGACTCAAGTCCAACAAAATCCTGAGTTATTCGGCAATCAAAGCAACCACTCAGGCCATCCAGAGCGGCACTGAGGGTGTACTGGGGAAGGAGAAGAAAGAAGATGTCACGACTGTTGAGTCGGGAGTATGGTTCGGATCTAGAGGCCCGTCACCCTACTATAGCCAACCACGACCCTACCACCAAGATTACCCTCGCACTCCATATAGCCCTCCACAATATTATTACCCACTGCCAGATCCCCATTTTTCCGTTCATCATGCACAAACCTATACCCACTCTCCAGCACACGCACAATGGCGTGCACCGGCTCCCCAAAATACATACCCACCTCCACCAAACATATATCCACTTCCGAGGGCCTATAGAAATCCTCCAGGGTCAGGTTTCCGGGGGAATCAAGCTTTTAAGAATGAGAGGAAGCAGAAATATACTCCGCTGGGAGAATCCTATACTACCGTGTTCCACAAATTGAGGCAGTTAGGCCTATTGAATCCTATTGAGCCCAAATTACCAAATCCCCTTCCTGAAAATCTTGACCCTTTAGCAAGTTGTGAATATTGTTCGGGGGCTCCCGGACACGATACTGAGAGATGTTGGAAGTTGAAGAATGTCGTGCAAGAGCTCATCAACACAAATAGGATCGAGGTTCAGGTTCCAGAGCCGCCAAACATTAATGACGATCCGTGCCGGTGAAAATAGTTCCAAAAAAAAAATCAACAATTGGACGGCTACTCCTCTTCCTATCCGAAGGGAGTCTTGGTAGTGGGCTCTGATTTTTCTTTCTTGTTTTGGATTATTGCAGAGTTGTAATCCAGTTTTTTTTTAGTGTGAAACTCTGTTATCCCGTATTTTTATAAAGTGAAAGCTTCTCTTCTTATTTTGTTTTGAGTCTATTTTTCTTCCTTTTCTCTTTCTAAACAATGCTCTTTATACTGATTCCAATGACATGGCATGCATAATGGATCTTCAACTTAGTCTAAAAATCAATCTGATTTCGAACTGATTATACAAAAGGTCAATCACGATGACGAATTGGGATACGATGATAACAAAGCCTTCAAAGAGACAAACAGAGAGTTTAAGCTAGTTAGAAGAGAAATCCAAGCCCAACTTAAATGACGCATAAGACATCAATTTAGGGGATGCAGACGATATCAGGAAATTTAAAGAGGGACAACAAGTGTTGAAACGGATCCTCCCACATCAGGCCAAAACAAAATGGCAAATTTGTCCCGAATTGGCAGTGGCCGTCTATTGTGACCAAGATGTTATCCAGTTGCACTTCATGTCAGACAGATGTCGAGGGAAGATGCATCGACATGGCTATTAATTGTTGTTTGTTTGTTTATACTTGGCATTTATCGGAGAATGAAATGACGGAGGCAATCTTTTCTTCTATCCAAACATTTTAACCTTTGCTTCCCCTTTTGAGCCTTATTTATTCTTTCATACCTCTCTTTTGGAATCAATAATGAAAATAAGAAAAAAAAAGAGAAGAAAATATAATGATAATAAAAACAAAAGAAAAGTCAAAAAAAAAGGAAAAAAAAAGAAAAAAAGAAAAGAAAAAGGGAGTTGTGAACTACGTTTGACCTGATTCCTTAAAGAAGGATACGTAGGCGCCTCACGGCTCGGTCATAGTGTAACCAAAAAATAAGAATCCCCAAGCAAGAAACTGGGGCAGAAGTTATGTTTGTAATGTTGGGAAAGAAGTTCGATTCCAAGAGTTGTAATGGTTTTTACCCATCAGAATTATTTTGAACCCTTTTGATGCCCTCCTTTTCTTTTAGCCATAAACAAAAAAAAAACCCATGTTGATGTCCAAAAAAGACCTCCCGATCAGAATCCGAGGAAAGCCAAGTTTAAGCAAATAAAAGCAGAGAAAGTCGGCAACGAATTGATAAACTAAAGAATCCCCAACAAAGAGTCATATCGGCACCATAAGGCGACGAGAATTGAGAGAAATGAGAGAGTCTCATCAGTGAAAACCCCTCGAAGGGCACTATGAGGCGACAAGGATATAAAGGGGGCTAGCAAGATAAGATTGACAAAAAAATGGGCCGCATCCGCCGAAAGTTGGGCTTCTGCACATCCCCAGCAAAGAGTCATGTCGGTAACACTCCAATCTCCTGCTTAGAAAATAAAATGAGAAGAGTCTTATCGGTGAAAACCTTCACAGGCACCATAAGGCGACGAGAATTGAGAGAAATGAGAGAGCCTCATCAGTGAAAACCCCTCGAAGGGCACTATGAGGCGACAAGGATATAAAGGGGGCTAGCAAGATAAGATCCGCATCCGGCGAAAGTTGGGCTTCTGCACATCCCCAGCAAAGTAAGGCCGTCAGAAAAATTGATCGATATGAATAGACTGAGTTGGTTAATCCAGAAATGCATGACATGATCATTGGGATTGATTGTACCATTCGGATAAGTTCTTTATTTTTTCTTTCTCCAACATTTGTTCAGAAAGACTTTTTCTTTCATCTTTTTAAAGTCATCACTTTTTATTTTGGGTTTATAGTGTTTTTCTCCAGTAGTTTGTTTTTTAGAAGGATTTTGTTTTTCAGAGCTTACTACTAATTGCCAAAATGCTGCGAAGCAAAAGGCGAACAGGACATGCCAAAGATAATACAATGAAACGAAAAAGACATTTGTTGCAAGACCGAATGATGAGTTGGCCTAAATGTCAAGGGGGTATAGTGAAAAAGGGGTCGAGATGCAAGAGCATCCTTGGCCGATCATCGACCAAATTCCAAAAAAGGTCGGACAATGTGGAGCAAGGAAAGAAGAGGAAAAACCACCCCCAACGGGAATGTGTTCACCAGCAGGGACATGATCCCCAACAGTAATATCATCCCCAATAAATAGTATCATCCCCAGCAAGTTCTGATAGTGTAATGGAACGCCGAAAAAAAAAAGAAAAAAAAAGGGAAAGCAACCATGTTTTTTTCTTTTAAAACTAACAAAATCTTTCTTTGATTTGAAGCAGGGAAAAGAAATGTCACAGATGGCGGAAGAACATGCCATAAAGAAGATCATCAAACCGGGGCAGAAAATTTTCTCATCGCGAAAAGTTTCTCAAAAAGACAGGCGCCCACCTGAATAACGAGAGGAATACTTTTTGTCTATGCATTTATATTTCAGGCACCCACCTGTATAACAAGGGAATACATTCCATGCCTTTACCAATAGAAGATACACTTCCTAGGTCTAGTTTTGCCAATAGGAGACGCACTTCCTAAGTTTTACCCATAGGAGACGCATTTCCTCCTAAGTTTAATTTTACCCATAGGAGACGCATTTCCTCCTAAGTTTAATTTTACCTATAGGAGACGCATTTCCTCTTAAGTTTAGTTTTACCAGTCCTAAGTTGTTGTTGAAATCAGGAGCCCGCATGAAGAGAGGAATGACGTTTATTTTAAAAGTTGAAGTTGGGAGCCCGCCCGAATAATAGTGGCATACATTTCAGTCTTTACATTTCCAGTATTGAAGTTGGGAGCCCGCCCATATAATAGAGGAATACATTCAGTCTTTTCATTTCAGGTGTTGAAATTGGGAGCCCGCCCATAATAACAGAGGAATACATTCCAGTCTTTATTTTCAAGTGTTGAAGTTGGGAGCCCGCCCATAATAACAGAGGCATATATTTCAGTCTTTATATTTCCAGAGTTGAAGTTGGGAGCCCGCCCAGATAACAGAGGCATACATTCAGTCTTTATTTTCAAGTGTTGAAGTTGGGAGCCCGCCCATAATAACAGAGGCATACATTCAGTCTTTACTTTTCAAGAGTTGAAGTTGGGAGCCCGCCCATAATAACAGAGGCATACATTCAGTCTTTACTTTTCAAGAGTTGAAGTTGGGAGCCCGCCCATAATAACAGAGGAATACATTCAGTCTTTACTTTCAAGCGTTGAAGTTGGGAGCCCGCCCAGATAACAGAGGCATAAATTCAGTCTTTCATTTCAAGTGTTGAAATTGGGAGCCCGCCCATAATAACAGAGGAATACATTCAGTCTTTATTTTCGAGCATTGAAGTTGGGAGCCCGCCCATAATAACAGAGGAATACATTCAGTCTTTACTTTCAAGCATTGAAGTTGGGAGCCCGCCCAGATAACAGAGGCATAAATTCAGTCTTTATCTTCAAGTGTTGAAGTTGGGAGCCCGCCCATAATAACAGAGGCATACATTCAGTCTTTATATTTCAAGCGTTGAAGTTGGGAGCCCGCCCAGATAACAGAGGCATACATTCAGCATTAATTTTCAAGTATTAAAGTTGGGTGCCCGCCCATACAACAGAGGCATAGGTTTCAAGATCAAGTCAGAGGACAATAAAACAGAGGGTTACAGCAGGAATCCCCTACAGGAAACAATAAAAATCCCCAGCACCGGGAAGCAGAAGGTTGCAACAAAAGATCCCAGCACAAATTCAGGCGCATGAGTCAAAAGGAAGAAAAGAGGCGTTTTGAAAGAAGCAGCTGGTGAACATTAAATCATGCCCAGCATAACAAGTCTGATGAAGAAAGCCGTACCCACCAGAGGAACCGCCAAAAAGCTTAATGAAGAAAGCCATGTAGACCGAGCAAAATGATGAAAACTGGTATTCAGAAAAGCAAATGGCCAGTATCATTCCAAAATTCAAGGAAGAAAAGCACCGGATGAAACACAAGCCGACAAGAAAGCAAGGCAACAAGAACAAATTTCAATCTAGCCTGGCTTCTTGTTTTATTTTAAAGCACGGTGTAATAAGGAGATCGGTAAGCAGTGATAACAGCATGCAACAACAGTAACATTGCAGTCCCACGGTAGTCCCAGCTACCAAAACTTCCCGAACTACATTAACCTGATTCCCCTTTAGCCAGGGATATGTAGGAAACCTTTGAAGCAAAGGTTCGGTTAAATCTTTTTCAAAAAATGCTTCACACGGAGTACTCGGACGGGCAAAAATCGCTCGCTTTATCTTTGCACGAAAACCCTTCGTGTCTCCGGGCAAAGAGGGGCAGCTGTAAGCACGTGATTTTTGCCCTATATGAGAAATACACAGAAAAGAAAAAAGGAAAAAAAAGGGGAGAGAGAAACAAATCTGAAAAATAAGAGAGAGAAAAGGGCTGAACATTTAAGAGATAGAAAATTCCGAAAAATATTTAAGCTTTCAAATATAAAAAAAAAAACTAAAAAAAATATTCTGCTTTCTTTCATTGTTTGAAATCAGAATTAATTGTTGTTTCATCAAAGCTTGAAGCTTTTGTTTTTGGGATTACTACTCCACCGGTCTGTTACTGGGTTGTTACTGTTGCTGGGCAGTTGTTGTTGCTGTATTGTTATTACTGTTGCTGATTCTCATCTTCATTTTCTTTTGCTTCCAATATCAGGTACACAACTGACACGCTGGTTATTGTAATCCGAAATATAAAGCATGAATACATATGAAGAATGAAAATTTGAAGTTTTAATTTCATTTTTATTTCTTTGTTCCTTTTGTTGATTGTATTTAAGCTATTTCATGAATTACTAAATAATAATTGGAATAAGAAAAAATAACATAAGTTAGTCTTTAATGAATCAGTTCGGCAAAACAGGTTAATTCACTAGTTATGAAGGCTTCAAGATTATAGGTTGATCATGAACAAGTAGCTAAATTTAGCTAAGACACGAATTTAAATTAAACATCGTAAATTAGGCATTAAGGCATGACTTGAGCTTAAGCAAGATTAAGAGAACGTTTAAGTCTAATAAACTTTCTAATAAGCTTTAGTAATTATGGTTAAATCTAGTTGCAAATGTTTGTGAATAATTAATCTCAATAATTTTTTTTTTTAAAAAAAATAACAATGCTGAGTTTTAGTCTAGCTATATTTGTTTATTTTGAATATTAGTTGTTGAATTTTTATTTTATTTATAATTTCGAAATTAAGAGTGAAATTCCCTTTTCATCAATATTTGTATTAATCAAGCAATTAGCATGTCATGTCTTCTTAAATAATAAAAGCTAGTAATAAATTAGGATTTTCTTTCTTTATTTTAGAGACTCATTTTTATAGAAAAATGTAGTCGTTTTAAGATTTGTCCAAATAAATGAGATGAGCCTCGCTTAATGAAATGTATAGATTGCGGGGCCCTCAATAAATGTACATTTAATCGCTTAGAATTAGGGAGGAGCCGTTTTAGCAAATTTCACGGCCCTACCCAAAATAATGATACGCTAGACTCTTTAGGCGCGATTTAATTAATTTTACCTTTTTAAACTCGGATGCGCATTTCATGCGACCCAAATCTAAATCCTAAAACATTGAATAAAAATGTGTTCCGGATTGCGGGTGCATTTCATGTGACGTAATCCAAAGACATGTTTTAAACGATGTTCACAATTTTTTTTTAAAATAATAATAATAATAATAATAAAGTGGTAAAGAGTTAAAATTGGCACATCGGTTCATAATTGTATTAAAATCAGATAAATAAGCCAAATATGACAGTTGAGCGATCGTGCTAGAACCACGGAACTCGGGAATGCCTAACACCTTCTCCCGGGTTAACAGAATTCCTTATCCGGATTTCTGGTACGCAGACTGTAATATGGAGTCATTCTTTTCCTCGATTCGGGATTAAATTGGTGACTTGGGACACCCTAAATCTCCCAAGTGGCGACTCTGAAATAAATAAATAAATCCCGTTTCGATTGTCCTTTAATTGGAAAAAACTCCTTGTACCCTCGCGGGGGCGGAAAAAGGAGGTGTGACATTGCCTACCTTGGCGACGATCTTAAATGGCCCCTTATACTTGCGAATCAGATTTCGATGCTTGCCCCGTAGTACCTTGAACTTTCTTGGGTTAAACTTCACCATGACCATGTCCCAACTCTATAGTATGTGGAACGCCGCTTATGGTCCGCAAACTTCTTCATCTTCTTAGCTGCCTTATCCAAGTAGGACTTAGCAGTGTCGAGCTGCTCCTCCCATCCTTTGGCCATATGATAAGCCCCCAAACTCTTTCCCTCGAACGCGGCTGGTAAGGAATGCGGAGTTTGTGGTTGTTGTCCTGTGGCTAGCTCAAATAGTGTCTATCCCGTGGACTCATTCCGCTGCAAGTTATAAGAGAATTGGGCAATATCTATGAGCCTTGACCAATCTTTCTGATGCGCGCTTACATAATGCCTCAAGTAGCATTCTAGTAAGGCATTGACTCGTTCCGTTTGTCCATCTGTCTGTGGGTGGAAACTAGTAGAAAAGTGCAGCTCCGTACCAAATATATCAAACAACTCTCTCCAAAAGTTTCCAGTAAAGCGGGGGTCTCGATCACTGATTATATGCCTTGGTAAGCCCCAATACTTCACCACGTTCTTAAAAAATAGCTTGGCGGCTTCCTTGGCTGTGCAACCTGGTAAGGTAGGCATGAAGATGGCATATTTGGAAAATCTATCCACGACCACCATAATAGTATTATAACTGTCGGACCTTGGTAGGCAAGTGATAAAGTCCATAGGCACGCTCTCCCATGGACGCTCTGCAACTGGTAGTGGCTCCAAAAGTCCTCCGGGCTGTTATTGCTCAACCTTGTCCTGCTGACATACAAGACAAGTCTGCACATAACATTCTATATCACCTCGCATGCGTGGCCAATAGTAGACTGACTCAACCAAGGCCCTGGTGCGACGTTGGCCTGGATGACCAGCCCACATTGTATCATGACTCTCCCTTATGATCCACCGTCTAATGTCTCCAAACTTAGGCACGTAGACCCGCTGACCCGTGGTAAGCAATATGCCGTCTTCTACCCAAAAATGTCTTGTTTTGCCCTGGTTGGCTAACTCGATAAGTTGTTTGGCTGCTGGATCATGTTGCATGCCTTCTTTTATAGCCTCCCAAATATCCCATCTCGCTGAAATGATTGCAGCAAGCTCGGCTTTCCGGCTCAAGGCATCGGCTACAACGTTACCTTTGCCCGGTTTATACTCCAGGGCATAAACAAACTCGGCCAAGAAATCCTGCCACCTAGCCTGCTTTGGTGTGAGCTTCTTGTGTCTGAAAGTAGATAGTAGCTATATTATCAGTCTTGACCACGAACCTCGACCCGAGCAGATAATGTCTCCATGTACAAAGGCAATGCACAATGGCAGTCATTTCCTTCTCTTGCACCGTGTAACGCCGCTCCGTCTCATTTAACTTGCGGTTCTCAAATGCTATGGGATGCTTATCCTGCATCAGGAAACCCCCAATGGCGAAGTCTGAGGCATCTGTGTGCACCTCAAATGTCTTGGAAAAGTCAGGTAATGCCAAGACTGGCTCCTCTATTACAGCTGCCTTAAGGCATTCAAATGCCTTTTGACAATGCTCCGTCCAAACCCATGGCTTGTTCTTCTTTAGCAACTCAGTCAATGGTGCGGCCTTTGTTGAGTATCCACTGATGAACCATTGTTAGTAGTTAACAAGGCCAAGGAAGGATCTCAACTCAGTTACCTTTATGAGTGCCTCCCACTCCTGGATAGCACGTACCTTAGCATCATCCATGCGTAGCTCGTCATTGCTAATGACATGGCCCAATAAGTGCACCTTTGATTGTGCAAACTCGCACTTCTCTCTCTTGATGTATAGCTCGTTCTCCCGCAAGACTTGAAAAACCTTCCTTAAGTGCTCCATGTGTTCCTCCAAGGTGTTGTTGTAGATGACTATGTCATCTAGGTAGACTACCACGAACTGATCAAGGTAGGGATGAAAAATCTTGTTCATAAGGGTGCAAAATGTGGCCGGTGCATTAGTTAAGCCGAAGGGAATCACCAACCACTCAAAGTCTCCATATCTCGTCACACATGCTATCTTTGGCTCATCCCCTTCCGCAATGCGAACCTAGTAGTAGCCCTTTCGAAGATCCACCTTGGTAAAGTACTTGGCTTGCCCAAGTCTATCGAACAAGTCAGTAATGAGCGGTATCGGGTTCTTATTCTTCACGGTGACCTTATTAAGTTCTCGGTAGTCTATGCATAAACGCAACGATCCATCCTTCTTCTTCTGGAACAATACTGGTGCGCCAAAAGGTGCCTTTGATGGGCGAATGTGACCAGCATCTAGCAGTTCCTTCAATTGTTTCCCGAGCTCCTCTAGCAAATTCAGGTAAATATTCCATTGATTGAAGCTTTAAAGGAGATGCCTGGATACGCAAAAATGATGAAAGATTTAATGTCCCAGAAATTTGACTTCCAAGACTTGGCTACGGTGTCACTTACTCAGACGTGCAGTGCAGTGGTAACTAGACCTGTTGCTGAAAAGCTCTATGATCCAGGGAGTTTTACTATTCCATGTACTATTGGAAACTTTGCTTTTGCGAAAGCACTCTGTGATTTAGGGGCCAACATTAATCTTATGCCCCTTGTCATTTACAAGAGGTTGGGCATTGGGAGAGCTAGACCCACCTCTATGTTGTTGCAGCTGGCTGACAGGACTGTGAAGCGTCCATTTGGGATCCTTGATGATGTACTTATTCAGGTGGGGAAGTTTGTGTTCCCTGCTGATTTTGTGATACTCGATTGCAAAGTGGATGAAGAAATTCCTATCATCTTAGGAAGACCATTCTTGGCCACAGGGAGAGCTCTTATTGATTGTGAGACCGAGGAGCTTAAGATGAGGCTCAATGACGAAGAGATTATATTCAATGTGCAGAAATCTATGAGGCGACCAAGTGAGTTTGCCAATTGCTCTCTTATTGACGCCGTAAATGTAATCGTACAGTCTGATGATGAAGTGTTGACGGTTGAGGATCCCCTCGCTGCATGTTTGACAAATTTGGAGGAAGTGAATGGTGAAGACTTGGCGGAATGAGTGTTGGCACTGGAAGGTAGAGGGTTCTGGGAAAGAGAACTAGAGTTTGAGCCCCTACACTTAGAAAAGAGAGAGACTCCTCCAGCTAAGCCATCCATTGAAGAACCACCAAAGCTGGAACTAAAGCCATTGCCAGCCCACCTCATGTATGAATTTCTGGGACCTGAATCCATTCTACCCGTTATTATCTCATCGGGTTTGTTAGATGTGCAGGTCCAACAGCTTCTACATGTATTGAAGGAATGCAAAACTGCTATTGGGTGGACTATGGCAGACATCAAGGGGATCAGCCTCGCTTACTGCTTGCATAAAATTCTACTGGAAGAAGGGCACAAACCTTCCAGGGAACATCAGAGGAGGCTGAACCCAAACATGAAGGAAGTGGTGAAGAAGGAGGTGATAAAGTGGTTAGATCCGGGAATTATTTTCCCAATCTCTGACAGCAGTTGGGTGAGGCCAGTTCAATGTGTGCCTAAGAAGGGTGACATGACGGTAGTAAAGAATGATAACAATGAACTAATTTCAACGAGAACCGTCACAAGCTGGAGAATTTGCATGGATTATCAAAAGTTGAATCTAGCCACCCGGAAAGACCACTTCCCACTTCCCTTCATTGATCAAATGCTGGATAGATTAGCAGGGAGGTCACACTTTTGTTTTCTGGATGGGTACTCAGGGTACAACCATATTTCCATTGCACCTGAGGACCGAGAGAAGACCTCCTTCACATGCCCTTATGGAATTTACGCCTTCAGGAGAATGCCCTTTGGCCTATGCAATACACCCGCCACATTCCAACGGTGCATGATGGCCATATTTACTGACATGGTTGAGGATATAATGGAGGTGTTCATGGATGACTTCTCAGTGGTGGGGAATTCATTTGAGGAGTGCCTGGTGAATCTGACGCGTGTGCTGAAAAGGTACATCGAGACTAATCTGGTGCTAAATTGGGAAAAGTGTCATTTCATGGTATAAGAAGGCATAGTCTTGGGGCACCGAGTATCAAGCAAGGGAATAGAGGTAGATCGAGAAAAGGTTGATGTAATAGTAAAGTTGCCTCCACCAACTTCGGTCAAAGCAATCAGGAGTTTCCTTGGACATGCCGGTTTCTACCGGCGGTTCATAAAAGACTTCTCCAAAATCGTCAATCCTCTCTGTAAGTTATTAGAGAAAGATCAACTGTTTGTATTTTCTGATGATTGCAGGGTAGCATTTGAGGAGCTGAAGCAGAGGCTGGTCACAACACCCATCATTGTTGCCCCCAACTGGGAACCGTTTGAACTAATGTGTGACGCTAGTGACTGCGCAGTGAGGGCAGTGCTGGGCCAGCGGAAAGATAAATTGATGCACCCAATCTACTATGCTAGTAGAACGTTGAGTGGAGCCCAGTTGAACTATACGGTGACTGAAAAGGAGATGCTAGTTGTGGTGTTCGCATTCGACAAGTTTCGGTCCTACCTGATAGGATCAAAGATAATTGTATACACTGACCATGCTGCTCTCAGGTACTTAATAGAAAAGAAAGACTCTAAGCCATGCCTGATTCGTTGGGTGTTGCTTCTGCAAGAGTTTGATCTTGAAATACGTGACCGCAAGGGCACTGAGAATCAAGTCGTTGATCACCTATCACGACTTGAGGGATCTAAAAATGCAATTGAAGTTGAGGAAATTCTGGAAACTTTTCCAGACGAGCAACTGCTCGCCACCACTCATCAGGAAGTGCCATGCTATGCGGACTTGGCCAATTACCTAACTAGTGGTATAGTTCCTCACGACCTTTCATCGGCCCAGAGGAAACGATTTTTTCGTGAAAGTCGCTTGTACTATTGGGATGAGCCCTATCTCTTTAGAATATTCCTGGATAACATGATCCGGAGATGCGTCTCCGAGATAGAACAATCTTCTATTTTGCAGGCTTGTCATGCATCGGCTTATGGTGGACACTTTGGAGGGATCAGGACAACAACAAAGGTGCTAGAGGCCGGATTTTTCTGGCCGACTGTGTTTAAAGATGCTCACTCATGGGTGAAGGGTTGTAATGAATGTCAACGCACCGGGAACATTTCCCGGCGCCACGAGATGCCCATGAACCCAATTCAGGAGATAGAAGTGTTCGACGTCTGGGGGATTGATTTCATGGGTCCCTTCGTCAGCTCCTATGGCAATAAATACATCCTTGTTGGTGTAGACTATGTGTCCAAGTGGGTGGAAGTTGTAGCATTGCCCACCAATGATGCGAAAGTGGTGGTGGGATTTCTAAAGAAGAATATATTCACCCGCTTTGGGACACCACGAGCGATTATTAGTGACGGAGGCACTCACTTCTGCAATAGAGCCTTCGAGAAGTTGCTTATAAAATACGATGTGCGCCACAAGGTAGCTACTCCTTACCACCCGTAGACTAGTGGACAGGTTGAGGTATCCAACAGGGAAATCAAGAGTGTGTTAAGGAAAACTGTAAATGCCACAAGAACTGATTGGGCAAGGAAGCTAGATGATGCACTCTGGGCTTACAGAACAGCTTTCAAGACACCAATTGGTATGTCACCATACAAGTTAGTGTTTGGGAAGGCCTGTCACCTACCTGTAGAACTTGAGCATAAAGCGTGGTGGGCATTGAAGCAACTAAACTTAGATATGGAAGCTGCGGGCACGTCAAGAGTCACAGAATTGCATGAGCTCGAGGAATTCAGGTATCTTGCTTTTGAGAGCACAAGGATGTACAAAGAGAGAATGAAGAAGCTACACGATCAAAACATTGTTGAGCGAAAATTCAAACCTGAGGACATGGTATTGCTATACAACTCAAGACTGAGGTTGTTCCCGAGCAAGCTGAAGTCACGATGGTCTGGACCATTTCGGGTAGTTGAAGTTTTCCCGTCAGGAGCGGTTGAAGTTGCCACTGAGAATGACTCTCGTACATTTAGAGTCAATGGTCAGATATTAAAGTTGTATGTGGGTATGAGCGAGCTTAAGGAAGGGTCTGCACTACACCTGACTAAACCACAGAGGTCGAGCGAGCCTTAAATGCGCTCATCCTGCGTCGTGCCGCGACGTTAAATCAGGCGCTCCGTGGGAGGCAACTCACAAAATTGTTGTAAGTATAACATAAAAAAAAAGACGTCAGAATCAGAGACGCGGTCAGACCGCGGTTCCACCGCGACCGCGGTCAAACCGCGGTACTGCGGTCAAACCGCGGTACTAACCCTTCTCTGAACCCAGGCCATCGCGGTTCCACCGCGATCGCGGTAAAACCGCGGCCATGGACACTCTCTGAAACCAGACCATCGCGGTTCCACCGTGACCGCGGTCAAACCTCAGTAAGGACGACCCTCTGATCCTGGTCTACCGCGTTTCCACCGCGACCGTGGTAGAACCACGGCAGACGCAGACGGGGTTCAGGTCAGATTTTTTAATTTTTTTTTAATTTTTTCTTTCCCTTTTACCCAAAATACCCCCCACCTACCACTACCCCCCCCCCATCCGCCCAATACACTAAAACAAACGCCCCCCCTTTTTTTTCTCATTCTCTTCTTCTCCATCTTCTCTCTTCCATTCTTATCCTCCCAAAACCCCATTATCACACTCCTTTGCCTCCACCTTCATCACCCACTTCCACCCAACCACACAAGTATTCTATTTTTCTCTCTCTATTTAATCTTCTATTTTTGTGTAATCTAGAATATTTTTATTTAGTTTAAACCTAGGTAGGCTTAGTGTAATTTGTTGTCACTTTTTGCTTCGTTCATGATTTTCGTTGTTGTATGATACTGTTGTGAACTTGGTTGGTGTTAAGGTGCTTGGGCCTTCGTGGTATCCGTGATGTTTTGGTCTAAAAATCAAATTTTTTGGGAATAGTTGTTGTTAGGCACCATGTGGGCCGAAATTTTGGAGTTGTTGTAATATTGAGGGGCGGGTTATACCCACCCCTAATTGTGGGGTGTTGTACTTGATAATTGGGGGTGGTGTTTATATTTGGAAAGATATGTACAGGAGTAAGTGTGGGGTGGTGTTGGCAGAATGTGGTAAGTAGTTCTGTTGTGAGGCCTCTATGGAGGTTATGACCTTCCCCACCCCGCTTGTGCGGCTAGTTGTCAAGAAGAATTAAATGGGGGTATTGTTTTGGTGCCATAGGGTGGCGAAGTCTGAGTACCCATCTGACTGGCACTAATTAGGATGAAGTTGATTTTTTTTCTTTTTCTTCTGACTCTCTGCAGGTACTATGGCCCGTAAAAGGCAAAGGAGAGGGGCGGGCACATCCCAACAGCCGACATATGACGAGTCCAGGTTTGAATTGGAACGAGCTGAGGACAATTTTAATGCCAAGGCTGGAAAGAACTTCATTCATGAGATTCAAATTGACCGGGCAGCCCTCCGCGTGGAACATGAGGACATGTATAAAGAAATTTGGAGGAGGGAAATGGAATTCCTCTTTGATGCTCCCGGCCCGGTGAACCGGATGATTGTTAGAGAGTTCTACGCGAACTGCCCTGCACATATGCTGCGGGAGGTGATTGTGCGAGGCATAGTGGTAGATGCCTTTATTGTAACTGTCCAACAGGTATTGCAGCTGCCCCGGTTCACGGGCGACGTTGACTTCTACCATGACAGACCAGGTGTCACGTGGGAGATTATGACTGATGTGCTTTGTGCCGGGGGGCACCCCACCTGGATCTAAGACCAAACCACCCTGAACTCCAACTCTTTCACGCATTTGGCTAAGTGTTGGTTGACTGTCATCTGCAGCCGGTTCATGCCTTCCAGCAACACCACTTATATGAACTTCAACAGAGCATTATTGACATGGTGCTTCGTGACGAAGAAAGAGTTTGATGTAGCCCGGGTAATTAGTGACGAAATAGTCCTGCGGGGACCACTGCTGTCAAATGGGTTTTACTTCCCTTCCTTGGTGACTGCACTGTGCTTGCGGAGGGGGGTCCCCACTAGTCTTACCGATGGAGAGTTGGCACCTGAGGCACCATTCCGAGCTTCACACATCAGAGTGGGCAGGGGTACACGTGCAACAATTGTGATAGATGATGGGGATGATGACCCATTTCTGAGTGCACCGTCCAGGAGATCTACTGACAGTGCCAGACCCTCTCGGTGCCCCCATACTGGGCAGTCTTCGCCAGATCTCAGTCTACCAGGCCTATGCTGCGTTCCATGGAGGAAGAGGTCACGGATCTCTGTGCCTCAGTGGATGGCCTACACATGCGAATGGATGCCATGTCTCAGAGGCAGGCCCGGTCTGAGAACAGGTTCATGGCCCGGTTCCGTGCTTTGGGGAGAGCTTGCCATGTGGACCCCAGTACAGTCTCCGACTCTGATTGAGTCTCAGGGAAGTCTTCTTACCCTTCTGCTCTTTACTTTCTTGATATGACATGAGGAGATGCCATTATTTTTAAGTGTGGGGTGGGAGACTTGCTCTAGTTATATGTGTACTGTACATAGACATTGTGTGTGTTGTAGCATGAAATTGATGTTGTTGTATATAAGTAACTGTTCTTATATTAGGAATATGATTTGACCCAATGACGGACACTTGTCGACGGGTCTCTTAAGGGTCAAGGTGGGATATATATATATATATATATATATATATATATATATATATATATATATATATATATATATATATATAAAAGAGGACTCTTCCTGAGGACGGACCACTTGGACAGTACTCTTGAGGGAAGTAGTCCATGAAAATTTTGTTATTTATTTATTTTTCTTTTTCTTTTTAGGTAGTGTAGTAAGTCCCCCTTGGTTTTTCTTTTGGCCACGATTCTTTTCCAAGGGTTTTACTTGAACCGGGTTAGGTAAATTTTCCTTTTGTAGTTAGAACTAAGATAGGTAAAGGCTAGAATGCTACCCTTGATGTACACACCTGCAAACAACTAAAACGAACTTGAGAATGTGACGTCTAGGCTCAGTTGTGGACTTGTAAATCTAGGCCTTAATTTTGCACATCTTGTTTTGCTTGAATACTCATATGAATGTGTTGATAAACTGATTCCGAATGAGTTACATGCCGTGTGTGTGTGAGGTTTGTTGTATTCTGTGCATTGCATTTGATGCCTAGAACTTGCCCTGTGTGTTTGCAAAACGAAATAGTAGTTTTGTTCAGTCTTGAAAGTGATATAGGCATTTCTTTGTTGAGCCAGATATGTATATTTTACCCGCCTAATTGTTATGTATCGTAGTTAACCCCTTTGAGCCTGTGATCCTGTTTCTTTGGCAACCACATTACAAGTCTTACCCATTTGTTTGAATTAACCATCTTTTTGAACCTTTTCACCTCTCATGAGCACTTGAATTGTTATGAACTTTGTAAAAGTTAAAGTGTGGGGTGGTTAGTTTGGCTTTTGAGTGGAACTAATGAAATAAGGAAAAATGGTGCATTGATTTGAAAAGCAAGAGCCACTTGAATTGAAAAAGAAAAGAATGAAAAAAAATATAGTTGTATTGTTGTGAAAAATATATATATATTCTTTGATAGTGGTGACTCTTGATATAATTGTGCTTAAATAATTTGGGAGTTGATGTATATTGATGTGAAGGTGGAGTTTGGCTTGACATAAGTATGGGGTTTGAATGTTAAATGTATATGTATTAAAGTGCTTAGGGAGGTGTAGTCACTCTTATATCTAAATGTATCCTACCCGTCCCATAGCCTACATTACAACTAATTAAAGTCCTAATTGATCCAAGATTGAATGAGCTCGATTAGTGGAGTAGTACACTACGGGCAAGCTTATGGTGCATCTTTTGTGGCATATAAATATTATTTCTGAGAGTGAGTGAATTCTTGATATCTTCGGTTCCTTGTGTTTAAATTTTATGCATGTGGAACTGCTCTCAGATTTTTGATGTGAGGGAATGTGACTCAGGAAGAAAAAGTAAGTCTTCACATCTGTTAGAGTAACTAGAGTGAGCGCAAGTGTGTCATGGCAGTAGAGTCTACAACTGGGGTAGGACCGACACATTTCTTAGGCTGTTCTGTCAAAATGGCAGGTGTGACATACTTGGGGTAATGCATCAAACGGTTAGGCCTAGAAGTGTGGTTTAGCTTGCTCGAGGACGAGCAAAGGTTTAAGTGTGGGGTGTTGATAATAGGTGAATTAAACTATATTCAGACCCTAAATAACCGCCTTCTTGCATAGTTTTGATAATAAAAGTGATAACAAAATGCTCTTATTAGTGCTTTTCATGATTTGCAGGTTATATATGACTAAGGAAGGCTAGAGAGCACTTTTGGAGTAAAAAAATAAAGAAAGAGAGGCCAACCATGAAATATCCCAAGCGAACCACGCAAAACAGGCTGAAGAATCAGAAAACTGAGTCTACCGCGGTTCCACCGCGACCGCGGTAGAACCGCGGTGAAGGATGTTCGCGGACAGAAAGAGATTCCGAGGAGATGTTTGGCCGCGGTTCCACCGCGACCACGGCAGAACAGCGGCAGGCGCGGAAAAGTTCAGGGACCAAAGTGCAAATACGGGATTTTTAGCCCTAAAACCTATTTTTAAATACTAGACTTCGCCCAAGAGAGACATGTATTGAATTTTAGAGCTTCTTAGCAAGAAAACCATTGTGAGAGATCACCCAAAACATCTTTCTTCTTTTCTTTGATTTTTCTTGCAAGTTTTTATGATGAATATTATTTTAGCTTGTTTACCCATAGTCATGAGTAACTAAATCCCTTGTCTAAGGTTTTGATGGAACCTATTGGGGGATGAACTTCTTGTTTATGTGAATACAAATTGCTAGTTTCAATCTTTATTTATTCAACTATGTTCTTGTTGTAGTTAATTGACAGGATCCTCAATTAGCTGTGCCTATTTAGTGTGCATAACTCGGAGAGAGTGCATATTTAGGTTATTGTTGAATAACACCACTCCTAAAGTATAAGAGGGATCTATAACTGTAGGTTTAAAGGCGGGATTAGGGATAACGAAGCCTTGGGTGCAATCTTAAGTGAAATGTGTTAATTAAAGCCAGCTGGTGTATCTCGGGAGAGTGCAATAGTATATTACTGTGATTACTCAGGAGAGATTTACGGTAAAACGAGCGTTCATGATTGATAGAGGCGTGTTGGTAAATTTGTATGAAGCATAAACAGAAGGGATTCCATCAATAGGGGAAATCTTTACCTTAGCTTTTTCTCATCATTGTTTACAACCTTAGCATTTTAGTTTACAGCTTTTTAATTTACTTGCAATCTTAGTTACTAAAGAAACCATCTCTTGTGATTCAAACGTTTGGGAAACTGGTTATGAAGAGTTTAGTAGGTCTAAAGATTGTGATTGATAGGTTAATTCTCTGTGGATTCGACCCTGGGCGTAATACTCGGGTTATATTTGCAACGTCCGCAGAGTCCTTTTTAGAGGGCATAGTTGGGCGTGATCATTTTCTACTCATAATCGCTACAATACCTTGGGTTTTGCTAGTGAATATGTTGGAAATAATTTAGTTTCAACAGGAGTAGTATAATAGATTTGGAAATTAGGATTTTAAGTTTAATTACTTGTTGACTCGTAACTATTTCATAATTCCAAGGTCCCAAATTTTTTTTGATGCTTTATCATTTTTAAACGTAATATATAAATATATTTTTCACATTGTAAATTTATTCGGTACGGTTCAGTATTTTTTTGGGTTTATTTTTATAAAATATTACCTACCCTAATTATCAGTACGGTTATATATTTATATTAAACCCTACGGTTTTATTAAAAGAAACCTAAAAATCGTTTCGGTACGGTACGATTCGGTCGGTTTACTCGATTTTCAAATATCCATTGATACCCCTAATGGCAGCACATCTTTTAAAGAGGGTATATATATATATATTTTTTACAACAAATGCAGTTAATTTTTTACTAAGTATGAACATGAGTCCAAGTTTCTTTTTTTCTTTTTTAACCGAGGGAAAGGGAATTTAAAATCAATTTAGCACACGAAAACAGCGAGTACTCACTGGATCACATTCAAAATATAGACTTAATCATCAATACTTTTTCTTTGCTCATTTTTCAGAGGTTATTAATTTGTTGTAAATATAACTTCTTCTTTTTTAATTTCAATCTTAGACTGTAAATCCAACTTTTGGAAAGAGGCCGAGAACGTGCAACCTGTTTCAGTTGATTAATGTTGCAATTTTACTTATGGAGATTACAGTTGAAGGCTCTGCAATAAAAATATATTCCCTATCTACACGATATTTATGCTTGTCTATTGTTGATGATTGGATATATATCCTGCATATGCTCTTGTTGTTGCTATGTCATACATAATATGTAAATCAACGAATTTATTGTGAGTTTTGGATCACTGATTGCAACCTTAAATTAAATGGATTGGTGCCTGTAGATTGTTATGTCATAGTATATTGACATCGTCGCCCTTACAGTACATGAACACTCACATTTTCCACTTAATCTTTGACTTGAATTTCAAAATTAATTAGCTTCCTGTCCTCTTAAAATTTGTCCACATTTACTTTTCTTCTAACTTTACCAACTAAATAAAGGTAAATTTTCAGCGCCTAAGGAACCAAATAGTATTGGATACATAGATGATAAAATTTGCTACGTGACCAACAACCGACCTTAGCTCAGTTGGTAGAGCGGAGGACTGTAGTATGTCTGCTGAAATCCTTAGGTCACTGGTTCGAATCCGGTAGGTCGGATTATTTTTCCTTGTTTATTTTTCACGCCCAAAAGAGTTAATACCAATTTTGTTACGTGTAATTTGTAAATCTTTGAAACGTTTGTCCTACACCTACTTTCCCATCTTGCAAATCCTGTCCGTTTTTTTAAATATTTCCAACAAATATAATAAAGGATGTTTTTCAATTTAATTTTTTTGTACAAAATTGATTGTCCAAATTGTTTCCTTTATAACGAAAAATTTACAAAAATATCGATGCGCTTCAATCAAAGTTTTAAAGTCCTGCTTTATTTACTACTCCATTACTTTTACTTTCTTTTTTGGTCATATAATTAATACTAAGTAGCAAAAGCCAATTAGGCAGCATTCAAATTCATGCATGAAGTCCCTTTTTTGGAGAGTCTTAGCCACTGAGACATTATTGCTTTATTATAAAGGGGTATAAGTGTTATTTATCTACTTTAGTTTTAGTGTTTGGCCTCCCATTTTTCCCTATTTATATCTTTTTCACAATTTTTGTTTTTGTAATCTTCGCTTCGCTTGCAAATAAAACATATTTCTCAATTCATGTGACATTTTTTTTGTTGATTTTTGTACTTTCTTAAAAATATTAACACCATTCAACTTGGGCGGGTATCGGTTGGTTCGACCCGGTTGTAAATATTATCGGTTCGGTATATCGGTTTATAAAACTAATAACCAGACCGATAAAAAATCGGTTATCGGGTATCGATTTGTCGGTTATCGATCCTTATCGATTTACCCGATAAGAATAAAAAATATTAAAAAAAAATATGTTTATTGTAGAAATCGTGATCATACTTCTAAGAGAAATGAACTGAATTTTAGCTCATAAGAAAAGATGGATTAAATTTCAACTAAAAAGGAAAACTTTCTTTATTTACATTTGAAAATCCCAATATGATCTCAAATTTCAAAGTTATAAGTTAGCAGGAGTAAGGAATAAAATATTCAATAATCTAATCTTACTAACTATCTCATTGCGGGCGGACATAATGAATAGAAAAAAAAATCGTAATCTTGTAAATACTAAAGAACCAATGCAACAAAAGAAACAAATAGAAAAACTAAAAATCTAAACAATTAATTCTTTAAAGTATAAAACTAAAAATCTTAACTGAAGAATTAAGATGAGAAATTCAGAAAAGTTTAAAACTTATTCTAAGGATTAAGGTTTGAAGATGAAAAGTAACAGCCGAGAGAATTGAGAAAATGAAACCATAAAATGGCTTTATATACTTAGTGAGTAGAATAATAATTTTGTTAAAATTTATTGGGATATCGGTTAAACCGTTAATAAAATTGGACAACTTGAGACCCGAATCGATAACCCAGTAGTTAAATAACATTAAACCGTTATCGAACCATTTACCCAATAGCCCGATATCGATAACCCAATAGCATATTATCGGTTCGGGCTATCGGTTATACCCGATATATGGCCAGCCTTAATTCAACTCATTAGACTATTCTATACAATTTTCACATCTTTTTAAAAAACATCATTTAACTATTTAAATTATAAGCATCATGATGAGATATTCCTCCAGAAAAACTAAACATTTAATACTCTTTTTCCAATGCAATTGAATTTAATACATAAGTCAAAATTAATATTTCTTAAATGTGTAATGTATAACATGAGACGGAAGAATGCATTTTTTTGGCAAATAAATGTAAATGCAAAGCCAAATAGGAAATATCCGCCAGCACGTTATTACCCCTCCGCTCCTTAATTACGTAATCAGATTCCCAAAGATTACAAAGATCTGGGCATTCTCGTAAATATCACTTTTCTGAGGTCAAATAACCAATCCTTAACCCAAGGTAAATTGTTGTGGAAAAAGACAATAAATATCTATACGTACACATAATTGCTCTATAGCCTACACATACAGTAGTAATCATAGAAAATACAGTAATAGAATAGTTTAAGTTCTATGCATGAGCTATAATAATATTTACACAATTAGATCAATTATGAGTTATATACATATAAATTTATAATAAATATAACTGCATAAAAATAATGACTAACATGTTATAACAAATTAAGCACTAGACTTTTTTTGAGTTTAAGTTTTGTACGCTAACGATGCTCGACATAAAAATATTTATACAATCAAATAAAATATAAAAATATATTAGCGGATATCTATAATAAATAAATAATTGCGAAGCTAATATAGTTAATAAATAGCTTGCAATAAACATATTAAAATATAATAATAGCATAAAACATCTTTATATTAATATATGGATGAAACTTAAATACAAAACTTTTTACATTTGACATTGTATATAACATGAATCTATAAGAAATACATTACAAAAAGTGTTAGATTCAAATTAAGTTGAGTTGCTTGATATATTGTTTCTGCAAAAGATAAGTACCTTTTGACGAATGTGTTCAAACTATAATTTTCAAATTTTGCAAATACACAAAACCCCAACATCAAACGAACTATATTTTTGCAAAGACTTAGAGTTTTTTTTTTCTCTTTCCAAAACTCAATTTTACAAAAAAAACTGAAACAAATGTGAAATGTCACCTAATTTTTGTCATTTTTATTTGGGACAAGGAGCAAAAGCCAAACAAATAAACAGGAAAAAGGAAAAATAAAATAAAATAAAAAAAAGCAAAAAGGAGAACCCCACATAGAAATAACAGCTGGTTAGGGCTTGAACTGAAAATGCACACTGCGTGAAAATTCACACACACACCACAAACAGCATATATATAAATAATAGATAGAGAGAGATTCCGGCAAGTTCGGAGGATCGCCGGCAACTTTTCCGATCTTATCATTGGCCCACAGATTCGCGCCAAAAATCCATTCACCATTCACCTCTGCAAAATTCTCGCTTCCTTTTTTTAAAATCAAGAAAATAGGGAATTTATATACATACAGAAAAAAGCCAAAATTATATAGATAAGTACAGTTATGTGGGACACAGAGGTACAGAGCTAAACGGGGTAGGTGGGTGGTTGATTTGAACGTTGGGATCGGAAAGCGGGTTTTAGGAAACTACAGGAGTTTCCACTGAAATTAGTCTTTCTTTGCTCATTTTCTTGATGATGGGGTTTTGGAAAAAAATTTAAGTTTTTTGGTCTTTTAATCAAGAAAATTTCAGGTGGGTTTCATCAATTTTGTGAGAAAATAGTTTTTTTCTTGTGTGAATCTGCATGCAATCAGGGGGTGGAGCTCAGCAAGGTGGTGGTGTCGCCGGACATGGGCGGAACACGGCGGCATCAGCCTCAGCTTCTCCTTCATCATCTTCTTCTGCCTCTCATATGGGGTTGGATCAGCAGCAGCAGCAGCAGCTGCATCAACATCAACAGCAGCAACAACGCCAGGTTAGGGCTAACAACCTTTTTTTCCAAAATTTATTGCATTTTTGTTTTTTTGAAGTGGGATTGATCCTTATTTGTCTATTTGGGACGTATATTCTGGAAATGACCTCAAGTTTGTTTATTGGAACTGGGTTTTGTTGAATTTCAGCACTTGGTTTGAAGTGACATGATTTGCTTGCTATGTGAAAGACATTCTTTTTCTTGTTTCAAGTAGCATTGAGGTGACAGCTACTTAAGCTTTGAAAACTTTGGCATGATGGAGAAAAATCTTTTGTGCTGTAAAATGTAGTAGCACATGTTGATTTTATAGTTATCAACTTCACTTTTTGAGGAATCAACCCTGTATATTTGGTCTGCGCTCAATGGCTAAACTGTTAACCTTGAAATGGCAAGTGGAGGTGTTGAGTTCCAGCGAGTGAATGTTGTTTGCCAGGTCTTTAAGATTTTAACCTTGAACTGTTCAAAAGATTTATTTATTCCAACAGTATTGGAAGTCCATGTGATTCTTACTGCAATGATGTTCTCAACTCCTACCAGATTAACTGTCATTGCTTAGATTATGGAATGTAATCTTCTATTTCGTCCATACATATGATACTTTTTGTCCTCATTTGTTACCTTAATGATAACTCTAAGGAGTAGTAGTTGTCCTCATGTCTAAAGCTTTGTTTGAATTCATTATCCTTAATAGGAAACAAATTTATTACAAAGTGAACTGAAGAAGACGAATTACAGCACAGGACGAAATAAGATGTAGCTTAACCAACCTAGAAGAATTTTGTCCATTATGTGCTTAGGATGCTGCAAATGTCCCTATAAACTCTTTCATGCTTCTGAGTGGCAGGATTGATCAGCTTTGTCAGTTATACCAGTTTTCTCGAATGTCTTGTTTGCTTTCTAGCTAAAATATTTTCCATGTATTTTGGTGCTTTATTTGCTTCCTATTTCTGATATCTGGAGGATTGGTTTTTCCTTCTTTATTTCTGGAATATTTTACTATTGTGTTTTCAAATAAATTGTTAAGACTTGCTTTCTTGAATCATGATAGCTGCTCTTTTCAAGGATAAATTGTTAAGACTTGTTTATCTTATATTGTCAAGGATAAGATCACTAGAATTTAGGTCTTATTTGAATCACTTACCTTATTTTACAAAATAACTTTGGCGTATCATTTTTTGGATATTCATTTTGCAGTCATTGCAACAACAGTTCCTTAGAAGGCCTGAAGGAAATGAAGCTATTCTTGCCTTCCAGACTGGCAATGCCCATGGAATATTAGGTGGGGGTAATTTTGTTGGACCTTCTGGACCCATGCAGCTGCCTCAACAGTCGAGGAGGTATATTGATTTGGGCCAACAACATGGTTCTTCCACCATTCGAGAAGATGGCCAGAACAGGAGCCAGGGCTTTGAGCAACAGATGTTGAATCCTGTCCAACAGGCATACTTGCAGTATGCTTACCAGGCAGCCCAACAAAAGTCAGCTCTTGGGATGCAACATCAGCAGCAAATGAAAATGGGAATGTTTGGCCCTCCTGCAAAGGACCAAGATCCTAGAATTGCTAATATGAAAGAACTTGTTGCCATGCAGGCATCAAACCAGGCCCAGGCATCATCATCAAAGATATCCTCAGAACATTTCTCTCGTGGTGAGAAACAATCTGATCAGGGCCAGCAGTTGATGGCCGATCAGAGAACAGATCCGAAGCTTCCTTCCCAGCCAACATTGCTTGGCCAAGCAGTAGCTACGAAGCCCATGCCGGCTCCACCATCTCAGCAAAGCATGGCGAACATGACAAGTAACTCTCTTGCTATGGCTGCGCAGATGCAAGCAATGCAGGCTCTGGCACTTGAACGCAATGTTGATCTGTCACTACCTGCAAATGCGAATATTATGGCACAGCTAATTCCGCTCATGCAGTCCAGAATGATGATGGCCCAGCAGAAAGTGCCTGATGGCAATGTGCCTGTTCAATCTTCATCAGGTCATACGCCAAAGCAGCAAGTTTCATCACCTCAAATTGCAAACGAAAACTCGCCCCATGCTCATTCTTCAAGTGATGTGTCGGGCTCAAGTTCTGCTAAAACTAGGCAGACTGTTACAACTGGTCCTCTCGGCGCGACACATAACATCGCTTCAATTAATAACTCAAATAATATAGTCCAGCAGCAGTTTTCTGCTCAAGGCAGAGAGAACAATTTGCCTTCTAGACAACCAATTATGGCTAGCAGTGGATTGCCTCCCATGCAATACCCACAGTCATCTATAAACCCGAACCAGGGTGTGGATAACACCTTCCCACCTAAACCTGCCTCAACTGCCCAAGAAACCTTGCAGACGCAGTATGGCAGGCAATTGAGTCGACCTTCACCACATTCTGCAGCTTCTTCTCCAGATGGGAATTTGGGGAATTCCCTTGCATCTCAGGGTGGAAATGTCCGTCAAGTGCAAAAACAACATCTGGGGTTCAGTAAGCAGCAACTGCATGTTCTTAAAGCCCAGATACTTGCATTTAGACGTCTAAAGGTTTGTTCATTAGTGTACTCTGCTCAGTTTTACATACTTTGCTCCCCCTTGCTCAAAATACTCAAATCTGTTATTAAATATATCTTGCTCTGCTTTTTCTTGCTTGTAGAAAGGAGATGGGACATTACCGCGTGAGTTACTCCAAGCTATTATTCCGCCACCTCTGGACGTGCAAACGCAGCAAACGTTTCCTCCTGGTGGTACAGCGAATCAGGAGAAGTCATCGGGAAAAAGCTCAGAAGATAACTCAAGACGCCCGGAACCAAGCGAGAAGGGTCCCCAGCTTGTAGTACCATCGTCTGATGGACTGAATGGTTCAAAGGAGGAGGTCACAGGAGATGAGAGTACAGCTGCCTCAACCATAGTTGTGCCACGTAGCGCAACTGAGACAAAGGAGACTGCATCAGTGGTTCTTCCTGGAAAAGAAGAGCAGCCAATCATGGGACATGCTAGTAAATCTGACCCGGATGCTGAACATATTCAGAATACTCCTAGTAGAGGTGATATTGCACCGGATAGGGGTAAATCTGTTGCGTCACAAGCTACTGGTTCTGATGCAACTCAGGCGAAAAAACCTATGCAGTCTAGTGTCACTCAACAAAAAGATACAGGTCCAGCTCGCAAGTATCATGGACCATTATTCGATTTTCCTGTCTTCACTCGAAAGCATGATGCTTTTGGACCATCCATGATGATGAACAACAATAATAATTTAACATTGGCTTATGAAATCAAGGATCTTCTAGTGGAGGAAGGCTCAGAAATCCTCAAGAGAAAAAGGGAGGAAAGTATAAAGAAGATTGGTGATATCCTAGCTGTTAATTTAGAGAGGAAAAGGATTAGACCAGATCTTGTTCTAAGATTGCAAATAGAAGAAAAGAAACTCCGACTTGCTGATATACAGACACGCTTGAGGGATGAGATTGAGCAACAGCAGCAGGAAATAATGGCAATGCCTGATAGGCCATACCGAAAATTTGTAAGGCTATGCGAACGTCAGCGGCAGGACCTTGCTAGGCAAGTGCAGGCCTCCCAGAGAGCTATCCGAGAAAAACAATTAAAATCTATTTTTCAATGGCGTAAGAAGCTTCTTGAGGCTCATTGGGCAATACGTGATGCTCGAACTGCACGCAATAGGGGAGTGGCTAAGTACCATGAGAGAATGTTGAGGGAGTTCTCAAAGAAAAAGGATGATAATCGGAATGAAAGAATGGAGGCATTGAAGAATAATGATGTTGAGAGATACAGGGAGATGTTGCTAGAGCAGCAGACCAACATTCCCGGTGATGCTTCAGAGAGATATGCTGTTCTCTCATCATTTTTGAGTCAGACAGAAGAGTATCTTCATAAATTGGGAAGTAAAATTACAGCGACAAAAAATCAACAGGAGGTTGAGGAGTCTGCAAATGCTGCTGCAGCTGCTGCACGAGCACAGGTACTTCTCTTGCCCTGCCTTGTGCACACAATATCTTAAGTTGCTATGCATGAGTTACAAATTGCTAAATTTAGGGAAAATGTCGTTGGTGCAATTTTATGGTTAATCATAGGGCAGGGCAGAAGTGACCAGATGCCTTTTCCACTTTTGGTATCTCACATACATATTTATACATATTATGAGCAAAAAAAATCATACCAAAGTGTGTCTTGCAACTATGCCCTCTTAATTGGAACAAATGGACCTCCCATTGTACTGGATTTGTTTGATAAACTTTTTCCGTCCCTAGTTGGTGGTTATATTTTATTTGCGTTCTTTCATTTTTTTCCCGTGATAACAGGGCCTTTCTGAAGAAGAAGTAAGAGCTGCGGCAGCCTGTGCTCGGGAGGAAGTCATGATAAGGAATCGTTTCTCTGAAATGAATGCACCCAGAGATGGTTCATCAGTTAACAAGTAATTCATTTCTTTCCTTATTACACCTTGGCATTTTGGGACATTTCTACACGTGAGAAGTTCTGTTCGGCAGTCAATGATTTCTTGCTGATAAGTTCAGTTTGCTCTTGAATATTAACCAAGCAGTTCTAACTCATGTGGAAGACATTTGGTTACCTGGTCCATCCAGATTGTCATCGACATTGTGGTTGTTTACATCTAGGACAGCTGTCACTTATCTTAACTGACTACACCTGTCTTTAGCATGTTATGCGGTGTCATTGTTTAGCTGCCATTAGGTTATCTCAACTCTGTACTCCTTTTCATGTCTTCAGGTATTACCATCTTGCCCATGCTGTGAATGAAAGGGTTATAAGGCAGCCTTCTATGTTAAGAGCTGGAACTTTACGAGACTATCAGCTGGTACATTGCAAACTTCAATACATGCAGAAATGATTGACTTCATACATTTTCATTTTCTTAATTTCAGTATCTCATTTTGTGCTTTTGCGTGAGATAAATTTTTTGTATTCAAATGTTACAGGTGGGATTGCAGTGGATGCTTTCTTTGTATAATAATAAGCTAAATGGTATTTTGGCTGATGAGATGGGTCTGGGGAAGACTGTGCAGGTGAATGTCTTTACTCTTTCATCCAATTTAGTGTCCTGCTTTACTCTGAATATGTTTTGAGTGGGATCTTTCTTATTATAAGTGGGTCAAAAGTGTGAATAAAAAGATGAATGTTATCAAACAGCGTGCTAAATTTAAAGCAGAGGGAATTCATATGATTTAAACATCTTCAGGGTACTACATTTTTTACCAGATGATCATAACTTGTGCTTTAGTGATATGCTTCTTATTTGTGTTCTCTTTCTGTCTCAACAGGTTATGGCATTAATTGCTTACTTGATGGAATTCAAACAAAACTATGGACCACATCTTATAATTGTGCCAAATGCAGTTCTAGTTAATTGGAAGGTTGATAATCAATTGCTGTTGATAGTGTGAGTGTCTTTCTGGTTTCCCTTTGTACTTACTCATTTTATATTTCCAGAGTGAGTTTCTCAATTGGCTTCCATCTGCGTCCTGCATCTTCTATGTTGGTGGGAAGGATCAAAGATCCAAGTTATTTTCACAGGTATGGTGCATTCATGCTGAAATTTAACTGACTTATGTTGTTGAACTTGGTATTGAAGGTTCTATATGCTTCAACATCTTGTAGGAAGTTTGTGCGATGAAATTTAATGTTCTCGTCACTACGTACGAGTTCATCATGTATGATCGTTCTAAACTTTCAAAAGTCGATTGGAAGTATATAATAATTGATGAAGCACAACGTATGAAGGACAGAGAATCAGTTCTTGCTCGTGATCTTGACAGATATCGATGCCAAAGGCGCTTGCTTCTCACAGGGACACCATTGCAGGTGTGTTGTGTCTATCATTGCTTATGTTCAGATCTACATTACTCTGCTTATGTTTGAATCTGCGTTATTGCGATAAGCTTATTGCGTATGTCCTACCTTTAACTAGGCTTATGCTAGTGTAGGATGCTACAAACAAAACTATTCAAGACTGAGTGCAGTTGCTCAATTGTCTTAAAACTTGCACATATAGAATGATATCTTTTGAATTCAGTTGCATGCTGATCCATTGAAATTTAATTGGTTTTAACAAGGAAAATTGTGGTTCAGCAAGATATTTTTGCTTACAGTCACAATCCATCATTGTGAACTTTGTACAGCTAAAGGGAAAATCCCTGCATGAGGTTTTAAGTGTCTTGTATTAGTAGTGCCTAAGCAGAGTTACATAGACAATTAAAAAAAAGTTACAGACAATAAAAATGAATCTTCGCATTTCTGTCCTTGGCTTGAGTTTTTTTGCCAAATGCTCTTAAGCGTGGCTCACTGGTTGCAACTGGGTGTTTATTTTTCTTTTAACCACATTAACTCTTTCTTACTTATCCATTCTTGTCTGAACTTCCTAAGCGCATGAATTAGCATAAGAGAATTTGTTTAAATGTGTTTGATGCAGAATGATTTGAAGGAACTATGGTCACTTCTAAATCTACTACTTCCAGAAGTATTTGATAATCGCAAAGCATTTCATGATTGGTTCTCCAAGCCCTTTCAAAAAGAAGGTCCGACACACAATGCTGAGGATGACTGGCTTGAGACTGAGAAGAAGGTCATTATTATCCATCGACTTCACCAAATTCTCGAGCCTTTCATGCTCAGGCGTCGTGTTGAAGATGTTGAAGGTTCACTTCCACCCAAGGTATAACTTCGTGGTTGTCCTTGGTTTCAAAACTGTGATGTAGAACCTCTCTAATGATAACTTCAACTGCAGGTCTCAGTTGTCTTAAGATGCAGGATGTCAGCTTTTCAGAGTGCTGTTTACGACTGGATCAAGTCTACTGGTTCACTTAGAGTTGACCCTGAAGATGAGGAGCGAAGGGCTGAAAAAAATCCAAATTACCAGCCTAAAACATATAAAGTTTTAAATAATAGATGTATGGAGCTTCGAAAAGCTTGCAACCATCCTTTGCTTAACTATCCATATCTCAATGTTACAAAGGACTTTCTTGTTAAATCATGTGGGAAATTGTGGATTCTTGATCGGATCTTAATTAAACTTCAAAGAACAGGGCACAGGGTGCTGCTTTTCAGTACCATGACAAAGCTGCTTGATATCGTGGAGGAGTATTTGCAGTGGCGACGACTCGTCTACAGAAGAATTGACGGGACAACGAGCTTAGAGGATCGTGAATCAGCTATTGTGGATTTTAATAGTCCAGATACTGATTGCTTTATCTTCTTGCTAAGCATTCGTGCTGCTGGGCGTGGATTGAATCTTCAGACTGCTGACACTGTTATCATCTATGATCCTGATCCAAACCCCAAAAATGAGGAACAGGCAGTTGCTAGAGCCCATCGTATAGGGCAGAAAAGAGAAGTGAAAGTCATATACATGGAGGCAGTTGTTGACAAAATTGCAAGTCATCAGAAAGAGGATGAATTCCGTGTTGGAGGCGCGGTTGATTCTGATGATGACCTTGCGGGCAAGGACCGGTATATGGGATCTATTGAGAGTCTCATTCGGAATAATATTCAACAGTATAAGATTGACATGGCTGATGAAGTTATAAATGCTGGGCGGTTTGACCAAAGGACTACTCATGAAGAGCGGCGTTTGACTTTAGAAACGCTATTACATGACGAAGAGAGATATCAAGAGACACTTCATGATGTTCCCTCTCTTCAGGAGGTAAATCGCATGATTGCTAGGAGTGAAGAAGAGGTAGAACAATTTGATCAAATGGATGAAGAATTTGATTGGGAAGAGGAGATGACTAGATATGACCAGGTTCCAAAGTGGCTTCGTGCTACCAGTAAGGAAGTTAATGGGGCCATTGCCAATTTAGCAAAAAAGCCCTCAAAGAATGTCTTATTTAGTAGTGGTACTGGCGTGGACTCCAGTGGAGCTCCTGAATCTGAGAAGAAAAGGGGGCGGCCCAAAAGTAAGAAGGTTCCTATTTACACAGAACTGGACGATGACTTCTCTGAAGCAAGCTCTGAGGAGAGGAACGGATATTCAGCCCATGAAGAAGGAGAAATTGGGGAATTCGAAGATGATGAATTTAGTGGTGCTGTTGGTGTTACACCAGTTAACAAAGACCAATCAGAAGAAGATGTTCCAAGTTATGCTGATAGATATGAATACCACCAAGGTCCACAAGGTGCTATAAAGACTCTTGTACCTGATCAAGTGGGTTCATCAGGATCATCTTCAGACAGCCAAAAACCGATACAAATAGTATCCTCGTCTGTGTCATCTCAGCAGAAGTTTGGATCCCTTTCAGCATTAGATGCCAGGCCCGGTTCTCGGGCCAAACGGATGGTGGGGAATTCATCCCCTTTGTTCCTTCTTTAAAGGTGTACCTCCAGTACTGTTAAGATTTAATGACTTCCATATTTCCATTTTTTAAATTTCAGGCAGATGAATTAGAGGAAGGAGAAATTGCAGTATCTGGAGACTCACATGTGGATCTCCAGCAGTCTGGTAGTTGGATCCAAGATCGTGATGAAGGCGAAGAAGAACAGGTGTTACAGCCCAAAATAAAAAGGAAACGCAGTTTGAGGGTTCGACCAAGGCATGCTGCAGAAAGGCCAGAAGAGACGCTCATTGAGAAGCCAGCTGTGCAGCGTGGAGATTCTTCTCAGATGGCACTTCAAGGGGATCGCAGATATGATCTTCAAGTGAGAAATGATCGTGGACACAAAGCGCATGCAGAGCCTAGTGCTTTAAAGCATGGTCAAGGTGATGCATCCTTGAAGAGTAAGCGAAGCATACCCTCGAGGAAATCTTCGAATTCAGTGAAGATTCATGGTTCAGGAAAACCTGGAAAAGTCAGTTGCTTGTCTCCTGATGATTCCTTTGAACCCACAAGAGAAAGTTGGGATAATAAGCCCAGCGGGACTTATAGTGGAGGGACTAAGATGTCTGAGGTCATTCAAAGAAAGGTAAAAACACTTGGAAAGTAGTATTCAACTGTTACTTAAATTGAAACTCCTTTTTATTGCATTAGTTTATTGATACTGCATCTCTACTGGAGTTTGGGAGAAGGAATCGGTTTTGTGTAGCAAATTTTGTTATAGGTTTTTTTTTTTTTTTTTACACCAGTACCTGGACTTAAATTCTCTTGTTCAAATGAGTATCTTGTATTAGAGCGGAACGGATACAGAAGATTCCTATAGCTGACTGCAGTTAGATTGGGATTGAGGCCTAATTGTCTTGTATTGTATGCTTTTCTAGTTTAAAGTTTATACTGTATTTATTATTTTGGTTTCCAGCTTTCATCAGAATGACCTCTCAATCTGTGATCAGTTTTCCTATGTTTTGTCTGAATATCTGCTACAGCTTTGGCTAATCTATGTTGATCAGGCTAGGACTATTTGATTTTAATCAGAAATTATGGTCCGGTGACTGCCTTTAATGTACTTGAACACAATCTGTCCAGCTGGTTCAGAGTAGTGTTACTACATATAGTCAACAACTACGCCTCAACCCCAAGCAAGACGGGTTTCATTTTGTATCTGTTCATAAAGAAGATACAATTACTCAGGGCTCTGTGTGTCAATCTTTCCCTCTCTTGATTGCAGATATTACTCCTGATCTTGTGCATGATTTTTCTTCTATTGCAGTGCAAGACTGTCACTATCAAGCTCCAAAAGAAAATAGAGAAGGGTGGCCATCAAATAATTCCACTACTACATGGTCTGTGGAACAGAATTGAAAGTTCTGGTTGCATAGGTGGGGCTGACGATAGTCCATTTGGTTTACAGACAATTGATATGCGTGTTGATGAGTCTGAGTACAGTGGAGTGCTCGAATTTGTGTCTGATGTGCAGCTGATGTTAAAACGTGCAGTGCAATACTTTGGTTTCTCACATGAGGTATGCTATGATTCTTAAGATCTGAACTGATTCAGCTTATTATACTCCTCAATATTGCCAAGCTTTCATACTGATCTCCAGAAAAGACATAGAACTGCCAGTCCTGTTTTGCTGATATTTATGTAACTCATCGAATAAGAATAATGTATAAATGAACTTGAGTCAACCAGTGAAGAAACCAGTATTGAGTGGTCTATTGGTCATCACGTCATGCTCATACCCAGCTCCCCCCATGTTCTTTTACTTCAATTTCTGAAATTTCGCTACCATTACAGGTGAGATCTGAAGCAAGGAAAGTGCATGATCTTTTCTTTGACATCTTGAAGATAGAATTTCCAGAGACCGACTTTCGAGAAGCAAGGAATTCTATCTCTTTTGCTGGACCTGCAGCTAGTACTACACCCGGCGCATCTTCAAGGCAGATGCCTGTAGGTCAGAACAAGAGACATAAACTGATAAATGAAATGGAACCTGACCCTAGCCCGCTACAGAAACCAAAGACACGTGGAGCACTCCATGCCGGTGAAGATGCCAAGGCTAAGAATCATATGGCTCAAAGAGAAACAAGATTTGGTGGTAGCAGCGGCCGGGAGCTTAGCCAACAGGATGATTCGCGCCCGTTCACTCATCCAGGGGAGCTTGTTATTTGCAAGAAGAAGAGAAAAGATAGAGAGAAGTTGGGTATGAAACCTGGGAGTAGTTCTGCTGGTCCTGTCTCACCACCTAGTGTTCCCCGCAGTATCAGAAGTCCAGGCTCGATCCCAACTGTGAAGGAGGGGGGAAGGTTAAACCAGCAGACACCACCCCAAAATCAGTTGAATGGCAGTGGTAGCAGCAGCTCTGTTGGCTGGGCAAACCCTGTGAAGAGACTGAGATCAGACTCTGCAAGAAGGCGGCAAAGTCATTTATGATTATAGTTGTTAAAGGTGTACAATGTAATGCTAATAGCTGATGATACTCTATTGAGGTGCTGTGAATAACCGGCCCTTCGGATTTTCATACCTCCTGAGCTGTGTACTTCCTCCATTCCATCCCCAGCCTCACTTGTATGATAAATATGCTATTGAAGATAGGCTTCTTACTGTCCGCCATTAGCAACTGCTTGTCTGAGATTTGTCTTTTTCTTCTTGTTCCTCCTCTTATCTTTTTCTATTTTTGTAGAAATGGTTGAGTGCCAGATTATGAAAAGCTGCCAAAGGGTGCTCGCCCTATTTACATGCAACCTCTTCCTTTTTTTTTTCTTTTTCAAAATCAATTCTCAATAAACTAAGCCGTATTCGTCTGCATTTTGTGTTTCTTCGCTAAATACCGTGCTCTCTTTGATATCGCTATGAAACAATCGCCGACAATTGTCCTTTTGCAATTGGCCACTGGCTGTTCTGATCTTCGGAATATTATTTGAATTTAGTAGTAGGCTGTTCTGATCTTCGGAATATTATTTGAATTTAGTTTACTACTATGAGATTGACGAGGATGTCACATACCGTATTGAGGTGGAATGGATGAAATGGAGGTTCACTTCCGGTGTTTTGTGTGATAAAAATGTGCCACCAAAACTTAAAGGTAAGTTCTATAGAGCGGTGGTCAGACCGACTACGCTATATGAGGCGGAGTGTTGGCCGGTCAAGACATCCCATATCCAGAAGATGAAGGTGGCGGAGATGAGGATGTTGAGGTGAATGTGAGGGCATACCAGGTTAGATAAAATAAGAAATGAAGTTATTCGGGACAAGGTGGGTGTGGCCCCTGTAGAGGACAAGATGCGGGATTTAGATGGTTGGGGCATGTGAAGAGGAGAGGCACTGATGCTCCGGTGAGGAAGTGTGAGGGGCTAGCATGGGAGGGCCAATGGAGAGGTAGAGGCGGGCCGAAGAAGTATTGGGGAGAGGTGATTAGGCAAGATATGATGTTGCTCCAGTTCACCGAGGACATGACCATGGATAGGAAGGTGTGGATGGTGAGAATTAAGGTAAAGGGTTAGGTAGTCGAATGTTGTCCTTGTTTGTAGCAGTAGCTTTGATACACCACTTAGTGCCTTCCGTATTTTTTTCGTACCCCTAATCTTCTATTACTACTTGTTGTCTTGTGTTTTGGTTCTCTGAATGCATTACCTTTTGCTAGTTTCGTATTTTTGGTTTAGTTGTTAGTTCGGTTTGCTTGTTATTGCCCTTCCCCTCTCCCCTTCCTGAGCCGAGGATCTCACGGAAACAATCTCTTTGCATTTTAAAGACAAGGGTAAGGTTTGCGTACACTCTATCCTCCCCAGACCCCACTTGTGAAACTACTGGGTATGTTAGTTGTAATTTGCTACTATGAGATTTTCTTTTTTTGGTTTAGAAGTTAGGCAAACAGAAGTTTTATGAATTGGCGAGCACAGTTACAAGGCACTTATCCTAGCAAATGGCAACCAAACACCAGAAAATTAATTATACCATATATATTTGAAAAAGACTAAACTGATATTTTCTCCACAAGAAATGATCAAGTCTGAAATAAAAGGGGACATATAGTTTACTAGAGAAAATGACAAAAATGGTTCCTCATGTTCAAAATGATTGCTTAACTATATACTTTCTGATTAGTTATGGTCCTCTAAGCTTGTCAAAAAATAAGCATGAATCGCGGAATATTGATTTTCGTCAAATATTTAATAAACTATGATTATTATATTTAACAGGAATCGTGATTAGCAAAAACTTTTCTAATAATAAGAAAATACTAGTACTAGAATTAAACAAATAGAGACAAAAATTCAAGCGAATGGGATTCTGTCCGTACGAATAAACGAGGGTCGCATTTCACCGGCATCTGTTTCCCCATCTCTTGTGTTTGTTTATTTACCAATGAAAGAGTTGCCAGCTTCAGTGTTGCTTCTGAGCTTTGTCCCTGTCCAGGTTTTTCTTCTTTACACTGATTTTGTTGACTTGTAATTTGTGATACATAGTTATATGAAAATTTGCTATTGTTGCATTGACATTTCCAGAAGCTTTAGCTGCTTTTTTAAACTCAATAATCTCACGTTTAGTCCTTAGGCTACAATCAGTCACTTCGATGCCTCTGAGTCTGAGGGTCCTCTTACTTTACTCTTGAAATGCTTCTTAAGGTGTCAACTTCATGTTATAACTAAAACTCAATGGTTAAAAAATATTTATCGACTTCAAAAAGTCATGTACTTCGAACAGTGAATGATAAAGCAAGTCAAACGCAATCGCTTCTTTGGATGTGATTTTAGAAGTTGAAATGAAAAATAAAGAGGAGGTAACAGAGATCTATTTTCTGTTAATCCTCGAATTCTTTGTTTAAAAGTTGATTGTTAGGAAAATCAATATATGACATTTCCAACTACTGCCAAATATCAGTACAGTTCCTAAAGAAATTAAATAAGACGCTAATTTTGCATGTTAATTCTTTTGTATGGTTGATTTTTTGAAAATTGAAAATCAATTTCCTTCTGGAAATTTCTGTCCATGGACCTGTAAACAGTACATCTTAATGATATTAATTTGAATTGTTAGGATTACTTTGTCATTGTTGTTTATTTGATATTGAGATAAATGAAGTTAATCGTAATTTTGCTGTTATAAGTACTATCCGATTTGTCCTGTAAATTTTGTGTTTTCTGTAAATTGTGTGGTTTACTTCAAAGAAGTCTGCCCAGGAGGAGTGTTGCCTTTTTATTTTTCGCTTTTTACTTTTAAGAACACTGATTTTAGTTCTCACTTTTTTGTTCTAGATGGTATTGAAATGGATGTTCTTCTAGGTTACCCTATTCATTATAAGGTTATTCTCAAAATATTGCTATCGAGGGAAAAACATATTTTTATGTACAAGATAAGTGTTTTACTTTTTGCATTCATTTGTAGGAGAAATCCCTAGAAGTCGTGCGAGCAAACAATAACAACAATAATAAACCTAGTGAAATCCTACAAGCGTGGAGGGTAGTGTGTACGGAGACCTTACTCCTACCCCGGGAAAGTAGAGAGATTGTTTCTAAAAGACCCTCGGCAAGAAGTCGTGCGAGCAATGGCAAAGAAAATGGCATGTATTGCAGCTCAATTGTTGCTAGAGGGATTACCTGAAGCCATGGTACTTGAGGTTCTGTTATGGCTGCCATTGAAGCCTCTATACCAATGCAAGTGCGTCTCCAAGGCCTGGTGCTCGACCATCTCTGACCCCGAATTCATGAAACTGCATCACGTTCGCAACTTGGGCATTGTCATCTCCACTGTGTCTTTGGGATCTTTGTGGTCGCGCTTGTTACAAGCAAGGCTCTGTCTTGAGGAGAAGTCCATTGGATGGGAAGGTGAATCTCCTTTTATCGAGCGGATTGATTATGAATGTGGAGAAGATAAACCAATTAAATTCACACAAGTCATTAATGGCCTGTTATGTTTCTGTACCCCATCTCTTGGCCTTTCTATCTGCAACTTGTACACTGGTGAAACAATTGAGCTCCCACTCCCTCAGTTTTACTGCAATAATGGATCAACTCGTTTCCATTTTGGCTTTGATCCCATCAGTGGCTCGTACAAGCTGCTCAGCCTTAGTTACTGCAATAACAGGTTACCTCTTGTTATAGCAGAGATTCTTACCATAGGAGCGGACATGACAAATAGCTCGTGGAATCGGGTGAGGAGTATTCAAGTAAATCTAGAGTTATTGCCCCCGCAAAGTGTTTGTATTGATGGAATTCTGTGTTGGTATGTGTATACACGCTTCCTAGGGAAAGAAATGGAAGTTTCTATATCTGCATTCTACCTGAATGAGATTAAGTTTGGTAACATCTTCCTTCCAGCAGATTTTGCAGCTACTCGCTTAATAACTGTTGAACCAGTCAGATTGATGCAATTCAACGGATGTTTGGCTGTGGGATGTCTGGATTCGGCCACTACCAAACCATGGAAACTGAGGGAGTTGAAACTATGGGAACTTAAAGATGTACAATGCAGTAGGTGGATCAACCATTCCATGACCTTACCTGAAGAACTGGTAAGATGTAATAGGGAAAGCTGGTGTAGTTTTGGTAACCTTCCAACAGGTGAGATACTGCTGGCTAATCCTAAAGCTAATAATTCTTATATCCCTATTTATTCTTATGATCAATCTGTTGGAAAGTTTCAGAGATTTGTTATTGGCAAGTCTCCTGGTATGGTTTCTCCTGAATGTTTTCAAATATCTTGTCTTGAAGTATACAACAATGACTCTCTTGAAGCTTTACTATGCAAACCTCCAACTGATGTTATACATCGTTTCAAACGCCGCCTGTTAACCCATGTTATTGTTATGGACTCAAGTATGGACCCTGCTATGAGCTCTGATGACTAAACAGGATGTCAATGCAATTGAGCCTGGGGTGGTTGTGCTTAGAAGAAGCCGAAGACCAAAACAGCCCAATAAGAGGTTGTCAGATTTTGTGTGGTAACATGGCTATGGTAGGGCACATAACTGAAGGGGGTAATGGAACAAAGGAGTATCAGTTTGTTATCTGAGTTTGAGTTTCCTTTCTATGGTTGTAAATGGTTATTCCTTGTTGATATTGTAGCAGTTCATACTTGATACTAGTTACTTATATAGGATGAAAGGTACACTCTTGAAGACTGTACCAGAGACACCTATTCATTTAACTTTGTGGAAATATTTTTAGTGCACCTCTTGTACAGGCAAAATTTGTTTCTGAGAAAGATCCTCTAAGAATGGTCATAAATCAGCTTCCAGGAGAAAACCAAAAATAGAAAAGTTATATTAGATCCTATTTTACTATTTTCCACAGAAATTAAATACAAAAACTAAACTATAAGTTGAGTTATGCAGGAGTTATAAGGCTTTATTTTTAATTGAAGTAAATTGCTTATAGTCTTTCCTATAGCTTTCTGGTCCACCGTGTATTTACAAGAAAGGCTTTTCCTTTCCGTTCATTTCCAAATTATTCTCCCCCCCCCCCCCGGAAGACCCAAAAAAGGGAAAAGAAGAACACAAATAACAGCAATATCAAGAACAAAGAAATTAAAAGGTGAAGTTATTTACATTGAAGCTAAAAACTAATAAACAAGGGGAACTTTGTTTTGCATCTTTCCCCAATGAATAGTCTTGAACTTTGTAGGTCAACTTGATTTTAAACAGAACTAAGAACATCATTTACAGATACAGAAAGTGAATGAAAATCAGCAGAGAGGCTCATGGATCAACAGGGCCAGCAACTGCATCGTCAGCTGAATCATATTCCGCTTCACTTAACTCCTCATCACTTGACTTCTCCTCAGGGGCAGCTCCTACATCTTCAGGCTTTGCATATTTCTGACAATATTCTGGATGCAAGCACGTTAACGCCATATTAATACTACATCTTGAACTCTTCGGAAAATGCAAAATACTTACCAATTTAATGTAAAGGTTCAACCTCCTAACATATTAATCACCACTTTTACCTGTGGGACATGAGTATGAATGTAGAAAAGTTTCATCCATCATTAGAGAATATAGAAAATTTTCGTGCATCATTAGAGAACGCAACGCCTAGTTAGATATAACTTTCACGAAGATGCCAAATTTCTATTCAGCTAATCCACTTATCAAAGAATATCTATTCATGCTAATCCTCTTAAGGGAGAATGACTTGTGATAATAACAGCATCAACTTCCATTTTTATGGGTAAAAGGTTCTTTTTCCTTCCTCCCGTTCTTTAGAGAACGGCTACAAGAAAATCAGGAGCGAGTGATGCTATCTGTTTAACAATTTTAAAAAAAGGTGAGATTGCTTCGATAATGCCCAAGGAGTATCTCATTTTCATCCCCTTCACCTTTTTTTTTGAAAAAAAGAAAGAAATAATCTCATGTCCTTCACTTTTGAAAGGAAAATTAAGTAGAAACTGTGGCATTAATTAGGACTTAGGGGTCATAACTTGCATCTTTTATATCAGAAAGCAGGGAATACTGCATTATGAAGTAATCACATATAAGGAGAAGGCAAAAGCAGATGTTTATGGGTAAGCTGGAGACATTCACCAGTAAACAAGCACGTCAAATTTTAGCATTATGGCATGTCACACGCCTATACCATAAACATTACTTAAATGCTAAAAATAATAAGCTTTCTCCACTCAAGGCATTATTAAAACAGCAAAATACATTAACCTTGCAACTTACGAGAATCTCTTCATGTTTCATAAATAGCCATGACAACACATACGAGATACGCCAAGATGCATCCAGTCGCCCCATAAATTCTTACCAGTCAGAGGTGAGAGAAAGGGTGGAAACTAATAAGCAAATAAAAATCCGTATAAAACAAGCACATCAATTTTAGGAAGTTGCACTTCCATATTCCACTGTTTTCTCCACTTTCAAACGCAGGATAGTAAAGAAGAAGGGCATTTAGCCACTTGATCAAAAGAGAATATGCTCAACAAATAATGTCCAATTGGAATTGGAATAGCCTCTGTTTTTACACACCGAGATGGTTTTTCCTCACTAAAGAAAGTGAAGGCAGCTCTTAAGCCAATAGTTGGTGCATTCAACAACAACAACGACGACCCAATAAAATTCCACTAGTGGGTCTGGGGAGGGTAGTGTGTACGCAGACCTTACCCCTACCCCGAGGAGTAGAGAGGCTGTCTCCGAAAGACCCTCGGCCCAAGAGGACGAAAAGAGACAATATCAGTACCACCAACATATACCATTAGAAAAAATAATATCATCATGAAAACTAGAAAATAGATGCAAAGCAAAAGTTGGTGCATTTCGAGATGTCATTTGAGATGCTTCCATCATTAGACACCACAGACAATAGATTTGAATGAGATTGTGCCTAAACAGCACACAGAATGGATGAATTTGTTTGCTTCTCCTAAACAGCACACAGAGTAAATCCTATTGTGAGAAGGTAGGAGATCTAACCAGGTTGAACATTATTCCTAGATTGAATGGAATATTGAATCAGAGTAAGAACGGACAAGGTTCCTAATACTATGTGCCCTGACTACAAGGCTAGCCTTTCTTTAAGCAGTTCGTGGGGACAAAATTGATTCATGGGCCATTAACTTCCATCTGCTTGTAGTTCTCTGGCAATTGGCTCCTATATCCTTCCAGTGTAAACTACTATCATTAACTAGTTTCAAGGCAACAACAACTAACCTAAATTTCAATTCGAATATCAAATAGCTTCTACAGCTTAAATAAGCGGAGTTCCTAATATTTGACGCGTGTCGATTGAGACACCTCATCAGAACTTGCACTAAACATGAAAATGTGACAGACGTTACTTATAGAATACACTGTCTATAACAGAATGCTAGTGGTAAATTATAGAGCAAATAGATACTGAGGAAATTACTCAAATTTCCAGAAAATTGACCAAACCATTAAGATTGTGATTTTAAGCCTAATCTACTCCACCCCAAATACGTGACCATGCGTACACCTACAGACCGCCAAGAAATCTAATCCTCCCTTGGCCTTGCAATTGATTGAAGTAATATGAAAGCATTAGGAGTCAATACCTTTAACTCTTAGTTCATATGCAGCCCGGTCTCGCATCATTAGGGAAGCAGCCTCTCCATTCAATGGGTCTGATGGGTTTGGATACAAGAGAAGTTGGGGTAGAAACACCTCAAACACATTTACCAGATCTGCCAAGTTGTTTAATACCAGATAAGTTTCTCATAGTGATAATACTAGAAAAGCTAATAAGAATTATCAAGTAAGTAGTATCCAATTATGCTTGTAAGTGTTGTAATTTCAGATTACCAAACATGGGACTCCAAGTCTGATTGATAACATCTAAGCAAACTGAGCCAGACCTGAAAAAAGATAATTCATGAAATTTTAGACTTTCATTAAAGAAATGAGAACGATGAAATCTCCTATAATTATGGCAATGAAGCGCATTAGCACTGACATCTCATCAACATTTGGGTGGTAGATTTTGTTAATAAAACCAATGGATGGAGATTTATACGGGTAAGCATCAGGAAGTTCCACCCTTATTTTCCACACACCGCCATGATACGGACCTACAAAAATCACCTCAAGTATGAGCAAAAACTGAAGAAAACGCCACATCCAAAACAACTTTTGCAAAAAAGAAAATCAAATTGAATTCTACTAAATGCAAAGATGTAACTTGAAGACTCATTGGTGAAGAGCCAGTCAGCTGATATATGCAAAAATAGTAACTAGAGCTCCAAAAGATCACTCCTTTATATCTTTTCTAATTTAGGATCCAAAAAGCACAACTATTAACTAATTACAACAGCAAAATCCTAATTCACTTTCACAAATAGAGGGCAAACAGAATCAAAAGATCAAACATCTGTGTGTACATTAATTACCCAAGTTAATGTCCACTTTTCCCCCCATACTTCTTAAATAATTTTGATCAAGAATCATAACCCCCACCAAAAGAAAACACCATCAGAAGAAAAGAACAGCAACCATAAATTTCAATCACTAATTAGAAACGACAAAGACCCTCCTAAGGAAAATGGCTTAAAAAGCTAAAAACTTTAATAAATAGGCAAAAAAGAAAGAAGATTGAGAAAAGGGTAGAGCAGAATTTACTTTCAGTAGGTCCAAGGAAATGCACATAAAACTCTTGCATGCCATCATTAATCATCTCTACTTTGTAATCGCTCATCATCCTAATTCAGACAAGTAAAATAAACAGAAAATTAAAAAAGAATCAAACAAATAGAAACTCCAATTTTAACAACAACAAAAAAAGATTAGTTTTTTAATAAGAACTGATTAGAGATTCACAATTTCATTAAGTCCATCTCACGGCGTTTGCTTGGAGAAGACATGGTTGCTTTTTTTTCTCTTAGGATGATTCTAGAGAGAGAGAGAGAGAGAGGGAGAGAGAGGAAAAAAGAGTTGTTTGGACAAGTAGTAGTAAAAAGGTTCAGACAAGAGAGAGGGGAAGAAGGAAGTAGAGATAATAATGATACTGTGATTTGTCCTATAAAAAATTGTACAAGTATTAAATTTGGACATTTTAAATCACAATTAAGATTTCTGCAACTTTCAAGATTCTT
This sequence comes from Nicotiana tabacum, assembly GCF_000715075.1. Classification (NCBI taxonomy): domain Eukaryota; kingdom Viridiplantae; phylum Streptophyta; class Magnoliopsida; order Solanales; family Solanaceae; genus Nicotiana; species Nicotiana tabacum. Next base: position 150,647,763 of record NC_134086.1, on the reverse strand, counting down.
CATCTGTCTGCTTTTGTCACCTACCATCTCCAATCCTATCCACATTTCCCCGTATTATTCAAGCTTGGAAAATTACGAGTTGTCACCCGACCTATGGCCCAAATTCTGTTTATATATTTTTTTGTGGACCATAATAATCTTATATACGTAACTTTTCTAAAGTAGGCCTAGTATATAATTTTTTTGACCAAATTTAAACGTGTGTAATACAAATTGGACCAAACGTGTGGACAGTATTTCAAGATAATTTTTGTCTTTAATAAATGATCAAAAACACATTCCAACGACCCTTTTTAAAAGATTAAAAGGACCTTAACCCATTTCTATCTATACTAGGACCCGATTTTCATCTTCTTCTTCCTCCTTGAAAGCTCTAAATTGAAGAAAATTTTATCTTCTTGAATCCAAAATTTATTCCTCTTCTTGAAGCTCGAAGACAATATTACAATCTTCTTCTATTTCTTCCTTCTCTTTTTTGACAAAGGGTTAAATTTCTAGGGCTCAATTTTAAGGTTTGGGAAAATGCATAATCTGAGAAAATTTTGCTATTGTGGTGAAGAAGATGTGGTGATACAGTCATGAAATGTTGATAATCCGGGTCATCGATTTTACGGATGTCCATTTTATGAGGTAAATATGAATTGTACTTTTCTTATCGATTTTATATTCAGTAATAATTTTTTCTCTTCAATTTTTCAGAGGGACAATCGATCGGCATATAATTTCTTTATGTGGTTTGACCCCCCAACTCCAGAGCACTTGAAAATGGTGATTTTGGGGCTGCTGAAGAAAAAGAGGGCATTTGATGCATTGTTGAAGGAAAATAGAAACCAAAGAAATTGGAGGAAATTGTGTGCTGATTTTAATTGCAATTGTGTTGAAGTTGATTGTGTTAGGTAGTTCTAAAGATTGTTATATAATGCAAGAAAATGAATGAAGTTTTTTGGTAGATTTTGTATCCCTTTTGTTAGAAATGAATGAAATCTTTTGGCAATTGTTAATGTTGTTTTGTTTGAGTTTGTTGTTGTGTGAGTTGAATGATTTTTTTTGGAAAGTGTTAATGTTGTTTCGTTTGACTTTGTTGCTGTGTGAGTTGATAGTGCAGTTAAAACACACCTCAAATTGTGACTGATAAAACACTAAAACACAGTCAAATAGTGACTGATATACAACTCAAATGCTGAAATTTTCCAGAAATAACAGCATACAAAAATGACAGCACAAATGCTTAACAACATACCAAAATAACAGCATTCATACATCACTAAAGACACATAGAAATTATCAAACAACACTAAAAATATATTTCATCATAGAGTAAAGGTGTTCATTACAGTTACCTAATAACAGCAGTCTGCCTTAAGAAAAATATACGCTGCCCAGTTTTACAGCATACCAAAATAACAGCAGGCTGCCTTAACAAAATAACAACACTAACAGCAAACCTAAATAGCAATTCCAAATTAACCTAACAACAGTTCCAAAATAAATTACAGTTCTAAAGGGAAATTACAGCAGTTTCAAAATAAATTAACAGTGACAATAACAAAATTCAGTGGTTGTTCTTGGATGGCTGGGATGATGAACTTGCTTGACTTAAATTGGATTGAGATGCGGCAGTTCTGGAACGAGTTGCAGCAGTACTTTCAAGTTGTCTTCTAGTAATGGCTGGTCTACCATTCTATTTTACACCACTTCTTGGCTTGTATGCACATTCCAGAATATCTGTCAAGAACCTCTTTTCACCACCATGAGAGACCACTCTTGGCTTACCTCCACCAGACTGCCAAAAACAGAAAATATGCAGTAAAGTTATTAAAGCAAACAAGATATAAAATTAACTTTGAACAACTAACAGAAAAAATTGCGAACCCACTGCTTGATTGAAATAGTCCTAACCCAGAACTTCCCCTACCACTATCAGTTCCTCTTCCTCTACTAGCAGCAGTTCCTCTTCCTCTACCAGCAGCAGCAGGGGCAAAAGTAGTTGGAGTTGAAGCTCTGGCAACGGTTCCTGTTCCTCTTGCTCTGCCTCTTCCTCTTCCTTTTTCTCCACATTTTTGTATATATGAAGCATTTGTTGGAGTAGAATCTGTAGGCCTTGCTTTCTTAGGGCATCTCCTCTTGTTGTGTCCATATCTACCACAGTTTGAACATGTTATCTCCATACCCATTCTTGAAACCTTTCCAGAAGTAGGATGTTCAGTTTATTCTCTTCTTCTCTTCTTCTTTGGTCTGCCAGGCATCTTTTTAATTGGTGAGGGTTCAATTGGTGGATTGGTAGATGTTGACCACATCTGCATGTTTGGCACAGGTTGGATGAATATTGAATATGCCTTCAGATAGGTGGATTTGTGGTACCAGTGAGATATGTAGTTAATTGGGTCAAGGTTCTTGAAATGCATAGCAACAATGGCATGAGCACGAGGGATACCCTTCAGCATCCATGACCTGCATGTACAAGTTTGAGCTTGCATATTCACACAATGCTTCAGCACCACTCTTAATGAGGTATCCTCAACCTCATAGCCATATTCACCATTCCACTTGATTGTACACCTCATAGATTGGGCAATATTATCCTGATACACCTTCATAGCAATTGGGGATATATCACATATCCATGTATCTGCAAACTCCCTCAACTTTCCTATTCTCTCCATCATCTTCACTCAAATTTCCTCCAACATTGTGATAATTGTCTTGTGCCGAGCAGCAAGTATCCAAGCATTAAATGTCTCGCACATATTGTTGTCAATTATATCATATTTCCTATCACAGTTGAAGTATGCTCTGCACCAGGTTTCCTTGTTATACCTCAAGAGGCTCTCACATATCCCATTCCCAAGCATATTCAAACTGTCCAGGTGAAAATTCAGTTCTGCCACACATGATGCTCTAGCAAACCTCCAGAAGTTGTTTCTCCTCTCTAATCCTATCCAATCTTTGGACCAATTTGCTAATATATGTCTGGCACACCACCTATATTCACTTTCAGGCAACACTTCTGATACAGCTTTAAGCAATCCCTTAAACATAAAAAGAATTGAATTAGTTGCCAACAGAAACAAAAATTAGAAAAAATAAATATTGACAGAAAACAGAAACAGAAGAATATATTCACCCTTTGCATATCAGACATGATAGTAAGATCCCTTCCATCTTGAAGCTCTAAGTCATGAGTCAAACACTTCAGAAACCATGTCCAAGTGAAACTGTTCTCAACCTCTACAATGGCCCAAGCTATAGGAAACATCTGATTATTTCCATCCTTTGATACTGCTAAAAGAAGTTGACCCTTACAAATGCCTTTCAGAAAACAACCATTAAGGCCAATTATCCTTTTGCAACCTTCAGACCATCCTTTTTTCATAGCATAGAAGCAAACATAAAATGAATTGAAGACAAGCTTGCCTTCACCTTGATCTTCTACCTTCACAACAGAAGTTGTACCTGGATTTGTCTGTAACAGAATATCTCTATAATCATAAAGTCTTTTGAACTCAGCACGCACATCACCTATTATCTCCTTCAGAATTTTTGCTCTAGCTTTATGTACAGTAGACCTACCAACAGTGGCGGACCCAGGATTTTTATCAAGCGGATTCAAAAAAAAAATTAGAGGCCATATGTGATTAGCTGGTTTCGAACTCAGGACCATGTGGAAAATTTGAACCCTCTTTACCAACAGGCTAGGCATTTTACTTGTTTCAAGTGAGTTCAAAATTATATTTATACCTTTACTTGTCTGAAAACAGCAAAAATATACCTATATATACCGTGTTATTTTTCGATGAAGCGGGTTTATATGAACTCACTTGACTCCACGTGGGTCCGCCCCTGCCTACCAACATACATGTCCAGTTCATCCTTAATGAGTTTCTTTAGCTCCCAAACTTTCATATTTGGTTGACACACAATCTTATCCCTGTAATGCTTTGCTAGGTGTCAGGAGTTGCAAAGCTTGTTTTTATTTGTTTTGTACACTTGTGGACAGGACAATACCTTTTTACCTTAAAATTGTTGGATTTGTCATCTTTGCTTGCAGCCAAGATCCATGAACATTTTGGATTCATGCATCTTACCCTCACCCTACCAGGTTCATTAATATACTTTTTAATTTGAACTCCTTTCTGAATTGCATGCTTACTAACAACAAACCTAAATTGTTCAACACTCTAAAAAATCAGCCCCAACTCCTAGGTTATTTTCTTGACAGTTGGACCAAATATCAGAGCTTTCTTCCTTCTCTTGGCAGCTATTTTCTCCTTATGTTCTTCATCAAATTCATCTTCAGCATCTGAAGGAAAACTTTCAGCATCTGAAGACCCAAAGTAAGGCTCATCTGTCCCTACTAAGCCTGTGTACCTATCTTGCTTGCTACCAGTTCTTAATTCATCAAAACCAATATCAACTCCTGCATCACCTAGGTTAATATCACCTCTATCTTTTGGCCTTTCACTCATTTTCCTCCTATACTTCTTCAGTTCATCCTTATACTCTACAAATTCTTCATGAACATCAGATCCATAATCCTTGTCATCAGAAACATGTAAATCTACTCCATCACTTTTATCCCTATCACTATTGTCAAAGTCTGAATCATTCTCATTGTCATCCTTACCTTCACTATTATCAAAGTCTGATTCACTATCTACTCCACTCTCTTGTTCTCTTGAAGGTGCGGGGACAGGAGCAGGTTCAGGAGAAGGAGAAGGGCAAGGGGAAGGGGAAGGGGTAGGTTCATGAGTAGGGGCAGATTCAGATTCAGATTCATTATCTTCCTCTTCTTCTAAGACATTTGTGCTCTTAAAAGCTCCACTATTAGACCCACCAACCCCTTTACTAGCCTCATTTATGTTAACAACACATAAAGGGGCAGCATGAGTCACATAAATATCTAAGGTATCCCCATCTTCCAATTCATTACAAATGTCTAAAGTATCCTTGCCTGTGAGAATATTTACCAATTTATCTGTCCTATCCATTGGACAAATATACAACTCAGACACATTTGAAAGTCATAGATCCTAGTGTAGTTCATCAGTTCAATAAGAGACAGTAAATCCACATCTACATCTAAAGTCAATGTTTGACTACCACCCACATAACGAGCAAAGTTACCAAGAACTAATACCCCATCATGGTACCACCTGAGGGTAATGATTTTAAAAGACATTATCTGCAAATAAATAAGGGACAAATAAATGGACTTTCCACATGCAACAATTGAAAATAAAGAACTACAGATGAAATATAAAAGTGGAGATAAAGACAAGAGCATATCACATTGTTCAAAGCAATGCTATTACAATAATCAGTTAAACCCTAACTTTACACATGGCTTGCAAATGCAAGACAAATCTTTTTTATAAAAAAAACTATCTGTAAAGGCAACAAGACGACAACTTCACAGTGATATCGACGATGACAAAAGATTCCCATTTTAAAAGTTCGATAACCCTAAGCAAAATAGAAGAAATTTCAAAAAAAAACCTAGGTTCAACCCACCCACTACTAAAATAAACGGGTAATGCAATGAGAAGAAAATTACTAACCTATTAACCGCATAAATCCACGATGAAAGCGTAGCTTGAGATGGTCACCGGAATCGCCTTTACAGTAGCTCCCTCTAGATGTATCAGATTTTGAGTACTGACTTGGGTCAGTTAAGGTCGGGTAGGGTCGGGTTAGTTATTATAACGTAATGGGTTAAAATTAAGTAAAGTCAAACGCGTGACATACACAGATGTCTTATTAACAGGATTTGGTCAAAGGAGGTGGGTACTAGATACACTTTAAAAAGGTTTCTTGTGTAAGGTTATTATCGTTCACATAAAATGTGTAAGGAAGATTTGGGCCAAAGGTTGGTGGTAAACTATGTATTAAGCCTTCAAGCTTCATAATCTCATTCTTCTAAAATGTGTTGGACTAAAACAAACCAAAAATACTTTTAATATAGTTTGGTATTGTCTTATAAGTAGTTTTTTTTTTCATGTGCGACTTTATTCACACACTATGAGCTAATTTGGAGATTAAGTGTATATTACCCATATGATCTTGAGTATTCACGGTCATCGAAATCCAAAAATTGTGTATGCGTCTCTAAAGCTACTAATAAAGGTCGTAAATTCCGTATACGGCCAAAGACACTAAGCCGGGCATCACACATCACTCCCTGCCATTTCCATAGTCCCGTCAAACCATTAGCTCTAATACCAACATCTTATTTACTTTTTATGTGGAACTGTGATCACACGCCCCTAACAATCTGGATAACTAGATTTCTCTAATAAATTTTTTCTTATCAACTTTAATCCATTATTGTGGTGTTTCAGGTAAATAAGATTAGTAATATCATTGAATGTTGAACAGAAATTCAGGAGTTGTCACTTTATTATGTCATTTCTATTTTATTTTTGTAACCTCTCTAATATTAAACTTCGAAATGTGGGGCAACAGTGTGGTTAGTGACAATCGTAATGCCTTCCACGGTAATATCATTAAAATTTATGTTAAACTTTGAGAGCATAAAATAATAGTCCACAACTGTGTCTATTTATGATAATTATTTTCTAAAATTAAATTGAGTCGTTACAACTTACAAGTGGACTGGAATCATGAAATATTGTTTCACAAAAAAAAAAAAAAATGATTATTACTTGATCAGAATTAAAGTAATTCTTTCTGAATTAAGACGATCATATTGGAAGTATCTACGACTGATTATCATAACGAAATAAAACTAAAGAAAGAGTAAAGCAGACAAGGTTAAGAATTTATATTTTCACAAAAATCTTTAAGGAATAATTCAATGAATCATAATTGATATGTTTGAAATAAAAGGAACTTAACATAAAGAAGTGCTTCAAGAGCTAACTGTTCTAAAAATCAAGAGGCAAGAAAATAATTACAAATGAGCTAGCAAAAAGTAGTATTTCCTCCGTTTTATATTAAATGAGTTAGTTTGACTCGGCACGGAGTTTGAGAAAAAAGAATAAGATTTTTGAAATTTGTGATGTTAAAAGCTTAAGGGGTAAAAAGTTTGTGGGGTCATAACATTTGTGTGGCTATAAAAACTTGTCATTAAGGGTAAATGGATAAAATAAAAGAGTTTAAAGTTGAATTATTTCCAAATTTAAAAATATGTCATTTGTTTTGGAACGGACTAAAAAAAAAGTACCTAATTTGATATGAAACGAAGGAAGTAGTAGATATATCGTACAAAGAATCCATGGCTACTGACCTATAAAAGTAAATCAATAAACAAGTTCAATGAATCACATGCCTACGAATAGGGGTGTATAGAAGAAACCGATAAATTGCATCAACCCAATAATTCGAGTCAAACCAAGAAAAAAAATCTGACTATGGTTCGTTTGATTTGGTTTGGTGTTGAAAAAAAAAACCCGACCATAATTGGTTTGGTTTGGTTTTAACTAAAGAAAGTCAAACCGAAACTAAACCAACCCGAAACCAAACCAACCCGACATTACGTATATAAAATTTTTAGATATATTTAATATATGAATATATTTATTGTGATGTAATTTATAAATATTTTCTTAAAAAAATTCATAATTTTATTTTTTAAGGTATTATTTCAAGGTTGAACTTAGAATTTTTGAATGTTCCAGTAAGTCTTATAGCCATTAACATTAGTAAATTAAATAATTCTAACAAAAGTCCAAACCAAAATCAAATCAATACAATGCTAACAAAAGACATTCAATTCAATACTATGAAACAGAATGTATTGAATATCTATTTTTTGTTTTGCAATAATTTAGATAAAAATGCATAACCTATTTTTATTTTTTCTTTAGCGTTTAGTCATGTAATTAATACTCCCTTATTAGTCTACTTATTTTAGCATGACTTAGTACTTTTAGATTATGTTTGTTTTTATTATGGCTTTTTAATTAGCAATATTTATATAACATAATTTTATTGTATTTGTTGTTGAATATTTTAGGATAATACCATGACACATCTCATATTTTGTATTATTTTCATGGAAAATACTTTATGTAGTTGTATCTTACTAGTATTAAAGAAATATTTTGAGCACAATTTATATGTTTTGTTCTACGAAGATTTTACCGGAAAAAAACCCGAATAACCCGAAAATCCGAAAAAGACCGAGAGTAAAAAACTCGAGTTTTATTGGTTTAGTTTGGTCTTTAGATTTAATAATCCGACACAATTGATTTGGTTTGGTAATTGTAAAATCCGAACCAACCCGACCTATGTACACCCCTACCTAAGAAGTAGAGGCCGAGCCACAATTTGAATTTTATGAATTTTAAATTTCTAGAATAACGATATAAGGTACTAGTACCGAGTTTCGAATTTAATTTTCGTATATATGTAATAGAATTCTTAATTCAAATATAAAATTTAAATAAAAATTATTAAATTCGGTCGAAACCGTACTTTAGTTTCTACCTCAGCCCTGCTTGGAAGTAAGTGTAAACCCTCACTACTTAATTTTTATTTTGTGGAATGTCGACATGTAGGGATTCCTTCGTAAATTAGGAAATTGTATTATGTGGCAACCATTACATACAATTAGGTAACACATTATCAAGCATTAAGCTAGTCTACTTTCATTTGTTACTTATTTAAAGTGAACCATAATTTCCTTTTCTCACTTCCAAGTTCCAATCAATGGAAAGGTCATTCAATTGATTGGGGGCAAAAGTAATAAAAGTAGGGAAAGCAAAAGAAAAAGAAGAATAGAAAGAAGAAGAAAAACTCGTTCATTCAAAATTTTATATATAGAACCTTTAAGGGTTTATTTCCCGTATATATTTTTGAAAACACTCTCCTATAGTCCTATTGAATTTCTCCTTTATAGGAAAGCAGAAAATGTTGTTTAAAAACAAAATAATAAATTTAAAAAGTAAGAGTGAAGATTAGAATCGTAAGAAACGGTTATAAATCCACTTTCCTACTTAAAAAATGAGCTAAGAGTCATGTATACCGTTATAATAAATTTTAGTATATTGTTTTGAAGAAATTAGAAATAATAATAATAAAATGAAATGAACATTAAAATAGAGTAGAAAGCAAGAGAAAAGAAAATTTGCAGTTTAATATAGTTGTAATTTCACCTCATCTTTCCTTTCATTTCTCTTCACTATTCACGAGCTACACCCACTCATAAAAATAAAAGTCGAAGGCGGTGCGACATTTTGTTTTTGATTGATGGAAAGGAAAATAAAAAAGGTTGGGAGTAAAGTGTGAGGGGATATTATATTTGTCTTGATCAAAGTGTGAATTGCATTATTAGCCTCGAAACCCCCACACCTTCCTCTACATTCTTTTCATATATTGCATTATTAGCCTTTTCAATATACTTTTAAGTTTGGGGTTATGTGATCGCTTGCGTTCTTTTACTTAGGAGTGTACAAAGCAAATTTACAAACTGCATCAACCCGATAATTCGAGTCAAATCGAGAAAAAAAACCCGACTATAGTTTAGTTTGATTTAGTTTAGTGTTAGAAAAAAAATCCAACTATAATTGGTTTGGTTTGCTTTTAACTAAAGAAAGTCAAATTGAAACCAAACCAACCCGACATTACATAAATAGAAATTTTAGATATATTTAATATATAAATATACTTATTGTGATGTAATTTATAAATATTTTTTAAACTTTTTCACAATTTTATCTTTTAAGGTATTATTTCAAGGTTGAACTTAGAACTTTTGAATGTTCCAATAAGTTTTATAGCCATTAATATTAGTAACTTAAATAATGCTAACAAAAGCCCAAACCACAATCAAATCAATATTAATGCTAATAAAAGACATTCAATTCAATAATATGAATGACAATATATTGAATATCTATTTTTTGTTTTGCAATAATTTAGATAAAAATCCATAACCTGTTTTTATTTTTTCTTTAGCGTTTAGTCATGTAATTAATACTCCCTTAATAGTCTATTTATTTTAGCATGACTTAGTATTTTTAGATTATGGCATTTTAATTAGCAATATTTATATTACATAATTTTATTGTCCATATTGTTGAATATTTTAGGATAATACCATAGCAAATCTCATATTTTGTATTATTTTCTTGAAAAATACTGTATATAGTTGTATCTTACTAGGATTAAAGAAATATTTTGAGCACAAGTTATATGTTTTGTGCTACGAAGATTTTACCAGGAAAAAAAATGAAAAAATCCGAATAACCTGAAAACCCGAGATTGAAAAACCCGAATTTTTATTGGTTTGGTTTGGTCGTTAGATTTAATAACCCGACACAATTGGTTTGGTTTGGTAATTACAAAATCTGAACCAACCCGACCTATGCACACCCCTACTTTTAGTATATGATCCATTTCGTAGGGGATTTTTCTGTCAAAATGTAGGAAATCGACAATAAAACTGTCACGACCCATTTTCTGAACAAGTCGAGACTGGCACTCGATCACTAAACAAGACCGAGCGAACCATCTCTGCTTATCAAATCTATTATAACTCCAAACTTTATATGCAACAAGGTAATACTCTAACCCAATACTTTTGATTAATTTAAATATTTAAATAAATCAACTCCAAAACTTTATTCATAGTAACTACTAAATTACTGTTAAGTTATTATCAAAAACATCTGAATTTTAACCTAACGACTATGTCTATGAAGCCTCTACTGATAAACTGACGCACTGCTCAGGACATGAGATTTCCTAAACAGTTCTCTAAGTAAACAAAGAAATAACTAAATAAATATGACTCTAAGGAATACTCCACGAACAAAAGCAGAGCTCACCAATAGCACTGGAAGAGAAGAAAGTCCTAACCAGTAGCCTGCTCGCCTGCAAAATCGGCTCCTACGTTGTACCGCAAACCAACGTAGGTTCCCAAAAGAGAACATCAGTACCATCCATTGTACTCAGTAAGTCTCAACAACAGGGGGCGAAACTTTAATAACATATACATTACGAGCAAAGGTTCTAAATGCATGTAAAGCATAAAGCATATAAGAATAATTCTAAATAATTGCATAATAGCAGTTTATGAATATTCTAAAAGAAATTCTTTTCTTTTTCTTTCTTATAAAAAAATACTTCACTTTATACTTTGGGAATTCCAACTATCCCCTACTTAATTCTATCTGAGTCACCGTGTGATCGGCACGAGTTCGATCCCAACCTGATCGAATAGGCCCAATCCACGAGGTGACACTCGCTTCATGGTTCTCAGCGCTCATGTATCATACCTTAGCGTGGCTAAGTAAATTCTCAACAACGAGACCCTCGGCTCGTGTGCTCCCTACTTTGGCACAAGTAGTTTCAGGAAGTCAACGCCTTTGTTAGGACCCTAGTCCTGGACGATGACCCCTTCTCAGAATAAAGGATACTCCCAAATTATTATTTTTTCTAAAACTTCTTCTTGTGACTTTTCAAGTCTAAATCTTTTATACATACTCATACTAGTATCCTTAAATGTAAGGCATGACATAAGAATGAAATAAACATTCAAAAATATTTATAAAGATTCTTGATTCTTCATGAATTTTCAACATGAAAACGCATATAAGAATAACACAAAAATCTGAAATTTATGCACATATATCAAAATAATCATCTAAACTTTAGCTAGAAAATAATCCTAAGCTAATAGGTACTTACTACTCCAATTAAGTATATATTAACTCTTTTATGCAATTCATCAAACACTTTGTATGCGTGCTTTTGTGAGTTAAACCACTTTAGTAAAGGATTATATCAACTCACCTCAAAACTCCTTGAGCCAATACGTGGGCCCCAGTCCAATTTATACCCGTCAAACAATTGATTCTACAACAACCAATGCATTTTAATTAATTTCAAAGTTTTACACCTAAACATGAAATTTAATGTTGATACAGAGGAAGAAGGGAATTAACTATTAAATTCTTACCTACTACTACTTTAGGATAATTGACAATAGGAACTTTTATATACTTAGGTTCAAGAATTAGTGCTTTGTAAAGAATCCTAGGATTTTCGTTGCCTGCGTAAATCGTCTTGTTGCCTCTGTTTCTCGTTCTGTTCCTCTTTTTTTTTGTATGAGGCTTGCGTGAGTTTAAGCTTCTATTTTGTTCCTATAAGATTTTTCAGCCTTCAGACTTGTGTTTTGATTAAGGCTTTCAAGCTTTTTGCCCTAAAGACTACGTTTCCGGCCATTATATGGGCCCTCCTCTCTTTTTTTCTTTCCTTTTTAATTCTTTATTTAGCGAGTGTTTAAACTTCTATAGATTTAAGGAGTGTTACAAAAACACATGAGATCCTTGTAGAATCGAGGAGTTTGGCAATGTGTAACCTATGATTATTTTACAGATTTCTCGTGCGTTCACAACATATAGTGATCTCAAACCACATATATTACCCAAAAAGAAGAAATAAGGGAAACTGAAAACCTAAATACCACTCTTTCCTAGCAAAACTCAACATTAGGAGAAATAACAGGAACACAATTTTATCTGAATACAACTATACATTCAGTAAATGTCTGTCACTTAATTGCAGCAACCAAAATGGGCTATAAAGATTGTGTCAATTTGGCATATTGCTGCAACCATTAATTGTGTTTGGCACAAATATACACTTTTTGGCACATGGTTTTGCTAGTGGATTGTTCGAAGTGGATAAAATTTCTACTGCATATGCTTCACAGAATTATAGGATAACAAATCAGGAGTAAAGACCCTCCCTATGGTAGTCACAACACAAGATTTCCAATTTGCATAAGCTGTTATATGTTCATCTCTTAGCTCGCCCCAGAAAAGCTTCAATAAAGGGATGTTTTAACAAACAGAAGATAGAACAACAACAAAATATCCGGTGAGTTTCCACAAGTGAAGTCTGGGAAAGGCAGTGTGTACGCCTACCCTGGGAGGGCAAAGAGGTTGTTTCCGATAGACTCTCGGCTAATAACATAAGACAGAGACTTCACAATATAAAAGAGACTAGCTTTGCTGGCATGATCTAACCAAATCAACTCTACTAGAAATCATCAAAATTCTTTATTTTTTATTATATTCTTTGCAACAAAAACTGGGAAAAGGAATGGTTATCTAAAAAGTTTACCTTTTCTTCCAAAAAATAAGAGCAAACTGTCAATTTGAATCATCACTTTTCCACTTAATCTTGAATAAAAGGACCATTTCAAAACCTCAGCACTTTCAGAGGTTCACAAAGAAATAAAAGCAAGATAATAGGTAAAAGAGAATCTCATCAAACAAAGAACAAAATGGTAACTTTAATTAAGAGCAGCATGTATATATATAAACTCAAAAGACTTTGCTGTTGGGGTGAAAAATGTGTGCTCCTAGCAGTCTTGTTTCTTTCTGATTCAAGCACTGCTAACTCTACAGGGAGTGTAAACTGTGTACATTGAGAAATGTAGATCAAAAATTGATATCCGTAAACCACCCTTAAACCCCCAATATCCACCAACCCATAAAATTACTGAAACAAAGAAAGAACAAGACTCCTCCAAATTTACATTTCTGAACAAGGCCATTAATGGTGATCAACCTTCGGTTACTATTTAGGATCTAGATGTGCTTTCTTCGGGGAACACAAGATGGAGAACTTATCCCGGCCAAAACAAATAGACCTAGGTCCACACCCTGATTCATCATCATCACTGTCAATGTCACTTGCATTCATCCTATTCTGCTGACCTCTTCGCCGTAGAAGGAAGACATTAAAATAGTAGCTCACCAAAGATTCCCTGCTTTTGTGAGGAAAGACCTTAAAAAGTTCAGGCCAGAAACTGAAACTCTCATCCTCAGACAAAGGGCTCAATTTCACTATATCGTGGAATTTCTGTTGGTCTTCTCCTGTCCAAGAGAGTGCAACCTTTTCACCAATGCAGGCAAATTTCCAGTGATAAAAAGCGGATCCTAGCTCATATTTAACCTTCCTTGTTTTCTCAAAAAGGTGAAACCTGATGCAGTCAAAAGAACCTGGATATTCACAGCCACATGTATCTTGCCTTCCTTTCCCAGCAGGATCTCTTTCGATTAGTAACATTCTGTTCTGTTCATTTTTATCCAGCGGCCAGATTCGGGTGCCCAACCATTTAGAGTCAGATTCATAGATGTCATTTTTCCATTCTGGAATATCCGCTTGAAACTCTGACCCAATCGATACTAGTTTCTTACGGCGACGGTTCCACCAAACTCCTGACTCGGCAGAAGAGTCAGTAGGTCCATCAATCAGAGTTTCATTGATATGAGAAGCTGATAGTGATGTTGTTGATAAAAGCTGGGTCTTTTTCGAAGAATCTTTTGCAGATACGACCCTTTGACTGCACCTTACTCGCTCAGACCCACTATTATCATCATACATAGATGGATGCATTTTCTGTTTGTGCTACAATGCAAAGAAAAACTTGAATTAACCCAAGCCTGGATATGAGTAAATTAATGATCATCAACAGAGCATAAATATTTGTATTATCATGACTGGCTAAATGAGGTTGCCAGCTGGAGTAGGAAGAAAGGGTTAAAAGGTTCAAAAGAGACCAGACTCCGAGATTTCAACTCTGCACACTGTGAACTAATCACATTTCAAGGTTGATAAAAATGCCGAATAAACCAAGGAAGCTATCTTGGTTACTGAATTAGCAGTTTATCTAGCATAAGAGGCGGCACACTGCATGAAAAGGGTTCACATTTGGAAGCACAGAACTCTCTCATGATATATAGGTTGTATTAAAATTAGGCATGGTGGAAGTCCATTGCTTATGAATTTAAAACATGCTACACAAAGGAAACTTGAAACACATACTAGCAGTTGCCTAACAGAAATTTAGATGAAGCATTTTAGATCTAGGAAAGAAACCCCAAAAAAGAAACAACAAAAAAAGGCTAAGCCATTTAAGGAGAACGCACTATATACTTGAGAGATATAATTTAACTGGGATACAAAGGTCTGCAATGACCCGACATGCATTACTTTTTGGGTTTACCAAGAGCATGAATCCCCTAAATATCAAATCTGGCATGGTCATTTTGGAATATGAGACACTAAAGAATCTGGAAAGCAAACTTCAACCATCCACATTATTGCCATTTTCTAAGAAATACATCAACCTAATACAGGAAAATATGACAAATCAATAAGAATTGAGAATATACCCCTTATTTTATGCCTTACTACTCATATTAAAAGGAAAAGCAAACAAACTAAGAGGGTGTTTTGGCTTAAGCTTATAAGCTGGTCAAACTGGCTTATAAGCATTTTTTGTCTTATCTACGCATTTGATAACACCAAAAGTATTTATAAGCTAGGTGCTTACAAGTCAAAATAAGCCATAAGTCATAAGTTGGTCAAGTTGCCCCCAGCTTATGGCTTTTTAACTTCACTTTTGCTTTGACCAATAATTTTGCTATTTTATCCTAATACACTGTGCAATTCTTAGTATATCTTTCTACAACAAAACCTCGCCCCCTCCATGATTCACTTCTTCACTTTCTTTCGAGACCTCTTCACCATTAATAACATTTTCCAGATTCTCCTTCAAATTAAATAGGGTCTCCCTTTATTCTGTTAAATCTCGTTCTTCTGGAAAAAAAATATTGTCAATGCAAAACCATCTTAATTATTTATTTTACCTAACCAGTGTATTACTAAATAATAAACAGTGTGCTAAACAACCAAAAGATATTTTTGCAATATTGGCAGAATTCGAAGATTCTAATTAAGACGAGATAACAAAAATTTTGCAAGAATGAAAACAAATGCAATTAACTACTATGTAAGACATAAATTCTTTAATTTAAATAAAAGTTCAAAAGAAGATAATATTAATCATAGAATACTCAAAAATTAGTAGGTGAATGCCATACACACGAAA
This sequence comes from Nicotiana tabacum, assembly GCF_000715075.1. Lineage (NCBI taxonomy): Eukaryota > Viridiplantae > Streptophyta > Magnoliopsida > Solanales > Solanaceae > Nicotiana > Nicotiana tabacum. Next base: position 150,631,892 of record NC_134086.1, on the reverse strand, counting down.
GAATATCAAGAACAAGAAGAAAGTGGGAATCAAGTTTTTTATGTCTACTTGAAATAATTTTGTTCTTTCTTATTATTAGCGAAATATTAACTATTATATGTAAGTTTATCAAAATAAAAATTTAGATTAAAATAATTTTTATCTAATTAATTTAGAATAAAAGTAAGCTGAGACAACATAATTTTATTCGCTGAAAAGCCTTTACAACTATAAGGGCATTTGAGTCAATTTACCAAAAATAAGGGCTTATCGGCATTCTTTTACCAAATACTTCGGATGCTTATTTATCCGAACTTTTATCCGAACATGTAACTACTTATTTATAAAAGTAGTTTCAGCACTTAAAAGTGTTTTTCAACACTTGATGCTTATTGGCTACTTCAAATCATCTAAGCCAAACGGGCTCTAAATAATTTTTTTTGTAAGAAGACATACTAAAAGCTCCAATTGTATTAGAATTCTTAAAGTACCGCATATCACATGTTAAAGGTGCCTATTCATCAAATTTTACGCGACAGATTTCTGATTAAGGTACATCACAATATGTTTGACACATCATAAAGTATTCAATATACCATTTCCAAATTTCAAATGTTTCACATTTAATAAACTCAATTTTAATGATGTTATGATGCCAATCTATACAAATTTGCACCAATGCTCTTTTGAGTATAATTACCAAAAAGAAATGCCTGCACAAACTCCATGATCTCATACCTAGTCAAATATATTTAGACACCATGGATCTTTGAAAATTGTATGAGAATGTTTTCTTATAAGGAGAGTGTTTTTTTGGTGATAAGTAGATGGGTTAGAGAGTGAATGTGACAGGAAAATACATACAACTGGTATTTCATTAACTGTGTCTCCTTTACTAGAGTTAAGGTACTTCTACTAAAATGCCGATTTTTGCAGCCACCAGGATTATTATAACTTTTCAAGTCAGCATCCAAGTATTTAAAATTTCTTGAATCTGTTCAAGTTGTAGAATATTCCAAGAAATCTCTCCTTGATATTACTAAATCTTACACTTAAAGCAGCAAACATAAGCAAAAAGTCAATGCCATTACTGAAGAGAACAGAAGATCAAGAATTATCAACATCTATCTCCCTCTTCCCAACGCCTCCCAGAAAAAGGAAAGGTGAACGGGACATAAGAACAAATAAACTTATAAAATTAATTTCAAAAACTTTCAAAATTTCTTATTCCTCATAATCTCAACATGACAAATTGGATACAAACTAAACGTGAGTTTTTCAAATGCTTCAAATAGTCTTTTCCACCATAGAAATACACAATCCTCATCCTAAAACATTTACTATTTTCCCCTATTAGTAATTGAGCAGACACAAACATAAATACATGCGCATTTGGAAATTATAAATCATCCATTAATCTATAATATACTCCTGTACTGAAATACTTGTCATACTTTCCTTTTTGAGCTGTATCACAACTTTGTCCATTTACAATGAGAAGTATCACTACATTTTAAATAACACAAAAAGTTCACCATCCCAGTTTTCTCTTCTTAACAAAACTTTATCATCTATTCTACTATTCTACAACACAAAAGTGAAAATATTACACATGTTTCTCAACAAATACTGAACAGTTTACACCTTCAACTCTTCTTATCAGACATGTACAAGTGACTTGGTAAAGACAGAATAGTAAGTCATACTTTGCTATTTTGCCATTTAATCATATGAAACCACAATTTCTCATAACAGCATTTATGAAAGGCCAAATTGACTATGAAAGTCAAAGGGGAATATTCATAAAAGGAGTTCATATGAACCTTAATTTGTGTAAATAGTACCTTCTGTCTCCAAGCTATTATTAGACCTCTAAAATAATATCTGATAAAATAATGCATTGCACCTGTAAAGTTAAATTTGTCTAGAACAAGCTAAAGTAGTCCTTGCATCACCAGTTAAAGATGAATTTAAGAGTCATGGGTTTATCGCTGTCCTCTACCCTTCTATATCCATCTTCCTTGAAAATCTAGAAATCCTTACTCAGACCTAACAATGTTCTTGAACCACTGCATACCCCAAAAGAAAGCATTTGAAAACGTCTTCTGATAATTTAGCAGAAATACTGAGCAAAATGCTACAGTATGGATGAAAATAAGTTATATGGTGCATGCAGATCAAGCAGATATGCCCCCTGTAGACTACAACATTAAGCCATTAACTAATAAAAATGCAGTTGACATTCCACCGGAGCTACAGAAATGAAATAGGTTTATCTAGTAAATAAAAAATAAAAAAACTGTTGATAGCAAAAAAGTTTACTTCATAAGCAAGTTGGAATTTCAATATACAGGAGAAATGAAGTACCTGCCATATGGAGTACTGAGTACTTGTATCCACATTCCTTTCCAAAACCATTTCCTTTCTTAACAAAAGAACCTTCTTCCAAACAACGTCATTCCCATAAGACTTCCACTTAGATCTTTCCGGCAGATGTCCAATGGCAGGATCACAAGGATCCTTTGCAAGTTCAGTAACCCACTTGAGCATGCCCAAGTTAGACTCTCGCTTCCTCTTCCTAGTACTGCCATCTTCCTCATCCCCACTAGACTTTCTCAGCCCAATATCATCTCCGCCACACTGAACATCTCCGTTTTCATTCACAAAATTCAATTGTTCATCATCATAATAGACGCTCATCTTTTCATCACTATACTTCCTCTTCCTAGTAATGCCATCTTCCTCATCCTCACTAGACTTTGTTAGCCCGATGTCATCTGTATCACGTTGAATGTCTCCATTTCTTTTCACAAACTTCGAGTCTTCTTCATCATAGACAACACTCATTCTTTCATCCATGCCCTTTACATCACAATCATTGTGGTCCAAACTTTGCTTTCCAACGAAATTCTCAGAACATCTAACCAAACCAACAAAATCCTGAACCTCAACACCATTGCTCAAGTCAATATTTGCATACACCTTATCTTTCTTCTTTTCATCAGAAATTTTCATCAAAACCTCCTTCAAATCCAGCTCAAGGTCCATCCGAACGCCACTAAAACCCGAGGCACCACTCTTCCTAACCTCACTCTTTTCATTATTATCAGGTTGCTCAAGACTCAGCATTGCTCTGTCCAATGCAGCTAAATACTTAACATATACCAACTTCAAAGCCAAACCGGAAGTCGAATCAAAACCACACTCTTTAGCTACAACACCCCAAGACCGACTATTACAAACCCTATCGTACCCACCTTTCTCCCTCACAACTAAGTACAGCTTCCACAAATCAACTGTCTTCCCATCACCAAGCATTGGAGGAAATGGCCTAAAACACAAACACCCATTAACCTCTTTTAACAGTTTAGTCTTAAAATCTTCAGTATTAACAAGAAGCTGCTTATCAAGTATTGTAACAATTTCAGGTTCCCTGTAACTTTCTAGACCTGACCCATCAACTCTCTTCGACCACCCTGCCATTTTGTAAAGTCCAAAACCTATAAAAATGTTCTTTTTTTAAAAAAAACATAAAAATCATACAAGTAATTGAGGTTTAAAAGGTGTTACCATTGAAAGAAATGGAAGCAGGTGGTGTACATGGGTGTCGATTGGTTTTTGCTTTAGGCGGGAAGATATTTATGACCCAAAAAAAGAGTAGCCAAATTTTGGGACCCCAAGACTAAATTTCACAAGGAGAGCGGGATTGGGAGGTGGGGGAGGGGGTGGGGGTCAAGCGTGGGGTGGATTTTTTTTTCTAATTCTTGAATATGAAGAGTAGAGACCCTTCTGTACAAAAATTGTATTGGATAATAATATTTGGGGATATTGGGGGAAAATACAGAGAGACGTACCAGTAAAATGTCTAATTGGAAGTTGAGGGGGGTGACCTCTTCTTTTGACTTGTTTTCTTTTCTTGGCCCTTTGGTTTCTAACCCTCTTTTTTATTTTCTACAAAGCCTTTTGTTGTAACACTTAGATTTGTGGTAGCCGTAGATCTAAGATGTGTGCACTAAAAAGTAGAGATAGAGGGATGGGGTGGGGGTGGGGGTGGGGGTGGGGGTGGGGGAATGATTTGTATATTAGGGTTTTCCAAAGACACTAAAACCTATTAGAATTGTGTTTTACAGGTGTCAAAATGGGTTAGGAGATTCTAAATATAACTTTTGCGGGCTTTAGACTTTAACGGGCTAGGATCGGCTAGGCATTTTTCCTGAAGGATTCTCGGAATCAGTGGCAGAGTTAGAGATTCCACTAATAGGATTCAATTTCATTGAGAGGATTCAACTTTTATAAAAATCAGTTATATCAAACTTCTATTTCAAGACCATATGAACCCCCACTGCTTCAATGTGGCTCTGTCACTTTTCAATTTCTTGACCGGATAAAGCGAACTAATATTCCAACTACAAGCTTTAATTTACTTATATTAAGACTTGATAACATACATAAGTCAATATTTAACAATTCAATACCTAGGGTGAAGCCTTGGCTTATCTATTCCATTCCAACATATTCATTTGCTCATAAACGCTATTACTAATCATTTATAATTATCTAACAATCACATTTATATCAAACTCATCATTTTCATCAACTACAATTAATACGCAACATTAAAGTCTTTATCAATTCAACAACCAACACCTAACAACCACAAAAAATGCTCTTTCTATATCATAAAAATAACAAATTATCATGTTAAATAAGAGATTTTACCTTTGAAGTTCATGATCTCAGATCTCTACACTTTAGGGTTCTTAGTGATTTTCTTGAAAACCAACAAAGGATTTTGATTAGAATAACTTAAACAAACCTTCAAATACTTAGGATTCTTTTTATTTTTTTCTTGTTCTTTCTATTTGTCCACATACAACATTAGGGCTCTACGGCCCAAGGCTATTGTGCGCTTCCTTGGCCTAGTCATTCCAGGCTTCCTCATGGCATGAGGTCATTTAGGCTTCCTCATGACATGCGGTCATTTCGTAAACTAAAGTCTCTTTTAGGTCCCTTTTGTGTATTGGCCTCGCGATGGGACCCGATAGAATGCCTTGTCATTTTTTCAAATGAGCAAAGGCCTAGACTTTCGCACGACTTGAGATCACCTCGAGGTCTGGTGGCCTTCCCGGTCACTCTTGCACGATCTTTGTGCAATAGGTAAGATTGTGTTGCACGTTCGCTTGACCTAGTGTAGGCCTCTTGCAATGCATGATCGACACGAGAGGTCCTTGCAGCTCATTTTTCTTCTTCAACTTTTTCTAATTTCATTTTCAAAACTCAACCCCCATTCAACTTATTAGCGGAAAAATATGAAAATCCCGATACTTTCTAATGTTATGATATTCTATTTATACGCACCATTCACAAAATATTTTCTAGGTATTCATATAATAATTTATAATAGTGGACATGCGAGAAGAGAATATGGGTTGCTGACTTGGAGAGCTGGTAAAAGAATAAAACTTTCAAGAGACTAGGGATACATTGATTTACAATCTTTATTTGCTTCACATATAACCTGAAATGGTTATTCCGACCGTTATTTTATCATAATTTATCAATCTATTCAATATTATTCCTTTCATAGTTATTTAATTAAGTTTAAAAAGGAGTATTTTTGGAAAAGAATTTGTCTATTGACTATGAAAGAAAGAAAGAAAAAAGAAAAATAAATATTTTAGGAGTTGAAAGGTTCATGGCAGGCATAAGGCGTGACATATTACATATTAATTAAAAATCAAGCATGTCTCATGTATATGCTCTTAATGAGTTGATAATTCAAAAATATTACACCTAACGTGTAAAATTTATTTAATCGAGTAGTGAAATTATTACACACTTAACATGATAAGATAAACCAAACATGATAATAAGACACAAAATAAATATAAATTAGTGGGATAATGATATACATGTTTGAGATATGTCAGATTGTATATGAATTAGGTCTTTCTCTCTATTATCATCTATGAAATGGCTGTTAGAAAAATTACAAGAGATCAAAAGAGAAGTATAGCTTTGAGGCGTAAAAGATCACTATCTTTCAAGAAATATTGCATGTATATATATTCTTTAGGGAATTACAAGCAATTCTCCGTCAGGATACAACAAAGTCAGAATTATACTTGCAAATTGAATATCATTGCTCCTGGGGTCTCCTTGTATTTATAGAATTCAAGAGAAGATTTTTCAGAAAAGTCACACTCATATACAAACAGTTATGTCTGTTCTATTTAAAATTTAAATTTAAATTTGAATTTTAAATAATAGTAAAATGTTCCAAAAATAAATAGGAAAATAAAACCTTTATTTAAAGGTTTGACCCGGCCCGCGCTCAAACCTCAAGTACAAATCCAAGTTTACACATACTATAGAAGTATGTCATATACTCATTCTCTATGACCTAGTGAGCTTAGTCTTTTAAGGCCACAAAAGTAGCTTAAAGTCACCGATGTGGGAAACCCCCACATATACAAACTAACTATGTCTAATAATCCCCCACTAGTTTGTATATGTATCATAATATCGTGTATAATGTAAGCCTCTTTTGTAGATTTGAACTTTTCACTAGTGTAAATACCTTAAAGTTCGACGAAGTTATTGGTATCCTAAGATTTGAACCATAACTCCTTTTGTCAAACCAAAAGTATCACACACATAATATTATTAAGCAGCAAAATAATCCAGTATAGAGCTTTAGCACTTTTATGGCCATGTGCTACTCCTTATGTCAAGAATATAAGGTCAACCTTTTAAGTCTTATTTGAAGCGACGCCACTTCATATTCATATAGGTGGAATTTAGACTTTATGTTCCTGTTACTCAGACATTTGCTAATTCCATTAAGAATTAATTCAACATTTTCAAAGTAATAGTTTGCACTTTCGACTTTGTCATTGTACCCTTGTTATTACAGGCACTTAACAACTCTGTAGCTCCTCATATAACAGTAAACAGTACATTAGAATTAAGGCTCCTAAGAGAAGACCAGTTCTTAAACAACACAAATAACTTGTTATTACCCTTTGAAATTATATTATTAGAACTAACTCAAAGTTGGGTTCCCATCACTTGTATTTTTAATTTAAGAGTTTCAGCCCCATTCCTTCACTAGTATGTTGTAAAGCTTCTTTTGACAATGCTTTAGTAAGTGGATCAACCAAATTTTTATTTGATCTCACATATATTAAAGGTATAGTTCCATTGGTAATTAACTCTCTTATATAAGCATGGCTGAGGCTTATGTCTTGATTTCCTATTATACATTTTATTATGAGCTTAACACATATTGTAGTCTCACTATCACAGAATATAGAAACGGCTGGCATAGGTTGTGGCCACAACTTAATGTCTAGTAACATTTTCTTCGTCCATTCTGCTTCTTTTCCAGCAGCTACTAATGCAATAAATTCAGATTCCATTGTAGAATGAGAAATACAAGTTTGTTTCTTGGATGCCCAACTAATGACACCACCTCCTAAAGTGAATATCCAACCTGAAATAGCCTTGTTATCATTAACATTCGTAATCCAGTTTGCATCAGAATATCCATCCAATACGGTAGGAAAACCACTATAGCAAATACCCAAATGCTTTGTTCTTTTTAAATACCCACTTACTCTTATTATCACTTTTCAATGATCATTACTTGGATTACTAGTAAATCTTGAAAGTTTCAGATCTATTGCAATGCATTGCATACATCATACTGCCTATGACACTTGCACACTCTATTTGAACCTTTGTTCTTCCCAAATTTTCAATTAATTTGACACTTGAGTCATACGGAGTGTTAGACTTTTTTATGCTCAAATGATTAAACCTGCAAAGTATCTTATCAATGTAATAGACCTGTGATAAAGTCACTTTATTATATGTGGTTCTTTTAACCTTGATACCTAATATAGTATCAACTTCATTCAAGTCTTTCATCTTAAAAATAGAAGTTAAATACTTTGTAGTTTCAAAAATTCCAAGCATATTCGCACTAAATATCAACATGTCATCAACATAGAGACAAATGATAACTCCATATTGTTTTACAAATTTGGAGTAAATACACTTGTCAGCATGATTATGTACGAATCCATTAGATAGTATTATACTATCAAATCTTTCATGCCACTGCTTTGATGCTTGTTTTAATCCATAAAGGGACTTTATCAACTTGCAAACTTTATGTTCATTTCCAGGAAGAATAAATCATTCAGGTTGTTTCATATAAATCTCTTCACTCAAGTTTCCATTTAAGAATGCAGTTTTAACATCCATTTGATGTACATACAAACCATATATAGATGCCAAAGATAAAAGCACTCTAATAGATGTTATTCTAGCTACGGAACCATATGTATCAAAGTAGTCAATGCCTTATTTTTTGTGTGAAGCCTTTTACAGCTAGTCTTGCTTTAAAAGTTTGAATAGAACCATACGTATTATATTTTCTCCTAAATACCCACTTACAACCTATAGGTTTAGACCCAGGAGGCAAATCAACTAAAATCTATCTGTTATTGGATATTATTGAGTCCATTTTATCATTGATGACCTCTTTCCAAAAAGCAGCATCCCTCGAAGCCATAGCTTCTTGGAATGTTGTTGGGTCATCTTCAACATTAAACAAGATGGACATTTTATAACTTACAGATGTTCTATCTCCTTCCACAAAAAAAACTATGGAATCCGAAGAAACAAAATCAAAATCGAGGTGTTTTTCTTTTCTAATTCTTTGGCTTCTTCTAGGTTCTAATTGAGTATTGTCACTCTTCTCATTGCTAACAATTTCTGAGTATAACCTCTTACTCACACCAACATCACTTTGATTTGGTTCAACTAAATGCCCGTCCGTAGTATCTTTTATAAATATATTTTCTATAAATTCAACCTGAATGGATTCAATGATAGTATTAGATTCCAAATCTAACAGTCTATATGCGTGTATATCCTACAAAAATACTTTTAATTCCTCTAGGCCCCAATTTTGTTCTATGATGATCAGGAACCTTATTGTCACGAACCCTGATTTGCCCTCCGTGAACCATCGTGACGGCACCTAGTCTCCTACAACAAGGTAAGCCTAATATTGCGGAAGAACAAACCAATTTGCGGAAGAAAATAATTTTTTAAACAGAAATAGAGTAATAAAACATCGTTTAAAAGTGTCACTCGGCATACAACAATAATATCTCTCAAAAACTAATACATATTCCCAAAATCCGGAAACCCATGAATCACAAGCTATGAATATAATAAAATGCTCTAACTCCGGAATGTTTACATCAAAAGAAAAGATAGAAGGTCCGTTGCTATAAGATAGAATGGAAAGGGACTCCTCGGTCTGTGGATGCATCAGATGTACTTCAAAGTCTCTGGAGCAGTAGCCTCGCCTCAAGGGTGATAGGACTGAGTCGCAGTACCTGGATTTGCACATGAAAAACATGCGCAGAAAGAGCATGAGTACACCACAACGGTACTCAGTAAGTGCCAAGCCTAACCTCGGTTGGGTAGTGACGAGGAAGGTCAGGGCCCTACTGAGATAAAATAAAAATATAAGATATGACAATACAAGAGAAGCAGTACAGTTGAAAACTAATAATAAGAATTTAATACGGGAAAACAAGGAATTCAATAACCAAAACAGAGGCAAAAAATCACAAAGAAATAACCGGGATCCCTCAGTGTCCTGAGGATCTCTTAGTACCCTCAATATATATGCCAGGGATCTCTTGGTATCCCGAGGATCTCTCGGTATCCTCAATATATGCCAGGGATCTCTTGGTATCCCGAGGATCTCTCGGTATCCTCAATATATGCCAGAGATCTCTTGGTATCCCGAGGATCTGTCGGTATCCTCAATCTACGTGCCAGGGATCTCTTGGTATCCTGCACCTCAGTTATCCTCAATATATGTGCTAGGGATCTCTCGGTATCCCACACCTCAGCTCAAATCATAAATACTTGCAGGGGAGATCCCTGGATACCGTCCCGTAGTCCCAAAGTAAAACACGCAGCAATAACATAAGGAATATTCATTAAAGCTCAATTCCGTACCAAGTAAACAGGTAATTCTAACCTAACATGCTTCATATAATACAATTAAGACAATTTAAGCAAGTAAGCAATTAAGTCAGTTAAACATGCTTTTCTAGGCTAACAACAGGCTTAAATTGCAAGTATTATAAGACAGGAAAAAGGAACACAATTAAAATTTCTTAAAGAAAAACCGGATTTTCAACAATTAGCTCAAGTACGCACTCATCACCTCACGTACAAGGCATTTCAATTATCAAATATACCAAATCCTAAGGGGAAGGTCCCCCACACAAGGTTATGCAAGCCACTTACCTCGAACCGGCTTAAATCAATCCGAAACCACGCTCTTGCCACGAGTACTCGACTCCAAATGGCCCAAATCTATTCAACTCAATTTCATAATATAAATAACACTTCAAGTAAGTGATTCTACAAAGAAATTCTAAGCTAATACGCGAAATTAGGTAAAATGACCAAAACACCTCTCGGGCTCACGTCTCGGAATCAGGTAAAATTTACATTTCCAGAATCCTCACACTCTCACGAGTTCAGTCATACCAAAAGTACCAAAATCAGACCTCAAATGGTCCCTCAAATCATCACTCAAAGATCTCTAATTAGTCAAGCCCTAACCCACAAATTACCGCTTATTTTCCTTAATTTTTCATGCTTAAATTGATAAAAATTATTCCAATAACGAGTTTAGGGACCAAGGACCTTACCTCCAATGAACTCCTCTGAAAATCCTTCTTGAAAAGTGCTCCCCAAGCTTCTTCCCGTTTGAAAAGAGGTGAAAATAGTTAAAATTCGTGAAGGCAAGTTTTTATATGTTCTGCCCAGTTAAACCGCATCTGCGGCCCTGGGATTGCACCTCCGGTCCCGCTTCTGCGGAGCCATTGTCGCATCTGTGACTTCTCATTAATTCCCTTTTTCTGTTTCTGCGATAGACCTTCCGCACATGCGGTCTCGCAAGTACGATACCGTTCTCACACCTGCGGCTCCTGCTGGACCTCCCCAATTCCGCTTCTGCGATTTATCCGTCGCTTCTACGGCTTTGCACCTACGGGACCCAACCGCAGGTGCGGTTATGACAGATATCAGCAACTTCAGCTACTTCAAACCACTTCCAATTCTTCTGACAACCATCCGAAATCATCCCGAGGCCCCCGGGACCTCAACCAAAGGCACCAACAAGTCTAATACCATTGGCCAAACTTATACCAATCCTTAAAACACCTAAAATAATATCGACACGACGAATCAACCACAGATTCAAGCCTAAAAATCCCAAAACTCTAAAAATACGCTTTCAATCAAAAAGTCCATCAAACCTCGTCCGATTGACCTAAAATTTTGGACACACGTCACATTCAACACTATGGAGCTACTCCAACTTTTGGAATTCCATTTCGAACCTCGAATCAAAATCTCACTATCTAATTGGAAACTTCAAAATTTGACCTTTCGGCATTTCAAGCCTAAATTAGCTACAGACCTCCAAAACAAAATCCGATCATGCCCCTAAGCCCGAAATCACCCAACGGAGCTAATGGAACCATCGAATTTCCATTCCGAGGTCATCTTCACACTGTTCCAACTATGGTCAACTTTTAAAAATTTAAGCTCTCATTTAGGGACTAAGTGTCCCAAAACTCTCCGAAACTCAAAACCAAAAATCCCGGCAAATTAAAGTAGCAGAAATAAATACGGGGAAAGCAGTTAATAGGTGATCGGGGAGTTAATTATTAAGACGGTCATCCGGGTCGTCACATCCTCCTACACTTAAACATTCGTCCATCCTCGAATGAGCATAGAGACATACCTGAAGTAGTGAAAAGATGAGGGTAATGGCTGTGCATATCCTGCTCGGTCTTCCAGGTCGCCTCCTCGACCGACTGACCCCGCCACTAAACCTTTACTGATGCAATGTTCTTCGACCTCAGCTTTCTAACCTACATGTCCAATATTTTCACTGGCTCCTCAACATAAGACAGATCCCTGTCCAACTGGACTGAACTGAAATCCAACACGTGCGACGGAACACCGTGATACCTCCGGAGCATCGAAACATGAAATACCGGATGAACTCCTACCAAGATGGGAGGTAAGCCAAGCTCATAATCAACCTCCCCAACACACCTCAATATCTCAAAAGGGCCAATAAACCTCGGATTCAACTTTCCCTTCTTCCCAAATCTCATAACGCCCTTCATAGGCAAAACTTGAAGCAGAACCCGCTCTCCAACCATATAGGAAACATCACGAACGTTCTGGTCCGCATAACTCTTCTGTCTGGATTGGGATGTGCGGAATCTATCCTGAATCACCTTAACCTTCTCCAAAGCATCCTAAACCAAGTCTGTGCCCAATAATTTAGCCTCACCCGGCTCAAACCAACCCACCGGGGATCTACATCGCCTATCATATAAGGCCTAATACGGTGCCATCTGAATGCTAGACTGATAGATGTTGTTATAGGCAAACTCTGCCAATGGCAAGAACTGATCCCAAGACCCTCCAAATTCAATCACACACGCACAGAGCATATTCTCAAAAATATGAATAGTGCGCTCGGACTATCCGTCCATCTGAGGTTGAAATATTGTACTCTACTCCACCCGAGTACCCAACTCATGTTGAACAACTCTCTAGAATCGTGATGTGAACTGAGTACCTCTATCTGAAATGATAGAAACTGGAATACCATGCAGACGAACAATCTCCCAGATATAGATCTCCGCCAACCGCTCCAAAGAATAAGTAGTACACACAGGAATGAAGTGAGCGGACTTGGTCAGCTGATCCACAATCACCCAAATACCATCGAACTTTCTCAAAGTCCGTGGGAGCCCAACTACAAAGTCCATGGTGATCCGCTCCCACTTCTACTCCGGAATCTCTATCTGTTGGAGCAACCCACCCGGTCTCTGGTGCTCATACTTCAACTGCTGACAGTTGAAGTACCGAGCTACAAATTCAACTATATCTTTCTTCATCTGCCTCCACCAGTAGTGCTGTCTCAAATCCTGATACATCTTCGTGGCACCCGTATGAATGGAATACCGAGAACTATGGGCCTCCTCTAGAATTATCTCATGCAACCCATCAACATTGGGTACATAAATCCGACCATGCATCCTCAATACTCCTTCATCACCAATAGTAACATCTCTGGCATCACCATATTGAACCTTGTCCTTGAGGACAAGCAAATGAGGATCATCATACTGACGCTCCCTGATACGATCAAATAAGGAAGACCGAGAAACCATGCAAGAACCCGACTGGGCTCTGAAATATCCAATCTCACAAACTGGTTGGCTAAGGCCTGAACATCCATCGCCATAGGTCTCTCTGATGCTAGTAAATACGTCAAACTCCCCAAACTCTCTGCCCTGCGACTCAAGGCATCGGCCACCACATTTGCCTTACCTGGGTGATACAAAATAGTGATATCATAGTTCTTCAGCAACTCCAACCACCTCCTCTGGCACAAATTAAGATCCTTTTGCTTGAACAGGTACTGCGAGCTGGATTGTCAGTATAAATCTCACAAGGTACACCGTATAAATAATGGTTCCAGATCTTCAGGGCGTGAACAATGGCAGCTAACTCAAGGTCGTGAACCGGATAATTCTTCTCATGTACCTTCAACTGTCTGGACGCATAGGCTTACCCTACTGTCCTATATCAGCACCGCTCCGAGGCCAATCCTCGAGGCATCATAATAGACCGTATAAGACGTCGAACCTGTATGCAGTATCAAAATTAGGGTTGTAGTCAAAGTTGTCTTAAGCTTCTAAAATCTCACCTCACACTCCTCCGTCCACTGGAACGGAGCACCCTTCTGAGTCAACCTGGTCATAGGGGCTGCAATCGATGAAAACCCCTCAACAAAGCGACGGTAGTAACCCGCCAAGCCAAGGAAACTTTGGATCTCTCTAGTTGAGGATGGTGTGGGCCAACTCTACACTGCCTCTACTTTCTTCGGATCTACCTGAATACCCTCACTCGATACCACGTGGCCTAGGAATGCCACGGAATCCAACCAAAACTCACATTTTGAGAACTTAGCATATAACTTCTTATCTCTGAGTCTGAAGCACAGTCCTCAAGTGCTGCTCATGATCTTATCGACTCCGGGAATACACCAGAATATCATCAATAAAGACAATGGCAAACGAGTCAAGATACTATCAGAACACACTATGCATCAAATGCATAAAGGCCACTGGGGCATTGTTCAGCCCAAATGACATAACAAGGAACTCATAATGACCATACCGAGTCTTGAAAGCAGTCTTCGGGATATCTAGCTCCCGAATCCTCAACTGATGGTAACCTGAGCGCAAGTCAATCTTAGAAAACACTCGTGCGCCCTAAAGCTGGTCAAACAGATCATCAATGCGAGGCAAAGGATAATAGTTCTTCACTGTAACCTTGTTCAACTGGCGATAATCAATACACATACGCATAAAACCATCCCTTTTCTTCACAAACAAGACAAGAGCAGCCCAAAGTGATACACTAGGCTGAATAAAACCCTTATTAAGCAATTCCTGTAACTAATACTTCAACTCCTTCAACTTAGGAGGAGCCATACGATACGTAGGAATAGAAATGGGTTGAGTGCCCGGCAACAAATCAATGCCAAAATTGATATCTCTATTAGGTGGCATGCCCGAAAGATCAGCTGGAAACACATCGAAAAAATCCTGCACTACGAGAACTGAATCAACTGAAGGGGTATCAATACTGACATCTCTCACATAAGCTAAATACGTGTCACACCTCTTCTCAATCATACGCTGAGCTTTAAGAAAAGAAATAACTCTACAGGGAGTGTGATCTAAAGTACCCCTCCACTTAATACGCGGTACACCTGGCATAGCCAACATCACGGTTTTGGCATGATAATCAAGAATGGCAAAATGGGGCGACAACCAGTCCATGCCCAAGATAATATCAAAGTCTACCATGTTGAGCAATAATAAATCGGCTTTGGTCTCAAAGCCACTAAGAGCAACCAAACACAACCGATAAATGCGGTCCACAATAAGAGAATCTCCTACATGAGTAGAAACATAAATAGGGGAGCTCAAAGAATCCCGAGGTACACCCAAATGCGAAGAAAAATAAGAAGACACATAAGAGTAAGTGGAGCCTAATCGAATAGAACTGATGCATCTCTGTGACAAACCAGTATAATACCTGTGATGACAGAATCAGAGGCAACAACCTCAGTACGGGTAGGAAGGGCATAGTATCGGGCCTGAGCCTCCCAGGAAGGGCATAGTATCTGGCTTGGCCTCCTCCTCTAGGGCGACCTCCACCTCTAGCTGGCTGAGCAGGTGGGGTAGCAACTGGAGCTGTAATCATAGCCTGAGAACCTTACAGGGCACGCTGTGGCTGAGAAGTCGGTGGAGGCGCACTCCTCCCAAGTCTAGGGCAATCCCTCACCATATGGCGTGTTTCACCATACTCAAAACAAGCTCTGGGAGGATGTGGTGGTTGTGAATGGCTCAAACTAGGTCTGCTGGACTGACCTCTGAAAGCACCCCACGCAGGAGGCGCGCTAGAAATCGGAGGTGCATAATAAGGCTCCTGAGGCCTAGGAGGAGCTGGAATACCACTGGCTGCTGGAAGAGCTGAATGAATAGGGCGACTCATATAACCCCTACAGTAACGACCTGCTACTGGGGCACGGGCATCAGAGAAAAGGCCCAACTCTCGAGACTTCTAGGCCTCCCCCTCCTCTCTCTCCCTAGCATGCATACCCTCAATCCTCCTAGCAATGCTCACCACCTGCTGATAAGAAATATCCATCTCCAACTCACGAGCCATGCTAGACCTAATGCTGGGAATATGCCCCTCAATAAACCGGCGAACCCTCTCGTAGACAATAGAAAGCAAAGCTGGGGCATGTCTAGCCAAGCGAGTGTAACGGACGACATACTCTGAGACAGTCATAGCACCCTGGTGTAAATTCTCAAACTCTGCACGCCATGCATCCCTGAGGCTCTGAGGAACAAACTCTCTCAGGAACATATCCAAAAACTGGGTCCAAGTCAGTGAAGCAGCCTCGTCCGAACTGTCTAACTCATAGGTGCGCCACCACTCATAGGCGGCTCCTCGAAGCTGGAAAGCAGTGAAAGAAACCCTACTCAATCATGATATACCTATAGTGCGGATGATACGATGACACTCCTCTAGAAATCCCAAGGCATCAGCTGATGCTAACCCACTGAACACCGGAGGATCATACTTCTTGAACCTCTCAAGTCTCCGCTGCTCATCCTCCAAAGCTGTTGCCCTGTCCTCGGGCTGAACTTGTCACGAATCATTTTTTGAACAATCTGGGACCGACACTCGATCACTAAACATGATCGAGCGAACCATCTCTGCTTATCAAATCTATTATAACTCCAAATCTTATATGCAACAAGACAATACTCTAACCAAATACTTTTGATTACTTTTATATATTTAAATAAATCAACTCCAAAACTTTATTCGCATTAACTACTGAATTACTGCTAAGTTATTATAAAAAACATCTGAATCTTAACCCAACGACTATGTCTATGAAGCCTCTACTGATAAACTGACGCACTGCTCAAGACATGAGATTTCCTGGCCAGTTCTCTAAGTAAACAAAGAAATAACTAAATAAAGATGACTCAAAGGAACACTCTACGAACAAATGCGGAGCTCACCAATAGCACTAGAAGAGAAGGAAGTCCTAACCCGTAGCCTGCTCGCCTGCAAAACCGGTTCCTACGTTGTACCGCAGACCAACGTAGGTTCCCAAAAGAGAACGTCAGTGTCATCCATTGTATTCAGTGAGTCTCAACAACAGGGGACATAACTTTAATACAATACACCTTACGAACAAAGAATATAAATGCATAGAAAACATAAAAGCCTCTAAGAAAAATTCTAAAATAATAGCATAATAGCAGTTCATGAATATTCTAAAAGAAATTCTTTTCTTTTTCTAAAAAAAATTACTTCTCTTTATACTTTGGGAGTTCCAACTATCCTGACTTAATTCTGTCTCAGTCATCGTGTGATCGGCACGGGTTTGATGCCAACCTGATCGAATAGGCCCAATCCACGAGGTGCCACTCGCTTCATGGTTCTCAGTGCTCATGTATCATATCTCAGCATGGCTAAGTAAATTCTCAGCAATGAGACCCTCGGCTCATATGCTCCCTACTTTGGCACAAGTAGTTTCAGGAAGTTAACGCCTTGGTTAGGACCCTCGGCCTGGACGATGACCCCTTCTCAGAATAAAGGATACTCCCAAAAAACTTTCTTTCTAAAACTTCTTCTTGTGACTTTTCAAGTCTAAATCTTTCAAACATACTTATTATAGAATTCTTAAATGTAAGATATGGCATAAGAATGAAATAAACATTCAAAATTATTTCTAAATATTCTTGTTTTTTCATGAATTTTCAACATGAAAATGACATATAAGAATAATATAAAAATCTGAAAATTTACGCACATATATCATAATAAATCATCTAAGCTTTTGCTAGAACAATTCTAAGTTAATAGGTACTCACTCGCTCCAATTAAGTAAATATAAACTCTTTTAAGCAATTTATCAAACACCTTGTATGCGTGCTTTTGTGAGTTAAACCACTTTAGTAAAAGGTTATATCAACTCACCTCAAAACTTCTCGAGCCAATATGTAGGCCCCAATCCAATTGACACTAGTCAAACAATCGATTCTACAACAACCAGTGCATGATAATCAATTTTAAAGTCTTACACCTAAATATAAAATTTATTGTTGATATAGAGGAAGAAGAGAATTAACTATTCAATTCTTACCTATTACTATTGCAGGGTAATTGACAATAGGGAATTTTACATACCTGAGTTCAAGAATTAGTGATTTCTAAGAAACCCTAGATTTGTCCGTTGCCTGCGTGAGTTTCCCGGCTCTCTGTTTCGTGAGTTTGCTCTATTTTTGGTCTAAGGATTTTGCAATAACAGAACATTGTTCTGTTTCATTAAGTCTTGCAGCCTTATTATTCCATGAGCCCTTTAATGGGCTTTAGGCCCCTTTTTTTCCTTTTTTTTCCTTTTTTTAACTAGTAATTAATGATATCCACTTTTAATAATTAATAATATTAAAATTATTAATATTTCCCTAATTGTATATCCAATTATTTTAATATATATATATATATATATATATATATATATATATATATATATATATATTCACTATAGGCAAGAAAAAAAATAATTTAATTCTATAAATAGCGTGTCTCAAAACTTTTATAAATTTGAGAAGTGTTAGAATCTTCCCTCTTTAAAAACATTCGTCCTCGAATGTTACTAGGGCCTTATTCTTAAGCTAACAATCATCCCTTAGGTCCTTGAACCTCTTAAATTTTTCTTAGCACTACTCACTCTTCCAAGGGACTCAAAATTTTGGCTAACTCCCTAAATTTTCAACAATTTCGGCAGAGTTTCCCTTGTAAATGGGACTATCCAAAAAAAATATCTCTGTCACCAATACCAGAACTACACCAACAACAACCAAATATACCATAACAGGTCATTCATAGGCGCCATACACAGCTCATAAATTAATTTCTCACACTCCGGCAAGGAGGTACCACAATAACTAACAAGAATCTAAAGCACAACAACTCTAGCACAAGTAAATCACTTTAATGAATTAAATATACTACGGCATAAACTAAATTACTACAACAACTAAGTATAATCTAGGAAGGACGGAAACACTTGCTAACTTGTATTTAATAAATGAAATATAAATGTCAAACCAAATGTAGGTTCACGTACCTTTTTCCTCAAATAAATATGGATATTTCTTTCTTATATCTTCCTCGACCTCCCACGTAGCCTTTTTTGAATCATGATTACTCCACAAAACTTTTATCGATACTAAATCTTTTGTTCTCAACTTTCTTACTTGCCTATCGAGAATTTCTATTGGTACCTCTTCATAAGTCAAGCCTTCTTTAATTTCTATGGTATCGACAGGTATTATGTGCGACTCATCATGAATGTACTTTTAAGCATAGACACATGAAAGACAGGATGAACAGAGGACAACTCAACGGGTAGCGCTAGCTTATAAACCACCTTTCCTTTCTTTTCTAGAATTTCATAAGGTCCGATAAATCTAGGGCTAAGTTTCTCTTTCTTACCAAACCTCACAACTCCTTTCATTGATGAAACTTTCAAAAACACCTTATCACCAACCATGAACTCTAACTAACGATGCCTCTTGTCAGAATAAGACTTTTGATGACTCTGAGCTGCTTTAAGTCTTTCTCTAATTAGCTGAACTTTCTCAAAGGCCTCACAAACAAACTCTGGACCAATCAATGATACCTCTGCTGGTTCAAACCAATTCACTGGAGACCTACATCTCCGCCCATACAACACTTCATAAGGAGTCATACCAATGCTGGTATGATAGCTGTTATTGTAAGCAAATTCTATAAGTGGCAAGTGATCATCCCAATTACCTCTAAAATCTATAACACACGCACGCAGCATATCTTCGAGAGTCTGAATGGTCATTTCTGTGGATGGAAAGCGTGCTTAAATTGACCTTGGTACCTAATCTTTTCTGAAATGCCTGCCAAAAATGTGCCATGAACTGAGAGCCTCTGTCAGATATGATTGAAACTGGAGTACCATGCAATCGGACTATTTCTTTGATGTACAACTGCGCATACTGCTCTACAAAATCTGTCATCTTTACTGGTAGAAAATGCGCAGACTTTGTCAGTCGGTCTACAATAACCCAAATTGAATCATGTTTATGGTACGTGCGAGGTAAACCTACTATGAAATCCATATTAATCATCTCCCACTTCCACTGTGGTATATCTATATCTTGAGCTAGGCCACCAGGCCTCTGATGCTCGGCTTTGACTTGCTAGAAATTTAAACATTTAGCCACATGATCTGCTACTTGTTTCTTCATGCCTTTCCACCAATACAACTCTTTCAAATCCAGATACATTTTGGTAGCACCTGGGTGGATAGAGTACCTCGAACTGTAAGCTTCGTCCATTATGGCCTTCCTAAGACCAACTACATCAGGCACACATAACCGATCATTCAACTTCAAAACTCCGTCACTTCCTAGAGTGAAAGCTGTGATTTCTTTGTTTCTGACTCCTTTTAATTTCACTAAGTACGGATCGTCGTTTTGCTTAGCCTTAACATGCACAACAAGGGAGGAGTTGCGGTAAGGCATAAACAGTTATACCTCCTTCTTTGGTCTCATCCAATATAATTCCATCACTTGCTAATTTTTGAATTTTTCGACCCAAATATTGCCTTTGTACTGCAAGATGGGCCAAGACACCCATTGACTTCCTACTTAGTGCATATGTTACCACATTAGCTTTGCCTGGGTGATAAATGATATTGAGGTCATAATCTTTCAATAGCTCGATCC
Source organism: Nicotiana tabacum (assembly GCF_000715075.1). Classification (NCBI taxonomy): domain Eukaryota; kingdom Viridiplantae; phylum Streptophyta; class Magnoliopsida; order Solanales; family Solanaceae; genus Nicotiana; species Nicotiana tabacum. The sequence continues at coordinate 150,611,412 of NC_134086.1, read as the reverse complement.
ACCTTCTCTGTCTCAAATTTAATTCTTTTTGCTTGAAAATGTACTTGAGGCTTTTGTGATCTGTAAACACTTCAGAATGCTCACCATAAAGGTAGTGTCACCATATATTTAATGCAAACACCACTACTGCAAGCTCCAAGTCGTGTGTGAGATAGTTCTTTTCATGATTCTTTAACTGTCTGGAATCATAAGCAATAACTTTTCCATTTTGCATAAGAACACAACCGAGACCAACTCTGGAGGCATCACAATACACTATGAACCCACCCGAACCTGTCGGCAAGGTTAATACAGGTGCATTGGTCAACATCTTCTTTAACTCTTGAAAACTCTGCTTACAAGCGTCTGACCACTGGAACTTAACTGTTTTTTGAGTCAACTTAGTTAATGGAGCTACAAGTGAGGAAAACCCCTCTACAAACCTTCTATAGTAGCCAACTAACCCCAAGAAACTTCTGATTTTGGTTGGCCTTGGTCAGTTTTTGACTGCTTCTGTCTTCTAAGGGTCTACTTTTATTCCTTCACTAGATACCACGTGGCGTGATAATGCCACTGACTGCAACCAGAACTCACATTTTGAAAACTTGGCATAAAGCTCATTCTCCTTCAAGGTTTGTTAGGCTATTCTGAGGTGTTCTGCTTGATCTTCCTTGCTCTTAGAGTACACCAAAATATCATCTATAAACACAATAATAAAGGTATCCAGGGATGGCTTGAAAACTCTGTTCATGAGGTCCATGAATGCAGCTGGAGCATTTGTCAACCCGAAGGACATTACTAGAAATCCATAGTGCATGTAGCGAGTTCTAAAGGCTGTTTTTGATATATCCTCTTCTCTGATTCTCAACTAATGGTACCCTGACCTCAAATCTATTTTTGAAAAGTACTTTGCACCCTGAAGTTGATCAAATAAATCATCAATTCTTGGCAGTGGGTATTTGTTCTTAATGGTAACTTTATTCAACTACCGATAGTCGATGCACATTCTGAGAGACCCATCTTTCTTCTTGACAAACAGGACCGGGGCACCCCACGGTGAAATACTCGGCCAAACTGGCATAGACTGAAGAGTTGGTGGTTCTGATTCTGGATTAATGATGTGAGCCAAATAGGCGAGACACACCTTACCGATCATTCGTTTTGCCTTAAGGTAAGAAATAAACTTACCTACAAGCGATGCTGAACTACCCTTCCACTCTAAGACTTTTTCATTTGGAAATTGGAACCTGACTATCTTGGCATGACAATCTAACATGGCATAGTAGGAAGACAGCCAATCCATACCCATGATCACATAAAAATCCACCATTTCAAACTCTATGAGATCGGCTTTGGTGTTGCGACCTTGGACTGAAACTATACAACCTCTATAGACTCTGGTGACTTTCACTGAGTCGCCAACTGGAGTAGATACTAGGAATGGCTCACTAAGTTGTTCAGATTCTAGTCCGAGGTTAATTGCAAAGTATGGAGACATATATGAAAGCGTTGAACATGGATCCATTATGGCATAAGCATTATGTGAGCAGACTAAAATTATACCTGTAATAACTTTTGCAGATGCCTTTACACTCTGAAAATCAAGTGTAGCAAACAAATGTGGTTGTCCCCCTCCCCGGGTGACTCGATCTGCACCTTTGCCTGCCCCATGCCCGGCCTGATTATGAGAACCACGAGCCTGGGATGGTGCAACTACAGTAGCTGAGGAACTAGAAGGATGGGTTGATCTACCACTGAAATTACGTCGCAACTTTGGGCAGTTGGACTTTATATGACCAATGCCTCCACAATGATAGCAACCATGAAACCCGAGCTTGCACTTACCTGAATGTTGCCGCTTACATGTTCCACAAAGACCTTGTTGGTGTGAATGTTGCTCAGCCTAACTATAGCTATGTGAGGATGATGTCCTAAAAATCTGATTCTAGCGAGACTGATTTCCATAACTCTGAGTACATCTAAAGGAAGACCCACCACCTGACTGATGACTATACTGAGCTGGTGCTAATGACTCCTTATTAGAGGAATCCCTTCCACCTCTACTTATGTACCATTAAACCTGACCGCTGTCCGGGCTTTCTTGTTATGCTCTTTTCTTCTCTCCTTTGTTGTCTGTCTTTTTCTAAGTGCTTAGAAAATCCCACAACAGAGGAGAAGGCTGTCATCCCTACTGCTATAGCTGATGTCGTATCCTTAATGTGGTAAGATAAACCGCCAACAAACCTGCGAATCTTTGTTTTTCTGTCTTAACCATATAAAGAGCATGCTTAGCCAACCTTATGAATTCCATGTAGTACTCTTGCACACTTTTATTCCATTGCTTGAGCTGTTCGAACTGTGTAGCCTTAGCTTCCCTATCCTCTTATGGGATAAAGTTAGTCATGAAGGCCTCTTCAAATTCTTCCCAAGTAGGCGGACCATCATCTTCATCTCTTTCCTTTTCACACATCTCAAACCAAGCGTCAGCCACATCTCTAAGCTGGTAAGTAGCCTGCTCCACAGCTTCATCATCAAATGCTTTCATCACTCGGAGGGCTTTCTTGACACCCTCCAGCCACAACATTGGATCTTCATCTACTATAGAACCATAGAACACTGGAGGACTCAACTTCAAAAATTCATTCACTCTTGAGGATTCAAATTTGTTCTGTCTATTTGATTGAGGTGGAATCTCATCTCTTCTCTCATTCTGGTTGGCCACAAAGGCTTTAAACATCTCCATAGCACTGTTGACAACATTAAACATCTGACCAACTTCGGGAGATATAGTTTCCTGAGTCGGGTCTGCTGTTGGGGGCGGCACTGGATCCTGAGGTACTTGCTCATCATTATCCACCCCTTCTTCACGTTCAACTCGGGGTACTTGGACCCCTTTTGTGGATCTACCCTTCCTTTTCTTAGTTAAGGCCTTCTTAGTTCTTCCTTGAGCCACAATAGTAACAATAGTTTCTTGAGCAGCATCCTGAATGTTAGTGTCAGAGTTGCGAGTACGAGCCATTTCTACGAGTTTTGGAGAAACGAATGCATTAGATAATTTCTTAGAGGTAGGATCTACTGCACGATCTAAAGTAGGGGTGTACATGGACCGGGTTGGTTCGGTTTTTATCAAAACCAAACCAAACCAACTTATCGGTTTGGATTGGTTCGGTTTTGTCGGGTTATTCGGGTTTTTTGTTACTTAAATGTTATTTCAATCTTACTTTGTTAAATTTTTTATAAGTAAATATATGTTTAGTAAAAATATAAAAAAAGTGACAAATATATTATCATTTAAAATATTCTTATGAGAGAATTTTCTTAATAACACATAATAGTTAATTTTTAGTCTTCTGACAATAATTTTTCGTTGATATATACTTTCAAGATTAACCGAATTTATAAACATAAAAATCAATATAATACCTAAATAACAATAATCACTCCACATTCGAAAAAGAAATAAAAATTTAATAGATCTTAACATATGATATGAATATGGAAGAACAAAGAGATTGACGCATTTCAGTAACACTTGATAAAAAAGTGATCATACAACCCATTATTTAATGCTAATAAATATGGAGCACTTCATATTCTAATAAATATTATATCCCGCAAGAGAATTTCATATATTTCTAGACGTTTTTAAAGAAAATTCTATATAAAATCTTAAAAGTATATATAAAAATTATATATTTATATGTCGGTTTTGTTCGAATTTTTTACTCAATACCAAACCAAATCAAACCAAACCTAGTCTGGTTTTTTAATCGGTTTGGTTTGACTTTTCGGTTTGGTGCGGTTTTCCGATTCGGTTTGTACAACCCTAATCTAAAGTATGAAAAAATGAGATTTTTCCTAAATGCTTGTAGCCTCCTATTTATAAGTATGACGCGCTTCATACTGTAGACATGTGATTTTTGACCCTCCCCAAGATCTTTTATATATTAGCGTAAAATATTTAATTTAGGCATAATATAGATATTTTAAGTAATTGTGACTCTTTTACTCTATTTTATTACAAGAAAACAAAATCACAAAAATAAGTTCATTAATGTTTTGTAGTCATTTTTAATAAAATAATTAAAAAAAAATCTTAAAAAAAATATATGCAACAATAGTATCATATTTTTATTTTTAATATAATGTTTGAAAATACAAAAAAATAGATTTGCTTTAATGGTTAGTTTTGTTTTAATAATTATTTTAATAGTAGGACTAATTAATAAATAGGCGCGTATTTTTAATCTCATTCGCGGCAAAAGAATAGAGCTTAGGCTCGAGCAACCCATCTTTAGGCCTAATTTTGGACCTAGCCCACAATTGTCAAGCCCATAATTCCTAGGCCCATACCCCTTAACCTAAAACCCTACAATCTAGACTCTACACTATAAAAAGAGGACTAAAAGAATAAGAAAAGAAAAAAACGAGGAAGGAGAAAAAGAAAAACGCAGCAAAGCTGTGCATGAAAGGAGCTGGGAAAAAGGCAGCAAAGCTGCACATTTGCTTCTTCGTTTAAGAAGCTGGAGAAAATCAGCTAAGCTGCGCATGGACCCCTAGCACAAAAACGCCCCCCCCCCCCGTTAATCATCTTCTCCAGACGATCCCTAGCAGTCAACGAGCAGCAACTGCTGCTTCGTCCTTCACCGAACACCCAAAGTCCAAACGCCGCTACTTTCGTCTTCAACCCATCGCCCAGCTTCACGTCGCCCAGCCTTCATTAAACTAACCGGAAAAATCAGAAACCATCCACAACCGTCTCTCTTCATCTCCCTCCTCTAGGAGCTCGCCGGAAAATGAGTTCCAACAGAAAACCAGCAAACTCAGAGAAAACTCTATCAAAACAACCTGAAAGCAGCCCGAAGCAATTCTAAACCATGAACTACTGTCATGGAGTTCGTTAGGCTCGTTTTTGGTCTATTTTGAGTTCTCCAGTGAACGTCGAGGTCATCAAAATTCCATGTTCGAGTTCTCTTTCCGATCCAATCCTTATTGTCGATTTGCGGCGAGATTATTCGCTCAAGCTTTAACTGTCAGATTCGAGTTTTCCGGCGAGTTTCGTGGTCTGTGGTTGAGGTTCCGTTGCAAACTTCCGTGCTAATCCGTTCCACCGTTTTGCTCGAATAACTGTAAAGGTCAGATTCATTTTGAAATATAGTCTTAAACTCTGCATCTTTTATTTTTCCTCTTATATGAATCTGACGTGTTAGTTTATTTTGCATTCTAGTTAATATTATGTGATTCTTTGCAGCGTTTACTTCAAATTAGCTCGAGTTGGGTCTTTGTTTAAATTTTTTATTTTATTATAAAAATAGTTGAACTCACGTTATTTTAGTGCCAATATATGTTGAAGAATGAGATTGCTTAATAGGTGAACGTGTCTAGCAAGAATACCTTGTCGATGCGCATTTTGACTGTTTCGTTTAATTGGATTGATGGGTTGGCATTTATCTCGTGAATTGGAATTGAGTGAAATCTGTGTTTTGACACAATTTATGCATTGAATAAGACATATATTAAGTTTACTCGTGTTTTATTTTCGGATTTGAGGTTATATGTATATAGGAGTTGGCCTCTATTTGTGTGTATTTCTTTATGTATATATAATTTTGATTCAAGTTGTGGTATTTCTGTTGAGAGTTTGATTTTTGTAATGAAGCTGAATTTGGGTCTTATGAGTTTGTTGTTTGGTTGTTATATTGTTGTTATGAGATTTTGGTTTTCACGTCAAACAACATTTCAGTTAATTAAATACCAAGGCATTTTAGCATGTCTTGTAGTTTAAGGGATATTATGTGCCAATCGTGGGTGCATGTACTGTTTTGTTATGGGTAAATGGTATTTGGTTTTCTGTTTAATACTTATAGGCTAAGTAAAGTAATATATGATTGTAGAATTATTTAGAAGAAGAGTTAGGGGCGACGAGTTTTTTGTTGGAATAGGATTCGTTTTTGACTAATAAATGGGTTCGATTGATTTCCTTCATGTTTAATCTTAAATGGCGAAAATGCATAATGTGAAAAATGCGTAGTTACTTCAGGCGCGTAATTGAAATTACCTTCCTAAAACTCGGGTGCGCATTGATGCGACCCAAACCCAAATCTCAACGGAGTCAAAATGTGTTGACAATCACGGGCGCATTGATTGCGACGGGGTTCGAAACGCGTTTTCACGACATCGTAATTCTTAAAAAATAAATAATGATAGAAAAGAGGTTCACAAATTGAGATGAGCCTCACCGCACGAAATAAATAAATAAATAATTATCAAAATAAGTAGAATTTGGGATGGCTGTTTAGCGAACTTCATGGCTTTTTCCCCAAAATAATACTACGTTAGCATCTTTAGGCACGATTTAATTAAATTACTCTCCTAAATTCGGGTGCGTATTTATGTGACCCAAATCCAAATCTCAACGTATGTCGAAATGTGTTGACAACCACGGGTGCATTGATTGTGATGTGGCCCGAGACACATTTCCACAACGTTGTTGTAAGCACGTGATTTTTGCTTCACGGACAAGCACTCCAAAAGAAAACAAAGATAGTGACCAGTGACCTCGCTGTACAAGTTTTCCAATTTTTCATGACATGTACTGCTAGTCATTTGTGGTTCATCCCATTTTTTTTGCATTTTTTGATCTTATCAGTCAAAACACAAGGTATGTCTGTCATAGTAATCAAACCGTAATTCAGTAGTTAAAAGAAAATTCAAAAATATATGTGCATTGTTCGTTCTAGGTTATGATTTAACTTACTTGAACATTTTAATTTGGTGTGATAATGGTGTTGAAGTGTTACATTGTTGTTTGTTTTAAATTTCATTTGTTTTACTATTTATTTGTTATTTTTCATTTTTTGTTTTAAAATTAGAAAAAAACAAAAAGAAAAGAGTTGAAAATCGGTTTGGGCCCAAAAATGAAACGAAATAGGCCCAAAATCGGCACTCAAGTCCAGTCCAAATCCGGCCTGCCCAAGCACCAATTCAAACGACGCCGTTTCAGGCAAGTCGATCTGAGCCGTCTAAGCCTCTTGATCCAACGATCCACATCCGCACCCGTGACCCGACCTGTTTAGCCGGTCCAACCCAATGCATCACTTAAACCCAAACGACCCCGTTTTAATACCAAACAACCTCGTCTCACCCCTCACCATTAGAACCAAGCCGTTGAGATCATCTGATCCAACGGCTCAGATCTAAACCCCTAGACCATATATAAGCTTTCTATCACACCCCACGCCCCCTAGTCGAACCCCCCTTCACTCATCTCCTTCCTCACCAATCCCTAAAACCCCCCGAAACCCTAGCAGCCGCCCTAGTTTCCCCTTCACCAGAACCCGGCGGCATGAACGCCGGTGACCACCTCCTGAACACCCTAGGACCCCCTCACTCTCCTGAACATGGATCTATTACCCCCTAGCCTCGAATCCCCTTCCTTCATCTCGAATCTTCATTTGAAGATTCGAGTCGAACCCGGACCTATACCAAACCTCACCATCTTCATACCAGACACTCCCCTGACCCCCTCGTGACCAAACCAGGCTTGGTTTGGTCCGAATCTACCCACAACTTCTAAAAAACCAGATCTGAAAATCCAGACCTTAGAACACATGAACTTGGGGAACTCGGCTAGCCTTAAGGGGGGTTTGAGGTCTAATAGACCTTAATCAAGGTGTTCTCATGTGAGAACACCCTGATTAAAGTTTGTTCGGCCTCAAAGGGTCAGAGTTGAGTCAGATTTGGATCAATTTTGTTTGGACATTTCTCGGTAAGTTTTTCTTTTCCTTTTTGTTTTATTCAACTGCTAATTAATTTGTCAGCATGTTTCGTTGTGTTTGTTTGTTATTTTTGTTATTTTTCATTCGGATTTCTTCCATCTCTGTCAAAGACCTTTTATTTGGTCGATTGTTTTCTGTGTGTGATTTGAACGTATCCTATGTTAAACATGTCCGATTAGGATAGTCGTCGCATAAATAACTTATATAGGTTCCCAGTGATTGATCAAAGTTGTCCGAAGCCCTTCAGGTCCCTGTATGTACTGGCTTATATGAACGACTGATTGTTACCTGTTATAATTAGTATAGTCGACTTGATAAATGTCGTCGATTAACTTCCTACGACTGAATGTTCAAATATCCTAATTCGTACAACTTCACGTAAGTGAATGAACCTGTTGATTGTTAATTGGATGCTTGACGTTAGCTGTGACTACTAGCTTGTAACTGCATTGTAAACAAATTAAAAGAATCAGGCTAGGGCAGTCTTGAATTGAACTTTTAGAAGTTCAAAATGCCCTGATGCTGCAAAGGGTTTAAGGCAGTAATAATCAAGGTTAACAAGGGTAGTCTGGGGTTCGAGAAAAGCAGGAAAAACTTAGTTTAAGTAAGTTGACAAGTAGGGTACTAATTTGGGTTTTAACTAATGCCAATGGGGAACAAGACACAAGAGTATGGGGTTTAAAATGAATACTTAAATGAACCCATAACTCTTGATTAAAGAATAAGGCCAAGCGTGGGGAACAAATGGCTGGCATCAAAAAGATGCTTAGGCGTGGGATTTAATAGGGATGGGCAGTCTGCAATTGGGAGGATCCAGGCAGCTTGACTGCACTGGTTGTTTGGCTTATAAATAGGCTATTTCAGAACTTAGAAGGGGCTGGAAAAATTTTAGTCTTGAGAGAGGTCTTGTGAGTTAAAGGAAACTGAAAAAAAATATAAGGAAATTTCCAGAAACACTGTAACCAAACACTGTCTGAAAACTACAGAAGAATTCATATTGGTCAAGCTGTCTTGGCCAAGTTCTGTTGTTTGCCCTGATTGAGCTGCTTGTGATTGTTGAACTGCTGGTATTGCTGCATCGAATACTCTGTTATTTCTGTTGTTTCACTACTCTTTTCTGGGATTACTTGTTTGGTGCTCGACCATCTGTTGGTTTTCTTTGTTCTGGAAACTGTTGATGGTTGTCTGTGGACTGTGGAAAACACTTGTGGTTGTTGGTTTGTTGCTGTGTTGTTGCTGTGTATCTGCTGTTGCTGTGTTTGTTCCATACTGCCCAGCTGATCATTCCTTTCTTCTTTTGTTCTCTATACCAGGTACATAACCAATACACTGTCAAATGTAATTGGAAAATTGAGCATGAATACAAAAAGAAAATACCTGAAGTTGACTTTCATACATAGATTGTTACATTAGATATCATGTACTGTATAATAATTTTCATTCCTGTGTTGACAATAGAAGTAGCCTGTATGCCCAGTGTATATCAATATAGATTAGCTGAATGATAGTTTATATATGTATGCTGATAGGTGAAAATATTCCCAATGAAATAGGTTGTATCTTAGACTTAGTTTTACTTTGTAGTATGTCCTTTAATGTAGGCCAAGCATGAAAATCGTACTCTACTAGTTAAGTTCTTTCCTTTCTGATAAACTGCTTTATATAACTGGTAAACCATGTTTTAATACAAAGAACACGGAGACTGCAATCTCAACCTCACGAAGGTCGAGCCCGGGTCGAAACAGACCAAGCAGGCCTGCATCGAACAAACAATGGCCCAGGTCTGGTCCATCACGCATGGGCTGGATTTGGGCCCTTAATTTTTGCTCGGCCGACTGTGTACGAGGCCGTGCTTCTGATTTTGTGCAAGCACTCGGAATTCTGTATAGATAACTTGCAAGCATGTAATTAACTAGGGCTATCTACTGTTTTCAATTAGTAGAGACAAACGCAACAAGAAACGTAGTTGCTATAGGATATCCTTTTAAAATAAGGACGAGATGAGCCTCGACAAAAAATAAAGAAAAACGCACAAATTGCGGGGCCCTTGTTAAATATATATATATGTTGAAGCATTCAGTCCCTAAGGTGGGTCGTTTAGCAAATCTCACGACCCTCCCGGAATAATAACGCGATAGCCTCTTTAAGCGCGTATTTAATAATTTTACCTTCTTAAATTCGGGTGTGCATTTATGTGACCCAAATCCAAATCTCGACGGATTCGAAATGTGTTTCTAATCACGGGTACATTGATTGTGACGTGGTTCGAGATGCATGTCCATGACGTCGCAAATTCCTTTTAAAAATAGAACGAGACGAGCCTCAACAAACAAAATGTACAAAGCTGCGGGGCCCTCTATATGCATGTATATATTAAAGTATTTAGAATTCGGGATATGCCGTTTAACGAATTTTTACGACTTTCCCCAAAATAACAAGACGCTAGTTGCTTTAGGCGCGCCTTTAACAATTTATTTTCCTTAATTCGGGTGCACATTTATGTGACCCAAATCCAAATCTCAACCGAGTCGAGATATATCGATAACCACGGGTACATTGATGTAACGTGGTTCGAGATATGTTTTCACGACGTTGCAATTCTCGTAAAAATAATAATAATGACAAAAGCGGTTAAAAGATAAAATTTGCACATGGTTCATAATTGTATTTAAAATCAGATAAATAAGCCGAATATAACAGTTGAGCGACTGTGCTAGAACCACGGAACTCGGAAATGCCTAACACCTTCTCCCGGGTTAACAGAATTCCTTATCCGGATTTCTGGTACACAGACTGTAATATAGAGTCATTCTTTTCCTAGATTCGGGATTAAAATTGGTGACTTGGGACACCCTAAATCTCCCAAGTGGCGACTCTGAAATAATTAAACCAATCCCGTCTCGATTGTCCTTTAATTGGAAAAACTCCCTTGCACCCTCGCGGGTGCGTAAAAAGGAGGTGTGACAGCTCTGGCGACTCTGCTGGGGATTTTCGGCCCAGAACCACTGGTTCAGGGTTCAAAAATTCGAGCTTAGAATAATTGTTATATTTGGCTTTATTATCTGATCTTTATTACATGTTTTTGCATAACGTGCTAAATGTTGTCTTTTACCGCTTTGATATTATTTGAACTGTATATAAACTGTGCCGAAACCCTTCTCTTCTTACCCCCGGGGAGAAGCTCGCTGGCCGAGACTCCCTATTCTGTTAGTGTCCATACCTGAAATAAGAAAGAGGTCGGACAAGTTACAAAGCCGGACGATCTCGCAGGTCCCCGGTACGTAGCCCCCTCCTCGACTCGAGTTGTCCGCTCGGGTACACAGTCTAGAACAAATACCCAGGTTGTGAACCTAGTATAACAAAACTTCATGCCGGATCCCTAGTAGGAACGCTTATTTGCATCATGTTGCATTTGAATTAGGGGACTCAACACAGGGGTTGGGTCCGTCTAGGACTAGCAACCTGAAATGAAAAGACCATCCTATTGCATCCTATTTGTTTTGCGCATCTATTTGCTTCAGTTCCGCATGTTGACCGGTTTCTAAAAATAAAAGGGAAAAATAGCAGCGTAGGGAGATAATTACTTCTTTTGGAAAAACCAATGTCCGAGTAGTGTCGAAACATCGCCGGGATTTCTTCCAAAAAATATATAAAAAAAAATAAAAAAATTTGTCTTCTAGTTGGATTTTAAAAAATAAAAATAAAAAAAAATAATATAAAAATTTTCTTTTTATCACTTTCAAAATCAATAAATATATATTCTTTAGTACCCCTTTTATAAATTCAGACTAATAGTCCAAATATTAGTCTTTACCTCTTTTCAAAAGAAAAATAATAATAATAAAAAATATATATTCTCGTTTTCTAGGTTTATTTGATTTTCTCTATTCACGATAGGCAGAACTACGCCTGGTCTGATTCACGCGGGGACGTGATACGTAGGCAATCCCCATAAGATTCGACCGCTCTTAATAAAGAAAAGAAGATACAAAAATAAAATAAAATAACAGAAAAGGGGACAAATGAGCAAACCGGGATGACGCATGTTGTTTGAAGCAAAGCATGTAGGAACAGTTAACTGCCTAAGAGCATTGCATCCTCTATGTGTTATGATCAAATCTGTTAAACTCTAACGCTAACAAAGTTTGTTGTTGTCTGATCCAGACAAGTTAGTTGTTAAAGAACTCTGGCAACACACTCCTATCAAACCAGATCCAAAGGACCGATAGCAACAAGCATGACTACTTCAGAGAATAGTAATGAGAAAGAGAGGCCGATAAGCCAGTTGTTAAAAGAAGCGATGGAAAAGATTGAAAGGATGGGACTAGAGATGAATGCAATGCAGCTAGCCATAGCCAAAACACAGAAGAGCCCTGAAACACTGGGACACATGCCAGAATACCCTCACTCCGGCCCTTCCACAAGCCGCCCAAATCCCCTTTATCATCAAGAAAGAAGCCCTCATGATTCCCAAGCTCCACCACCCCATCAACCTCTCCCAACACCCAATATTCCCATTTTTGTGGGACCAACATCAGCCCCTTTACAAAGAACGACCAGTGAGCCATTGTTTCAGGCTCACGATACACAATACTATCCCCCCGAGCCTACGTTTCATGCTCCCGAGCCACAGACTTACAATCCACACTTGGAAGTGCCGGCAGAGATTGAGAAGCCGGTCAAGGCCCCTGAACAGGATGAGGTATTGAGAAAGTTCAAAAGCCTGGAGCAGTCTTTCAGGAACCTGCACGGTTTGGGCAACCAGGTCAGTGTAGCATACAAAGATCTATGCCCTTTCCCAGACGTCCAACTCCCGGCTGGGTTCAAGATGCCCAAATTTGATCTATATGAAGGGCACGGTGATCCCATGGCACATTTGAGGGGATTCTGTAGCAAAATGAGAGGGGCAGGCGGCAAGGATGAGCTGCTGATAGCTTATTTCAGCCAAAGTCTGAGCGGATCTGCACTAGAATGGTATACCAGGCAGGATTCCAGCAGGTGGTACACGTGGGATTATCTGGCGCAAGCTTTTGCAGGTCATTTCCAGTACAATCTCGAGATAGTCCCTGACCGTCTCACATTATTGAGAACTGGGAAGAAGCCCGGGGAAAGCTTTCGCGAGTTCGGATTCCGTTGGAGAGAACAAGCAGCTAGAGTCGATCCTCCCATGAGAGAGGGAGAGATGGTGGACTATTTCTTGCAAACATTGGATCCAACCTACTTTGGTCACTTGGTGACAACAGTCGGAAAATCTTTCAACGAGGTGGTCAAGATAGGGGTCATGATAGAAGAGGGTCTGAGGTCTGACAAAATCTTGAACTATTCGGCACTCAAGGCCACAACCCAGGCTATTCAAAGCAGCACGGGAGGTGCGCTGAGAAGAAAGAAAGAAGAGGTTGCCACGATCAAGGCAGGCAGTTGGTCTAGGGCTGGCAGGCCGCACTACAACCAACCCAGACCTCACAGGTCAAACTACCCATACAACCCACCACAAAATTTCTATCCACCTCGAGAACCACATTGTTCCATACACCAGGCCCAAGCATACACTCAGCCTCCGGTTCGCCCACAATAGCGCGCGCCGGCTCCCTAGAACATATATGCACCACCACAAAACACCTATCCTCCACCGAGGGCGTATAGAAACCCCTCAGGGGCAGGCTTTCGGGAAATCCAGATGCTAGGAATGACAGGTTGCAGAAACAGAGAACTTTCACGGAGTTGGGAGAAACCTACACCGCTTTGTTCCACAAGCTGAGGCAATTGGGTTTGGTTAGTCCTGTCCAGACTCGAGAACCAAATCCCCCACCTCAGAATTTGGATCGATCAATAAGTTATGAATACTGCTCAGGGATGCTCGGGCATGACACCGAGAAGTGTTGGAAGTTAAGGCATGCCATACAGGATCTTATCGACACCAATAAGATCGAGGTTCAGACACCGGAAGCTCCTAACATCAACCAAAACCCACTGCCAGCGCACCACGAGACTCATATGATTGAGTTGGTGTATGAGGGAGGAGAATTGAGAAAACCCTCACAAACAGTGATGATGATCCAAGCCGCCCAAAAAGAAGTCTCAACCAGTGGGGGGACGAGGGTACAGTCACAGGGAGAAAGCGTCAAGCCAGTAGTGATATTGGGAAAGAGCCCGTCCGCCATGACAAGCAAACCCGAGCCAAACAAGTTGGTATTATCAAGGGTTCCGCCCGCACCTGCTATTGTGTTGAAGGGGGCATATAGAGAACTGGTCACCATAAAGCCGGTAGTCCAGCTGCCGATGATTGATAGCAAGGCTGTGCCTTGGAAATATGAAAAGGCGGTGGTGATGTACAAAGGAAAACAAGTGGAAGAAGTTAGTTGTGAAGCGCAAGGGCTGACTCGATCAGGTCGATGTTCTCCGGTGGAGCTAAGAAGAACCAACCCAGTTGCAACCAAGAAACCTGTGTCCGAAGAAGAGGCTGAGGAGTTCCTGAGGAAGATGAAAGTGCAGGACTACTCCGTGGTCGAACAGCTGAGAAAAACACCGGCCCAGATCTCGTTGCTGTCATTACTGATCCATTCTGAGGAGCATCGACGGGCTTTGATGAAGATATTGAACGAAGCTCATGTACCCAATGAGATTTCTGTAAACCACCTGGAAACCATTGCCAACAAGATTTTCGAGGTGAACAGGGTAACGTTCTCAGATGATGATCTGCCGGTGGAAGGTACAGAGCATAATAAAGCTCTATACCTAGCTGTCAAATTTGAAGACTCGGTGGTAACTCGAGTATTGGTGGATAACGGCTCAAGCGCCAATATTTGTCCACTATCTACCCTGAACCAGTTAAAGATCGACCACAGAAGGATCCACAAGAACAGTATCTGTGTCCGAGGGTTCGACGGAAACGGAACAGCCACTGTGGGGGATGTTGTACTTGAACTGACTATTGGTCCAGTCCTGTTTACCATGGAATTCCAGGTGTTAGACGCCACAGTATCTTATAACCTGCTGTTGGGACGACCATGGATTCATGCAGCCAAAGCGGTGCCCTCTACCCTACATCAGATGGTGAAGTTCGAGTGGGAAAGACAAGAGGTCGTGTTACACGGCGAGGATACGACGTGCACCATGGGCGGAGCCATTGTACCTTTCATAGAGACCGCTGATGACAAAGGTCCTTGGGTCTACCAGATTTTCGATACAGGGTCGGCCAACAAAATTTCTGAAGGAGAAATCATCCCGCACCCTAGGGTAGCTGCCGCAACAGTCATGATGGTCTCAGAAATGCTGGGTAATGGATTTGTGCCAGGAAAAGGCCTGGGAGTCGAGCTTCAAGGGATTGTCCAACCTATCTCCCTTCCTAAAAATCTAGAAACTTTCGGATTGGGGTTCAAACCAACCGCAGCAGATAGGAAGCAAGCGCGAAAAATGAAGAAGAGGGTCTGGTTTCTGCCTAAGCCGGTGCCACGTCTCTCAAGGTCTTTTGTCAAAGCAAGTGCCAGGGGGTCACCGGTCCCAAAGATTCTAGGACCAGTGATCGGTATAAATGAGGACCTAAATCAGAGTTTTGAGAGGCTATTCGCTGATGTCAGTGTGGTAGAAGCTGGAGAAGGTTCCAGCAGAACAGAGATACAGTTTGTGGGGCCTGAGGCCAAGACCAACAATTGGACAGTTACTCCTCTTCCTGTCCGAGGGGAGTCTTGGTAGTAGGCTTTGATTTATGTTTTGTGTGTTTT
Organism: Nicotiana tabacum; assembly: GCF_000715075.1. NCBI lineage: Eukaryota > Viridiplantae > Streptophyta > Magnoliopsida > Solanales > Solanaceae > Nicotiana > Nicotiana tabacum. The sequence continues at coordinate 150,595,934 of NC_134086.1, read as the reverse complement.
GTTTTGTCCGGATTATTCCAGGGTGTAATCCAAATTTTACGTTTGTCTTGTAAAAGTGTGAACCCTTTTATCCCGCAAGTTTAATAAAGTTCTCTCTTTTGTCCTATTTTAATTTTTGTTTTGTTCTTTTTCTTTCTGAACAGTTCTCTTTTTACTGGTTCTAATGACATGGCATGCACAGCGGATCTTCGACCTAGTCTAATAAATCAATCTGAATCCGACTCAATGATGCGAGAGGTCGTTTGTGACGATGAATCTGAATATGACGAAGGTGAAGCCTTCGAAGAGATAAGCCGAGAACTGTGCCAATTTGAAGAGAAACCCAAGCCTAACCTAAATGACACTGAGGCTGTGAATCTAGGAGACGCTGATAACGTCCAAGAGACCAAAATTAGCATCCACATTGAGCCGAATGTCAGGGAAGAATTGATCAAAACCCTCATGGAATTCAAAGATGTTTTTGCATGGTCATATGATGATATGCCTGGATTAAGCACCAATTTAGTGGTTCACAAATTGCCCACTGACCCGGCATACCCTCCGGTCAAGCAAAAACTAAGGAAATTTAAAACAGAAATGAGTGTAAAGATCAAAGAAGAGGTGATTAAGCAGTTGCAGGCGAAGGTCATTCGGGTCACTCGATATCCCGAGTGGTTGGCTAATATGGTACCAGTCCCAAAGAAGGATGGAAAAATCAGGGTGTGCGTCGACTACCGCAACCTCAACAAAGCAAGTCCCAAGGACAATTTTCCGTTACCCAACATTCATATCCTGATCGATAATTGCGCGAGGCGCGAGATCGGATCCTTTGTAGATTGCTATGCGGGTTATCATCAGATCCTAATGGACGAGGAGGATGCGGAAAAGACAGCGTTTATTACGCCATGGGGAACCTACTGCTATCGGGTAATGCCGTTCGGATTGAAGAACGCCGGGGCAACGTACATGCGAGCAATGACTGCTGTGTTTCATGACATGATACACAAAGAAATCGAGGTGTACGTCGATGATGTGATCATAAAATCTTGGCGTCAGGAGGACCATGTAGCAGACCTAAGGAGGTTTTTCCAAAGACTCCGAAGGTATGATATCAAGCTTAACCCGGCCAAATGCGCATTCGGGGTTCCATCAGGAAAGTTGTTAGGGTTCATCGTCAGTCGACGAGGGATTGAGTTAGACCCATCCAAAATTGAATCCATCCGAGATTTGCCACCGCCAAGGAACAAAACAGAGGTGATGAGTTTGCTGGGTAGACTTAATTACATCAGCAGGTTCATCGCTCAACTCACAGCGACTTGTGAGCCCATATTTCGACTGCTAAGAAAGGATGCTGCGGTAGGTTGGACGGCAGAGTGTCAGGAGGCCTTCGACCAAATCAAAGGGTATCTGTCTAATCCACCCGTATTGGTCCCGCCTAAGCCTGGGAAGCCCTTAATTCTTTACCTGACGGTCCTGGAAAATTCATTTGGTTGTGTACTGGGGCAACATGATGACACGGGAAGGAAGGAGCAGGCTATCTACTATCTTAGCAAGAAATTCACAGTACATGAGGTCAAGTACACTCAACTCGAGAAAACATGTTGCGCCCTAACTTGGGTAGCTCAGAAGTTGAACCACTACCTGTCTTCATATACTACTTATCTCATATCCCGTTTGGACCCATTGAAGTATATCTTTCAGAAACCTATGCCCACGGGAAGGTTAGCAAAATGGCAAATTCTGCTCACAGAGTTTGATATCGTCTATGTGACGAGGACAACCATGAAAGCCCAGGCGCTGACCGATCATTTGGCAGAGAATCCCGTTGATGAAAAGTACGAGCCCTTAAGAACGTACTTTCCCGACGAGGAGGTAATGCATACAAATGAGATGGAATTAACTGAGGAACCGGGTTGGAAGCTTTTCTTCGATGGAGCTGCAAACGCAAAAGGGGTTGGAATAGGAGCAGTACTCATTTCTAAAACAGGACGCCATTATCCTGTTACGGCTCAACTACGCTTCTATTGCACCAATAATATGGCCGAGTATGAAGCTTGCATTTTGGGTCTGCGCTTAGCTGCGGACATGGATGTCCAAGACGTCTTGGTCTTTGGAGACTCGGACCTCTTGGTACATCAAATTCAGGGTGAATGGGAAACACGAGATCTAAATCTTATACCATACCGACAATGCTTGCATGATCTGAGCAAGCGATTTCGATCGGTGAAGTTCAAACATATCCCGAGAGTTCACAATGAGGTTGCGGATGCCTTGGCCACCTTAGCATCAATGCTGCACCACCTTGACAAAATGTATGTTGATCCTCTGCACATCCAGGTCCGTGATCAGCACGCTTATTGCCATGCCGTAGAAGAGGAACCGGATGGCGAGCCCTGGTTTCATGATATCAAGGAATACCTCAGAATGGGGACATATCCAGGACAGGCCACTGGAGACCAAAAAAGAGCCCTTCGGCATTTGTCGAATGGTTTCTTCCTCAGCGGAGGAGTGTTGTACAAAAGAACCCCGGATTTGGGATTGTTGAGATGTATAGATGCCGGTCAAGCCACGATGGTTATGGCAGAAGTACATGTTGGAGTTTGTGGGCCACACATGAGCGGATATGTATTGGCAAGGAAGATCCTTCGAACAGGATGTTATTGGCTCACCATGGAACACGACTGTATCACTTTCGTAAGGAAATGCCATCAGTGCCAGATACATGGAGATCTGATCCATTCTCTGCCAACAGAGTTACATACGATGACAGCACCCTGGCCGTTTGTAGCATGGGGCATGGATGTCATTGAACCTATCGAACCAGCAGCATCCAACAGCCACAGGTTCATTCTTGTGACCATTGATTACTTCACCAAATGGGTTGAGGCTAAACCTTCAAGTCGGTAACCAAAAAGGCAGTGTTGGACTTTGTTCACTCCCATATCATCTGCAGATTTGGAATCCCAAAAGTGATCATCACGGATAACGGTGCGAATCTTAACAGCAGCCTGATGAGAGAGGTATGCCAACAATTCAAGATTACCCACCGCAATTCCACCCCATATCGTCCCAAGGCGAATGGAGCGGTCGAAGCAGCCAATAAGAATATCAAGAAGATACTGCGAAAGATGGTGGAAGGATCCAGACAATGGCACGAGAGATTACCCTTTGCTTTGTTGGGTTACCGCACTACTGTCCGGACTTCCATAGGTACAACTCCTTATTTGTTGGTGTACGGAACTGAAGCCGTAATACCGGCGGAGGTCGAAATTCCATCCCTCCGGATTGTCGCTGAAGCCAAGATTGATGATGATGAATGGGTCAAAGCTCGGTTGGAACAGTTAAGCTTGATAGACGAGAAAAGATTGGCGGCAGTGTGCCATGGTCAGTTGTACCAGAAGAGAATGGCAAGAACATACAATAAGAAGGTGCGCCCTAGGAAGTTTGAAGTAGGGCAGCAGGTATTGAAGAAGATCCTCCCGCATCAGATCGAGGCAAAAGGCAAATTCGCCCCAAATTGGCAAGGGCCTTATATCGTGACCAGAGTATTGTCCAATGGTGCTTTGTGTTTGACAGATATCGAGGGGAGATGTGTCGACATGGCTATCAATTCTGATGCAGTCAAGAGATATTATGCGTAATTTCTTTAATTATGACAATTATTGGTTCGTTTGTTTGTATTTGGCATTTATTGGATAATGAGATGACGGAGGCAATTCTTTCTTCTATCCAAACACTTTTAACCCTTGCTTCCCCTTTTGAGCCTTAAGTTATTCTTTCATACCCCTCTTTTTGAATCACTAATGGAAAAGACATGGAAAAAAAAAGAAAAAAAAAAAGAAAAAAAAGAGAGAAAAGAAAAGAAAAAATCTTTAAAGGAAAATGAAAAGAAGGAGAAAGAAAAGAAAAAAAACAAAGAAAAAAGAAGATAAAATCATAAGAAATACAAATCCGTGGGAACTACGTTTGACCTGATTCCTCAAAGAGGATACGTAGGCGCCTCACGGCTCGGTCATAGTGTGCATCATAGTGTATATAGGATGCATAATGTACATAGTGTGCATAATAGGCACAGTGTGCGTAACGCACATAGCTCAACATAAGTATAAAAAATAAAATTCCCCAAGCAAGAAAACTGGGGCAGAGGTTATGTTTTAAGTTCCAACAAAGGTATGATTCCGAAAGTTGTAGCAGATCACCTATCAAAACTATTTTCATTTTTGATAGCCTTTCTTTAGCCCCATACCAAAACCAACATCGCCGTCCAAAAGACCTCCCGATCAATATCCAAGAGATGCCAAATCAGGCAAATAAATCCGAGAATAATACACCGATCCCCAGCAAAGAAGAGATCATAAGACTGGGAATGAATTGATGGTCAAAGGAATCTCTAGAAGAGAGGGTCGTATCGACAACACCCCAATTCCTCAATGAAGAAATAAAATGAGAAAGTCTTATCGGTGAAAACCTTCACAGGCACCGAAAGGCGACGCATGATGAGAGATATAAAATGAGAGAGTCTTATCGGTGAAAACCTTCACAGGCACCATAAGGCGCCGGGAGATGAGAGAAAAGAGAGAGTCTCATTAGTGAAAACCCCTCGAAGGGCACTATGAGGCGACAAGACGGATCAACAAAAAGCAACCACATTCGCAACGAAATGGACACTCATTTATCATCCCCAACAAGTCAGACCATCGGGCAAATCGATTGATACAACTAGACTGGGTCGGGAATCTATGGTGCACATCATGATCACGGGGACCAGTCATGTCCTCTAGATAAGTTCTTCTGAGTTTCTTCTCCCACCAAATATTGGTTCAGAAAGATTTTCTCCTTTTTCTATCTTTTATTTCTCTTCCTAAAAATTTGTTTTGAAAAGGATTTTTCAAAGCTTACTACCAGAGACCGAAGGGGAATTCATCCAATGCAGGATAACACAAACAGTCTTAAAAGCCGGCCCCAGGCAATGCAATGATCGTGCCTGGCAGTTTTGGAGGAAGTAAGCTCCTAAAGGGAGTGGTTTCGGGAGTAAAAACAGACTCCCACAGCATGTGCTTAAAGAGAAAGCAGGAAAGGGGATAAATTGAAAACCAGCCCCAGCAGGCTAGAAACCCCCAGCAAGCAATTTTGTCCACCAACCAATTATGGGGACATAGAGCAAGAAAAGGGGAAGAGAGGAAAAATCATCCGCCGGAAAGGCACCTCCTACCACCACGATTAAAACTAACTACATCCTTTTGTCTGCTGCAGGAAAACAAAGGATTGATGATGGCAGCAAGACGCGACGCCAGGGAAATCACCAAAAACCGGGGCAGAAAATTTTCTGCCGATTGTCGAAATTTTCTCGGAAGAACGGGGAAACAATTTGAATACATTTAAGTTCTAGGTCGCCCACCAGTATAATGCGGGAATACATTTAAGTTCTAGGTCGCCCACCAGTAAAATGCGGGAATACATTTAAGTTCTAGGTCGCCCACCAGTATAATGCGGGAATATTTTTAAGTTCTAGGTCGCCCACCAGTATAATGCGGGAATACATTTAAGTTCTAGGTCGCCCACCAGTATAATGCGGGAATACATTTAAGTTCTAGGTCGCCCACCAGTATAATGCGGGAATACATTTAAGTTCTAGGTCGCCCACCAGTAAAATGCGGGAATACATTTAAGTTCTAGGTCGCCCACCAGTAAAATGCGGGAATACATTTAAGTTCTAGGTCGCCCACCAGTATAATGCGGGAATACATTTAAGTTCTAGGTCGCCCACCAGTATAATGCGGGAATACATTTAAGTTCTAGGTCGCCCACCAGTAAAATGCGGGAATACATTTAAGTTCTAGGTCGCCCACCAGTAAAATGCGGGAATACATTTAAGTTCTAGGTCGCCCACCAGTATAATGCGGGAATACATTTAAGTTCTAGGTCGCCCACCAGTAAAATGCGGGAATACATTTAAGTTCTAGGTCGTCCACCAGTATAATGCGGGAATACTTTTAAGTTCTAGGTCGCCCACCAGTATAATGCGGGAATACTTTTAAGTTCTAGGTCGCCCACCAGTATAATGCGGGAATACATTTAAGTTCTAGGTCGCCCACCAGTATAAATGCGGGAATACATTTAAGTTCTAGGTCGCCCACCAGTATAATGCGGGAATACATTTAAGTTCTAGGTCGCCCACCAGTAAAATGCGGGAATACATTTAAGTTCTAGGTCGCCCACCAGTATAATGCGGGAATACATTTAAGTTCTAGGTCGCCCACCAGTATAATGCGGGAATACATTTAAGTTCTAGGTCGCCCACCAGTATAATGCGGGAATACATTTAAGTTCTAGGTCGCCCACCAGTATAATGCGGGAATACATTTAAGTTCTAGGTCGCCCACCAGTATAATGCGGGAATACATTTAAGTTCTAGGTCGCCCACCAGTATGCGGGAATACATTTAAGTTCTAGGTCGCCCACCAGTATAATGCGGGAATACATTTAAGTTCTAGGTCGCCCACCAGTATAATGCGGGAATACATTTAAGTTCTAGGTCGCCCACCAGTAAAATGCGGGAATACATTTAAGTTCTAGGTCGCCCACCAGTATAATGCGGGAATACATTTAAGTTCTAGGTCGCCCACCAGTAAAATGCGGGAATACATTTAAGTTCTAGGTCGCCCACCAGTATAATGCGGGAATACATTTAAGTTCTAGGTCGCCCACCAGTAAAAGGCGGGAATACTTTTCAGCTCTAGATTTTGGAATCAGTAACCCCACCTGAAGGCGGAAGGTTACAATAGAGATCCCCAAGCAGGAAACAATAAAATCCCCAGCACAAAGAAGCAGTTTGGGAACATTATAGCACGCCCAACATAACAATTTTGATGAAGAAAGCCATACCACCGAAGAAACCATTGAAAGGCTTAAAGAAGAGAGCCATGTTCCCAGCAGAGCAAGCGAAGGGATGAAAACTGGCATTCAGAAAAGGCGAAGGACCAGTATCATCCCCCAAGTTCACAAAATAAAGGCATCGGAGGAAAGCGTTGGCCGACAAGAAAGCAAGGCAACAAGAACAAGTTGAATATAGATGAGACCTCATGATCCATAGTCTAGCTTAGCTTCTTGTTTTTCCTTTCAGAACAATGTAACAAAGAGATCGGCGAGCGGTAGCATCCTGCAGCAGCATGCAGCGGCGCACGACAACAACAAGCACTACAGTCACACGGTAGTCCCAGCTACCAAAATTTCCCGAACTACATTGACCTGATTCCTGTTCAGCCCAGGATATGTAGGAAACCTCTGAAGCAAAGGTTCGGTCAAATCTTTTTCAAAAATGCTTCACACGGAGTATTCGGACGGGCAAAAATCGCTCGCTTTATCTTTGCGCGAAAACCCTTCGTGTCTTCGTGCAAAGAGGGGCAGCTGTAAGCACGTGATTTTTGCTTCACGGACAAGCACTCCAAAAGAAAACAAAGATAGTGACCAGTGACCTCGCTGTACAAGTTTTCCAATTTTTCATGACATGTACTGCTAGTCATTTGTGGTTCATCCCATTTTTTTTGCATTTTTTGATCTTATCAGTCAAAACACAAGGTATGTCTGTCATAGTAATCAAACCGTAATTCAGTAGTTAAAAGAAAATTCAAAAATATATGTGCATTGTTCGTTCTAGGTTGTGATTTAACTTACTTGAACATTTTAATTTGGTGTGATAATGGTGTTGAAGTGTTACATTGTTGTTTGTTTTAAATTTCATTTGTTTTACTATTTATTTGTTATTTTTCATTTTTTGTTTTAAAATTAGAAAAAAACAAAAAGAAAAGAGTTGAAAATCGGTTTGGGCCCAAAAATGAAACGAAATAGGCCCAAAATCGGCACTCAAGTCCAGTCCAAATCCGGCCTGCCCAAGCACCAATTCAAACGACGCCGTTTCAGGCAAGTCGATCTGAGCCGTCTAAGCCTCTTGATCCAACAGTCCACATCCGCACCCGTGACCCGACCTGTTTAGCCGGTCCAACCCAATCCATCACTTAAACCCAAACGACCCCGTTTTAATACCAAACGACCTCGTCTCACCCCTCACCATCAGATCCAAGCCGTTGAGATCATCTGATCCAACGGCTCAGATCTAAACCCCTAGACCATATATAAGCTTTCTATCACACCCCACGCCCCCTAGTCGAACCCCCCTTCACTCATCTCCTTCCTCACCAAGCCCTGAAACCCCCCGAAACCCTAGCAGCCGCCCTAGTTTCCCCTTCACCAGAACCCGGCGGCATGAACGCCGGTGACCACCTCCTGAACACCCTAGGACCCCCTCACTCTCCTGAACATGGATCTATTACCCCTAGCCTCGAATCCCCTTCCTTCATCTCGAATCTTCATTTGAAGATTCGAGTCGAACCCGGACCTATACCAAACCTCACCATCTTCATACCAGACACTCCCCTGACCCCCATCGTGACCAAACCAGGCTTGGTTTGGTCCGAATCTACCCACAACTTCTAAAAAACCAGATCTGAAAATCCAGACCTTAGAACACATGAACTTGGGGAATCCTGCTAGCCTTAAGGGGGGTTTGAGGTCTAATAGACCTTAATCAAGGTGTTCTCATGTGAGAACACCCTGATTAAAGTTTGTTCGGCCTCAAAGGGTCAGAGTTGAGTCAGATTTGGATCAATTTTGTTTGGACATTTCTCGGTAAGTTTTTCTTTTCCTTTTTGTTTTATTCAACTGCTAATTAAGTTGTCAGTATGTTTCGTTGTGTTTGTTTGTTATTTTTGTTATTTTTCATTCGGATTTCTTCTATCTCTGTCAAAGACCTTTTATTTGGTCGATTGTTTTCTCTGTGTGATTTGAACGTATCCTATGTTAAACATGTCCGATTAGGATAGCCATCGCATAAATAACTTATATAGGTTCCCAGTGATTGACCAAAGTTGTCCGAAGCCCTTCAGGTCCCTATATGTACTGGTTTATATGAACGACTGATTGTTACCTGTTATAATTAGTATAGTCGACTTGATAAATGTCGTCGATTAACTTACTACGACTGAATGTTCAAATATCCTAATTCGTACAACTTCACGTAAGTGAATGAACCTGTTGATTGTTAATTGGATGCTTGATGTTAGCTGTGACTACTAGCTTGTAACTGCATTGTAAACAAATTAAAAGAATCAGGCTAGGGCAGTCTTGAATTGAACTTTCAGAAGTTCAAAATGCCCTGATGCTGCAAGGGGTTTAAGGCAGTAATAATCAAGGTTAACAAGGGTAGTCTGGGGTTCGAGAAAAGCAGGAAAAACTTAGTTTAAGTAAGCTGACAAGTAGGGTACTAATTTGGGATTAAACTAATGCCAATGGGGAACAAGACACAAGAGTATGGGGTTTAAAATGAATACTTAAATGAACCCATAACTCTTGATTAAAGAATAAGGCCAAGCGTGGGGAACAAATGGCTGGCATCAAAAAGATGCTTAGGCGTGGGATTTAATAGGGATGGGCAGTCTGCAATTGGGAGGATCCAGGCAGCTTGACTGCACTGGTTGTTTGGCTTATAAATAGGCTATTTCAGAACTTAGAAGGGGCTGGAAAAATTTTAGTCTTGAGAGAGGTCTTGTGAGTTAAAGGAAACTGAAAAAAAAATATAAGGAAATTTCCAGAACCACTGTAACCAAACACTGTCTGAAAACTATAGAAGAATTCATATTGGTCAAGCTGTCTTGGCCAAGTTCTGTTGTTTGCCCTGATTGAGCTGCTTGTGATTGTTGAACTACTGGTGTTGCTGCATCGAATACTCTGTTATTTCTGTTGTTTCACTACTCTTTTCTGGGATTACTTGTTTGGTGCTCGACCATCTGTTGGTTTTCTTTGTTCTGGAAACTGTTGCTGGTTGTCTGTGGACTGTGGAAAACACTTGTGGTTGTTGGTTTGTTGCTGTGTTGTTGCTGTGTATCTGCTGTTGCTGTGTTTGTTGCATACTGCCCAGCTGATCATTCCTTTCTTCTTTTGTTCTCTATACCAGGTACATAACCAATACACTGTCAAATGTAATTGGAAAATTGAGCATGAATACAGAAAGAAAATACCTGAAGTTGACTTTCATACATAGATTGTTACATTAGATATCATGTACTGTATAATAATTTTCATTCCTGTGTTGACAATAGAAGTAGCCTGTATGCCCAGTGTATATCAATATAGATTAGCTGAATGATAGTTTATATATGTATGCTGATAGGTGAAAATATTCCCAATGAAATAGGTTGTATCTTAGACTTAGTTTTACTTTGTAGTATGTCCTTTAATGTAGGCCAAGCATGAAAATCGTACTCTACTAGTTAAGTTCTTTCCTTTCTGATAAACTGCTTTATATAACTGGTAAACCATGTTTTAAGATAAAGAACACGGAGACTGCAATCTCAACCTCACGAAGGTCGAGCCTGGGTCGAAACAGACCAAGCAGGTCTGCATCGAACAAACAATGGCCCAGGTCTGGTCCATCACGCATGGGCTGGATTTGGGCCCTTAATTTTTGCTCGGTCGACTGTGTACGTGGCCGTGCTTCTGATTTTGTGCAAGCACTCGGAATTCTGTATAGATAACTTGCAAGCATGTAATTAACTAGGGCTATCTACTGTTTTCAATTAGTAGAGACAAACGCAACAAGAAACGTAGTTGCTATAGGATATCCTTTTAGAATAAGGACGAGATGAGCCTCGACAAAAAATAAAGAAAAACGCACAAATTGCGGGGCCCTTGTTAAATATATATATGTTGAAGCATTCAGTCCCTAAGGTGGGTCGTTTAGCAAATCTCACGACCCTCCCGGAATAATAACGCGATAGCCTCTTTAAGCGCGTATTTAATAATTTTACCTTCTTAAATTCGGGTGTGCATTTATGTGACCCAAATCCAAATCTCGACGGATTCGAAATGTGTTTCTAATCACGGGTACATTGATTGTGACATGGTTCGAGATGCATGTCCATGACGTCGCAAATTCCTTTTAAACATAGAACGAGATGAGCCTCGACAAACAAAATGTACAAAGCTGCGGGGCCCTCTAGATGCATGTATATATTAAAGTATTTAGAATTCGGGATATGCCGTTTAACGAATTTTTACGACTTTCCCCAAAATAACAAGACGCTAGTTGCTTTAGGCGCGCCTTTAACAATTTATTTTCCTTAATTCGGGTGCACATTTATGTGACCCAAATCCAAATCTCAACCGAGTCGAGATATATCGATAACCACGGGTACATTGATGTAACGTGGTTCGAGATATGTTTTCACGACGTTGCAATTCTCGTAAAAATAATAATAATGACAAAAGCGGTTAAAAGATAAAATTTGCACATGGTTCATAATTGTATTTAAAATCAGATAAATAAGCCGAATATAACAGTTGAGCGACCATGCTAGAACCACGGAACTCGGGAATGCCTAACACCTTCTCCCGGGTTAACAGAATTCCTTATCCGGATTTCTGGTACGCAGACTGTAATATAGAGTCATTCTTTTCCTATATTCGGGATTAAAATTGGTGACTTGGGACACCCTAAATCTCCCAAGTGGCGACTCTGAAATAATTAAACCAATCCCGTCTCGATTGTCCTTTAATTGGAAAAACTCCCTTGCACCCTCGCGGGTGCGTAAAAAGGAGGTGTGACAGTTGCAATTCTTTTAAAATATAATGATAAAAGCGGTTTACAAATAAAAGGCACATAAGCTAGCATGTATTAAAATCAGATAAAATCAAATACAATAGTTAAGCGACCGTGCTAGAACCACGGAACCCGGGAATGCCTAACACCTTCTCCCGGGTTAATAGAATTCCTTACCCGGATTTCTGGTTCGCGGACTGTTAACAGAGTCATATTTTTCCTCGGTTCGGGATTCAACCGGTGACTTGGGACACTATTAATATCCCAAGTAGCGACTCTGAATCATTAATAATTAAATCCCGTTCCGATTGTCCTTTAAATGGAAAAACTCCTTTACGCCCCTTGCGGGGGTGTAGGTAGTGAAAAAGGAGGTGTGACAGCTCTGGCGACCCTGCTGGGAATCGAACCCAGAATCTCTGGTTCAGGGTTCAGAATTCGAGCTTAGATAAATTGCTGTATTTAATTGTATTTGATTTTCATACATGTTTTGTGCTGAATGTGCTAAATGTTACCGCTTTGATATTATCCGAACTGTATATAAACTGTGCCGACACCCTTCTCTCTTCACCTCCGGGGATGTGCTTACTGGTTGAGACTCCCTATTCTGTTAGTGTCATACCTTGAAATAAGAAAGAGGCCGGACAAGTTACGAAGCCGGATGGACTTTTGGTTCCCGGTAAGTTGCCCCCTCCTCGACTCGAGTTGTTCGCTCGGGTACACAGTCTAGAACACCGACTCAGGTTTTGAACATAGAATAACATGACTTCATGCCGGATCCCTTGTAGGAACGCTTGTTTGCATCACGTTGCATTTAACTTAGGGGACTCAACGCAGGGGTTGGGTCCGTCTAGGACTAGCAACCTGAAATGAAAAGACCATCCTGATGCATCCTACTTGCTTTGTACATATATTTGTTTCGAACCTGCATGTCGACCGGTTTCTGAATCTTGGGAATGTTGGAAAATTGAAAAAAAAAAGAAGAGAAAAGAGTGAAAAAAGAAATATCAGTTAGGGAGTTAATTGATTATTTTAGAAATAAAAAATCAATGACCAATTGCTAGCGAAACTCTGCCGAAATTTTGAGAAAAAAAAGGGGGAAAATGTTTTATTTTGTTTTACTAAAAAAAAGAAGCAAAGAAAAAATAGAAAAAAGAGTCTTTTATTTTTGGAAAGTTGTTTGTTGATAAAGAAAAGGATAAGAAAAGTTGTTGTTTTAGTTTGAAATACATAAGTTGTTTCATTATTTGTTGAAAAAGAAGAAAAAAAAGAGAGTCTTTTATTTTTAGTTTGGAAAATAGGTTGTTTTATTATTTGTTGAAAAAAAAAAGAGTCTTGCTTCCAAAAATAGTTTTATTCGCTTATGAAATGCCAAAAATAAAAAAGGAAAAAAAGGAGTCATGTTTTAAAATAGTTCGGTTAATTTGCCCGAACTACGCAAGGTTTGATTCTCACAGGGCGTGAGATACGTAGGCAACCCTCATCGGGTCCAACCTCCCCTTTGCAAAAATAACCAAAAAAAAAAATATCAAAATTTTAATTTTTGTCATAAATAAACCAGGTGATGTCGTTTTCGTCAAAAATAGCCAAATGTTCCCAAACGGGGCACCGAAAGGTTGATTTTGCATAAACAGCCATTTTTGGTCGTATTTTGATTTTTGACCCTCACAGCCTTAAAATCTTCGCCCTCGAGGCGCAGGAAGGCCGTGTTTGCAATACCGGGTCATTTATTTTAATTTTGAAAAAAAAAATCAGTGGTCAAGTGAATACCGTTCGGATTTTTGGGTCAAAGTTGGCATATAGGGGAAGGAATCTGTCATTTTGTTTTTGGGTTTGTATTTCTTTTGATTAGAGTAAATGGGTCGTTTGATTTTCGAGTCTGTATTGCATCGTTAAGTTGGTCAGTTTTGTCGTTATTATGAAAATGGAAAATTCCAAAAATATTTTATTGTCGTTTACCTTTTATTTGCACGAACTATGCCTAGTCTGATTCGTGCGGGGTCACGATACGTAGGCAATCCACATAGGATTCGACCACAACCAAAACCAAAAAAGAAAAAGAAAAAAGAATTGAATAAAAATGGAAAAGATGTTGTTAATAATAAGGACCGACCCAATCCATTCTAACATGTTTTGTTTTGAATTGTGAAGAAAGTTGAGGTGGTCGGTTGTGGTAAGCTGGAAACACAAGATCCAAGGAAAATGATAACTGACATCGAAGCTGTTACGAGTGCTCAAGAGACTCAGGGTCAGAGGATTCAACAAGGGTCTACGGTGGTTGAGGAAAATAGAACACTGAAACAACAAATGACCAAAATGCGCCAAGCCTGGGCCAATGGCCAAGGACAGCCTTGTCACGAGTCACAATTTGCTACACAACAAGAACAATACCACTATCCCGAGTACCACTCGTACTCGGTTGATCTTCCTGCAAACATCGAGAAGCCTGCCCGAAAGAGGGTACAGGAAGAAATAACCCAAAGAGTGAAAAGATTAGAACAACGGTTGAAAAACACGCAAGCAATGGCAGGACAAAAGAGTGTTGCCTTCAGAGATCTATGCATGTTCCCCGATGCCCACTTGCCGCCTGGCTTCAAGATCCCCAAATTTGAAAAGTACAATGGACATGGAGACCCCATAGCCCACTTGAAAAGGTATGGCACCCAATTGAGAGGTGTGGGAAGAAATGAAGAATTGCTTATAGCTTATTTTGGGGAAAGCCTCACGGGTGTAGCATCTGAATGGTTTTTGGATCAAGACACATCTTGCTGGTACGTCTGGGATGACATGGCACGGGCCTTTGTCAAACAATTTCAATACAACATCGACATCGCCCCAGACCGCATTTCCCTTTCTAACCTAAAAAAGAAACCAACTGAAAGTTTCAGGGAATATGCCATCAAATGGAGAGAGCAGGCAGCTAGAGCTAAGCCACCCATGGATGACCACGAGTTAATCACTGTCTTTCTACAGGCTCAAGAGCCAGATTATTTTCAATACATGACATCCGCAGTGGGTAAATCCTTCCCAGAAGCAATCAAAATGGGAGAAATGGTGGAGAACGGTCTTAAGACAGGCAGAATTATAAGTCAACAGCTCTCAAAGCTGCAGCTCAAGCTATCCAAATTGAATTTGGTAACACGAATGAAAGGGATGAAGAAATCATGGTGATATCAGGGTCGAGAAGAGGTCCTAGGAGAACATCTCGAAGGTATGTGCAGCCTCATCAGGTTTTCCATGACCCCCCTAAGCATTACTATCCACCTCCGAACCCCTCATACTCGCCACCAAATCACCCAAGAAAGCGAGCACGAGTATCACAAAATCTCCACCAGCCTCCGCAAAATTTTCAATCACCTTGTAACCCACATCCAAGCCAGGGGTATAGAAGGGAACAAAAGTTGAAAGATAGTTTTACACCAATAGGAGAGTCCTATGCAAGCTTATTTGAGAAGTTAAAACAACATGACATGATTGCCCCCATTCCTCCAAATCAGGTGGACCGACGTGCGAGAAGCTTTGACTCATCTAAAAGGTGTGAATACCACTCCAATGCTCTGGGGCACAATGTGAAAAATTGTCGGGTTTTTGAAAAGAGAAATAGAAAGGATGATCCAGGAAAATTTGATTCAAGACAGTGGCACCCAGAATATCACACTGCATCCCTTACATGAGGAGGCACACTTGGTGGGGATGATGCCCGGTGACATGGGGTATGAGAATACTCTTGGGAACTTGTTGACTGAAGTTGAAGATACTGAAGCAGATAGTGGTCATGGCAATATGGATGCGAAGCTTAGTGGCTAAGATGACGTGCTTGTAATTGGAAAGACGCTCCATTCCTAAGTCAGCTGGGGAGGAGCTTTGGTGGTCCATTTGGCTGTCATTTCTGTTGTCCGGATTATTTGCAGGGTTGTAATCTGGATATTGTCTTGTGTTCAAACCCTCCTATCCTTTCATTTTTGTCTAGCTTGTTTAGTCGTAGTGGTTTGTCTAGGGTTGTCTAGGTTTGTTTCAGTTCATTCTTGGGTTGCAATCCAGTTTGTTTTGTTTTTGTTTTGTTATTCGAACTGTTTCATCGTTTGTCTAATGAAAATTCCGATCTGTTGTTACTCCCAATCATTTTCTTTGTTTAGCTCTTTTATAACTTTTTGTTTTGCCTTTTGCCGGTTCTAGTGACATGACATGTACGCATAATTCTCAGTCTGATCTTCAAAAGTTGCGAAGCAATGAGACCATTTTGAAAACGATAAGGACACTTGAGGAAATGAGAACAGATTGGGACATTTTGAGATTGTTTGATGCCCGAACCATGTGAAACTGGGGCAAGTAAAACATAAAAATCCCCGTAAAAGCAAGTTGGCCAAATTGGCAGGGGGCCGGTCGGAAACGACCATCAATTCCGATGCGGTCAAGAGATGATGTGTATGGTTTCTTTATTCTAATTGTACTTGTTTTGTATTTGGCATATTTTGAAGTTTGAAATGACGAAGGCGTTTTGTTCTGCTATCTAAACACTTTACCCTTTTGTCAACCTCTTTGAGCCTTATTTGTTTTCTTTCATACCCCTCTTTCGGAATGAACAACACAATTAAAGAAATGCAAGTGCCAGAGATACGCAAATGGAAAAAGAAGGAAAAAGAAAAAAAAAAGGAAAAGGAAGAAAGGAAAAGGAGAAATAAAGAAAGAAAGGAATAAAGGAAAAGAAGAAAAAAAAAGAAAAGGGAAGAAAAGAAAAGAAAGAAAGAGAAGAAAGAAAAAGAAAATGAAGAAAAGAAAGGGGAAAAAAAGAGAAAGAAAATCGCAACAACGTAGTTTCTATGATGTGAACTACGTTTGACTTGATCCCGAAAGGGTACGTAGGCAGCCTCTCTGAGGTTCAGTCATACCAAAACAAAAATTCAATAGTCCCCAAGCAAGAAACTGGGGCAGAAATTGGGGTTGTTGTGAGAAGTTGGATTCCGAAAGTTGTAATTTTAACCCATTTTGAAATTGTTTTGAGCCTTTTATACCTTTTCTTTCTAACTTATCCAAAAGCCTACATTACGGTCCAAAGAAAGACCTTCTGATCAGTCTTTGAGAAATGCCATGTCAAGCAGGTAAGGTAATTCCTGTCAGCGGCAACACTCCGGTCCAAACAAGGAAAATGAAAATGAGAGAATCTTATTGATGAAAATCCTCATGGGTAGCGCGAGGTGATGAAAGCTGAGAGAAATAAAAAATGAGAGAGTCTTATTGGTGAAAACCTTCACGGGCACTTTGAGGCGACAATAAGTTGAGAGAAAGAACGAAATGAGAGAGGTTTGATGGTGAAAACCCTTTGGGGCACTACAAGCCGAATAAGGAATGCGAATCAAATTGGATAAGCGGAGCAATGAAGCCCAGTTTCATGGCAAAAAGGAACAACAAGAGCTGAACATCAGGTTTGCTTAACAGAATAGGTCGCAGGTGCATGTCAAGGTCATTAGAGTCGGTATCCACATCCGATAGGTTTCTACTGTGTAGTTTTCTTGTTAGGAATCATCTCTTTCTATTGTCCTTTACTTTGTTCCTTTTGTTTTAATTATTTCCCCTTTCTGAGTCTTTTGGTCGTAACAAGTGAGAAATGACTTCAAAATTGGCCACCAGCTTTCCAATTGCACAAAATGGGGTCACAAGTCAGGAAAAATAACAAGAGCACTGAGCTAGTAATAATCCACATAGTTTGGGATCTTTATGAAACACAAAGTTTGGTAGATGTCGGTTCAGGAATAATGCAACAGATAGAGGGTATTGGGATTGAACGGGGAAAAAGGGTATTTCAGTGACACAGATGACGGGGAAAGTGGTTAATCAGTAAACATGCAAGACCTTCAAGAAGAATCAGTTGTCACAGAAAACATATGAGGTCAGATAAGAAGACTAGAAGTAATAATTGAGAGATAGTCGTCAAGAAGGGCGGAAGTTATCAGCCAAGTTTCAAAGATGGTCGGACAACGCAAAGCATGGAAAGGAGAAAAGGAAAGTCATCCCAGCGGGAGTACCACAACCAACCACCGCACTTTTAAACTGACGGAATTTTCTTTGATTTGAAACAGGGGCATGGAAATGTTATTGATGGCAGAAAAATATGCTACAGGAGGATTATCAAACTAGGGCAAAAAAAAATTTCTGTCGTGTTGAAAATTTTCTTGAAGTCAGGTACCCATCTGAAGAACATGAGGGTCAATGCAAGTATTTTTAAAAAGAGAAAAAGAGAGGAAAGTAGTTTTCAGGAAAGAAACACCAGTTCTAAGAAAAGTAATTTTTGGAGGATTGAAATACTAGTTTTTAGGTAAGTGGTTTTTTTTAAGGAGGACAACACCGATTTTTAGGGAAGCAGTTCTGAAAGAAGATAATTCAAGTTAGCGGGTAGGTAAAACAAATTTCGAAGGAAAATGGATAAAGAGAAATCTTAGTCTGATGAATTTTTCACCTAAGATAAAGAAATCTTAGTCTGTTGAATCTTTCACCTAAGATAAAGAAATCTTAATCTGTTGAATTTTTCACCTAAGATAAAAAATTTAGTCTGTTGAATTTTTCACCTAAGATAAATGCAAAAGTTGGAAAAACGAAAGGAAGACATAATTTGGAAAAAATAAAGGCAGAAGTTGGAAAAGAAGGGAGGCATAATTTAAAAAAGGGGAGGGCAGAAGTCGAAAAAAAAGGGAGAGAAAGGAAGGCATAATTTGGGAACAAGAAAGGAAGGCGAAATTTGAAAAGAAAGGAAGTTGGACTTTGGAAAATTAAGAAAGTCGGGATCACGCAAAAATGGACCTAGTCTGATGAATTATCTTCTAGAGTCACAATCTTAGTCTGTTGAATCTTTCTCCTAAGATGAAAATCTTAGTCTGATGAATTTTTCACCTAAGGTAAGGATAAAAATCTTAGTCTGTTGAATCTTTCTCCTAAGATAAAAATCTTAGTCCGATGAATCTTTCACCTAAGATAAAGATGAAAATCTTAGTCTGTTGAATCTTTCTCCTAAGATTAAAATCTTAGTCTGATAAATTTTTCACCTAAGATAAAGATAAAAATCTTAGTCTGTTGAATCTTTCTCCTAAGATGAAAATCTTAGTCTGATGAATTTTTCACCTAAGATAAAGATAAAAATCTTAGTCTGTTGAATCTTTCTCCTAAGATGAAAATCTTAGTCTGATGAATTTTTCACCTAAGATAAAGATAAAAATTTTAGTCTGTTGAATCTTTCTCCTAAGATGAAAATCTTAGTCTGATGAATTTTTCACCTAAGATAAAGTTTAAATTTTAAGATACATTGCGGTCTTTAAATTTTTAAAAGTTGCATTTCAGTCTTATCACAATTCAAGTTTTAGTTCTTATTAGTATGTGGTAACAAACACCCAGTTTCCAAATTGGGGCAGAAAGTTTTCTTTGTTTTGTCTATTTTTGTGAAGTCAGGAACCCTCCTGGATAATAGAGGAATACATTCGATTTCCAATTCAGCAATCAGGAGCCCGCCTAAAGAATAAAGGTGATATAATTCAAATCTTAGTTTTCAATCGATTTTTTTTGTCTTTTTGAAGTCAGGAGCCCGCCTGAAGAACAGAGGCATACAATTCAAGTTTCGGAAGTCAGGAGCCCGCCTGTATAATAGAGGTATTTCAAGTCGAGTTTTAATCAAATTCTTATTAATATCAAGTAACATGTACCCAGTTTCCAAACTGGGGCAGAAAGTTTTCTTGGTTCGTTTATTTTTATGAAGTCAGGAGCCCGCCTGGATAACAGAGGAATACATTCAGTTCAAGTTCAGTAGTCAGAAGCCCGCCTGAATAACAGAGGGATACATTCAATTTCAAGTTTTTGGAGGTCAGGAGTCCGCATGGAGAATAGAGACATACAATTCAAGTTTCAGCAATCAGGAGCCCGCCTGAAGAACAGAGGTGATACAATTCAAATTTTTAGTTCTCAATTGATTTCTTTGTCTTTCTGAAGTCAGGAACCCGCCTGAAGAAAAGAGGTATACAATTCAAGTTTCGGAAATCAGGAGCCCGCCTGGATAATAGAGGAATACATTTCAAATTTCAGAAGTCAGGAGTCCGCCTAGAGAATAGAGACATACAATTCAAGTTTCGGAAAATCAGGAGCCCTCCTGTATAATAGAGTCAGGAGCCCGCTTGGATAACAGAGGAATACATTCAATTTCAAGTTCAGCAGTCAGGCGCCCACCTGGAGAACAAGGGAAAACAACTCAAGTTTCTAGGGAAAATAGTTTCGAAGGAAGACAGTTCGAGTTTCAGGGAAAATAGTGTCAAGTAACAAGGGAGGACAGTTCAGGTTCAGCAATCAGGCGCCCACCTGGAAAAAAGGGAATTCAATTCAGAATGCAATTCAGAAGTTGATGAAGGATGTGAGCTGCTCACGACATGGCCGAGGTCACAAGCACTACATGTCCGGTCCTGACCCAGAAGCTGTAGAAGAACGAGCTAGCACCTGCAGCTAACAAGTGTCAAGGTTCAAATCTAAAGTCTGTATGAAGAACCATTCAAGACCCACGATCAAGCTTCAGAAGACTTATAGATAGGAATCTTGTAGCTCGTAGTCGATATGCTTAGTTAGTCTTTTTCATCTTTTGATTTTTGATGTAATAACAGGAACCGCGGACCGGAACCTCGACGGAACAGTACCTCGACCGGCTCTCCACCTCGGTATACTCCATCACCTCACTCATCTCTGAACTACACGTGGCCTGATTCCTTTATAGCCAAGGATATGTAGGCAGCTCAGATACCGGGGCTCGGTCACACTCCCTTCTCTCTTAGTCTTAGTCTCTCCAAATAAGGGTCGGGTCAAAAACCTGTCTAGTCAGTCTTTGTCTGAAAACTCCATACGTTTCCAGTCAAAGAGGGGCAGCTGTAGACATGTGATTTTTGACCCTCCCCAAGATCTTTTATATATTAGCGTAAAATATTTAATTTAGGCATAATATAGATATTTTAAGTAATTGTGACTCTTTTACTCTATTTTATTACAAGAAAACAAAATCACAAAAATAAGTTCATTAATGTTTTGTAGTCATTTTTAATAAAATAATAATAAAAAAATCTAAAAAAAATATATGCAACATTAGTATCGTATTTTTATTTTTAATATAATGTTTGAAAATACAAAAAATAGATTTGCTTTAATGGTTAGTTTTGTTTTAATAATTATTTTAATAGTAGGACTAATTAATAAATGGGTGCGTATTTTTGATCTCATTCGCGGCAAAAGAATAGAGCTTAGGCTCGAGCAACCCATCTTTAGGCCTAATTTTGGACCTAGCCCACAATTGTCAAGCCCATAATTCCTAGGCCCATACCCCTTAACCTAAAACCCTACAACCTAGACTCTACATTATAAAAAGAGGACAAAAAGAATAAGAAAAGAAAAAAACGAGGAAGGAGAAAAAGAAAAACGCAGCAAAGTTGCGTATGAAAGGAGCTGGGAAAAAGGCAGCAAAGCTGCACATTTGCTTCTTCGTTTAAGAAGCTGGAGAAAAGCAGCCAAGCTGCGCATGGACCCCTAGCACAAAAACGCCCCCCATTAATCATCTTCTCCAGACGATCCCTAGAAGTCAACGAGCAGCAGTTGCTGCTTCGTCCTTCACCGAACACCCAAAGTCCAAACGCCGCTGCTTTTGTCTTCAACCCATCGCCCAGCTTCACGTCGCCCAACCTCCATTAAACTAACCGGAAAAATCAGAAACCATCCACAACCGTCTCTCTTCATCTCCCTCCTCTAGGAGCTCGCCGGAAAACGAGTTCCAACAGAAAACCAGCAAACTCAGAGAAAACTCCATCAAAACAACCTGAAAGCAGCCCGAAGCAATTCTAAACCATGAACTACTGTCATGGAGTTCGTTAGGCTCGTTTTTGGTCTATTTTGAGTTCTCAAGTGAACGTCGAGGTCATCAAAATTCCATGTTCGAGTTCTCTTTCTGGTCCAGTCCTTGTTGTCGATTTGCGGCGAGATTATTCGCTCAAGCTTTAACTGTCAGATTCGAGTTTTCCAGCGAGTTTTGTGGTCTGTGATTGAGGTTCCGTTGCGAGCTTCCGTGCTAATCCGTTCCACAGTTTTGCTCGAATAACTGTAAAGGTCAGGTTCATTTTGAAATATAGTCTTAAACTCTGCATCTTTTATTTTCCTCTTATATGAATCTGATGTGTTAGTTTATTTTGCATTCTAGTTAATATTATGTGATTCTTTGCAGCGTTTACTTCAAATTAGCTCGAGTTGGGTCTTTGTTTAAATTTTTTATTTTATTATAAAAATAGTTGAACTCACGTTATTCTAGTGCCAATATATGTTGAAGAATGAGATTGCTTAATAGGTGAACGTGTCTAGCAAGAATACCTTGTCGATGCGCATTTTGACTGTTTCGTTTAATTGGATTGATGGGTTGGCATTTATCTCGTGAATTGGAATTAAGTGAAATCTGTGTTTTGACACAATTTATGCATTGAATAGGACATATATTAAGTTTACTCGTGGTTTATTTTCGGATTTGAGGTTATATGCATATAGGAGTTGGCCTCTATTTGTGTGTATTTCTTTATGTATATATAATTTTGATTCAAGTTGTGGTATTTCTGTTGAGAGTTTGATTTTTGTAATGAAGCTGAATTTGGGTCTTATGAGTTTGTTGTTTGGTTGTTATATTGTTGTTATGAGATTTTGGTTTTCACGTCAAACAACATTTCAGTTAATTGAATACCAAGGCATTTTAGCATGTCTTATAGTTTAAGGGATATTATGTGCCAATCGTGGGTGAATGTACTGTTTTGTTATGGGTAAATGGTATTTGGTTTTCTGTTTAATCCTTATAGGCTAAGTAAAGTAATATATGATTGTATAATTATTTAGAAGAAGAGTTAGGGGCGACGAGTTTTCTGTTGGAATAGGATTCGTTTTTGACTAATAAATGGGTTCGATTGATTTCCTTCATGTTTAATCTTAAATGGCGAAAATGCATAATGTGAAAAATGCGTAGTTGCTTCAGGCGCGTAATTGAAATTATCTTCCTAAAACTCGGGTGCGCATTGATGCGACCCAAACCCAAATCTCAACGGAGTCAAAATGTGTTGACAATCACGGGCGCATTGATTGCGACAAGGTTCAAAACGCGTTTTCACGACATCGTAATTCTTAAAAAATAAATAATGATAGAAAACAGGTTCATAAATTGAGATGAGGCTCACCGCGCGAAATAAATAAATAAATAATTATCGAAATAAGTAGAATTTGGGATGGCCGTTTAGCGAACTTCATGGCTTTTTCCCCAAAATAATACTACGTTAGCATCTTTAGGCACGATTTAATTAAATTACTCTCCTAAATTCGGGTGCGCATTTATGTGACCCAAATCCAAATCTCAACGTATTTCGAAATGTGTTGACAACCACGAGTGCATTGATTGTGACGTGGTCCGAGGCACATTTCCACAACGTTGCAATTCTTTTAAAATATAATGATAAAAGCGGTTTACAAATAAAAGGCACATAAGCTAGCATGTATTAAAATCAGATAAAATCAAAATACAATAGTTAAGCGACCGTGCTAGAACCACGGAACCCGGGAATGCCTAACACCTTCTCCCGGGTTAACAAAATTCCTTACCCGAATTTCTGGTTCGCGGACTATTAACAGAGTCATATTTTTCCTCGGTTCGGGATTCAACCGGTGACTTGGGACACCATTAATATCCCAAGTGGCGACTCTGAATCATTAATAATTAAATCCCGTTCCGGTTGTCCTTTAAATGGAAAAACTCCTTTACGCCCCTTGCGGGGGTGTAGGTAGTGAAAAAGGAGGTGTGACACATACCCATAAATAAGACTCTACTAACACGGCTTCATAAACCCCTAAGACTCTTTAAACCTGAGGCTCTGATACCAAGTTTGTCATGACTCATTTTCTGAACAAGCCGGGACCGACACTTGATCACTAAACATGACCGAGCGAACCATCTCCGCTTATCAAATCTATTATAACTCTAAAGTTTATATGCAACAAGGCAATACTCTAACCAAATACTTTTGATTACTTTTAAATATTTAAATAAATCAACTCCAAAACTTTATTTGTAGTAACTACTGAATTACTGCTAAGTTATTATCAAAAACATCTGAATCTTAACCCAAGGACTATGTCTATGAAGCCTCTACTGATAAACTGACGCACTGCTCAGGACATGAGATTTCTTAGACAGTTCTCTAAGTAAACAAAGAAATAACTAAATAAAGATGACTCTAAGGAATACTCCACGAACAAAAGCGGAGCTCACCAATAGCACTGGATGAGAAGGAAGTCCTAACCAGTAGCATGCTCGCCTGCAAAATCGGCTCCTACGTTGTACCGCAGACCAATGTAGGTTTCCAAAAGAGAACGTCAGTACCATCCATTGTACTCAGTGAGTCTCAACAATAGGGGACACAACTTTAATACAATACACCTTACGAGCAAAGAATATAAATGCATAGAAAACATAAAGCCTCTAAGAACAATTCTAAAATAATAGCATAATAGCAGCTTTTGAATATTCTAAAAGAAATTCTTTTCTTTTTCTAAAAAAAATTACTTCTCTTTATACTTTGGGAATTTCAACTATCCTGATTTACTTCTGTCTCAGTCACCGTGTGATCGGCACGGGTTCGATCCCAACCTGATCGAATAGGCCCAATCCACGAGGTGTTACTCACTTCATGGTTCTCAGCGCTCATGTATCATATCTTAGCATGACTAAGTAAATTCTCAGCAATGAGACCCTCGGCTTATGTGCTCCCTACTTTGGCACAAGTAGTTTCAGGAAGTCAACACATTGGTCAGGAACCTCGGCCTGGACGATGACCCCTTCTCGGAATAAAGGATACTCCCAAAAATCTTTTCTTTCTAAAACTTCTTCTTATGACTTTTCAAGTCTAAATCTTTCAAACATACTTATTCTAGAGTTATTAAATGTAAGGTATGACATAAGAATAAAATAAACATTCAAAATTATTTCTAAATATTCTTGCTTTTTCATGAATTTTCAACATGAAAATGGCATACAAGAATAATATAAAAATCTGAAAATATACACACATATATCATAATAAATCATCTAAACTTTTGCTAGAACAATTTTAAGTTAATAGGTACTCACTCACTCCAATTAAGTAAATATAAACTCTTTTAAGCAATTTATCAAACACCATGTATGCGTGCTTTTGTGAGTCAAACCACTTTCGTAAAGGGTTATATCAACTCACCTCAAAACTTCTCGTGCAATTACATAGGCCCCAGTCCAATTGACACCAGTCAAACAATCAATTCTACAACAACAAGTGTATTTTAATCAATTATAAAGTAATACACCTAAATATGAAATTTATTGTTGATATAGAAGAAGAAGGGAATTAATTATTTAATTCTTACCTATTACTACTGTAGGGTAATTAACAAAAGGGGATTTTACATACCTGAGTTCAAGAATTAGTGATTTGTAAGAAACCCTAGATTTTTCTGTTGCCTGCGTGAGTTTCCCGGCTCTCTGTTTCGTGAGTTTGCTCTATTTTTGGTCTAAGGCTTTTGCAATAATATAACGTTGTTCTGTTTCATTAAGGCTTGAAGCCTTTTTATACCATCAGTCCTTTTATGGGCTTTATGCCCCTTTTTCCTTTTTTTATAATTTAACTAATAATTACTGATACCCATTTTTAATAATTAAAATTATTAATATTTCCCTAATTTTATATCCAATTATTTAAGTGTGTATATATATATATATATATATATATATATATATATATATATATATATATATATATATTCACTATAGGTAAGAAAAATAATAATAATAAGAATAATAATAATTTAATTCTATAAATAGCGTGTCTCAAAACTTTTATAAATTTGAGGAGTGTTAAGAATTGGCACTGCAGGCGGCACAAGAATAATCTCTGGGACATGATCAACATGCACTCACTGCTCAGGAGTGCGGGTGGCGTAAGTTTGTGCTCCTCCCCCGGCCTGAGACGTAGCTGCAGCAAGGGGAAACAACCCTGCCTGAGCCAAAGTGGTGTACATGCTCATGAACTGTGCCAGAGTCTTCTGAAGTGCTGGAGTAGTAGTAGGAGTAGGCGTATCAGGTGTCTGGGCTCCGGTTGGATCTGCTGGTGGTACCTCACCGGTAGCTCGCGCAGGTGCTCTGCCTGCACCACGTGCGCGTCCTCGGCCTCTGATGGCTGTAGTAGGGGGCACGGGTGCCTGATCACCTTGGGTAGCGTGTATCCTCACCATCTGTGAGAGAATCGAAGACAAAAGTTTAAAATTGTGATATCAAAATATCGCACGACAAGGAAATCAAATGAAGTGGAATTTTCCTAACAGTTACATAGCCTCTAGTAGATAAGTACAGACGTCTCTGTACCGATCAACGAGACTCTAATAAACCAGCTTGTGATTCATGATTCCTATGAACCTAGAGCTATGATACCAACTTGTTACGAACCCCGGTTCACCCTCTGTGAACCATCGTGATGGCATCCAGTATCCTACAACTAGTCAAGCCTAATAATGCGGAATAACAAACCAATTTGCGGAAGAAAATAATTTTTTAAACAGAAATAGTGTAATAAAACAACGTTTAAAAGTGCCGCTCGACATACACAACATTATCTCTCAAAAACTAATACATATTCCCAAAATCCTTAAACCCATGAATCACAAGCTACGAATATAATAAAATGCTCTAACTCCGGAATGTCTACATCAAAAGAAAAGATAGAAGGGCTGTCACTACATGATAGAATGAAAAGGGACCCATCGGTCTGCAGACGCAATAGATGTACCTCGAACTCTCTGGAGCAGTCGCCTCACCTCAAGGGTGATAGGACTGAGTTGCCTCAATATATGCTAGGGATCTCTTGGTATCCTCAATATACGTGCTAGGGATCTCTCGGTATCCCGCACCTCAGCTCAAATCGTAAATACGTGTAGGGGATCTCTCGGAATGTCGTCCCGTAGTCCCAAAGTAAAACACGCAGCAACAACATAAGGAATATTCATTAAAGCTCAATTCCGTACCAAGTAAACAGGTAATTCTAACCCAACATGCTACACATAATACAATTAAGACATGTTAAGCAGGTGAGCAATTAAGTCAGTTAAACATGCTTTTCTAGGCTAACAATGGGCTTAAATTGCAAGTATTATAAGACAGGAAAAAGGAACACAATTAAAATTTCTTAAAAAAAAATCGGATTTCCAACAATTAGATCAAGTACACACTAGTCACCTCACGTACAAGGCATTGCAATTATCAAATATACCAAATTCTAAGGGGAAGGTCCCCTACACAAGGTTAGACAAGCCACTACCTCGAACCAGCTCAAATCAATCTGAAACCACGCTCTTGCCACGAGTACTCGACTTCAAATGGCCAAAATCTATTCAATTCAATTTCATAATGTAAATAACACTTTAAGTAACTGATTCTACAAAGAAATTCTAAGCTAATGCGCAAAATTATGTAAAATGACCCAAACAACCCTTGGGCCCACGTCTCAGAATCGGGTAAAATTTAAATTTTCAGAATCCTCATACTCTCATGAGTTCAGTCATACTAAAAGTACTAAAATCGGACCTCAAATGGTCCCTCAAATCATCTCTCAAAGGTCTCTAATTAGTCAAGCCTAACCCACAAATTACCACTGATTTTCCTTAATTTTTCATACTTAATTTGATAAAAATCATTCCAATAATGAGTTTAGGGACCAAGGACCTTACCCCAATAAACTCCTTTGAAAATCCCTCTTGAAAAGTGCTCCCCAAGCTTCTTCCCGTTTGAAAAGAGGTGAAAATGGCTAAAATTCGCGAAGACAAGTTTTTATATGTTCTGCCTAGTTAAACCGCATCTGCGACCCTGGGACCGCACCTGCGGTCCCGCTTCTGCGGAGCCAAGGTCGCAACTGCGACTTCTCCTTAATTCCTTTTTTCCGCTTCTGCGATAGACCTTCCACACCTGCGGTCTCGCATGTGCGATACCCTTCTCGCACCTACGTCTCCTGCTGGACCTCTCCAATTCCGCTTCTGTGATTTCTCCGCCACTTCTGCGGCTCCGCACCTAGGGGACTCAACCGCAGGTGCGGTTATGACAGATATCAGCAGCTTCAACTGCTTCAAACCACTTCCAATTCTTTCGACAACCATTCGAAATCATCCCGAGGCCTCCGGGACCTCAACCAAAGGCACCAACAAGTCTAATACCACTACCCAAACTTATACCAATCCATAAAACACCTAAAACAACATCGAAACGGCAAATCAACCATGGATTTAAGCCTAAAAATTCCAAAACTCTAAAAATACACTTTCGATCAAAAAGTCCATCAAACCTCGTCCGATTGACCTGAAATTTTGCACACACGTCACATTCAACACTACGGAGCTACTCCATCTTCCAGAATTCCATTCCGACCATCGGATCAAAATCTCACTATCTAACTGGAAACTTCAAAATTCGACCTTTCGGCATTTCAAGTCTAAATTAGCTACGGACCTCCAAAACAAAATCAGATCACGGCCCTAAGCCCGAAATCACCCAACGGAGCTAACAGAATCATCAGATTTCTATTCCGAGGCCGTCTTTACACTGTTCTGACTATGATCAACTTTCCAACACTTAAGCTCTCATTTAGGGACTAAGTTTCCAAAAACTCTCCGAAACTCAAAACCGAACATCCCGGGAAATCAAAGTAGCAGAAATAAATATGGGAAAAAAAGTAATTGGGGATCGAGGCGTTAATTCTTAAGACGGCCGATCGGGTCATCACACTTATAATAAAATATACACTCCCACACTTTAAAATAATTTAAGTTTAGTTTTCTACCATTCCAAATCTCATAAGGTAAAATTTGCATACTTTTTGAAGGCACTCTATTTAAAATATAACATGCAGTTAATAAAGCTTCACCCCATAAATTATGTGGTAAGTGTGCATTTAAAAGCATAGCATTATCTATATCCACTAAAGTTCTATTTTTTCTTTCAGCCAATCCATTTTGTTGTGGCGTATAGGGAGCACTTGTTTGATGTATTAATCCATGCTCTTCATAGAACTTATTAAATTCAGTAGGAAAATATTCTTCGCCCTATCACTCCGAATTATTTTAATTTTCCTACCTTTTTGATTTTCTACAACTGACTTATATTCCTTATACTTTTGAAAAGCATAATCTTTTGTTCTAAGTAAATAAACATATGTAAATTCCAGAGAAGTCATCTATAAAAGTAATGAAGTATCTTTGACCTCTTCTAGTTAATTCACCATTTAATTCACATATATCCGAGTGTATCAAGTCTAATAATTCTGAAAATCTTTCAACTTTACGAAATGGTTTCTTTGCCATTTTTGCTTGTATGCAAATTTCATATTTCCCTACATGTTCAATTTTACATGATATACAACCATTTTTAGACATATATTTTAAGGAACCAAAATTTAAATGCCCGAATCTAGCATACCATAAAATAGAATCAGACTCAACAATATAAGCAGAAACATAATTTATTTCATTAATACTCAATTTAAACATGCCATTACAATTGTATCCTTTTCCAACAAAGACACTATTCTTACTTTTTTAGTTACTATTACATGATCAGATTCTATGACTATCTTGAAGCCTCTCTTAGACAGCAAACCAGCGGACATCAAGTTCTTCTTTATGCCAGGAACATGATATACATTTAGCAATGTCAACTTCTGCCCAGAAGTGAAATTTATCTCAACACTTCCCTTTCCTGCAACATCTGCGGTCACATGGTTTCCCATCAGAACCTTTTCGGGTTCCTTTATTTCTGCATAGTTCTTGAACATATTCTTTTCATAACAGACATGAAATGTGGAACCAAAATCCAACACCAGTCTTGACTCTGACTAGCAGCAATAACCATGTTTAATTCTATGACCATACTACATGATACTATAGAAACCATTGCAACCCAGCCTTGAGAAGAACTTTCCACCATGTTTGCTTTCTCGGACTTTCCCGAACTTTTTAAACTTCCAGAATTTCCAGAATTCCCATGGTTGAAGTTGCTTTCTTAAACTTGTAGTCATGAATCTTATGTCCTTTCTTCCCATAACGATGGCACTTCAAATCATTTCGTTTCTTAAAACGAGGCTTGTTGGAAACTTTCAGATTTTTG
This sequence comes from Nicotiana tabacum, assembly GCF_000715075.1. Lineage (NCBI taxonomy): Eukaryota > Viridiplantae > Streptophyta > Magnoliopsida > Solanales > Solanaceae > Nicotiana > Nicotiana tabacum. The sequence goes on along the minus strand of NC_134086.1, from coordinate 150,566,097 downwards.
TTTCCATTTTCTATATTATTCTAACTAACAAAATTAACAATAGAACTCGAAGGTTGAACAATAGCGTCACGAGCACGAGTTTCACTTTCAATTTGAAGGTGAGTTCGACATTGTTCCATTGTTAATTTGTTATAAGAATGCAAGATTTTCTTTCTATAGTCATTCTAGGAAGAAGGCAATTTCGAGAGTATGGCACCTATCTGAAGTGCATCTAAAACTTTAACTTCAAGATCATTAGTTTTGAAACTAAGATTTGTAGTTCATGAATCTGATCCACAATGGGCTTTGTCTCAACCATTTTAAATTCAAAGTATAATAAGGATAGGAATTTATCAATACCTCGTTTTTCATTTTCATATGCGGTCTGCAATGCTGTCCAGATTTCTCTTGGTGATTTCAGATTGAAATACAAATCATAGAGTTGATCTGTCCAAGTGTTCAGAATGTGTCCTTGGCAGAGCAATTCATTATCTTGGCGTTTCTTCCTCTCTACTTTGATATCTTCTGAATCTTCTTCAGTAGGCTCCGACATTGCGGGCAACAATGGATCAAGGACATAAAATATCTTTAGAGCAGTAAAGAAAATCATCTTGTCCTTCTAGTGAGAGAAGTTTGATCCATCAAATCGATCTAGTTTGATGAACTTTTCTGGGTTCTCTACAACAGACATAAACTTCTCCACAACAAAATATCTCTTGAAAATTGTTAGAAAAATTGCAGAAGATCAAAAGAGAAGTATAACTTTGAGGCGTGAAAGATCAGTATTGTTTAAGAGATATTACCTGTATATTCTTTAGGGGATTACAAGTAGTTCTCCATCAGGATACAACAAAGCCAGAATTATACTTGCAAATTGAATATCACTGATCCTGGGGTCTCCTTGTATTTCACGAACTTCTAAGATTAACTACAAGTAACTGGATGAAAGAAAGTACAACTGTTTTCGAATTAAAAGAAACAGTAAACTGAAAAGGCTAGAAGGGGACTCCAAGGTCTGCAGACGCCGACAGATCTACCTTAGGTCTCCTATGGAATGAAGTCAACAGCTAGTCTCAAGATCAGCTCAGACCGACACCAAAATCTACACAGGAAGTGCAGAGTACAATATCTGTACAACCGACCCCATGTACTGGTAAGTGTCGAGCCTAACCTCAGCGAAGTAGTGACGAGTCTAGGAAAAGACACCTACAAATAACATGTGCAGTATAACCATACATATAGAAATAACAGTAATAAAAGAAGCAAGACAAGTAATATTAGGAGAGGGACATGCTGAGAGGATCACAATATAAGGAATCAAAGTATTGATAAAGACTTGATCAATCAATATGCCTTAAACATATAGAACAAGTAAAAATGGTAAAGGAAACTGCACGACATAACCCTTTGTGCTTTTACTCTCAATCTCACGATATGAAATAATAGAAATGGCACGGCACCACCCTTCGTGCATTAACTCTCTCATAATATGTCACGACATCACTCTTCATGCATTAACACTCACAATTTGGCATGGTATCACCCTTCGTGCATTATCACTCGCAAAATATGGCATGACATCACCCTTCGTGCATTAATACTCTCCTTCACCAAAACAAGGAGCAATAATAACAGGGAGATAGAAATGACAACAACAAGTCTTAATTCGACATTTGATTCCACAATATCAACCTCAACTTTGAGTCAATGCTCAATAAATACCAAAGTCCGTAAACATGATAAGATTGCTCAACATAACAAGTAGCTAGTCTAAACATGGATAATATGATCAAAGAAGCAATAATTACAAGAATAGGACCTATTCACATGCTATAATTCGACAACAACGCATAGGTACTCGTCACCTCACCTATACGTTGTACTCAACATTCAAACACATAGCAATTAGGCAAATAATACCTAATCCCTCAAGCCAAGGTTAACCACGACACTTACCTCGCTCCAACGGCCAACTCAAAGCTCAACCACCGCTTTTACCTTCACACAAGCCTCCGGACCGATAGAATCTAGTAAATTACCAACCAAACGATTCAATTTAAGCCTTAGGAGCTACCTACGATTGCAAATGATTCAATTTAGGCCATTTTTTAAAAAGTCAACAAAAGTAAACACCTAGCCCCGCTTGGTCCAAATCCAAAATTCGGATCAAAACCTGATTACCCATTCACCCCCGAGCCCGGATATATAATTGGATTTGGAATCTGACCTCAAATTGAAGTCTAAATCTCCAAATTTCGAATTTTCTAGTTTCTACCCAAAAATCCCCAATTTCACCATGAAAATCCTAGATTCTAGGTTGAATTCTTGTAGAATATAGTGAAAGATTGAAAAAACTACTTTAGAATCACTCACCAAGGTTTTGGGGAAGAAATGGTCTTTGAAAAATTGCCTCTTGTGTTTTAGGTTTTGAAAATTTGAAGAATGGGAGAAAAATCCTGTCTAAGTCACTTTTACAAAGTTGCAAATGTCGTATTGCCCGCAAATGTGAGAAATCCATCGCATTTGCGAAGACTCCCAAAGTTCTGTTTCCTTCACAAAAGCAAAGAAATGCTTGCAAATGCGAGTTGAGCTGGCCGCAAATGCGATCCAATGATTGCAAATACGAAGAGTGCCTCCCCCTGTCCCCGTCGCAAATGCGAAGGAAGGTTCGCAAATGCGAACATAAGGTGGCTCAGCTTCTCTTCACATTTGCAATGAGAAGCTCGTAAATGGGAACCCTTCAGAGGTCGCAAATGCAATGCTTGATCTCGCAAATGGCGAGATCAGGGGCCTGCAACAAGATTAGCTGCACTGACAGTGTTCTAAGTCCTATTTTCACTCCATAGCCTATCCAAAACTCACCCGAGCCTTTGGGGATCCAAACCAAACATGCACACAAGTCTTAAAATATAATACGAACTTACTTGTGCGATCAAATTGCCAAAATCTCACCTAGAACTACGAATTTAGCACCAAATCGAATGACATTTTCAAGAAAACTTTGAAACTTCTATTTTCTCAACCGGACATACGAATTACGTCAAATCGATTTCGTTTCTTACCAAATTTCACAAACAAGTCATAAATATTATATTGGACCTATACCGGGCTCCGGAACTAAAATACAGATCTGGTATCAACGAGGCCAAACATCAATCAATTCTTAAAAACTATTAAATTTTCAGACTTTTAATTTTCAATAAAAATTCATAGCTCAAGCTAGGGACCTCGAAATTCGATTCTGGACATACACCCAGGTCCCATATTTCAATACGGACCCACCGAGACCGTCAAAATATGGGTCTGGATCCGTTTACTCAAAACGTTGACCGAAGTTAACTAAAATTAACTTTTAAGGCAAAAAGTCTTATTTTTATCAACTTTCAATATAAAAGCTTTTCGGAAACACGTCGGACTGCGCACGCAAATCGAGGAGAAATAAAATAAGGTGTTTAAAGCCTCAAAACACAGAATTTAATTTTAAATCATAAGATGATCTATCGGGTCATCACACCTAAGTGATGTCCAAATGACCCAAATAGATGCCTCTATATAGAAGGGCTAATGGTGAAAACTTAGCTACAAATATTGAAAACCCTAATGGGCTTCTTATTATGGGCCTCATTTGGCTAAAGCTAAATTTCTTGTCTCTTTAGACATAGAAATAACATCAGATAGCCACTCTAAAGGGCTGTTATTTAGAAATTAGTTAATATATCATGAATATGAGTTTTTTAGTTCAATTTTTTGGATACAAATATTTTAAATTATTCTGAAATTAAAATTTTTAATTTAAATTTTCAGGACAAAATAAGTATTGCCTAATCATTAAAGAGCATCCCAAAACGGTTATTTGTGTACCCTCCCCCCAGACTATGTAAAGTGCACGACTCAATACTCATTTATCACACTTATATTTGGGCTAATATTTATAAAGTAACATACAATTCAAAATTGTTAAAATATAATAAAATGTTTTAGATAATATAAGCTAATTTTTCCGACAGAAAAATCATACTAACTAATATTGAGTATTTGGAGGCTCTAAATTATTTCCATCTTAAAAAGTGTTAATAGTATAAAAAATTAAAATACAATTTCCTACTTCTAATTACAGGTAATGGACTTTAAATCTATTGGAAAATTGCATTTGCAGAACTTGGGAAATGAAACAAGAAAAGTACACTACTTATTGATAGACAAGGTCGTATGGGGTCAAAGCATAAAAAGAAAGGACGGAATTTTTGGGTATTCGTACTATTTTCTTGGGTAATTGTAAGTCATTTGCTAATTGTAAGTGACAAAAACAAATGTTTTCACATGTTCCAAAAGGCATTAAGAATCGATATATATATATATATATATATATATATATTTGCTTTATATGTTGTTTGACCAAAAAAGTGTTAAACTTTTTAGTTAAACTAATTAATAGAGAGATAGAAGGTAAATTTTAGCCGAACATAATTAACTCTGGATCTAAATATACTGAGTACAACAATCGAAGAAGAACAAGCTTGTATAATATTTCTTAAGATGGTTATCATACATCAAATGTAAATGATGAGTTTACATTTATGAAAGGCTTGCACCATACTCGTAAGAACATAGAAGGAGAAGAGAGGAAGCAGTAGATGACTAAGGGATCTCTCTTTTCTTGATTCCATGACTATAAACGTTGTAGCCAGATCCGGGGGCTTTTCGATGATCTCCCCCCTCTCTATATATACTAACAATTTTCCCTTTTATCCAATGGTCTTTAACCGACATACTTTCTCATGATTGTACCCTTCATTACTTGCCTAAACATTACACTTGTTCTGCGTTGTAAGCTTTTTGGCGGCTTGACCATGACAATGGTCGAGATGCTCTATGCTATCACGCCCCGTGGGTACGACTACGGCTCGGTCGACCCCTTATCGTTCCTTTTAAGAACAACTATCTTATGGTCAGATTTTGACCCATACAGTTAGTCCCTCCGTCCGTCGGGGTCGCCTCTTGGCAAGCTTGATGGGCGAATTTTGTTGATTCAAAAGTTAGGAGAAATCTGAATATTATGCGTTGGACGAGGTCCTTAAGGCGAGGTGGCGACGTGACGCTTTAGTGGTATCATCGGACTGTTACGTAAGTTTGGAGCTGAATCATTGCATCGATTCAGGGTATCATGAATACCCATTATGTATCATTATGACGCACGTTTCTCAGGTACCGTATCGTTTTCCGTGCCCTTTCAGCTTTTTTGATTGACGGCTCTTAGATTTCCCGCAAAACATTTATGTTCCTATAAATGGGGGGAAACACTTATTTGACTGTTGTGTTTTTCAATTTTCCTAAGAAAGAAACTTTGTTCCTCTTCCTCTTGTCCTTCATACTTTTGCTTTCGACAGAATTTGAGGTGACTCTTATTTCTTTTCCCTCATCGTTATTGTTCACTTCGATCGAGAGACAAATGGCTGGTACTTCTCAAACTAATGGGTTTATTGACGTTCCAGTACCGGAAAGTGATGTGCCCTTTCTCGAATAGGGAATGGAGGTGGTGGAAGATGAGGGGTTTCCGATAGTGGACGAGATAGTTCCCTGCCCGGGGAAAATGAGGACAGATTTTAATAGCCCTGCCGGAGATGAACTGGATCATGTTCCTTTTACAATGGATGAAGCGGAGAATACAACGCTCAAGGCCAAGTGGGGAATCCTTGCTCATACTGAAATGGTAGCGGCGGCGGGGGAGGACATTGTTCATTTACACCGCCCAAGGTATTGCGCATTTTATGCGTACCCCTTTGTTATCGAGTACACGCTTCCTCTCCCCTTTTTGTTGGTAGAATTTTGCCGCTTCTACGAAGTGTGCCCGACCCAGCTCTCTCCGTACGTGTACAAACTTTTCCTCATGCTTATCAAGTACGCGGAGCTTGCCGGACGAGGAATTTCCTTGAGGCACATGCTTCACATCTTTGCCTCTCACTTTCTTCGGGGTTCAATGATCCATATAAGCCATCGAGGAACCAAAAGCTGAGTGGTGAAGATGGACGATAAGGCCAATCGCCGCTTTTGGGAAAGCTATTTCTACGTGCGGATAGAGCACCTTGTGGCGGACTCGGCAGGGTTCCCAAAGATGTGGAACTTCGCTCGTGAGTTTTCCTTTATTTATTTTGTGATTCCTCTTAAGGCGGTCGTCGATCGTTCTCTATCAGGTGATATTGCTAAGGATTTTATTTTTGCTTTTACAGCCGAGAGACTACCTCCCCCGCTAGTTGACGATATCTGTAAGTGGGTAGGCGCAATTCTCCCCCATACAATGGGAATTCGTGAATGGGCGTCCTTTCATGAGAAGTATGGGCGCAAGCCTCTCACTGGTCAGTCAACCCGCCACACTTTTTCTTTATTCTTTTACCTCATGACTTAACCTTGTCGTTATATGATCGTCTTTCTTTGTTGACAGGGACAGTGCGAAGGGCCAGGGCTCCTCCGCTTAGTTTCCATCAACCAACGCCTTCTACTCATCCTGCACCGAGGGCTACTGCCCGTCCTATACCAAGAACTATTGTTCAGCCTGCACCTGTGGCCGAAGCTGCGCGTTCGGAGATTACTCAGCCGGAGGTTCCGACCCTTGCACCCCAATCAGTAGGTGAATCTTCCCGCATATGTAGTGAGGAGGCCCCACCTAAGAGATGGAGGGTGGTGTTTAAAGAGGTTTCCCCAGCCGATAGTTCTTCGAGGGGTGCCCTTACCCCGGTAGTGATAGAAATCAGAGATGATGCCAGCTCTGCTCTGGAGACGATGCCTATTGTGAGCAGTCAACAGGCTGATGTGGTGGAGAGACGGAGTCTCGAGATTGTCGTTGCTATCTTGGGCGACCCTTTGACATCCTAGACGAGCCGCACTTCTTCTTCGGATGAAGATTAGGGAAATGGAATCATGGTTGATGATTACGAGTCTGAATCCGACCTTGATCCTGACGATATTAGGATGTTCGAGGAGGGCTTTACACGAATTGTGGTAAGAGCGGGAGGTCCTTCCCGAATACTCGAAATCCCATCGGATCTCAACCTTCTGCGAGACACGGTGGATTTTGTGCCACAGTTTGACCTTTTATGCTCTGTCGCATAAAGTGGGGCTCTTCAGGATGTTAGCGATGCCGAATTGTCACGAGGTGTGGCCACGTTAGGCCTAAGGGTAAGTTGCTCTTTTTTTTTGACCTTGGACCTTATCGAATCTCTTCTTCTCTTTGTTTTTAGTCTTACATCCTGGAGATCGAGAGTGCTCGTAGGGCCGAGACTTGGGCCAAGATTTTTCTGAAGATGGTTGAAAAGTATTTGTGGTATCGCAACAAATGCCGTAAGATGCACGAGTGGCTCAGGGCGGGTACCGACACCTAATCCCTCGGTGAGGAGTTGGAGAAAAGGGACCAAGAGTTGATGCATTCCATCCGTAGATGCAGTGAGCTCGAGGAGCTGCTCCGTGCCAAAGATGAAGAGCTTGAGTTGGGAAATAGGGTCGTTGTGGAATATGAGCATATTCAGGCAAACGTGTTGTCATTGCAAGCCGAACTTGAGCAAAATGCCTCCAGAGTCGAAGCTTTGAGTGCAGAATGGATGGGAAAGTTGGCCGCACTGGAGAGGAAAGTGGCTGAGATGGAAAGTGCCGAGAATGCTCGGGCATTGGCTTTGGCGAGGGTGACGGCATTGGAGGACACTATTCGCATCTTCAAATCTGAGTAGGAGTCTGAGAGGGAAATGACCACACTAAGGGAGGCGAGGATTGAAGAGCGCATTGGCGAAATTGACCAGGAAGCTTCAAACTTGGGAGACCGGGTCGCGACCCTCGAGGCTGAAAAGGCGCAATTGTTGGCTTAAGTTCAATCTTCCTCTGCCGCTGTTCCTCGCCATTTGCATGAGTTGTGGGTCCATGCCGAGGCCCAACGAGACATATACAAGGTTTTATGAGAGGCAGACAGTGTTTTTGAGGCTGCCTTTGAAGAAGCTCGGGCGAAGGCGCCTGAGGCTCGTGTCAATTGCAGCTATGACCCTGCGACATAGGAAGCCGGTGAGGATGGATTGGCTAAAGACAATGATGGGGAGAATGACAGTGATGACGTTGAGTGAAAAGTTGCTCCAACTTTTATAGTCTCTTTTTTGTTTGTTTTTGTTCTCTTTTTTAGGGCTTCCAGCCTTTTGTAAGGTACGACTATTGTGCACGTACATATAAATAAAATAGTTGCTTCGCTTTTGTGTATCTTTTGATTTTCTTTTTCTCCCCTTTGCTTGTTACATATCTTTTTGTTTTAATGTAGACCTTTGGATTTTTTTTGATGAGTCCCTGATTTTTTGATTTAGGAATCCGACCCTACCCGGGCCGAGCAGGATCTTGTCACGTGAGTCTGAATGAAGTCACTTCGGATCTGCATGTCCGGGTGAGGTCAACTTCTGATTTGTCGCTTTAGGCGGAATCGCCCTTGATTCAAACGAGATCGAATTCGGATTTGCCATTTTGTATGGTCAATTTCGATTTGAACATTCGAGCGGGATTGAGTTCAGATTTGCCAACTTAGGCGAAAACCTTTTCATATGTATTCGAGCGGGATTGAGTTCAGATTTGCCGACTTAGGCGAAAACTTTTTCATATGTATTCGAGCGGGTTTGAACTTTGGAATCGCCATCTGGAGCGAAGTTAATTTCTGACATGTTTGAACGAGTTCAAACTTTTTCTTTTATTCGACGGTGACCGACAGCCGTAAAGGTGTTGTTCCAAGCGAGGTCGAATTGTAACCTACTTGTTTGGACGATAGCCATTGGCCGTAAAGATGTTAATTCAAGCAAGGTCGAATTGTAACCTACTGTAATTCGAGCGAGGTCGAATTTTTCTTTTGGCGATGGCCTTTGGCCGTAGGGGTGTTATTTCGAGCAAGAACGAAATAGGCACTCATTGTAATTCGAGCAAAGTCGAATTCTCTTTTGGCGATGGCCTTTGGCCCTATGGGTGTTATTTCGAGCAAGATCGAAATAGCAATCTGTTGTAATTCAAGCAGAGTTGAATTTTTCTCTTTTGGCGATGGCTTTTGGCTGTAAGGGTGTTATTTCGAGCAAGATCGAAATAGTAACCCGTTGTAATTCAAGCGGAGTCGGATTCTCCTCTTTTGGCAATGGCCCTTGGCCGTAGGGGTGTTATTTCGAGCAAGATTGAAACAGTAACCCGTTGTAATTCGAGCGGAGTCGAATTCTTCTATTTTGGCGATGGCCTTTGGCCGTAGGGGTGTTATTTCGAGCAAGATCGAAAGAGTAACCCATTGTAATTCGAGCGGAGTTGAATTTTTCTCTTTTGGCGATGACCTTTGGCCGTAGAGGTGTTATTTAGAGCAAAATCAAAATAGTAACCCGTTGTAATTCGAGCAGAGTTGAATTCTTTTCTTTTGGCGATGGCCTTTGGCTGTAGGGGTGTTATTTCGAGCAAGATCGAAATAGCAACTCGTTGTAATTCGAGTAGAGTCGAATTCTTCTCTTTTGGCGATGGCCTTTCGCCGTAGGGGTGTTATTTCGAGCAAGATCGAAATAGTAACCCGTTGTAATTCGAGCGAAGTCGAATTCTTTTTTTTGCCGTAGGGGTGTTATTTCGAGCAAGATCGAAATAGTAACCCGTTGTATCATTATCACTATGTGTTTTTTTGGAGAGCACTGCACGTCGCGGTACAGTTTATCCGTACGTCGGGGTGAGCCCCAGATGTGCTCGGCTTTGTTTTTACTGGAGGATACTGGGCGTTCCCTGGGCGAGTCCTAGTTTGTTTAATTTTGTTCTCATTGGAGAATACTGTGCGTTTCCTGGGTGTTTTGGCGGCGTTGGTCCCCTGCTTGCATACTCATGCGAGTACTTGCGTACCTGTTTCGAATCAATCAAAAGAGTGAAAAACCCAAATGAAATTGTCTGTTACCTCGGTCTAGCAAGCCGGTGAAAGGAGGAGCAGCGTTGTATGGTTACTTGCTCCGCCTAGTACTCGAACAGTGGTTTCTTATTTTGCAGCTACGTTTTCACTTCGCCGTTCAGCTGCGTCTAGACTTCTCATGAGTTGGGCTTACCTCGCCCGTAGGGACACTGAGGCCGAGTCCCAGTCCGATATGCATAAACATAAAGGGAAACATGTCATGCTTTATTTATAAATTATCCAGCGTGCGTGTTACGAAAATAATGAGGGATATGCATGGCCTCCCAAAAGGTCATGCAGCAGGTTATCATCCCTTCCCAAGGGGCGGAAGTACGGGTTGGTATAAAGGGTGAATACATCGCATGAGACCACGGTCACGTCAAGCACATAGTGATCGTAGTTCTATTTCACCCGCGCGTATGACTTATTGAACCTGCCGTCACGGGTAGGGCATGGGTCTCATATAAATATCGGTCATAATTTTTATTTTGTGTAGGGATCTGACCTAGATTGATAAAGTTGTGTCAAAAACTTATCTATCATTTTTTTTAGTTTATGTTGTCACCAAGATGGTGAAGTTGTAGCAGCCTGGAAGTAATACTTGGTTGGTTCTAGATCTAAAGGAAACTAAAGAATTTGGCTAAGAAATCTCCATAGATAGCGCCAAATTGTTTGGTGTTATACCTTTTAGTTAAACTAATTAATAGAATAGATAGAAGGTAAATCTTAGCCAAACATAATTAACTCTAGATTTAAATATACTGGGTACAACAATCGAAGAAGAACAAGCTTGTGTAATATTTCTTAAGATGGTTATCATACATCTAATGTAAATGATGAGCTTACATCTATGACAGGCGTGCACCATAATCGTAAGAATATAGAAGGAGAAGAGAGGAAGTTGTTGATCACTAGGGGATCTCTCTTTTCTTGATTCCATGACTATAAATGTTGTAGCTAGATCCGGGGTTTTTTGAATGATCTCCCCCCTCTCTATATATACTAACAATTTCCCTTTTTATTCAATGGTCTTTAACCGACATATTTTCTCATGACTGTACCCTTCATTACTTGCCTAAACATTACACTTGTTCTGCGACGTAAGCTTTTTGGCGGCTTGACCACGGCAATGGCCGAGATGCTCTATGCTATCACGCCTCGTGGGTACGACTACAACTTGGTCGACCCCTTATCGTTCCTTTTAAGAACAACCATCTTATGGTCATATTTTTACCCATATTGAGACCACAAATTCGTCGCTTAAAAAATCGATGGAACAATTATTTAGTCTTCCTTTTTTTCTTTTTCTGAAAATCCAAAGTTAAAAGATTGATATATTTGAAGATAAACGAGGACTTGTGATAATCTAATAGGTAAATTATATTTTCGCACTCCATTAATCTTCTAGCTGTTAAAAACAGTAAGACCTCCGTTATATATATATATATATATATATATATATATGTACATTTATATTATATATAATATAAAATTTTAATTTGAATTGTATATTATGTAAACCATAGTAGAGGCCTAGAGGGATACACTAAAATAATAGCTACAGATAATTGATAAAGAAATACTATAACAAAATTTAACTCTGTTTTTCTTAAATTTTAAATCTTAAAAGTCATGATGATTGTGTAAAATAATACTATCTCTGGTCCAAAATAAATATCGTTAAAGTTTTGTCACACCTATTAAAGAAAATATTTAATAACATTTGAAAAAAAAAGTATGTGAAAATAGATCTAGCTTTACATTAACATTTTCATCTACATATACCTAAAGAAAAAAAGAAAGTTAAAGTTGGCATTAATGTCTACAAGAATAATTAAAAAATTGCATGGGATTATGTACTACGAATATCTGTGATGTCAATCTTCTACTCGGTCAATAGGACAGTGTCATCTCTTGAATTTGATATGAACTTTTTACTTAGTGTCCGCTTCATCAGAAATTCCACTCCATTTTCTCATTCTCTCTGATGCTTGTGCTACCTGAAATTAGAAAGCAGAATTAGAGGCAAAGTTGGAATTTAAAGTTTATGTGTTCGAGATTCTAGTTCATTCAAGTTACTCTATTCTAAATTAATAATTCTCACATATTCAATAAATTTCTTAAGACAAATATAGAGTTTGGATTAAAATTAATGAGTTTGATCGAACCCGTAACATGTGTTCTAGCTCCGTCACTAAGCAAGAATCCCTTTGATATTTGCAATTATCCAATGACCACCTACTTAAAATTTGCAATTACTATCTTACTGAAGCAAACAATTACCTCGTCGTTCCAATTGGTTTTGTATACAATAACACAAAGAATTACAGTTTGCAGAAAAGTTCCAAAAATCATGCCCATCCATATTCCCTACAAAAAGAGAAAGAAAATGAAGTGATAATTAGCAACCTTGACAAAAAATAATAACCCATCAACTTGACATTCTTTTAACATACATTTTGCTTCAACATTCTTGAAAAACTGGACAAGAAACTACACTATCGTGTAAAGAGGTAGGAAATTTCAAGTTGGCTATGTCACGTATATGCTTAATAATTTTTGTAGCTAGAAAACTCTGAAAATAAGGCAATACCAGTAAATTAGAGAAATCTAATATCTAAATCAGGTACTATTACTCAACAAATTACAGAATCAAGCTTTTTCCCTTCCGCCCCGTTGTTTAGACAAAAATGAAAACATAATCAGCACAAAGATTTGCTTTGTTACCTGAACTCCCAACCTTGTTTTATAGCCTAGGAGGAATCCAAGTGGGAGGCCAATTACATAATAACAAGCCAAATTAATGTATGCCACTAGTGCTTGCCATCCTCCTCCAACAGCAACACCTTCAATATTAGAAGCAACCTAATTTATTCTCTCAACCTTTCCCTTTTATTTTGAGACTAATTAAGTAAGAAGCAACATATTTTGGTACCTGATATAACTGGCTGGACACTATTAAGCAGCATAGTTACAGCAAGAAGATATGCTAACTTAGAAACAGCTTTTTGCATTTTTTCACTGCTTGTGAAAAGCATAGCAAAATGGTCCTTTGTTAATATGATTAGTATCATGCAAACTATCCCAATTATGAGTGACTCAGCCACTGTGACAAAAACTGAATATTTTGCAGCCCTTGGGTGGCCCGATCCAAGCTCGTTTGATACGCGAACACTGAAAAATGAAAAATTGAAAAATTAATTACACTAATCGGAAGAGTTTAACTTTTGTGCGCCGACAATGTACGTACAACTTTTTTATATTATCAGGTTAAGAAGACCGGCTGTAACTAGTAGCTGGCTATACTTATCATAATTTGGTTATCTAAAAACGCCCATTTTAAAATACATGTGTCAGTGTATGTAGGGGGCAACCCGGTGCATTAAGTTACCGCTATGCGCGGGGTCCGGAGAAGGGCCGGACCTAAGGGTCTATTGTATGCAACCTTATCCTGCATTTTTGCAAGAGGTTGTTTTCGCGGCACATGACAACAACTTTACTAGTTACGCCAAGGCTCCCACGTGTCAGTGTATCTAGGTGAAATCCAATTGTAATAGAGGGTTAAAGCAAAACTTGTAAACTACCTTATTGCTGCATTAATACCAATGAACAACATGCCTTCCCATCCATTAAGGTTCATACTGAAACAATGGAAAAAAGAATCAAAATTTGAAACAGAACAATTGTAAACACATTATAAAGAAGGGTGCAAATTTGCAAGATTATACCAAATAGAAAGAGAACCAACAGCAATGACAGGATCCTCAAGATGACCAGTTAAAACAATGATGGTCATAAAATACCAAATTTCCAAGCAAATCATAACTGCTGATGCAACAGAAAGCTTTACAAAGGGCCAAAGTTCCTTTAATGCCAACCAAGACAACCCCTTCCAACTATCTTTACACCAACCAACAATATAAATCACCTGAGCCAAAGCAATAGCCCAAGCAGAAACATCATATGCAGCAGCAGCACCAGTAACGCCCCATCGAAAAACTCTAACAAAAAGAAAGAGCACACCGATATGCACGATCAAAGCCATGAATCCAACCCAAGCAAGAACCGCGACATTGCTTTGTGCTTGCAAGAATTTTTGGGTTGGGAAGTTGATCGCGAGGGAGAACATTTGAGGTATGATTTGAATTGAAAATTTTCCAGCTAATTCTGCTATGTCATGTCTTTGGCCTAGAAGCTTTAATATTGGTGCTGAGAAGATGTAGAGTGGCATTATGCAGAAGCATGAACCAACAAGGATTATCCATGATCTTTGTAAGTAAACTCCTAGCAATTCTACTTGGCCTGCACCAAATGCTTGTCCACATAGTGTCTCAAGTGCACTACCCATACCTAACTGATTAATCCATTCAAAACAAAACTTAGATACCTAAAAATAAGAAATAACATAAGAGCATGTTTTTTTCACATCATGCACATTAATAAATTAAATTCCAAAAGTTACAACCTCTTTGAGATTCTAGATTATTTCAAGATTATAGACTACTAAAGGCCTGTTTGGCCATAAGAAATTGTTCACCTTTTTTGGCAACAAATTTACTTCTTTTTTTCAGAATAAGTGTTCGGCAATAAAAATTTCGATTTTCACATGAAGTTTAATTTCAGAATTTTTTGAAAATTTGAAAAACTCCAAAAAACCGTATTTCAAAATTTTCACTTCAAATTATTCACAAAAATTCAAAAACAGCTCCAAATTGTATTCATGTCCAAACACAACTCTAATTTTCAAATATCATTTTCACTTGAAAAAAAATTCACTTTTTCCGGAATATCACAATTCTTATGTCCATACGCCCACTAAGTTATTTGTGATCTATAGTAGTAATCTCACCAGAGAGGTTGATGAACACCAACATTTCTTTTTTTATATATTTTACGTTTATTTTATATTTTTGATGGGATGATGATAAGGGCAGCCCGGTGCACTAAATTTCCGGTATGTGCGGGGTCCGGGGAAGGGCCGAATTTGATGGGATAATGATGTTGGAATAATTTTCAAGAAACCAGAAAAAAGAACAGAACTTGAGAATGAGGCAGAATAAAAGGAACCTAACCAAGAAGCCGAATGAGAAATTTGCTATAACCGATAAAGAAATGGCAACGGCAGAGAGCTCAACATCACCAATATGTCCAACAAATATACTTGTGAAAGAATTAATCCCATAATTACACAGAATATTAAACGCTATGGGACCTGCAATTGCCCATAATTTCCCTGATTCCATGCAAACTAAATTTTTCGCATCCTGAAAGCCATGCACTGGCGGGTAATCCGCCAGCATGGCAGATGGAGCCGAATGAAGCTCAGTCGGCTCCATGGAGGAGCCGCCATATAAAGGCGTCTCCCCGGCTGAGCCGCCTGGTGTCTCCATTTCCAAGGTCACGAATTTCTTGGTCGGTGAGAGAGCAGAGGTTGAGCCGTTGTTGCTCCCCTCTGCTCCCTTTTGACCATTTTCTTTATCCCCCTCAATCTTTACGCTCTTTATAAACACTTTTTCATTTATCTGGGGAAAATTTTGTCATTAAGTTGACGAAAACATTCTCCTTTTCTCTAGCATGAATGCTTGATGTTTGAGTATATGGTCTTTCTCGATTCAATTTTGTTATATTCCTGAGCTACAAAAGAGGAAACTATTGACAAGTGGGCAGTTGTCATCAATAAAGTCAGTCATATAAATCAAACTTGGGAAACTAAAGTGTGGCTGTTATTGGGGTAGGTACAAACTTTTTACTCATTTTTCACTTCTACTTCTTTTGAAATATTTACCAAATAAATAAAATTTGATTCTCCCATTAAATTAGTTAGAGAGTATATTCTTCAAAGTCATTTGGTTTACCAATAATAATCTCAGTATAAAATTCTATATAAGTTATATATTGGAGTATTTGGTTGGTCGTACAAGAAAAAGTAATTGTTGTATAACTTAATACAACGTTTGATTGGCTCTTATTGAACTCCACATTTTTAATACTCGCAATATGTTAACAAATATAAATATGTAGATAAGAGTAACTAAAGATTAAAAATAAAACTTTTAAAATAAGCAGTCCCCTCTTATCAATCTCTACATTATTATTTACCGCATCACCATAGCCTCGTTATTATTGACCTATTAAAACGGTTCCTACATTATAATCCCAGCATAATTAGTACGTGAATCAACCGATCTCTTGGTCGGTCGCCCTCTGGCCAGTGACTAGCCTAGCTATGGAGCTAGGTCTACACCGCCACGTTGAGACTCTTTCGAAAGTGAGATACCGGCTTTCATAAGAGGGAAAGATCACTCCGTCATGCAGCAGAGAAATGTTTATCTAACTAGAAATTTTATAAGAGAAGAAGAATCGTAACGTAGGGTCAACATAAATATTCCGTTAAGATAGTCTAATGAGAAAGCGTCTGTTCACGTTCGTAGTTGCAATAAGTTTTCTTTTTTTTTCAAATCGAGATTGAGTTTCCACCCTCTCCTAAAACTCTCTGATCCAAACATACAAGAAATGCAAAGTGATATGCCGGTTTTGTTTTGCTTTTGTTTTTTACACTTGACAAAACTGGGGAAAAAAAAACTAAGTCCGTGCAAACAGATTCTCTACATTCATGAATATATTTTACAAAATCCCATGATGAGCATTTTGCTACTAATTCTCAGTATGGGATTTTGGGAAAAACAGGGAAAGACACTCTACATTCAGTGAAGATTGGCAAAAATCTTCTTCCATAGGAGAAGCTCTATGCAACTTTTACCTCCTCCAACAGTTAGACAATGACTAGTTGAGAAACAGACCTAAACTGAAGCTTGAGATTGCCTGGATACTGTTGAGAGTTGGGGATTATAACCTGAGCTGAAACCACCACTTCGCGATGTCCCTCGTGATGTCCCGTTATCAGAACCAACTCCTACTCCGTGAAATGATTCGCCCGATACTAATGCTTGGAGCAGCTTTGGAGGTTGAGGCATTGTTATCTCCACTACTCCTTCCAACATTTTCACCACCATTCCCATGGAAGGCCTCATTGATTCATCATCCTGAATGCACCAAACCGCTACCAATCCTAGACGTTCTGCTTCCGTGACATCGTACATTCCACATAGCCTTTCATCGATGACAGCTGCAATGTTTCCCTCGACTATCTGGCGTGCTGCCCACGGTGGGAAAAACCACTTCTCCTCTGTTCCACCCTCTTCACCTCTTGCTGAAGTTGGTGCCTCTACATTGCGTCGACCACCTATCAGTTCCAATAATGTCATTCCGTAGCTATATACATCGGCTTTTGTTGTGATCGCCAAACCAGAGATCCACTCGGGTGCAACGTATCCCCAAGTACCCCTCATGGTTGCCAACACTCTACTAAAGTCCCTACCAAGAAGCTTTGCAAGCCCAAAATCAGAAACCTTTGCTGAGAAATCTTCATCTAGCAGAATATTCTCTGGTTTAATGTCACAGTGTATTATACAACTACGACACTCTTCGTGTAAATAAGCGATACCTTTTGCTGTCCCAACAGCAATTCGGAATCTAACATCCCAACTTAGGTTCTGACCATCTCGCCTTAAATATGCGCTAAGAGAACCCTTTGGCATGTATTCATAAACAAGAAGCCTATGAGAATTCTCAGAGCAAAATCCCCTTAATCTCACTAAATTAACATGCTGAATGTTTCCTATAGTGCATACCTCAGCTCGAAATTCTTTTTCACCGCCACCAGGTCTTTCAAGTCGCTTCACAGCCACGAGTGAAGAATCCGATAGTTCCCCTAAGAATACAGTTCCAAAACCACCATGTCCAAGTTTCTCCGAAAATCCCTTTGTTGCAGCATTAAGCTCTTTGTATGAAAACACTTTCAAATTCATTATAGGAAATACATCTTCCTCTTCTTTATTCTTCTTCCTTATTCTTCTCCTCTTCAACACTAAGAAAGTCCCAATTCCTACTGACAGAATTACCATAAATCCACAGATCATTTCAATCAAAAGTAATCTGCCTTGAATCTGCTTCTTTTGAGCATTCCCTCCTCCCTGAACTCTCACATATAGCTTATCCTCAATAGTTCCATCAGATGTAAGATTTCTAAGATTGAGCAACGAAACATATAAATTCTTGCATAACTTAGTCCTCTCATTGTGATACAAACCAATACAAGAACAATTACCTAAACATTCTCTCTCACATTCACTTCTAGTTCCAGTAATTGAAACTACCCTAGCTCCATCATAACTAACCATTCCAACCTCCTCAAACCCATCTTTCTTACTACAGATCTCATTGCTTTCGCGACGACAGCCACCTGAAAAATCCCCTGCATCCCATGAATCACTATCCAAAGGGCTGAAACCTGGCAAACACTTGCACGGATTCAATGTCTTACTATTACAGAACCCCAAATTCCCACACAAACCATAAGTCTTACACAGATTCTCTGGCTGTGACCAAAACATGTTCCAACTTTGTGCTTGTTGGAACCAAGTGAACTGTTTAATCTGACCAGTAAAATCTACAATGAACCTAGTTAAAGGAGGTGGCATTCCATTCTCTAATGACACCTCAGAGTACCCAAATGAAGCCATAGGAGTAAAGGGTGATATAAAATTGAACTTATAAATGTAAGGAACAGTCATTTCTGGTACCCCAACAAATGCATTTTCACTCCAATTTCCAGTTGACCAATATGGATAAGTACCATTATAAACAAGAACTATCTCTCCATAACTTGAGGGTTGAAGCCTTAGGGAGTACCTTCCTTGTGATGGATCAGTGGAACTTTTCCAAGATGTAAGCCATTTTGTAGCAGTCAAGTTCATACCAGGAAGCCAAGTATCTGTAGGAAAATCAAAACTTTGCCATACCAAATTACCTTCACTAGAAACAAGAACCAAATTTCCTTGGTCCAAAAGCTTTACATCTTTAGCTTTATCCAAGTTACTTGTTTCCCAAACAATGGTTCTTGAATCTTCCTTCACAACTAATTTTCCATCCTCAGTAATCTCCATAGTTGCTAAAGATGGATTCTTGATTGGTCTTTCACGGTTAGCAACCCAAACATAAGTAGGAGTAGGAACTGAAGCAAACCAAATACCCAAATACCATTTAGTTTCATCATTGGTTTTGAAAAAACCAAGTTCAAATGTATTGTTCTCGCTCAAGATAGTGATGTTTCCACTTAGTACAACTCGAGATTCGTTCAAAGATTCCAACTTTCTGCTCCCTTTCAAAGATCCCAACTTTCTACCAGTTGGAAAAAACTCTTCAGTGGATTTAGCAACATGGGTCATGTTTACATTATGGTTTCTTGATTTTGTTATTTCTGAACTAGCATTTGGAATAGAACTGACCCCAAATGCCATTGAAATAAGTAAAATGAGAACTATCTGTGGCACCATTTTTGATGAATTTGCAACTTTGCTTTAGCTGAAGAAGAGATTGTGGTGCTTAAGAAACATTGAGAATAGTTCAGAGAATTTTTGTAGTACAGCTTTTGAGAAATTCAGTGTAGACTGCAGAGTAGAAAAAATAGGTACAAGAGGAAAATGAAAGTTTGTCTGAACATCTGTTAAAAGCTGCCACACACGGACTAGATATAAAGGGTACAAATTGGATTTACTGTTCTAACCTTATAGACTTGTTCTCCTGTTAGGAATCTAGTTTCTTGTACATCGGTGGGATTACTGAGTTTAGTTGAGGGTATGTTTGACATTTAATAGGAGTTTGAGTTAGAAAGTCTACCGTGGAAAGAGATATGGTGGCAGACATAAGATCTTCAAGTCCACTCACGAGTTCGTCTGTTTTCAACGTTAATGAATAAACTAAAGAACAAGGAAAAAAAGGTCTTTTTTTCTCTTTGATCTTATTATTGGCTAAATAACTTTGCATCATTTTTTACGGTACTCTATCTCTATTTTGTTTCATTTTGACCTTCTAATTCTATTTTATATGTTCCACTTTAACACAAAAGCTAAAATCAATACAAAAAATATAACACACGTGTATACACAAATCTAAGGTGTAATGAATATCCAATTAAATATTATTGCCACCATGTTTTTTCATCTATATCAAACAGGTCAATACTAAAATACCCGAACCCAACCATATTTTTTGTGATTTATTTCATCTAAACGGGCCAAATATGAAATCGGCATATGAAAGCTTTGGAACTTAGAGAATGAAGACGGGGCAACAGTGGATGAAACATACGGTCGGGTTTGGGTATTTTGGTATTGACCCTGTTTGACATGAATGAAAAAAATTTAAGTGGCAATATTTAATTAGATATTTATTACACCTCAGATTTGTGTATACACATACGCTATATTTTTTGCACTGATTTTAGCTTTTTGTGTTAAAGTGGAACATAAGAAATAGAATTGGAAGACTAAAATGAAACATATAAAATAGAGTTAGAGGGCCAAAATGAACAAGGGAGAGATAAAATGCCAAAATGAAAAATGGTGCCAAATTGAATGGGTTGTATATGTATTTGGCCCTTATTATTCGCTTAGATTTTCGAATATTTCTCCAAAACTCTAATCTCAACTTGTTTATTGAATGACATCTCATTTGTAATACACGCATAGTTTTCTCAAGTTCAAAAATGTTTCCAAAAACATTGTCACAAATTGTTACCATGCAGTCAGTGATGTAAATAGAATTTTGCACAAATGGTATCAGTATAATATCACAGCTGAGCGTTTTTGGTTTTGGTCTATTCCCTTCTTAAATTAATGTTTATTTTAAATATTTTTAAGCTCTTCAGTCTATTGTGTATATATATATGATTTTTTATTTTTGGTAAAAAATATAATTTTACATCCATATTTAGTGAATTTTATCAAAAAGCGTTAAATTACACCCCTTTAAAGGAGCTACTGCATACTACTCCCTCCGGTCACTTTTACTTGGCACTTTACGCGTATTAAGAGACACAATAAATTTTTTACTATTTTACCTATAGTTTTTATTAGTATTCATTTCAAATCATTTTCTCAAATCCAATAAAATATGCATTAATTAATATGTGTATTATGGTAAATTATACATTTCATTTATTATTTCTTAAGGAACATGAAAAGTCAAAAGGTGTCAAGTAAAAGTGACCGGAAGGATACAATTTATCCCAAAGAAACTTGTTCCACAAAACTTTTCCCAATAACTGAAATTACTTAAGGAAGGTTAAATCTATTCAGGATAATCAAAAAATATTATGATTTGCACTCTAATTTCAATTAGCAATTACTATCATGTGCTTTATATAGATAAATTTGATGATACCAGCTTTAATGTCTTTATCCACATTGTAATGAAGCATACAGGGTTCAGGACAAAGATAGGTTGAATGAGGGGACCCCACGAAGCAAAGACTTTGTGTGCCAAGAATAAATGGTTAGTTAGAAATTGAATAATGATACTTACTTGTTTAGACATTTTAAGCCCATCAAGTTGTGTTTAGTTGTTGACAAATTTGTCAATGGGTCTTGCATCTCTAGGCAAATTCTTTTACATCTTGTTTCGATGGTTTTTATTGGCAAAATGCATAAAAGAAAATAGTTATTTACTCATATTATTCATTAAAAAATGAGTTTGATAATGCACTTTTTAAAAACGGATCAAATATATATAAAAATTATATTATCCACTTAGAAAATGGATAACCAATGAATAACTAATGGGTTTGACTTTTACATTTGTAAAGTCTCAAATTGGGGGTTGCTCAAGTTTATGGGAGACTAGGATTTTTCTCAAAAGTGATCATATTCAAAAAGCCATGGATAATATGGATATCCATATTCGTTGATTAACCCCTTTTTTATCTGTGTTAAATATGATTGGGTCGGATAATTTATTCGTTTTTCATATTACCTATTTTGGACCCGCCCGTTTGTCACACCTAATAATGATCGTTTATATATATATATATATATATATATATATATATATATATATATATATATATATATATATAGATTATTTATTTTTTCATGATGTCAATGCACTGACGATATGAAGAACAAACTTGCGATATTATTTTAAAAAAAAAGTAATGTACGAAGTAGAATTATTATAAAAAAAATATAGGGTAAAGGATAAGATAGAATTAGTTATTAATAAGGAAGAGCAAGATGAGAGAAAAAAATAAGCTAACGATGCGACCACACTAAATAGATCGTTACATAAAGTGACATTTTTCGTTGATATGTAGCGATAGATTTAACGATATGATACAATAAAATTTAAGTAACAATCAAAATAAACATTATATTTAAAGTAACAATACGATACAATACAACCATCGAAACAAGCTTTTAGCTCAGAGTTCTATTCATATACATATACTCCATTCATTTATTTTTCTACTTTTTTTAATGCGAATAGAGTCGTAAATTGAAAACAGGAAAAAAAAAAAAAAAAAAAAAGGTCGGAAGGATATTATTAGTGGTAACTCAATTTCTAATTGTACATGTCTTTTAATTTGAGTTCCAAAGAGAAGTGTTTAAAGAAAATTTTCATATATAAAAGATGGGAAAAATTAATGGAAAGTAAAATATAAAAGAGTAGTTGGCCCTGCGCTTTCATAGAAAACTTGTGTATTTAAAAATAGTAAAAGCAACAATTAGGTATTGGCGAAGTTGGTTAAACCTTTGACGAATGTGCTTCTGGGGGATATATTTTAACTCTTCCAATTGCTTCTAGATGCAATAATGATGTTTATATTTAATAAATCAGTTTCCTTAGACTCTCAGTTTTCAATAGGAATAAAATAGGATTGACAAATATAGACTTTGTATGTAATATGTTGTAACAGATATGTGACAAATTTCCTAGTTACCAGATATTACTAAACATCAAACAAATGTTGCTCTTAGTTATATGTATAAATATTTTGTTTTTCCATTCATTGATTAAAGATTTAGTATATAACTTTTAAACATGAGACAATCACCAAAAATAATTAGATAATGCACTCTGCTTGATTTTTTCTCTTGTTTTTTTTCCCCGGGTATGATTAAACGAGCAGAGAGTAAGATGAAATTTGAATCTCACACCACTAAAATGTAAAATAAATATTCTATAAGTGAGTTTTCACTTAATTCTCACTAGAATATATTTGATTTTGTCATGATTAAACCAGAAGTATTTTCTTTAATCTTTTTTGGTTTAATTTTATTTTTTATTGGAGAGGTAGGCGGCTCGTGGCCGAGGAAATGATAAGGAAAGAGCTTTTGTGAAAATTAAACCTTACACGTGTCCAGGATGCAAGGCAGCAATCTAAACATTTGGTCAATTCTCAAAAGGTTTTTCGCTTAGTTTTTGTTATAAATAGAATTCTATTTGAGGTGAATATCTATATTTTAGGATTTATTATTTAGTGGTTAAATTATTTTTTTCCCCTACAAATAGAAGGGTTCTATTCCATTATAATTAATTCTCAAACCAATAAGAATTCTCTCTCTTTCTTTGCAATATTCTTTTTCATTGTTTTATCAGCACGAGACTCTAATCAATTGAGTAAAAACTTTGGGATTGAGCATAATGATTGTAAATTATTCCAATAACTTCCTTCATGATTAAATTCTGAATTTAAGGTATGTATTTTACCGTATTTTCTCTTTTATTCTATAATTTGATTTTAAATACAAGCAAAGACAATAAATTTTGATTATAGTTCTAATGGAGTTAGTAAGAAATTATAACCACTCGAAGTGGTAAATTTCTATGTTTTGCCATGATCAAAGTCATGTATGATCGTGAGCACAAGAAGTGGAAACTCATCCCATTGAATTTGCTTCATTTTCATTCCCTTAAGAGAATGTGGTAGCAATATGTAATAAGTCTGAAAGAAGACAAAATTATTACCGTGAGGGTATCAATGGATGTGGACGTGGTAATAGACGAAATTATAATCATCATCATTGTGGCAATGAGAATAATAAGGATTCTCAAAATAATCCTTCACTCTGTGAAAGTAACGTTTGTCATCGATTTGACATGAGATTTTGTAAAATACATATAAATGATTGTAATCCATTCATGATGTGAATGTGACAACATGTGATTTGTGAATACATATTCATTTTTGAAAGAATATGAGCGTGTTAGTGGTATATACCACACTCACCTCTAGAAGGAGGTTTGAGAGGAAATAAGAAAATAATGTCATTATTATGGCATAAATGGTCATTGGTCACGTACTTATTGTACGCCAAAATATTTTGGCATTATGATTATTAAAAGACAAAGGTAATGCAAGAAACAGATCTTGCATATAATTTTGACCATAACCACAATGGTATAACTTTCTCTTTAAAAGAGATATTCACCATATTAGATGTTGATGAATATATGGTACTACAAAATTAATTGAGAACTCTGCAAGAGCCAATTATACTATTTTGAAGAAACAAAATTAATTATCAATAAGACATTATATTTTAGTAAGTCTCAAAGAAACTTATTTAGTTTCTAAAGCATTCGCGAAAACGATTGGTTATATTGAGGCTATAAATAAAGAAAAGATTTAATATCTTATATTACTACAACTTATAGCGGGGTGATATGTATGTGAAAAGCTACCCGCTTTATTCTCCAGTTTGTACTACACAAATAAAAGAATGCCACAATAAAATAGAAGTTTATTGATATAAAAACTCATATCATAATAAACTTGGAGTTTATTGATAATTTTACACGTCATGGTGTAAACCTGAACTTTATCAATATTAATAATTTATTCAGTTGGCATAGTTGCTTTAGCCATGTTAATTTACGTATGATTTGCAAAAGTAAAAGAGAATTCACATGGGTAAATATTAAAGAACTAGAAAGTTCTTTATGAATTCTCTTATGTTGCTTGTTCTCGTTAATTAATAAACCAACTAGAATTGGGATTGAATCCAATGAATGCTAGAAATATCAAATGTGAATATGAGCTCATTCACCTGCCATGTATACCACATAAGATGCATCTATGAGATGATTACATGTGCGATTATTACTAACCCGCAACCTGGTGTTTGCAAGGTAATTTGCTCCATAATTAATTTAGAGCATATTCCGGGTTTTTTATTTAAGATAGTTCATCTTGATAAGTTGGTATACATCACAATTGATTTAGCAAAATAATTTATTGAGTGCCTCCACTTAATAGCTAAATTATTGCTTATGAGAACAAAGTTATATATATCAGTTTGATATACGTTATACGAAAGTATATTACATTCTCCCCTCACAAGTGGTTTAGGGTCAGGAACCAAATAATTTCATCTTTTTATTATTGATATGTGATGTATATTTTGATTAATACCATATCACACAAAGATGAGTTTCCAAAATTGAGGAAGAAAGTTAGGTTTTCTAACATGAGGGGGAGACATGATAAACAATTGAGAAACAGTTACGTGGAACGAATTATCATGTGTACATCTAGATCCTCGAATAAGATAATATGAACTTGAAATTCATAAAAGGATAATTCATTTGCAATATATTGCAAAGCATGCCAGACGCATTTGCTGACCCAAAGAAAGTAACTATATTCTCATTGCAAATGCTCCAATTAAGTCCTAGAAGGACAAAGTCTATGGTATGCTTAAAGTGTATAGACAAATCGGTTTCAAATAAACTTCTTGATAAAGAAGATGAGCAAATGATCAAAATGATCATAATAAAGGAGGCAAGTGATCTAGAAGATCACATGACATAACACTTCATAAAATCTCATGAGAGATTCAGGTACCTGAATATATAAATTAAGAGATCTCTATGTTTTGTCTTTATGGAAAAAAAAATATTATAACTGATATAAAATATTCGTCGACGACATCTATGATAGCGCCAAGTATAGATGAGGATCTTAAGTCTGTCGAATAAAGACACAAAAAATATTGGCCAAATGGAAGAGATACAATTCGAACAAAATTGGTTTCATACGAAAGACATATAGTTTTGGACCTGCGGTTCAAACACTTGAAAGTATAAAGCCAATGGTGTGTACAATCACTTGTATCCATGTTATGTCTAGCATGACATAAAAACTTGATATGCATCTAAAGTTCATTCATATAGCTTATATGACAATCCTTGAAGGATTTAAATTGCTTAAAGCATATAGAATTCTTGGTCATGAAGTACTACATCCTAAGTGTAATTTCTGCACATTTGTAACTTGCTATAACTATAAACATGATAATGTGATAGCGAGGATTTTCAAGGTGCAACATATTGATTGGAGTTAATTGGCTGATTTATTTCACCAATTCTCTACCGACGTCAACCTTCAAGAAGCTAGTGCACAAGATTGGGATGTGAAGACTCAAAGATGTGAATTGATGCTCTCAATAGGGGAATTAATACGCGTTGCACTCTTTTTCCCTTACAAGGTTTTGTCCCACTGGGTTTTCCTTGCAAGGCTTTTAATGAGGCAACCAAAAGGCGTATTGTTAGATATGTGTACTCTTTTTCCTTCACTAGAATTTTTTCCCACTGGGTTTTACTTTAGTTAAGGTTTTAACGAGGCACATTATCCATTGAATAGACATTCAAGGGCGAGTGTTATAAATAGAATTCCATTTAAGGTGAATGCCTATATTTTAGGGTTTGTTACTTGATGGCTAAGTTATTTTTTCCCTATAAATAAAAGAGTTTTATTCCATTATAATTAATCCCAAAACCAAAAAGAATTCTCGCTTTCTTTTCTTGAGAAGAATGCTCTGGTCTGGCATAAATGCAACTAGATCATCTATGATTTGCATCTGCAAGAATGAAGGACAGAAGATTGGAAAACTAAAAAGAAAGCCAGGGCGTCCGGTGGATGAAGTCTACCTTTGTAATGTCAGGCTGACAAAAAAGGAATGGAACTAGAGAGTCGGGAACTTTCACTGCAACTGAAGAGGCTCACACCTTACTTTGCAATATTCTTCTTCGTTGTTTTATAACATCTTTGATTTATTTTCCGTCTAATTTTATCTGAATTTGGTTTTTGATTTCTCATATGATGATCGATACTAGTACTACTAGCTTTCAGATTGCGACAAATTTGGACTCGTGCACCCTAAGGGTCATTTAAACGGGTAACGCTTCCTAAATAATTTTTTTTCTATTTCCAAAAATCAAACTCGAGACCGCTAATTAATAGAGGAAATATTATATTGGTTCCACTAACTCCCTTAATGGTGTTGAACTTGTTCTATTTATTTTTTTGGGTGCAAAACAAATGATTGGAATCCTTGGACTCTTTCTCGTTAACTAGGTTTAGAATGAAAAAAAGTGATTTTGAGTAAAAGCAGAAGTAATTTTTGAGAATAAAAAAAACTAACTTCTCTTTAAAAGCTACTTTTTTGAAAAGTACTTTAAAAAAAAATACTTAAAACACTTTTTAAAAGTTTGATCAAACACTAATTGCAATTAATAACCAAACACAAACTGCATTTCATCAAAAATATTATTTTTTAAAAATACTTTTGACAAAAATACTTTTCAAAATAAGTTGGTTGAGAAGCTTGGCCAAACAAAGTATGAATTTTTGCATTGGCTGTCGTCAAATTGTTGAATTATACAAGTTGATATGCATATATTATGGTAAAACTTAAAAATCACTTTGACACAGCGCTCAATCCGGATTTAATTTAATTAATTTATTACGCTGGTTGGCTCGACGTGAAAAACTAGATTTACAAGTAGCGTCAGAATTGAGACTTTAAAACGTAGTAACTAAAATACATGATACGTAATTTGAGTTGTAGTTTGGTGATTGTGATTTCATCTCACGCATCACAATGTACTTGCCTTACGTAATTCAAGAAAGTTGTTTGGATTACAGCTTTGAGCTACTCAAACTTTTGGAATCACTATATTGACTTCTCCTTATCCCAGACACCGCTGTGTTTTTGGTAGGACGAAAAAAAAAAAAAATTATGTACAAGACTGTCAAATGTCCTGAGCATCAACATCAACAACCCAGTAAAATTACACTAGCGGGGTCTGGGAAGGGTAGATTGTACGCAAGCCTTACCCCTACCCGGAGGGGTAGAGGTCCGGAGCAGCGGAAACGGAATTTTTCAGAAGAGACAAAACCAGGACTATCAAATGTGCCCATAAAACTGGAGGAATATGTCATTGCCATTATCTTTGACAGAAGAATCTGTACAGCAATTGAACATAAAATTACAAAAGAAAGCGTCATACATGTACAACACATGGAACTCAGAAGCATGACTAAAAACATGTGTTTCAGAATTTAATCTTCCAGACATCAAATGCAAAACTAAAAGCTTCTTCTTGTTCTTTGGCTGCAATTAGCTCCCTTCAGCATACGTGCAACTCGCATCATCAATTGATCTTCATCGAGGGTAGGATTTACTAACATAATTTTCATATACTATTGAGAAATTACATTTTATGAGTGAACAAGCGAACACAGGCCAAGCCTCCAAGTGAAAAATAACAGCCATGTGTTTGTGCTGCTTGTGCAGACAGGTATTGACAACGATCAGCCAAGGAACTTTCGATTAGAAAAGTTTCATAGGTCTTCATATATCATATCCTGTATCAAGAAAATCAGCAGTCTTGCTCACTTTATGGATCTCAGCGACAGAAATAATGATAAAAAGAAAGCATGAACGCGGTTCGTTGTGAAATGAAAAATATAATGAAGAGCAGTAACATGAATCAAGAAAAACTCCATCCTTTTCCTCATATACTCTTAGAAAACTGATGACAGAAACAGAGTAAGGTAGAGGAGGAAAAGAAGGGGGTGAGCGAAAGAGAGAAGGAAAACAAAGTGGACCTGATTGCATATTGGGCATGTTTGACTTCTTTCCATCCACTCAAGAATGCATGAAAGATGAAAATGGTGGTTACATTTTGCAACTATTCTTGGATTGTCACCATCATATTCTGCAAAACAAGTGCAAAGTATAGACACCAAGACTATAAGCCAATCACAAACAGGTTGATTAAAAAAGTAAAAGGTACGGAAGAGGGCAAAAGTGAAGTCGCCTCTCCAAAAATGTCTATTGTATATACCTTCAAGACATGTGGGACAAACATCCTCTTCGTCAGCTGATTGAATAATAGGTGGATTTGATTTTACAAGGCCAATCCCTGTTTTCTTTAGGGAGGCAAGAAGAAATTCTGTTTCAGCTTTGCAATCAGATTGCTTAATATCTTTACAAGTACTCTCATAGCTATTGTGAAGTAATGGTTCTTCTGTGAACTCGGAACCCCTGGACTGTGGATGCCCCAAAACTACTTCAAACGGAATTGGTGCAGGAGGAGCACGGTAAGTGTCAGGTGTTGATCTATCTAGGTTCAAATCATCCAGGAAGCCAGAGGTAAGTGCAGTAGCAGCGCTATCATCAGATGTCAAGGACTCATACTCTTCAGAAGCTGGTGGGAACTGCAGAAAGAAGACGGGAACTCTATGGTCAGAGTTTGAGAAGAAAAGAAGGTCATAGGAAAAAGGTTATATTAGGAAGAGCGATCAATGAACAAAAAGGTGCCAGTCCATCTGCAGAGGACGCAAGTAGTAAAACTGATGCGTAAGACTTCAGAGAGCATACAGTATATACAAAATCAGTTGCTTTCTTTTTCCTTCAAGTTTGAGTTTCATCACGAATACAATCACTGTGTTCAGGTTTATAAGGAACCAAGAACTGAATCAAGTATTCAAGTTTCTCCTTATATAAAATCAGTAGAGGTCTTTCAATGTTGCTTAATAGAACAATGCATGAGCCGAACTTACTATTAGTACAATATTTTGAGGAACTGTTTTAGCAGGTAACACACTTACATTCAATAAGCCATCATTTTAAGAAATATCATAATATCAGCAAGCACAGACAAGTCCAAAAAGGACAATGTTATAGAAAGTGAATGAATCAATAGGACAAAATCTGGAAGAACTTATGTTAGTTGGATGTTTCCATATGTAGACTGATCGGAATCATTACTAACATAGTAAAAGATTGGTGTTCCATGAAGCTGGGGCGGCTTCCTTGAAGAGCAACAGCAACCTCCCATTCCTAGCAGTTATTTTAGTTGTCAATGTATATGTCTTATTTCCTGACACATTATCTTCTCCTTTCGTATGTATAGGCAAGGCACTGCTGAAACGAAAAAGGGAGAATGGGTGGACATTTAGAAAATATACAGAGTAATCACAAAAAAGAAATACTTGGTTAACAAGGAGTACGGCAACAGAGATATGAAGACAAGGATCAAGAATACTGCACAAAAGAGCTTCTTGAAACAACATCATAAAACTACTTTCTGTTGGATCTCACGTAATACATGTCAGCTATAACAATTTAGGACCAAGCTAAGTACTTAGTTTATGCTCCTCCGCATAGTTTGAAGAAACTTCTTTGCTTTTCTTCAATTTCTATACTGAAAGTCCCTAATTCTATGATAACAAAGACAAATCATAGGTGGTTAAACTCACTTCTTTGCACGAAAACATTGATGTTAATACAGGCTGAGACACTCTTTGTACCGACTCTCAACCAACATGTTTCCTAATTAAAACAACAAAGACAAACGCTTAAAAAAAACTAGTCATGGAATAACACCACAGGAGTCACAGAATACAAGGTCATGTACAGGCTTGGCAATCCACCATTAGAATACTGATCTCATCATCTGATTGAGCCTGCCCATTTCGATATGGAGACTTTGTACTAAACATGTTCCAAAGATTGCATATGGACTGACTTATAGAAGCAAATTATCTAATATGTATAAATCAGGCTTATAGTAACCCAATTAATTTGGGAGATTAATGATGGTCTGTCCTATGGACTTGAACTTTGCCTAAGAATCATTGGTTATGCTACATATTTACAAACCACAAGACTTCAACAACATTTTCTGGTTACAACTACTTCACCAACAAGCACTAGCACTTGTTAAGTCAAACAAAACAAATCCTTTGAGGAAATGTTAACTCGCGAAAGGTGAAATACTGAAATGATAGCACAAACTGAGAAAACAGAAGCTTTACACAAGAAACCTGATCAGTAGACCACAACCTAATAAAATTTCACAAATTCTAACTACAGCATCTTCAGTTTCAAAAGCATGCACATATACAGGCAGTGGCACACCAAAAAGACCATCGAGGAAAATAGCACTTTTACCTAGGCAAAAGAATAAAATAGTGCAAACTAAGAAAAGCAGAATCTACACTCAATTGATAAACCAACCGGACAGCAACAAAAACTTCACCTCAATTCTAAGCTAGTTGGGGTAGCTTAGGCTATATAAACCCTCATCCAAACAAATTTCAGAAAATTAACTAAAACCACCTTCAGTTTCAAAAGCACATACATAAAGAAGCAGTGGCACACCAGAAATACCTAGAGAGAAAAAATAGAATCACTTTGCTAAAAGACAATAGAATTAAGAGGACAAACTCAGAAAAACAGAATCTTTACACAGGAAACCTGACCCATAGACCAGACACAATAGGTTTCAGAAGGCTAAACTACACCCAATATCAGTTTCAAAAGCACAAACATACACAGTCAGTTGCACAGCAGAAAGAAGACAAACTGAGGAAAAACAGAAGCTTTACCTCGCCAAATATCTTGCTTCTTCTTTCTTCTGAAAAAGGTGTCTGCTTGAAATGAGTAACTAGATAGGTGAAAAACAGAATCTTTACTGAAGAAACCTGATAAATAGACCACACCCAAATAAATTTCAGAAAAATTAAAAACATATGTATAATAAAGAGGCAGTGGCAATACCTAAAAACAGAACCTTTACCTTACTAAAGATTCTTCTTTTTTTGTGTTTGGTGAAAGAACAAGCTTGAAATGGTAATTAATGGGATGAAGAAGAATCTAAGGCAGTGAATGGTGAAGGGGCTGCTGCTTGACTTTTGAAAAGGACAAGGAAAAAAACTGAACAAAAGGAGTTCCATTCACTGTGTTGTCACCTTTTTCAAACTTTTTGGTAGAGATGGGAGTTAATGCGAATAGTACAAAGTTTAGGGGTCGGCACAGAAAAAAACAAAATGATCAGTATAGAAAATTCGGAAATGGACATGTTTGTCCCTGTACTCTTTAAAAATGGTTATATTTGTCATTCGTTATACTTTTTTGATATATTTATCCTTACCATTATACTTTAGGATCATATTTGTCCCTATACTCTTCAAAGAGGGTTACATTTGTCCTTTGTCATACTTTTTGACATATTTATCCTTACACTTATACTTTAGAATTATATTTGCCCATCGTCCATTAAATCCTCATGTCCCACCTTTCTTTTCCTACATGGTGCTTATGTGGATTTCTTTTTCCTCCAATTTAAATATGGTCAACTATTTAAGATAATTTAATCCGCCCACCCAATTTAACCCTAAACCATAAACCATAATTTGGTTGTCTGCACTTATTTATGTCTTTGGGCAGCCAATATATAAAATATAGTGGCTTCATTCTGATAATTCACATTACTCTAATATTATTCGTCATTGTAGGTTTATGTTAAACCAGGTCGAAGATAAGGGGTGGAGCTAGAGTATTAGGTATGGTTTGAATGAACTCTATAACTTTTGTTTAGATTTGTGTTCTATTAGGAAATACATTAAATATGTATAAATATTTAATTACGAACTTAATAACTAAAATGAGTATGAGCAAGATCAGAACCCATAAACTTTAAATCATGACTCTGCCATCCAAAAAGTTGAATTATTTAGATATACTTTTTTAAATATGTAATTTTATTTTATTTTTGAAAAACATGAAAATTATATACCCAAATCACAAAAAAAAACTAGATGTTTTGACCCTTGTAATCGAATTCTTTCATATAAAATGAGAGGAGGGAGCAATATTTTCTTTTCGAGAAAAAATATGTTTGAGGAAACCATCCTAGACAATATTAGGCTTCTGGCAGTGCTCTATTTTAAGCACGGACCTTTGTCATTAATTCCATTGTTGTGCAACTTCTCGTAATTTAATTTGGTTACTGCAATAATTGTAAGTTGTATCAGATTAGTGATTTTGAGTTCAAAGTTCTTGTTTGCCAATATGTTGCCGCTGCTATCCGAAAAATATGGAGCCGAAAAAGAACATTATCTTAAATAGGTGACCATATTTAAATTGGGTGGACGGATTAAATTATCTTAAATAGGTGGCCATATTTAAATTGGAGGAAAAAGAAATCCACATAGGCACCATGTAGGAAAAGAAAGGTGGGACATGGGGATTTAATGGATGAGGGGCAAATATGATCCTAAAGTATAAGTGTAAGGATAAATATGTCAAAACGTATGACGAAGGACAAATGTAACCCTCTTTGAAGAGTACATGGACAAATATGATCATAAAGTATAATGGTAAGGATAAATATATCAAAAAAGTATAACGAAGGACAAATATAACAATTTTTAAAGAGTACAGGGATAAATATAACCCTTTTCCGTAGAAAATTTGCATGTTTTTGGATACGACGAGTACAATAAGCTATCGGGACACAAAAAAGTACAATAAGCTATTCTACGGTGGTGTTTTTTCCTGTTTTCTCCCAATATTATAGTGGTGATTGACGGTCGAAAAGATAGATGGTAAAATTTGGCGTCGCCCGGACTCGAACCGGAGACCTTCAGTGTGTTAGACTGACGTGATAACCAACTACACCACGACACCATTTGATGCTTTCCTTCTAACAACATTTTAAAATATATTTAATATGTTTGAAAAATAAAAACACTTTACCAAAGAATTATTCAAATATCTACTTAAAATAATATGAATACATACAAAATATATTAAGTCACTGAATTGTAAATAATGTGATTATTATATATAGTCATATACTTAAACAAAAATTATCAAGATAACGTTCGTTGAGTATGGTGCAAACAACCCAATAAGCAAAATGCGCATAAAATATGTATAATGAGACATATTACTACGTCAAGTGGTAATGTAGCTAATGCGCCTCGACTTTTAGGACGTAGTTCTGTGAGTTTTAGCCTCGTGATTGTCTCGTGGCAGGTACTATGTGATTTATAATGATGAAAATGTCATAAATTAAATTGTATAAACAATTAAACATTATTACCATAATCCATGGGGGTCTTGAACTATTTTGATGGGAAAAAAAAGGAGAATTAACTTAAATAGTTGTTCATTTATTTATGTGTACCGGTTAGAAAAAGTAAATAGTGAATCCGACGTATTATTTGCGTAAAAATCCCGAAAAAGAAAGATCTCATGCAGCCCGCCATAGAAGTCATCCAATAGTCTGTAGAAGCCACCTCCTTAGCCGCAACACAGGAGAATTAATAAAAGAAAATCACAACGAAAGTGAAAGATGTGTGGCTAAAGTATTTAAAGGTGTAACCATCAATGTATTTGCAGGCCTAAAAAGGCATTTTACATAATAATAATAATAATAACAAGTGGTGGAAAGTGGAGATGACATTCTTGTCAATATTGTACCCAAGTTGCTTAAAAAGATAACCACTTTAATGGTGTTGCGGCTGACAATCAAATTCTAGGTATAATAATGATGATAATTAGCACGTAAAACTACAGACAATTGTGTCTTTCTTCGTGACCTTTCGGCAAAGTCATCTTGTCTATTTCTCCATTCCTACTGCCGCCCATTTATATGAGTATTATGTATGATAATTCATATACAAATTAAAGACTGGAACTCTAACGGAATGTGCTTGAAGACATGACAAAATATAGTACTCCATATTGTTAAGAAAAGATATGTGCTCCGAATGAAATAAAAACTGAGAGAATTTTCATTACTTAACTAGTCGCGATACGTACCGCTATTAAGTATATCATCGCCTTGAGGTCTTAGGTTTGAGAGATGAAAATAGAGAATTTATTAGTATGGAGCATTTTACTCTTCTTTGGTGGACCTATTTGAAAGTAAATTTGAATTAATCGAGTCAATAATTTTTGAAATTCATGAGTAGTTAAAAAGACGAAAATACATATATCCCCTAAAAATGATGGGAGTTATTTGTATATTTCAATATGAACTTCAACTTCTTTTCTTCGTTTGAGAGAAATGGAATGCTCTCGAATAAATTTTCATTCTTTTATGGCATAATACACATTTTTCCCTCTGGATTTTCCCCACCACCCCACCCTTTTTTTTTTAATAATAGAAAACTAAACTTTGTAGGGTCCTAATTGCATGTTCATATCTAGAGCTTGTTCACCAAGGAAAATTAAGCACATTATGTAGGAAGAAAAGGATGTATGACACCGTAGCTCATATCGGTGGTTCCTAATCACATCTAGTCACTCTTCAACCAAAATAGCGTAAAGCATTTATTAGAATTTTTTTAAAGAAAATAAATCACGTCCCTGAAAATATTTTTCTACCGCACCAAATATGCTTTATAAAATACTCCTTCCGTTCTAAACCTATTTCCTTTTTGATCCGTTCCAAAAAGAATGAATCATTTCTAAATTTTGAAATAATTTAGCTTAAACTTACAATTCTACCCTTAATGAGAAGCTTTTATAACCACACAAATTCTCTAAGCCCCTTTTTTAACTTGTTTAGGACCATAAATTTCAAAAGTCTTCATTTTTTCTTAAACTCCGTGCCCAGTCAAACAGGTTCACATAAATTGGAACGGAGGGAGTAGTGAGTTACTTAGAGCCTGTTTGGCCAAGCTTCTAAGAGGTCAAAAGTACTTTTTCCCTCCCAAAAAGTACTGTTTTAAAAATTTAAGCTGTTTGGCTAAGATAAAGAAGTACTTTTGGCCGACAGTAGAAGCAGTTTTTCTGTTTTTGGGAAGAAACAGAAAATTCTAACTTCTTCCAAGAAGCAGAAGCAGAAGCAGAAAATTAATTTATTCAAGACAAAACTATCCTCGCCTTAAAATTTATACTTTTCAAATTATCCATTACTAATTTAAGTTTTTTTTTCATATTTGTTTTTGATTTTTATCATTCTCTTAAATTTAAAGATATCATATACATGAATCATATTATACTTTCCAAAATCTTTATTGACTTTTCTTGTTTTTGATTTTTTTTGGGTGTAATGTCTTGTGACTTTTCAAATTATCTTCTTCTTTTTTCACTAAAGCAAATTATCTACCTCCTTCTTTGGATTATCAATTCTTTTCCTACAAATAATTATTTATAATTTCTTCTGTTATAGGTTATTAGTTCTCGAATCTTTAAAACAATTATCAAATCTAATTTGTAAAAATTACCTACAAATAGGTAATAAATTTTACGATTTCATCACATAATCTATTTATATATTATTAAAAGATGAAGAAAAAATATCCACATTAATCCAAGTGGCAGTCTCACAATAGGCCGCTAGGCATTTATGATAAAGTTGGTTAGGTTAGGTAATAATTAGTTTCTAATTTAAATTTTTTAAAAAATAAATTATACATTATGTGTTGCTAACAATTAGTTACTCTTTAAAATTATTTTTATTTTACGCTCAATGCCATATTTCAAGTTTGTCACTCAGAATCATCTAATTTCATCCGACGATATTCTTCTACCGATAAGTAATTCAACTATTATACTATGAAGACACTACTGCAAAGATTGAGGAAGGAGATGGGTCTTCTCACATTCATTTAGAAATGCAAGACAAATCTTCTATTAATATGGAGGCGTTGTATGGTAGAAGCAGAGATCAAATTATTGAAAATTATTATCATGTGTGAGTGACTTTACTTATTATTTCACGGTGGATTATCAATATATAGTAATTTATGGAATATTCTTCTAATTCATGAGAATTGACGTATTTTGATAATTCAAATCATTATGTAACAATAAGTAATTATACTAGATAATATTATATACTTTGGTATAACTATATATGTTAAATTGAGTTAAATCTTTATTATGTTTGTTTACTTTATATTTTATATTTTATATTTTAATTAAATAAAATAAAAAATAATGAAAGTCTCTTACAAGAAATATTTAAGTTTATTTTTATTTTTAAAATAATTATAAGACCTTGTACTATCCTTTTTGGTAATTTGACACTTAGAAGCACCTTTTAGAAAGATTGGTCAAACACAATTGTTACAAAAGGTACTTCTTAAATGAATTGGCCAAACACAAACTGTTTTATTTCGAAAGTACTTCCGGAAAAAAATACTTCTGAAAAAAGTACTTTTTAAAATAAGCAGATTTTGACAGTTTGGCCAAACGGGCTCTTAGTTTTCTTCGTTTCAAATTATTCCTCCTTTTTCATTTTTGCCATATCAAATTCTTATTCAGTTCAAAAGAATCATAAGTGAATAATGCTTCTAATTCAAATACACCATTGCCCTAACCTGATATCAAAATCTAACTCCTTTTTTTTCGCATTTCCAACTTGAATGATAATACAATTATAAGTGACGTTATATACTCTAGTAATTTATTATGGTCAAACATTCAAGAAAAATGTTAAAGATAATACAGTACAAAAGATTGCTCAATCTTAATTTCTGTAACCATCCAAAGATTGTATGGCCAGTCATTTCTCCGGGCCACTAGTGTGGCTATTTTCCGCAATCCATGATTATTACTACCAAATACCGCTACATTCCAATTCCAATCATTTCCTTTAACCAGCAGTTATTATTTCTAACGACCACTGCCGCCACCATTAGTTCACCTTTAGCTAGAGTAGAAGCTTCAGTTCCTACTGTTAAGCTTACCCATTATAATGATTCAAGTAAATCCCACACTTGTATTTCCAATGCCCTTAAAATTTCAGCAAAAAGGGGCAATTTTGATGAAGGTAAACTCATACACGCAAATATAATTAAGTTGGGTATGACTAGCGTGCTTTCCCTGGGAAACCAGCTCTTGCATGTTTATGTAAAATGCAAAGAGCTTGCTGATGCATGCAAGCTGTTCGATGAAATGTGCGTTAGAAATATTGTAACTTGGAATACGTTGATATGTGGTTTGAGGTATTCTACGGAGCATTTTAATGCAAATATTCATCTGGGGTTCCGTTATTTCAAGCAAATGTTGATGGAATCGGTGCCTCCTGATTGCATTTCTTTCTGTGGGTTGCTCCGACTGTGTCTGGAGTTAAAGGATGGTGTTTGGTTGGGTAAGGAGTTACATTGTGCAATTGTGAAGCTGGGATATGATCAAAGTTGTTTTCTTGGTGCCAATCTTGTTGATCTGTATGCAAAGTTTGGGTTGGTTGGAGAGGCTAGGTGTGTTCTTGATGGGGTTTTGGCGCGTGATTTGGTGTTATGGAATGTTATGATTTCTTGCTATGTACTGAATGGTTTGGGTGACGAGGCTTTCTGTTTATTCAATTTGATGAGATTTGAGGGGTTTGAGGGGGATGAGTTTACATTTGCTAGTCTACTTAATTCCTGCGCGAGTTTGGGGTTTTATGACTTAGGTAGGCAGATACAAGGACTTGCCATTAAAATTTGCCTTAACATGGATGTGGTGGTTGAAAGTGCACTTGTTGATATGTATGCCAAGAATGAACATATAACCGATGCTCGCAAGGTTTTTGACGCGATGGCCTTCAGAAATGTGGTCTCTTGGAATACTATTATTGTAGGTTATGGACGCCGTGGAGATGGGAAGGAAGCTGTTGACCTTCTGAAAAGGATGTTAAGAGAGGATTTTGTTCCTGACGAACTCACTTTGGCTAGTGTCCTTAGTTCATGTGGTAACTTAGCGATGGCCCCTGAAGTTATACAAGTACATGCTTATGCAGTAAAATATGTATGCTCAAATTCTTTATCAATTGGAAACGCATTGATAAATGCATACTCAAAGTGTGGTAGTATTGTTCATGCTTACCAGTCCTTCAGCTCAATAAAAGCACCAGATCTTGTGTCATGGACCTCAATGATTGGAGCTTATGCATCTCACGGTTTTCCAAAGGAAGCTATTCAACTTTTTGACAAAATGTTGGTAAATGGTGTGAAGCCAGATAGAATTGTATTTCTAGAGGTTCTCTCTGCATGTAGCCATGGTGGTCTTTTTTGTAAAGGGATGCAGTATTTCCGTTTGATGACTAATTTCTACCAAATTATGCCAAGCTCAGAACACTATACCTGTCTCGTAGATCTTTTAGGACGATTAGGCCTTCTGAATGAGGCTTATGAAGTTGTAAACTCAATGCCAGCTGAATCCAAAGCAGATTCCCTGAAGGCTTTCATTGGCTCTTGTAATATCCATGGAAATATGAATTTGGCAAAATGGGCAGCAGAAAAGCTTTTTGTTATAGATCCGAATGATACTGCTACTTACGTCCTTATGTCAAACCTGTATGCCTCTGATAGTAATTGGCTTGATGCAGCCTTGATCTGGAAAATGGCAAGAGAGAGGTTGCATAAGAAGTCACCAGGCTGTAGCGTGGAAATTGCTGGTGGAATTAACAGATTAGCATGAAAGTGACAAATCCTTCACTGTAGTTGCAAGCACTTAGGCTGTCTTTGGCATGAAAATGCAAGAGAACACTTAGGCTGTCTGCACAACAGTGGTGTAAAGCATGTTATTGCCTACTCCTGCACATGATGTCCCAAGAAAATTTTGCAAAGATTGTGAAGGGTGGTTGTCTATACTGTTGCCATTTGTCTATAGAGATTTATTTGAGATGGAAACTCAGATTTTATCTGTACCTTCATTAGGATCTGTATATCTCAGAGGACTCAAACTTCCATTCAGAGGACGCATGGTTTTCCCCTCATCCTTTTGATGCTAAACTTTTCATGGCTTAACCATAATCGGCAACTCCCTCAGTTACGATTAAGAGGAAAAAGGAACAATTGATGAACTCAGTGCTATTGGAAGTGGAATTGTTAACCATGAGGTTGCACATTGATCCCCAGCACCCAAAGCTGATATTATCCCCTTTGGATTGAGGCATATGGATGTCTCCAATAAGTAAACACATACAGAAAGAACCAGAAAGTTTACTGTTTCCCTTTCCTCCAATGGGGAAAAGCTAAAAATTGGGAACCTCATTCCATGAACATCTTCTAAAAGTGTAATAGAGAGCATATACATGCTAACAATTGACGCAGTGAGCCATGCAGCAGTACATATAAGGGATTTTATGAGCATAACATTGGAACAGTGTTTACAGACTTCACCAACATTTAAACATGTTGGGTCTAACTTGCATCTCCACCACCATTATGGACTTGACGGAGAAAGAATAAAACAAAGTTAGTATACCTTGGACCTTTCTCTTGCACCAATTTTGCTTTCCTTTTTCATCTTCCCTATTGTAAGCTATAACCTCTCTGACTATACAAAATGGACCTAATCTGCTTTTGCTTCCTATAAACAATGTTATATAAAACAGGACACCAATGGTTGAGTATCCCTAAGATCAAAGGATAACTTCAAAAAAAAAAAATAAAGAAAACTATTTGAGAACAACTAACAAACATTTGATTCCCCTTATCCACTAATCACCTACCTAATAGGGAGAAGTGTCCTCCTGATGGTGCAGTTCATTGTCTGTTTTCAGCATCAAGCAGCTCTATATGTTATGTGCTTGGGCTCAAGTAGATTCTAGTATGATCTATCTACCATCTCTTTCATTATTACCACTGAAAGAATTTTGACGAGCCAACTCATAATTTTCTGATTGAGGTTGTTCGTTCTCGCAGTTTACTGCTGCTGCTTTTGAACAGAGGAAAAGAAATGAAGAAGTATATATTGAAACATGCCATACGCTGCAGAAATGACACATTAAAATGTCAGAGAAAGACTGGAAGAGGATAGAGAGAGACATAGAAGGACAATTTTTTATAGCTGTTCATACCTGTGCCAAATCCAGTAATTTTGACTTGTTTCTAATCTCCAGCTAATAGCAGCCATTGCTAATGCAGTGAATCCAGCAAGTAAAAAGCCCCACCAAAAGCGCTTTAGAAGTGACCGAATGAAATTATGAATCCATGCTTTTACAGTTTCCCATCTGCATTCAGTTCATGCTTAGCCGAAATAGTAGAGACAAACAAAATATCATAAAGTAATCCTTATATTTTTATTGCTAGAATCCTTGCTGTTTTTTTTCTTCCTTCACAATTGAAAAGTGTAGGTATGGCTTATGGAAGATAAACATGGATCATATGCTTGATTATGGGGAAAGCTTTCAGAGAAGTTCATAAGCTCAGCCTCAATATTCTGTATGGAGTTGTTGACAAAATTAGTTGAAAATCGTTAAAAATGAACCTGTGGTAACTGATTTCTATTGCAAGGGACCTTTGAATGTAATCCTATAAAGATCATACATTTTGCAAAACCAAAACTTTGCTATAAGAGTATGATTATATATGAAAAATGAAATACTATCATCTTTCAGCTTTATTTTAAATTACAGGTCTAAATTTTTCGGATCAGGAAATCCACCTACCTGTTGAGCATGTTCAAACAAATTTCTGTTGGAAAGGAAATCCACCTATGATGAGTAAAGAATTCAACGAGGAACCCAATTAACAGACCCACAGTCCCAATAGCCACGACAAGAATAATGTTCGAGGACCTGTAAAATGTTCAACCAGGTTAAAGCTGATCCACACGGTCCAATCACTAGAAAGCCCCAGCCAAACTTTTTTTTTCTTTCTGATGAAGAGAAAACCTCATTTGAAATTTACCTGGTCGGTCCACTTTCAGCCATGAGGGCTGTCAGGATTGCAACAACAGTGTGAATGGTCCTCTTTGAAACTTCATCGATAGCAGCCAAGTATACAAAAGTACTAACAACAGCCATGAAAGATAGCCAGAAATCCATGAACTGGGGCCATCAACATAAAAGAAACCATTAGATTACTTAGTCGCCAGGTGCCAAAAATGCAATATTTCAAAATCCATAAGAGTGATACCTGTAAGACATGGAAAGTCAGTGCACACCAAGTGCCAACATCACATGCATGATACAGACCACTTGAGATACCACTTGATGTGTAAAGAACCCATTCAGCAAATGCCTGCAGAAGAAAGGAGAGTTTTACCTTTTAAACATAGAAAATGAAGAATCCAAGGAATAGCTCTTTCTCAAGTTCATCCGCTTGTCTGCTTAAAATATAACCCTGGATACCTGACTTTTATAGCATTTTCAATTGAGCATCAATCAGAAGAAATTAATGGTCTTAGGAAGTTATCGGATTAGCTAATATTACCTTATGACGGAGGGCCCAGTAAGCAGGGAGCAAAGCTGCAGCATTGGATGCAATAAGGGAAATTGATTGCCACATGTGTCCTACATCAGTTTTCAGCACTTGTCCTTTAAAAGACTATTGCATAATTAATGACTATTAATGAGAAACTACTGACTTGAAATTTTAACAAAAACATAAACAAACACATAGTAATCAAGAGTGTACTAGCAATAGCAGAGAGCATGTTGAAACACATGCTGCAGTTGCAAATAGTTTAACACCGCATCATGATCAGAACATGTTATCAGCATTCAGAACAACAATAATCACCGGCTGAATCCAATAGTTGCCTTCTCTAGCTGTTTACTTAGAAATGATGTTCACAAATTTCTACTTCTTAAGGGTGGTGGGGAATAACTATGGGCCAGGATTATTGTTATTATTCTTCCCCCTGTTCCCAGATGAAAGACGTGCTGGAGTGAAGGGTCAATTTGCCCAACTTTTGCTGATTTTGGACATTGATTCAGTGATTTCTTAAAAATAAAAATTTGCATATTCAGAAGCTATACAGAAAGTACTATTAAGTACACATGGATTTTTGAATATTTACTAAGAATTCTTTTTTCAAATGAGAAAGTTGTCTAGGACACTGCAAATATAACTGTGTCATATAAAAAAGAAGCATATTAAGTACAAATGTTACTCCTCAGATTACCATGTGTTGAATCAATTGACAGGTTTACTCGAGATAGTACCGATTGTGCAAGACAGTAGCTGGTTAGTATAACCTGGAATGCTAGGTTCTAGGTTCAATTTTAAGTGCTAATTTAAGAGTTATCAAAAATACACAAACCGCAGAGGATATAGCAACACTTATTGTAAAATGGCTAAAGGCACAGAGACAAGTCTGAAAGTCACAAAAACACAATGGTTAACCTGAAGAAGAAACAAGTTCAATACTGCAGTCAAAGCCTCCATAGCGCCTACCGCAAGCACAGAAACTGAAAAGGACAGATTTGATTGCATGAGAACATGACGACTCAATAGCTTAATCTTCAGAAGTCATCATATACAAACCTGTAAAATGTGAGACCACTTGCATCCAACACAGACTGGCATGTCCCATGCGAAGAGCATTTTTGTGGGCATCTCTCTAGTGAGATAGACATGATAGTTTCAACCGTCGAACTATGCCTGTCGGAAATTGGGTGCCTTAACCCAAAACTCCACGTTCCTCCTCTAGCATATATGATATAAAAGCTGATGGACTTGTCACTTGCATCGTGTATCTTAAAAAACATGGAACCGTTGCTGTTGCTCGTGCTGTTTGCATAGAAGTAATCCCAGTTACTAAGAGACGGCAATCCACCATATCTGGCATATATTTCCCCACTTATCTTTGCATCTGATGTAATGCGGACATGGATATTTCCGCCAGCAGCAGCATAGGGGATGTCCAGAAGGAAAAAGGTCCAAGTGTAATTCCTCATATCTCCATCAGATGAATTACTCAAAAGAAGTCCCAAAGGGAAATTAGCAGAGTTTGAGGAAGCTTCTCTACTGATCGGTAGATAATAAGATTCAAAAGCGACAGATGGGTTTTTCCTCAGAAACGTCTGCACAGAACCATTTCAAGAATTCACAAGAAAAAAAAAAAGACATGAAAAGATTGACAAACTAAACAGGTCATTTTTGAACTGTGCAGTTTGCATTAGAAGAGAAAATGTGTACTGTACATCTAGTGTAGCATGTTCTTTTAATAAGCAGGAAGCTCAGTTATCCAAAACCACAACCT
Organism: Nicotiana tabacum; assembly: GCF_000715075.1. Classification (NCBI taxonomy): domain Eukaryota; kingdom Viridiplantae; phylum Streptophyta; class Magnoliopsida; order Solanales; family Solanaceae; genus Nicotiana; species Nicotiana tabacum. The sequence continues at coordinate 150,522,294 of NC_134086.1, read as the reverse complement.
ACATGATTAATGTGCAAGTGAACAAGTATATGAAATTAATGAAAAGATTTGAGAAAGATGGAAGCAGTCCAAACTCATAATAAATCCACCTGAAGTGTGTATTTTGCTGATGTACAGTTCAATCCAGCCTTATCCGCAGGACACTGAAGTACTTGCCATTCCAATGAATAACATATTGTTGTGCTCATTTCTTGGATTACTACCATGCTTTCTGACAGGTTTGCTGGCTGAATTTTAATATACCAACGACCAAGTCTAGGTAAAGGTATGACCAAAGGGGTTCTGTTTATATCAGAAGAATAATCATACACTTGTGGCAGTGGTATAGCCCCATGCCGAACATAGCACATAAGGGAAATTCCGCTGTTGCTGATGGTTCCATTAGAATGCTGTGATTGAGTAAACGTGATATTTAATGCTGTGATTATTAGCTCCTCGGCAATACTCACTACATCCAAGGAGTAGACTTTTGACCCAGCAACATCAAGACAGCTATCCTCGGCACCTCCACAAGGAGTCACATTCGCTGCAGTTATGTTATAAGATCGACTACCTATTCCACTTTCAGAAGATATATAGGTGTCCAAACATGAGAGTAAACTAATTGTTTGGTTGCAGAATTTTCCCAACATAGCAGAATTTGTACACCCTTCCACAGTTATATTACCACTGAATGAGTAAGAATGTCCTCGATTAATCTGCAAAAAGAAATCAATGAATAGAAATTAGCTAGCTAAGATATTACACTGTTGAAATGATGGGAATTAGGACTTTCAAAGAGTGGTTTTTCTTCCGTAGTGGTAAGCTAGGCTCCAAGGGACAACAGTATTAGATCTTAGAACCTCCAGATTCATGGCTAGAATAGTATTTCTTTCATTGTTATGATGAAGGAACAATAATCTTCATCATACAAGTGGACAGCATGCAAACTTGAAACACACCTGCTACCTTTTTAAGCAAACAATTTTCAGTATGTATCAAATGTCTCCTCACCAATGACTAGCCCAAAAGGGAAGAGCACAGGCTTCTCCTCAAGCAGAACACTTCCTTACCAAGGTATTTTTACGTTCACAGATTTGGTAGATCAGTTAGCCCCTTTTTGGTGTAGTGGCTGTGGCTCATTTATTAGCTACATAAACTACAACGCTCATCAATCTACAATTTCTATAGTTTCTTCCTCTAAGAAATCTTTTTCACCAGTTTCATATAATGCATGACAACATCAAAAGAAAGCTGCAAGTCATTTCCCCATGTTTCTCTAAGGTTCAGAGAATGGGAGCTATGGGAAAATCAAAATCATTATTGCTGAGCTAGTGAAAGAGCTCATGTGGACGTTTAACACGTTCTCCACTTTATTTCCCCTCCCCTCTTCGTAATCCCAAACAAGATTAATCCAGTTAGCTCTCCTTTTTCACTTCGCCCTATCCTTTAGTTCCTAGCCAAACTAACCGACCTTTCATCTTTTACTTCCACTCCAGCGAAGTACAGATTGGAATAAACATAGTGATAATTTGATTCTTTGTCGACGTAGTGAATAGGAGAGAATATCAAGTTGAATTCTTCAATAATACTGGGTATTAATTGATCACATAGAGACACCCAGACAGAATTTTCAGATAGACCAAAAGACTATTAAAAAAAACTGCCTATTCGATCATATGTTGAAAACTCAAATAGTGATATCCATAAGAAAGAAGCGCAAAAGGATACTGGCTAAAACATGGAATATAAATAAGTCAGAGCAAGTACCATTTTTGACTGTGTCCTTATAGGTCCGATGCCGTTAAAGAGACCAAAATACCATATTCCTGGAGAAATCTGTGAAAAAGCTTATTTCAAACCCAAGTAAACATGCATAAGACCACCATGAAGAGAATTTTTATCTGTCAAAAGAAAGAACAAGTATAGCACAAACAATAAACTAGCCCACAAATATTAGAAAGTTAAGAATAGACCTGCTCGTTTGTCAACGTCAAGAATATACTTCTTTGCATGGGATAGCACTTCTCAACAATTTGAAGGTCTCGTGACCCTCCAAATGAACTATTCGAGATATGATCTATCACTACAGAGAAAAGACTAATATTACTTGTTTGCGGTCACATCCTGCTATAAAATCATCACAACCACATAATGTATGTCAAATGCTCAGTCTCAGTTAAAAGATCATACCTAAACCTGTAAGAGAAGTGTTATAAACATCTGGAAGGGGTGGACTTCCTTCTCGGAAGCAGATCATCGGCAAAGTACTTACTTTTCCTATGCTTTTCAGGTTCTGCTTGCAGTTAGATTCAGGAATTAAAGATTGTAAAAGGATAAATATTGGGATTAAAAGCACGGTATGGTCAGGCGGAAAAAATTCTTAAATACCAATATTAAGGAAGCAAAGGGAGAAAATTGGAGTGCACAAAAGGAGCAAATTACATTATCATATATTTAGCACAAACAAAAAGAGCTTACAAAGTTGTAAAGTTATAAGCAAAACTTCAATGACAAAAGTATTGACCGTGAACTTACAAGGCCAACATTGGATTCCAAATCAATAGTCACTGAAGAGAACCATGGTGGTAAGTCCACTGCAGAAAGGCATGGAAACCGAAACCAGTAAGCCATTAATGAAAATAGAAAGAAACCCTTGCTACACATGTTACTTTGTATTTAACACTTGCTCACACAATTATATGTGATGCAATCAAAACTGAACGAAGTGACTTATCTAAAGATAGCCATCAAATGAGGAAATCCAGCTAGGAAAGATTTGAAAAACTGAGAGATTAACAAAATAAGAAAGCACTAATATGCCTGTAAAAAACAACATTTCTCAAATATCTACATAGATGCAAATACTGATATTCTCTTCTCAAATATCTACCAGGAGACCCTCGTATTCTGTATTTCATATCTCTTATATTGCTGGTATTTTATTATGCATTTTTATGGTACTAATATATCGGCTCCTGTTGCTTTTTTGAGCCGAGGGTTTCCTGGAAACAGCCTCTCTACCCTTCGGGGCAGGGGTAAGGTCTGCGTACATATTACCCTCCCCAGACCCCACTTGTGGGATTATACTGGGTTGTTGTTGTTGTTGTTGCAAACACAACCAAGATAGATAAAATGTTCATAGTTAAACATTAGAAAGCACTCAAGGCAAAGACCAAGCTAAACCTGCAACTGCTGAATAAAAAAGCAAGCAGCTCATGACTAAGGAGATATTAACAGGAATAGATAAACATAACCAGATTGTTGAATCAGAACAAGCTGTACGTCAGTGAAACAAATTATCCACGGACGATCAACCAGTTAAACCAACTAAAAAAACAAGAATAAAAACAGAACAAGCAACTCGGAATATTGCTCTCGTACATGTGTCACTGCAGTCATCTATTCGCGTATCGATGAATACAAGAAATCGCATCAAGCGCAAAAAACCACCCAAGAAAGCAAAATATCATGGTAAGATATCAAGAATACTAAAAGAATCAAAACCCAGTATTCCAAATTCGTCAAAATGAAACTTCAAACCCCCCTACCACAATCCCTCCCCTGCCCCATCAAACTCGCCCCCCCCCCCTCCCTCAAAACCCCCCCACACACACAAAAAAAAAAAAAGCAGCAAAACCCCACTGAGGAAGAGGAAAAGAAAAACTTTAATCAAATGATGCAATAAATTACCACTAATGTATCGCCATTCATAAGGTTTGAGCAGAGTTGTTGCATAAGTGAAGCTAGAAAGAGTCACACTGTTGTGCCGACCATCATCATCCCCACCTTCCACTTGTGAACTAAAACAAGTAGCTGTCAACACTAGTACAAATACTACTAGACAAAGATTCGAATAAGAATGACCCAGAATCATAAACATGTTTGTTTCCCCCTCCCCTTTAAGAAACTGATTATTCTTAGTACAGAGAATGAGAATGTTTTTATTGAATCATTGAAACATTCTCCTATAAATATACATTAGGAAAAAAAATCAGATTTTTATAAAGGAGTTCAGTGAATCAGAATTTTGGGTATAAAATAAATTATAGTACAAAATAAGTATTAAATTAGAGTTTGGTGAATTTTTGGAGTACGTTTTTGGATTTGTGGGTTGACTAGTGTTTTGTTGAAATTGGACTAAAAATAATACTCCACTGTATTATTACGTTAAATAAACACGCCACCATTTCCTTGGCAAGAAAGATGTGAGTGAGTTCACGCGCCTCGTGGAAGTCGATGAGTCATAGGATGGTGTAATAAACACGCTAGTGGGAAAAAGATGATGGGACAAAGTTGGAGAAAAAAAGTAGTCTCTATTAAAGTCTGAATATGAAGTTTAGTTTCTTTTTTTGTTGTGTGAATTTAGTATACTTAACAAATTGATACTCCGATTATGGGAAATAACACTAATTTATATTTATAAATCCAAATAGAGTTAGTATATCATTAATTTGGATGGATTGTAATTATAACTTTTTGCTGATCTCGTAATATACATTATTTTTTTTCTTTTTATGTTCTATTTTGTTTTAATTTACTAATTCGAGATATAAACACGAGATATAAGGCGTAATAATAACTAGTGGCAAAGCTAGAAATTTCCTCAAGGGTGTTCATACTTGTAAGAAATAAAAAAGAATTCAACAAAAAGTATTTAATATGTGTTATATACATCTAAAATCTAATATTTTACTTATATACATAATATAAATTTTTCGTAATATTTTGACGAAGGGTGGTTAATTAGCAAAAGGTGGCTTTGCCCCTGATAATAACTTCCTGTATGAAAGTGTAAGCAGAAAAGGAACAAGTTTGAGAAAAATAGGAAACTGTTATAAAATAACGACTGTAAAGTAAATAAATCAAAGACAAGTATAGAGAAAAAGTGATATATTATTCAACTTTCAGATTGATGTACATAATGAACTGAAAACTCCTCTATTTATAGAAGAAAGGAAGCAACTGCGAGGCTTTTCAGGAAGCGGCTGCAAGGCTTTTCAGAAAGCAGTTGCGATGCTTTTCTTGAGCTGCTTGTAAGCTGTCTACATGAGTTGCTCGCAACCTGCCTGTTTAATAAGAAGTTGCTGCAAATTATTTCACTGAGTTGCTTGCATTCTGCCTGCATCAGCTGCTTGAAGATAAATTTCAACAGAATACTAAATGGATAATCTTTCTGGCGGAGTAATAAATGGACATCCACAATATAATAGTTTCATAATTAAAAGATAATGTGCCTCGTTAAAATCTTACTAGGAAAAATCCAGTGGAAAAAATCCTAGTAAAGTAAAAAAAGTATACATATTTACTAATACACATTTCTAGTAGCCTCGTTAAAAACCTTACAAGAAAGACTCTATGGAAAAACCTTAGTAAGGGAAAAAGAGTACAACACATATTTCACTCCCACTGACGAAAACCTTGTTTCAAATATTTGAGTCTCCGCATTCTAATCTTGCATATCATTTTCTCAAGTTGAAGTTGGCAAAAATTTAGAGAATAAATCTGCCGGATTATCACTTGAACGGATTTGTTGCATATCAATGTCACCATTTTTCTAAAGATCTTGTGTACAGAATAATTTTGGTGAAATATGCTTCGTTCTATCTCCTTTTATAAATCCTCCATTCAATTGGGCTATGCATGCAGTATTGTCTTCGTATAAACTTGTGGATCTTTTATCACATTTAAACCCACATTTTTCTTGAATTAAATGAATCACTGATTTCAACTATACGCATTTCCTACTTTCTTCATGAATACTTATTATCTCAACATGATTTGAAGAAGTAACAACAATAGATTATTTTGTGGAGCACCATGATATGACAGTACCTCCACATGTAAGTAAGTACCCGATTTTAGATCGAACTTTATGGGGATCAGATAAATAATCTGCATCTGCATAACTAACAAGATATGCACTACCTTTGTGGCATAAAATAAACCCATTTCAAGAGTTTCTTTTAAATATCACAATATATGTTTAATCTCATTCCAATGTCTCCATGTAGGAGAAGAGCTATATATTGCTAGTAAATTAACAGAAAATGTTATGTCAGACCTTGTAGCATTAGCAAGATACATAAGTGCACCAATTGCTGAGATAGGGTGTTTCAGGACCAAGGAGTTTATCATCCTCTTCTGGAGGTTGGAACAAGTCTTTATTCACGTCAAGTGATCGAACAATCATTGGTATACTCAATGGGTGCGCTTTGTCCATGTAGAAGCGTTTTAAGACCTTTTCTATATAGGTAGATTAATGGATAAAGATCTTGTCTATTAAATGTTCAATTTTCAAACCAAGACAAAGTTTTGTCATTCCAAGATCTTTCATCTCAAATTCTTTCTTACGATATTTAATTGTCTTTTGGAACTCTTCTAGAGTTCCAACAAGATTTATGTCATCAATATAAACAGCAAGTATGACAAATTCTGATGCTATTTTTTTTTTATAAAAATATATGGACAAATAACATCATTTATATAACCTTCTTTCAGCAAATATTCACTAAGGCGATTATATCACATGTGCCCGAATTGCTTTAAACCGTACAAAAATCTTTGTAATCTGATTGAATATATTTTTCAAGATTTTGAATTTGCTTCAGGCATCTTAATTCCTTCAGGATTTTCATATAAATTTCATTATCAAGTGAACCGTACAGTAAGCTATAACTACATCCATTAGATGTATTTCAAGCCCTTCATATAGGTCTAAATTGATGAGATATCGAAATGTTATGGCATCCATAACAAGTGAATATGTTTCATCGAAATCGACTCCATGTCGTTGTGAGAATCCTTATGCGACAAGGCGAGCTTTGTATCTTTAAATTTCATTTTGATCATTCATTTTTGGCACAAAAATCCATTTATGGCCAACTGGTTTTATACCAACAGGTGTTTGGACTATTAATCCAAAGACCTCTGATAGTAGGCTATATAGTTGATATTTACACCTTAATATGACCATACTTTGTTGTTTTATAGATAAATTGCCAACAAAATGCTCTAAATAGTGTTCTTTTGTTTAGCAGGGAATATTATATGAGAGGAAGCAACATGGAGTGTTTTGGAGGCGATAATGTGAAGAAAAACGCTCACTCGAGAAGTACCTGAACACAAAGAAGCATAAATGGCCTGGGCAAGAAGGCCACCGCGACCGCGGTGGCACTGCGGTGAACCGTGGTAGATTAACAACGTAAGGCAGAAAGGTCAGCATTCACCACTGTCGACCGCGGTTGGCCGCGATCGCGGTGCAACTGTTCACGCAACTGGAAGTTTGAGGACCAAAGTGTAATTTCGGGAAAACTTTTGTAAAACCCTTATAAGCTTTAGAAACTCGCGCAACTTTATTCTAAGCTGGTTTTTGAGACTACTTTTAGAGGCAAGAGATGTGTGAGAAGATCAACAAACATTAGAGTTTTTCTATCTCTTTTTTAATTTTTGCAATTTTATATTATGAACAATTTAGTAGTTTTCTCTTATTTTATTATGAGTAGCTAAACACTTATCTAGGGTTGATGGAACCAATTGCTGGTTGAAGTTTTGACTCAAGTTGTTATAATCGAGCCAGATTTATGATATGATTGTTCAACTACGTTTTGTATGGTGATTAATTGAATGGGCCCTTGATTAATCGTGTCTAATTACCTTATATTGCTTGAGAAAGAGTATTAGGTTAGACAGTTGTTGAACAATACCACTTTTGGGTAATTGAAGAGATTCATTACTTGAACTTAAAAGTGGGTTTAGAGATAACAAAACTTTGGTGGGATAATTTAGAGTTGCATAATTATTGTCAGCTAGAGTAGTTCGAGAGAATGCTCTAGTAAATATTGTAGTTGATCGAGAGATAATTACGATAACCCATAACTCTTAATCCTCCTAGAGTATTACAGCGAGATTAAAGCAGAAGAGTCAAGACCTAAACTAGCAATTGGGGAAATCACTGCCCTAGACCTTTTACCATTGAATTATCTTTGTTTTAGCTTACTATTGTTTTTAATAGTAGTTGAAGTAGTTAAACAAAAATCCAATCTTTATTGATCAAAAATCTTGCATCTAGAGATTGATTGAGTTGATAATAACATTGCCGAAGAGTATAATGGATATGTTAGTTCCCTGAGGATTCGATTTCGGACTTAAAACCGGATTATATTTGCAACGATCGCTTTCTCCTTTAAAAGGCATAGTTGGACGTTATCAAATTTTGGCGCCGTTGCCGGGGAACTAACGATGTTGTTTATTACAACTTAGAAGTAGTGTTAAAATTATTAGTTCAAATCAATTTTCAAAGGTGTTAAATAATTTTCATTGAAATTCTAATGTTTGAACTCTTGTGGAATTCAAGTGTATGCCTAGAAATTCTTCGAGGACTAGAGAACTACTTGAAAGACTTTCAGACCCCGAGAAAACATTCGGGGCATTGAACCGTGCCAATAGGAGGATCCAACAATCACAACCACATCAGCTTGAATTTGACATGGGTGACATAGAGAACGTCAACGGAAACATCAGGGATGAGCTAGTTGACCCAAATGTCAGAGTGGTAGCACCTCTTGAGCCAGAAGCTGCACTTTATGATTGAGTTCAACCCACAGCTGACAACCTGGCAACTGCCATAGTTGTGCCCGCAATTCAAGCGGAGACATTCCAGATCACCAATAACATGTTGCATCTGCTGCAGAATAAAGGATTGTTCTCCGGGTCATACATTGAAGACCCTCAGCAACATTTGAAAAATTTTCTGTCAATTTGTGTGACTCAAAGGCAGCCAAATATGACCCCAGAAGCTATCAAGCTATTACTGTTCCCGTTCTCTGTGACGGGGAAAGCTCAAACTTGGATGAATTCGCTCCCAATCAATTCCATTGTCACTTGGGAGGAATTAGTAAAGCAATTCCTAAATAAGTTCTACCCACCCAACAAGATTGCAAAGCAGATTGATGAAGTATTGCAGTACAAGCAGCAGCCGACTGAGACCTTGCAAGAAACTTGGGAAAAATTTAAAGGGATGCTGGTGAAGTGTCCTCACCATGGCATTCCTGTCACGACCCAAACCCCGCTCCGATCGTGATGACACCTCTCGTAAAGACAAGGCCAGCCAACGAACCCATATCACCTTTTCAAAAATAGTTAAACATTAATAAATATTTTAAATATGATTTAATGATATAATTAATGGAAACACAACCCGACACAGCCCTAACCGGGGTGTCACAAGTCATGAGCATCTATTAGGGTATAAATACAACTGAAAGCCTGGAGTGTACAAATACAGACTAATGAAATGAGGAGAGAGAAAATCAGTGTTGCGAATGCCGACAGCTACCTTGCTAAACCCTGTTGACTCTACCTCCGATCAGCCAAAACATACCTGAATCTGCACACAAGGTACAAGGAGTAATGTGGGTAATCCGACTCAGTGAGTAATAATAATAAATAAAGACTGAAGGCAAGAAATCACGCAAAAACACAAGGTATTCCATATTGAAGCAGAAAAATCACTTTAAACAGTAAAGTAGTGAGAAATCAAGTGAAAATCCCTTTTTTTCCAACAAGTAAAGCAAGTAGTTTACAAGTGAGTAACAAAAATGATAGAAATGTAAACATCCCTCGGGCAAAACATGTACAACAAACCGCCCCTCGGGCATAATATCAACAGAATCAGCCCCTCGGGCTCAATATCAGAACAGTGCCAGCCCCTCGGGCTCAATATCAAAATAGTAACAGCCCCTCGGGCTCAATATCAAAATAGTAACAACCCCTCGGGCTCACTCTCAGAATAGTATCAGCCCCTCGGGCTACCTCACAATCACTCATATCAGCCCCTCAAACATAGTATCAATCACTCAGAACAAGTGGGTACCCGTGCTCTCTGTGGGTGTGCAGACTCCGGAGGGGCCCCTTACGGCCCAAGCGCTATATCAAGCCACCTCGTGGCATCATCACTCAACATATCCTCACATCATTCAAGCCACCGCGTGGCATATAAAGTATCTCAGGCCCTCGGCCTCATATCACTCGGCCTCACATCACTCAAGCCACCGCGTGGAAAAAATAGTATCTCAGGACCTCGGCCTCATATCACTCAGCATATCCTCATATATGGCCCTCGACCTCACTCAGTCCGGAAATCATCATAAGCCTCTCGGGCATTTGTAAAATAGTAGTTCTCAGCCCAAAATATCATTTAGAAATGTCATTTGAGTTTCAAATCTGTATAAAATCGGCTGAGTTTGTAAAACAATAATTATCAATAGGATTGAGTTTAAATATAAGTCAAAACAGTGAGGAAATAGTGATAAAATTTTCCGAAGGATTCAAATAATTGGCACGAAGACCAAGTGTGGCAATCAGCCCAAATCATGATGATAATAAATAAGTTTCAATCAAATATGTGTAAAATCATCAATCGGGATGGACCAAGTCACAATCTCCGGTAGTAAAAGACCCCGCGCTCATCATCCAGCGCGTGTCTACTGTTCACGGTACTGTTCATGGGGTATTGTACACGGTAATTTTTCTCCAATTTTCCTAAGTACGAAATCACTCCGAGACACCTCCGAAACACTCTCGAGCCCTCGGGGCTCCTAACCAAACATATACACTAACTCAACAACATCACACGAACTTAATCGTGCTATCAAATCGCCAAAATAACGTCATATACCATGAATTAAGCTTTAAAATCCAAGAATTCTTTCAAATTTCATAAAACATCAAATTTTCCATTTTGAGTCCGAAACACGTCAAACGACGTCCGTTTTCAACCAAACTTTACAGAAAGTGTTTAAACCATATATAAGACCTGTATCGGGCGCCGAAACTAAAATACGGGCCCGATACCATTACTTTCACATCAGATTTCATTTCAATTTTCTTTAAACATTTTCAGAAAACAATTTCACTTAAAAACTCATAACTCGGGCATGGGACCTCGGAATTCAATTCTGGGCATACGTCTATGTCCCATATTTTTCTACGGACCCTCCAGGACCGTCAAATCACGGGTCCGAGTCTGTTTACCTAAAATGTTGACCGGAGTCAAACTTATTCATTTCGATGTCAAAACTTAGCGATTTTTACAAGCTTTCACATTTAAGCTTTCCGGCTACGCGCCCGGACTACGCACACAAATCGAGGCAACTCTAAATGAGGTTTTCAGGGCCTCGGAGACACAGATTTCAATTAGAAATAGGTGATGACCCTTTGGGTCGTCACATTCTCCACCTCTAAAACAACCGTTCGTCCTCAAACAGACATAAGAAGGAAGTACCTGAGTCGGGGAAAAGATGAGGATAACGGCTACACATATCAAACTCGAACTCCCAAGTCGATGCCTCAGGAGGCTGACCCCTCTACTGAACACGAGCTGAAGGAAAACTCGTCGACCTCAACTGACGAACCTGCCGGTCTAGAATAGCTACCGGCTCCTCCTCATAAGATAAGTCCTTGTCCAACTGGACAATGCTGAAATCTAACACGTGGGATGGATCACTGTGATACTTCCGAAGCATGGACACATGAAACACTGGATGCACGGCTGATAAGCTCGGCGGCAATGCAAGTCTATAAGCCACCTCTCCCACTCAATCAAGAATCTCAAATGGACCAATGAATCTAAGGCTAAGCTTGCCCTTCTTCCCAAATCTTATCACGTCCTTCATAGGCGACACTCGGAGCAAACCCGCTCACTAACCATAAAAGCCACATCTCGAACCTTACGATCTGCATAGATCTTTTGCCTGGACTGAGCTATACGAAGGCTACCCTGAATGATCCTAACCTTTCCAAGGCCTTCTGAATCAGATCCGTACCCAACAACCGAGCCTTCCTCGGCTCAAACCATCCAACCGGAGATCGACATCGCCTACCATACAAAGCCTCGTAAGGATCCATCTGGATACTCGACTGGTAGTTGTTGTTGTAGGCGAACTCTGCTAAAGGCAAAAACTGATCCCACGAACCTCCAAAGTCAATAACACAAGCTCGGAGCATATCCTCCAATATCTGAATAGTCCGCTCGGACTGCCCGTCCATCTGAGGATGAAATGTTGTACTCAACTCAACCTGGGTACCTAACTCCCACTGAACTGCTCCCCAGAAATGCGAGGTAAACTGCATACCTCGGTCCGAAATGATAGATACCAGCACACCATGAAGGCGAACAATCTCCCAGATATAGATCTCAGCTAACCTCTCGGATGAATAGGATACTGCCACAGGAATGAAATGCGCTGACTTGGTCAGCCTATCAACAATGACCCAAACTGCATCAAACTTCATTCGAGTCTGCGGGAGCCCAACAACGAAATCCATAGTGATCCGCTCCCACTTCTACTCGGGAAGCTCAATCCTCTGAAATAAACTACCAGGCCTCTGATGCTCATACTTAACCCACTGACAATTCAAACACCGAGCCACATAGGCAATGATATCCTTCTTCATTCTATGCTACCAATAATGCTGCCGCAAATCCTGATACATCTTCGCGGCGCCTGGATGAATAGAATACCGGGAACTATGGGCCTCCGCTAAGATCAACTCTCGAAGCCCATCCACATTAGGCACACAAACTCGCCCCTGCAATCTCAAACCCCATCATCATTTAAGGTCACCTGCTTGGCACCTCCACGCTGCACCATGTCTCTAAGGTCACACAAATGGGGATCATCAAACTGCCAATCACGAATACGCTCCAATAACGAAGAACGAGCAACCGTGCAAGCTAATACTCGACTAGGCTCAGAAATATCCAACCTCTCAAACTGATTGGCCAAAACCTGAATGTCCAAAGCAAGCGGTCTCTCACCGACCGTAATGTAAGCAAGACTACCCATACTGGCTGACTTCCTACTCAAAGCATCGGCCACCACATTGGCCTTTCCTGGGTGATATAGGATAGTGATGTCATAATCTTTCAACAACTCCAACCACCTCCTCTACCTCAAATTCAACTCCTTTTGCTTGAACAAATACTGAAGACTCTTATGATCCGTGAACACCTCACACGCCATGCCATACAGATAGTGCCTCCAAATCTTCAATGCGTGAACAATGGATGCCAACTCCAAATTATGCACTGGATAGTTCTTCTCATGAACCTTCAACTGCCTCGAAGCATAGGCGATGACCTTGCTATCCTGCATCAACACTACACCAAGTCCAATATGAGATGCATCACAATAGACTGTATAAGGAATTGAACCTGTGGGCAAAACCAACACCGGTGTTGTAGTCAGGGCTGTCTTGAGCCTCTGAAAGCTCGCCTCACACTCGTCCGACCATTTGAACTAGGCACCCTTCTAAGTCAACTTAGTCATCGAGGCTGCAATAGATGAAAACCCCTCCACAAACCGATGATAGTATCCTGCCAATCCTAAGAAACTCCGAATCTCTGTAGCTGATGCTGGTCTAGGCCAGTTCTTGACTGCCTCAATCTTCTTCTGATTAACCTGAATACCCTCTGATGATACGACATAACCCAGGAATGCTACTGAACTCAGCCAGAACTCACACTTCGAGAACTTCGCATATAGATGACTATCCTTCAAAGTCTGAAAAACCACTCTGAGATGCTGCTCGTGCTCCTCCCGGCTGCAGGAATATTTCAAAATATCATCAATGAAGATGATCACGAACGAATCCAAATAAGGCCTAAACACTCGGTTCATCAAATCCATAAAAGCTGCTGGGGCATTTGTCAGCCCGAATGACATAACCAAGAACTCATAATGCCCATACCGAGTGCGGAATGCTGTCTTAGGGACATCGGATGCCCTAATCCTCAACTGATGGTAGCCAGATCTCAAGTCAATCTTTGAAAATACCTTGACACCCTGAAGCTGATCGAACAAATCATCAATCCTTGGCAGTGAATACTTATTCTTAATTGTGACCTTGTTCAACTACCGGTAATCAATTCACATTCTCATCGAACCATCCTTTTTCTTAACAAACAACACTGGCGCACCCCAAGGCGAAACACTGGGCCTAATGAAACCCTTCTCAAGAAAGTCTTGCAGTTGTTCCTTCAACTCTTTCAACTCTGGCGGGGCCATGCGATATGGCGGAATAGAAATGGTATGAGTGCCCGGAGCCAGATCAATGCAGAAATTAATGTCCCGGTCGGGTGGCATCCCCGGCAGGTCTGAAGGGAAAACCTCAGGAAACTCACGAACCACGGGCACAGAATCAATAGAGGGAACCTCAGCACTAGAGTCACAAACATACGCCAAATAGGCCAAACACCCCTTCTCGACCATACGTCGAGCCTTCACATACGAAATAAAACTTCGGGTAGAATGATCAAGAGTCTCTCTCTACTCTAAATGGGGCAAATCCGGTAATGCTAGGGTCACATTCTTGGCATGATAGTCTAAGATAGCGTGGTAAGGTGATAACTAGTCCATCCCCAATATAACATCGAAATCGACCATGTCTAGAAGCAACAAATCAACAAGGGTCCCAAGACCCTCAATCACCACAATATAAGAACGATGGACTCGATCTACCATAATAGAATCACCCACCGGTGTAGACACATATACAAGAACACTCAATGAATCACTAGACTTGACCAGATACGGTACAAAATAAGATGACACATACGAATACATGGACCCTGGATCAAATAGCACGAAAGCATCTCTATCACAAACAAGTATAGTACCTATAATGACTACATCCGAAGACTCAGACTCGGGTCTGGCTTGAAGTGCATAACATCGGGGCTGGGCCCCACCACCCTGAACTGCCTCTCTAGGATGACCTGCTGCTGGTTGGCCTCCACCTCTGGCGGCTTGAGCTCTACCTCTAGGACCTCTACCTCCATCTCTAACACCTCTGCCCCCGCCCCTAGCGTGTTGGGCAGGCTGTGGGACATCTAGTGCCTGTACAATAGCACGAGAACCCTGATGCGGAGAACTTCTCGAAGCTCGAGGGCAATACCTAGCAATGTGCCTCATGTCGCCACAAGTAAAACACGCCCTCGGTTGCTAGGGTTGACGACCCTAGAAACTTTGAAGAGGCAGTACACTGATAGGTGCTGATGGTGCACTGTAAGGCTGCTGATCAGAATAGTGCGTCTGAGAACCAAGACCACCTGAAGTACCATGGGAGACCTGAAGAGCTGACTGAAAGGGCCTAGGACGATGGCCTCTACCATATGAATCTCTACCTCTAGGCGAGGTACCACTAAATCTACCTGAATGACGGAGCCGTTTATCCGACCCATGACCACCTCCCTGTGATAGAACCATCTCAACTCTGCGGGCCACATTGGTCGTCTCCTGAAATGGAATCTCACTCCCAGCCTCCTTGGCCATCTGAAGACGAATCGGCTGAATAAGCCTATCAATAAACTTCCTCACCCCCTTTCTCTCTCGGTGGGAAGTATAACAAGAGCATGGCGAGCTAGATCGATGAACCTGGTCTCATACTGAGTGACCGTCATGGAACCCTACTGAAGGCGCTCAAACTGCCTCCGATAGGCTTCTCTCTGTGTCACGGGGAGAAACTTCTCCAGAAACAACAATGAAAACTGCTCCCATATTAAAGATGGCGACCCGTCTAGCTTGGTTAAGCAATAATCCCTCCACCAAGTCTTGGCAGATCCAGATAGGCGAAATACAGCAAAATCTACCCCATTGGTCTCAACAATGCCCATGTTCCTGAGAACTTCGTGGCAGCTGTATAGGAAATCCTGGGGATCCTCAAAAGAAGCTCCGCTGAAAGTAGTAGTGAAGAGCTTGGTGAATCTGTCCAGTCTCCACAAAGCATCGGCAGACGTAGCCGCTCCATTATCGGTCTGAGCCACTACACCCGGCTGGAATGCCACCGCTGGCTGAACCGCTAGAACCTGAGTTTGGGGAGCTACCTGCTCCGGAGTGCGTGTAGCAGGAGTCTGATCCCCTCCTCCAGCCTGAGAGTGGCTGGTGCTACAAGAAGTAAACCCGCTCGGGTGACACTCTCCATGAGGCCCACCAATCGGACCAGAGTGTCTTGAAGAACTGGAGTAGCGATAAACCCCTCTGGGATCTGAGTTGGGCCCACCGGAACTGTTAGGGCCGAAACCTCCTCCTCAAAATCAACCTGAGGCTCCACCACTGGTGCTACTGCTCGGGGCTGAGTTCTTCCCCTACCTCGGCCTCTCGTACGGCCTCGACCTCACCCTCTACCCCTAGTGGGAGCTGCTGCCAGGGGCTCGGGCTACTGAGCGGTAGATGAAGAAGTGCGTATTCTCGCCATCTGTGAAAGAACGGAGTAGAAATTTAATCAGTATTGGGGAAACAGAACCGCACGACAAGAAAGAACAAAAGTAAAGTTTTCCTAACTCGGTAGCCTCTGGGGGATAAATACAGACGTCTCCGTACCGATCCCTCAGACTCTATTGAGCTTGTTTGTGAGTTGTGAGACCTATGTAATCTAGAGCTCTGATACCAACTTGTCACGACCCGGATTTCCCACCCTCGGGAGTCGTGATGGCACCTATTAATGAGAGCTAGGCAAGCCAATCCTTAACTGCTTACTTCATTAACAATTACTTCTTTTAACAATTATCAGTGATAACATGAAAGAAACGGAATTAAATAAATATGCGGAAGACTTAAATTTAAAGAAACTGAATAATAATGCAAGAATCAACATATGCCTCTACCCAAGAACCGGTGTCACATTACTCACGAACTTCTAAGAGTGCTAAATACAACCGTTTGAAAGAAAATATAAACTATTTGTCTCGAATATATGAGATAACAAACTGAAATAAAAGATAGAGGAGACGTCTGGCCTACGAACGCCTGCAAGGCTACCTCAGTGTCTCACTGGACTGAGGGCTGGCTCCCGCGCTACTGCTGCTGTCCAAGACCTAGATATGTGCAAAAGAGCACAGAGCGTAGTATCAGCACAACCGACCCCATGTGTTGGTAAGTGTCTGGCCTAACCCCGACGAGGTAGTGACAAGGCTAGGACCAGAAACTTATAACCCCGCTTTTCAAGGTTTTCCTAAGACCACGGTTAGAAATGATGTTTTTAAATTTCAAACCGAATATCTTCAGTATATTCGTTGTGTATTTTTTCACTTAGATTGTAAAGTGTCTATCACATCTTATATAGGTCGTAGTCCTAATGGTTGTGATTATTTAACTGTTACATGTCATTGGGTTGATCATCACTGGAACTTTCAAAAACGTATTATTGGTTATAAATTTGTTGATTCAAAATACACTGGAGCATATATTGCAACTACTGTTCTACAAATACTTGATTTTTATGGACTCATTTATAAAGTTTTAACTATCACCTTAGATAATGCTTCTTCTAACACAACCGCAGCAAATAGCTTAAAATCTAGACTTTGTCCAATTAATCCAACAATTTTTCATGTTAGATGTGCATGTCATATTTTAACTTGGTTGTAAAAGATGGTCTTAATTTATTTTCTGATGCTTGTAGTAAAATACAACATGCGCTATATTTTTCGTGCTCATAAACAAAGTAGAATTCGTGAATTTGCTCAACAATGTGCTAGTGCTAACCTTCCATTTAGAAAAGTTCCAAAAGATGTTTGTACTAGGTGGAATTCTACTTATGAAATGCTTAAAGTTGCTTATGATTATCGGGTGCCTATCCAAAAAGTATTTAATATGCATAATGCTCACCCTGTTGATCAAATTGTTGATTCTGATTGGGATGAGATCAGAGAGCTTACTAAATTTTTAGAAAATTTTTATTATGCTACAAAACATTTTATGCTATATTTTATCCTACTGTTACACAAATATTATGGTATATTTGTGGAATTTTTGTTGTATTTGGTAAGTATAAAAAAATCCAACTTAAATGATTTTAAAATTTAAAAAGTATTTTAAAACTAAGAGGTGCAAAGGGACTTGTTCGTAAAATTTATGAGAATTTAGAAATTCAAGAAAATGAACAACCATCTCTCAAAAACTGTCAAGCTAGCATATATTCTTATACTAGATCAATGTTTGATAAATATAAACCTATGGATACAACTGGTTGTGAAACTGCTCCTTCTACTTCTAAGTCTAGAGTAGAAGTTTTATGGGAAGATATGGATGATATAACAGGTTTTGATGATGAACTTGATTCTTATCTTAATCAAGGATTGGAAAATATTAAAGACGAAGAAGGCAAGGAACAATTTTTGTCATGGTGGAGGGAGCGTGACAAGGCTTTTCCAACACTTTCAATTATGGTCCGAGATATCCTGGCTATTCAAGCATCATTAGTAGCATCGGAGAGTGCTTTTAGCGCGGCAAGATTTCAAATTGGAGATCATAGACATTCATTAGCGGAGGACAGTCTAGAGATTTCCGTATTATTCAGAGATTGGATTAATGCAGAAGGAAGAAATCTTGGTTTTGAAAAATTAACCACTAGGGAAGAAGAAGAAGAAGAAGAAGAAGAAGAAGAAGAAGAAGAAGAAGAAGAAGAAGAAGAAGAAGAAGAAGAAGAATACAATGAGATAGTAACCGCTGGGAGCGACGACGGCATGGAGCTCATGGAACATCAATCAACATTGCCAATTCCAACAGAATGTCCGAGAGATATTATTGATAAGTTATAAAGAAGCTATATAGGAGCTTACAAATATTAGTATGATAATTTGTAATTGGCTACTAAGAGGCCTAGTTCAAACAGAACCCTTCCTAGAAGGTGGCTGCGTAGATTAGGTACTCTTCAAAAGAATTATATTTGTATTTGAGATTGGAAAGTTCTATTAATAAAATAAAAGGCTCTAAGCGTTGAATTTTATTTATGAATTGTCTTAGTTACTTAATAGTTAATACTTTAAAATTATATTAAATAAATTATAACTCTATTATAAATTTATAATTACTAGAATATTTCACTACAAGTCTTTTGTTTTAATATTTTATAATTCTTTACTTAGTTTTCTAATTTTCATTTTAACATAGTAACATTTAAGTTTATTAAATAAGTCAAAAATCTAGCCATTGCAAACTTTAAAAACATAGTAAATTTCAAAAAACTAGACGTTTTTTAAAAAAAATACACTTAAGGCCCACGAACCCGTCCCGTCTCGTCCCGTTCCGTCCCGTCCCATTCCATCCCGTCCCGTGTCGTTCCGTCCCATCCCATCCCGTCCCATCCCGTTTGTTAGCGGGACGGGATGGGACGAACGTTTCGTCCCGTTTCGTCCTATCTCGCCTCCATCCCGCTTAAATGTCGTCCTGTCTCTTCCCGTCCCGTTAATTTGGTCTCGTCCCGTCCCGTCCCGTTGGACAGCCATAGGTAGTGACGAGGCTAGGACCAGACTCCAGATAAACCTGTACAGTTATATAATATATGGCGGAAAAGTAAACAAGTAATAAGCAGTTAAAGCTGGGGAAGGGGAAACATGCTTCGGGGATAGTAGTTAAAAGAAAATAACAGGGAATAATAAGGAAGCTAGCAATATAACTTCTATCACAAATGAAGAAAATAAGGCAACTTTCACTTTCAGTTTCATCTTGTTGCAGGCGTGCAACCCGATACCATTTCTCATATCTCGTGGTAGGCGTACCACCCACTCCCATTTTATTATATCTCGTGGTAGGCGTACCACCCACTCCCATTTCATAATATCTTGTGGTAGTCATACCACCCGCTCCCATTTCATTATATCTTGTGGTAGGCCTACCACCCGCTCCCATTTTATTATATCTTGTGGTAGGCATACCACCCGCTCCCATTTCATTATTTCTTGTGGTAGGCGTACCACCCGCTCCCATTTTATAATATCTTATGGTAGGCGTACCATCTGCTCCCATTTCATAATATCTTGTGGTAGGCGTACCACCCGCTCCCATTTCATCACATAATTACAATAAATCCCATCAAGGGAACATAAGAGATATAATAACCTCCCGACGAGGGGACAAAGCAATATAATAGTTTCCCGGCAAGGGAATAAAGATATCAAAACAGTTATCCCGGCAAGAGAGAATCAGCTATAACCAATCTTAAATTAGCTTGTACTCAGCCCAAATAATGACAATGCTCAAACATAAATAAAATCTACGATGATAGAACAATTCTTTGCTCAATATAGAAGATCATTAATTAAAGCATCTGAAATGTCATTTAAGGACACAACAACTTTCAATTTAAAACTCATGGTCATGCTCGACACCAACGTATAGATACTCGTCACCATGCCTATACGTCGTACTCAACAAGAAGCAAGTATCAAATATGACTCAACTCCTAATCCCTCAAGATAAGGTTAGACCGAACACTTACCTCGATGCCTTGAACACCACTCAAGTCTCAATTATAGCTTTACCTCTTGATTCCATCACCAATCCGCTCGAATCTAGTCATAAGTTACTTAATCACATTAATAAATGCTAAATAAATCAACCTCAATGCATGAAAATAAATTACAAGGTTTTACCCAAAAAAGGTCAAAAAATGCCCCCGGGCTCACGTGGTCGAAACTCGAAGTTCGGACCAAAACCCGGTTACCCATTCCCCCACGAATCCAAATATATGATTTGTTTTGAAATCGGACCTCAAATTGAGGTCCAACTCCTCAATTTGTAGAAAACCTAGGTTATACCCAAAACACCCAATTTACCCATGAAAATCATTGATTTGAAGTTGAAAATCATGTTAAAAGATGTTAAGAAGTGAAGAAAATGAGTTAGAAATCACTTACCAATCGTTTTGGAGAAGAAAAGTTGTTTGGAAAAATCGCCTCTTATGTTTTGGGATTTTAAAAAGTGTAAAAATAACTGAAATTCACGTGTATTTATACCCCTCTGAACTTCCCACCGCGGACCGCGCAAGAAGGACCGCGGCCGCACAGGCTTCCTGAAGGCCTGTGGATCTATGCCCCTCGCGGACCGCGCAAAGCCGACCACGGCCGCGCTGGCCCCTCCGCGGCTGCATGCGTTTTCTCGCGGGCCGCGCAAAAGGGTTCAGAGACGTGTCAAAATCCCTAAACCTGCAACATCTGATCTTTTTAAGCCTAAGGCATCTCGGAACCTACTAGAAACTCACCTGAGCCCTCGAAACTCTAAATCAAGGATGCACACTACCTCAAAAACACCCTACGAACATATTCGTGTGATCACATCACCAATGTAACATCATGAACATCTAATTGAGCCTTAAGATCAATGAAATTTCTCCAAAATTCCTTTTAAACATCAATTTCCCAATTAGGGTCCGGATCACGTCAAACGACGTCCGTTTTTAACCAAATTTCACAGGAATGACTCAAGTCATATATAAGACATGTACCGGATGTCAGAACCAAAATACGGGCCCGATACTATTACTTTTACATCATATTTCATTTCAATTTTCTTTAAACATTTTCAGAAAATAATTTCACTTAAAAACTTATAACTCGGGCATGGGACCTCGGAATTCAATTCCAGGCATACACCCACGTCGCATATTTTCCTACGGACTCTCCGGGACCGTCAAATCATGGGTCCGGGTCCGTTTTTCCAAAATGTTGACCGGAGTCAAACTTATTCATTTTGAGGTTAAAACTTAGCGATTTTTACAAGATTTCACATTTAAGCTTTCCGGCTACGCGCTCGGACTGTGCACACAAATAGGGTGACTCTAAATGAGGTTTTCAGGGCCTCGAAGACACAGATTTCAATTAGAAACAGGTGATGACCCTTTGGGTCATCACATAGGTACAACTAGAAAGAAGCTAAGAAGTTACAACCTAAGGTGCACATTGATCGCACGGCTGTGGAGGTGGAATGCCCCAATATGTTTAATGAGTTGAGGCGGTGTCAGATGGACATCTTCTTCGAGGTACCAGAGAAGACTAATGTTCAACTAGTAAGGGAGTTCTATGCGAACTTTCCAGAACATGAGAATGGGGTTGTGATGGTGCGCAATACCCCGGTAAATGCATCCCTTGACACCATCCGCAGGGTATACAGGCTGCCAGTGTTTAGGGGTGAATTTGATCCTTATCATACTTTTAGCGGTACACGGGCCTTGTGGGGAACTCTTCTTGATACTATCTGTGCGTCGGACGGAGAACACCTATGGATCAAGCAGAAGATTACTCTCAACTCCCACTGTCTGAATTGGGAGGCTAAGTGTTGGATCACCATTATCAACAGTCGATTGTTGCCATCTAGCAACACGACAGATGTTAATCTACCACGGGCGTCCGCAATCCACTGTTTCATGTCCCACAGTGATTTTGATGTGGCCCGGCTCATCCATGAAGAGATGTTCATAAGATCACCTGAGCTAACCAAGGGCCACTACTTTACTTCGCTGATCACCCGGTTGTGCTGTATTGCTAGAGTCCCTCAAGATCCTCGGGTTGATGGGAGATTGCCACTAAAAGCCCCGTTTCGGGCGAGGAAAATTAGAATTAGACGAGAGCCGGTAGTGAATGTTGATGACTCTGATGATGATTCAGTTGATGATAATGATGTTGAGGTAGTTGCGGTTCCCCATCCTCTGAGAGTTGATGTGGCAGGCCCATCACAGCCACGCTGGAGCACCCATATGACAGCTTTGGAGCAGGATATGGCTGGGTTACGTACCTCAGTCACTGATTTGGGTGCCCGTTTTTATGCGGTGGCTGAGAGGCAAGTAAAGTCGAAGAAGAAATTTTTGGGCTGGTTGAGAGCGCTAGGACGTGCGTGCAACGTGAACCCAGACACTGTCTTCGATCAGGAGTGATCCTTGAGGGAAGTTCCTTAACCTCACTGTTCTTTAAATTTTTAAGCCATGGGGACATGTCTTAATTTTAAGTGTGGGGTGGGGGATACTTCATTGTATGTTTGTAATTGTAATGATTGACTGTCTGATTTTGCTTGTTTTGTCTTGCTTTGAGTGTTTTGATGTAGAGTAATAGTTTATTAGGAAAGCTAAAATAGTAAGTGACTTGTCCCGACGACGGATCTCTTTCGGCGGGGTTCTTAAGGGACTAAGTCGGAAAAAGAAACCTTAGCGTTTCTACACCTGAACACAATAGACACTAGAGTGTAACGCGTAGCTTCAAGGGTTGAATCTTGTTTAAGTGCATTAAAATTGTATGTTGTATCTAACTTGAACACTCAAAAGAGAATGTCTTGATAAACCAATCCGGAGAGAGTCATGTTCCATGTGTGTGTGAGTTTTACTGTGTTCCATGTTCATATTTGATGCCTAGAACTTGCCCTGTATGTTTGCAAAGCGAAATAGTAGTTTTTTTTTCAGTTTTAGAAGTGATATAGGCATTTTTTTGTTGAGCCAGACATATAAAGTAAATCCACCTGAATGCAATACATCTTAGTTAACCCCATTGAGCCTATAAGCCCATTTCTTTGGCAACCACATTGCGAACCTTACCCAATTGTTTGAATAACTTGCTGTTTGAACCCTTTTACCTCCCAATAAGCAGTTGAACGGTAATGAAAATATGCAAAAGCAAAAGTGTGGGGTGGTGGTTTGGTTTTTGAGTGGAACCATTGAGATAGATAAAAGGTGTGGAATTTGAAGCATAAAAGAAAAAAAAAAAGTAAAAAAAATATGGGTTATAAATAATTATAATGGTTGATAAGTGGTGGCTTGTACAAATTGCACCTAATGAATGGGGATGTTTTAAACAAATGAGGTGGAGTGTTTGGTTGGAACAACTATGATCTTTAAGTTTAATGTAATTGTATTAAAAGTTCTTAGGGAGGTTGGTCGCTATATCTAAATATATCATACCTGTCCCTTAGCCTACATTACAACCAAGTAAAGTCCTATTGATCTTAGACTGAATGAGCTCAATTAGTAAAGTATTACACTACGGGCAAGCCTATGGTGCATCTTTGTGGCATGTGAACGTTCTTTCTAAGAGTGAGCGAATTTTGTCTATCTTAGTTCCTACTTGTTCTAATTATCATTATATGTAGAACTACTCTCTTGTGTGATGTGAGGGCATGTGATTCACAAAGGAAAGGTAAGTCTTGACTCTTGTATAGAGTAGTTTGAGTAAGTGCAAAAGTTGCATGGTACAAAAGGTTTGACTCTTGAGGTAAAGGTTGTTCACTACTAGGTGCAACTTTTATAAAATGTTCATGGTGTTAGTCGTTAAGGGAAAAGCTTAAGGAAGGAATTTTTATGGAGTGTGGTGGATTGCTCGAGGACTCGCAATAATTTAAGTGTGGGGTATTGATAGTAGGCTATATAGTTGATATTTACACCTTAATATAACCATACTTTGTTGTTCTTTTATAGATAAATTACCAACAAAATACTCTAAATAGTGTTCTTTTGTTTAGCAGGGAATATTATAAGAGAGGAAGCAACATGGAGTGTTTTGGAGGCGATAATGTGAAGAAAAACGCCCACTCGAGAAGTACCTGAACACAAAGAAGCATAAATGACCTGGGCAAGAAGGCCACCGCGACCGCGGTGAACTGCGATAGATTAACAACGTAAGGCGGAAAGGTCAGCATTCACCGCGGTCGACCGCGGTTGGCCGTGACCACGGTGCACTGTTCACGCAGCTAGAAGTTTGAGGACCAAAGTGTAATTTCGGGGAAACTTTTGTAAAACCCTTATAAGCTTTAGAAACTCGTCCAACTTTATTCTAAGATGGTTTTTGAGACTACTTTTAAAGGTAAGAGCAGTGTGAGAAGATCAACAAACATTAAAGTTTTTCTATCTCCTTTTTAATTCTTGCAATTTTACATTATAAACAATTTAGTAGTTTTATTTTATTTTTTTATGAGTAGCTAAACACTTATCTAGGGTTGATGGAACTAATTGTTGGTTGAAGTTTTGACTCAAGTTATTATAATCGAGCCGGATTTATGATATGATTGTTCAACTACGTTTTGTATGGTGATTAATTGAATGGGCTCTTGATTAATCGTGTCTAATTATCTTATATTGCTTGAGAGAGAGTATTAGGTTAGACAGTTGTTGAACAACACAACTTTTGGGTAATTGAAGAGATTCATTACTTGAACTTAAAAGTGGGTTCAGAGATAACAAAACTTTGATGGGATAATTTAGAGTTGCATAATTATTGTCAGCTAGAGTAGTTTGAGAGAGTGCTCTAGTAAATTATTGTAGTTGATCGAGAGATAATTATGATAAGCCATAACTATTAATCCTCATAGAGTATTACGGCGAGATTAAAGCGAAAGAGTCAAAACCTAAACTAGCAATTGGAAAAATCACTGCCCTAGACCTTTTACCATTGAATTATCTTTGTTTTAGCTTACTATTATTTTTAATAGCGGTTGAAGTAGTTAAACAAAAACCTTATATTTATTGATCAATAATCTTGCATCTAGAGATTAATTGAGTTGATAATAACATTGCCGAAGAGTGTAATAGATAGGTTAGTTCCCTGAGGATTCGATTCCGAACTTAAAATCGGATTATATTTGCAGCGACCGCTTTGTCCTTTAAAGGCATAGTTGGGTGTTATCAACCTCTCTTTTAGCAAGTGAGTTCAATTCTTATTGAATTGTCTCTTGTCACTTTGGCCAATCAGATCTTTGTCGACATTCTTTGATAGATCGCGGTTCAAGATCCTCACTATCTTGCATAATATTGAGTGCAACGTTAGATACAAAAATATTATCCACTACTATTTCAGATCGATTTAAATTAATCCCATCACCAAAAAAACTTATTAAAAGTTCCTCGCTTACTCGAGTCTTGGTAATAGGCTATAATTACGTATTTTAGTCACTTATTACTCTCAAATTTACTGCACTTTAATTGAGTTTGAGCTTTAATCGTTAGTGTCTTGCACTAATTGTGTGTTTTATGTCTTGTAGGAGTGATTCCGAGCTATGTAGATGTTATGAAATGAAATAAAGTGATTTGGAGCTTTGAAATCTGAGTAAAAGCTCAAGGAATTAAGTCGGGATCGTGTTAGGGGGTCAACGGATGATAGTTAGAGCGAACAAAGAATCGAGTAGGCATATTGTGCACTGTCTAGTAAAATATATATAACTTTTTTCTCAGAATTCCAGTTGGGCTCCACAATATATTTTTGGAAAGCTAGCTCAAAGGTCTACAATTTCAATGTTTTACGTTTTTCCAAATTCTAAGCAAAACAAGATAAAAAGTGCACGTCAATAGCGCAGTCGCGCTCGTCAGGCAGAATACTAGGCAATCTGTGCGGCCGCGCTAGTCAAACCCAGGAAAAGTGTTTTTTTTTGTCTAGGAGAAGGTATAAGTGTTTGGTCCCGGCCCTACTTGGTATATATACATGGAAAAATGGTATTTTGAGGAGGTTGGACATACTTTTGACATAGATTCGACCTAAAGAGGTAGAGACACAATAGGAGTAAGGCGGGAAGTTCTTCTACGAGTTTTTCCTTCCTCTTCCTATTTTTCATTGTTGGTTATGACTTTTAATATTGTAATTTTACATACTATTATGAATAGCTAATTTGTTATCTAGGGCTTTGATGGAACCTTTTGTAGGATAAATTCTTGTTATATTTTTATATAATTGAGCCGTAATATTTTCTCTATTTGTTCAACTATATTATTCTTTTGGTTGATTGAAGGGCCCTCAATTAGCTATGCCTATTTAGTATGTATTACTCGGGAGAGTGCATATTTAGGTAGTTGTTCAACAACATCACTCCCGACGTATGTGAGGAATCAATAACCAAGGGTTTAAAGGTGGGATTAGGGATAACGAAACCTTGGGTGTGATCTAAGTAAGCTGTAATTAAAGCCAGCTAGCGTAACTCGGGAGAGTATGTCTAGTAAATTGTCGTAATTACTCGGGAGAGAATTATAACACGCAGAGCGTTCATGATCGGTAGAGAATACTTAGGCGAAATTATAGAAGACATAGCGGGGAGGATTCCGATAATTAGGGAAATTATAACTTTAGACCTCCTTAATCTTTTATCCAACCTGCAGTATCTTTAGTGTTAATTTATTATTTTAATTTATTAGTTAGTTAGTTAGTTAGTTAAACACAACAATCTTAATATCTATAAGTTAGAAATTGTTCAATCTTGTCTTCTTGGTAATAATGAACAGCTGTTGTAGGATTGCGTATAGATGTTTATAACATGCAGCGGAAGACAATAACAATCCTAGGCAGATCTTTTTATGTTTAAAATTTATTTACATGTCAATAGATCGGATCTAAGACGTACCTGGTGAAGAAAGTCTCGTTTCAAATTCTTCGATAGTGCGAAGACTCTCTACGTATCCACACTGAGACCGATCCTTGCTATCAACTCTTTGATCAATGAAACCCGCGAACAAAATGAACGAAAAATATTGTGTTGAAATTTTTCTCAAAAATCTCAACTCAATGTTAGAAGAACAAGAAACACTTTTCTTGTAATTGTATTTTCTCTCTTGGCTTTGTATTGTACTCTCATTTTCACAAAGTGTTTTTCTTCTCAAGAATTTATAATGGCAAATTTTCTCAATCACCCTTTATATAGCATCACCTACAAACCCTTTTCCTATTTGGTTGAGGTAATGATTTACTTAGGGTAAAAATTTATTCTAAAAATAAACTTTATGGAATATTGCGTGAAAAATTCGTAATCCCATTCTCAATGGGTTTTTCCGTGGCCGCCGATCATAGACTTTCCATGACGTCCAATTCCAAGCATTGGAATTTTCCTATTAAAACATGAAACCGAAGTTTAGTTGTCAGGCGTGGACTTTTATTTTATGTCCCAATGAAACCATAGAAATCCCTTTATGGGATTTCATGTCCAATTCAAACTTGGATTGTAAGAATAAACTAATATTAAATATATAACTTTTATATATAAATATCAATTACTAGTACTAGATATATATATTTCAATCAAGAGATACAATTTAATTTTTTATTCCAAATAGAAAACTTCAATTTATTTACAATATTAATTATATCCTCTATGCTAGCAAAGAATATAACAATATTTCATTTCGACTAATAACTAAATATATTTGACTAATTAAATTTCTTAATTTAATTATCAAATAATAAATTAATTAATCCTTTAGCAAAGATCAAAACACTCGTTAGTGTGCGAACCCATAGGTAAAATACTAAACCGGTAGTAAATTGATCACATTAATATACTAATCAAGGGTGGAGTCTAGCAACACTTCTTAATGACCGGATAACATGAAGTATACAATTTACTCTCAAGAACCAGTTGAAGAATTGTGACGACCCAAAGGGGTCATCACCGGATTCCTTCCTTTTCCATGCTTCCTAGGCTTTGAAAGCCTTGCTTTTAGTTGCCTCGATTGCGTGCGCAGTCCGGGCGCGTAGCCGAAAAGCTTTTATGTTGAAATATGAGAATTATGTGAAAAATTTGATGAATTTTGATATTAATATTGTTAAAGTTGACTTCGGTCAACATTTTAGGTAAACGGACCCGGACCCGTGATGTGATGGTCCCGGAGGGTCCGTAGGAAAATATGGGACTCGGGCGTATTCCCGGAATCGAAATCCGAGGTCCCGAGCCCGAGTAAAGAATTTTTGAAAGAAATTATTTTTCTGAAAGTGATATGAAAACTTGAAATGAAAATGAGTTAGAAAATATAGGTATCGGGTCCGTATTTTGGTTCCGGTGCCCGGTACAGGTCTTAAATATGCTCTAAGCGCTTTCTGTGAAGTTTGGTCGAAATCAGACGTCGTTTGACGTGTTTCGAACCTAAATATCTAAAGTTAGAAGTTTGAGAAGTTTGAATTGGAAACGATGATTTTGAGGCTTGATTCATTGATTACGATATTATTTTGGCAATTTGATCGCACAAGTAAGTCCGTAAGGTATTTTAGAGATCATATGTATGTTTGGTTTGGAGCCCCGAGGGCTCGGGAAAGTTTTGAGTGGGGCCCGGGAGGTCTTAGACTTAAAAAAATAGCAGGTTCAGGTGTTGCAGGCCCCAGTGCGGCCACGGCCATTTCCGCGTGGTCCGCGCTGGCAGCCATGCGGTTGCAGTGCTTTTCTGTGCGGTCCGCGTGGTGGGGTTCAGAGGGTCGGTAGCCAGGTCGACCAGCGCAGCCGCGCACCAAATCAATGCGGTCCGCGCTGGATGGGTTCAGAGAGCCCACTTCTTCCCTCCCTCGGCGTGGCCGTGGTACGTTTCTGTGCGGTCCGCGCTAGCCCCCCAACAAAGTATATAAACTCGGGATTTTCGGTCATTTTTCCACTTTTCAAAAACCCAAAACCTAAGAGGCGATTTTCCAAACAACTTTTCTTCTCCAAAACGATTGGTAAGTGATTTCTAACTTAATTTCTTTATTCCTTGACATCTTTTAACATGATTTCAACTTGAATCAAAGATTTTCATAAATGGGAATTGGGGGTTTTGGTTAGAACTTAGGTTTTTCTTAAATTTGGGGAGTTGGACCTCAAATTGAGGTCCTATTTCAACACTAAGCATATATTTGGATTCATGGGGGAATGGGTAACCGAGTTTTGGTCCGAACCTCGAGTTTCGACCATGTGGGTCCGGGGGCATTTTCGACCTTTTTTTGGAAAAAACCTTGTAAAAACTATTTTTATGCGTTAGGGTTAGTTCCAATAGTATTTATTAATGCATTCAAGTAATTTGTGACTAGATTCGAGCGGTTGGGGGGGGGGTGAATTCGAGGGGTAAAGCTATTCTAGAAGAGTGAGTTGAGTTTAGAGCATTCGAGGTAAGTGACTTGTCTAACCTTGTGTGAGGGACCTTTTCCCCTTAGGATGTGCTATATTTGATAATTGAAATGCCCTGTACGTAAGGTGATGAGCGCGTACTTGAGCTAATTGTTGGAAATGCGGTTTTTCCTTAAGTATTTCAATTGAGTTCTTTTTTTCCTGTTTTATTCTACTTGTGAATTTAGCATGTTGCTAGTCTAGAAAGGCATGTTTAGTTGACTTAATTGCCTATTTGCTTAAATTGCCTGAATTGCATTACGTGAAGCATGTTAGGCTAGAAGTAAATGTTTACTTGGTACGGAATTAGCGTTTAATTTAATATTCTTGTGTTGCTGCTCTGTGTTTTAAATTGGGACTACGGGACGATATACCGGGAGATTCCCCCTGCACATTTACTTTGGGATTACAGGTTAGATTCCCGGGAGATCCCCCCTACACATTTACTTTGGGACTACGGGCTAGATTACTGGGAGATCCCTTCGCATATATATTGAGGATACCAAGAGATCCTCGAGATACTAAGAGATCCCTGGCATATATATTGAGGATACCGAGAGATCCTCGGGATACCAAGAGATCCCTAGCACGTAAATTGAGGATACCGAGAGATCCTCGGGATACCAAGAGATCCCTGGCATATATTGAGGATACTAAGAGATCCTCGGGATACCAAGAGATCCTCGGGATACCAAGAGATCCCTAGCATATGTTGAGGATACTAAGAGATCCTCGGGATACTTAGAAATCCCCGGTTACTTCCCTTATGATTTGCTTTCACCTCTGTTTCCGTTATTGTACTCTTATTATCCTGTATAGATTCTTATTGTAGATTCTCAATTGCACTGCTTATCTTATCCTGTCATCTTTATATTTTATTTAACCTCAGTAGGGCCCTGACCTTCCTCGTCACTACCCAACCGAGGTTAGGCTTGGCACTTACTGAGTACCGTTGTGGTGTACTCACACCTCTTCTGCGCATGTTTTCATGTGCAGATCCAGGTACCTCTACTCAGGCGCACTATCAGTGATGCAGGAGGACTACGGAGACTTCGAGGTAGATCTGCTGCGTCCGCAGACCGACGAGTCTCCCTCTTTATTCCATCTTTAGTACTTAGTTCTCTTTCCTTCCGTTTGTTAGATATTCTGGAGTTTGGAGCCTCACTATACATATTCTGTAGCCTGTGTTTCCCGTGAGTTTCCGGGTTTTGGGATTGTTTTAGTCTTGGGATATTGAGTTGTATATGCCGAGCGACATTCAGTATAATTTCCTTTTTCCTTTTTAGATAATTAAATATGGTATTCTATTTTTCCGCAATTATTATGTTTCCGCAAGTGTTAGGCTTACCTGGTCACGGAGACTAGGTGCCGTCATGACATGTTCACGGTTGGTGAACTAGGGTCGTGACAAGTTGGTATCAGAGCTCTAGGTTCATAGGAGTCACGGAACACAGGCCGGTTTATTAGAGTCTCGCTGATCGGTACGGAGATGTCTGTACTTATCTACGAGAGGCTATGTAACTGTTTAGGAAAAATTCTTCACTTCATTGATTTCCTTGTCGTGCGATATTTTTGACTTCAATTCTAAACTTCTGTCTTCTATTCTCTCACAGATGGTGAGGACACGTGTTACTCGGGACGATCAGGCACCCACACCCTCTCCTGCAACCGTCAGAGGCAGGGGTCGGGGCAGAGGCCGTGGATGCGCACGGGGTATAGCCAGAGCACTTGCGCGAGCTGCCGCTGAGGTACCGCCAGCAGATCCAGCCAGAGTTCAGGCACCTAACACGCCTACAACCACTACTACTCCAGCCCTTTAGGAGACATTGGCACAGTTTATGAGTATGTACACCACGCTGGCTCAGGCAGGGTTGCTTCCCCTTATTGTAGCCACATCCCAGGCCGGGGGAGGGGCACAGAATCCTACCGCCTGCACTCCTGAGCAGCGAGTGCAGGTTGAGTAGGTCCCAGAGATCATTCCTGTACAGACTGCAGTTCCAGTTCAGCCGAGGATAGGGCAGCTGCTTCTGAGGATGAGCAGCGGAGACTCGAGAGGTTCAAGAAGTATGATCCTTAGGTTTTCAGTGGACTAGCGACAGATGATGCCTTGGGATTTCTGGAGGATTAACACCATATTCTTCATACTATGGGTATTACCGGATCGAGCAGGATTTCTTTCACTGCTTTCTAACTTTGGGAAGCCTCCTATGAGTAGTGGTGCACCTATGAGTTAGACAGTCTAGACGAGGCTGCTTCACTGACTTGGACCCAGTTCTCAGACATGTTTTTGAGAGAGTTCGTCCCTCAGAGCCTCAGGGACGCATGGCGTGTAAAGTTTGAGCATTTGCGCCAGGGTGCTATGACTATTTAGAGTATGCTATCTGTTACACCAGATTTGCTAGGCATGCACCAGCCTTGGTTGCTACTGTCCGCGAGAGGGTTCACCGGTTTATTGAGGGGATTATTCCTTCCATCAGATCTAGCATGGCTCGTGAGTTGGAGATGGATATTTCTTATCAGCAGGTAGTGAGCATTGCTAGGAGGGTTGAGGGTATGCATGCTAGGGAGAGAGAGGAGAGGGAGGCCAAGAGGTCTCGTGAGTCGGGCCATTTTTCTGGTGCCCGTACCCCAGCTGCAGGTCGTCATGGTAGGGGCTATATGAGTCGCCCCGTTCATTTAGCTCTTCCAGCAGCCACCAATGCTCCAGCTCCTCCCAGATCTCAGGAGCCATATTATGCACCTCCAGTTTCTAGCGCGCCTCCTGCGCGGGGTGCTTTTAGAGGTCAGTCTAGCAGACCTATCCCTAGCCAGTCACAGCCACCACATCCTCCCAGAGCTTGTTTTGAGTGTGGTGACACATTCCACGTGGTGAGGGATTGCCCTAGACTTGGGAGGGGTGCACCTCCACAGACTTCTCAGCCACAGCGTGCCCCGTAGAGTTCTCAGGCTATGGTTACAACTCCAGTTGCTACCCCACCTGCTCATCCAGCTAGAGCTGGAGGTCGGGGAGGTAGAGGTCGCCCTAGAGGAGGAGGCCAGGCCAGATACTATACCCTTCCTACCCGTACCGAGGCTGTTGCCTCCGATTCCGTCATCACAGGTATTATACTGGTTTGACACAGAGATGCATCGGTTCTATTCCATCCATGTTCCACTTATTCTTATGTGTCTTCTTATTTTGCTCCGCATTTGGGTGTAGCCCGAGATTCGTTGAGTTCTCCTGTTTATGTATCTACTCTTGTGGGAGATTCTATTGTTGTGGACCGCGTTTATCGGTCGTGTTTGGTCACTATTCGTGGTTTTAAGACCAAAGCAGACCTATTGTTGCTCAACATGGTTGATTTTGATATTATTCTGGGCATGGACTGGTTGTCGCCCCATTATGCTACTCTTGATTGTCACGCCAAGATCGTGACGCTGGCTATGCCAGGTATTCCGCGTGTTGAGTGGAGTGGTACTTTAGATCACACCCCCAGTAGAGTTATCTCTTTTCCTAAAGCTCAGCATATGGTTGAAAAGGGGTGTGCCGCATACTTAGCTTATGTGAGAGACGTCAGTATTGATACTCCTTCAGTTGATTCAGTTCCAGTAGTACGAGATTTTCCTGATGTGTTTCCAGCTGATCTTCCAGGCATGCCGCCTGATAGAGATATTGATTTTGGCATTGATCTGTTGCGGGCACTCAGCCCATTTCTATTCCCCCATATCATATGGCTCCTCCTAATTTGAAGGATCAGTTGCAAGAATTGCTTGATAAGAGTTTTATTCGGCCCAATGTATCGCCTTGGGGTGCTCATGTCTTGTTTGTAAAAAAAAGGATGGTTCTATGCGTATGTGTATTGATTATCGTCAGTTGAACAAAGTTACAGTTAAGAACCGTTATCCTTTGCCTTGTATTGATGATCTATTTGACCAGCTTCAGGGCGCACAGGTGTTTTCTAAGATTGATTTACGCTCAGGTTACTATCAGTTGAAGATTCGAGAACCAGATATCCCGAAGACTGCTTTCAGGACTCGGTATGGCCATTACGAGTTCCTTGTTATGTCATTTGGGCTGAACAATGCCCCAGCAGCCTTTATGCATTTGATGCACAGTGTGTTCCGGTTATATCTTGACTCGTTCGTCGTTGTCTTTATTGATGATATTCTGGTGTATTCCCGGAGTCGGAAAGATCATGAGCAACACCTGGGAACTGTGCTTCAGACTCTGAGAGAGAAGAACTTATATGTTAAGTTCTCGAAATACGAGTTTTGGTTAGATTCAGTGGCATTCTTAGGCCACGTGATATCGAGTGAAGGTATTTAGGTGGATCCGAAGAAGATAGAGGCCATGCAGAGTTGGCCCAGACCATCCTCAGCTACCAAGATCCGCAGTTTCCTTGGTTTGGCTGGCTACTACCGTTGTTTTGTGGAGGGGTTTTCATCGATTGCATCCCCTATGACCAGGTTGACCCAGAAGGGTGCTCCATTTCAGTGGATGGAAGAGTGTGAGGTGAGCTTTCAGAAGCTCAAGACAGCCTTGACCACAACCCCAATTTTGTTACTGCCTACAGGTTCGGGGTCTTATACAGTCTATTGTGATGCCTCGGGGGTTGGCCTTGGAGCGGTGTTGATGCAGGATGGTAGGGTGATTGCCTACGCGTCCAGGCAGTGGAAAATACATGAGAAGAACTAGCATGTTCACGACCTTGAGTTAGTCACCATTGTTCACGCCCTAAAGATTTGGCGCCATTACTTATACGGTGTGCCTTGTGAGATTTATACTGACCACCGGAGCTTGTAGTACTTGTTCAAGCAAAAGGATCTAAATTTGCGCCAGAGGATGTGGTTAGAGTTGCTAAAGGACTATGACATCACTATCTTGTATCACCCGGGCAAGGCTAATATGGTGGCCGATGCTTTAAGTTGTCGGGCAGAGAGTTTGGGGAGTTTGGCATATCTACTAGCATCAGAGAGGCCTATGGCAATGGATGTTCAGGCCTTAGCCAGCCAGTTTGTGAGATTGGACCTTTCAAAGCCCAGTCGAGTCCTAGCTTGTGTGGTTTCTCGATCTTCCTTGTTTGACTGTATCAGGGAGCGGCAGTATGATGACCCTCATTTGCTTGTCCTCAAGGACAAGGTTCAGCACGGTGATGCCAGAGATATGACTATTGGTGATGATGGGGTATTGAGGAAGCAGGGTCGGGTCTGTGTACCCAATGTTGATGGTATTCAGGAGTTGATATTGGAGGAGGCTCATAGTTCGCGGTATTCTATTCACCCAGGTGCCGCGAAGATGTATCAGGATTTGAGGCAGTACTATTGGTGGAGGCGGATGAAGAAGGATATAGTTGAATTTGTAGCTCAGTGCCTCAACTGTCAGCAGGTGAAGTGTGAGCACCAGAAATCAGGTGGGTTACTTCAGCAGATAGAGATTCCGGAGTGGAAGTGGGAGCGGATCACCATGGATTTTGTAGTTGGGCTCCCACGGACTTTGAGAAAGTTCGATGCTATTTGGGTGATTGTGGATCGGCTGACCAAGTCTGCTCACTTTATTCCTGTGTGTACTACTTATTCCTCAGAGCGGTTGGTAGAGATCTATATCCGGGAGATTGTTCGTCTGCATGGTATCCCGATTTCCATCATTTCAGATAGAGGTACTCAGTTTACATCACGGTTTTGGAGGGCCGTTCAACACGAGTTAGGTACTCGGGTAGAGTTGAGTACAACATTTCACCCTCAGATGGATGGACAGTCCGAGCGCACTATTCAGATTCTTGAGGATATGCTCCGCGCGTGTGTGATTGAGTTTGAAGGGTCTTGGGATTAGTTCTTGCCATTGGCAGAGTTTGCTTACAACAACAGCTATCAGTCTAGTATTCAGATGGCACCGTATGAGGCTTTATATGGGAGACGGTGTAGATCTCCGGTGGGTTGGTTTGAGCCAGGCGAGGCTAGATTATTGGGCACGGACTTAGTTCAGGGTGCCTTGGAAAAGGTTAAGGTGATTCAAGACAGACTCCGTACAGCCCAGTCCAGACAGAAGAGTTACACAGACCGAAAAGTTCGTGATATTTCCTATATGGTAGGTGAGCGGGTTATGCTTTAGATTTCGCCTATGAAGGGCTTCATGAGATTTGGGAAGAAAGGGAAGTTGAGTCCGAGGTTTATTGGCCCTTTTGAGATATGGAGGCGAGTTGGGGAGGTTGCTTATGAGCTTGCCTTACCCTACCTCCCAGCTTGGCAGGAGTGCATCCAGTATTTCATGTTTCGATGCTCCGGAGGTATCACGGTGACCCGTCGCACGTGTTGGATTTCAGTTCAGTCCGGCTAGACAAGGATCTATCCTATGTTGAGGAGCTAGTGGCAATATTGGACAGGCAAGTTAGAAAGCTGAGGTCAAAGAACATTTCTTAGGTAAAAGTTCGGTGGCGTGGCCAGCCGGTCGAGGAGGCGACCTGGGATTCCGAGTCTAATATGTGGAGCCGTTATCCTTATCTATTTCCCGACTCAGGTACTTCTTTCTTTTGTCCGTTCGAGGACGAACGATTGTTTTAGAGGTGGAGGATGTGACGACCCAAAGGGGTCATCACCGGATTCCTTCCTTTTCCATGCTTCCTAGGCTTTGAAAGCCTTGCTTTTAGTTGCCTCGATTACGTGCGCAGTCCGGGCGCGTAGCCGGAAAGCTTTTATGTTGAAATATGTGAATTATGTGAAAAATTTGATGAATTTTGATATTAATATTGTTAAAGTTGACTTCGGTCAACATTTTGGGTAAATGGACCCGGACCCGTGATGTGACGATCCCGGAGGGTTCGTAGGAAAATATGGGACTCGGGCGTATTCCCGGAATCGAAATCCGATGTCCCGATCCCGAGTAAAGAATTTTTGAAAGAAATTATTTTTCTGAAAATGATATGAAAACTTGAAATGAAAATGAGTTAGAAAATATAGGTATCGGGCCAGTATTTTGGTTCTGCTGCCTGGTACAGGTCTTAAATATGCGCTAAGCGCTTTCTATGAAGTTTGGTCGAAATCAGACGTCATTTGGCATGTTTCGTACCTAAATATCTAAAGTTAGAAGTTTGAGAAGTTTGAATTGGAAACGATGATTTTGAGGCTTGATTCATTGATTAAGATATTATTTTGGCGATTTGATCGCACAAGTAAGTCCGTAAGGTGTTTTCGAGATCATATGTATGTTTGGTTTGGAGCTCCGGGGGCTCGGACGAGTTTTGAGTGGGTCCCGGGAGGTCTTAGACTTAAAAAAATAGAAGGTTCAGGTGTTGCAGGCCCCAGTGCGGCCGCGGCCATTTCCGCGCGGTCCGCGCTGGCAGTCACACGGCCGCAGTGCTTTTTTGTGCGGTCCGTGTGGTGGGGTTCAGAGGGTCGGTAGCCAGGTCGACCAGCGTGGTCGTGCACCAAATCAGTGCGGTCCGTGCTGGGTGGGTTCAGAGAGCCCACTTCTTCCCTCCCTCGGCGTGGCCGTGGTACGTTTCTGTGCGGTCCGCGCTAGCCCCCCAACAAAGTATATAAACTCGGGATTTTCGGTCATTTTTCCACTTTTCAAAAACCCAAAACCTAAGAGGCGATTTTCCAAACAACTTTTCTTCTCCAAAACGATTGGTAAGTGATTTCTAACTTAATTTCTTTATTCCTTGACATCTTTTAACATGATTTCAACTTGAATCAAGGATTTTCATAAATGGGAATTGGGGGTTTTGGTTAGAACTTAGGTTTTTCTTAAATTTGGGGAGTTGGACCTCAAATTGAGGTCCGATTTCAACACTAAGCATATATTTGGATTCATGGGGGGATGGGTTACCGGGTTTTGGTCCGAACCTCGAGTTTCGATCATGTGGGCCAGGGGACATTTTCGACCTTTTTTGGGAAAAACATTGTAACTATTTTTATGCATTGAGGTTAGTTCCAATAGTATTTATTAATGCATTCAAGTAATTTGTGACTAGATTCGAGCGGTTGGGTGGTGAATTCGAGGGGTAAAGCTATTCTAGAAGCGTGAGTTGAGTTTGGAGCATTCGAGGTAAGTGGCTTGTCTAACCTTGTGTGGGGGACCTTTCCCCTTAGGATGTGCTATATTTGATAATTGAAATGCCCTGTACGTGAGGTGACGAGCGCGTACTTGAGCTAATTGTTGAAAATCCGGTTTTTCCTTAAGTATTTCAATTGAGTTCTTTTTCTTGTTTTATTCTACTTATGAATTTAGCATGTTGCTAGTCTAGAAAGGCATGTTTAGTTGACTTAATTGCCTATTTGCTTAAATTGCCTGAATTGCATTACGTGAAGCATGTTAGGCTAGAAGTAAATGTTTACTTGGTACGGAATTAGCGTTTAATTTAATATTCTTGTGTTGTTGCTCTGTGTTTTAAATTGGGACTATGGGACGATATCCTGGGAGATTCCCCCTGCACATTTACTTTGGGACTACGGGTTAGATTCCCGGGAGATCCCCCCGGCACATTTACTTTGGGACTACGGGATAGATTCCCGGGAGATCCCCTCGCATATATATTGAGGATACCAAGAGATCCTCGGGATACCAAGAGATCCCTAGCACGTAAATTGAGGATACCGAGAGATCTTCGGGATACCAAAAGATCCCTGGCATATATTGAGGATACCAAGAGATCCTCGAGATACCAAGAGATCCCTAGCACATGTTGAGGATACTAAGAGATCCTCGGGATACTTAGAAATCCCCGGTTACTTCCCTTATGGTTTGCTTTTACCTCTGTTTCCGTTATTGTACTCGTATTATCCTGTATAGATTCTTATTGTAGATTCTCAATTGCACTGTTTATCTTATCCTGTCATCTTTATATTTTATTTAACCTCAGTAGGACCCTAACCTTCCTCGTCACTACCCAACCGAGGTTAGGCTTGGCACTTACTGAGTACCGTTGTGGTGTACTCACGCCTCTTCTGCGCATGTTTTCATATGCAGATCCAGGTACCTCTACTCAGGTGCACTATCAGTGAGGCAGGAGGACTACGGAGACTTCGAGGTAGATCTGCTACGTCCGCAGACCAACGAGTCTCCCTCTTTATTCCATCTTTAGTACTTAGTTCTCTTTCCTTCCGTTTGTTAGATATTCTGGAGTTTGGAGCCTCACTATACATATTCTGTAGCCTGTGTTTCCCGTGAGTTTCCGGGTATTGGGATTGTTTTAGTCTTGGGATATTGAGTTGTATATGCCGAGCAGCATTCAGTACAATTTTCTTTTTCTTTTTTTATTTATTTATTTAGATATGTATTCTATTTTTTTGCAATTATTATGTTTCCGCAAGTGTTAGGCTTACCTGGTCATAGAGACTAGGTGCCATCATGACATATTCACGGTTGGTGAACTAGGGTCGTGACAAGAATAATGTAGTAATTCCTTCTGTCCTTATAGCTCTGGATCACCCTAGGATATGGTTCAACTGTCAAATCCTAATAGGCGACCAACTATATGTTTATGTCAAATATAATCGACCATTGAATGACCTAAGAAACTCTTTTCTTCTTTAATTCAATTGCTCTGACCAAGGTCTTAATTTGGTCGTTTATAATTCATGACAACATGGAGCTTAAACTCATTATCAAGAGTTGACAGATTCCATCTTGATCAATCACTAATTCTACAAGCATTTAATCGTACCCAATATCCTTTCAACTATCGCCCTAGGGCCATAGGAGTTTGATATCAAAGCACAATAAATAACTTGTCAATTACTATGACAATCTCAGGTCAAAGGAAACTCTTAAATCACATTCTTCAAGAGAATATCCTATTGACAGTTTATGGTAATTCTAACCATTAGGAATTATCCAATGAGTCGGTTCAATGATCATATCTCTATATGCATCATCTATCTATGTGATTTAGTTAATGAGATCAACTAATCTTTTTCCAATAAAGACGATCACATAAATATTGATCTAACCGGATTATTAATGTCCAAATTAATAATCCTATGATCAAGAACAAATTTAGATTAAATTATAAGAAACTTCACTCTCGTTATCATGATCTCCATCACAATATCAAGTCTCAAAATTTAATCAAGGACCTTATCAAATTAATCAAACAATTAGTAATAATGATAAAAGAATATCAAATGTCATATATTTTAATATCAAATAACGTTCACAAAACTATGTTCAAATCATCAAATATGAGATTGGATCTAGGGCATATCTACTATATCCCTAACAATCTCCCACTTGCACTAGAGTCAATCGCTCTTGTACTTCATTCCCAATTTCTACTTGTGCTTGTCAAACTCTTTTGCACCAAGAGCTTTAGTGAATGGGTCTAGAGCATTTTTCTTTCTATAAACCTTTTGAATCTAGACGTCTCCACGTTTAGTGATCTCTCTTATCAAGTTACACATTCGCAGA
This sequence comes from Nicotiana tabacum, assembly GCF_000715075.1. NCBI lineage: Eukaryota > Viridiplantae > Streptophyta > Magnoliopsida > Solanales > Solanaceae > Nicotiana > Nicotiana tabacum. Next base: position 150,482,289 of record NC_134086.1, on the reverse strand, counting down.
ATGTGTTTGGATTTTTGGTGTGATCTTGGTTCTTTTGCTTGAGCAATGGCTCCAGTGTTGTCATACAACAGTGGAATTGTAACTTCTATTGAAGGAACCACACCAAGTTTAGTTAAGAACACAGCTTTCTTAGCAGCTTCACTAGCTACTATATATTCTGTTTCAGTCACTGAATCAACTACTGTAGCTTGTTTGGAACTTTTCCAACTCACTATACCACCATTTAAGGTAAATACATAACCAGAAATAGATTTGCTATCATCTTTATCTGAAGAGAAACTTGTATCACTTTAACCTTCAAGTTTCAACTCAGAATATCCATAAATGAGGAATTGGTCTTTAGTCCTTCTAATGTTCCTCACCGGGATTTGCATGATATCGGCTAGTCACTCTAAGTGCATAAGCCATATCAGGGCGTGTACATGTCATAATATACATGATAGCTCCCACTGCACTAGCGTATGGGATCCTACTCATGCGTTCTCTCTCTTCAGGTGTTTTAGGACAATCCTCCATGCTGAGAGTAATTCCAGTGCCTCTTGGTAGATATGCTCTTTTGGAATTATCCATATTATACCTCTTTAAGATGATATCAATGTACAAAAATTGGGCAAGTCCAAGCTGCTTCCTAGATCTATCTCTATAGATCTTTATTCCTAATATATCAGTTGTTTCTCCTAAGTCTTTCATGGAGAATTGTTCAGATAGCCAAATTTTGGTACTTTGCAATACCGGTATATCATTCCCTATGAGCAATATATCATCAAAATACAACACTACGAATATAATTGTGCTCCCACTAACCTTTTTGTACACACAAGGTTCTTCTTCGCATCTAACAAAATTGAACTTTTCAATTGTCTTGTTAAGGCGAATATTCCAACTTCGAGAAGCTTGCTTTAGTCCATAAATGGATCTTTGTAGCTTGCAAATTTTATTATGATCAGACGAAGATGTGAAACCTTCAGGTTGTGTCATGTACACATCCTCTTCTAGCTCACCATCAAGGAAAATTATTTTCACACATATTTACCATATTTCATTGTCAGAACCTTATGTCGCCTCTCCATAGGTCACAGGGTCATCATCATTATGATCAACCTCATTTGATACATCATCTTTTACTATTAGATTTAATTAAGTTGGTACATGATGTTCTCGTGTAGACCTTCTAAGAGGTGCTTGTACAACTTGTTTACCTTGTGTTGGATTTGGTTGTTGTTCATTTTGGTTTGGAACTGGTTCATTAACCTGTTCTTGAACTACGTTTAGTTCTTGAACTTCAACCATTGAAGATGGCAACTTCCTTGTCAACTTCAAAACATCCAATAAAGGTTCTTCAACTTGGGTCTCATGATCTTTACATTATGTTGATTCATTAGTATCTTGAACTTCATCAAGTTCTATTTCTCCATTATAATTTCTTTCTAAAAGAATTTCCCTTTCCAAAAAGGTTGCTCCTCTAGCCACAAACACTTTATGGTCAGAAGGGTGATAGAAATAATATCTCACTGTTTCCTTGGGATACCCAATGAACCTACACTTATCAGATCTTGAGTCAAGTTTATCAGACTGTAGTCTCTTAACATAAGTCGGACAACCCCAAACTTTAATATATTTAAGGTTAGGCTTACACCCTTTCCATATCTCATATGGTGTTGTAGAGGCTGACTTAGTGGGAACTTTATTAAGTAAGTATGTTGCTGATTCCAAAGCATATCCCCATAAATTTATTGGAAGATCAGTGAAGCCCATCATAGATCTCACCATATCTAATAAGGTTCGATTTCTCATTTCAGACACACCATTGTGTTGTGGTATTTCTGGAGGTGTCCACTGTGAGAGAATCCCATTCTCTTTGAGATATCTGGTAAAATCTTCACTAAGATATTCTCCACCTCTATCAGACCTTAGTACTTTGATATTTTTACCAGTTTGCTTCTCAACTTCACTACAGAACCTTTTGAACATTTCAAAAGACTCAGACTTGTGTTTTATAAGATACACAAATCCATATCTTGACATGTCATCAGTGAAGGTGATGAAGTAAGAATATCCACCTCTAGCTTGAATTTTTATGGGCCCACAAACATCTGTATGAATTAGTCCCAATAATACAGAAGCTCTTTCTCCACTTCCAGTAAATGGAGATTTGGTCATTTTTCCTCTGAGATAAGATTCACAAGTTGGATATGATTCAAAATCATACTTGTCAAGGTACCCTTCCTTGTACAACTTGTTAAATCTTTTCTCTCCAATATGACCAAGACTACAATGCCAAAGGTATGTATAATTTACAAGATCATCTCTTTTCCTCTTAAGACTTGAAACATGCATAATCGAATTAGCATTCACATTAGGTAAGACATAAACATCATGTTGGAGATAGCCATTCACATATAAATTATCACCATAATTATAGAGCAAATACCATTCCCTATAATAATGCGAAAACCATGTTTGTCTAACATAGAAGCTGAAATTATGTTCGAAACAAATTTAGGAACGTAATAACAATCATCCAACATAAGTACTTTTCCCGTAGGCATTATTAAAGAAATTGATCCTACAGCTATGGCCGCAACTTTTGCACCATTTCCAACTTGTAGATTAACTTCTCATTTCTTTAGTTTCCAACTTATCTTGAACCCTTACAACATATTGCAGATGTTATAACCACTGCCAGTATCTAATACCCACAGTGAAGAATTAGTAGTAAGTAGCTAAAGAAACCTTGAAAATATTTTTCATTAATGTCTCACCTTGTTACTTGTCCTTTAGAGTTGCAAGATACTCCTTGCAGTTTCTCTTCCAATGCCCTTTCTTCTTACAGTGAAAACATTCAGCATCATATACTGACTGCAAGATCAAATCTTCAGAAATCTCTTCACCAAGCTTGTACCCCATTTTCTCATGTTCTTCGGTAAGAACAATCATATGATTGACAAGGGGTCCTGTAAGCACGTGATTTTTGCCCTATATGAGAATTACTCCCAAAAAATTCAAAAATAAAATAATTTTTCTTGGTGTGCAATTTTTGTGATATTTTGTGTAACTATTTGTATGTTTGTCTATGCATGTTTATTTGTTAAATTATTAAAAATACAAAAATATGTCGCATTTTGCATGTAGGATTTAATTATACAATTGTTAGTAATTAAATTTGTTTTACAAAAATTAAAAAATTACAAAAATAGGCATCGTTTGCATTTTTAGCATTTAATGTCCAAATATAAAATTTTATGCTTAATTATTACTTAATTATGCGTTAATTGTTATTGGGAGTTAATTGGCGCTTTTATAACTTAATTTAGTTCTTAATAATAGTTTAAGTATTTTTATAATTTAGTTTTAGAAAAATAAAAGAAGAAAAGAGAGCGAAAATATAAAGAAAGTCAGAACTGGGCCTCTTCTTCGATTTCAAGCAACAGGCCCAAAAATGGCCCAATCTTCCCAAACGACCCAGTCCATTTCGAACTGGGTCGACCCAGTCCATTTCGAACTGGGTCGACCCAGTCCAAATACCCAACACCCTTCTTCATTTTCAAAACACAAAACAAAACAAAAAATAACAAAAAAAAAACCTAAAAACTAATTAAACCAATCCGCCACCCCTCTCCCTTTTCCATCTTCTTCTCCAAACCTCACACAACCTCCCCGTCAATGGCTACTTTCCCTTTCATGGCTGCCCGGCAACCATCCTCCAAATGACCACTCCAAGCGCCGGAAAACCAGACCCTTCCACCGTCCGCCATTGACGAGCAACGTTGTTGCTGCGTTTTGCTCATCGACCAGCTCAACCTTACATCCAAACACGCCTGTCACCGCTGCTTCCTCGTCATTACTGCCCCGTCCAGCTCGAGCTTTTTTCAGCTGCGTTGATGCTGCCGCATCCAGCTCCCCGCACGTTCACTGTTTCTGCTTCATCTTCCTCGTCATGTTGCGTCGTTTGCTTTACTGCTGCTACATCCTTTCTCCTCGCCGTGCTGCTGGTCGTTGCTGCTGGCTGCTCATGTTTCCGCCATGGACGAGCAAGCATCGATGCTGCGTTAGCCAGCTGCGTATGCTTCAGCTTTCTGCTTCATACTCCTTCATCTTCTTCGTGCTTCGTCGTTGTTTTGAACCGGTTAGTTGGTTTTGAGTCTATTTCGTTTTTATATTTTTCGAAGTAAAAGTCGATAAATGTTCGATCCTTGCTTTGTTCATGTCTGTCGTTTGAATTAATTTTTAGTTTGTTCATGTGTTTTGATTGAATTAATTTTCAGATTTCAAATGGAAAGTTAATTAGTGGTTTTTCATGTTTATTTCATGTTTGTTTTATTGTTTAGGTAAGATTTTGTTAGTTTGATGTTTGTTAGATTCAAATTGAAATTTAATTGATTATTTCTTCAATTTGTTTCATGTTGTTATATATTTTCCAGAAATTATTAATGTTGTTTGAGTCATTTAATCCGTCATGTTTGTTGTTTTAAAAAATGGATTCATTCATGTTCATACTTTGTTTGGTTGATCTTGAATCCGAAATTTGTATAGTTTGATTTCTTGTTTATCATTTATGATTATTTCTTGAATTTGTCTCATAATCTTGTTTAAGTTTAATATAGGAATTGTTGGTTGTAATGTTGTTAGAGTTGATTTTAAGTTCAATATTATTGAATTTAGAAATCTAAATATACTTGTTTGTTGTTATTATTGTTGAATCTGAAAATAGGTTGTTTGTTGCTAAAAATATTGTTCAATCAAATTTTAGTTGTTCTTTGTTGTTCAATCATGTTCATGTGATTTGTTGTTGAAATGTTGAAGAAATCATGTTCATGAGATTTGTTGTTTGAATTTATGTAGAAATTGGTCATATTGGCTATATTTTGGTTGAGTTTGATTAATTGATTTGTTATAGCTGATGGGGGTAGTTTGATAATTTGCAGTACGTTCAGGGGTAGTTTGGTAATTTCAGTAAGGTCGGAGGGGTAGTTTAGGAATTGTATATTTTTGTAATTTTTTATGTGAAGCATGGGGGACAAAATGTAATGGGGTGGGTTGTGATATAGTTGTTTAATATAAAGGGGGACAAGACAAAATTTAGTGGGGAGGAATCTTGTATTTGTTTAGTGAAGCATGGGGGACAAAAGATAATGGGGTGGTGATGATATATTTATTTAATGTAATGGAGATGAGTGAGAAGATAATGGGTTTGGTAGAGAAAATGGATTGATTTTAATTGATTAAAGGCTTGGGATTATATATAGGAAGTCTTACACACAGAGAGAAGAAGGAAATAAGAGAATAAAAAGAGACAGAGAACAGAAAAACACAAAGGGAGAGAAAAAAGAGCTGAATATTTAAGAGAGAGAAAAATTCCGAAAAATATTCAAACTTTCAAAAAATCTTCTGCTTTCTTTCATTGTTTGAAATTAGCATTAATTGTTGTTGTGTCATCAAAGCTGAAAGCTTTTATTTTTTGGGATTACTGCTCTACTGGTTTGCAAACTCTTTTCCTGGGTTGTTACTGTTGCCGGGCTGTTGTTGTTGTGCTGTACTGTTATTACTGCTGCTGATTCTCATCTTCATTTTCTTTTGCTTCCAATATCAGGTACACAATTGACACGCTGGTTATTGTAATCCGAATATGAAGCATGAATACGAAAAATGAAGAGTTGAAATTCTAAATTTACTTTAATTATATTCTGAATTTTATTTGTATGTATAATTTATTTAGTTTGCAAAAAATCAGAATCGTTTAGCTATTTAATACATATAGTGGAACATCCGACGATAGCTTAACGATTGAATTATCTATATATTGCCTAAAAATAAATAAATGGTGTAGTAACTCCGTCAAGTAAAATGAATAGGCCATTTAGTAGGAACTTGGTAAAAATATTGTTTAGTTAAATAATATTGGTTAATTTCAGCATGTAAATGGTCTAGGATTAAAATTAGATTGCTAAGTTTTTTTTTAATTTGACAAACTGAGAGCATGCCTAGTATAATGTAACTAGGTAATAACATGTGAATAAGACGGCCCAGGTCTAGTTTTATGTCATACACGTTGGGTCTGGGCCTGCAGTGGCAACGGACTGTCATGTTTGCATCATTTTCAGATTTTATGAATCATATTCAAAATTCATCTATAATAACTCAAGCATGTAAATAAATTAAGATATTTTCTCTTTTATTTTGTAGAGACAAATTTCAATAGAAAAATGTAGGCATTTTAGGATTGTCCTTTTAAAAATAAAAATGAGACGAGCCTCGCTTAATAAAATGCATAGATTGTGGGGCCCTCATAAAATGTTTAATTAAAATTAATTAGATTTTGGGATGAGCCGTTTAGCAAAATTCCACGGCCTTACCCAGAAATAATAATACGCTAATTGCTTTAGACGCGCATTTTAATAAGCTTACATTCTTAAACACGGGTGCGCATTTATGCGACCCAAATCCAAATTCCAAAACATTGAATAAAAATACGTTCCGGATCACGGGTGCATTTTATGTGACGCAATCCAAAGATATGTTTTTAAACGATGTTCACATTTTTAAAAAATATATATATATATATAATGATAAAAGCGGTAAAAAGATAAAATTTGCACATAAGTTCATATTTGTATAAAATCAGATAATCAAGCCGAATATAACAGTTGAGCGACCGCGCTAGAACCACAGAACTCGGGAATGCCTAACACCTTCTCCCGGGTTAACAGAATTCCTTATCCGGATTTCTGGTTCGCAGACTGTAATACAGAGTCATTCTTTTCCTCGATTCGGGATTAAAATTGGTGACTTGGGACACCCTAAATCTCCCAAGTGGCGACTCTGAAATAAATAAATAAATCCCATTTCGATTGTCCTTTAATTGGAAAAACTCCCTGTACCCCCGCGGGGGCGGAAAAATGAGGTGTGACAGGTCCAACTGGAGAGTTTTCAATGTCCAACTGTGTATCAACCATCTTCTTAAGATATTTAATGATTGCAGTTTGATCCATATTCTGATGTTTCCTCTGGAGTTCAGAACTCATAGAAGTGAGAATGATGTGTTTAGTAGCAAGGCATTCTTCCAAGTATTTATGATAAACCTTGGTGCCTTGAACATCATTCTCTGGTGGGATTATCTTTGCAGGCTTATTGATCACATTAATGAGCTTTTCATGCATGAAAATAATTCTCAAGTTTCTATACCAGTTATCAAAATTTGGTCCTACTAACTTGTTGGTCTCAAGTATTTCACGCAGTGATATAAAAGACATATTGAGAAATCTAAAATATAGAAAAGAAAAGGCAATAATATAAGAACATATTTGCATATATCATAAAGACATGGACTTTATCTAAATGATATTTCCACTAATTATTTTAAACTATTTACCCTCATTATAGTTTACGAAATCTTTATTTCTGTTAGTGGAGTAAAGGAATCCTTTAACAATATGTATGAGCCCCTTGGAAGTCAAGTCGTTTCTCACATATATTTTAAAGGTAGGTACTCTTACCAATTGTATCCCCATACAATTTCCTTAAATAGCTCTATGTCAAATAGTCCCCTGGTAGTCAGGTCGATCCTATTGGCATAGTTGAGTTCAACCATCATGATAGCAAAGAACTTATTAAATTTTATACTCCCCCGGGTGGTCCAGGCGTCTAGTGTAAAATTGAATAATTCTTTCAATCCATACATCTAATGCAATAAATAATTTTAACATATTCTCGAACTATAAGTCTCCTGGTAGTCAGGCCGCTCCTTATAAACAAGAAATAAGTAAAATTATTTACCTTGATGGATAGCTCTATAATAAAATATCTTATATTTTATTATTTAAGAACTCAAATTTTAGTAGGAGGGAATTGTTACTAAAATAATTTTAATAACATGAAGATCAAATCTTTTATAGCATGTGAATATAGTTCAAGTTGTCTACATGCTTAGTCCTAAAATAATTTACATCACATGTAATAAATAATTCAAAATTATATAATGAACAAGCACGTGACATAAAAACGAAATTTAACATCTTCTAACATGTTTATCTTATATATCACAAATATCACAAAAAAATAATCCATGCAAGAATATTATTATTAATTAACATCTCATGAACTAATAACAATTAAAATAACAGTAGAATCCAATAACCTATTATAGATTACCATCGTATCCAATACAAAATTTCAAATTCAAGTTACGAACTATCTCAATAGTTTAACTTATATGAATACATATTTTATTCACAATAAAATAATATCAATGTAATATGCATTCAAACAATTTGAATAATGCACTATACACAAATATTATGGTTTGAAATCTTCAAATATAATCTTAAAATATTTCGTAAATAAATTTTAGATACGAGAAACCATGGCTCTGATACCACTATAGGATTGCATATAGATGTTCATAACACGCAGCGAAAAATAATAACAATCCTAGACAGATCTTTTCGTGTTTAAAATTTATTTACATGTCAGTAGATCGGATCTAAGACGTACCTGGTAAAAAAAGTCTCGTTTCAAATTCTTTGATAGTGCGAAGACTCTATGTGTATCCACACCGAAACCGATCCTTGCTATCAACTCTTTGATCAACGAAACCCGCGAACAAATTGAACGAAAAATATTGTGTTGAAATTTTTCTCAAAAATCTCAACTCAATGTTAGAAGAACAAGAAACACTTTTCTTGTAATTGTATTTTCTCTCTTGGCTTTGTATTGTACTTTCACTTTCACAAAGTATTTTCTTCTCAAGAATTAATAATGGGAAATTTTCTCCATCACTCTTTATATAGCATCACCTACAAACCTTTTTCTTATTTGGTTGAGGTAATAATTTACTTATGGTAAAAGTTTATTCTAAAAATAAACTTTATGGAATATTGCGTAAAAAATTCGTAATCTCATTCTCAATGGGGTTTCCCGTGGCCGCCGATCATAAACTTTTCATGTCGTCCAATTTCAAGCATTGGAATTTTTCTATTAAAACATGAAACCAAAGTTTAGTTGTCAGGCGTGGACTTTTATTTCATGTCCTAATGAAACCATAGAAATCCCTTTATGGAATTTCATGTCCAATTCAAACTTGAATTGTAAGAATAAACTAATATTAAATATATAACTTTTATATATAAATATCAATTACTAGTACTAAATATATCTATTCCAATCAAGAGATACAATTTAATTTTCTATTCCAAATAGAAAACTTCAATTTATTCACAATATTAATTATGTCCTTTGTGCTAGCAAAGAATATAACAATATTTCATTTGGATTAATAACTAAATATATTTGACTAATTAAATTCCTTAATTTAATTATCAAATAATAAGTTAATTAATCCTTTAGCAAAGATCAGAACACTCGTTAGTGTGCGACCCCATAGGTTCAATACTAAACCGGCAGTAAATTGATCACATTAATATACTAATCAAGGGTAGCGTCTAGCAACACTCCTTAACGACCGGATAGCATGAGGTATACAATTTATTCTCAAGAACCAGTAGAAGAATAATGTAGTAATTACTTCTGTCCTTATAGCTCTGGATCACCCTAGGATATGGTTCAACTGTCAAATCCTAATAGACGACCAACTATTTGTTTATGTCAAATATAACCGACTATTGAATGACCTAAGAAACTCTTTTCTTCTTTTATTCAATTGCCCTGGCCAAGGTCTTAATTTGGTCATTTATAATTCATGACAACATGGACCTTAAACTCATTATCAAGAGTTGACAGATTCCATCTTGATCAATCACTAATTCTACAAGCATTTAATCATACCCAATATCCTTTCAACTATCGTCCTAGGGCTATAGGTGTTTGGTATCAAAGCACAATAAATAACTTATCAATTACTATGACGATCTCAGGTCAAAAGAAACTCTTACATCACATTCTTCAAGAGAATATCCTATTGACAATTTATGGTAATTCTAACCATTAGGAATTATCCAATGAGTCGGTTCAATGATCATATCTCTATATGCATCATCTATCTATGTGATTTAGTTAATGAGATCAACTAATCTTTATCCAATAAAGACGATCACATAAATATTGATCTAACCGGATTATTAATGTCCAAATTAATAATCCTATGATCAAAAACAAATTTAGATTAAATTATAAGAAACTTCACTCTCATTATCATGATCTCCATCACAATATCAAGTCTCAAAATTTAATCAAGGACCTTATCAAATTAATCAAATAATTAATAATAATGATAAAAGAATATCAAATGCCATATATTTTTATATCAAATAACGTTCACAAAATATGTTCAAATCATCAAATATGAGATTGGACCTAGGGCATATCTACTATATCCCTAACAGCTATAGCTAGACCTTAGTTCTCTATGAGATTCGACTCCGAACTTGTAAACCGGATTATATTTGCAATGACCGCTTAGTCCTTTTTATAAGGTATAGTTGGGCGTGATCAAGTCTCGGGTTCATTGATTTCTTCAGGAATCTTAGAACTAGTCAGATCTTGGGTCTCTTCAGAAGATCCCTTCATAGTATCATTTTGATCATTTGCCGATTTTCTTTTTCTAGGATTTCGATCCTTAGAGCCCAAAGGCCTACCGCACTTCGGGCGTGGACTTTAGGTTCACTAGCTATCATGCTAGTAGATGGTCCTGCCGGGACATCAATTCGTATAGGCACATTCTCTACAGGGATATGTGACTTAGTTATCCTTTTCAAATCAGTAAACGCGTCTGACATTTGATTTGTTATATTCTGTAAATGGATGATCTTCTGGACCTCCTGATTACATATAGAAGTACTTGGATCAAAATGAGATAATGATGAAACTTTCCACACAATTTTATCTTTTGATTTCCTTTTTCTCCCTCCCTAATTGTGGAAAATTTATTTTATCAAATCGACAATCTGCAAATCGAGCAGTAAATAAATCTCATGTTAATGGTTCAAGATAGTGAATAATAGAGGGTAATTCAAACCCAACATATATTCCTAACCTTATTTGGGGGCCCATCTTGCTGAGTTGTAGTAGTAGTACTGGCACATATACAACACATCCAAAAATACGTAGATGAGCAATATTTGGTTCGTGACCAAAAACTAATTATGATGGAGAATATTTATTATAATGTGTCGGTATGAGACAGATAAGTGATGTTGCATGCAAGATAGCATGGCCTCAAACAGTAATGGGCAATTTTGTTTTCATAAGTAGTGGTCTTGTTATCAATTGCAGGCGTTTAATAAATTACTATGCAAGGCCATTTTGAGTATGAACATTAGCTACAGGATGTTCAACTTTTGTCTCAATTGATAGACAATAATTATCAAAAGCTTGAGATGAGAATTCTCCAGCATTATCAAGGCGAATAGCCTTTATAAGAGAATCTGGGAATTGTGCCCTTAATCGAATTATTTGGGCTAATAGCTTTGCAAACACCAGGTTGCGAGATGATAGTAGGCACACATGAGACCATCTTGAAGATGCATCTAGTAGGACCATAAAATATCTAAATAACTCACTTTGTGGGTGAATAGGTCCACATATATACTCATGTATACGCTCTAAAAAGGCAGAGGATTCTATGCCAACCTTCATCGGTGATAGTGATCATTTTACCTTGATAACAAGCATCACAAGAAAATTCATCATTTATAACAATTTCAGGTTCTTTAATAGATGCCCACTCGGATTTTCAATAATTTGTCTCATCATTATTGATCCAGGATGACCCAAGTGGCCATGCCAAAGCACAAAAGTATATGAATCGGTAAACTTCTGGTTTACGATAGAGTGTGCTTCAACTGTACTGATGTTTGAATAGTATAAGCCATAATATAAAGTTGGTAACTTTTCTACAATGCACTTCTGGCCAGAAATATTCTTTGTAATATAAAGATATTCCACATTCATTTCATTTATTGTTTCAACATGATACCTATTTCGGCAGATATCTATAAAACTCAATAAGTTTCTTCGGGACATGGAGGAGAATAATGCATTGTCTATAATAAGTTTTGTTCCCTTAGATAGAAATACAATAGCTCCTCAGGAGACTTCAATCAAACTTATATTACCAGAAATTGTAGAAACTATTGCTTTTTCCCTATGAAAATAAGAAAAGTATTTCTGATCGTTGAATATGGCATGAGTTGTTCCACTATCAATTACACAAATATCTTCATGATTGGTCTTTGATCCAAACATAATTTGAGGATTATCTATATTCTTCAAAATGACATAAACAAAATATATTATAGTAAACATCATAATCAAAGCATAACTTTTATTTATGTACAACAATTACATAACCATACTATCTACTACAAACAACAAAATTAAAATATTTATATTTCTACAAATTCATCACCGATTACATGACTTGTTTCTCCTTCTGGGAGTGCAAAGTAATCAGCTACATCCAAATGAATGAAGTTTAAAGTATCTTTAGAAATAAAATTTGCTTTTTTCTGCCTTCTTTAGGGAGGCTTGATAAAGCTCAACTAGGTGCTTTGGTGTACGACAGGTACGTGATCAGTGACTTTTTCCTCCACATCTATAACATGCATTTTCTGCATTTATTGCTTGCACCGCTTCATGCTTTTGTTACTTTCTTTTCCATTGCTGGTGGTTAGGAGGGTTCTTTGGTGCATTACAATTACCATGATTAGAGTTTCTTCTCCAACCACGGCCATGACCACGACTAAAGCCACGATCTCTTCCACGCCTAGCTTGGTGGAAGTTCGTCTCATTCACTTCAGGGAATGGACAAGAACCAGTAGGTCGGCTTTCGTGGTTTTTTATTAATAGCCCATTATGTTTGCTCGGCTATAAGAAGATATGAGATAAGTTCAGAATACTTTTTGAATCCCATCTCTCGTTATTGTTGCTGCAGGATCATATTCGAGGCATGAAAAGTGGTGAAGTTTTCTCCAACATATCATGATCAGTTCAGGTGGTCATATCTATCTTTCAAATTATTCCACAGTATGACTGGATCTTTAACGGTGAGATATTCTATTTTCAAGCCTTCATCAATGTGATGGCGTAGGAATATCATTGCTTTGGCACGATCTTGGTTTGATGCTTGATTTTTGTCCTTGATGGTGTCTGCCAGACCCATCGCATCAAGAAAAATTTCAGCATCAAGCACCCAAGACATGTAGCTTTTGCTCGATATATGGCTACAAATTCAAGTTTAGAAAGATTTGACATTATTTAAAAAAAGAAAGTTTGTACCTCTGATACTTTCAAAGTATTTACTCGAGATGGTAGAGTCTCGTGCTGATAACATGTTATAAAATAACGACTGTAAAATAAATAAACCAAAGACAAGTATAGAGAGAAATTGATATATTATTCAACTTTCAAACTGATGTACATAATGAACTGAAAATTTCTCTATTTATAGAAGAAAGGAAGCAGCTGCGAGGCTTTTCAGGAAGTAGCTGCAAAGCTTTTCAGAAAGCAGCTGCGAGGCTTTTCTTGAGCTGCTTGTAAGTTGTCTGCATGAGCTGCTCGCAACCTATTTTTTTAATAAGAAGTTGTTGCAAATCATTTCATTGAGTTGCTTGCAACCTGTCTGCATCAACTGCTTGAAGATAAACTTCAACGGAGTACTAAATGAATAATCTTTCTGGTGGAGTAATAAATAGACATCCACAATATAATAGTTTCATAACGAAAACTTGTATACTTGTAATTTTTTGCAAGAGCCAATTGAGCATGTTCTTAATACTACTTACATGTTTGCAAATTTAAGAGATATGTGAAGTTTAATCTTTAACTTTTGCCCTTTTTTCCAAATTTAACTCTTTTGTAATACTCTTCATTTATTAAAAAAAGAAAAATTTAATCCACAAGTATATTAATTTAAGTGACAAGCTAATAAAAAAATTATATTAGTAATATAATAAAATACTAAATAATGAATTATACAATAAAAAATAAGAACCAAAAAGGTTATTCAATGGCCATGTGATTCACTTCAATTAGTATCATAAAGACTTTTTATTTAGTATATTGTATTGTAAAGATGACAATTAAAATTTTATTAAAATAATATAATTTAATATGTTAAACAAGTTAAATCACGATTTTTCAACTTTAATCATAAAGATTTTATTATTAGGTAAACAGTAGTAGAATTAAATAAATAAAAAACTCATTGTGTTACCCGGTCCACGCACTAGATTGTATGCATATCAAGAATGAATGAAGTATTTTGGGATGAGAGAACATGGCTGCTACATCCTTATCTCTCTCCTTTCTTCCTAAGCCTAACTCATCTCTTTTCTTTTCCAAAAATGTCTCCCACATTTCACTACTTAGAAAAATCCACCCTCTCAAGATTCACAATCTACCATTAATTTCCTCCACAAACAATATCCAAAATTCTTGGAAAATTTCCGCTATTTCTGAGAATTTCTTGCTATCAGAAGCAAACCCACCAGCTGAAATCACCGAACAAATAGTATCTACAGCTGAAACTACAGAGCAAATAGTTTCTTCCACCAGTGATGATGGAGTGTCAACCATCATATCAGCTCTCCTTTTTGTTGCTTTCGTTGGCTTATCCATTCTCACTATTGGGGTAATTAATTTAACTTTCTTTTTCTTTAATAGAGCTGAAATTATGGACGTTGTTGTTAATTGTGGATTTTCTTTGTGTGTGGATACAGGTAATCTACATAGCGGTTACAGATTTCTTGCAAAAAAGGGAGAAAGAGAAGTTTGAGAAGGAAGAGTCAGCTAAGAAAAAGAAGACTAGTGGTCGCAAGGGCAAAATCGTAGCTAGATCAGCTAGAGCTGGACCTAAAGGCTTTGGTCAAAAACTTGAGGAACCTGATGATAATGACGACTAAAATTCGTTACTGTAAGCTTCGCACACTTCCTTTTTTCTTAATTGAACTTTAGGGGAACCTGTATAATTGTTGTTTGATAATTTGTGTCAAAGGAGCCTCTTTACTCCTCGGGTAGGGTAAGTCTGCGTACACACTACCCTCCCATACCCTAGTGAAATTTTACTGGGTTGTTGTCCTTGGTGTTGTCAAAGGAAATATATGCTAGCTGTTATTCTGCAAGTTATGTACTGTATTTACTTGATAGAACTGCTTGGTCTATGTTTCCGCGTGAATGTGTGTGTATTATCCAGTTGTACCAAAATTTACTTGACACTATTATTTAGAAACTGATACTGTCACTTGCAATTAGTTGTCATTTGAAATTTTCCTGTGTTCAAGTATATGTGATGTGATTTATATGATTGGGAAATGCTTTTCATTCTTAGGTTCCATACACATTAGACTTCTTCAGTTTTTTGTCTCTTAAAGTTGGCGACTTTTGAATTTACATTACCTTATCAGATAAGTATAAAATTAATAAGGAATGTCCGGGAGGTTTCAGATTATTTTACAATCCTAAAAAATGCATCAACAAATTCTGATTTTTTTGTCAGTACTATACACTTTTTAGACTACCCAATTTGAGCCTATTCACTTAAGAAATGACAGTAAGAAGATGTGGGATTACACATATCTCTGCAGAGCTCTCTGTAGCCAATCTCCTTATTCTTTATTATTTTTTTCATCTCTTCATTTTCGTTCCAAATTTTGTGACTTTTGTTTTTCTTGCTGATTTATCACGTCTTTGTTCTTTTTCTATTACCATTTTCTGCAGTAAGGTGTGAATTCTGTCAATGTGCATTATTGATGCTTATTTTGATTTCCATTTTTTCCCCTCTCATCCGTATGGGTTCTTGCTTTTGTAATAAAAGGAGAACTTCTGAAGTTCTTGACACTTGAACATATATGTCCTCATTTTCCCCCTTGCCTTGAAGTTTGTAATACAAGTTGGAAGGTCCTCTATGCACAAGCCCGAAGAAGTTAAAGATCAGAAAAGAACTGTTCCTTTCGCGTTAAGTATCAAATAAATAGACAACTAACAAGGTAGTTGAGCGTTTTGACAATTTTCCTTCTAGAACAAAAGAAGACATCTTTTGAATCTTAATGTGGATTTCGCTAGCTATTTAGAAATGTTATTCAGTTGGTAGGCGTTTTTTGTTTAGCTGTGTCTATGTCCATTCCGAAACTCATTTTGATTTAACAAAAGAAAGTTGAATGAATCATATGTTGCTAAGACTACAAATGTTGGCCCAATAGGTGTAAAGTTGTACTAAAATAATGTTAACTCTTGGAGATTTTTTTCATATCAAATTTTGTGGATTATAGCTCAAATAAATTGGATGCTTTACAAAAGGTAATTGTGTCCTGATGGATTCAAAAGTGGGAGTAGAGTTTAGCCTTGCTTGAGAAATGACGACAAATAACAAGATTTCATTTAAGGAGTTGTTCATATGAGGTGATTTATGTTATGCGTTGTTTTACTTCATTGTCTGCATTTCTTATTGTTCATATGAGGTGATTTATGCTTATAGAATTTACAATGGGACAATGCTCCTATAATCAGTTCTGACTTCTGATATACAAAATTACAATCTGGGCTAGGACTCACTTAAAAAATTGATGTTTAGTGAATGAATGTTGTGGTTCTTTTAGAGACTGATCTTTTTCTATCATATTTTGTTGAGGATTTTGCTACTTATACTTCTCTATTGGTTGTTACTTTTTACAGTACTGGAGATGTAATGGCAAATGCAGAATCGAAGCAGCAGTTAGAGAGAATGAATCAGAAGCATAGAAGAAGAGAGTAGTAGTGCTTGGAACAGGATGGGCTGGCCAGTGCGAGCTTCCTAAAGATCTTGATATTTATTCCTATGTATAACTATCATTCTTTAATTTGAGAGTAAAGAGCTCGCTTGTTACACGGGATTTAACGTATCCAACGGACGGAAAGGCCTTTCCCCTCCCTCCGTAACACCCACTAACTCAAACCTTTTTTAAAAGAACCCCAACAGCTTCATCCTCTCCAATCACAATTAGTGCAAAAAATATTTTCCTATAGGTATCGCCTTTCAATTGCGACATGCTTTTGTTTTTTTAATATATTTATCTATTTAATTTTATTAACTATAAGTCTCGTATACATGAAGTCTCAGAATGTGTTTCTCGTGATACATATAGGAAGCGGCGAAATAAATGATGGGAGTTTAACCACTAAAAAAAAAAATTAGTTGTTAGAAGCGCCTCTGGAGCTCTCGATTATTGGCATAAAATTGCCCCAGTGGCTTAGTGTTAGCCCCTAATATTGAGACGTGACGGATGTCGGGCAGAATCTATGTCAAAGGCTTGTACATTGCCCCTTGGCATAGATTTGTGCGGATGTTGGCAAGCAATGTGCGGGGCTGAGGGTGTGTCTAAGTTAGTGCATGGACTTAGACAAGTCAGCTAGGCAAAGTGTCTTGAGTGTTGGCAAGGCAGCTTGATTGTGGGCAACGGTTATGGCAAATGAAGGCGCATGACACTTGACTAAGGCATGCGTGCGGATCAGTGGAACGACTAAGTTTGTGGCAAGACGTGGTCATAAGCTTATGGGCGAGGCATGGTCCAAAAACAAGGCAAGGCAGGAAGACTAAGTATGGGCAAAAGCTGAAAAACAAGTGTGCAAGTTATGTGACTGAAGAGGTGTGTTATGCATATGATGTGGAAGTTAAAGGCATGTGCAAAGCACATATGCAGTTGAGCACATATGCAGTTGACTAAAATGTTGAAGACAAGTCCAAATTCGTTGGAAGGGTTTGAATTCATTGGTTATGCTTGTTTTTAGGCTTGTCATGTGCAAGACACATTGTATAACTGCCCCTAACTGCCCCTTTGTAAAACTGCCATAGGCAACCCCCTTTTATGTGTGTATTTCGTTTGGAATAAGGCAAGTAGCATATGTGAGCCTTTTCCAGCTGAGTCCTTTTTGTATTCTGCGAGAATAATAAAGGTCGGATGACTTTACTCGTAACTCTGTGTGTTGCTACGTTTCGCTAAGTCTGAATTATTCTAAGTGTCAGGCTATGTACGAAAAAAGTAAGGCTGAGTGGCTGAAAGTTTGGCTACTGTCGTGCAATATCAATTGTGCTAGAATTGGCCCTGTAACAACTGGTATCAAAGCTTTGGTCGTGATTTATGGCCATGGCTGGCGGATCTACTTCAGATTTACGTGATCGTGTGCAAAGACTGGAGGCGCTGATCGGTGTGACTGATGATCCTTTGGAATTGGCAGATCTAATTACTAAGATCTACCGTCTAAAGGATGGAATTGATCCTTTTCGTGAAGGTATTCAGAAAACGTGTGAGGCCACAAATGTTCAAGTTGTGGAACTGAGGAAGGAAATCGAAATTCTGAACACTGAAATTACTGTTCTTCGAAGGGTGTTGGCTGCTACAGGCCAAGGCAGTGAAGAACGTTCGAAAGTGAAGATCCCTGATCCTAAGGAATTTGGTGGAGCGCATAGTGCAAAAGAACTGGAGAACTTTCTGTGGGATATGGAGCAATACTTTGTTGCTGCCAAAGTTCTAGACAGGGAGGAAGTCACAATTACAAGCATGTACCTAACGGAAGATGCTAAATTGTGGTGGAGAATTAGCATGGCTGATGACGAAAGTGTGGGCAGACTGTGACGACACAAAGGGTCATCACCATAATTCTTCCTTGTTCCGTGCTTTCGAGGCCTTGAAAACCTCGCTTTTAGTTGCCTCGATTTGCTTGCGCAGTTCGGGCGCGTAGCAAGAAAATTTTTTATGTTAGAATATGTGAATTTTGTGAATAATTTGATGAAATTTGATATTAATATGCATAATATTTACTTCGGTCAATATTTTGGGTAAACGAACACGGACCTGTGATTCAACGGTCCCGGAGGGTCCGTAGAATAATATGGGACTTGGGCGTGTGCCCGGAATCAAATTCCGAGGTCCCAAGCCCGAGAAATGAATTTTTGAAAGAAATTATTTTTTCTGAAATTTGATATGAAAATTTGAAATGAAAAGGAGTTAGAAAATATAGGTATCGGGCTCGTATTTTGGTTTCGACGCCCGGTACAAGTCTTAAATATGTGTTAAGCACTATCTGTAAAGTCTGGTTGAAAACGGACGTCGTTTGACGTGTTTCGGACTAAAAATGGGAAATTTGAAGTTTATGAAAGTTGAAGAAAGAAAATCATGTGTTTTGAGGCTTGATCCTACGTATATGATGTTATTTTGGCGATTTGATCGCACGAGTAAGTCCGTAAGATGATTTTAAGATCATATGTATGTTTGGTTTGGAGCTCCGAGGGCTCGGGTGAGTTTTGAATGGGGCCCGGGAGGTCTTGGACTTAAGAAAATGCAGGTCAGGTGTTGCAGACACCAGTGTGGCCGCGGTCATTTCTGCACGGTCCGCGCTGGAGCCACGCGGCCGCGGTATCTTTTCTGTGCGGTCCGCGTGGCTGAGTCTGAGGGCTAGGGTTTCAGGTTAACCAGCGCGGCCGCGCACCAAAATAGTGCGGTCCGCGCTGGAGGGTTCAGACAAGCCCCAATTTTCCTCCCACTCGGCGCGGCCGCAACACATTTTGGTGCGGTCCGCGCCAGCCCCCAGCCTGAGTATATATAAAATCGGATTTTCAGTCATTTTTCCACTTTTCAAAAACCCAAAACCTAAGAGGCGATTTTCCAAATAACTTTTCTTCTCCAAAAACGATTGGTAAGTGATTTCTAATTTAATTTCTTTATTCCTTAACATCTTTTAACATAATTTCAACTTCAAATCAAAGATTTTCGTGGGTGAAATTGGGTGTTTTGGGTAGAACCTAGGTTTTCTACAAATTGAGGAGTTGGACCTCAATTTGGGGTCCGATTTCAAAACAAATCATGTATTTGGATTCATGGGGGAATGGGTAATCGGGTTTTGGTCCGAACCTCGAGTTTTTTGACCACGTGGGTCCGGGGGTATTTTTGACCTTTTTGGAAAAAACCTTGTAAAAACTATTTTTTATGCATTGGGGTCAGTTCCAATAGTATTTATTAATGCATTCAAGTAATTTGTGGATAGATTCGAGCGATTGGGCGGTGAATTCGAGAGGTAAAGCTATTCTAGAAGCGTGAGTTGAATTTGGAGCATTCGAGGTAAGTGTTTGATCTAACTTTGGCTTGAGGGAATAGGATTAGAGTGTTTAATATCTAATTGCTAAATGATCGAGTACGGTGTATAGGCATGATGACGAGTATCTATGCACCGGTGTCTAGCATGACCGTGGGTCTTTGTTTGCACTTATTTGATATTTTGGGGGACTCCTCCATGTTAATTGATGAATTCTACATGATGTGAAAAGTACGAGGGTTAGTTATGAATTGTGAATTCTTGGAGCGTTGGCTCGAACGATATAGATACTATTGATTAAGAAGGTTAAAGGAAAGGAGAGAGAGACGTGATAAATCCCTTGCCGGAATGCGTAGGTTATTGGTGTTGCTCCCTTGCCGGGAGGTTTTCATTGATATTATAGATTTACTCCCTTGCCGGAAATTTATTGAGTTGATATGTTCCCTTGCCGGGATGCCTCGTGATTGTGTGATGAACTAATATAGGAGCGGGTTGCACGCCGCAACAGTTATTATATTGGATCGGGTTGCACGCTGCAACAGTTATTATATTGGATCGGGTTGCACGCCGCAACAGTTATTATATTGGATCGGGTTGCACGCCGCAACAGTTATTATATTGGATCGGGTTGCACGCCGCAATAGTTATTATATTGGATCGGGTTGCACGCCGCAACAGTTAATATATTGGATCGGGTTGCACGCCGCAACAGTTATTATATTGGATCAGGTTGCACGCCGCAACAGTTACTATATCGGATCGGGTTGCGCGCCGCAATAGTAGTGTTAATGCATTAATATAAATACTGTATTGTTCTCTCTTATATCTAATTAGTACTGCTAGGTTGATTTATTTTCCCCGAAGCATGTTCCCCTTCCCCAATTTTACTGCTTATTACTTGTTTACTTTCCGCCATATATTATAGAACTGCACAGGTTCATTTGGAGTCTGGTCCTAGCCTTGTCACTACCTCGCCGGGGTTAGGCCAGGCACTTACCAGCACATGGGGTCGGTTGTGCTGATACTATACTTCTGTGCTCTTTGCACAAATTACGGTACCGGAGCAGCTCTAGGACAGCAGCAGTAGGGCGGGATCCAGCCTTCAGTCCAGTGAGACACTGAGGTAGCCTTGCAGGCGTTCGCAGGCCCGACGTCTCCTCTATCTTTTATTTCCATCTGTTACCTCATATATTCGAGACAAACAATTAATATTTTCTTTCAAACGGTTGTATTTAGCACTCTTAGAAGTTCGTGAGCAGTGACACCAGATTTTGGGTAGAGATCTGTCTTAAACTTCCGCATTTGAATTTCAGTTTTATAAACTTAAAGTCTTCCGTTTTTCATTAATTGTTTTTCGTATATTGTTATTGTTGAGATGTTATTAGAGAATGTTTAATATTTGGCTTGCCTAGCTCTGATAGTAGGCGCCATCACGACTCCCGACGGTGGGAAATCCGGGTCGTGACAAGTTGGTATCAGAGCACTAGGTTACATAGGTCTCACAACTCACGGACAAGCTCAGTAGAGTCTGAGGGATCGGTACGGAGACGTCTGTACTTATCCCGCAGAGGCTGCGGAGTTAGGAAAACTTCACTTTGTTCATTCTTGTCGTGCGACTCGGTTTCTTAAGTATTGATTGTCTTCCTACTCTGTTCTTTTGCAGATGACGAGAACACGTGCTTTCTCTTCTACTGCGCAGAAGCCCGAGCCCCCAGCAATAACTCCTATCAGGGGCAGAGGCCGAGGCCGTGCCAGAGGCCGTGCCAGAGGCCGTGCCAGAGGCCGAGGCCGGGGCAGAGCTCAGCCCCGAGCAGCAGTCCCAGAGGTGGAGCCTCATGTTGATTATGACGAGGAGGTTCCAGCTCCAGCAGCTCCAGTGGGCCCAGCTCAGGTCCCAGAGGGTTTCATAGCCACTCCAGTGCTTCAGGACGCTTTGGTCCGATTGGTAGGTTTTATGGAGGGCATTTCTAGAGCGGGTTTGCTTCCTGTAGCACCAGCCACGTCTCAGGCTGGGGGAGGAGTTCATACTCCCGCTATGCGTACTCCGGAGCAGGTAGCTCCTCAAGTTCAGGTTCCAGCAGTTCAGCCAACTTTGGCAGTTCAGCCAGTTGCAGCGGTCTAGCCAGGTATTGCGGCTCAGTCCAGTGATGGTGCGGCTATGTCCGCGGATGCTCTGTGGAGGCTAGATCGGTTCACCAAGATCTTCACTACCACATTTAGTGGCACTCCCTCAGAGGATGCTCAGGATTTCATATTTAGCCGTCATGAGGTTCTACAGACTATGGGCATTGTAGAGACCAACGGGGTCGACTTCGCCACTTTTTGCCTAGTGGGATCCGCCAAGACTTGGTGGAGAGATTTCTGTTTAGCCAGGCCAGCAGGGTCACCATCATTGACCTGGGATCAGTTTTCAGAGTTATTTCTGGGGAAGTTTCTCCCAGTTACTCAGTGGGATGCCCTTCGCAGGCAGTTTGAGCGTCTCCAGCAGGGTTCTATGTCAGTTACCCAGTATGAGACACAGTTTATTGATCTTGCACGCCATGCCACTATGATACTCCCCACCGAGAGAGAGAGGGTGTGGAGATTTGTTGATGGGTTGGTTCAGCCGATCCGTGTTCAGATGGCCATGAGTGCCGGAAGTGAGATTTCATTTCAGGAGACGGCAGATGGTGCCCACCGGATAGAGATGGAACTTTCTCAGGGAGGTGGTCATGGGTCAGATAAGAGGCCCCGTCATTCTGGTAGATTCAGCGATACCTCGTCTGGAGGTAGGGATTCTTATGGTAGAGGCCATCCCTCGAGGCCCTTTCAGTCAGCTCTCCAGACTTCTCATGGTATTTCAGGAGGTAGTGGTCCTCAATAGCACTATTCTGATCAGCAGCCTATTAGTGCACCACCGCTCCAGAGTTTTCGAGGAAGTCATTCAGGTCAACAAGGTCAGTCTGAGCCCCCTCGGCTGCAGCAATCAGGTGGGTGCTACGAGTGTGGTGAGTATGGTCACATCAGGAGAGCTTGCCCGAGATTTAGGGGTACACAGCCGTAGCAGCAGGGCCCTCGAGCTATGATCTAGGCACTAGTTGCTCCACAGCCTGCCCAGCCAGCTAGAGGCGGGGGTAGAGGACATAGAGGTGGTGGTAGAGGTATTAGAGGTAGAGCTCAGACCGCTAGAGGTAGGGGTCAGCCAACAGCAGATCGTCCCAGGGATATGATTCAGGGAGGTAGGGCCCATCCCCGTTGTTATGCTTTGCTAGCCAGGTCAGAGGCTGAGTCATCTGATGCTGTGATTACAGGTACTATTTTGGTCTATGATAGGGATGCTTCTGTGTTATTTGATCCCGGATCTACGTATTCATATGTGTCGTCCTATTTTGCACCCTATTTGGTTATGCCTAGTGAGGCTTTGAGTATTCCTGTATATGTGTCTACGCCAGTGGGGGATTCTATAATGGTGGATCGGGTTCATCGTTCATGTGTTGTGGTATTCAGGGGTCTTGAGACCCATGTTGACTTGTTGCTCTTGGTGTAAGCACGTGATTTTTGCCCTATATGAGAATTACTCCCAAAAAATTCAAAAATAAAATAATTTTTCTTGGTGTGCAATTTTTGTGATATTTTGTGGTATTTTTGTGTAATTATTTGTATGTTTGTCTGTGCATGTTTATTTGTTAAATTAATAAAAATAAAAAAATATGTCGCATTTTGCATGTAGGATTTAATTCTACAATTGTTAGTAATTAAGTTTGTTTTACAAAAAAATAAAAATTACAAAGGCATCGTTTGCATTTTTAGCATTTAATGTCCGAATATACAATTTTATGCTTAATTATTACTTAATTGTGCGTTAATTGTTATTGGGAGTTAATTTGCGCTTTTATAACTTAATTTAGTTCTTAATAATAGTTTAAGTATTTTTATAATTTAGTTTTAGAAAAATAAAAGAAGAAAAGAGAGCAAAAAATAAAGAAAGTCGGAATTGGGCCTCTTCTTCGATTTCAAGTCATAGGCCCAAAAAATGGCCCAATCTTCCCTACAACCCAGTCCATAACTCAACACCCCTATTATTTTACAAACAAAATAAAACAAAAAAAAAAACCTAAAACTACTAAGTCATCCGCCACCCCCCCTCATTTTCCTTCTTATTCCTCAAAACTCCAAAACACCCCATCCATGGCTGCCTCCCCCCACAAACCCCAGCCTGCAACGTCGACCACCCTCCCCCACGAACCCGTCACTGCCCGTCGTCCAGTCCGGCACCCACTCGTCGACCACCACCAAACAGAAACCACTCGTCGACCACCACCAACAAACCAGACCCAGCTGTTCCCATGGCTGCCCAGCTCCTCGTCGGACAGCTCGAACAACTGCTACCTCACCTCCGAGCTACTGTTTCATCGTCTCGAGCTGTTGCTTCATCTCCCAGTTGCTCCTGCTTCATCGTCGTCATTCAACGTCAAGCTCAAAGTCGAGCTCGACGTCCAAGGATGACCCTCGACGTCCATGGCTCGACCAGTTCTGCTCCTGTTTCATCCCTTCTGCTGCGCCGAGCTGCTGCTTCTGCTTCGCTCGATATCCTTCACGCACACAACCAGTCGCCGCTGTTTCGTCTTCTTCACTGCTGCGTACTGCCGTCGACGACCCCATGAGTCTGCTGTTTGGTTGCTCACCATCGTACTGTTGTTGACGACGCAAGGCAGTCCGGTTAAAGTCCGGCAAAGGTCGAGGGTTTTTCGTCGAGTCAAGATCCTGTACGTCGTGTGTTCGTCGTCGTTTGGTCGAGCTTTGGTCGAGGTTCGTCGAGTCAGTCCATACATATTTCGTTTCAATCCGGTTAGTAGTTTTGAATTTTATTTTCTCCATTTTCGTTTTTATATTTCTCAAAGTTAAAATCGTTAAATATTCGATTCTTGTTTTGTTCGTTGTTCATCATTGAAATCGCTTTTCTAGTTTGTTCATGTTCATGTGCTTTGTTAAAATAAATTTTCAGATTTCAAAATAGAAGTTTAATTAGTTGTTTTCATGTTTATTTCATGTTTGTATTATTGTTTAAGTGAATATTTGTTAGTTTAATATTTGTTAGATACAAATTGAAGTTTAATTAATTGTTTCTTCAATTTGTTTAATGTATTTTATGTATTTTCCGGAAATTGTTAATATTGTTAAGATCAAGTTTAAATTCATAATTGTTTCTTCTTAGGTTTTGTTTTGTCATTTGCCTAAAAGAATTTAGTTGTAATAAAGGAAGTATGTTGGTTTTAATCATTTGAATCCGTCGTTTTTATTTTTAGATTTAATTCATGTTCATATTATGTTTGTTGATCTTGAATCCGAAATTTGTATAGTTTGATTTCTTGTTTATCATTTATGATTATCTCTTGAATTTGTCTCATAATCTTGTTTAAGTTTGATATAGGAATTGTTGGTTGTAATGTTGTTATGGTTGATTTTAAGTTCAATATTATTGAATTTAGAAATCTAAATATACTTGTTTGATTGTTGTTGTTGTTTAAATCCGAAAATAGGTTTGTTGTTGCTAAAAATATTGTTCAATCAAATTTTAGTTGTTCTTGGTTGTTCAATTTGTGTTCATATGATTTGTGGTTGAAATCATGTGATTTGTTATTGAAATGTTGAAGAAATCATGTTCATGAAATTTGTTGTTTGAACATTGTTAGAAATTAATCGTATTGCCTATATTTTGGTTAAGTTTGATTAATTGATGTGTTATAGCTGATGGGTAGTTTGGTAATTTGTAGTACGTTCAGGGGTAGTTTGGTAATTTTCAGTAAGGTCGGAGGGGTAGTTTAGGAATTGTACATTTTGTAATTGTTTATATGAAGCATGGGAGACAAAATAAAATGGTGTGGTTTGTGATATAGTTGTTTAACATAAAGGGGGGACAAGACAAAATTTAGTGGGGGGAATCTTGTATTATTTTAAGTGAAGCATGGGGGACAAAATATAATGGGGTGGTGTGATATGTTTATTTAATGTAATGGGGATGAGTGTGAAGATAATGGGTTGGATAGAGAAAAAGTATTGATTTTAATTAATTAAAAGATTTATGAGATGTGTTATATATAGGAAGTCTTGAAATCAGATTTAAAAGGAAGAGAGATAGACAGAAAAATATACACAGACAGAAAAAAAACGAGAGAGAGAAACAAATCTGAAAATAAGAGAGAGAAAAGGGTTGAACATTTAAGAGATAGAAAATTCCGAAAAATATTTAAGCTCTCAAATATAAAAAAAAAAAACTAAAAAAAATATTCTGTTTTCTTTTGTTATTTGAAATCAGAACTAATTGTTGTTTCATAAAAGCTGGAAGTTTTTTTTTTTTGTGATTACTACTCCACCGGTCTGTTACTGGGTTGTTACTGTTGCTGGGCTATTGTTGCTGTGTTGTACTGATTTACTGTTGCAGCTGATTCTCATATTCATTTTCTTTTGCTTCCAATATCAGGTACACAACTGAAAAGCTGTTTATTGTAATCCGAAATATGAAGCATGAATACATATGAAGAATGAAAATTTGAAGTTTTAATTTCGTTTTTTCTTTGTTCCTTTTGTTGATTGTATTTAAGCTATTTCATGAATTACTAAATAATAACTGGAATAAGAAAATAATATCATAAGTTAGTCTGTAATAAATCAGTTCGGCAAAATAAGTTAATTCACTAGTTATGAAGGCTTCAAGATTATAGGTTGATCATGAACAAGTAGCTAAATTTAGCTAAGACACGAATTTAAATTAAACATCGTAAATTAGGCATTAAGGCATGACTTGAGCTTAAGCAAGATTAAAAGAACGTTTAAGTCTAATAAACTTTCTAATAAGTTTTAGTAATTATGATTAAATCTAGTTTCAAATGATTGTGAATAATTAATCTCAATAATATATATTTTTTTAAAAATAACAATGCTGAATTTTAATCTAGGTATATTTGTTTATTTTGAATATTAGTTGTTGAATTTTTATTTTATTTATAATTTCAAAATTAAGAGTAAAATTCTTTTTCATCAATATTTGTATTAATCAAGCAATTAGCATGTCATTTTTTTTAAAATAATAAAAAGCTAGTAATTTATTAGGATTTTCTTTCTTTATTTTAGAGACTAATTTTTATAGAAAAATGTAGTCGTTTTAAGATTTGTCCATTTAAAATAAATGAGATGAGCCTCGCTTAATGAAATGTATAGATTGCGGGGCCCTCAATAAATGTACATTTAATCGCTTAGAATTAGGGAGGAGCCGTTTTAGCAAATTTCACGGCCCTACCCAAAATAATGATACGCTAGTCGCTCTAGGCGCGTATTTAATAATGTTATTTTCTTAAATACGGGTGTGCATTTATGTAACCCAAATCTAAATCTCAACGGAGTCGAAATGTGTCGATAATCACGGGTGCATTGATTGCGACGTGATTTGAAATACGTTTTCACAATGTTGCAATTCTTCGTAAAATAATAACAATAAATAAATAAAAAATAATAATAATAAAAGCGGCTAAGGGATAAATTTGCACATAAGTTTATAATACGTATTATATCAGATAATCAAGCCAAATATAATAGTTGAGCGACCGTGCTAGAACCACGGAACTCGGGAATGCCTAACACCTTCTCCCGGGTTAACAGAATTCCTTATCCGGATTTCTGGTTCGCGGACTGTAATACAGAGTCATTCTTTTACTCGATTCGGGATTAAACTGGTGACTTGGGACACCCTAAATCTCCCAAGTGGCGACTCTGAAATAAATAAACAAATCCCGTTTCGACTGTCCTTTAATTAGAAAAAACTCCTGTATACCTGCGAGGGCGGAAAAAGGAGGTGTGACACTTGGATATGGTGGATTTCGACGTCATATTAGGTATGGATTGGTTGTCCCCGTATCATGCGATCTTGGATTGCCATGCCAAGACCGTGACCTTGGCGTTGCCAGATTTGCCCCGACTAGAGTGGAGAGGGACCCCAGGTCATACCACTCGCAGCGTTATTTCTTATGTGAAGGCTCGACGCATGGTCGAAAAAAGGGTGTCTAGCTTATCTGGCTTATGTTCGCGACTCCAACGCTGAGGTCCCGTCTATTGATTCCATCCCTATTGTTCGGGAGTTTCCCGAGGTTTTCCCTTCAGACCTGCCAGGTATGCCGCCCGACAGGGACATTGATTTCTGTATCGATTTGGCGCCGGGCGCCCATTTCCATTCCGCCGTATTGTATGGCGCCGCCCGAATTGAAAGAGTTAAAGGATCAGCTTCAGGGTTTGCTTGAGAAGGGTTTCATCAGACCCAGTATTTCGCCTTGGGGCGCACCGATGCTATTCGTGAAGAAAAAGGATGGTTCGATGAGGATGTGCATTGATTACCGGCAATTGAACAAGGTGACGATTAAGAATAAGTAACCACTGCCGAGGATTGATGATTTATTCGACCAGCTTCAGGGTGCGAAGGTGTTCTCGAAGATAGACTTGAGATCTGGCTACCATCAATTGAGGATTAGGGCATCCGATGTCCCTAAGACAGCATTCCGCACTCGGTACGGGCATTATGAGTTCTTGGTTATGTCATTTGGATTGACTAATGCCCCAGCAACATTCATAGAGTTGATGAACCGAGTGTTCAGACCTTATTTGACTTGTTCGTGATAGTCTTCATTGACGATATTCTTGTATACTCCCGCAGTCAGGAAGAGCATGAGTAGCACTTCAGAGTGGTTCTTCAGACTCTAAAGGATAGTCAGTTATACGCCAAGTTTTCGAAGTGCGAGTTCTGGTTGAGTTCCATTGCATTCCTGGGTCACGTTGTTTCAGCAAAGGGTATTCAGGTGGACCCGAAGAAGATTAAGGCAGTTAAGAACTGGCCTCGACCAGCATCAGCTATGGAGATTCGGAGTTTCCTGGGGTTAGCAGGTTACTACCGTCGGTTCGTGGAGGGGTTTTCATCCATTGCGGCCCCTATGACCAGATTGACCCAGAAGGGTGCCCAGTTCAGGTGGTCAGATGCGTGCGAGACGAGCTTCCAGAAGCTCAAGACAGCTCTGACTACGGCACCGGTATTGGTTTTGCCCACAGGGTCAGGGCCCTATACAGTCTATTGTGATGCATCGCGTATTGGACTTGGTGCAGTGTTGATGCAGGATGGCAAGGTCATTGCCTACGCTTCGAGGCAGTTGAAGATTCATGAGAAGAACTATCCAGTGCATGATTTGGAGTTGGCAGCCATTGTTCACGCCTTGAAGATCTGGAGGCATTACTTATATGGTGTGACGTGTGAGGTTTACACTGATCACAAGAGTTTTCAGTATATGTTCAAGCAGAAAGAGTTGAGTTTGAGGCAGAGGAGGTGGTTAAAGTTGCTGAAGGATTATGATGTTACTATCTTATACCACCCGGGGAAGGCCAATGTAGTGGCCGATGCCTTGAGCAGAAAGTCAGCCAGTATGGGCAGTCTTGCTTATATTCCGGTCGGTGAGAGATCGCTTGCTTTGGACGTTCAGACTTTGGCCAATCGGTTTGTGAGGTTGGACATTTCTGAGCCGGGTCGAGTATTATCTTGCACGGTCACTCGTTCTTCGTTATTGGAACGTATCCGTGATCGGCAATTCGATGATCCCCATTTGTGTGTCTTGAGAGACACAGTGCAGCGTGGAGGTGCCAAGAAAATAACCTTAGATGATGATGGTGTATTGAGATTGCAGGGGCGAGTTTGTGTGCCCAATGTTGATGGGATCCGGGAGTTGATCTTAGCGGAGGCCCACAGTTCTCGGTATTCTATTCACCGGGGCGCCGCGAAGATGTATCAGGATTTGAGGCAGCATTATTGGTGGCGCAGAATAAAGAAAGACATTGTTGCGTATGTGGCTCGTTGTTTGAACTGTCAGCAGGTTAAGTACGAGCATCAAAGACCCGGTGGTTTATTTCAGAGGATTGAGCTTCCCAAGTGGAAGTGGGAGAGGATTACTATGGACTTTGTTACTGGACTTCCGATGACTCGGAAGAAGTTTGATGCAGTTTGGGTCATTGTTGATAGGCTGACCAAGTCAACGCATTTTGTTCCTGTTGCAGCCACCTATTCGTCCGAGAGGTTAGCCGAGATTTATATCAGGGAGATTGTTCGCCTTCATGGGGTGCCACTATCTATCATTTCTGATCGGGGTACGCTGTTTACCTCGCATTTCTGGAGAGCGGTTCAGCGAGAGTTGGGCACCCAGGTTGAGCTGAGTACGACATTTCATTCCTAGACGGACGGTCAGTCCGAGACAACTATTCAGATTCTTGAGGACATGCTCCGAGCCTGTGTCATTGATTTTGGAGGCTCGTGGGACCAGTTTTTGCCTTTAATAGAGTTTGCCTACAACAACAGCTACCAGTCCAGCATTCAAATGGCTCCATATGAGGCGTTGTATGGTAGGCGGTGTCGGTCCCCAGTCGGATGGTTTGAGCCGGGAGAGGCTCGGTTATTGGGTACAGACCTAGTTCAGGAGGCCTTGGATAAGGTCCGGATTATTCAGGACAGACTTCGTACAACTCAGTGCAGACAGAAGAGTTACGCAGACCGCAAGGTCAGAGATGTTGCTTTCATGATTGGTGAGCGGGTATTGCTCCGTGTATCGCCTATGAAGGGCGTGATGAGATTTAGGAAGAAGGGAAAGCTCAGCCCTAGGTTCATCGGTCCATTTGAGATTCTTGATCGTGTGGGAGAGATGGCTTATAGACTTGTTTTGCCACCTAGCTTGTCAGCGGTGCATCCCGTGTTTCATGTATCTATGCTCCGAAAGTATCGCGGCGATCCATCGCACGTGTTAGATTTCAGCACTGTCCAATTGGACAAGGATCTGTCATATGAGGAGGAGCCGGTAGCTATTCTAGACCGGCAGGTTCGACAGTTGAGGTCGAAGGGTTTTCCTTCGATGCGTGTTCAGTGGAGAGGTCAGCCTCTTGAGGCACCGACCTGGGAGTCCGAGTTCGATATGCGGAGCCATTATTCTCATTTATTTACAGACTCAGGTACTTCTTTCTTTTGTCCGTTCGAGGACGAACGGTTATTTTAGAGGTGGAGAATGTGACGACCCAAAGGGTCATCACCATAATTCTTCCTTGTTCCGTGCTTCCGAGGCCTTGAAAACCTCGCTTTAAGTTGCCTCTATTTGCATGCGCAGTTCGGGCGCGTAGCAAGAAATTTTTTTATGTTAGAATATGTGAATTTTGCGAAACATTTGATGAAATTTGATATTAATATGCATAATATTGACTTCGGTCAATATTTTGGGTAAACGAACCCGGACCTATGATTCGACGGTCCCGGAGGGTCCGTAGAATAATATCGGACTTGGTCGTGTGCCCGGAATCAAATTCCGAGGTCCCAAGCCCGAGAAATGAATTTTTGAAAGAAATTGTTTTTTCTGAAATTTGATATGAAAATTTGAAATGAAAAGGAGTTAGAAAATATAGGTATCGGGCTCGTATTTTGGTTCCGACGCCTAGTAGAAGTCTTAAATATGTGTTAAGCACTATCTGTAAAGTTTGGTTGAAAACGGACGTCGTTTGACATGTTTCGGACTAAAAATGGGAAATTTGAAGTTTATGAAAGTTGAAGAAAGAAAATCATGTGTCTTGAGGCTTGATCCTACGTATATAATGTTATTTTGGCGATTTGATCGCACGAGTAAGTCCGTAAGATAATTTTAAGATCATATGTATGTTTGGTTTGGAGCTCCGAGGGCTCGGGTGAGTTTTGAATGGGGCCCGGGAGGTCTTGGACTTAAGAAAATGCAGGTCAGGTGTTGCAGACACCAGTGCAGCCGCTGTCATTTCTGCGCGGTCCGCGCTGGAGCCGCGTGGCCGCGGTACCTTTTCTGTGCGGTCCGCGTGGTTGAGTCTGAGGGCTAGGGTTTCAGGTTAACCAGCGCGGCCGCGCACCAAAACAGTGCGGTCCGCGCTAGAGGGGTTCAGAGAAGCCCCAATTTTCCTCCCACTCGGCGCGGCCGCAACACATTTTGGTGCGGTCCGCGCCAGCCCCCAGCCTGAGTATATATAAAAATCGGATTTTCAGTCATTTTTCCACTTTTCAAAAACCCAAAACCTAAGAGGCGATTTTCCAAACAACTTTCCTTCTCCAAAAACGATTGGTAAGTGATTTCTAATTTAATTTATTTATTCCTTAACATCTTTTAACATAATTTTAACTTCAAATCAAAGATTTTCGTGGGTGAAATTGGGTGTTTTGGGTAGAACCTAGGTTTTCTACAAATTGAGGAGTTGGACCTCAATTTGGGGTCCGATTTCAAAACAAATCATGTATTTGGATTCATGGGGGAATGGGTAACCGGATTTTGGTCCGAACTTCGAGTTTCGACCACGTGGGTCCGGGGGTATTTTTGACTTTTTTGGGAAAAACCTTGTAAAAACTATTTTTTATGCATTGGGGTTAGTTCCAATAGTATTTATTAATGCATTCAAGTAATTTGTGGCTAGATTCGAGCGGTTGGGCGGTGAATTCGAGAGGTAAAGCTATTCTAGAAGCGTGAGTTGAATTTGGAGCATTCGAGGTAAGTGTTTGATCTAAATTTGGCTTGAGGGAATAGGATTAGAGTGTTTAATATCTAATTGCTAAATGATCGAGTACGGTGTATAGGCATGATGACGAGTATCTATGCACCGGTGTCTAGCATGACCGTGGGTCTTTGTTTGCACTTATTTGATATTTTGGGGGACTCCTCCATGTTAATTGATGAATTCTACATGATGTGAAAAGTACGAGGGTTAGTTATGAATTGTGAATTCTTGGAGCGTTGGCTCGAACGATATAGATACTATTGATTAAGAAGGTTAAAGGAAAGAAGAGAGAGACGTGATAAATCCCTTGCCGGAATGCATAGGTTATTGGTGTTGCTCCCTTGCCGGGAGGTTTTCATTGATATTATAGATTTACTCCCTTGTCGGGAATTTATTGAGTTGATATGTTCCCTTGCCGGGATGCCTCGTGATTGTGTGATGAACTAATATAGGAGCGGGTTGCACGCCGCAACAGTTATTATATTGGATTGGGTTGCACGCCGCAACAATTATTATATTGGATTGGGTTGCACGCCACAACAGTTATTATATTGGATCGGGTTGCACGCCGCAACAATTATTATATTGGATCGGGTTGCACGCCGCAACAGTTATTATATTGGATCGGGTTGCACGCCGCAACAGTTAATATATTGGATCGGGTTGCACGCCGCAACAGTTATTATATTGGATCGGGTTGCATGCCGCAACAGTTACTATATCGGATCGGGTTGTGCGCTGCAACAGTAGTGTTAATGCATTAATATAAATACTGTATTGTTCTCTCTTATATCTAATTAGTACTGCTAGGTTGATTTATTTTCCCCGAAGCATGTTCCCCTTCCCCAGTTTTACTGCTTATTACTTGTTTACTTTCCGCCATATATTATATAACTGCACAGGTTCATCTGGAGTCTGGTCCTAGCCTCGTCACTACCTCGTCGGGGTTAGGCCAGGCACTTACCAGCACATGGGGTCGGTTGTGCTGATACTACACTTCTGTGCTTTTTGCATAGATTACGGTACCGGAGCAGCTCTAGGACAGCAGCAGTAGGGCGGGAGCCAGCCTTCAGTCCAGTGAGACATTGAGGTAGCCTTGCAGGCGTTCGCAGGCCCGACGTCTCCTCTATCTTTTATTTCCATCTGTTACCTCATATATTCGAGACAAACAATTTATATTTTCTTTCAAACGGTTGTATTTAGCACTCTTAGAAGTTCGTGAGTAGTGACACCAGATTTTGGGTATAGATCTGTCTTAAACTTCCGCATTTGAATTTCAGTTTTATAAACTTAAAGTCTTCCGTTTTTCATTAATTGTTTTTCGTATATTGTTATTGTTGAGATGTTATCAGAGAATGTTTAATATTTGGCTTGCCTAGCTCTGATAGTAGGTGCCATCATGACTCCCGATGGTGGAAAATTCGGGTCGTGACACAGACCCAAGATCGATACGTGGGAGAAACTCCGGAAAGAAATGAAGGACCAGTTCTTACCTAGCAATGCATCTTGGCTTGCTAGGGATCGCTTGAAACGCTTGCGGCAAACAGGATCAATTCATGACTATATTAAGGAATTTACTTCCTTATTGCTGGATATTCAGAATAAGTCGAAGGATGATAAATTGCATAACTTTATTTCTGGAATACAAGCATGGGCGCAAAACGAACTCAGGAGACAGAACGTGAAAGATCTCCCGAGTGCGATTGCACAGCGGATTCTTTGGTGGATTATCGTAGTATCTGTAGTCTTTCTGAAATTCCTTCTACTTCAAAACCTAAGAAAAAGGTGGAGAAGAAAGGGGAATGGAGGAAGGAAGTTCGAAAAGAAGTTGTGGAAAAGGGCAAGGCCGTTGACGGATCTGCTAGGAACAAATGCATCGCAAACAAAAAGAGCGATGGTTACTGGACATGCGGCAGACCTCACATTACAAAAAACTGTCCAAATCGAGAACGAGTTAATGCTTTCCTTGCTACAGAAAATAGTCGGGATGGAGAAGGTCTAGAAGTTGTTGCTGCCTTAGTGAATCCTTTGCAATTGTTGAATGTTATCTTGTTGGTTAATGCCACAAGCAACGAGACTAACCCTCATTCTTTGTTGATGCACATTGAAATGAGAATTGGAGAAAAGGGCGTGATAACAATGGTAGATATTGTTGCTACTCACCAGTTTGGTGCATAAGTACGGATTGAGTGTCAGAAAATGTCCCTCTTACATGAAGACAGTGAATGCCAAAGCACAAGCCATTGTGGGTATGGCTTACAACGTTCCTATGTCTGTTGGGAACTGGAAAGAGAAAGTTAATTTGATGGTGATTCCATTAGAGGACTTTGAGGTGATCCTCGGAATTGACTTTATGCGGAAGCATCGCTTTGTTCCAACGCTTCACTTGGACGGAGTGATGATTATGCATGAAACGGTTCATGGTTTTGTGAAGGTTATTCATCCTTACGGGAAAGAAGAAACTCAACGGAAGGCTTCATTAGTTTCTGCCATGATGGTCTAAAAAGGTTTGAAAAGGGGAGATGATACTTTCCTTGCTGCAATGGTTGAGGTGAAGCCTGATGTAAAGGTTGAAATGCCAGACTGTGTTGCTCAAATCTAAGTTAGTGAATGGACTTAGACAAGTCAACTTGATTGTGGGCAACGGCTATGAAAAATAAAGGTGCATGACACTTGGCTAAGCCATGCGTGCGGATCAGTGGGACGACTAAGTTTATGGCAAGACATGGTCATGAGCTTATGGGCGAGGCATGGTCCAAAAACAAGGCAAGGTAGGAAGACTAAGTATGGGCAAAAGCTGAAAAACAAGTGTGCAAGTCATGTGACTGAAAGGTGAGCTATGCATGTGCTGTGGAATAAAGGCATGTGCAAAGCACATGTGCAGTTGACTAAAATGCTGAAGACAAGTCCAAATTCGTGAGAAGGGTTTGAATTCAAATTCAAACAGATTGGTTATGCTTGTTTTTAGGCCTGTCATGTGGAAGACACATTGTATAACTGTCCCTTTGTAAAACTGCCATAGGCAACCCTCTTTTATGTATGTATTTCGTTTGGAATAAGGCCAGTAACATATGTGAGCCTTTTCCAATTGAGTCCTTTTTGTATTCTGCGAGAATAGTAAAGATTGGGTGATTTTATCCGTAGCTTTGTGTGTTGCTATGTTTGGCTAAGTCTGAATTATTCTAAGTGTTAGACTGTGTGCGAAAAAAGTAAGGTTGAGTGGCTGAAAGTTTGGCTACTGCCGTGCAGTGTCAATTGTGCTAGAATTGGCCCTGTAACACTTAGTCTAGTAGTAAAAGCACATCATAATAGTATGTGAATTAGACGGACATTAAGGATTCGAACCTACCGCAAATCTAATATTTGGCTGAGTTATCAGCAAACTTTGGCCCCTGAATATATCGTTTTCGAAATTTATCATGCTTGGGATTCGAGAATCTTGTTCAGTCCTTCTTAAGAATCTTGATATCTGAACTCAAAAAATTTTGTAACATATTTGTAGGCTCACTCAAAGAAGATGTAGGTATCTTGCATTTGTATATTCCTTTGATTCTCAAGCCGTTTTCTCACTTGAAATTCAGTTCCAAGTTAAAGCTTTTGCAATTGATTCTTTTATTTGATTTCTCTTTGTACTTCTCCTTTTATTTTTTTCCCTTTCTCTTGCGGATAAGGTACGTGAAGGACGATAGGCACACGTTGTGGACTTACCTATTATGGATTTCACCGTGATCTTTTCCCATTAAATATGTTATGTCATTCCCAAGAGGAAGTATATTGAAAGTATATACACCATCTGATTTAATTAAAGTGCCTTAATTTAATTATCGCACGAAGTTTAGGAAAATAAAAATTATCATTAAATCTTGTGGTTTTAAACTAATGTTAATATACCAAAATATCTTATGAATGTTGTAGTCTTGAACAAGCCACGTAGAATATTAGAATTAAGGAATTATCAAATACATGAAAAGATATTCTTTTTGGAAATAACTAAAAAAAGTAGACACTTAAAAAGTAAACATTGATTAGAAAAAAAGTAAAACATTTGAAATAAAAACTTATTAAAGAAGTACAAAGAGAAAACATTCTTTTTAAAATTGATTAAAAAGGAAGTAAAATAGATTTATAAAATAAGAATAGTTAAAGCAGTTGCATTGAATGTGGTAGGTCTACATATAATACAGCAGAAAATGCCAGCGTTCAGAGTCACCAATCAGAAAATGCCACGTTTTACAATAGACATCGGAGGAATCTGTATCGCACATGTATAGTAGGAGTACTCAATATTGTTCTCCATACACACAACATTCCTCTTCCTTCTCTTTTTTCCAATTTTGTCAAGAAAACATAAGTACTTGAAAAGTCTCTCACAGTCAGTGCGTGATTTAGTGTACGGGTAAATGGCGGATCAAATGGAGAAGATGAAGTTACGTCAGAATTATCCGAATCACTGGCACACTGATCTCATGCGAGCCACTCAGTCTGATCCTCTTTGTATAATCTCCCTTCACTTGAATTTTCCTTCTTTTTCTTTGCTCGATTTTTTGATTTCTTATATATAGCATTATAGCGTTCGACTTACACTATGATCTGTGTGTTTTATGGCTTTTGCAGTTTGCTGTTTCTCGCTTTGGTGGTGAGTGCTTCTATTATGTTTGTACTCTTTTATTTTATGGATTATGATTATGAATTATGAGGTTTGAGCTTAATTTCTATAGTTTGTTTGCTTGCTGAATAACTAGAACTGGTGTTTGTGTTAGGATTTGCCTGAATTTCTAATCTATTAGGCCTCTCTTTCTTGAAGGAATGGAAAAAGACTTCTAAAAGGATTAAATCTCCTTAATATTTGCACATCTATAAATTAATGATCTCTGCTTCTCACAAGAGCACAAAAAAATATATCCACAATGTAGTCATTAAAGAGTTTTGCTTAGGGTATATTTTTCTCTCGATAGTTTTTTTTCTCCTTTTTATATTAGTTTTTTCATATGTAGATCCATTGACCATTATAAACTATTATGCTTAGTTTAGTATATTTTTCTTTTGTCGTTTGATTTGTCGTCCACCAAGCTTTGTATTGTTAGTTTGCGCATGCACCATGTTATTTCGATCCCAACAGTTTGTTATTATGATTGCTTGTAAATTGGAAATCATCAAATTAAGATTATTTAGAGTGAATGTGGTAAATAGAATTGAAAATTGAAGTTTGTCAAGCAATCCTTTTAAAAATTATGCTTAATTTAGTTCTTTACCTTTCTTCCGTGGCATTTAGGCCATTTTTGTAGACGCGGATCTAGGATTTTACTTCAGCAGTGGACTGACTACATTCAGTAACAATGGGTTTAAAACAAATGTTTGTCAAGCAATCCTTTTATGATTACCTATTATAAACAAATGCTTCTAAATTTTATTTAAACAGATTTATATATCGAGCCGAAGGTGCCTTCAGTATACGTCGTCTATTCCCTTTGCTTTATTGTCATATAATCTTAAGCTGCTAGCCTTTCCTATTACTAGTTGGTGAATCATTTTAAGTTTTGTCTACCCCTATTGAGTGCCACTTCATTAGACAACTGGTGGTGTTTTATTCAGTACAAGAAGGTTGAAGTTCCAGTTCTTCTTCTTATTGATAATATCAAAAGTCTGAATTTTGATATCCGACTCTTACGTTTGTCTCTGTTAGATAACAGATAAAAATTAATTAATTGTCAGTACCCTTCTGATCAGAGGAGGATCGAAGACTTTAAATCAATGAATGCAGTGACAATGTGTTAGGACGTTAGTTTTCTTTCCAAATTCTACAACAACTAAGTATCAATCGCAAACTAGTTGAGTTTGGTTAGCTTTCTTTCCAAAAACTACATAGTAGTTGTTGCATAACAGTGCTTTGAAGTTTATTTTCTTCATGCAATATGTTGGGAAGATTCTTAATGAGTGACAACTAACGAGAAATGTTACCAACTCAAACTGATAATGTAATGGTCTTATCAAAATGCCTACCATCGGTATGAAAGTGGATAAAAGTCTCAGTCTGGAAGAGTCACTTAGGTTCGAGCATCTACTCCATATCCCCTGCTATCACTAATCAAAGAGAGAATATTGCTCAGAAACTTGGAGGTCCACAAGATTTTCCTTTCTTCTTGTCTGTTTTCCCCACAGAGTGGTCGTATGAATGTTTGTCTAACTGATGGTGCTACTACTCATAACTGATTCTTTCTTTAACTTTGAATGCTAAAGCGCCCCATGTGCATCATATGTCCTCCGCAAACGAGCTCTATACAATGATATGTCTAGGTAATTCTTCTGTTTTTTGTTTGATTGTACAAATTACTACATCTTGAAGTATCTTTATCATTTAAACACTCTTTCTTTTATAGATATACATGTTGTGGAGGCTATATGCCTTGTAGCGGCAGATGTGGAGAAAGCCACTGCCCTGAATTCTGTCTTTGTACGGAGGTATGGTGTTATTCTGTTTGATCGTCCAAATTCTTTATCAATTTCATGATTATATGATATATCTCTTCATTGTCAGGCAGATATTTAGATATTTTTCCTGAAAATCTCCGAGTCTGCATCTTTGTTTTCTCCTAATTTGTTTCTCAAACATGCTTTTGTTGTCAGGTTTTTCTTTGCTTTGCAAATTCTGTTGCTTCGACACGCTTTATGTTGCAAGATGAGTTCAATCTGCAGACAACAAAATGCGATAATTGCATAATAGTAATTGCAACTCTTCTCCATCTCTCCTCCCACTTCTCTATGCTTGGGACATGCCCATCAGTTTATCCGAGGATTTAAGTTATTTGCTCTAATAATGTAAATATTTTTTAAATAACATATTAGTTAGTTTCACCTATTATAGGATGTAAGCTATCATTTTTATCTAGTTCCCTACTAATACTACTTTTCATACAGATATCGAGAATTACCTCATAAATGACCTGACTCTAAAAATAATTTTTTCACTATCCATAAAACTCTTTATCTAACTTACATTGCCTCTTGTTGTAGGGATTCATGTTTTGCCTACAGCAGTTAGCATGTATATGTAGCATTATTGCTTGTCTCACAGGAAGTGAAGAAATTCAAGATGCTGCTCAGCTTCTGAACTGTCTGTCAGACGTTGTTTACTGCACGTAAGATGCTTGTTTTTATGTATCAAAAACATTTTTTGTGCCAAAGTTCTATTTTCATCTTCATTTACTTTTCTCTTCTATCGGCAGGGTTTGCAGCTGTATGCAGGTATGCTTTAACTTGAACACATTCTTCATCTGGAAAATCATTTAGTACGAACATAGTTCCATTGAAATAGTCAAATTATCTTACCTTCTTAAAAACAGAGTTCCACTGATATAGTCAATTAGCATCCAAGCCAAAATAAGAGGTTATTTTTTGTCTACTTTCTTAACGGCAGGGACATATTTGGACGGATAGTCTAGGGATAAACGTGGATAATTTATTAAAGTAGAGGGACAAATCTGACCTTTTTCCCTTAAACAATGAAATTTCCCTGTATTTGCGAGAAAACATTGGAGGTAACTCCATTCTTGCTGCAAATTATTATGAACAACCTCTATTCAGACTCCACCTAAAGGATTCATAATCTATTATCTATATCCATTCAGCTCACTCACTCAAACGTGATTCATCATATAATTATACTAAAACCTCTATCAAACTTAGGACCAGCTATGCTTTACAAAACTCACATAGGTAGAGTTTATCATACAACTAATCAAAATTTTCTTTTTTCAGTAAATATCTGATCTTGACTATTGATGGAATTAATTATGCTTGTATAACTTTAGTCATAACATTAGTTACTTGTCTGTGAAGTATTCTAAGTTGAGATCATTTTCCTTTCTTTTTTGGCACTAGTATATGTTGGTTTGCACTCACTTTAATCTTGGCCATCATAATTCTATTCAGACACAGCACAAGGTTGAAATGGACAAAAGAGATGGAAAATTTGGACCACGGCCAATGGCAGTGCCACCTGCTCAACAAATGTCTCGGTTAGATCAGCCTGTTCCCCCTTCAGTGGGATATCCACCTGCTTATCCACCAACACAGCAACCCCATGGTTATCCGCCACCACAACAGCAGCCTCAGGGTTACCCGCCACCACAGCAGCAGCCTCAGGGTTACCCGCCACCACAGCAGCAGCCTCAGGGTTACCCGCCACCACAGCAGCAGCCTCAGGGTTACCCGCCACCACAGCAGCAGCCTCAGGGTTACCCACCAGCCAATTATCCTCCACCTGGTGCTGGATATCCCACGTCTGATTATCTTCAGTGAATTGGAACCTTTTTTTCC
Source organism: Nicotiana tabacum (assembly GCF_000715075.1). Classification (NCBI taxonomy): domain Eukaryota; kingdom Viridiplantae; phylum Streptophyta; class Magnoliopsida; order Solanales; family Solanaceae; genus Nicotiana; species Nicotiana tabacum. Next base: position 150,441,405 of record NC_134086.1, on the reverse strand, counting down.
CTTTTCCTGTCAGTAAAGTCCATATATATGCTTGAATTTTTTTTATTTTTTTTTGTAGACCATTATTCGTTGCTTACCTTGTAAATCATGTGAGGTCAGAGAATATGTGTTGCGTTATACTGCCTAAGGCGTTCTGAGTCATTTTATCGTGGTCCTGTAGATACTCGTATACTGGTAGGTTGTAGAATAATGAACATTGCATGTAATGTCTATACGGAAGTAAAAGTGTCATTTTAAAGAGTGTCCGGTTAGTGTGTTGAAGAAAGATACACTATGCTGCAAGGCTGAGTTGCTCTGATATGGATATTGGTCCACACTTCCCTAAATATAATTAGTTACTTAGTTGCGATTATTATTAGTGTAAAGCAGGAGAAAAAAGGTTTGCCATTTTCTAGAGTTACAGTGTAAAGAGTTCAAACTCCACGATCTTCAAGTTGATGACGCCCGTGTCAAATCTAATAAACATTTTCGTACGCAATGGTAGAGAGATTTATTTACCCATTTGGACATATATTTGTAGTTGAAACAGGAAACAAATAACCTCGAGGCCTTTGAGCCTCCACTAGTGGGTCAATGAATATAGGATAAGGCTGTGTATTATAGACCCTTGTGGTTTGGCCTTTTTCCGAACCCCGCACATAGCGGGAGCTTAGTGCATCAGGCTGCCCTTTTTAATCTTGAATTTTTTTTAGCAGAGTGGTGGTTCAAAGAACCCAGATAAGAGACACTGCTCAAGCAATTTAACCATCTAAGGTCTCTCATTCTCATCCACTTGATTGATGTAACTGCTAACTCCTGTAGAGACGACAAATCCTAAAATCATAACTTTGTAAATTTATTATTCTCAATGGTAATGTTCAAAGATCAATTACGAACACTTGCTTTCTTTGCTTGATGGCACTGTCTACATTGACTTTAGCGGGTCCACAAGGACGACTAGATCGGTCGACATTATTTTAACTCGTATTAACGGAGATGCTCTTCTAACTTCATTATCTAAAAGTTGGAATTCAACTTTCATTCATTTGGAACATGAATATCCACAATTGTGGACCTTAGATTTATTCCACGCAAGAAAACTTCTTACATATAATTATTTTGATATGGCGGGTATCATGGCTTATGATAATAATATTCGAGCTAGCTTACATATGTTTGACTCAAACGATGTTAAGACCTTCTTGAACAAATCAATCGAAGATGGAGGGATAAATCGTAGCTGAAAATAATGATCTCTAGAATAATAATAGGTAAAAAGAAGAGAATTGCAGAGTTTTTTTTCATTCCAAATTGGCAAGTTTTTTTTGACCCCCTTATATACTAGAGAGGAAACCTTCCCAAATTGTAAGAAACACAAAATACAAGGCATATTCTTAATGTTCCCTAATGTGTTTACACTTCTACAAGGGTCGTACGGTTTCTCCTTTCGCCTTGGGGTCGTCTTCCCTGGGACGTCGGTTCGGAGTTACCCGGTCATTTGTCGTACTCGTTATAGGTCGTGGTCGGTCAAATTTGGACTCATACAGTTAGTCCCTCCGCTTGTCGAGCTCGCGATCGGATGCATCCTCGATGAGCGGACTTCATGCATTCTCCCGGAGAAATTTGACCAATGGGAACGTTATGACGTGGCCAGTGGGAGATGGTCGTCGTGCTCAGCAAAATGTCGTGTGGTACGATTCTCCGGGAAGTGATGCCAGCCTTACGTGCGTCATTATTATGCAGGTTTTCGAGGCGGGGACTGACGGCTCGGTGCTTCGATTCTTGCGCTGTTTCGAAGCCTGTCGCCTCGATTCTGGCACCTCCCAATCCTATAAATAGGTGGGGGATTTGATTTTTTGAAAAACTTTAGCCATCCCTCTCGAAGACCTCTCTCACTCTTTCTCTCTTGCTCTCATATCCTTATGTTCTTCTTTCGTTCCTCACCTGAAGCTTCTTCTCCCTTCCTCTTTTTGTGTTGATACACTTTTAAACGATATTATGCCGAGGTCTCGTCGTTCTCGCGAAGAGGTTCCTGAAGCCACCCCGTCATCCACGGTGCCTCCTTCTGACAGCGGAGATGTGGTGGTAGAAGAGAGTGACAGCCCTCCTACGGTGGAGGAGCTACTACCGAGGCACCCCCCATCTCGGAGCGACTTCCTCAAAGATCTACCTCCTACCCCGAACCCCGTATTTTTTGAGATGGAGCAGGTCCATATTGATGCCCTTCGTATAAAGTATGGCATTCCTGCTCATATAGAAATGATTCCAGCGGGGAGAGATTATATAGACGTCCATAGACCTGGATACTGTGCTTTCTATGAGTGTCCTTTTATGATCGTCTATACCCTTCCTCTCTTCCTCTTAGCGGAAGAATTCTGCAAATTTTACCAAGTTTGCCCAGCACAACTTTCACCATACATGCTCAAGGTGTTTCTTCTATTGACTAAGTATGCAGAGTTGGCGGAGTGTAGCGTTTCTGTCCACCACCTTTTGCACCCGTTCACGTCTGGCTTCCTCAGGGGTACCATGGTGCATTTGAGGCTTCGTGGTACGAAAAGGCTGGTGGTTGGAACGGACGACCGGGCGAGCCGCAAATTCTGGCACAAGTACTTCTTTGTCAAGACCGAGCACGTCGTTTCTGACTCCGCCATGTGAGCACCTAATTTTTGACCACTCTTAGATTTTTCTCAACTCCCTCACATCGTTTAGCACATATCTTACCACCAACACAATTATCCCCTCACATACTTTACATTATCCATACACTCATTTTCCACTCACAAAAGTATTCCCTACCCCACTCTTCTTTATTCCCCACTCCTTATCCCCTTGTCCCCCATGCTTTGTCCCACTCACTTTAACCCTTTTCTCCGACTCACCCACGAGACACTCACAATACATACCTCACAATTTCCCTTACCTTCCCATTCATTTTCTTCACAACTCACTCTTACACTTTCTCTTATTATATAAAAACACACATACACGGATGGAAAAAAAAGGAGGGAAGGAGCAAGGCAGACAGGACACTCGTCCATTTCTATCTTATCTTCGTCCACCTTCTAATACAACAAAATCGCCCCCCTCCCCCCACAAATCAGCTTAAAGCCAGAAAAAGGCCAGCAAATATACCAGTCCGAAAACCATCAAAAACACCTTGAACCAGTCCCATTTTTCACATGAAACAACAACAAAAACTAACTCGTTTTGAGTCGAGATTGTTGAGGCCACTGTTCGAGTTTACCGGAAGTAGATTTTAGCTTCTGTTTTTGTTTTCGGCCCAGTTTGCCAATGTCAGATTTGTTTGTACAAAGTTATTGAAAGCTTAAGAAAGGTCTATTTTATCCACCCTAGTTTGTTTTAAATACTTTGCTTGCGTGTGTCTAGTATGGCATACGTATTTTGTGAGAATGAAATTTTCTCTTATGGCTGATTGTTTGGTTTATTTGATTGATAAGCTTTTCTTAGTTTAATAAATAAAATTGATAGAACATAATATTTAAGTGTTAGTTTCTTAATGAAGAATTTATGTTCACTTTCTTTATTAAAAACTTTGACATGGCAGAATTGGTATGGATTTAAATTATTAATATTTAGCAAAGTCTTGGAAATAATTGGATCGTATCCTACTGTTTGTATGCTTAGGTTACTCATATCTTATATTAGTATGTTGTCTAGTTTTGTCTACTTTATTAGTTAATTATTTGATTTTATTATAAGTCCTTGATTGATAGTGATAGCCAGTAGAAGAAATCAAAAGGGGCCATAGATTGTGATAAGTAAAATTAGCAAGCTGACCCATATTAAATAGTGTAGCCTTTTAAGATAAATAATTTAAGTATTAAAATTACACGCGTTAGTTTATTTTTAGACATATCTCCACAGATTCATTCCAAGCCTTACAATAATCTTAATTTAGTTTTAGAAAAATAATTCAAGTGCGCTTTAAATAATTAAATATCATGGCTATGTATATGGTCTCATGGCATAATTGTGATATGTAACAAAATAATATTCGTGAGCGTGACTTATTTCAAGATAATTTTTCATAATTTTAATCAAGCAATAAAAGCGGATATAGGTAAAAGATGAGAACCAATAAAACACAAGTTATCCAAAAATAATATAAGCCACATATTGTCAATAAAGCGACCATGCTAGAACCACGGGACTCGGGGAATGCCTTACACCTTCTTCCCGATCAACAGAATTCCTTTCTCAAACTTTGTTTTCGCAGACCAATAATAATAGAGTCAAACCTTCGTTTGAATAAGGATTCAAATAAAAGGTGACTTAGAACACCGGCAAAAATCAATTCCAAGTGGCGACTCTGTAAATAAAATAATCCTTATTTCAAATTTGTCACTTTAATTAGAAAAGCTCTTTAACCCGCAATCCATAACAACACATTATCTTTTGGAGGGGTAAAAAGGGGTGTGATAGCTCTGACAACTCTACTGGGGATCTAACCAGAATTTGAGCTTGTACATGTTGACTTTTATTTGGCTTTATTAATTTTGTATATATTGGGATTTATTTGTGCCTAATGTACTCCCTGTTCGCTTTTTACTGCTTCGATATTGTTGAACTGTACATATAAACTATTTTCTCACGCACCCTCTCTGAGTCTTCTTGAAATTAAAAATTGGACATTTGCTTGACATAGCCCGTTTTCTTTGAGATAGCCGAGGTGCTTGTCACCCGGTGAAGGATTTTAGTCACACATGTTTTAGGCGGGGAGCACCATCAGTTAAGCCGAAAAGCAATGCTACCGGTACACTAACCCTCCTCGACTCGAGTTGTCCGCTCGAGTAAGCCAGTCTAGATACCTTCTCCACCAGGATTTAAACCTAGAAGAACAAATCTCATGCCGGATATTCCTAGTAGGTTCGCTTTATGTGCATCACGTGCATTTGACTTAGCGAAACTCGGCACAAGGGTCGGGCCCGTATATGACAGGTATCATCTTTGAGACTATCATGTTCACTTATGTGCTACTTGATACATCATTCGGAAGGCTTACTTGCATTGTTGACCGGCTTAAAAAATTAGTATAATTATTAAAAAAATGTAGTGGTCTAGCGCGAGGTGTAAAGATTAATTTTCATAAAAATCAAAAGAGAAAAGTACCCAGTTTGACCAAACTATGCGGGTCTGATTCTCACCGGATGTGAGATACGTAGGCAAACCTCATCGGTTCCGGCCCCAATTTTCAAAAATTCAAAAATATTGTCCTTCACTTACTTTTTTAGAAAAGTTTTTCTTTGAGACCCCAATTTTCAAAAATCCAAAAATATTTTCCTTTAGAAATCTTTCCTTAGAAAATTCAAAAAAAAAAAGGAATTTTTTTTAAACTAAAAAAAAGTAGTTTCCTTCTTTTTAGAGTATTTCATACGAGTTTTCTTTGTTTTGAAGTATTTTTCCAAAAAATTAAAAAAAAATCTTTTCCTTCTTTAAAAGTATTTCTTTCGTAAATGTCGTAAAAAAAAGAATTGAAAAATTGAATTCCAAAAAAAATATTTACGTTTTTCTTTAGAAGTACATTTGTAATAATAATAATAATAATAATAATAATAATAATAATAATAATAATAATAATTTAGAAATCCAAAACATTTTCTTAAGAGTCCTTCTTTCGAAAGTTAAGAGACAACATCCAAAGTCCAAAAATATTTTCTTTCTTCTTTGGAAAAAGAGAAAACAAATAAAAAAATATTTTTTTTTTACTTTTGAAATTCTCAAAGTTCAAATCAAAAGAAAAGGAATTTTTAGAAGTCTTTCTTTCAAAAAAATAAAAAAAAATACAAAAAAATAAAATATTTCCTTTCTTCTTTTAAAGCATTTTTTTCGAAAAAAAGAAGAAAAATGAAAAATTGAAAAAAAAAAATATTTTTCTTTTGCCTTAAAGCTTTCATGGTCTAAGTTTTATAAAAAGTAAAAAAAAAAAAGGATTTAGCTTATTTACTCAATTCTCAATCTTCCCGAACTACACAAGATTTGATTCATGCGGCGTCATGATACGTAGGCAATCCTCATCGATTCGATCATAGCCATAAATAAATTGAGGGAAAAAATAAAAATAAAAAATAGTGAAAAAAGTGACAAAAATAACAAAGAAAAATAAAGAGCGAAAGAAAACGAATAAAAAGAAGAAAAGAAAGCAAGAATGAAAAAATCCAAAAGAGAGCGTGAAAAAAAGGGGCATATAATAGAAATGGGGCAATAAAGCCGAGATGAAACGTGCAACCATTGCAAATGCATGGTAGAATCATTTAATTGTTGGGATCATTGCATTCCAACGTGTGATTTCCTATTTGTTAAATGTCTCAAAACTAACAAGGTTATTTTTGTCACACCTCCTTTTTACCTACACCCACAAGGGCGCAGAGGGAGTTTTTCCAATTAAAGGACAATCGAAAGGGGATTTGTTTATTTAGTTCAGAGTCGCCACTTGGGAGATTTAGGTTGTCCCAAGTCACCGATTTAATCCCGAATCGAGGAAAAGAATGACTTTGTTAACAGTCCGCGAACCAGAAATCCGGATAAGGAATTCTGTTAACCTGGGAGAAGGTGTTAGGCATTCCCGAGTTCCGTGGTTCTAGCACGGTCGCTCAACTGTCATATTTGGCTTAAATATCTGATTTTATACAATTATGAACTTATGTGCAAATTTTAACTTTTAGCAGCTTTTATTATTTATTTTTTTTAAAAAAAAGACTTGCAACGTCGTGAAAACGGGTCTCGAACCACGTCACATCAATGCATCCGCAGTTTTTGACATGTTCCAACTCCGTTGAGATTTGGATTTGGGTCACATAAATGTGCACCCGAGTTTAAGAAAGTAAATTATTAAAAGTATGCGCCTAAAGAGACTAATGTGTGGTTATTTTGGGAAAAAGCCGTGAAATTCGCTAAGCGGCCGATTCCAAATTCTAAGTAATTAATACATACATTTGTGAGGGCCCCGCAATCTATATGTTTTACTAGGCGAGGCTCATCTCGTTTATTTTAAACGGACAATCCTAAAGTGGCTGCATTTTTCTATTAAATTAGTCTCTAAAATAAAGAAATAAAATCCTAATTAATTAGGAGCTTTCTAAAAAATTAAGAAAACGTAACATACTAATTGCTAGATTAAGACAAATATTAATAGAAATGAATTTTACTAAAAAAGGAAAGAAAATTCGAAATTGTAAATAAAATAAGAAATTCGAGAACTAATATTCAAAAGAAATCCAATGTAGCTAGATTGACGCTTGCAATGTTATATAAAATAATAAAAAAAAACAAAAAAAAAACTATTGGAATTAATTATTCACAACCATTTGAAACTAGATCTAACCATAATTACTAAAGCTTATTAGAAAGTTTATTAAACTTAAACATTATCTAGTCTTGTTTGGCCTTAACTAAATTTAGCTACCCATTCATGATTAACCTACTGTTGACCATATTAAAACCTTCATAGCTAGTGAATCAACCCGTTTTGCCATGCTGATTCACTAAAGACCAACTTATGTTACTTTCCTCTTATTTCAATTGTTAAATAGTAATACATGAAATAGCCTAAATACAATCAGTAAAAGAAACAAAGAAAAAACGAAATTAAAACTTCAAAGTTCCATTCTTCATATGTATTCATGCTTTCACATTTTTAGCTTACAATATCGACAAGGTTACAGCCATGTACCTGGTGTTGAATACAAGAGAAGAGGAAGATGAGAATCAGCAGCATTAGTAACAATACAGCACAGCAACAACAGTCCAACAACACAGGAATAGACCAGTAACAGAGTTTACATACCGGTGGAGTAGTAACCCAAGAAAGAAGCGTCAAGCTTCGATGAAATAATAGCAATTAATGCTGATTTCAAATAATGAAGGAAAGAAGAATTTTTTTTTTTCAGTTTTGTTCTCTCTCCCTCTCCTCTTTTTTTTAGTGGTGTCAAATGAGTCCTCTTATATCCAAAGCAAGACTCCTTTTTCTTTTTACCTCTTTCCTTTTTCCTTTAAACTATTCTTACTACCCTTTTTTAGCCTCTTTTTTTTCTTTTACCCCAATATTCTTATACTATGTATAACTTTTAACCTTTTATTATTACCTATACTATTTCTGATTTTTACTTAAGTAAAAGCAGTCAACATGGACCCCATGGTTCCCTCTTTTTGAATGGTCAAAGAAGACATCATCATTAACCCTCTCTTTTTACTTCTATCATTGTGTCTTGTCCCCCACTACCAAGTGTCTTGTCCCCCACTATAATTAAATAAATCTGCAATTGGTTAATTCCCGTATTACCCCTAAAACTACTGTTACTGCCCTGATTCAAAAATCCGTTCAAACTTCAAAAATTATCTAAGAACTAAAATCAAATTACCAGCTATAACCAATTCACATAATCAATTAACCAAAATATAGCAGCTATAACCAATTCTTAGTACAATTCAATTAACAAATTCAAACTAAACGATGAACAACAAAGAAACAACCGGAATTATTTTGAATGAATAATATTTTTAAACAACATCCTATTTTCAGATTCAACAACAATAACAAACAAACATACTCAATTTACTGAGTTTAAATTCAACTTAAGCTTAAACGGAGCAAATAAACATATTCAAATCACTAAACTAAATAACCAATTGATCCTCAAATTAAATCTAACAATATTACAGTCAAGAAGAAGGAAAACTAACATATTTCTATATTAAAATTAAATCCTTTTAAACGAATAAAAACAAACTGAAGAAATAATTAATTGAACTTCAACTTAAATCTAACAACATTATAGTTAAACTAACAATTTTTTTATTAAAAATAAAAAATAACAAATGAAACAAACTGAAGAAATAATCAAGAAACGATAAACACGAACAAAAACAAGAATCAAACATTTACTGATTTCAGATCCGAGAATATCAAAACAAAATACAGACATAAATGAAACTTAAACCCACTAACCGGATCGAAGCGACGACGAACTCGAACGGAAAGTAGTTTGGTCGTTTGGACGAGGACGAAGAAGCTGCTGGGCGGGGTTATGGGCGACGGGACAGAAGCTGGACGATGGTGGACTGCTGGTGGAGGTTCGACGGGGGATCCATGGTCGTTTGGAGCCCAAGAACTACAGGAGCTCGACGTGACTGCAGGAGCTCGACGGGGGCAGCAGCAGTTCACGTCCAGGGCTGGAGCTCGACGTGACTGGAGGAGCTTGGGCGTTCATGGCTTGGGCTGTGCGATGAAGAAGAAGAAGAGGCAGCATCCATGAGAGCTCGAGCTCGAGCTCGAAGAAGATGGCGACGATGAAGACGAAAAAGGCGAAAAACGATGGAGATGATGGTGCTCGCGACTGGAGCTCGATGGTCGCTTCCTGGAGCTGCTAGTGTGTGTGTGTGTTTGAAGAAGGCGACGGAGGAGGGCAGCTATGGAGCTGGACGCTGGGGCAGCCATTGGAGGGGGTCGTTTGGAGTTTTGGAGAAGATGAAGAGAGGGGTGGGGTGGTTTGTTAGGTTTAGGGGTTAGGGAAATGAGAAAAATGAAAAAAATGAAGAAAGGGGTTGGGTCTTTGGGTTTATGGACTTGGTCGACCCGGTTTGAAATGGACCGTGTCGTAGGGGAAGGCTGAGTATTTGGTTTAAAATTTGAAGAAAATGCTCAATCCGATTTACTTCTATTTTTGTTCTTTTCTATTTATTCAATTTCCTAATTAATAAATCTAAAAATGCTAAGATTAAATTATAAAATCCAAAATTATCTCAAAATATTAATTAACTCCTAATAACAATTATCGCACATTTAAATAGCAATTAACGATAAAATCACACAATTTGGACGTTAAATGCTAAAAATGCAACGTACATCATTTTTATGATTTTTTCATTTTGTAAAACAAACTTAATTAAATATTAAATGCAAACGCGACATATTTTTATATTTTTATTAATTTAAACCAATAAACATGCACAGACAAAAATACAAATAATTATCCAAAAATGCCACAAAAAATTCAAAAATCGCACACAAAGAAAAATTATTTTATTTTGGATTTTTGGGAGTAATTCTCGTATAGGGCAAAAATCACGTGCTCACAGCTGCCTCTCTTTGTCCGAAAATATGCAGGGTTTTCGTGCAAAGATAAAGTGAGCGGATACGAGCGATTTTTGCCCGTTCGAGTACTCCGTCGAAGCATTCATTTAAAGATTTAACCGAACCTTTGCTTCGAATGTTTCATACATATCCCGGGCTAAAAGGGAATCAGGTTAATGTAGTTCGGGAAGTTTTGGTAGCTGGGACTACCGTGGGACTGCAATTTTGCTGTTACTGTTGTTGCATGCTGTTACTACTGCTTACCGATCTCCTTATTACACCGTGCTAAAAGAAAAATCAAGAAGCTAGGCTAGACTACGTATTACAAGATCCTATCTATCATCTATTGGCTCTTGCTGCCTTGCTTTCTTGTCGGCTTGTGTTTCTTCCGGTGCTTCTTTCTTCCGAAAACTGATGGGGATGACACTGGCCCTTTTACTTTTTCTGCACGCAAGTTTCATTATTTTGTTCTGTCCGCTGGGGATACGGCTTCCTTCATTATATTGGGGATTTTTTGTTGTAACCTTCTGCCTTCCAGTGGGTTACTAATTTCAAGACCTGAAATGTAAAGACTGAAAAGTATTCCCTTGTTATACAGGTGGGCGCATAATGGTAAAGACATGAAAAGTATTCCCTTGTTATACAGGTGGGCGCCTAATGGTAAAGACATAAAAAGTATTCCCTTGTTATACAGGTGTACGCCTAATTGGTAAAGACATGAAATGTATTCCCTTGTTATACAGGTGGGCGCCTAATGGTAAAGACATGAAATGTATTCCCTTGTTATACAGGTGGGCGCCTAGTGCTAAGACATGAAATGTATTCCCTTGTTATACATGTGGGCGCCTAATGGTAAGGACATGAAATGTATTCCCATGTTATACAGGTGGGCGCCTAATTGGTAAAGACATGAAAAATATTCCCTTGTTATACAGGTGGACGCCTAATGTAATGACATGAAAAGTATTCCCTTGTTATACAGGTGGGCGCCTAATGGTAAAGACATGAAAAGTATTCCCTTGTTATACAGGTGGGCGCCTAATGGTAAAGACATGAAAAGTATTCCCTTGTTATACAGGTGGGCGCCTAATGTAAAGACATGAAAAATATTTCCTTGTTATACAGGTGGGCGCCTAATAGTAAGACATGAAAAGTATTCCCTTGTTATACAGGTGGGCGCCTAATGGTAAGACATGAAAAGTATTCCCTTGTTATATAGGTGGGCGCCTAATGGTAAAGACAAAAATGTATTCCCTTGTTATACAGGTGGGCGCCTGACCTCAACAACAACTTTGAAAATGAGTCGCCTTTCCTCTCTTCAAGTGGGCTCCTGACCTCAACAACAACTTTGAAAATAAATTGTCATTGGCAATGTTCATACAAGCAGGACCACTCAGGTCGAAATAAATTAAACGTCCTTTTGAGAAAGGATTAAATTCAATATCCTATTCGAGGGCGGATAGACCCGAAATATCCTATTTGAGGGCGGATGAACCCGAAATATCCTGTTCGAGGGCGGATGAACCCGAAATATCCTGTTCGAGGGCGGATGAACCCGAAATATCCTGTTCGAGGGCGGATGAACCCAAAATATCCTGTTCGAGAGCGCATGAACCCAAAATATCCTATTTGAGGGCGGATGAACCCAAAATATCCTGTTCGAGGGCGGATGAACCCGAAATATCCTATTCGAGGGCGAATGAACCCAAAAGATCCTGTTCGAGGACGGATGAACCCGAAATATCCTATTCGAGGGCGGATGAACCCGAAATATCCTATTCGAGGGCGGATGAACCCGAAATATCCTATTCGAGGGCGGATGAACCCGAAATATCCTATTCAAGGGCGGATGAACCCAAAATATCCTATTTGAGGGCGGATAAACCCAAAATATCCTATTCGAGGGCGGATGAACCCCACATATCCTATTTGAGGGCGGATGAACCCAAAAAATCATATTCGAGGGCGGATGAACCCAAAATATCTTATTCGTGGGCGGATGACCCAAAATATCCTATTCGAGGGCGGATGAACCCAAAATATCCTATTCGATGGCGGATGAACCCAAAATATCCTATTCGATGGCGGATGAACCCAAAATATCCTATTCGAGGGCGGATGAACCCAAAATATCCTATTCGAGGGCGGATGAACCCAAAATATCCTATTCGAGGGCGGATGAACCCAAAATATCCTATTCGAGGGCGGATGAACCCAAAATATCCTGTTCGAGGGCGGATGAACCCAAAATATCCTGTTCGAGGGCGGATGAACCCAAAATATCCTGTTCGAGGGCGGATGAACCCAAAATATCCTGTTCGAGGGCGGATGAACCCAAAATATCCTATTCGAGGGCGGATGAACCCAAATATCCTATTCGAGGGCGGATGAACCCAAAATATCCTATTCGAGGGCGGATGAACCCAAAATATCCTATTCGAGGGCGGATGAACCCAAAATATCCTATTCGAGGGCGGATGAACCCAAAATATCCTATTCGAGGGCGGATGAACCCAAAATATCCTATTCGAGGGCGGATGACCCAAAATATCCTATTCGAGGGCGGATGAACCCAAAATATCCTATTCGAGGGCGGATGAACCCAAAATATCCTATTCGAGGGCGGATGAACCCAAAATATCCTATTCGAGGGCGGATGAACCCAAAATATCCTATTCGAGGGCGGATGAACCCAAAATATCCTATTCGAGGGAGGATGAACCCAAAATATCCTATTCGAGGGCGGACGAACCCATCATATCCTATTCGAGGGCGGATGAACCCATCATATCCTATTCGAGGGCGGATGAACCCAAAATATCCTATTCGAGGGCGGATGAACCCAAAATATCCTATTCGAGGGCGGATGAACCCAAAATATCCTATTCGATGGCGGATGAACCCAAAATATCCTATTCGAAGGCGGATGAACCCAAAATATCCTGTTCGAGGGCGGATGAACCCAAAATATCCTGTTCGAGGGCGGATGAACCCAAAATATCCTGTTCGAGGGCGGATGAACCCAAAATATCCTGTTCGAGGGCGGATGAACCCAAAATATCCTATTCGAGGGCGGATGAACCCAAAATATCCTATTCGAGGGCGGATGAACCCAAAATATCCTATTCGAGGGCGGATGAACCCAAAATATCCTATTCGAGGGCGGATGAACCCAAAATATCCTATTCGAGGGTGGATGAACCCAAAATATCCTATTCGAGGGCGGATGAACCCAAAATATCCTATTCGAGGGCGGATGAACCCAAAATATCCTATTCGAGGGCGGATGAACCCAAAATATCCTATTCGAGGGCGGATGAACCCAAAATATCCTATTCAAGGGGGATGAACCCAAAATATCCTATCCGAGGGCGGATGACCCCATTTTCAAAATTTGAAATTTAAATACTTAAAATGTATTCCTCTATTATACAGGCGGGCTCCCGATTTCAAAACTTGAAATTATCTTACCTCTGACTGTTTTTCTTGAATTGATTTCCTTGTTCCTCCTTTCCCTGCTTCAAATCAAAGACAATTCCGTTAGTTTAAAATGCGGTGGTTGGTTGTGGTACTCCTGTTGGGGATGGTCTTTCCCTTTCTCCTGTCCTTGCTCTGCGTTCCATCACGCTATCAAAACTTGTTGGGGATGGTATTATTTGTTGGAGATGACATTGCTGGGGAATTACTTTTCTACTTCCTTCAAAAATTTCATTTTCTCTCAACATCACTGGGGATAAAAGTGTTATCATCTGGGGATAACATTGTTGAGGATAATTCTGCTGGAGGGGAATTTTATTCCTTCAAAATCGGTGCTTCATTATGTCTGCTGGGGATACCACTTCCTTCATTAAAATTTGTTATTCTGGGGATAACACTGGTTCCAAGACCATTTTCCTTAAGTCTTGTCTTATCTTCCTTCTTCCCCAAGTGGATATCTGATTTCCAGAAAATTTTCAAAATGAAAGGAAAATTTTCTGCCCCAATTTGATGATCTTCCTTGTGGCACGCATTTCCGCCATCAATAACATTCCTTTTCCCTGCTTCAAATCAAAGAATATTTTGTTAGTTTAAAACATGGTGAGCGGTCGTGCCACTCCTGCTGGGGGTGGTTTTCTCTTTCTTCTTTCCCCGCTTTGTGTTCCATTATACTACCAAAACTTGCTGGGGATGATATTAATTGCTGATACTGGCCCATCCTTTTGTCAATCTTATCTTACTGGGGATACCCTTCTTGACATTGGCTTTCCGCTTGTTTCTTCCTGACTTATACCACTTGGATGTATTAGTCAGATCTCGTCTTGCATAATTGGAAAGCTGATGGCAAATTTTGAAGTCATTTCTCACTTGTTTTGACCAAACAGACTCTACCGGGGAATTTTCTATAAAGGGAAATAGATAAAAGGAACAGAATAAAAGACAAAGTAAAGATGACTCTCTAACAAAAGAAACTATAAGATAAAACCTATCAAACGCGGATACCGACTCTAATGGTCATGACATGCACATATAGCCTATCCTCCGTCGTCAAATTGCCTTTCACCATTTTTGTTTGGTGATTTTCATCTGATTCTCAATCTTTGCTCGACTTGTAGTGCCCGAAGGGTTTTCACTATCAAGCCTCTCTCATTTTGGTTTCTCTCTCAGTTTCATCGCCTTATGGTGTCTGTGAAGGTTTTCACCGATAAGACTCTCTCATTTTATTTTTATTTTTCAGCTGGGGATTAGAGTGTTACCGATAAGATTCTCTCTACTGAAGACTCCTTTGGATATCCATTCCTTCAACTCATGATCCTCATTCCGCCGGGGATCAGTATCTTTTCTGCATGGGGATCAGAGTCTTTTCTGCTGGGGATCAGAGTGCTATGTTTACTGGTAAGACTCTCTCATTTGTCTGACTTGGCATCTTTTGAAGATTGATCAGAAGGTCTTTCTTTGGACCGTAATGTGGGATTTTGGCTAGGCCAGAAAGAAAGGGTATTAAAGCTAAAAAAATGCATCAATTTTGGGTTCAAAATTACAACCTTCGAAACTAGATTTATTTACAACAAACGCAACATTTGCCCCAGATTCTTGCTTAGGGATTTTTTTTTACACTATGACTGAGCTGCGAAGCGCCTACGTATCCTCTTTGAGGAATCAGGTCAAACGTAATTCCCAATTCCTTTGTTTTCTTCTGACTTTCTTTTGTTTTTGTTATCTTTCTTTTCTTTTTCTTTTCCGTTTCTCATTTTTTTCTGTTGTTTTATTTTTTTTTCTTCTCTTTTTCTTATCTTTTCTGTTTGTGTTTCTACTCTTTGCTACTGATTCCGAAAGAGGGGTATGAAAGAAAATAAATAAGGCTCAAAGGGTTAACGAAGGATAAAGTATTTGGATAGCAGGACAAAATGCCTCCGTCATTCCAATCTTCAAAACATGTCAAGTGCAAACAACACAATTAAACGTTCGCCACATATTTCTATTGTGCCAGACTGGATAATCATATCCGCACATTTGCCTTTTCATTTGTCATTTTAAATCATTGCTGGGCAACACTCTCATTTCATTACCACAAACGACCCCCCACATCAATTTGGCTAGCTTGCCTTTACGGTTTCTTTATGTTGTACTTGCCCCAATTTCACATGGATCGGGCCTCCAATAATCTCAAACCGTTCTTATTTCCTTTAAATGTTCCGATCACCTCTCAATGGCTTTGATTAGCCTTTAAGAGTAGGCCTAACTGTGAGCACATGTCATGTCACTAAAGTCGTTGAACAAAAGACAAAACAAAAGGATAAAAAGAACTAGACAAAGAAGACGTCCGAAAATAATAATAGACCGAAATTCCCACTAAACAAACAGTGAAACTGTTTAAACAACAAACCAACAGTTATAACCCTAAAACAAACCTAGATAATACCCCATTAAATGCTAGAAAAATAAAAAGGATAAGAGGGTTCGACCACAAGACAATATCCGGATTACAACCCTGAAAATAAACCGGACAAAAGAAATGACAGCAAAATGGACCACCAAAGCTTCTCCCCAGCTGACTTAGGAATGCAGCGTCTTTCCAATTATCAAACCTGGCATCTTAGCCACTGATCTTCGCATAAATATTGCCAAGACCATTATCAACCTCAGTCAACGAGTTCCCAATAGGATTCGAGTGCTCCCTGTCTTCAGGCCTCATCCCCACAAAGTGTGCATCATGATGTGCAGGTAAAGGATTCTGCGTGATATTCTGGGTGTCTTTGTCTTGGATTACAATCAAGTTTCCTGGATCTTGTGTTTCCGGCTTACCACAAACCAACCACCTCAACTTTCTTTGCGATTCAAAACAAAACAGGTTAGAATGGACTGAAAACATCTTTGCGATTCAAAACATCTTTTTCCCCTTTTCTTCTTTTTTTTCATTATTTTTTCATTTTTTTTGTTGTGGTCGAATCTTATGGAGATTGCCTACATATCATGACCCCGCATGAATTAGACCTTGCGTAGTTCGGACCAATAAAAGGTAAACGACAATAAAATAAAAATGGTTTTTTTTTTTGGAATTTTCCATAAAACAAACTGGGTTTCATAGGTTTAAAGATGACCTACAAACATTGGAAATCAAACAACCCATATATTCTAAAAAAAGAATTACAAACTCAAAAATAGACAGCTAGCTTCCTTTCCCTGTTTGCCAATTTCAACCAAATGGCTATTTTTGCAAACATGGCCCCTCCACAATTTTTCATGAATTTTGAGGCTGAGGAGGATCTATTTTATGACATTTTTACAAACTTGTTCGTTCTTTTACGAAAATAGTCTTTCGACAACTGAAAGATATTCTAAGGCTATCTCGGCAAGAACGGTTTAAGACATAGTCGAAGCTGGCTCGGCTTATTTTGACCAAAATCCAAACGGCAATCACTTGCCCACTGACTCTTTTTTTTTTCAAATAAAAGGCAAGGTTTGGCAAAGACAGCCTATCAGCACTTCGAGGACGAAGATTTTAAGGCTGTGTGGGTCAACTGGCCAAAATCTAAAAAAAATGATGCAAAGGTGGTTGTTCATGCAAAGTCAGCCTTCCGGCGTCCCTTTCGGGAACATTCGGCTATGTTTTGACAAAATAGCGTCACCCGACTCCGTTATAATGAAATTAAAATTTGACATATTTTTTGGCTATTTTAGCAAAAGGGGAGGTCGGACCTGATGAGGGTTGCCTACATATCTCACACCCTGTGAGAATCAAACCGGCGTAGTTCGCCAAATTGGCCGAACCATTTTAAAACAAGACTTTTTTTGCCTTCCATTTTTCATGGAAAAACAAACTATTTTCCTTTTTTATTTTTTTGACAACAAGACCAAATAATGACTTTTTTTTCCTTTTCATTTTCAACAAAACTAAAACAACCTATTTTTTCCGAGCTAACAACAAAGACGCTTTTTCTTTTTCAACAAATAATAAATCAACCTATTTTTTCAAGCTAAAAATAAGGACTCCCTTTCTTTTTCTTTTTTAATAAAACAAATCATTTTCTTTTCCGTTGGCAAATAAACTATTCTGAAAACAAGAAAACCCAAAAATAAAGACTCTTTTCTTTTCATTTTCCCTCGGCAAAACAGACTATTTTTCTTTTTCTATTTATTTTTGAAAACAAGACAGAACAGCGACTCTTTTTTTTTCTTTGCTTTTTTTTTAGTAAAACAAACTAATAAATTTTTTTTTTTTTCATTTTCTCAAAATTTCGGCAGAGTTTCGACAACATTTTGGGCATTGGGTTTTTCCAAAATAATCAATTAATTCCCTAACCGCTATTTCTCTTTTTTCTTTTTCTTTTCCTCAATTTCACAATATTTCCGATATTCAGAAAGCCGATTAGCATGCGGGCCCGAGACAAATAAATGCACGGAAAATAAATAAGATGCATCAGTATGGTCTTTTCATTTCAGACTGCTAGTCCTAGATGGACCCAACCCCTATGTTGAGTCCCCTAAGTCAAATGCAACGTGATGCAAATAAGCGTTCCTACTAGGGATCCAGCATGAAGTTTTGTTATACTATGTTTCAAACCTGGGTTTCTGTTCTAGACCTAGCTTATCCGAGCGGACAACTCGAGTCGAGGAGGGGGCAACTTTCCGGGAACCAAAAGGCCATCTGGCTTAGTAACTTGTCCGAGCCTCTTTTTTATTTCAGGGTATGACACTAACAGAATAGGGAGTCTCAACCAGTAAGCACATCCCCTGAGGTGAAGAGAGAAAGGTTCGACACAGTTTATATATACAGTCAAATAATATCAAAGCGGTAACAAAACATCATTTTGCACATTAAGCACACTTCACATGAAAATATCAGATAATAAAGCAAAATTATAACAGCTTATCATAAGCTCGAATTTCTAACCTTGAACCAGTGGTTCTAGGTTGTAGTCCCCAGCTGAGTTGCCAGAGCTGTCACACCTCCTTTTTACCTACACCCACAAGGGCGCAGAGGGAGTTTTTTCAATTAAAAGACAATCGAAACATGATTTGTTTATTTAGTTCAGAGTCGCCACTTGGGAGATTTAGGGTGTCCCAAGTCACCGATTTAATCCCGAATCGAGGAAAAGAATGACTCTGTTAGCAGTCCGCGAACCAAAATCCGGATAAGGAATTCTGTTAACCTGGGAGAAGGTGTTAGGCATTCCCGAGTTCCGTGGTTCTAGCACGGTCGCTCAACTGTCATATTTGGCTTAAATATCTGATTTTATACAATTATGAACTTATGTGCAAATTTTAACTTTTCGCAGCTTTTATTATTATTTTTAAAAAAAAAAGACTTGCAACGTCGTGAAAACGGGTCTCGAACCACGTCACATCAATGCGCCCGCACTTTTTGACACGTTCCAACTCCGTTGAGATTTGGATTTGGGTCACATAAATGTGCACCCGAGTTTAAGAAAGTAAATTATTAAAAGTATGCGCCTAAAGAGACTTATGTGTGGTTATTATGGGAAAAAACCGTGAAATTTGCTAAGCGGCCGATCCCAAATTCTAAGTAATTAATACATACATTTGTGAGGGACCCGCAATCTATACGTTTTACTAGGTGAGGCTCATCTCGTTTATTTTAAAAGGACAATCCTAAAGTGACTGCATTTTTCTATTAAATTAGTCTCTAAAATAAAGAAAGAAAATCCTAATTAATTAGGAGCTTTCCAAAAAATTAAGAAAACGTAACATACTAATTGCTAGATTAAGACAAATATTAATGGAAAGAAATTTTACTAAAAAAGGAAAGAAAATTCGAAATTGTAAATAAAATAAGAAATTCGACAACTAATATTCAAAATAAATCCAATGTAGCTAGATTGATGCTCGCATTGTTATATAAAAAAATAAAAAAAAAACAAAAAAAAACTATTGGAATTAATTATTCACAACCATTTGAAACTAGATCTAACCATAATTACTAAAGCTTATTAGAAAGTTTATTAAACTTAAACATTATCTAGTCTTGTTTGGCCTTAACTAAATTTAGCTACCCATTCATGATTAACCTACTGTTGACCATATTAAAACCTTCATAGCTAGTGAATCAACCCGTTTTGCGAAGCTGATTCACTAAAGACCAACTTATGTTACTTTCCTCTTATTCCAATTGTTAAACAGTAATACATGAAATAGCCTAAATACAATCAGTAAAAGAAACAAAGAAAAGACGAAATTAAAACTTCAAAGTTTCATTCTTCGTATGTATTCATGCTTTCACATTTTTAGCTTACAATATCGACAAGGTTACAGCCATGTACCTGGTGTTGAATACAAGAGAAGAGGAAGATGAGAATCAGCAGCAGTAGTAACAATACAGCACAGCAACAACAGTCCAGCAACACAGGAATAGACCAGTAACAGAGTTTGCAAACCGGTGGAGTAGTAACCCAAGAAAGAAGCGTCAAGCTTCGATGAAACAATAGCAATTAATGTTGATTTCAAACAATGAAGGAAAGTAGAATTTTTTTTTCTTCAGTTTTGTTCTCTCTCCCTCTCTTCTTTTTTTTAGTGGTGTCAAATGAGTCCTCTTATATCCAAAGCAAGACTCCCTTTTTCTTTTTACCTCTTTCCTTTTTCCTTTAAACTATTCTTACTACCCCTTTTTTGATTCTTTTTTTTTCTTTTACCCCAATATTCTTATACTATGTATAACTTTTAACCTTTTATTATTACCTATACTATTTCTGATTTTTACTTAAGTAAAAGCAGTCAACATGGACCCCATGGTTCCCTCTTTTTGAATGGTCAAAGAAGACATCATCATTAACCCTCTCTTTTTTACTTTTATCATTGTGTCTTGTCCCCCACTACCAAGTGTCTTGTCCCCCACTATAATTTAATAAATATGTAATTGGTTAATTCCCGTATTACCCCTAAAACTACTGTTACTGCCCTGATTCAAAAATCCGTTCAAACTTCAAAAATTATCTAAGAACTAAAATCAAATTACCAGCTATAACCAATTCACATAATCAATTAACCAAAATATAGCAGCTATAACCAATTCTTAGTCCAATTCAATTAACAAATTCAAACTAAATGATGAACAACAAAGAAACAACCGAAATTATTTTGAATGAATAATATTTTTAAACAACATCCTATTTTCAGATTCAACAACAATAACAAACAAACATACTCAATTTACTGAGTTTAAATTCAACTTAAGCTTAAACGGAGCAAATAAACAGATTCAAATCACTAAACTAAATAACCAATTGATCCTCAAATTAAATCTAACAATATTACAGTCAAGACGAAGGAAAACTAGCATATTTCTATATTAAAATTAAATCCTTTTAAACGAATAAAAACAAACTGAAGAAATAATTAATTGAACTTCAACTTAAATCTAACAACATTATAGTTAAACTAACAATTTCTTTATTAAAAATAAAAAATAACAAATGAAACAAACTGAAGAAATAATCAAGAAACGATAAACACGAACAAAAACAAGAATCAAACATTTACTGATTTCAGATCCGAGAATATCAAAACAAAATACGGACAGAAATGAAACTTAAACCCACTAACCGGATTGAAGCGACGACGAACTCGAACGGAAAGTAGTTTGGTCGTTTGGACGAGGACGAAGAAGCTGCTGGGCGGGGTTATGGGCGACGGGACAGAAGCTGGACGATGGTGGACTACTGGTGGAGGTTCGACAGGGGATCCATGGTCGTTTGGAGACCAAGAACTGCAGGAGCTCGACGTGACTGCAGGAGCTCGACGGGGGTAACAGCAGTTCACGTCCAGGACTAGAGCTCGACGTGACTGGAGGAGCTTGGGCGTTCATGGCTTGGGCTGTGCGATGAAGAAGAAGAAGAGGCAGCATCCATGAGAGCTCGAGCTCGAGCTCGAAGAAGATGGCGACGATGAAGACGAAAAAGGCGAAAAACGATGGAGATGATGGTGCTCGCGACTGGAGCTCGATGGTCGCTTCCTGGAGCTGCTAGTGTGTGTGTGTGTTTGAAGAAGGCGACGGAGGAGGGCAGCTATGGAGCTGGACGCTGGGGCAGCCATTGGAGGGGGTCGTTTGGAGTTTTGGAGAAGATGAAGAGAGGGGGCGGGTGGTTTGTTAGGTTTAGGGTTAGGGAAATGAAAAAAATGAAGAAAGGGGTTGGGTCTATGGGTTTATGGACTGGGTCGACCCGGTTTGAAATGGACCGGGTCGTAGGGGAAGGCTGGGTATTTGGTTTAAAATTTGAAGAAAAGGCCCATTCCGATTTACTTCTATTTTTGTTCTTTTCTATTTATTCAATTTCCTAATTAATAAAGCTAAAAATGCTAAGATTAAATTATAAAACCCAAAATTATCTCAAAATATTAATTAACTCCTAATAACAATTATCGCACATTTAAATAGCAATTAACGATAAAATCACACAATTTGGACGTTAAATGCTAAAAATGCAACGTACATCATTTTTATGATTTTTTCATTTTGTAAAATAAACTTAATTAAATATTAAATGCAAATGCGATATATTTTTATATTTTTATTAATTTAAACCAATAAACATGCACAGACAAAAATACAAATAATTATCCAAAAATGCCACGAAAAATTCAAAAATCGCACACAAAGGAAAATTATTTTATTTTGGATTTTTGGGAGTAATTCTCCTATAGGCCAAAAATCACGTACTCACAGTTTTGTGTGCAATAAAGACAGGTTTTGTTCAGATGATTTTGTTGGTATGCGGTGATGAACGCGCAACCTTGCACGTGGCCACAACATTATACACAAAACCGAGCTCCACCTTCCAGAAATGCCCATCTTTACCAAGCTCTATATAATCCCAATCAAATGTTCCTTGGTACAATCCTCGCCCAAAAGAGCCTTTCAAATGGAATCAGTTCACCCCAATTGGTAAAATCATACTCGGGTTTGTTCCAAAAGCTAGTCAGGCAAGGTTCGCTGCAGCCAGTGGCCCTAAACCAGCCAAACCCCGAATCTCTCTCGCACCAAGCTGATGCTAGATGTGAATACCACTCCGGAGCAGTGGTACACAATACAAAGGACTGTTGGACCCTCAAAAGGGCAGTTGAAGACTTGATTGAAGCTGAAAGAATCATTCTCCGAGACGAAGAGACTCCTAATATGATGAACAATCATCTGCCTACTCTCACAAATAGGTCGTTAGTCGGAAAGATTTGTGAAAATGAAGAATTTGATCCGGCATTGAATGCCATTGCAACCATTGCCGAGACAGAAGAAAAGAAACAAAAAAAATGGTAGCCGAGCCTGAAAGTTTCCCGTCAAACGGGAGTCTCAGTAGCTGGTCCTGCTATCCTTTCTGCATCCAGATTATCTCAGGGTGTGATCTGGATGTTTTACTTTATTGTCTTACTTTCCTATGTAAACCCTTCTATCTTCAAAAATTGAAAAAAAAATCAAAAATCAAAAAAATCAAATGAAATTAATATTTCATTATCCAGGAATATCTCTTTTCTCATTCTTGTCACTTTTCTTATTTTTCTTTTCAGTTCTAAAATGCAGATTTCAATAACATGACATGCTTGCTGACTACATGCCCAGATCCTGAAAAGCTGTCTAACCTCGAAGTAATGAATCAAGAATTAGATCGCAATGAGGATAAGTTTAGGGAAATAAAACAAAGATTTGGAACAGCTGAAGAAAAATTGGTTCCAGATTGGAAAGGTCTATATATTGCAACAAGAGTACTGCCAAAAAGTGCATTGTACTTAGAATACATCGAAGGAAATGTCCTTGAAACAACTGCCAATGCAAATGCAGTCAAAGGGTACTATGTTGGATCCTCTATATAGCATTAATGTTCTCCGATTGGGATAAAGAAGGCTTTCTTTCTCACTATCCAAATACTTAACCCTTTGCAAACCATTTGAGCCGGTTACTCTTCTTTGATTAACCTTTTTGGCACCTGAAAGTGCTATTAAAAATAAAAATTTAGAAAAATAAAATTAAAAAAAGAAGAAGAAAAAGAAATGAAAATGAAAAAAAGAGGAAAAAGAAAGAGAAAAGAAAACAAAACAGAAAAACAAAAGAAAAAATCAAAAACAAATTTCCTGAACTACATTCCACTTGATTCCAAAAGGATACGTAGGCAGCCGCTCTTTGGGGTTCAGCCACACCAAAATAAAAATCCAAATTCCCCCAAAAGTGAAACTAGGGCAGATGTTATAATGGTTCGGCGATGGTTCGCCTGAAAGGTTCCAAAGTTGTAATTCAGTCCAAACTCTTTTTACCCCAAATCCTGTTCAAGTCCTTCCGATCAATCGATAAAGATGTCCAAAATTTGAGGATACATCTACTTGTATCTGATGCAATCAAATGAGAGAAATAAAATGAGAGAGTCTTATTGGTGAAAACCCACACGGGCACCGTGAGGCGACAGTAAGCAAAGAAATCAAAATAAGAGAGTCTTGTTAGTGAAAACTCGCAAAGAGCACTATAAGGCGATGGTGAGTAGAGAAGTAAGAGAGGCCAGCTCGTTAAAACCCGCAAATGGCACCCCTGATCGAAAAAAGGATTCTCACGGCCATCGGCATCGACAAAGTCCTGGCTAGGTTTTTCGATGTTGAGGCAAAAGTTGTGATGAATTTCTGAGAGTCTGACTATTTACACAGATCAGGAATCCATTACAAAAGGCATATCATGTTCATTGAAGTCCGCATATACTCCAGATAAGTCCTTCTTTCCTTTTCTCGAAAGGGACACTTTTTGTTTTAAACTCATTCTCCATTCCATTATTTGTTTTCTTTGAATCCCATTCAGTTTAACTCTGTTCCGAAACTAAGACAAAGAAAGGATGGTAAGACTGATTTATAGGTTTCTCATTTGATACAAGCTAATATGAAAAAAGGCACCCAGCCTCGTCAGGGGACATAAGTCGGTCTCGACTGGCCATGGCAGCCGATACTTCGAAATTAAAACTCTTCGAAAGAGAAAATCAAATTGAAGTGCCTATAAAGGCAAACGAAGTTGAAAAGGTTGAGTCCCACGTGGCCAACTTTCTCGGCAAAAGTTTGGAAAGCCAAGGTCTCCAGAAAATAATACAGAGCAGTCAAGCATCTCGGTGCTATGCTGATAAAATCGGTTCTTCGACGGCAGTGGCCGTGAATTAAACTACTTAGGGCATCAAGGCCACAAACCAACCACCACTTTGAAAACTCACAAATTTTTCTTTGTTTGAAGAAGGAACAAAGCATACAGAATGGTGATTAAAATTTCCATTTTTTCTTTTACTTTTGGCATATATCACTATTGTTCAAACCTCCTATTTTTACGTAGCTTAACCCAGGTAGAACCTTTTCGCCTAAGGGGATCCAACTCATAGTTCCGGGTAGAAGTACTCTTCGGTCAGGTTGTTTTTACGCAACTTAACCCAGGTAGAACCTTTTCGCCTAGGGGGATCCAACTCATAGTTCTGGGTAGAAGTACTCTTCGCTCAAGTTGTTTTTACGCAGCTTAACCCAGGTAGAACCTTTTCGCCTAGGGGATCCAGCTTATAGTTCGGGTAGAAGTACTCTTCGCTCAGGTTGTTTTTACGCAGCTTAACCCAGGTAGAACATTTTCGCCTAGGGGGATCCAGTTCATAGTTTCGGGTAGAAGTACTCTTCGCTCATGTTGTTTTTCCTCAGCTTAACCCAGGTAGAACCTTTACGCCTAGGGGGATCCAGTTCATAGTTCCGGGTAGAAGTACTCTTCACTCAGGTTGTTTTTCATTGATTAACTCGGGTAAAACTTTTTTGCCTAGAAGCATCCAGCTCATATTTTCGGGTAGAAGTACTCTTCGCCCAGATTGTTTTTACGCAGCTTAACCCAGGTAGAACCTTTTCACCTAGGGGGATCCAGCTCATAGTTCCGGATAGAAGTACTCTTCGCTCAGGTTGTTTTTACGCAACTTAACCCAAGTAGAACCTTTTCGCCTAGGGGGATCCAGCTCATAGTTCCGGGTAGAAGTACTCTCCGCTCAGGTTGTTTTACATAGCTTAACCCAGGTAAAACCTTTTCGCCTAGGGGATCCAGCTCATAGTTCCGGGTAGAAGTACTCATTGCCCAGGCTTAGTTTTTATAGCTTAACCCAGGTAGAACCTTTTCGCCCAAGGAGATCTAGCTTATATTTTCGGGTAGAAGTACTCTTCACCCAGGTATAGTTTTCGTAGCTTAAGCCAGTTAGAACTTTTTCTCCTAGGGGAATCCAGCTCATAGTTCCGAGTAGAAGTATTCTTCGCTTAGGTTATTTTTACGTAGCTTAACTCGAGTAGAATCTTTTCGCCTAGGGAGATCCAGCTCATAGTTCCGAGTAGAAGTACTATTCGTTCAGGTTGTTTTTCATTACTTAACTCAAGTAGAACCTTTTCGCCTAGAGAGATCCAGCTTATATTTCTAGGTAGAAGTACTTTTCGCCCAGGTTTAATTTTCATAGCTTAACCCAGGTAGAACCTTTTCGCCTAGGGGGATTCGGCTCATATTTTCCGGGTAGAAGTACGCTTTGCCTAGGCTTAGTTTTTGTAGCTTAACCCAGGTAGAACCATTTCGCCTAGGGGGATCTAGTTCATAGTTTCGGGTAGAAGTACTCTTCGCTCAGGTTGTTTTTCATTGCTTAACTCGGGTAGAACCTTTTCACCTAGAGGGATCCAGCTCATATTTCCGGGTAAAAGTACTCTTCGCCCAGTTATAGTTTTTGTAACTTAACCCAGGTAGAATTTTTTCTCCTAGGGGGATCCAGCTCATAGTTCCGGGTAGAAGTACTCTTCGCTCAGATTGTTTTTACGTAGCTTAACCCAGATAGAAGCTTTCCGCCTAGAAGGATCCAACTCACAGTTCCCAGTAAAAGTACTCTTCGCTTAGGTTGTTTTACGTAGCTTAACCCATGTAGAACATTTTCGCCTAGGGGGGTCCGGCTCTTATTTATGGGTAGAAGTACTCTTTGCCCAGGCTTAGTTTTTGTAGCTTAACTCTGGTAGAACCTTTTTGTCTAGGGGGATCCAGCTCATAGTTTCGGGTAGAAGTACTATTCGCCCAAGCTTAGTTTCTATAGCTTAACCTAGGTAGAACCTTTTTCGCATAGGGGGATCAAACTCATAGTTCCGGGTATAAGTCCTCTTCGCTCAGGTTGTTTTTACGTAGCTTAACTCGGGTAGAATCTTTTCGCCTAGGGGGATCCAGATCATAGTTTCGGATAGAAGTACTCTTCGCTCAGGTTGTTTTTCATTGCTTAACTCGGGTAGAACCTTTTCGCCTAGAGGGATCCAGCTCATATTTTTGGGTAGAAGTACTCTTCGCTCAGGTTATTTTACATAACTTGACCTAGTTAGAATATTTTTGCCTAGGGGGATCTAGCTCTTATTTTCGGGTAGAAGTACTCTTTGCCCAGGCTTAGTTTTTGTAGCTTAACTCGGGATAACCTTTTTTCCTAGGGGGATCCATCTCATAGCTCCATGTAGAAATACTCTTCGTTCAGGTTATTTTTACGTAGCTTAACTCATGTGGAACTGTTTCGCCTAGAGGGATCTAGCTCATAGTTCTGGGTAGAAGTACTCTTAGCTCATGCTTACTTTTTGTAGTTTAACACATGTAGAACTTTTTGACCTAGAGGGATTCAACATTTTTTCCGCAATATAGGGTGCCAACCACTGGTTACATTCCTTTTCCATAATACAAGGTACCAACCCCTAGTTACATTTCCTTACCAGTATAGAGTACACCAATTCCTAGTTGTATTTTTCAACATAGGATCTCCACTTCCTAGTTGATTTTATTTTAGACATAGGGTATCCATTCCCTAGTCTCCT
Organism: Nicotiana tabacum; assembly: GCF_000715075.1. Classification (NCBI taxonomy): domain Eukaryota; kingdom Viridiplantae; phylum Streptophyta; class Magnoliopsida; order Solanales; family Solanaceae; genus Nicotiana; species Nicotiana tabacum. Next base: position 150,414,050 of record NC_134086.1, on the reverse strand, counting down.
TCTCCAACATAGGGTTTTCATTCCCTAGTTGATTTTATTTCAGACATAGGGTCACCACTCCCTAGTCTCCCTACCAGTATAGGATACACCAATCCCTAACTGTGTTTTCTAACATAGGATTCCCCACTCCCTAGTTGAGTCGAGCTTAAATGTAGGGTACACCACTCCTTGATGTCCTTACCAGTATAGGGTACACCAATCCATGGCTGTATTTTACGATGTAGGGTACACCAATCCCTAATTGATGTGATCTTAAGTGTAGGGTAATCCACTCACTGGTATCTTTGTTAATAGGGTACACCATTCTCTAGCCATATTTTTCTAACATAAGGTACAACAATCCTTAGTTGAGATATCATTTAGACTATTAGGGTACACTTTTCCCAAAGAATCATGTTTTCCTAGGGTACACCAATCCCAACACTTTATTATTTTTAATAAAGTAGTTTAGAATTCTATTACAATAACTCACGAAATTTTTCGAGTGAAAACTGGGGTAGAAAAATTCCGTTCGTTTGTTTGTTTTGGTATCTGAGCAGGTCTTACCTCAAGGCACATGGTTTGAGATGACCAAGAGAAGAATCAAAATGGAGAACCAGATGAAATAATGCGGACTGGTCAAGACATAACTGAAGTCATGAGCATTGCATTTTCCCATTTTGATCAGAAGAAGTCGTAGAAGAATGAACTAGCACCTGTAGCTAGCAAACATCAAGATTCAGATTAGAGTCTACGTAAAGAACTAGTCAAGACATAAGATCAAGTTTCAGAAGATTTATAGGTAGGATATGGTATTTTCCTTCTATGTAATGTAATTCTCTTTTATTTTTGATGTAATAAACAAGACTGTGGACCATAGCCTTGATAGAACCTCATTCGACTCTTCAACTCAGCATTCTACCCTTTTTTTTGAACTACACACGACCTGATTCTCTTATAACCCGGGATATGTAGGTTGTCCAACCAGGACTCGGTTGCACTCTTTTGTCTTGTCTCTACCCTTTTGAATAATGGTATGGCCAAAAATTAGTCATATCGCTCATCTTGTCTTTGCATGAAAACTCTACATGTTTCCAAGCAAAGAGGGGCATGCTGTGAGCACCTAATATTTTACCACTTTTAGATTTTTCTCAACTCCCTCACATCGTTTAGCACATACCTTACCACCAACACAATTATCCCATCACATACTTTACACTATCCATACACTCATTTTCCACTCACAAAATTATTCCCTACCCTACTCTCCTTTATTCCCCACTCCTTCTCCCCTTGTCCCTCATGCTTTATCCCACTCACTTTATCCCATTTCCCTAACTCACCCACAAGACACTCACAACACATACCTCACAATTCCCCTCACCTTCCCATTTTTTTTCTTCACAACTCACTCTTACACTTTCTCTTATTATATAAACACACACACACACACGGATGGAAAAAAGGAGGGAAGGAGCAAGACAACCAGGACACTCTTCCATTTCCATCTCATCTTCGTCCACCTTCTAATATAACAAAATCACCCCCACAAATCAGCTTAAAGCTAGAAAAAGGCCAACAAAAATTCCAGTCCGGAAACCATCAAAAACACCTTGAACCAGTCCCATTTTTACATGAACAACAACAAAAACTAACCCGTTTTGAGTCGAGATTGTTGAGGCCACTGTTCGAGTTTACCGGAAGTAGATTTTAGCTTCTGTTTTCGTTTTCGATCCAGTTTGTCGATGTAGATTTGTTTGTACAAAGTTGTTAAAAGCTTAAGAAGGTCCATTCTATCCACCCTGGTTTGTTTTAAATACTTTTCTTGCGTGTCTAGTATGGCGTACGTATTTTGTGAGAATGAAATTTTCTCTTATGGCTGATTGTTTGGTTTATTTGATTGATAAGCTTTTCTTAGTTTAATAAATAAAATTGATAGAACATAATATTTAAGTGTTAGTTTCTTAAGGAAGAATTCATGTTCACTTTCTTTATTAAAAACTTTGAATGGCAGAATTGGTATGGATTTAAGTTATTAATATTTAGCAAAGTCTTGAAAATAATTGGATCGTATCCTACTGTTTGTAGGCTTAGGTTACTCATATCTTATATTATTACGTTGTCTAGTTTTGTCTACTTTATTAGTTAATTATTTGATTTTATTATAAGTCCTTGATTGATAGTGATAGCCAGTAGAAGAAATCATAAGGGGCCATAGATTGTGATAAGTAAAATTAGCAAGCTGGCCCATATTAAATAGTGTAGCATTTTAAGACAAATAATTTAAGTACTAAAATTGCACGCGTTAGTTTATTTTTAGACATATCTCCACAGATTCATTCCAGGCCTTACAATAATCTTAATTTAGTTTTAGAAAAATAATTCAAGTGTGCTTTAGATAATTAAATAACATGGCTATGTATATGGTCTCCGTGGCATAATTGTGATATGTAACAAAATAAATATTCGTAAGCATGACTTATTTCAAGATAACTTTTCATAATTTTAATCAAGCAATAAAAGTGGACATAGGTAAAAGATGAGAACCAATAAACACAAGTTATCCAAAAATAATATAAGCCAAATATTGTCAATAAAGTGGCCGTACTAGAACCACGGGACTCGGAAATGCCTTACACCTTCTTCCCGATCAACAGAAATCCTTACCCGGACTTTATTTTCGCAGACCAATAATAATAAAGTCAAACTTTCCTTTGAATAGGGATTCAAATAAAAGGTGACTTGGAACACCGGCAAAAGTCAATTCCATGTGGCGACTCTATAAATAAAATAATCCTTATTTCAAATTTGTCACTATAATTGGTAAAACTCTTTAACCCACAATTCATAACAATACATTATCTTTTGGACGGGTAAAAAAGGGTGTGACACGCCAGATTTTCGGAGTGGTGGAACGGACCTAGTAAGTGCCATCATTCGTTATGTTCCTTTCTCTTCTGTAATTACTGTAAAGCTTATTCGCTTGCCTTTTTGCAGCTATGGGCCATCCACCTCGCCCCATTGTGGGTATTAGAGATTGGGTGGCCCGCTTGTTGCCTCATGCAGCAGAAACTCGAACTTGGACCAACTTCGTGCAGCGTTATGACCTTAAAGTTTCCTCAGGTAAACGTCTTGCTTACTACTTCGTTAGCCATGCGACCTTAATGGTACAAACTTTTGTTATGACAGGTCGAGGTGTTTCAAGGCGAAGGGCGCTAGTCTCCGCTTTACGACAAGCCGTTACCACTGTAGATATGCAGTTTGTCTTGAGTGAGTCTGTTCGAGAGGGTCGTCCTCAACCTATCCAATTGGTAGATCTGTCTCGAGTCGTGACCGCGAGGGAAGAGGTTTCTTCGTTACCGGCCTCACTGTCGCGCCCCCTTTTCTCGCAAAATCGGGTTTATGACATTTGGGAGGACAACTCGTTCCCTTTTGGGAATTGGGTTTGAAGTGAAGAGTCACCACTTAATGATTTGAGTGCATTAGGACACTATGGAAGGTTTGATTTGAACAACCAGAGATTGGGTAAGGGCTTGAAATTATCTCAAGGGGAAGGTGTTAGGCACCCCTTAAGATCCACTAGTGTGGTTTTCGGCCAAGCTATTATTGTGACTTTAGTGCAAGTAACACATAGGCAAATAAAGGCTTCAAATAAGAGAGGACTTTCACGTAATGGTTACAAATAAACAAAAGTAAGAAAAAGGAACTAAAATAGTTGATTTTCTTAAAAGAAATGGTTTAAAAAGATTTAAAAGAAACAAAGGAAAGGGGGGTCCTAAGTTTATTAATAATATGGATCACCCCACACAACGTCTGGTAATCACTCCTCAGTGAGGGGATACACGTGATGTTATTGTGTGGTCATCATATCCATATTTACCCTTTCCCACCTTGTTAAGGTATTAAAGCGCGGAATGGTCTCGTTTACTTATTGCATGCTATTACCCGTCCCAATCCTATCAGTCCCGAAGGCACTTGGGACTACTAATCTTAGAGGGAGGAGGTATTGGGCTTATTTGTGGTTTCAAAAGGTAAAATACTAAGGCGACAAACAAAACACATATAGCAAGTTTGGGGAAGCATATAAACAAATAAAAGGGCTCAAACAGACCTCCTTTAAACCAAAGAAAGCACATAATGTAGCATGACTTGCATGTACTGTTTAAGGTCTGATTAAAACTTAAAGGGTCGAGGCAGACTGGTTTATTACATAGTTTAGATAAGAATCTCGAATCAGGCCTGCCTGCTGGTTGTAGCATATAAAATCTGATTCAGTTTATAAACTTTACCCTATGGATTGCCTAAGTGTTAAACGAAGACCCTATAGGCATGATATCTACTGATTCCAGAAACAATGAAGTAAACATGGATACAGATTGGTTTAAGAATAAAATCGTTTGTTATTAAAGAAGGGCAAGTTTTAGTAAAAGACCACAAGTCATTTGTGACTGGTTTTAAACTTATAAGCAAATGAAGCGGTTTAGATTCGATCAAAGCTCCTATAGGCATGCTTTCTATGTGTTGTCGATTTTGGACACTTTTATAGACATAGCAAGAGTGCAGAACATGATATCTGGATGCAGTTAGTTATTTAAGCCCTATAAACAGGTTTGCCTAGTGACAGATGGATATGCAGGATTCGGATTTCCAGTTAACTATGAGCATGGTATCTATATGAGAGATGCAGAAATTTAACTATAGACAGGATATCCATATGAATGCAGAATTCCTTATAGGCATAGTATCTACATATGAAAGTGCAGAATTCCTATAGGCAGGATATCTATGTGATATGCAGAGATCAGAAATTCCCTATGAGCACGATATCTACCCCTTTTACATGCATAGTTATTCCCCCTCCCCCCTTTTTCACTAGCCATCCCCAATAGTTTATTACAAAGTTATTACAGTCCAGAAAAATAAAGTAAAGAAAATACATCAGAAGTTGAAAATTACAACCAAGGAGAGCCTGATTCAGACTTCCTGTCTGAAGTATGAAGTAAACTAACTCCAAAGATCATGTTTCAAAGCCTTTCTACCACTTGGGTGTGTCAGAGTTCCCTAAGAGTTTCACAAGAACTTCGGGCAGTGTTTACATCCAAATGTATCATCATATTAAGCCAAAGTGCAGTGTGGAAGGGCCAGCCCTCAGGTGTCCAAGTTCATAGGGAACTCAAGGTCCCAGTCAAGGCTCACAAGAGGGGGGCAGAACTTAGAGACTAGGAGAGAGTGCAAGTGCAAAATTCTGAAAGGGGTAAAAGGGAAGGGAAACAGTACACATAGGGATATAGGGAATGGGGGATTGCGAGAGCACAAGAAGAGCAGGCTGATGGGCATACCCAGCAATGGGATATGCTGGCACACCCTCCAGCCTATTTACAGGTTAAGACCCCATTGGTTCAAAGCTTAGTTCGTGGACAACAACTCATATTGCCATGCCCTAAGCCGCCATTTACAAACACATAGGGGTAATAGGACAGGGAGCAAAGATTCACAACAAAAACAGGCAGTAGAACATAGGCATCCTAAGCTAAATGTCGAGCTCTACAGAAAATAATAAAGTAGACATGGATACAAAGACTGTAAGTAAACACATTGGGGTGATGCTGAAACTCAAATTAGGACATACCAGTTTCAAAGAAATAAGTAGAAAAAGCAGTAGTCTTGTAAAAGTCAAAGTGCAAACAGCAAGACAGAATACTATAAGTGTAAGTTCAGAAGAGATTGTGAAATTGTGAAGTCTGAAGTGTCTGTTTTGTGAAAAGGGTCGTGACTTTTATAGTGTAGAAAGCAGACAGAAATAAGGTAAGAAAATAGTTTGAAAACTGATTGTCAATCAATTACACAAGGCTTCCCTTAATTAAGGGATTCAGATTCAAAACGAGTAAAACCATTTAAGGAAAAGAATTGAATAAACACTTTGTATAAAGCATGCAATTGAGGGCAAATACATAAATATTATTTAAGGACAAGGTTTTGACAGTACACGGTTTGTGCAAATAAGGTAAAAGAGTCAATTAACAGCCAGTAAATCACAAGGTCTGAGATTTGGTATGAATGAACCAAGTCAGAAAAGATGAAGAAGGGTTTTACTTAAGTCGAGTAACAGAGGAAATCAGTAAAAGATGGAAAGAAATCAATCAAGCTATATTCAGAAGAAAGTTTGCACTAATTGCAAATTTGAAAACCATTTAGAGGAAAATTCATCATGTATAAGGAGCATGTGAGCATGAAAGAAGACTGTCGTGTAAATCAGTAGAAAAAATCCAGTGTAGAAGAGTTTAGCAAAAAGTTCAGCATTGTATGAAAACAAAGATGTCCAAACTTAGTTCAGAGACTCAAAGTCAGTCTGAAATAGTTAAGAGTTCTAAAATAAAACCCTAGTTCAATTAAACCTCGGCGGAACCCCCAAGTTCTAGGGTTTCCACCTTGAATCAAGTACAGAGATGAGGAGGCAAGTAGTCGAATCGAAACATATTTAGAGGTTTCAGAAAAGAACTGAAACTTCTAACATGCTTCTTCCAACAACAGAACTCATGAATAACATGTAAATACAGTAGAGGGGTTCAAGGCAAACAGAATAAAGAAACTAATTCGAAATATGATGAGAAAAGACTAATAAGAACAGTATAAGAAAGTATGCTTAAGAAGATCCTTTTAAAAGAAACTTAAACAAAGTTCGATAGAAGAAAACTAGTAAGAACACTTAAGAACACGGTAGAAGAATACAGTAGGCGAAACATACCAAAACACAGTAGAAGAAAATAGCAGGACATAACAGAAAAGCATAAAAGAACATAGTATAAAAAGCACAGTAGAAGAACATACAAGAACGGAATATAAAAAGTACAGTAGAAGAACATACATGGTAGAAGGAAAACATAGAACACAGAAGAGGCAAATACACACAAAAGAAAAGAAAAAGAAAGTTAGAGAAATACTTGGGCATTTTCAAAAAACCCTAAATCGTAAAAGAAAGACTTTGAAAAGTAATTTTCGAAAGAAAAGTTAGGGAGATCATTTGAAAACTCAAAGAGAGCACAGATACACAACAGATCTACAGAGATCAGAGAAAACCTCGAAGGGTTAGGGTTTCAGAAGAGCCCTAAAAATGAGAAAGGCTTTGAAAAGGTCACTGATCTGAGTCGGAGAGGTCAGAACCAGGCTCAAAACACCATGGTACGCCATAACAAGGACGGTGATGACTCTGGAACCTTGAATCGGCAGAGATCCTCGAATCTTCAGGTATCGGGTGTGTAAGCGCAAGGGGAGGTGAGTTGTGACGACCCAAAGGGGGTCATCACCGGATTCCTTCCTTTTCCATGCTTCCTAGGCTTTGAAAGCCTTGATTTTAGTTGCTTCTATTTGCGTGCACAGTCCGGGCGCGTAGCCGGAAAGCTTTTATGTTGAAATATGCAAATTATGTGAAAAATTTGATGAATTTTGATATTAATATTGTTAAAGTTGACTTCGATCAATATTTTGGGTAAACGGACCCAGACCCATGATGTGACTGTCTCGGAGGGTCCTTAGGAAAATATGGGACTTGGGCGTATTCCCAGAATCGAAATCCGAGGTCCCGAGCCCGAGTAAAGAATTTTTGAAAGAAATTATTTTTTTGAAAATGATATGAAAACTTGAAATGAAAATGAGTTAGAAAATATAGGTATCGGGCCCGTATTTTGGTTCCGGTGCCCGATACAAGTCTTAAATATGCGCTAAGAGCTTTCTGTGAAGTTTGGTCGAAATTAGACGTCGTTTGGCGTGTTTCGGACCTAACTATCTAAAGTTATAAGTTTGAATTGGAAATGATGATTTTGAGGCTTGATTCATTGATTATGATATTATTTTGGCGATTTGATCGCACAAGTAAGTCCGTAAGGTATTTTCGGGATCATATGTATGTTTGATTTGGAGCCCCGAGGGCTCGGGGAGTTTTGAGTGGGGCCCGGGAGGTCTTAGACTTAAAAAAATAGCAGGTTCAGATGTTGCAGGCCCTAGTGTGGTCGCGGCCATATCCACGCGGTCCGCGCTGGCAGCCACGCGGCCGCGGTGCTTTTCTGTGCGGTCCGCGTGGTGGGGTTCAGAGGGTCGGTAGCCAGGTCGACCAGCGCGGCCGCGCACCAAATCAGTGCGGTCCGCGCTGGGTGGGTTCAGAGAGCCCACTTCTTCCCTTCCTCGGCGCGGCCGCGGTACGTTTCTGCGCGGTCCGTGCCAGCCCCCAGCAAAGTATATAAACTCGGGATTTTCAGTCATTTTTCCACTTTTCAAAAACCCAAAACCTAAGAGGAGATTTTCCAAACAACTTTTCTTCTCCAAAACGATTGGTAAGTGATTTCTAACTTATTTTCTTTATTCCTTGACATATTTTAACATGATTTCAACTTGAATCAAAGATTTTCATGGGGGAAATTGGGTGTTTTGGGTAGAACCTAGGTTTCTACAAATTGAGAAGTTGGACCTCAATTTGGGGTCCGATTTCAAAACAAATCATATATTTGGATTCGTGGGAGAATGGGTAACCGGGTTTTGGTCTGAACCTCGAGTTTCGACCACGTGGATCCGGGCGTATTTTTGACCTTTTTGGGGAAAACCTTATAAAAACTGTTTTTATACATTAGGGTTAGTTCCAATAGTATTTATTAATGCATTCAAGTAATTTATGACTAGATTCGAGCGGTTGGGTGGTGAATTCGAGGGGTAAAGCTATACTAGAAGCGTGAGTTTAGTTTGGAGCATTCGAGGTAAGTGTTCGGTCTAATCCTAGCTTGAGGGATTAGGAGTTGAGTCATATTTGCTACTTGCTTCTTGTTGAGTACGACGTATAGGCAAGGTGACGAGTATCTATACGTTGGTGTCAAGCATGAACGTGAGTCTTAAATTTGAAAGTTGTTGTGTTTTTGAATAACACCTTGTATACTTTAATTAATGATCCTCTATGATTAAGTATTTCCATCAATTGAACTGAGTACTAGCAAAGTGAGATTGATTATAGCTGATTCTCCCTTGCCGGGAAGTTATTATATTTCTTATGTTCCCTTGTCGGGATCTCTTGTGATTGTGTGATGAACTAAAATGGGAGCGGGTGGTACTCCTACCACAAGATATTGTGTAATGGGAGCGGGTGGTATGCCTACCACAAGATATTGTGTAATGGGAGTGGGTGGTACGTCTACCATAAGATATAATGAAATGGGAGCGGGTGGTATGCCTACCACAAGATATAATGAAATGGGAGCGGGTGGTACGCCTACCACAAGATAATAAAATGGGAGCGGGTGGTACGCCTACCACAAGAGATTATGTAATGGGAACGGGTGGTACGCCTACCACAAGATATGATGAAATGAGAGTGGGTGGTTCGCCTACCACAAGATATGAGAAATGGGATCGGGTTGCACGCCTGCAACAAGATGAAACTGAAAGTGAAAGTTGTCCTTATTTTTCTATATCTGTGTTAGAAATTATATCGTCAGCTACCCCCGATGCATTTTCCCCTTCCCCAGCTTTAACTGCTTATTACTTGTTTACTTTCCGCCATATATTATATAATTGCACAGGTTTATCTGGAGTCTGGTCCTAGCCTCGTCACTACCTCGTCGGGGTTAGGCCAGACACTTACCAGCACATGGGGTCGGTTGTGCTGATACTACGCTCTGTGCTCTTTTGTATAGATCCCGGTCTTGGACAGCAGCAGTAGCGCGGGAGCCAGCCTTCAGTCCAGTGAGACACTGAGGTAGCCTTGCAGGCGTTCGCAGGCCCGGCGTCTCCTCTATCTTTTATTTCCATCTGTTATCTCATATATTCGAGACAAACAATTTATATTTTTTTTCAAACGGTTGTATTTAGTACTCTTAGAAGTTCGTGAGTAATGTGACACCAGTTCTTGGGTAGAGGAATATGTTGATTCTCGTATTATTGTTCAGTTTTCTTTAAATTTAAGTCTTCCGCTTTTATTTAATTGCTTTCGTATATTGTTATTGTTGAGAAGTTATCAGAGAATGTTTAAAGTTTGGCTGGCCTAGCTCCGTTAGTAGGCGCCATCACGACTCCCGATAGTGGGAAATCCGGGTCGTGACATGAGTATAGGGCCCTCACAGCTTGGGAAGCCATGGTTTCCGGTGGGTTTCGAAGTGGAAGATGATGAGAGGTGGCTAGGGTTAGGGAAGGTTCAAGAGAGTTTGAGAGAGGAGAGGGGATTCAGAGGCGGCGAGTGAATGAAAATGATTTTAGGGTTGGGGTGTTTGTGAATTAAAAAAGGAAAGGTAGAATCGTGGCCGTTGATCATTTTGATCAACGGCCTGGATAAAAAGGGGAGCCGAGCGGGTTGGATAAACGGGTTAGGGGTCGGATAATTGCAATTGGGTTTAATTGGGGGTTGATTTGGGCTACAGTTGAAATGAAATAGAGCTAGTATTTAAATAGCCACTTTTTCCCTTTTCATTTTATAAAAAATAGTAAATGATTTTTGGAAATAAATTAAAGGTACAAAACTAATTAATAATGTATAAATATTAAATAAAAATAATGGAATCAATTTTGTAATTATAAACGCAATTAAATCTTACAATAGGCTGAAATTGCAATTATATGCAATTTAGTTTTAAAAATACTAAATAAATTTGTAAAAAAATGTGTAAAAATTACCTTAACTATATTTTAGTATAAATATAAGAATAAAATAAGTTAATCACCAAAATTATAATTTGAGGAATAATTATTGGTTTTTGAACTATTAAAATAGGGCAATAAATTGATTTAAAAATCTTTAAAAAATAGAAAAAATACTAAAACATTTGGACACACTTATATATGCATACATATGTTATTTTGAAAGTATTTGCATTTATAAAAAAAATATACAGGGAAAAATTGGGTATCAACACTCACATCCTTTGGATGAATCCTCTAACGGGGACGAGCCGTTGTCGAGGAAAAGGAGGAGGCTTGAGCTGGGGAAAGGCGTGGCTACGGACGTTGATAGCAGCGGGGCGTCCCGGAGAGCCACTGTGCCTATGTTCATGTCCGATGCCATTTTGTTGGGGAGATCTCCCCAAGTGGAGGGCGCTGGCCAGGAGTTGGTTCAGTGCGCTCTGTTAAGGGCGGTGTGTCGTCCAATGTTGGGGGGCATCGTGTTGAGGGAGGCGACTCAGGTTCGGATATCGACCTAGAGGATGTTAATGAATTTGCGGGTTGCCATACCCATGTGGAGGTTAAGATGGACGGATCCGACCATCAGGTGGTCGTTCTGGGGAACTACAACTTGCTGTTGAATAGCGAGCAAGTGGCATCAGTATTGGGGTTATATCAGAAGTTCGCTTGTATGGCCATGCAGGTAGGTGTCTTTCCTTCTCTTTTTGTTGTTGGGTTTGTGCGATAATCGTCGTTTTATACTTTGTTTTTGACCTCTTCCCTTCTTTTTTGTTAGACCCTCGTCATGGAGGTAGAGAGAGAAAGCATCAACAGAGGAGAAGGACGTGCCTTTATGAGAAGATGTCGTCCAAATATCATCAGTATTGGGCTAAGAACCGGGCAATGTCCGACATTTATCATCAGGACCCTAAGTTTCAAGTTTTTCGTGAGGGGCTCAAGCAGCGGGAGGACCAGTTGGAGCGCAAAATTGAGTAGCTGAAGGAGAGGGATAAAGAGCTCATGAAGGTTGTTGCCCGTAACAATGAGTTGGAGGTCTCCCTCAAGGCGAAGGAGGACGAGCTCGAGTTGAGCAGGGGGTGACAGCTGAGACTGCCGACTTACAAGCAAAGGTAGTCGACTTGACCGCTGGGTTGAGTACTAAGGTAGTGGAGATTGAGAGGCTTAAGGGCGAGCTGAATGTTAGCGCCGATAAGCTGACGACAACTATTTCTAAATCGGTATATTTGGAAGATGCCCTCCGCATTTCTAGGTCGGAGTTGACTGAGGAGAAGGAAGCCTCTGGTAGTCGGGTGGCAGGGCTCGAAGGGCATGACAAAGAACTAGAGGCGGAGCTGATCGTACTAAACGGACAAATGGCCTTGCTGAAGGTGGAAGATGTGCATCGACGTTCTCAACCTTCTACGTCTCGCGCCTCAGCCGATCCAATTGTGCCCCGTCATTTATACGAGTTCTGGGTCTATGCGGAGGCTCGACTTGATGTGTATAAGGATTTTCATGTCGAGGGAAGGGCTATTGAGGTGGAGGTTCAGGTTGTGCACGCTGAAGCTCGTGTAGCTCGTGAGTCATGTGGGTACGACCCCCTCATACCTGACGGGGATGATATCAACTCTGATGATGCGAATCGCCTTACTTTAGATTCGTGGTATGAAGACACTTACCCCACTGGGGATGATGTGTAATCTTAGTTTGTATTTGCTTTTGTTTAGGTATTTTTGCACGAGTCGTACTTGGGCCCATTTGTGGGGGCCAGTGTAAATGATGTTTTGCTATAATGTAAAATTTACTTTTGTTGGGTTTTTTTTTCTTGCATTAATCGCACACATGATATCGTTGACGCCCTCGGCTACTAGGATGTTGCTTCGAACTGTCGTCGAGGCGGTATCCCGTCATAGTTTGAATGAGGTCGAACTTACGTTTTTATCGATGGCCTTGGCCAGTGGGGTGTTTCTTCAACCTATCATCGAAGTAGACCCCCATCGTAGTTCGAATGAGGTCAAACTTACATTGTCGTTGATGGCCTTGTCCATTAAGATATTGCTTCGGACTGTCATCGAAATAGAATACTGTCATGATTCGAACGAGGTCGAACTTACATTGTTGTCGATAGCCTTGGCCATTGGGATGTTGCTTCAAACTATCATTGAAGTAGACTCCCGTCGTAGTTCGAATAAGGTCGAACTTACATTGTCGTCGATGGCCTTGGCCATTGGGATGTTGCTTCGATCTGTCATCGAAGTAGACTCCCATCGTGATTCGAACGAGGTCAAACTTACATTGTTGTCGATGGCCTTGGCCATTGGGATGTTGCTTTGAACTGTCATCGAAGTAGACTCCCGTCGTAGTTCGAACGAGGTCGAACTTACATTGTCGTCGATGGCCTTGTCCATTGGGATGTTGCTTCGAACTGTCATCGAAGTAGACTCCCCTCGTGGTTCGAACGAGGTCGAACTTACATTGTTGTCAATGGCCTTGGCCATTGGGATGTTGTTTCGAATTGTCGTCGAAGTAGACTCCTATCATAGTTCGAACGAGGTCGAACTTACACTGTCATCGATGGCCTTGGCCTTTGCTATGTTGCTTCGAACTGTCGTCGAAGTAGAATCCCGGCGTGGTTCAAACGAGGTTGAACTTACATTGTTGGAGATTTGATCGTATTCCCGTAGGAAGACATCACCTGTCAACTAGTAGAGATCTGGTTCTGCACATACAATGGAGGTTTGATTCCGTAGATACAATGGAGATTTGATTCTGTACATACAATGGAGATTTGATTCCGTACATACAATGGAGATTCGGTTATCTATATGTAGTCCCTTTATTACTTTGATCCGGAGGTCATATCGATGGGTCGAGGTAATGAACAATATGTCGCTCCTTATGGCTCCTTATGGCGTCCCCCTTTTGTCGTTAAAAACCTTCCCGAGAAAACCCGATTGGGACAAAACCCGGGTGAGGGAAACAGAGTACGTCTTAGGTGACGCCTTCTTTTAGAAGTGGAAGTAATTGAGATGGGGCGACGTTCCAGTTGTTTTGAAGTAGTTTTCCTCCCATTGTTTCTAGCTGGAACGCTCCTTTATTTGCTGCTGCTATGATTTTGTATGGTCCGTCCCAGTTCGTTCCCAATTTTCCTTCATTAGGGTCTTTTGATGCTTGTGTTTTGGCCTTGAGGACGTAGTCGCCAACTTTGAGTGGTCGCACCTTGGCTTTCTTGTTGTAGTTTCTTTCTACTTGCTGCTTCTGGGCTACCATTCTTATGTGGGTCATGTCTCTTTGTTCTTCAACTTCATCCAGATCTTGTAGCCTGCTTTCGTCATTTCCTGTTCCACTCTCGTTGGAGTATCTCAAACTGGGCTCCCCGACCTCGACGGGTATGACTACATCGGTCCCATAGACCAGTAAATATGGCATTTTTCCTGTGCTAGTTTTTAGCGTAGTGCGTATTGCCCATAATACTTCCGGCAGTAATTCAAGCCATAGCCCTTTAGCTTCCTCAAGCTTCTTTTTCAATATGTTTAATATTACTTTATTGGAGGATTTGGCTTGACCATTGGCGGTAGGGTGGTATGGCGTGGAGAGTATTCGTTTGATGCCCCACTTTTCGAAAAACTCAGTAGTTCTTTTTCTGACGCACTGAGGTCCGTTGTCGCAGCTGATTTCTTTGGGGATGCCAAAACGACATATAATGTTTTTCCATATGAAGGCGATGACCTCATGCTCGCGTATCTGAGTGTATACACCTGCTTCCACCCATTTAGAAAAGTAGTCAGTTAAAACCAAAAGGAATCGTACCCTACCTCGTCCTGCTGGGAGGGGGCCAACTATGTCCATTCCCCACTTTATGAATGGCCATGGCGAAGTAACGGAATGAAGGAGCTCCCCTGCTTGGTGTATCATAGGGGCATACTTTTGACATTGTTCACATATCCTGACATAGTCAGCGACTTCTTTTTTCATGGTGGGCCAGTAATAGCCGGCGCGAATGAGGCATCAGACGAGGGCGCAGTTTCCCGTGTGGGTGCCACCATGCCCTTTGTGTACTTCTTCTAACACTCGCCTTGTTTGATGTGGCCCAAGACATTTGTCTAGAGGGCCGCCGAACATTCTTTTGCAGAGATCGTCGTTTATTAGGCTGTACCGGGCTGCCTACACCCGGAGTTTTTTGGATTCTTTTTTGTCTTGCGGGAGCGTTCCATCTTGCAAATAGGCTATGAAGCGGTTACGCCAGTCCCAAGTTAGGTTTATATAATGTACCTCGACGTGGTCTATTGCGGAATGAAGGAGGGTGACAACGTTTTCTTTGTTGATATTCTTGGTGGATGCAGCCAGTTTAGCGAGTCCATCTGCTTCGATATTTTGTGCCCTGGGTATTTGGTCGAGGTGGCATTCATCAAATTCTAGCAGTAGTTTATGGATTTTTGATTGGTATCTTTGTAGCCTTTGCTATTTGATTTGGAAAGTCCCGGTGACCTGATTCACCACGAGTTGGAGTCCCAATGGAGGACGAGTCGCCGAGTGCCATATTTGAGGGCTAACTTCAAACCTGCAATCATAGCTTCATACTCGGCCTCGTTATTAGTCATCTCGGGACATCGTATGGACTGGCAAATTACTTAACCTATAGGGACCTCGAGGACGAGTCCTACTCCCGATCCCGAGGCATTAGAGGCACCATCAGTGTAGAGGACCCAGAGGTCGGTATGTGTAGAAGTGGAGAGTGCTTCCTGTTCTACCTCAACAATATTTTTGTGCTGAAATCAGCGACGAAGTTTGCGAGCACCTGCGACTTGATGGCAGTTCACGGTTGGTATGTTATGTCATGCTCGCTTAGTTCTATGGCCCATTTGGCTAGTCTACCGGATAGTTCAGGTTTATGTAGGATACCCCTTAGGGGGAAGGTTGTCACCACTTTTATGGGGTGACATTGGAAGTACGGTCTAAGCTTACGTGAAGCTATGACCAATTCCAGAGCTAGTTTTTCAAGGCGAGGGTACCTCATCTCGGCATCGATTAAAGTTTTGCTGACATAGTAAATCGAAGATTGCATACCTTTATTTTCACGGACCAAGACGGCGCTTACCGCAACTTCGGAAACTGCTAGATACACACGTAGGCATTCACCTGGGTCTCCTTTGACGAGCAGTAGTGACGAGGATAGATACGTTCTCAGCTTTCTCAGGGCGTCGATGCATTTATCGTTCCATTGCAACCCGTGGTCTTTCCTTAGTACATTGAAGAATTTATGGCATCTATCCGAGGATCGCAAAATGAACCTTGATAGGGCGGCTATTCGTCCCGTCAACTTCTGCACCTGCTTTTTGCTAGTCAGTATTTCCGGTATTGCATCAATGGCCTTGATTTGATTCGGCTTGACCTCGATTCCCCTTTGTGACACTATGAAACCGAGGAACTTTCCAGAAGTCATGCCGAAGGCGCTCTTTTCGGGATTCAGTTTCATTCCGTATTGCCTTAATATTTCGAAGGCTTCCTTCAGATGACCAATGTGATATTCTTTCTTTGCTAACTTCACTAGCATGTCATCGATGTAAACCTCTATTGTCTTGCCGAGTTGTTCTTTGAACATTTTGGTGACCAACCTTTGGTACGTGGCCCATGCGTTCTTAGGCCCGAACGCACCTTGTAGCAGTACGTACCTTGGTGAGTGATGAAAGTGGTCTTTTCTTGAACTTCTTCAGCCATCAGAATTTGGTTATAACCGGAGTACGCGTCTAAGAAGCTCAGCAGTTCGTGCTCCGCTGTTGCATCGATAAGTTGGTCGATGCAAGGTAACGAGAAAGAGTCATTCGGGCATGCTTTGTTCAAATCGGTGAAGTTGACATACATTCGCCACTTCCCGTTCTTCTTTTTGACCATGACCACATTGGCAACCCATTGGGGGTATTTCGATTCTCTGATAGAACTGTTGGCGAGTAATTTATCAACTTCTTTGCTGACCGCCTCATTGATTGAGTCATTGAACTTTCTCCTCATTTGTCGTACCGGTGGATAAAGTGGATCGACATTTAACTTGTGTGTGGCGATCTCCCTTGGGATTCCCGACATATCTGAGTGGGAAAAAGTAAACAAATCGGCGCTGTTAGTTAAAAACTCACGATACTCACCTGGCTATGAGAGGTTGTGTCTAGCATAAGACTTTTTGGTGCAGTCGGTGTTATATAATGGGACGAGATCAAGATCTTCTACGGTTGCTTTGCAAGCTTCTACAATGTCCAGATCTTTGATGGCCTCTACTTGTATGTCGGGTTTGGTGCCCGACATGGCTGACTGCTATGCTTCCGCGCTTGCCCCTTTTAGCTGTCTGGTGTGTGTGCAATCTTGGGCGATCTGGTAACATTCTTGGGCGGTACATGGCTCGCCTCGGATGCTGAAATCCTTTATGGGGTGGGAAATTTGATCACTTGATAGAAACTTGAGGGGAGGGTCGCATGGCGTGTATCCATGGTCGCCCTATGATAGCGTTGTAGGCCGTTTCCTGGTTCATGACGTGGAATGTTGTTTCCAGGGTGACCCCTCATGCTAGGACAGGTAGCACTATTTCTCCGGATGTCCGCTCTACTGTATTATTAAAACTCGTTAGTGTTATGCAATGCAATATTATTTTATCCTCGAGCCTCATTTGCATGAGAACTCGTGGGTGAACAATACATGTGCCGCTTCCGTCATCTATCATGATTCTTTTTACATCGGTGTCAATGATGCGTAAAGCTATAACCAAAGCATCATAGTGGGGAAAAGACAAACCGTCGGTATCTGACTTATCGAAGATGGTACTATCTTCGAGGTCATCATACCGTTCGTGGGCGACTGTCCGTTTGAGTTTGTGCGTGGTGGTGATCTTCACATGGTTGATTACTGTATCATCGCCGCTGCCAGTGATCATTTATATGGTGCGCGCTACTTATGGTGGCTTTGGAGGTCCTTGAGATGGGTCGCGCACTCGAGCAAAGTTAGCCCTTCCATTATTACTTAGCAGTTCTTTCAGGTACCCATGGTTCAACATCCTAACTATTTCTTGTCGTAGACCTATGCAATCTTCGATCTTGTGTCCTCTTTCTTGGTGGAATTCACATAGGACGTTCGACCTTCGAGTACTTGGATCCGATTTTATCTTTTGCGGCCACTGCACATTCGTGCCCAGTTTCTCCAGTGTGTACACTATTTCTAAAGGGGAAACACAAAAATTATGAGCAGATAATAGTAGAGGAATACCTCTTTCGTTTCGAATGGGTGCCTTATGTCGTGGCATAACGTGCGCGTGTCGCGGAGGGGGCGGGTTGGATGTGCAGATATAGGGCTGATGCCTTTCTCGATTGAAATGTGGTGGTTGACCTCTTCGCCCATTGTTACGTCGATCTCTCCTTGCCTCGGTCTGGACTGATATTAATCGCTGAAGTGACCCATTCAGGTCATCCTCGTCTGCCCTTACCTCAGCGTAATAGGCATTGTGGATTTCTTCCCATGTGGTAGGGGGTATTTCATGAGTCTACTGAGCAGTTTTTTGGTCGCCTTTGATCCATTCCTATTTAACCCATTTTGAAAGGTTGCTACTGCCATTCCTTCTGACACGTTCGGTAAACTTATCCTTACTCAGTTGAATCAGACCAGGAAATCCCGAAGTCCCTCGCCCGTCATTTGCTGGATGACGAAAATATCATTGACCCTAGCCTCGGCCTTCTTCGCTCCTGCATGGGCGATGGCGAATTTATCCGCCATCTCTTCGAACGTCGATATCGATCGCGCTGGTAGCTGGGAGTGCCATGTCAATGCTCCCCCTGTTAAAGTCTCGTCGAACTTTTTTAACAGCACAAATGGTACCTGTTCTTTTGACAGATCGTTGCCCTTTACTGCAATAACATAATGGATTAGGTGATCCTCTCGGTCCGTGGTCCCGTCATATATTTTCAAGTATGGCAGCATCTTGAAGGTCTTTGGAATAGGATGAGGAGCAACCCCTTCGCTATATGGCTGTTCGACAAATCGACCCACATCGCATTTTGGTAATAGCTTCGGAGCGCCTGGTATTTTGTCAACCCTCTCCTGATGTTCCTTCATTTGGTCGCGGAGTATTTTGTTCTCATTTTCCATCTCTTCCATTTTCTTTAAGATGGACGTGAGTGCATTGTCACCTACATTAGTAACAATACGGGTGTTACCTGTTCGTGTAGCGCTTGGCTCATCGGTGGCAGCTACGATTTTTGTAGGTATCATGTCTTCGACATCTCCTTGAGTGGGTTTCTCGAGCATGTTGCTCAAAGCACTTGTTAACCATTCTTTTAGTAGCCTTTTGACTGCTGGTGGAGCTTCCCCGCCGTGGATGTTGAGGTTCCCCTTTCACGTAAGAACGTTAGATCCCCGTGTGGAAGAGGTGAGATCTCTCCCTCCGGTGTAGCGCTTGGTATTGTATTCTCATTGTCTTCTCTACCAGCTTCGTTGAGGGAGTTCAAGAGATTATTCGAGACATCTGCTACCGCCTTCAGCCTCGCTTCCTTTCCCTCCATTGTTGGTTTTTATAAGGTTTGAAGAAAAGTAAATATCCCTTTCGGGAATCTAGATGAGAACTATGATTTCAGCTATAGAAATCCCCACAGACGGTGCCAAATTGTTTGACTCAAAAGATGTTAAGGCATTTTGAACAAATCATTCGAAGATAGAGGGGTAAATTAGCTGAAGATAATAATCTCTAGAATAATAATAGGTAAAAAGAAGAGAATCACAGAGTTTTTTTTCATTCCAGATTGGCAAGTTTTTTTTGTCCTCCTTATATACTAGAGAGGAAACCTTCCCAATTGTAAGAAACACAAAATACAAGACATATTCTTAATGTCCCCTAATGGGTTTACACTTATACAAGGGTCGTACGGTTTCTCCTTTCTCCTTGGGGTCGTCTTTCTTGGGACGCCGGTTCGGAGTTACCCGGTCGTTTGTCGTACTCGTTATAAGTCGTGGTCGGTCAAATTTGGACCCATACAACATGCACCTTGACTATTTTACGGGATACCTGCTATTTCCAATCCACACATGTACCGTTTTAAAATTTACATGTTGCATATACTGTAATACTATAGACTTACTAAATATTCTAAAACTAGTAACCCATCAATCAACAACTTTTTATTGTTTAGAAATAATAAAAAATTTAGCTGAGATGAGGATATTGAGGTCGATGGGTGAGCATATCCGGTTGGATAAGATTATGAATTGTTGAATATTGAAGTTTTAATAATTAACAAAATGTGACTAACTACTCAAAGAACCAGGTCCTCAATGTAACTGCTTACCTGTTGTGAAGAACCAGCTTCTCAGGTTAAAGGATCAACTCCTCATAATTGATACTTGTACGTTTGTACAAGACAATATCTTTATCTCAAAGTTACCAGGTTCGAGTTTGGTGGAAGATGGATGCTGTAAGTGATAAGGGTTGCTCAAGAAGATAAGGATAAGTTAGTCCGAGACAAAAGTCCCAAGGCTTGTGGAATCCTTGGAACAGTAGGAGTCCTATCAAAGAGGAAGCATGCTATGAATATGACTCCTAGAAGATCTTAAGTCGAGTTAAAATAGGATTGAATGTGGACTTCAGAACTATCCTTTTACACATCAATAAGAGAGTCATAAAGTGGTTCACATGTGTTGAATACTTGTCTTGTACTCTTCCCGAGTTAGTCCAGTAGATGTGTTTTAGAAAATTGAATTGTAATCAAGTGTTATAAACAATTAGTGAGTTGGAGCGAGTTTTTATTTTTGCAAGTTAGAGTTACTTGTGAATCAAATAGGAGTAGAGAGTACTAGAGAGTCTTTAATTACAGAATTGTAATTGATACATTTTTGGCTCATTGTTCTAGTGGAGTTAAAGCTGAAAATCCTACTTGGTAGGTCGTATTTTTTGCACCTTTTGAGTCGGGTGATTTTTCAAGTAAAAATCACAGTGTTCATTTCATTGCTTGTTTGCTTTTCGCATAAGAAACACGGTAAAGAACTAAGTTCTTTAGTAATTCATACAAGCACTCAAACTAACATGAATGAAATTATTCAGGATAAGGCGGGAGTGGCCCATGTGGAGGATAAGATGCGGGAGGCGAGGTTGAGATGGTTCAGGCATGTTAAGAGGAGAAGTATAAAAGCCCAGTTAGAAGGTGCGAGCGGTTAGTCTTGGTGGGCAACATGAGGGGTAGAGGTAGGCCTAAGAAGTCTTGGGAAGAGGTTATTAGGCGGGACATGGCGCAGCTGGAGCTCAACAAGGACATGACCCTAGACATGAGGGTATTGAGGTCAAAGATTAGGATAGAAGGTTCGTAGGTAGTCGAGCGTTTCTCTTTGTCTTACTCAGTTTGTTAACATTAGTGTTAGTATGATATCTTTTATTCATAATGGCTATTACTACCTAGAGCTTGACTGCATTATTAGATTCGATCTTATTTCATCTTATTGTTACTCATACTTGTTGCAATTACTTTTTCTTTTTCAATCATTCTCTAGCCGAGGTTCTATCCGAAAATAGCCTATCTGTCATTTCAGGGGTAGGAGTAACTCTGCGTACATATTACCCTTGTCAGGCCCCACTTGTATTAAGAGCCCGTTTGGCTTAGCTGATTTAGAGTAGCTAATAAGCATAATGTACTGAAAGACACTTTTAAATGCTGAAGTTGATTTAAAAAATAAGCAGTTACATGTTTGGATAAAAGTGCTGAAATAAACAATAAGCAACTGAAGAACTGGGTATACGAAGAGTTTTGTTTTAAAAAGAAGTATTTTAGGGATAGAATAGTAAATATTTTGGTCAAACCTAAAGTGCTTATAAGCTGAAATTTGATAAGTTGGGGAAGACCAACTTATGACTTTTGGCTTATTTTTAGCTTATAAGCACTTGTAATTTTACCAAACACATAAATAAACTAAAAAGTGCTTATAAGCCAGTTTAACCAACTTATAAGCTTAGCCAAACACCCTCTAAATTAGTGATTTTTTTTTTTGTTGTTAGAAAAGCTATTTCGGGCGGAGTTAAATGGGAGGAGTCGAATTGAGGGTCTAAATACAGCTTGGCCGTGGGGGTGTTATTTCGAGCTGGTCGAAATGTTAACTTTACAGCAACATCAGTTGTTCTTCAAAATTCTCGAGATCCAAACCCCCCAACTGAAACGAAAGGGAGGTCCCATCACATTAGACACTCTCTTTTATTCATCTACTTCTTCTTCTGCAGCAAATGCACACCCGATTTGGATCTCCATCTAAACCCTTACGCTCCCACCCTTTGATCTGCATTTGAACTGAATTTTTTTGCATAAATCTGGAAGATGTATATGGCATATGGATGGCCACAGGTAATCCCTATGGAATCAGCTGGGCTATGCCCTTCTTCTTCTCAGCAAATTGTATACCTGAAGCTCATCAATCGCTTATTGCTCGTCGTTTCACCTACTCATCTTGAACTATGGTCCTCCTCCCAGGTCTGGATGAATGCAACAATTGGAGAATTTCGCTTCGTTGGTGATAATTAATTGAGTGCTGATTATTTCTCACGTTTCTTTTCGGTTTCAGCATAGAGTGAGATTGGGCAAGTACAAGAGAAGCTCTGATTCGATTCAGAAAGAAGGCGAGAATTTGCGCGCCGTTTGGAGTCCTGATACCAAATTGATTGCCGTCCTTGTAAGTGTCTTACGTTGATTCGGTATCATGAACTCTTTGTAATGTAATGTGCCTGTATAGAGCAGAATGAATAGAGAGTAAGATTCATATAGCGGACCTCGACTAGTTCGGGTAGTTTGTTGGTGGAGTCTGTCTTAATTAGTGGTATGTAAAATGATAATTTGTCATGTAAACTGAAATATGTGCTCCATTTGCATTTCAACAGCGGGACCGTTTAGGGCATCCAAAGTGCTCTACAGCTTACTCCAGGATTTATGGAAAATGTGAAAGTTGATGATTTCACGCTCATAAACACTAGTATAAGATGTTTTACAATTTGAATTATCTTGTAAGTGTCGCTATACTTTCATGGACACTTGAGAACTAAATTGCTTGCTGAGCTTTCTAGGAATATTGGATTTAACTTTATACATTATCAATTCAATTGTCTTTGGTAAGTGTAAATATCATGTTAAATACACTAAAAATAACTTAAATCCTATCATTATTAGTTAGGGGTTGCTTAAAGTGAAAGCGGTTGTTGCTGACATTTAAAGAACGTGTTACTGTTTGTTGCCCCTGTCTCTGATACTGAGAAGTTAGAGCTGCTTTGATACGTGCGAAACAGTGAGTGCCTTTTATGCTTACTTTGTCTTACTTTCTTTGTATTGCAGACCTCTTCCTTCTATCTACACATTCTGAAGGTCCATTTTACAGAAAGGAAAATACAAATTGGAGGCAAACAACCAACTGGTTTGTTTTTAGCAAGCATAACTTTGCTCTTGAATGAACAGGTGCCTTTTGCTAACAGGAACTTGACAATGTAAGTTACCCTGTTTATAATTCTTGACAATTTATGATTTTAACGCAAGCTGAAAACTTCACCCTCCATGGATTTTTTGTACTGTGAACAAAACAAGTCTTTCAATGTCCATGAGATACAATTGTTTTATTTATTTTATTTTTGATAAATCCATGAGATCAGAAATGTATTCCAAAAATACCTTCTTTTCTCATAAGCTACCAGATGTCCACTGGTTATGAAGTCAAAGGTTGTGGGTACTGCATACTCAAATATTTATGCAGTTTGGTTTTAGCAATTTGTATCAGGCAGGAGGGTTTGACATTTCCTCTGTCAAGCCCTAAATAATTGTATATCTATCCAACAATTGATATTTTTGAATTTTGTGCGTCAAAAAATTATAAAAAGTATGTTACTGAATTTTGAAAGGTGGGGCTAATGCACAATCAATAGCTGAAATAATCTACTCATATATGTAAATAGCTACATATCTGTAAATTGATTTTTAAAAGATCTCATGTTGATGTACTTGTCAAAAGAAAAGGGGGACCTCGTGACAATGCAAGACCTAGAGGATAGAGGAGTTAATAACCACGTAATCTAAATCTTAATGTAAGATTCCCAAAAGAAAGGCTAGTTATTCTTTTTGCATATTTGCTTGGCCCAGAGATCTCGTTGTTCATTTTATCTGTGTGCATTTTGAAAATGGCTTAAGTTGTCAATTAAGTAGGGATAGTTTCCACTGTAGCTTAAGTTATCACTCAAGTATAATTCTGTCTTGATTTGTCACCATATTGAGATCCTGAGGTCCTATTCGGTCTGTACTTTACTACTTGTGGGTATTTGTGTTGTTTCACTGGGAGTTTATTTGTTGAGAATATAGAGATAGGCCCATTCATGTCTTTCATGCCAGATTCGTTTCTTCATTATTTAACTTACTGGCTGTTGCTCTCAGCTGAAATACATAATTAGTTTGTTCCCTGCTTATGTGGCTTGCAGGAGCAATATAGTTTGTGACAACAAACATATGATAGTTGGGCTTTCTGATGGATCTCTGTATAATATATCCTGGAAGGGCGAGGTAATTCTTTTGAAACATGTCTTAATAGTATCATGCATTGATGTGAAAATTTTAGTTGACAGTTCTGGTTTATGTCTGCTTATTAAAATTAAAGACTGTAGTTGTTCATTTCAGTGCAGCAGAAAATGTAGTTTGTTCATTTTTTTTTTGTTGTATTGCAGTTTTGTGGAGCCTTTGATGCCTTTGATCTTGATGTTCAGCCTCATGATGGCAGTGGGGTTCCTAAACTAGCAAGTTCTTTGGAAAACGGCCTTGCTTCTGGCGGGAGTTTACCCTTTTCCAACTTCAGTCATCATTCGTTGAAAAACCCTGCCGTGGTCCACTTGGAATTTTCCTTACCCTTAAGGTTGCTTTTTGTGCTATTTTCTGATGGACAACTGGTCTTGTGTTCTGTGAGCAAAAAGGGTCTGAAGCAAATGGAGTCTATCAAAGCTGAAAAGAGACTGGGCTCTGGTGATGCTGCATGTGCTGCAGTTGCTTCAGAACAGCAACTCCTTGCTGTTGGTACCAGAAGAGGTGTTGTTGAGTTGTACGACATTGCAGAATCTGCTTCACTTATGCGTTCTGTTTCTCTGTATGATTGGGGGTAAGCTTTTGCCATTGACATCCAAGGTTGGGAAAAGACAGGCACAATTAGTTGCTGATGGGAGAACCCTTTTAGTGCAGCATTTGATTATTTTGTCCCAAGCTAAGTTCATTTATATATTTCCGAGTCTTGTTATGGAGCGGGTATAAGCTTGATAATAGATGATTGAGTCAGTAATAATAGTATGTGGCAACTAAATTTATGATGATATGTGCTTTAAGGAACTTGTTTTGCACATAGTATTGAACAATGTACACGTATTTAAGTTTATTCAACTTTCTTTTTCTGGTGAATAGAAAGTAAAATTTAAGAATCATCTATGTAAGATAATTATATATGTGATCATAGAGCTCAGACTTGCTACCCAAGGGGATTATTTCAATAGCCAATGGTATATTTTGTGTCCATATGACCTTATCAAAAATAATTTTGTGTGTAAACCATGTGAAGCATATATCTGTGAAATTTTGGCAGTTAGCAGAATAGTTGCGAAGCAAATCCATCAATCTAAACTTTTAAAATGAAAATATTCTACCTAGTTGGTCTGAGTTTGAGATGTTTTAGAGTAGTACTGACTTTTTAGCTCTGGCCACATCTTGTAAGAATGAAAAGAAGGTGATGGAAGATTCTGTATGAGGAAATTTGCAACAGTTAACAACAGAATATAGGACTTCTCTGACTTCTCAATAAACCTGCAATTCTTCTGCAGGTATTCAGTGGAGGATACTGGGGCTGTCAGTTGTGTTGCATGGACACCTGATAATTCTGCTTTTGCAGTTGGGTGGAAGTTAAGAGGGCTAACAGTTTGGTCTGTTTCTGGCTGTCGCTTGATGTCCACAATTCGTCAAATTGGCTTAAGTTCTGCATCTTCTCCAGTTGTCAAGCGGAATCAGGAATGTAAATATGAACCTATGATGAGTGGTACCTCATTGATGAACTGGGATGAATATGGATACAAGCTTTATGCTATTGAAGAAGGAACTTCAGAGAGAATTATTGCATTCTCTTTTGGAAAATGCTGTCTGAACAGAGGAGTCTCTGGGACTACTTATGTCCGACAAGTAATCTATGGTGAAGATCGGTTGCTTGTTGTGCAGTCAGAAGATACTGATGAACTAAAACTCTTGCATCTTAGCCTTCCAGTTAAGAGTTATATTAACTGAAGAGTGTGGTTTATTCTTTTGTTTATGTTGCTTTTGTTTTTCCTTGTCGGGAAGCTCTGTCTCTAATATAATTTCAACTCTCCGCTAGGTTTCCTACGTCTCTCAGAATTGGCCAGTTCAACATGTGGCAGCTAGTAAGGATGGAATGTACTTAGCAGCTGCTGGCCTTCATGGACTGATCTTATATGACATAAGATTGAAAAAGTGGCGAGTTTTTGGAGATGTCACTCAGGAACAAAAGATCCAGTGCAGAGGCTTGTTATGGCTTGGGAAGATTGTGGTTGTCTGCAACTACGATGATTCTTCTGACGGGTGAGCTATCTATTTGCATTAGCTAGTACCTATACATCATCAACTTATGCTGTATGAGATAGATGAGCACATTTCAATCTCAAAAAAACACATTTACATTTGTTATTATGTTCTGCACAAGGTATGAATGTACAGGATATGCATGTCCATATATTGGATTTCTCCAACACCTTACTGCTGATTGGCTTTCACTTTGAATTTAAAGGTCTGTTCTGATGTTTAAACTGGTTTATTAAGAAACTCCCGAATGATTTGTGGTTTACTCTTAGATAACAATGCATTTAAGAGGTGAGATAATCAGTTACTTTTCATGTATCTTTCTGGGACAAAAGATTCCTAGAAAATATGTTTACTCCCAGGCACATTTCCCTAGATACTCTCTCTCCTACTTCCTAGGAGGGTAGAACCACCTTTCTGGTGGGATCTTTCACCGGATTCCTTCCCTTTCCTCTCCTCCATACTCCTTCCTTTCTTTCTCTTTCTCTCCTTCTCAGATTTTCCCCTCAAAATCAGATTTGTTTTACTTCATCAGTTAAATATGGACAGTGACAAAATTTATTACAATGCTGGCTTCAAGTCTTTTGATATCACAAAAATTAGTTCTAAGTCTGGAACATGGTTTGAATGGGTAGAACGTAGCAGAAAATTGATGAGAACAGTAAATGTCAGTAGTAAAGTCATGAAATGGGTGACAGAGATATTTAACGTGGCGTCAAAGGAACATAGCAGGGCAATAAGAAGATGGAACATGAAAGAACATTACACAGAATACTTTTGTAACCTTAAATTCAATGAATATGGTAGGTACATCAGTTTTATTGCTATACAAGGGGAAAGTAGATCTATCATTATTACACCGGAAATCTCATTAAATGCTGGGTGGGGAGACATAGCTAGAAAAAATTAGAAGACTCATTAATTCTTCAGAGAAAGAGAAGCAGCCCCAGACAGCGAGAATCTCAAAGATGGAGTCCTCATACACTGAAGCGGTCAGAACCAATAAATGGTCCACTGAAGGCACAAAATCATCCCCAATAAAAATCAACAGCTCCAAAATTATGGCCCCAGGAGGTTCAGAATTATCAGAGAGGGATGTGTTGAGTAGATGCATAGTAGGCAAGGTGATGATTTCTTTGAAGGAATCTCCAACTTTGAACGATATCAGAAGATGGGCAAACAACACGTGGAATTCCACCATCAGCATAAACGTTCATGAGATGAATGATTCCCAATCTTTGTTTGAATTTCCCACAAGAAAGGAGGCAGAACATGTGCTAAGGGGAGAATGGCGGTGGCAGAAGTCCAAAGTAAGCCTCGACTTGTGGAAACCTACCACTGGTTGCTGGCCGGAAAAGGTGAAACGAGACTGGGTATGGGTTAGACTATTGGGTTTACTTGTTAATCTACGGTCAGATAAAGTTCTCAGAACCAAATGTGGGGGATGGCTAGAAACAGAAGAGGAAACAAACCTCAAAAACCGC
Organism: Nicotiana tabacum; assembly: GCF_000715075.1. NCBI lineage: Eukaryota > Viridiplantae > Streptophyta > Magnoliopsida > Solanales > Solanaceae > Nicotiana > Nicotiana tabacum. The sequence goes on along the minus strand of NC_134086.1, from coordinate 150,386,356 downwards.
CTTCGATGGGCAAGAATAAACGTGAAGGGAGATGGGAGTAGGGTTCCGAGAGAGATACTGATGGAAAATGACGGATTTTTATACAAAATCCCCATCTGGTGTGAAATTTCGGTGACTGTAACAGCGATGACAACGGCGGGGTGTCCAAGGGAGGAAGATGATAAAGGACAAGGACTGCAGGGTAATAGAGGGAGAAATGAACCGATGGTCAATAGTAGTATCCACCTGGGGAAGGAGATTGTAACGACTCCACAATACTATGGTCATGTGGGTACATCGAACAATGGGGAGGCTTTTAAAAATTCTGCACGTGTGCCAGTCTCACGTGACAAAGGACCAGACTCAATTTCTGATGAATTGGGCCCAAATAAATCTCTGGGCCCAAGATTGATAGACCACTCTATAACCCTCTGTAATAAAAGGCCAAAAATCATAGCCAGTTGGAGGAATTAAAAGACCCTATCCTAATAGAGGTCTAGGCAAATACAGTGTACCTCCCTTTGGAAAAAAAGTCGAAGAAAGCAGAGAAGGCCACTGAGATCGACAATTCAGATGATACACTCGAGGAGGAAGCTCAAACCGAAGAGAACAAGGAAAATGCCTTGGTATTAATCAAAAACAAGGAACAATCAACCTCTGACATGCAGCAAAAGGAGCACATGCAACCGGAAGAGGAGAAAACATTTGGAGAGTGGACAATTGAAGAAGTTCCCCCCTTAAATTCTCTAGATAATGAAGAGGACCCAGAGTTTCAGGCATCAATTTGGGTGCACCAAAATATCATTAGGTTGAGCAAAGAGTTTGGGGTGGAATTTAAAGGGTGCGAAAAGGAAGCACTCCAATTATTCATGAAAATTGATGGAAAGAGGAAGAATTTAACGGAGTCAACATCACTGATGATGGAAGCTGTCACACCAAAGAAGAAAGGAAGCAAAGAATTGAAAAACTTAGATCTTGATAGTAGTTTCAAAAGCAATGGCACAAGAAGCAGGGGAGGGTATATTGTCATCGATAGTCAATGATGATTAAAATAGTATCTTGGAATGTTAGGGGATTTAACAGAGCTAGGAAGAGGGAGTTGATAAAAAATATGGTGAGTAGCTGGAAGAAGGAAGTCTGTTGCTTTTAAGAAACCAAGGTAGAAGGGAAAATCAGGGAGATAATTAGAGAATTATGGGCAAATAGATGGGTGAAATATGCCTAGTTGGAAGCAAGTGGAACTAGAAGGGGTATTCTCATTATGTGGGATAGTAGGGCATGGGAAGGGGAAGTCAGTAGTGTGGGTAGATATTCCGTCACATATAAGTTCAGTGGCAAAGCCCAAGAATTTGTTTGGCATTTAACCAGTTTTTATGCTGGTAATGATAGGGTTAAAAGAAAAGAAGTATGGTGGGAGATAGGAGCTGCTAGGTGTCTATTCACTGGGCCTTGGGTTGTGTGTGGGGATTTTAACACTGTTACATATCCCTCAGAGAAGAACTGTGTTAGGTATACCAGATCAATGGCAGACTTCTCAAATTTCATTGAGGACATGGGTTTAGTTGATCTGCAACTAATATGAGGCAAGTTCACATGGAAGAAAGGAACAAATTTTAACATTGCTGCTAGGCTGGACATGTTTCTAGTCTCTGAAGAATGGGATGAAGGATTTAGAAACATTAAACAGTCAATCCTTCACAGGGTTACCTCTGACCATTCACCTGTCATGATTCAGTGTGGCAATTGGGAACCAGTGAAATCTTTTTTCAAATTCGAGAATTGGTGGCTGCTGACTGAAGGTTTCAAGAATAGAATTAAAACATGGTGGGAGTCCTTTTCATGTACTGGCAGACCTGATTACATCCTGGCTTTCAAGCTGAAAGCTTTGAAGGAAAAACTCAAAGAATGGAGCAAGACAATTCAAGGCAATCTGAAGATACAGAAACAACATATATTGGACCAACTTGCTGAAATTGAGGATATACAAGAACTGAGGAGCTTGAATGAGGAAGAGACACAAAAAAACCTCTCTGCTGCTAGAATTTGAGGAAAATGCTCGGAAGGAGGAGATAGCATGGAGGCAACGGTCCAGGGCCTTATGGTTGAAAGAAGGTGACGGAAATACTAAGTTCTTTCACAGAACTGCAAATGCCCATAAAAGATATAACAATATTGACAAGCTACAAGTCAATGGGGAAACTGTGGAGAATCCTGAAGATATCAAGAGGGAGATAATTTCTTTCTACCAAAAATTATACACAGAAGCTGAGGAATGGAGACCACAATGCAGCCTAAGGTACCGCCAAACTATTAGCTCAGAGGATAATCAGATGTTATTGAGCCCTTTTGAGCCTCAGGAAATCTGGGAGAATGTCAAAGCATGTGCAGGGGACAAAGCTCCTGGTCCAGATGGGTATACTATGGCTTTCTACATTCAATGCTGGGAAGTGATCAGTCAAGATGTGATAGCTGCAGTCCAGAATTTTCAAGTTACTGGGGTCTTTGAAAAAAGCTTCGATGCTACTTTGGTGGCTTTGATTCCTAAGAAAGTTGGAGCTAAAGAATTGAAAGATTTCAGACCTACCAGTCTGATAAGTAGTGTCTACAAAATAATCTCAAAAATCCTAACAGAAAGAATCAAGAAAATAATGGGCAAGCTGGTGGACAATCAACAGATGGCCTTCATCAAAGGTAGGTAAATAATGGATGCTATTCTCATTGCAAAGCTGGACATAGAAAAGGCATATGATCACCTTAACTGGAAGTTTTTGTTGGGAATACTTTCGAAGATGGGCTTTGATGAAAGATGGATTAGTTGGATCAAATTCTGCATTAGTACTGTCAAATTCTCTATCTTAGTCAATGGTTCACCTGTTGGTTTCTTTTCCTCTCAGAGAGGCTTGAGACAAGGAGACCCAATCTCCCCTTTTCTATTTATTCTGGCTATGGAAGGTTTAAACAATCTGTTTAAAATTGCCAAAGCAAATTATAGGATCAAGGGGTTCAGGGTAAACTCTAGGGAGTCAACCAACTTGGAAATCACCCATCTACAATATGCAAATGATACTTTGGTGTTTTGTGATGCTAGCAGAGAACAGTTGCTTTTCCTGAGAATGGTATTCATTCTTTTTGAAGCTATATCTGGACTACACATTAACTGGAACAAGAGTTTCATCTATCCAGTTAATGAAGTAATGGAGATGCATAGTTTGGCTAGAATACTGGGGGGCTCTACCAACAGTGTACCTGGGAATGCCACTTGGAGCAAAAAGCAAGTCAAAAGGAATATGGAATGGAGTAATTGAGAAATGCGAAAAGAAACTTGTTAGTTGGAAGAGCCAATACCTATCTTTGGGAGGTAGACTAATCCCCATCAATAGTGTTTTGGATGCCATGCCTGCTTACATGATGTCTTTATTTCCAGTTCCGACCGGTGTAGTTAAAATAATAGATGCACTGAGAAGAAACTTTCTATGGCAAGGCACCAGTGATAAGAGTAAGTTTCATCTGGTCAGATGGGAAGTACTTATTACCAGCAAGAAAGAAGGGGGAATGGGGATCAGAAATTTGAAAACTCAGAATCAAGCATCAAGCATTGATGATGAAGTGGTTATGGAGGTTTGCCACAACAGAGCAATCTTTATGGAAGAAGGTAATTCAAGAAAGGTATGGGATGGAAGGTAGTTGGACAACAAAAACAGTTTGTACTCCTTATGAGGTGAGTCTGTGGAGGTCTATCAGAAACACATGGCCAAGGTTTAGAAACAATTTCAGTCTCAGAGTTGGAAATGGAATGAAAACATCCTTCTGGGAAGATAAATGGCTTGGACAGAGAACTTTAAAGCAACTATTCCCGGACATCTACAATCTGAATCAGCAACAAAGAACTTCTGTTGGAGAACTTTGGACAGGTCAAGGATGGAACCTTACATTTAGAAAATTTCTATATGACTGGGAAATTAAGAGGCTGACAGATTTCTATGATACTCTGGAACAGTTTAGAGGGACCACCAACAATGAAGATAGGCTGTTCTGGCAAGGGGGGAAAGGAGGAATTTTCTCTGTTAGATTAGCTTACAAGGAGTACAACCATTCTAATAATCAGATTGGTTGCTGGCCTTGGAAAATGATCTGGAAAGTTAAAATACCTTACAAAGTGGCATGTTTTGTCTGGCTTCTAGCAAGAGAAGTTGTCCTAACCCAAGATAATCTCACTAAGAGATTAGTGAGGATATCAGTTGGGGTCCAGATATTATTTATGTAAAGCTCAGGAGGAGACAGTCAACCATCTTTTTTTGCACTGCAGTGTCACAGATCAAATTTGGAAAATATTCATCGACCCGAGGGGAATTAATTGGTTATGCCAGGGAGAATCAGGGAAGTCCTAACAAGTTGGAAAAGAGATGGAATGCAGTCTGGCTAGAAGGAGAGATGGAAGATTGTCCCTGCATGTATATGGTGGACAATTTGGAAAGAAAGGAACCTAAGATGTTTTGACGATACACATAGTTCAATACAAAAGTTGAAAATGAGCTGCCTTACGCTCTTCTATTTTTGGTGTAAACAGGAGTGCTTGGAAGAGAGTGAAAGTATTTTTGATGTTTTAGACCTCTTATGAGCTTTATAGAGACTTAGTTTGGCTCTCTTTGTACCCCCTTTTGTAATTGTGGATGACTACACTGAATTAGTGTAGTCATGTTTATATCTAATACAAATGTTACCAATTTCAAAAAAAAAAAGAGGTGAGATAATCACTTTCAATCAGGGAGCATCCAGCAGTAAAAAAGCATCTTTTGGCATGAAAATCTGGATGAGTGACAATTAATAATGTATAGTTGAATAAATGGTGATCATAATGTGAAGAACGTTTCAGGAATATTTTTGAAAAGTAAAGAACTTGATATGCATCTAGTTCGATAAGCTTGGCCACGAAAGGGTGCGCCTTGGGGTAGAGTGGCATTCTATTCAGGAGCTACAGCCTACCCTTGAATGTCGATCTGTTTGGCCACAAGAGGCAGCTAGTATATGAAATGGATGTCCTTGTGCTTACAAGAGTTTGTTATGGTCAGACAGATGCATGAAGATTGCAGCAAATACTGTCTACTCTTATATATCAAGTGTTTCCTTCAAGAGTCCTCTATTTGTCTCTGTTTCTTTTGGATATATGGTGCTGGGCAGTATTTGTATGGAGGGAGAGAGTCACTTTTCTTATTGACGGGCGAATACAGCTTTCCAGTTGTAGATTGAATATTTAGATTCTTATCAAGAGGGTTCTCGAGATATAGCTTTTAATAGAACTTGTTGAACTTTTATTGGAATTGCAGGTATGAATTGCTTTTCTATCCCAGATATCACCTTGATCAGAGTTCACTACTATGTCGGAAACCTTTGCTGACCAAGCCGATCGTCATGGATGTTTACCAAGATTATCTACTTGTCACTTACCGGCCCTTTGATGTCCATATTTACCATGTGAAATTATCTGGTGAACTAACACCTTCGAGCTCTCCCGATTTACAGGTGAAGCTTCCTTAGTGTGTATGCTCTATAAAACTGTGTCAAAGTCAATTTTGCATTTTAAAGCTCGACATATATAGCAGAATTTCTTTTGAACAAGAGTATCATATCTGTCATGCGTTTTTAAGTGATAACATGACAAACAGCTTTCTACAGTACGAGAGCTATCAATCATGACTGCAAAGAGCCATCCTGCTTCAATGCGTTTTATTCCTGATCAGCTCCCAAGAGAAAGCGTTGCAGGAAATGGTGGCCTGTCAACTTCTTTGGATCTTTCAGTCAGAGAGCCTACCCGGTATGTACTTATTGTGGAATGTTACACCTCTGAGTTGGACCCTATATTGCCGCATACTAGTATCGAGATGTGCTGGTTTCTAATATTACTGATATCTGGTCTAAGAGATGTTGTCATTTTCTTGTGTTTGAATGTGCTTTCAGATGCTTAATACTGAGGACAAATGGAGAGCTTTCACTTCTTGATTTGGATGAGGGGAGAGAAAGAGAACTCACCGACTCTGTGGAGTTGTTTTGGGTTACCTGTGGTCAGTCGGAGGAGAAAACAAGCTTGATTGAGGAGGTTTCATGGTTAGACTATGGCCACCGAGGAATGCAGGTAACAGTTTTCTTTAGCAGTTGAGTTTTTGTAAATTTCTGTACTTACCTTACATGTCTGATGTATATACTGGTTAAAAGCTCATTATTACAGGTTTGGTATCCATCTCCTGGTGTTGACGCTTTTAAGCAAGAGGATTTCTTGCAGGTATTCAAGTTGCTATTGCTAGAGTCCACATATTTGTTCGTCTTTGATTTTACACTATGTATTTAATTGTCCATGTTTCAGTTATTAGTTGCTGTTAACTGGTTCAAGAAATACAGCTTTTGATCTGTTTTGATATGCTTTGTTGTATGTGAAAGCTTTCTTTTCCCTTTTCTTTCTTTTCTCTTGAGGAGAGGAGTTTGGGAAGAAGACTAAGGAGAAGTCGTCAGGATCAACAATGAGAAAGGGAAAGTTAACGAAACCCAGATATTTTCTGGCGTGGGTTGTTTGGGATCTTGCAAGTTCTTGAAAGCTATGTTGCTCGGACTCTCCGAAAATGTGGCCGGATACGTGTCGGATCCTCCAAAAGTAGTGCATTTTTGAAGGATCCGACACGGGTGCGGCTACATTTTGGAGAGTCCGCACAACATAGCTTGAAAGTGCTTAAGCATTTCATAAGGTCAAAGAATATTAGGGGCTAATTAAAGTTTAAACAGTGAAATATAGCTGAAGGTGGAAGCTGGATTGAAGTTTAAATAATGGAGCATTTCATGATGTCATTTGAAACAAGAAATGAAATACCCTCATGGGTATACTTCTGGCCCTTAAGATTCATCTTTTGCAGGATTCAAGCATCAGAATACTATTATATTGCATGTTTAAAATATACAAGTTATAAGTCTTCTGCTTATGACCAACTAAGGTCCGCGGATCATTAGCAATACCGCACCACCAGTTATGATCTTAGCTTATCATTCATTGCCCCAGATCATTAACTATTATCATGCATGAACCCTCTTTTTCATTAAAAAAATCATTAACTATTATCATGCATAAACCATCTTTTTTAAAAACCTATTATCATGCACAAACCTAAAATCTCATATTCTCATTACCTGGCCTTTGCCTTTTGTCTAGATTCTAACCTGCTTTTCTTTCTTTTATTTGGATCTTTGGTGTGAACTTGTAGTTGGATCCGGAGCTGGAATTTGATCGTGAGGTGTATCCTCTTGGTTTACTGCCAAACGCGGGAGTTGTAGTTGGCGTCTCCCAGAGAATGTCATTTTCCGCATGTACAGAGTTCCCATGTTTTGAGCCTTCTCCTCAAGCTCAGACTATTTTGCATTGTCTACTTCGACATCTTCTACAGGTACTATGCAAAATTATTTGTATTCAAAGGTTAAAGTGAGACAACAGATGGAGTATCTAGTTATTGATAAAAAGGTGATTGAAACGCGGTTTTTGTTTTATAGTGACGATTGTTTCTAAATTCTAAACTAAGATAGAAATAGAACATATTCTCTTTCTCCTAGGAAGTTGATGCAGACATCTGTTGAATCATCCCTTTTGATTTTCCATATGGAGAAGTGCCAAGATGAGCAAATTTTTTTTGCACATTTTAGAGATAGACAGATTGATAGATATAGAAAGTAATGGTACATTACAGTGAAATTGCATTACTCATTATGTGTAACATACTTTGCGTGTGTGTGGGAGTGAGTGAGTGAGGGAGGTAGTTAACCAAAAAATTAATTTATCTCTGCGAATATGACTTATATTTAGAAAATGATTAGCATCACAGATAGTTTTTGATTTTATCGAAGTTATAAATGTGATTTCTGACAAGAGAAGTCACAAGTATATAAATTTTATCATAATAAGGTAGTAATTTTCTTATTTATTTGACAAAATATAACATAATTTTGTTCCTATTCTAGGAAGATTTTATACGATTCAATTTGTAAAGGAGTATGCATTTAATCATTCATATTTAATCCTACACTGTTTATCTGTTAGTTATTGTTCATGTTTTCCTTGTTTCCTTTTTGTCTTGGCAGTTTACTTTTTTATCTGAATAACCGTTCATCTCCAAGACCTTAGTATTATTTTAACAGTTTGTTAACTGTGAGAATTTACATTAAACAGGATGAATGAACAACTTCATTTTCTTATAATCTCTTTTACTGTTTTGGCAGAGGGATAAAAAGGAAGAAGCTCTAAGATTGGCACAATTATCTGCAGAGAAGCCACATTTTTCGCACTGCCTAGAGTGGCTTCTTTTTACTGTGTTTGAGGCCGACATTTCTGGGTAATTTTCACCAATTTGATAAGTAATTTGTAAGATTATCACTTGCTATCCAAAGTACTCGTGCTGACCTTTTCGTCATGGATATTTTTCTGGCCCTTGGAGTTTTGATATGGGATAATTTCACATAAATACAACTCACACCTGACTTGCAACATAATATCCTAGATATCACTTTGCAAATCTATAGCCCAAAAATAATAGGCTAATTCCCGAAAGACAGCTTATTTCACACAATCAAACTACGATTATTGCTCCCTCTTTATACGACCACTTATTTTCATACACTATAATGTGCAATTGCTGAAACAATCCAACAGGATAAAAGAAAAATAAAAACTTGGTAAATGAATTGTAGAATCTCTCCAACGCATACAAATCTTTTTTATGCAACACATACACGAAAAAGAAGAAGAGAAGGAAGTGTCAAACTTCCGTAGAGGCCTCTTACACACTAACAATGTATATACATCCTTATAAACTGAAAAAAATATAATTATACAACACTATACACATTTATACACAATTATACAATACTGTATAACTTGTATAAACATGTATAATAGTGTATAAGAGGCGTTTGTATATTCATATACACAATTATACACTATTATACAGTGTTTATACAAACTGCTACATAGTTATGATTTTTATCCAAGCCTCGAGTTGTAGTAGAAGGTATTGGATGATTCAACTCGTCTATAGGTCAACAAGCTTAAGAACAAGCAAGTCTGGAGCTTTCTGCTTCATCGTGTTGAATATTGATTTAGCTTCCGATCTTTTCTCCTCGAAGCTCGACCAGACATTGGAAATTAAGGTTTCAAACTGCAAAGAGTCAGACCCAATTTCAAAAATCTTCAATATTCTTCTGCTTGCCACCATGGACGACGGAGTAGGAGCCCGAGCCTTCTTCGAGCCATTGATGGCAGAACTGCGTAGGGGGTAGGGGAGGAAGAATAGCGGGGGCTAGGTTAAGAGAGGATGAGGGATCTATGTGGGTTGGAAAGAAAGAAGCGAGAGGCGGTGAGAGAGAATTTGGTGTGCTGGGAATGAAGAAAGAAGAAAATAATAAAAACCCTAAAAGTGTGTCTTAAATAATGGGCTAAAGGCTGAAAAGTTTCTTTCAAGTTATGTACAACATGGGCTAAATAGGGTAAGAGCTTCAAATCTGGGCCATTTTCGGTTGGGCTGGTAGGCCAAGTGACAAGGGTCGTAATTCTTTCTTTTGATATTCAGGAAGTTTTCGGGGGAACATTGTTGAATCACAAATAATATTTTGCTCTAGCACTCCCTCCATCCCATCATATATGATATGATGGATCTTGGAGTAGGAGGATCCAATAGTCTTATTTTTGGTTTGAGTTTGGACATCAGTTCCTTAAGTTAATTAAAATAAAATTCACATATTCAAAAGTTCTCCCCAAAAAAACAAAAAAACAAATTGCACTTTTACAATTTGATGATATAGATAAATATTTAAGAAAATCGTAGTTAAAGAAAAGCCAGTTGACTCTGAAAATAGTAGGAATGAGTAGTTTTGAGAAAAACCAGTTAACTAAAATGAGGTAGAAAATTTAGTCTTTGTTGAATAGTTGTCTCTCGGACTGCATCTTTTGGTGGAACTTGGAAGTTTTCTTGTTGAGATTGTCACTAATTTTGTATGACTTTGATCTGACCGGTCTTCTCCTAGCTATTTTTTCTCCCTCTGCCAAACCCATAACACTTATATTTTCATTATAGTTGTATAATATGCGTCTTCTTTTACAGGAAAAACCCAAGCAAAAATCAGGGTGTTATTCCCAACCATTCAACAAATTTGTCACTTCTGGATAAGACATGTGATTTAATAAGAAATTTTCCAGAGTACTTTGACGTGGTTGTTAGTGTTGCAAGAAAGACTGATGGCCGGCATTGGGCAGATTTATTTACTGCTGCTGGGAGATCGACTGAGTATGTAAAAGCATATATTTTGTAACCTTTACCACGCTACTGGATGAATGAATTTTAACAAAAGAGCAGTTTAATGTATATCAAAAGCCTGTTGGATAGTTCATACGTTGTAGAAACTTAATTCTTGTTGTGTCCAATTCCATTATGAGTTAATTCATCTCTACGTTTAGGCTATTTGAGGAATGCTTTCAAAGGAGATGGTATCGCACTGCGGCTTGCTATATACTAGTAAGAGTTACAGCCTTACAGGCTTTTAGTTTCAAATTTCTATCTGCAATTCCCATCTCGTCTTTGGGCGACAAACTGTATATCTTCTCTGAGCTTCCCTATCTTTCGAAGGGGCTGGGGCTGCTTTAGTTTGTGTTGAAGACTTTGTGCAATATCTTTCAGGAAGTCATACCTTTGGATATCTTTGTTTGATATGCCTCTTGCTGCAGGTAATTGCTAAGCTTGAGGGTCCAGCTGTTAGTCAGTATTGTGCACTGCGTTTGTTGCAGGTAATCATGCCAGATGTAATAAATAATAAATGTTACTCCCTCCGTTTCAATTTAGATGAGGTAGTTTGACTCGGCACGGAGTTTAAGAAAAAAGAAGAAGACTTTTGAAACTTGTGATCTTAAAAGTTGAAGGGGTAAAAGCTTTATAGGATCATGACATTTGTGTGGTTATAAAAGCTCATCATTAAGGGTAAAAAGGGTAAAATGAAGAGTTTAAAGTTGAATTATTTTCAATTGTAGAAATGTATCATTCTTTTTGGAACGGACTAATAAGGAAAGTATGTCATCTAAATTGAAACAGAGGGAGTAGCTTTTATATCCATGTAATCTGTTGAAGTATTTCCCTGGATAAAAATATAGTTGAAGGGAAAAATTTAATGAACAATTCCTCTTTTTGGTGAATAGGTAATTTTTGTCGCTGAACGATTTCCTTTAGATGTGTGTAAACACTCTGTTTTGGATGCCATATTTGCTGCTTGAAAATCTGAAAATTTATCTATTTGGGTTCTCTGGTCCATGCTGCAGCTCTGAAACCAATATATTTGAAGCCAGCATCTGCCTTTTTATTAGCGCGCTACTCTCGACTTCTAGTGAAATTCCCTCTTAATTATTTCTCTTTCTTTCCCTCCTTTTGGATTCAAATGTTGGATAATTATTGACCTTGTGTTTCTGCATAATTGATGGCCTATCTGTATGTATACCTTTGTTCTATATGCTAAAGAAGAGGATGCAGCTTCTGTATGCTTAACTTTAATTTTTCTTTTTTTCATTTTTTCTTAAGTAGTAATTTGGGTTTTCACTTTTCATGTCATTTCCAAAGGATTTATCATTTTATATAAAATAGAGGTTGCTGGTATGGTTACTTTTGTTAGAACCCTTGGGCATTTCTGATGGGCAGTTTAACTAATACTCTTCCTGAATATGAAGATAGGTATCTTAAGTTTTGCTTAAAGAAATTGGGTTTAATAATTTTTGAACTTTTGGCCTTAGCTGTGTGGTCTGTGGTCTTCTTTTCGTAGCAAGCGTAACTTAAAAATGTAGCTCTCTTTAAAGTAGGGAAAGGTAAATTCCCAATAGACAGAATTGTTAGTCTAGAAAGCAAAAAGAATTCACCAAAAAAAGCTGTGAAGTTAACAAAGGGTAGGGGCGATATAAGGAAATGTTCTCCATGTTTGCATACTTAATCTTCATTTTGATTTCATAATTCTTTTTATTATCTGCATGAATGACTTCATCAAAGATTTGTTTGCAATAAGACCAGTTAAATATATGAAGTTTACCTATCAAAAAAAAGGATCTGTTATATAGCCTCATGATTGTTTTAAATTTCTTAGGCTTTGGACAGAAGATGGCCTGCATAATTAGCGATGTGGGAAATTTGGTTATGTATCAGATGGGTCTTCCTTTTTTTTACTCTTAGATATCGTGATTCGTGAACAATAGCCTATAATTGACTTCCCTTTATTATATCATCTAAGGAAGCTCTTCAATTCATTATCTTTTTTAAATTGTGGCTAGGTCTCAATGTTCCAAATCGAATTTCTTTTTAAGTAATTACAGCCATTCAATTTTTATCTGGGGTAAAATGAATTTTTCCCGAGTATCCAAACGATTGTCTTGGAGTTCTTAATTATCGTGTTCCTCAGTGAAGTGTGTGTGCACAGACACTCAAGAGGCAGGCATATCCCTTATCCATCACATTACATTTTTGTTGTTATTTGTTAACTCCATAACTTTAAGATGATTTTTTGTACTCCTTACCATGGTGGTTGGTGGGCTTGCTTGACTAGAGTTTTGGATGGTGGTAATGGAAAGTTCAGACGTTTTAATCAATCGATCAACCAACAGTGCTTCAATACCAGATTAATTGGGGCTGGCTATATGAATCCTCTAAATTGAAGTCCGCTCTTTGCTTCAACTATGCCTCAATTCATGATTAATTGGGACCTGCGATTTGAATCCTCTAAATCCCTTCTGCTCTTTGCTGGTTCATTTCATTCCAGGAATCATTTTTCAACATCAGATATTTTAATGATTTGTGAAATTTAAATTTACTTCTGAACATGTATTCGTGAAACCGTGATGCTAATATGTTTCTGAATGGTGTTACCAAGTCAGTTGTTTGTGCTAGTGCATGAGTGGCTGCTCGTTCAAAATGTTCTCTTATATATTTGGAGCTAAAACTCTTTTTTGTACTTACTGCATCTTCTTGATGCCATTAATGAAACTTCTTACTTCATAAAAAAAATGTTTTAACTGTTGCAAGTATTTGATGCATTTTGTGATGTGATATCCCTTATGCATGTCCTTTTTGACGATTGCCATGACTTTTGTCATCTGCAAAACATCAAATTGACTGGGTAAAGGATAAATGATATTTGGTCCAGGCATTTCAAATTTATTAACAAGATTTTAATGAACTTTAATTCAATTTTTTTCCAAACGGAGATCAAGAAAACACAGACATGGTAAAGTCAAAACATTTCAGTTAACATCAGCAACTTTAGACTTACTCCTTGACCTCACATGGTGTTCTCCTCTTGCCCAGGCAACATTGGATGAGTCTTTATACGAACTGGCAGGGGAACTGGTATGAACTTGGATGTCGATCATGATGCCTTAACAAGATAATTGTCTTCTTTGTGTGAAGTATTCACATTTTTGTCTTTGGTTTTCAGGTGAGGTTTCTTCTCAGATCTGGACGGGAATATGAACCCACAACTACTGATTCTGAGAAGCTATCTCCTAGATTCTTTGGATATTTTCTGTTTTCTTCTAGTTACCGGAGACAAACTTTGGAGTCCAAAGGGTAGATATCAATTAGTGCCAGTTTGTTTCATTTTTAGCAAAAGTTGGCACCAATAGTCTGGTGTTGATGATGGAAGAAGACTTTCACTTACTTTGTTCCTTTTCTTTAAAAATATTTGGAGCAGTTCATTTAAGGAGCAGAGTGCACATGTTGCTTCTGTTAAGAATATTTTAGAAAGTCATGCAAGCTATTTGATGTCTGGAAAAGAACTGTCAAAGCTTGTCGCTTTTGTGAAGGGCACACAGTTTGACCTCGTGGTATGATTCTGACAAACTTTTATTGATTGTATCCTATTATGTTATTGAAAACAGATCATGTGATATAAATGCCTTGCAGGAATATTTGCAACGAGAAAGATATGGAAGTGCTCGGTTAGACAATTTTGCTTCAGGGCTTGAACTTATTGGGCAGAAGGTACTAACTAGTAATGCTTGCATGTGTCATGAAGAATGCTACCAGTGTATAAGCTTCATTATCATATATGTTTCGTATCAGATGGATGGTAAGGTGAATTATGTCTATAAACTATTTTAAGCTCTTGCATCACAGGGTTTTTCTCTAGGAGATGTGGTTGGGGCACTTTGTCTCCAGAGAATTTGAGAAGTTTCTACTTTGTGATCAAGTTATGAGTTTACTGATCTTTGTGGTGTAGCAAAGTACTTTTAAATCAATCTGGTCTCTTGTTTTCATGCTTTTTAGTGTTCTCTTAATTATATCCGTAGATGTTCCAGTCCACGTAACAACTTTGACTTATGCCAATCAGTTCCCAAATGGTGCCTGAATTTCATTTTTAGATGTATTTTGTTTTAGTACGTTTGCTTATATGCATTCTGAAGGTGTGTTCAGCTATAGATGTTGTTGAACTTAATACTGATACTGATTTTTTTTTTCTTTTGAATCATCAGCTTCAGATGGAAACACTGCAAAGTCGTTTAGATGCAGAGTTCCTTTTGTCTCATATGTGCTCAGTCAAATTTAAAGAGTGGATTGTAGTATTGGCCACACTTTTGAGGCGGTCTGAGGTCTGGCTAACTTCCCTTTATGAACTACATGAAAGATGGTTTCCCTTTACTTTTGCTGCTTACAGTCCCCTTTGGGCGAACTTCAAAATCTACTTATTTTGAGAATCACTTTTGTTAGTTGTAAAACTCACACAGGTTTCATTTTATTATTTTTGCTCAGGTCTTGTTTGATTTATTTCGGCATGATTTGCGCTTGTGGAAAGCATACAACATTACTTTAAAGGTAAATCTAATATGTCAGTTCTTGGTTACTCTTAACTTCATTTGTGTGTCTCAATGTGGTTTTCCTTTGTATCTTCAGTCCCATCCATCATTTACCGAATACCATGACTTGGTTGAAAGCTTGGATGAAAAGCTTTCATCTGCTTCAAATTCAGAAGAGGCGTGAGCTATCTGGATGTAAAGAGCCTTGAACAGCTTTTCAGAAATTTAAAAGAGCTTCCAGTGAGATCATCTGCTTCAAGCGTTAACTTTCAGGCACCAACTTGAAATCAGCATAAATGTTTACCACTATATGGGGCTGGGAGTTGAGCGGCTCTGTGAGAGGCACGAGATGAGATTTTCAGTTCCTGCTTTAGTATCCACATCTCTGTCCTGCGGAAAATTATTTTGTAGATAGGCATATCATTGCTATTCGTTCTTTGATTACCATCTTTTCTTGATTCATAGTTTGTATCAAATTTTAGCTTTTCCATTGAGGGTGTGGGTGATTGTAATGAAAAGGGGCACCTGTTGTATGAAAGATCTGATCTTATAAATAGAGAATAGAGAAGATTTTGTCCATTCCTGCATCACTTGGTCCGTGTTCCTTTTTCCTTTGTTCTTCTGATTTCTTCTGATTGCAATACATTAATCTCTATAGTATCTGGAAACTGCACAGGTATTTTCGGAAGATATGTTTAGCTTTGCCTGCTCAAAATGGTGTTTAGGTACTATTGGTTGCGACAAAAGGAAGATAGTTCCCCCCACCCCCACCTTAAGGAATGGGAATTGGGATTCTTTTTGTTCATTCATTCAACTTTGTGTTCATTATGCAAAAAACACTTTTCTTCTTTTTGTTACGTAAAAACCTCAACTTGCTTGGAATTGATGCATAGTTGTGAGTTAAAACGAGTACACTGGAATATAAGTTAAAATGAGTAGACTGAAAAGTTTCAGACCCTGTCTTAGCAAAAATTATTTAGGAGCTTCGTTTGGTTTATTTATCAACAATAAGTTGGGTATGACTGTATGAGATGGTCTTTGTTTAGTCTTAGCTTCCCAAACAACTACAGGTTATATTCAAATCCCATGAACCTTATTTCCTCTTCCAAGACCCTACTTACAATACATTACATATGATATTCGACAAAAAAGTATTGTAACCTAGGACAAACATACTCACAATACCTATTTGAACACGCATATCGATCCAACCAGAAGGCTGGAGCATATTACAGAGAATAATATCTACAATTCTACATAGATATGCATTCTTTCAGAGTTCCTTTAAGCTAGGTCGGAGCTGAGAAGACATGTAAATCACCAGGTGAAGCTGATGGACTCGAAGTGCAGATTCTCAACCAAACCAGACGAGCAAATGGCTGCTACGTCGTGCCTCAAGGTTTTCGGTCCAGAGGCAAGTACTCCAACACTTGATCCTTTAACTTCTAGCAAAATTCCTGCAAAAGAACTTCATTTAGTTACCCAAACACAGAGTTTGTAAAAAGTACTACTTAATAGTTTTGATTATGCAAGGATATAATTACTCTTGAGATCAGGTCTCTGGCCATAATGTGTCTTGATTGATTTGTTGAGTGATTGTTGAGGAAGACTTTCCAGCTCTTGATCAGCATATGCTAATAATGAGTTTAAAGACTGTGTTGAATCTGCCATGTCCTGAATCTGTTTAGTTTCCCTAGCACTTTTCTTCTTGTTCCAAAGGAAGACTGCACTTGCTGCAATTACTATAGAAACTGCTATAAATAGCATGTTGAACAATGCCCTTGTGTGATATGGGAATACCTTGTTAGTACCATGGTCCATAGGGTAAACATAGTATTGGTAAAGTAGCCCCACAAATAGAAGGTAAAGAGCAAATGAGGAAGATATTATAGCAGCAAGCCAAAGCCAGTTGTTTTGGCCTAAAATTGGGGTTATGGGTGCATCAGAATGGTTAGGTTTGAACCAAATGGTTCGAAGGGGTTCGGGTTTTTCTGGTGCTGGTTCATTCTCCCTGGTAATATAAGCCTCAATTTGTAGGTCAAGATTAGAACATCCTGAAGGAGTACCTGATAAAGGAAGAAGTAGGTCTAACATGGAGAGTTGAGAAGAGTTCTTGAACACACTGACTAATAAAATCTTGGGGGTTTTGCATTTCAGTGTTGAGCTCATATATATCAGCTCTCTGATGATTGAAATGAATGGAGTGATTCCACTTCCTCCACTGATCAGGACCAATGTATCATGCCTGTGATTAAAATGGCTACATCATCACAAAGTATTCTTAGGGAACTAATCGACTTGGAATTTATCCGAGTGTACAGAGATGGTAATGTGAAAGTTATGGTAGTTTATAGTAGAAATACTAACCTTAGGAAATGAGTGGAAGCAGGTCCATAGGGTCCTTCAACAGAAACTTCAAGGCGATCAACAGGGGAAGGCAAAGAGAGAACATCGTAAAGTTTCTTGGTCCAAGTACCTTCACATTTGATGACAACACTAATTGTATCTGATTCTAAGTTACTGTTTGATGTTACAGTGAATGGATGCCACTGCAGCTTTGATATGCTTGGTACATTCAGGAACATGACGCTCGTTGGAGAGTACTCCAAACCTACAAATCATAAATAAATAAGTAAAAAGTTTATCTTTTAAAAAGTCGTTACATAGTCAGTGTATATAAGTTAGTTCTTTATATTTTTAGCTTGAAAAGGCGGAAATGTTACCTGGTATTTTGGAGAAGTTGAGTTCAAAAGTTTCGCAAGTCAAAACTCTGGCTGAAACTAAACGGACTTTTTGTTTGGATTGCAAAAACCTCAAGTATCGATCGATGAGGAAGAGGAAGAAACCAGGAAGCATAATGCAGGCATAGAACATTCCAGTGTGGAGTAAGAAGAAAGCCATGAATAGAATGTAGAGATAGTGAGTGTAGAAGAAGAGTTCAAACATTCTTCTTCTTATTGCAGGGAAAGTTGTTGTCCACAATGCTAATCCAACCAGTAAACCAATCTCTCCAGGTACATTTGATATGTAATGTGGATCCCATTTCAGCATCTGCTTCAAACCAAGATATGATCAAGATGAATAATATGATGTAAAACACAGTAAATTCAAGGGTGAATTACTTAATACCTTATTCAAATTTTATTAATTTTGATCGTGTATCTGAAGATAGAATCTATAAGTTTTTTCGAAATTAATTTTATATTATTAAAAATTATGTAAAAAATGTTATTAGTTACAATAATTAATAATTCAAAAGGTAGATAAAAACCTATGATCAAAGAATAAATCGTTTGACTCTCGAATTGTGATTTAAACTCATGATACCGTAGTTAGGATGGTAGAATTGTAAATCAATGGAAGTGAAGTATCAAGGCACCAATTACTTTTTGTAATATGACATAGTAAAAATATATATTTCCTCCGTTCTAGTTTATGTCAGCCTTTTAGGAAATACCAGAGTCAAACTGACTAATTTTTAGCGTAAATTCGAATACAGAATTTTTAATTTTTTTGAAATAAAATTTACATATTTAAAAACTATGTAAAAAATACTATAAGTCACAACTAATTAACTATTTAAGTAGTATTTGAAAAAATCTGGTTAAAAAAACCATGTTTGACTCTCCAAATAGTAATAATGTCATATAAGGTGAAATAGAAGAAGTGTATTTTATAAAGAGTTTAAATTATATAGATACTTAGCTCGAGCTAAAAGCCATCCGCACCTGTAGATTTATAGTATTATATACAGTTCCCTGATATATATTCCCTAATCACAATTTGTTGATAATTTAGATGATGCTCGCGAAAAGTTTTCCGTCCATCTACCAAGTAAATATGATCACGTCATTTAAGCATCATGCTGGCGTGAGTTGCTCTCTTCTAGACTTATATGCCCAAATGGATTTCAGACAAAACTTTGTTTGGTTGATTAGTGGTGTAGAATATGCAGGGAAAGTTATCAATCATTCTCTTTTTTGATGGTGGTGGGTCCCAAAAGGAAGAATCCATAAATTAGGAAAGACCAAACAGTATGGGTTCGTGAAAATGCCAAACTGCACTAGCCAAACAGTTGAAACAAATGCATAAATAATAGGAAAAAATGAGAAAAGTAGTCGCTGTAAAAATAATAGTCAAAAAGTTGTATAAAATTTATATATTTTATATATATATATATATATATATTATGTATATTATATATAAAAATTATACAAATTTTATACATTTATAGGCAAATGGACAAATAATATTGATGTGGTCCAATTCCCACTCTATTGTGGTGTCACTCTCATGTCTAGTGGCATAGGGAGTGGGCTCTTGCACTTTTGTTCTGAAATCCCAATCAAACTTCCAAATTTAGTGGAACCTTAATTTAGTCTTACCAAGGTTTCCCACATTTAACTGTTTCACCAAACTTTTATTCGTATTATATTATTTCACTGTGTTAGTTTTAATCATTATGTATTATCTTTCCTTAGAAGTTAATAATTAGAATTTTGTAAACATGTTACTTTGTTGATATAAAGTAAAATAAATTTCTTGACTAAATTTAGAGACTTTTCTTAGTACCGTCGGCAAAAAATATGTGGAAGATTGAACTCACACTTATTACGTGGAAGATTTTCCATTAATACTATTCCATCTGTTTCAATTTATGTGACACTTTTTGCTTGTCGAGATTAAGAAGTTTTGACCGTGAATTTGAATATAGATTTTTTTTTGGAGATAAATGCTATATATGTGTGAAAACTACTTAAAGAGTATTATAGTTCACAATAATTAACAATTCAAAATAATTAAAAGATATATAAATAAATAACGGTAAAAAATGATTCGTTTGATTCTCAAAATCCGAACACCTACAAGTAAGGGAGTACTAAATTATTCTAAGTCTTACTGGTTTTTGGTATACGGGCTTTTTATTGGAGAAAAAGAGCTTCTAAACTTTAAGATATGAGAAATTAAAAAAAAAAATCTAAATATTTCTTGGTCATGTTATCAATTAAGATGCTTGACCCTTAATTTTTAAAAGAACAATCATTCCAGTGGGAAATTAATCAATTATAATTTGTACTAGCTTTGCCTTTTGTTATGAAAAGAGTAAAAGGTTTGGGCAGAGTAGATTAGAGACAAAATGTAATGATGAAATCTTCTGTGTATCACATTATACATTTGATTGCTCCTCACATAATATGACAACAGATAATGACCTTAATAAAAGAGTGATGCATGATGCATAACTATCTGATTTTGAACTTCAGTCCATTGAAATTGAGTGTTAGGAAAGAGCTAGACCTGAGGCACAATTATTGCCAAATATTCATAAGAGGAATTGGATTATTTTTTAACGTATTAGACTATTAACGCATACTTTTTGGAAATTCTTTTTAAAAGTGAAACTATGAAAACTTTGAACTCAGGTAAAATTGCAGTATCTAGAAGGACACCAACCACCTTACAAAAGTTATCATTGTTGTTCGTTACATCAATAATAATAACTTTATTGTATAATTTTATTGGTATATTTTTTTAAGATGAAAAATATGTCTAAAGTAATTAAAATAGACTATTCACTGTAAAGTAATAGGAAAAAAGAAAAGAAAAGAATTCACTCCCTTTCTTCAATTTGAAGAATTAACTTAAATAATTATTTACCTAATTGCTTAAAATAAAAATAATCGGTTGATATGCATTATACGTACAATTCATTTATAATATGTGTATAATCAATATATAATCTATGTATACTGACTAAAAAATAGTGAAACCGACCAACTATTAATGTAGAGATTCCTTTCAATTTTCTTATATTTGAATGATATTAATGTGCTATATCACCCATACTTTTGATATATGGTGAGGTTTGAAACCTAGTGAACTTAATATTCACATCTTCTTTTGAGTGTGGGCACTATCAACCTAACAACATGTTATTATTGAGTGGCAAACCAAGAAAACTTGGTGTGTAATGATCATCTTTTTACTGTATAAGTTAAGTTTCAAAAATTGCTTTATCTTCTTTTTGACGTTCTCTTGAATCTTGATTAAGTAGTTTCTTGTACATGAAGTTCACGAGCAATATCTCTATTTCAGAATTTCAAACTTTCTTTTTTCTTAATTCAAGCATAATTTATGTGGTTTGGCTATAAATTACACATCATAATCAGGCAGACTTTAAGTTATGGAAATCTTGAAAATCCAACACCAACCACCCCCACCTTCTCAAAAGAATGTCTTATTAAGATAGAAAGTTCAAATATTTAGTGCACTTGATACAAAGAAATTAGAGGAATATAATTAACCTGAACGGTTAAATTAAAAAGGGGTATTATCATTTTTAGCCCGCACCAGAAACTATCTATATACGGTAGCCGAAAAAATGTATAAACTTTGTATAAGTATTTTATATAACATACAGAATGTATATATATACAAAAAATATACATGCTATTATTTTGAGAATGACTATTTTCCCAACTAAAACACCTAGTGATAATGTAATATATGTATAATATGTGTATACCGGATAGAAAAAATAAATAGTGAATCCAGCTAGTTATACTATATTCCTTAAGTCGTCACTGAAAATCTTATTTCCTGTAGTGTCGTTGTTTAAAGAGCAATCTTGGGGGGGGGGGGGGGTGCAACATTTTATAGAGTATTGCTTCAATGGAAATTTCTTAATTTTTAGTGTATTTGATAGTAGAATACAACAAAATTAGGATATAATTCAAGAATAAAATATGAATAAACATGTTTTAATTAGGAAGGAAAATTACCTCATGTAATCGACCAGAGACAGCCCAAAAGAGAATAAAGAGAAGACCATGAATAGTGAATAGGGTCATAGCCATATGTCCCAACCATATATGATATTTGATACTGCCTTCTGAAGTTAGCCCCAAAAGAGGCAAAATAGACGAGCCTCTGCTCACAGGGTAAAACAAAAATGTTAAACATATATTCCCTGTTAGCCCTATCACCAATGCCAACCTATCAATCCTTGCCTGCCACCTACAATATTTCCACCACCAAAAAAAAAATTATATTCCCTCAACTAAATATTGCAAACACATATTAAGCAAAATTAAATGAAAAAAAATTCTTTAGATGCTACTCTTTCCTACTCGAAGTATTCATAAACAGAAAATCATTATAATCTCTATACAAGTAAAATATCAAAAAGTAATACTTTTCTTGTCTCAAATATTAGTCCTTAATTGGCAAATTGAAATTATTTTAGAGAAATAAGAAATATATTTATACTTTCCCTTTTCAGATTCACCCTTGTTGTTCCAATCAATGAAGTGTTAATTAAGTTAGACATTAATACAAAAATACAGGATAGTTTAACAAAATGTTTTTGTTAAGGTATGCAAGAATCTTAAAAGACAGATGGAGGTAGTACAATATAATGTACCACAAGCAATGATGTTCATATTTAGTCTTAAGAGAACTTTTCCTTTTTCTCTTTATAGTATTATTGGTCTCATCAGAAATAATCTCTTGCTCTGTCGGGTAAGGGTAAGGTCTGCGTATACACTATTCTTTTCAGACCCCACTTTATAAGATTTTACTGTGTCATCATGGTCGTTGTTGTTGTTGAGTGTTATATTTCCTTGGGGAATGAGTGTTTTTAGGAGGTTTAATTAGGGAAAGGAGATACTTACACTTGAACTCCTTTAGTTGCTGCATAAGTGGTAATGGTACTGTAGTGAAAATAGACAAATGCCGAGAAATACCAAACGCAGAGAATAATGAACATGGCCAGAAAAAAGAGCTCTATCCATGTCACTATCCCTAATGGTTTGATAATCTTTGGCTTCTTCAACACCTTCAACCAATCCTTGTTGCTGCAATATGAAAGAAAACAACAATAACAAGTATAAAAAACAATTAATACATGTATGAAATTCCTTCAACCAAACAAGAAAATCTTAAAACATTTTTTTTTAGATTTATATACATACCAGTATGAAGTGACACTATAACTTTTTTGCTTCTCCAAATGGACATAAATGCAGCCCAAAACAGCTATGAATAATATTGGCAGTGTGAAGTTCATCATAATGGGACCTGTAAAATGACACCAAGAATCAAATAAACAATTTTTTTTAAAATTTTTCCCTCATCTCAATATAACAAAAAGAAAAAAGAAAAGAAAAGAGGAGACGGATTCTCATGCTAATATTTTCTGTATGGTTTTCCTAAGGGGACAAAAAGAATGGGAAAAATGGAGGAAGGAGTTAAATAATAAATACCTTGGATATCAAAGAATGTGGAGTTAGTAGCAGCAAGGAGAGCAGGAACCCATTTCTGATAATATGTGGAAGTTGGCATAATTACCCACATCATCAAATTCCCAAGAAATATTGTAAGTGCTAAAGCTAATATTGCTCCTTGTATCATTCTTATTTTTCCATCAGACATTGATGATGATGATGATGATCTTTTCTTCACCTCCATTATTTCTAGCTTCTTTATTTCTCTAATTAGCTTGTTTATGGCCTTTCAATGGAAGAAGTTATAGTGAAGTTGTTAGCAAAGGAGTGTTACATGTTCTCTGCTATATATAAGCAAGTTTGTATGAGATGCTGACTTGACAAGATTATTACACCTCACTTATTTTTAGTAATCGTGGTGTCCGGACCAGCTTTCATATACATTAACTAATCCTAAAGGTACCTGTTAACTTCCACTAGTACAAATATCGAATGATTTTATGCATCAAAATTAGATTTAGAAAAAGGATGAATTAACAAAATAGCCTCCCGCCCCAACTACGTAAACTAAAAATGGCTAGTGGAGGTACTCTTTCCTCATCAGTCGTGGTTACTAAAAATAGTTATCTCAAATTATTTATCATTTTAAAAGTTCAAGACAAAATTGATTTTTTTTTTTACCCTTAGTAATAATTATCATTGAAGACAACAAACACCTCAATTATGAATAACTTTGTTCAAAAGATTAAATATTAAGACATGAATAAGAGTAAGGTAGTCAAAATCTCATCCTAATTAACTTTTCTTAATGGATGTATACAAGAGAATCATGACAGATAATTTGAGGCGGAAGGAGTATAAAATATGCATATTTATGCATTATATGCATATAATTATGTATAATTAGTGTATAAATCAGGTAAATAGCTAGAAAAAATAAACAATGAATATTGCCGGCTATTTTTGTGTAAACCCTATTTCTCCTTTTTTATTTCACCTAACTTTTCTGAATTCTTTTTTACCTTAGGCCATCAGGACAAAGAAGTGTAATTTTAAGCTCTTTTTCAAGTTTTGGTCGAAACTTTGCCTTTAAACTAATTTCTTTACAAAATAGATGGGATGTATATTTGGCTTTAGTGACAGTTTAGTTTCTTAACTGTGCTACGCCATGTACTAATCGGAGTGTTGGTAACTTCCCTTAAATAGGTCATCAAACTAAAATAGCCATGGCAAATTAACTTATGGCATATATATCATATCATTTTATTTAATTCTATATCTTATAATTCCCAACTAAATGTTTTGAGCTATTGCTTTTTTAAAGATTCTTTTGCAATTCCCGAAGATTATTTTGTTGTTTTTTTAATGACAAAATTGAGAAAGTACAGAAACACTTTTAGGCAAAGATCATGGGATGTAAAGCATTTGATTTTACTGTTGTAGAGTTTTTTTTTTTTTTTTTTTTTTAAATCAGGTCCGGACTCTAATTCATAAAATAAATCTTGTGGTTTGGTGCCTTGGATTCTCTCTCTTTTGGTTATTGTTTTGTGGTTATTTCCTCAGAGCTCGTTTAGTATGAGGGATAAGGTATAATTAATTCCGGGATATAATCTCGGAATTGTAGTATTATTTTTATCCATACAAGAAGGTGGGATAAAGATTTCGAGATAAACTAATCCATAAATAAACAATTTCGAAATATTTAATCCTAGGATAACTTATTTTCCAACCAAATAATCTATTAGTGATGTAGCAGCAAGAGGATGAGGGAGTAGGTGGGGAAGTATAATGAAATAAGTAAAAACAAAGAAATACTATTTAAGAAAAAGGGGACTTTTGGCCTTGACCCCCACCCCCACCCCTCTTTTTTTTTTTTTTTAATATATATATTAAAGAATACAATACAAAAAGGACAAAAGCAAGTAATTTAAATAGTTAATAAAAATTGAGGTAAAGTAGTAAGTACTCATTTATTTTTAACCAAAGGTATCGATCGGATTTAAAGTTCGGATATGGAATTACTTTTATTATGGAGTGTTTTATCTCTCAAAGAAAATTTTCGAGTATAAATCAAGATTTAGGAAGACTCCAAAATGAATACCAAACATATAGAAAACTAAAAATAATACTACGTAATAAATAAAGTAGTGGTGGATAGGGTTGTGCTTCTACAATGAACCACATCCAGCTGCCAGAATCCACACGCGCTAAAGTTGCAAAAAAGAAAAGGGAATACAGAAGGGGTACTAATTAACTACTACTAATCAAGGTGGTTTAAGCTAAAGAAGGATTAGTTATATGGATTCTCATAAGCCAATTTTTTCAAGAATTGCCCTAGTTTGGGTGATCTAGTGGGCAGGAGATGAATGTTAATTGAAAATACAAGTGAGGGCATGCACATGGTCTTCTCTTAAAAAAAATTAAATCTACCTCTATCTCGTGGTAAAATATTATTGAGCACACGTAGTAATGCAAATCAAAGCCCCAAACAAACTACAAATCTGCCTTTGATCCAGAACTCAATTAAACTTATGGTCGGTAATTAGTGATTAATTCCTCATCAAGCATTGTATTTTTCATAATTGTAATTGGCCCTTGTTTGGTAAGAATTGAAGCTGGTTGAACCTGCACTCTTTCAGTTGGAAATTGGAAGTGTGTAGAGGCCTGTTGACAAGTCATTTGCAATCAAAAAAGACTGAATTGTGTTGGAATCACTTGTCCTACCACTGAAGATAATATGATGAATTTTCATTAAGTAAAAAAGAATTCAAACAAATGATACCTACAAAACATTACCAAACAGGTCTTGTTATTATAATTGTAAGTAAGTGAAAATATGAAGACTATGGTCAAAAAGGGAAGTTACTATTTCTGCGAAGACAAAAAATTAGATTTTACTTCACATACTTATTTTTCTTTCTTTTTGACCCTTCACCTGATTATGATTTCTTGTTACTATCCCATCTACATCAACCTTCCTTTGATCATTTTCAGCCTATATTCATTTGACAACTATCAAAAACTCAAAAACCAACAACATATATATAGATCTCTTTCTTTTTTGTTTAATTTCCAACCTACTACCTTTGTTACTTGCTTCAAAGTTAATATCTATGACATTTCATCATATGATAACATTAGAATTTTGATGGACATCTACACCCTTTGAATTCATGTAATTTCCAATAATGATTTTTATTGTATTTTTTTTTAAAGTGCATAGGGGCCAGGGAGCGGGGGCAGGGGAAATGGAGGAGGGGACTACTACAAGGTGAGGAATTGTATTGGTTCGATAATTCGATTAAAGAAACTCCTAGCCAATTTATTTTTTATCTACATTTGAATGCTTAGATTATTATGATCTTTTTTAAATGATGTGGATTTTACTATTCAGATTAAGGTTCCATAGTATTGGTTATCGATGTCTAGTCAATTAGAACGCTCTTTTTCCTTGTTCTCTTTGCGAAATACAAAAAAAAAAAAAAACAATCAGATTGAATATCTCAATCTTTTTGACTTTACCTTTTAACACTGTTATACAGAGTATGAGAGTGAGAACGACTAAAACAGAGAATAAACTGTATTTGTTACATTTCAAAACAAAGCATGTTATGTTATAAGAGCACTTGAAAAAGCTCAATCAACCCGAGCATAACAATGTATACACACACAACAAAAGATACTGTTATCTTATTTTTCCCTTTGTGTTGGGGTGGGAGGGATGAATTTTTTGTCATTCAATGCATAATGCATTATAGTCTCTTGAATTTTTTTTTAAAAAAAAAATCACCAACTGAAGCTGATGGACTCGAAATGAAGGTTGGAAGCTAAACCAGAGGAACAAATGTTTGCAACTTCATGTCTCATCTTCTTCGGGCCACACGCTAGAACTCCAACACTTGATTCTTTCCTCTCAAACAATATCCCTGCAACATATTTACAACTTATTAAAGAAAAGTTCTTCAAATTGGAGCAGGAAAGAATCTCCAATAGATCTTTAAACTACTAGTAAAGTCAGGTAATTTGAATAAGAGATTCTATAGCTATAATGATCTTGGGATTTAAGTTACAGACAATAAAAGCGAAAGATAATTTACACCATCAATTCAATTTAATTGGTTATAGCAGGTTATTTATCTATTTTTCATGTTACTAGTATACCAAGCTTGATATATGACGGGTTAATGTTGTTGTAGGTTAACTTAAGCTGGTGATATTAAAAATCCATATACTGTCAATACTGCAGGTAACTTACTTTTGAGGTCTGGCCTTTCACCATAATGGAGATTAGTTGATTGGAGAAGTGACTGTTGAGGCAAACTCTCCATCTCTCTATCTGCATTATAGAACCAAGAATTAGGTGAAGCCATTGGAGTTGCACCTTCCATGTTCTGAATTTGGTTGGCTTCCACTCCAGTGTGTTTCTTGTTCCAAAGAAATGCTGCACTACTTGTGATGACTATGGAAATGCAAATGAGAAGCATATTCAGCACATCCTTTACTGGATAAGAGTAGATCTCGTTCGTATTTTTATCGATTGGGTAAATGTAGTATTTATCCAAAGCCCCTAAGGAAATCAAGAAAATGATGAAGGAAGATGATATGATAGCACCAAGCCAAAGCCAATTGTTCTGGCCAAGAATTGGAGTGATAGGGTGATCAGATGGGTTGGGTTTGAACCATATGCTCCTCAAGTTCTTCTTGTCTTCTGTTATAATTAATTGTTTTTCTCTTGTTACATAAGCCTCAATTTGTAGGCCTAACTTAGAAGTTTCAGATGGGGCACCAGAACTGGGAAGGAGAAGGTCTAACATGGTAAGGTCTTGTGAGTTCTTGAACACACATATGAGTAGGATTTCTGGTGTCTTGCATTTCTGTGACTCACTTGTGTGAATTAGCTCCCTTATTATGGAGATGAAAGGGGTGATTCCACTCCCACCGCTCACCATAACCAATAAATCATGCCTGCAACAACGAAATAAAAAGAACTTTAGTTTATTATTATAACATACACTATGAAATAGATCTAGGACGGGGTTCTGAACCCACTGACTCTAAGTTCAGCATTAGCTTCTGCTATACAATCTTATATTTTCAATCATGTTTAGTTTGTGAACAGATCATGTCATGTGACAATATCACCAATTTCATTACCAGACTGACCATGAACCCTTAAATTTCTGGTCATCCCCACATCTACTGATGGCATGTATGAGGACATAGTAGTCAATTAATTACACAGTACAACTTACTGGACTCTAATGACAAATGAAACTCTGTATTATAGTTTTCAAACATACCTTAGGAAATGTGTGGAAGGAGGTCCATAAGGTCCTTCAACAGAGACATTAAGACGATCGACAGAATTAGGGGAAGAAATAATCTGGTAAAGCTTCTTGGACCAGCTTCCTTCACCCTTAATGACAACACTGAGCTTATCTGCCTCCAAACTACTGCTTGAAGTGATTGTAAAAGGATGCCATTGCATATTTGAAATGCTAGGTACATTCACAAACATGATGCTAGTTGGTGTATATCTTAAACCTGCCAAATAAAGGAAAAGAGAAGTGCTCAAACATGTTATTTAGATAACTTACTTAACATTCTACCTCGATCAATGTCAATATAAATGATGATTCAGTTACCTTTACTCTTGGAGAAGTTTAGCTCAACAGTTTCACATGGTAGAACTCGAGCTGAGACCAAACGAACATTTGATCGCGACTGTAAGAATCTCAAGTATCGATCAACCATGAAGAGGTAGAAACCGGGAAGCATAATTCCAGCATAAGAGACACCAACATGGAAGACAAAGAAGACGACGAAGAGAATGTAGAGGTGGTGAGTGTAGAAGAAGAGCTCAAACATCTTTCTCCTCATACGAGGGAATGTTGCTATCCACAAAACCAATCCAGAAAGCAATGACAACTCTCCAGCCAAATTTGAGATATCATTTTTTGCCCATTTAAGCATCTGTTTCATTTCAATCAAGAGTAATTACTACTAATTAGAAATTCATCAATTGGACATAGTTATATTTATTACTTGTCATGATAAATCCTACTATAAATTACCTCAGACAATTGATGAGTGACAGCCCAATAGATAATGTAACAAATACCATGAGCAGAAAAAAGGGTCATTACAATATGACCAAGCCATATATGGTATTTAACACTTGCTTCTGAAGTCAGACCAAAGAGTTGCAATACTGAGGAACCTCTTGTAACTGGAACAAACAGAAATGTAAGCACTACATTTCCAACAAGTCCTAACATAAGTCCTGCTTCTTCTAGCTTGACTTCCCATCTGTCATAATTACCAATTTAAAATTATAAAATAATAGGATAAAATGTCAGATACATTATGATAACAACCTATAAGTACTATATAATATAGAGGCAGATGTCCCGAAGGGACGGCCCAGTTGGGTTTGGAGGGCGCTGTCCACACGGGCGACGAGAGTTCGAACCACCTCAATGCCCCTCTGGGTCTGAGCCTGTCGCACGAGGCTTGCGTAGTGCGATTTACATCCCCTGTGTAATTTGCAGGCTATTACGTAGTGGGGGATTTACCCCGTGCGCGTACTAAGCACAGAGTGCTCACATGAAGGGCAGAGGCTGTGGTAGAAGCTTTAACGGTTTTCCTGAGGTTCCAAAAAAAAATAAAAAAATATATATATATAGAGAGAGTGGGGCAGATTACTTACACTTTCTGTCCACTTTGGGCAACAGACTGTGGTGTGATAAAAGGAAAGGCAGCGTGCAAGTAAGAGGCATAAGACCAGACTAAGAGTGCGATAAACATTACAAAAAAGCAAAGTTCAATCCTTGTAACAATCCCTAGCCCCTTCATTATTATCGGTCTCCTCCATATTGCCAACTTTTCTTTTCCTTCAACTCTGTTAATCAGAAAATACAAAAAATAAAATTGTTACGTAACTATTTTTTGCATATTTATATCATCGTAATGGAAAAAAAAGGTTTTTTTTTTTTTACCTGTTGATGTTTTTATCACTGGATTTCTTACTTAAGTGGAGGTATATACATCCCAAGACGGCAATAAATAAGAAAGGGAACGTGTCCAACAACAATGACATTCCTGTAAGGAAAAAAACGCATTTAATCTAACAAGTTCTTTGAGTAGATGAAATTAAAAGTTCAAGAGAAAGTTTTATAATTTCTATCTTCATCCAAAGAATTAAGAAATTTAATTTATGTGCACTGACGGTTTATCGTACACCATCTCTGATATGATAACAAAAATATTATAATTACAGGTTAAAATACACGAGGAAAAAATAAGAATATAGAAAGTAAGGGTGTACGAAGAAAATCGATAAACCGATAATTCGGGTCAAACCAGACAAAATAACCTAATTGTGGTTTGGTTTGATTTGATTTAATTTGGCATTAGGAAAGAAAACCCGACCATAATTGGTTTTGTTTGATTTTAAGCTTTAACTAAAAAAAAATCAAACTAAAACCAAACCAGCACGACATTATATATATATAATTTTTAAAAATATTTTATACATATAAATATATATTGTAATGTAATTTATAAATATTTCTTAAAAAAATCATAGTTTTATCTTTTTTACGTATTATTTTAAGGTTGGACTTAATGTAATAACTCAAATAACGTTCAAATCAATATTAATGCTAACAAAAGAAGTTTAATTCAACACAAAAATAGCAATGTGTTGGATATCTATATTTTAGTTTTGCATTAGTTTGTAATAAAAATACAAAACTTAGTTCATTTTTTTCTTTAGCGTTTAGTCATGTATTTGGCCGTGCTTATTTTAGTATGACTTAGTATTTTTAGATTATGTTCGTTTTATTAAGGCTTATTAATTAGCAATATTTATTTTTGCGATTTCATTATTATTGAATACTTGAGTAAAATGCTATATTATTTTCTTGAAAAATATATTATATAGTCGTATCCTATTAGGAGTAAAGAAATATTTGAAGTACAATTTATATACTTTGTGCTATGAAAACTTTACTAATAAAATCGAAAAACCCGAAAAAATCAAGAAATCCGAGATTGAAAAATAACCCGAGTTGATTGGTTTAGTAATTAAAAAATCCAAACCAAACCGACCTATGTACCCAAATAAAAAGAACAAACAAGTAGGATTACCTTGAGCTCCAAAGTAAGTGGAAGTGGCAGCCCGAGCTTTAATCTTGGGTGTCCATGTAAGATAATACATATTGGTTGGTGATACGATCAAAATCAGAAAATATCCAAGTATAATGGTTACCACTAGAGCCATTATAACTGCTTGAATAAAGCCATTTTTGTTACTTGATGAAGGAGAGGATGATCTTTGAGCCATTTTTCTTTGTTTCTTAGTGATAATGAGTTAAAAAGAACTTTTGGATGGAAAGTATGGTAAAGGAATGAAGTCTTATATAGGGAGTATTAGGAGAGAATTGAAATACTAATATTTTCTAAATTGTCAAGCTAGGGTACACAAATATGAGCTCGTCATCTTAAAAAGTATACTCTTGAAGTATAGCAAGATTCATGTGTCCCTACTCTACGCTATTACGGCTGGGAAAATTCCTTTCTTATTATTCTAAATCTGATAATTAATATAATAACGTGTAAAATTCCATGTTGATTTGAAATAGAGTGTGTGTATATATATATATAGTATAGAAGTCAACAGGAAGATGGGTGGGATTGGTGGGGGAGGGGAATGTCACGTGGATAGCCCCATTTTACACCATTGCAAGTTTCATGCAATTTTGCTTCATGTCACTTGGAATCTTAAAACTATTTTATAGTATCTTGCAAAATTCTCTAACAAAGACATTTAATAATTGTAATTACTGTATCTGAGTATTTTGTCTAAAATAGTAAAATGTATTTTCTCTAAGTAGAAGAGTTGCAGTAAGCTTGTTACTTGCTCTCTATAGACAGTACTCACAAATTAGTTTGATTAAGCAAGAAATTGTTGGGATCGTTAATTAACACTAAAACTAAACGGGAAGAAAAGAAAAAAATGCATTTAGATGAAAATCAAAGCGTGGGGATCTTGTGGTTTCTAGAGGACTGCGATGCACTGTTAATGTGGTGGATGTGTGTTTACACGTGCCCATTAATCTATTTTTAAATTCAACTTGGGATATAATTCCCATAATTAATCAGTTTTTTACTTTCATTTTGTCATGCAAACTCCTTATAATATTAGATCCAATTTTCTTTATCTTGAGTATAGATTAAGAGTGCGTTTGGTATGAAGGAAAACATCTTCCGAAAAATATCTTTTAATTTTTCCATGTTTGGTTGACTTAAATGTTTTGGAAGACATTTTCCTTATGAACTCATTTTCTTCCAATTGGAAGAAATTTTTTTCCTTATCAAGAGAAGGAAAAGTATTTTCGAAAACTCCTTCTCAACCTTCCCCACCCTCACCAATCCGCCCCACCCCTCAAGTTGCATATTGCCAAAGGTTTCCAAGCAGCGTGCAGAAAGTAAAGACGAATTAAACTAAAAGATACCTACAAAATATTGTTTGTTTATCATAATAAGAGTAACTAATAATGTGACGAAGACAACGAGAAAGTAACTAATCAGGTTCGGAAGTAGGTAGCTGAAGTTGTGTTGGGTGTGTGTGAACAAAGTTCCACATGTAAAGTAGAAAGGAAAAAGATTATTTATAAGGAGTTAGATACTCTTAATGGTGTGAGGTCTTTTGGGAAAATCATGCGGGCTTGACTCAAAGTGGATAATATCTCACAGTGTTAAGAGTATCTCTAGGCTGTTTCACAATACTAGAAAACTGCCCAATTTTGTCCATCAAAACCGACCGACATTGGTTGAAATTTGAGGAAAAACGACCAATTCCAACCGCTTTTAATTAGTCGGGAAAATGATGGTCTAAGGTGTTGTGACCGAAATCGGTCGGTTAATTCAACGCGCTGACTGACAACAAAGATAAATATACCGACTGAATTCGGTCGGCATCAATTAAATTTTTTTTATTTTATTTTTCGAATAGCAACCGACATCGGTCGAAATTTTAAATACATTTATAATTCTTTGTAAATTATAATAAACCGACCGAAATCGATTGGTATACTAAAAAATAAATAAATTTAAGGTGGACTTTGTGCCGCAGTTCGATCTTCTGTGCTCTACCGCTGAAAGCGGAGCTCTTCAGGATGTCAGCGACTCCGAATTGTCACGCGGTGTGGCCCCTCTGGGCCTGATGGTGAGTTTCTCTTTGTTTCCTTTGCTTGGCGACCTTCGTTCGTCCATTTTTTTTATATTACTAACTCCTTTCCTCCCTCCTTTCTTTTAGACCTACATGCTGGAGGTTCAGAATGCTCGTAGGGCCGAGACGAGGGCTGTGATTTTTCTGAAGATGGTCGAGAAGTATCGACAGTACCGTAACAGGTGCCGTGAGATGTACGAGCAGCTCAGAGCGGGTGCCAGTACCAAGTCTACCAGAGAGGAGTTGGAGAAAAGAGATGAGGACCTGATGCGGTCTATCCGCAGATGCAGTGAGCTTGAGGAGATGCTTCATGCCAAGAACAAGGAGCTCGAGGTGGGCAAGGGAGTTACCGCGGATTGCGCGTACCTTCAGGCGAAGATGTTGTCGTTGCAAGCCGAGCTTGAGCAGAATGCCACTAGAGTTGAAGCTTTGAGCGCAGAATGGATGGGGAAATTGGCCGAGCTGGAGAAGAAAGTGACCGGGATGGAAAGCGTCGAAAATGCTTGGATGTCGGCTTTGGCGAGAGTGGCGCGCGCTAGAGGACACTATCCGCGTCCTCAGATCTGAGCAGGAATCTGAGAGGGCAACGACCATGTTGAGGGAGGCGCGACTCGAGGAGCGTACTGGTGAGATTGACCGGGAGGCTTCGAACCTAGGAGACCGGGTCGTGGCACTCGAGGCCGAGAAGGCACAACTATTGACCTAGGTCGGATCTGCCTATGCCGCGGTCCCCCGCCGCTTGTACGAGTTATGGGTCCATGACGAGGCCCAGCGAGATATATACAAGGGTTTGTGGGAGGCGGAAAGTGTTTCAGAGACCGCCTTCGAAGATATTCGGACGAAGGCACGCGAGGCTCGTACTGCCTGTGGTTACGACCCTACGACGCCGGAGGCTAGTGAGGGCGTTGATGTCGAGGATGGGCTCCTTTCTGATGATGGTGATGTTGGGGAGAACGGCGGCTGGGATGACGCCGAGTGAAACTTTGATGTAGCCTTTGTACTTAGTTTTTTTTTTGTCCTTTTGCTATTTCTTTTCGTCTCTTTTTTTGGGGGCCTGTTTCTGCCTTTTGTAAGGTGCAACTGTTGCGCACGTGTATTTAAATAAAACAGTTGCTTCGCCTTTGTTTGTGTACCTTTTGATTTTCTTTTTCTATCCCTCCCGCTTGTTATATTTCTCTTTTTGGCGTAGACCTTCAGATTTCTTTGTGATGATTCCCTGATCTTTTTAATTGGGAGACCGACCTTGCGCTGATCGGGTAGGATCCCATCGTATGAGTCCGAATGAAGTCATTTTGGATTTGCCAATTCGGGCGAGATTGACTTCTGGCTTGTCAATTCGGGTAGAATTAGTCTTGATTCAAACGAGGTCGAATTGAGACTCGTCACCTTGGGCGAAGTCAAGCTCTGACTTATATTTGAACGAGTTCGAACTTTTTTTCATTTGATGGCGGCCGGTGGCTATAAAGATGTTATTTCGAGCAAGGTCGGAATTGTAACCCACCGTAATTCAAGCGAAGTCGAACTTGTCTTTTGGCAGTGGCCGATGGCCGTAGGGGTGTTATTTCGAGCAAGGTCGAAATAATAACCCGTTGTAATTTGAGCGAGGTTGGATTCTTTCTTGGCGAAGGCCGATGACCGTAGGGGTGTTATTTCGAGCAAGGTCGAAATAGTAACCCGTTGTAATCCGAGCGAGGTCGAACCTTTTTAGGCGAAGGCCGATGGCCGTAGGGGTGTTATTTAGAGCAAGGTTGAAATAATAACCCGTTGTAATTCGAGCGAGATCGAATTTCTTTCTTGGCGAAAACCGATGGCCGTAGGGGTGTTATTTCGAGCAAGGTCAAAATAATAACCCGTTGTAATTCGAGCGAGGTCGAATTTCTTTCTTGGCGAAGGTCGATGGCCATAGGGGTGTTATTTCGAGCAAGATCGAAATAGTAACTCCATTGTATTATTATGATTATTATTATTATTATTTGGAGTACTTTACACATCGCTGAACTGTCTATGCAGGCATCAGGGTGAGTCCCGTTGTGCTTTATTTTGCTTTTACTGGAGAATGCTGGGCGGTTCCTTGGTGCATCCCAGTTTGCTTAGTTTCGTTTTCATTGGAGAATATTGTACGTTTCATGGGTGAGTCTCAGTTTGCTTAGTTTCTCTTTCATTGGAGAATACTGTACGTTTATTGTTTTGAACCAACAAGAGAGTGTGGTAAGTTAAAACTGAACGAAATCGCCTATTACCTTGGCCTGGCAAGTCGGCGAGAGGAGGAACGACGCTGGGAGTCGCTCGCTTCGTACTTGAATGATGGTTTTAGATTTGCCAGCCGTGTTTGGCTTCGTCGATAACTGCGTCTAGGCTTCGCGCGGGTTGGACTTACCTTACCCGCTGGGACGCTGAGATCGAGTCCCCATCCGACCCCGTCCGATAGTACAAACAACAAGGGAAACATGTCATACTTTGTTAATAAATCATCCAGTGCGTGTGGGTACGATAATAGGGCAGGATATGCCCGCTGTTTCGAAGGATCACACATTAGGTTATCGTCCCTTCATAAGGGGTGAGAGTATGGGTCGGTATATAAGGTGAATACGTCAAATGGGGTTGCGGTCATGCTAGGTGCATGGTGACCGTGATTCTACTTTAAACGTGTGCATGGTGTGTCAAACCCATCGCTATAGGTGAGGCATGGGTTTCGCTTAGACACTGATCGCGACTTCTATTCTATGTAGAGTTGTGGCCTAGATTGGTATAGTTGTCTCAAAAGTTTACCTACTATTCTTTCGGGGTGGTGTTTATGCCCTGATGGTGAGGATATGACAGCCTGGCAGTGATACGTAGCTGGTTCTAGATCTAAAGGAAACTAAAAGTTTGGCTAAGAAATCCCCACAGACAACGCCAAAATGTCTTCACCAAAAAAGTGTTAAATCTTTTAGTTAAACTAATTAATGATGAGATACAGGATGAAAGATAAATCTTAGCCAAACATAATTAACTCTAAATCCAAACATATTGAATATCATAATCGAAGGAGACCAAGTTTATATAAGATTCCTTAAGATCATTACAGACATCAAATGTAAATAATAAGCTTACATCTTTGATATGTCTGTACCGTACTTGTAAGAGCAAATAAGGAAAAAAGGGAAAGTTGTCGATAACTAAAAGATCTGTCTTTGTTGATTCAACAATGATGATTATAAAAAGTTGTAGCCGAAATCTGGGCTGTTGGTTTGATGATGAGGATCTCCTCTTGTTCTCATCTTTTATACATTGCTCCTCTCTTTTCTTGAATGGGATCTCCTTCTCTTGCCTTCTCCCCTCGTGTATATATTATCAATCTTCCTCTTTATCCAACGGTCTCTACCCAACGGACTCTCTCATGACAATATTTTTCCCTACTTGCCCGAGTAGTATGCTGTATTATTGTTGTGCAGGCCTTCTGACGGCTCGATCTCGATAGTGGCCGAGATGCTCGCCGCTGTTACGCCTCGTGGGTGCGATTACGGCTTGGTAGACCCCATATCATTCCTATAAGGACAACCATCTTGTGGTCACATTTTGACCGATACAAAGCTTAGCGCTCAAAAGTTGGAAAAAAGAGGTAAAAAAGGCTTCTCAAGTCTTGTGGAAGAATATAGGACACAAGGAGTTCGGGGTCAAATTAAAAATAACAAAAATTCTTGATAATTTTGAATATCTCCAACATCTCCCGTGATGTTTGAAACATCTCAAGTATGTTTGAAACATCCCGGGATGTTTCAAACATCTCCCAGGACGTTTCAAACATCTCCCGGGAGAGCTGAAACATCCATCGGGATAGTTGAAACATCTTCCAGGAGATGTTTCAAATGTCTTGGGGATGTTTCAAACATCATGGGAGATGTTTCAAACATCCATCGCGGTGAAGGAGGAAGGGGACGTTTTTGTAAATAAGAAAACTTTGGGGGCTTTAAAGTGTCCTTTCTACCTCTTTCTTAACACTTTTGTCTTAAAAATTTATATTAGTTTTAAAGTATCTTGAAAATTTAAATCACCTCAAAAGTTCCATCTATTTGGCTTCCTACAATTAATTATTTTTTGCACTGTGTATTATCACGAGATCTTGAAGAGTTGTCTCCAGATTCTGAGCATAAATGTGATCCGCTCTTCTAGTATGCTAAATGCTTACCGGCAGGCCTACAATTCTCTGTTGTTTGTGTTGGCAATTCATTTGGGTTTCATAATATTAGTACTTTTTGCATATTAATCTGACAATTTGAAATTCACAGAGCATCAAGTGGAGAAAATCGATCCTCTTCTTAAGTGGGTAGAGTCAGAATTTGGCTTCAAGCCAGCCGTATATACCAGTTTTTTTTGTGGCAAGCAAGACGATGGTCTTGTTAGTGCCATTGAAAGCCTTCTCAAGAAAATGGATGACTGTGAATTAGCAACAATTGATGCAATTGCTTCAGCTTCACATTCGCTAGTCATTGCACTTGGGATTGAAGAGGCTATTGAGTTGATTAGGCTCGAGGAAGATTTGCAGGTTTGTACTAGAATCAATTTTCCTTCATTATCTTTTCTAGGACTCGTGTATCCTAAAATACGTTAACCGCCAAGACTGTGGTCCATCATTTACCCAGAGTTGTTCCTCAAGTTTAAGTGCTGACTTTTCTTTGGCTTCTTCCTGTTGGGGTCTCGTTGAAGGCGGCCATGATGTTGATATTGCAGATCTAAAAGTTCAGATTGCTTCAGCTGTGGTGTTTCTTGGACTTACGAGGAGAGTATAGATATGGTACTCATTTTGTGAGTTTTACCTTATTCTGTCTCTTTAGTACATTAGCTCAATACCAATAGCATTTCCTATAACATAGTTGGAGTAGCTGGTCGGTCCTTGTATGGATATTACGCCATTTTATGGCTTTCTTTCTTTCCTTCTTATATTTTGAGAAACAGATTTGAAATCCATAATGCCTCCTCATTTTACAATCGGACAAATCTTGCCTCTTGGTCTAGATTATGCTGCCAATCAAGGCCCAGCTTCAAGTGCGAATCCCAATTACCAATGAATTGGAATGACAGACGAATGCCTTGATCTTCATATTGACGAATAAACTGAAGTGAAGCCATGTCATTTAGAAAGTTATCCTCCATTCTTTGGAAATCATGAAGCTTGATAGTATATGATGTATGCTATAAGTAAGAAGAGCAAAATTCAACGAATTCTATACAATGGCTCTTTTAAACCTATTTGAAAAGCATATTTAGAAGAGAGCGTTGGTTCCACTCGTTGAGTGACCAAGATATTTATGGCTGCATTTGAGAAACTTGACGACATACCTCCCTGTTTGCAAATATAAAGGCTAGGAAATAAGACCTCAGATTCATTGCATAAAATAGAACACATTGATTTCGTAATGCATGCAGCTAAAAGAGAAGCTCTAGCTTAGCATGCTTTAAGATCTAAGGCTCCAATCTTTTGATACAACTTGTAGTCCAAAATCACCATTTTTGTTTTCTTCTTGAATTTGATAGATGCATCAATTATAAGCAGTATTTGCTTGAAGCTAAGAGAAAAGTCTGGTATTAAGTGGAGAAGGGCAAAGAGGACACTATCCAACGAGTTTTGAAGCTTGCGCCACTCAACAGAAATTGTAAGGCTCTCCAAAAAAAAAAAAGAAGAAGAAGAAGAAGAGAGAATTACCTGCAGATTCAGGGTCTCTAGAGGTGACTGCTTTGTGATATCACAATAGCAACAGGCTATGTCGCAGTTGTTGTTACAACCTATTATTTTAGTAGAAGAAAAATGTGTGAGTTTATTATCCACCTAATGGTAAAATATGAAAGGATTGTGATGCAGAAATGGGTTGTTTTGCGTAACCTCCTGTTACTGTGATGTATTGATATGGTTCCCCACAGTTTTAGGATTTATTAGAAAGGGAAGGCGAGTGCTTGTTCCAACTTTATTCATATTCTGAATAATCACCATATACACCAGAAAGCTAGCTACTACTAACAACTTCATTCCGCCCTTTTTCTTCTTCTTTCAACACAACATAGCAAGCATCTGATATTGGTTCTAATTAATATAGGAATAGGATCTCTATATTAATATTCTAGTTTAGGAGTTTGAGCAAACCTCGTGAAGATAAAAACTATATCGTTAATGGTCATCTGAATATTGTGCAAATTTAAGAATTACCTTGTACTAGTTTTGAATATTCCATCGAATTTTGAATATTCACGCGAATTTATAATCAAATCGTCACACTTCACACATGAGGAACTGTAACTTGTGGAGTGTGGTAAGCTTTTCTTTACAAATATTTCACGATAAAATCATTTCCAATTGTTCCATCAATATTTACCTTTACTAAAATTCAGGTTATCCACTAATAGAAAATATGTCCAAATAATACTAGTATTTTGAAGAGGTGGGAAAATGACTTATCTCAGCATCACAAATAGTCCAAACTCTTACTCCATATCACTTGCTTCTATCAACATTTAGACATTACGGCAATCTTTAAATCTCAAGGTAAAACAACCTTTTCCAGGGAGAACTTCCCATGGAAAATATTTTTATTTTTCAATTTGGCTTCAGAAACAAACATAATCGAATGCAAAATTTCCCTGCCAATAAGTAGGTTAAGAGAGTTAGTTTCCTACATCTCTTTCCTTCTCCTGTCTGCAAATCCAAAGAAGAAAAGAAACTTGTAGACACTCAATAAAAGACACTCAATAAAAGTTGAATTGCATCAACATCATACAGATCCAAGTATGACAACTCCCTAATACCACATCTGCAGAGGAGATAATGCTCATCTTAACTTTGAACATCGTCAAGGAAAAACAAAGGGAAGCTCCAATAGACATCCCAAACAACCATCCTTGAAAAAATATAGCCAGGTCTATACAAAACTTATAAAAGGAAACACACACACATTTCAGGCATTATGGAGCAATGTACTTGAAATGATACTGTATTATATTCAAGAGAGATGCACCTTTCATCTTAAATTCAAGTATAAAAAAGATCTCACAGAGCAAATTACAATCTGTGCATACATTATTTTGAGAAACAACCTCCTACTGGTCCTTCAAAATCAAATCTTAGCAAAAGAGCTTGGAACGACATCACTGCTGGCTCAAGATGCAAGCTCCAGACGCTTGATATTCTGAATATGCTTCCCAGGATTCAATCCCTTTGGGCAAGCACGAGAACAGTTCAGAATAGTATGGCAGCGATAAAGCTTGAATTCATCATTAACTGCGTCCAGGCGCTCCTGAGTATATTCATCACGGCTATCCATAATCCATCTACATTTCAAAAATAAGACATAAACCTCTGTTAAATATATTGCAAGTATGGGAAGAAAAAAACACTTTTCAGTAAAGATAATAATAGGCAGCATATATGGCATACCAATGACAGTGGGGTTAATGTTGTAGAACTACTTATAGACAGTAACAGAATCAAGGCTACCAACATGGTAGACATCGAAATCTGTTATTCCCTCATCATGCAGGCTCAAGTAAAGAATGGTACATCTCAGGACACTTAAATCATAAAATTGCATTGCTTGAGTTTGGCCTAAGGTTTAATAACATTCCCCATAATATTACACTTAACATAATACATCCCCCTCAAGAACTGAATAGGAAAAGGCCCCTTAATTAGTTTTTCGTCATGTTTTGAGTGGCGACAAGCCCTGCATTGGTGAAACTAAGATTTCTAGAGCATGGGTGCACCACTAAGAAAAGGAGGAAAGAAGTATTAAGTGTGAATCAATCCGTGTTCCTTTAGGTAAATAACTCAGTATTCAACCAACTGCACCATTCAATCTTTGTGGAACATGGGTGCCAATAAATAATATTAGACTAATTCTAGAAAATACATACATAAAATACCTAGTTTGGCGGAGAGACCATGGATTTACGTGCCCCATAAACTACCCTATAAATCCGCCCATGCCAGCACATGCTTTCAACTTCTCCCATCCTCAACGGAAATGTCCACACTTAGAATAATAAAGGACTTCTAAACACTTACTAGTTTCTTAGAACCTTACTAGCTAATACGAGAGCCGAGATACTCATTTAAATGCTCACTGAACACATTACTCCATTTAAACTAATCTCTTGCCAAATAAAAAGTATTAGAAGTTCAGAAAATCAATGTTTCAAAATTGTCTAATGAGAAGATACTTCAGAATAAGATCCAATGACTGAACATCCATGGAAATTGCATGGTTTTACCATACAATAAGATCCTTCAGCATATGATCCATCGAACTTCTAAAAGTTGCATAGTGTTTTACCAAATATGCCTCATAGAAAAGAGATTCATTCATTTCATACCTCAAAGGAACACTACTTTCTAAATCAAATACTCACTCTGTTTTGTTTTATGTCTTAGTTTAATTGTACATGAAATATAAGAATGTAAAGAAAGCTTTTGAATCCTATGACCTAAAACTAAGGGTGTGTACAACAATACCAAAAATACTTTTTGAATTTTATGGTCTTAAGCATGTCATGTCACTCCTATAAGAGTGTCCTTACATGTAAAATAGAATTGTTGGAATTAAAAACTTATTAAATATAGAAAGATAATATTCTTTTTATAATAATATAAAAAAAGTAACACACATAAAATTGAAATGGAAGGAGTAAACAATCTGTAGTCAGCCTGTTTTTTATGACAATGGTGCCCAAGCCAACTTGAGCAACCCTTACTATTTCTTCGGATAACTCCACCCACCAAAATTAGAGCATATGGAAAGAAATCACCTAGTTATAATCAATAGTTCTTTTTTAATAATGGAGGTGTAGGGGCTGGCTTGCGCACAACTCAAATATTCCACCGAGAAAACGGAACAAGTTACGTCCCATCAGCACAAATACCGAATAACTCTACCCCTAAGGCTTAGGCAGATAGGAACCCACCAAGTTACAATCTTTATTAGTTATAACTATCTTTAACTTCATATTTGAGCCAAATACAGCGTATCAACAGAGAGTAAAGGCAAACAAGAAAGAGCCTAGACATGAAGACAAAAATTCAGAGGAACAAAGAACCAAAAAAATGTTACCGGTTAGCGTGAAGCAGTGCAGCCGGACCAAGATAAGACTCAGGATTCCACCAGTAACTAGGGCATGATGTGCTACAGCAAGCACACAGAATACACTCATACATCCCATCCAACTTTGCCCTATCACTCTTACTCTGCGGTATCTCCTTCCCAGGGGTCGGCGGCTCCGTCTTCCTCTTCAACCAAGGCTCAATAGACTTGTACTGATTATAAAAATTAGTCATATCCACAACCAGATCCTTAATCACAAACATATGTGGCAACGGCGTAATCGTCGATTCAGCACCCGAATCGATCTTAGTCAAACAAGCAAGTCCATTGCAACCATCAATATTCATAGCACAGGACCCACAGATCCCTTCTCTACAGGATCTACGAAACGTAAGTGATGGGTCGATTTCGTTTTTGATTTTGATTAAAGCATCTAAGACCATTGGGCCACATTCTTTCAGATCGATTTTGTATTCCTTGAGCTCGGGTTTACCTGGGTTGTCTGGACTCCATCGGTAAATTTGAAATGACTTGATGTTTGGCTGCTGCTTGGATTCTGATTGATGGGCTTTGGCCTCCGATGCGTGTGCTCGGGCGACAACTAGCTTCGCCGCCGGCGATGAGTGGACCCTAGAAATTGCTCGTCGGATTAAACCGGTCGCCATTGATGAGTTACCTTGGGAAACCAAAGACGCGGAGATTGGATAGATTTCTTTTTACAAAGAAAGCAAAAGAAATTAAATTTTATTCAGAAGAATATATGATGGAGGGATCGGGTGTTTCTCGGGTTTTACTTGATGAAAATAAAATGACGGAAATGGGCATGTAATTTTATAGGTGCTTTAACCGCCATTGAGAGGGTTCTGTGGCTGGAAATAGGTGGATGTGGTAAGGGTAGTTTTGGTAATGTGCAAAATGTAGTTTGAGGTTGTATTTTTCTGTCGTCGATGAATAAGGTTTGCCGTGGATGAATTGGGTCTGAGTAGGACTTGGATGACGTGGCGAATTCACAATCGCTAGATAATTTCCTAGTAATGTGGTTGGCACGTGTCGTGGATTTTTTACTTTTCGCTTTTCAGTAGAGGCAACGATTATCGTCTTGATCAAATGAGAGATATTTGAGGACTATATGGTAACAAAAATAGGTTATTATGCTAGGAAAAAAAATGAGAAAACTCAAGAAATCACATGAACATTTGATGGTTTCCACTTTTTTTTATAACAAAAAACTATTGGTTCGCCTAGACAGTTTGTGGGGATGGCCATAAGGCCATGCGAGTTTAAATATATGCATGTGCGAGGCGAGCGGGGCAGGTCAAAAAAAAAAAAAGTTAAAAATTGTGTGCGGGTGCAGGCTTAAAAACTTCGTTGAAAAAGGAAACTCAATTTTCTGCCTTGATGAAGATGAAATTGATTCCACGAGCAAAGTAAAGTTTCATATTATTTGAACCAAATGCTTGCACGCCATATTGTTCCGAAAATGTAACATCCAAAAATTACATATCAAGATCACCTTCGAGAGGATTAGAGAAGTGGCTTATTTATACATTCCAGTGGCTTAAGAATTATTCTAGTGGATTAGCTTGAATATGATAAAAATATATATTCTATTATCAAATATAAAAGGTTAAAAGTCAAAGAGTTATTATCATATCAAAGATTTTTGTTAAGTAACTTTTATTATATATGTACAAGATTTAGTTCTCGTAAGTATCTTAGCTTCTTCTTTCCTTAGCTGAAGTCTCCCCCAATCTTTAAAATTAATAAAAAAGTATGAGTAAATTTCATAAATGTATAAAAAAATTCCAGCCCAAAGATTAAAAAATAAATAAACTAACAAAATGACGGGAAAAAAATTAAGTTGTGCGGGGCGGATGGGTGGACGCGGGTGAACGCGGGTGCATTTGCTATGTGGGGCAGGGCGGAGCGAGTTGAAATTTTGCGGGTTAAGAGAAAACTCGCCCCGCACTGGCCCGCACCACTTACCATCCCTACCGGCGCGTTAGATGTCATGACGGCCATTGGTGTGGTTTGAGTCGTGACAGTTTGATATGAGAGACTAGATTGCATAGGTCTCATGCAGAGGCGGACCTATGATTTAGAGGTAGCAGGTGAAAATTTGCATTCAACTAAAATTTGCTT
Organism: Nicotiana tabacum; assembly: GCF_000715075.1. Taxonomy (NCBI): domain Eukaryota; kingdom Viridiplantae; phylum Streptophyta; class Magnoliopsida; order Solanales; family Solanaceae; genus Nicotiana; species Nicotiana tabacum. Next base: position 150,341,869 of record NC_134086.1, on the reverse strand, counting down.
TGTATATAGGGTGCAATTACTAATATTACTATTTTTTAACAACATATACATGTATACATAGAACTTTATCGAATTTTACGGGTGCCGGTGACCCCTCACTGTATAAGGTATATCCGCCTCTAGTCTCACGAATTATGAACATGTCTAATAGAGTCTTGCGGATCGGTATAGAGACGTCTATATATATTTTGGAGAGTCGATTGAATAATTAGGATACTTCATTTTCTTTCTTTCTCTATCGTGCGATTTTGAACTTTAACAATACTGTATCTTAAATGTGAGGAATAGCCATTCTGAAACAATCATTTAATTTGGTTCATCCTTTAACACTAGCCTTTCTCTATTGTGATCTTTCCTTGTTTTAAGGCAAGGCAATTAAAGTATGAAAGATGAGAACTTTCTTTCTGTACTAGCAACCAACCCTGATGGACTGAACTGAATAAGCAAATTATCATCAAAATGTACAACATACATAATCCATATAGCTGGAGCAAGTTTAAGTATCCTAATTGTAGAAGCACATAGTGATAATTCTAGGCAGCAGCTATTTGCTCTTAGCACAGGACAAAAGAAGATATATCATTCAATCTAGTAGTAACCATGTTCTATTAGAGAGACCATATAAATCGACAGCGTGACGCAGGTTGTCGTTGAGCACACTACATTAGCGTGTCTGTGAAAGTTGGTCAGCACTTCCATTAAATACATATTGGGGACAGTAGAGAGACATTTAAGAAACCTTATGCAACATAAAACCAATAGACGAAAATAGAAACAGAAGCAGCAGCAGCAGCAGCATGCAGTTTTCTACCACTGTAACTGGCAGACTTGATCTTCAATATGATCTTAAGTCTCTTCACTCACAGCCACAGAAGCATTCTGGTTTCAGAAACAGCAAAACCATTTTTTCTGCATATAATAGATGTATAAGAATCAACCATTCAATCAGCAGCTGGAGTTCTATACTACAGTTGGAGCTTGGCTATATGAAAACGTTTTTAGGTTTTGTAAATGGGTGTGAATGAGAAATGGAAGAGATATCTTTTGAATTACACCTCTTCATCTCACTCTTTTACTGTCTATAAATTTAGAAGCTTAGCCTCATTTTTCAAATATGAAAAATCTGAAAATTTCTCCCGTTTTGTCTACATTGTTGCATTATTTTTCAAACAAATATAGATGTCAAGTGGATTTGCTCCGTTAGTTAAGTTCGCTGAAGTTCTATAATTTGTAGAATTGCCATCACAAAATAGTTATTTCATTCTATAATGGGAGAAATTAATCCAAAATCTCGGGCAACAGTGAAGTGATTAAATTCTTTAAGGACACACAACCAACATGTGGGCTCAGAATTATTTTCTATTTTGATTATTAAACTACCGTTTCTTTGCTTCTCTAATTTTCTAGTTTTGAATACAGTTTTTACAACACACGTTTCATTTGAAATAATTTGGTTATCTAATATTAGAAGTTCTTTATATTTTCTAATGACATACGAATCTTTAACAAGATTACAAAAACTCCTAACAAACATTGAACATGATATAAACTCTCTGACATATCTAAACCTTAATTATTTTCTAGAATAGGTGTATAATCTCCCGAATGGACCCTATTTTGAGGAGTTTAGATACCTCGTCCTTGATGAAAGCATGTCTGACCTCAGACTGGGGTCTCCTCTTCTGTTTGACCGGGTAAAACTTCGGGTCCAAGCTTAGCTTGTGAGTGGTTATCTCCGCCGGGATCCCTATCATATCAAGGTGGGACCAAGCGAAACAATCTATGTTAGCTATAAGAAATTGCATGAATTTTTTCCTGAGCTCGGGACTTAACCCCGTGCCCAGGTATACCTTTCGATCGGGGTAGTGCTAATCAATATGAGCTGTTCCAGCTCCTCGATTGTCAATTTAGTGGCGTTGAAATCATCGCGGGCTACAAAAGACATGGGAACCCCGTAATCATCGTCTTCATCAGTCACCTACTTCTCCGGTTGGGTCGGGTCTGGTGTCGGTAATTGCTATTTAGCTTCTTGCTTTGTGACCGAACTTGGCCCCTTTGTCATTGCAAGCGCGGATATCGGAATCGCCTTTTCGACCGCAAACATTTTCTTTGCGGCTGGCTGTTCTCCGTAGATTATTTTAATCCTTCCTGGTGTTGGGAATTTTAACACTTGTTGCAGAATCGAGGGCATTGCCATCATGTTGTGTATCAATGGCCTCCCAAATAGAGCGTTGTACCTCATGTCTCCTTCAATCACAAAAAAACTTGGCTTCCTGGATGGTCCCGACAGCATTCACTAGTAATGTTATCTCCCCGTTAGTGGTTTCACATGCCATGTTGAATCTGTTTAGAACTCAGACTGCAGGCACGATTTGATCTTGTAGACCGAGCTGCTCTACACCCTCGATCGGATGATTTTGGCCGAGATACCTAGATCAATTAACACACGCTTACTCGACATTTATTTATGAGTACAGATATCACTAGTGCATCATTGTGGGGCTGCACGATCCCTTCTGCGTCCTCGTTGTTGAAAGACAAGGTTCCTTCTGGTATATAATCTCGAGTCCGTTTTTCCCTTGTGATGGATACTTTGGTGCGCTTCAACATCAGACCTTGAGGGACATCGACCTCACCGATGATCATGTTAATGACGTGTTGAGGTTCTTCTTGTTCGGTCTGTTTATTAGAATCCCTATTCTTGAAATGATTCTTGGCTTGCTCGCTCAAGAATTCTCGAAGGTGCCCGTTGTTGAACAACTGGGCTACTTCCTTCCTCAATTGTCGGCAATCCTCTGTTCTATGGCCACGAGTGCCATGATATTTGCACATCTGGTTAGGATCCCTTTGGGCTGGATCGGATTGTAGAGGTCGAGGCCATTTAGTGTCCTTGATACATCCGATAGTTGATACAATGGCAACAACATCAATGTTAAAGTTGTACTCCGATAACCTTGGTGGTTCTCTAGGACCGACGACCTATCAAATATGTTTTTGCTCATGAGTTCCCGGTTGCTCTCACCTCGATCACTTTTCCTTTCATTTCTCATAGAGTTCTGCCTGGGCCCACTGCTTCTTCGGTCTCTATTATACGGATGATATCGATCCCTGTTTGATCTCGGTTCATGGTCGATATCTCTCTTGACTCTGTCGATGGTTCTGATGGGGTATACGGACCCGAAAGGGGCCCAAGTTGATCATCTTCAACTCCGGTTTTAGATTGGTACCGGTTGTACATGTCGGCCCAAGTAACAGCCGGGTATTCCACCAAATTTTGTTTCAACTGTTGTAAAGCCACTAAGCTTCAAACATTGAGTCTCTGGATGAAGGCCTAAATGGCCCAATCATCAACGACCGGCAGCAGGTCCATCCGTTCCATCTGAAATCGGGAAACAAACTCTTTGAGCATTTCATTATCCTTTTGTTTTACTTTGAAAAGGTCCAACTTCCTAGTCTTGAACTTGATAGCCTCGGCATGTACTTTCACGAAATAATCTACACGCATAGCAAATGAGTCAATAGAATTAGGAGGTAAGTTGTGATACCATATCATAGCTCCTTTTGACAGGATATCTCCGAACTTCTTCAACAAGACAAACTCGATCTCATCATCCTCCAAGTTGTTGCCTTTGATGACACATGTGTAGGCGGTTACATGCTTATTTGGGTCGGCCGTTCCGTTGTAATTAGGAATCTTGGGCATGCGAAACTTCTTAGGGATCGGCTTTGGAGCCGCGCTGGGAGGAAAAGGTTTTTGCACGAACTTCTTGGAATCCAGGTCTTTTAATATCGTCAGTGCTCTTGGGATTTGGCCGATCCTAGAGTTATAGGTTTCTACCTTTTTGTCATTAGCTTCAATTTTCTTCTCCCCTGATTCTACCTATTTTGTTAGTTCCTCGAGCATCTTTATGATCTCGGGGTTAGTCCTCGAATCATTTTCATTCGACCTCTCTGCGACCGGTTCATCCCTGCGGGTGACTTTCCGGGACGGATTGAGTTCAATTCTGCTCGGTGCGCGATTTTGGTTATGTAACTGAGCTATCGCCACATCTTGAGCCTGTAACATTTCGAAGATCATCCGTGAATTGATCTCGTCTCCTCCAATGTTTTGAGTATTTTGAGTTGCCGATCGGGATCCACCACGGACGCTATTTACGGGTCGGTAGGCAGATTTGTGTCGATAGCCACATACGAGTTAGCGTCATTCGAGTCTGCGACCGGAATTCCGATGGGATCAACCGGCGGTAACCCGTCACTGGGCACTATGTTGTTATTTTTATCGTAATGGCTGGACTCGTTGTCAAAATGTAGGGGTACTGATTGTGAGTTTGACATTTTGAGCTTTAACCTGAAATTAGAGGCACTTCAAAGAACAAGTGTAAAGTAGTGTGTGTTATAAAAATTTCCAAATAACCACTATTATCCTTAGTCCCACGGTGGCTGCCAAACTGTTTACCCTCCAAATCGGATAACAATTAAATTTGTAAGTGGTTTTAAGGATATGCGGATTAACTTGACACAAAGTGATAAATTAAGTTGCAATTGAAATAAATAATGATAAAGTAAATTCAAAGCACACGAATTGAACAGTTACAGTCTTGGGAGATTGGCCACCCTCGAATTGGATGCTCTTCGATCGGTATCAAGACACAGTTGAATAGACGCTTAAAGAGAAAAATAATGTATTGCTTTGGAATGCATGTTACACTGTGTTAAACAAATTATCAGACCCCCTTTATATAGTGGAGGAATCCTACTTTAGGTACAATTCAATAAAAGGTAAAAAATCTCTTGATTTGCTGATTGCCGATTCCTTATTGATACGTGCCGAGATTCCCGCCGTAATATCCGATCGGTCACGAATATTTCGGTCTTTTGTTGGTTATGCTAACAATGTTTATTCAAGCTCGTTCGGGATTATGGTCGATTCTGAGATCACGGACTCAATATTCTCGAAGACAGACATTCTGACCCCGGGTTCTAGCCCGGTAAGACTTAGGGCCGATCTTCAGTCCTTTATTGCCATGTTCCGAATCTTAAATCCGTCTTTGCAGCCAACTACCTATATTTCTTGCTTCAAGTTTAATATCTTTACGCGGACATCTCATCATAGCGGCCATTAGAAGCAAATATTTTAACATTCCAAAGTTTGGAATTATTTATCAGAACTTGAATTTTGACCTGATTCGAAATCCATCGAATGATTTTATATAAATTTTCATATAGTTAATATGGAACTATGGAGTTCTCAATTGGAAGAAAGCACTTGGATTGGAACTTTTAGTACTCTTTACATTTCACAACAAAAGGAACATGTTACAGGAGCACTTAGAAAAATTCAATCAACATGACTACATGAGCATAACCACAACAACCAAAAAAGAAGATATTATCTTATTTTCCATTTGTGTAGGGGGTGGGGCAAGGATAGGGAAGGATGAATATTTTGCCATTCTATGGACTATGTTGAAATTATGCCAAAAAAAGAAAAGTCACCAACTGAAGCTGATGGACTCAAAATGAAGGTTGGATGCTAAACCAGATGAACAAATGTTTGCAACTTCATGTCTCATCTTCTTTGGCCCACACACTAGTACTCCAACACTTGATTCTTTCCTCTCAAAAAGAATCCCTGCATCAAATTTACAACTTTTTTAAACTGTAGTAGGTAAGAGTCTCCAGTAGTTCTATTACTTAGTAAAAGTTAGGTAATTTGATTGATCCTATAGCTAAATGATCTTGGGATTTAAGTTATAGGGGGAAAAAAGCATAAAAAATTGTTTACACCATTAGTTAAATTTAACGGATTAAAATATGTTATTACTCTATTTTTCAAATCAAAATAAAACTTGATATATGACGACTGATATCTGGGGATACTTTATTCAGTATATTTTTTGGATGAAACTTTTATGGTCTGGCCTTTCACCAAAATGGAGTTTAGTTGACTGAAGAAGTGATTGTTGGGGCAAACTCTCCATCTCCTTATCAGCATTATAGAACCAAGAATTAGGTGAAGACGTTGGAGTTGCACCTTCCATGTTCTGAATCTGTTTGACATCTACACCAGTGTGTCTCTTGTTCCAAAGAAATGCTGCACTACTTGTGATAACTATGGAAATGCAAATCAGAAGCTTGTTCAGCACAGCCTTTATCGGATAAGAGTAGATGTCATTGGTATTTTTATCAATTGGATATATGTAATATCTATTCAAAGCCCCCAAAGAAATCAAGAAAATGATGAAGGAAGATGATATGATAGCACCAAGCCAAAGCCAATTGTTCTAGCCAAGAATTGGAGTGATTGGCTGATCAGATGGGTCGGGTTTGAACCATATGCTCCTCAAGTTCTTCTTGTCTTCAGCTAATATGGGTTGCTTTTCTCTTGTTACATAAGCCTCAATTTGTAGGCCTAACTTAGAAGTTTCAGATGAGGCACCAGAAATGGGAAGGAGAAGGTATAACATGGTGAGGTCTTGTGAGTTCTTGTACACACTTAAAAGTAGGATTTCTGGTGTTTTGCATTTCTGTGACTCGCTTGTGTGAATTAGCTCCCTTATTATGGAGATGAAAGGGGTGATTCCACTCCCGCCGCTCACCATAATTAGTAAATCATGCCTGCAACAAGGAAATGCAAAAATGTTTTTAAATGTATATATAAAAAATAACAATAAGATCACATTCATTCTGAATCCACTGACTCTAAATCCCTCGCTTCTGCTGCACAATAATATTTTCAATCATGTTAAGTTTGTCGCATCATCTCATGTGACAATATCACTATATTTATTACCAAACTGACCATTAAGTGTTAAATGGATAGGGGAAGAAAGCATCTGGTAAAGTTTCTTGGACCAACTTCCTTCACCCTTAATGACAACACTGAGCTTATCTGCCTCCAAACTACTGCTTGAAGTGATTGTAAAAGGATGCCATTGCATTTTTGAAATGCTAGGTACATTCACAAACATGATGCTAGTTGGTGTATATCTTAAACCTGCCAAATAAAGGAAAAGAGAAGTGCTCAAACATGTTATTTAGATAACTTACTTAACATTCTACCTCGATCAATGTCAATATAAATGATGATAGTTCCTTCAGTTACCTTTACTCTTGGAGAAGTTTAGCTCAACAGTTTCACATGGTAGAACTCGAGCTGAGACCAAACGAACATTTGATCGCGACTGTAAGAATATCAAGTATCGATCAACCATGAAGAGGTAGAAACCGGGAAGCATAATTCCAGCATAAGAGACACCAACATGGAAGACAAAGAAGACGACGAAGAGAATGTACAGGTGGTGAGTGTAGAAGAAGAGCTCAAACATCTTTCTCCTCGTACGAGGGAATGTTGGGGGGACTATCTGTATTGGAAAAAAACTGAGTTTATATTAAAGATGACGTAGCATGACACGTGGTTTGGTTAAATGGTCAAAGTGCAACAATTGACTAAGAGGCACGGATAGAGACAACCACGGGAAGAGGAACTTAAATAGGCACGAGACGAAGTGCAGATACAAGTCTTGTACCAATTCAAGTCATTTAAAGCCAACGGATTAGAAGGCATTAAAGACAAAGATCTGATGACAGAAAGGAGTCCAAATTCATTATTAAATACCTGATACGTTAGAAAATTGGTATTTAATAGGAATGATTGTATAACGGCTTATTTAATATCATTTATTACTCATAATTATATCATTAAAGCTGAGGCTTCATTCCTTTACCTAGAATTATCTATAAAAGGAAGAAGTATCATCATTTGTAAGGACACAGAATACTATTTGGAACTCATTGAAATACAAAACTATTTGCTGTTTTACCATCATTCTCAAAAGTATTTTATTTTCGTCTCCTGATTATTAGTAACCCGAATTTCTTTTTAGCTTTGACCAAAGACTCAGATTTTTGGTTAAACAAATTGGTTCTGTTACCGGGAATCTGATAATCTTTTCTTTTAAGCTATATCTTGTCTATTGTCGTCACCATGTCAAACAACAACACCGACAATAACAGTAATAACACATTGGGAAACCATGAAAATCAAATTCATCAAAATCAAGATGACGTGGTTCCCTACCCTCCAGATTCACCACGTCAATCTCGTGAAGGCACTCCTGTTACTGAATCCCGTGCTGATCAACAAGAGCAATCTGAACATTTTGAAGGAGTTAAACTGAAGCTTTACAAAAGCTAATTGATGCACAGGTCGGCAAAGCTCTTCAGGCACTTGTTAGTCGATTGCCTGCTGCACCACCCACACCAACTCCTAATAATAATACATTGGAGAATCCCCGTTCTGGTCTTGATAATTTTGGAAACGGAGCAACCCCCAATGAACCACAGGAAGGGGGACCAGATAATTCAAATAATTCATATTTGCAAAATTTAGTACTAACCTTGCAGAAACAGATTAAGGAACAAAATGAGCGTATTGAACAAATCCCTGGAGTTCCGCCTGTAATAAAAGGAGTAGACATGGACAAATACTCACAACAACCATGGAAGCCAAGTGCTGCTCCCCTTCCAATTCCGAAAAAATTCAAAATACCTGACATCCCGAAATATGATGGTACTACAGACCCACGTGACCACGTGACTGCATTTACAACCGGCGTAAAAGGCAACGACTTGACCAAACAAGAAATTGAATCAGTATTGGTCAAGAAATTTGGAGAAACACTCACCAAGGGTGCATTAACCTAGTATTCTCTTTTATCTGAAAATTCTATTAATTCTTTTGCTGAGCTTGCAGATTCTTTTATTAAAGCACATTCGGGAGCACAAAAGGTTGAGAAAAGAATGGAAGATATTTTCAAAATCAAACAAGGGGATTCAGAGTTGCTTAGAAACTTTGTTGATAGATTCCAGCGTGAAAGAATGACTCTACCTCGTGTGCATGACAATTGGGCTGCAATAGCCTTTGCAAGTAATTTAAATAACAAAAGTTCTGAAGCCACGAGACGACTCAAAGAAAGCCTTCGAGAATTTCCTGCAACCACATGGAATGATGTTTACAACAGGTATAGTACGAAGCTGCGAATTGAAGAAGATACCGTACCTAAGTTTCATCATGAAGAAATGGGTGGTCCCCGAAGATCAGAAACCGAAAAAAGATCAGGTAAAAATAGGTACGATCCATATATGGGACCTGCAGGAAAAGACCCACGGTCGAAACAAGATAGCCAGCAATATGATCAAAAGTCGAGGAACAGGGACTCTGGCTCTTCTTCAAAGTTCAGGAATGATGGGAACAGACAAGAATCACGAGATGATGACAGAAGTTTAAATGCACGATTCGGCGGATATAGTTTTAATGTCTCTACCTTCGAGCTCGTAGCTGTTTTAAGAAGCATGGGAGATAAGGTACGGTGGCCAAAAGAGATGCGGTCAAATCCAAATAGACGCAATCCAGATCATTGGTGCGAATTCCACAATGATCATGGGCACAAAACTTCAGAATGTAGATTCTTGCAGAGTGAAGTGGATCATCTATTAAAGCAAGGGTACCTTACTAAGTTATTTAGCGAGAAAGGAAAACAAGCTTATATGAAAAACAGGCAAGAGTCACCACAGCCTCCTTCACCCAAGGGGACAGTGAATGTCATAAGCGGGGGAGAAGATATTCATGGCATAACCTACACAACCTCCAACAAGGTTTCTAAGGTAACAATTACACACGGGAAACGGGTGCGGGAGGTCCTAGAAAATGAAAGTACTTCGTTCGATGACGCAGATACCGAAGGAGTGACAACTCCACATAATGACGCACTGGTAATATCTTTACTTGTACATGATACTAATGTAAAACGAGTTTTGATTGATCCAGGGAGTTTTGTAAATATTATATTACTAAGGGTGTTGCGTGAAATGCAAGCTGAAGACAAAATGATACCCAAGGCGCACACCTTGTCAGGCTTCGACAATTCAAGTGTAGTAACAAAAGGAGAGGTAATTCTAACAACTTTTGCTACGAGTGTTGTTAAAGAAACTAAATTTCAGGTAGTTGATATGGAAATGGCCTACAATATGATCATGGGAAGACCATGGATACACGATATGGATGTTGTCCCATCAACTCTACATCAAGTTATTAAATTTCCATCACCATGGGGAATTTGCCAAATTCGTGGGGATCAGCAGATGGCTAGAAGTGTCAACACTGTAACAAGTACGAGCACCGTAAATAAAGAAAAATAGCAATTACAGGAAGCAGTTGAAGGTAAAAAATATCAAACTTCAGCTGAACAAGAAAAGACAGATTTGGACTCAAGGCCTGACACAATTCAGGAACCTGAAGAAAATGAAAGTATAAAAACGACAATTGAAGAGCTTGAGGCAGTGATGTTATTTGAGCAATGGCCTGAACGGAAGGTTTATGTCGGGGCCAATTTAAGCTTAAACATGCGAGGTATGATAATCGAATTTTTAAAAGCTAACTTAGACTGCTTTGCTTGGTCCCACGCTGATATGACAGGGATACCACCGGATGTGATGACTCACAAACTCAATGAGGACCCTTCTTTCACACCAATAAAGCAAAAGAAAAGAAAGCAAGGTGCTTTCAAGAACCATGTGATTCAGGATGAGGTCCAAAAATTATTAAAAATCGGATCAATCTGTGAGGTAAAGTATCCTAATTGGTTAGCTAACACGGTGGTCGTACCCAAGAAAAATGGTAAGTGGCGTGTTTGTGTGGATTATACCGATTTAAATAAAGCCTGTCCAAAAGATTCCTTTCCCTTACCGCATATAGACCAACTAATTGATGCAACCGCAGGTCATGAACTTTTAAGTTTTTTAGATGCATACTCGGGATATAATCAAATTAAAATGGATCCTGGTGATGAAGAAAAAACTTCTTTCATCACAGACAGGGGGACTTACTGTTATAAAGTAATGCCCTTTGATCTCAAAAATGCTGGGGCAACCTATCAAAGGTTGGTCACCAAAATGTTCCAAGAACATTTAGGGAAAACAATGGAGGTATATATAGACGATATGCTCGTCAAAACTCAGCGATCTCATGATCATATTTCTCATCTATCTGTTACATTTGAAATTTTGCGAAAATTTAATATGAAACTCAACCCAGAAAAATGTTCATTTGGAGTTACATCAGGTAAGTTTTTGGGTTTTCTTGTTTCTAACCGTGGTATTGAAGTGAATCCTTCTCAGATCAAAGCAATAGAAGAAATCCCTGATATCCTTACTAATAAAAAGGAAGTACAAAGATTAACGGGAAGAATTGCAGCTTTGGGGAGATTTATTTCCAAATCCTCAGAAAGGTGTTTTAAGTTTTTCTCTGCACTTAAAAAGCAAGATCATTTTGAATGGAATGAAGATTGTCAACAAGCCCTTAGAAATTTGAAAGCATATTTGTCAAAACCACCGTTGTTGGCAAAACCAAAGGTGGAGGAAAAACTTCTCATCTATCTGGCCGTATCTGAAGTCGCGGTGAGTGTTGTTTTAGTCCATGAGGACCAAGGTAAACAATCTCCTATTTATTATGTAAGTAAGTCCTTATTGGAAGCTGAGACACGATACTGTCACACCTCCTTTTTGCGCGCCCGCCCCGGAGGGTAAGATGCGCGAGGGGAGTTTTTCCAATTTAAGTGAAAATATTCGAAATGGGATTATTTATTTAATTCAGAGTCGCCACTTGGGAAAGGTTTGGCTTTTGGTGTCCCAAGTCACCGGTTTATCTTGAATCCCAAATCGAGGAAATTTTCGACTTTTCCAAATGAAGTCTGCGAACCAGAAATTCTTAGTAAGGAATTCTGTTGACCCGAGGGAAGGTGTTAGGCACCCTCGAGTCCCATGGTTCTAGCACGGCCGCTTAAATTGTTATAATGGCTAAATATCTGATTTAAATACATGTTTTGACTTATGTGCTTTTATTAAGTTTAAACCGCTTTCATTATTATCATTTATTTTTATAGAATTGCAACGTCGTGAAAATGCATCTCGAACCGCGTCACAATCAATGCACCCGTAGTTGTTAACACATTTCGACTCTGTTGAGATTTGGATTCGGGTCACATCAATGTGCACCCGAGTTTAAGAATGTAATTTAATTAAGCCGCGCCTAAAGAGTCTAACCGCGTTATTATTTTCGGGGAAGACCATGAAATTCACTAAACGGCCTGTCCTGAATTCTAAATGTTTATTATGGTTAGTTATTGAGGGCCCCGCAATTTGTATTTTTATCTGGCGAGGCTCGTCTCTATTTTAGAAAGGATATCCTAAAACGGCTACATTTCTAAATGCGTTTGTCTAAAAATAGAAGAAGAAAGACACACGTTAATTCAAGTATATGCTTTGGCCTAACCCGGATCCCTGTCAATTTCTGATTAATTACTTATAACATGGAGAGACGTCATACCCTGTGCAACATGATTTTAATTGGACAAAGAAGTCACATGCGAGATCGACGAAATACAACACTTAATCCGAACAACATCCTAAAATCGGATTTAAATTAACTTGCTTAAACAGGATTAAAGAATTCCTTATCAAAGGATGTTACTGATGATGTTCAAAACTAATCCTATAAACTGCCTAAAGGAAATCGAACTGGGTGATTCAAAACTATATCATATTTGGTTAGATTTAAAAGCCACTCGCCCCTACTTATTCAGAGCATGCTGAAAGAGTGAATTTAATTTTAACAATCGTACTAAATAGTTTCACATTCCATGAATTATATTTACATCTTGTATGCTACTAAACGAATCAAATACCACAGTTTCAAATTAACATAAACTTTAATTAAGTACAAACTTAATAATGTATTCTCTATTAGCTATAAACTAAAATTTACACAACTTAACAACATTTATGAAAAGGCAGTCAGTAAATAGCGGGTGATTATAACTCCTTCAAATCTTTCTATTCATGCTTTTCAATGTTACATTCAGCTACACCAATGTGAGACTCGAGATGTGTACCTGGAAATACTGAAAATGCAAAGGAGAAGAGGAAGAAGATAGGGAAATCAGCAGCAGCAAGAAACAGAATAGCAGCAGGCAACAACAAGCAAAATAATTGGAATAGAATCAAGATCCCAGCTAGACCAAATCCCAGAGTAAACCAACAAACAACCAGCAGACTCAGTTGGATTTAGAAGAAATCAGTATTGGACAAATAGGTCAAGACCATTGAAATCAAGACAGCAAGAAGAATGCAATTTCTAGTTTTGTCTGTCTGTGTTATCAAACAGAGTTCTTTTCCAGTTTTCTGCTTTTCAGAACTTCAACTCTCAATCTCCAAACTAAGTTTTCTATGTGTATTCTCTTTTTCTCTGTCTATGTGTGTGTATCTATGTCTATCTTAAGGTCTGTATGCCTGTCTTATGTGTGTATGTGTATGTATTTTGCTCTCTCTTATCGGATCTATCTGATGTCTCTCTTAAAACTGATGGAAGTCCCCTCTTTTATAAACCTAAAATCAACTCTTTAACAGCCTGTTTAGACAATTAGAACACCCCTCCCATGTGCTCTCCTATTTTCAGATTCCACTTAGCTAATTAAGTATAAACAAAACCCCATGATATTCCCTGGCAGACTCACTTTTGAGTAATGTTTATTATTTCTGAAACTAAAGTAGAGTATGGGCAGCAGAATGTAGTCTGACAGCATATGCTATCAAACTATTTAATTCAAAAAGCCCTTATGCAGGACACAGGCTGTGCACAAATGCACATGTGGTGCACAAATGCACATGTTGTGCACAAGTGCACATGCCCTCCAATTTCAGAACTGTAACTAAACAAAACATTGATTTTATATTTCTGATTCATATTAACAATTATAAATACTAAACTCAGTTCCTAATTGATTCAGGCAATGCTTAGCAGAAGCAAATCGATTTGTTATTGTTCAGGCAGCTGAAACTAATTGACGACACATGTCGACTCGACTATATTAATCATAACATGTACAATCGTAGCCAAAAATCAGAAATCCAAGAGTATCACACAAGGGGTTCAGATTGCAATGTTAATACAGAATGGCCCTGGGAACTAATTGAACGAACCAATTCAAATTCATTTGATTGTACAGCTTACACATACACATTATCAGTGAATAGAAGAGGGACTTAATCAAAACATGTAGGTTCAGGCAAAGTGGACAGGACACAGTTGATAAAATTCAGGGGCACAAATTAAACAAAACATGAACAGACCTTTAATCAGCACATGGACTAAAAATAAAGGAAAGAGGAAAACAAAAACTCACCATAAATCCCGAAAAATCAAAAGTCTTGGCTTTGATTCGAACAGGCCCTTCTTGGGGTTGAAAGGACTTTAATCGAAATGTTCTCACTGAGAACACTTCGACTAAAGTCCATTAGACCCTAAATACCTTAGCTCGAGCAGATACAGACCAGTGACGAGGAACCCTAGGGTTCCAAAAATCAGATCTGGGATTCATGCTTCCCTGGTCAGATTCAGACCAAACCAAACATGGTTTGGTCACGAGGGGGGTCTGGGGACTGTCTAGTGTGAAGTTGAGGTCGATCGGTGTAAATCAGGTTCCGACTCGAATCTTCAAATGAAGATTCGAGAAGGTGAGAGAGGATTCGAAGTGTGTGGTTGGTGGATTTGGGTTCAGGACGGTGAAGAGCATCTATGGTGTTAAGGGTGGGGTCGCCGGCGTCCATGCCGCCGGCTTTCATGGTGAAAGTATACAGGGGCGGCTAGGGTTTGAAGGTCTGAGGTCTGGGGTGAAGATGACCTAAGGCTGGGGGTTCGGATAGGGGGCAGGGTAAAGGTTATGGGTTTATATAGTTAGTGAGGGGTTGATTCCTAGCCATTGGATGGGGTGCGATGAAGGGTCAGGATCTCTTGGCTGATGGGGGACGGTGTCATTTCATCCTAAAGGGGTTTGGGTCAGTCCGGGTGGAACGGGTCGGGTTCATCAGTGGGTTATGGGGAAGTGATCTTGGTCGTTGATCAATCTGAGATCAACGGCCCAGATCAGACCAGGTTAAAACGGTGTCGTTTGGAAGCTCTGGGTATCAGCTGGTCTGGACCGGGGTAGGCTCACGTTCTGGGCTTGATTTGGGCCTCAAATTTTAAAATAAAAATGAGCCCAAGCTGATTTTCAAACCAATTCTGCATTATTATTTTTTTAATATATATTTTTTATTTTATTTTTAAAACAAAACCCAAGTAAATCAAATTAAAATTAAATAGACACTTAATACAATAATTTGCACACACATATTAAAATATTTGAAGCAGGTAGAATCAAATAAAACAAAAAAAATCACGGACAAAGATGCATATTTATGATTTTCTATTTAACAACCGGATTACGGTTCAAATTACGCATGACACATACATTTTGTATTTTGTTTTAATAAAATAAAATGGGAAAAATCATAAATAATTAACAAAATGCCACGTAAAATCCGAAAATTGTACAGCAGGACCATTTGTTATTATTTTTCATTTCTTTTTGGAGCGATTGTCGCGTAAGACAAAAATCACGTGCTCACAGATACCCACAACTAGAAAACTCGAAGAGTTTTCATGCAAAGATAAAGTGAGCAGATATGAGCGATTTTTGCCTATGGACTACTCCGTGTGAAGCATGTTTTTGAAAGATTTGACCGAATCTTTGCTTCAAAGATTTCCTACATATCCTAGGCTAAACAGGAATCAAGTCAATGTAGTTCGGGAAGCTTCGGTAGCTGGGACTAACATGGGATTGCAATGCTTGTTGTTACTGCTGTTGCTGTTGTCACCTGCTTTACTAACCGCCTTATTACAACCAAAGAAAAATTGAAACTGAACTAAATACTTATATGCATGTCAACTGCTAGTTACAAGATCCCTATCTATGATTCTTTTGCGACTTGATCATGGGTCTTAGCTGATTTTGCTTGGAGACTTCGATCTGAATCTTGATGCTTGCGAGTTGTAGGTAAGCTTAACCTCTGGGATACTCAGTGAGACGTGACTGGCAGAGTTCTGGACCTTAATCAAATCTTGGAACGATCCGCCTTCCATTTTCTCCGGTATCTCGGGACATCTTCTTTTTGTCTTTTTTCTTTTTTGATTCTGAGTTGAGACTCATCTCGTGGGTCATTTCGATCCGTGTGGCTCGAGGTTAGACCTGCGGGAGAAAACAGACAAACGAACGAAATTTTCTGCCCCAGTTTCACTAGGAAAATTTCGTTAATTATTCGCCAGGAAGTTCATAAAATTGAGGAAGGAAGATAAAAATGCTCAGTTCAGGGTTGGAGTCCTAATACCGAATAGCTGGGGAGAAGTTCAGTTTTTAGAGTTGAAACTTTAATACTGACCAACTGGGAAAAAGTTCAGTTTAGGGTTTTAAAACCCTAATGCTGACCAAAGGAAAAATTCAGTTTAGGGTTTAAAACCCTAATGCTGACTAAAGGAAAAATTCAGTTTAGGGTTTAAAACCCTAATGCTGACCTAAGGAAAAATTCACTTTAGGGTTTAAAACCCTAATGCTGACTGAAAGGGAAAAGTTCAGTTTAGGGTTTAAAACCCTAATGCTGACTAAAAGGAAAAAGTTCAGTTCAGGGTTTAAAACCCTAATGCTGACTAAAAGGAAAAAGTTCAGTTCAGGGTTTAAAACCCTAATGCTGACTAAAAGGAAAAAGTTCAGTTCAGGGTTTAAAACCCTAATGCTGACTAAAAGGAAAATTCAGTTTAGGGTTTAAAACCCTAATGCTGACTGAAAGGGAAAGTTCAGTTCAGGGTTTAAAACCCTAAGGCTGATTAAAGGAAAAAGTTCAGTTCAGGGTTTAAAACCCTAATGCTGATTGCATGAAAAAACTCAGTTTAGGGTTTAAAACCCTAATGCTGGCTGGAAGGAAAAGCTCAGTTTGGGGTTTAAAACCCTAATGCTGGCTAAAGGAAAGGCTCAGTTTAGGGTTTAAAACCCTAATGCTGACTAAAGAAAAAATTCAGTTTAGGGTTTAAAACCCTAATGTTGATTGCATGGAAAAGCTCAGTTTAGGATTTAAAACCCTAATGCTGACTAAAGAAAAAATTCAGTTTAGGGTTTAAAACCCTAATGCTGATTGCATGGAAAAGCTTAGTTTAGGGTTTAAAACCCTAATGCTGGCTGAAGGAAAAAGTTCAGTTTAGGGTTTAAAACCCTAATGCTGACTGAAAGGAAAAGCTCAGTTTAGGGTTTAAAACCCTAATGCTGGCTGAATGGAAAAGTTCAGTTTAGGGTTTAAAACCCTAATGCTGATTGCCAGAAAAAGTTCAGTTTAGGGTTTAAAACCCTAATGCTGACTAAAAGGAAAAGCTCAGTTTAGGGTTTAAAACCCTAAATGCTGGCTGAATGGAAAAGTTCAGTTTAGGGTTTAAAACCCTAATGCTGATTGCATAGAAAAGCTCAGTTTAGGGTTTAAAACCCTAATGCTGGCTGGAAGAAAAAGTTCAGTTTAGGGTTTAAAACCCTAATGCTGACTGAAAGGAAAAGCTCAGTTTAGGGTTTAAAACCCTAATGCTGGCTGAATGGAAAAGTTCAGTTTAGGGTTTAAAACCCTAATGCTGATTGCCAGAAAAAGTTCAGTTTAGGGTTTAAAACCCTAATGCTGACTGAAAGGAAAAGCTCAGTTTAGGGTTTAAAACCCTAATGCTGGCTGAATGGAAAAGTTCAGTTTAGGGTTTAAAACCCTAATGCAGTTTAGGGTTTAAAACCCTAATGCTGACTGCATGGAAAAGCTCAGTTTAGGGTTTAAAACCCTAATGCTGGCTGAATGGAAAAATTCAGTTTAGGGTTTAAAACCCTAATGCTGATTACAGGAAAAAGTTCAGTTTAGGGTTTAAAACCCTAATGCTGACTGCATGGAAAAGCTCAGTTTAGGGTTTAAAACCCTAATGCTGGCTAAATGGAAAAATTCAGTTTAGGGTTTAAAACCCTAATGCTGATTACAGGAAAAAGTTCAGTTTAGGGTTTAAAACCCTAATGCTGACTAAAGGAAAAATTCAGTTTAGGGTTTAAAACCCTAATGCTGATTACAGGAAAAAGTTCAGTTTAGGGTTTAAAACCCTAATGCTGACTAAAGGGAAAATTCAGTTTAGGGTTTAAAACCCTAATGCTGATTACAGGAAAAAAGTTCAGTTTAGGGTTTAAAACCCTAATGCTGACTAAAGGAAAAATTTAGTTTAGGGTTTAAAACCCTAATGCTGATTACAGGAAAACGTTTAGTTTAGGGTTTAAAACCCTAATGCTGACTAAAGGGAAAATTCAGTGTAGGGTTTAAAACCCTAATGCTGACTGCATGGAAAAGCTCAGTTTAGGGTTTAAAACCCTAATGCTGGCTGAATGGAAAAATTCAATTTAGGGTTTAAAACCCTAATGCTGATTGCATGGAAAGCTCAGTTTAGGGTTTAAAACCCTAATGCTGATTACAGGAAAAAGTTCAGTTTAGGGTTTAAAACCCTAATGCTGACTAAAGGGAAAATTCAGTTTAGGGTTTAAAACCCTAATGCTGACTGCATGGAAAAGCTCAGTTTAGGGTTTAAAACCCTAATGCTGGCTGAATGGAAAAATTCAGTTTAGGGTTTAAAACCCTAATGCTGATTACAGGAAAAAGTTCAGTTTAGGGTTTAAAACCCTAATACTGACTAAAGGAAAAATTCAGTTTAGGGTTTAAAACCCTAATGTTGATTACAGGAAAAGGTTCAGTTTAGGGTTTAAAACCCTAATGCTGACTAAAGGGAAAATTCAGTTTAGGGTTTAAAACCCTAATGATGACTGCATGGAAAAGCTCAGTTTAGGGTTTAAAACCCTAATGCTGGCTGAAAGGAAAAAGTTCAGTTTAGGGTTTAAAACCTTAATGCTGACTGAAAGGGAAAATTCAGTTTAGGGTTTAAGACCCTAGTGCTGACTGGCTGGGGACAAAATTCGAGAACAACAACTGACCTCTTTTTTTGAATTTTCTTGTTTTAGTAGAAGATAAAAGGGAGTTTCGTGGAAACTTACCTTTCGAGTGAATTCCTTATTGCCAAAATATTTCTTGTACCCATGTACCTTCTTCTTTGGGCGACACCTGCTTCTTGCAAGGTTGTCTTGGATTAAACCTGTTTCAACTTTTCAGACAAAGAACAATTGTTAGTTCGGAAATGACGGTCGGTTTGGTGACCTTGATCGTTCCCGGTTGCTTTGTTGCTTCTTCATTTCTGTTGCGAAGTCCCGCCATTGATTTGATTCATATGTCGAAACTCTTTAGACTGCTCAGGCTTGTATTTCCAGATTCTGTGATGATTTGCCTCGTAAGGCTCTTTTTTCTTTTCTCTCTTTTTTTTGTCTCGTTTTGCTTGGAGGTTCTCCACGGGGATTTTATTGGAGGTATTCTGTGGGGATTTGTACAAAAGGAAGCCATGTGGGGGAATATTTACAAAGTGGATTCTTTGTATGGATTTTTGTACAATGGGGCATGCTGGGGATTTGTTTCGAAGCGGGCTTTCTAGGATTTGTTGGGGTAAGCTTATTGGGAAATTTTTACAAAGGGACTCGCTGGGGATGTGCTGGGGAAATTCTAACGGGGATTTTTTTTTATATATATATTGGGGAGACTCTGTAGGGGATTGTACAAGGGGAGACTCTGTGGGGATTCGTCCGAAGGCGGACTTGCTGGGGGAACTTTCTCTTTTTCCTCTTTACTTCGAACGCCATCAAACATCATGATTCATCAAGTTTGGACGGACGTACCAACGAAACGGGGTGTTTTCCTTCATGAAACGGAATTCCGTGAAAACAAACCTGCCACCTGCCCTTTCCGGTGTATCCTGAACTTGGGGTTAAAACATAAAAGGGATTCGAAGAGAAACAAAGAAAGGAGAAAACAAATTTCAGGAAGGGAGTGTCCCTTTTGGGACGAGAAAGACTTATCTGAGGAAGATAATGCTGGCTTTAAATGACATGACATGCTCTTTGGACTGGACGCCTGACCTTCCATGAACTTGCGTTTCCCTGAACCAGAACGGATCTGTGATTCCAAACCGGTGGAACTTTGCCGAGACCTCCTTGGGGTGGAGTCATTCTTTTCGGCCAACAGCGCCCTTTGCGGGTTTTAGCCGGCTGACCTCTCTCATTTCTCTTCCTGTCATCGCTTGATAGCATTCTTTGTGAGTTTTTACTAAACAAGCTCTCTCATTTTGGTTTCTCTACTCCCGTCGCCTCGTGGTGCCCGAAGGTTTTCACCGACGAGACTCTCTCATTTTATCTCTCTCAATTCAGAGTGTGCCGGTCTCCATTTGTGACGCTTATTGGTTTCCCACTATCTTTGGTAATTGATCTGAAGGCTCGTGCTTGGTAAAGAGAGGTAGATGATACTAACTTCTAAACTGCTCGACGTGCCCCGGTTTCAATTTCAGGGTGAATGGGATTTTATTGTTGGTGTGACTGAACCTCAGGGAGAGGCTGCCTACGTATCCTTTCGGAATCAAGTCAAACGTAGTTCAGGCCTCAATCAATGTTTTGTTTTGTTTTTTTTTGTTTTTTTTTGTTTGTTTGTTTTTTTTGTAGTTTTTTTTGTAAGCGGCTCAAAGGTTTGTAGAGAGAATTGGGTAGTGTTTGGGGAGTAGTGGGGAATAAAACCTTCGTCATTTCAAATGTGTCAAGACTACTGGAGTATAATTCAGACGTAGTATCTCTTGACTGCATCCGCATTTACTACTGTTTCGGGGTCATTTCCTTCGATATCATCTAGATACAATGCTCCTTTCAGCAATATCTTCCTTATGATGTATGGGCCTTTCCAATTTGGAGCAAATTTCCCTTTCGCTTCCTCGTGATGCGGCAGAATACGCCTCAGTACCAACTGACCTACTTCGAAATTCCTGGGTCGGACTTTCTTGTTGTAAGCACGGGCCATCCTTCGTTGGTACAACTGTCCGTGACAAACCGCGGCCATTCGCTTTTCATCAATCAAAGTCAATTGCTCTAACCGAGTCTTGACCCACTCGCTGTCTTCGATTTCTGCTTCGACAATGGTTCGAAGCGAAGGAATTTCTACTTCTGCCGGTATTACAGCCTCTGTCCCATAAACCAAAAGATAAGGAGTTGCTCCTACTGACGTGCGTACCGTAGTGCGATACCCCAACAATGCAAATGGTAACTGTTCATGCCACTGTCGGGAACTTTGGATCATTTTCCTCAAAATCTTCTTGATGTTTTTGTTTGCCGCTTCCACAGCACCATTGGCCTTTGGCCGATAAGGAGTAGAATTCCTATGCGTTATCTTGAATTGCTCGCATACATCTCCCATCAAGTGACTGTTCAAGTTTGCTGCGTTATCTGTAATGATAGTCGCAGGAATACCGAAACGACAGATAAGATTTGAGTGTACAAAATCCACTACAGCTTTTTAGTGACCAATTTGAGAGTGACAGCCTCTACCCATTTTGTGAAGTAGTCTATGGCAACCAGTATGAATCTATGTCCATTCGAAGCCTTTGGTTCGATTGGTCCAATAACGTCCATGCCCCAGGCGACAAATGGCCAAGGTGCAGACATGGGATGCAGTTCCGTGGGAGGTGCATGAATCAAATCACCGTGCACCTGACACTGATGACACTTCCGAACGAAGCTAAAGCAGTCCTTTTCCATGGTCATCCAGTAATAACCTGCTCGAAGTATTTTCTTCGCTAAGACATACCCGTTCATGTGAGGTCCGCACACACCTGCGTGTACTTCGCGCATGATCTTTCTCGCCTCCTCGATATCGACACATCTTAGGAGATTGAGGTCCGGGGTCCTTTTATACAATAATTCACCGCTCAAAAAGAAACCACTTGCATGTCGCCTAATGGTCCTCTTTTGATCTCCAGTAGCATGCTCAGGGTATTCTTGCGTTTTCAAGAACCTCTTGATGTCATGGTACCAAGGCTGCGTATTTGATCCCGCCTCGATTACATTGCAGTAACCGTGTCTTTCCCTGATTTGGATTTCCAAAGGATCGACGTGGACGTTGCTCGGGTAGGGTAGCATTGAAGCCAGAGTAGCCAGTGCGTCTGCCAGTTCATTGTGACACCTCGGGATATACCTGAACTCTATTAATGTAAAGCGCTTGCCGAGGTCCTCCACATCCTGTCGGTAAGGGATAAGTTTGACATCCCGAGTTTCCCATTCGCCTTGGACTTGCCGGATAATCAGGTCGGAATCTCCCATAATCAGTAAATCTTCGACATCCTGATCGATTGCCATATGCATGCCCATGATGCAGGCTTCATACTCAGCTGTATTGTTTGTGCAAAAAAAACGCAATCTAGCAGTGGCGGGATAATGCTGACCAGAAGGCGAGATCAAAATTGCCCCAATCCCTAAACCTTTGGCATTCACGGCTCCATCAAAGAACATCTTCCAAACATGAGCGTCCTCCGAGACCACTTCTACGGTGTTTACTTCTTCATCTGGAAAGTATGTACTCAATGGCTGGTATTCCTCATCGACCGGATTTTCGGCCAAATGATCTGCTAGCGCCTGGGCTTTCATTGCCGTGCGAGTGACATAGACTATGTCGAATTCAGTAAGCAAGATTTTCCACTTGGCCAGTCTCCCAGTAGGCATCGGTTTCTGAAATATATACTTCAAAGGATCCAGCCTGCTTATGAGGAAAGTAGTGTGGGCTTGGAGATAATGTCTCAGCTTTTGAGCAACCCACGTCAGAGCGCAACATGTCCTTTCCAGCAGAGTGTATTTGGCCTCGTAGCCGGTGAATTTCTTGCTCAAGTAGTAGATTGCTTGCTCCTTCTTTCCGGTTATGTCGTGTTGCCCGAGGACGCAACCGAAAGAGTTCTCCAAGACTGTCAGATACAAGAAAAGTGGCCTCCCTGGTTCTGGAGGGACCAAGACTGGGGGATTCGAAAGGTATTCTTTGACTTTGTCAAAGGCTTCTTGACACTCAGTTGTCCATTTAATCGCCGCATCTTTCCTTAACAATTTGAATATGGGCTCACACGTGCTTGTCAATTGGGCAATAAACCGACTGATGTAGTTCAACCTGCCCAACAAACTCATCACGTCTTTCTTCGTTCTCGGGGGAGGTAGATCTCTGATAGATTTTATCTTAGTTGGATCTAGTTCGATACCTCTCCTGCTTACGATGAAGCCTAAAGTTTGCCCGACGGAACTCCGAAAGCACATTTGGCTGGGTTCAGCTTCAAGTCATACTTCCTTAATCTCTCGAAGAATTTCCTCAAGTCTTGGATGTGATTATCCTGCGTCCTGGACTTGACTATCACGTCGTCCACGTACACCTCTATTTCCTGATGCATCATGTCATGCAAAATGGCAGTCATGACCCTCATGTAAGTAGCCCCAACATTCTTCAAACCAAATGGCATGACCCGATAACAGTAGGTGCCCCAAGGCGTGGTGAAGGCAGTTTTCTCGGCGTCCTCTTCGTCCATCAATACCTGATGATACCCAGCGTAACAATCTACGAAAGACTGTATCTCGTGTTTGACGCAATTATCAACGAGGATGTGGATGTTGGGCAGTGGGAAATTATCTTTAGGACTTGCTCTATTCAAATCTCGGTAATCTATACATACCCGAGTTTTCCCGTCCTTTTTCGGTACTGGAACCACATTTGCCAACCAAGTTGTATACTGGACTACCTGAATCACTCCCATTTTCAATTGTTTGGTGATCTCCTTTTTAATCTTGTCACTGACCTCAGTTTTGAACTTTTGTTGCTTTTGTTGAATTGGAGGACAATCAGGATGAATCGGAAATTTATGAACCACTAGATCAACACCTAGACCCGGCATGTCATCATATGACCAAGCAAACACGTCTTTAAATTCAAAAAGAAGTTGAATTATCGCCTCTTGCGTTTTCTTGTCCGTGTGAATGCTTATTTTGGTCTCCCGGATTTCTTCAGAAGTTCCTAAATTAACCGGTTCAGTGTCATTCAGATTTGGCTTAGGTTTATTCTCAAAATGTTCCAACTCTCGGTTTATTTCCCTAAAAGCCTCTTCTTCATCATATTCTGGTTCTGAGTTCATTAATTCATAGTTAAATAGCTTGTTGTGATCTGGGCGTGAAGTCCGCAAGCATGTCATATTTAAAGCCGCATTATTATAACTGAAAGGAAAGATAAAAGGAAAAATAACAAAAATCAGAACAAAAGAAAGAATGGGAAAGCAATGATTGATTTTTTTTTCTATTTTCTTTGGAAAGTTGGAAGACGACAATGTTTACAACATAGGAATTCAAAACAACAATTGAAAGGAAGAAAACATTCAAGTTATGTCCTGAAGACAACTTGTGACACAGGAAAGGTGGCAGGACAGGTCTACCCGGACTTCCGTCTAGTCGGAAAGGGCGTGGCCTCCCAGTTTCGAAGTTTGGCGTTCGGCCCCACGTACAGCATCTCAGCAATGCTTGTGCCTTCACCTGGTTGAACCATGTGGACCTCGTAGAGCATCTCTCTCATTGCCCCGCATATCTCATCGATTTCCTCAGCCGTGAAGACCTCATCGTCCTCTTCTTCGGTGTATCTTGGCCTGATGAAGGTTTCATACAAATCCGGCAATGGTTGAGGTAACTTCCAACCCTCATTTCTCCTTTTCTTTGCCCACTCTTCATCTCTTGGAGTGGGTTTGAAACCTAGTCCGAAAGGTTTCTTGGTGGTCGGTAAGGTGATAGGTTCGGTTATTCCCTGCAGGGTTCGTCCAAGCCCTTTCCCTGGCCTAAATCCGTGCCGGATCATCTCTTTGGCCACCATAACCGAGGCGTTAGACAAGAAAGGCTGGGGGTAGGGTATTCCCTCTTCGTGCTGCTCTGCCAGTACAATCTCGAAAGCTTGATAGACCGTATGTTCGCTTCCTTCTCTTGGTTCAAGATATGGGATGGATGGGTCCCGATAAATAGCATGCTCATCTTCTCCATGGACCACGATCTCTCGGTCTTCGTACTCGAACTTCACCATCTGGTGAAGAGTGGAAGGCACGGCTCCTGCCGCATGGATCCAAGGTCTGCCGAGGAGAAAATTGTAGGATGTATCCATGTCGAGCACCTGGAAGGTTACTTCAAACTCGACTGGTCCTATGACCAACAACAGGTCTATTTCCTCCATGGTATCTCTCTTGATGCCGTCGAAAGCCCTTACGCAGACATTATTGGGTCGGATTCTTCCGGTCCCAATTTCCATTCTTTGTAGCGTGGAGAGCAGGCAAATGTCAACACCTGATCCCCCATCCAACATTACCCGCTTGACATAGTAGTCCTCGCATTTAACTGTTAGGTGCAAGGCCTTGTTGTGTGCCGCTCCTTCCGGGGGTAAGTCGTTCTTGCTGAAAGAGATTTGGTTGACGGCGAAGAATTTTTCTGTCATCCGCTCTAGTTGTTCAACCGAGGTTTCAACTGGCACGTATGCTTCATTCAGGGTCTTCAGTAAGATCTTTTGATGCTCGGCCGACCTCATCAACAATGATAGCATGGATACTTGCTCGGGGCAGTTGCGCAGTTGATCTATCACTTCGTAATCCGGCATTTTCATTTGTTGGAAGAACACTTCCGCTTCTTCAACGCTCACAGGCTTCTTTGGTGGGAAGCGCCTTCGTGTGGCGTTGTTCAGCTCTTGGGTATTTGAGTACCTTCCAATGAAAGTATTTTCTGGAAGTTCTCCCATGACCTCTTTACCTTTGTACATTACCAAAGTCTTTTGATAATTCCACGGTACTGTGGATGAGTTGGTCATCGGCTTTTGTGGCACGCGTCCGATAACCACTGGCTCATTCAGCCGAGGTGGTTGAATCGTCCCCCGGACCACATAGGCCCCTTTTGGCACGTACATAGGTTTTGTCTTTTTGATCCCGAAGTTCTGCGTCTTCTCAGCTCGACCTCGTGGTATGTAAAGAACTCCATCCTTTACCGGTACCACTTTCTTCTCCACCTTCTTTTCAGGCTCGCTCTTTATAGCCTTGGCCTCCTCCCCCTTTTCTGGTTTCTGGTCTGTCTCAGGCCTTTTCCCCGTGTCGACAATGGCGATTATAGCTTTCAGAGCAGGGTCGAATTCTTTGTCTTCGCAAATCATTCCGATCAGCGGCCCATTATTGTGAGCAGGTAATGGATTGTTAGTTACATTCGGGATCTCCTCGTCCCTTAGAACTATTTTCCCTTGCTCTATCAAATTTTTGACCACTCTTTTCAAAGACCAGAAGTCATTTGTATCATGTCCCTCAGCCCCTGAATGATAGGCGCATCTGACTCCAGCTTTGTAAGAAGGTGACGTCGGGTTTTGCCTTGTTTGAGGGATTGGTTGCAAGAAACCCAACTGGACTAGCTTCGGGAACAAAGTAGAGTATGGTTCACCGATGGGCGTGAAATTCCACCTTCGAGGTGGCTCCTGAGGGCGAAAGTTATTCTGCGGGGGTTGTGGGTTATAGTGGTTGTGGTAAGGAGGCTGATTTCTGGGAGGTGGAGCTGGGCCTCGGTTGGCTTGTTGCGTCGGATGGGCATAAGGCTGGGCATTTATGACCATATAAGGTTGATGAGCATATGCCAGATTTGAGTGGGGGTAGTAGTGTTGTGGGGTTCTTTCCGGAAAACGGGGCCTGGGATGACGATATTCCCTTGCTTCCGAGGCTGCCATGGTCGTTTCTTCCTTTTTCTTCCCTCTTGCCATTCCTCCGGACCCGCTTTGTTCGGCTTGGGAGGTCGCTCTTATGGCTGCTTGACTCAGAATCCTACCTGTTTTCAGACCATTCTCCACCATCTCTCCAATCTTGATTGCTTCTGCAAATGGCTTTCCCATGGCTGACATCATGTTTTGGAAATAATCAAACTCTTGAGCTTGGAGAAAGGTAGTGACCATTTCCACTTCATCCATGGGAGGCTTTACCCTCGACGCCTGCTCACGCCACTTAATAGCATATTTTCTGAAGCTTTCTGAAGGTTTCTTCTTCAAATTTGACAGAGAATTTCGGTCTGGTGCAATGTCGATGTTATACTGGAATTGTTTCACAAAATCTCTGGCGAGATCATCCCATATATGCCATCGGGACATTTCCTGGTCCATATACCATTCCGAGGCTATCCCTACTAGACTTTCCCCAAAATATGCCATTAGCAGTTCTTCTTTTCCGCCGGCTCCCCGCAATTGGTTGCAATATTTCTTAAGATGTGAAATGGGGTCACCGTGTCCATCGTATTTCTCAAACTTTGGGGTCTTGAAACCCGCTGGCAGGTGCACATGAGGGAACATGCATAGGTCGGCATAAGAGACACTCTTCTGTCCGCTCAAACCTTGCATATTCTTCAAACTCTGTTCAAGGCTTCTCATTCTTTTGGCTATCTCATTTTGTTCCGCAATTCTGGGGGTTTGATCCTGCCCGGGTGCGAGCTCGCACTGAGGCGGTGGAGGATTAGCGCTGGTAGCGAACCTAGTTGGTTCCATTGAGAACGAGGGTGCTTGGAATGTAAAAGAAGATGAGTCAAAGCTTGGCTTGTACGTAGCAGGCTGTGCCGTAATCGGGCAGGGCGGTGCAGTAAAGATGTTCATGCTTGCATCGGTGGCTGACATTCGGGGATGAGGCTCAGAAGACGATCCAGCAGAGAAGGCTGAAGTGGCTGGGTACCCGAATGGGGTGGCAGGATAATTTATGGGGACATTAGAAGTCCCGCTTGACCTGGAGAATAACTCAGGGAATCCGGGGACGACGCTTGGCGGCTCTTTCCCATTATTCCAGTCGTCTAGCATTTCCAACATGCGGAGCCGTAGGATTCTATTTTCCTCCGCAGTTGCGGATTCAGGTGTGAGGACGGCTGAGATCGAGCTCTCCTCGGAAACAGGGATTGTTTGCAACGGGATTTCTGAAGACATTTCCGCACTTCCTTTTGACCTGGTGAAGTAAGTGTGAGTACTGCTTCCGGTCTTGACAACAGGTAGTTGAACACTTCTCTTTGACCTCGTGAAGTATGAGTGCGAGGCCAGACTTTTACCAAACCAACCGTCTTTTCCAAAAACCTGAGGAACTCAACGACACACGAGCGGTTAATTTCAAAATAAATAACAGATAGGCAATCTCACGTTGAGCATGATGCACCTATACAGTTAAGTGAATTCTACATGTTTGCGACGAAAGCATGCGTCATTCCGGCATTCTTTTTAGGCTTCCCTTTTCTTATTTTTTTTTCTTCTCTTTTTGTTTTTCTTTTATGTTTTTATTTTGGGGTAAAAATGCGACCGGATCCAATGAGGATTGCCTACGTATTACGACGCCACGTGAATCAGATCATTACGTAGTTCAAAAACACAAATAAGCGTAAAAGAAACAACCTTTTTATTGTTGAAGCGGTCTATTACAAACTACATTTTGCGAAAGAAGGAGCAAACTTTAAAAATAAACCTGGACTCAAAATAGACTAAAAATCACCCTGATGGGAACAACAGGCAGAAGATGCTAAGATACAGACTTGACTTATGAGTACATTATGGTTTTGAAAATTGGTGTCCGCGGGGCATCGTTCGGCCTCGCCGCGGTCCTAGGTGTGAGATCCCTCTCAAGTTGCTCCAGATCATACATGGTCTGCTTGACATAACTCATCACTGCCGAGAGGACGGTAACGCTGGTCATGTTCTCACATCGTAGACATCGTCTGGTGATGGCATGGGCAATGGTCTTGATCCTATCTCTGGTTTGCTTCTTCTCTATGAGTAGGCGTTTTATCTGATCCCTACATATCTTGAATACCTGAGCATCCTGTATATGTTGATGCTTCAGTTGCCGTACTTCTAACTTCATCTGGGCCAACAAATCGTACCAGTATCTGCTCTCAATTTGGAAGTCCTTGGCCTGATTAGCTGCTTTGATCTCAAGTGTAGCCATCTCTCTCTTCATTTTGGCAACAGTTTTCTCGTGGTCGCGTTTCGATTGGTTCAAGTATCGGCGATTCTTCTCTACTTTTACTCCCCACTGTGCCTTGAGCTTCGCCATAATCTTTCCCGATTCTTCTAAACCATCTCGCCATTCCGCGACTTCTCTTCTCAAAACCTTAATCAACCGTTGGTCTGATCGACTTCTGGGCTGTTCATCAAGAGACAATCTTAATTTTTGGATTTGGGCCTTAAGTTCTTCATTCTCTCGGACCAATTTATTCTTTTCGCTTCAATCCGCCGCGATTTATATGCTGTTATTGAATTTCAGACTGTCAATCTGTAGCTTCAAATCACCGATCTCGGCCCGATACCCCTTTTCTTTTGCTAACCAGTTCCATTGCCCTTGGGACGATTCCACAAAATCTTTGAGATGCGGTCTCTTAGCCGGTCTTTCACAAGACAGGTCGCCCCTGAACCAAGCGTGATATCCTGGGGCAACTTCCCCTTTTGCTATATCCATTACACAAGTGCTTGCCGTCAGATGTTGGCACTCACTCCAGATTTGGCGAACTTCTTCTTCGGGAAAGTGACCGTCTGGACTGATCTCAATCACTTGGGTACTCAGATCTTCATCTTTCGGCACCACTTGATACCTCCCAAGTTGCCTCAAAACCCGATATGGTGCGTAGGGTTGGATGCTTTTAAGTCCTATCAACAAAAAGTGGGGCCTGGTTACTGGCGTGTATATGATTTACTCAATAGGCAACCATCCGAGCGTCCACTGGATTTGGCTAGCAGTGAGAGTTCGGAAAAATGAGGTCCATGATGTGACGCCTTCAGGTAGATTGAAACCTTTGGCTCTAGTGTAGAATTCTCCAATACAAGTCTTCTCCGGCGAACCGTAACCCAAGAGCGGAGAGCGGTAGCATAAGTGATCGGTCATCCATATTTGCAACAGTAGGTTACATCCTTCGAAAAAGTCGCCCCTGGCTCGACAAGCAGTGAGAGCCCGGAAAATGTCAGCCATAATCATAGGTGCCAGAGTACTTTTATCTTGGGTGAGCAAAGTACTGACGACCCCAGCTACTTTTAGATCGATGTTGCCGTCCTTCCTTGGGAACACTATAAGACCTAAGAAGGCTGTCATAAAAGCTAACTGCCTGTGTTCGTCCCACTTTTGTCGGTTGCCTTTGCTACACAGTTTGAAATCCGGCTTATTGAACCCGCCCTCATGACCGTATCTAGCATACATGAGATGGAGACTGCAGAAACCTTTGGCAAGATCTGGATGGTGAAATGTTCGGGGTATTTTCAGAAAATCCAGAAATCGGTGTACCGTGACGGCCCTAGGTGCAATCAAGTATTTGAACCTTAACGGAGCTTCATCACCCCCAATGTATCCCGCTATTTCCTCCAACGTCGGGGTGAGTTCGAAGTCTGAAAAATGGAATACATTGTGCGCCGAATCCCAGTAAGTGACCAATGATCTGATAATATCGCCCCGAGGCTGAATGTCTAGTAAATCCGGGAGATTTTTCAGATATTTCCTCACTTTGCCTTGCCCCTCTTTGCCTAAGTCGTTCCACCATAATCGCAACTCAAAAGGGATCTTGGTCATTATTGAAAACGGTTCGTTTTGTATCGTGCTCATCCTGCACATTTATTTAGGGTGATAAACTTTATTAGACTCAAAAATTAAAATTATCTAGATTTTTTTTTTTGTAAAAAAAACGGGAGGTTGGACCCGACGAGGGTTGCCTACGTATCTCACCCCGTGCGAGAATCAAACTGGCGTAGTTCGGTCGGATCAAAATAGGGGAAACAAAATAAAGCCTTTTAAAGAAAAGAAGAATAACTGTTTTTTTTAAATTTTGTTATATGTTTTTTTTCAATTTATTATGAAAAAAACCAAGGAAATATTTACACATTTTAAAACTCCTCTTTTTTGAAATTTTGAAAATCTTTTAAAGAGGTGCTACAAATGAAACAAAAAAAAATTTATTATATTTTTTGATTTTTTTTTTGATTTATATATATTTTTTGATTTTGAAAGTGATTAAAAGGAATAGTCAGATTTAAAAACAAGCTTTGTTTTTTTTTTCTCATTTTTTCTTTTCATTTTTTTTTTATATATATTTTTTTTTAAAAAAAAGAAAATTCCGGTGAGGTTTTGACATTACTTGGACATTGTTTTTTTTTCAAAAGAATAAGTACTTATCTCCCTACCCTGCTATTCTTTTTTTGAAATTTTTTCGGAAACCGGTCAACACGCAGATCTGAAGAAAATAGACGTGCAAAACAAACGGGATGCAGCAGGATGGTCTTTTCATTCCAGGTTGCCTGTCCTAGACGGACCCAACCCCTGTGTTGAGTCCCCTATGTCAAATGCAACATGATGCAGATAAGCGTTCCTACTAGGGATCCGACATGAGGTTTCGTTATACTAGGTTTATAACCTGGGTAGATGTTCTAGACTGTGCACCCGAGCGGACAACTCGAGTCGAGGAGGGGCAACTTACCGGGAACCAAAAGGCCGTCCGGCTTCGTAACTTATCCGTCCTCTTTCTTATTTTGGGTATCGACACTAACAGAATAGGGAGCCTCGACCAGCGAGCTTCTCCCCGGAGGTGAAGATAGAAGGGTTCGGCACAGTTTATATACAGTTCAAATAATATCAAAGCGGTAAAAGACAACAGTTAGCACGTTATGTCAAAACATGTAATAAATATCAGATAATAAAGACAAATATAACAATTATTCTAAGCTCGAATTCTTGAACCCTGAACCAGTGGTTCTGGGTTAATCTTTCCCAGCGGAGTCGCCAGAGCTGTCACACCTCCTTTTTGCGCGCCCGCCCCGGAGGGTAAGATGCGCGAGGGGAGTTTTTCCAATTTAAGTGACAATATTCGAAATGAGATTATTTATTTAATTCAGAGTCGCCACTTGGGAAAGGTTTGGCTTTTGGTGTCCCAAGTCACAGGTTTATCTTGAATCCCAAATCGAGGAAATTTTCAACTTTTCCAAATGAAGTCTGCGAACCAGAAATTCTAAGTAAGGAATTCTGTTGACCCGAGGGAAGGTGTTAGGCACCCTCGAGTCCCGTGGTTCTAGCACGGTCGCTTAAATTGTTATAATGGCTAAATATCTGATTTAAATACATGTTTTGACTTATGTGCTTTTATTAAGTTTAAACCGCTTTTATTATTATCATTTATTTTTATAGAATTGCAACGTCGTGAAAATGCATCTCGAACCGCGTCACAATCAATGCACCCGTAGTTGTTAACACATTTCGACTCCGTTGAGATTTGGATTCCGGTCACATCAATGTGCACCCGAATTTAAGAATGTAATTTAATTAAGCCGTGCCTAAAGAGTCTAACCGCGGTATTATTTTCGGGGAAGGCCATGAAATTCACTAAACGGCCTGTCCTGAATTCTAAATGTTTATTATGGTTAGTTATTGAGGGCCCCGCAATTTGCATTTTTATCTGGCGAGGCTCGTCTCTATTTTAGAAAGGATATCCTAAAGCGACTACATTTCTAAATGCGTTTGTCTAAAAATAGAAGAAGAAAGACACACGTTAATTCAAGTATATGCTTTGGCCTAACCCGGATCCCTGTCAATTTCCGATTAATTACTTATAACATGGAGAGACGTCATACCCTGTGCAACATGCTTTTAATTGGACAAAGAAGACACATGCGAGATCGACGAAATACAACACTTAATCCGAACAACATCCTAAAATCGGATTTAAATTAACTTGCTTAAACAGGATTAAAGAATTCCTTATCAAAGGATGTTACTGATGATGTTCAAAACTAATCCTATAAACTGCCTAAAGGAAATCGAACTAGGTGATTCAAAACTATATCATATTTGGTTAGATTTAAAAGCCACTCGCCCCTACTTATTCAGAGCATGCTGAAAGAGTGAATTTAATTTTAACAATCATACTAAATAGTTTCACATTCCATGAATTATATTTACATCTTGTATGCTACTAAACGAATCAAATACTATAGTTTCAAATTAACATAAACTTTAATTAAGTACAAACTTACTAATGTATTCTCTATTAGCTATAAACTAAAATTTACACAACTTAACAACATTTATGAAAAGGCAGTCAGTAAATAGCGGGTGATTATAACTCCTTCAAATCTTTCTATTCATGTTTTTCAATGTTACATTCAGCTACACCAATGTGAGACTCGAGATGTGTACCTGGAAATACTGAAAATGCAAAGGAGAAGAGGAAGAAGATAGGGAAATCAGCAGCAGCAAGAAACAGAATAGCAGCAGCAACAACAAGCAAAATAATTGGAATAGAATCAAGATCCCAGCTAGTCCAAATCCCAGAGTAAACCAACAAACAACCAGCAGACTCAGTTGGATTTAGAAGAAATCAGTATTGGACAAACAAGTCAAGACCATTGAAATCAAGACAGCAAGAAGAATGCAATTTCTAGTTTTGTCTGTCTGTGTTATCAAACAGAGTTCTTTTCTAGTTTTCTACTTTTCAAAACTTCAACTCTCAATCTCCAAACTAAGTTTTCTGTGTGTATTCTCTTTTTCTCTGTCTCTGTGTGTGTATCTATGTCTATCTTAAGGTCTGTATGCCTGTCTTATGTGTGTATGTGTATGTATTTTGCTCTCTCTTATCGGATCTATCTGATGTCTCTCTTAAAACTGATGGAAGTCCCCTCTTTTATAAACCTAAAATCAACCCTTTAACAGCCTGTTTAGACAATTAGAACACCCCTCCCATGTGCTCTCCTATTTTCAGATTCCACTTAGCTAATTAAGTATAAACAAAACCCCATGATATTCCCTGGCAGACTCACTTTTGAGTAATGTTTATTATTTCTGAAACTAAAGTAGAGTATGGGCAACAGAATGTAGTCTGACAGCATATGCTGTCAAACTATTTAATTCAAAAAGCCCTTATGCAGGACACAGGCTGTGCACAAATGCACATGTGGTGCACAAATGCACATGTTGTGCACAAGTGCACATGCCCTCCAATTTCAGAACTGTAACTAAACAAAACATTGATTTTACATTTCTGATTCAAATTAACAATTATAAGTACTAAACTCAGTTCCTAATTGATTCAGGCAATGCTTAGTAGAAGCAAATCGATTTGTTATTGTTCAGGCAGCTGAAACTAATTGACGACACATGTCGACTCGACTATATTAATCATAACATGTACAATCGTAGCCAAAAATCATAAATCCAAGAGTATCACACAAGGGGTTCAGATTGCAATTTTAATACAGAATGGCCCTGGGAACTAATTGAACGAACCAATTCAAATTTATTTGATTGTACAGCTTAAACATACATATTATCAGTGAATAGAAGAGGGACTTAATCAAACACGTAGGTTCAGGCAAAGTGGACAGGACACAGTTGATAAAATTCAGGGGCACAAATTAAACAAAACATGAACAGACCTTTAATCAGCACATGGACTAAAAATAAAGGAAAGAGGAAAACAAAAACTCACCATAAATCCCGAAAAATCAAAAGTCTTGGCTTTGATTCGAACAGGCCCTTCTTGGGGTTGAAAGGACTTTAATCGAAATGTTCTCACTGAGAACACTTCGACTAAAGTCCATTAGACCCTAAATACCTTAGCTCGAGCAGATACAGACCAGTGACGAGGAACCCTAGGGTTCCAAAAATCAGATCTGGGATTCATGCTTCCCTGGTCAGATTCGGACCAAACCAAGCATGGTTTGGTCACGAGGGGGGTCTGGGGACTGTCTAGTGTGAAGTTGAGGTCGATTGGTGTAAATCAGGTTCCGACTCGAATCTTCAAATGAAGATTCGAGAAGGTGGGAGGGGATTCGAAGTGTGTGGTTGGTGGATTTGGGTTCAGGACGGTGAGGAGCATCTATGGTGTTAAGGGTGGGGTCGCCGTCGTCCATGCCGCCGGCTTTCATGGTGAAAGTATACAGGGGCGGCTAGGGTTTGAAGGTCTGAGGTCTGGGGTGAAGATGACCTAAGGCTGGGGGTTCGGATAGGGGGGGTCAGGGTAAAGGTTATGGGTTTATATAGTTAGTGAGGTGTTGATTCCTAGCCGTTGGATGGGGTGCGATGAAGGGTCAGGATCTCTTGGCTGATGGGGAACGGTGTCGTTTCATCCTAAAGGGGTTTGGGTCGGTCCGGGTGGAACGGGTTGGGTTCATCAGTGGGTTATGGGGAAGTGATCTTGGCCGTTGATCAATCTGAGATCAACGGCCCAAATCAGACCAGGTTAAAACGGTGTCGTTTGGAAGCTCTAGGTATTAGCTGGTCTGGACCGAGGCAGGCTCACGTTCTGGGATTGATTTGGGCCTCAAATTTTAAAATAAAAAATGAGCCCAAGCTGATTTTCAAACCAATTCTGCATTATTATTTTTTATATATATATTTTTTATTTTATTTTTAAAACAAAACCCAAGTAAATCAAATTAAAATTAAATAGACACTTAATACAATTATTTGCACACACATATTAAAATATTTGAAGCAGGTAGAATCAAACAAAACAAAAAAAATCACGGACAAAGATGCATATTTATGATTTTCTATTTAACAACCGGATTACGGTTCAAATTACGCATGACACATACATTTTTGTATTTTGTTTTAATAAAATAAAATGGGCAAAATCATAAATAATTAACAAAATGCCACGTAAAATCCGAAAATTGTACAGCAGGACCATTTGTTATTATTTTTCATTTCTTTTTGGAGCGATTGTCGCGTAAGACAAAAATCACGTGCTCACAGATACCCACAACTAGAAAACTTAGCATTAGCTTTGATCATGGAATCTAGAAAATTAAGACCTTATTTTCAATGTCATCCCATTAATGTAGTTACTGCTTTTCCGCTTCGAAATATTTTGCATAAACACGAACTTTCAGGAAGATTAGCAAAATGAGCTATAGAACTAAGTGAAAATGAAGTTGTTTATCAACCCAGGACCGCTATAAAGTCTCAAGTACTAGCTGATTTCGTGGCTGATTTTAGCCAGGGGATGCATTTAGAAGCAGAAAAAGAATTACTAGTTTTTAATGATGCAAACCCGGGGACTTGGGTTTTATTCACTGATGGTTCATCTAATGTAAAAGGGGCAGGCCTAGGAATAGTCCTCGTACCACCTGCGGGTGAGACTATTAGACAGGCTATAAAATGTCATTCTATAACTAACAATGAAGCAGAGTATGAGGCTGTAATTGCAGGTTTAGAATTGGCACGAGAACTCGGCATAACACAGATTATAATCAAGAGTGATTCTCAACTCGTGGTTAATCAAATGTTGGGGACTTATACAGCCAAAGAGACACGAATGCAAGAATACCTCGCAAAGGTACGAGAGTTAATAAAGCAATTCTAAACTTGGAAACTTGGAAAGTAGAGGCAGATGCTTTAGCAAATCTCGCATCTACAGCAGACGTAGCAAACAATACAAATGCTTCAGTCATACATCTATTTCATTCCGTTCTCGAATCTGATAAAAAGAGGTAAATTTTAACCATTTAAAATGGGATTGGAGAAACAAAATTGTTGCCTTTTTACAGCACGGTACTGTGCCTAATGACAAAGGAAAGGCTCACGCGCTTCGCAAAAAAGCTGTTCGATATTGTTTATATCAAGGAAATCTTTATCGAAAGATGTTCGGTGGACCACTAGCAAGGTGTCTCGGACCTTCTCAAACAAAATATGTGATGAGAGAAGTGCACGAAGGACATTGTGGGAATCACGCATGGGGACGGTCACTGGTAAGAACATTAATTCGCACAGGATATTATTGGCCTAAGATGGAAGAAGAAGCAACCAGTTTCGTGTCCAAATGTGATAAATGTCAAAGGTACGGTAACAATATGCACAGACCAGCTGAATTATTACATCCTGTTATAGCCCTGTGGTCCTTTATGAAATGGGGAATGGATATCGTAGGTCCACTTCCACAAGCAAAAGGTCAGGTAAAGTTTCTACTTGTACTTACAGATTATTTCACTAAATGGGTAGAAGCAAGGGCATTTAAACAGGTACGAGAGAAGGAAGTTAAAGACTTCATATGGCGAAATATAATATGCTGCTTTGGAGCACCAAAGGAGATCGTGTGTGACAATGGACCACAATTCATTGGAGCTCAAATCACAGAATTTCTTCGAAGTTGGCAGATCAAAAGGATAACGTCTACGCCATACCATCCAGTAGGTAATGGACAAGCGGAATCTACTAACAAAGTCATTATCAACAACTTGAAAAAGAGGTTACAGGATTCAAAAGGTAATTGGCCTGAGGTGTTACCTGGAGTATTATGGGCTTATCGTACAACGACCAAAACAGGCACTGGAGAAACACCATTTTCAATGGTTTATGGTGCGGAAGCCTTAATTCCAGTTGAAATAGGTGAGCCAAGCACACGGTACGATCAGGCAACGGAGGAATCTAATGATGAAAAGATGCGGGTCAACCTTGATTTACTTGAAGGAAGAAGAGAAGCTGCATTGATAAGGATGGCAGCACAAAAACAAGTAATTGAACGATATTACAATAGGAAAGCACGCCTCAAATTTTTCAAAATTGAGGACTTTGTGCTTAAAAAGGTGTTCCAATCTGCAAAGGCTGCTAACTCAGGAAAGCTAAGTCCAACGTGGGAAGGACCGTACAAAGTCCGTGACATTGCGGGAAAAGGAGCATACCAGTTGGAGACAATGGACGACAAAGTTTTACCCTCACATTGGAATGCCGTCCACTTAAAAAGATATTACTTTTGAGAAAGTACCTACGGTCAGGTATCACCTTGTTAAAATTTCTCTCTTGGATTATTAATATTTTACTAACGATTTTAGATGCTAGGCAAAACACCCTAACACGTGCCAAATGATGAGTCACAACCTGCAAGGCAAAATGGAGTATTCTTAATTCCCAGCCCAGGGTTTCAATTAATCTGATGGAAATACACACGAGTTAGGCAGTCTTCATCTATAATCGCATCTCCGGGTCCCGTACATCTTTCTGTTTCAGGAAAAGGGCCAAAGTAAAAGAAATAAACAAGTGCTCAAGGCTTCATACTTCACCGCTCAAACGCTTGGGGGACTACATATTGTACACAGATATGTGTAGAGAAACAGATACGAATATCGAACAAAAGTCGGCCACAAAGAGACAAGTGTTGAGTAAAAGTTGCGAAGTCTTCAGCATTCATGAGAATAACAAAGTCATCTCTCAAAACTCATAAACAAAGTCACCTCTCAAACCCTTCTTGATATATAAATATAGGGTCATGACTATGTACTGAAACAGGTTATGAAGAAAAACCTTTTTTATCTATGTTATGTGTAAGCACGTGATTTTTGCCCTATGAAAGAATTACTCCCAAAAAATTCAAAATAAAATGATTTTTCCTTGGTGTGCGATTTTTTGAATTATTTTTGTGTAATTATTTGTATTTTTGTCTGCGCATGTTTATTTGTTAAATTAATAAAAAATCCAAAAATATGTCGCATTTGCATTTAGGAAAAAATAAATAAATCCCGTTTCGATTGTCCTTTAATTGGAAAAAACTCCTTCACCCCTCGCGGGGGTGGAAAAAGGAGGTGTGACATTATGTACAAATCTGTTACAAGAAAAGCAGTTACGAGAAAGTTATAGATGTATTGTAATACATGTAATAGTCAAACACTTGTTAAAGTTTATGAATAAAAACTTGCCAAAGTTGTTTCATACAAAACGTGTGTATTCCTATTTCTTTCATCGTATTATAACACCATTATGAAGATGAGACGTATTCTTCATTAAGTGTTGATAAAATAAAAGGGCCCTCTTTTATAAGCCTCATGTTGATAATCCATGAAAAGAATCATAAAGCATTTTAAAAGGATAAAAATGCTAAGCTATTCTATAAGTTCTAGATAAATGGGCAAGAATAAAATATACAGAAGTACCAACAAAAACTTCATAAAGCATTTTAAAAGGATAAAAATGCCAAGTACGAACTTAGTCAGCGAAATATTTGTTTTTTTACAAATTCCCCATTATGATAACTGGGGACTTCATCAAAAGATCCCTTAAAGTTGCCAAGGGATAACACCACCAAGTAATAAAAACAAAAACAACAATTTCATTTTCAGCTAGTCACTGAAGGGTTTGGAACATCAGAAGTTTCACCCTCGGGAGAAGGAATTGCAACCCCAATTGCTGCAGTAGCCACTTCTTCATTTAAAAGCTCTTCCGTTCCAGGAGCTTCAAGTACAGGAGAAGGAGTATCAGTAGATTGTTGACTTTTCTCGATGGTATCTACGACTTTGGCCAGTTCAGACTACAAGTCAAAGCCTTCCTGAGCAGCTTCCATCAAAGCATCACGGTGAGATTTTAGGAAAGCCCAACTCACCTCTATGTTAAAGTTCTCCTCCAGAAGTCCATATTCCTTTTCCCACATAGCAAGATCGTTTTTCAAGATTTGATGCTCAGCTAAATGGGAATCAAGGGAAGCTTCAAGAGAGGCATGAGAACTCTTCAAAGCATGAATCTCGTCAGAGGAGGTCTGTAAGTCAGCTTGAGCTTGAGTCAAGCTTTGCACTAACTTTCCTGCATACTCTTCTTTCTTAGCCAAAAGTGCCTTAAGCTCCCTAACTTCTTCACTAGCCTTTGATAATTGTTCTGACAAAGAGCATTCCAAAAGCTCTTTGTCTCTTTTAAATTGGCTTGAAGAAGCCTTGGCAGTTGCCAGTTCAGAAGTCAAACCACGGTTTTGCTGCTCCAGGAGGTTTTTATTTTCTTGCAACTCCTCTATGGTCCCTTGAGCATTCTCAAATTGTTCTTTCCAATTGGCTGCTTCAAGCTGGGCTCCCCTGGCTATTTCTTCGGCCTCGTGGATAGTTTTTTCAGACTCACGGGCTTTTCTTTCCAGAAGGAAAATTCTTCCCATTAATTCCGTACCAATGAGGTTAGCCTACAGAGACAACTCATAGAAATGAGGGATTGAAGATAATAAAAAAAACTTATTGGTAAGAAGAGGAAAAATACCTTCAAAGTAGAATGAACTATGTCATTCATCAGAGTCAAGCAACTATGGCTCTCCATCTTCTTCTTCTCAATATCTCCAATTAGGGGCTCGATCCAAACATCGGCTCTACCAGTCTTTCTCAAGAGGCTATGGTTGGCAGGAACTTCAAGAGTAACACTTCTCATAGTCATACTTCCACTGCTAGAACCTGTCTCTGTATGATGAACAGAGGGAAGAGGAGCAATGGAAGGAATGGAAGGAGAAGATGTAGAAACAGGAATGGAAGGAGAAGATGTAGAAACCAATGCAGGAACGGAAGCAAGTGCAGTAGAAACTGCCAAGGGAACGGACATAGGAGCGGTAGAAACTGGCAAAAGAACGGAAGTCGTCAAAATTGGTAAAGAAATACTTACGGTTGGTAGTGGAATGGAGGAAATAGGAACGAATGAGGAAAGAGGAGATTCATTAAAAACAAGGTCGAGCTCGCCACCCTCGAAACCACTATCAAAAAGATGCTGAATTGACTCATTATTATCTCTTGGTTCGGTGTCCTCGTCAGAATGAATCAAAACAGGCTCGGTGGTTGAGGTTCGAGCAGGAGTGTCTTCAATTTCATCATCAATAATTATTTGCCTCCTGACCCTTGGCCTGGTAATTAGAGAGGTACCCTCCTCTTCCTCGGAACTTTCTTTTATAGCTTTCCATTTTGGCAGCAAGGCTCGAGCCTTATCCAAATCAAGAGCAGCATTAGCAGACATGCGAATGGCCATAGCTACTTCAGCCGTCATTCCTCTAACGCCAAATCCTGATTAAAGGAAGGATATACATGATCAAAATTGAGGAAAAAATGCTTAACATGTAAAAAAACATATAAAAAGCGGCATACCATGTGTTTTCACCTTCCAGCCATGTAAGGAAGAAATCGATTTCCAAGTTCTTTGCTCCCTAGAAGCAATCTTCAAAAGTGAGTCTACCCAACCACGGAAGTTGGGAATAGGTTCCACATCTCCCATGATTGCTACAAAAAACCAAGAAGAGACGAGGTTAAAAACAAATTTCTTTTGAAATTCTCAAGAGTAGGTACGGTAAGTAAAAGGAAACCTACGTTCAAAATTCCACTTCTCGGGGAAGGGAATATTTGTTTCGCCAATCAAGTCCACCGTACGAACAGCAACGTAACGGATATACCATCCACGATCTTTGTCATCTTCAGGATTTACCAGAACTTTTTTGCTCTTTGCAGTTAAGGTAAAAAACCCATGGCGTATTAAGTTAGGGTGGTATAAATGAATGAGGTGAGAGAAGGTGAAATTGACATTGGCTTTGGAAGATAAGTATCTCAAACAAGCCACTGTTCTCCACATTTGGGGACCAATTTGGGCCAAACAAATTGTAAAGAAACGGCAAAAATCAAGAATAATTGGGTCAATCGGAGGATTAAAACCTAAAGTGAAGGGGTAAGTATAAACAAAAGAATACCCACTTCTAAAGGAGGAAATTCTCTGATTTGGGGAAGGAACTGACATTCGAAGACTATCCTTCCAGTTACAATCTCTTCTTATGGTGGGGATTGTAAGCTCGGTTACTATTGTAGGATAAGTATCGGCTTTTTCCAAATTTGCAATTTGCTTTTGAAGAGACGTTTTGTCACTTTCAAAAGACAAATCGCTGGGAACTATCGCATCAACTAAGGGTTCTTGGGAAGAATCAAGAATTTCTCTACTTCTAGAAGAGGGGGCCTTTGGGATAGAACTCCTTGAAGAAGAACCAGAAGAGCCGTCTCGAGTAGATTCTAACCCTGTTCGAAGCCTACCTCCTCCGCCTCTTCTGTGTCTAATAGGGGCATTGGGGAACTGGTCTAGAATCAGAACTTTTTTACGGTTAGGGTTTGAAGACGACATTGTTAGGAAGGATAAGTCGAAAGAAATAGAAATAAAGAAGAAAATGTTTGCTGAAGATTTGTGAAGAAGACAAAGGAAGAAAAGGTTATGTATATAATGGGAACCGTTAAACTAAGAAGTGTAATGATGGAA
The DNA here is from genome assembly GCF_000715075.1 of Nicotiana tabacum. Taxonomy (NCBI): domain Eukaryota; kingdom Viridiplantae; phylum Streptophyta; class Magnoliopsida; order Solanales; family Solanaceae; genus Nicotiana; species Nicotiana tabacum. The sequence continues at coordinate 150,299,988 of NC_134086.1, read as the reverse complement.
AGCCTATAATAAAGGAAACTATCACTTCACGAATAGTGAGAATGAAGAAGTCTTGAAAAAGGGTGTAAATAGCAGAATCAATCAGAAAATGATACATGGGCAGAACATTAAATGGAAAAGACGACTGAGGCGTTAATACTGTCATAAGCATTAATTGTGGCGAAAATTCCTTTTTTATGAAGATCCACTTCCCAATTATTTAATTGATAAATAAATGGAAAGTGGGGGGACTATCTGTATTGGGAAAAAACTGAGTTTATATTAAAGATGACGTGGCATGACACGTGGTTTGGTTAAATGGTCAAAGTGCAACAATTGACTAAGAGGCACAGATGGAGACAACCACGGGAAGAGGAACTTAAATAGGCACGAGACGAAGTGCAGATACGAGTCTCGTACCAATTCAAGTCATTTAAAGCCAACGGATTAGAAGGCATTAAAGACAAAGATCTGATGACATAAAGGAGTCCAAATTCATTATTAAACACCTGATACGTTAGAAAATTGGTATTTAATAGGAATGATTGTATAACGGCTTATTTAATATCATTTATTACTCATAATTATATCATTAAAACTGAGGCTTCATTCCTTTACCTAGAATTATCTATAAAAGGAAGAAGTATCATCATTTGTAAGGACACGGAATACTATTGGGAACTCATTGAAATACAAAACTATTTGCTGTTTTACCATCATTCTCAAAAGTATTTTATTTTCGTCTCCTGATTATCAGTAACCCGAATTTCTTTTTAGCTTTGACCAAAGACTCAGATTTTTGGTTAAACACCATTATAATTGCTTGGAAGCCATTGCTGTTGCTTGATGAAGGAGAAGATGTTCTCTGAGCCATTCTTGAATCCATTTTCCTTTTGTTTCTCTATCTCTCTCTCTTTCTTGATGATAATGATGAGTTAAAAACTTTTGGATGGAGAATGTTAAAAGGAATGAAGTCTTATATAGTATAAGAAGGGAATTGATATACTATTTCTTTTTGCCAAGTGTAGAAATGTGAGCTCATCCTAATATATTCTTGAAGTAGCATGATTCATGTCCCAACATCTTTGTATTACGTTTACGGCTGGGAAATTCCTTTATTTTCTTCATTTTTCAACAACTTGTGTGTGTCTATATATATATATGTGTGCGCGTATATATATATATTGACGTGTAATAATCCATGTTGAAGATAAATATGGTCCTATAGTATGGAGGTCAACCATACATATAGGAATTGAGGGAGAATGTCACGTGGATAACTCTCATTTAACACCATTGCATGGTTCATGCACTGTAGTTTAATGTCACTAGTTGGAAGCTTAAACAGTGAACATAGCAAGTTAGCATTCTTTAATAAGAGAAAGAGCTTCTAAGTAAATATTTGCAGGTCACGATTAATTAATTAAAACTACACTCTAATTACAGTGTGTATTAGTGTATAACTTAGATCCCATGGGGAATAACGGTTGGGCTCTTTTTCCTTTTCTTTCTTCTTATTAAAAAGTTACAAATGCTTATGAGCTCTATAACTCAAAATAACACATTATATTATCTTGAAAAAGTTACTAGTAAAAAATTCTAGAGATCGACACACTCTAAAATTAAAAAGGAAAAAAAGGAATATATATATATATATATGTATAAAAAGAACGATGCTAAAGTGCTCATATTTTGTTCCCTTCTACAGAATTGGTTATGAAAACCTTAAAAAGTGCAGATACCCAATTTTAAAGCTGTTTGTTGTCGCCTTTACAACAGATTCTGGTATAGCCAAACCATGAGCAGTTGGGTTTTGAAAGTGAAAGGGCGAAAGATTTCGTAGTGATCACTAATTCTGTGGTTAATGAGATTTAATGTGTGAGAACACTTCGAATTAATTTAAAAAATGTATTATTTCATTTTATTATAGTTTATAAAACTTTTAAACGTTGTAAACACGTCGATAGCGTCCCAAAAAAAAAACTTTGCTTGTAAATTACTACCATTTCCGTCTATATAACAGAAGAAAAGGTAAAGGCAGCCGGTTGGGGTGGTTTTTTTCAGTTTTTAAAAGCATAAGAATACAAAAAGAAAAGATTAAAAAGTGCAAATATTTTGTTGCTTCTTTAACAATTTCTAAGCTGCTTAATGACATAAACAGAAAGGGTTGACAAAACAGATAAATAGGATTTTGACTTGCAAAAGCAAATTAAAGTGTGGGCATCTTGTGTTTCCTTGAGATTGAGAAGTGTAGTTAGCGTGGTGTGTGTGTGTTAACACGTGCCCATTAATCTAGTGATTGGATTCAACTTGAGCATAATTTGAATAATTAATCTTTTTATTCACTTTCAATTTGTCATGCTATGTCTGTACAATATATTCAATACTCTTTTTGAGTGTCAGCTTAGTACTTTGATCATCTATAGTGGAATAATAATAACATCCACGGATATATATTAAAATAAAAAATTTATATCTGTCGGTACCTGGGATGCATTAAGGCCGTAAGAGAAAAGATTTGGACCTATTCCAACTTGATTAGTTCAGTAATTTCCATGAGAAATATTATTTTTTTTAAATCTTTTTGCATAACTCAGAAATAATATATCTGAAACTGTATGTTTTTTTCCTTTTAATTTGCTCTTCTTGTCTCTTGCTAGGACGATGCAATTATGGTACCTATACGGGTGGGAGGTAGCAGATACGATAAAATAATCGTGCAAGCTGGTTTAATACTACGGTTATCAAAAAAGTAAAGATACTAGATTCAAACGTGCAAATGACACCGGGTAGCCATTTTAACGGGCTGCTATTTAAGAATTAGCCAGTGCATCCAGAATTTCCGCTTTTCCATGCATCCAAAATTTCAGCTTTTCCGGTGCGTCCAGAATTTCAGCTTTTCAGTTCAACTTTTCGGGACAAAAATGTCCTGAATTGTCCCGAAGTTGTTTAAGGACAAAATAAGAAATGAGCTACTGGCTAATTTCTAAATAGCATCCATGGGAATGACTATCTGTGCACCTGCCCCGATTCAAACTAGACAAGCAGACTCCAAGATTTTCAACTTAAAGAAGGCAAAAGGAGAGTTCTTAGAATAAAATGGGAAGCCAAACCATGATTTGTCCCAGTTCATGAAGTTTTGACTAAATTCCTGATGTCACTGTTTTTGGCTCACAAATAGCCCACCTTATTGAGCACTTTGTAGGGTGATGAATCTAGAGGAGAAAAATGGGGCTGCTGGGAATTAGATAAACAGCACTATGGAACAAAGCCCTGCACCAAACAAATGGCAAAAGGCTGATTATACTAAGAGTTCATACCTATGCACCAACCTCCTTTTGCAACAGCTGAAAAGAATAACACGGAATTCAGCCATCAATTGAGGACCAACGTCAATCTCCAAGTAGTGGTACCGACCTACATGTAGGGGTACAACTTACTCAAGGAGAGGATTAAGGATGCTACCTGCAAACAATACCACGCCTGTTCCATCTTCTCTAATCAGAAAGAGAAACGGATGATCAGCAATGAAATCTACTTTCTCTCCTGAATGAGACCTTAGGCCAATCTCATCAGTGATTGCAGCAGCACCTTTTGTGCCCTCTTCATCTATCTCAATAACGGACTTATGAAAGATGCTATCAACAAACAGGCCCTTGTTACAAATGGTCTCCACCATCTCGGTGAGGGCATGGCCAGAGAAAGGCGATACCACGCCTAGCCCTTTCAGAATTTCAGAAGCTTCAAATCCAAAAGATATTTTAAATTTGGGGATACGAAATTCAGGAACTCCAACCTTCGCATATGGAAGGTGACGCTCCAAGAATTCGGAGTCTGAAGTGACTTTTTCCACCAGGCCTGGCAGTCCATCATTCGCATCAGGCAGAAAGAAATACATGGAGAAATGACGCCTATCCAAGCCACGTTTATAAGGAAGCCTCAACATCTTGAAGCCTTCATAAGCTTTTACATATCGCTTGCTCTGGCAAGTCATGAAGGGCACTTGAACGGAGGTCCCATTGAGAAGGTGGAATTCACTGTTCTTTGTCATTGATGCATTGAACTTCTCACTCCAGACACCTTTGAAGTAAAGTGAGTTTGCAAAGACAAGTCTGGTTAAATGGTCAACTGCGTCAACAGGTAGAATTTCATTGATGAGACCGGCTGTCTCCTTTTCAGCCCATTGATTCACTTGATTGACCACCTCAAGAGGCTACATTACCATCAAAAATTTGTAAACCAAATATGTTTTTTCTTTAATAACCATTGTAAAACAAATATGGAGTATATGCAACGGATTCTATCTAAGTTTCCTTTTATTTATTTCTAACCTTTTTTCCTGACAGAGGTCAGAAGAACTATCAAAGCTAATATTGCTAAGACCCTAAAAATGAATTCGAAGAATATAGCATGCCTCCTAAGAAATGAATTTAGAACTTCTTAAAACAGCAAAGACGAACTCTACTGAACTACCTAATCAACGGTAGGAGTATTAAAAAACTAACCTTGGACGCAAAATCAACAGAAAGAGAAGTAGCCTTGTAAACATTGTCCACAATCTGTGTGAAAGAAGGCTTCAACCTCGCAGACTGATCGACCCAGACGCTGTTAGCGGCAGACAAACGAAGGCCACCATTGGGGCTAGCATCAAGAAGGACACAGTCGACGAGCTGAGAAGAGAGATAGTTGATTTCATCAGTAGAATTGGATTTGAGGAAAGAGAGAAGCTCGTCGCGGCTTGGACCAGCTGAACCCGCCGTCATGAGACCCAACACTACTTGCATCAACAACGGAGAGAAGACCATGTTACTTTCCCCTTTGTGAACCGCCGTTGGGAGAACAGGATTGGCTAAGGTTAAGAATGCATCTGTTTGTTTCCTGGTCGATCCTTTTGCTAGGGACTGATGGCCTTCAAAATCGCTGAAGAATACATGCCTTGCAAGCTTCAAAGAGACATCCCTATGCTGCTGAAACAGACTCCGGAGTTGAAACATAATATGGGTGACCTATGAAGTATAAGAGGTAGTTTTGCACAAATAATGCGGAACAAAGGTGTATTAATAATTCAAGTATTAGTTAGCAAATATTATTTTTTATTAGTAATATATGGGTTAATAATTCAAGCATTATTTGTGCACATATTATTTTTTATTTATTGTTTGGTGAGCTGTATTAAAATACTAATGCATTGCATAATCTTTAAGAAAAATAGTTGTTTATAAAAATGCGATACAAGCATTAGTTATACAGCTATTATTTCTTATCTACTATTTAATATGGTATTTTAAAATTATAATACATTAAATAATTTTTAAGAAAAATAATTGTTTACAAAAATGCCCTCCATATTCTCTGGTTTTAAGGGACTTTAAGAATAATTTTGTCTTTAACCATACTAATGCATGTATTAATAACTTTGGTATTACTAATGTCATGGTTTTCTATACATTACTTATACATTGAATAATACCAAGTATGATACAAGTATTAATTATAGTGAAAACCAAACCAAACCAACTAATCGGTTTGATTTTTTTTAGTTAAAACCAAACCAACCAATTATAGTCGATTTTTTTTTCCAATACCAAACCAAATCAAATCAAACCAAATATTTATTGCCGGAAAATTATAGTGTGTATAAGTTAAAATTATTTTTTATATACATATTAAATTTTAAAATTCTTGAACACTCTTTGCAAAATTCGTAAGACGTTATTTTGTTCATTTCCTGCCTACATTCCTCTAGCAACTTTCAAAAACTAAAAAGCCAACAACATAAGTTTCTTTCTTTTTTGTTAAGTTTCCTATTTTAATTTTATCAACCAACTGGGGCGGATCCACATCATCGAGTATGAGTTCCTCGAAACTCAATAGTTTTTATCTAAATTCGATATTTGTATTAAGAAATTTATTAGATGTATAAAATCCAAATATTTAGATGGGAACTCAGTTGTTCTTAGTTTTTTGCTCATTTGGAACCTAGGTTTCTCACTTCTCTGATGCGAGTTCGAATCCGTTTAAGCACTTTTGACCTTTTCCTTTTGTTTTTATCACAAAACTGGTCCTACTAGCTACACTTAATTCTATTTCTGTTTTTGTCTTTTTGTAAAAACAACATAATAAATGACTATAGTCAAACTAATAGTAATGTGTTTATATTTATATATTGATTCGTTAGTTTTTAAATACACACTGTTGCGTTTGTATAAAGGGATGTGAATGGGAAATGGAAGAGGCACCTTTTGGATTGCACCTCTCCATATCACTCTTCCTTTGTCTGTGAATTTAGAGGCTTGGCTTTATTTTTCAGACATGAAATCAGACATAGAAAATCTGAAATCTTCTCTCTTCTTTTCTACATTGTTGCATTATTTTCTAAATAAACATAAGTGTCAAGTGTGATTTGTTCCGCTTGTTGAGTTCGTTTAAGTTCTGTGATTTGAAGTGTCGCTATCACAGAATAGTTATTCCGTTCTATCCTGGGAGGAATTAATCCGTATACCTTGGACAATAGTGAAGGGATTAAATTCCTTAAGGACACACTGTGAATTCAGTGGGCTCGGAATTATTTTTGCATTTTCTGTTCTAAGTTCTATTTTTCTGAGTTTCCGATTTTCTAATTTTGAATATGGTAATATCAACACATACGAAATATCACTACTCATTCATTAGTCTGATTATTATGATATATTGACTTGAGGTTGTTTTACAATCTCATAGGCTTCAAATCTTAGATCCAGACTTTGCAACCAACTACCTATGTTCCTTGCTTCAAGTTTAATATCTTTACGCGGACATCTCATTATACCGGCCATTAGAACAGCAATTAAAACAGAGAATTAGTATTTTTTACATTTTACAACAAAAGGAACATGTTACAGGAGCACTTGGAAAAATTCAATCAACATGAGCATAACGACAACAACAAAAATTATCTTATTTTCCATTTGTGTAGGGGGGTGGGGGGGGGGGGGGGGCAAGGATAGGGAAGGATGAATATTTTGCTATTCTGTGGACTCTGTTGAAATTATAAGAGAAATCACCAACTGAAGCTGATGGACTCAAAATGAAGGTTGGATGCTAAACCAGATGAACAAATGTTTGCAACTTCATGTCTCATCTTCTTTGGACCACACACTAGAACTCCAACACTTGATTCTTTCCTCTCAAAAAGAATCCCTGCATCAAATTTACAACTTTTTTAAAGGAGAGTTGTTCAAATTGTAGCAGGTAAGAGTTCTATTAATTAGTAAAAATTAGGCAATTTTTTTTTATTCTATAGCTAAATGATCTTGGGATTTAAGTTATAGACACTAAACGCAAAGAAAAGATTGTACGCCAGCCATTAGTTTAATTTAACTGATTAAAATAGGTTATTATTCTATTTTTCATATTATCTCAAACTTGATATATGACCATTGATATCTGGGGATACTTTATTCAGTACTCTATATTTTTTGGATGAACTTACTTTTAAGGTCAGGCCTTTCACCAAAATGGAGATTAGTTGACTGAAGAAGTGATTGTTGGGGCAAACTCTCCATCTCCTTATCAGCATTATAGAACCAAGAATTAGGTGAAGACGTTGGAGTTGCACCTTCCATGTTCTGAATTTGTTTGGCGTCCATGCCACTGCGTCTCTTGTTACACACAAATGCTGCAGTACTTGTGATGACTATGGAAATGCAAATGAGAAGCATATTCAGCACCGCCTTTATCGGATAAGAGTAAATGTCATTGGTATTTTTATCAATTGGATAGATGTAATATCTATTCAAAGCCCCCAAAGAAATCAAGAAAATGATGAAGGAAGATGATATGATAGCACCAAGCCAAAGCCAATTGTTCTGGCCAAGAATTGGAGTGATTGGCTGATCAGATGGGTTGGGTTTGAACCATATGGTCCTCAAGTGCTTGTTGTCTTCTGCTAATATGGGTTGCTTTTCTCTTGTTACATAAGCCTCAATTTGTAGGCCTAACTTAGATGTTTCTGAAGGGGCACCACTAATGGGAAGGAGAAGGTCTAACATGGTGAGGTCTTGTGAGTTCTTGAACACACTTAAGAGTAGGATTTCTGGTGTCTTGCATTTCTGTGATTCACTTGTGTGGATTAGCTCCCTTATAATGGATATGAAAGGGGTGATTCCACTCCCGCCGCTCACCATAATCAATAAATCATGCCTGCAACAATGAAATGCAAAAATGTTTTTAAATGTATATATAAAGTAACAATAAGATCACATCCATTCTGAATCCACTGACTCTAAATCCCTCGCTCTGCTGCACAATATAATAGTTTCAATCATGTTAAGTTTGTCGCATCATCTCATGTGGCAATATCACTAAATTCATTACCAAACTGACCATAAAGTATTAAATGGCTATCCCTCCCTGCATCTACTGATGGCATGTATAGTAGTCAATTGAACAGTGAAACTTACCATGTTCCTGAACTCTAATGAATCTAATTATGTACCATAATTTAGAGGACAAAATAAAACTATCTCTATGTTATCTTTTTCATTCATACGTGACAATATCACTATATTTATTACCAAACTGACCATTAAGTGTTAAATGGATAGGGGAAGAAAGCATCTGGTAAAGTTTCTTGGACCAACTTCCTTCACCCTTAATGACAACACTGAGCTTATCTGCCTCCAAACTACTGCTTGAAGTGATTGTAAAAGGATGCCATTGCATTTTTGAAATGCTAGGTACATTCACAAACATGATGCTAGTTGGTGTATATCGTAAACCTGCCAAATAAAGGAAAAGAGAAGTGCTCAAACATGTTATTCAGAAGACTTAACATTCTACCTCGATCGATGCCAATATAAATGATGTTAGTTGCTTCAGTTACCTTTACTCTTGGAGAAGTTTAGCTCAACAGTTTCACATGGTAGAACTCGAGCTGAGACCAGACGAACATTTGATCGCGACTGTAAGAATCTCAAGTATCGATCAACCATGAAGAGGTAGAAACCGGGAAGCATAATTCCAGCATAAGAGACGCCAACATGGAAGACAAAGAAGACGACGAAGAGGATGTAGAGGTGATGAGTGTAGAAGAAGAGTTCAAACATCTTTCTCCTAATGCGAGGGAATGTTGCAATCCACAACACCAATCCAGAAAGCAATGACAACTCTCCAGCCAAATTTGAGATATCAGTTTTTGCCCATTTAAGCATCTGTTTCATTTCGATCAAGATACTTCACTAATTAGAAATTCACCAAGAATTGGACTTGGTTGTGTTTTAGTATATTTTCAAGATAAATCCAAAAAAGGTTTAGTAATATACTATTTAATGTGATTCTACTGTAATTTGTGTACATATTTTTTTCCATTCATCTGTTGTCAGTGACTTGTGTTGCAATTTTTATTTCAAATAAGAAGAATTCACCTAAATATCCACTCACTCAACCGCTCAAATAACAAAATAACATGTATAATATAAGTATAGTCCTATATATAATAGTGAATCCGATCGGTAACAAGCTTCCTATAATAAACCGCAAACTTGTTCTACATATCTTATTTTTCTCAAAATGTCAATTATTGTTGCCCCTTTGAGTTGTCTATTTCTTTAAAAGCAAGGACCAGTTGACATATATCACAAGAAAAGAAAAGGAATAAAAGGTCAGTTCTTTTATACACGACATATTTTCTTTAAAAAAATTTGGACCACTGGAACACTTAAAGAGTTGACTACATGGAGATCCAAGAAGTTTGCTCTTTCCTATTTTATCTCTCGATTAATTATTTTATTATTGAACGTGTCATTCTAAATATGGGAAGTACGTACTATTCTGCTTTTCTTGCTAACAAAGACTTGACGTATTGCAATGGAACGAATATGTGATATAAGGTTAAAGTTGAGACAAACCCCACTAAATTATTAAAAAATTAACAAGCAAATAAACAAAGCACAATATAATATCACTTTCTGTTTTTCTTGATATCTTTTATGTTCACTCCATCAAATGTGACCTCTAGCTTTACGTCATAATTATATCATCATAAACTAGTTGTGTGTCTGTTCATCTCCCTTATATATTGTAATATAATTATTAAAGAATGAATAGAGGTGATTGCTATTAATATAATCTAGGTAATTAAATTAATTTACCTCAGACAATTGATGAGTGGCAGCCCAATAGATAATGTAACAAATGCCATGAGCAGAGAAAAGAGTCATTACGATATGACCAAGCCATATATGGTATTTAACACTTGCTTCAGAAGTCAGACCAAAGACTTGCAGCACTGAGGAACCTCTTGTGACTGGAACAAACAGAAACGTAAGAGCTATATTTCCAACAAGTCCTAACCTCAGGGCTGAATCTTCCAACTTGGCTTCCCATCTGTCATTACCAATTCAAAATAATAAGAAAAAGTGTCATTTAAATGGTAACAAATTAAGTCAATGCCGAATCCAAAATTTAGATGTTTTTTTTCAGAAAAAAAGCTCTCAAATATATATCTAATTCAATAATTTTTGTTCCACTGTTGCTACTTACTACTATTAAAAAGAGTCAGAGAGATTTTCCTTTGACCATAATTTTTAAAATGATTTAAACTTTTTTGAATTGTTAATTATTGTGACTTATATATAGCAGGGGTATTATTTTTATGCAGTTGCAACATCTATATATTATTAAAGGAAAATTGAAAATTCTACAAACCTAAAACTAAGGAGTGTGACTCGTACTTTGAATCCAACAGCACAAAGTGAACCATATATAGTGCGTACTTATTCTTCGCACTAATATATAAGGTTAGAATTCGATCTCAAAACGCTAAGTTCTGCCAAACTTATGGTTAGGAGTGTTTATATGTCGGTTCAAATGGATTTTTGTTTATGAAAAATTAAAGTAAATATTGAACAAGTTTTATCGATCTCGAATATTAGAGGATAACTTACACTTTCTCTCCCTTTTTGGCTACAGACTTTGGTGTAATAGTGGGAAAGATAATATGCAAGTAAGACGCAAAAGTCCAGACTAAAAGTGCGATGAACATGACGAAAAAGCAAAGCTCAATCCTTGAAACAATCCCTAGCCCCTTCATGATTATCGGCCTCCTCCATATTGTCAACTTTTGTTTTCCCTCAACTCTGTTAATCAGAAAAAAAATTAATACATAAATAGATTTGCATATTTAATTTATCTCTTCGCTTTTTTTTTTGGGAGGGGGGGGGGGGGCTGCATACCTATTGATGTTTTTATCGTTGGATTTCTTCCATAAATGAAGGTATACACATCCCAAGACAGCAATAAATATGAAAGGAAATGTGTTCATCAACAGTGTCCTCCCTGTAAAAAAATTGCACTTGAACTGATAAGTTCGTCAAATAAATGAATTAATTTTTTTTTGAGAAAGTTTCATTTGTATCTTCATCCAAAAGAATTAAAGAAGCAAGCTCTTTGAGCTAAATTTCATAAAAAAGCTTAATTTCAGTGGTGTAATTATTTTAAATCATCAAATTAGTTACCAACAACAAGAAGCAACTATCATAACAACTCTGATATGGTAATCTGAAAACTAAACCAAATAATATGTTGTAACCTGGCCTGTAATTACACTATTAGAAGTTACACTGACATCCAAAAAAAAAAATACATTAGTATATTAAAAGGAAAAAAAGTAAGATACCTTGAGCTCCAAAGTAAGTGGATGTAGCAGTCTGAGCTTTGATCATGGGTGTCCATATCTGTCTATACATATTGGTTGGTGTTACGATCAAAAGGAGAAAATACCCAATTGTAACAGTTAACAGTAGAGCCATTATAATTGCTTGGAAGCCATTGCTGTTGCTTGATGAAGGAGAAGATGTTCTCTGAGCCATTCTTGAATCCATTTTCCTTTTGTTTCTCTATCTCTCTCTCTTTCTTGATGATAATGATGAGTTAAAAACTTTTGGATGGAGAATGTTAAAAGGAATGAAGTCTTATATAGTATAAGAAGGGAATTGATATACTATTTCTTTTTGCCAAGTGTAGAAATGTGAGCTCATCCTAATATATTCTTGAAGTAGCATGATTCATGTCCCAACATCTTTGTATTACGTTTACGGCTGGGAAATTCCTTTATTTTCTTCATTTTTCAACAACTTGTGTGTGTCTATATATATATATATATATATATATATATATATATATATATATATATATTGACGTGTAATAATCCATGTTGAAGATAAATATGGTCCTATAGTATGGAGGTCAACCATACATATAGGAATTGAGGGAGAATGTCACGTGGATAACTCTCATTTAACACCATTGCATGGTTCATGCACTGTAGTTTAATGTCACTAGTTGGAAGCTTAAACAGTGAACATAGCAAGTTAGCATTCTTTAATAAGAGAAAGAGCTTCTAAGTAAATATTTGCAGGTCACGATTAATTAATTAAAACTACACTCTAATTACAGTGTGTATTAGTGTATAACTTAGATCCCATGGGGAATAACGGTTGGGCTCTTTTTCCTTTTCTTTCTTCTTATTAAAAAGTTACAAATGCTTATGAGCTCTATAACTCAAAATAACACATTATATTATCTTGAAAAAGTTACTAGTAAAAAATTCTAGAGATCGACACACTCTAAAATTAAAAAGGAAAAAAAGGAATATATATATATATATATGTATAAAAAGAACGATGCTAAAGTGCTCATATTTTGTTCCCTTCTACAGAATTGGTTATGAAAACCTTAAAAAGTGCAGATACCCAATTTTAAAGCTGTTTGTTGTCGCCTTTACAACAGATTCTGGTATAGCCAAACCATGAGCAGTTGGGTTTTGAAAGTGAAAGGGCGAAAGATTTCGTAGTGATCACTAATTCTGTGGTTAATGAGATTTAATGTGTGAGAACACTTCGAATTAATTTAAAAAATGTATTATTTCATTTTATTATAGTTTATAAAACTTTTAAACGTTGTAAACACGTCGATAGCGTCCCAAAAAAAAAACTTTGCTTGTAAATTACTACCATTTCCGTCTATATAACAGAAGAAAAGGTAAAGGCAGCCGGTTGGGGTGGTTTTTTTCAGTTTTTAAAAGCATAAGAATACAAAAAGAAAAGATTAAAAAGTGCAAATATTTTGTTGCTTCTTTAACAATTTCTAAGCTGCTTAATGACATAAACAGAAAGGGTTGACAAAACAGATAAATAGGATTTTGACTTGCAAAAGCAAATTAAAGTGTGGGCATCTTGTGTTTCCTTGAGATTGAGAAGTGTAGTTAGCGTGGTGTGTGTGTGTTAACACGTGCCCATTAATCTAGTGATTGGATTCAACTTGAGCATAATTTGAATAATTAATCTTTTTATTCACTTTCAATTTGTCATGCTATGTCTGTACAATATATTCAATACTCTTTTTGAGTGTCAGCTTAGTACTTTGATCATCTATAGTGGAATAATAATAACATCCACGGATATATATTAAAATAAAAAATTTATATCTGTCGGTACCTGGGATGCATTAAGGCCGTAAGAGAAAAGATTTGGACCTATTCCAACTTGATTAGTTCAGTAATTTCCATGAGAAATATTATTTTTTTTAAATCTTTTTGCATAACTCAGAAATAATATATCTGAAACTGTATGTTTTTTTCCTTTTAATTTGCTCTTCTTGTCTCTTGCTAGGACGATGCAATTATGGTACCTATACGGGTGGGAGGTAGCAGATACGATAAAATAATCGTGCAAGCTGGTTTAATACTACGGTTATCAAAAAAGTAAAGATACTAGATTCAAACGTGCAAATGACACCGGGTAGCCACTTTAACGGGCTGCTATTTAAGAATTAGCCAGTGCATCCAGAATTTCCGCTTTTCCCATGCATCCAAAATTTCAGCTTTTCCGGTGCGTCCAGAATTTCAGCTTTTCAGTTCAACTTTTCGGGACAAAAATGTCCTGAATTGTCCCGAAGTTGTTTAAGGACAAAATAAGTAATGAGCTACTGGTTAATTTTTAAATAGCATCCCTGAAAATGACTATCTGTGCACCTGCCCCGATTCAAACTAGACAAGCAGACTCCAAGATTTTCAACTTAAAGAAGGCAAAAGGAGAGTTCTTGAGAATAAAATGGGAAGCCAAACCATGATTTGTCCCAGTTCATGAAGTTTTGACTAAAGAAGATTCCTGATGTCACTGTTTTTGGCTCACAAATAGCCCACCTTATTGAGCACTTTGTAGGGTGATGAATCTAGAGGAGAAAATTGGGGCTGCTGGGAATTAGATAAACAGCACTATGGAACAAAGCCCTGCACCAAACAAATGGCAAAAGGCTGATTATACTAAGAGTTCATACCTATGCACCAACCTCCTTTTACAACAGCTGAAAAGAATAACACGGAATTCAGCCATCAATTGAGGACCACAGAAGCCCTGGCGTATGCTTCTGTGACAAGACTCACTGAATCGTGTCAATCTAATGGACATTTGCAATATCTGCAATCATCATAGATCAAGATCAGCAATAGTCTTGATGTCCTCATCGACCACTATACCGCCCAACTCCACCCCAACCTGCACTAGTGGAAGGGATCATTGGGGCAAACGTAAACAAACTAGGAAGCAAGCTATAAGAAACAAAATGGTGTTTCATAACATTGATTAAATCGAGGAAAGCAATATAGAAAAGGCAAACAGAAAACTGCTTGCGAACTTAATAGTAAAACATTTGCAACCACAAAGTCACCAAATTTCATAAAGACTAACAGAACTAACAAACAAGAAACTCTAGTTTCCATGATGCTTTAGGCTCCAGGTGGCTTACAGCAACTTTTAGAGTACTCTTGTAGAAAAATTTCCTTTTCTATTACTATGTTGCAAAATAATAAATAGACTAACGCAAAATCTTCCATTCATTTCTCCCTTCCAGCTTCCAGCAAGAGTTCTCCCCATGTGTTCAGCTGAAGGTTTCCGTGATGTTCTGTATTCAAGTAACCTCGATAACCAATTAAGTATGCCTAATACCTCCGAAGGCTTAAGCATTCTGGTGGTAGCTACATCATATTTATACTTCTACTAACAAATGGTTTTATATGAAAGCACCATCAAATCAGCATTCTCTAAGTAAATAGAATCCAATCTAAAGCTCCATCAGATATAAAACGTATAACCACCTAAAGAAGTTCCTCACTGCCATGCAAGTTCCCAGCAACCAGCATGAGTAACATGAAACTCCAATTTACAAAATGTGAAGCTACCTTCAACGAAACAAACACTTAATGTTTCTTATTTTGATTGTGGGGGTTTGGGTAGGGGGGAGGCTTCAATACAGCTTCCAAACCGGGTAAGAAAGATGGATTTACAGCAAGCAGACCTGAGTGCTTTTTGACCATCTTGAATTTGCTCAAACATGATAGGTTTCAGGAAAAATCAGCCTTGCATAATGCAAAGTACTTCGAATATATGTACAGAGAAAGGAGAACTGGAGAAAAGAGGACAGTGTAGGGGCTTTTCCAATCCTTGACCCTGAAAGGAGGAAGAACTTGCTGGTCTTGAACAAAGCAAGTTCTAGGAACAGAATCTGTAGCTCAAGATAGTAGTACCGAATATGCTCTAATGTTCCGTTTTTAAGCTAGATATCGAGTTTAATGAGTAGGATAGGTTACTTAAACCAACCAAGAGACATTCAGAAATGTCTTTTCCTATTGAACAAGACTAGTGTGAGCATGAACATCTAAACGACCAGTGCTTAGCAGATGACGGCCTTTAAAAAATTCATTTAAAGCACCCTAAATGTCTATATCTACAACAAAGTAACTTCTGAAAGTCTACCCAAGTAACTATACAAATTGTTTACAAAATAAGGAGGCAGTAATATCAAACTGTGAAGATATATGTGGTCAGTAGTCACTACCTGCAGTTGACGTGCTGACCTCACTAACAACGTTCAGAGTGTTGAATATGGCTTCCCTTTAAGTTCTGTCATCAGTCAACTCTTTCACTTTTGGGGGAATCCTAAAAAAAGGACCCCAAATTTTTTCGCCAATTCTTCAATATTCTGTTATAACTTTTTTACATTTGCACATATAGTCCGTGTTGTCAAAAGCCCATTTGAGGCGCACTTAAGCCCTGAAGCTCATAGAAGTTCGGGCAGGCGCTTCACGTCACTTAGGCGTGCTTTAGTGTAGACAAGACACTAAGGCGTGCACCTCATTGCCCATAAGTTCTATATTGAATAGAGCGATACTAAGCAATAAATATGATTGACAAAAGATATATTAATTATAAAGGAAATCATTATGAATGAAGTTGTTATTTTTTCCTTGTATTACAAATATGTTTTTATTTGTTTCTTCGTTGCGCCTTTTTAATTAATGTCCACACTTTAATTGCGCTTAAAGCCCCAATAGACTTGGAGCTCTTTTTAACTCTTTTCGCCTTTGACAACACTGCATATAGTTGGCTATGGAAGCAAAGGATCCATATGTCAGCAATCTTTTTGCTGATGTTTACCAATCTCTAAAGAGCAGAAAAATAGAGGAATCATATCATGAGCCAACTAGTTAGGGATTAAGACTTAGTTAATTGTATTGATTGTACATTCAGTTAATGATTATTCATGCAATTGTAGGTCGCACTTGACAATCTTAGAATTGCAATACCAGATTTTCCATTCCCCTTCTTGGGAAGTGCATTCTTAGTTAAAATAGCAAAGCGAACATAAGCTCACACTTAAAGTAAAGATGAAGGACATGATTAGCAGAGATGTATCTGATAATACCTAGATGGTGTGATGCAAGCGACAGTGATGATATTTAAATAATCTGGAACAAATTCAGACAGTAGACATGATGCTAAAGCCAAAAGGCCTATATGCTTAGCTCTTTTAGCTCACTTCCAGGGTTAACAAAAAATCAAACTGGTAAGAGCAGCAAGAACTGAATATGAATGAACTTATAAACGACAAAAACTATGTGACCAGGGGCCGAACTCATTGATGGGCTCAAAGTTAAACATTTGAGGTTTTCTATTTTCTCTGTTTCTTTTTTTTTTCCTTGAACAACATTGGAGAGTTCATTTAGCAGATAATTGTATTGTGAATATCAAGATACCATCAAAACCTTCAGCTGCGCACTAATGGCACTTAATGAGAAGCATACCAGCACATTGTAAGTAGAAAGTTTATATATATATATATATATATATATATATATATATATATATATATATATATATATACGAGATGGAACGGAGCGGAGAGAAAGAAAAAGAACATAAGAGAACACATTCCAAATAGATGACGATAGCTTTGCCATGAAAATCAGAATCCTGAATCTTACATGCTAGTAGCTCCTTTTATTTGGTGAAAGGAGCTATTAGTTAAATGCTGAAATTGCAATGCATAAACAGCATAGATGAAAGCAAGTCAAAGCCAGGTATATGTGGAGGAAAAATTGAAGGGAGAAAATGAGACAATTTCATGATAAGAGGTGGAAGGGACAAATACTGCAGAGGCAAATAGAAATAAGACGAATGTAAATGGTCTTCTACAGACTAATTTGTGTATCAGAAAGGCTGCCTCCAACACCAAATAAATGAGCAACAATTTTAAGGGCTGCAAGGATCTGAATTATTGAACCATGCTTATTAGTACTTTGCTTGGTGCTCAATAGCAAATACTTGGCATTTTCACTGGTAGACCAACCACACCCTTGCAGGATTAGGAGCGACACTTTAGATGCTTCAAGGTATCATCTAGTACCCTTCACCATCTTTATATTAGAATGATGAAATTACTGATCTATCAAAAATATCATCTATCGTCCTCTCAGGCTCAAGCTAACATCTTAAGGTACTTCTGAGACTTTCTATAACCAACCTTGCCAGTTATGATTAGATAGTAATTGGAGTTGCAGTCATCATAAAACTTTCAACAATGAGTGCTTGTCCTGAAGCCACAATCTAATAATCTTAGTTTTCAATCACTAAAGTTTACCAGTTCTATGTTTATAGTAAAAACTGTATGACATCAGCATGCAATAATGAAACAGGATTCATAAATAAAGAGAGAATGCCCAATTTTCGACAACTCAAGCTTTCGAAGCATACAATACCAATAAATCGAATATGAGTTTCCCAACAAGTTTACAAAGATAATAGCCTCAGAATCTTCACTTTCTGAATGTTAAGTCGTAAAACATAAGATATAGAAGCACACAGAAAATATCAAAGTGGAAAATCAAAAACAAATCCTGTTAGAACAGTAATTTTGCTTTTAATTACATAAATAAAAATACTTACAGTACAAGACAACTGAACTCCGTGCTAAAGACAACCCTAAAGGTTTCAAAGTAGTGAAAATGATGATATCTTCTTAATCTTATTTCAGAATCATCACAGCTTATTAGATGACAGTTGGTTGCTGTATTTCATATTAACTTTAGGAATCTCGGTGGGTAACCTCCACCAGGTCCCAGAGTCAGTAGCCCCAGCTCTTCTCCGATGCATAATCACAAATGCTATCAGCAGCAAGAAGACAGCAGCTAGCATAGGATATAAGCTACCACTTCCCTTCTTCCAACTCTTCAAGACAGAATGAGCACAAATCTCACCATCAAGACTACCCACAGAATTATTAATCTTCATGATCTCAACCCCATTCAGAATGGCATCTACAGCACGTGGCAGACTCATATTGGATGGCCCAACGCTCAATGTCAAAACACCAGAACTATCTCCATCAACAACAACATCAGCATAGAAAGGGGAAGCCAGCATCCCATTCGTAACTGACGTAAGATCCAAGTTTTCGTAGGCCAAATTGTCGTTCACATACACATTAAAAAATAGCATCCCACGTGCAACACTAGCTATATCACAGAAGTGCATCCTAACCAAGTACATGTACCCTCCAATCACCGGAAATGTCCATGTCATATTCAACTTGGAGACTGAATCACCCGAACTCCTAATAACTCGAGCAGAATTATAAACATTATCAGGACCAACCTCTCTACTTGCCCCACCATCTTGATAATTTATACGGCCACCAAAGTGAACCTTTGAGGACCCGTCATTAGACTTGAGATATTCATCATCAGCAACCCAAGTTCTCCACAATGAATCATTAAAAGGGGTAATTTTCCAACCACCAACATTAACCCTATACACAGTTTCAAACCCATTCTTCAATAGTCCATGAATTTGCTCATTTTTATCAAACCTGACATACTGAGCCACGTCAGCAATCAAATCTTTAGGAGCAGAAATAACCTCAATCCCATTTACAAATGCAAATTTTGAATTATCGATGGGCACAAAGCTGATAACAAGCACATCTGAGTCTACCCCAATCACATAATCCTTTACTATCTCAAAATCCTGACCCATTTCTATACTTAAACTGTTAAATAACACAAACCCATTTGCCAAGACATGAAATTTAGCATTATTAAAATCGAGACTACTACTAATTAATCGCCGGAAATGGAGACGTAGCAAGTGAGTACCAGGATTCTTGATGAGGAACTTGTACTTAGAGGGGCGCGTGAAAACCCGAGCGGTGTGGTAAATTGGGGAAGACTTAGGACTTGGGCTTGCGTCAGTGAGTGAAATCGTTCCAGTGGAGGCAAGAAACGACATCGTTGAGTCGCCGGTGAAGTAGCGGTGGTCGGAGTCAACGGTTTTAGGTTCATGGGACCCACAGTTTATGAGGTAGTAATCGATGGGGGAAAAAGAGGCTGCGATAAGGTGGAAGCAGAGGAGTGTGAAGGAGAAGTACAGGGCTAAGGTGGAAAAGAGAGTCGCCATTGTAATTGGACAAAGATCAAGGTGAAGCTATGAAGAGAAGGTTAAAGATGGTGTTTGATGATCATATTTTTTTTTTGGGGGGGGGGGGGGTGTATAAACGTGTGGGACCAATGACATGTTAGAGAGGGGAACATTCGCTGGTGAGTTTTGTTTGTAAACGTGTGGGTCCATCAAATGAGGGCACGGTCAAACCATAAACCCTTATATTCCAGTTTACAGCATGCAAAAACTTTTCATATTCCATCTCTTATGCACCGGAGAAGATGTATGCGTTGTTACGAATAGTTTGTACATTTTGTGAATAGCTTAAAGATTAAATCTTTTATTTTATGTTTATTATCTTTTCTCTTTATGTCTATAAAAGGCTATATAATTGCAATGGAAAGATACACACAATTGAAGAAGAAAATTTGTTGCTTCTCTCTATCTATATTTCTTGCTCATATTTTACTAAATTATTTTTATTTCATAACACGTTATCAGCACGAAGCTCTAATTTTTATTTCAGCCATCATCTTAAAGTACGAAGATAACCAAGTTCATCGTTGAACTATAAAATATTGAATACCTAAAATCAGAAAATAAGCGGGTTGAATAAAGAAGAAACATATGTAAGTTTACAGTTTACTAATTTTCATTTATTGAACTTGAAAATTTTCCAAAGCTTTCAAGGATGTGATTCTTCTCTGTAAAATATGTGAGATATGTTTCCTTCACTTAATCTTCTTAGCCTAACAAGTATATGCGGTCCGCTTTGGAACTCTTATATCATCATTTATTAATAATACTCTTAGTTACATTGATTTTTAATAATAGTTAAGCTTTTCATATGTAAGCTTTCAAAACAGAACTTGCTTACTATGGTTTGAATATTCAGTTTTTTTTAAGTACTTTAATTTTTGTTTGAATTTTTCATCATTTGGATTTCTTTTGAACCTCTCTGATCACTTTAAACTATTTTAGTCTTTGTGTAATTGAAATAGCTTGATCAAGTGTGTTGACTTATTCAATAAATACTGAACATGCATACATTTTTAATTTGGCTACTAATATATCATGTAAACACTTAGTGATTTTTTTATGTGTTCTATAATATTTATCAAACACTATCATGATTTATTACAAGTTATTGGATGTAAATTTGCAGCCTATAAATATATTGATAATTTTGAAGATGTCTCTCTCTCTCTTTTAGAAAAGAGGATTTTAAGATTCATTTTATTTGGAAAGTGGTAACTAACAGATGTCAATGCTTAATTATGAGATTTAATTGTCAATGGATCATAATAATTTCTTAATCGATTTCTATATGGCTGTTACTACTTTGTTGATGGTTTATCACTACCTAAAATTTATTATATAATAGTTATTTAAAATTGAAAATCTTGCATTAGTAAATAACAATTGAATTATAGCAAAGTTTCATGATATACATGACTTGTAGAAGTGATTATATACTTATAACTAATTCCGCTTCTACTGATGACCACAAGATTGATAATTGATATTTTTCATAAAGGCTCAAGGGTGAGTCATACTGCACTTTGGCATATTATGACAATGATTTTATGATCCATTTAAACTCTAATAGAATTTAGAAGAAATGTTCTGACTACAAACAATTGTATTTCATACAGATGCTACAAATAATTAATAAAGCTTTACGCTGATTTGAGATTTGTATACTTATCTAAGAAAGCAAATTTGATTTGCTAAGTTGCAAATTAGTTGTGTACAACTTTCTTGGCATGTTATTAAAATTAAGGCTTGAGAGTGAATCTCAATATTGTTTAGCTTATTATACCATTGATTGAGGGTAAGACATCGGGATCAAGTCTTGATGCTCCATAATAATAAGAGTTGAGTTTGGATCCCAATTTATTATGGCCTAACATGCCTTTATAGAGGTAAGACATTGGGTTTTGTGTCCCATTGTACCATACTGATGATATAATGATGAATAAAGAGAATAAATATTATTGTGTGGTTACATGAATATGTCATTGGTCGCGTACATGTGATACGCCAAATATTATTTTATCATGCCTTATAAAAGTTATTAAAGGCAAAATTAAAGCAAGAAATGATTTTGCTTATGATGATTTTGACCATGACAATTTATTATGATATAAGTTTCTCCGTGAAAGATACATTTACCATATGAATGGTATGATAAAATATCTTGTAGTACAAAAGTTATTAAGAGCTCCGGAAAAACTAATTTGTTACTATCCGGATGAATAAAAATATTCATGATATTGATATTGTAAAGTCTCAAAAGAAACTTTTTTGAGTTTCAAATGTATAAGTCAAAGTGGTTGGCATATTGAGACTATAAATGAAAAGAAGATTGAATATCTTCATATTTCTATAATCATACCGGGTAAATATAAAAGGTTACCCGATTTTCTTTCTATTTGTAGTACACAAATAAAAGCATGATGATGGAATAATATGTCACAAGTAAACTAGAGGTTTACTAAAACAAATATTAGTTGGCATAACCGGTTGACCATCCTGGTTTAATTATGATGCGAAAAATTAATTGAGAATTACATTGGCATATATTGAAAAATAGAAAGATTCTTCAAGAATTATCTTGTGCTGCTTATTCTCATGATATACCAGTTAAGGTTGGGATTGAATCCCTTGATTTCTAGAACAATTAAAGGTGATAAATATATGGGCCCAGTCACCTGGCATGTGGACCGTTTACTATTATATGATTTTAATAGATGCATCTATTATCTGGTCACATGTGCATTTGTTATCAACTTGCAGTTTGGCTTTTGCAAGATTTCTTGCTCAAGTTATTAGAGCACAGTTCCAGAATATAAATTATATCGATTTATCTTAATAATACTGGTTTAAATCCAAGTTGGTTTAGCAGAAATTGCATGCCTCCAATTATAGCTAAATCATTGGTATGAGAACAAAACTCCCAAAAACGAAATTTGGTATGAGATGTATTATTTAATATACAACAGCACTTGTACACATCTAGCCAAGTTATAAAAAAAATTCTCCCTATCACAATCGGTTCAGGGTCAGGAACCAAATAATTTCTATATAGAAATATAGATGTGCTATATGATTTAATTATGCCACAAAATGCACAAAGATGAGTTCCCAAAGAAGGTTGGGAAATATTTTGGTGATCCCAACATTAGGGGGAGAAAATGGGCAGCTGAGAAAGTGATACGTGAAATGAATTATTATGAATACATATAGATCCTCGTACAAGAAAATATGAACTTGAAGTTCAAGTGATAATTCATTTACAAATTATTGTCAGACGCATTTGCTGACCCAAAGCTAAATGTCATATTTCAGCTGTTAATACTCCAAATAGAATAAAGTCCATGAGGGACAAAGTCTATGGTACACATGAAGCGTAACAGACCAATCGGTTCCAAAGATAAAACTCCTTGAAGAAGGAGAAGGGCAAATATTCAAAATGGTCATAATAAGGAGGCAAGTGCTCTAGAGGAGCACCACGACATAACACTTCGTAAAACCTCATGTGAGAGGCTCAGGTACCTGAAAAATAATGAGATAAAGAGATCTCAATAAGTTATGTCTTTATTGTGTAATAATTGAACCGATATAAAATGATCGTCGACGATATTGTTAACATAATGTAGCGCTCAATATTATTAATATTGAAGAGGATCTTGAGCTCAAATCTGTCATGAAATTTGGACAGATAAATGATTGGCCAAATAAAAAATACTCAATGAAAATTGACTTCACTTGAAAAATATAAAGTTGGACGAAGTCCCAACACCTGAAAGTATAAATCCAGTGGAGGTAAATGTGTTCTTGTGCGAAAAAGGTCAAGTCGATAGACATAAAGACGACTTGTGTCACAAGAATATTTGTAAATATCATGGCATTGATTATATAGAGACATGTTCTCGTGTGGTGGATGTAGTCATTTAAGATTTTAATCTGGAAATACATAAAAAACTTGATATGCGTATAATGAAAATTATTGAAGGATTTAAATTGTTCAGAAGCATATAAAAGTTTTCGAGAAACTTGTTCAATAAAGCTTCAGAAATCTTATACGGATTGAAACAATCAGGTCGTATGTGGTACAATCGCCTGAGTGAATACCCGTTGAAAGAATGGTACAAGAATGATCCAATTTGTCCCTGTGTCTTTATAAAAAGGTCTGGATCTGAATTTGTTGTAATCGTCGTGTATGTTGATGATTTAAATATCATTGGAACTCCTGGGGAACTTCCAAAAATAGTAGACTGTTTGAATAAAGAATTTGAAATGAAAGATCTTAGAAAGACAAAATTTTGTCTTGGTCTACAAATTGAGTATATGAAAGATGGAATATTTGTCCATCAATCAATATATACCGAAAAGTTTTTAAAGCGGTTCTATATGGATAAAACATATCCATTGAGTACCCCGATGGTTGTGAGATCACTTGATATAAAGAAAGATCCATTCCGACCTCATGAAAATGATGAAGAGCTTCTTGGTGCCGAAGTACCATATCTTGGTGCAATTGGGGCATTAATGTATCTTGCCAATAATTCCCTACCAGATATAGCTTTCTCAGTAAGCTTATTGGCAAGATTTAGTTCTTCGCCAACACAAAGATACTGGAATGGTATTAAACATATATTCAGATACCTCCAAGGGACCATTGATATGGGTTTATTTTATTCAAATGAATCCAAGCCATCATTGATTGGTTATGCAGATGCAGAATATTTTTCTGATCCACACAAAGGTCGATCTCAGATAGGCTATTTATTTACAAGTGGAGGTACAGCCATATCACGGCGTTCAACAAAACAAACTATGGTTGCTACTTCTTCAAATCATGCAGAGATAATAGCCATTCACGAAGGAAGTCGAGAATGCGTTTGGTTGAGATCGATAACTCAACACATTCAGCAAACATGTGGTCTTTCTTCGAAAGAGAATATTCCAACAATATTGTATGAAAACAATGTTGCATGCATAGCTCAATTGAAAGGAGGATATATCAAAGGAGATAGAACAAAACACATCTTACCAAAAAAAAAATTCACTCATGATTTTCAGAAGAATGGTGAAATAGATGTACAACAAGTTCGTTCAAGTGATAATTTGGCTGATCTGTTCACTAAGGCATTACCAACCTCAATATTTGAAAAGCTGATATATAAGATTGAAATGCATCATCTTCGAGACATTAAGTGATTTTTCATCAAGGGGAGTAACTACACGCTGCACTCTTTTCCTTAACCAAGATTTTGTCCCACTGGGTTTTCCTGGTAAGGTTTTTAATGAGGCAGCAAGAATGCATATTATAAATAACTATGTACATCCCAATATTTTTTTAAGTTCTTAATGAGACACATTATCTAACATGGACATCCAAGGGGGAGTGTTATGAATAGTTTGTACATTGGATGCCCATGTTGTGAATAACTTAAAGATTAAATCTCCTACTTTATGTCCATCATCTTTTCTCTTTATGCCTATAAAAATCTATGTAATTGCAATGGAAAGATACACACAATTGAAGAAGAAAATCTCTTCCTTCTCTCTATCTATATTTCTTGTTCATGTTTTACTAAATTGCTTTTATTTCATAACATGCATTAGTTTTTTGAATTATTAATTTCTTATTTGATATACTTGGTCAATCGATGTATTATTAATATAAATGTTAGTTACATAACATATTTTGTATTATTTTATGTATAACTAATACAAAGCAAACTATGGTACTAGTAATACCAAGACTATTAATGCATGTATTGGCATAATTAAAGACAAAATTGTTCTTAAAGTACCCTAAAGCTAAACAATATGGAGAGCATTTCTGTAAACAACTAATTTTCTTAAAAATTATGCAATACATTTTAATTTTTAATACATCACACAAAACAGTAGATAAGAAATAATCTTTGCACTACTAACCCATGCATTACTAATACACCTTATTCAACACTATTCTTATATATTCTACCAAATGACCCTAAAAGTTTTGGATTCGAGCCTATGAAGTCCTTTTCTGGAAACATTTTACCTCCCATGTGAGAGTTCTACATAACAACAACAACAACCCAGTAAAATTCCACAAAGTGAGGTTTGGGGAGGGTAATGAGTACGCAGACCTTACCCCTGCCCCGATAGGGCAGAGAGGCTGTTTCCGATAGACCCTCGGCTCAGAAATACGGGAAAAAAACAAGAAAAGAGAATTCATTAGTAACTCCAGTAGAAACTGTAATAGTAACAAAAGCATAAAACCAAACGATGAATGACATGCAATAACAATAACCAGAGTCTAAGGCCCGGGGCTAAGATAAACAACAAGAATAGTGTGGGTTCAACATAAACTGCAAGCCATCTAAGATCAACCCTAATCCAACCCCGCCTTACCCCCAGTATGAAGTAAGGAAAGCTCTACTACCCATATCCTACAACCCTAATGCTTGACCTCCAGGCCTTCCTATTAAGGGCCATATCCTCAGAAATCTGCAGTCGTATCATGTCCTGCATGATCACCTATCCTCAATACTTCTTAGGTCTCCCTCTACCTCTTCTCGTACCCACCACGGCCAACCGCTCACACCTCCTCACCGGTACATCAAGGCTTCTCCTCTGCACGTGCCCGAACCATCTGATCCTCGCTTCCCGCATCTTGTCATCCACAGGGGCGATGCCCACCTTCTTCCGAATGTCTTCATTCCTAATCTTGTCTATCCTAGTGTGCCCGCACATCCACCTCAGCATCCGCATTTTTGCTACTTTCATCCTCTGAATATGAGAGTTCTTAACCGGCCAGCACTCTGCCCCATACAACATGGCCGGTCTAATCACAGCTCTATAAAACTTACCTTTGAGTATCAGTGACACATGAGAGTTCTACACATAAATTCAAATTAAGGTGTTTCACTTGCCGTCATGTAACTAGATAATAGTTTGAGAAAGAACTTAAAACAACATCACCTACTACTTCAATTAGACTCTAATTAGGTAAGAATCAAACGGGTGTAGTACAAGGACAAAGGCCCTAACGACTCCTTGATGATGGCTGAATTGGCTAAAGAGACTACGGTTATATCTCATTTTATGAAAGCTTAGATCATTGTGCTCGGTGAAGGTTGCAGAGTAAGAAATGAATATAACAGTTGGTTATTTTTTGATTGAATAAAATAGTTCGATGGTCTTACTTGCCATCAAACATAACACAATCTCTTGTATTTCATGCCAAAAAGACAGAGGCCGAGCCCTGGTTTTCGCGTTGCCTACATATCCTTGGTTTTACAGGAATCGGGCCATGTGTAGTTTTGGATTCACCTGCGGATTATGCCAATTAAATTATTGTAAGAATGAACATAAGGCACAGAAGCGGCTACGATCGGTACGGTCAGAGGGAACTGGAGCGGGATCGCTCCTGATAGGATAGTGATTGCTTACTGGTTACCTGCAGATAAAAGATGCTACAAACGTATTTGCCAAAATTTAAACATGATGCAAATTCCCTTTGGACCATGAAGGTTGTCTTTGGACGGTTAAAGATGGCGTCCTTGGATCATGACGTCCTGGGCCATGAATTGTTTAATGATGGATTCGTAGGCCATGAAATAATGTTCTCGGGCCATGAGAATGGTGCCTCCGAACCATGACGCCTTTGAATAATGATATGCAAATTTGAGAGATCCTCAGACCATGGCATGGTGTCTTCCGGCTATGAGGATGGTGCCTTTAGACTATGACGCCTTTGGACGGATTGACGATGTTTCAGCCCATGATATGCAACAATATGATGTAACAAGACAAGGTTTAGTCTTGGGAAGTAGAGGGCAGAGCTTAGCCCGATTGAAAAGCAGGTAGATAGTAGTAGAGAAAACAGAGCAATATTGGTGCAAAGAGGGACAGTGCTTAGTCCCATGCAAGTGGGGAGGCAAGGATTAGCTTTATGCAAATGGGGAGGCAAGGATTAGCCTCATGCAAATATGGAGTCAAGGCTTAGATTCATGCAGGTATGGAGGTAAGGATCAGCCTCATGCAAATATGGAGTCAGGGCTTAGACTCATGCAGGTATAGAGGTAAGGATCAGCCTCATGCAAATATGGAGTCAAGGCTTAGACTCATGCAGGTATGGAGGTAAGGATCAGCCTCATGCAAATATGGAGTCAGGGCTTAGACTCATGCAGAGAGAAGGCGATGCTTAGCCTTATCCAAATATGGAGTCCGAGATTAGACTCAAGCAAGATTGGAGACAGAGCTTAGTCTCATACAAGGAGAAGGCAGCGCATAGCCTTATGCAGATATGGAGGTAGAGCTTAACCCCATGCAATATGCAGGACAGGGCTTAGTCCCATGCAAATGGAAGGCAATTTTTAGCCTTATACAGATATGGAGGTAGAGCTTAACCTCATGCAAGATGCGGGACATGGCCTAGTCCCATGGAAATGGAGTTAGAGACCAGACTCATGCAGATATGGAGTCAGGGCTTAGACTCATGCAAATATGGAGTCAAAGATTAGACTCATGCAAATGTGGAGTTAGAGATTAGACTCATGAAAATATGGAGTCAGGGCTTATACTCATGCAAATATAGAGTCAGAGATTAGACTCATGCAAATATGGAGTCAAGGCTTAGAATCATGCAGATGTGGAGTCGGAGATTAGACTCATGCAAATATGGAGTCAGAGCTTAGACTCATGCAAATGTGGAGTCATAGATTAGACTCATGCAAAGAGAAAATAGCAGATAAGGGTAGAGTATATCTTCGCCAGGATAGGTTTAGCGTCTAACAGCCGGATGGATAGTGAATTTGCTTTGTGTACGAATGCTATCGTCAAGTGTGCCTGTGTTCAAAGAAAAATTGTAAGTTTCATGAGGGGAGGTTGGTTCTTTCTTCATATGACGACCTTGTTTTGCTTCGCCCTGGAAGCCCCATTCGAGTGCCCCTAGGTAGCACCTGATTGTTAAAAATATAGAATTTTCGAAAAATATGCGTTCATTGATAAAATAGGATTGTTTTGGAAGCGTATTGATATATCAAGTAACTTTTGATGAACTAGCGACTATGACACATTTCAAAGGCATTGCAGCTCTCTTATGTTGGAATTTTGAGGGTCCTCCTCAAAATTCTGCCCCAGTTCTTGACTAATGATTGACTTCCTGGCATGTTATGGCACTAGCTGGACTTGCTCTGAAATTTTGAGGACCCTCCTCAAAATTCAGCCTCAGTTTCTGATTGTAGGGGAAATGAAAATTTTATTATGATATGACCGAACCTATAAGGCTGTCTACGTATCCCCTCTTAAATAGGAATCAGGTCAAGCGTAGTTCAATTACATCAGAAAAGAAATGTGAAATAATCTAAGCATAGTATCTCTTGACTGTGTCTGAATTGATTGGTTTTGGCCAGATTTCTCCATCCATTTTTGCAAGTATGAGTGCTCCTCTTGTTAGTATTCTATGAACCATATACGGACCTTGCCAGTTGGGAGAGAATTTCCCTTTGGCTTCATCTTGGTGTGGGAAAATCTTCTTCAACACCAGTTACCCTTGTGCGAACTGTCTTGGTTTGACCCTTTTGTTGAAAGCTCTAGACATTTTGTTCTGATAAAGTTGGCCGTGACATATTGCGTTCATCCTTTTTCCATCGATAAGGGCCAATTGCTCATAGCGACTTCTTATCTATTCTGCATCTCTGAGTTCAGCTTCCTGTATGATTTATAAAAAAAGAATCTCTACCTCGGTCGGGATGACAACCTCGGTACCATAAACCAGCATGTAGGGGGTTGTCCTGGTTGATGTGCAAACTGTGGTGTGGTACCCTAACAGAGCAAAGGGTAACTTTTCATGCCACTATTTATGATTCTCTGCCATTTTCTTTAGTATCTTTTTAATGTTCTTGTTGGCGGCTTCTACGGCTCCATTCATCTGGTGGAAGACAAGAATGCATGACTTCATCATGGCAGAAGATTCTGAGTTGTGGGATGTTAATTGTGACGGTCCTTATGTCCCAACAAAGAAGGTCGGAGAACCTCCAGAGAAGATGTCAAAAACCAGGAAAGAATACAATGATGTAGATAGGAAAGCTGTGGAGAAAATCTTTCACGCAAAAGAAAATTTTGGTGTGTGGCATAGGACCTGATGAATACAACAAGATCTTAGCCTGTCAATCTGCCAAGGAAATACGAGAAGCTTTACAGACAACACACGAGGGAACCACTCAAGTAAAGCAATCTAAGATTGACATGCTCACCACTGAGTGTGAGCTCTTCAGAATGAGTGACGATGAATCCATTCAAGACATGCACACAAGATTCACGTCTATCATAAATAAGCTACACTCGCTTGGTGAAATCATTACTAGGAACAAGTTTGTGAGGAAAATTCTCAGTGTTTTGCCCAGTTCATGGGAGAGTACAGTGAATGCCATTACTGAAGCAAAGGATCTGCAGGCTCTAACTATAGATGAGCTAGTTGGAAAGCTGAAAACCTACGAAATAAAGAAGAAGAAGGATAGTGAAAGAAGAGAACCAATGAAGGAAAAGAACCTGGTACCCAAAGCTGAAAGCAATGACTCAAGTGAGGAGGACAGTGACATGGCTTACTTAAATAGAAGGTTTCAGAAAATGGTCTGAAGGAATGGAGGCATATCAAAGAGAGGCAATTCCAGCAAACCAAAGAATTATGACCTTTGTCATAAATGTGGAAAGTCTGGGCATTTCATCAAGAATTGCCCTCTCCTGAAGCAATAAAACTTCAAGTACAAATCTGATAAAGCAGCCAAGAGGAACCCGGTTCCCGACAAATGCTTCAAAAGAAAGAACGCCGCTGATAATGTTATGAAGCAAGCTCTTGCAGCATGGGGAGATTCCTTCAGTGAGTCTGAAGAAGAAAATGATGCAGGTGATAGTTCTATGATGGCCGTTGAAAGTGAGGCAAATGAATATGATTCAATATTTGCTTTGATGGCTTAGTCAGACAATGATGAAGATGATGACAATGATGAGGTAACATTCAGGGATGTTCAGAGAAATCTGAAATCCTATTCTCCTAAGAAACTCATGTCATTAGAAAATGTATTAATTGATGTCTATCATAGTCTTGTAGATGATAAGGATGCCTTAACCATAGAGTTAGGAGATGCTGAACAAACTAGAGATGAATTGGTAGTTTGTGTGGTTGATCTAAAGGAAACCATAGGTAATCTGGAAAATGAAACGAAGGTTCTAACTGAGAAAGTTGCTAGTGTAGAACATGAAAGAGACGATTTGATGGTAGTAGTGGCTGACTTAAAAGAAACCATTGAAAATTTTAGTAAAGAAAAGAATGACTTAGTGGAGAAAGTTGATGCCTTAGAGCAAGAAAGAGATGACCTCTTAGTTGTGATGATAGACTTGAAGGAAACAATATAGGAAGTCAAAACAGAATGTAGGCCTGGAAATTCTAAGAAAAGAAAAGAAGCTGCTAGTGAAGCATATATTAGGCTTGAAAATGAGTTAAATGCTGTAAAAACTAGTTTATGTGCTGAACTTGAGAAAAATAGACAACTTCAAGCAGAATTGGAAAGAGTAAAAAATGATCTTGAGAAGTCTCTTAAGTGGTCCTGGTCCTCGGATGCTATTACTGCCATGTACGTTAACAATGGTGGAAATAGGCAGGGTATAGGGTTTCAAAGGGAGAGAACTCCTTATAATCCTTATAGAAAGTATGTTACTGTACCTGACAATTGGTTGTGTATCCACTGTGGGAACAATAGGCATTTCAAAGAAAATTGACAAACCAGGGTTCAGTCTCTTAAGAAAAACAAGGTTTTTACTGAGAGAGTAACTGCTAAAAAAGGATCAGGTGCCACCCATAAAAATCGCATGTTACTTGCATGGACTATAAGAACACTTATTCATCCTCTTGTTTATTACAAGGGACCCAAACTTGCTTGGGTTCCTAAATCTAACCCGTGATCTCTTTGTGCATGGAACAATGAAAGGAAGCAGTAAACAATGGTTTATGGACAGTGGATGCTCAAAGTATATGACTGGGAATACCATGGACTTTCTTTCACTAAAAGTCCTGCAATGAGGGAGTGTATCCTTTGGTAATAGGAAAAAGGGGTACATTCTTGGAGTTAGAAAGATTGAAAAATCACTCACTCACTAAATTGAGAATGTGTATTATGTCAATGGTCTTAAGTACAGTCTCCTAAGTGTTTCCCAAATATGTGATAAATGAAACAAGGTGGAGTTCTTGTCAAAGATATGTATAGTTACAAATCTAGTAACTGGTGAAGTGGTACTTGTGGCCAAAAGATACAAGAATATCTACATTGCTGATTTTGAGTCCCTACAAAGTGGTGATCTGAGTTGCTTGAAAGGAGTTGATGATGATGCTGAACTGTGGCACAGAAGAATGAGGCATACATGATTCTCTCTACTGAATAAGCTAGTTCAGAAGGACCTAGTTCGCGGTCTGCCCAAGTCAAAGTTCATGGAGCATAAAGTTTGTGATTCCTGCACTAGAAGGAAGCATGTGAAATCCTTATTCAAGCCAAATAAGGACGTCAGCACCTCAAAACCACTTGATCGTCTTCATATGGATCTATGTGGTCCTATAAGAGTGCAAAGCAGGGGAGGAAAAAGATACATTTTTGTGATAGTGGATGACTATTCCAGATTTACTCGGACTCTGTTCCTCATAACAAAAGATGAGACTTTTGAAGTTTTTGTAGCCTTTGTGAAGAAAATTCAAGTAAAAATGGAATCAAAAGTAACATGCATTAGATCAGATCATGGAATAGAATTCGACAATGCTAAGTTTGATGATTTCTGCAACGAGAATGGCATTACCCATAACTTCTCAGTCCTTAGAGCTCCATAGAAAAATGTAGTTGGGAAAAGGAAGAATAAAATTTTTGAAGAAATGGCAAGGATAACAATTCAGCTAAACTCGAATTCTGAACCCTGAACCAGAGATTCTGGGTTCAGTTCCCCAGCAGAGTCGCCAGAGCTGTCACACCTCCTTTTTACCCGCGCCGCCTCAAAAGGGCGCAGAAGGAAGTTTTTCCAATTAAAGGACAATCGAAACGGGATTTATTTATTTATTCTCAGAGTCGCCACTTGGGAGATTTATGGTGTCCCAAGTCACCGGTTGAATCCTAAATCGAGGAAAAGAATGACTCTGTTTAACAATCTGCGCACCAGAAATCCGGATAAGGAATTCTGTTAACCCAGGAGAAGATGTTAGGCATTCCCGAGTTCCGTGGTTCTAGCATGGTCGCTCAACTGTCATATTCGGCTTGATTATCTGATTTAATACAATTATGAACATATGTGCGAATTTTAACTTTTAACCGCTTCTATCATTATTATTATTTTTATCGAGAATTACAACATTGTGAAAATACATCTCGAACCACGTCACATCAATGTACTCGTGGTTATCGACATATTTCGACTCTGTTGAGATTTGGATTTGGGTCACATAAATATGCACCCGATTTTAAGAAAGTAAATTGTTAAAGGCGCACCTAAAGCGACTAGCGTGTCATTATTTTGGGTAAGGCCGTGAAATTTTCTAAACGGCCGATCCCGAAGTCTATACAATTATTAACCAATTATTGAGGGCCCCGCGACTTGTGCGTTTTATCGGGCGAGGCTCATCTCGTTTATTTTAAAAGGATAATCCTAAAGTGACTACATTTTTTCTATTTTAACTTCGTCTCTAAAAAAGAGAAAAATTCTAATTAATTACATGCTTGAAAAGGCCGCTACTTATTTATCGGATTAAGACAAATGCAAACTGAAAACTTCAATCGAGACAAAGGGAGATTGTTTCATGCCTTATTCTATAATTGAATATTACTAAAATTGAAATTATAAATAGAATACAGAATTTACAAATAATATTACCAAAATAAACTAATTATCCTCTAACTAATTTAAACCCACATTGTTAGATGAATTGAACCGTTGGAATTAATTGTTTATAACTATTTGAAACTGGAATTAACCTTAATCACTAATGCTTATTCGAAAGTTTGTTAAACTTAATCGTTAACTCGTCTTGTTTGAACTCAACTCATGCCTATTGGATTAATGATCTTAGCAATTACTACTACGATCCTAACTTAAAATATAGTGGGCCTACTGATTATATGAAATTACTGACCATTTTTTATTTTGCCTAATATTTACAGATCTCCATTACTAATATGATTAAAAATTCACAAGCTTTGACTCATTTCTATTCTGGTTTGCATGAATTGAGAGTTATACTTCTTAAATCAAAATAATCTCCAATAATGACTATCTATCAATTCATATACCCATAGGCATATAGAAAACAGTTCAAACTACTTAGAATAGTTCTAAGCACAGTCCAATTTTCAGTATAGTTGTACAATGTAAATACATGTTTAAGATGAGCATAAACATATACAATATTTCCTAATGTACATTCTAATACATTAATTGAACACACTTTAATAGGCAATTTGTTAAGCCTTTTAATTCAGCATTTTTGCAGTTTGAAGTCATATCAGTACTAATCTCAAAAATGTGTACCTGGAAAGGGACCACAAGGAAAAGGAAGAAAAGGATCAGCAGGAGTAGTAGCAACAACACAACAACAACAACAGTAACGGAAACAGAACAGCCCAGTAACAATGTTTAATAAAACCAGCAGAATTCCAGCAACACCCCAATGAAACAATAACAAATAACCAACCAAACTCAAGGAACAAACCAAATAAAAGCCCAGAAACACCAACAGCAATCAACGGGCAGAAACAAAGTGAACCAGAAATGCAATAGGACAATCGATTTCTGACTCTCTGGGCATGAGGCTGGAGGCGGTGTGACGACGAACTGGGCGACGAAGCTGGTGGTGGTCGTAGGAAGTGTCGTCGACGGGTGGTTTGGGTGGATGACGAGGGTCGTGACTGGTCGACGCAGCAGCGCTGCTACTCATCAATGGCGGATGGGGGGTCGACTTGGGTGGTCCGACGTACTGTGAGGACGAAGCAGAAGAAGCAGCAGGTGAAGCTGGCTGGAGCTCGACGGACTTTTTGAGCTCAACGAAGAAGATGAAGATGGGGCAGCTGCTGCGTCAATGGCGACGTGAGCTGAGTGGTCTGGTGGTTGAAGACGAAGTAGAAGAGAAAGGCAGCCATGGGAGGGTGGTTTTGAGCTGGAGGGGTCGCTTGGGTAAGGTGGTTCGTTTGGAGAAGGAGAGGAGAGGGGGCGGGCAGGTGTTTTAGGGTTTGGGGAAATGAAGAGTGAAAATGGAGGTGGTTTGGGCATCCATGGGACGTGAGGGGAAGGGGGGGGGGGTTTGGGGAAGATGAAGAAGAGGGGGCGGGTGGTTTTAGGTTTTTTAGGTTTTGTTAGGTTAGTTTTTTTTTTCAAAAATGAAAAATGGAAGAAGGGGGGTGTTGTTTGGTTATGGGGAGGACCGGGTCGGGTTGACCCGGTAGGGGTTTGGTTAAGGGGTTATCTGATTTTGGGCTTGTGGTTTAAAATTGAAGAAAAGACCCAATCCGATTTTCTTCTTCTTTTATTGCTTTTTTTTCTCTTCTTTTATTTTTTCTTAAACTAAAACTAAATTCTAAAAATCCTAAATCATCCTATAGAACTAAATTAATTTATAAAAGTGCAAATTAACTCTTAATAACAATTAACACACCATTAAATAGCAATTACGATAAAATCACACAATTTGGACATTAAATGCTAAACATGCAACGTACATTATTTTTTATGATTTTTTTGTTCTTGTAAAACATAATTAATTGCTTCTAATTGTAGAATTAAATCCTAAATGCAAATGCAACATCTTTTTGTATTTTTTATTAATTTAACAAATAAACATGCACGGACAAATACAAATAATTATCCAAAAATGCCACGAAAATTCTCAAAATTACACACAAAGAAAAATTGTTTTATTTTGAAGTTTTTGGGAGTAATTCTCATATAGGACAAAAATCACGTGCTTACAATTGGAACAAGTTTGAATAAGGTATTAGGATATGTTTGTGCTTTTGGTTGAGGTCCCGGGGGTCTCGGGGTGATTTCGGATGGTCGACGGGAAGTTTGAGGAATGTTTGCAACTGCTGAACTTTTGCTACTTCTGGTATTTCCGCAACTGAGATTGGGAACCGCAGGTGCGACGCCGCACGTGCGGGAGATCGATCGCAGATGTGAAAGTGGGCCTGATGAGCAGCGACCGCAGAAGCGGTTAGGGTGACCGCATCTGCAATGTCGCAGATGCGGAAGTGTGATCGTAGAAGCGGAAAGTGCTGAGGGAGTCAGAAACTGCAGAAGCGGTGAGATGGACCGCATCTGCGGTGTCGCAGATGAGGATGAGGGATCGCAAATGCGGAAACTAGTGAGTTAAGTGATTTCTGCAGAAGTAGAGAAATAACCGCAAATGCGGTACCGCATATGCGGTTGAAGTACCGCAGATGCGGAAATGTCTGGGCAAAACATATAAGTTATTTCATTTCACAAAATTGAGCTATTTCACCATTTTGGACTTCGCCTTTGGAGCTTTTTGGGCGATTTAAAAGAGGGATTTCAAGGGAACTTTATTGAGGTAAGGGATTTGGACTTAAAACTCTCCTATGCTATTATTCCATGGATTAGAGCTAGAAATTAAGGAAAATAAGAGTGAAATTTGGGGAAAACTAGGGCTTGGGAACTTAGGCCTTTAGTTGAGGATTTGAAGGACCATTTGGGGTCGGATTTGAGAACTTTTGATATGTGTGAACTTGTGGGGAGATAAGGAACCTATTGATGTAAAAATTTCTGAATTCTAAGATATGGTCCCCGGGGGGTCGGGTTTTGGTAATTTTGAGATTTG
This sequence comes from Nicotiana tabacum, assembly GCF_000715075.1. NCBI lineage: Eukaryota > Viridiplantae > Streptophyta > Magnoliopsida > Solanales > Solanaceae > Nicotiana > Nicotiana tabacum. The sequence continues at coordinate 150,263,394 of NC_134086.1, read as the reverse complement.
TGCCATTTATTTATTGTTTTTGTTTGGGCTTCGTTCCCTTAGCATATTTTGACGTCCTCTTCTGATTTTGGATAGATTCGACGCGAGTGGAGGCCGATTCGAGGGGCAAAGGCGTCGCAAGCTAGCGATTTGACCGCTTCGAGGTGAGTAATGGTTGTAAATGATGTTCTGAGGGTTTGAAACCCCGGATTGCACATCGTAGTGCTATATAGGTGAGACGCACGCTTGATGACGAGCGTGAGGTCGTGCACTATTGGGGATTGTGACTTAGTCCGTCCCGATTGATGATTTTATCGCGTATTTGACTGAGATCTATTTGATATCATCATTATTTGGGCTGAATGCCATATTTGGGCTGAATGCCAACTATTTGAACCCTTCGGGGCTTGTTAATGATATTTTCTCACTGTTTTGACTTTATACTTAAGCTCAATCATGTTATTTTCCACTGCGTTTATACTCAGCCATGTTTACTATGTTTTAACACCTAAATGATCTTTTAAATGATATTTTGGGCTAAGAATCGTGTTTCACTATTGCCCGATTGGCTTGTGAAGATTTTGACTGAGTAAGGCCAATGGCCTATGTTGTGAGGAAACATTTGATATTGATTATGAGGCCGAGGGCCTGAGATGTGTATGGCACAAGGTGGCTTGATCGATATGAGGCCGAGAGCCTAGTGATGACGCCACGATATGACTTGATATTGCGCTTGGACCGTAAGGGGCCTCTCCAGGAGTCTGCACACCCCCAGTGAGCGAGGGTACCCATGTGATGTGAGAGTGAGCCCGAGGGGCTGGTATTGTTCTGTGATGTTGCCCGAGGGACGGTTTTGTTGATACAGTGCCCGATGGGCAAACCTTTATGTGTTTATTTTCCTTAATTGCCTATCAATTACCTGCTTACTTATTGAAAATGAACTTTACGTATTTTTTCACTGGCTCACTGTTTTCAAATGGTTTTACAACTTCATTATAGAATGCCTTGTGCCTTACGTGTTTTTCTTGTTTTCAGTCTTTATTTACATTTTTTACTCATTGAGTTGGAGTACTCACTTTACTTCCTGCACCCCTGTGTGCAGATTTAGGCATAGCTGGTTCCGCTCCCGAGTGCTAATCCTTCCAGCTTCAGGCGGACATTCGGAGTTCACGAGGTAGCTGCTTGACGTCCGCAGTCCCGTGTTCCTCATCCTTTATTATTTCTACCCCTTTTCAGACAGTTGTACTAGTTTATAGACTTAGCGGATTGATATTAGGACTTATAGATGCTCATGACTAGTGACACCCCGATTAGGTCTGTGTAGGGTTGTACTTCCGCATTTTATTGATATTATCTGCTACTTAGTATTATTAAATCATGTTTTAGACTGTTTTCTTGTTGTTTAACTGTTTAACCTCGAATTGGGAATAATTGACTGGCCTTGGCTTCACGAGAGGCGCCATCACGACCGAGTCCGGGTTTAGGGTCGTGACATAAGAATTCCAAGATATTTCCATATCTGCACCACATGCAAGAATTGAATAGGAGGTTCACGAAAATAGAATTCTGACATGTGCCCAGAATTCAGAATGAGTTCGTCGACGCATTCGCCACTTTATCATCAATGATACAGCATCCAGATAATAACTATATTGATCCCATTCCGGTGAGGATCCATAATCAGCCGGAATATTGTGCTCATGTTAAGGAAAAAATAGTTGGAAAGTCTTGGTTCCATGACATCAAGGAATACTTATCAAAAGGAGAATATCCAGAGCACGCAAATCACATTCAGAAACGCATGCTCTGGAGATTATCAAATCAATTCTTCCACAGCGGAGGGAGCCTGTACAAAAGAACTCCGGATTTGGGTTTGCTAAGAGGTGTCGATGCAAAGGAAGCTTCTAAGTTACTTAAGGATGTGCATGCTGGGACCTGCGGTCCGCACATGAATGGCTTTGTTCTGGCCAAGAAGATACTCAGGGCAGGTTACTTTTGGATGACCATGGAGATAGATTGTATTCAGTATAATCGCAAATGCTTTCAATGTCAAGTACATGCCGACATGATAAATGTGCCACAAAACGATCTCAATGCAACAAGACCGCCTTGGTCATTCACTGCCTAGGGAATGAATGTTATTGGTCCATTGAGCCCACGGCTTCAAACGGACACCGGTTTATTCTGGTAGCCATTGATTACTTCACAAAATGGGTAGAAGCTGCATCTTACAAAGCTGTAACTAAGAAGGTCATCGCAGATTTTGTCAAGGATCATATTGTGTGTCGATTCGGAGTTCCTGAGTCCATTATCACTGACAATTATTTGGCTTTATTTATTATTTGATCTTATTACATGTTTTGGTCTAAATGTGCAAAATGATGCTTTTTTTACCGCTTTGATATTATTTGAACTGTACATCTAAACTGTGCCAAAACCTTCTCTTCTCACCTCCGGGGATGTGCTTACTGGTTGAGACTCCCTATTTTGTTAGTGTCATACCCTGAAATAAAAGAGGCTCGGAAAGTTTTTAAGCCGGCTGGCCTTTTGGTTCCCGGAAAGGAGCTCCTTCCTCAACTCGAGTTGTCCGCTCGGGTACGCTGTCTAGAACATATACCCAGGTTGAACCTAGAATAACGTGACTTCATACCGGATCCCTAGTAGTAACGTTTATTTGCATCATGTTGCATTTGACTTAGGGGACTCAACACAGGGGTTGGGTCCGTCTAGGACAAGCAACCTGAAATGAAAAAAGACCATCCTGCTGCATCCTGTTTGTTTTGCACATTTATTTGCTTCAGATCTGCATGCTGACCGGCTTCTGAAATCGGGAATTTTTGAAAAATTGTGAAAAAAAAAGAAAAAGAAAAATAGCAGTTGTCACACCTCCTTTTTCCGCCCCCGCGAGGGGTGAAAGAGTTTTTCCAATTAAGGGACAATTGAAATGGGATTTGTTTGTTTATTTCAGAGTCGCCACTTGGGAGATTTAGGGTGTCTCAAGTCACCAATTTAATCCTGAATCGAGGAAAAGAATGACTCTATATTACAGTTCGCGAACCAGAAATCCGGATAAGGAATTCTGTTAACCCGGGAGAAGGTGTTAGGCATTCCCGAGTTCCGTGGTTCTAGCACGGTCGCTCAACTGTCATATTCAACTTGTTTATCTGATTTTGTACAATTATGAGCTCATGAGCAAATTTTAACTCTTAACCGCTTTTGTCATTATTATTATTTTACGGAGAATTGCAACATTGTGAAAACGTATTTCAGACCACGTCGCAATCAATGCACTCATGGTTATTGACACATTTTGACTCCGTTGAGATTTGAATTTGGGTTACATAAATGCACACCCATATTTAAGAAAATGATTTGTTAAAGACGCGCCTAGAACGACTAGCGTATTGTTGTTTTGGGAAAGGCCGTAAAATTTCTCTAGACGGCCAACTCCGATGTTCTAAGTAATTAATGCATACATTTGTGAGGGCCCCGCAATCTATACATTTTACTAGGCGAGACTCATCTTATTTATTTTAAATGGACAAATCCTAAAGCGACTACATTTTTTCTACTAAAATTAGTCTCTAAAATAAAGAAAGAAAATCCTAATTAATTATGAGCCCTTTTTTTATTTAAGAAAGCATGACATACTAATTGCTAGATTAATACAAATATTGATGAAAAGGAATTTTACAAAAAAAAAATGAAATTATAAATAAAAATAAAATTCGACAATTAATATTCAAAAGAATCAAATATAGCTAGATTAAAACTCGCATTGTTACAAAAAACTATTGAGATTAATTATTCATAACCATTTGAAACTAGATTTAACCATAATTACTAAAGCTTATTAGAAAGTTTATTAAACTTAAACGTTCTTCTAATCTTGTTTGAACTCAAATCATACCTTAATGCCTAATTCACGAAATTTAGTTCAAATTCATGCCTCAGCTAAATTTAGCTACTTGTTTACGATTAACCTACTGTTGATAATCTTAAAACTTTCATAACTAGCGAGTTAACTCGTTTTGCCGAGCCGATTCATTAAAGACTAACTTATGTTATTTTCTCTTATTCCAATTATTATTCAGTAATACATGAAATAGCCTAAATACAATCAATAAAAGGAAGAAAGAAAAAGCGAAATCAAAACTTCAAAATTCCATTCTTCATATGTATTCATGCTTCCACATTATTATCTTGTAATAGCTAGTATTACAGTCGTGTACCTGGTGTTGGAAGAAGATGAAGATGAGAATCAGCAGCAGTAGTAACAATACAGCCCAACAACAACAGCCCAACAACAGTAACAACACGGAACAGAGTTTGCAAACCGGTGGAGTAGTAATCCCCAAAAAAAAAGCTTCAAGCTTCGATGAAACAACAACAATTAATGCTGATTTCAAACAATGAAGGAAAGTAGAAGATTTCTTTTCAGTTTTTGTTCTCTCCTTTAGTTTTGAAATTTCTCTCCCAAAATTCTATCTCTCAAAATTCTTCCAAAATCTCCTCCCTTTTCAATCCCCTCATCCCCCCTTATATACAAAACAAGACCCCCTTTTACCTCTTTCCCCTTTAACTTTTATTATTACCCACACTTTTACTTTAGTAAAAATAGTCAACGTAGGCCCCCCGTGTTCCCTCTTTTTGAAAAGTAGTCAAAGTGGGCTCACATGTTCCCTCCTTTTGAAAAGTAGTCAAAGTGGGCCCCCTTGTTCCCTCTTTTTGAAAAAAAGACATCATTATCCACCTTTTCCTTTTTGCTTTTATCATTACGTCTTGTCCCCCACCATAATTAAATAATCTACAATTGGTTAATTCCCGTATTACCCCTAAAACTACTGTTACTGCCCTGATTCAAAATCTGTTATAACTTCAAAAATCTGTCCAAATAACAATTATCACACATTTAAATAGCAATTAACTATAAAAATCACACAATTTAGACGTTAAATGCTAAAAATGCAACGTACATTATTTTTATGATTTTGTAAAACAAACTTATATAAATACTAAATGCAAATGCGACATATTTTTTTAATTTTTTATTAATTTAACCAATAAACACGCACAGACAGAAATACAAATAATTATCAAAAATGCCACAAAAATTCTAAAATTGCACACAAAGGAAAATTGTTTTATTTTGGATTTTTTGATAGTAATTCTCTCATAGGGCAAAAATCACGTGCTTACAGCTGCCCCTCTTTGCCCGAAGACACGAAGGGTTTTCGTGCAAAGATAAAGTGAGCGATTTTTGCCCATCCGAGTACTCCGTGTGAAGCATTTTTTGAAAAAGATTTAACCGAACCTTTGCTTCAAAGGTTTCCTACATATCCCTGGCTAAAGGGGAATCAGGTTAATGTAGTTCGGGAAGTTTTGGTAGTTGGGACTACCATGGGACTGCAATGTTACTGCTGTTTCATGCTATTACCACTGCTTACCGATCTCCTTGTTACACCGTGCTTAAAAGAAAACAAGAAGCTAGGCTAGACTACGGATCATAAGATCTCATCTATCTTCAACTTGTTCTTGTTGCTTTGCTTTCTTGTCGGCTTGTGTTTTTTCCGGTGCTTTTCTTCCGAGAATTTGGGGATGACACTGGCCTTTTGCTTTTCTGATTACCAGTTTTCATCATTTTGTTTGGTCTATTAGGGATATGGCCTCCTTCATTAAGTTTTTCGGTGGTTCCTCGGGGGATACGACTTTCTTCATCAGATTTGTTATGCTGGGCATAATTTAATGTTCACAGGCCGCTTCTTTCAAGACGCGTCTTTCTTCCTTTTGACTCATGCGCTTGAACTTGTGCTGGGACCTCTTGTTGCAACCTTCTGCTTCCCGGTGCTGGGGATTTTTATTGTTTCCTGCTGGGGATTCCTGTTGTAACCTTCTGCCTTCCGGAGGGGTTACTGATTTCAAGACCTGAAGTATAAGACTGAAAAGTATTCCTCTCGTTATACAGGTGGGCGCCTGAAACAAGAAATGTAAAGACTGAAAAGTATTCCTCTCGTTATACAGGTGGGCGCCTGATACATAAAATGTAAAGACTGAAAAGTATAACTCTCGTTATATAGGTGGGCGCCTGATTTTAACAACAACTTTGAAAAATAAAATGTCATTCCTTTCTTTAGGCTGGCGAGATTTCAACAACTTTTAAAAATAAAACGCCTTTCTTCTCTTCAGGCGGGCTCCTGACTTCAACAACATTTTTGAATATAAAATGTCATTCCTTTCTATAGGCTGGCGAGATTTCAACAATAACTTTTAAAAATAAAACATCTTTCCTCTCTTCAGGCAGGCTCCTGACTTCAACAACTTTGAAAATAAAATGTCATTCCTTTCTTTCAGGCAGGCTCCTGACTTCAACAACTTTGAAAAATAAACGTCTTTCCTCTCTTCAGGCGGGCTCCTGATTTCAACAACAACTTTGAAAAATAAACGCATTTCCTCTCTTCAGGTGGGCTCCTGATTTCAACAACAACTTTGAAAATAAAATGTCATTCCTTTCTTTAGGCTGGCGAGATTTCAACAACTTTTAAAAATAAAACGTCTTTCCTCTCTTCAGGCGGGCTCCTGATTTCAACAACAACTTTTGAAAATAAAGTGCCATTCCTTCCTTTAGGTTGGCGAGATTTAAACAACATTAAAAATAAAACGTCTTTCCTCTCTTCAGGCGGGCTCCTGACTTCAACAACAACTTTGAAAATAAAATGTCATTCCTTTCTTTAGGTTGGCGAGATTTAAATAACTTTAAAAATAAAACGCCTTTCCTCTCTTCAGGCGGGCTCCTGACTTCAACAACTTTGAAAAATAAAATGTCATTCCTTTCTTTAGGTTGGCGAGATTTCAACAACTTTTAAAAATAAAACGCCTTCTCCTCTCTTCAGGCGGGCTCCTGACTTCAACAACTTTGAAAAATAAACATCTTTCCTCTCTTCAGGCGGGCTCCTGATTTCAACAACAACTTTTGAAAATAAAGTGTCATTCCTTCCTTTAGGTTGGCGAGATTTAAACAACTTTAAAAATAAAACGCCTTTCCTCTCTTCAGGCGGGCTCCTGACTTCAACAACTTTGAAAAATAAACACCTTTCCTCTCTTCAGGCGGGCTCCTGATTTCAACAACAACTTTGAAAATAAAATGTCATTCCTTTCTTTAGGCTGGCGAGATTTCAACAACTTTTAAAAATAAAACGCCTTTCCTCTCTTCAGGCGGGCTCCTGACTTCAACAACTTTGAAAAATAAACGTCTTTCCTCTCTTCAGGCGGGCTTCTAATTTCAACAACAACTTTTGAAAATAAAGTGTCATTCCTTCCTTTAGGTTGGCGAGATTTAAACAACTTTAAAAATAAAATGCCTTTCCTCTCTTCAGGCGGGCTCCTGACTTCAACAACAACTTTGAAAATAAAATGTCATTCCTTTCTTTAGGTTGGCGAAATTTAAACAACTTTAAAAATAAAATGCCTTTCCTCTCTTCAGGCGGGCTCCTGATCTCAACAACAACATTGCAAAATAAACGTCTTTCCTCTCTTCAGGCGGGCTCCTGACTTCAACAACTTTGAAACTAAAACGCCATTTCTTTCTTTAGGGTGGCGAGATTTCAACAACTTTTAAAAACAAAAAGCCTTTCCTCTCTTCAGGCGAGCTCCTGACCTCAACAACAACTTTGCAAAATAAACGCCTTTCCTCTCTTCAGGCGGGCTCCTGACTTCAACAACTTTGAAACTAAAACGCCATTCCTTTCTTTAGGCTGGCGAGATTTCAACAACTTTTAAAAATAAAACGCCTTTCCTCTCTTCAGGCGGGCTCCTGACCTCAACAACAACTTTGCAAAATAAACGCCTTTCCTCTCTTCAGGCGGGCTCCTGACTTCAACAACTTTGAAACTAAAACGCCATTCCTTTCTTTAGGCTGGCGAGATTTCAACAACTTTTAAAAACAAAACGCCTTTCCTCTCTTCAGGCGGGCTCCTGACTTCAACAACTTTGAAACTAAAACGCCATTCCTTTCTTTAGGCTGGCGAGATTTCAACAACTTTTAAAAACAAAACGCCTTTCCTCTCTTCAGGCGGGCTCCTGACCTCAACAACAACTTTGCAAAATAAACGTCTTTCCTCTCTTCAGGCGGGCTCCTGACTTCAACAACTTTGAAACTAAAACGCCATTCCTTTCTTTAGGCTGGCGAGATTTCAACAACTTTTAAAAACAAAATGCCTTTCCTCTCTTCAGGCGGGCTCCTGACTTCAACAACTTTGAAACTAAAACGACATTCCTTTCTTTAGGCTGACGAGATTTCAACAACTTTGAAAAATAAAACGTCTTTCCTCTTTCAGGCAGGCTCCTGATTTCAACAACCCAAAATATCCTATTTTGAGGGTGGATGAACCCAAAATATCCTATTCGAGGGTGGATGAACCCAAGATATCCTATTCGAGGACGGATGAACCCAAGATATCCTATTCGAGGGCGGATGAACCCAAAATATCCTATTCGAGGGCGGATGAACCCAAGATATCCTATTCGAGGGCGGATGAACCCAAGATATCCTATTCGAGGGCGGATGAACCCAAAATATCCTATTCGAGGGCGGATGAACCCAAAATATCCTATTCGAGGGCGGATGAACCCAAAATATCCTATTCGAGGGCGGATGAACCCAAAATATCCTATTCGAGGGCGGATGAACCCAACATATCCTATTCGAGGGCGGATGAACCCAACATATCCTATTCGAGGGCGGATGAACCCAAAATATCCTATTCGAGGGCGGATGAACCCAAAATATCCTATTCGAGGGCGGATGAACCTAAAATATCCTATTCGAGGGCGGATGAACCCAAAATATCCTATTCGAGGGCGGATGAACCCAAAATATCCTATTCGAGGGCGGATGAACCCAAAATATCCTATTCGAGGGCGGATGAACCCAAAATATCCTATTCGAGGGCGGATGAACCCAAAATATCCTATTCGAGGGCGGATGAACCCAAAATATCCTATTCGAGGGCGGATGAACCCAAAATATCCTATTCGAGGGCGGATGAACCCAAAATATCTTATTCGAGGGCGGATGAACCCAAAATATCCTATTCGAGGGCGGATGAACCCAAAATATCCTATTCGAGGGCGGATGAACCCAAAATATCCTATTCGAGGGCGGATGAACCCAAAATATCCTATTCGAGGGCGGATGAACCCAACTAGGAAGTGCGTCTCCTACGAGTAAAACTTGTATGAACCAAGATCAGGAAGTGTGTCTCCTAGTGGTAAACTCTCATTTTTAGGAAGTGCGTCTCCTAAAGCAAAATATAACCTGAACGACCCAGACTACGAAATGCATTTTCTAGGGGTGAAACTTCAATGATTCAAACTAGGAAGTGCGTCTCCTATAAATGAACTTAAATGAACCAGACTAGGAAGTGCGTCTCCTAGGGGTGTTCGTCTTTAAGTGATTCCAAAAATGTTTTATTGTTGTTTACCTTTTATGTGGCAGAACTACGCCCGGTCTGATTCATGCGGGGACATGATACGTAGGCAATCCACATAAGATTCGACCACCATTAAAAAGAAAAAAAAAAGAAAAAGAAAAAAAAAGAAAAATATATATACATAGAAAAAGAAAAAAAAAAAAAGAGAGAGAAAAAGAAAAAAAGAAAAGAAAAAAGGGAGCACAATTACAAGAAGCCGGAATGACGCACGTGACTGAAGCAAATGCATGATAGAAAGGATTAATTGCCTAGTTGCATTGCATCCCTAATGTGTGTTTTCTTATTTGTTGAAAACCCTAACACTAAAAGGTTGCTTCCATTTTGTTCCTTTTCAATCTTTAGAAAGGTGGTTGGTTGTGGTCCTGAAAGTAACGCTTCCCTGCAACACAAGGGCAAAAGACAATGGCAGAAAACAACAGAGCTGAGTGGGTTTGTACCGATGCCCGAAAGCGGTTGGTTGAACAGGACTACAGGTTGGTAGAAGAGGTAAAAATGTTGAGACAGCATGTGGCAGACATATATCAGGCATGGATGACTGGGAAAACACCACCCCCGCCACCGCCTAGCTTCTTGAACTCTGTCCTTACCCAAGCACCCAACACCATAACGGATGATCCCCCATACTCTCCATATCAACCCACTTATGATAGCTTTCCCAGCTACCCAAGTAGCTCCATCACTCATCAACGCTACTCCCCTCCCCAACGCTACTTCTCTCCACGAGACTCCCAAAGACATGCTTCACTTTCCAAATACCCAGCTCCACAAAATGCCTATCCACTTTCAGAAGCCTACCGAAAGCCCTCTGGATCAGGTTTCCAGCCCAATCAAGCATTTAGGAACGAGAGGTTGCTGAAACGAGAAAAGGCTCTCACCCCGATTGGAGAATCTTATGCAAGTCTGTTTGAAAAGTTAAAGCATTCTGGCCTGATTGAGACGCTCCTCAGCTATACTCCAGACCCATATGCAAAAGGCTTTGATCCTACTGTACGATGCATGTACCACTCTAATGTCCAAGGGCATAGCATTGAATATTGTCGTTCTTTGAAAAGGGAAATAGAAAGAATGATTCAAGAAGGGGTAATTGTGATCAATGACAATGACAAGGAGCATGCGAATCCTCTTAGGAATTTGCGGATTGAAGTTAATGATATTGTAGTTGTTAATGGTTTTGGAAATATTGATGGGGAACCCAGTGGCTGAGATGCCGAGCTTGGCAATTGGAAAGACGCTCCTTTCTTGGTTGGTCAGGGAGGGGTTTTGGTGGTTCATTTTGTTATCATTTCTGTTGTTCGGGTTATTTGCAGGGTTATAATCCGGACATTGTCTTGTGTCAAACCCTCTTATCCTCCCATTTTTGTCATAGTGGTTTGTTTAGTGTTTTCTAGGATTTGTTTTAGGGTTTGTTCCAAGGTTGTACCCCAGTTGTTTTGCTTGTTTTGTTATACGAACCGTTTCACCGCTTGTCTAATGCAAATTCCGGTCTTTTGTTACCTCCAGCCATCTTCTTTGTTTAGTTCTTTTTATCATTTTGTTTTGTCTTTGTTCAACGCCGATTCTAGTGACATGACATGCGCACACAGTTTGGGCCTAATCTTAAGAGTTAATTATAAAGCCATTGGGAGATGATCGGGACACTTAAGGGAAATAAGAACAGCTTGAGATCATTTGAAGCCCGAGCCACGTGAAACTGGGGCAAGCAGAACATAAAGAAAACCCATAAAAGCAAGTGAGAGTATTGCCCAACGGTGCTATAAAAATGATAAATGAAAAGGCGAATGTATGGATATGGTTATCAAGTCCGGCACAATCAGAAGATGTAGCGAATATTTAATGGGGTTGTTTGTGCTTGGCATGTTTTGAAGATTGGAATGACGAAGGCATTCTATTCTTCTATCTAAACACTTTATCCTTCGTTAACCCTTTTGAGCTTTATTGGTTTTCTTTCGTACCCCTCATTCGGAATCAGTAGCAAAGATTAGAAAACACAAGCATGGAAGATAAAGAAAAAGGAAAAGAAAACAACAGAAACAACAAAAGAGAAATGAGAAAGAGAAAGAAAAGAAAAGAAAATAATAAATAAATGGAAAAAGAGGAATTGGGAACTATGTTTGACCTGATTTCTCAAAGAGGATACGTAGGTGCTGTCACACCTCCTTTTTCCGCCCCCGCGAGGGGTGAAGGAGTTTTTCCAATTAAAGGACAATCGAAACGGGATTTGTTTATTTATTTTAGAGTCGCCACTTGGGAGATTTAGGGTGTCCCAAGTCACCTATTTTAATCCCGAATCGAGGAAAAGAATGACTCTGTATTACAGTCCGCGAACCAGAAATTCGGATAAGGAATTCTGTTAACCCGGGAGAAGGTGTTAGGCATTTCCGAGGTTCCGTGGTTCTAGCACGGTCGCTCAACTGTCATATTCGGCTTGTTTATCTGATTTTATGCAATTATGCGCTCATGTGCAAATTTTATCTTTTTACCGCTTTCATAATTGTTATTATTATTTTTAAAAGAATTTGAACATTGTTAAAAACATGTCTTTGGATTGCGTCACATAAAATGCACCCGCGATCCGGAACGTATTTTTATTCAATGTTTTGGGATTTGGATTTGGGTCGCATAAATGCGCACCCGTGTTTAAGAATATATTATTATTAAAATAGTGCCTAAAGCGATTAGCGTATTATTATTTCTGGGTAAGACCGTGGAATTCACTAAACAGTCAATCCCGAATTCTAAATACTCAATTAAACATTTATTGAGGGCCCCGCAATTGGTGCATTTTATTGGGCGAAGCTCATCTCATTTTTATTTTTAAAAGGACAGTCCTAAAATGCCTACATTTTTCTATTGAAATTTGTCTCTACAAAACAAAAGAGAAAATATCTTAATTTATTTACATGTTATTACCTAGTTACATTATACTAGGCATGTTCTCAGTTTGTCAAATTAAAAAAAATATAGCAATCTAATTTTAATCCTAGACCATTTACATGCTGAAATTAACCAATATTATTTAACTAAACAATATTTCTGCCAAGTTCTTGCTAGATGGCCTATTCGTTTGATTTTTGGCTCGACGGAGTTACTACACCATTTATTTATTTTTAGGCAATATATGTAGATAGTTCATCTGTTAAGCTATTGTCGGATGTTACACTATATGTATTAAATAGCTACATGATTCTGATTTTTGCAAGCTAAATAATTTGTACATACAAATAAAATTCAGAATATAATTAAAGCAAATTTAGAATTTCAACTCTTCATTTTTCGTATTCATGCTTCATATTCGGATTACAATAACCAGCGTGTCAATTGTGTACCTGATATTGGAAGCAAAAGAAAATGAAGATGAGAATCAGCAGCAGTAATAACAATACAGCACAACAACAACAGTCCAGCAATAGTAACAACCCAGGAACAGACCGGTGGAGTAGTAATCCCAAAATAAAAGCTTCAAGCTCTTATGAAACAACCAACAATTAATGCTGATTTCAAAACAATGAATGAAAGCAGAAGATTTTTTTTTAGTTTTTTTTTTATTTGAAAGTTTAAATATTTTTCGGAATTTTTCTTTCTCTCTTAAATATTCAGCTCTTTTTTTTCTTCTCTCTCTCTCTATCTGTCCGTTTTTTTCTTATTCTCTCTCTTCTATTCTTTTTTTTCTGTCTATGTGTATTCTCTCCTATTCTTATTCCTGTCTTTTTTTTTTCTGTATCTGATCCCAAGACCTCTATTTTATATCCCCAACCCTTTAATCAATTAAAATCAATCACTTTCTCCTACCAAACCCATTATCTTCCCACTCATCCCTCACTATATTAAACTAATATATCAAACCAACCCATTACATTTTGTCCCCCATGCCTACCATAAACAATTGTCATATTCCCCTCCACTATACTTTGTCTTGTCCCCCATTTATATTAAATAATTATATCACCCACACCCCAATACATTTTGTCCCCCATGCTTAACATAAAGAATTACAAAATGTTCAATTACCAAACTACCCCTCCGACCTTATTGCAATTACCAAACTAACCCTGAACGTACAGCAAATTACCAAACTACCCCCATCAGCTATAACAAATCAATTAATCAAACTCAACCAAAATATAGCCAATATGACCAATTTCTACACAAATTCAAACAACAAATCATATGAACACGGATGAACAACACAACAACAATATCACATGAACACAAATTGAACAACAAAGAACAACTAAAATTTTGATTGAACAATATTTTTAGCAACAAACAAACCTATTTTCAGATTCAACAACAACAACAACAAGCTTTATTCAAACTTTGAATTAAACTTAAACAAAACAAATAAACATATTCAAATCACTAATCTTCAAATAATCAATAAAATCAAATCCCACAAAATTATAACAAAGATACATGATCCAAAAATTAAAACCAAAACATAACTTCACATTAAATTACTAAATTAAAAGCGAACTTCAATCAAAGATGAACATGAATTAAATCTATTTTAAACAACAAAACATGACGGATTCACATGATTTAAACTAAATTTAACAATATTGAACTTAAACTAACAATTCTCTTTTACAACTAAATTCTTTTAGGCAAATAACAAAACAAAACCTAAGAAGAAACAATTATGAATTTAAACTTGAACTTAACAATATTAACAATTTCTGGAAAATACATAAAATACATGAAACAAACTGAAAAAACAATTAATTAAACTTCAATTTGTATCTAACCAACATTAAACTAACAACTTTTACCTAAACAATAATCAAGAACGATAAAACAAACATGAAACAAACTGAAAAATTCACAAAATAATGAATGAAACAAACATTTAACGATTTCGGATCCGAAAAATATCAAACAAAATTACGAACAATAAATGAGACTCAAAAACCAAATAACCGGAAATGAAACGACGAACAACGAAGAAGATGAAGCAACCACAACTGGGCTTCTTTGGCCATAGAAGAAGCAGCAAGTAAACAAAAGCGTGAAGGCGACGCGGCAAGCCGAAGCAGAAACGCGAGCAGCTGTGCGTGCTCGTCCATGGCGGAGAAGCAGCAGCTCGGAGGAGAAGAAACAGCAGCAGCACAAGCTGAAGAAGCAATCACGCAGCAGCCATAGCAACAGCGTGAGCAACCAGCAGCAACAATTGAGGAACTGGATGATGCCGCAATAACAGTAGCTCGACAATGCAGCTGGAATAGAGCAGCAACGACGGACTGGTTGTTTGGAGTGACGGGGTCTGTTTGGACGTAACAAAAGCAGCAAAAGGCAGCACGTGAAGTTGGGGGTCGATGCAGCAACAGTAGATACTCGTCAATGGCGGACAGGGAGGGGTGTTGTTCGTTGACGAAGATGAAGGAGCTTGGGCAGCAGCTATGGCTGCTCGGGGACTAGGCGAGGTGTGTATGTGTGTGCGTGGTGACAATGGAGGCTGGGGAGGAAGGGCAGCTGCCATGGGAGGGGGCTCGGGGAGTTGGAGAAGAAGAAGATAGGGAGGGGGGTGGCGGATGGTTTAGGTTTTTTAGGGTTTGTTTTTTTTTTCTTTTGTTTTGTTTTACAAGATAGGGGGGTGTTGGGTATTTAGGTTATGGATTGAGTCGACCCGGTTTGAAATGGACCGGGTCGTGGGGAAGGTTGGGCCATTTTTTGGGCCTGTGGCTTGAAATCGAAGAAGAGGCCCAATTCCGATTTTCTTTATATTTTCGCTCTCTTTTCTTCTTTTATTTCTCTAAAACTAAATTATAAAAATACTTAAATTATTATTAAGAATTAAATTAAGTTATAAAAGCGCAAATTAACTCTCAATAACAATTAACGCACAATTAAGTAATAATTAAGCATAAAATTGTATATTTGGACATTAAATGCTAAAAATGCAAATGATGCCTATTTTTGTAATTTTTTATTTTTTGTAAAACAAACTTAATTACTAACAATTGTAGAATTAAATCCTACATGCAAAATGCGACATATTTTTGTATTTTTAATAATTTAACAAATAAACATACACAGACAAACATACAAATAATTACACAAAAATACCACAAAATTGCACACCAAGGAAAATCATTTTATTTTTGAATTTTTTGGGAGTAATTCTCATATAGGGCAAAAATCACGTGCTTACAGCTGCCTCACGGCTCGGTCATAGTGTGCATAGTGTGGGTGTAACATAGTGTAAAAATAAAAAAAATATAAAAAAAATCCCCAAGCAAGAAACTGGGGCAGAAGTTGTGTTTGATGTAAAGAAATCTGGTTCCGAAGGTTGTAAATTTTGAACCCAAATTGATTCGTTTTGAGCCGCTAATACCCTTTCTTTCTAGCCCTATCCAAAACCCCACGTTACGGTCCAAAGAAAGACCTTTTGACCAGTCTTCGAAAGATGCCAAGTCATGCAAATGGAAGTCGAGAATAACACTCTGATCCCCGGCAGAAAAGTAATAAAATGAGAGAGTCTTATCGGTGAAAACCTTCACGGGCACCTTGAGGCGGCTATAAGTTGAGAGAAAAATCAAAATGAGAGAGGCTTGATAGTGAAAACCCTTCGGGCACTACAAGTCGAATAAAGATTGAGAATCATACAGGAAAGCACCAGACGAAGATTGTGAAAGGCGATTAACGAGGGAGGATAGGCTACGTGTGCATGTCATGGCTAATAGAGTTGGTATCCACATCTGATAGATTTTACTTCGTAGTTTTCTTGTTAGGAGTCATCTATTTCTTTTGTCTTTTACTCTGTTCCTTTTACCTTTGTCATTTCCTCTTCTTGAGTCTCTTTGGTCAGAACAAGCGAGAAATGATTTCAAAATTTGCCATCAGCTTTCCAATTATGCAAGACGAGATCTGACTAGCATGTCAAAGTGGTATAACTCAGGAAAGAACAAGCGCAATGAGCTGGTAATAGTCAACGTGCTTTGTGGTTCGCGCAAAATACCCAAGATTGGTCCATATCAATTCAGGGACAGTGCAACAAAAAGAGGGCCAGTGGGATTGAACCGAGGGTATATTCGATGATAAGATTGACAAAAGGATGGACCAGCGTCAAGAAAGATATCCCCAGCAGAAATCAAGGGTTATAAGACCAAGGCCAGCGGAAAATCAAGAAAGAACAACGCGGAAAGCAATGGACATAATTGGGAAATTCATAGGAGACCCAAAGGTTGGGGAAATGCCAAGTTCACGGACAGTACCGCAAGAAGATATTGGGTCTTCACCGGGAAAGGGTATTTCAGTAACACCGATGATGGAGGGAGTGGTTAATCAATGAACGAACATGCAAGATCTTCAAGTGAAATCGGCTGTCATGAAAATACATGAGGTCAGATAAGGAGACTGGGAAAATGGTTAAGAGGTTTGTGAATAAGGAATCGTCAAGAAGGTCGGAAGGTATCAGCCAAGCTTCAAGATGGTCAGACAACGTATAGATGGAGAATGGTTGATGGCATCCCCAGCAGCAGTATCACAACCAACCACCACATTTTAAACTGACCAAATTTTCTTTGATTTGAAGCAGAGACAGGGAATGATACCGATGACGGAAAGATGCACCACAAGAAAGATTGTCAAACTGGGACAGAAAATTTTCGTTCATTTCGAAAATTTTCGGGAAGTCTAACACAAGTTTGGTGAAAAGCGGTATCCCCAGCAGTTTCTTCGGGAGAAGGCAAAACAAGTTTTGAAGAAAGCAATGTCAGGAGGAAGATAACACGAGTTTTAAGGGAGGTAGTCTTCGAAGGAAGAAGATAACAAAACAAAGAAAAAAATAAAAAAAAATAAAGAAAGAAAATTTTTTTTAAGAGAAAAGAGAAAAGATAAAAAAAAAGAGAAGACCAGTTTTGCAAAAGGAAACGGTTTGCAGATGAATGAAACATCAGTCTTGAGGGAAATAGTCTTTGAGGGAGTAAGATAACATATTTTTGAAAAAATGTTATCCCCAGCGTTCGCATAGAAGACAACACAAGTTTTAAGGGAAGTAGTTTTGAAGAAAGATAATTCAAGTTAGAAGGAAAATGGCTGTTGAGGTTAGGAGCCCTCCTGAAGAACAGAATGACGATTTATTTTTCGAAGTTGTTGAAATCTCGCCCGCCTGAAAAAAGGAATGGCGATTTATTTTTAAAGTTGTTGTTGAGGTCAGGAGCCCCCCTGAAGAACAGAATGACGATTTATTTTTCGAAGTTGTTGTTGAGGTGAGGAGCCCCTCCTGAAGAACAGAATGGCGATTTATTTTTCGAAATTTTTGTTGAGGTCAGGAGCCCCCCCTGAAGAACAGAATGACGATTTATTTTTCGAAGTTGTTGAAATCTCGCCCGCCTGAAGAAAGGAATGGCGATTTATTTTTGAAGTTGTTATTGAGGTCAGGAGCCCCCCCTGAAGAACAGAATGGCGATTTATTTTCGAAGTTGTTGTTGAGGTCAGGAGCCCCCCCTGAAGAACAGAATGGCGATTTATCTTTCGAAGTTGTTGTTGAGGTCAGGAGCCCCCCTGAAGAACAGAATGACGATTTATTTTTTGAAGTTGTTGAAATCTCGCCGGCCTGAAGAAAGGAATAGAGATTTATTTTTGAAGTTGTTGTTGAGGTCAGGAGCCCCCCTGAAGAACAGAATGGCGATTTATTTTCGAAGTTGTTGTTGAGGTCAGGAGCCCCCCTGAAGAACAGAATGGCGATTTATTTTTCGAAGTTGTTGTTGAGGTCAGGAGCCCCCCTGAAGAACAGAATGGCGATTTATTTTTTGAAGTTGTTGATGAGGTCAGGAGCCCCCCCTGAAGAACAGAATGATGATTTATTTTTCGAAGTTGTTGAAATCTCGCCCGCCTGAAGAAAGGAATGGCGATTTATTTTTCGAAGTTGTTGTTGAGGTCAGGATCCCCCCCCTGAAGAACAGAATGACGATTTATTTTTTGTTAAGGTCAGGAGCCCCCCCTGAAGGACAGAATGACGACTTATTTTTTGTTGAGGTCAAGAGCCCTCCGTGAAGAACAGAATGGCGATTTATTTTCGAGTTTGTTGTTGAGGTCAGGAGCCCCCCCTGAAGAACAGAATGGCGATTTATTTTTCAAAGTTGTTGTTGAGGTCAGGAGCCCCCCTGAAGAACAGAATGGCGATTTATTTTTCGAAGTTGTTGAAATCTTGCCCGCCTGAAGAAAGGAATGGCGATTTATTTTTCAAAGTTGTTGTTGAGGTCAGGAGCCCCCCTGAAGAACAGAATGGCGATTTATTTTCAAAGTTGTTGTTGAGGTCAGGAGCCCCCCTGAAAAACATAATGGCGATTTATTTTTCGCAGTTGTTAAGGTCAGGAGCCCTCCCCCCTGAAGAACAGAATGGCGATTTATTTTTCAACGTTGTTGTCGAGGTCAGGAGATCCCCCTGAAGAACAGTATGGCGATTTATTTTTCGAAGTTGTTGTTGAGGTTAGGAGCCTCCCCTAAACAACAGAATGGCGATTTATTTTTCGAAGTTGTTGAAATCTCGCCCGCCTGAAGAAAGGAATGGCGATTTATTTTCGAAGTTGTTGTTGAGGTCAGGAGCCCCCCCTGAAGAACAGAATGGCGATTTATCTTTCGAAGTTGTTGTTGAGGTCAGGAGCCCGCCCTGAAGAACAGAATGGCGATTTATTTTTCGAAGTTGTGTTGAGGTCAGGAGCCCGCCCTGAAGAATAGAATGACGATTTATTTTTCGAAGTTGTTGAAATCTCGCCCGCCTGAAGGACGGAATGACGATTTATTTTTCAAAGTTGTTGTTGAAATCTCGCCCGCCTGAAGAAAGGAATAGCGATTTATTTCCGAAGTTGTTGTTGAAGTCTCGCCCGACTGAAGGAAGGAATGGCGATTTATTTTTCGAAGGTGTTGATTGAGGTCAGGAGCCCCCCTGAAGAACAAAATGGCGATTTATTTTTCGAAGTTGTTGATGAGGTCAGGAGCCCCCCTGAAGAACAGAATGGCGATTTATTTTTCAAAGTTGTTGTTGAAATCTCGCCCGCCTGAAGAAAGGCATGGCGATTTATTTTCGAAGTTGTTGTTGAAGTCTCTCCCGCCTGAAGGAAGGAATGGCGATTTATTTTTCGAAGGTGTTGATTGAGGTCAGGAGCCTCCCCTGAAGAACATAATGACGATTTATTTTTCGAAGTTGTTGATGAGGTCAGGAGCCCCCCTGAAGAACAGAATGACGATTTATTGTCGAAGTTGTTGTTGAGGTTGGGAGCCCGCCCATATAACAGAGGAATACATTTCAGTCTTTAAATTTCAAAGTCCAGAAGTTGGGAGCCCGCCCATATAACAGAGGAATACATTTCAGTCTTTAAATTTTAAAGTCCAGAAGTTGGGAGCCCGCCCATATAACAGAGGAATACATTTCAGTCTTTAAATTTCAAGTCCAGAAGTTGGGAGCCCGCCCATATAACAGAGGAATACATTTCAGTCTTTACATTTTAAGTTGAAGAAGTTGGGAGCCCGCTCATATAACAGAGGAATACATTTCAATCTTTACATTTTAAGTCTGGAAGTTGGGAGCCCGCCCATATAACAGAGGAATACATTTCAGTTGTTAAAATTCAAGTTTTGAAGTTGGGAGCCCGCCCATATAACAGAGGAATACATGGAAGTTTGAAGTCAGTAAAGCAGAGGGTTACAACAAGAAAACCCAGCAGAAATCAGAAGGAAGACCACACGTCGAGCCAGAAGTAAAGAAACAGCAGAGAGGAATACAACCGAAATCCCCAGCGGGAAACAACAAAAATCCCCTGCAGAGGAAGGAAGTTCAAGATTCGATGGAAAAATAATGCGAAGCTCCCGAGAAGGACATAAGCAGTTCGAGATCGGCAGTCAAGGGAAAATACAAGACAAGAAATACCAGAGGAGTCACCAAGACATCAAAGCAACAAGAGATACAAGAGCACGACTGAAGATTTAGATAAGATTTTGTAATTCATAGACTATAGTTTAGTCTAGCTTCTTGTTTTCTTTCAGCATGGTGTAATAAGGTGGTCAGCAAGCAGTAATAACAGCATGCAACAACAGTAACATTGCAGTCCCATGGTAGTCCCAGCTACCAAAACTTCCCGAACTACATTAACCTGATTCCCTTCTAGCCAGGGATATGTAGGAAACCTTTGAAGCAAAGGTTCGGTTAAATCTTTAAAAAAAAAATTTGCTTCACACGGAGTACTCGGATGGGCAAAAATCACTCACTTTATCTTTGCACGAAAACTCTTCGTGTTTTTGGACAAAGAGGGGCAGCTGTAAGCACGTGATTTTTGCCCTATATGAGAATTACTCCCAAAAACTTCAAAATAAAACAATTTTTCTTTGTGTGCAATTTTGAGAATTTTAGTGACATTTTTGGATAATTATTTGTATTTGTCCGTGCATGTTTATTTGTTAAATTAATAAAAAATACAAAAATATATCGCATTTGCATTTAGGATTTAATTCTACAATTAGGAGCAATTAAGTATATTTTACAAGAACAAAAAAAATCATAAAAAATAATGTACGTTGCATGTTTAGCATTTAATGTCCAAATTGTGTGATTTTATCGTATTTGCTATTTAATGATGTGTTAATTGTTATTAAGAGGTAATTTGCACTTTTATAAATTAATTTAGTTCTATAGGATAATTTAGGATTTTTAGAATTTAGTTTTAGTTTAAGAAAAAATAAAAGAAGAGAAAAAAAGCAATAAAAGAAGAAGAAAATCGGATTGGGCCTTTTCTTCAATTTAAAACCACAAGCCCAAAACCAGATAACCCCTTAACCAAACCCCTATCGGGTCAACCCGACCCGGTCCGCCCCATAACCAAACAACACCCCCCCTTCTTCCATTTTTCATTTTTGAAAAAAAAAACCTAACCTAACAAAACCTAAAACCACCTGCCCCCTCTTCATCTTCCCCAAACCACCCCCCTTACCCCTCACGTCCCATGCCTGCCCAAACCACTACCATCTACTCCAAGCGACGTAGCCACACACAGCCACACACAACCACACCTGCCCTCCCCCTCTTCTCTCCTTCTCCAAACGAACCACCTTACCCAAGCGACCCCTCCAGCTCAAAACCACCCTCCCATGGCTTCCTTTCTCTTCTGCTTCATCTTCAACCACCAGACCACTCAGATCACGTCGCCATTGAGCAGCAACTGCCCCATCTTCATCTTCTTTGTCGAGCTCAAATAGTCCGTCGAGCTCCAGCCAGCTTCACCTGCTGCTTCTTCTGCTTCGTCCTCACAGTCCGTCGGACCACCCAAGTCGACCCCCCGTCCGCCATTGACGAGAAGCAGCGCTGCTGCGTTAACCAGTCACGACCCTCGTCGTCCACCCAAACCACCCGTCGACGACACTGCCTACGACCACCACCAGCTTCGTCGCCCAGTTCGTCGTCACACCGCTTCCAGCCTCACGTCCAAACGACCCCTCCAGTCGCCTGAAACACGACAGTCACCGACGCCCACCCTTCTTGATTTCCTTATTCTTCAGAAAAATCATAGCAACAGTAGCAAGAGAGAGGGTAGTATAAATCGATATTTGTCAAGTTCGAAAATACAAACAAAGATGGATTTCAACTGAATTGAGTTTGGTATGCCGTTTCGAATCCCGTCCAGGGTTCTGTCCGTCATTGTTTCTTCGCTTAAATTATGGATCCAATTAAGGTTCTAACATCTCTCCTTTCTCTTTATTGTGCTTATAAATAGTGGTGATAAATGAGAATTTGTTTCTGGGATTGCTTGTTTTCCGTAAGTTTCTTGTAGATTAGTATTAGTTGTAGAATCTATAGTATTTTTGCTAATATTGAGTTGGTTCAGATGATTTCATTTTGTGTGATGTTTGGTTCCTTTCACTTTGTTGTTTGTCATATTTTGCATATGAGTTCAGTTTGTTTGTCAATTCAGTACGTTTACAGCATTCATTCACTTTGTCTGAAGTTTAATGGAGAATTGTGAATACAGTTAGCTTATTCCTCTATATCTATGTGAATCAATTTTTGACCTTATTAGTTCAATACAAATATTTCTAAATCGTTGAATCTTTCATCTTGGTTGTAATGTTGTTTGACCCAATTTGAGTTCAACTGATGTTGAGTTTAGTGATTTAAATCTATTTGTTTGTTCTGTTAAGTTTGTTCTAATACGAATCTGACTCTGTTGAAGTAATTCATGAATGTTGTTGATTAGGAGTTTGTTTATTCAGAGTCTGTTTGTTAATTGGATAATTGATTAGGTGAATTGGTTATAGCTGATATGGTTTTTGGGTACAGATTGAAAGGGATGAGGGTAGAATGGTAAATTGCAGTATTTTTAGGGGTAGAATGGTAATTTCAGTAGTTTTAGGGGCATTTTCGGGATTTTAAGTTTTAAAAAATGATTAATTTGAGTGTTCTGTCCACTAAGTACTAATAATATTAAAATAATACATTGTTTAATACATGGTGGGGGACAAGACATGTGGTAGTGGGCAATAATACATTGTTTAATATAGTGGGAGATAAGACATGTGATAGTGGACAATAACGCATTTGTTTAATATAGTGGGGGACAAGGCATGCAAGAGTGGGGAACAAAACATAATGGGATGAAAAGATTAAAAAAGGAATTGATTAAAATATATGGCCCATACCTGTTTTTGATTATAAATAGAGTCACTTAGAACAGATTGGAGGGAATTTTCTGAATATTAAGGGGAGATTCGAGAGAGGATTTTTGAAGAGAGTTGAAGAGTTTTTTCTGAACATTAAGAGAGAATTAAGGGTTAAACATTAACTGGTCTTTCAATCTAAAAAAGGTGAGTAACTTAAGAAATAAAAACTGAAAGAGTGAGGTCTTGCTTTGACTACTGAAAATCAGAATTAGTGTTGGTTTTTTTTGAATTGAAGTTGTGAGTTTCTTTCCA
Source organism: Nicotiana tabacum (assembly GCF_000715075.1). NCBI lineage: Eukaryota > Viridiplantae > Streptophyta > Magnoliopsida > Solanales > Solanaceae > Nicotiana > Nicotiana tabacum. Next base: position 150,240,028 of record NC_134086.1, on the reverse strand, counting down.
TAAGAGTCTGAAAGACAGAGAGTCAGAAATCGATTGTCCTATTGCATTTCTGGTTCACTTTTTTTCTGCCCGTTGATTACTGTTGGTTTTTCTGGGCTTTCATTTGGTTTGTTCCTTGAGTTTGGTTGGTTATTTGTTATTGTTTCATTGGGGTATTGCTGGAATTCTGCTGGTTTTATTAAACATTGTTACTGGCCTGTTCTGTTTCCGTTACTGTTGCTGTTGCTGTGTTGTTGCTACTACTCCTGCCGATCCTTTTCTTCCTTTTCCTTGTGATCCCTTTCCAGGTACACATTTCTGAGATTAGTACTGATGTGACTTCAAACTGCAAAAATGCTGAATTAAAAGGCTTAATAGATTGCCTATTAAAGTGTGTTCAATTAATGTATTAGAATGTACATTAGGAAATATTGTATATGTTTATGCTCATCTTAAACATGTATTTACATTGTACAACTATACTGAAAATTAGACTGTGCTTAGAACTATTCTAAGTAGTTTGAACTGTTTTCTATATGCCTATGGGTACATGAATTGATAGATAGTCATTATTGGAGATTATTTTGATTTAAGAAGTATAACTCTGAATTCGTGCAAACCGGAATAGAAATGAGTCAAAGCTTGTGAATTTTTAATCATGTTAGTAATGGAGATCTGTAAATATTAGGCAGAATAAAAAATGGTCAGTAATTTCGTATAATCAGTAGGCCCACTATATTTTAAGTTAGGATCGTAGTAGTAATTGCTAAGATCATTAATCCAATAGGCATGAGTTGAGTTCAAACAAGACGAGTTAACGATTAAGTTTAACAAACTTTCGAATAAGCATTAGTGATTAAGGTTAATTCCAGTTTCAAATAGTTATAAACAATTAATTCCAACGGTTCAATTCATCTAACAATGTGGGTTTAAATTAGTTAGAGGATAATTAGTTTATTTTGGTAATATTATTTGTAAATTCCGTATTCTATTTATAATTTCAATTTTAGTAATATTCAATTATAGAATAAGGCATGAAACAATCTCCCTTTGTCTCGATTGCAGTTTTCAGTTTGCATTTGTCTTAATCCGATAAATAAGTAGCGACCTTTTCAAGCATGTAATTAATTAGAATTTTTCTCTTTTTTAGAGACGAACTTAAAATAGAAAAAATGTAATCACTTTAGGATTATCCTTTTAAAATAAACGAGATGAGCCTCGCCCAATAAAACGCACAAGTCGCGGGGCCCTCAATAATTGGTTAATAATTGTATAGACTTTGGGATCGGCCATTTAGAAAATTTCATGGCCTTACCCAAAATAATGATACTCTAGTCGCTTTAGGCGCGCCTTTAACAATTTACTTTCTTAAACTCGGGTGCACATTTATGTGACCCAAATCCAAATCTCAACAGAGTCAAAATGTGTCGATAACCACGGGTACATTGATGTGACGTGGTTCGAGATGTATTTTCACAATGTTGTAATTCTCGATAAAAATAATAATAACAATAAAAGCGGTTAAAAGTTAAAATTCGCACATATGTTCATAATTGTATTAAATCAGATAATCAAGCCGAATATGACAGTTGAGCGACCGTACTAGAACCACGGAACTCGGGAATGCCTAACACCTTCTCCCCGGTTAACAGAATTCCTTATCCGGATTTCTGGTGCGCAGACTATTAAACAGAGTCATTCTTTTCCTCGATTTGGGATTCAACCGGTGACTTGGGACACCATAAATCTCCCAAGTGGCGACTTTGAGAATAAATAAATAAATCCCGTTTCGATTGTACTTTAATTGGAAAAACTCCCTTCTGCGCCCCTTTGAGGCGGCGCGGGTGAAAAAGGAGGTGTGACACCAATCATCAAAACACCTCAAACAACATCAAATCACCCAAAACACATCGGATTCAAGCCAAACTTTCTAAAATCTTCTAAATTCTGCTCTTGATCAAAAACCCAACCAAACCACGTCCGAATGACCTGAAATTTTGCACACACATCCCAATTGACATAACGGAACTACTGCAACTCTTGGAATTCCATTCCGACTCTATATCAAAATCTCGTCTACCAACCGGAAATCGCCAAAATATCAACTTCGCCAATTCAAGTCTAAGTCTACTCCAAACCTCCGAAACTCATTCCGATCAAGATCCTAAGTCCCAAATCACCTCCCGAAGCTAAACAAACCATCAGAACTCACATCTGAGCCCTCTAACACATAAGTCAACATCTGATTGACTTTTCCAACTTAAACTTCGTTAAAAGAGACTAAGTGTCTCAAACCTTACCAAAAATCATTTCGGATTCGATCCGACCAACCTGATACCACAAAACACAGATAAACAGAGCATAAAGAAGTAGAAATGGGGGAAACAGAGTGGTAAATTAGGAGACGACTGGCCGGGTCGTCACATCCTCCCCAACTTAAACAAATGTTCGTCCGCGAACGAATCAAGAAACATACCTGAAGCCTCAAACAGGTGAGGATATCTGCCCCGCATCTACCGCTCGGTCTCCCAGGTAGCCTCCTCCACAGGCCAACCTCTCCACTGCACTTTCACTGAAGCTATATCTTTTGACCTCAACTTCCTAACCTGACGACCCAAAATAACTACTGGCTCCACATCATAGGTCAAATCATTGTCCAACTGAACCTTGCTGAAATTCAGAACATGAGATGGATCCCCAATATACTTTCGGAGCATGGAAACATGAAATACCGGATGCACACTCAACAAGCTGGGTGGCAAAGCAAGCTCATAAGACACCTCCCCAATCCTCCGAAGCACCTCAAAAGGTCCAATGAACCGCAGACTCAATTTCCCTTTCTTCCCAAATCTCATAACACCTTTCATAGGTGAAACCTTCAACAGAACCTTCTCGCCAACCATGTAGGACACAACTCGAATCTTCCTATTAGCATAACTCTTTTGCCTTGACTACGCTATACAAAGCCTCTCCTGCATAACCTTCACCTTCTCTAAAGCATCCTGCACTAAATCAGTCCCCAATAGCCTGGCCTCACTGGGCTCGAACCAACCAACTGGAGATCTATACCGCCTCCCATACAAAGCCTCATATGGAGCCATCTAAATACTTGACTGGTAGCTATTGTTATAAGCAAACTCTACAAGCGGTAGAAACTCATCATATGACCCTCCGAAATCAATGACACAAGCGCACAACATGTCATCCAATATTTGAATAGTACGCTCGGACTGCCCATCCGTCTGAGGATGAAAAGCTGTGCTCAACTCAACCTGAGTACCCAACTCTCTCTCGGCACAGACCTCCAAAACTGTGATGTAAACTGAGTGCCCCTATCTGAAATGATGGAAACGAGGACACCATGCAAACGAACAATCTCCCGAATATAGATCTCTACCAACCGCTCCGAAGAATAGGTAGTACACATAGGAATGAAGTGCGCGGACTTAGTCAGCCAATCCATAATCACACAAATAGTATCGAACTTTCTCAAAATTCGTGGAAGTCCAACAACAAAGTCCATAGTGATCCTCTCCCACTTCCACTCTAGAATATCTATCCGCTGAAGCGAGCCGCCCAGTCTTTGATGCTCATATTTCACCTGCTGACAATTGAGACACTGAGTCACAAATCCCATGATATCCTTCTTCATTCTTCTCCACCAATAATGTTGTCTCAAATCCTGATACATCTTCGCGGCACGCGGATGAATGTAATACCGCGAGCTATGGGCCTCCTTCAAAATCAACTCCCGAAGCCCATCCATATTGGGCACACAAATCCGGCTCTGCATTCTCAACACCCCATCATCACCAATGGTCACATATCTGGCATCATCATGCTGAACTCTGTCCTTAAGGACAAGCAAATGCGGATCATCATACTGGCACTCTCTGATGCGATCATATAAGAAAGACCGAGAAACCACACAAGCCAATACCCGACTGAGCTCCAAAATATCTAACCTCACGAACTGATTGACAAAGCCTGAACATCAAATGTAAGAGGTCTCTCCCCAACTGGAATATACGCCAAACTCCTCATACTCACTGCCTTTCGGCTCAAAGCATCGGCCACTATATTGGCCTTTCCCGGATGGTATAATATAGTGATATCATAATCCTTAAGCAACTCCAACCATCTCCTCTGCCTCAAATTAAGATCCTTTTGCTTGAACAAATGCTGAAGACTACGATGATCAATGAACACCTCACAAGATACGCCATACAAGTAATGCCTCCAAATCTTCAATGCGTGAATTATGGCAGCCAACTCCAATCATGAACAGGTTAGTTCTTCTCATGGGGCTTCAACTGACGAGAAGCATAAGCAATAACTCTACCCTCATGCATCAACACACAACCAATCCCAACTATCGAAGCATCACAATACACGATATATGAACCTGAAGTTGATGGAAAAACCAATAATGGAGTTGTGGTCAAGGTTGTCTTGAGCTTCTGAAATCTCTCCTCACACTCGTTTGACCATACAAATGAAGCACCCTTCTGAGTCAACTTGGTCAAGGGCGATGCGATAGATGAGAATACCTGAACAAACCGGTGATAATAGCCTGCCAAACCAAGAAAGCTGCGAATATCTGTAGCTGAGGATGGTCTGGGCCAACTCTGAACCGCCTCTATCTTCTTCGAATCAACCTGAATACCCTCGCTGGACACCACGTGCCCCAAGAAAACCACTGAACTGAGCCAAAACTCTCACTTGGAGAATTTCGCATAAAGCTTCTCCTCCCTTAATCTCTGCAACACAACTCTCAAATACTCCGCGTGCTCCTCCTGACTACGCGAGTACACCAGAATATTATCTATGAAGACAATCATGAACGAATCAAGATAAGGCCAAAACACGTTGTTCATCAAATGCATGAATGTTGCAGGGGCATCTGTCAGCCCAAAAGACATCACCAAGAACTCATAGTGACCATATCGGTTCCTGAAAACCGTCTTAAGTATATCTGAATCCCTGATCTTCAACTGGTGATAACCTGAACGGAGATCAATTTTGGAGAACACTCTCGCTCCCTGAAGCTGGTCGAATAAATCATCAGTGCGAGGCAAAGGATACTTGTTCTTAATTGATACCTTGCTTAATTGCCTATAGTTAATACACATCCTCATTGTGCCATCCTTCTTCTTCACAAACAGAATGGGCACACCCTAAGGTGACATACTAGGCCGAATGAACCCCTTATCAAGGAGTTCCTAAAGCTGCTCCTTTAATTCCTTCAACTCTGTTGGTTCCATACAATACGACGGAATAGAAATGGGCTGAGTGCCCGACACCAGGTCAATACCAAAATCAATATCCCTGTCCGGTGGCATGCCCGGCAGGTCTGCAGGAAACACATCAGGAAAATCCCTTACAACTGGAACAGAATCAATACTGGGAGTCTCAGCTCTGACATCCCGAACAAAGGCTAGATATGAAAGACAACCCTTCCCAACCATACGCTAGGCTTCCAAGAAAGAGATCACTCTACTAGGAACATAATCAGTCATACCTTGCCACTCAATCCGTGGCACATCCAGAATAGTCAATGTTACTGTCTTAGCATGACAATCCATAATAGCACGACACGGAGACAACCAATCCATTCCCAAAATGACATAGAAGTCCACAATACTCAATAATAAAAGATCCACTCGCGTCTCTAGACCCCCAATAGTCACCACACACAACCAGTACACACGATCCACAACAACAGTATCGCCCACCGGGGTAGATACATGAATAGGTAAAGCAAGAAACTCACGGGACGTACCAAAATAACGAGCAAAATATGAAGACACATAAAAAAAGGTGGAACCGGGATCAAATAATACAGAGGCATCTCTGTGGCAGAGTGAAACAATACCTGTAATAAAAGCATTTGAAGCAATAGCATCGGGTCTGCCTGGAAGTGCATAGAAACGGACCTGACCGCCTCCTGATCGACCTCCTCCTTTGGGATGGCCTCTAGCTGACTGACCGACACCCCTAGCTGGCTGGACAGGTGGTGATGAAGCAACTAGCGCTAAAGCTGATGACTGACCCCTCTACTGAGATGAACTAGCAAAATGACGAGGACACTGCCTCCACATATAACCCATCTCTCCACACGCATAACAACTCCCAGGTGATGGAGAAGGGGACTGAAGGGAACCCCTCTCACCGGAGTGACTAGCAAATGCACTCGATATAGAAGAACCCTGAACTGATGGAGCATGGGATGAACTCTGAGCTGGAAGGGCACTAAGTGATGACTGGACCTGCTAAGAACTGTGATAACCCTGACCCGACGATGCCCCACGATAACCTAGGTGAGTAGGCTGAGCATTCCTGAATGGACGGCCTCAGCCGTGTTAAAACTGACCTCTCAAAGGAGCACCACTATAACTGCCAGATCCTCGAGGCCTCTTGGCCTCCCTCTCCTCTCGTTCCTGGCGACGAACAGACTCAATCTCACGAGCGATATCCACAACTTCCTCGAAAGTAGCACCAGTCACCCTCTCCTTGGTCATGAGAATATGGAGATGATAAGTAAGACCATCAACAAACCTCCTAATCCTCGCTCTATCTATCGGAACCAACCAAATGGCATGACGAGCTAACTCGGAGAACCTCAACTCATACTGTGACATGGTTATCTCCCCCAGACGCAACCACTCAAACTGCCTACGCAGCTCCTCTTTGTGAGACTGCGACACATACTTCTCCAGAAAGAGAACAGAGAACCGCTGCTAGGTAAGGGGTGCTTCACCAACAGGCCTACGCCTCTCAAAATCCTCCCACCAATTGAAAACAGCTCCTAAAAACTGATAAGTAGTGAAAGTGACCCTGCTGGTCTCCAGAATACCCGTTGTATAAAGCATCCTCTAACACTTGTCCAAAAATCCCTGGGCATCCTCGCCCTCGGCACCACTGAAGTTCGGAGGCTGAAACCTACCAAATCTCTCCAACCTACGATGCTCATCCTCTAGCATGGTAGGAACTACATAGTCCTGAGCAGCTGCAACCGGCTGGGTTGGATGTGCCCATGAAGTCTAAAGTCCATGTATGACCTGCTCAGGTGTGCGAGTGGCGGGAGTCTGATTGTCTCCCCCCACCTGAGAAGTAGTTGCGGCTGTAGTGGCTGAAACCGCTTGAGCTAGGCCAGTGCAAACTGATAAGATCTGAGCCAAGGCCTCCTGAAGACCCGGAATCATAATGGGCACAGCTGGTGCCTGAGCTAGTGCTGCTGGAGCATCCATAACTAGGACCTGATCCTGAACTGGGGTAGCTGGTGGATCCGTAGGTGCTGCCCTCGCTGCTCTACCTCTACCACAACCACGGCCGTGTCCTCGGCCTCTAGTGGCCACAATTGGTTGTACTAGTGGTTGTCCATCCTGACCGGTGGTGCATGTCCTCACCATCTATGAGAGAATAGAATAACAGAAGTTTAGTACTCGGATAAACAAATTCGCACGACAAGAATTTCAAGAATATAGAGTTTTTCCCAAAGGTTTTGCAGCCTTTCGAGGATAAATACAGACGTCTCTGTACCGATCTGCAAGACTTTACTAAACCTGCTCATGACTCATGAGACCTACATAACCTAGGCTCTGATACCAACTTGTCACGACCCTAAACCCGAACCCGGTCACTACGGCGCCTCTCGTGAAGGCAAGGCCAACAAACTATTCCCAATTCTAAGTTAAACAGTTAAACAACAAGAAAACAATCTAAAACATGATTTAATAATACTAAGTAGCAGATAATATCAATAAAATACGGAAGTACAACACAATACAGCCCTAACCGGGGTGTCACTAGTCATGAGCATCTATAAGTCATAATATCAATCCGCTAAGTCTATAAACTAGTACAACTGTCTGAAAAGGGGTAGAAATGATAAAGGATGAGGAACACAGAACTGCGGACGTCAAGCAGCTACCTCGTGAATTCCGAATGTCCACCTGAAGCTGAAAGGATCAGCACTCGGGAGCGGAACTAGCTACGCCTAAATCTGCACACAGGGGTGCAGAGAGTAAAATGAGTACTTCAACTCAGTGAGTAACAAATGTAAATAAAGATTGAAATTAAGAAAAACATGTAAGGCACAAGGCATTCTATAATGAAGCCGTAAAACCATTTGAAAATAGTGAACCACTGAAAAGATACGTAAAATCCTTTTCAACAAGTAAGCAGGTAATTGACAGGCAATTAAGGAAAATAAACACATAAAGGTTCGCCCATCGAGCACTATATCAACAAAACCGCCCCTCGGGAAATATCTTAGAACAATACCAGCCCTTCGGGCTCAATCTCACATCACAATGAGTACCCGCGTTCACTGGGGGTGTGCAGACTCCTGGAGGGGCCCCTTACGGCCCAAGCGCAATATCAAGCCATCTCATGGCGTCATCACTAGGCTCTCGGCCTCATATCGATCAAGCCACCTCGTGGCTTACACATCTCAGGCCTTCGGCCTCATAATTAATATCAAATGTTTCCTCATAACATAGGCCCTCGACCTTACTCAATCAAAATCTTCACAAGCCACTCGGGCAATAGTGAAACACGATTCTCAACCCAAAATATCATTTAAAAGATCATTTAGGTGTTAAAACATAGTAAACATGGCTGAGTATAAAAGCAGTGGAAAATAACATGACTGAGCTCAAGTATAAAGTCAAAATAGTGAGAGAATATCATTAAAAAGCCCCGAAGGGTTCAAATAGTTGGCACGAAGCCTAAATATGGCATTCATCCCAAATAATGATGATATCAAATAGATCTCAGTCAAATACGCGGTAAAATCATCAATCGGGACGGACTAAGTCACAATCCCCAATAGTGCACGACCCCACGCTCATCATCAAGCATGTTTCTCACCTCAATATAGCACTATGATGTGCAATCCGGGGTTTCAAACCCTCAAAACATCATTTACAATCATTACTCACCTCGAACCGGTCAAATCTCTAGCTCGCAATGCCTTTGCCACTCGAATCGGCCTCCACTCGCATCGAATCCATCCAAAATCAGAAGAGGACGTCAAAATATGCTAAGGGAACGAAGTCCAAGCAAAAACAATCAATAAATGGCACAAATCCCGAAATTACCAATACCCTACCCCTGGGCCCACGTCTCAGAATTCAGAAATTTTTATATCAATAGGTTCCTTATCTCCCCATGAGTTTATATATATCAAAAGTTCTCAAATCTGACCCTAAATGGTCCTTCAAATCCTCAAATAAAGGCCTACGTTCCCAAGCCCTAGTTTTTCCCAAATTTCACCCTTAATTTCCCTATTTTCTAGCTCTAATCCATGGAATAATAGCATAGGAATAAGTTTTAAGTCCAACTCCCTTGCACCTGGTGCACAAGCAAATCTGAATCGCCGATCACCAACAACTCCTGATTGTTCATGTCGACTGCCATGTTGAGCCCTAGTATGCAGGCTTTATATTCTGTCATGTTGTTGGATCAAGGAAATCTGAGTTTAGCAGATACCGGATAATGCTGACCCATTTCTGATACCAAAACTCCTCCAATGCCTACTCCTTTGAAATTTGCAGCTCCGTCAAAGAACATCCTCCAACCGTCATATGTTTCCGTAATGTCTTCTCCGACGAATGATACATCTTCATCAGGAAAATACGTTTTCAAGGGTTCGTATTCTCCTCCCACCGGATTTTTAGTGAGGTGATCTGCCAATGCTTGTCCCTTGACTGCCTTTTGAGTTACATAAACGATGTTGAATTCACTCAATAGTATCTGCCATTTATCCAACTTCCCCGTAGGCATGGGCTTATGAAATATGTACTTCAGAGGATCCATCCTGGATATGAGGTATGTAGTGTAGGCATACAAATAATGCCTCAACTTCTGGGTTGTCCATGTCAAAGCACAGCAAGTGCGTTCGAGTAGAGAATACCATGCTTCATAAGGTGTTAATTTCTTACTCGTGTAGTATATGGCTTTCTCCTTTCTTCCTGTCTCATCATGTTGTCCCAAAACACATTCGAAGGATCCATCTAACACAGATAGATAAAGTAGCAAAGGTCGTCCTGGTTTTGGCGGGACCAGAATTGGCGGTGTGGACAGATATTCCTTAATCTTGTCAAAAGCTTTCTGACAATCCTGAGTCCAACTTGTCTCGGTATCTTTCCTCAACATCTTGTAGATGGGTTCACATATTACTGTGGACTGTTCTATGAATCGGCTGATGTAGTTGAGCCGTCCCAGGAAGCTCATCACGTCCTTCTTACTTTTGGGTGGTGGTAACTCCTGAATAGCTTTGACTTTAATCGGATCCAGTTCGATCCCTCGGTGACTGACAATATCCCAATAACTTTCCTATAGGAACCCCGAATGCACACTTTGCGGGGTTCAACTTCAAATTGTATCTCCTGAGCCTGTAGAAGAATTTCCTCAAGTCTGCTATGTGATCTGCGGACCTCTTGGATTTGATGATGATGTCGTCCACATATACCTCTATTTCTTTGTGTATCATATCATGAAATATGGTTGTCATGGCCCTCATGTAAGTGGCCCCAGCATTCTTTAGACTGAATAGCATTATCTTGTAACAATATACACCCCAAGGCGTAATAAAAGCTATCTTCTCTACATCTTCTTCATCTATCCAGATCTGGTGATAACCTGCGAAGCAATCTACAAAGGATTGGAGTTCATGCTTGGCGCAGTTATTGATCAGGATGTGTATATTTGGCAGTGAAAAATCGTCTTTGGGACTCGCTCTGTTTAAATCCCGATAATCAACATATACCTTGACCTTCCCGTCCTGCTTCGGAACTGGCACGATGTTAGCTAACCAAGATGGGTACTCAACCACCCTAAGAACTTTGGCTTTGATCTGCTTGGTAATTTCCTCTTTGATTTTCAAACTCATGTCTGGTTTGAATTTTCTAAGTTTCTGCTTGACTGGCGGACGCATAGGATTGGTAGGCAACTTGTGAGCTACTATAGATGTGCTCAAACCGGTCATATCGTCATACGACCATGCGAAGATATCCTCCTTTAGAAAATGGATGTACTCTTCCTTCTCTATTGGTGACAAATAAATGTTGATGCGGGTCTCTTTGATGGTCTCGGCATCTCCCAAATTTACTGCTTCTGTTTCGTCCAAGTTGGATTTAGGCTTGTTCTCAAAATTCTCAACTTCCCTAACAATTTCCTCGGGTATCTCATCTTCTTCCTCTAAGTCACTATTCTCATGTTGTATTGCCTCATTACATGTCACAGTCACTGGCTCATCAGGAAAAGTAATAATAACACTATAGAAGAAATATAAAATAAAAATATTAATGAATAATGATAAAGTATAAATGCATTTGATTAAAACTGAGAAAATTGTTCAAACAAAGCTTGACTCGGTGGATCGAGCATTTATTTTAAAACAAAGAAATCTTAAAACAAAATTGCTAAAAAATTAAAATGCCTAGAATGGTTTATAAATTTTGCAAAGTTACCAAGGGACTCGGCGGGCTCGGGATGGTGTGGTGGTCCAGTTTCTGAGAATTGCTCCCTCTACTACAGTCTGAATGGTGAGGTCTTCTTCCTCCTTCTCAATTATGGTACAACAGTCCATGTCCTCATCTTCCAAGAATAGATCTTTCAGCCTAGCTAGTGCCTTTTCTTCTGTAGTTCCCCATATTGTGTCAGCCTGGTGGAAAGCTTGTTCCAAACGTGGTACTGGTTGCTCAAGAGGGTAGTACGATCCACACCATGGAGGTGACCAATCATTGTACTTTTGCCATGTATACTGGTATTCGAGACCAAAGGTGGTACCATGGTTTTTCAACCGTATCAGCTTGGTGATACCCTAGAGATTATTTCCCAACCGTTTGCCAAATTTATATCAGGACCATGCTAGTACGCTTTCTATTTTGTTACTCCACCACTAATCCTTGTCGATGGCATTGACCCGTTCAATGTGATGATAGGTTTCTCCTCCTAACCTCCTTCTATGTCCAATGGCCGGAATGGTTTGACTAGTGTAGATGGGGTTACTCCCATCTCCATGAATGATCACCTCTTGACGGTTCCATTTGAATTTTACGGCTTGATGTAGTGTGGAGGGCACGGCTCCAGCAGCATGGATCTATGGGCGGCCCAACAAAAGATTATATGAGGCTGGTATGTCAAGCACTTGGAATTCAACATCCAACCAAGTTGGCCCCATTTGCAAGCAAAGGTTGATTTCCCCAGTCGTGGCCCTCTATGACCCATCGAAAGCCTTTACATTCATGCTTCCGATCCGTATTTTCTGTAAACCTTTGACCAACCTTTTCAGGGTATCCAGTGGACAAATATTCAGACTAGAACCTCCATCAACTAGGACCCTAGCAATGAACTTGTCTTCAAATTGTACCGTAATGTGCAATGCTCGATTGTGATTCAAACCTTCCAGCGGCAGCTCATCTTCATGGGAGATAATCTTATGGCTCTCCAGTACCTGACTGACCATGTTGGCCATTTCTCCACCAGTGATGTTATTGGGTACATAATCCTCGCTCAGTACTTTCATCAAGGCGTTCTTGTGTGCCTCTGAATTCTGTAGTAGTGATAGGATAGATATTCGAGCATTTGTTCAGGTGATCAATAACAGAATACTCTTTCGCCTGTACTTTCCTCCATAGGTCATCTGGCCCTGTCTCGATGATAGGCTGCCTAGCAGTGGCATCCTTACTTGAACCTCCCAGGTGTTCAGGTGTGTAGACTCTTCCAGTTCTAGTCATCCCTTATGTAGCGTCATATTCTTCTATCTTAGTCTTCCCTTTTCGTCGAGCCTCGGCGACATAATCCCAGGGTATCACCTTTGAGTTGAATGGGGGTGTAGTTGACACTGTCACAGTAAAAGGTGTGACCACTTCTACCTCAAATGGAGCGGAGGTGGCTGCTGGCAGAGCTACTTCCACCTGGAATGGAACTGATGTAGTTACCTCAACGTCAATAGGTGCCTGAGTCTGAATCACAATATGAGTGAGTGTAACCGTGACCTTAAAGTCATCGCCTTCTTGGATAAGCCCAATTGACCCCTTAGGGTCCCATTCCTCATTTGTTTCTATAACATGTACACCGTCACCTCTATGATCAGGGAGGAGATTGCTACGGACATTAGGTGCGGCTTCCTTCGCTTGTATGACTTTGTTGTCAGTGAGTGCCTGAATCTTATCCTTCAATGTTTGGCACTCAGCAGTGATGTGCCCTTTCATGTCGGAGTGGTATGCACAAGTTTTGTTTGGATTGACCCATTGGGATGGATTTTCTAGTGCCACAATGGGAATAGGAGTGACGTAACATACTGCATTTAACCTTTCATACAATTGGTCGATGGGCTCAGCAATGGCGGTGTATTGTCTGGATAGCTTGCGATCGAAGTTGGGTCTTGGTCTTGGATAATTTTTGGCAAGTTGGTGGTGATTGGAAGTGGGATAGTTGGAATTATAGGTATGATGGATAGCGGCTGGTTGGGAATACCTGGGAGATGAAGGTTGATATATAGGTGGTGATGCTTGGTATGTGGGTGAAGGTGTTTGATAGTTGGGTGGAGGTATCTGGTATGTGGGTAGGGGTGTTTGGGTAAGTGGGTAGGGGAATTTGGTATGTGAGTGGAGTTTTTGGGACCTGGGCCACTATTACTGCCCGGACATCTCTTTTCTTCGATATGCCACCTGATTTAAGTGCCTTATTTGTGGCTTGCAGTGCTTCGAAATTTGTTACCATCCCGCTCTTGATTCCTTCCTCGATCCTTTCATCGAGCTTGATGATATTAGAGAATTTGTGATTTTCGATGACCATCAGTCTCTCATAATATTGTGGATCATGTGCTCTGACGAAGAATTTATTCATTTGTTCTTCTTCCAAAGAGGGCCTGACCTTGGCGGCTTCCGACCTCCAATGAGTAGCATACTCGCGGAAAGTCTCAATAGGCTTCTTCTTGAGATTCTGAATGTAGAAGATACCATGTGCATTTTTTGTGTTGAACCTGAACCGGTCCATGAAATCTGACGCCATGCTTACCTAATTTGACCATTTCTTAGGACTCTGGCTGATATATCAAGACAACGCATCCCCAGTAAGGCTCCTCATAAATAGCTTCATTCGAATCTTTTTGTCTTTTCCAACCCCGACCAGCTTATCATAGTAAGTCCTTAGGTAAACCCTAGGATCACATGTACCATCGAACATTTCGAACTTGGGAGGTTTGTACTTCTCTGGCAGTTCCACATCGGGCTGTATGCACAGATCTTCATAGTTCAAACCTTCTATTCCTCTGTCGCCTTCAACACCTTGAACTCGGCTTGTCAATTTCTTGAGTTCTTCGTCCATGTTCTTAATGAGCAGGTCCTTTTCGGAGGATTCTGACGCATAGGATATTAGCTAGGTAGAATGTGGTATAGTTTCCACGTATATGGGGTTGCTCTGATGGGTGCTAGGAACTTGGGTATAATGATGGTCATTGGTGGAGTTTTGTGGATCGGAAATGAGTGGTGGTGTATTTTGGGGAGTGTGGTAAGTGGTGGTTGGTGGGTATGGAATTGGTTGATGATGTTGTTGTGGGGGAGTTGGTACCGACAATGGATTGATATTTTGAGGTGGAGTTGCGTATTAATTTGGTATGGTAGGATTTTGTGGCTGTTGGTTTTGTGTGTTTTGAGGAGGTGTTGGATTCTTCACGTTCTGTTGGTGGATATGTGATGACCCGACCAGTCGTCTCATGAGTTACCACCCCATTTTCCCCCATTTATTCTTTGTTATCCGTGTTTTGTGGTATCGGGTTGGTCGGATCGAATCTGGAATGATTTTGGTAAGGTTTGAGACACTTAGTCTCTTTTGATGAAGCTTGAGTTGGAAAAGTCAACCGGACATTAACTTATGTGTTAGAGGGCTCGGATGTGAGTTCTTATGGTTCGGTTAGCTTCGAGAGGTGATTTGGGACTTAGGAGTGTGATCGGAATGAGTTTTGGAGGTTCGTAGTAGACTTAGGCTTGAATTGGCGAAGTTGATATTTTCGCGGTTTCTGGTTGGTAGGTGAGATTTTGATATAGGGGTCGGAATAGAATTCTGAGAGTTGCAATAGTTTCGTTGTGTCAATTGGGATGTGTGTGCAAAACTTCCCGAACTACATTGATCTGATTCTTGTTTAGCCCAGGATATGTAGGAAACCTTTGAAGCAAAGGTTCGGTTAAATCTTTTTCAAAAAATGCTTCACACGGAGTACTCGGATGGGCAAAAATCGCTCGCTTTATCTTTGCACGAAAACCCTTCGTGTCTTCGGGCAAAGAGGGGCAGCTGTAAGCACGTGATTTTTGCCCTATATGAGAATTACTCCCAAAAAATTCAAAAATAAAGTAATTTTTCTTGGTGTGCAATTTTGTGATATTTTGAATAATTATTTGTATTTGTCTGTGCATGTTTATTTGTTAAATTAATAAAAATACAAAAATATGTCGCATATTTTGCATGTAGGATTTAATTCTACAATTGTTAGTAATTAAATTTGTTTCACAAAAAAATAAAATTACAAAAATAGGCATCGTTTGCATTTTTAGCATTTAATGTCCAAATATACAATTTTATGCTTAATTATTACTTAATTGTGCGTTAATTATTATTGGGAGTTAATTTGCACTTTATTAACTTAATTTAGTTCTTAATAATAGTTTAAGTATTTTTATAATTTAGTTTTAGAAAAATAAAAGAAGAAAAGAGAGCGAAAATATAAAGAAAGTCGGAATTAGGCCTCTTCTTCGATTTCAAGCCGCAGGCCCAAAACAATGGCCCAACCTTCCCTACGACCCAGTCCATTTCGAACTGGGTCGACCCAGTCCATAACCCAACACCCCTATTATTTTACAAACAAAATAAAATAAAATAAAATAAGAAGAAAAAACCCTAAAAAAGACCTAAGTCATCCGCCCCCCCCCCCCCCCACTTTTGCTTCTTCTTCTCCAAGTTTCTCCCTAGCATCAATGGCTTCCCCTCCATCCTTCTCCAACACACACAGCAAGCATATACTTATACACACACACGTCGTCTCCAAGCTACCCCCATGAACGACCACGCCAGACGTCCGCCATTAACGACCTCCGTTGATGCTGCGTCAACCAGCTGCTACTGCTTCTTCTACTCCTTCTGCTCGCCGCAGCTGCTTCCTCATCGTTCAAACGCGCCACAGCTGCCCGTTTCTGTCCCCGCTGCTTATGCCGATGTTTCTTCTTCTCCCCGTCGACGGACAGCTGCTGCCATGGTCGCCACTGCTACTGTCGTTCCAGCTCGTCCAGCTGCTCCTCATCAACGCAGGCAGCCATGGCTGCCATTGCTCTCTTTTCTTCGAGCTGCGTCTGCTTCAGTTGCTTCGTAGGTTCATGTTCGTCATCGTTTGCTCGAGTTTTGGTCGAAGTTTGTCGAAACAGTCCGTACATATTTCATTTCGATCCGGTTAGTAGTTTTAGAGTTTTATTTTGTCCGTATTTTGTTTTGATATTTTCGAATCTAAAATCGGCAAATGTTTGTTTTGTTCATGTCTATGGTTAGATATTTGATTTTTGGTTTTGTTCATGTTCATGTGTTTTTGTTGAATTAATTTTCAGATTTCAAATGGAAGTTAATTAGTTATTTTTCATGTTTATTTCATGTTTGTATTATTGTTTAAGTGAATATTTGTTAGTTTAATGTTTGTTAGATTCAAATTGAAATTTAATTGACTATTTCTTCAATTTGTTTCATGTGTTTATGTATTTTTAGAAATTGTTAATATTGTTAAGTTCAAGCTTAAGTTCATAATTGTTTCTTCGTCGATCTTGTTATTTGTCTAAAAGAATTTAGTTGTGTTAAGGGAAATATATTGATTTAATCATTTGAATCCATCATGTTTGTTGTTTAAAATATTTTCATTCATGTTCATACTTTGTTTGGTTGATCTTGAATCCAAAATTTGTATAGTTTGATTTCTTGTTTATCACTTATGATTATTTCTTGAATTTGTCTCATAATCTTGTTTAAGTTTAATATAAGAATTGTTTGTTGTGATGTTGTTAGAGTTGATTTTAAGTTCAATATTATTGAATTTGGAAATCTAAATATACTTGTTTGATTGTTGTTGTTGAATCTGAAATAGGATTGTTTGTTGCTAAAAAATATTGTTCAATCAAATTTTAGTTGTTCTTTGTTGTTCAATTTGTGTTCATGTGATTTGTTGTTGAAATGTTGAAGAAATCATGTTCATGTGATTTGGTGTTTAAATTTGTGTAGAAATTGGTCATATTGGCTATATTTTGGTTGAGTATGATTAATTGATTTGTTATAGCTGATGGGGTAGTTTGGTAATTTGCAGTACGTTCAGGGGTAGTTTGGTAATTTCAGTAAGGTCGGAGGGGTACTTTAGAAATTGTACATTTTGTAATTGTTTATATGAAGCATGGGGGACAAAGTGTAATGAGGTGGGTTGTGATATAGTTGTTTAATATAAAGGGGGGACAAGATAAAATTTAGTGGGGAGGAATCTTGTATTTATTTATGTTAGGCATGGGGGACAAAAAATAATGCGGTGGTGTGATATATTTATTTAATGTAATGGGAATAAGTGGGAAGATAATGGGTTTGGTAGAGAAAATGGATTGATTTTAATTGATTAAAGGGTTGAGATTATATATAGGAAGTCTTGAACACAAGACACGGGGGAGAGAACAGAATACAGATAGAGAAAAAAAAGAGGAACGAATCTGGAACAAAAAGAAAATAAGAGAGAAAAAAAAAGTTGAATATATAAGAGAGAAAAATTCCGAAAAATATTAAAACTTTCAAATAAAAAAAACTAAAAAATCTTCTGCTTTCTTTCATTGTTTGAAATCAGCATTAATTGTTTTTGTTTCATAAAAGTTGGAAGCATTTGTTTTGGGATTACTACTCCACCGGTCTGTTACTGGGTTGTTACTGTTGCTGGGCTGTTGTTGCTGTGTTGTACTGTTATTACTGCTGCTGATTCTCATCTTCATTTTCTTTTGCTTCCAATATCAGGTACACAACTGAAAAGTTGGTTAATGTAATCCGAAATATGAAGCATGAATACGAAAAAATGAAGAGTTGAAATTCTGAATTATATTCAATTATATTCTGAATTTTGTTTGTATAAATTATTTAGCTTGCAAAAAATCAGAATCATGTAGATATTTAATACATATAGTGGAACATTCGCCGATAGCTTAACAAATGAACTATCTACATCTATTGCCTAAAAATAAATAAATGGTGTAGTAATTCCGTCGAGTCAAAAATCAAACGAATATGCCATCTAGTAGGAAGTTGGTAGAAATATTATTTAGTTAAATAATATTGGTTAATTTCAGCATGTAAATGGTCTAGGATTAAAATTAGAATTGCTATATTTTTTTTAATTTGACAAAATGAGAACATGCCTAGTATAATGTAACTAGGTAATAACATGTAAATAAATTAAGATGTTTCTCCTTTATTTTGTAGAGACAAATTTCAATAAAAAATGTAGGCACTTTAGGACTGTCCTTTTAAAAATAAAATGTGATGAGCCTCGCCCGATAAAATGCACTAATTGCGGGGCCCTCAATAATTGTTTAATTGAGTATTTAGAATTCGGGATGGACTGTTTAGTGAATTCCACAGTCTTACCCATAAATAATAATACGCTAATCGCTTTAGGCACGATTTTAATAATAATACATTCTTAAACACGGGTGCGCATTTATGCGACCCAAATCCAAATCCCAAAACATTGAATAAAAATATGTTCCGGATCGCGGGTGCATTTTATGTGACGCAATCCAAAGACATTTTTTAAACAATGTTCACATTCTTGTAAAAATAATAATAACAATTATGAAAGCGGTAAAAAGATAAAATTTGCACATAAGTTCATATTTGTATAAAATCAGATAATCAAGCCGAATATAACAGTTGAGCGACCGTGCTAGAACCACGGAACTCGGGAATGCCTAACACCTTCTCCCGGGTTAACAGAATTCCTTATCCGGATTTCTGGTGCGCAGACTGTTAAACAGAGTCATTCTTTTCCTCGATTCGGGATTAAAATTGGTGACTTGGGACACCCTAAATCTCCCAAGTGGCGACTCTGAAATAAATAAATAAATCCCGTTTCGATTGTCCTTTAATTGGAAAAAACTCCCTTGTACCCCCTCGGGTATGTAAAAAGGAGGTGTGACAGCTCTGGCGACTCTGCTGGGGAACAACTTAAACCCAGAACCACTGGTTCAGGGTTAGAAATTCGAGCTTAGATAAATTGTTATATTTGGCTTTATCTGATTTTTACATGTTTGAGCCTAATGTGCTAAATGCTGCTTTTACCGCTTTGATATTATTTGACTGTATATATAAACTGTGTCGAACCCTTCTCTCTTCACCTCCGGGGATGTGCTTACTGGTTGAGACTCCTTATTCTGTTAGTGTCATACCCTGAAATAAAAAAGAGGCTCGGACAAGTTACGAAGCCGGATGGCCTTTTGGTTCCCGGTAAGTTGCCCCCTCCTCGACTTGAGTTGTCCGCTCGGGTACACTGTCTAGAACACCGACCCAGGTTTTGAACATAGAATAACGTGACTTCATGCCGGATCCCTAGTAGGAACGCTTATTTGCATCACGTTGCATTTGACTTAGGGGACTCAACACAGGGGTTGAGTCCGTCTAGGACTAGCAACCTGATATGAAAAGACCATCCTGATGCATCCTACTTGCTATGTACATATATTTGTTTCGAACCTGCATGTTGACCGGTTTCTGAATCTCGGGAATGTTGAAAAAAAAAAGAGAAAAGAGAAAACAAAAAGAGAAATAACAGTTAAGGCGTTAATTGATTATTTTAGAAAATGAAAAAAAATAGAAAAAAAAAGAAGTATTTTATTTTTGGAAAGTCGTTTGTTGAAAAGAAAATGAAAAGAGTCTTTATTTTAGTTTGGAAAAATAGGTTGTTTTATTTTTGTTGAAAATGAAAAAAGAGTCGTTATTTTGTCTTGTTTTCAAAAAATAGAAAAGGAAAATGGTTTGTCTTGCAATGAAAAATGAAAATCAAAAAGAGACTTGTTTTAAAATGGTTCGGTTAATTCGCCCGAACTACGCGGGTTTGATTCTCACCGGATGTGAGATACGTAGGCAACCCTCATCGGGTCCAACCCCACCTTGTGCTAAAAAGCCAAAAACAAATAAATAATAAAAAAAATATGTCAAATTTTAATTTAATCATAGAGAAGTTGGGTGATGCTGTTTTTGTCAAAAATAGTCGAATGTTCCCGAAAGGGACGCCGGAAGGCTGACTTTGCATAAACAACCACCTTTGGTTCATTTTTTTAAGATTTGGTCCAGTTGACCCACACAGCCTTAAAAATCTTCGTCCCCGAGACGTTGAAAGGCCGTGTTTGCAATATTGAGTTTTCTAATTTGGAAAACGATAAAAAGAGTCATGAATAAGTCAGGTGATGTTGTTTTGTCATAAATAGCCGAATGTTCCCGAAAGGGACGCCGGAAGGCTGACTTTGTATAAACAGCCACCTTGGGTCATTATTTTAGATTTGGTCAAATTGACCCACACAGCCTTAAAAAACCTTCGTCCCCGAGGCGCTGAAGGGCCGTGTTTGCAACACCAGGTTTTTATTGTAATTTGAAAAAAAAGAGTCAGCGGTCAGGTGAATACCTTTGGGTTTTGTCAAAAATAAGCCAAGCCAGCTTCGTCCGCGTCTTAAACCGTTCTTGCCGAAATAGCCTTAGAGTATCTTTCAGTTGTCGAAAGGCTATTTTCGTAAAAGAACGGACAAGTTTGTAAAGTGTCATAAAATAATCCTCCCCGGCCTCAAAATTCATGTGAAATTTGGAAGGGGCTACATTTGCAAAAATAACCATTCGGTTGCATTTGTCAAACGGAGAGAGGAAGCTGGCCATTTGTTTTTGGAGTTTGTAAATCTTTTGAGTATCATATGTGAGTTGTTTGATTTCGAGTTTGTAGGTCATCTTTAAACCTTAGAAACCCAGTTTGTTTTAATATGAAAATTGAAAAAATGTTTATTATTGTTTATCTTTATTGGTCCGAACTACGCAAGGTCTGATTCATGCGGGGTCATGATACGTAGGCAATCTCCATAAGATTCGACCACAACAAAAAAAAAGAATGAAAAAAAAAAAGAAAAAGAAAAAATGAAAAAAAATGATGAAAAATCGAAAAAAAAAGAAAAAAGATGTTGTTAATAATGAGGACCTTTAGAGTCCATTCTAACCTGTTTTGTTTTGAATCACAAAGAAAGAAGGTGGTTGGTTTGTGGTAAGCCGGAAATACAAGGCCCAGAAGCATACTTTGCGGGGATCAGGCCTGATAACAGAAGCACTCAAATCATATTGGGACTTGTTGACTAAAGTTGATGATATTGAAGTTGGCAATGGTCTGGGCAATACTGATGCGAAGCTCAGTGGCTGAGATGCCAGTTTTGATAAAATGGGAGGACGCTCCGTTCCTTGGTTAGCAGGAGAGAAGTTTTTGGTGGCTTATTTTGTTGTCATTTCTGTTGTCCGGATTATTCTTAGGGTTGTAATCCGAATATTGTCTTGTGTTAAACCTTCTTATCTTTCCAGTTTGTCATATCAGTTTGTTTAAGTTTTGTCAAGGTTGTGTTAGGATTTTATTATGGTTGTTTTGTTTGTTTTATTATTCAAACCATTTCGTCGGTAGTCTAATACAAAAGCCGGTCTTTTATTGTTTCCAGTCATCTTTTTGTTTAGTCCTTTCATCATTTTGTTCAGCGCCGATTCTCGTGACATGACATGCGCACACAGTTTGGGCCTAATCTTAAAAGTTAATCATAAAACCCTCGGAAGGTGATCAAAGCATTTAAAGGAAATAAGAACGGTTTGAGATTATTTGAAGCCCGAGTCATGTGGAACTGGGGCAAGTAAAACATAAAGAAAACCGTTAAATGCAAGATTCGCCAAATTGGCATGAGGGTCGTTCATGAGAATGAGAGTGTCGCCCAGCAGTGCTTTAGAAATGACAAATGAAAAAGCAAGTGTTTAACACAATTGTCAAGTCCAGCACCATCGGAAGAGACTATAAATCTATGATCAATTGTGTTGTTTGCACTTGGCATGTTTTGAAGACTGGATTGACGAAGGCATTTTGTTCTGCTACCTAAACACTTTATCCTTCGTTACCCCTTTTGAGCCTTATTTATTTTCTTTCATACCCCTCGTTCGGAATCAATAGCAACGACTAGGAAATACGAGCCTGGAAGGTAAAGGAAAAAAAATAAAAAAAAACGAAAAAAAAGGAAAAGAAAAGAAAAATGATAACAAAAAAACAAAGGAAAGTCAAATAAAAACAGAGGAATTGGGAACTACGTTTGACCGGATTCCTCAAAGAGGATACGTAGGCGCTTCACGGCTTGGTCATAGGGTGCATAATGGCCATAATGTCCATAGTATGCATGGTGTAATAAAAATAATAAAAAATAAGTAAATAATCCCCAAGCAAGAAACTGGGGCAAGGGTTGCGCTTGTGGTAAGCAAAATTAGTTCCGAAGGTTGTAATTTTAAAACCCCAAATTTATTTTGTTTTTGAGCCTTTAATACCCTTTCTTTCTAGCCTGTCCAAAAACCCACATTACGGTCCAAAGAAAGACCTTCTGACCAATCTGCAAAAGATGCCAAGTCAGACAAATGAAAGTCTTACCGGCGAACATAACATTCTGTTCCACAGCAGAAAGAACTCTAATCTCCAGCAGAGAGAGTCATACCGGCAACACTCCAAATCCCCAACTGGAAAGTGATAAATGAGAGAGTCTTATCGGTGAAAATCTTCACGGACACCATAAGGCGATGAAAGTTGAGAGAAAAACCAAAATGAGAGAGGCTTGATAGTGAAAACCCTTCGGGCACTACAAGTCTAATAAAATTGGGAATCAGATGGGGAATTGCCAATTGAAGGTCTTGAAAGACGATTGACGGCAGAGGATAGACTACATGTGCATGTCATGACCATTAGAGTCGGTATCTGCATTTGATAGGTTTTTATTTATAGTTTCTTTTGTTAAAGAGTCATCTTTTTCCGTTGTCTTTTATTCTGTTCCCTTTTATCTTTTCCTTTCATAGAAAATTCCCCAGTAGAGTCTGTCTGGTCAGAACAAGTGGGAAATGACTTCAAAATAGGCCATCAGCTTTCTAATTATGCAAGACAAGATCTGACTAGTACATCCAAGTGGTATAGTCAGCAAGGAACAAGCGCGAGGCCAATGTCAAGAAAGATATCCCCAGTAAAAGGGAATTGACAAAAGGATCGACGAGTGTCAAGAGGGATATCCTTGCCGAAATCAAAGGTTATTAAACCTCAAGGCCAAGGCCCGTGGACAAATCAGGGAGAGCAATGAGCATGATTTGGGAAATTCATGCGAGACTAAAAGGTCAGGGAAATGCCAGTTTCCGAGCTGTGCCACACAAGAAGAGGGATATCCCCAGCAGAAAGGGATCATTCCCAGCAAATAATATCATCCCCAACAAGTTGGAGCGCAGAGAAGGGAAGGAGAAAGGGAAAAGGGAAAAGCCATCCCCAGTAGGAGTATCACAACCAACCACCGCGTTTTAAACTAACAAATTTTGTTTGATTTGAAGCAGGTAAAGGAAATGGCATCGATGTCGGAAATACATGCCATAAGGGAGACTGTCAAACTGGGGCAGAAAATTTTTCTTTCATTTGGAAAATTTTCTGGAAATCAGGTACTCATTCGAGGAAGAATAAAGATAACACCAGTCTCAAGGGAAGTGGTCTTTGAACCAGTGTTGCCCCCAATATAATAAGTTTCAATGGAGGAAGTTGTTCCCCAGCAGACAGAACAAATGGATGACACTTGAGTTTAGAAAAAGCAAAAGCCATTATCATCCCCAGCAGCTTCCAGAAGAATGAAGCATCGATTTGAAGGGATAAAATTCCCCAACAGTGTTATCCCCAACAGTCTTGAGGAGTACAACACAAGTTTAGTAAAAATCGGTATCCTCAGCGGTTCCTTTCGGGGAAAGGCAAAACGAGTCTTAAGGGAGGTAGTCTTCGAAGGAAGAAGCTATGCAAAAAAAAAAAAAGAATACGAAAGAATTATAAAAAAAAGAATAAAAAAAAGGAAGAGCAGTTGGAGTATTAGCAATCAGGCGTCCACCTGGAGAACAAGGAAGAGCAGTTGGAGTATTAACAATCAGGCGTCCACCTGGAAAACAAGGAAGAGCAGTTGGAGTATTAGCAATCAGGCGTCCACCTGGAGAACAAGGAAGAGCAGTTGAAGTATCAGCAATCAGGAGCCCACCTGGAGAATAAGGGAATACAATTCAAATTTTAAGTAATCAGGAGCCCCCCCTGAAAAATAGAATGGAGTTTTTATTTTTGACATTATTGGTTGAAGTCAGGAGCCCCCCTGAAGAACAGAATGGCGATTTGTTGGTTGAAGTTGGGAGCCCGCCCATATAACAGAGGAATACATTCAGTCTTTTCATTTAAAAAAACGAAAAAAGAAAAGAAAAAGGGGGAAGTAGTTTGCAGAGGAATGAAACATCCTACTCAAAAAGAAGTAATTTTGGAAGGAGTAAGATAACATATTTACTCAACAGAGTTATCCACAGCAGTGTTATCCCCAGTGGATCATCGAGATGTAGAAGCATCCTCGACCAAGTTTCAAGAGGGTCGGACAACCCAGAGTGGGTAAGGAAGAAAAGGAAAATTCATCCCCAGCAAAATAATCCCCAGCAGTTTCGAGGGAAGACAACACAGGTAAGTAAATAATTCAGGAAGAAGGAAATGGTTTACCCATAGGAGAGGCATTTCCTCCTAAGTTTAGTTTCACCCATTGGAGATGCATTTCCTCCTAAGTTTAATTTTACCCATTAGGAGACGCATTTCCTCCTAAGTTTAGTTTTACCCGAGGGAAGACAACACAGGTAAGTAAATAATTCAGGAAGAAGGAAATGGTTCACCCATAGGAGAGGCATTTCCTCCTAAGTTTAGTTTCACCCATAGGAGATGCATTTCCTCCTAAGTTTAATTTTTACCCATAGGAGAGGCATTTCCTCCTAAGTTTAGTTTCACCCATAGGAGAGGCATTTCCTCCTAAGTTTGTTTTTACCCATAGGAGACGCATTTCCTCCTACGTTTAGTTTTACCCATAGGAGACGCATTTCCTCCTACGTTTAATTTTACCCATAGGAGATACATTTCCTCCTAAGTTTGTTTTAGTTTTACCCATAGGAGATGTATTTCCTCCTAAGTTTGTTTTAGTTTCACCCATAGGAGATGCATTTCCTCCTAAGTTTGTTTTAGTTTCACCCCATAGGAGATGCATTTCCTCCTAAGTTTAGTCTTACCCATAGGAGAGGCATTTCCTCCTAAGTTTATTTTATCCATAGGAGAGGCATTTCCTCCTAAGTTGTTGTTGAAGTCAGGAGTCCGCCTGGAGAATAGAGACATTCCATTTCAAATTTAGCAATCAGGAGTCCGCCTGGAGAACAGAGACGTACTTTTCAAGTTTGACGTCAGGAGTCCGCCTGAAGAACGGAGACATACAGCTTAAATTTTAAAAGTTAGGAGTCCGCCTGGAGAATAGAGACATTCAATTTTAAATTTAGCAATCAGGAGTCCGCCTGGAGAACAGAGACATACTTTTCAAGTGTTGAAGTTGGGAGCCCGGCCATAGAACAGAGGCATACATTTCAATCTTTACATTTCAAGCATTGAAGTTGGGAGCCCGCCCAGATAACAGAGGCATACATTTCAATCTTTACATTTCAAGTATCGAAGTTGGGAGCCCGCCCATAGAACAGAGGCATACATTTTTCAAGCATTGAAGTTGGGAGCCCGCCCAGATAACAGAGGCATACATTTCAGTCTTTACATTTCAAGTATCGAAGTTGGGAGCCCGCCCATAGAACAGAGGCATACATTTTTCAAGCATTGAAGTTGGGAGCCCGCCCAGATAACAGAGGCATACATTTCAGTCTTTACATTTCAAGTATCGAAGTTGGGAGCCCGCCCATAGAACAGAGGCATACATTTTTCAAGTGTTGAAGTTGGGAGCCCGCCCATAGAACAGAGGCATACATTTCAGTCTTTACATTTTAAGTGTTGAAGTTGGGAGCCCGCCCAGATAACAGAGGCATACATTTCAGTCTTTTTATTCCAAGCATTGAAGTTGGGAGCCCGCCCATAGAACAGAGGCATACATTTCAGTCTTTACATTTCAAGTGTTGAAGTTGGGAGCCCGCCCAGATAACAGAGGCATACATTTCAGTCTTTACATTTCAAGCGTTGAAGTTGGGAGCACGCCCAGATAACAGAGGCATACATTTCAATATTTACATTTCAAGCATTGAAGTTGGGAGCCCGCCCAGATAACAGAGGCATACATTTCAGTCTTTACATTTCAAGTATCGAAGTTGGGAGCCCGCCCATAGAACAGAGGCATACATTTTTCAAGCATTGAAGTTGGGAGCCCGCCCAGATAACAGAAGCATACATTTCAGTCTTTACATTTCAAGTATCGAAGTTGGGAGCCCGCCCATAGAATAGAGGCATACATTTTTCAAGTGTTGAAGTTAGGAGCCCGCCCATAGAACAGAGGCATACATTTTTCAAGTGTTGAAGTTGGGAGCCCGCCCATAGAACAGAGGCATACATTTCAGTCTTTACATTTCAAGTGTTGAAGTTGGGAGTCCGCCCAGATAACAGAGGCATACATTTCAGTCTTTTCATTCCAAGCATTGAAGTTGGGAGCCCGCCCATAGAATAGAGGCATACATTTCAGTCTTTACATTTCAAGTGTTGAAGTTGGGATCCTGCCCAGATAACAGAGGCATACATTTCAGTCTTTTTATTCCAAGCATTGAAGTTGGGAGCACGCCCAGATAACAGAGGCATACATTTCAGTCTTTTCATTTCAAGTGTTGAAGTTGGGAGCCCGCCTAGATAACAGAGGCATGCATTTCAGTCTTTACATTTCAAGAGTTGAAGATTGGGAGCCCGCCCATAGAACAGAGGCATACATTCAGTCTTTTCATTTCAAGTGTTGAAGTTGGGAGCCCGCCCATATAACAGAGGAATACATTCAGCATTAATTTTCAAGTATTGAAGTTGGGAGCCCGCCCATACAACAGAGGCATACATTTTAAGATCAAGTCAGAGGACAATAAAACAGAGGGTTACAATAGGAATTCCCAGCAGGAAACAATAAAAATTCCCAACACCGGGAAGCAGAAGGTTGCAACAAGAGGTCACAGCACAAACTCAAGTGCATGTGTCAAAAAGAAGAAAAGCACCGGAAAAAATGCAAGCAGACAAGAAAGCAAGGCAACAAGAACAAATTGCAGTCTAGCCTAGCTTCTTGTTTTCTTTTAAGCACGGTGTAACAAGGAGATCGGAAAACAGTGGTAATAGCATGCAACAACAGTAACATTGCAGTCCCACGGTAGTCCCAGCTACCAAAACTTCCCGAACTACATTGACCTGATTCCTGTTTAGCCAAGGATATGTAGGAAACCTTTGAAGCAAAGGTTCGGTCAAATCTTTTTCAAAAAAAAATGTTTCACACGGAGTACCCGGATGGGCAAAAATCGCTCGCTTTATCTTTGCACGAAAACCCTTCGTGTCTTCGGGCAAAGAGGGGCAGCTGTAAGCACGTGATTTTTGCCCTATATGAGAATTACTCCCAAAAAATTCAAAAATAAAGTAATTTTTCTTGGTGTGCAATTTTGTGATATTTTGAATAATTATTTGTATTTGTCTGTGCATGTTTATTTATTAAATTAATAAAAATACAAAATTATGTCGCATTTTGCATGTAGGATTTAATTTTACAATTGTTAGTAATTAAATTTGTTTTACAAAAAAATAAAATTACAAAAATAGGCATCGTTTGCATTTTTAGCATTTAATGTCCAAATATATAATTTTATGCTTAATTATTACTTAATTGTGTGTTAATTGTTATTGGGAGTTAATTTGCGCTTTTATAACTTAATTTAGTTCTTAATAATAGTTTAAGTATTTTTATAATTTAGTTTTAGAAAAATAAAAGAAGAAAAGAGAGCAAAAATATAAAGAAAGTCGGAATTGGGCCTCTTCTTCGATTTCAAGCCGCAGGCCCAAAAAAATGGCCCAACCTTCCCTACGACCCAGTCCATTTTGAACTGGGTCGACCCAGTCCATAACCCAACACCCCTATTATTTTACAAACAAAATAAAATAAAATAAAAAAAGAAAAGAAGAAAAAACCCTAAAAAGACCTAAGTCATCCCCCCCCCCCACTTTTGCTTCTTCTTCTCCAAGTTTCTCCCTAGCATCAATGGCTTCCCCTCCATCCTTCTCCAACACACACAGCAAGCATATACTTACACACACATACGTCGTCTCCAAGCTACCCCCCCATGAACGACCACGCCAGACGTCCGCCATTAACGACCTCTGTTGATGCTGCGTCAACCAGCTGCTACTGCTTCTTCTACTCCTTCTGCTCGCCGCAGCTGCTTCCTCATCGTTCAAACGCGCCACAGCTGCCCGTTTCTGTCCCCGCTGCTTCTGCCGATGTTTCTTCTTCTCCCCGTCGACGGACAGCTGCTTCCATTGTCGCTACTGCTGCTGTCGTTCCAGTTCGTCCAGCTGCTCCTCATCAACGCAGGCAACCATGGCTGCCATTGCGTCTCTTCTCTTCGAGTTGCGTCTGCTTCAGTTGCTTCGTAGGTTCATGTTCGTCGTCGTTTGCTCGAGTTTTGGTCGAAGTTTGTCGAAACAGTCCGTACATATTTCATTTCGATCCGGTTAGTAGTTTTAGAGTTTTATTTTGTCCATATTTTGTTTTGATATTTTCGAATCTAAAATCGGCAAATGTTTGTTTTGTTCATGTCTATGGTTAGATATTTGATTTTTGGTTTTGTTCATGTTCATGTATTTTTGTTGAATTAATTTTCAGATTTCAAATGGAAGTTAATTAGTTATTTTTCATGTTTATTTCATGTTTGTATTATTGTTTAAGTGAATATTTGTTAGTTTAATGTTTGTTAGATTCAAATTGAAATTTAATTGACTATTTCTTCAATTTGTTTCATGTGTTTATGTATTTTTAGAAATTGTTAATATTGTTAAGTTCAAGCTTAAGTTCATAATTGTTTCTTCGTCGATCTTGTTATTTGTCTAAAAGAATTTAGTTGTGTTAAGGGAAATATATTGATTTAATCGTTTGAATCCATCATGTTTGTTGTTTAAAATATTTTCATTCATGTTCATACTTTGTTTGGTTGATCTTGAATCCGAAATTTGTATAGTTTGATTTCTTGTTTATCACTTATGATTATTTCTTGAATTTGTCTCATAATCTTGTTTAAGTTTAATATAGGAATTGTTTGTTGTGATGTTGTTAGAGTTGATTTTAAGTTCAATATTATTGAATTTGGAAATCTAAATATACTTGTTTGATTGTTGTTGTTGAATCTGAAAATAGGATTGTTTGTTGCTAAAAAATATTGTTCAATCAAATTTTAGTTGTTCTTTGTTGTTCAATTTGTGTTCATGTGATTTGTTGTTGAAATGTTGAAGAAATCATGTTCATGTGATTTGGTGTTTAAATTTGTGTAGAAATTGGTCGTATTTGCTATATTTTGGTTGAGTGTGATTAATTGATTTGTTATAGCTGATGGGGTAGTTTGGTAATTTGCAGTACGTTCAGGGGTAGTTTGGTAATTTCAGTAAGGTCGGAGGGGTAGTTTAGAAATTGTACATTTTGTAATTGCTTATATGAAGCATGAGGGACAAAGTGTAATGGGGTGGGTTGTGATATAGTTGTTTAATATAAAGGGGGGACAAGACAAAATTTAGTGGGGATGAATCTTGTATTTATTTATGTTAGGCATGGGGGACAAAAAATAATGGGGTGGTGTGATATATTTATTTAATGTAACGGGGATAAGTTGGAAGATAATGGGTTTGGTAGAGAAAATGGATTGATTTTAATTGATTAAAGGGTTGAGATTATATATAGGAAGTCTTGAACACAAGACACGGGGGAGAGAACAGAATACAGATAGAGAAAAAAAAGAGGAACGAATCTGGAACAAAAAGAAAATAAGAGAGAAAAAAAAAGTTGAATATATAAGAGAGAAAAATTCCGAAAAATATTAAAACTTTCAAATAAAAAAAACTAAAAAATCTTCTGCTTTCTTTCATTGTTTGAAATCAGCATTAATTGTTTTTGTTTCATAAAAGTTGGAAGCATTTGTTTTGGGATTACTACTCCACCGGTCTGTTACTGGGTTGTTACTGTTGCTGGGCTGTTGTTGCTGTATTGTACTGTTATTACTGCTGCTGATTCTCATCTTCATTTTCTTTTGCTTCCAATATCAGGTACACAACTGAAAAGCTGGTTATTGTAATCCGAAATATGAAGCATGAATACGAAAAAATAAAGAGTTGAAATTCTGAATTATATTCAATTATATTCTGAATTTTGTTATGTATAAATTATTTAGCTTGCAAAAAATCAGAATCATGTAGATATTTAATACATATAGTGGAACATTCGATGATAGCTTAACAAATGAACTATCTACATCTATTGCCTAAAAATAAATAAATGGTGTAGTAATTCCGTCGAGTCAAAAATCAAACGAATAGGCCATCTAGTAGGAAGTTGGTAGAAATATTATTTAGGTAAATAATATTGGTTAATTTCAGCATGTAAATGGTCTAGGATTAAAATTAGAATTGCTATATTTTTTTTTTAATTTGACAAAATGAGAACATGCCTAGTATAATGTAACTAGGTAATAACATGTAAATAAATTAAGATGTTTCTCCTTTATTTTGTAGAGACAAATTTCAATAAAAAATGTAGGCACTTTAGGACTGTCCTTTTAAAAATAAAATGTGATGAGCCTCGCCCAATAAAATGCACTAATTGCGGGGCCCTCAATAATTGTTTAATTGAGTATTTAGAATTCGGGATGGATTGTTTAGTGAATTTCACAGTCTTACCCATAAATAATAATACGTTAATCGCTTTAGGTACGATTTTAATAATAATACATTCTTAAACACGGGTGCGCATTTATGCGACCCAAATCCAAATCCCAAAACATTGAATAAAAATATGTTCCGGATCGCGGGTGCATTTTATGTGATGCAATCCAAAGACATGTTTTTAAACAATGTTCACATTCTTGTAAAAATAATAATAACAATTATGAAAGCGGTAAAAAGATAAAATTTGCACATAAGTTCATATTTGTATAAAATCAGATAATCAAGCCGAATATAACAGTTGAGCGACCGTGCTAGAACCACGGAACTCGGGAATGCCTAACACCTTCTCCCGGGTAAACAGAATTCCTTATCCGGATTTCTGGTGCGCAGACTGTTAAACGGAGTCATTCTTTTCCTCGATTCGGGATTAAAATTGGTGACTTGGGACACCCTAAATCTCCCAAGTGGCGACTCTGAAATAAATAAATAAATCCCGTTTTGATTGTCCTTTAATTGGAAAAAACTCCCTTGTACCCCCTCGCGGGGGCGGAAAAAGGAGGTGTGACACCAGGGGCTATGAGTTTCGAGGGTTTGAACGGATCATCTTTAGGTTAAGAAAATTGCAGATTTTGGTTTCAGCTATTGCTTGGCATTTTGGTCTTCACGTTCGCGAGTGGACCCTCACATTCGCGAAAGGTCAGGAAAGGAGGCGTCAGGTTTGGCCTTCACGTTCACGAAGGGGAGTCCTGCATTCATGAAGGGCCGGAATAGTAAGCATCGTGTTCGCAAGAGGCTTGGTTGTGTTCGCGTAGGTTGGTGAAGCTGAGGCATCGCATTCGCGATGGTGGGGTCGCGTTCGCATAGGTTGGTAAAGCTGAGGCATCGCGTTAGCTATGGTGGGGTCGCATTCGCAAAGAAGAGTTTTGGTCAACGGAATTTTCGTGCTCCATGAACGCAAGGCGTTGACCGCGTTCGCGAAGAAGGAAATTAAGACATGGGTAGAATGTTTAAAAGGTCGCCTTGTCCGCGAATGTAGGGTTTATTTCTTCCATTGTTGGTCGTTTTTGGAGCTTTTTGAAAGAGATTGAAGAGGGATTCAAGGGGAATCACTTAGAGGTAAGATTCTTGGACTTAAAACATTCTAATATGAATTCCACCTAAATAATCATAGAAATTAAGCCAAAAATTGAAGAACTAGGGCTTGAAAAGTTAGACCTTTGATTGGGATTTGAAGGACTATTTGAGGTCGGATTTTAGAACTTTTTATATGTATGAACTCGTGGGGATATAAGGAATCTATTGATATAAAAATTATTGAATTCCGAGACGTGGGCTCGGGGTCGGGTTTTGGTAATTTCAGGATTTATATTGTAAATTGATTATTTTTGCTTGGGCTTCGTTCCCTTAGCATATTTTGACGTCCTCGTTCTGATTTTGGATAGATATGATGTGAGTGAAGGCCGATTCGAGGGGAAAAGGCGTCGCGAGCTAGAGATTTGACCGGTTCGAGGTAAGTAATGATTGTAAATGATATTCTGAGGGTTTGAAACCCCAGATTTGCACATCGTAGTGCTATATTGAGGTGACGCACACACTTGATGACGAGCGTGGGGTCGTGTGTTGATACCCAATTTTTTCCTATATATTTTCAATATGCAAAATAGCTTTGAAATGGCATATATATGCATATGTAAGCATATCCAAGTGTTTTGTTATTTTTCCATTATTTTTAAAGATTTTTAAATCAATTTATTTCCCTCTTTTATCCATAAAAACCCAATAATTATTTCGAAAATTATTATTTTGGTAATTCATTCATTGGACTTTTATATCTATGCTAAAATATAACTAAGGTAATTTTTCGCATATTTTTACAAATTTATTTAGTATTTGTAAGTTAAATTGCATATAATTACAATATTAGCCCTTATTCAATTGTGTTTTATATTCATAAAATTAAGTCCTATATTTTTAAATTTTTGATTATATGTCACAAATAATTTTAGTGCTTTTAATTTGTTTCCAGAAATTAATTTACTATTATTATAATTTTAAAAGGGGGAAATTGGCTATTTAAATAATAGCCCAATTGCATTTCAGTTGTAGCCTAAATCTGAACCCAATTTAAACCCAATTTCCCAGCCCAATTCCCTTTTAAACCCGACCCTAACCTAATTTAAACGACCCAACCTGGACTCCCTACCTAACCATTTTAATTCTGGTCGTTGATCATTTAGATCAACGGCCACCGTTCTCCCTTACCATTTTTAACCCCAAATGACCCCTGACCCTACTTTATTTCTCACCAACTGCCGCCTCTGAATCCCTTCCCTCTCAACTCTCTCTGTGATCTCTCACGAACCCTAGCCGCCGCCATATAATTTCACCTTAATCTACCTCAACCCCTACCTAATCCATGGCCTGGCCATTGGAGATGTGTATCAGCCTCCTATGGCTCCTAGGTGTTTGTTTATGTGGTTTCATGGCCAGACCTAGAAGGGAACTGGTCCAGTCTTTGCTCGACTTCTGTTCATGGCGTTTCTCTGGCCATCCATGACCTTTCTCCGTCCATTCATGGTCTTTCAAGGCAGATCCTTAACTTTCCTGGTTAGATCGGTGACATTCAAGGTCTTTCTCACCTTTTTTGGGTTCTCCGAAACCCTAATCTTTAACATCTTTTGATTTTTCTTTCAGATCTACCATAGATCTGTGCTTACTATGAATTTCTTAAGTGTTTTCTCGAAGGTTCTTCAACTTTTCTTTCAAAACGACTCTTCATTTTCCGATGATTAAGGTTTTCCTTTAAGTTTTCAAAATATCTCTTCTCTTATTTTAATGTTGTTTGTGATTTTGCTATGTTGAAAACGGCTTTCTCATGTTGTTCTTCTATCTATTTCAGCATGTTGAAAACCCTAGTTCCCTTTTTGTCCTATCTGAGTTCTGAAATTGTTTGCCTAAACGTATGCTTATTTTAAGTTCTTTGTTTCTGACTCTCTTCTCCTTGTTTGACTTATCTGGTTTGAGTTCTTTTCATCTCTCAAACTCGACTACTGTCGAAGCGCTAATTTCTTAAAAGGGGTTTTTCTCACCTATTACTATTGTGATACCTTTACCTTTTCTGACTCTCTTTACCTGTTACTATGTTCTTCTTCACTATTAATTCTATATGGTTACTTGACCTACTTGACTACTATGTTTCGAATATTTTCCTTACTACTGAATCCTAGCTTATTTCTGCCACTACTGTATGGTTGTGTTATCTCTTTTGCCAATGTGTTTGGTCTCGCATTTCTGATGCTTCCGTTCACTCTATTTATATACTGAAGTTTCTTCCTTGATTGATTTTGATCTTGTGACTGATTACAAAAGCTTTTCTTTTATGAACCCTAATTTCACTGGCCTGTTTAAAATTAATTTATTCCTTTCCCTTTACTGTGATGTTTTACCTTGCTGAATCCTTTCCCAAACTATGCCTATTTTTTAACTTAGACTCAATTATTTACTGCATACTTTTGTTGCCCCCTTATATGACAATAATCAATCGGTATCAAGCTGATTTCTTTCCTTAATTAATCACTGATAGTATCAGTTAAGCAGTGATTCCTTTATTAAAGGGAATCACTTGTGTTAATTGATTATAAGTTGCAATTGTTTCCATTTTTGTGTAAAGACTTTACTTATTACCTTACTTTTCACTCGTTTTCAGAAGCTATAAATACCCTGCACCCTTTTCCTATCAAAGACATGAACAATTTTTAAAAACACACACTCACATTCAAAAAACTCTTTCTTTCTTTACTATTACTTGTGTTATTGCTTTGTTTAGCCGGCTGAAAGCCAAGGCTAGACTGTAAAATCTTGCCTGCTTTACCTTTCTGCACTTTGTTTCTCTACTGGTATGTCCTAGTTAATTTTCAAGCATCAACAACAATATGTTTCTTTAAGTTGTTTCAATTTCTTTCCCTCTTGCCTGCTCCTGCTTATGTTTTTGCAATCAAGTTGTATTATTAGCATGTTGTAATATGCCCCCGTCTCATTTAGATTTATGTTTCCCCTATGTGTGCACCTGTTGACTTATGAATCCCAAAACCCCCATATCCTCTCTATGTGTTTGTGTTCTCTGGCTGGTTTGTGGGCATGCCAGCATCAGTTATTGTTGTGCATGACCAAACCTGACCCCTTCTGGGGTCATATGCTTCATACAACGTATTCCCAAAACCCTTTGACCCTTTTGTGTAGCTGCTGATTCTGTGTGTTTGAGTTTGTTCATTACCCCAACTGATTTCAAGCATTTCTGCTACTGATTACTTTCAAAAGGGGACTTGCCAGTCCAGTTTTTAAACAAACTCCCTTCTGCACTTCCACTATATTCTTAGAACTTAGGTTCTTCCCCTCTTGTGTGAGCCTTGCCTTGGGGCCCTTGAGCTATCTCTGAACTTGGACTTATAAGGGCTGACCCTTCCACACTGCACTCATTTCTGTCTGGTTATGCAAACCTGGGTGTAAGCACTGCCCGGGGTCCCTTGAGACCCTTAGGGAACTTTGACACACCTAGGTCTGAGAAATGCTTTGAGCATCATTGGCATTTGAGGTGGTTTATTCCATAACTCAGAGAGGAAGTCAGAATCAGGCTTCGAGGAAGTCAGAATCAGGCTTCCTATGGTTGTAACTTCTTGTTTTACACTTTTTCTGGTATAATTCAGTATTTGGTCTATAATAATTTGTAACAAATATTGGGTTTGGCTAGTTAAAAGGGATGGGGTAATTATGCATGTTTTAGCTGTTAGAAGGGTAAAGAACATGCCTATATGATCTGTTCTGTTTTAATTCAAATTCTGCATGCTTTACTTTCACATAGAGATCATTCCTATAGGATTAAAAATTAATTTTTAATAGAAATCATGCCCATAGGAATTTCGCTTTAATCAAATAAATCCTGCCTACTTCACTGCATGATCAATTAGATACCATGCCTATAGGACCAAAATAAGCTTTTAATACGTAGATACCATGTCTATAGGAATTAAAAGTAGCTATAATAGAGATCATGCTTATAGGATCTAAATCAGTCTAGTTAAAATCAGTTTGACTCATGCCTGTCTGAATCAAATTAAACAGCTTGCTCTTTTGTGTTAATTAATACAGTTTACAAAGCATGCCTATAGGATCCAAATCGCCTATTTAAAATTAACCACTGCTTTACTGCATTCCCAATCAATAATAGACATCATGCTTATAGGACATCACCAATACACACTTAGGCAAGCCTTAGGTAATAATGATAAAATTGAATCTGCCTTTGTTAATTAGCAACTGCTACAACCAGCAGGCAGGTCTGATTCGGACTTCTTGGTCTGCACAATTAAAACACCCTGCCTTAGTACCTTTAAATTTTGACCCTAACTGTGTTTAAATTATGCTATTTATGTGCATTGTCTGTGGAGGTATATATGAGCCTCTTATTTGTTTATATGTTTTCCCTAATATGCAGTCCTACGTGTTTTGTATGTCGCCTTAGCCTTTTTACCTTTAAAACCCAAGAGTCAGCCTAAAATCCTCCTTCTTATAGGAATCGTAGTCCTAAATTCCTCTGGGCTGATAGGAATGTGATGGGTAATAGCATGCAATAGAGGTCGAGACCAATCCACGCTTCAATACCTTAATGGGGTGGGAAGGGTAGATATGGATATGATGACCGGTGTGCTAATACCACGTGTATCCCATCTTCTGAGGAGTGTCATACCGGGTATCACATTGATGTGATTCATATTATAAATAAACCTAGGACCCCCTCCTTTTTATATTCTCAAGTATTTGTAGAACTGTAACTCATTTTCAAAATTCGCCTTTTAATAATTGTTTTCAAACTCTTATGTGTTCAAACTTAAATCCCCTACTATTTGAGCCTATATCTGTCTATCTGCTAATTGTACAAAATTCACAAAAACTATCTGGCCGGGAACCACACTAGTGGATCCTGAGGGGTTCCTAACACCTTCCCCTTAGGATAATTTCAAGCCCTTACCCTATCTCTAGTTATCAAACAAACTCAGAAATGAACCCTATAGGTGTCCTAATACACCTTAAATAATTAGGTGACGACTTTTCAAATGCAAACCCAATTCCCAAAAGGAATGAGTTGTCATATCCCAAAAATGTCATAAACTCGATTTTCCGATGCAAAGAGGGAAAAAGGGGGCACGACAGCATGTCGACTCTGCTGGGGATTTTTAGGCTTTAACCACTTCAGATTATTCTTGTGAATTTGTACCTCTTTGTATGCAATTACTTGTTTAATTCATTTAAGCATTTAATATCCTTTTCAACTGCAAAACTGACATGTCTTCTTATTTCTTTCCTTTATTGCTACTTTAAATTATGAAAATGCTGTATTTATCGCTTTCTTAACATGCCAACATGTTTTAATATTGCATAATCATACTCAACATCATACTCCACTCGTGCCAAACAAATACTATAGCAACGGTTATAATAAGTGGTAGCACTCTTCCTATATCATTACCCCCTAAATTCAAAAAGGTATATTTGCGGTAGAACCAGTCGATCAGTGGTGCAGTCGACGGTTCCATGCCTTCCCCCTTGAGTTGTCCGCTCAAGGGTACCAGTCTAAAACCCCATAGAAACCATTACTCTGTTCGAATTGTGCATGCATCATGGTCAAACCTAGCTGGGTCAGTTATGTTGTCCATATAATGATCCTTTAATATAGCCTTGTCCAACGTCCACTAGGTTTCCCTAAACCAAAACGGACATCGTCACGTTCTGTGCATTTATTTGAAGAACTAAATGCTGCATGCTAATTGTTGGTATTAAATAGTCGAGTCTGGTGGGGGTAAGGGCCTAACTTTATCTGTCTTGCAGAAATATGAGGCACGAAGTCCCTAGATTCGGCATGGTCACCAGCATCCACCCAAAACTGCTAAGCTGGTGGAAAGATCTACACTCTAGTGACCAAACTCTCATCCGAAAGTATCTGGGAAACCTACCTTCCCTCTTGGAGATCCAACCTAACAACAAGATCATAGAAGCTACCACACTGTTTTGGGATTGTAAAAGGGTTGTGTTCCGCTTTGGGGACATTGAAATGACACCCTCACTAGAGGAGATAAGAGGATTGGCCGGTCTAGTGTGGGAAACTCCGGGTCTACTGAGCCTGAGAACTGTAAAGGCATGGGTTTCCTCAAAATGATGGGTCTGAAGAAGAACCCAGAATTAATATGCCTGAAGGAATCATACATCCCTTTTGACTATTTGTATGAAAGGTACAGTCACGGCAAATCCTACCGTACCTACCCTGACGAGTTTGCCATCACATCCTTGGGGCACATCTAACGAAGGGTTTTCGTCTTCATGTTTTGTTTCCTGGGTCTGATCGTGTTTCCGATGAAGAAAGCAAGAATTCATATCAGGCTGGCTATAGTAACTAAGACCCTAATAGAAGGGATTGGTGGGCATCCATTCAGCATCGTGCCCATGATCATTGCGGACATATACCGAGCCTTGGAGAAGTGTCACCAAGGAGCAAAATACTTCGAAGGCTACAATTTATTACTTCAACTCTGGCTCATAGAGCATCTCCAAAGGGGCGAATACAGACAAGAGATTCGGCGACGGGACTGGGATGATCACATCGCTTTCCATTATCCAAAGCGAATGAATTACATCCCCAATATGTTCGCTCGGCCAGAGGATGCCAAAGGATGGGTTGAGCTATTTGATATTCTGGCGGAAGAACAGGTTCAATGGATGTTCAAGTGGTTTTCGACCGAGGAGTTCATCACCCGATACCGAGATGCACCTTTCCTGATCGGTCTGAGAGGAACATACCCTTATGTCCCTCTCCGAGTTATGAGGCAAGCTGGTAGGAAGAAGGTTATACCTAGGGTCGACAAGATGAGTCATTTCTGAGTTGACTTCCAGAATGATGATGGTCCTTACAAGTGCAAAGCTCAGCATATGTGGCACTGCAAGATCATA
The DNA here is from genome assembly GCF_000715075.1 of Nicotiana tabacum. Lineage (NCBI taxonomy): Eukaryota > Viridiplantae > Streptophyta > Magnoliopsida > Solanales > Solanaceae > Nicotiana > Nicotiana tabacum. The sequence goes on along the minus strand of NC_134086.1, from coordinate 150,201,030 downwards.
ATGGGAAGAGATACCATCGAGCCAAACATGTATCATGCTGGTTGGGGACATCATAGTGCTATATTAAGGTGACGCACACGCTTGATGACGAGCGTAACATCGTGCACTGTTGGGGATTGTGACTTGGTCCGTCCCGAATGACTATTTTACCGCGTATTTGACTGAAATCTATTTGTTATCATCATGATTTGGGCTGAATGTCATATTTGGGGCCTTGTTTCAACTATTTGAATCCTTCGGGGATTTTTACTGGTATTTCCTCACTGTTTTGACTTTATACTTGAACTCAATCATGTTATATTTCACTGTTTTCGTACTCAGCCATGTTTACTCTGTTTTAACACTTACATGATCTTTTAAATGATCTTTTTGGGCTGAGAATCATGTTTTACTATTGCTCGAGTGCCTTGTGAGAATTTTTACTGAGTGAGGCCGAGGGCCTATGTTGTGAGGAAATATTTGATACTAATTATGAGGCCGAGGGCCTGAGACATGTACGCCATGAGGTGTCTTGATTTATATGAGGCCGAGGGTCTAGTGATGATGCCATGAGGTGGCTTAATATTGCGCTTGGGCCGTAAGGGGCCCCTCCAGGAGTTTGTACACCCCAGTGAGCGCGGGTACCCATTATAATGTGAGATTGAGCTCGAGGGGCTGGTATTGTTCTATGTGATTGCCTGAGGGGCTGGTACTGTTCTGAGATGTTGCCCGAGGGGCGGATTTGTTGGTACTGTGCCCGAGGGGCGAACCTTTATGTGTTTATTTTCATAATTGACTGTCAATTACCTGCTTAATTGTTGAAAAAGGCTTTTCATGAAGTAAAGTTTTGAGTTGAAGGATTTTACCTAGCTTCCACTGGTTTACTATTTTAAATGGTTTTACTACTTTAGTATAACATGCTTTTGTGCCTTACGTGATGTCCTGCTTTCAGTCTCTTTATTTATGATTATTACTCACTGAGTTGGAGTACTCACTTTACTCCCTGCACCCTGTGTGCAGATTCAGGTGTATCTGGTCCCGTTCCCGAGTGCTGATCATTCTGGCTCAGGCGGATCCGAGGAGACTCTAGGTAGCTGTTGGCATTCGCAGCCCGGAGCTCTTCCCTATCTTATTCCTTTCTGTTCTTAGTTTCTGTATTAAACTCTGTAGTTATATACATTTGGAGTATTCTGTTTTATTAGATGGTCATGACTAGTGACACCCCAGTATCGGGCTGTCTTTGGGCTGTATTCCGCATATTATACTATCATTTGCTTAAATTTTGGTTTATTTATTCATGTTTAGACTGTTTCTAAATGCTTAATTGTTAATAATTGGAAAATGGGACGTGTCGGCTGGCCTTGTCTTCACGAGAGGCGCCATCACGACCGGGTCTAGGTTTAGGGTTGTGACAAATTGGTATCAGAGCCTAGGTTACATAGGTCTCACGAGTCATGAGCAGGTTTAGTAGAGCCTCACGGATTGGTACGAAGACATCTGTATTTATCCTCGAGAGGCTGCAGAACCTTTAGGAAAAACTTCACATTCTTGAAATTCTTGTCGTGCAAATTTGTTGATCCGAGTACTAAACTTTTGTTGTTCTATTCTCTCACAGATGATGAGGACACACGCTACTGGTCAGGACGGACGACCACCAATACCACTAGTTGTGGCCACTAGAGGCTGAGAATGCAGTCGTGGTAGAGGCAGAGGTGTGGCCCGCACAATAGCTAGGGCAGCACCTGCAGATCCACTAGCCGCCCCAGTCCCAGTTCAGCATCAGCTCCCAGTTATGGGCGCTCCAGCAGCACCAGCTCAAGTACCAGCTGTGCCCATTGTGTTCCGGGTCTTCAGGAGGCCTTGGATCAGATCTTATCAATTTGCACTGGCCTAGCTCAGGCGGTTTCAACCACTACAACTGCAGCTACATCTCAGGCCGGGGGAGGCAATCAGACTCCAGCCGCTGCACACCTGAGTAGGTCGTGCAGGGACTTTAGACGCCAGGGGCACATCCAGCCCAGCCGGTTGCAGCTGCTCAGGACTATGTAGTTCATGCCATGCTGGAGGATGAGCAGCATAGGTTGGATATGTTTGGTAGACTGCAGCCTCCGACCTTCAGTGGTGCATAGGGTGAGGATGCCCAGGGTTTCCTAGATAAATGCTAGAGGATGATTCGTACAACGGGTATTCTGGAGACCAGCTGGGTCGCTTTCACTACTTATCAATTTCCTAGAGTTGCCTTCACTTGGTGGGAGGCTTTTGAGAGGCGTAGACCTGTTGGTGCAGCACCCCTTACTTGGCAGTAGTTCTCCGTTCTCTTTTTAGAGAAGTATGTGCCGCAGTCCCGTAGAGAGGAGCTGCGTAGAGAGATTGAGTGGTTGCGTTAAGGAGAGATGACTGTGACATAGTACGAGATGAGGTTCTCTGAGTTAGCTCATCATGTTATTTGGATGGTTCCGACAGAGAGAGAGGATTAGGAGGTTTGTTGATGGCCTCTCTTATCAGCTTCGTATTCTCATGACCAAGGAGAGGGTGATTGGTGCTACTTTCGAGGAGGTTTTGGATATTGCCCGTGAGATTGAGTCAGTTCGTCGTTAGGAGCGAGAGGAGAGGGAGGCCAAGAGGCCTCGAGGATCTAGTAGTTACAGTGGTACTCCTTCGAGAGGTCAGTTTCAGCACGACAAAGGCCGTCCATTTAGGCATGCTCAGCCAGCTCGCCCAGGTTATCGTGGGGCATCATCAGGTCATGGTTCTAACAGTTCTCATCAGGGCCAGTCATCACTTAGTGCCCTTCCAGCTCAGAGTCCGTCCCGTACTCCATCAGTTCACGGCTCTTCTATGCCGAGTGCATTTGCTAGTTACTCCGGTGCGAGGGGTTCCCTTCAGTCCCCTTTTCCAGCACCTGGGAGTTGTTATGAGTGTGGTGAGATGGGTCATATGTGGAGGCAATGCCCTCATCGTCTTGCGAGTTAATCCCAACAGAGGGGTCAGTTATCAACTTCAGCGCCAGTTACTTCACCACCACCCGCCCAGCCAGCTAGGGGTGGAGGTCGGTCAGCTAGGGGTCGCCCTAGAGGGGGAGGTCAATCAGGTGGCGGTCAGGCCTGTTTCTATGCACTTCTAGGCAGGCCCGATGCTATTGCTTCAGATGCTGTTATTACAAGTATTGTTTCAGTCTGCCACGGAGATGCCTCTATATTATTTGATCCCGGTTCCACCTTTTGTTTTGTGTCATCATACTTTACTCATTATTTAGATATGCCTTATGAGTTTCCTGCTTCACCTGTTCATGTATCTACCCCGATGGGCGATAATATTATTATAGACCGTGTGTACCGGTCGTGTGTGGTGACTATTGGGGGTCTGGAGACCAGTGTGGATCTTTTATTATTGCGTATGGTGGATTTTGATGTCATTTTAGGCATGGATTGGCTATCTCCGTGTCGTGTTATTCTAGAATGTCATGCTAAGATAGTCATATTGGCTATACCGGGTGTGCCATAGATCGAGTGGCGAGGTATGACTTATTATGTTCCCAGTAGAGTGATCTCATTCTTGAAAGCCCAGCGTATGGTTTGGAAGGGTTGTCTTTCGTATCTAGCTTTTGTGAGGGATGTCGGTGTTGAGACTCCCAGTATTAATTCTATTCCAGTTATGAGGGATTTTCCCGATGTGTTTCCTGCAGACCTACCAAGTATGTCACCGAATAGGGATATTGATTTTGGTATTGACCTGGTGCTGGGCACTCAGCCCATTTCTATTCCGTTGTATCGTATGGCACCAGCGTAGTTGAAGGAATTAAAGGAGCAACTTCAGGAACTCCTTGAAAAAGGGTTCATTCGGCCTAGTGTGTCACCTTGGGGAGTGCCAGTTCTATTTGTGAAGAAGAGGGATGGCACTATGATAATGTGTATTAATTATAGGCAATTGAACAAGGTAATAATTAAGAACAAGTATCCTTTGTCTCGCATTGATGATTTATTTGACCAGCTTCAGGGAGCGAGAGTGTTCTCCAAGATTGATCTTCGTTTAGGTTATCACCAGTTGAAGATCAGGGACTCGGATATTCTTAAGACAGCTTTTAGGACCCGATATGGTCATTATGAGTTCTTGGTGATGTCTTTTGGGCTGACCAATGCCCCAACAGTGTTCATGCATTTGATGAACAGTGTACTTCGGCCTTATCTTGACTCATTTGTCATAGTCTTCATTGATGATATTCTGGTATATTCACGTAGTTAGGAGGAGCACGCGGAGCATTTAAGAGTTGTGTTGCAGAGATTGAGAGAGGAGAAGCTTTATGCAAAATTCTCCAAGTGTGAGTTTTGGCTCAGTTCAGTGGCTTTCTGGGGGCACGTGGTGTCCAGCGAGGGTATTCAGGTTGATCCGAAGAAGATAGAGGCGGTTTAGAGTTGGCCCAGACCATCCTCAGCCACAGAGATTCGTAGCTTTCTGGGTTTGGCAGGCTATTATCACCGATTTGTTCAAGGATTATTATCTATCGCATCGCCCTTGACCAAGTTGACTTAGAAGGGTGTTTTACTTGTATGGTCGGACGAGTGTAAAGAGGGCTTTCAGAAGCTCAAGACAACTTTGACCATAGCCCCAGTGTTAGTTTTGCCATCAGCTTCAGGTTCATAAACTGTGTATTTTGATGCTTCGAGAGTTGGCATTGGTTGTGTATTAATGTAGGAGGGTAGAGTTATTGCTTATGCTTCTCGTCAGTTGAAGCCCCATAAGAAGAACTACCTCGTTCATGATTTGAAATTGGCTGCCATAGTTCGCGCGTTGAAGATTTGGAGGCATTACTTGTATGGTGTGTCTTGTGAGGTGTTTACTGATCATCGTAGCCTCCAGCACTTGTTCAAACAGAAGGATCTCAATTTTAGGTAGCGGAGATGGTTGGAGTTGTTAAAGGATTATGATATCACTATATTGTACCATCTAGGAAAGGCCAATGTAGTGGACGATGCCTTAAGCCGAAAGGCAGTGAGTATGGGGAGTTTGGCATATATTCCAGTTGGGGAGAGACCTCTTACAGTTGATGTTCAGGCCTTGGCCAATCGGTTCGTGAGGTTAGATATTTCGGAGCCCAGTCGGGTATTGGCTTGTGTGGTTTCTCGGTCTTCCTTATATGATGGCATAAGAGGGAGCCAGTATGATGATCCGCATTTGCTTGTCCTTAAGGTTAGAGTTCAGCATGATGATGCTAGAGAAGTGACTATTGGTGATGATGGAATGTTGAGGATGCAGGGCCAGATTTGTGTACCCCATGTAGATGGGCTTCAGAAGATGATTCTGGAGGAGGCCCATAGCTCGCGGTATTCCATTCATCTGGGTGCCGCGAAGATGTATCAGGATTTGAGGAAGCACTATTGGTGGCGGAGAATGAAGAAAGACATTGTGGGATTTGTAGCTCGGTATCTCAATTGTCAGCAGGTGAAATATGAGCATCAGAGAACGGGCGGCTTGCTTCAGCAGATGGATATTCCCAAGTGGAAGTGGGAGATGATCACTATAGACTTTGTTGTTGGACTTCCACGGACTTTGAGGAAGTTCGATGCTATTTGGGTGATTGTGGATCAGCTGACCAAGTCCGCGCACTTCGTTCCTATGTGTACTACCTATTCTTTAGAGCGGTTGACAGAGATCTATATCCGGAAGATTGTTTGTTTGCATGGTGTCCCCGTTTCCATCATTACAGATATGGGCAATCAGTTTACTTCACAGTTTTGGAGGTCTATGCTGTGAGAGTTGGGTACTCAGGTTGAGTTGAGCACAGCTTTTCACCCTTAGATGGGCGGGCAGTCCGAGTGCACTATTCAGATATTGGAGGACATGTTGCGTGCTTGTGTAATTGATTTCGGAGGTTCATGGGATCAGTTTCTACCGCTTGCAGAGTTTGCTTATAACAACAGCTACCAGTCGAGTATTCAGATGGCTCCGTATGAGGCTTTGTATGGGAGGCAGTGTAGATCTCCAGTTGGTTGGTTCGAGCCCGGTAAGGCTAGGTTATTGGGGACAGACTTGGTGCAAGATGCCTTAGAAAAGATGAAGGTGATTCAGGAGAGGCTACGTACAGCGCAGTTGAGGCAAAAGAGTTATGTTGATAGAAAGGTTCGAGATGTGTCCTACATGGTTGGTGAGAAGGTTCTGTTGAAGGTTTCGCCCATGAAGGGTGTTATGAGATTTGGGAAGAAAGGAAAATTGAGTCCTCGGTTTATTGGGCCTTTTGAGGTGCTTCGGAGGATTGGGGAGGTGGCTTATGAGCTTGCTTTGCCACCCATCTTGATGAGTGTGCATCCGGTATTTCATGTTTCTATGCTCCGGAAGTATATTGGGGATTCGTCTCATGTTTTGGATTTCAGCACAGTTCAGTTGGATGATGATTTGACTTATGATGTGGAGCCAGTAGCTATTTTGGATCGTCAGGTTCGAAAGTTGAGGTCAAAGGATATAGCTTCAGTGAAAGTGTAGTGGAGAGGTCGACCCGTTGAGGAGGCTACCTGGGAGACCGAGTGGGAGATGCGGAGCAGATATCCTCACCTATTTGAGGCTTCAGGTATGTTTCTTGATTCATTCGAGGACGAACGTTTGTTTAAGTTGGGGAGGATATGACAACCCGACCAGTAGTTTTATGAGTTACCGCCTGTTTTCCCCATTTTTGCTTCTTTATGCTTTGTTATCCGTGTTTTGTGGTATCGGGTTGCTCTGATCGAATCCGGAATGATTTTGGTAAGGTTTGAGACACTTAGTCTCATTTGAGGAAGCTTGAGTTAGAAAAGTCAACCGGACGTTGACTTATGTGTTAAAGGGCTCGGATGTGAGTTCTGATGGTTCGGTTAACTTCGGGAGGTGATTTGGGACTTATGAGTGTGATCGGAATGAGTTTTGGAGGTTCGTAGTAGATTTAGGATTGAATTGGCGAAGTTGATATTTTGGCGATTTCTGGTTGGTAGGCGAAATTTTGATATAGGGGTCGGAATGGAATTCTGAGAGTTGGAGTAGTTCCGTTGTGTCAATTTGGATGTGTGTGCAAAATTTCAAGTCATTTGGACATGGTTTGGTTGGGTTTTGATCAAAAGCGGAATTCGGAAGATTTTAGAAAGTTTGGCTTGAATCCGATGTGTTTTGGTTGATTTGATGTTGTTTGAGGTATTTTGAAGATTGGTACAAGTTTGAATAAGGTTTTAGGATACTTTTGTGCCTTTGGTTGAGGTCCCGGGGGCCTCGGGTGAGTTTTAAGGGGTTGAATGGATCATTTTTAGGTAAAGAAAATTGCAGATTTTGGTTTCGGTTGTTGCAGGCATTTTGGTCTTCGCGTTCGCGAGTGGACCCTTGCATTCGTGAAGGGTTAGGAATGGAGGCGTTAGGTTTGTCCTTCGCGTTCGCAAAGGGGAGTCCCGCGTTCGAGAAGGGCTAGAATAGTAAGCATCATGTTTGCGAGAGGCTTGGCCGCGTTCGCGTAGGTTGGTGAAGCTGAGGCATCGCGTTCGCGATGGTGGGGTCACATTTGCGTAGGTTGGTGAAGCTGAGGCATCACGTTTGTGATGGTGGGGTCACATTCGCGAAGAAGAGTTTTGGTCAACGGAATTTTTGTGCTTCGCGAACGCGAGGCATTGACCGTGTTCGCGAAGAAGGAAATTAAGACCTGGGCAGATGGTTTAAAAGGTCGTCTTGTCCGCGAATGTGGAGTTTATTTCTACCATTGTTGGTCGTTTTTGGAGCTTTTGAAGGGGATTGAAGAGGTATTCAAGGGGAATCACTTGGAGGTAAGATTCTTGGACTTAAAACTCGATTCTAATGTGAATTCCACCTAAATAATCATGGAAATTAAGCCAAAAATTGAAGAACTAGGGCTTGGAAATTTAGACCTTCGATTGGGAATTTGAAGGACCATTTGAGGTCGAATTACAGAACTTTTGATATGTATGAACTCGTGGGGAGATAAGGAATCTATTGATGTAAAAATTATTGAATTCCGAGATGTGGGCCCGGGGGTCGGGTTTTAGTAATTTCGAGATTTATGTTGTAAATTGATTATTTTCGCTTGGGCTTCGTTCCCTTAGCATATTTTGACACCTCGTTCTATTTTGGATATATTCGACACGAGTGGAGGCCGATTCGAGGGGCAAAGGCATCGTGAGCTAGAGATTTGACCAGTTCGAGGTGAGTAATGATTGTAAATGATGTTCTGAGGGTTTGAAACCCCGGATTTGAACATCGTAGTGCTATATTGAGGTGACGCACACGCTTGATGACGAGCGTGGGGTCGTTCACTGTTGGGGATTGTGACTTGGTCCATCCCGAATGACTACTTTACCGCGTATTTGACTGAAATCTATTTGCTATCATCATGACTTGGGCTGAATGCCATATTTGGGGCCTTGTGCCAACTATTTGAACCTTTCAGGGATTTTTACTGGTATTTCCTCACTGTTTTGACTTTATACTTGAACTCAGTCATGTTATATTTCATTATTTTTGTACTCAGCCATGTTTACTCTGTTTTAACACTTACATGATCTTTTAAATGATATTTTTGGGCTGAGAATCATGTTTTACTATTGCCCGAGTGGCTTGTGAGAATTTTGACTGAGTGAGGCCGAGGGCCTATGTTATGAGGAAACATTTGATACTGATTATGAGGCCGAGGGCCTGAGACATGTACGCCACGAGGTGGCTTGGTTTATATGAGGCCGAGGGCCTAGTGATGATGCAACGAAGTGGCTTGATATTGCACTTGGGCCGTAAGGGGCCCCTCTAGGAGTCTGTACACCCCCCAGTGAGCGCGATACCCATTGTGATGTGAGATTGAGCCCGAGGGGCTGGTATTGTTCTATGTGATTGCCCGAGGGGCTGGTACTATTCAGAAATATTGCCCGAGGGGCGGATTTATTGGTACTGTGCCTGAGGGGCAAACCTTTATGTGTTTATTTTCATAATTGACTGTCAATTACCTGCTTAATTGTTGAAAAAGGCTTTTCATGAAGTAAAGTTTTGAGTTGAAGGATTTTACCTAACTTCCACTGGTTTACTGTTTTAAATGGTTTTACTGCTTCAGTATAGCATGCTTTTGTGCCTTACATGATTTCCCGCTTTCAGTCTTTATTTATGATTATTACTTACTGATTTGGAGTACTTACTTTACTCCTTGCACCATGTGTGTAGATTCAGGCGTATCTGATACTGCTCTCGAGTGCTAATCATACCGTCTCAGGCGGATCCAATGAGACTCTAGGTAGCTATTGGCGTTCGTAGCCGAAGCTCTTCCCTATCTTTTTCCTTTCCGTTCTTGGTTTCTGTATTAAACTCTGTAGTTATATACATTTGGAGTATTCCGTTTTGTTAGATGGTCACGACTAGTAACACCCCGGTATCGGACTGTGTTTGGGCTATATTCCACATATTATACTATCATTTTCTTAAACTTTGGTCTATTTATTCATGTTTAGACTATTTCTAAATGCTTAATTATTAATAATTGGAAAATGGGAAGTGTCGGCTGGCCTTGTCTTCAACATCATGACCGGGTCCGGGTTTAGGGTCGTGACACGATGTCAGGGACATTGAGGGTGAGTGACAAGTTTTTCAAATTGCGGACCTGCTCTAGTTCTCCTTGCAGTTCTAGTATCTTTTGTTCAAGTCTCAAAACCAGGTCGTTCGGGGCCGAAATACTACGGCCATTGGAAGTCTCTGCATTCTCAATGTTTTCCTTTCGTATTCCACTTAAGTCGTCCATCTTTGCTTTCCCTCTACTTTTTGTGTTGCTTGGAGGAGGAGGAGGTGGAGGGCCTCTGGATCTGGTATGATATGCTGATGAGGCCAGTATGAATGAACCAACCTATGGGGATTGGAATAATAATAATAATAAACAAAACAAAAAGGTAACAAGTTAGTAGGGATCCTGAAATGTTTGCAGTATTTAAACACATAGTGCGAGATATAAACTCGTATCCTAATTTGGGAGCCTCGTTGTGCCCGAGGTAGGCCTAGCGACAAATAAATTTGAAGAACTTCAAATGCCAATAAATGCTTCATTTCATAATATAAAAGTAGACGAATCCAAAATGACACTATCATAATACTAAAACAAGTTACTACTGGCACTTGGCCTTATTACATTTAAGAAAAGCAAGTAAATCTAATCTATTTGGTCCCAGAAGGACCTTCCCCAGATTCGATTTTCCAGACTCCATCAAACAGATCTCCCAGCTCGTGCAGTCCCTGTAAACATGTGATTTTTGACCCTCCCCAAATATTTTATATTTTAGCATGTAAATATTTAGTTTAGGCCTAATATCGCTATTTCAACTAATTTTGACTCTTTTACTTTATTTCGTCACAAAAATAAAAATTAAAAAAAAATTAATTTATGTATCTTTCATAAATTTAAATAAAAAATATACAAAAATAGTACCTTATTTTTATTTTTATATAATCTTAAAAACACAAAAATAGTTTCATGTTTTAATATAGTTTAGGTTAATCAATTAAAATTAGTTTTATATTTTTATATTATAAATTGTATATAATTTTAGAAGGAGAAATTAGTTTTGGGTTGGTTTAACCCGTCTTTATGAATTTTGTAGTCTATTTTTAGTCTTGGACCCAATTTTAAGGCCCAAATAACCTAAGCCCAATACCCAACACCCAACCCTAAGACCTAACCTTCAGCATCCTATACATATACAAGACCTAAAAACAACCTAGACCCCTAGACAAGCAATCCGCCATTTTTAACACACAAGACCCCCCCCCCCCCCCGAAGATCATCTTCTCTAGAATCCCTAACCTAGACCTAACGTGAACCACCCAAAAACCAGCCCTCAGATCTTTATTTTCTTCTCCACTTCTCCAACCTGAGATTACCCCTAATCTCTTTCCCTTCCATGGCTTAAGTTTCAGCATATCCCTATCTCCAAAATTTTCAAGCCTAGCGGAGACCCCCCACCAAATCGCCGAAAAACCAGTCGTCATTCCAACAAAAACAAGCCCGAGTTCTTTATCTCCTCACCTCCACTGCCGTTTCAACCATGGTCTGGCCGGAAATCTTGGTTTCGATCTGACCGGAAAATTAATCCAGCGATTGTTTCATCACCACTATTCTCATGTGCTTCACTTCTATGTCGGACGGGTTTAGATCTAACAGTGTAATCATCGTCGTGGTAGTAAGTAAGTTTTGAGGTATGGATATGAGTCCGTTCGAGGTCGTCAAAATTCCGATCGAAATTCCCGGTCAGAGGTTTAGTTCACGTCCCAGCTTTGGAAGTCATTTTCTTCGTTGTAGACTATTTTGATGTTCTAACCCATTGAAGCAGTCGTTTCCTATCAAAGGGACACACCCAAAATATCATCTTCTACACAAAAGAGAAGCAGCATTTCTTCATCATCTTGACAAAAACACAAACCAGCGAGATCATCTCCTTCACATGGAAAAGAGCTTCTTCACCTGACCCCAAACGACCACAGCCACCACCAGCCCTCAACCAGCGACCTTTCTCCTTCTTCAACCCGTTTCCACCCTCTCCGTTTCGAACCTAGACCAACCGTCCACTACCCAAACGAAGCTCCTCTGTTAAGTGATTTCTGACTGTTATAGCTGCGCCGGAAGGTGACGGATCCGGCGAGAAATCTAGAGAACCACTAAACAATAGCCAAATATCAAAATCCAGCATAAAACAGCCATTGAGACATCCAAAACCGTCGTCCGATCTCAGTCGAGTTGAATCCGGTGAGATCCGTTCGAAGCTTCTGATTTGAGGTTTGTTTGAGATCACCATTTGAGGTCTCCAGTCGTTGGTTCCACTCGTTGACGCCGACAAAATCTCCGGTCTGGAATTGTTCAGTTGCTAGGCTTGTACTTACAACTCAATTCATTTAATACAAAGTTCAAACTCTGTTTTGAAATTACCAAGTCGGGAAAGATTGCGGAGTCTTATGTGCAAGATTGTTGATAACTTTAATGAAGGCTCTATATTCTTTAGTGCTAATACATGGATTCACTCTTGAAAAGATAATCCAGAGAGTAGAATTATCTTCCAAAATTAGGTAAGCAGCATGCTTCTATTAGTATTCATTAAGTTATCCTACTATTTAGAGTTGTTTCGAATATATATTCTTATGAATCTACTAGAAAGATAATTGTGGATCAAAAAGTCACCTTGATCCATGCTTTAAATATTGTACTGTATTTGTTTAAATACTTAGGTTTGTTTGAAGGAATAACTGGTTATATGGATGAATAGTATAAGTTGGTTGTTGAATTCTAATGACTTGGAAATTTTGGGCCAATTAATTTTAGTCTACCAAGCCCATCAACATCGTAAGCCAGCTATCTTTCCAAAATTAATTTACTTGGTGCTCTTCTTCAATAATTCTATAGATCATGGCCTTGCAATAATCTCAAAGTAGTTTAGAAAATAATTCATAAACATCGTAGTTTGCTTTAGGCATTTTAATTAAATAAAGTGTCATAGCTACGGGTACGGTTCCCGTGACGTAGTTATGATACATAATTTTAAAAATCCGGGGGTACATTTATGTGACTCAGCCACAATTTAATTTTGTTAATAAAATAAATATGTTGTAGATTGTGGGTACTGTTTCCGTGACATGATTCGCAACGTGTAATCAAATAATTAGTTGTATGACAATTGAATTATTAAAAATGATTTTAAAAGGGATAAAATGAACATAGGTTTAAAAGATGTTTTAAAATCAAATAAATAGGCCAATAATAATAGTTGAGCGACCGTGCTAAAACCACGGAACCCGGGAATGCCTAACACCTTCTCTCGAGTTAACAGAATTCTTTACCCGAATTTTTGTGTCGCGAACTGTAAAACAGAGTTAATCTTTCCTCGATTTGGGATCTGAACCGGTGACTTGGGACAACATAAATTATTCCTAGTGGAGACTCTGATTTTTAATTAAATAATTCTGTTTCGATTGTTACTTTAATTGGAAAAACTCCCTTATACCCCTTCCGAGGTAGGAAAAAGGAGGTGTGACAGCTCTGACGACTCCGCTGAGGAAAAGAACCCAGAACTTCTGGTTCAGGGTTCAGAATTCGAGCTTAGAATAATTGTTATATTTGGCTTTTATTTATTATCTGATTTTAATTACATGTTTGGGCCTAATGTGCTAAATGCTGCTTTTCACCGCTTTGATACTATTTGAATTGTATATAAACTGCTACGAAACCCTTATTTTCTTATCTTCGGGGAACTGCATGCTGGCGTGACTTCTTTTCTGTTAGTGTCTTACCTTAAATTAGAAAAAGGCTCGGATAAGTTACAAAGCCAGATGGCCTTATGGTTCCCGATATGTAGCCCCCCCCCCCCCGGCTCGAGTTGTCCGCTCGAGTACACAAGTCTTGAACAATATACCCAGGTTTTGAACTTAGAATAACTCAGTCTCATGTCGGATCCCTAGTAGGAATGCTTGTTTGCATCATGTGCATTTGACTTTGGGGACTCAACACAGGGGTTGGGTCTGTCTAGGACAGGTGTACCCAAGAATAAAAGACCAATCTCATGCATCCTATATGTTACATATTGCCATTTTCAAGGGTAAAAGAGGTCATTTGGAGGACAAATGAGGTTTGAGGATAAATGAGAAAAAAAGGGTAAAGTGAAAAAAATAAAGCAAGTAGGGCTCAGTTATGTTTTCTTTCACATTTTTTATAAAGAAAAAGAAAAGAAAAAAACACATGAAAAATCCAAAAAGATTTTGCACTTTCCCATTATTTTTTAAAAGAAAAATCAGAAAAAAGGAAAAAAAAAAAGAAAATCCAAAAAGAGTTTACATGTTTCATCATTTTTCAAAACAAAAGACAAAAAATATATTTTCTCTAAATTAGTTGTTGTTTTTTTATTTCTCGCTTGTATCCAATCTGCCCGAACTATGCATACCTGATTCTCGTCTTTCGGGGCAACCCACATAGGGTCCGGTCTTCCTAGTGAGTTTTAGGTTCTTGACTTTGCGGGGTCTTAGCCAAATTTTACACTTTTAGCCACCTTTAGGCCGTAAGCCATTTTGTAAAAATAGCCTCAATCATGTCTCGCATGTTGTCCAACAGAAAGTGTTATTGTCTCACATAGTGTTCTAGGTCTTTAACTTTATTTGGTCTTAATTTTCTTATACAAGTGTGGATCTACTTACCGGAGTTTGGGCATGAAGACGCCCTAGGACCATCCAGTCAAAGTCGCTCATTCAGGAGTTGCTTAAGGAGATTTTTTTTAGTTATTATGTTTTGAGTCTGTTGTTCTTTTTATGTCATATTTTATCTTCTAGTTTTGTACAGTAATGTCGAGTTTTTTGTTATTGTACTTTCTATTTTGCATTTGAAAAAGTTGTTATAACTCAAAAATCCAAAACAAAAAAAAGAGATTTTGCGTTTTATATTTCCGTTAGAAGTTTTCTTTAGAATATTAATATCTAGAACTCAAAATAAAAAAAAGATTGCTTTTATATTTTCTTTAGTATATTAAGACTAAAAATTCAAAAAAAAAAGAGAATTTTCTTTTAGTACCTCTTTAAAAGTTTTCTTTAAGATATCGATTCCAAAATTCAAAAAAAATAATCTTTTGAGGTTCTTCTTTGGGAAATATATATATAAAAAAATATTCTTTTAGAACTTTAGGATATTGTACATAGATAAAAAAAATACTTTATCTTTTGTTTATCTTTAGAGTTTCTTCCTTAGGTAATCAAAAATTGAAATCCAAAAATATTTTTCATTTTGTTCATTTCTCGTTTGGAAATCTTTCTCCAGGGATAACAAACGAAAATTAAAAATATTTTTCTTTGGTTTATTCTTTAGATTTCCTTCCTAAAAAATAAGAAATAAAAATCAAAACATATTTTTCTCTTCTAGGATTTTTTCCTTAATAATTTCACATAGAGTATTTATTTCAAAAAGAGAAAAAGGAGAGAAAAAATATGCTCGTTAAGCTTGAGTTTAGAATAGGTTATAGAACATTAAGTCTAGAAAATTCAAAAAAAAAAGATTTGCTTCTTTTATTTCTCTTTTCTCATTAGAGTAGTCATTAAGGTAAAAAAAGAAAAAAAGAAAAAAGAAAAAGAGAACGTTAGTTTGTTTACTTTATTCTCGATCTTCCCGAACTACGCAAAGATCTGATTCATGCGGCGTCATGATACATAGGCAACCTACATAGGGTTCGATCGAATTATTTTTTTAAAGAAAAAGAAAAAGAGAAAAAATAAAGAGAGAAAAAAAG
Organism: Nicotiana tabacum; assembly: GCF_000715075.1. Classification (NCBI taxonomy): domain Eukaryota; kingdom Viridiplantae; phylum Streptophyta; class Magnoliopsida; order Solanales; family Solanaceae; genus Nicotiana; species Nicotiana tabacum. The sequence goes on along the minus strand of NC_134086.1, from coordinate 150,185,806 downwards.
AAAAAGAAAAAACAAAAGGAGTTGAAATTATGGGATGTGAGAAATGAGAGGAAAGAAAAGAGCGATAAGCAAAAGAAAAGAGAAGAAAGGAAATAAAAAAAACAAGCGGTGCTAGAAAAGAGAAGATTCAAATGGACAAATTAGGATGATGCCAAGTGACCTTGTGACCCTCGAAGTCATTCTTGAACCATTAATTATAGCTAGGTGCATTGCATGCAATGTGATATTTTTAGTTGTTAAATGCCCTAACGCTAATGTGATGACCTCATTTTGTTCCTTTTTGTTAACTTCATTGAGCAGAAGGGTGGTTGATTTGTGGTTCTTAAGGTAACTCATCCATACAACACAAGGTCAAAGAGCAAGGTAGCCATGGCTGGCAAAGAGTTGGGCACATGGGCCATTGATCCATCTAAGGGAATTGTTGAATCAGAATCTGAGTTGAAAGAAGAGGTCTTAAGGTTGAAAGGACAGATGGCCAAAATATACCAAGCCAGGATTAGTGGGCGCCCTCCACCATTAGTTCCTGCTAAGTACACTGAAAGCCTTGTCACCATTCCACCATTGTCACAAAATTAGCTTCCTACTGCTGCCGATGTCTACCTGCAACCTTTTCACACTCCACCCGCCAAAACCACCTCATATCCTGCTCCTTTGGCCACTCCTGATTTTGTAGCTCCTCCACCAACTATTTTTCCTCAATCCTCTAACGAGACTGTGTTCAAAGTCCCCGATGCCCAACATTGTGCTCCAGAACCAACTTTCAAGGTCTCGGTTCCATACTCTCACACTCCTCATTTTGAGCCTCCCGGTGAAAGCCTGCTAAGACAGTGGAGCAAGATGAGATAACCAGAAAGGTGAAAATCTTAGAGTAGTTTTTAAGACACATACAGGGAAAGGGAGCCAGATAAGCATGTCTTACAAAGACTTGTGCTTGTTTCCTGACATCCAACTGCCCACGGGGTTTAAAATGCCAAAGTTTAATTTGTATGATGGGCGTGGAGATCCAGTAGCCTATCTGAGGGGTTATTGCAGTGAAATGAGAAGTGTTTGTGGGAAAGATGAATTGTTGATGGCACATTTCAGTCAGAGTTTGAGTAGGGAAGCTTTGGAACGACATACTCATCAAGATGTCGGTAAGTGACACACATGGGATGACATGACTCAAGATTTTTTGTGACATTTTCAGTACAATACAGACATTGTCCCAGACCGCTCCTCCCTATCTCAGATAGAAAATAAACCCAAGGAAAGTTTTAGGGAATTTTGGTTCAAATGGAACGAACAAGTTGCTCGGGTCAGTTCTCCGATTGATAGAAAGGATGTCGCTGAGTCCCGCCAACGACAAGATCCAGTGGGCATTCCTGCTAAATGCTTTCAGCCTCAATACCGACCCCATGAATATCCTCGGACTCCATATAATCCTTCCCAGTGCTACTTTCCTCCACAAAATCGCCAAGGTCATGCCTCACTTTCCCAGTACTCTATCTACAATGCACCGCCATATGCTCCACACCCACGAGACCCGCAATGGCTTGTACCACCTCCATAAATATCGTACCCACCTCCTCAAGCATGTCAACCACCTACCCGTAGGAGGTTCCAACCGAGGCTGGAGTACAAAATGAAAAGACAGCAGGAAAAAGAAAAGACTTTCACTCCTATTGGAGTCATATGCCAGTTTGTTCCAAAAGTTGAGGCAATTGGATATGTTGAAGCCGATTCAGATAAAAATGTTGAACCCTCTTCCAAAGAATTTTGATTATTCTCATAGGTACGCATATTGCTCTAATGCCCCGGGTCACAGCACAGAAAAGTGTTGGCATCTGAAAAGAGTAGTTCAGAAGCTTATTGATATAGGTGACATTATCGTACAAAATCCAGATGCAGCGGGTACTAGCCAAAATCCATTTTCTGTTCATAATGAGACGCATGAGGTGGGCATGATTTGTGTTGAAAATGAACATGAAAACTTTTCTGAGTTCCTTGGAAGGCCACTTGTTGCAAAGTTTTCGGCTCTATCAGTCTCGGCTCCAGAAGTTGATCTTAAGAACGAGTTGGCGAAAGGGACCCAAAAGCAATTTGTTAAGGTCAAAGGATGGAGACTTATGAAGGTCCTAGTACTATTGATACAGAGCTCAGTGGCTGAGGTTTTGAGCTTGGCGATTGGAAAGATGCTTTTTTCTTGGCTAGCCAGGGAGGAGTCTTGGTGATTCATTTTGTTGTCTTTTCTGTTGACCGAGTTATTTCAGGGTTGTAATCCGGATATTGTCTTGTGACTCAAACTCTTCTATCCTTTTATTTTGCCTAGTTCGTTTAGTCGTAGTAACTCGTTTAGTGTTATCTAGGTTTGTTCCAGGATTGTAACCCCAATTTATTTTGCTTGTTTTGTTGTTCAAACCCTGTTACCGTCTGTCTAGTGCAATTTTCTATTTTCTGTTATTTCTATCCATTTTTTGTTTAGTTCTCTTCTCCTTTTATAGTTATTTTCATGCTGGCTCTAGTGACATGACATGCACGCATAATTCTAGGCTTGGTCTTAAAAGTTAGTTTAATCATGAAGCATTGAAACAATTTTAAAGATGATAGGGACATTTGACGGAAATAAGTAAAGGGATTTTGAGATCACTTAAAGCCCGAATTGTGTGAAACTGGGGTAGATAGTTTGGAAAGTTCATGGGACGACAAGAATTTGTTACAAGAGAGTGCGTCCCAACGATTCAAAGTGAGCAGTTTTGAGTTCAAGTACACCTCAATTTACAAGATAAAGTCAAGGGAGTTTGCTCCAAATAGACGGAGGGTACTTATAGTGAAGAAGAAATCACCCAATGAGAGTTATGTACTTGATAAGGCACTAAAAAAAAAAGTGGGAAGCATATCAGTGATATCAATGCCGAAGCTGTAAAATAAATGTTGAATGTGCTCTTCCTTTTTCATTTCAAGTTGCATGTATTGTACTTGGCATTTGCAGGGATTGGGAGACCCTCTTTCACCTATCCAAACACTTTATACCCTTTGACACCCCTTTGAGCCTATGTTGACTTCTTTGACCTCACCTCTTTTGGAATCAAGTTAGAGTCATTAAAAAAATTATATATCAAAAAAAAATCATACCCCTATAAGGTTTGTTTTAGAAAATTCATTCCCAAAAAAAATTAAAAAAATCAAAGAGAAGAAAAGAAAAAAAAGAAGAAGAAGGAAAAAAAAGAAAAAAGAAAAAAAGAAAAAAGAAAAAAGAAAAAAGAAAAAGGCAAATAGTAACAAAAGTAGTCCTATGAACTACGTTTGACCTGATTCTTGTCACCATAAGATACGTAGGCAGGCTTACGGTTCGGTCATACCAAATAAAATATTTCATAATCCCATGAAGTCGAGAGTGGGGCAGTCTTTCTTAGAAATTCCATTTCAAAAAATAAAAATAAAAAGAATCAAATTCCCTTGTTTCAGAAATTGGGGCAAAGTTTTTAGAATGGATTCCAAACGTTATAAATAAATTAACCATGTTGTCTTAGTTATTTTGAGCCTTTATGATATCTTTTCTTTCTAACCCTGTCCAAAAGCCACATTACAGTCCAAAAAAGACCTCCCAGATAATCTTTGAGAGTGCTGAGTTTACACATGCCAAGAGTATATGATGTTTTTACCATGGTTAATGCTTTGTGATCTGCAGAATCAGAGGAAATAAGAAGAAAAGAATAAAATGAGAGAGTCTTATTGGTGAAACCTTCACAGGCACCATAAGGAGATGGCGAATTGAGAGAAAGAACAAAATGAGAGAGGCTTGATGGTGAAAACTCTTCGGGCACTACAAGTCAAATAAGGATCGTGAATCAGAATGGATAATCGGAGCATTGAAGCCCAGTTTCACGGTTTAGGGGTATAACAAGAGTTGAACATCAGACTTGCTTGACAGATTAGGCCACTTAATCCAAAGGTGCATGTCATGGTCATTAGAGTTGGTATCCACATCTGATAAGTTTCTACTTTGTAGTTTTCTTGTTAGGAATCATCTCTTTCCATTGTCCTTACTCTATTCCTTTTGTCTTGTTTACTTCCTCTTTCTGAGTCTGTTTGGTCAGAACAAGCGAGAAATGACTTCAAAATATGCTACCAGCTTTCCAATTACACAAAACAGAGTCTGGCTAGTACATCAAAGTGGTTTAAGTCAGGAAAGAACAGTATGCACACTGAGTGGGTGGCAATCGACATGCTTTGGGATTCATGTGAAACACAAAGGTTCGGTATATGTCAATTCATGAGCACAATGCAACAGATAGAGGGTGTTGTGTTTGAACAGATCAAAAGTATTTTCTGTGATAAGGTTGACAGAGAAAGTGGTTAACCAATAACAAGCAAGGTCTTCTAAGTGGAAATCGAAGTTATCATGGCAAGTGAAGGAGCAATAGACCTCAAGGCCAAGACCAGTGTTTTAAGTCAGGAAAGAATAGTATGTGCACTGAGTGGGTGAAAATTGACGTGCTTTTGGATTCATGTGAAACACAAAGGTTCGGTATATGTCAATGCATGAGCACAACTCAACAAATAAATGGTATTGGGTTTAAACGGATCAGAGGTATTTTCCGTGATAAAGGTGACAGAGAAAGTGGTTAACCAATAACAAGCAAGGTCCTCTAAGTGGAAATCAAAGTTATCATGGCAAGTGAAGGAGCAATAGACCTCAAGGCCAAAGCCAGTGGTTTAAGTCAGGAAAGAACAGTATGCACACTGAGTGGGTGGCAATTGACGTGCTTTGGGATTCATGTGAAACACAAAGGTTCGGTATATGTTAATGATGAGCACAAAGCAACAGATAAATGGTATTGGGTTAAAACGGATCAGAGGTATTTTCCGTGATAAGGGTGATAGAGAAAGTGGCCAGTCAATAAACAAGCAAGGTCTTTCGAAGTAAAATCAAAGTTATCATGGGAAGTGAAGGAGCAATCGCCCTCAAAGTCAAGGCTACAAACCAACCACCATGTTTAAACTCACAAGTTTTCTTTGTTTGAAACAAGGACGAAGACTATGTCCAAATCAAGCTTGGAAGCTTGAATTTTTCAAGTGTTGTGCCCAAATTTTGTCAGCACAAAGGCGGTTTGAGAAGGGGAAAGAAAATTTGTTCGATCTACAGAAACACTCCATGAGGAAAAGCATGGTTCAGGGCAAGGAATTTTGTTCGTTCTGCAGAGATCCTCCAGGAAAAGAGCATGACTCAGGTAAGTTCATTTTCGGCTCTTCAGAACCCTCCTGAATAATGGGATTTAGTTTAAAAAGTTTTTAGGGCCCTCCTGGATAATGGGATTTAGCTTTCAGATTCTTATAGCTCATCATAGGTAACATGATTCGGTTAACACTCATAGATGTGCCCAGATACAAAACTGGGGCAGAAATGTTTCTTTTGTTTTATTTGTTTTGTTGTCATCAGGCGCCCACCTGGAGAACAAGGGAATACATTTCAAGTTTTGGCAATCAGGCGCCCACCTGGAGAACAAGGGAATACAGTTCAAGTTTTGGCAATTAGGCGCCCACCTGGAGAACAAGGGAATACAGTTCAAGTTTTGGTAATCAGGCGCCCACCTGGAGAACAAGGGAATACATTTCAAGTTTTTGGCAATCAGGCACCCACCTGGAGAACAAGGGAATACATTTCAAGTTTTGGTAATCAGGCGCCCACCTAGAGAACAAGGGAATATAGTTCAAGTTTTGGCAATCAGGCGCCCACTTGAAGAACAAGGGAATACATTTCAAGTTTTGGCAATCAGGCGCCCACGTGGAGAACAAGGGAATACAGTTCAAGTTTTGTAATCAGAGGCCCACCTGGAGAATAAGGGAATACAATTCAAGTTCTTGGCAATCAGGTACCCACTTGGAGAACAAGGGAATACAGTTCAAGTTTTGGCAATCATGCGCCCACCTGGAGAACAAGGGAATATAGTTCAAGTTTCGCAATCAGGTGCCCACCTGGAGAACACGGGAATATAGTTCAAGTTTTGGCATTCAGGCGCCCACCTAGAGAACAAGGGAAGTCATTTCAGAATTCAATTTAAGTTAGAAGTAGCAGAAGCTCGCGGAAAGAATGCGAGTCAACAGTCCGAGATGATCAACAGAAGTTAGTCACAATCTAGAATAAAAAAAGAAAAGCAAGAAGTGAATCCAAATGCAGAAGTAGATGAAAGATGTGAGCTGCTCAAGACATGGCTGAGGTCACAAGCACTGCATGTCCGGTCTTGATCCGAAAAAGCTGAAGAAGAATGAACTAGCACCTGCAGCTAGCAAGCGTCAAGGTTCAAATCTAAAGTCTGCATGAAGAACCATTCAAGACTCAAGATCAAGCTTCAGAAGACTTATAGATAGGAATCTTATACTTATAGTTGACAGACTTAATTAGTCTATTTCATTTTTTTAGATTTTGATGTAATAACAGGACCGCGGACCGGAACTTCGACGGAATGGAACTTCGACAGAACGGCACCTCGACCGGCTCTACACCTCAGTATACTCCATCACCTCATTCGCTTCTGAACTACACGTTGCCTGATTCCTTTATAGCAAAGGATATGTAGGCAGCTCAGATACCAGGTCTCGGTCACATTCTCCTTTCTCTTAGTTTTTGGTCTCCCTAAATAAGGGAGGGTCAAAAAACCTGTCTAGTCATTCTTTGTCTGAAAATACTTCATATTTCCAGTCAAAGAGGCACAATTGTAGACATGTGATTTTTGACCCTCCCCAAATTTTTTTATATTTTAGCATGTAAATATTTATTTTAGGCCTAATATCTCTATTTCAACTAATTTTGACTCTTTTACTTTATTTCGTCACAAAAATAAAAATTACAAAAAAAATTAGTTTATGTATCTTTCATAAATTTAAATAAAAATATACAAATAGTACATTATTTTTATTTTTATATAATCTTGAAAACACAAAAATAGTTTCATGTTTTAATATAATTTAGTTTAATCAATTAAGATTAGTTTTATATTTTTATATTATAAATTGTATATAATTTTAGAAGGAGGAATTAGTTTTGGGTTGTTTATCCCGTCTTTATGAATTTTGTAGTCTATTTTTAGTCTTGGACCCAATTTTAAGGTCCAAATAACCTAAGACCAATACCTAACACCCAACCCTAAGACCTAATCTTCAGCACCCTATACATATACAAAACCTAAAAATAACCTGGACCCCTAGACAAGCAATCCGTCATTTTCAACACACAAGAGACCCCCCTGAAGATCATCTTCTCCAAAATGCCTAACCTAGACCTAACATGAACCACCCAAGAACCAGCCCTTAGATCTTCATTTTCTTCTCCATTTCTCCAACATGAGATTACCCCTAATCTCCTTCCCTTCCATGGCTTAAGTTTCAGCTGATCCCTATCTCTAAAATTCTCAAGCCTAGCGGAGACCCCCCTCCAAATCGCCGAAAACCCTGTCGTCATTCCAACAAAAATGAGCCCGAGTTCTTTATCTCCTCACCTCTACTACCTTTTCAACCATGGTCTGGCCGAAAATCTTGGTTTCGATCTAACCGAAAAATTAATTCGGCGATTGTTTCATCACCACTATTCTTGTGTGCTTCACTTCTATGTCGGGCGGGTTTAGATCTAATAGTAACATCATCGTCATGGTAGTAAGTAAGTTTTGAGGTCTGAATTTGAGTCTGTTCGAGGTCGTCGAAGTTCTGATCGAAATTCCCGATCAGAGGTTTAGTTCACGTCCTAGCTTTGGAAGTTATTTTCTTCTTTGTAGACTATTTTGATGTTCTAACCCATTGAAGCGGTCGTTTCTTATTAAAGGGACACACCCAAAATATCATCTTATACACAAAAGAGAAGCAACATTTCTTCATCATCTTGAGAAAAACCAAACCAGCGAGATCATCTCCTTCACATGGAAAAGAGCTTCTTCACCTGACCCCAAATGACCATAGCCACCAGCCCTCAACCAGCGACCTTTATCCTTCTTCAACCCGTTTCTACCCTCTCCGTTTCGAACCTAGACCAACCGTCCACCACCCAAATGAAACTCCTTTGTTAAGCGATTTCCGACCGTTACTGTTGCACCGGAATTTGACAGATCCGGCGAGAAATCCGGTGAACCACTAAACAATAGCCAAAGATCAAAATATAGCATAAAACAGCCCTTGAGACATCCAAAACCGTCGTCCGAACTCAGTTAAGTTGAATCCAGTGAGATCCGTTCGAAGCTTCTGATTTGAGGTCTGTTTGAGATCAACGTTTGCGGTCTCCGGTCGCTGGTTCCGCTCGTTGACACCGGCAAAATATCCGGTACGGAATTGTTCAGTTTCTAGGCTTGTATTTACAACTCAATTCATTTAATATAAAGTTCAAACTCAGTTTTTAAGTTACCAAGTCGGGAAAGATTGCGGAGTCTTATGTGCGAGATTGTTGTTCATAACTTTAATGAAGGCCCTATATTCTTTAGTGCTAATACATGGATTCACTCTCGAAAAGATAATCTAGAGAGTAGAATTATCTTCCAAAATCAGGTAAGCGGCATGCTTCTATTAGTATTCATTAAGTTATCCTAGTATTTAGAGTTGTTTCGAATATATATTCTTATGAATCTGCTAGAAAGATAATTGTGGATAAAAAAGTCACCTTGACCCATGCTTTAAATATTGTACTATATTTGTTTAAAAACTTAGGTTTGTTTGAAGGAATAAATGGTTATATGGATGAATAGTATAAGTTGGCTGTTGAATTCTAATGACTTGAAAATTTTGGGCCAATTAATTTTAGTCTACCAAGCCCATCAACATCGTAAGCTAGTTATATTTCCAAAATTAATTTACTTCGTGATCTTCTTCAATAATTCAATAGATCATGGCCTTGCAATAATCTCAAAGTAGTTTAGAAAATAATTTATAAACATCATAGTTTGCTTTAGGCACTTTAATTAAATAAAGTGCCATAGCTACGGGTATGATTCCCGTGGCGTAGTTGTGATACATAATTTTAAAAATCTGGGGGTACATTTATGCAATCCGGCCACAATTTAATTTTTGTTAATAAAATAAACATTCCTCAAAAGAGTCGTGGACCCTTTTGTGCAGCCTGTTGTATTTGACTTGGGCTTCAGCTTCCTCGTCTATGATTCTGTTCCCTCAACCAGTTCCTAGTGTCAGCGTTCCTTTCAAATTGTCCTCCAACCATGCAGGGTAGAGAAGCTCGCACCCCGCGTGATAGCTTTCTGGCTCAACAGTGCTTTTCTCCACAATAATTTTGCAGTGCCGTATGTGTTGAGCTTGGCACTTGTAAGGTATGTCATCATTTTGGAAATCTGCCCTGAAATGAATGACTTATCTTGATGACCATTGGTACAACTTGCTTTCTGCATGCTTTCCTCATAACTCGCATAGGGACATATGGATATATCCCTCTCAACCCGATCAACACCAAATGCGGGAGCATCCCTGGACCTGATGATGAACTCGTCTGTTGGAAACCATTCAACCATCCACTGTACTTGTTACTCGATCAGATTGTCGAAGAACTCTACCCATTCGTTGGCACTTTCCGGCTGAGCAAATCTGTCTGGAATGTAGGTCATATGCTTAGGGTGATAGAAACCAATGTGGTCATCTCAAGCCTTTCACGGAAATTCTTGGCGATAGCGACCCTTTTGTAGATGCTCCAACAACCATAACTGCAGTAGTAAGTTGCAACCCTCGAAATGTTGGACCCCTCTTTGACAGCGCTCTAGAGCCCTATAGATATCAGCTACAATCATAGGGATTATAGTGTATGTCTGTCCATTAATCCCCTCCATCAGAGTTTTGGCAACCATGGCCAACCTAGTGTGGATTCTTCCCTTTTTCATTGGGAACACTATTAACCCTAGAAAGCACTAAATGAACACAAACACTCTGCGGTAGATGTGACCCAGTGAAGTGAGGGCGATCTCGTCATGATAAGTGCGGAAAGACTTGTTGTGGCCATACCTCTCGTAGATATATTCGAAAGGTATGTAGGAGTCCTTCAAGCACACTACGTCGGCATTCTTTTTCAACTCCATCATCTTCAAAAATCCCCTGCCTTTATAGTTTTCTGGCACCAAAAGCCTGGTACTGTCCTAAGTCAACCCTGCAAGTCCTTCTATTTCCTCTAGGAGCGGTGTTATCTATGTCACCGAAACGGAACACAGCTCTTTCACTATCCCAGAATAGGGTAGCAGCCTTGATCAATTTTTTGTTTGGTTCAATATCTAGCAGGGAAGGTAAGTTACCCAGGTGATTTTCATATGCTTCTTGTCACTTGAGGAAAGATCTTCCCACCAATCTAGCAACAATAGAGGGATATTTCTAACCATACCGAATCTAGGGACCTCGTGCTTCATTTTTCTGCAAAACAAAAGGGTTAGGCTTTAACCCCACCGGACTCGACTATTTGTACATTTATGATCAGTATATCGGCATTTAGTCCTCCAAATTAATGCACAAAATGTGTGATTGCGTCCGTTGGAATTATGGAAAACCTGATGGACTTTGGATAAGGCTTATCTTAAAGGATCATTATGTGGACAACATAATTGATCCAACTAGGTTTGATCATAATGCATGCACAATTTAAACAGAGTAAGGTTTCTATGGGGTTTTAGACCAGTACCCTCAAGCGGACAACTTGAGGGGGAAGGCACGGAACCGTCGACTGCACCGCTGATCGACTGGTTTTACCGCAAATAAGCCTTTCCGAATTTAAGGGTAATAAATAGGAAGAGCACAACCACTCATTAAAGCATTGCTATAGGATTTGAGACGCACGAGTGGAATATGATGTGGAGCATGATTTATGCAGTAGTTAATAATATGTAGGCAATTATTTTCACATAGGAAAAATAAATACTACATTTAAATAATTGAAAAGACAGTTACATAAAAAATGAAAACAAAGAGATAAGTTAGTTTTCAAGGTAATAAAGGAATCATAAATGCTTGAAAAATAGACAGTTAAATTCAGATAAGGGAGCAGGGTACGAGATAAGCATGTTTGGACTAATTTGTAAAGACAAGTTCGTTATGGTAAGATCCTAAAAGATATCCCCAGCAGAGTCGCCATGCTGTCGCGCCCCCTTTTTTTCCTCCGCGGAGAAAGTTCGGGTTTCGACATTCATGGGGTGTAATGACTCATTTCCTTTTGGGAATTGGGTATTTGGAGAGTCTCCACCTAACAGATTATGGTGCGTTAGGTCACCTAGAGTGATTAACTCTTGGATTGGTTTGCATTACCAGAGATTAGGGTAAGGGCTCGAAGTAACCTCGAGGGGAAGGTGTTAGGCACCCCACTTAGTCCACAACTGTGGGTCCCGACCAAACTTATATTTACAAATTAGTCCATATAAACAGTTGAATCAAATGAGTTGTAAGTAAAGCACGTTGGATAGTTCAAGTAGTAAGTAAAGGTTTGAACAAGTTGTAAAAGACGAAAAGTTTTAAATAAATAGGGGATTTGGTATAGAGGGGTCCTAGGTTGTTTGTCTTATAGGATCACCCCACGCAATGCCCGGTAAACACTCCTTGATGAGGGGCTACACGTGACATTAACGCGTAGTCATCATATCCCATGTCTACCATTCTCATCCCCTTGTTGGTCATGCAAAGCGAGTGTGGTCACTGATTCCTATTGTGTGCTGCTACCCGTCCCTTCTTAATGGTCCCGGAAGGAGTTAGGACCTCTATCTATAGGTAGTTCTAGACATACCCTTAAGGTTTAGAAAGGCAAAAAACTCTAAGGCGACAGTCAAAACATTTAGGACTTTCACATAATGGGAGCAATTAAGAGGCTCACAGTTTCCTCCTCAAACAAACATACAAGCAGCACGTCTCAAGCACAGTTAAAGTCCTTATTAATCAAAGACCTAAAGCAGGATCTCTAAGTGACTATGTAGAAACAGATTAAACCTTTTATACCCAGAAATTATAAACTAGTAGTTTCCTAGGGATTCCCTTTTTTTAAAAGCTTATTTGTCGCGACCCAAATCCCGGTCGTGATGGCGCCCAGCACACTACTAGGCAAGCCCGACCATTATTCAACACTTAACCCAATTTATCAAAAATAGCGGAAAGAAATATCAATTAAGCAAGATTAAAGTACTGAAGATTTTAACAAAATACACAATATAATCTCACTAGGATCCGATGTCACGAATTTGAGCCTCAAGAATACAGAATATCATCCTAATACACGGTATATCCAAATTCTGATAATGCGGAAATAAAGAGATAGGATAGGAGGGAGAAGATCAATGGTTGTGAACGCCGTGCAGCTACCTCGATACTCCCAGAGGCTGGATCTGCTGATCAACTGGATCTACTGAGCCTGAGACTGCCCTGGATCTGCACACAAGGTGCAGGGAGTAAAGTGAGTACTCCGACCCAGTGAGTAATAAAAGTAACTACAGTCCGAAGATAAGAAAATCCAGTAAATACACAAAGTAAGCTACAATCCGAATATACAGCAACATATGGAACTGAGCAGCTAACACCAGTATAAATACAAATACATGAATGCAATGCAATGCATATGATGGTACATTCCAGTACCCACTGCGGCGTGCAGCCCGAGCCATCCATATTTATTTATCGTCAACGGCGCTCACTGGGGGTGTGTACAGACTCCGGAGGGGCTCCTACAGCCCAAGCGCAATATCTTGGTCAGTCATTGTTACCTGACCGGTCAGCCATTGTTACCTGACCAATTTATATCATACAGTGCCATTGTTACCACTGTTCAAGTATATCATCCAGTGTCATTGTTACCACTATTTCAAGTATATCACACAGTGTCATTGTTACCATTGTTTCAAGTATATCACACAGTGTCATTGTTACCACTGTTTCAAGTATATCACACAGTGTCATTGTTACCACTGTTTCAAGTATATCACACAGTGTCATTGTTACCACTGTTTCAAGTCACTTTATAATCAGTCCAGAAAATAATATAATAAGCCCCTTGGGCATTTACAAAATAGAAGTTCCCAGCCCGGAATACATTTAAAGACATCATTTAAGTTTTCAACACTTAGAATTATGGCTGAGTTTGCAAAACAGCATTTAAAACCTTGGACTGAAATTAAATGATATGCAAATCTTGTTAAGCAATAATATCAATCCTCGAAGGATTTTGCAAATCGGCACAAGGCCCCAAACATGGCATCAAGCCCAGTAATATCAATGAAGTATGTGTATCAATCACCAGTATAGTATAAACATCACACGGGATGGGCCAAGTCACAATCTCCAATAGTATCCGACCCCGCACTCGCTATGGAGTGCGTATCATGCCTCAATATAGCGTTACGATGTGAAAGTCCGGGGTTTCAAACCCTCAGAACAGCATTTACATCTATTACTCACCTCAAGATGGCCGAAAGTCTACTCCGCGATGCCCTTTCGTTTCGAATCGACCATGTCGCGCGTCGAATCTTGCCAAAACCACAAGGAATATATTACAATAGGCTAAGGGAATATAACCCAATCAAAAAGACTCGAAAAATATCGAAAATCACGAAATTTGCAAAACCCGAGCCCCGGGCCCACTTCTCGAAAAATTACGAAAGTCACATCACCGGATGCTTAGTCTCGCCACGAGTCCGTACATATAAAATTTACAAAAATCGGAGTTCATTTGACCCCTCAAATCACCAAATCTTATTTTCAAATCTCTAGGCCTAAATCCTCAATTTTTCTACAATTTTATGCTCAAATCCATACATAATTGATGTACTTAACTCAAAATAGGTGGGGATAACTTACCTTCACATTGATGATGAAAATCTCCTCTTGAAGCTCCCCAAATATCACCCATACTTTGAAGAAATGAAGAAAAGTGAGCTAAATCCGTGTATAAAAGAATCTGTCTGTGCTTCGTTGAGTTGTACCTTGCACTTGTGCTATACAGGTTGTACATCCTATTAAAATTGTTCCTTGTCGGACACCTTCTGTTTAAACACCCATAACGTCTTGTATAAATATCCAAATGACAAACGGTTGGAAGATTTAGAAACTAGACTCAAAGATATTTAATTTTATAGGTTGTACACCATATAACTCTTTATATATCCCGAGATATTAGCTTCTAAAGTGCATCGTAAATTCTGCCGAAATTGCTCCAGCAGCCCTTTTCGATCCATCGTAACTTTCTGAGATGATATCCAAATCGCGAATGGTTTAACTTTCCGAAAACTAGAATGTATGGGCTACAACTTTCATGTTTTGCACGTTTTCTGATTTCTTATAAATTACAAGATATGAGCTTCCAAACTGGACTACTCGCACCTAAAATTTTTCTAGGCACAACTGCAATTTTCTGCAATTTTTCCTAAGTCCGAAATCACTCCGAGACACCTCCGAAACACTCCCGAGCCCTCGGGGCTCCAAACCAAATATGAACACTTACTCTAAAACATCACACGAACTTGCTCGAGCGACCAAATCGCCAAAATAACATCAAAATTAATGATTTGAGCCTTAAATCCAAGAATTCTTTCAAATTTCATAAACTTTCAAATTTTCCAATTTAAGGCCAAAACCCGTCAAACAACGTCCGTTTGTAACTAAACTTTACAGGAAGCGCTTAACCAACATATATGACCTGTACCGGGTGTCGTAACCAAAATACGAGCCTGATACCAATACTTTCTGATCAAATTTCATTTTCATTTTCCTTAAACATTTTCAGAAAACAATTTCACGAAAAAATTCATTTCTCGGGCCTGGGACCTCGGAATTCGATTCCGGAAACACGTTCAACTCCCATATTTTTCTATGGACCTTTCGAGACCGAAAAGTTACGGATCCGGGTCCGTTTACCAAAAATGTTGATCAAAGTCAACTTTAACAATATTAAATATCAAAATTTTTCAAATTTTTCCCATAATTCATATATTTCAACACAAAGATATTCCGGACACACTCCTAAGTCCCAAATAACCTAATGAAGCTATCCAAACCATAAAATTTGCATTTCGAATCCGATATCAAAATTTCCACTTCCGGCCAAATTTTCTCAAAAACCTTCAATTTTCCATCTTTAGCCGAACGACTCCAAAATGACCTACGGACCTCCGAATTCACTTCCGATCGCTCTCCCAAATCTAGAATCACCATACGGAGCTACTCCCAATCTCGGAATCCCAAACGGACATCAATAACATTGAAATGCATTTTAAACCAAACTGATGCAATTTTTTCTAAAATGCTATCTTCTACAATAGGCGCCAAAAACGCTCCCGGGTTATCCAAAACCCGATCCGGGCATACGCCCAAGTCCGAAATCATCATACGAACATGCTGCAACCTTCGGATCCCAATTCCGAGGTCGTTTACTCAAAATTCCAATCCTAGTTCATTTCTTCAATTTTAAGCTTTCAAAATGAGAATTTCCATTTAGATTTGACTCCAAACTTCCTGAATTTTAATTCTGACCATACACACAAGTCAATATACCTGAGATGAAGCCGCTCATGGCCTCAAACTGCTGAATGACGCGTCGGAGCTCAAAACGACCGGTCGGGTCGTTACAATCTCCCCTACTTAAACATGCGTTCGTCCTCGAACGTGCTGAGAACTACACTTTTAAAAACGCCCTAAGGCTTGCCTATATACATTAGACTGGTATTTATGCAGAAACAAATAGGTTTTTCGGAATTAATACCTATAGCCATGATATCTAATGTGATTGAGGCTATTTTGAAAGAATTAGTTTCAGGAAATATTGACACTTATTAAGACCAGTTTTAAGAAGTAAACTAGGCGAAATGAAATTGATTTATTATGCTAATTAGATTATCAGACATAATTGCGAATAGAAATCCCTATAGGCATGGTATCTAGGCGTATTACATGTTTTAGTCAATTTGCAGTAACATATGGTAAGACTTATTAGAACTGAATCGGAATTAAGTCCTATAGGCATGACATCTACTGATTTAAGACATAATGGTTTGGAACCTAGAAACATGGTTTCTAACATGACACATGCAGAATCTTATGAACATTATTTCTATCCGATACAAAAGAAATCGGAAATGAGATCCTATAGGCATGATTTCTATTAGGTAAAATCAATCAGATTCACAAGAGCAAACCTATGAGCATGTTTTCTATTGAGTAAGACAGGCAGATTTGAAAATTAAGATCCTAAGAGCAGGATTTATACCTATATTACCCCACAAAGTATACATTTACCCACCCTTTTACTAAATACCCCAAATATCTGTTTACAAATTATTACAAGCCAATAAATGAATTACATAAGTAGAAATAGAAATCAAGAATCTATTCTATAGGGAGCCTACAATCAGGCCCAAGTTTCCTAAAGCCTCCAATGGTCTCACAAGCCTCATTCCCATAGAGAAATCGGAGTCTAGGTGCATCAAAGTTCCCTAAGAGTCTCAAGGACCCCGAGCAATGCTTACACCTAGACTTAGTAACCAAGCATTAAACCAGTGCAGTGTGGAAAGGCCAGCCTCAGTATGCCAGAGTTCAGAGGGCTCTCAATAGAATCCTAAGGTAGTACACATACTAGAGGGGGCAGCACTTATTAACTAAGAATGAAGTGAAAGTGCAGGACACAAGTTGAAAGAGGTTTAGTAAAGACTGGATTTAAAAGTCTATATTGAAAGCCATTAGTAAAGCAACATAGGTTGTTTGAAAAGAGGTTGGAGTGGTAAACAAAGTCAGGCACTTTAGGATAGGGTCACACACAGAATCCAAATGAATTCGGTAGTCACACAGGGGTCAAGGAGTTTGGGGATACACAAACATTTGACTGCAAACACATAACCCCAACAAGGGTCTTAGGACTGGTTTGGACATGCTCAGAAATAGTTGACACTGGCATAATCACAAACCAGTTAGGGAGAATATAAACACATAGAGGGGGATAGGGATTTGGGATTCATAAGATGGTAAATAAAAGACAATTGACAAGGCATGCTTTGAAACACACATAAAGGAATACATTAATCTAAAGGGAAGGGGAGACATAATAGCATGCTAGTAATATAAATCAACTATATGTTTCACAACAGAACCACAAGTAGAAGCAGACTAGAAATAAGAGAAACTAAAGCAATAAGAGAAGCATGTTGTTGTTGAGGCTTTAAATTAAAACTAGGACATACCAGTGAAGAGAGAAGTAAGCAGAATGAAAGAACAAGAGAGCACAGATGATTAGCCTTGGCTTGCAGCCGACTAATAGCAACAAATAGCACAAGAAAGAGGGGAGAGCAGGGATTTTTTTAGTAAGACAGGTAGTTTTGAAAACTAAGTGTTCGTGTGTTTGTGTTTGTGAAAGACTTAGAGTATTTATAGTTGAAAGTAGGTAGTAAAATAAGGTAATAATTATAGTAGCATAATAGTTGAGGATCTCAGAATCAATCAATTAGAGAATCAAGGAAGTACACCCTTAAGTTAAAGGAATCAAATCAAACGGGAAGATTCAGTATCATATAAGGCAAGAAGAAAAATCAGTGCATGACTAAGTAAGGAAAGAGTCAAGGTTCAGTAGTGTCACGCCTCCTTTTTTACTACACCCCCGGAAGGGTATATAAGGAAGTTTTTTCCAACTTAAAGTGACAATCGAAACAGGATTATTTTATTAAAAAAATCAGAATCGCCACTTGGGATAATTTATGGTGTCCCAAGTCACCGGTTCAAATCCAGAATCGAGGAAAAGATTGACTCTGTATTACAGTCCGCGTACACAGTAATCCGAGTAAGGAATTCTATTAACTCGGGAGAAGGTGTTAGGCATTCCCGAGTTCTGTGGTTCTAGCACGGTCGCTCAACTGTTATTATTGGCCAATTATCTGATTTTAAAACACTTTTAAACCTATGTGCATTTTAGCTTTAAACCGCTTTTAATTATTTTCAGGAAGATTTCAACGTCATCTAAAACACATCTTTGGACCACGCCACATGAAATGCACCCGCAATCCGAGACACATTTTATTTAACGTTGTTAAGATTTAGATTTGGGTCACATGAAATGCACACCCGAGTTTAGGAAGGTAATTTTTAAAATAGCTCGCCTAAAGCAACTACGCTCTTTCAAGTTTGCGAGGGCCATGAAAAATTAAAATAATGGCACACCTCGATTTCTAAAGGATTAAAATTAGTTAAGTGAGGGCCATACATTATGGGATTCATTTGTGAATGGCACGCCTCACTTTATTTCAAAAAGATTCGTACTCAACTAAAGCGAATTACGGATGTTCATAAGTGACCATCCAACTTGTTTGGAATCGATTTCACACATGTAGAAATTTATAGATCTAATTTTGAAAGCTTCAATAACAAACGGGAGGCTGCCAAGGATATTATGGCCGATCATACAGAGACAAATAGCCAAACCTTTAATGCAATTATGTAGTAGCACCAGACAAAAAACACTGCAGCATATATAAAGTAAAATCTTTATCTAAAGGTAATTGGGCATTGTATTAAAGTGGATTTATACGTATGGCTAATTATTTGGGAACATGTGCTCTTAACCAACGCGCCATCAAGGGCGGAGCTTTGTATTTCCGAAAATATGACTTCACAACACGACCGGAATCAAAACCTCAACTGAAGACCGGTAGCAACAAATTGAGAACAAATTTCAGCTCAATACTTCAGAAATCAAGCTAAGCACGCTAGTCGAATTCATTCAAATCAATTAACTCAAACGATCTAGTTCAAGTTCAGCTATAACTCAAACTTTTCAAAATTTTTAGCACATATGGACCTTAAGCACATCACAACCACTCTATTGAACACAACCATGCATGCTTCGCAAATTCGAAACATCTGTAATTCCCCACCATAATTTGACGACAGTGATATAAGTTAAACATGTTTAAATCTTCTAACATACAAATTACTCAGAAAAGGATTCAATCATATAAAGATAACAAATGTATCAAAATTTCATGGAGAGGAACAAAAGACACGTTTCGTATTATGTCCAAGTAAAACTTGAATTCATAGTTGAATACCTGGTTAGGCAAAAAACGATTGAAAGAGCCAAAGAAAAAACACAACAAAGAGGGCTAATCCTAATTAATTAAACTAAACATAAAACTATTTTTGTGTTTTCGAAATTATATAAAGATAAAAATAAGGTACTATTTTTTGTATTATTTTTTTTAAAAGAAATTATGAAAAATACATAAACTAAAATATTTTTGTAATTTTCATTTTTCTTGTAATAAAATAAAGTAAAAGAGTCAACAGTTGAAATAGCTATATTAGGCCTAAATTAAATATTTACATGCTAAAATATAAAAATATTGGGGAGGGTCAAAAATCACATGTCTACAGCTGCCCCTCTTTGACTGGAACGCAAAGAGTTTTCAGACAAAGAATGACTAGACAGGTTTTTTGACCCGACCCTTATTTGGAGTGACTAAAACAAAGAGAAAAGAGGAATGTAACCGAGCCCTAGTATTTGAGCTGCCTATATATCCTTGGCTATAAAGGAATCAGGCCACGTGTAGTTCAGAGATGAGTGAGATAATGGAGTATACCGAGGTGGAGAGCCGATCGAGGTGTCGTTCCATCGAGGTTCCTGTCCGCGACCCTGTTATTACATCAAAATGAAAAATGAAAAAGACTAACTAAGTCTGTCAACTATGAGTTACAAGATTCCTATCTATAAGTCTTCGGAAGCTTGATTTGAGTCTTGAATGATTCTTCATGCAGACTTTGGATTTGAACCTTGATGCTTGCTAGTTGCAGATACTAGTTCATTCTTCTTCAGATTTTCGGATCAAGACCGAACATGTAGTGCTTGTGACCTCAACCATGTCTTGGGCAACCCACATCTTTCATCAACTTCTGCATTTGGATTAACTTCTTGCCTTTCTCCTATTTTTTTCTTTATTGTGACTAACTTCTGTTGATCACCTCGGACTGTTGACTCGCATTCTTGCCACGAGCTTCTTTTGTTGCTGACTTGAATTGTAATCTGAGATGCTTTCCCTTTCTCCAGGTGGATGCCTGACTGCTGAACTTGAATTATATTCCCGTGCTCTCCAGGTGGACTCCTGACTACTGAACTTGAATGTATTCTCATGCTCTCCAGGTGGGCGCATGACTGCTGAACTTGAATGTATTCCCATGCTCTCCAGGTGGGCGCCTGACTGCTGAACTTGAATTGTATTCCCTTGCTCTCCAAGTGAGCGTCTGACTGCTGAACTTGAACTGATTTTCCCTGTTCTCCAAGTGGGTACCTAATTTCAACAAAAAATAGATAAAACAAAGAAAATTTTCTGCCCCAGTTTGGTAGCTGGGCACATATATGAGTGTTAAACTGAATCATATTACCAAATATTACTAAGAATTTAAAAGTTAGGTCCCATTATCCAGGGGGTACTGACAACTCTTAACTAAACGACAATTTTAAATCTAAGCTATATCTTTTAAAGGTATGACTTCCGCTAAATCTTGTTATCTAAGAGGGTCTTAAACTACTCCCCATTATCCAGGAGGGTCCTGACAATTCTTAACTAAACGACAATTTTAAATCTAAGTTATATCTTCTAAAGGTGTTACTTCCGCTAAATCTTGTTATGCAAGCCAGTTTTAAACTACGTCCCATTATCCAGGAGGGTCTTAACAATCAAAAATCAAGTCTTATCTTAAGAGTGACAATTTTACGGCTAAATTATATTACCCTACAACAGGACTTATGTTAAACCTTGTTATTTAATGGAAATCTTAAAGCTAGGTCCCATTATTCAGGAGGGTCCTGAAAACTCCTAGTTGAATCCTATCTCAAACATGTAAACTTTGAAATCAACTTATATTCCTTGGGGTATATTTATGCTAGATTTTGCTACTTATGATTGTTTCAATTTTTAAACTAGGTCCCATTTTCCAGGAGGGGCCTGAAAACTTCAAATTAAATCCTATCCTAAGAATGAAAGCTTTAAAGCCAACTTATATCCTTTTGGGGTACATTTATACTAGATCTTGCTACTCGTGATTGTTTTGAATTTTAAACTAGGTCCCATTTTCCGGGAGGGTCCTAAAAATTTCAAAATAAATCTCACCTATAGGGTGTCAACTTCAAAGCTAAATCCTATTTCCTAAAGGTAAAACTTACGTTAAATCTTATTTTCTATGAAGGTCTTAGAACTAAATCCCATTGTCCAGGAGGGTCCTGAACACTTAAAACTAAATTCCATTATCCATGAGGGTCCTGAAGAGCCGAGAATGAACTTACCTGAGTCATGCTTTCTTTCTGGAGGATCTCTGCAGAACGAACAAAATTCCTTGCCTCTGAACCATGCTTTTCCTCATGGAGGGTTCCTACAGATCGAACAAATTTTCCTTTCCCCTTCTCAAACCGCCTTTTTGCTGACAAAATTTGGGCATGACACTTGAAAAAAATTCAAACTTCCAAGCTTTGATTTGGACACAATTTTCGTCCCTGTTTCAAATAAAGAAAACTTGTGAGTTTATAAATATGGTGGTTGGTTTGTGGCATTGACTTTGAGGGCGATTGCTCCTTCACTTCCCATGATAACTTTGGTTTCAACTTGAAAGACATTGCCTGTTTATTGACTGACCACTTTCTCTGTCAACCTTATCATAGAAAATACCTCTGATCCGTTCAGACCCAATACCTTCTATCTGCTGCATTGCTCATGAACCGACATCTACCAAACCTTTGTGTTTCACATGATCCCCACGATATATTGATTATTACCAACTTCAATGCGCACATTGTTCTTTCTTGATTTAAATCACTGGCCTTGGTCTTGAGGTCTATTGCTCCATCACTTGCCATGATAGCTTTGATTTCTGCATGGAAGACCTTACTTGTCACTGGTTTACCACCTTTTTTGTCCCTTGTATTTCACATGGATCCCAACGCATGTTGATTGTTACCAACTCTGTGTGTATGTTGTTCTTCCTTGACTTAAACCACTGGCCCTGGCCTTGAGGTCTACTGCTCCCTCGCTTGCCATGATAACTTTGATTTCTGCTTGGAAAACCTCGCTTGCCACTGGTTAACCACTTTTGTGAATCTTACCACAGAAGATACCTTTGATCCATTCACCTAACACCCTTCATTTGTTGCATTGTCCAGGGATTGATATGTACCAAAGCTTTGTATTTCACAAGGATCCCAAAACATGTTGATTGTTACCAGCTCAGTGCGCTTGTTGTTCTTTCATGACTTATGACGCTTTGATGTGCTAGCCAGATCTCATTTTGTGCACTTGGAAAGCTGGTGGAAAATTTTGAAGTCATTTCTCACTTGCTTTGACTAAACAAACTCAGAAAAAGGAAGTAAACACGACAAAAGAAATAGAGTAAAGGACAAGGGAAAGAGATGATTCCTAACAAGAAAACTACAAAGGAGAAACCTATCAGATTGGATACCAACTCTAACGACCATGACATTCACTTGTGGCCTATTCTGTCAAGCAAGTCTGATGTTCAACTATTGTTGTACCCTCTACGCCGTGAAATTGGGCTTCAATGCTCCGATTATCCAATCCGATTTACAATTCAACTTGTAGTGCCAAAAGGGTTTTCACCATCAAGCCTCTCTCATTTGATTATTTCTCTCAACTTTCGTCGCCTCAAGGCGCCCGTGAAGGTTTTCACCAATAAGACTCTCTCATTTTTATTTCTCTCAACTCCCATCGCCTTACGGTGCCTGTGAGGGTTTTCACCGATAAGACTCTCTCATTTTCATTACTTTTCTTGCTTGGACCAGAGTGTTACCCTGATATAAATCACCTCTATTTGCTCGACTTGACATCTCTCGAAGACTGATCGGAAGGTATTTCTTTGGACCGTAATGTGGGCTTTTAGAAAGAAAGGGTATCAAAGACTCAAAACAATTTGACATGGGTTTAAAATTACAACTTTTGGAATCAGATTTCTTACAGCAAACACAACTTCTGCCCCAGTTTCTTTGCTTGGGGACTTTTGGATTTTTATTTTGATGGGACCGAACCGTGAGGCTGCCTACATATCCTTAAAAGGAATCAGGTCGAACGTAGTTCATGTCATAGAAATTACTTTGTTGTTGTGATTTTTCTTTCCTTTTTTCTTCCTCTTTCTCTTCTTTTCTTTTCTTTCTTCTTTTTCTCTTTTTGTTGTTTTGTTGTTGTTGTTTTCTTTTTTCTTTTTCTTCTCTTTTTCTTCTTTTTTTCTTCTTTATCTTCTTCTTTTTCCTTTACTTATCTTTCATGGTTGCGTTTCTGATCTTTGCTACTGATTCCAAAAGAGGGGTATGAAAGAAAATAAATAAGGCTCAAAGGGGTAACAAAGGATAAAGTGTTTAGATAGCAGAACAAAATGCCTTCGTCATTCCAATCTCCAAAACATGCCAAGTGCAAACTACACAATTAAGAAAACCAAGGAAAACATTTGTATCATCTTTTGATTGTACCAGACTTGATAACCATATCCACGCATTTGCTTTCTACATCTGTTAACTACAAAGCACCATTGAACAACACCCCCACTCTCATTACCACGAACAACCCCTGTCAATTTGGGCAAACTTGTCGTTAGCTTCAACCTGATGCGGCATGATGCATTTCAATAGGGTTTCTTTATGCTCTATCTGCCCCAGTTTCACACAATTCAGGCTTGAAGCTCAAAATGCCTTTACATATTTCCCTCGAATGTCCCCATCATCTTCAAAATTGTCTCATTGCTTCCTGACTAAACTGACTTTTAAAGATTAGGCTGAGAATTATGTTGTGCATGTCATGTCACTAGAACCATCATGAAAAGAACTGTAAAAGGAGAAGAGGACTAAAAGAATGACTAGAAATAGCAGAAAATAGAGAATTGCATTAGACAGATGGTGAAAGGGTTTGAACAACAAAACAAGCAAAATGAATTGGGGTACAACCCTAAAACAAACCTAGATAACACTAAATGAGATACTACGACTAAAGGAACTAGACAAAATAAAAGGATAGAAGGGTATGAATTACAAGACAATATCCGGATTACAACCCTGAAATAACCCGGACAATAGAAATGACAACAAACTAAGCCATCAAAGCTCCCCTACGGCTGCCCAACAAATGGAGCGTCTTTCCAATTACCAAGCACGGTATCTTAGCCACTGAATTCTGCATTAACAATACTAGGAACTTCACAAGTCTTCATCACATTGTTCTTAACAAATTGCTTTTGGGTTCCTTTTGCCAGCTCGTTCTTAAGATCAACCTCTGATAGCGCTGAAATCTTAGTAGCATGTGGGTCTCCGAGGCTCCCAGAAGAATTCTCATATTTCTTTTCAAAATAAATCATACCCACCATGTGCGTCTCATTATGCACAGGCGATGGACTTTGGTTGGTGTCTGCTGCATCTGGATTTTGCACGACAATGTCGCCTGCATCAATAAGCTTCTGAATCGCATTCTTCAGATTCTAACACTTCTCTATGTCATGCCCCGGGGCATCTCACCAATATGCACACCTTTGAGAAAAATCAAACTTCTTTGGAGGAGGGTTTGACATTTTTATCTGGCTCGGCTTCAACATGTCCAATTTCCTTAGCCTCTGGAATAGACTGGCATATGACTCTCCCAATGGAGTGTAGGTTTTCTTCTTCCGTAACCTCTTGTTCTTAAATGCTTGATTGGGCCGGAAACCTGATCCAGGGGGGTTTCAGTAGGCTCGTGGGGGTGGATAGGCACTTTGTGGAGTTGGGTACTGGGAAAATGATGTACGACTTTGGGAGTTCTGTGGAGAGAAGTAGCATTGGGGAGGGTCATCTGGTGCACAAAGATATCCACGGGGATGATGTCGAGGCTGGAAGTGTTGAGCAGGAAAGCCCATCGGATCATCTTTTCTGTTTCTCTTTCTTCCACCCAAGCTTGCTGGGATGTTCTGAATGTCTTTCGAGCAACTCATGATTTTGCCTGACTTGATTCCCTCTTCTACTAGCTCCCCCATTTTTAACACATCATTAAAAGTCTTTTCCAAGGTCGGGATCAAATGACTGAAGTAGGTGGGTCCCTGGGCTTGTAGGAAAAGCTCAACCATTTCTTCTTTACCAATCGGGGTACTGACTCGAGCAGCTTGCTCCATCCATCTGAGCTCAAACTCCCTAAAGCTTTCCTCCGGCTTCTTTTCCATTTTAGATAGGGAGGAGCGGTCTGGGGTAACGCCTGATTTGTATTGAAAGTATTGAACAAAATCTTGAGCCATATCACCCAATGTAGGCCACTTACCAACATCTTGACGATTATGACATTCCAAAGCTACCCCAGTCAAGCTTTTACTGAAATAGGCCATCAACAAGTCATCTTTCTCTCCAATACTTCTCATTTCACTACAATAAACCTTCAAATGGGCTACCGGATCTCCACACCCACCATACAAGTTAAACTTTGGCACTTTAAACCCTGCGGGCAGGTGAACGTCAGGGAACATACACAACTCTTTATAAGACATGTTAACCTGGTCTCTCATCCCTTGCATGTTCTTTAAGGACTGTTCTATGCTTTTCAGCTTCCTGGATATCTTGTCTCGCCCTTCTTTTCCCGTGACTTTTTCATGTTCAGCATAAAGCTCATCCCGAGGGCTTTTCTTGTATGAGTCAGGAACCTTGTGGGCAACCTCTGCGAGGTAGTATTGGGCATCATGAGCTTTGAGTGGATATTCATTGTTAGGAATAGTGGATATGATAGGAGGGAAATTTTGGGTAGAGGTAATTGGAGGATGAGTGATGGAGCTACTAGGACGGTTGGAAAAACTATGATAAACGGGTGGATCTGGAGAGTATGGAGGATCATCCGGCACTATGATCGAAGTTTGGGTAAGGGTAGCATCTAAGAAGCTAGGTGGTGGCGGGGGTGGTGCCTTCCTAGTCATCTAGGCCTGATACATGTCCGTCATGTGCTGTCTTAACATCCTTATCTCATCAGCCAAACCAGTGTCATGTTCAACTAACTGCTTTCGGGCACCGGTATCAACCAACCCAATTTTGTTGTTGTCCGCCATTGCCTTTTGACTTTATGTTGTGGAGAGGAGTTACTACTTCGGGAACCACAAACCAACCACATTTCTGCTATGAAGATATCAAAAGGAACAAAATGGGGGCACCCCGTTAGCGTTAGGGCATTTAACAACAAAAATATCACATTGCATGCAATGCGCCTAGCAACAATTAATGGTTCTAGAATGACTTCGAGGGTCATAAGGTCACTTGGCATCATCCCAATTTGTCCACTTGAATCTTCTCCTTTCTTTTCTTTTCTCACATTTCCTAGCTTGCTCATTTTCCTTCTCCTTTTTCTTTCTGATTATTGTTCTTTTCTTCCCTCTCATTTCTCACATCCCATGATTTCATCTTTTTTTATTTTTTTATTTAATAAAAAATGATTCGATCGAACCCTATGTAGGTTGCCTACGTATCATGACGCCGCATAAATCAGATCTTTGCGTAGTTCGGGAAGATTGAAAATAAAGCAAACAAACGAACGTTCCTTTTTTCTCTTTTTTTTATTCATTACCTTAATGACTTATTCTGATGAAAAAAGAGAAATAAAAGAAGCAAAACTTTTTTTTGAATTTTCTAGACTTAATGTTCTATAACCTATTCTGAGCTCAAGCTTAACGAGCATATATATATATATTCCTTTTTGAAACAAACACTCTATGAGAAATTATTAAGGAAAAAGCCCTACAAGAGAAAATATTTTTTCCTTTTTTTTTATTCTTCTTTTTTTTATGAAGGAAATCTAAAGAATAAACCACAGAAAAATATTTTAAATTTTCATTTGATATCCTGACGCAAACAAGTAATGAAAAAAGATAAGACAAAATGCTTTTGGATTTCAATTTTGATTGCCAAAAGGAGAAATTCTAATAATAAACAAAGGATAAAGTATGTTTCTTTTTCTTCTATGTACAACATCCTAAAGTTCTAGTGAAAGTAAAAGAATATTTTTTTTTCATTTTTCATTAATTTCCCAAAGAAAAAACTCAAAAGAAAATCTTTTTGGATTTTGAAATTAATACCTAAAAGAAAACTTTTTTTTAAAAAAGGTACTAAAAGAAAAAAAAATCCTGATATACTAAAGGAAATATAAAAACAAATTTTTATTTTAAGTTCTAGATATTAACTGCCTAAAGGAAAAACCACCTAAAATGAATTTTTTTTAATTCCTAGAATTAGTTTTCTGAAGAAAACTTCCAACGGAAATATAAAAACGCAAAATTTCTCTCTCTTTTTTTTGGATTTTTGCCTTGTAACACATTTCCAAATACAAAATAAGAAATACAGTAACAAAAAACTCAACAAACTTAACTAGACTATGACAAACTCTAACATCACCTAAAAGACTCGACATTACTGTACAAAACTAAAAGGTAAAAGATGATATAAAAGAAAAACAAACTCAAAAATAAATAAAATAAAAGAAAATCTCTTTTTAATCCATTCCTGAATAAATGATCCTGACTAGATGGTCCTGGGGCTCTATCGTGCTCAAACTCCGGTAAGTAGATCCACACCTGTATGAAAAAACTTTAACCAACACTATGTGAGACTATAACACTCCCTATTAGACACACGCAAGACGTGATTGAGGCTATTTTTGTAAAACGACTTATGTGGCCAAAAGGTGGCTAGAAATGCAAAATTTGGCTAAGACCCCGCAAAGCCAAGAATCTAAGATTTACTAGGAAAACCGGACCCTATACGGGTTGCCTACGTATCACGCCCCGAAAGACGAGAATCAGGTATGCGTAGTTCGGGCAGATTGGATACGGGCAAGAAATAGAAATAACAACTAATTTAGAGGAAATATATTTTTGTCTTTTGTTTTTGAAAAACGATGAAATATGTAAACTCTTTTTGGATTTTCTTTTCCCCTTTTTTGATTTTTTGATTTTTGGAAAATGATGAAAAAGTGCGAAATCTTTTTTTTTTTTGAATTTTTTCATTTTTTTTTTGTCTTTTCTTAACAAAAATATAAAAGAAAACATAACTGGGCCCTACTTGTTTTATTTTTCACACTTCACCCTCTTTTTTCCTCTTTTTTTTCTTTTTCATTTGCCCTCAACTATCATTGGTTCGCCAAATGACCTTTTTACCCTTGAAGAAATGCAACATGTAGCACGTAGGATGCATCAAGATGGTCTGTTATTTTGGTGCACCTGTCCTAGACGGACCCAACTCCTGTGTTGAGTCCCCAAAGTCAGATGCACGTGATGCAAACAAGCATTCCTACTAGGGATCCGGCATGAGGCTATGTTATTCTAGGTTTAAAACCTGGGTTTTACTTGTTCTAGACTTGGCTTACCCGAGCAGACAGCTCGAGCCGAGGGGGGGCAGCGTACCGGGAATACAGAAGCTTCATCGGATTTGCAACTGGTCTGAACTTCGTTCTAAAATTGGAATATGACTCTAACAGAAAAGAAGTCACACGAAGTGTACACTTCCCGTATGATTTAGAAGACCTAGAGAGAGGAGGTTTTCGTAACAATTTATATACAGTTCAACAATATCAAAGCGGTAAAAAGCGACATTTAGCACCTTAGGCTCAAACATGTAATAAAAATCAGATAATAAATAAAGCCAATTATAACAGATATTCTAAGCTCGAATTCTCAACCTTGAACCAGAAGTTCTGTGTTCTTTTCCCCAGCAGAGTCGTCAGAGCTGTCACACCTCCTTTTTTACTACACCCCCGGAAGGGTATATAAGGGAGTTTTTTCCAACTTAAAGTGACAATCGAAACGGGATTATTTTATTAAAAACAAATCAGAGTCGCCACTTGGGATAATTTATGGTGTCTCAAGTCACCGGTTCAAATCCAGAATCGAGGAAAAGATTGACTCTGTATTACAGTCCGCGAACACAGAAATCCGGGTAAGGAATTCTATTAACCCGGGAGAAGGTGTTAGGCATTCCCGAGTTCCGTGGTTCTAGCACGGTCGCTCAACTGTTATTATTGGCCAATTATTTGATTTTAAAACACTTTTAAACCTATGTGCATTTTAGCTTTAAACCGCTTTTAATTATTTTCAGGAAAATTTCAACGTCATCTAAAATACGTCTTTGGACCACGCCACATGAAATGCACCCGAAATCCGAGACACATTTTATTTAACATTTTTAAGATTTAGATTTGGGTCACATGAAATGCACACCCGAGTTTAGGAAGGTAATTTTTAAAATAGCTCGCCTAAAGCAACTACGCTCTTTCAAGTTTGAGAGGGCCATGGAAAATTAAAATAATGGCACATCTCGATTTCTAAAGAATTAAAATTAGTTAAGTGAGGGCCATACATTATGGGATTCATTTGTGAATGGCACGCCTCACTTTATTTCAAAAAGATTCGTATTCAACTAAAGCGAATTACGGATGTTCATAAGTGACCATCCAACTTGTTTGGAATCGATTTCACACATGTAGAAATTTATAGATCTAATTTTGAAAGCTTCAATAACAAACCGGAGGCTACCAAGGATATTATGGCCGATCGTACAGAGACAAATAGCCAAACCTTTAATGCAATTATGCAGTAGCACCAGACAAAAAACATTGCAACATATATAAAGTAAACTCTTTATCTAAAGGTAATTGGGCATTGTATTAAAGTGGATTTATACGCATGGCTAATTATTTGGGACCAATCAACATCTGCTAGTAGTAGTCATCTCTATTGCAAAGGAAGAAGATTCAAAAGGAAGCAATTGTAGGAGACCGTATCACAGTAATAGCAAAACAGGAACATGTGCTCTTAACCAACGTGCCATCAAGGGCGGAGCTTTGTATTTCCGAAAACATGACTTCACAACACGACCGAAATCAGAACCTCAACTGAAGACCGGTAGCAACAAATTGAGAACAAATTTCAGCTCAATACTTCAGAAATCAAGCTAAGTATGATAGTCGAATTCATTCAAATCAATTAACTCAAACGATCTAGTCCAAGTTCAGCTATAACTCAAACTTTTCAAAATTTTCAGCACATATGGACCTTAAGCACATCACAGCCACTCTATTGAACACAACCAAGCATGCTTCGTAAATTTGAAACATCTGTAATTCCCCACCAGAATTTGACGACAGTGATATAAGTTAAACAGGTTTAAATCTTCTAACATACAAATTACTCAGAAAAGGATTCAATCATATAAAGATAACAAATGTATCGAAATTTTATGGAGAGGAACAAAATACACGTTTCGTATTATGTCTAAGTAAAACTTGAATTCATAGTTGAATACCTGGTTGGGCAAGAAACGATTGAAAGAGCCAAAGAAAAAACACAACAAAGACGGCTGAAGTTCAGCAAACACGAGCAGAAATTAGACTGGAACCTCGAGCAACAGCTGGGAACTCGACTCGGCACCACGAATCTCGAATCGAACATGAACTCAAACCCAAATATCAGTCAAATTCCATTTTTTGCGACAAATAAACCCAACCAAAAATCCTCTCCCTTCGTCCTGATTTTCTGTCCATTCTCTCTATTTGTGTGTGTGTGTGTGTGTGCTTAGCGACTGAAATCCATGAAAAAGATAAAGTTTCGCTGGGGGGCGGTTTTGGCTGATGAAGGTGATGAAGAAGAAGACGGTTCAGGGGTGTTGTTTGGGGTGCCAGCGTTCAGGGGTTTACGCTTCAGAGGAAGCCATGGAATTTTTTGTTGTTTCTTCTATGAAGACCGTCGATCAGGGGGGTAGGTCTCCTGTGTATTTTTGTTGAGAAGATGAAGTTACAGGGGAATAGGGTCTTGTTTTGTCCTCTGCGGCGGATTTCTAAAGAGGTCCCCCTATTTCAGTATATTTCCCTCTCTTTAAATAGGTAGCAGAAATGAATTACCTATTCACAAATACCCCTTCCCCAATTTTTTATTTGACTCCACTCAAATCCTTTTCTTTACTCTATTCAATAATACACTCCCAACTCCACCACTCTAGAAGCTTCCTAATTAGTTAGGTAAGACTCCCCAATTTAAACAATCCCTAGACTACCCTTAAAACCCCATGTTAATTACTTCAAAAACTAAATGGGTCAAATTGACCCAAGATTCAACCTACCAAATTAGATTAATTACTCAAAATAATAATTATCCCAACTAATTAAATACCAAATTAAAAGAAAATTGCCAAAATTCGAAAATAAAAGAGTAAAATGCAACATGACTATTTTTTATGATTTTTTTCTATTTTGTCAAATACCAACTTACTTAATTAATCTAAAAATATAAAATAAATCCTAAATGAAGATGCAATATATTTTTTTATATTTTTATGATTTGAAATAAATGCCAAAGCTAATCCTAATTAATTAAACTAAAAATGAAACTATTT
Organism: Nicotiana tabacum; assembly: GCF_000715075.1. Taxonomy (NCBI): domain Eukaryota; kingdom Viridiplantae; phylum Streptophyta; class Magnoliopsida; order Solanales; family Solanaceae; genus Nicotiana; species Nicotiana tabacum. The sequence continues at coordinate 150,154,482 of NC_134086.1, read as the reverse complement.
TTGTGTTTTCGAAATTATAAAAAATAAAAAATAAGGTACTATTTTTTAAAAACAAATTATGAAAAATACATAAATAAAATATTTTTTGTAATTTTCATTTTTCTTGTAATAAAATAAAGTAAAAGAGTCAAAATGAGTTGAAATAGCTATATTAGGCCTAAATTAAATATTTACATGCTAAAATATAAAACAATTGGGGAGGGTCAAAAAACACATGTCTACAAGTAGGCATAGAGTAGTCGATTAGGACTAGGTTCAGAAAAACCTCAATTAAGGACACGACTCAGTAGAAATAAAGCATCATAGCAAATAAGGTAATAAATCAGTAAGCTTAACAGACGAGGTAAAGCTTTTTAGGCTTTAAAAGAAAATCTTTCAATCAACATCAATTAAGGAAATCAAAATCAATCAAGTGAGAGTACAACAACAACAACAACAACAACCCAGTATAATCCCACAAGTGGGGTCTGAAGAGGGTAATAAGTACGCAGACCTTACCCCTACTCCGAGGGGCAGAGAGGCTGTTTCCAGGAGAGCCTCGGCTCAAGAGAGCAACAAGAGACAATATATTAGTACTATCAATAGACTCATAGTAAATAACATAAAATACATAACATAAAATAACAAAATAACAACAATATAAGAAATATAGGAAATATGAAAAGGATGTAAGGTATACTAATATCCAACAGATACAGCCCTGCATCAGTAGCTGGTCAGTAGCATCCTAAGTCTAACTCCTAAATGGCTAGTCTCCCTCTAGTGCGTTGTAGTAATATTCACAAACTTTCCCCTAACCTACAACCTTAATGCTCGACCTCCACAATTTCCTATCAAGGACCATGTCCTCAGAAATCCTAAGTCATGCCATGTCATGCCTGATCACCTCCCCCCAATACTTCTTAGGTCTCCCTCTACCTCTCCTCGTGCTCACCACAGCCAGTCGCTCACACCTCCTCACTGGTGCATCAGTGCTCCTCCTCTGAATGTGTCCGAACCATTTGAGTTTTGCTTCCCGCATTTTGTCCTCCATGGGGGCCACACCCACCTTCTCTCGAATATCTTCATTCCTAATCTTGTCCATCCTTGTATGCCCGCACATCCACCTCAGCATCCTCATCTCTGCTACTTTCATCTTCTGGATGTGTGAATTTGTAACCGGCCAACACTCGGTCCCATACAACATAGCAGGCCTAACCACTGCTCTATAAAACTTACCTTTTAGTAACGATGGCACTTTCTTGTCATACAAGACTCCCGTTGCTAACCTCCACTTCATCCACCCACCCCTATACGATGTGTGACATCCTCGTCGATCTCCCTGGTCCCCTGAATAACTGACCCAAGGTACTTGAAATTACCCCTCTTAGGGATGACTTGAGAGTCGAGCCTCACTTCCACTCCTGCTTCCGTCGGCTCGGCCCCAAATTTGCACTCGAGGTATTCCATCTTCGTCCTGCTCAGCCTGAAACCTTTAAACTCAAGGGCATGTCTCCAAACCTCTAGCCTCTCATTGACGCCGCGTCGTGTCTCGTCAATCAGGATTATGTCATCAGCAAATAACATGCACCGTGGCACCTCCCCTTGAATATGATGTGTTTTGGCATCCATCACCAGGGCAAATAGGAAAGGGCTGAATGCAGACCCTTGGTGCAACCCCGTAACAACCGGAAAATGGTCGGAGTCGCCTCTTACTGTCCTAACCCGAGTCTTAGCTCCATCATACATGTCTTTAATCACCCTAATGCAGTCAACCGGGACCCCTTTAACCTCTAGGCATCTCCATAGGACCTCCCTAGGAACCCTGTCGTACGCTTTCTCTAGATCGATAAACACCATGTGGAGATCCTTCTTCTTATCCCTGTATTGTTCTATCATCATCCTAATAAGGTGGATAGCTTATGTGGTAGATAGCCCCGGCATGAACCCGAACTGGTTATCTAAAATAGACACCGTCCTTCGCACTCTTATTTCTACCACTCTCTCCCAGACTTTTATGGTATGACTCAATAATTTGATACCCCTATAGTTGTTACAGCTTTGAACATCGCCTTTGTTCTTATACAGCGGAACCATTGTACTCCACCTCCACTCTTTAGGAATCTTATTAGTCTTGAATATAACATTAAACAACCCAGTAAGTCATTCCAAGCCTGCTCTACCCACACACCTCCAAAGTTCAACCGGAATTTCCTCTGGCCCGGTAGCTCTGCCCCTCCTCATCTTATGCATTGCCTCCATAACCTCATCGACCTCAATGTCCCTACAATAACTTAATTCATGGGGGTTGTTGGCATTCCTCAGTAAACCTAGCACAATATCCTGATCCCCTTCTTCATTTATAATTTTATGAAAGTAGGTCTGCCATCTCCTCTTAATCTGGTCACCCCCCATCAAAACTTTGTCGTCATCATCTTTTATGCACCTCACTTGGTCCAAATCCCGAGTCGTCCTCTCTAACCTTAGCGAATCGGAATAACTTCTTCTCCCCTCCTTTGTTCCCTAGTTCCTCATACAGACGAGCAAAAGTTGTCGTCTTAGCCTCCATTGCTGCCATCTTCGCCTCCTTCCTAGCTACCTTATATCTCTCACTGTTCGCCCTCTTCTCCTCCTCTCCAGAGCTCCCTATGAACTGCAGGTACGCCGCCTTCTTCACTTCCACTTTATCTTGGACAACTGGATTTCATTACCAGTCTCATTTGTGGCCACCGGTACGGCCCGAAGATATCCCTAACACCTCTCTCATCGCCTTTCTTATACAATCATCCATCTTCGACCACATAGTGTTTGCGTTCCCACTACTTCTCCAAGCTCTCATTGCCGATAACCTTCCTTCCAACTCCTGAGCTTTATCCTTAGTCAAGGCGCCCCACCTAATCCTCGGATGGCTTCGTACTGACCTCTTCTTCCTCCTTATCCTAATACCAATGTCCATCACCAAAAGCCTATGTTGCGTTGCTAGGGTCTTACCTGGTATAACTTTGCAATCCTTGCACAACCTTCTGTCGCATCTCCTGAGGAGGAGATAGTCAATCTGAGTCTTCGCCACCGAACTTTTGTAAGTAACCAGATGTTCATCCCGCTTCGGAAAACTTGAGTTCGCAATCACTAGATCGAATGCCTTGGCAAAGTCCAACAGCGAAGTGCCCCCTCCGTCCCGCTCCCCGACACCAAAGCCGCCATGCACCTCAGTATAACTAACTGCAGACGACCCAATATGACTATTGAAATCTCCTCCTATGAATAACCTCTCCGAAGGCGGAATACTACGAACGATGTCATCCAACCTCTCCCAAAAACGCCTTTTAATCTCCTCATCCAAGCCTACTTACGGCGCGTACGCGCTAATGACATTTAAAGTACACTCACCCACCACCAATTTAATAGTCATTAGTCTATTATTCACCCGCATGACCTCTACCACCGAATCTCTAAGATGGTTATCTACCAGGATACGCACTCCATTCTTACCCCTCAGGACTCCAGAGTACCATAACTTATACCCATCCACATTTTTCGCCCTCGATCTAACCCACCTAGTCTCCTGGACACACGCTATATTAATTTTCCTCTTCTAAAGTATCTTCGCCAACTCTATAGACTTACTCGTTAGCTAACCTATGTTCCATGACCCGATTCTCAACCTATAGGCTCCCTTGTCCGCTCTACCTCCCCTACCTCCCGTCCTACACCCTGACCCTGTCCCCACACTCTGCCCCACCCGAGGACCTGCCCTTAATCTATCATCCCAGATTGGAGCCACTACACCTACGACAAATCTCAAGAAGACTCACTAGTGCACAACAAACAACGAATCAAACTAGAAGAAAACAAGTGACTACAAGTACACTAGTTGAATGATTGAACTATTGTGAACCAAAGTAACATCAATTTAGCTAACACCAAAAGGGAGACAGTAGAACGGGACGTAACAACTCCCGAGAACCAAACCTGTGTTGATTTGTTGTACTTGATGTAGTTGTACACTCACACACCGCTTCCCACCGCCCGTTACGGACGCTCGTCCTGATTTCTCTCCTTTGCTAGTGCTCGTGCGTCCAAGTTGTCTCCACAACTTCGAGAATTTCCCTAAAAACACAAAAAATACCACGACCCAAAAACCAAAAAGGGTTGTCACCGCTACCACTGGTATAGCCCTGATAGTAGTAGGGGGAAATGTAGGGAAAAAGCAGAGAACTACACAAATATCTAATGAAATATATTGCCAGAACACTTGATAATTACTATAAATTAAGAAATAATCAGTACTCTTCTATAAATTAAAACAAATCGAAATTATACTAGTTAAATAGAAAAAATCATTTTTTTTATTAGTTGCAACAGAAGAAGACAACAGAAGTCAACTGTTTTTTGGAGCTTATATTTTCAAAATATTAATTAATTCTGAAAAAGAAATCTAGTGAAAAACTTTGTTGAAAAGGATTTAGCAAATTGGAGCTAGAAACTTACCACAGAGATAGATCTGAGCTTGGATGAAGCAGATCGGAGATTTTTAGAAGCTAAAAGATATAAAACCCTTTTTTCAATTCAAAAAACATAAAAAGAAAAAATTCGCACATATGTAAAAGCCAAAGGTCGATTACTCTTCTCCTCTCTACCAGATCGAAAATCTTGTGCAGTTACTGTTCAAACTCATATTTATTTCTTGCGGAAAAGAGTGCAAGATTAATTCGAGAAGTGAAATGGAGGATAATAGTTAATGACAATAATAGTTAATAATAGTCAAGCCTTCTACACCAAACTAAAATCAAGCATAAATCAAGAATACTGAATGCAGGTATACTCTTTTTAACTTCAAATAATAGTATAATATAGATTTCAAGAAGAATGAACAATACCAATTAAACACACAATATAGTGAGCAGCAAAGATAATGTGATAGGAAAAATCTACGTTTGGGGTTTAAGGAACAAATATAAAGCAATTAAAATAAAGATAAACTAAAAGCACAAATCACAAGCAATAAATGTGAAATTGATTAGATCAGAACACCTGATAATAAGAGGTAACTCGAATTAAAAAAGTTTGCATCTAAAACTGCAAAAATCCTAGTGATGCTTAGTCATACCGGCGTTGGGCTCCGGAGATATCTCCCCAACGATTAACTACTTCTCCTCGACAGCTTCTTCTCTGTATTGGAACTTGTGTTGATTAATCCGAAAACAATGGTAAACTGAATACAAAAGACAGCGAATTCACTGTTAATTAAAAGTGGTGGAAGTATCTTTATTGCAACATACAAATAGAGAAGAACGAACAGACGTAGCAAACAGGCAAGGTTAGCCATAGTGACAAAAAGAAGAAAGAGATGAATAAACAAAATGAGCACAATCATGCAGAACTGACATAGGTAGACTAAAGACTCAGTAGGATACATATTCGAAGCATGGTAACCACGGAAGATTATCAAGAATCAAGTAAACAGGCTAACACACAGAACCAAAGCAAACAAAATCTTAAAAATTAGGGCTTTTGACATAGGCGAATTAAAAGCAGTAAGAACATAAGATCGGTCAAAATAAGCAAGGAAAGAGGTTTAATCATAAAGAAAATCGGTTAAAACAAGTGTAGAAAGAACTCCAAGAAAACCCTAATTTTTTAAAGAAAGTAAAAACGGTTTAAAGTTGAGGATCTCGCAGAAGAAGTTCGAGAATAGTGCAAATCATAAGAAGAAACAGACTTAAAGCATTAAAAAATAACACAGATCTAAGGGATTCAAACGAGAGTTAGGGTTTCAAAAGGAAACCTAAATAGAACGAAAGAACCTGTCGTAAACTTCACCGATCGTGACAAATAAGGTGTGATTTTTCCCAAAATCACACCGGAGAACCTATGAGTAACAGAAACAGAAACCCTAGATCCAAATCAGCATGGCCCAGGATCCTTGAAGGCCTTAAAGATGATGAGCAAGGCGATGGAGTGACCATTGGAGGCTTGGGGTTGAGAGGCAGTCGCCGAAGATGACCAGAGAAAGAAGCGGTGGTTGAAAAGTGATTAGGGTTAGGTTGAGAGAAGAGGGAGATGAGAGCATCTGAAGGTGGCGGATTGGAAAAGTGATTAGGGTTGGGAGGGGGGTTGATTAGAGTTTAAAAAGGTAGGGGCTTGTTTGGACTGTTGATCTAGGAGATCAACGGTCAGGATTCAACTGGGTAGGTGGGTTCCGGGTTTGGGTAGGGGTTTGTAGGGTCTGGGTCGGGTTATTTAATAGGAAATTGGGTCCGATTTGGGCTACAATTGAAAGCCAAATCTGGCTATTATTTAAATAGCCCGTTTTTCCATATTTTAATTTATAAAAAATAATAGGTAATTTTTGGAAAATAATTTAAGGTTCCAAAATGATTTAAAATACATAACTATCATGTTAAAAATATAAGGACCAATTTTATACATATAAAATATAATTATACCTTAAAATGGGCTAACATTGCAATTATATGCAATTTAGCTTAAAAAATACTAAATGTGATTGTAAAAATACATAAAAATTACATTAGATATATTTTGGAATAAGTATAGAAATTAAATAAATGAATTATCATAACAATAATTTTGGAAATAATTATTGGGGAATTTATGAATAAAAGGAGAGAAAATAAATCAATTTAAACGCTTAAAATTGTGGAAAACAATAATAAAAACCTTGTGCATGCTTATATATGCATATATATATGCTATTTTGAAGGCATTTATGCATATTTAAAATATATAGGGAAAAATTGGGTATCAACAAAGATGAAATCTCTCTCTCTCTCTCTCTCTCTCTCTCTCTCTCTCTCTCTCTCTCTCGCTCTCTCTTAATTATTCTAAAGCTAACCTTGTGGAATCTGCTAGTACTTTTGTAAAAGATAGGTTTAAAGGCAAACATAAGAAAGGATATGTAAAGAAGCAGTAGTACTTCAATAAACCGGAGGGCCAAATCCAAAAGTCGAAAGGACCTTGCTATGTCTGTGAAAAAATTGGTCACAAGGCTTTCCAGTGCAACCAAAGGCAAGGACATGGCTCGAAGCAAGAGGGAAAGCTCCAGCCCAAGCTAACCTTACTGAAAGTGGTGACGTGATTGCTGTTGTGATCTTTGAGGCAAATATGGTGGCGAATGAGACTGATTGGATACTGGACACAAGCGCTCAAGGTACCTCTACACCAACAAGGAATTGTTCCATGACTTTGAGGAGTCTACTGATGGTGAGTGTATTTATATGGGTAACTCCACTACAGCAGGAGTTACGGGTAAAGGAAAAGTTCTTCTTAAGTTAACTTCTGGAAAAACTTTAGCCTTGTACAATATTCTGTATGTTCCCTCCATTTGTAGAAACTTAGTTTCTAGTGCACTTCTCAACAAAGTAGGCCTTAAACTTATTTTTGAACCCAATAAAATTATTATTTCTCGTGGAGGAGACTTTGTTGGGAAGGGTTACCCCAATGGAGATTTATTTATACTGAACATTGTTCAAGAGATTACTAGTAATGCAACTATTTCTAATTCTGCTTATATTGCTGAGTCTAATGATTTGTGGCATGGTAGGCTAGGTCATATTAATATTGCTTCTATAAAAAGACTTAGAAAAATGGAATTAATTCCTGCAATTAATGTTGATAATTTTTCTAAGTGTCATGTTTGTGTAGAAGCAAAATATACTAAAAAGCCTTTTAAAAATGTAACTAGTAGAAAGACAGAATTGCTTGAACTAGTGCATTCAGACTTAAGCTAATTTTAAGAATATTATTAGTAAGGGTGGGAAGATTATACTACATCACTTTTGTAGATGACTTTTCAAGATACACTAAGGTATATCTTCTTAAGTCTAAGGATGAGGTTGAATGCATGTTTTTAAAATACAAAGTAGAAGTAGAAAACCAATTAGACTGGAAAATCAAGAGACTTAGGTCTGATAGGGGTGATGAATATAGTATTAATACTCTAGAATCTTTTTGTGAGAAAAAAATGGTATTATGCATGAGGTTAGTGCTCCTTATATTCCCCAACAAATGGTGGAGCTAAACGAAAAAATCGAACCCTCAAAGAAATGATGAATTCTATGCTTTTGAGTTCAGGTTTATCTGACAAGATGTGGGGGGAAGTTATTTTCTTTTGTTATGTTCTTAATAGAGTTCCTCATAAGAAGTTAGATAAAACTACTTATGAGTTATGGAAAGGATTTTCCCCTAACTTGAAATTTCTAAAAGTGTGGGGGTGTTTGGCTAAGGTTGGTCTATCTGAATTTAAACAAGTAATTGTAGGACCCAAGACTTTTGATGCAATATTTATTTGTTATGCTTAAAATAGTGTTGCATATAGATTTCTATCTTTGAATGATCATTCTATTTGTGAATCTAGAGATGCAGAATTTTTTTAGCATGTTTTTCCATTGAAGGATAATGTTCCTATAGATGTGCCTATTAATGCTTCTACATCTATGTTTGTTAATTCTTATATTGTGCCTTCTTCTAGTATTACTGCTAATGATCATGAAAATAAACTTAGAAGAAGTAAGAGACGTAGAATTGAATCTAGCTTTGGTCCTTACTTTATCACTACTTTCTTGACTGAAAATATTGAGCTTGATCTTTTGAATTATGAATTAATGCATACCTATTTAGTAGAAGAAGATCCTAAGACTTATGATGAAGCAATGAGGTCAATAGATACTGATTTTTGGAAAGAGGCTAGTAAAAGTGACTTAGACTCGATAGTTTCTAATCACACTTGGGACTTGTCTGATTTGCCTAAAGGTTTTAAACCCATATGTAGCAAGTGGATATTTAAGAAGAAATTGAGACATGATGGTACAATCGAGAAATATAAGGATGGACTTGTTATTAGGGATTTTAACCAAAAGAAATGCACTGACTACTTTGATATATATTCTCCCATAACTAAAATAGAAACTATTAGAACTCTTGTTGCCTTAGCCGCTATCCATAATTTAGTGATACATCAAATGGATGTTAAAACTGCTTTTCTAAATAGTGATTTAGAGGAAGAGATCTATATGACTAAACCTGAGTGTTTTGTGATCCAAGGACATGAGAATAAAGTATGCAAATTGAGAAAGTCTTTATATGGTCTTAAACAGGCACCTAAGCAATGATATGAAAAGTTTAATAGCACACTAGTAGATAATGGTTTTGTTGTCAATGCATCTGATACTTGTGTTTATTCCAAGATGGTAGGATCAGATTGTATGATTATATATCTGTATGTGGATGACATGTTAATCTTTGGCCCTAATGTGGATATTGTAAATAAGACTAAGAATTTGTTGTCTTCTAAATTTGAAATGAAAGATCTTGAAGAAGTAGATGTAATTTTTGGGATTAAAATCAAAGAACTGCTAATGGTTTTTCAATGTCTCAGCCTCATTATATTGAGAAAATATTGAAAAGGTTTGATTGTTTTGATGTAGCTCCTGTGAGAACTCCTTATGATCCTAGCATACACTTGAGAAAGAATAAAGAATCTAGTGTTTCTCAAACTGAATATGCTAAGATAATTGATAGTGTAATATTTCTCATGAATTATACACGGCTTGATATTGCTTATGTTGTTAGTAGATTGAGTAGATATACTCACAACCCCAATAGTGAACACCAGAATGTTCTTCATCGTTTGCTAAGGTATTTGAAAGTTACTATGGATTGGTGTTTGTATTTTAATAAATTTCTTGCTGTTTTAGAAGGATTTTGTGATGCAAATTGGGTTACTAACAATGATGAAGTTATCTCCACTAGTAGCTATGTGTTTACTTTGGGTGTAGGTCCTATTTCGTGGAAGTCTTCAAAACAGACTTGTATAGCACGTTCGACCATGGAATCTGAATTTATTTCTCTTGAGTTAGCAGGGCAAGAAACTGAATGGCTGAGAAAATTATTAGCAGATGTGCTTTTGTGGAGAAGATAAACTTCACCAGTGTTTTTACATTGTGACTCACAAAGCGGCAATTGGAATTGCCAAGAATAGCGTGTACAATGAGAAAAGAAGACATATTCGCATTAGACATGGTGCGGTGAAATAATTATTAAACATAGTGTTATTTTCTTGGAATATGTAAGGTCCGAAAGAAATTTGGTGGATCTTTTAACCAAGGGTTTAGCAAGGAGAATTATCCTTGAAACATCGAGGGGAATGGGGATAAAGCCCATGGATTGAGGAAGTATGGTGGATACCCATCCGTGGTCAAACAAAGCCATATGAGACTTCAATATGCACTATATTTCCTATCCCTATGACATGTGGTAGTGCTTTATAAGGTTGATTCTATTTTACTCTTAATGATTTCATAGCCTTAAGGTGGTCTATATGTTGATAGACTTGATGGAATCACCTACATGAGTGTAAAGGTGCGGTCCCCTTTTATGAAAAACTTGGGATGTCTTTCTAGAGCACTCATGAGACACAAGGTGTGTGCATGACCATAAAAGCACTTTATTAGTATCGCGGAGTTTGCATAAAATTAAGGATATAGTATGTGTATTGAGGGTTTCAATTCATGTCCATTCAGTTCAAGAGTACTTCACTTTGTGGATATTAGTCGTTGCCTCATTTCACTACGTGTCAATTCAAATCGAAAGATATTGATAGTTAATTACATATTCCTCCCTTTTGCCCATGAATTATTCTTATTCTTTATCTTTGCATTAGTGAGGGAATGTTGGTATTATTCCTCTTTAGGCATTACTCTAATTTGATAATGCAAAGAATAAAGAACACTTCTAATCTACAATTAATCAGTGGTTAATTGTCATACCTCTCCATTATTAATTTGTTGTAACATTTCTAGATTTTATGTATATGCGGGGTGAGAGAATGAAGTTACTACTTCATAAATGGTTCACATTCATTCATACGACGGTTTCTTAAATTTTGTGACTTCGTTTGTGAAAAGAACAAACTTTTCAGAAGGTTTGAAGTTACTGTCTTTATGACAATTTTATCATTAAACCAAAAGTAATGTTACATAACATTAACTCCCATTTGGCTATTTACGTTTTTCTGATGGAAGAAAACATAGGTGATTTGCCTATATAAACATCATCATTTGTGAGCTAAACAACTACCAAAAAACATTTACTCTCATCTTCTCAAAAGACCATTCTTATTCTTATTATTCTGGAAGACTATTCTTCTTCCGTTTTTTCCCGGGCAATTCGTTCTGCAAACTCCAAACTTATAGCCATGAGTGCACGTGTTTGGGAGTACTGTGAAACTTTGGGGAGTGGTCGGTCTTAACGATTTGCACCCAGTCGGACCAAAATCGCTTTCAAGGCAGTAGCTTGCCACGACACAATATTTATTCGATAAGTCATTTCTATTCTCTTATTATTCTTGGTCAATGTTATCAACTATTTTTCTAACAAATATAACAGTTGGTTATTTTTGATTGAATAAAATAGTTCGATGATTTTACTTGCCGTCAAACTATAAATAATACAATCTCTTGTATTTTATGCAAAAAATACAGATTGAGTGGTACTTGTTACAAACTTATTTAAATTTATTTTTTAAAATTAACTTCATACTGAACCTTCTCATCTTTGCTTCCTCTTCTTCCAAAATTTTTTTTGATTTAAAGTTGCGCTCTGTCAGTTTAACTTCATAGCTAAAGCTGTGATGTTTCAAAGGCCAAAGTTTAAATTTCAAAAAATATTTTTTTTTGAAAGAAAAGGAAGATTATATTACTAAAATAAAGATTACATAGTCATTATATAGCCCCGAAGGATATTGCCAATGTCCATAGCGGCAAGACTATTAAAAAAGTGGAACGATACTTAATACTACTACATTTTTCTTGCTTGTTTCAATGTAGTTCTGGTTCAACAAAAAAAAAGGGACGTGCAAGGTAAATACATTTAGCTGGCTTAAAGTGGTAATAGCTTCCTTTGCTAGTTGATGCGCAACTCCATTTCCTTCCCTGAAGTTATGCCTGAGTATCGAGACTTTCAGTTGGTGCATTAATAACCTGCAATCTAGTAAAGTGTTAGTAAAAGATTGGTTGTCCTTACCCATTAGTTTAATAATTTTTGTGGAGTTAGTTTCAATCTCCATTTTTGTGAAATTCATCTCCATTGCAATCTTTAAACCTTACTATAATCCCATAAGTTTAGTCTGCATGAAAAATGTTGCGTAGCAAGATTTGTGAAAGCCAAAGATCCAGTCATCATTGTAACCTCGAAACATCCCACCTAAGCATGTTTTCAACGTATTTTTTGAGAAAGCACCATCTACATTTAGCTTGACAGTGTCGTTGGGTTGTTTTTGCCATTTAACCTCGATTCTTATCCTCTTAATCCTAAGATGATCCCTTTTAATAAGGAAATTAAATGCCCAGGCTTGTTGAATAACTTTAGAAACATTTTTAAGTCTAAATCTGGATTATTGAAATCATTATTATTTCTATCTTTCCAAAGGTTCCAAATGGTGAATGGAAAAAGACTTTCCCAGTTAATCGTGTGCTAACATTCAGAATCCTTTTAGTGAATTAGCCAATGAACGCCACAGTTCTTGGACTGTCTCACAATACCTATATTTTCCAAAACGTGATGCTATAGGATAGTGAAGAAAAATATGTTGAATATCTTCCGGACCATTTTTGCAAACCGGGCATATGTCATCCCAATTCATTGTAAGAAAGCTCTACAAGGGATACGATTATGGAGGCATTGCCATAAGAAGTAATTGATTTTGTTAGGGCATCGTAGTTTCCAAATCCACTTAAAGTCTAGATCTGGGGGCTTTGTGGATTTAATATGTCATGGCTTGACTTAGTCTTTAAAGGTATTTGCTAGGGATAGGAGTAGAGGTAATTTTATTGACAATAGTAGGAGGAAATACGGAAGAGATTATAGAGATATCCTAGTGATCATCTTTGAGTAAGTCTTTCTATGGTTAGATTATAGTCACTTAGTATAATGGTCTAACAATGGAACCTCTCAGCTTAATAGTGTGGTGTACCCATCTAGAACACCAGATGTTGATTTTAGAAGTTGTACAAGGATACCACATAGTGCTTTCATTACAATTTTTTCAGTCTTTAAGAAGAGCTGTCCAAATGAAAGAGGTATTAACCTTGGACTTTTTGTGAGCGTATTTTCAAGTGATAAGTTGTGCCTAAGGGAAGGAAGGATTATTTAATAGCCTCCAAGCTAGGCTTGTAAGTAAGACAAGGTTTTTAGTAGTTAATGAGCGAACGCCCAGACTATTTGAAATTTCAAAACTTAATATTTCTTTAATCCTAGTAGAATACAACAATATAAGGTGTTCTCAAGCAAATAACACAAAATAATATGAGATAAGTGATGACACTGTCCTAAAATATTCAATAATAAAATTACATAAAATAAATATTGCTAACTAATAAGCTATAATAAAAATGAACATAATCTAAAAATACTTAGTCATGCTAAAACAAGTCGACTAATAAGTACTAGTACTAATTACATGACTAAACACTGAAGAAAAAAATAAAGTTAAGTTATGTATTTTTAATGTCTAAACTAATACAAAGGGGAGTCTTGGCATAACTGGTAAAATTGCTATCATGCGACCAAGAGATCACAGGTTCAAGTTGTGGAAACAATCTTTTATAGAAATGTAGGGTAAGGTTGCGTACAATAGACCTTTGTGGTCCGCTCTTCCTCGGATCTCATGCATATCTAAACTAATACAAAGCTTAAATAGAAATATTTAACATTATTGTCATTCCTAGTATTGAATTAAAAACTTTTTGTTAGCATCAGTATCAATTTGGTTTAGGTTTGGGTTATGTTTGAATTACTAATATTTATGGTGTATAAAATATATTGGACCAATCAAAAATTCTAAATTCAAGCTTGAAATAATATGTTAAAAGATAAAAAATATGAAAAAGTTTAAGAAATATTTATGAATTATACTATAACTATTTTAATTTTTGGCCAGATCGTCCAATCTTTTCATAGTTACGGCGCTGGAGGGTTTGGTACGTGCCCGCTCTATTTACATGTAATATCGGGTTGGTTTGGTTTAGATTTGGCTTTTCTTAGTTACAACCAAATCAATATGGCCGGGGCTTTTAAATACCAAATCAAATCAAATCAAATCAAATCGAATCGAATCATAGTCATTTTTTACCCGATTTAACTCGTATTATCGAATTGGTACGGTTTATTCGTTTTTTGTGCACCCTAACACCATGTATGAATTTGAACTTCGTTGGCAGAACTCAACAGCCTGAATTTGGAAAGTTTAGACGTGCAATTACTTCATATTAAACATTAAAATCTTGATTTTGAGGTTGATTCTAAGGCGGCAAAACATTAAAATCCGGTACATTTCGTCTCTACTTTAAATAGGGTACTAGATATGGCTATTTGTGCACTTAGCGTCAGGTGTAAATCATCTGGGTATATCCGACCCATAGAACCATGTCGGTGACCCATAAACTCCACACTGACCCGACCGACTAAGCCGTTCTCTATAAATCACCAAAAGAAGACATTTCTCTCTCTCTGTGTTCGCAGTCTTTAACCAACCACTGAGTTCGCTATGGCATTTCCTTACTTGGAAGCAGTTCTCGGTACGCCTTTTTTTTCTATCTTTCTACACCTTTTACTTACTCGCGTTATAGTGCCTCAGGTATTTACTGGATATTACATTTTCTGAACGGCTCTACTGTCTTTGAATGTCATTACTGATATCTATGCAATCTTTTTCCCGTTTTCACGCTTCCATTTTTACTGGGTTACATTATTGCTTCTTCTTTCTTGGTCCATATGTTTCGAAAATTTTGGCTCTTGATCAAATATTTGTTGTATCTCTGTTCAACGTCTGTTTTGAAATAAGTAGGTATTATAGGTTTTATTGGATTCTTTAACTTAACAATTTTCTTGTATTCGGTTAAAGGATGGTTGTTGCTTTCTTAGTCTACAAATTTGGAGCTTGATAAAATATTTGTGGTCTCTCTGTTGTCTGTTATTAGAAAGAAATAGACATGTAGGGGTTTTGGGTATCTCTAATTAATATATTTCCTGAAGAAAGGTATCGGAATCTCTGTAAAAATCTTGACGTGTTTTATGCATTATTTGGGTCGAATGATCCTTGCTTTTCTTAGTCTAGCAGTTCAAAATCTCTGGGTTCTTGATTGAATACTTGTAACTCTCTTTTGGTTGCCTATTTAGAGAAATAAATAGGCTTTTAGGGTTTATGTTTTTTTTTTTGAAACTAATGTATTTTTTGAAGAAAGCATCTAGTCTGTAGAATTCTTGTTGTTCTCTATGCATGCATGTGTGTACCTTTTTTATCTCGGGGACTATTAATTAGCTATGATTCTTTCAGTCTTTCTTTAGTATAGAAGTTCAGTTTCTATTTAGATTCTTGTAGCATCTCTGTTGTCTGTCTGTTTAGAAAGAAATTGGCATTTTGGGGTTTAGGTTATCTTGAACTTAATTTATTTCTAGAAGATAGTGTTGTAATTGGTAAAAGTCTTGATGGTTTCTATGCATGTACGTGTACATTGTTCTGTCTTCGTTTAGGTCTGGTCTTTGCTGGGAGGTTTTTCAGTTTGGTTAAAGATTTATATGTCAATATAAGGTTAATGCGATGTTAACATCATATTGAATCATTATGGTCTGTTGGTTAATCTGGTTGTATACTAGCTCGGGGTTATGCTTTCAAGCCTCAAAAACAGTTTAATTTTTTTTTTTTTTTTGTACTTTTATTTTATTTTTGCACTTTTTTTATACCTTTTATTTTATTTTATTTTGATTTTGTATAATGTTGGCCCAAGATGAATTTAAATGGAGAAACATGAAGATTGAAACAAAAACGTTATCAAATAAAGCAAACAGCAACATATCGGATTGCATTGGAGTCCTGCTTCATTTTTTTGATAAGGTAAATTGTATTAATCAAAAGGGAGAGAACTCCCGTATACAGGAAGTATACCAAAGAGTAGAGAATTTACAACAGAACATGATTCTCTACAAAAGACGCCCAATCTTCTATACAAGTAGGGGCTATATGAGTGCACCCAAAAGCGATCAAAGATAAAAGACTATTCTTAAGATGTGAAAAAGGAGACTCAATCCCCTCAAAAGCTCTCCTATTTCTCTCCCTCCAAACTATCCACATGAGAGCTAACGGGGCGAACTTTCACGCCTTTTGCTTTCTTCTTCTACAGAAACCGGCCCAGCTATATAACATCGCCTTGTGGAGTCCTGCTTCATTTGGCGGTGAATAAATTAGGTGCTTTCTTAGAGTTCCTAAGAAACTAAGTTAGAATTCATTTTAGCTAGAGCCTATCTACTGATAATTTTGAGGTCGTAATATGACGGTTCTAACTTCTTCTGAAAGGCCTTGAAAGTTTCTTAACTTGTTTCTTTAGAGTTTTGGGGATGCATTGGACAATGCCACCAACCTCTTCTGATGCTAGGTTGGCACAGAAAAGGTCTAAACAAGAACGAGAAGATCATGTTGGACACAATCCCTGCTGCCATTTGGTGGACAGTTTGGTTAGAGAGGAATCATAGAATATTTGAAGGCATAAAGGAAAATCTACTTGCACTTTAGATGCTTGTTATGCATGTTTTTGGTTCTGGATTTGTATGACTTGATCACTATAATTTCAAAATTTTAATTAAAACATGTATTGATGCGCTGGCCCTCAGTGCTTTTACTGAGTTAACTGAAATTATTGTTTTGTATTCATTTCAAAATTTGTGCCAGATGCTTCCTGTGATGTGTTAAACCCTATTTGAGGTTACACATGTTACTGTTCTTTACTCTCTCACTGAATACCTTTTATTCTGCTGCTAACTTTTATGTGCATCTTCACGTGCTGATAAGCTTCAAACTGTTAGGTCCTTTTCTTGTTGTTGTAATCAACCAAAAGGATAAGACTAGTAGATCCATTGGTGTGTGCCTTTTGGATTCCTGGAAGAATCATGATAGAACTGGAGGACCTTTAGATTTTCCAAATAAGCGAAGTTCATTTTAAGTGCTTGAATGCCTTGACTTTTCCACCTTTGCTCTCCCTCCTGCCGTGCCTAAATTAAGGACCTCTCTCATTGTTGTTACCTCAAGGAGTGGTGCATTATTTGTTATATGGACTAGATAGAAGGGAAGGAACTATAGATCTTTGAAGGAGAAGTTTACCCTACTCTTTCATTGAATTCAGTATCTGGTAAATCTTTTTTGCTGGAGCAAACTGTCTAGTGTATATCGTATAATGAGTTTTTGGATTTTGTCGGTAACGTAAGTTCCATAGGAACCTTTTTTGTACATATTCTGCATCAACTGGATGCCCATTATAACATTTACATTACACTGTTAGAAAAGGAGTGGTGTGTTATTGGTATTTAGAGAGCTTTAATTGCAGGATCACATTGGAAACACCTTTCATTCTGTGTATTCTAATTTGTTCTGGCAACTTTCTTCTCCAGTGGAACCAATGAATGTCGACTGTTGAATGATTCTGTAGGTGCAGAAAATATGCTTAAATTGACTGACACCTTGACTCTCCCTCCATGAGTTAATTGTTTTTTTCCCTTTTTTTGAGCATTGACTGCTAATGCAGTCTGTTTTTCACATAATACCTTAAGCGATGATTACGTAGCTTTTAACTTCATTCAGTTGATAAGTAAGGACTGCTAATGTTGGTGGGGGATACACTCATACTATCATACACAATATCCACAATTTGTGTATCGTTTATGGACTGGGACAGGCAAGAAGAAACTGAAAATATCCTTTTTGTTAATCTTATGGCATTTTGTTGTCATCTGATGTATGATATGGTGGTCTCCTCTTTTATTTTCACCCTTAATTTGGTCTGATATATAGCTCAACTAGCCAGTAGACATCATTGGTTAAATGATGATGCAATGAGATGAAAAAGGTCTGCTTTGGTTCCACTTTTGAGACGTGTTTTGTGTGTTAATGGTTTTTACATCTTTATATTTTGGTTTTTTCCTTGTGTCTCTTGGTAGTTGGCTTGCTTGCTGTTTGCTTCAGATTTTATCTCTGACTTCCCTCCTTGATTTTATTTATTGCTGTCTTTTCTAGGGTGCTGTATTAACCTCCCTTCTTATTGTGCTTTTGGCTCTAATTTTGCTGTTGAATTTCAGGATTCATGATATTAATGTACATATTTGAGACATACCTTGATGTACGACAGCATGCTGCTCATAAATTGCCAACACTTCCGAAAACTTTGGTGGGAGTTATCAGCCAGGAAAAATTTGAGAAGTCCCGTGCATATAGTCTAGACAAAAGGTTTATCTCCTACTTGCTTTTGATTTTTTTCTTTTGTTCAGGGGATACCATCCAAATTGTTCTATTTTTTTTGATATTCTTTTTCATCTCTTTTTTTTTTCCAGTTACTTCCATTTTATCCATGAGTTTGTTACGATACTTATGGACTCTTCCATCTTGTACTTCCGGATATTGCCCTGGTTTTGGAAGGTGAATGGTTCAGCTTTTTTCTTAAAATGTCCTCTCTTCCCACTCTAGCAACTCATGGACTTTGTGTTTTATATTCTGGCAGATATCAGGAGAATCTTTGGTATACCTTGGTCTCAATGCAGAGAATGAAATATTTCACACACTTTCATTTTTAGCAGGAGTTATGGTTTGGTCACAGGTGCATATGAGTATCCCTTTGGTTTCTTGTTCATAATGGTTGACACTTCCTGGAGTTGAATATTTGTCCATTGTATATATTTTTTCTTTTTAAAAAGAATATTTATCAGCACTCTCTAGGGTTTTGTTTGTCCTTGTTAAAAGTGAATTAATTAAAACTGTTTAGCATTATGTTACAATGTATTTAATGTGCAAATCCTCAGATACTCTCTCCTTTTGAGTTACAGAAGTTCTATCTTTCTTTAATGCTTCAAAGTACCTCTTGCCCCGTGTTAATTTTATAATTTTTACACCCCTTTGTGTGAACGCGGTATGCTTCGTGATCCGGGGTACCCTTTTTCCTTATAAAGGGACTTTTAAAGTTCCAGACTTTCTAGTGCTATCGCCCCTTTTTCAGCCTGATATTATCAAGGTAGACTTCCACCAGACGCCCTGGCTTTCTTTTTAGTTTTCCAATCTTCTAGGAGTTATCACTTATGTGAATATGACCTTAATTTCTCATACTTTTAAACTGTGAAATGTAGATGAAAAATGCCTCTGTGATGGTGTGATCCTATGTCAAGTGAATGTTAGCTGGCGAGGTTGATGATTTGTGATCTGAGTTTGATTTTGGGATAACCTTTTTTCCTTATTTGATGATTTTGTGTCAGTTCTCGTCAGGGAACTTGTCTGTTGCTCGTTTAGAAAGGTATTTTGCTCCAACTATGTATGAGTTGTAGTATTTGTTGCCAAAGTTTTAGGTGAATAGTTGTTTCTTCGGGGATGAGTAAATCTTTTTGTGCATAAATGCTTTCCTTATGTCCTAAAGGGCGCTCTGTAGAGCCTCTTTTGTGTCCGAGCAATGTAGTCTTGATCACATTGGCTAAATGAACCACAAACCATATATGCAGTCCTGGTCTTTATTTTTCTTTTTCTTGTTAGATTGAAGATAGCTTCAGGTCTGATTTAATCATCTTTATCTTCCCTAATTGTGGTGTTGGACGAGGATTCATTCTTTAAGTAGACCTGTCTGTTGAACTCAGAGAGTGAATTTTGTCAAATTTGGTGCATTTGTTCCTGATTCCCGTGATGCGTGACGCGGCATCTTATTTTATGCTTTGCACTTGCAATGATGAGCAAGTTTAGTAGGTAGTTTTTAGTTTCTGGTGTTTCAGAGTTTGACTCATCTTTTTCTAAGTTAAGTTCTCAGTTAGAGAACTGTTGTGAAATACTTCTGTTTGGCACACGACTACTTTCTCGTGGTGAATTTGCTGTTAGTTCCTCTTTTGAATTTGCTAGTATTTAGTGTGGTGATATCGTGGACCAAGGACGCCTTCAAGTATTCTGGATTGCTTCAAAAAGTTATAGCTTCATAATCTGGTACCAATTCTAAATTTTCAAATACTTCTACAGATCACCGATTTGCCATTTTCATTGTATTCAACCTTTGTGATTGAGGCCCGCCATGGTTTCAACAAGGTATCATGGAATAAATGTAATTCTTTCTTTAAGCATGCATCTGTCATCCCTTGGTGGCTGACATGTCTCTTTGGAATTTGAATTGTCTTTTTGATGCAGCAAACAGTATGGCTATTCTTTAGGGACATGATAAAAGGAATTGCTTTAGCTATTGTGATTGGTCCTCCCATTGTGGCTGCCATCATTGTTATAGTACAGGTACTGGGACATGGGTTTTGTTTATTCAAGATTTTAGCATGATATAGCCGCTCACTTGTTCATCTCATTTGGCATCAACTTTTTCTTGGATCTTCATCACATAATTTTACCTTGCACGTTCATTTTGGAGGCTGCAAAATATCATCTTGTGCATTCCGCTAACAGCACTAATCTATTCTCGATTTGCAGAAAGGAGGTCCTTACTTGGCAATTTACTTGTGGGGGTTTATGCTGATTTTATCTCTTGTTATGATGACTATCTACCCTGTACTAATTGCTCCACTTTTCAACAAGTTCACTCCGGTAAGTAGTACATCAACCCCTTCTTCCCCTCAAGAAGAGGAAAATCAAAAACATATTTCCTGCAGCTCCATTGTGGTGATTAATTTTTTTTCCCCCAATGAGTAGCTTCCACAGGGAGACCTTAGGTTGAAGATTGAGAATCTTGCATCCTCACTCAAGTTTCCCCTAAAGAAATTATTTGTGGTTGATGGGTCTACAAGGTCGAGCCACAGCAATGTGAGTGATTATTATACTGATCTTTGCATAGTGGTTATATATGTAACTTTTCACATTGAATGCAAATTCATTTTATGTGCTATAATTTCATAGATTGGGTGGTCCAAGTTGTGCTAGTAGATTTTGAGATAATATTTGAATCTTTAAGTTACGCTAGTTTTGTTCCGTTTCCAGCTCAATTTTTTTAATCCTCTGTCTATGATAGCTTTTTGTCGGAACTAGCAATCAGGTTTAGTTTTAGCTTTGCTTAATTGCTTCAATATTTTAGCTTTAAATGAAGCAGATTTGCAGTATAGCCCTGATCTCTTATTTGCTTTATTTTTCTTTTGCAATTGATTACCTTTCAAATCTTCTCATACATTTTGGAGATGAAGTGTGCGTTTTGTTTGCATATGGTTTGCGAAAGGTATAGTAAGGTGTTCCACTTGTTGAACAAATCAATATGATAAAGAGCTAAGGATGTAAAACTAACTTGGAGAGGTCTCTCTTCGTTTTATCATTCTGGGCTTAGTTTGAGACGTCCTCTTGGATCTCTTGGTTTTAATCAGACGGTGGAGTAGTTGCACTTGTGCTGAGTGACAAATGGGCATGTGATACTGTTGCTTTTTATATGTCATCTGCCTATTTACTGAAGGATTTGGCTTTGAGGGTGGGGCAAGAACATTTTACACAACAATTGAGGATAAAAGAATAAATTTATATTCTTTTAGAGTGTAATTGATAACGAGAAGATTTCAACTCCTCTCACCCAACCAAAAACAAGAAGATTTCTAAATATATGAAAGTGTTTATGAGCTCAAGTTCTAGTATTTTTGCTACAGTAATAAAGCTTGGAGGGGATTTAGTTGTTATCGTCTTCTCTATCAGAGTACTAGGCTGCACATCAAATCTGTCTAGTCGTTGGTAGTTAGTTATATTTCAGCTTGAAAATTGTGTTCAACTCCATATAGTGTACGTGAGTCATAAACAATGGTTGATTAAGCCTTCATTTCTCTTCCATTTATATATGGTGAATGTAATGGAATAATAAAACTACGCCCTACGCAGAAACTAATGATAAAACTAAGTTGTGTGAATTGGTTGCAAGTCATGTGTGCTTCTGGGTAAATAAAAATACGTATGAAGAATTTTTCCCCTCTGTTGCCTTTTGAAGTCATTTTGCTTTCAGTTTTGCATTTGCTGTTGGAGTCTAATATAGTTTTCTGATACTTTGGTTTCATTATAAAGTTCAATGGATACAATAATTGTTTATGTGATAGCTTTATGGTCCTTATCCCTTCTACAATAACCACATTATGTTACGGGATGTGTTGCTGGATAGGGTTCTGACAAAGGTGTGTGTAAAAGTGTGTCTACACTTCCCTGATGCATGTTTTGTAGATTTAAAGCAGCCGTTATGGCTTCAGGTTCCAGCTAATCATAGCCAACTAGTTCTTACTCCGTATAAAAAGCTGAGCCATTGGATCTTATTAGATCTGCGATATTGTAGCTTCTGGTGGAAAGGGATATGAAATTTGCATTGGAAATCTCCCTGCTCAGTCATTTGTTGGATTTATGTCGTGTATGACGGTGAAATATTAATGGTCACAGAGGGTATAATATTATCCTGATGTTTATACCTATTACTTATTTCTGTCTTGTCTCCCGTATACCTAGTTATCTATTTCTCTTTTATCTCCTCTCTTACTCCGCGGGCTGATCTTGTATCTGCAAAATTTTGCTAGGCATACATGTATGGGTTCTTCAAGAACAAGCGCATTGTCCTCTATGATACACTCATCCAGCAGGTGTGGTGCCTATAAAACCTTGTTAAGTGTTCCTTGTCTTGTTTTTTCCCCGGTCTTCTATTAATCGCCATTAGTTGATGAAGTTGTGAACATTTAATGATTCCTCGAAACTGTTTTGTTGGTAAAAAGGTCGTTCTAACATGATCTTGACAAGAAGTAAAATAACAAAGGTAAGGGTTTTGAGTTCATATGCAGATTCTACCATTTTACTATTGCATAGCAATAGAACTATAACTTTGTTGAATTGTTCCAAGAAGGGTCACTATAACAGATACTCCCTCCATTTCAATTTATGTATTTTTACTTTCCCTTTTGGTTTGTTGCAAAAAGAATGTCACATTTAGTAAGTTTTTGGTTCCAAGTAACTCGAATTCATGTTTTAAAATCTATGTTTATTCAATCTTTTTGCTTGGTATAACCACTGTAATGTAAATAATCCCCTCTTATTTTATGGGTTTTGTAAGTTCCTTGAGTTTAGATAGGAGTCAAAAGAATGTACAGGAGCTAATGACTTCTCTTTACTGAGGTGCATCTTCTGGATGCTTAGTAAATGAAATTTCACTTTACCTGATAAAAAAGGCTTTAATTCAACATTCCCATTTTACCCTTAATGATACTCTCTTATGGGTATGATATTGCATGTTTAAGACCACAACATTCAAAGGGTATTTTTCAGCACGTTTTACACACTTCTAGTTTAAGACCACAAGCTGCAGAAGTCTTCTTTACATGGAAAATTTTGTGCCCTGTTAAACTAAGACACCAAACTGAAATGGAGGGAATATCTGTGTGATGGCAGGAGTCTATGCCTTGATACTGTGAAAGTTGAAGATGGTAAAACTTGTTTACTGTGATCATTTTTGTTGAACCAGTTCTATGTTTCTTTTTGAGTGGACAGTATTCTAATGACTGCTAGTTCATTGAAAACAATTTCTGCCATTTGGTTGCTTAAGTATTGGATGTCCTCAAGCAGAGGCGGACCCAGGATTTGAGCGTCGCGGGGGCCCCACTGCCTTTAGATATGCCAATTATCAGTGGCGAAGTTTGACATGTTTATTCTTTGAAAACTTACTGATTATAATACATATCGAAAATACAAATTCAATTTTTACTAACATAAATAATTTGGCACTGACATAATATTATCCGCTCATACTTGAACTCGTAGTATTTATATATGCAAATCGTGCGAAGTTTAAACTTTAATGTGTAAATTCTTGTATAGAATATCCCAATGTGATTCTAGCTAATTAGATGTTAATTAGTTAAATATTTGGGTATCACTAATTAGAATAAGAAAGTATATATCTTATTGATGCATATAAAATCATAAGCCACTTGCAAATTTCCATAAGGAAACACACAGGAAATTGTCCAAGTTATTTCATATTTTACTATCTTCATAAGGTAAATTTTATTGGTAATTATGTGAATGCAACTGCAGTCCCATTCTTGTAAAAACAATATGTTTTATTTCCTCGTAGATGTATAGGAGATAAAACTTTTAAAGAAAGAGAACAAGGGAGAATTTGAAAATGAATAAAATAAATTAATACCAAACTAATTCAAAAATATAAAAGAAAAAAATAAACCAATTGCCTACGTACTAAAGGAGTAGTAGTAAGGTAACAAAAAGGAGTAGTAATTATTGTTGAATTAAGAAAAAGTAACCAAAAAAGAAAAGAAACAAAAAAGAATTGAAAAGACAAATGTTTTACAGATGGGTTCGATCTCAGGTATCCAGGTGCAGGAAGGAACACACATTGGCCGCTAATACCAGTCACCCTGCGCAACTTTCGCTGTTTGAGGGGGCCAAGGAAAATATATGAGGGGTCCTCAATATATATAAAAATATGTATTATAGCTATATACAAGGTTTTTTGTCCGAGACTAACGGGGTCCCGTGACCCCTCAACCCCTAGTGTAGGTCCGCCTCTGTCCTCAAGGAGATAGAGGCTAATTTACTGTATTTGAGAGCTGTAGCCAGATTAAGATGGAGTAATATCTTGAGGAATGAGTATATGGGTCCATTTTCATTATATGTTCACACTCTTCATTTACTTTCTAACCAATTAAAATATGATATTCCTGTTTCTTTGAACTGATTGGATGTTAGAAAGGTTGTCTTTACTGCATGAAATCATATGTCATCATCACTTCTTATGCATGGTATCGGTGTAGCTAGAATTCATGAAAATACTTTGCTGGTGGTTTAGCCATCGACCTCCCCAACAAATGATTTCTTCTTCTCTGTTTATTATTTTTCCTGGCTTTTAAATTCCTTTGAAATGTTTTGGTTAGTTCTTTTTAGTTTGTATTTTGGGAGTTAATTTCACTTCTTGGTGCTCTGTAGTGCAAGAATGATGAGGAAATAGTTGCTGTTATTGCACATGAACTGGGTCACTGGAAACTTAATCACACAATGTACTCCTTCATTGCAGTCCAGGTAAGCAATTAAATCCTGAAGCCCATGCCTTAATTCTCATTCATATTTCAAGTCTGTTAGCAGTTGTTTTATTTTGGGGGGAGGGGGGGGGGGGGGAGGAGGGATTCTTGTGGCTAGTGTAGCTGGCCAAGAAGGTTAATGAGGAATCTGGTACACTGAAGTCAGAGACTTCTCACCCTAATCAGTTCTTTGTTTTTTTTCTAGATTAAGCATATATTTGCTTCATCCCTTTTTATGTGATTTACTTTGTGTTGGCACAAAGATTCTAGGGGTTCATTTGTTTTACATCTTTGATTTTTGTGGCAGAAGATTATATCAAAAAGTAAAAAGATAAAAGAGATTTTCTTATGGAAGAAGATAATGCTAAATTTTGTTCGAAATCTTGAAACATGTGAATGCCAAACGACATAAATATTATTGTCAGTATTGTAAAGAAATGTGTCAAAACTTAAGAGCATGCCCACCTTGTCACAGAAATGTGTACAGGGAAATTGTTAGATCAATCACCAAACGGTGTGGCCTAGTGGTTAATCAAGTGGGAGGAGAACCATGAGGTGTCTTAGGTTCAAAATCCTAGCACAGGCAAAAATCAGTAGATGATTTCTTTCCATCTGCCTAAGCCTTCTGGACAGAGGTACAAGTAGGCACCCGTTGAATAGTCGAGGTGCACACAAGCTGGACAACACGATCGTTTTAAAAAAGGAAAATTTTTAGATCAATTATATTCTTGTTTACTGGCTCTAGGTACCTGCCAATTTATCATTTTGTCTGCTGGTTGGCTTTCACGTGAATGTTAAGCGTTGGCTGGTTTAAGTTTTGGTTTTTGCTGTAACGATTCATGAATGTGGTGTAGCATTAAGCAGCAAAAAGAAATTCCATATGGAGTTGAAATAAGTCTAATAGTTATTGGATACTGATCACGATAAAAGAAACATTTTTTTGTAGATTTTGTGGTTTGATCGGTGAAGTAATCATGAGCATTAGTTTCTAAAAAAGTTGGGGTCCTTTAGCACATCTTCAATTCTTATTATGTAGTTTATGTTTCAAACATGCTTGCTTCTCTTTTGATAGTAACCATAAGTATTTTCCTACCTTGGGAAAGAACATCCTTATCCTCAAGTGATTACATGTTTTTGAAAAATAAGAAGATACCAGAGTAAATATTATGGTAAGAAAAAAATATTAAATAAAAGCATTTGAGGGTTCCTGAAATATATAGCGCCGTGATTTAACTGCCCGAGAAACTGAACCTAATGTAGACATAATTAATCCCCTCACTTCATACTTTCAAGATGGAAAGAAACCTTAGCTCCCCATCTATAGAATTAGGTGATAAGAATGCAAATGAAAAATTATGAGGGTTGGAAGAGCATTTGGTCCAAATGGTATCCTAATAAAGGTTTGAGGTACATTTCAGAGGGTGAGTTTAATGACTAACCAAGCTTTTGAATGTTCTATTGAGGATTGAAAACATGTCAAAAGAGTGGAGAATGGGTACCTGAGTCCAGTATATAAGAACAAAAGAAATCTTTAAAGTTGTGCGAACTTTCATGGGATTAAACCTTTGAGTCGTACGTTGGAACTTTAGGAAAGGGCGATAACACGTCAACTTAGAGATAAAGTAGGGGTGATAGAGAACCAATTCGAATTCGCACTTGCCAAACTCACAAATACGTTATGTTTTTGTGAAATTTATAGGGATAAAAGGAAGATATTCATTGATCAAGTGAAAACATATGATAAAGTATCAAAAAATGTCATTTGATGGGTACTTGTGAAGAAAAGAATTTATATCAATGTTCAAAAGTGTGACTAGAGATGTAGAGGATTTCTCGTAACTGTGGATTTATACCAAGGCTCTGCCTTGACCTGTATTTGTTTATCCTAGTTATGAATAAGTGAACCAATAATATGGGGGATGAAGTTGTTAACTGTATGCTATTTGTGTATGATATTGTATTAATTAACGGATCTAGTGAGAGTCAATAAAAAATTGTAACTTTTGATAAATCATTTTGGAGAGTAAGAGTTTTAGGATGAATAATTAGAACAAATCAACATGCGCTACAAGCTAGCCCCAATAAGAAGAATGCTGGTGGTGGTAGATGGGATTCTAGTGTCCAAATGCAAACAATTTAGACATTTATGTCCTGGCTCACTCTTCATGAGAATGCAATGATACATTAAGATGTAACACATAGAATTAAATAGAATCATTGAAATGGAAGAATATTACGGGAGTGCTATACAATAGGAAGCACTAACAAAGTGAAAGTTATGCTTCATGGAATGATTATGAGACCAACAATGTTATATGGTGTGAGAGTTGGGCATCCAAGGCCCAATGTATCTACATGATGAATGTTGTATAAATGCAGATGTTAACATAGCTATGGGGCACACTAGATTGGACAAGATTAATAGTTATCACATTTGATGGAGAATGCAGGTAGCACACATATGATAAATGAAATAAGATCACGTTAGATAGTTTAGTCATGTCCTACGTGAATGCTCGTCTCTAGGAGTTATTCTATGATTATTGAAGGCGCTAAAAGGGGTGAGGTAGACGTAAAATCACATAGAGGAAAGTATTAAGAGAAGACCTTCCATTGCTCGCAATTAATTATGACTAATGATAAACTTATATTTGGTCCATTGTTTGACAAAGGTTTTCATAGTTTGGGATCAAAAGGGCCTGATAGACTATGAGTGCATACATATGATTTATATAGCTAACATCAATTAATCTGGATCTAAGGTGTAGTTGATTGATCGATTAGTATGCAACATTCTAGATGGATCAGCTCTGTTTCATGCTTTGGGTTTTCGCTTTCCTTGCCTTGCTCATCTTGTCAGTTCTTCTTTTCTGTCTTCTTGGCTATCTGAGGCAGAAATCCTTGCTTTCTCCCTATTTGCTCTTAATAAAACACATCCACTTGCAAGAACCTTCACTAGTTTGTTTGTCATAATATATTTCTCATATATCCATTGGATTGACTTGAAGTGGTTGGCTTTTTTCATCCTCTTATATCAGTAATTGGCAATATTTTCCTGTTCAGATCCTGTAGGGTGATCCCAAATTGAGTTACTCCCATCATAATCCTTAATCAATCATGCGATTTTGGATGCATCTGCTAAACAATAGTGTCCATAGCATGTTGATCCCTCTCCTTAATCAGATTTCCGATTATCGATTTTGAAATCCGTGTGTTGTGAATGATAACTTCCACAGCATGTCAAGCAGTATTATTGGTGAATAATTTTATTGCTCAAAGCCTTCTATTTTTCTGAGTTCCATTTTCTCCCTTTCTAACCGGTGATTTGGTACAAAATATGAGCTTCTTAAGTCGCTGCTTGAATGCAGTGCAGAAAAGGGCCTCAGTGAAACAAATCTGTAAGGGTGAGAATACTGTTGTCTGTAATGCTTAGAGCCACATTGTCAACAACTGTTTCTTTCCCTTCTCAATTTTGGATTGGGATCACTTAGAGCCATATTTTCTGTAAGGCCCAGTATTCTCCAACTGCCAAACAATACAAAGTGTGATCATTTTGGAATCAAGGTGTAAGATGCTACTGCAAGTTATTGTTTATGGACATCGCCGTTGTAATCTTTTCGAAATAAAATGCTGGTAAGATGAATTTACTTTCCTCAATAACATTCAAATGGACAGGCTACATTTGTTGTGCTTCAGGTGCATGGTTTGTCTGACTTTTGGTGCATGACATCTAACATTTCCAAAAAGTATCTTACTTCTTTCTTCTTTACCTCATTGGAATGCCTCGTGCGCACATACACACTTATCCATGTGGTGCATACATACACATTTGTTATCTTTTTTCCGTCCAACTTTATATTCATGTTTGTCTTTTTCTGACTCTAGTATTTTTTCCCTGCAGATTCTCACGTTGTTGCAGTTTGGAGGATACACTCTTGTTAGGAATTCAAAGGACTTGTTTCAGAGTTTTGGGTTTGATACACAACCAGTTCTTATTGGACTCATCATTTTCCAGGTAATACTAGGTCAGGAGGTTTGGCTACTAGGAGAGTTAAATATGAAAACTTAATTTTGAAATATGCAATCCCATTCAAGTGCATCTTTTGGGTCCCAAGTACCAATTTTAGGAGCAAATTTTGATATTGAATGAATTGAGAGATCCTTCAAAAGTTAGAAAGAAATGACAGAGCTTTTTACCCCCTCTGTCTGAATTGAGTCTCCTTTTTCCTTTTCTAGCCCAGATCAAAATAGTGGCCACTTTTCTAAAGAGGGAACCTTGGAAACCTATGGCATGAACCAACGAGCCCTGCATTTACTTTTCTCAAGCGACTTCTCTTCGTTTTAATTATAAAAAGACAAACCAAATATTCCTTTTTTGAACCACTTGTCTTGCTTATATAAGTAAACAATTCATTTTCTTGAACTCACATCTTAAATTCATTAAAAATTAAATCAAGACGTTTAATTTGAAACGTTCTTTTCACTTATAAAGTCAAATTGTATGACATAACTTGTGAGTCTATGAAAAAGGTGCAATATATGGTAGTGATTGATTTGGGTACAGTACAAGTAATTGATATATCCATATATCATATTTCTGCAGGCATAAGAGTTTTTTCCTTTATGTTTGGTGGAAATCACATGTTATACTATATTCCAATAAATAGATATTTGTGTTATGATACAAGTCCACGTTTTCAAAAAAAATGGATGAGATTGGGTCCCAGCGGATCTAAACAATCTTATTTTTTTGAACACGAAGAAATAAAGAAGCCATTGCAATTGCTGGAAAGACTAGGCCTACTAACGGCACAAAAATAGATGGAAGGTTCAAATTTGTCATAGAAGGGGTACCTCGATGTACTATTTGTATCTGTTATTAATCAACGCTGTACCTTTAGGTTGTTTTACTCTGTGACAGTCAATAATTTTGGGTAGGCAACCAGGTTGAATTTCACTACTCTGTTGTACTGTTGTTTGAAACATTGCAAGAACACAAAGATTATTGTTTTCAATTAAAAATCAAATATTTTTTTTTCCTACTTATTCAATATTAACTTTATTGTTGCAGCACACAGTGATACCTCTCCAGCACCTAGTAAGCTTTGGCCTTAATCTTGTAAGCCGCGCTTTTGAGTTCCAGGTAAATTTTGCTTAGCACCTGTCTTCAGATTTTGAATCTTTACCTCCCCCCCACACACACCCCAAAAAAAATGCTTTTACGTTAACTTTATGTTATTTCTTTCTCCAGGCTGATGCATTTGCAAAGAAGTTGGGCTATGCTGCACCTCTTCGAGCTGGTCTTGTGAAATTGCAGGTTAACCATCTCTTCTTTCACGAGCATCTCTACTTTAATAGAAGTCGATTGTTAGAATGTGCATGTTGTCTTGCATATTTTTTTTTCTTTTTAACTTTGTACTAGCTGTGTATTAACCATTCGTCTGGTGTCTTCCAGGAAGAAAACTTGTCAGCTATGAACACAGATCCTTGGTATTCAGCCTATCATTACTCTCACCCTCCCCTAGTTGAAAGACTGGCTGCCATTGATGAACCTGATAAGAAGACGGACTAACAAATACGTGGGAGTTTCACCATTTGACGTAGAACTCAGTTCTATACTTTGCACTGCACATCTGCAAGCATAGCTATTATATGCTTGCAATTAGTCATGTATGTTGATCTTTCGAAGCACAGCAAAAGTAATGATCTTTTTTTTTCAGATGAGTAACTCAGTATTAGAGATCACAAAGAGGGGAAAAGGGAATGAATTCTTATGTACTAACATTTGAAACATAAGAAAAACAATGATCTTTTGAAGATGTTACCTCAATTTTGCTATAACGCCAAAATGTGAAGCATAAAAAAATGATCTTTTACCATTGGACAAATCATTTACCAATATTGGAATAAAATGGTTCTAAACAGAGCGAACTGACAGAAAATTCATTCTTGCTATCATAACTAGTTTGAAGAAAAAAAGGACCTTTGGGCTTAGGCACATGGGCGCCTCAGTTTTATTAATGGCAGATTAACCCTTTGCTTATTGCTTAGATGAGCTCTGGGAGGTTCACCATACGACGTAGTTTCCGTTAAATTGAACCGCCAGAGCTTGGTAGTTGATAAGAAGGATCAAAACTACTCAAGAGTATATATATAGAGGGTTATCTTAAACCTACCATCAAACATAAGGTGCCGTCTTAATTATTAATGTTGGAATTCATCAAATTTAAATTATGAATTTGTCTCGACCTCCGTTGTAAAGGGTAAAAGTGTCCCTTACCGAAATTCCAGTCAAGTAGTTTAGATAAGGTATGTGTTTTGTCAAGTACTTTTGGTTGAGTTACCCCATTCTTCAAGTAGAAGTAAGTCGTGAAGCTTAGGTGCATAATTAGTAAGAAGAAAAGGAGGGTCATTACCTATCCATTCATGGCCACTATCCCAAAACGTAACACTAATTTGGTCATTCTTTTGGCATTTGTTTGTGTAAAAATAGACATTACAACCATTCTTTTAGTTTTTAAGAGCAAACATAGAAATACATTATCTCATACGCACCATTCACTTGTCTTTACTAAAGTTGGCTAAAAAGGATACTTAAGAAGGAAGAAAGAAAGAAAGTGCTATAACGCATGCAATCATGTTATTGTTTTCTCTCATCCATTACTTCTAGCTTTACAACAAAAAGGTAAAGTATCAATCATAAAGGTCAATAATTTCTTTGGAGAAAAATTCTAAAGATAGCAATATGATAGTCTAACTATAGAGTTTCCTTAATTCAACATCTCTACTTGTTTAAGTTAATTACCTTTTCCAATGTCGTTTAGTCATTAAGCACCATTTGGCCGCATCTTTAATAAATTTTTTATTTTAATAAATCTTTAACTAAGAAGTGGGACAGAAAGTGGGGTGGTGGGGTTGACAAGAGCATTATTAAAGTTCCTATACTAGTTGTTTTAAATGATTATTATAGATAGTAAACACCAGAAACTATATTTGTTATGTATCTATAGCATTTAACTCCACATTATGTTACATAGTATAAATGAATAATTTATTCGTAGGTAACATGCAAGACTAAGTTAGATTCAACATCAGTTCCTTTCGCTAAAAAATTAGTTAGGCATTCAACTTCAGTTTCTTTCGCTAAAAACAACAACAAAAAAAAAAGATCTATATGTTATAAAATAAAAGCAATGCAGTAAAATGTAAACAAGAAGAGATAGAGAGAATGGAGAAGTGTTTTCTTCTTTCACTTTGGTGTAATTTTTCATTGCAATTACATGACCTTTTATAAGTATAAAAAGTAAAGATGATGGACATAAAATAGGAAATTTAATCTTTAAGTTATTCACAACATGGACATCCAATGTAGCATCCAATGTAGTATCCAATGTAGTATCCAAAGTAGTATCCAATGTACAAACTATTCATAACACTCCCCCTTGGATGTCCATGTAAGATAATGTGTCTCATTAAAAACTTACAAAAAAAATAATATTGGGATGTACATAGTTGCTTATAATATGCATTGCTTGTTGCCTCATTAAAAACCTTACCAGAAAAATCCAATGGGACAAAACCTTGGTTAAGGAAAAGAGTGCAGCGTGTAGTTACTCCCCCTGATGAAAAATCACTTAATGTCTCGAAGACGACGCATTCCAATCTTATATATCAGCTTTTCAAATATTGAGGTTGGTAATGCCTTAGTGAACAGATCAACCAAATTATCACTTGAACGAACTTGTTGTACATCTATTTCACCATTCTTCTGAAGATCATGAGTGAAAAAGAATTTCGGTGAAATGTGTTTTGTTCTATCTCCTTTGATATATCCTCCTTTCAATTGAGCTATGCATGCAGCATTGTCTTCATACAATATTGTTGGAATAGTCTCTTTCGAAGAAAGACCACATGTTTGCTGAATGTGTTGAGTTATAGATCTTAACCAAACGCATTCTCGACTTGCTTCGTGAATGGCTATTATCTCTGCATGATTTGAAGAAGTAGCAACCATAGTTTGTTTTGTCGAACGTCATGATATGGTTGTACCTCCACTTGTAAATAAATAGCCTGTCTGAGATCGACCTTTGTGTGGATCAGACAAATATCCTGCATCTGCATAACCAATCAATGATGGCTTGGATTCATTTGAATAAAATAAACCCATATCAATGGTCCCTTGGAGGTATCTAAATATATGTTTAATACCATTCCAGTGTCTTTGTGTTGGCGAAGTACTAAATCTTGCCAATAAGCTTACTAAGAAAGCTATATCTGGTCGGAAATTATTGGCAAGATACATTAATGCCTCAATTGTACTAAGATA
The DNA here is from genome assembly GCF_000715075.1 of Nicotiana tabacum. Taxonomy (NCBI): domain Eukaryota; kingdom Viridiplantae; phylum Streptophyta; class Magnoliopsida; order Solanales; family Solanaceae; genus Nicotiana; species Nicotiana tabacum. The sequence continues at coordinate 150,121,115 of NC_134086.1, read as the reverse complement.
TGGTACTTCGGCACCAAGAAGTTCTTCATCATTTTCATGAGGTCGGAATGGATCTTTCTTTATATCAAGTGATCTCACAACCATCGGGGTACTCAATGGATGTGCTTTATCCATATAGAATCGCTTTAAAATCTTTTCGGTGTATGTCGATTGATGGACAAATATTCCATCTTTCATATATTCAATTTGTAGACCAAGACAAAATTTTGTCTTTCCAAGATCTTTCATTTCAAATTCTTTCTTCAGACAGTCTACTGTTTTTGGAAGCTCCCCAGGAGTTCCAATGATATTTAAATCATCAACATACACGGCGATTATAACAAATTCAGATCCAGACCTTTTTATAAAGACACAGGGACAAATTGGATCATTCTTGTACCCTTCTTTCAACAGGTATTCACTCAGGCGATTGTACCACATACGTCCTGATTGTTTCAATCCGTATAAAGATTTCTGAAGCTTTATTGAACAAGTTTCTCGAAAAATTTTATATGCTTCTGGCACTTTAAATCCCTCAGGTACTTTCATAAAAATTTCATTGTCTAATGATCCATACAAATAGGCTGTAACAACATCCATTAGATGCATATCAAGTTTTTCTTGTACTGCCATATTTATGAGATACCTGAAGGTGATAGCATCCACTACAAGAGAATATGTCTCCATATAATCAATTCCAGGCCTTTGGGAAAACCCTTGTGCCACAAGTCGTGCTTTATATCTAATGACTTCATTTTTATCATTTCGTTTTCGCACAAAAACCCATTTATACCCTACTGGCTTTATGCCTTCAGGTGTTCGAACTATGGATCCGAAGACTTCACGTTTTCCAAGTGAAGTTAACTCTGCCTGGATAGCGTCTTTCCATTTTGGCCAATCATTTCTCTGTCTACATTCATTGACAGATTTTGGTTCAAGATCCTCATCTTGTTGCATTATTTCAACAGCAACATTATAAGCAAAAATTTTATCGATAACAATATTATTTCGGTTCCATCTTTTCCCGGTTGAGACGTAACTTATTGATATCTCTTCATTTTCATTATTTTTAGGTACCTGGACCTTCCCTAAGGTCTTATCATTTGTTACGTCTTGGGGCTCTTCTTGAGCCACTACCTCTGTGTTATGTAACACTTTGATCACTTGCTCATTTTCTTCTTCGAGAATTTTTATCTTTATAACCGATTGGTCTACCACGTTTCAATCATGGCTTAGACTCATTTGCTTTAATTAATTGTTCTGTCGGGATATCAACTCGAATTGGAGCATTAATACCTGAAATATGTGACTTAGTCACCCTTGGTAGGTTAGTGAATGCATCTGGCAATTGATTTGCAATATTTTGTAAATAAATAATCTTTTGAACCTCTTATTCACATTGATTTGTTCGAGGATCTAAATGAGACAGTGATAATGCATTCCAATCTATCTTCTTTTTCAGCTGCTTATTTTCTCCCCCTAATGTTGGATATACTGATTCATTAAAATGGCAATCAGAAAATCTTGCCGTAAATAAATCTCCAGTCATCGGCTCTAGATATTTTATAATAGAAGGAGATTCATATCCAACATATATCCCCAACCTTCTTTGAGGACCCATCTTTGCGCATTGTGGTGGAGCAATTGGAACATATATCGCACAACCAAAGATCCTAAGATGGGAAATATTTGGCTCCTGACCAAAAGCCAATTGCAATGGGGAGACTTTATGATAACTTGTGGGCCTTATCCGCACAAGTGCTGCTGCGTGCAAAATAGCATGACCCCATACTGAAATGGGAAGTTTTGTTCTCATAAGCATTGGTCTAGCAATTAATTGGAGGCGTTTGGTCAATGATTCTGCTAGACCATTTTGTGTATGAACATGAGCAACCGGATGCTCAATTGTTAACCCAGTTAAAATACAATAATCATTAAAGGCTTGGGATGTAAACTCACCGGCATTATCAAGACGAATTGTCTTAATTGCATAATCTGGAAATTGTGCTTTATTATTTGAGCCAACAATCTTGCAAATGCCATATTGTGAGTTGATAGTAAGCACACATGTGACCATCTTGTAGATGTATCTACCAAAACCATATAATATTTGAATGGTCCACATGGAGGGTGAATGGGCCCACATATATCACCCTGTATACGTTCCAGAAATATAGGGGATTCCATCCTAACTTTAATAGTTGATGGTCTAATAATTAATTTTTCTTGAGAACACGCAACACAAGAGAATTCCTTAAATTGAAGAATCTTCTGATTCTTCATTTCATGTCCATGTGTATTCTCAATTATTTTACGCATCATATTAGAACCAGGATGGCCCAACCGGTCATGCCAAATAATAAAATTATCTTGATTAGTAAACTTCTCGTTTACTATGGTATATGTTTCAATTCTGCTAATACTTGTGTAGTATAAGCCGGAGGAAAGAGCAGGTAACATTTCAAGCACATATATCTTACCAGACATTATTGTAGTAATATAAAGATATTCAATCTTTTCATTGTCACACCTCCTTTTTCCGCCCCCGCAAGGGGTGAAGGAGTTTTTCCAATTAAAGGACAATCGAAACGGGATTTATTTGTTTATTTCAGAGTCGCCACTTGGGAGATTTAGGGTGTCCCAAGTCACCAATTTAATAACGAATCGAGGAAAAGAATGACTCTATATTACAGTCCGCGAACCAGAAATCCGGATAAGGAATTCTGTTAACCCGAGAGAAGGTGTTAGGCATTCCCGAATTCCGTGGTTCTAGCACGGTCGCTCAACTGTCATGTTCGGCTTGATTATCTGATTTTTATACAAATACGAACTTATGTGCAGATTTTACTCTTTACCGCTTTCATTATTATTATTTATTATAATTTTACAGGAAATTGCAACGTTGTGGAAATGTATCTCGAACAGCGTCACAATCAATGTACCCGTGGTCGTCGACACACTTTGACTCCGTTGAGATTTGGATTTGGGTCACATAAATATGCACCCGAGTTTAAGAAAATTAAATTATTAAAGGCGCGCCTAGAGCGACTAGCGTATCATTTACTGTGGGTAGGCCGTGAAATTTTACTAAACGGTCCATCCCGAAGTCTAAGCAATTTTAAAACAAATATTTACTGAGGGCCCCGCAATTTTGTATTTTTATTCGACGAGGCTCATCTCATTCTTATTTTTTAAGGGGATTTGCAACGTCATGGACACGCATCTCAAACCACATCACAATCAATGTACCCGTGATTAGAGACATATTTCGATTCCGCTGAGATTTGGATTTGGGTCACATAAATGTGAACCCGAATTTAAGAGAGTAAGATTAATTAAGACGCGTCCTAAAGAACTAGAGTGTTGTTATTTTGGGTAAGGCCGTGGAGTTCGCTAAGCGGCCTATCCCGAGTTCTTAAGGAATCGACACATACACTTTGTGAGGGCCCCGCAATCTATGCATTTTATTTGGCGAGGCTCGTCTCATTTTATTTAGAAGGTCGTCCTATAGTGGCTATGTTTTCTATTGAGTTTGTCTCTAATAATGAAAGAAGAAGAACGGTTCAACTTTATTTACATGCTTACAAGTTAGTTATAGTCGGGTTTCGAATATGATTTGCAAAATCCGAATTTGAACGCGTATATGGATAGTCGTTTAGACACTACGGGCCTAGGCCCAATGTGCATAACGTTTAAACTCGGCCTGGGCCACCCTTATTCCAATTGGGCCTATTCAACTTATTTGATATATGTTTGACATTTATAAAAAAGGGGGGAGGGGCTGAAATGCGATGTACTGCTTGCCTTAATCAAGCCATATTCCTACCAACTTAAAACAGGCCATTTGTTTAAAGAAGGAACTGTTGGGTACCTAACATGCTTCTTGACAAAACAATAATGAACTAATAGAGCGTGGCTACTACAACATTAATCCCTTTTAATTATAAGCAACACATAGAGTTTTCCAACTAAATAATATGTATAAAAGTTCAGTTACATCACAGCTAACTACATAGTTCTATTAGGGAAAGTAAATTATCATGCAGACAACCTATTTTCAATACATTTTTAAAGCTAATTCGAAATAACTTCAACCCTTCCAATTTTCTTTGTATTCATGCTTCAAATTTCAGCTTACATTGACAGTGTATCAGTAGTGTACCTGGTATAGGAAAGCAAAAGAAGAAAGAGGAATGATCAGTGCAGCAGTAGCACATACACACACAGCAACACAGTAGCGAGAGAAGCAGCACTCAGCAACCAACAACCCAGCAGGCAAATTTTTAAAACCAAAACAAACCCCAGCAAGAAAATCCAATAATAACCACAGGGGAACCAGCGACAGATTTGAACCAAACATGAGACCAATGAATCTTCAAACAAACAGAAAAAACCAAGACACTCAGCTGAAACAGTGCTTGACAAGTAAAGGACCCAGTTTGCAGCTTAACAACATCAAAGCAGATACAAGCTAAGCAGAGAAGGAAACAGGTGCAGAAAAGCAGTAGCTTCTGACTGTTATGGTAAAAAATTCAGCACACCCTTCCTCTATAATATTCTGAAATTAGACTGAGCTATTCAAGGTTGAAAAACCAACCTTGTTTTTCCTTTTTCTTTTTATCTCTCAACACTCAAAACTGTCCAGCCTTAAAGTTAACTCTCCCTCCCTCAATTTCTGATCTCTAACCCCCTCCTATTGTTCTGAATGAGCTTATTTATAAGCCAAAAGGGCAAGCACCAGCTGCCTTCATCCCTTCAGCCCTTACCTCCTTAAACTAATCCCCAATGCCCATCCTTCTGACAGCCCCCTAGCATGTGTTTTCTGCCCAAAGGTATGGGCAGCCTATAATATTCAATTACCCTCATGCTATCAAGTTTTGTTCCCCACTATTGTATTAGTTTAATCATATTACAGTACCCTACTATCAGCCCCACTTAAACTAAACATTTCTGATCTTTTCATATCCCCAAACTACCCCTGTTAGCCCCTGGTTATTACTGTTTTACCCTACTTCAACATCAGGAAATTTTGAACTTCTGAAAGTTCAAATTCAAGCTGCCCTAAACTGAGTTCTAACCATTTCCCACGTGCACTGCAACCACAAACCATTCCCAGCTAAATTCAAATAATCAGCTACATCACAATGGTTTGATCAAACGCGTGAGGCTTATCAGAAACAGACCTTTTGAACATTCAGCCCTGTACAACTAATCGACGACGTTTATCTAATCGACTATACTAATTATAACATAGAGCAATCAATCGATTAAACAAATAATACGAACAGGGTCCCAAATGGCTTCAGACAACTTTGCTCGACACAAGGAATCTATATGAATTATCTATTCGACGATATTAATCAAATTGAAATATATATACCACCATACGTATTCAACCATAAACAGAAGAGTAATTGACCAAATAAAAAGGTCTTACGAAGATGGAGGAAATTGAAAGAAAAATATCAAAAACATCATCCAAACTAACTAAACATGCTAACAAACATAAACACCATTCAAACAAGAATAGAAAAGGAAAAGAGAACTTACTCTGGAAGCTCAACAACAAACGACCCAAGCTTGAACCAGACTCGATCATTTGAGGTTGAACAGACTTTAATCGAAGTGTTCTCAACCGAGGACACTTCGATTAAGGTCTATTAGACCCCAACCCTCCATTTAAACTGGCCGGATTCCAAAGTTCTTGTGTTCTAGGGTTCGAACAATCCGATTTGGGGCTTGAGGATTTGTGGGTAGATTCGGACCAAACCAAGCTTGGTTTGGTCACGATTGAGGGCAGGGTAATGGCTGGTATAAATCCGGGGTGGGTTGGTGTAGATCGGGGTTTTGCTCGAACCTTCAAACGAAGATTCGAGACGATGGGGAATGATTCGAACCCAACGGTTTGCAGATCCGTGTTCAGGGTGGTTGGGTGCATCAGGGGTGTTACTTTGGTAGTCACCGGCATCGTTGCTGCCGGGTTCACGGTGAGAGTGTATGGGGGCGGCTAGGGTTTGGCATGGGGTGTTAGGTTAGTCTCTTGAGAGAGACGGTGAAAAGGGGGAGGGGTGTTCGGATAGGGGGCGTGGGGTGTGATGAGGGGCTTATATACTGAGGGGGAAAATGGATCCTGGCCGTTGGATCAGGTAAAATCGAGGGCGAGGATCCCTTCACTTAAAGGGAACGGTGTCATTCCACTTAAAAGGAGGTCGGGCGGGTCCGGGGTTAAATGGGTCGGGCATATGGGGATGGCTTGAGGCCGTTGGATGGGATTGGGTTAATGGTTGAGATCAGATGGCCCTATACGGCGTCGTTTGGGTAAGTGAATGGCCTGATCTGGGCCGTTCATTTGAATCAATCAATGGCTCAAAATGGGGATGCTAATACGGCGTCGTTTCATCATCTGTGAGACCAGGTCGATGTGGACTGGGTCAGCCATAGATTGGGCCTGATCTGCTTGGGTTGAACATGAGCCCAAAACCGAGTTTCTCTTCAATTTTGAATTCTCTTTCTTTTTCTATTTTTAATTAACAATCAATAAAATTCTAAAAATAACTTGTAAAACCAAAATTATCCTACAACACTATTAAACTTTAACAACAATTATCACACCAGGTTAAATATTTAATTAATTAAAACAAAATTACACAGCGGCTCACATAAATGACAAAATGCAACAAAACTGCATGTTTTGTAATTTTCTTTCTTTTTCCATAAAACATGACTCCATTAATTTCAAGACGTACAATTAAATCTTGAATGTGCATGCAACATGTATTTTTGTATTTTTTAATTAATCTCATCAAAGGTAAACATTTACGGACAAAAATAATTACCAAAATGTCACGCAAATTCTTAAAATTGTACACAGATGAAATTTGTTTTATTTTTTTGATTTCTTTTGGAGTAGTTTTCCGTGAAGAAAAAATCACGTGCTCACAGCTGCCCCTCTTTGGCACAAAGAGTTTTCGTGCAAAGATAAAGTGAGCGATTTTTGCCCACCCGAGTACTCCGTGTGAAGCATTTTTTTGAAAAGATTTAACCGAACCTTTGCTTCAAAGGTTTCCTACATATCCCTGGCTAAAGGGGAATCAGGTTAATGTAGTTCGGGAAGTTTTGATAGCTGGGACTACCATGGGACTGCAATGTTGCTGTTGTTGCATGCTGCTATCACTGCTTACCGATCCCCTTGTTACACCGTGCTTAAAAGAAAACAAGAAGCTAGGCTAGACTACGGATCATAAGATCTCATCTATCTTCAACTTGTTCTTGTTGCCTTGCTTTCTTGTCGGCTCGCGTTTCTTCCGGTGCTTTTCTTTCGAGAATTTGGGGACGACACTGGCCTTTTGCTTTTCTGAATACCAGTTTTCATCATTTTGTTCGGTCTGCTGGGGATATGGCTTCCTTCATTAAACTTTTCGGTGGTTCCTCTGGGGATACGGCTTTCTTTATCAGATTTGTTATGCTGGGCATAATTTAATGTTCACAGACCGCTTCTTTCAAGACGCGTCTTTTCTTCCTTTTGACTCATGCGCTTGAATTTGTGTTGGGACCTCTTGTTGCAACCTTCTGCTTTCCGGTGCTGAGGATTTTTATTGTTTCCTGCTGGGGGTTCCTATTGTAACCTTCTGCCTTCCGGTGGGTTACTGATTTCAAGATCTGCAGTATAAGACTGAAAAGTATTCCTCTCGTTGTACAGGTGGGCGCCTGAAACATGAAATGTAAAGACTGAAAAGTATTCCTCTCGTTATACAGGTGGGCGACCTAGTTAACTAAAGTATAAAAATATTCCTCTCATTATACAGGTGGGCGCCTATTTATCTAAGACATAAAAATATTCCTCTCATTATACAGGTGGGCGCCTATTTAACTAGGACAGAAAAGAATTCCTCTCATTATACAGGTGGGCGCCTATTTAACTAAGCATAAAAGTATTCGTCTCATTATACAGGTGGGCGCCTATTTAACTAAAGACATGAAAATATTCCTCTCATTATACAGGTGGACGCCTATTTAACTAAGACATGAAAATATTCCTCTCATTATACAGGTGGGCATCTATTTAACTACGACATGAAAATATTCCTCTCATTATACAGGTGGGCGCCTATTGAACTAAGACATGAAAATATTCCTCTCATTATACAGGTGGGCGCCTATTGAACTAAGACATGAAAATATTCCTCTCATTATACAGGTGGGCGCCTATTTAACTAAGACAAAAAAGTATTCCTCTCATTATACAGGTGGGCGCCTATTTAACTAAGCATAAAAGTATTCCTCTCATTATACAGGTGGGCGCCTATTTAACTAAGACATAAAATATTCCTCTCATTATACAGGTGGGCGCCTATTTATCTAAGACATAAAAGTATTCCTCTCATTATACAGGTGGGTGCCTATTTAACTAAAGCATAAAAGTATTCCTCTCATTATACAGGTGGGCGCCTATTTAACTAAAGCATAAAAGTATTCCTCTCATTATACAGGTGGGCGCCTATTTAACTAAAGCATAAAAATATTCCTCTCATTATACAGGTGGGCGCCTATTTAACTAAGACATGAAAATATTCCTCTCATTATACAGGTGGGCGCCTATTTAACTAGGACAAAAATGTATTCCTCTCATTATACAGGTGGGCGCCTATTTAACTAAGCATAAAAGTATTCCTCTCATTATACAGGTGGGCGCCTATTTAACTAAGCATAAAAGTATTCCTCTCATTATACAGGTGGGCGCCTATTTAACTAAAGCATAAAAGTATTCCTCTCATTATACAGGTGGGCGCCTATTTAACTAAGACATGAAATATTCCTCTCATTATACAGGTGGGCGCCTATTTAACTAGGACAAAAAAGTATTCCTCTCATTATACAGGTGGGCGCCTATTTAACTAAGCATAAAAGTATTCCTCTCATTATACAGGTGGGCGCCTATTTAACTAAGACATAAAATATTCCTCTCATTATACAGGTGGGCGCCTATTTATCTAAGACATAAAAGTATTCCTCTCATTATACAGGTGGGTGCCTATTTAACTAAGACATGAAAATATTTGAATTTGTTTCCTCGTTCCTCCGAGAAAATTTTTGACAACGGCAGAAAATATTCTACCCCGGTTTTGGTGACCTTCCTTGTGGGGTGTCTTTTTGCTATTATCAACCTTTATTTTCCTGTAGAAATCAAAGAAGATTTTGTTAGTTTTAACATGGTGAGTGATCGTGTCACTCCCGCTGGGGGATGATTCTTTCTTTCTTTTTCCCTTGCTCTGTGCTCCCAAAACTGGTTGGGGATGAAGTTGCTTGCTGGGGATGGCGTGTATGTGGGGGATGGTATTTCTTGCCGGGGATGGTTTTCCATTTATCCCTTCCCCGCTCTTTTGTTTCAAAACATGTTGTGGGAGTCCTCTTCAACTCCAAAACTACTCCCTTAAAAGTTTATTTTCTCCCAGCACTGCAGGGCATAAAATGTTATCACCTGGGGATAATGTTATTGAGGATAGGACTCTTGAGGTTATCTTGCTGCGGATCAATTCTCTCTTCCTCCTTCCTCCTTTCTGCAGTCTCTGACCACCTTGGACCTTGGTCCGTGATCTATCAAAGTTCTGCTGGGGATCTTCTTGGAACTTGGTCCATAAGCCCCTCAACCGTCGTTTTCCGCTTTTCTTCATGTCCCCCTTAACTATCTAGGCCAGTTTGTCATTTGGTTTTGCAACAAACGCCTTTTGTCTTATTGCCTTGACTTTGTCCAGTCCCATTCGCCTTTTGCTTTGTACCATTTTGGCCCCTGATAGTAAACTTCGAAAAATCCTTCTCAAAACAAATTTCTGGAAAAAGTCTTTAGACAAAGAAATGAAAAAGATAGAAAAGAAAAAAAATCTTTCTGAACAAATGCTAGGGGAGAAGAAAAGGAAAGAACTTATCTGGACGGTATGACTGGTCCCAACGATCATGTCGTGCATTACGGATTAATCGACCCAGTCTATTTGTATCAATCAATATTCCTGGTGGCCTCACCTGCTGGGGATAAATAGGTGCCCATCTCTTCGCAAATGCGGATCCTTTTTGCCAATCTATCTTGTCGCCTTATAGTGCCCTTCGAGGGGTTTTCACTAATAAGACTCTCTTCTTTCTCTCAGCTCCTGTCGCCTTATGGTGCCTGTGAAGGTTTTCACCGATAAGACTCTCTCGTTTTATTTCTCTCATCTTGCGTTGCCTTATGGTGCCTGTGAAGGTTTTCACCGACAAGACTCTCTCATTTTATTTTTTCAGCGGGGGATTGGAGTGCTGCCGCTATGACTCTCTCTTCCGGAGATTCTTTTCGGCTATCAATTCATTTCCAGTTTATGATCCTCTTCTTTGTTGGGGATCAGTGTATTATTCTCGGCTTTCATTTGCCTGACTTGGCAACTCTTGGCTATTGATCGGGAGGTCTTTTTTGGACATTGATGTTGGTTTTGTGTAGGGTTTAAAGAAAGGCTAGCAAAAATTCAAAAATAACTTCGACGGGTGAAACACTACAACTCTTGGAATCAACCCTTTTTGAAACTTCAAAAACATAACTCTTGCCCCAGTTTTCTTGCTTGGGGATTTTCTTATTTACACTATGTGGAGCTATGCACACTATGAACACTATGCACTATGACCGAGCCGTGAGGCGCCTACGTATCCTCTTTGAGGAATCAGGTCAAACGTAGTTCCCACGGTTCCTCTATTTTCTTATGACCTTTATCTTGTTTTTATTTTTCTTTTCTTTTCTCTTTTTCCATATATTTTCCTGTTAGTGATTCCAAAAGAGGGGTATGAAAGAATAAATAAGGCTCAAAGGGGGGAAGCAAAGGTTAAAAGTGTTTGGATAGAAGAAAGAATTGCCTCTGTCATTTCATTATCCAATAAATACCAAGTACAAACAAACAAACCAATAACTATCATAATCAAAGAAATTACGCATAATATCTTTTGACTGCATCAGAATTGATACACATGTCAACGCATCTTCCTTCGATATCTGTTAGACATAAAACGCCATTGGATAACACTCTGGTCATAACATAAGGCCCTTGCCAATTTGGGGCGCACTTGCTTTTGCTTCGATCTGATGTGGGAGTATCCGTTTCAATACTTGTTGCCCTACTTCAAATTTTCTGGGGCGCACCTTCTTATTGTATGCCCTCGCCATTCTTTTCTGATACAACTGGTCATAACACACTGCTGCCAATCTTTTTTCATCTATTAAGTTCAACTACTCCAGTCGAGCTTTGACCCATTCATCGTCGTCAATCCCGGCTTCAGCGACAATTCGGAGGGACGGAATTTCGACCTCTTCTGGTATTACTGCTTCAGTTCCGTATACCAACAAATAAGGAGTTACACCTATGGAAGTCCGGACTGTAGTGCGATAACCCAACAAGGCAAAGGGTAATTTCTCATGCCATTGTCTAGATCCTTCTACCATCTTCCTCAGTATCTTCTTGATGTTCTTATTGGCTGCTTCAACTGCTCCATTCGCCTTGGGACAATATGGGGTGGAATTGCGGTGTGTAATCTTAAACCGTTGGCATACCTCTCTCATCAAATTGCTGTTAAGATTTGCACCATTATCCGTGATGATCACTTTTGGGACCCCAAATCTGCAGATGATATGGGAGTGAACAAAATCCACCACTGCCTTCTTGGTTACCGACTTGAAAGTTTTAGCTTCAACCCACTTGGTGAAGTAGTCGATGGTCACCAGAATGAACCTATGGCCGTTGGTCGCTGCCGGCTCAATAGGCCCAATGACATCCATGCCCCATGCGACAAATGGCCATGGCGCTGACATTGTATGCAATTCTGTCGGCGGAGAATGAATCAGATCTCCGTGTATCTGACATTGATGGCATTTCCTCACGAAATTGATACAATCATGCTCCATAGTGAGCCAATAGTACCCTGCTCGAAGAATCTTCTTTGCCAATACATATCCGCTCATATGTGGCCTACAAACTCCAGCATGCACCTCTGCCATAACTGTCGAGGCTTGACCGGCGTCTATACATCTTAGCAATCCCAAGTCTAGGGTTCTTCTGTACAACACTCCTCCACTGAATGTGCAATAAGCTCGCCATCCATTTCCTCCTCTACCACATTGCAATAAGCATGCTGATCACGAACCTGAATGTGCAACGGGTCAACATACATTTTGTCGGGGTGGTGTAACATTGATGCTAAGGTGGACAATGCATCGGCAACCTCATTATGAACTCTCGGGGTGTGTCTGAATTCCACTGATCGAAATCGCTTGCTCAGATTGTGCAAACATTGCCGATATGGTATGAGTTTCAAATCCCGTGTTTCCCACTCACCCTGAATCTAATGCACCAGGAGGTCCGAGTCTCCCAAGACCAAAACGTCCTCGACTTCCATGTATATAGCTAATCGCAAACCCAAAATACATGCTTCATACTCGGCCATGTTGTTGGTACAATAGAAACGTAGCTGAGCTGTAACAGGATAGTGATGTCCTGATTCTGAAATGAGTACCACTCCTATTCCAACCCCCTTCGCATTTGCGGCTCCATCAAAGAAAAGCTTCCAACTTAGTTCCACGGGTAATTCCAGCTCACCTGTATGTATTACTTCCTCGTCTGGAGAATACGTCCTCAAAGGCTCGTATTCTTCATCAACGGGATTCTCAGCCAAGTGGTCGGCCAGCGCTTGGGCTTTCATGGCCGTCCTCGTCACATAGACGATATCAAACTCTGTGAGCAAAATTTGCCATTTTGCTAACCTCCCTGTAGGCATAGGTTTCTGGAAAATGTACTTTAATGGATCCAAACGGGAAATAAGATAAGTAGTATATGAGGACAAGTAGTGCTTCAACTTCTGAGCCACCCAAGTTAGGGCGCAACATGTCCTCTCGAGTTGAGTGTACTTGACCTCATATACTGTAAACTTCTTGCTAAGATAATAAATGGCCTGCTCCTTCCTTCCTGTAATATCGTGTTGCCCCAACACGTAGCCAAACGAATTCTCCAGGACCGTCAGATAAAGAATCAATGGTCTCCCCGGCTCAGGTGGAACCAACACGGGTGGATTGGACAGATACCCTTTGATCTGGTCGAAAGCCTCTTGACACTCCGTCGTCCAGTCTACCGCAGCATCTTTCTTCAGCAGCCGAAATATGGGTTCACAAGTCGCCGTGAGTTAAGTGATGAACCTGCTGATATAATTTAGTCTTCCCAATAGACTCATTACCTCCATTTTGCTCCTTGGCGGTGGCAAATCTTGGATGGATTTGATCTTGGATGGGTCCAACTCAATACCCCATCGACTGACGATGAATCCTAATAGCTTTCCTGATGGAACACCGAAGGCGCATTTGGCCGGGTTGAGCTTAATATCATACCTTCGAAGCCTTTAAATAAACCTCCTTAGGTCCGCTACGTGGTCTTCCTGACGCCAAGACTTTATGATCACATCATCTACGTACACTTCAATTTCTTTGTGTATCATGTCGTGAAACACAGTAGTCATTGCTTGCATGTACGTTGCCCCAGAATTCTTCAATCCGAATGGAATTACCCGGTAGCAGTAAGTTCCCCATGGCGTAATGAAAGTCGTCTTTTCTGCATCTTCTTCGTCCATTAAGATTTGATGATATCCTGCATAGCAGTCCACAAAGGATCCGATCTCGCGCCCAGCGCAATTATCAATTATGATATGGATGTTGGGCAATGGAAAATTATACTTAGGACTAGCCTTGTTGATATTGTGGTAGTCGACATATACCCTGATTTTTCCATCCTTCTTCGGCACAGGTACCACATTGGCCAACCACTCGGGATATCGAGTGACCCGAATAACTTTTGCTTGCAGCTGCTTGGTCACTTCTTCTTTGATCTTCACACTCATATCCTTCTTAAACTTCCTCAGTTTTTGCTTGACCGGAGGGCATGCCGGGTCAGTGGGCAACTTGTGTACCACTAGATCGGTGCTTAATCCTGGCATATCATCATATGACCATGCAAAAATATCTTTGAACTCGATGAGGGCTTTGATCAATTCCTCCCTGATGTTTGGCTCAATGTGGATGCTGATTTTGGTTTCTCTGACATTATCTGCATCCCCTAGATTTACAGCCTTGGTGTCATTCAGATTAGGCTTGGGTTTCTCTTCAAATTGGCACAGTTCTCGGTTTATTTCTTCGAAGGCTTCATCTTCGTCATATTCAGACTCATCATCATAACTGATCTCTTGTATAATTAAGTCGGAGTCAGATTGATTTATTAGACTAGGTCGAAGATCCGTTGTGCATGCCATGTCATTAGAACCAGTAAAAAGAGAACTATTCAAAAAGAAAAAAGAACAAAACAAAATTAAAACGAGACAGGAAAAGAGAATTTTATTAAAAATGCGGGATAACAGGGTTCACACTTTACAAAATAAAATGGGATTTGGATTACACCCTGGAATAATCCGAAAAACAAGAAAGAAAAATCAAAGCCTACTACCAGGACTCCCCCCGGGTAGGAAGAGGAGTAACCGTCCAATTGTTGGTTTTGGCCTCAGGCCCCACAAACTGTATGCCTGCTCTGCTGGAACCCTCTCCAACTTCTATCACATGGACATCAGCGAACAGTCTTTCGAAGCTCTGATTCAAATCCCCGTCCATCCCAATCAATGGTCCGAGAATTTTCGGGACCGGTGACCCCTTGGCACTTGCTCTAATAAAGGATCTTGAGAGACATGGAACGGGTTTGGGAAGAAACCAGACTCTCTTCTTCATTTTCCGCGCTCGCTTTACATCTGCTGCAGTCGGTTTGAACCCCAATCCAAAGGTCTCTAAATTCTTGGGCAAGGAGACAGGTTGAACAATCCCCTGAAGCTCAGCCCCCAGGCCTTTTCCTGGCATAAACCCATTACCCAGCATCTCTGAAACCATCATGACAGTTGCGGAAGCTACCCTGGGGTGTGGAATGCTTTCACCCTCGGGAATCTTGTTTGCTGACACTGCATCGAAAATCTGGTAAACCTAGGGACCTTTGTCATCATTGGTTTCTATGAAGGGCACAATGGCGCCTCCCATGGTGCACGCAGTGTCTTCCCCATGCAGCACGACATCTTGTCTGTCCCATTCGAATTTGACCATTTGATGTAAGGTGGATGGCACCGCTTTGGCCGCGTGGATCCACGGTCGTCCCAACAAAAGGTTATAAGATACCGCGGCATCCAATACCTGGAACTCCATGGTAAACTGGACCGGGTCGATGGTCAACTCAAGTATGATATCCCCCACAGTGGTCGTTCCACTTCCGTCAAATCCTCGGACGCAAATGTTGTTCTTGTGGATTCTACTATGGGCAATATTTAACTGGTTCAGGGTGGATAATGGACAATTATTGGCACTCGAACCGTTGTCCACCAACACACGAGTAACTGCCGAATCTTCACATTTGACAGTCAAGTAGAGAGCTTTATTATGTTCCGTGCCTTCCACTGGTAGATCATCATCAGAGAACGTTACCCTGTTTACCTCAAAAATTTTGTTGGCAATCGTTTCAAGGTGGTTTACTGAAATTTCATTGGGCACATGAGCTTCATTTAGTATCTTCATCAAGGCCCGGCGATGTTCATCTGAATGGATCAATAATAATAACAACGAGATTTGGGCCGATGTTTTCTTTAATTGTTCGACCATGGAGTAATCCTGCACTTTCATCTTTTTCAAGAAATCCTCCGCCTCTTCTTCTGACACGGGTTTCTTTGTTACGGCTGGGTTGGATCTTCTCAACTCCACTGGAGCAAAACACCGTCCCGATCGAGTCAATCCATGTGCCTCACAACTATCCTCCTCCACTTGCTTTCCCTTGTACATCACCACTGCCTTTTCATACTTCCAAGGCACGGCCTTGCTATCAATCACTGGTAATTGGACTACCGGCTTTATGGTGACCAGTTCCCTGCAGACCCCTTTCAACACAACTACGGGTGTGGATGATGTCCCTGATACTACCAATTTGGCTGGCTCTGGTTTCTTTGTTGTGGTGGACGGATTCTTCCCTAATATTACCACTGGCTTGACATCTTCCCCCTTCAACTGTACCCCTGGTCTCCCACCGGTCGATTCTTCTTTTGGAGCGGCCTGGATCATCATCACTGTCTATGAGGGATTCCTTGGCTCTCCTCCTTTATACACCAACTCGATCATGTGTGCTTCGTGGTGTGCTGGCAATGGGTTCTGGTTGATGTTGGGTGCCTCCGGCGTCTGGACCTCGATCTTGTTGGCATCAATAAGATCTTGTATGGCCTGCCTCAACCTCCAACATTTTTCGGTATCATGCCCTAACATTCCTGAGCAGTACTCGCAGCTTATCGATCGGTCCAAATTTGGGGGTGGGGGGTTTGGCTCTGTAGGCTCGACAGGACTCACCAAACCTAGCCGCCTCAATTTGTGGAACACGGTGGTATAGGTCTCTCCCAACTCAGTAAAAGCTCTATGTCTCTGTAGCCTGTCATTTCTAGCAGCTTGACTTCCTTGAAAGCCTGCCCCTGGAGGGTTCCTGTATGCTCTTGGCGGAGGATAGGCGTTTTGTGGTAGAGGGTATGTGTTTTGTGGTGGTGCACATGTGTTTTGGGGAGCCGGAGCGCGCCATTGCGGGCGAACCGGAGGTTGAGTGTATGTTTGGGCTTGGTGCACGAAGAAGTGTGGTTCTTGAGGTGGATAGTAGTATTGTGGCGTGCTGTATGGATAATTTGGCCTGTGGGGTCTAGGTTGGTTGTAGTATGGTTTGCCGGACCTAGACCACCTGTTTGCCTCAATCGTGGCGACTTCTTCTTTCTTCTTCCTTCTCAGCGCACCTCTTGTGCCGCTCTGAATAGCCTGGGTCGTTGCCTTGAGCGCTGAGTAATTCAGGATTTTATCAGACCTCAGCCCCTCTTCTATCATAACCCCTATCTTTACTACTTCATTGAAGGATTTTCCAATCGTCGTCACCAAGTGACCAAAGTAAGTTGGATCCAGCGTTTGCAGGAAGTAGTCCACCATTTCTCCCTCTCTCATGGGAGGGTCAACCCTGGCTGCCTGTTCTCTCCAGCGGAAACCAAACTCACGAAAGCTTTCCCTAGGCTTCTTTCCGGTCCTCAATAATGTGAGACGGTCAGGGACTATCTCGAGATTGTATTGAAAGTGACCCGCGAAAGCCTGCGCTAGATCATCCCAAGTGTACCATCTGCTGGGATCTTGCCTAGTATACCATTCCAATGCTGATCCACTCAAGCTTTGACCAAAATAAGCTATCAGTAGCTCATCTTTGCCGCCTGCGCCTCTCATATTGCTGCAAAAACCCCGCAAATGTGCCATAGGATCACCATGCCATTCATATAAGTCAAACTTAGGCATCTTGAACTCAGCCGGGAGTTGGACGTCCGGGAAAGGGCATAGATCCTTGTAGGCCACGCTGACCTGGTTGCCCAATCCATGCAGGCTCCTGAAGGATTGCTCTAGGCTTTTGAACTTCCTCATTACCTCATTCTGCTCGGGCACCTTAGCCGGCTTTTCGATCTCCGCCGGGTCATCTGAGTGTGGATTATAGGTATGGGGTTCTGGTGCATTGAATGTGGGTTCAGGGGGATAGTACTGCGCATCGTGAGCCTGAAACAACGGTTCACTAGTCGATCTTTGCAGTGTGGCTAGTGTGGGTCCCATAAAAGTGGGAACATTTGGTGGTGGGAAAGGTTGATGGGGTGGTGGAGCTTGGGAATCATAGGGGCTTCTCTCCCAATAATAGCGGTGATTCGGGAGGCTTGTTGACGGGCCAGAGTGAGGGTATTCCGGCATATGCCCTGGTGTAAGAGCAGCGGGTGGTTCAGGGCTCTTCTGTACTTTAGCCAAGGCTAACTGCATTGCATTCATCTCCAATTCCATCCTCTCTATCTTCTCCATCGCCTCTTTCAGCAACTGGCTTACTGGCCTCTCTTCCTCGGCACTGTTTTCTGAAGTAGTCAAGATTGTCGGTACAGGTCCCTTGGATCTGGTTTGATAAGGATGCGTTGCCAGAACGCTTTAACAACTCACTGTCTGATATTTGTGGAAAACAACAAACTTTTTAGCGTTAGAGTTTAACAGATTTGGAAATAGCACATTGGGGATGCAATGCTTTCTAAACAGTTAACCATTTCTAACATGTTTTGCTTCAACCGCATGCGTCATCCCGACTTGCTTTATTTGTGCTTTTAAAGTGTTTCGGGAACCCCCACTTTTCTCTCTATTATTCTTTTTTCTTCCTTCTCTCTTTTTTTCCTTTTCTTTCTTTTTTTTCCTCTTCTTTCCCTTTTTAGTGACGGTCGAATCTTATGTGGATTGCCTACGTATCACGTCCCCGCATGAATCAGACCGGGCGTAGTTCTGCCACAAAGTAAAAACGCAAAATTCTTTTGGAATCATTCAATTTATCACCAAAATTTGCTATTACAAACTACTTATTTTAAACAAAGAACAGCAATAGTACAGATTCCAAAATTCTTAACCTGACTCGATAAAAAACAACATAGGGGAAGATAATGGACCCATAAAGTCAACAAACAAGACTCGAACTAGGGATACATTAAGGATTTCAACTTAGGTGCTCGCGAGGCATCGTTCGGCCTTTCCGTGGGCTTTGGTGTGAGACCTCTTTGTAAGCTTTTCAACTCATTCATGATCCTGTAAACATAGCCTATGACAGAGGCGAGTAGGGTATCACGAGGCATCTGCTCACACGCCAAGCATCTCCTGTAAATGTAGTGCCCAATCTCGTCAATCCTATCTCGGATATTGTCCTTTTCCCTGAATAAGTGCTCTATTCGCCGGTTTTTCAGTCCCAAAGTGCTTGAACATTGTTGGCGAGTCGATCCTAGAACCTTTCCATTTGTTTTTCCATTCTGGTCATCACATCATAACAGTGCCTTCTGTCAGCTTGGGCATCTCAGGCTTGTTTGAAGATCCGCTCCTAAAGAGTGGAGTTCGTTTTCCTTAATAGCCCGATGCTCATTTCAGAATCCCTTATGACTTGTTGCAGATGCTTCCTCCGGGCCATTGTACCTTTTGCCCATCTGACCCTCATTCTTGCTATGCAAGCTTCAGATCTCTCCAAGTCCTCTCGGCTTTTGCTGACCTGACTCCTCAGCTCTGCTATCAACCTCTCATTGGACCGATTTTTCTGTTGGTCACCGGCATTCTTTCTGTCTTGGCGAATTCGGGCTCTCAAGGCCTTATTTTCTTGGGCCAACTTATTCTTTTCCCCTTTGTCGGCAGCAACTTGCACATCGTTGTCAAATTCCAGGTCCCTAATCTGTTGCTTTAGCTTGCCTATTTCTGTCCTGTAGTTTTCTTCTTTTGCAAGCCAGCCTCATTGTTCTTGCGATGACTCAACAAAATCTTGGAGGTGAGGTCTTTTGGTTGGCCGTTCTGGTTCGTCTCTCGCAGTGCTCTTCTTTATGCCAAGAGAGATAGGCAGGTGAGACTTCACCTCTGGATATGTCACACACTCGAGTATTCGCCGGCAAATACTGGCATTCGCTCCATATATAACGAACTGTTTTTTCATGAAATTGGTCGTCGTTGCTGACCTCGACCGCATAAATACTGAGATCTTCGTCTGGGTGTACCACCTGAC
The DNA here is from genome assembly GCF_000715075.1 of Nicotiana tabacum. NCBI lineage: Eukaryota > Viridiplantae > Streptophyta > Magnoliopsida > Solanales > Solanaceae > Nicotiana > Nicotiana tabacum. The sequence continues at coordinate 150,101,502 of NC_134086.1, read as the reverse complement.
ATCTTCCCAATTGTCTCATCACCCGGTAAGGAGCATAAGGCTGAACACCTCTGAGTCCCATTAAGAGGAAGTAAGGACCAGTGGCGGGCATGTACACAATCTCTTCAACAGGAAGCCAACCCAATGTCCAATCTATTTGTTCTGCGGTAATGGCACGGAGATAGGATACCCAGTCTTCAAACCCTTCCGGTAATCTGAGCCTGAAACCCTCAGGTCATATCCTTCGATGCAGCCTTCGTTCGTAGATATATAGTGCATACACTGAGGATGATGACATAAGTTCTCGATCATCCACATCTGCAATAACAAATTGCACCCTTCGAAGAAATCTGCCCCGGCTTTACAGGCTCTGAGAGCTCGGTATATCTCGGACACTATCATAGGAGCAAGCGTGTTTTTGTCGTTGGTAATCAGGACTTTGACGATTCCAGCCACCTTCAAATCGATATTTCTATCTTTCCGGGGAAACACCACAATGCCCAATAATGCTACCATGAAGGTGAACCGCCTATGTTCATCCCACTTTGTCCGATTCCCTCTGCTACAAACACCGCTTTCCGGATCATCGAACCCTCCTATATGCCCATGTAAGCACGTAATTTTTGCCCTATATGAGAAATACTCTCAAAAAATGCAAAATAAAATGATTTTCCATGGTGTGCAATTTTGAGTATTTTTGTGATATTTTTGGATAATTATTTGTATTTGTATGTGTTTGCTTATTTGTTAAATTAATAAAAAATATAAAAATATGTCGCATTTTGCATGTAGGATTTAATTCTACAATTGTTAGTAATTAAATTAGTTTTACAAAAATTAAAAATTACAAAAAATAGGCATCTTTTGCATTTTTAGCATTTAATGTCCAAATGAACAATTTTATGCTTAATTATTACTTAATTGTGCGTTAATTGTTATTGGGAGTTAATTTGCGCTTTTATAACTTAATTTAGTTCTTAATAATAATTTAAGTATTTTTATAATTTAGTTTTAGAAAATAAAAGAAGAAAAGAGAACAAAAATACAAAGAAAAGTCGGATTTGGCCACTTCTTCAATTTTCAACCCCAGGCCCAAACAATTGTCCAATCTTCCCCATGACCCAGTCCACTTCAGACCGGATCGACCCGGTCCGCCCCATTTAACCCATTAACCCAACAACCCCTCTTTATTTTTCATCCAACACAAAACAAAACAAAACAAAACAAAACAAAAACCCAAAAAAAAACCCTAAAAAAGACCTAAGCTTACCCACCCCCCTCCATCTTCTTCCTCTCCAAAACCTTCATCCCAAGCCAACTATAGCTACCACCCCATCCATGGCTGCCTCCCATGGCTTCGTCCTTCTCCTTCGATGACCACGGCTGGTTCGTCATCGTCGTCACCACCAAGCTCACGTCAAACCCCCAGCTCCCCGCCACCACCAAACAACCAGTCAAGACCACCCTCGCACTCCCCAGCAGCGAACCAAACACCACGAATAAAGCTCCAGCCATCGCCACCACCAAACGACCCTTCCGGCGATCCACCATAACCCCACTCCCCAACACCTGAATCCCCAGACCCCCGTCGAGCAGCAGTTGTCGCTGCTGTTGCTGCTTCACGTTCTTCTTCATCCTCAGCCCTACTCCGTCACTGCCCTCGTCGTCCAGCCCGTTCCGCCATGGACGTCGTCGACCAGCTGCTCATGTTCTGCCGCACTTCGTCTTCTTCAGCTTGAGCATCGCCATGACCAAGTTGTCTCCGAGTTGCTGCTTCATCTTCCTCCTCGACGAACAGCTGCTAGACGTCCTTAAGCCAAACAGACCCATCGAGCTGCTGCTACTGTTTCATCTTCTTCAGCTTTGCCATCGTCGACCAGCTTCTTCTGCCTCTTCCCGTTCACGATGATGTCGAGCCCGCCGGAAAACCTTCCCAAACCATCATAGCTTCTATGGTGTTTGCCGTTACTGTTTCGACGTACTTCTTAAAGTCGAGTTCGTCGTTGAGTCCGGACAGATTTATTCCCATTTGAGGTTTGTCAAAACAGTCCATACAATCTAATTCGTCGTTGTTCATCTCCGGTTAGTAGTTTTGAGTTTTATTTTGTCCGCATTTTGTTTTGATATTTTCGAATCTAAAATCGGCAAACGTTTGTTTTGTTCATGTCTATGGTTAGATATTTGATTTTTGGTTTTGTTCATGTTCATGTGTTTTTGTTGAATTAATTTTCAGATTTCAAATGGAAGTTAATTAGTTATTTTTCATGTTTATTTCATGTTTGTATTGTTGTTTAAGTGAATATTTGTTAGTTTAATATTTGTTAGATTCAAATTGAAATTTAATTGGTTATTTCTTCAATTTGTTTCATGTCGTTATGTATTTTCCAGAAAAATGTTGTTTGAATCATGTGAATCCGTCATGTTTTGTTGCTTAAAAATAGATTTAATTCATGTTCGTCTTGGTTTGAAGTTCATGTTTAAATCGAGTGATTTAATGTGAGTTTATGTTTGTTTTTGATTGGTTTGATTTAGTTTGAATCATGTATTTTGTTGTTTGTATTGTTGTATCCTTGCTAAATTAACTAGGATTGGTTCCCAATATGGTTAATTTGGTTCCATTAATTTGGAGTTGTGTTGTTCATCGTGTTCATATAATTGTTGTTGAAGATTATTGAGAAATTGGTCATCTTGACTATATTTTGGTCAAGTTATGATTAATTGATTGTTTAGAGCAGAGGGGTAATTTGGTAAATTGCAGTACGTTCAGGGGTAGTTTGGTAATTTCAGTAAGGTCGGAGGGGTAGTTTAGGTATTTTACATTTTGTAATTGTTTATATGAAGCATGGGGGACAAAATGAAATGGGGTGAGTTGTGATATAATTGTTTAATATAAAGGGGGGACAAGACAAAATTTAGTGGGGGGAATCTTGTATTATTTTATGTTAGGCATGGGGGACAAAATATAATGGGGTGGTGTGATATGTTTATTTAATGTAATGGGGAGGAGTGGGAAGATAATGGGTTGGGTAGAGAAAAAGTATTGATTTAAATTAATTGAAAGATTTATGGGATGGGTTATAAGAAGTCTTGAAATCAGAATGGACAGATACGAGAGAATACAGAAGAGAAAGAACGAATCTGAACAGAAAGAAAATAAGAGAGAGAAAAAAAGGCTGAACATTTAAGAGAGAGAAAATTCCGAAAAATATTTAAACTTTCAAAAAAAAAACTAAAAAAAAATCTTTTGCTTTCTTTCATTGTTTGAAATCAGAATTAATTGTTGTGTCATCAAAGCTTGAAGCTTTTGTTTTTGGGATTACTACTTCACCGATTTGCAAATCCGGTTCCTGGGTTACTGTTGCTGGACTGTTTGTTGCTGCACTGTATTGTCATTACTACTGCTGATTCTTATCTTCATTTTTTTTTTGCTTCCAATATCAGGTACACAACTGACACGCTAGTTATTGTAATCCGAAATATGAAACATGAATACAAATAAAGAATAGAGTGTTAAATTTTAAATTTAGTTTTAATTTTTTTTTTTGTATTGTATTTAGATTATTCATGTATTATTATTCTGTCAATCACTGTCATTTGGCATAATTAGACATGTTATAGCGATATATTAAATAACGCCTAAACCGGATTATTAGGAAATATATTCAAGACGGATTACTAATTAAAACTGTTTAATAATCAAAATAGAAGAAATAACGTAAAAAATGGCGTTATTGAATCAGTTTGGCAAAAATTGATCAATTCCTTATTCATAAGGTTTTTTGTCAACATTAAGTTAATCGGAATCATGTAGTTAATTTCAGTTAAAACATGAATTAGTTTGCGAATCAAGTATTAGGACATGATGTGAATTAAAACAAGGTTAGTTAAGTTTAAATTGTTTAACTTTTAGAAATATGGTTTAGTAATCAAGTTTTTTTCTATTTTCAGTATTTGTAAATAATTAATTTCAATAAGCTTAAGTCATACTAACAATATGAATTTTAATCCAACTATGGGATAATTAGTTTTTATTTTTATTTTTGACAATTCCATGTTGTTTGAAATTATAATTTTAGTAATATTACTTTCCATTAATATTTGTTTTAAATTAGTAATTAATATGTTATTTTTAAGTATGTAAAGATTGACTGCATAATTATAGACAAACTTAGTAATAATAAAGACGTAGTCATTAAAGAGTATTCGTAAAATAAGGGAGGATCTCGCTAAAAAATAAATAAATATAAATAATACAAAAAATTGCAGTCCTCCAATCTTATTTATTTATTTTTTTAATATAAGAAAATATCTAGATTCCGAGATGGACGATTTAGTAAAATTCACAGTCCTACCTAATAGTACCATAATGCGTAGTATTTTGGCGCATATTTAATAAGGTTATTTTCTTAAATACGGGTGTACATTTATGTAACCCAAATCACGATCTTGACGAAGGCAAAATGCGTCAACAAATCACGTGTGCACTGGTTGTGGCGTGGTTCGAGATGCGTTTTCGCGACGTTGCAATTTTGTATAAAAATAAATAATGATAAAAGCAGTTTTAAAAGTTAAATTTGCATATAAGTTCTTAATTGTTTAAAAATCAGATAAATGAGCCAAATATGACAATTGAGCGACCGTGCTAGAACCACGGAACTCGGGAATGCCTAACACCTTCTCCCGGGTTAACAGAATTCCTTATCCGGATTTCTGGTTCGCGGACTGTAATACAGAGTCATTCTTTTCCTCGATTCGGGATTAAACTGGTGACTTGGGACACCCTAAATCTCCCAAGTGGCGACTCTGAAATAAATAAACAAATCCCGTTTCGACTGTCCTTTAATTGGAAAAAACTCCTTGTACCCTCGCGGGGCGGAAAAAGGAGGTGTGACAGCAATGGCGACTCTGCTGGGGAATCTTATTCCGGAACCACTGGTTCAGGGTTAGAATTCGAGCTTAGATAAATTGTTATATTTTGTTTTATCTATTTTTACATATTTGAGCCTAATGTGCTAAATGCTGCTTTTACCGCTTTGATATTATCTGAACTGTATATAAACTGTGCCGAAACCTTTCTCTTCTTACCTCCGGGGAGAAGCTCGCTGGTCGAGGCTCCCTATTCTGATAGTGTCAATACCTGAAATAAGAAAGAGAACGGATAAGTTACGAAGCCGGATGGCCTTTTGGTTCCCGGTAAGTTGCCCCCTCCTCGACTCGAGTTGTCCACTCGGGTACACAGTCTAGAACATATACCCAGGTTATAAACCTAGTATAACGAAACCTCATGCCGGATCCCTAGTAGGAACGCTTATTTGCATCACGTTGCATTTGACTTAGGGGACTCAACACAGGGGTTGAGTCCGTCTAGGACTAACAACCTGAAATGAAAAGACCATTCTGATGCATCCTACTTGCTCTGTACATATATTTGTTTCGAACTTGCATGTTGATCGGTTTCTGAATCTCAGGAATGTTGGGAAAATTGAAGGAAAAAAAAAAGGGAAAAAGAATATATCAGTTAGGGAGTTAATTGATTATTTTAGAAAAAATCAATGACCAATTACTGGCGAAACTCTGCCGAAATTTTGAAGAAAAAAAAAAGAGGAAAATATTTTATTTTGTTTTACTAAAAATATATATAAAAAAAAGAGTCTTTTATTTTTGGAAAAATAGATTATTTTATTGTTTGTTGAAAATGAAAAAAATTCGTTATTTTGTCTTTTTCAAAAAATAGAAAAGGAAAATAGTTTGTCTTGCCAGGAAAATAAAAATGGAAAAGAGTCATGTTTTAAAATAGTTCGGTTAATTTGCGCGAACTACGCGGGTTTGATTCTCACCGGATGTGAGATACGTAGGCAACCCTCATCGGGTTCAACCCCCCTTTTTTCTAAAATAGGCAAAGACAAATATATATATATATATATATGTCAAAATTTTAATTTTGTCATGAATAAGTCGGGTGATGCTGTTTTGTCAAAAATAGCCGAATGTTCCCGAAAGGGACGCCGGAGGGCTGACTTTGCATAAACAGCCACTTTTCCGGTCATGTTTAAGATTTGGTCTAGTGGACCCCTACAGCCTTAAAAATCTTCGTCCCCGAGGCGTTGAAAGGCCGTGTTTGCAATGTTGAGTTTTCTATTTTTGAAAAATGATAAAAAGAGTCATAAATAAGTCGGGTGATGTTGTTTTGTCAAAAATAGCCAAATGTTCCCGAAAGGGACGCCGGAGGGCTGACTTTGCATAAACAGCCACTTTTCGGGTCATGTTTAAGATTTGGTATAGTGGACCCCCACAGCCTTAAAAATCTTTGTCCCCGAGACGTTGAAAGGTCGTGTTTGCAATATTGAATTTTCTATTTTGAAAAAAAAACGATAAAAAGAGTCATGAATAAGTCAGGTGATGTTGTTTTATCATAAATAGCCGAATGTTCCCGAAAGGGACGCCGGAAGGCTGACTTTGCATAAACAGCCACCTTTGGGTCATTTTTTTTTAGGAATTTTGGTCCAGTTGACCCACACAGCCTTAAAAATCTTCGTCCCCGAGGCGCTGAAGGGCCGTGTTTGCAACACCAAGTTTTTATTGTAATTTGAAAAAAAAACAAAGAGTCAGCGGTCAGGTGAATACCGTTTGGGCTTTTGGTCAAAGTAAGTCGAGCCAGCTTCGGCAGTGTCTTAAACCGTTCTTGCCGAAATATCCTTAGAGTATCTCTCAATTGTCGAAAGGTTATTTTCGTAAAAGAATGGACAAGTTTGTAAAGTGTCATAAAATAATCCTCCCCGGCCTCAAAATTCATGTGAAATTTGGAAGGGGCCACGTTTGCAAAAATAATCGTTCGGTTGCATTTGTCAAACAGAGAAAGGAAGCTGGCCATTTGTTTTTGGAGTTTGTAAATCTTTTATTAGAATATGTGGGTTGTTTGATTTTCGAGTTTGTAGGTCATCTTCAAACCTTTGAAATCCAGTTTGTTTTAATATGAAAATCGAAAAAATGTTGTTTATCTTTTATTGGTCCGAACTACGCAAGGTCTGATTCATGCGGGGTCATGATACGTAGGCAATCTCCATAAGATTCGACCGCAACAAAAAAATGAAAAAAAATCGAAAAAAGGAAAAATGAAAAAAAAAAGAAAGAAAAAAATGAAAAAATCGAAAAAAAAAAAGAAAGAAAAAAAAAAGAAAAAATGTTGTTAATAATGAGGACCGACTGAATCCATTCTAACCTGTTTGTTTCGCAAAGAAAATTAAGGTGGTTGGTTTGTGGTAAGCCGGACAATGACGCCCAGAATCCTTTGTTTGCACCTCATGATATACACTCTGCGGGGATAAGGCCTGATAACAGAAGCACTTGAATCCTATTGGAAACTTGTTGACGGAGGTTGATGATATTGAAGCTGGTAATGGTCTTGGCAGTATTGATGCGAAGCTCAGTGGCTAAGATGCCAGTTTTGATAAAGTGGGAGTACGCTCCGTTCCTTGATTAGCAAGAGAGAAGCTTTCGGTGGCTTATTTTGTTGTCATTTCTATTGTTCGGGTTATTAGGATTGCAATTCAGATATTGTTCTGTGTCAATATCTTTCCGCTTATCTTTCCGTTTGGTCATAGCAGTTTGTTTAAATTTTGTCCAGTTTGTTTTAAGATTTTATTTTGATTTGTTTTGTTCGTCTTGTTATTCAAACCCTTCCACCGGTAATCTAATGCAAAATCCGGTCTTTTATTTCCAGTCATCTTTTTGTTTAGTCCTTTTATCGTTTTTATTCAACGCCGATTCTAGTGACATGACATGCGCACACAGTTTGGGCCTAGTCTTTAAAGTTAATCATAAAACCCTGGAGAGGTGATCAGAACATTTAAAGAAAATAAGGACGGTTTGAGATTATTCAGAGCTCGAGTCATACAGAACTAGGGCAAGTAAAACATAAAGAAAACCGTTAAAAGCAAGATTCACCTTTCATGGTAATGAGAGTGAGAGTGTCGCCCAACGGTGCTTGAGAAGTGACAAATGAACAAGCAGATGTTGAATATAATTGTCAAGTCCAGCACCATCGGAAGAGGCTGCAAATTTTTGTTTCATTGTGTTGTTTGCATTTGGCATGTTTTGAAGACTGGAATGACGAAGGCATTTTATTCTGCTACCTAAATACTTTATCCTTCGTTACCCCTTTTGAGCCTTATTTATTTTTCTTTCATACCCCTCGTTCGGAATCAGTAGCAACGAAAAAAAAAAAGAATGAAAACAACAAAATGAAAAAAAGAGAAAAAAAAAAGAGAAAAGAAAAGAAAATGATAACAAAGAAAGAAAAAGAAAGTCAAATGAAAAAGAGGAATTGGGAACTACGTTTGACCTGATTCCTCAAAGAGGATACGTAGGCGCTTCACGGCTCGGTCATAGTTTTGAAAAATGAAAAAAAAATCAATTAAAATATCCCCAAGCAAGAAACTGGGGCAAATGTTGCGTTTGTTGTAAACAAATCTAGTTCCGAAGGTTGTAATTAATAACCCAAAATCGATGCATTTTTGAGCTTTTAATACCCTTTCTTTCTAGCCTGTCCAAAAACCCACATTACGGTCCAAAGAAAGACCTTCTGACCAGTCTGCAAAAGATGCCAAGTCAGACAAATGAGAGTCTTACCGGTGAAACCATTACACTCTGTTCCACAGCAGAAAGGACTCTAAGCCCCAGCAGAAAGAGTCATGCCGGCAACACGCCAAATCCCCAACTAGAAAGTCAGACAAATTAGAGAGTCTTATCGGTGAAATCTTTACGGACACCATAAGGCGATGAAAGCTGAGAGAAAAACCAAAATGAGAGAGGCTTGATAGTGAAAACCCTCCGGGCACTACAAGTCGAATAAGATTGAGAATTAGATGGGGAATTGCCAATTGAAGATCTTGAAAGATGATTGGCGGTAGAGGATAGGCCACATGCGCATGTCATGACCATTAGAGTCGGTATCTGCATTTGATTGATTTTTATTCTTTTGTTAAAGAGTCATTTTTTCCTTTGTCTTTTTATTCTATTCCCTTTTATCTTTTTCCTTTCATAGAAAAATCCCCTATAGAGTCTGTTTGGTCAGAACAAGTGTGAATTGACTTCAAAATATGCCATCAGCTTCCCAAATATGCAAGATGAGATCTGACTAGTACATCCAAGTGGTATAGTCAGCGAGGAACAAGCGCGAGGCCAGTGTCAAAAAAGATATCCCCAGCAAAAGGGAATTGACAAAAAGATTGACGAGTGGCAAGAGGGATATCCTTGCCAAAACCAAGGTTATAAACCTCAAGGCCAAGGCCCATGAACAAAGCAAGGAAAGCAGTGAGCATGATTTGGAGAAATTCATGCGAGACTAAAAGGTCGGAAAAATGCAAGTTTCCGAGCTATGCCACGAAAGAAGAGGGATATCCCCAGCAGAAAGGGATTGTCCCCAGCAAATAATATCATCCCCAACAAGTTGTGGAACACACAGCAAGGAAGGAGAAAGGAAAAACCATCCTAGTAGGAGTATCACAACCAACCACCACGTTTTAAACTAACAAATTTTGTTTGATTTGAAACAGGTAAAGGAAATGGCATTGATGCCAGAAATGCATGCCACAAGGGATATCATCAAAACTGGGGCAGAAAATTTTCCTTCCATTTAGAAAATTTTCTGGAAGTCAGGTACCCATTTGGGGAAGAATAAATATAACACCAGTTTCAAGGGAAGTGGTCTCTGAACCAGTGTTGCCCCCAACATAATAAGTTTCAATGGAGGAAGTTGTTCCCCAGCAGACAGAACAAAGGGATGAATCTTGTGCTCAGAAAAGCAAAAGGCCAGTATCATTTTCAACAGCCTTTCGAAGAGTGAAGCACTAGTTCTGAAAGAATCAGAATCCCCCAGCAGTGTTATCCTCGACAGTGTTATCCATAGCTGATAACATTTTATCCCCCAACAGTGTTATCCCAAACAGTCTCGAGGAGTCCAACACAAGTTTAGTGAAAATCGGTATCCTCAGCGGTTCCTTTCGGGGAAAGGCTCGTAAGGGAGGTAGTCTTCGAAGGAAGAATCATTTCAAAAAAAAAAGAAAAAAAAAAGGGAAGTAGTTTGCAGAGGAATGAAACATCCTACTCAAAAGGAAGTAATTTTGGAAGGAGTAAGATAACATATTTACTCAGCAGAGTTATCCACAGCAGTGTTATCCCCAGTGGATCATCGAGATGTAGAAGCATCCTCGACAGAGTTTCGGGCAACCCAGAGTGGGTAAGGAAGAAAAGGAAAAGTCATCCCCATCAAAATAATCCCCAGCAGTTTCGAGGGAAGACAACACAGGTAAGTAAATAATTCAGGAAGAAGGAAATGGTTCACGCATAGGAGAGGCATTTCCTCCTAAGTTTAGTTTTACCCATAGGAGATGCATTTCCTCCTAAGTTTGTTTTAGTTTCACCCATAGGAGATGCATTTCCTCCTAAGTTTGTTTTTACCCATAGGAGAGACATTTCCTCCTAGGTTATTGTTCAACCAATAGGAGAGGCATTTCCTCCTAAGTTTAGTTTCACCCATAGGAGATGCATTTCCTCCTAAGTTTGTTTTAGTTTCACCCATAGGAGATGCATTTCCTCCTAAGTTTGTTTTAGTTTCACCCATAGGAGATGCATTTCCTCCTAAGTTTAGTTTCACCCATAGGAGATGCATTTCCTCCTAAGTTTGTTTTAGTTTCACCCATAGGAGATGCATTTCCTCCTAAGTTTGTTTTAGTTTCACCCATAGGAGATGCATTTCCTCCTAAGTTTAGTTTCACCCATAGGAGAGGCATTTCCTCATAAGTTTGTTCTTTTACCCATAGGAGAGGCATTTCCTCCTAAGTTTGTTTTTTTACCCATAGGAGATGCATTTCCTCCTAAGTTTAGTTTCACCCATAGGAGAGGTATTTCCTCCTAAGTTTGTTTTTACCCATAGGAGACACATTTCCTCCTACGTTTAGTTTTACCCATAGGAGATGCATTTCCTCCTAAGTTTGTTTTAGTTTTACCCATAGGAGAGGCTTTCCTCCTAAGTTTGTTTTAGTTTCACCCCATAGGAGATGCATTTCCTCCTAAGTTTAGTCTTACCCATAGGAGAGGCATTTCCTCCTAAGTTTATTTTACCCATAGGAGAGGCATTTCCTCCTAAGTTGTTGTTGAAATCAGGAGTCCGCCTGGAGAATAGAGACATTCAATTTCAAATTTAGCAGTCAGGAGTCCGCCTGGAGAACAGAGACATACTTTTCAAGTTTGATGTCAGGAGTCCGCCTGAAGAACGGAGACATACAGTTTAAATTTTAAAAGTTGGGAGCCCGCCCATAGAACAGAGGCATACATTTCAGTCTTTTCATTTCAAGTGTTGAAGTTGGGAGCCCGCCCATAGAACAGAGGCATACATTTCAGTCTTTTTATTTCAAGTGTTGAAGTTGGGAGCCCGCCCATAGAATAGAGGCATACATTTCAGCCTTTTCATTTCAAGTGTTGAAGTTGGGAGCCCGCCCATAGAACAGAGGCATACATTTCAGTCTTTTCATTTCAAGCGTTGAAGTTGGGAGCCCGCCCATAGAACAGAGGCATACATTTCAGTCTTTTCATTTCAAGTGTTGAAGTTGGGAGCCCGCCCATAGAACAGAGGCATACATTTCAGCCTTTTCATTCCAAGCATTGAAGTTGGGAGCCCGCCCATAGAACAGAGGCATACATTTCAGCCTTTTCATTCCAAGCGTTGAAGTTGGGAGCCCGCCCATAGAACAGAAGCATACATTCAGTCTTTACATTTCAAGAGTTGAAGTTGGGAGCCCACCCAGATAACAGAGGAATACATTTCAGTCTTTAATTTTCAAGTGTTGAAGTTGGGAGCCCGCCCAGATAACAGAGGCATACATTTCAGTCTTTACATTTCAGTTGTTGAAGTTGGGAGCCCGCCCATAGAACAGAGGCATACATTCAGTCTTTACATTTCAAGCATTGAAGTTGGGAGCCCGCCCAGATAACAGAGGCATACATTTCAGTATTTATATTTCAAGCGTCGAAGTTGGGAGCCCGCCCAGATAACAGAGGCATACATTTCAGTCTTTAATTTTCAAGTGTTGAAGTTGGGAGCCCGCCCAGATAACAGAGGCATACATTTCAGTCTTTACATTTCAAGCATTGAAGTTGGGAGCCCCCCAGATAACAGAGGCATACAATTCAGTCTTTAATTTTCAAGTATTGAAGTTGGGAGTCCGCCCATACAACAGAGGCATACATTTTAAGATCAAGTCAGAGGACAATAAAACAGAGGGTTACAATAGGAATCCCCAGCAGGAAACAATAAAAATCCCCAGCACCGGGAAGCAAAAGGTTGCAACAAGAGTTCACAGCACAAACTCAAGCGCATGTGTCAAAAAGAAGAAAAGAACCGGAGGAAACACAAGCCGACAAGAAAGCAAGGCAACAAGAACAAATTTCAGTCTAGCCTAGCTTCTTGTTTTATTTTAAGCACGGTGTAACAAGGAGATCGGTAAGAAGTGATAACAGCATGCAACAGCAGTAACATTACAGTCTCACGGTAGTCCCAGCTACCAAAGCTTCCCGAACTACATTAACCTGATTCCCCTTTAGCCAGAGATATGTAGGAAACCTTTGAAGCAAAGGTTCGGTTAAATCTTTTTCAAAAAAAAAAAATGCTTCACACGGAGTACTCGGATGGGCAAAAATCGCTCGCTTTATCCTTGCGCGAAAACCCTTCGTGTCTTCGGGCAAAGAGGGGCAGCTGTAAGCACGTGATTTTTGCCCTATATGATAAATACTCCCAAAAAATGCAAAATAAAATGATTTTCCATGGTGTGCAATTTTGAGTATTTTTGTGATATTTTTGGATAATTATTTGTATTTGTCTGTGTTTGCTTATTTGTTAAATTAATAAAAAATATAAAAATATGTCGCATTTTGCATGTAGGATTTAATTCTACAATTGTTAGTAATTAAATTAGTTTTACAAAAATTAAAAATTACAAAAAATAGGCATCTTTTGCATTTTTAGCATTTAATGTCCAAATGAACAATTTTATGCTTAATTATTACTTAATTGTGCGTTAATTGTTATTGGGAATTAATTTGCGCTTTTATAACTTAATTTAGTTCTTAATAATAATTCAAGTATTTTTATAATTTGGTTTTAGAAAATAAAAGAAGAAAAGAGAACAAAAATACAAAGAAAAGTCGGATTGGGCCACTTCTTCAATTTTCAACCCCAGGCCCAAACAATTGTCCAATCTTCCCCATGACCCAGTCCACTTCAGACCGGGTCGACCCGGTCCGCCCCATTTAACCCATTAACCCAACAACCCCTCTTCCTTTTTCATCCAACACAAAACAAAACAAAACAAAAACCCCCAAAAAAAACCCCTAAAAAAGACCTAAGCTTACCCGCCCCCCTCCATCTTCTTCCTCTCCAAAACCTTCATCCCAAGCCAACCATGGCTACCACCCCATCCATGGCTGACTCCCATGGCTTCGTCCTTCTCCTTCGATGACCACGGCTGGTTCGTCATCGTCGTCACCACCAAGCTCACGTCAAACCCCCAGCTCCCCGCCACCACCAAACAACCAGTCAAGACCACCCTCGCACTCCCCAGCAGCGAACCAAACACCACGAACAAAGCTCCAGCCATCGCCACCACCAAACGACCCTTCCGGCAATACACCATAACCCCACTCCCCAATGCATGAACCCCCGGACCCCCGTCGAGCAGCAGCTGTCGCTGCTGCTGCTGCTTCACGTTCTTCTTCATCCTCAGCCCTACTCCGTCACTGCCCTCGTCGTCCAGCCCGTTCCGCCATGGACGTCGTCGACCAACTGCTCATGTTCTGCCGCACTTCGTCTTCTTCAGCTTGAGCATCGCCATGACCAAGTTGTCTCCGAGTTGCTGCTTCATCTTCCTCCTCGACGAACAGCTGCTAGACGTCCTTAAGCCAAACAGACCCATCGAGCTGCTGCTACTGTTTCATCTTCTTCAGCTTTTCCATCATCGACAAGCTTCTTCTGCCTCTTCCCGTTCACGATGATGTCGAGCCCGCCGGAAAACCTTCCCAAACCATCATAGCTTCTATGGTGTTTGTCGTTACTGTTTCGACGTACTTCTTAAAGTCGAGTTCGTCGTCGAGTTCGTCGTTGAGTCCGGACAGATTTATTCCCATTTGAGGTTTGTCGAAACAGTCCATACAATCTAATTCGTCGTTGTTCATCTCCGGTTAGTAGTTTTGAGTTTTATTTTGTCCGCATTTTGTTTTGATATTTTCGAATCTAAAATCGGCAAACGTTTGTTTTGTTCATGTCTATGGTTAGATATTTGATTTTTGGTTTTGTTCATGTTCATGTGTTTTTGTTGAATTAATTTTCAGATTTCAAATGGAAGTTAATTAGTTATTTTTCATGTTTGTATTGTTGTTTAAGTGAATATTTGTTAGTTTAATGTTTGTTAGATTCAAATTGAAATTTAATTGGTTATTTCTTCAATTTGTTTCATGTTGTTATGTATTTTCCAGAAATTATTAATGTTGTTTGAATCATGTGAATCCGTCATGTTTTGTTGCTTAAAAATAGATTTAATTCATGTTCGTCTTGGTTTGAAGTTCATGTTTAAATCCAGTGATTTAATGTGAGTTTATGTTTGTTTTTGATTGGTTTGATATAGTTTGAATCATGTATTTTGTTGTTTGTATTGTTGTATCCTTGCTAAATTAACCAAGATTGGTTCCCAATATGGTTAATTTGGTTCCATTAATTTGGAGTTGTGTTGTTCATCGTGTTCATATAATTGTTGTTGAAGATTGTTGAAAAATTGGTCATCTTGACTATATTTTGGTCAAGTTATGATTAATTGATTGTTTAGAGCAGAGGGGTAATTTGGTAAATTGCAGTACGTTCAGGAGTAGTTTGGTAATTTCAGTAAGGTCGGAGGGGTAGTTTAGGTATTGTACATTTTGTAATTGTTTATATGAAGCATGGGGGACAAAATGAAATGGGGTGAGTTGTGATATAGTTGTTTAATATAAAGGGGGGACAAGACAAAATTTAGTGGGGGGAATCTTGTATTATTTTATATTAGGCATGGGGGACAAAATATAATGGGGTGGTGTGATATGTTTATTTAATGTAATGGGGAGGAGTGGGAAGATAATGGGTTGAGTAGAGAAAAAGTATTGATTTTAATTAATTGAAAGATTTATGGGATGAGTTATAAGAAGTCTTGAAATCAGAATGGACAGATACGAGAGAATACAGAAGAGAAAGAACGAATCTGAACAGAAAGAAAATAAGAGAGAGAAAAAAAGGTTGAACATTTAAGAGAGAGAAAATTACGAAAAATATTTAAACTTTCAAAAAAAAAACTAAAAAAAAAATCTTTTGCTTTCTTTCATTGTTTGAAATCATAATTAATTGTTGTTTCATCAAAGCTTGAAGCTTTTGTTTTTGGGATTACTACTTCACCGATTTGCAAATCCGGTTCCTGGGTTACTGTTGCTGGACTGTTTGTTGCTGCACTGTATTGTCATTACTACTGCTGATTCTTATCTTCATTTTCTTTTGCTTCCAATATCAGGTACACAACTGACACGCTAGTTATTGTAATCCGAAATATGAAGCATGAATACAAATAAAGAATAGAGTGTTAAATTTTTAATTTAGTTTTAATTATTTTTTTTTGTATTGTATTTAGATTATTCATGTATTATTATTCTGTCAATCACTGTCATTTGGCATAATTAGACATGTTATAGCGATATATTAAATAACGCCTAAACCGGATTATTAGGAAATATATTCAAGACGGATTACTAATTAAAACTGTTTAATAATCAAAATAGAAGAAATAACGTAAAAAATGGCGTTATTGAATCAGTTTGGCAAAAATTGCTTAATTCCTTATTCATAAGATTTTTTTTCAACATTAAGTTAATCGGAATCATGTAGTTAATTTCAGTTAAAACATGAATTAGTTTGCGAATCAAGTATTAGGACATGATGTGAATTAAAACAAGGTTAGTTAAGTTTAAATTGTTTAACTTTTAGAAATATGGTTTAGTAATCAAGTTTTTTTCTATTTTCAGTATTTGTAAATAATTAATTTCAATAAGCTTAAGTCATACTAACAATATGAATTTTAATCCAACTATGGGATAATTAGTTTTTATTTTTATTTTTGACAATTCCATGTTGTTTGAAATTATAATATTAGTAATATTACTTTCCATTAATATTTGTTTTAAATTAGTAATTAATATGTTATTTTTAAGTATGTAGAGATTGACTGCATAATTATAGACAAACTTAATAATAATAAAGACGTAGTCATTAAAGAGTATTCGTAAAATAAGGGAGGATCTCGCTAAAAAATAAATAAATATAAATAATACAAAAAATTGCAGTCCTCCAATCTTATTTATTTATTTTTTTTAATATAAGAAAATATCTAGATTCCGAGATGGACGATTTAGTAAAATTCACAGTCCTACCTAATAGTACCATAATGCGTAGTATTTTGGCGCATATTTAATAAGGTTATTTTCTTAAATACGGGTGTACATTTATGTAACCCAAATCACGATCTTGACGAAGGGCAAAATGCGTCAACAAATCACGTGTGCACTGGTTGTGGCGTGGTTCGAGATGCGTTTTCGCGACGTTGCAATTTTGTATAAAAATAAATAATGATAAAAGCAGTTTTAAAAGTTAAATTTGCATATAAGTTCTTAATTGTTTAAAAATCAGATAAATGAGCCAAATATGACAATTGAGCGACCGTGCTAGAACCACGGAACTCGGGAATGCCTAAAACCTTCTCCCGGGTTAACAGAATTCCTTATCCGGATTTCTGGTTCGCGGACTGTAATACAGAGTCATTCTTTTCCTCGATTCGGGATTAAACTGGTGACTTGGGACACCCTAAATCTCCCAAGTGGCGACTCTGAAATAAATAAACAAATCCCGTTTCGACTGTCCTTTAATTGGAAAAAACTCCTTGTACCCTCGCGGGGCGGAAAAAGGAGGTGTGACAGCTCTGGCGACTCTGCTGGGGATAAAACCCAGAATCTCTGGTTCAGTGTTAGAATTCGCTTTCTTATCTTCAGTAGATCCATGAACTTGTGCAAATTTACGGCTCTCCGAGCGATCAAATATTTGTGCCTTAACCCCTCAGTAACGTCCATGTAGCCTGCTACCTCTTCTAAGGTTGGGGTGAGTTCAAAATCCGAGAAGTGAAATACATTGTGGGTCGGGTCCCAAAATGTAACCGAAGCCTTTTTGATGTCGCATCTGGGCCTGACATTCAACAAACTGGTCAGACCTCCCAGATGCAGTTTGATCTTGTCTTGCTCTTACTTTTCTAAATCCTCCCACCACAAGCGCAACTCCAAAGGGATCTTGCTCCTAACTATTACCGACAAACTTGGACTGTGCTCATTCTGCATGTTTATTAGGGTGATTAAGCAAAAATCCAGACTCATTTGACTCAAAGACAGAATTGACACACTTTGTCTTTTCCCTTTTTTTTCAAAAATAAAATCTGATTTTGCGAATACGGCCTTTCAACACCTCGAAGACGAAGACTTTAAGGCTGTGTTGGCTAACCGGTGAAAACCTTGAAAAATGACCATATGCAGTTGTTCCAAAAACAGCCTTCCGGCGCCCTTTTAGGGACATTCGGCTATTTCTGAAAAGAATGACATCACCCTAACTAATTTCAAATAAAAGTAAAAAAAAAATTCTTTTGGATTATTTTTGCAAAAGAAAGTTGGACCCGATGGGGGTTGCCTACGTATCTCACACCCTGCGAGAATCAAACTGGCGTAGTTCGGGCAGAGACTATAAACCAAATTTCGGAACCATGACAAACTATTTTGTTTTTTGGATTATTATTTTTTTATTATTTATTTAACAAACAATAACCATCCTATTTTCCAAACCAAAATAAAAGACTATTTTGTTTTGCTTTTTTTAGTGAGACAGACTATATATATATAAAAAACAAAACATTTTTTCTTTTTTTTTTTCCTTTTCCCAAAATTTCGGCAAAATTTCAACAGTATTTGGGCATGTTTTTTCTAAAATAGGCAATTAACTCTCTATACTATTACCTCACTCTTTTTTTTCCACAATTTTCCCACATTCCAGATCTTTCGAAACCGGTCAGCATGCAAGTCTGAAGCAAATAAATGCATAACGCAAACAGGATGTAGCAGGATGGTCTTTTCATTTCAGGTTGCTAGTCCTAGACGGACTCAACCCCTGTGTTGAGTCCCCTAAGTCAAATGCACATGATGCAAATAAGCGTTCCTACTAGGGATCCGGCATGAGGCTTCGTTATACTAAGTTTTAAAACCTAGGTGTTTGTTCTAGACCTGGCTTACCCGAGCGGACAACTCGAGCCGAGGATGGGAGCTGTGTACCGGTAACCAAAGGGCCATCCGGTTTTGCAACTCCTCCGAATCCTCGTTCTATTTTTGGTATATGACACTAACAGAAAGAAGTCACGACAGCGTGCACTTCTCAAGAGAGAGAAAAGAGGGGTTTCGGCACAGTTTATATATACAGTCCAAGTAATATCAAAGCGGTAAGAGCAACATTTTGCACATTTAAGCTAAAACATGTAATAAAATCAGATAATAAATAAAGCCAAATAATAATAATTATTCTAAGCTCGAATTCTTAACCCTAAACCAGTGGTTCTGGGTATATCATCCCCAGCAGAGTCGCCAGAGCTGTCACACCTCCTTTTTCCGCCCCCGCAAGGGGTGAAAGAGTTTTTCCAATTAAAGGACAATCGAAACGGGATTTATTTGTTTATTTCAGAGTCGCCACTTGGGAGATTTAGGGTGTCCCAAGTCACCAATTTAATCCCGAATCGAGGAAAAGAATGACTTTGTATTATAGTCCGCGAACCAGAAATCCGGATAAGGAATTCTGTTAACCCGGGAGAAGGTGTTAGGCATTCCCGAATTCCGTGGTTCTAGCACGGTCGCTCAACTGTCATGTTCGGCTTGATTATCTGATTTTTATACAAATACGAACTTATGTGCAGATTTTACTCTTTACCGCTTTCATTATTATTATTTATTATAATTTTACAGGAAATTGCAACGTTGTGGAAATGTATCTCGAACAGCGTCACAATCAATGTACCCGTGGTCGTCGACACACTTTGACTCCGTTGAGATTTGGATTTGGGTCACATAAATATGCACCCGAGTTTAAGAAAATTAAATTAATAAAGGCGCACCTAGAGCGACTAGCGTATCATTTACTGTGTGTAGGCCGTAAAATTTTACTAAACGGTCCATCCCGAAGTCTAAGCAATTTTAAAACAAATATTTACTGAGGGCCCCGCAATTTTGTATTTTTATTCGACGAGGCTCATCTCATTCTTATTTTTTAAGGGGATTTGCAACGTCATGGACACGCATCTCAAACCACGTCATAATCAATGTACCCGTGATTAGAGACACATTTCGATTCCGCTGAGATTTGGATTTGGGTCACATAAATGTGCACCCGAATTTAAGAGAGTAAGATTAATTAAGACGCGTCCTAAAGAACTAGAGTGTTGTTATTTTGGGTAAGGCCGTGGAAGCGGCCTATCCCGAGTTCTTAAGGAATCGACACATACACTTTGTGAGGGCCCCGCAATCTATGCGTTTTATTTGGCGAGGCTCGTCTCATTTTATTTAGAAGGTCGTCTTATAGTGGTTATGTTTTTTATTGAGTTTGTCTCTAATAATGAAAGAAGAAGAACGGTTCAACTTTATTTACATGCTTACAAGTTAGTTATAGTCGGGTTTCGAATATGATTTGCAAAATCCGAATTTGAACGCATATATGGATAGTCATTTAGACATTACGGGCCAAGGCCCAATGTGCATAACATTTAAACTCGGCTTGGGCCACCCTTATTCCAATTGGGCCTATTCAACTTATTTGATATATGTTTGACATTTATAAAAAAAGGGGGGAGGGGCTGAAATGCGATGTACTGCTTGCCTTAATCAAGCCATATTCCTACCAACTTATAACAGGCCATTTGTTTAAAGAAGGAATTGTTGGGTACTTAACATGCTTCTTGACAAAACAATAATGAACTAATAGAGCGTGGCTACTACAACATTAATCCCTTTTAATTATAAGCAACACATAGAGTTTTCCAACTAAATGATATGTATAAAAGTTCAGTTACATCACAGCTAACTACATAGTTCTATTAGGGAAAGTAAATTATCATGCAGACAACCTATTTTCAATACATTTTTAAAGCTAATTCGAAATAACTTCAACCCTTCCAATTTTCTTTGTATTCATGCTTCAAATTTCAGCTTACATTGACAGTGTATCAGTCGTGTACCTGGTATAGGAAAGCAAAAGAAGAAAGAGGAATGATCAGTGCAGCAGTAGCACACACACACACAACAACACAGTAGCTAGAGAAGCAGCACTCAGCAACCAACAACCCAGCAGGCAGATTTTTAAAACCAAAACAAACCCCCAGCAAGAAAATCCAATAATAACCAAACAGGGGAACCAGCGACAGATTTGAACTAAACAGGAGACCAGTGAATCTTCAAACCAACAGAAAAAACTAAGACACTCAGCTGAAACAGTGCTTGACAAGTAAAGGACCCAGTTTGCAGCTTAACAGCATCAAAGCAGATACAAGCTAAGCAGAGAAGGAAACAGGTGCAGAAAAGCAGTAGCTTCTGACTGTTATGGTAAAAAATTCAGCACACCCTTCCTCTATAATATTCTGAAATTAGACTGAGCTATTCAAGGTTGAAAAACCAACCTTGCTTTTGCTTTTTCTTTTTATCTCTCAACACTCAAAACTGTCCAGCCTTAAACTTAACTCTCCCTCCCTCAATTTCTGATCTCTAACCCCCTCCTATTGTTCTGAATGAGCTTATTTATAAGCCAAAAGGGCAAGCATCAGCTGCATTCATCCCTTCAGCCCTTACCTCCTTAAACTAATCCCCAATGCCCATCCTTCTGACAGCCCCCTAGCATGTGTTTTCTGCCCAAAGGTATGGACAGCCTATAATATTCAATTACCCCTATGCTATCAAGTTTTGTTCCCCACTATTGTATTAGTTTAATCATATTACAGTACCTTACTGTTAGCCCTACTTAAACTAAACATTTCTGATCTTTTCATACCCTCAAACTACCCTTGTTAGCCCCTGGTTATTACTGTTTTACCCTACTTCAACAACATGAAATTTTGAACTTCTGAAAGTTTAAATTCAAGCTGCCCTAAACTGAGTTCTAACCATTTCCCATGTGCACTGCAACCACAAACCATTCCCAGCTAAATTCAAATAATCAGCAACATCACAATGGTTTGATCAAACGTGTGAGGCTTATCAGAAACAGACCTTTTGAACATTCAGCCCTGTACAACTAATCGACAACGTTTATCTAATCGACTATACTAATTATAACATAGAGCAATCAATCGATTAAACAAATAATACGAACAGGGTCCCAAATGGCTTCAGACAACTTTGCACGACACAGGGAATCTATATGAATTATTTATTCGACGATATTAATCAAATTGAAATATGTATATCACCATACGTATTCAACCATAAACAGAAGAGTAATTGACCAAATAAAAAGGTCTTACGAAGATGGAGGAAATTGAAAGAAAAATATCAGAAACATCATCCAAACTAACTAAACATGCTAACAAACATAAACACCATTCAAACAAGAACAGAAAAGGAAAAGAGAACTTACTCTGGAAGCTCAACAACAAACGACCCAAGCTTGAACCAGACTCGATCATTTGAGGTCGAACGGACTTTAATCGAAGTGTTCTCAACCGAGAACACTTCGATTAAGGTCTATTAGACGCCAACCCTCCATTTAAACTGGCCAGATTCCAAAGTTCTTGTGTTCTAGGGTTCGAACATTCCGATTTGGGGCTTGAGGATTTGTGGGTAGATTCGGACCAAACCAAGCTTGGTTTGGTCACGAGTGAGGGCAGGGTAATGGCTGGTATGAATCCGGGGTGGGTTGGTGTAGATCGTGGTTTTGCTCGAACCTTCAAACGAAGATTCGAGATGATGGGGAATGATTTGAACCCAACGGTTTGCAAATCCGTGTTCAGGGGGGTTGGGTGCATCAGGGGTGTTACTTTGGTGGTCACCGGCATCATTGTCGCCGGGTTCACGGTGAGAGTGTATGGGGGCGGCTATGGTTTGGCAAGGGGTGTTAGGTTAGTCTCTTGAGAGAGACGATGAAAAGGCAGGGATGTTCGGATAGGGGGTGTGGGGTGTGATGAGGGGCTTATATACGAAGGGGGAAAATGGATCCTGGTCGTTGGATCGAGTAAAATCGAGGGCCAGGATCCCTTCACTTAAAGGGAACGGTATCGTTCCACTTAAAAGGAGGTCGGGATGGTCCGGGGTTAAATGGGTCGGGCATATGGGGATGGCTTGAGGCCGTTGGATGGGATTAGGTTAACGGTTGAGATCAGATGGCCCTATACGGCGTCGTTTGGGTAAGTGAATGGCCTGATCTGGGCCGTTCATTTGAATCAATCAATGGATCAGAATGGGGATGCTAATACGGCGTCGTTTCATCGTCTGTGAGACCGGGTCGATGTGGACTGGGTCAGCCATAGATTGGGTCTGATCTGCTTGGGTTGAACATGAGCCCAAAACCGAGTTTCTCTTCAATTTTGAATTTTCTTTCTTTTTCTATTTTTAATTAACAATCAATAAAATTCTAAAAATAACTTGTAAAACCAAAATTATCCTACAACACTATTAAACTTTAACAACAATTATCACACTAGGTTAAATATTTAATTAATTAAAACAAAATTACACAGCGGCTCACATAAATGACAAAATGCAACAAAACTGCATATTTTGTAATTTTCTTTCTTTTTCCATAAAACATGACTCCATTAGTTCCAAGACGTACAATTAAATCTTGAATGTGCATGCAACATGTATTTTTATATTTTTTAATTAATCTCATCAAAGGTAAACATTTACGAACAAAAATAATTACCAAAATGTCACGCAAATTCTTAAAATTATACACAGATGAAATTTGTTTTATTTTTTTGATTTCTTTTGGAGTAGTTTTCCGTGAAGCAAAAATCACGTGCTCACATTCATCATTTGTAGTCTCAATATGATAGCCATTTTGGCGAATATCTTTGAAACTTAATAAGTTTCTTTGAGATTTACTACAATATAGTGCTTCATCAATAGCCAAATTTGTTCCTCTTGGTAGTAATAAATTGGCTCTTCCAGAACCTTCAATTAATCTTGTACTACCGGATATTGTATTAACATTCGCTTCTTTCATTACCAAATAAGAGAAATATCTCTTATCTTTTAAAATAGTGTGTGTTGTAGCACTATCCAGAAGACATATATCATCTTTATTAATCTTGAGTCCAACTGAAGACTGGGAAATTTTCATATTCTTCATAAAAAAGACAAATAATACATCATAAGAAATATGAAAGACAAGCAGGAAAAAAATATTAAGAAATACATTAGAAATGTAGAAACTAGCAACACATGATGCATTAGGAAAATACACTCAAGAAAAATAAACTAGTTGCAAACATAAACATAACAACTTTTATAGCTTTATTCCCCAGTAAGATGATTAGTTCTTCAGTCAATATCCTCAAAGAAGTCCCCAACTTCTAAATGAGTAATATTTGTTAGGCCTTCAAAATCATCATCTTTATATGCAAGATGTGCCTTAGAATCATATTTATTTGAGGGACCTGCTTCATCATCATTATTTTGAAAGGTCAAGTGTGCCTCCACATTATTTTCTTTTTTCTTGAGGGAGGCTTGATAAAGTTTGACAAAATGTTCTGGCGTACGACAAATGCGTGCCCAATGACCTCTCATACCACATCGGTGACACATACTAGCTTTACCTTTTGAATGATTAATTTGAGAACCCTTATTGTTCTCCAAATTATTTCCACCATAATGACGATAATTGTTTCGCCCCCTGCCACGTCCACGTTTACGACCATGTCCACGACCACGGTAATTATTTTGTTTTCTTTCAAACTTATCATATGTTGCTACAGCATTCACTTCCGGAAATGGAGCTGACCCAGTGGGACGGGCTTCATGATTTTTCATTAATAGAGTATTATTCTGCTCAGCCACAAGTAGGCATGTGATTAACTCAGAATATTTCTTAAAACCTTTTTCACGGTATTGTTGTTGTAGCACCACATTTGAAGCGTGAAAAGTAGAAAATATTTTTTCCAATAAGTCCTCATCTGTGATAGTATCTCCACATAATTTAATAGAGAACTTACTTTAAAGATAGCAGAATTATACTCACTTACGGTTTTAAAGTTTTGCAACCTTAAATGTATTCACTCATACCGAGCTTTCGGTAATACCGTAAGTTTTAGGTGGTCATATCGATCCTTCAAATTAATCCATAATTCAAGTGGATCTTTTACGGTTAAATATTCAGTTTTTAACCCTTCATGTAGATGATGACGAAGGAAAATTATGGCCTTCGCTTTATCCTGATTTGATGCTTCATTTCCTTGTATAATAGTATTTCCAAGACCTTTAGCGTCAAGGTGAATTTCAGCATCAAGAACCCATGATAAATAGTTCCTCCCGGTGATGTCAAGTGCCACAAATTTAAGTTTTGATAAATTTGACATAGTGAAAACTTAATAAAATATGGCTCAACTTAGCGGGAGTTAAGAATAAAACTAGAGCTTCGTGCTGATAACGTGTTATAAAATAAAAGCAATGTAGTAAAATGTAAACAAGAAGAGATAGAGAGAATGAAGAAGTGTTTTCTTCTTTCACTTTGGTGTAATTTTTCATTGCATTTACATGGCCTTTTATAGGCATAAAAAGTAAAGATGATGGACATAAAATAGGAAATTTAATGTTTAAGTTATTCACAACATGGGCATCCAAGGTAGTATCCAATGTAGTATCCAAAGTAGTATCCAATGTATAAACTATTCATAACACTATAAGATTTATTACCTCTTTAACTTTTACATATTATGCTCCTTTTTTCTCCCTTCAAATTCATTTTACATATTATGGTCTTTTAATAGTTTAGTCGATGCATTCTGAGTTTTATTTTCCTCCTTTTCGTCGAGGCTCTTTTAGTTCATGCCCAAAGTAATAGGGAATTGCTAGCGAATCTTTGAAATTTGTAAAGGCAAATTGTCTTCTAACGATGTGTCTAAACATTGGTGTATTTGGAATTTTTCTTTTAATTAAATGCGTGAAAGCAAGGGAAAAAAATCACTTTTCTGACAATTAAATACACTTGAAAGACAAGGGATTTTAAATGAGAATCTCCATGTTAGCCAAAATAGTAAAGCCAAATATATTATTGCAGATGCAGATTTGACTGACACTCTCACACTACTTGGCTAGGATTTAATAACTTGTTAATTTTACAATTTTAGGACAACCAATACGAGTCAGCCTAATTAGGGTAAATTACTATTAATGTGAAATCGTATTTACTTTTTAGATCCCGATAAATATGCAAGTACCGAGTACATTAAGGGGTTGTTTAGTTGGAATACGATTTATATCGGTATAAGTTATATTGGGATAAGTTATGCTGGAATTGTTGTTTATTCATTGTTTGGTATGTTGTATTAAGAATAATAATTGCATAATTTCTAAGGAAAAGATATAAGTTATACCGGGGCTAATTACCCCGTCTCCTATAAGGTATAAGGTATCCCAATGTTAAAATTAAGATCGGGATAACTTACACCTGATTTGCTAACCAAACAGAGTATTAAGGTAATATTAAATTTTTACATCACCCTACCTTCTTATAACTCGTACCAAACGCCCCTAAAGGATTCCTCAAAGATTTGTTTTTCAAAATACTCAACAACAGTAACTACGCCTTAACACTCTGTTTGGATCATTGTTACCCATCGTTTTATAATGTATTGTATTGTATACAGTCACACCTCTCTATAATCGAATTCCTATATAACAGTCATTCACTATAAAAGCCTAAATTTTTCAGAACCGATTTTTTATGTATATTTTACCTCTCTATAACAACATTCTGCCTATAACAGCAACAACCATCTTTATGACAGTATGTTTTTTTGTAAAATTACCCCTCTATAACAACCATACAGTTTTTCTAAGATTATTAATAATAATAATTCTAAATATTTAACCAAATATTTTATAATTTTAATGTACAACTTATAATAGCTATATATATATATATATATCCATATTATCTTAAGGATAGCAGTATGTTCCATGAACATATGCACATCAAATATTTTTATAACTAAAGATATACAAATGATACATCTTGCATTAGAAAAACGCCAAAAGATACTTAAAAGATCTATTTATACCTTTTGAAGTTATGCATATTATTCTTTTTTTATTTGAAGATATACACATGATATATCTTATATTGGACAATTACCAATAATATGTAACTGTAATATATTCGTATTTTTTAATGTGTACCTTAGAGTTTAAATATTTGTGCGTTTAGTTAAGAATTTTTTAATAATGTATTAGATTTCTTTAGCATTTAATTTGTGAAATATTTATATCTTTTGAGATTTTGGATTTAAATATTTTATTATACTTTTATATATAATATTATAAAAGAAAAATAATTAGTTTTTTGATAATTTTTGTCTATAACAGCTAAAATATATTTAAATGTCAAATGTTGTTATAGGTGTATAACAGTCATTCATTATAAAAGCCGAAATTTTTTCGAAACAAACGATGTTGTTATAGAGAGGTTTGACTGTATATGGTATTGTATTGTATCGTTTTATGAATACAACGTCTGGATAGATTGTATTGTTTGCTTTTGTCAAATAACATTTTGTTGTTTGATTTGACTGTATCGTATTGTACTGTAATTGATAAGTTTATTAAAATACTCTCAATTGTTTTAAATATTATCAAGAATTACACGTAAAGTAATTAGAGTTAGAATTAATGGATTTAATAATACAATACAACCAATTTTAACTAAACAATCAAAACAGACATTATTTTGGGATAACAATACAATACGATACAACGAGCAACAATCATCCAAACAAGCTGTAAGTCTCAAACAAAGTTAAAATATATAAATCTTCGCTTCTTATTTTAAGCTCAACTCATACCATCACTTTAAAATGCTCATGTAAAAAATAAAATAAAATAAAATAAAGATACGCATCTCGTTCCATTTTATACAACACCATCACAGTTTAATTTCCTAATTGAAATAATAGATTATTTAATTATCATACTTAAAGTTCATCATTATCTTTTGGTACGGGAA
Organism: Nicotiana tabacum; assembly: GCF_000715075.1. Lineage (NCBI taxonomy): Eukaryota > Viridiplantae > Streptophyta > Magnoliopsida > Solanales > Solanaceae > Nicotiana > Nicotiana tabacum. Next base: position 150,074,174 of record NC_134086.1, on the reverse strand, counting down.
AGGTAGTTGAAAACAAAAATAAAAATAAAAATGCTCTAATGATTCTGAATTGGTAATTTCAAGATTTTCTAGTCAATAAATATGGTGGTTAATAAACACTCCCGTGAACTCTCATTATCCCTCACGCCTGCCTTGGTATATATAAAATCCTTAATTAATTTGATTGTATAAACAATTTTTTTTGTTTGGGATTCATATAATTTAAACTCAATTAATTAATACAATAACACATAATTGTAAGAATTCCAAATCAGGGCATACACGTCATTTTCCTATTACCAAGACGCTTATCTCATCATGGTCAGCCTCATTTTTCTAAGCAATTATAAGTGCCCTCAACTTTTAGATATTGTAATTGGACCCTTCCAATTTTTTTTAATTTTTTTTCATATGTGTTTTAAACTCACTTAAATTATTGGAGGTAGTTTCATTAGAACTATCAAGTTTGCTTATGTTGTGAAGATAATGCTCCATCACATAAACCAACTGACATCTTAATTTTCAAAATATAGTAGTACAATTTTGAACATTCATTTTAACTCAAAAAATTGCACGCATGATGCTTCAATACTGAGGTTGAGCTCGAGGTCCAAATTTAAAGTTGAATTTATGACTTATTATGTCTTTATCTAATATTATATTTTAATTTATCCTTTTTTACTTATCAAATAGCTACTCTTTGGATAAGAAAAAGAAAAATCAAGAACTTACACGTCTTATTCATTGTAATTTTTTTTACATTGAGATATTTATTATTTCTCAACTTTAAAATCCAACACAGAAGCATTTTAAATATAATTAGTGACATTTTTCTTCAAATGTTTATCATTGTCCAATAAATTTTGACTTCTTTTTAAAGGATCATAAGGATCATTGCGGCAAAATTACTCGTTCAGGACAAAAAAGTTTGATGATAAATTTATACTTCTGAAAGTACATACTCAGCTCAATTGGTTAGGTACTTGCACATCAACTGATGAAATACTTTTTTTCAAAAATAATTGGAAGAATATAACATTTTTCAAAAAAAGACACTCAAATAGGAGCATTTCAAAACCTTAGGGGTTAATAATAATAATCACCAATCTTGTTATTAAACAGGAAAAACAGACAATATTACTAGTTGCTAGGCTGGCAGAAAAAAAAAAAAAAAAAAAAAAAAAGGAAGAACAAAGGGGAGAGATTCTCACACGCACTCTCTTGTCTCTGCCCACCTCCCTCTGTCTCCCCATTACTCTCTTCTCCACCGGAATATCAAGACTCCGACACAACCTCGTCGGAAATCAAGAATCGAACCATAATCCCGCCGGAAACCCCCCATTTCAAGCGTATATCATCCCAAAATTAACTAAAAACCCGTTTTCCCATAACAATAAAAAAAATTATACTCTTTCACTCTTCCCTTTTGCTAGTTTAACACATTATACAGAGACACATAGTTAGTTATATATTATCGGAATACACATGCAGTGCAGTGATTTCGATTAGTGAAGATTTAAGATGTCACTGTACGATGCAGCGTTTGTGAACAGTGAATTATCGAAAACCACTTCGATATTTGGATTGAAACTGTGGGTGGTAATTGGGATCTTTGTTGGAGTTGTATTTGTTCTCATACTCTTTCTTCTCTCACTCTGCATCACCGCCTCTCGCCGCCGCAACACTACCACCCAAAAAGGCAAACTACACCACCGCCATTCTGAGCTCACCCCAGTTGTCTCTAAGGAAATTCAAGAGATTGTTCACCATGACCCCGCCCCAGATCACCGACCCATTGTCCCTCAGGTGTGTTTTTTTCCTTATGACCCCAATTTTTACTTTGAATTTACTGTTTTAATGAGGTTTTTAGCTGGTTTTTCGATTGATATTTGGTTAAATATGTATTTTCATTGGAAAAATGTAATCTTTTCATAGCTTAGAGCTCTTTTGAGTTGGGAGTTTTGCTTTATATAGAAAAAATGTAATCTTGGATATATTTGAGATTTTTTGAATTGGTATTTTTGCTTTATGCTGAAAATAATGTTATCTTTGATAGCTTAGAGATTCTTTGAAATAGGAATTTTGCTTTTTATTTAAAAAAGATGTAAGCTTTGATAACGTAGATTATTTTCAACTGGCAATTTTGAGTTTGCTGAAAATTGTCATCTTTTGACAGCTTAGAGCTTTTTTGAATTGGGAGTTAAAGATTTAATCTTTGATAGCTTCACAATTTCTAGAAATGGTTTCTGCTCTATGCTGAAGATAATGTTATCTTTGATAGCTTAAAGAGTTTTTTCGAATCGGGAATTCTGTTTTTTATTGGAAAAAAGATGTAAACTTTGATCACTTAGATTGTTTTCAACTGGGGATGTTGAGTTCTGTTGAAAGTTGAAATTTGGTTGGCTTTTTATCTTTATGTATCAGGCGGTGCCAGAAATACAGATCGACATGGGGAAGGTGGAGCACAGAGTGGTTTTTTCAGACAAGATGCCTGGGGCATCAAGTGGTGAGAGTAGGGCGACGAGTGGGGCTGAAACGGGGTCGATAGGGAATAGTGGGCAATTGCCAGAAGTGTCACATTTAGGATGGGGAAGATGGTATACGCTAAGAGAGCTAGAAGCTGCCACTAATTGCTTGTCCGATGAGAATGTGATTGGAGAAGGTGGGTATGGAATTGTGTATCATGGTATATTGGCTGATGGCACCAGAGTAGCTGTTAAAAATCTTTTGAATAACAGGTAAAACCATACATTTTTATTATAGGAAGATCTCTTTTGTGACTTTCTTTTTTTGCTTGTTTCCCATTTGGGCATTGCTAAATATCTAAGTAGTGTCTTCAACTTTAATGTGATTAGTGGCGCTTAGATTGTACAGTTGATCCTGTTAACAATTATGATTTCTTCATGTGGACTCAATCTCCCTCCCCTTGTGAATGAAAGTACTTATTCTTTTCTTGGCTCTTCAGAACTTGTGCTTTAAATCTCCTCCTCTGGGTGAGATGAGAAGTGTTCTTTCATCTTTTCCAGTCGAAAATCAACTAGGTAGCTGAATTAACATGTTAACTTCAGGAAGGAAAAGATAATGCAATGCTCACATTTGATGCTTTTACCATATTTGACAGGGAGAACCTCTCTTTATTCCTTTCTTTGTGTTTGGAGAAATTTTGCGTCTTCAAACTAAAAATGGAGATTCTAATCTTACTTGGCAACTGCTTTATCACATTTTCCCAATCTTTAGCTCATGATAGGAGTACTTCTCTGGATAAATAATTTAGTAAAATTTTTAATGGGATCAACAATTTCAGGGGTCAAGCAGAGAAAGAGTTTAAAGTGGAGGTCGAAGCTATTGGGCGTGTAAGACACAAGAATCTTGTGAGGCTGCTTGGCTACTGTGTTGAAGGAGCTTATAGGTAACCATTGCAATTCTATATTTTGAATTTTGGATTGTAGTTTTCTTTGAAAGTCAAGAGACTCAGAGTATCTTTCTGCTGTTTAGGATGCTAGTCTATGAGTATGTAGACAACGGAACTTTGGAGCAATGGCTTCATGGTGATGTTGGGGACGTCAGTCCTTTGACATGGGATTTCAGGATGACTATAATACTGGGAACAGCGAAGGCGTATGTACTTAGAAACTTCTTTTACAGTTTGTGTTTGTACATAGCAAGGTTTTAAAACGTAGCTTGACTGCTAGTTTTTCTATGTGTGCTACAGTTTAGGCTATCTTCACGAGGGTCTGGAACCTAAAGTTGTTCATCGAGATGTAAAATCCAGCAACATACTCCTCGATCGCCAATGGCATCCAAAGCTGTCAGACTTTGGGCTTGCTAAACTCCTGAATGCAGAGAGGTCTTATGTGACAACTCGCGTAATGGGAACATTTGGGTTAGTGAATTCTTCCTCTTTTTTGGTACCTCTTGATCTTTTTTGATCTGTGAATTGGGCTTCCTCTATTACATCAATCTGCTATTAGGTAACACATTATTTCTGGACCAGTTATGTTGCGCCAGAATATGCGTGTACCGGTATGCTTAATGAGAAGAGTGATATTTATAGCTTTGGGATACTTATCATGGAGATAATTACTGGGAGGACTCCTGTTGATTATAGTAGACCACAGGGCGAGGTTAGTTTTTTCCGTCCGTTATCAATTTATGAGAAATGACTGAGTAAATGCTATTTCATACAACTAAAAGATGGAAATAAATGGCAGACTAATTTGGTGGAGTGGTTAAAAATGATGGTTGGGAATCGAAAATCTGAGGAAGTGGTTGATCCTAAGTTGCCTGAAATGCCTTCTTCGAAAGCACTCAAACGTGTTCTTTTGGTTGCTCTTCGGTGTGTTGATCCTGATGCTCAAAAGAGGCCTAAAATGGGGCACATTATCCACATGCTAGAGGCGGATGACCTGCTGGTTCGCGATGTATGTATCAAAGTTCCTTTTTTTCCCCTTTCAAATAGCAATCAGGATTATTCATCTGTTAATCTGTCACTTTCTACAATCTGTAGGAACGTCGTATTGGGAGAGAAAGAGAATCGTCTAATTCCCACCGTGACTACAAGCAAGACAACCAAACTGGTCCCAAGTTGGCCACAAAACAATATGGTGATGGAGCATCAGATACTAGTGAAGGAGATAGTAGTAGAAACCATAATTTGCCAACTAGTTGGAGATAAATTTAAAAATGAATATATATGATCAGTATTTAAATATTTAAATACTTGTGCAATTCTTTTCTGTACTTTATGTAATTCTTTTTCACTAACCTGTTTAATGGCTTCCATATTATTCTTTTCTTTCCTTGCAATTTTCACATAACCAAGTGCATTTGTAATTTTCATCAGGTTAAATTCATTATTTAATTTTTTTCAATTGAAGTCACATATTTCAATTTCCTCTTAAGTATTTTTTCTGTTTAGTTGTCTCTGTCCATACAAGAAAATCTGGCTTGATTTCCACCAAAGGGTGTGGTCAGCTAATTGGGTTGTTCTTCCCTTAACCAAAAGTTTCGAGTTCGAGCTCTGGTTCTTTGGTAGGGAGCGCTTCCCCTGAGTGTGTGGTTCTACACCGCGCAAATTCGGATATTGTCGGGTTTCGATATGGGTTGGACACTGGATGGGAAACAAAAAAGGAAAATCTGGCATGATTGCCAAACAGGTGTGGATCAGAGGCCCACTGGCCAGCCACTATATTAGTGATTTTAGAAGGATGAGGATTCCTTCATTGTACCTTTTTATAACTGGTGGACCCTATTTTTCCATTTGCCAGCTAATTTTTGCTGAATCAAAAGTTCATTGTGAACCCCTATTGGCTTCTAGTTATTCTTTTAAATGCTTTGATCTGTGTCTTGGCACGTTCGATAGAGGAAATGGGGTCATTTGTTTGTTCTTGCTTTCAGTGCATGAACATGTCAATTCCCATAGTTTTAGAAAATGACATTTTGAAGTGATTTGGAGTGTAGAGCTGGCAACTAGGAAGCATTTGGGCTAAGATGCTCACCATTATTAGTTGATAATATTAGCTTTTGCCATTTACCAGGTCCATGTGTTTTCTTGACATGTCCAAGCGTTATCCATCTTGCTTTATTATGACCTTTTCTTTAACGGCTTGTTTCGATTGTTGTTACATATCGTTTCATAATGTATTGCATCATATTGTATTGTATTATTTGATGAATACAATATTTGAATAGATTGTATCGTTTGTCATCATTCTATGATGTGACGCACCAACAATATGAAGAATAAACTTGTAACAATACTAAGAAAAAATAGGATCAGAGTCGAATTATTATATAAAAAGTAGGTTAAATAATAAAATATAATTATTTGATAATAACGAAGGGCAAAATGAGAGAGAGAGAAAAAAAAGCAAGAAAACGATGTCACCTCACCAAATTCATCGCTCCACAAAGTGACACTTTTTCTCGTTATGTAGTGACGAAATTAACAATACGGTACAATAAAACTTAAGTAACAATCAAAACAAATATTGTATTTAGTAGGCGTTTGGACATAAGAATTGTAAAATTTCAAAAAATGGTGAAAAAAAATTTCAAGTGGAAATGGTATTTGAAATTTAGAGTTGTATTGGATATAAATTTCAGATTGGATTGTTTTTGAAGTTTGAGTAATTTGAGTGAAAATTTTCAAAATGCATCTTCAAGTAAAAAATGGAAATTGTATGAACAAACGTTGATTTTGAAAAAAAGGAAAAAAGATTTGGAAAAAAGGAAAAAAAAAACTTATGTCCAAACGGGCTCTTAAAGTAACAATATCCAAACAAGCAGTTATTATAACCAAGAAATCTCCACAAATGTATGGTTCGAAACTCAGTAAATAATGAGTTCAATGGCTTTGGTTACTGCTAATACAGTTCGATCTTCCCTCTTTCTTCTTACTGATTCCATTAAAGGGGGAAAAGACATCATATCGGTTCTGATTATTACATTGAAATGCATTTTTATGTTCTTGTATTCTGGTTATATAAGGACATAAAATTAGGCATTTGATGTGAGAGAATTAACTAAAGTGGGACGCAGGGATATTTTTGAATGGAATCTAAATGTCAGATTTCTGCTATTACTATTTTGTTATTCCAAATCAAGATTGTCTTTAATTCCTTCTGGCGTTAAAATTTACTCTTATTTTTTGTCATATGGCCTATGGGGTTGATTGCCTGGTAAAGTAAGAATAGCGTAATGAGTGGAACAGGTCTGCGCTGGCAGCAAGATTGCTTATTGTTGTTGGAAGTTAGTGTGCATTCATGTGATTCTTTTATTACTAGATGTTCTCATAAATAATTTTGAGTGCCCTTTTGGTTCCTCACTCCCTCCCAATTTATAACTTCTGTTTTCTAGTTAATTTATTACTATTGTTGTTTATTTTATTTTGGTTATCTTTATTGTTTTTATTGTCAATACTTTTCTTTTTTCTAGTATTTTTATCTTAGCTTTTTGGTTCTTGTATGTTTCACACATTTTAAAAACGCTGAGTCGAGGGTCTATTGAAAACAACATCTCCACTTCCTATAAAGTAGGGATAAGGTTTACTTACATCTCATACTAGATATGTTATTATTGTAACATCTCCGTAATAAAATGGTGCAACCTGGCCCAATATGTAGTAAAGCAAAATATGGGAGGAAATGGGCTTATGGGCTTTCACTTCCTCTCACTTTATCCAACTCTGATGCAGAGATTTAGCCCAGTATGTAGTTAAAATTGTACGGGGCACCTTATTTGGTCGCCCTCATTTAACCTATACCTAATTTTTTTAAAACTTTTAACTTGTACCCACTTAAATAACTTCAGCTCCTTTTCTCCTCCTCCTTCGTTTTCTTCTTCTTTCTTCTGCTGTTGTTGGTGCAGATTATTTCTTCTTCATTTTGTCTCAATTAATATTCTTTCAATTGACCTAATAATGCAAAAAAAATTAACTGTTTGCTATTACAAAGCATCCCAGAATGACCTAATATCTTTTTGAACCTCTGTATTGAAAAAGTTATAACAAATTATGATAGTCTAGTCATACTTTCCATTTTCAATTACTCATCATGAGAGAAGAGGGAGCTGGAATTGTTCATATAGTACATGATTACTGAATCAAAGTAAATTTTTAGGTAATATTTGTAAACAGAAAGTTATTTTAATTGAAACAATTCACTTTCTTGCTTCCTAGAACCTCTGAAATCTCCTAATATTGTGAAGAAATTCTTTTCTTTGAATGAAAGCCTCTAAATGTGTCTGAATCTTTTAATGTTTTAATGCTACACAAGCTTTCTTTTAATATTTTTTTGTTCAAACAGTCATCATCAGCTGGAAGAATACTTGTAATAGCAAATGATGGTGCCTGGGACGCATTGTCTACATTATTAGCTAAGTAAAATATTAGTACAAACAAAAACTTCAGCTCTAGAGCTGAAGTTCGACAGTTACAAAACAAAAACTTCAGCTCTAGAACTGAAGCTTACAAACAAAAAGCCAGTTACAAACAAAAACTTCAGCTCTAAAGAGTTACAAAACAAAAACTTCAGCTCTAGAGTTGAAGCTTACAAACAAAAATTTCAGCTCTAGAGCTGAAGTTCGCCAGTTACAAACAAAAATTAGAGCTGAAGTTCGACAGTTACAAAACAAAAACTTCAGCTCTAAAGCTGAACTTCAGGCCTGGCTACTAGAATACTGAAGTTTTGCGTGATTGTCTTTGCTACTTCAACCCCGTATGCTGAAGTTATGCGAAAAAACGGGTACTTGCAATTTTTTTGAAAAGCAGGCACAAGTTAAAACGTGACACAAAAAATGGGTAAGATGCAAATCCCAATATGTAGCCTCTAGAAAGTGGGAGGCCCAACTATCCCTATTGGGCCGAAAATACTTGACAACGGAGTCTATAGGTTACTTGGCATGTCTCGTTGAACCCACCGGAGAATATGGGAACTGCAACCTGTGTCAAAAGATCGGATGTATTGGCCCGCCGACTACCGATATACTGTGTTTAAGTGAAAAATAAGATAGAATGTTAATTAAGTAACTATAGTTAAATGATAAAAAAATTATGTGCAAACACATGTTATTTATTTATTAGTATTGGGTGTGGATATAGATTAGTTTGCATAATCATTTCAATCACTTTCGCTTAATCGAGAAGATTTCTTCCTCACTTTGAATTATCTATATCTATCTATATCTATATCTATATCTATATCTATACTATATTAAAAACACGAAGGCCCTTAGCGAAATATTGATTGAACTTTTTACCCTTCATTAAAAGACAACACAATAGACAAAATTGTCATTTATTATTTTTCTCAAATTATTGCCTAATTATTTTTATAATATTTCACCTAATAATTACGCACAAATTTATTACAAGAAAGTCCTTATTCCCTTTGATTTCTTTCCAAATATGGAGACTTGAAGAAGTCACTATATAAGCATATCTCCAAGTAAATTTGGAGAATTGAAAACGTATAGTTGTCCAATTTGTTTCATAGTTTGTTTTGGTTTGATTTAGGTTTAGCTTTTTACTTTTGCTTTATTATTTGTAGTATATTTTCATGAATTAATATCAAATAATAATAATTTTGACTTTCAATTTAGAATTCCGCATAAACTCTTCGCTGAAGTTCTTGCTTATGCTCTCCTTGATTTTATTGCAATCTATAGTGTCAGCCGACCAGGTATGCTTTTATGTTCATTTAAAGTGCTGAGATTTTTTTGCTTAATTATGATATGGTGTCTCTTTTATTATTATTATTATTATTATTATTATTATTATTATTATTATTATTATTATTATTATTATTATTATAGTGCAATTTGCTTCTTCTAGCCCTTCTAAAGTAAATTTATTATTTTTCCTAAAATATAATTTTTTTCTTCTTGTATAGGATTATAATTTCTTACACAGTAATTGTCAAGTTCATTAATTCAATACTTGGCGACTTCCATGGGTTATTCGACATGCTAAAATTATCTAAAGTCGATACTTCTTTCACTATTTGAATTATCTATATCTATCTATATCTATATATATACTATATTAAAAGCACGAAGGCCCTTAGCGAAATATTGATTGAACTTTTTACCCTTCATTAAAAGACACCACAATAGACAAAATTGTCATTTACTATTTTTCTCAAATTATTGCCTAATTATTTTTATATATTCCACCTAATAATTACGCACAAATTTATTACAAGAAAGTCCTTATTCCCTTTGATTTCTTTCCAAATATGGAGACTTGAAGAAGTTACTATATAAGCATATCTCCAAGTAAATTTGGAGAATTGAAAACGTATAGTTGTCCAATTTGTTTCATTGTTTGTTTTGATTTGATTTAGGTTTAGCTTTTTATTTTTGCTTTATTCTTTGTAGTATATTTTCATGAATTAATATCTAATAATAATTTTGACTTTCAATTTAGAACTCCGCATAAACTCTTCGCTGAAGTTCTTGTTTATGCTCTCCTTGATTTTATTGCAATCTATAGTGTCAGCCGACCAGGTATGCTTTTATATTCATTTAAAGTGCTGAGATTTTTTTGCTTAATTATGATATGGTGTCTCTTTTATTATTATTATTATTATTATTATTATTATTATTATTATTATTATTATAATAGTGCAATTTGCTTCTTCTAGCCCTTCTAAAGTAAATTTATTATTTTTCCTAAAATATAATTTTTTTCTTCTTGTATAGGATTATAATTTCTTACACAGTAATTGTCAAGTTCATTAATTCAATACTTGGCGACTTCCATGGGTTATTCGACATGCTAAAATTATCTAAAGTCGATACTTCTTTCACTATTTGAATTATCTATATCTTTCTATATCTATATCTATACTATATTAAAAGCACGAAGGCCCTTAGCGAAATGTTGATTGAACTTTTTACCCTTCATTAAAAGACACCACAATAGACAAAATTGTCATTTACTATTTTCCTCAAATTATTGCCTAATTATTTTTAAAATATTTCACATAATAATTACGTACAAATTTATTACAAGAAAGTCCTTATTCCCTTTGATTTCTTTCCAAAAACGAAGACTTGAAGAAGTCACTATATAAGCACATCTCCAAGTAAATTTGGAGAATTGAAAACGTATAGTTGTCCAATTTGTTTCATAGTTTGTTTTGATTTGATTTAGGTTTAGCTTTTTATTTTTGCTTTATTCTTTGTAGTATATTTTCATGAATTAATATCTAATAATAATTTTGACTTTCAATTTAGCTCTCCTTGATTTTATTGCAATCTATAGTGTCAGCCGACCAAGTATGCTTTTATGTTTATTTAAAGTGCTGAGATATTTTTGCTTAATTATGATATGGTGTCTCTTTTATTAATAATAATAATAATAATAATAATAATAATAATAATAATAATAATAATAATAATAATAATAGTGCAATTTGCTTCTTCTAGCCCTTCTACAAAGTAAATTTATTATTTCTCTTAAAATATTTTTTTTTCTTGTATAGGATTATAATTTCTTACACAGTAATTGTCAAGTTCATTAATCCAATACTTGGCGACTTCCATGGGTTATTCGACATGCTAAAATTATCTAAAGTCGATACTTCTTTCACTATTTGAATTATCTATATCTATCTATATCTATATCTATACTATATTAAAAGCACGAAAGCCTTTAGCGAAATGTTGATTGAACTTTTTACCCTTCATTAAAAGACACCACAATAGACAAAATTGTCATTTACTATTTTCCCCAAATTATTGCCTAATTATTTTATAATATTTCACCTAATAATTACGCACAAATTTATTACAAGAAAGTCCTTATTCCCTTTGATTTCTTTCCAAATATGGAGACTTGAAGAAGTCACTATATAAGCATATCTCCAAGTAAATTTGGAGAATTGAAAACGTATAGTTGTCCAATTTGTTTAATAGTTTGTTTTGATTTGATTTAGGTTTAGCTTTTGAATTTTGCTTTGTTCTTTGTAGTATATTTTCATGAATTAATATCTAATAATAATTTTGACTTTCAATTTAGAACTCCGCATAAACTCTTCGATGAAGTTCTTGCTTATGCTCTCCTTGATTTTATTGCAATCTATAGTGTCAGCCGACCAGGTATGCTTTTATGTTCATTTAAAGTGCTGAGATTTTTTTGCTTAATTATGATATGGTGTCTCTTTTATAATAATAATAATAATAATAATAATAATAATAATAATAATAATAATAATAATAATAATAGTGCAATTTGCTTCTTCTAGCCCTTCTACAAAGTAAATTTATTATTTTTCCTAAAATATAATTTTTCTTCTTCTTGTATAGGATTATAATTTCTTACACAGTAATTGTTAAGTTCATTAATCCATTACTTGGCGACTTCCATGGGTTATTCGACATGCTAAAATTATCTAAGGTCGATACTTCTTTCACTATTTGAATTATCTATATCTATATCTATACTATATTAAAAGCACGAAGGCCCTTAGCGAAATGTTGATTGAACTTTTTACCCTTCATTAAAAGACACCACAATAGACAAAATTGTCATTTACTATTTTCCTCAAATTATTGCCTAATTATTTTTATAATATTTCACCTAATAATTACGCACAAATTTATTACAAGAAAGTCCTTATTCCCTTTGATTTCTTTCCAAATATGGAGACTTGAAGAAGTCACTATATAAGCATATCTCCAAGTAAATTTAGAGAATTGAAAACGTATAGTTGTCCAATTTGTTTCATAGTTTGTTTTGATTTGATTTAGGTTTAGCTTTTTATTTTTGCTTTATTCTTTGTAGTATATTTTCATGAATTAATATCTAATAATAATTTTGACTTTCAATTTAGCTCTCCTTGATTTTATTGCAATCTATAGTGTCAGCCGACCAGGTATGCTTTTATGTTCATTTAAAGTGCTGAGATTTTTTTGCTTAATTATGATATGGTGTCTCTTTTATTATTATTATTATAATAATAATAATAATAATAATAATAATAATAATAATAATAGTGCAATTTGCTTCTTCAAGCCCTTCTAAAAAGTAAATTTATTATTTTCCTAAAATATAATTTTTTTCCTTCTTGTATAGGATTATAATTTCTTACACAATAATTGTTAAGTTCATTAATCCAATACTTGGCGACTTCCATGGGTTATTCGACATGCTAAAATTATCTAAAGTCGATACTTCTTTCACTATTTGTAATATATGTCTATTTGTGCATGTTTGATCTTCTATATATTTTTGAGATAGCAAACATATTAAAACCGCAAAAAATTTATAGGTTGTGAAACACAAATAGCTGAACTCTAAACAGTTATGTGCTAATTTGCAACTTAGAATTGTTATATTTAATTTACAGAAAGGGTCCTGAAATATTTTGTTTGATGTCTCTAATACTTTATTCTCTTATGTTGTTTGGCGCGACACTTTATAGACAAAATTGTTATTTACTATTTTTCTCAAAATATTTTTTAATATTTTACCTTATAAAAGAAACACTACCATTTAGGAAGAAATTTTATCTCCCATGGTAACAATACATCATTAATACTCTGAAATATATTAAATTAAAAGAGAGAATTTTATTTGTTTATTTACAAGAGTTGTTCAGAACTTTGGATTGCTTATTTATTTTTTTAAATGGAATTAAATTGCACATGCGAATCTCCTAAAAAGATGGGTTAGAATTAACTTATTCTAGTAACTACAAAGAAATATGAACTTATTTTTGTCTCATAATAATAAGAAGGAGTCCTTCACTAACTGTAATTACAATAAAACAAATTAGCAAATTATGTTTAGAAAAGATTTACGTAAAATCGTTTACAAATGTTTTAGAAATATAACCAATAATTTATCTATTTTATATTTTTTTGCAGGATACATATTATAAATTCAATGCACAAATAAATAATATAAAAAATAAAAATAATAAGGTCCTTAAAAATGTTGATTTAACCTTTTATCACTCACTAAAAAATTCCATAGTCGACGAAAAAGTCATTTTCTATTTTCTTAAATATTAAATAAGTATAGTCTTATACAAAACATATATAGGCTATTTTGGTAAGAATATGCTAGAAATAAATAGAAGTCTAAATAAATACGTTATTTAGTGTCACGATTCAAAAGTATCTTTAATTAAGAAGATACGAAACAATATCATGCAAATAATTAATAAAAGGAGTTTTTACTATAAAGTCGACAGTGATAAAGTTTAATACAATTCGTTTACAAAAGTTTTAGAAATAAAATCAATCTAATTAATTTATTTTATATTTTTCTAAATAATACATATTATAAATTCAATGCACAAACAAATAATATAAAAGTAAAAATGATAAGGTCCTTAGAAATGTTGATTGAAATTTTTCGATTCACTAAAAGATTCCACAATGACAAAAATGTCATTTGTTATTTTGCTTAGACATTAAATTAGTATAATCTTATACAAAAATATATAGGCTATTTTGGTAAGAAGTATGCTGAAAATATAAGTCTAAATAAATATGTCATTTAGTGTCACGATTAAAAGTACTTTAATTAAAGATATACGAAATAATATCATACAAATAATTAATAATAGGAGTTTTTATCATAAAGCCACCAATGATAAAGTTTATCAAATAATACTTTACAACAATTTATTCTTCTTGTATACTATATTTTTTACTTATTGACGATGACATGCGCATGCAAAGCACATACACAAGGGGTATAAAATTTAACGGCAAACAATTTAGCAACTGTTTAATGACGAAATTCGTAACTAATAGTCCATTTCGCCAAGCTTCTAAAATCACCTTATTTTGAGAAGTGTTTTTTTCAAAAGTATTTTTTAAAAAGTACTTTGGTGAGAAGTAGTTTGCATTTGGCTAATTAATTTGAAAAGTACTTTTGATCAGTAATTAGTGTTTGGCCAAGCTTTGAAAAACTCCTTCTAAGTGTATTTTTTTCAAAAGTGTTTCTAAGAAAAGTGCTTTTGGAGAGAAGTTACTTTTTTCTGTTTCTCAAAAACTGCTTTTGCTTCTCCTCAAAAACACTTTTTTTCCTTCCAAAAGCTTGACCAAACACTTTAGTTTTTGGCCCAAACAACTCAGTTTTTGATCAAAAGTGTTTTTGACCTAAAAAAAAGCTTGGTCAAACAGGCTATAAGTCCAAATTTTGTATGTAGTATTTGTTGTCAAAAGAGGTACGCGTTTTAATCACGCACAATGCGCGTACCCTTAAACTAGTTATGAAAATGAAGTAATATTGTTACGCGTACTTACTTGACCATTTGGTCAAAACCTCATTCATTGCTTGCTACCTTAAAATAAAGTGCAAAAGTATAGCACTAATTAATTAGGGCCTTTACGATAGAATTTGTTTTCAAAACTTTGCCAAAAAATCAAACCAAAAATATTTTTAGATTTAAGGATTTTCTAGAGAAACCCGTGCGGAAAAGTAAAAGCAATACTACTACAAACGGGAGAGTATGGGATATGATGGATCCCAACAAACAGACATGGCTGAAGTCACCAAAATATTAACCGTGCGATTCTTGCCGTCTTCAATCTTCTACACACTTCCTCGCCATATTGCAATAAAATAATTCCCATAAATAATAAAAAAATATCTGGATAAAAAAAGAAGAGCTAGAAATAAAATCTCTGTGTGGCCAAAGAGATTGATCAAAGGTTAATTAGCTACAGCTTAAAAAAAAGTTCGAAGTACAATGATCTCATTCGGGCTCCATGTACATTAAATAAAGAAACTTTAAATCCAAAAACAGTGCTAGTTGCAAATTAAAAGATTATTCAATTATAATCAAGGATAAATTTTTATTCAAAATAATGTGCATATATATATATTGAAATTTTTTGTACTATTTTATATATGATAAAATTTGGAAATAAAGATACTTACACTAGTAATACAAAAAATAGATTATTTAAAAATAAAATGGATATTACAGTGCATAAGCGCATAATTTTTTTAAATTATATTATTGGTGAATATATGCACAATCCATTAATAATAATAATAATAATAATAAAATAAAATAAAAGAAAGAAATCAGTGGTAACCACTCATTTATGCACACGTGTTATAATGAAAATCCAACGGCCAAATCTTTCCACAAGGACATTATTGTCCCCATAAAACCAAACCCTTATCACCTCCCAAAACAACGCGGACCTTACGAACTTTCCACGGCGCTTCTGTTTACCGTTTCATCTCTGTACTCTATATCAGGTACGGCCATTTCCTCTCACTACTTCCATAATAGTTTTTCTTTATTCTTTGTGTGTGTGTGTATAGAACTTTTAGGGTTTGACTCGTATTTTTTTGATACAGCTTTGTGAAAATCGGTGCAGCTTTTAAGGCGTTGACCGTTTTGGATCACCTCCGGATTTGAATAATCCGACTATCAGGTCAGTGTTTCCGATTGAATTATCGCTTAATTTGGTGGTTATTTTGCTTTGATTTGTTTTTCTCTTATTTAGATCTGGAGTTTGTTTTAGATCTATGCCTTAATGAATGAATTTTGAGCTGTTTGAGATCTATGGATGTACCTGAGCTAAAGCATGAAATTTTCACTTAGATCTACGGATATGTCGGTGCTAAAATCTTAAATTTTCAACATTTTCTTAGATCCTTGTATATTTGTGTGCTTAAACGCATGGATTGTGAGTTGGTTTTGGATCTGTGGATATTTTTGTGCCACAAGCTTTGGTTTCTGTTTTTTTTTTTCGTTTCGTGAGATTCTAATGTAAGTTTGTGCTCTTTCCCCTCAACCAGTGATTAGCAAAAGATTACCTTAATGGTAATAAACAAAAAAAGAAATTGTTTTCTTTTGAAAAGGTTTATGGATTTGAGTTTCTGTACCTAGATTCTATTAGGTAACCTTTTTTGTGAATAAAAGAAAGAGTTGATTCCATTCAAGCAGTTGCTCTGTTTGTTTTTGTTTCCTTTTGAACCCTAGTTAAAAGTTCTAAGGTACTTTGGTTATAGTTTTGTTTTCCTTAACTCTTTATAAATGGATTATTGAGAATAGAGTGGATTTGTTGGGTGAGGCTGCAGCCATATGTTCATAGAAAGGAGAGATGGTTGGCATCTCCCCAACGGGTAGAGGAACAGCCATCGGGGCTTTCCCTGTTACCAGACTCATCCTCTAGATATGCTAGGTCCGTCTGTGTGGTTTGCAGCTTCTCTTTCGTTTAGCAAGAGTTCTTTTTGTAGTTGTGGCATGTACCTCTTGCTGCATAATCATAATTTTATAGTTTGTTTACTGTTATAATGAGAAGTTTGCTAGAATATTTGCTCCATATACAAGGGGAATCTTCTTTAAGTTATGGGATGTGATTTCCTGGGTAAAAGCTAAAACTTGGTTTACTGAATGTGTAATTTTATTAACCTTTTTCTCTGCTTTCTGTGCAGTTTATTTATATCCAAATGAGTTTCCCACAGGAACCACACCGCCCTTCTCTCCGATTTGGAAATCCTTTCAAAATGATATTACCCAAGGGCTCATACTTGTCTCCTAGGCTTCTTGCTTTGTTGAATGCTTTTGAGGGGACATTAGCAGGGAGGCTTAAGAGTCTTAAGCCTGGAGGCAAGGAAGATATCCTTAGCCTATCATGGATGAAACAAGCAATAAGCACACTTTGTGCAATTCATACAGATGTGAAAACTCTTATTACTGATCTTGAGCTTCCTGTATCTGACTGGGATGAGAAGTGGGTTGATGTCTACTTGGACAATAGTTTGAAGATGCTGGATATGTGCATTGCCTACAGCTCTGAGATATCCAGGCTTAGCCAGGGCCACCTTTATCTTCAATGCGGCTTACACAACTTGGATGGCTCCTCAACACAGTTCATGAAGGCTCGTTCTTCGTTGGACGGATGGAAGCATCATATTAATTCAAAGAACCACAGACTGGAGAATTGCTTTGCCATCTTGGACAGCCTCACCGAATCACTGAACCTACCCAAGATCAAGAATTCTGCGAAAGGGAAGGTTCTGATGCACGCAATGTACGGAGTGAGGGTTGTAACTGTTTTCATATGTAGCATCTTTGCTGTTGCATTCTCAGGTTCCGCGAAGAAATTGAAGGATCTTCATGTTCATGAGACTTGCTTGTGGACTGAAGCTTTTGTTGATCTTCATGATTTTATTAGTGGGGAGATCAGGAGCATATATTCCGGAGGCAAGTTCACAGCATTGAAGGAGCTTGAAGCAGTGGATGTAAGCGTGAAGAAGTTATACCCAGTCATACAGGATGGAATAGACCCTATTGACTCAGAACAGTTGGAACTTCTAACTTCAGATCTGACTAAAAAGTCAGAAAAACTTTCGGAAGGACTAGATCTCCTAACAAAGGAGACGGATAAGTTCTTTCAGATCCTTCTAACCGGACGTGATGCTTTGCTTTGTAACCTTAGAGTTGGTAGTGCAGTCATTAAACCAGTGCAACCAAACAACAATTTACATAAACAAATGGTGAAGTGACTGTTAGGAAAAAGGGAGTCTTTTGTGTATACACATGGGTGTGGGTGCGTGTGTCGATGTGGAGTTTTGTGCTTTCTGGTTAAATATGATGTACTGCTAAGAAGTGCAATATATAATAATTATTGTGATAAAGGTTGTTTATCGTTGCTATATACTTGTTTTGTGGTGGTGGATATATATCTGTACTTTTATACTATGTCTATGATGTATAAAAATGGTTTATGGTTCACTTTAAAGTTGTCATCCCTGCTAACAGATCAATTTATAACTTTTCTGCTGTCTTTTGTTTTCTGGAGCTACATCTGTTTTCTTTTTGTGTGTGTTCAATCTTGAAATAATGTTGGGTAAGGGTCAATGCCGTCAGTGGATCCATGTCTTTAGGTTAAGGGGCATTGCGGTATGGAGAAAATTTTCTGACTTGTGATTATGCAAGTGGGTTGTTGGATAGACGTGTTTCCGACGTTAAAGACAGCTAATTCCAACGTGGTGACGAGAAAACAAAGGAAAAGAAAAGAACTAAAGTACAATTTCGTGAAGAAAAAATATGGTCAGAGATGGCGCAAAGAGCGGGGGAATTGACTAGTTTCCAACTCCATTTACATCACTAATCTTAGACCAAATACGTAGACGGTTCTTTAAACTGTAAAAATTGTACGGTGCTCCCTATTTGATCGCCCCTATTTAATATATATCTATTTTTTAAAAAACTTTTAACTTGTACCCACTTTTTAAATAACTTCAGTCCCCTTTCTTCTCCTCCTCCTTCGTTTTCTTCTTCTGTTGTTGGTGCAGATTATTTTTTAGGTAAAATTTCTTTTAAGCTGTTGGTGCATAAAAGTTAAAACTTTCTTTTGTACCTTTATATGATTAAAAAAGAAATTATTTTCCATAGTTCCTTTTGTAAGTGGAAACTATCAAGATAACATTGTTAAGTGATGACGTCTTTACATTTTAATCGTATTACGGAGCTCATTATTTGTTCTCGCAATCAGGGATGATTAATTTGCATTTATTTACTTCTTTTTTGGGGTTGTTTTGATAAATATTATTAAGGTGAAAGTTGTTTCTTGTAAAGCTAAATTGAGTATGTTAGCACATAAAAATTCTTGAGCCCAATGAGATTTTACCCCAAAGATTTTAACAAACTAGCAAGTTGTTTGATGGATGGTATCCTAGTTGGATTGTTATTTTTTCAACTTTAGCTCTAGAGCTGAAGTTCGACAGTTACAAAACAAAAACTTCAGCTCTAGAGCTGAAGTTCGACAGTTACAAAAACAAAAACTTCAGCTCTAGAGCTGAAGTTCGCCAGTTACAAACAAAAACTTCAGCTCTAGAGCTGAAGTTTGACAGTTACAAAACAAAAACTTCAGCTCTAGAGCTGAAGTTCGACAGTTACAAAACAAAAACTTCAGCTCTAGAGCTGAAGCTTACAAACAAAAAGCCAGTTACAAACAAAAACTTCAGCTCTAGAGCTGAAGTTTGACAGTTACAAAACAAAAACTTCAGCTCTAGAGCTGAAGCTTACAAACAAAAACTTCAGCTCTAGAGCTGAAGTTCGCCAGTTACAAACAAAAACTTCAACTCTAGAGCTGAAGTTCGACAGTTACAAAAAAAACACTTCAGCTCTAGAGTTGAACTTCAGGCCCGACTACTATAATGCTGAAGTTTTGCGTGATTGCATTTGCTACTTCAGCCCCGTATGCTGAAGTTATGCGAAAAAGCGGGTACACTTGCAATTTTTTGCAAATTGGGCACAAGTTAAAACGTGGCACAAAAAGCGAGTATAGATACAAATGCCTCATTTAAACTTAGGCCCACATTTTGGCAAAATCCCAAAAACACATCAATTGATGATTTTGAGCCAAAATCCCAAAACTTGGGAATTATATACATGTTTTTCCAAAATAAAGTTGGAAAATATGTTTTGAAAACGTATGTCCAAACACATTTTCATCTTCAAACCAAACTTCACCCAAATCAAATTTCAAAACAAATTTGGAATCTATGTCTAAACGCTAGCTTAGACTCCAGTTTTTATTTTGGGACTTTTAAAATTTGTTGAAATAAAGTTTGTATAATTTAAAATTTACATAATATATACTCAATAAAAATATTTAGAAAGAGTGGGAAGAATTCGTAAAGAAATCTGTTTTGACTTTTCAAGTGCCAACAAGTAACAACAGTGTATATTAATGAAGGTAGAGATGATAATGGTTGAAATAACTCTTCTCTTTTCTTATAATGTTAGTTTTTGGTAGGTGGCTTGGGTTATTTAACTTATCCCTTTGAATTATGAGACGAGTAACATATTTACTTGTCGTAAGAATTAAACATAGCACACCAACCGCTGGCAATAGCAAATGTCATACACTGGCTAGTCCAATTCATGATTTATCAGTGGCCACCTAATGAAGATAGATCCCTCTAGTTTATTATTAATTGCTAGTACTACTATATTGGATGGATTAATAAGTGGGGTCTAATATATGCAAGTTGGAGCCATCCCTCTCCGAGATATAGTACACAAACTCAGAGATAAGGTCCTAGAAGTTGTAATTTCATCTTAGGATTGATGTCATTTTTAATATTAGGTTGCCATCCTCTTATTGATGATGTTTTTCTTTTAAAAAGAAGGTTCTCTTGTTAATGGGAAAATGGTAAGAGTGGAAATGGAATATTAGTTTGGCTCAATAGTTAGGAGAAGCATGAATGGGGTTAAGTCCATTGTTCTACTTTCAATTCTATGGGTAGACCAAAAAAACAAAACAAAGATTTCTTGCACTAGTTGAACAAAATGAGGTTATCAATGGCCAACTTGACTGGATAAAAAACAATTTTTTTTCCAACTGCTCAGAGTTTCCAAGAATAAAATATCAGAGTCTTCAAAGAAAATATGTAGAACAACCAACCATATGTACGTAATTACTCAAAATATTCCAATTCCAAGCTGCCACGATATAAATATATATACTTGGCGAGGAATGATTAAATTGATACATTGAAAAGTCAATGTGATAATAGGCTATTAAGGTAGACCATAGTTTCCTACGCTATTAGCAATTTTCCTTGATAACCTTTTCTAGAACATTCTTACTTTAATTGTTGGAAATTTTTTGATAGTATATTGAAGTTAGAAAGAGCATTAAAAGGTTGAAAGTTGCATTATTGTGCAAAACATATCAGGGGATCCTACCAAGCAGCCATCTACTTTTCATCTGACTCGAATAATACATTAGTAGCTGAGTTCAATATGAAAATAATTAACTACTTCGGGTGTGTTTTGTATAACGAAAAATATTTTCCGTAGAAAAAATATTTTCAAAAAAATATTTTCTTGGAAAACAAGTAATAATCTTATTTATTTTTTGGTGTTTGGTACGCAACTTAAGGAAAATAACTTCTCAAGAGTATTCATAAATACTTTAGATACAATAAACATGAAACCGTAAACTTTCGAACCAACAACATTCCGAACCCACAAATTTCACAAACTTCCGATCTGCTAAACTTTTAAAACCGCGAACTTTCGAACCCGTAAACTTCCAAACATATAAACCTCCGAACTCATAACTTTGGAACTTGTAAAATTTTGAACCTGTAAACCGAAAGATGAAAAAAACTAAAACTGAAAATATTTTTAAAAAAATATTTGTTCCCGAGGGGGGCAGAGGCGGCAGCGGGGGGAGGGGGTGCAGAAAAATGAAAAAATAAAAATTTAAAATTACAAAAAAAAGTTTTAAAAAATATTGTGCGGGGTGAGGGGGCAGTGGGGTGGGGCGGTGGGTTTGGCGGGATAGAGGGTGGGTGGTGCAGAAAAACGAAAAAATAAAATTCAAAATTATAAGAAAAAAGTAAAAAAAAAAAAGAAGCCTTTTTGCAGGGGATAGCAAGATGGGTGATGACGAAAAAAAATTGAAATTTAAAAAAAAAAGCATTTTTGGGAGGGGGAGGTGGGATGGAGTTGGATGGGCGGGTGTGGGGGTGAGTTGGTGAGGGTGGGGAATAGGGTGGGAAGGTTGAAAAGGAGTTTTGGTAAATGTTTTTCCCTTCTCTTGGTAAGGAAAATATTTTCCTCCAATTGGAGGAAAATGAGTTCATAAGGAAAATGTTTTCCAAAACATTTAAGCCAATCAAACAGGGAAAAATTGGAAAATATTTTCCGAAAAATGTTTTCCTTCATACCAAACACGCCCTTCATTCGTTCAATTTTACTTGTCTACTATACTAAAAATATATTATCACTTTTACTTGTTTATTTTAGCAAATTAAGAAAAAAAAACTTTTCCCTCCTACTTTATCCTTATTATTAACTATTCACTCCCCGAATTATTTTTCAAAACTTTTTAAAATGCTATTATTAGTATAAGTTAAATTGTAATATTCATACTTTATATTTTTTAAAGGTAGTGCAAAATTAAAAATTGATAACTAAAAATGAACGGAGGAAAGAGCTAATAAGGTAACCAAGTTAGGCATGCTTTCACAATAGAGCTGGCATAGGACCATAACTGCTTGTTTGGATGGTTGTTACGTATCGTTTCATAATGTATCGTATCGTTCGATAAATATAATATTTGGATAGATTGTATCGTTCGTCATCGTTTCATGATACCACGCACCATCAATATGAAGAATAAACTTGCAATATTATAAAAAAAAAACTATGATACATGATAAAATTAATATATAACAAGGTATGGTAAATAATAAAATAAAATTATTTAATAATAATGAAGGGCGAGATTGAGAGAAAAAGACAGGGTAACGACGCGACCATATCAAATTGATCGTTACATAAAATGGCACATTTCATCGTTACGTAACGACAGATTTAACGATACGATACAATAAAATTTAAGTAACAATCAAAACAAACATCGTATTTAACATAACAATACGATATAATACAATAGGTAACAATCATCCAAACAAGCTGTAAGTGCATCTAGTATTGAAATAGTGAAGGCCAATGTTCAAAAGTTTGGCGAATAATATATATATATATATATATATATATATATATATATATATATATATATACATATATATAAAAATTTAAAAACATGAAATTACTTATATAGAGACTCTAAAAAAAATTAACCTTTTTTTTCCTGGTTGCTGTCTTTAAAATATATTTTATCCAACTGAGTAACAAAATGAAATAAGTCATCCGAAATTCCTATCGGAAATAAAGGTCACCACATAAATTTTTTTTTTACTTTGCATGCTACCAAGAAACTTTAGTTTTAGAAAAATCTAATGTAAAGTAGTATGGTAAAAAATTTGGGAAGACTATTCCACAAAGAAAAGAAAGGAAAAAGAGGCAAAAATCGACAAGTCAATTTCCTTGACGGAATAAGGGAAAAACAACAACAAAATAGTCCCGTTCATAAGTTCACACTTCACACACGTCCTTCCCCAAAATTTTCTCTGGAAAAATTGCTGAAAAGAGAAAGGAAAGTAAAAGAAAAGGAAAAAACAAAAGAAAAACAAGAAAGAAGGTCACCACTCAGAGAAATGTCAAAAGTGCTCTTCACATCTTTTTCTTGAAAGGCCACCGACAGAAATAGGCCCATAAAAATTGTCTTTGGAACTGGGTTTTGCCCAGATTTCAGTTATTTTTTAAGAAAAAGAATTTTCTTACTTCTTTTTGGGTTGATTTTATTATGGAGGCAAGTTCAGGTGATCAAGGTGTTCAAAGTAATTTCAAAGGAATTCCAACTCATGGGGGTCGTTATGTGCAGTATAATGTGTATGGTAATCTTTTTGAAGTTTCCAAAAAGTATGTTCCCCTTAGGCCTGTTGGTCGTGGAGCTTATGGCATCGTTTGGTATGAATAATACTACTACTATCCCTTTTTGAACTTCAAGTTTTTTTTCTTTGGATTAATTCTTCTTTTGTTTTTTTTAATAGTTTAGGTTGTAGTCTATGAGGAGGAACTAAGCTTGACCTATAGTGAACATTGACCTATACAAGTTATCTGTCAAAAGTCTTGTTAATTGATATGCGTGCATGTTGGCCCTGGTGACCATTGTGATTAAAAGGAAGATTGTGTGTTTCTGGGTATCTTTTGGTTTCAAATTTCTTTGATTTGGTCGAATGTGGAAGTTTGTGAACTATCAAGAAAAATTAAAGTGCCTTTGATAAGTTTCTTAGGTTGTGTTTAGTGCTTAGTTATGTGTTTTTTCTTGAGAAAACATAACCAAAAACTATCAGTGCAATTCTTATAGGTCCATCCTAACTGAATAGTTGTGGCACTGTTAAATACTTAAATCTGATATCTAGTCAACTGCTGTAGCTTCTTTAGGTCTAAAGTTTAATTTCAGGAAACTAGGAATACAACGTTTACTACTGCATGACTCAAGTATTTGCACAAGTTTATGGAACAAGCAGTTGCATTTCATTATGCTATCAGTGACCTCTCTAATCAGTCCACTTACTTTGGTGCACATTTAGCTCATAACTAGGCTACTGCTGTAGTTATGAATTACGAGAACTAGTGTGTGAAACTTGGCAGTTATTAGCCAGCTAAGTATCTTGTGAAATTGCTAGTCAGATATTTGAAAACCTAACTAGGTAAATTAGTTACCTGAGTGAACAAAAAGATACGTGATTAGAGATGGTCAAATTGCCGATCCTCCTTACATATTGAACAAAAAGAAGGTCAGAGGTCTCATATTGACTTGTACTAGGCTAGAAGTTTTGGAAGAATAAAATTTTTAAAGGTGTTAATGCAAGAATTGGCTTGAACCTGAAGTAAAATGGAAATGACCTCCTTGATGTGAAGAAAAGTTTCACCACCTGTAATTTGGTCTTAGGACGATGGGCACTTGGCTTGGAAAGTTACTAAGTTTGTGTTAAGAAGAGTGGCGGAGCAGAGATATTCTGACTCCTGATGAAGTTTTCTTATGTTGGTATTTCCTGATACAAAGAAGCCACTAGGTGTCCTATAATGAGTCGGGGGGCTTAAACTTAGAGCTTTTTGCTGCTGAAGATTGGCAAGTATGTTTTTCCCTATGCTGTTTCTTCCTTATTGTCATATAGGGAACTGGCTTTCATGTAACTAATTTTTTTACTTTCACTCTTAGTTTCATTATGTCACAACTATATCTAATTGACGCTCTTTAGATCATTCTGTAATATTCTTGAGAAAAAATTATCACATAATCTGCTAAAATTTTTGTTGTCCAACTAGTAGTAGTTTCCCTCCATGATCACTTTACTCTTAAATATCTATCTTGTGTTCGTAAGTGGAGTCTCGGCAAGAGAAAATAGAAGTTTTTGCCTTTTGCTTTTCCGAGGATCTTATATGTTGTCCTTGTCCTCTATTTAACTTATTTCCTCTGTTTATTTACTATGTGAAGGAAAAATGTGATTTTTTATTTTCCTTCAGTGCTGCTATGAACTTGGAAACACGTGAAGAAGTAGCTATTAAGAAGATTGGCAATGCATTTGATAATAGAATTGATGCGAAAAGGACACTACGAGAGATAAAGCTTCTTCGTCACATGGATCATGACAACGTGAGTATTGACATTGCTTCACAAATTCAAAGATTGACCCCACTCCTCAGATTGATCCTTTACTTTGTCATGTTAGCTTGCGCATTTACTTGCATGAAAACTGACTTATTTGTTATTGTGCTGGTCTTATTCTGTTTGCTGTTCAGTATCGCAACATATAACTTAGTAGTCTTCTTGTCATTGCAGTTTATAGTTTGCTGTTCCCCTAGCCATTTGTAAGGATCAATCCTTGTATATTTCTTTTTGTTTTCTTTGCTCCTTGGTTGTTACTGGTCATAATGAGCTGTTGTTTCCCCTTCCTTTCTATTTCTTGGGGGGAGGGTGGGTAGGTGGAATGGTTGTGAACTGTATCACAAATTACTAGAGTTGGCAGAAAACAGGGTTATGAACCAGAGATGGTTGATCTGAGAGAGATTTGAGGCGTCCAGAGCTACCATCTTTGCTTTGCTGAAATAATTATGTATACCACTTATTACCAAAAGGTGATAGACACCACTCACCAGTAAGAATTGGTAATGATAGTAGTTGTATTCACCTTTTAGATTTGTTTGAACTTTTAGATACCTTGCCTGTATAATTTGGAGAAAAGAAATTGATAGAAGAAGGAACTCCATGGAAATCAGGTTTTTAATGGCAGAGCTTTTCTTGATGGGTAGAAATTGAAGAGGGAAGCTTTTCTCTTGAGTTCTGGCAATGTAGGCGATAAAATTGAAGCCTGATTTCTCTGGAAAAAAAAGTGAAGCATGCTGGATCCTATATCTATCTCCTCCTGCCTTCAGTTGAAGCCGAGAGGTAAAGGAAGGGAAGATGTCTCGAGGGTCGTTACTTTTTATAGATAGTTAGCTGTAAAAAGAATAGTAGAAATTCCTTAGAGTACAGTTTTAGGTAAATAATGCTTTCAGAATTCCTTAGTAATGGTTAACCCTTTGCCAAGAGTTCCTGGTGTAAACTGTCTTTTGATTTTTATGTAAACTCTATTACTGATTTCATACACTCCCTGCAAGCTTAAAGAGAGGGAGGATGAATTTTTGGCTGTACATATTTGCTCCTTCTTGGTGCAGTTTAAATGAAATTTCTCACCTTATATTAAAAAACCTCATGACTAAGAGTAAGGTGATCTGTTGACTCCTATGCATAGAATCTGCTGTTAAGAAATTGGAAGCATGTGCATTAATGGTAATTTTTTTTTGATAAGGTAAGGTATGTGCATTTAGGGCAACTAATGCCCCTTACTGTTAAGATGGTCAAATTGCCGATCCTGCTTACATATTTTCTTTCAAGGATAGTTTCTTTCATAAATTCTTTTCTTCGTTTACTTTCCAGTGCATTTGTCTTATCTCTTATGTTAGATATTTTCCTATCTTCTTCAAGAGAATTTTATTTATGGAGTTATTCTTGTATTGCTGGTATTCATATTCTTTTCTTTTCTTCAGAATAATGATTCGACGTATCAGTTTTTTCAGAATGATAACATTTTACCTTTTATAATTACCATAGGTGATTGCCATTAAAGATATTATAAGGCCTCCACAAACTGAGAATTTCAATGATGTCTACATTGTTTCTGAATTGATGGACACTGATCTTCATCAGATAATTCGTTCCAACCAACAGTTGACTGATGATCACTGTCGGGTAAGCTAGACTTTCTTATGGTTTACTGATAACTCCATTTTATGTCATTTAATTAAAATTTAAAGCAAAGGGACACCTGGTCAAGTATGATGTTCAAGTAAAAATGAGAAACCATTACTCAACCAATCAACAAGGAATAGGTGACCCGTCTATAATTTCCTTTAACATAATGAATTCCCATGTAGCTGGTATAATTGGTTTCTGGATTGTTTTGTATCAAAGACTTGAACATAAAGTGATCTTTGGGTTACAAAGATGGTACTATTTGGCCTTGCTTTTGCTGTTTCTTATATCCACTACATTTAATAATCACTCCTGCTGACTTGGTATTTTAAAATTGTTTATTTTTTTTGTAATTCAACCCCCCCCCCCAAATTCCGGATTTAAGAGTCCAGCTTAAAAATGTTGTTGGATGATTTTTTGAGATTCTGCAATTTGTACTTTTACGTCTGGTAATTCCTCCATATAACTCTCTCTGTCCCAAAATGTTTGCACAATTTTGATCTGCAAAGGTCAAATTGGGCTTTGGTCACAGCTACTTTAGGACAGAAATTCAAATATTTTCGGAAGAAATGACAAAAATAATAAACTGCTTGGAAAATTCTATCATATAGAAGTTTGAAAGTCAACATGAATATAATTTTAGGGAGAGTAGCAAACAATCAAAAACTTTTTTTTTTTTTTTTTTGAAAACAGTAGTATTTAGAGATTTTGATTACAAGTAAGAATCAATTCATAGAAAGGCTCTATTGGTGGAGTAAAGTTTAATATCCACATAAAATCCAGCATTAATAATACAATGTTTGGTTACTACTTTTGCTTTCCTCATAAATAATACTTGCATAAGTTAAGGATAGAATGTGAAATAAGAATGTGGGTAATAGTAAATAAACCTTTATTTTTCTTAAAAGGTAAACACATGTTAAATTATAACATTGTATACTAACTTGTAACATATCAAGCCAAACATCCAAGTATCCAACAACAAGCTATACCTGCATTACTAATCTCTGGATAGCTTGTCTCTAGCTTGATATATACGCTGTTATATTAGATCCCCAGGTAATAAGGATAGTCCAACTTAATTCCAGCTCAAGAAAAGAAAAAGTTAACAAGGATTGTCCAAATATCTATTTCGTGTCAGGGGTTTCAATCTTAAGAAAATCTATGGTATCGTTCTGTTCCAGTATAGGATGTAAAAGAAGAGAGTTGTTTGCTTGATAATCTGAAGGAGGTGGAAGACAACTTTTTGGAAGTATATGAATAATGTATAACCCTTTCTCTCCATGTTATATTGTTTTTACTTGGCAAGCATACAAGCAGTAAACTAATAGTATATAAACTCCAATTAGGTAGTGATATTCACTGCATCCACATGACACTCAATGTGAAATTTGTCCATGCCAAAAACTACACTTGTTCACACATCAGGCTTATAGAGCACTGCTTTGTATGATATTACAAAAAAATCCACTGTAAGGCCAAGTTGTGAAGAGAAGGTTAAACAATTTTATGATTATTCAGAATTGAATGTGCAGAAGTCAGAAGGTTTTTTGCTGTTATTAACCGATAAAAAAAAGGTTGGAAACTTTTGTTCCCTAAACATGACAGGATGTGCAGTCATGAGTCATCTTAGTTATCCGAGTAACTGTGCTTGTCCAGATCTGTAATCTGGTCTCAATTTACTACTGTTTATAGCTACAATTGTGCGTGCCTATATTGCCTTAAAGAGGTCTATTTCTTTAGGATATATCTACGTTTTCCATATTGTGTACTTCCTGTACATGACTGGCCTTCTCCTTGTTGCTTTTTGTAGTATTTCCTATACCAAATATTACGAGGACTCAAGTACATTCACTCTGCCAACGTCCTGCATCGTGATCTAAAACCTAGCAATTTGCTTCTCAATGCGAATTGTGACCTTAAAGTTGGAGATTTTGGGCTTGCAAGGACAACATCTGAGACAGATTTCATGACGGAGTATGTCGTAACGCGGTGGTATCGGGCACCGGAGTTGCTCCTAAATTGTTCAGAATATACAGCAGCAATTGATATCTGGTCAGTAGGTTGCATACTGGGTGAGATGATGACAAGACAACCTCTCTTTCCCGGCAAGGACTATGTTCACCAGTTGAGACTTATCACAGAGGTAAATATGCATTATGTGTGCTTGTCTACCTTCAATGCCTATCCTGACAGATTCCATAAGTTTAAAACAGCAATGATGAATAATAACTGCTCTCTATAATGCTTTAACATGATCTGTGGCCTATCCAAGTGTATTTTGCTTCGAAATTTCTTCAGCTACCTGTTTATTTAGTTGTTAATTACTTAATTTGCACAAAAAGAGGTTCACTTTTGGTAATTTAGTCAGTTCAATCCTGATATGGTCCCTTTACTTGTTTAAAATAGCTCATAGGATCACCTGATGATGCCAGTCTTGGATTTCTCCGGAGTGATAATGCTCGGAGATATGTTAGACAGCTCCCCCAGTATCCAAGACAACAATTTGCTGCTAGATTCCCCAATTCATCTCCTGGAGCTGTTGATTTGCTTGAAAAAATGCTTGTCTTTGATCCAAGCAGGCGTGTTACAGGTAAAGACAATTCATTAGAACTTTCTTTGAGTCAATTCTAACTCATAATTCTATATTTAGAAACAAAGTTTTATGCTGAAACTGATTTTGCCATTGCTAATCCTCTTTATGATCTTTTGCAGTTGATCAAGCGCTCTGCCACCCCTACTTGGCGCCTCTTCATGATATCAATGAGGAGCCCATTTGTCCTAAGCCTTTCAGTTTTGACTTTGAGCAGCCATCTTTCACTGAAGAAAATATCAAGGAACTCATCTGGAGGGAATCCGTGAAATTTAATCCAGATCCAACTCACTGAGAGACACGCTGTTTTACAATTTATGCAGTTAAGAGTTCGGTGACATAACTTTGTAGAATACTGTATCAAACTTTGTAATGTTCCCCAGTAAAAATATAACAAATGCAGTGGAGGTGAGGTGAGTTCACGGCTCTGATATTAGCTTATGTTAGATTTGTTCTATTAATCTTTCAAGGTGATCAATGCTGTACAAAGGAGCTAAAACCAAACTTGAATGGCAGTCCATGATCAGAACATTTCCAAGTACCAATTCCATCTTGACACCAGATTCTTCTCTGAGTGGTAGGACTAGGAAATCCTGAGTGATTACAGCTTGTTATCCTGAAAATTTGACCTATTGCTTTCAAGTAGTTTGACGGTAGATGTATGTATTTTTTAGTTTGGATGCCCTGTGTGATTGTAGATCTGTATGCCTATAAACAAGCACCTAGTTTTCTTGATTGGCTAATTGTTCTTTCTCAGCTAAAGTGAGAATTTGCTATCTGGCATGTGTCGATAACAATTCCTGCTTGGTGCCATGTGCTTATGGTTTGTGTCTATTAGATGTGTTTATCATGTTGAAGGGTGGAACCATTATTTGTAGCATAAAATTGAGTGGGAATTCTATAAGTAGCCATGAAAAGAACTGATAGTTCGCTAAAATTATAAAACTGGTACATGAAAGGACAGCTATCAGTAATTCAATCTATAAGAACATCTTCGCATCTCTATGTTATCTATGGGTAAATTTTCTGTAGGAAAATCACACATCCTACTCTTTTTTGGACCCTGATAAGCCAGCAACTGACAAGGTGGAGGTTGCACATTGCTGCTAATTCCTTCAATATTAGTGCAAGTCCATGGATATTTCTTGGCCTTCTTTGCTAAACCAATTGTCACATTGGACATGCAGATTCCAGTGAAAGGATCCCCGGACATCCCCTCCAGCTGGGCGGCCATTGACACGTTCTCAGCCACCACATCCCGGTAATTGATCCCTTTTATCTCTGGTAAGGCTTTAGGATCCCAATGAGTGTCAGCGTGTGAACCATAGTTGCCTGTCATCCAAAATACCCATTTCATGGTGTGCAGTTTCATCCCCTTGACATATACATCTTTGACGAAGCCGCCTCGTCCCACGGCTGTCTTTATCCTTACCCCTGATTCTGTGTTGATGGCTGTAATGTCTTGAACTCTCACATCTTGAATTCCACCTGACATTTCACTTCCTAATGCTATTGCTGCACTGTAAGGTGAAATGCAAGTGAGACGTCTGATGATCAGATGACTTGTTGGCATTCCATATTTTATACCAAATTCATCCCAGCCACTTTTGACTGCTACACAGTCATCTCCGGATACAATGTAGTTGTCCTCTAGTCTTGTATTTGTGCAAGAATCTGAAAATTTGGAGAATAAGAAAAGTTGACTAAATGAATCAGCTTCATTGGCTTCTTTTATTAAAATGCTTTTAGAAAAAAAGAAAAGAAAAAAAAAACCTGGGTCGATTCCATCAGTGTTTGGGGATGTTACAGGTGCTAAAATAGTGAGTCCTTGGATAATGATATTGCTGGAATTTCAGAAGTATGAAGATTATGAAAAACTTGAGAAAAAAGTAAACAATCAACATGTTGAATAATGTAGATTTGGCTGATTTACCACCTGCTATAAACGGGATGGATATTCCAAGAAGGAGAGTTGACAAGGGTTAAATTTGATATCTGAATTTTATTAGAATGCATGAGTTCAATCAAGTAAGGTCTTGTGTATTTTAGCTTTTTCCTGTGAAATTGTTGCCACCAGAGAGCACCCTGCCCATCTATTGTCCCATTCTCACCTAATCATGCAGAAAAGACAAGTATCTTTTTTAATGTTAAAAGATAGAACATAAATTTATCATCTTCAAGGTGGATATAGTATGACTTTAGTTACCTGTGATGATGACATCTGTGAGGTTTGTACCAAAAATGAGACTGATATACCTGCCTCCTGGTGCATCCCTTCCATGACCATAGGATGGTAAGGGGTCTATCAGGGGCCACTGGTTTATTTCCTGAACCAATTCAATGGCACTCTTATTAAAAGCAAGAATAACAGGGAAGTTGCTTTGACTACAGAATCATGACTGTTAGGAATGAGAACTTTGAGTTGTCAAGACTTTTTTGACTAGGCTTGGCCCGGCGGCCCTATCGACTGGCGCTTCAAAGGGTGAAACACTCAGTCGTGGTTTGTCGACATATCTTCAATATGTGCCTTTAGTTTTTTGGTTAGAGTAGGGATGGCGCGAGAGCATAGTGTACTGCCCTGAGACTCTTTAATATTTACTTTTTCTTTTTCACAACAAGGTTTCTTGTCTAGTTGAGAACTTTGAAATTCCAATGCAAGAAAATAGATCAAGACTGACATACATATTGTATCATATCTTCTACTCTATTTTATGAAACTCTAGGAAAGATTAGAAAAAGAAAGTGAAGTAGAATTGAAAATATTAGTAGTACCTGAGATGCAAGAAGAACAGCATCCTTGTGAAGAAAAAGAGTGAAATGGCTAGTAAGATTGAAACTACCAGTGAGCCACTGACCAGCAGGGATAACTAGCTGAGCTCCACCATCTGATGCATATTGGCTCAGTTGATTCACTGCTTTCTGAAATGCCTTTGTGTTGAGTGTTTTTCCATCTCCTACTCCTCCAAAATCTTTTATAGATGCACTGTGCTTTCTGCAGTTTATTGCTGAGTATGCTAACTCATAGGAGGACCCTTCAAGAATTCTTGTCTTTCTTCCCTCTGCTCTTTCTATACTTGAAAACACCAGTCCCATAAGGACTAATAGCAACCAATCTGTCTTCACCATCTGCAAGAATATTATAAAACAAGATATGATTTCAATTCCCAACAGAGACAAAAATGCCAAAGCCTTGGTGGACTATGTTAGTTGGTACTTGTAATGATGAGAATTAGCAGGTATTCGGGTTATTAATAAAATAAAAGATATAGCAAGATATGCTTTTTCACATTTTTAGGAAAACCCATAATAGTGAACACAAAAAAGAGAGCAGCCTAGTGCATAAAGCATCTTGCATTCACGCAAGGTACGAGGAAAGACCACACCTCTAGGGTTGTGATATTGACAACCTATTGCTTTTAGGGCTGGAACCTATGACCTATAGGTCACATCGAAACAACTTTGTTGTTGCTTCAAGGTTTCCCTTCATAACAGTAAGCACAATTTACGAAAAACGTATAACTTAAGAAGCAATTATAATGGCATGTTTCTAGAAGTGATGAACATTTTGAAGGTGAAGAATTGCTTTTTAGAGCCAGCATTTGGAGTAAAAGGAGGTAAAATGAATTACAATCTGCACTTTACCATGGAAGAAAGGAGTGAAGTAAATGTTTTGGTAGTTCACTTGAGCTCTACACAACCTCTATATACTTAGCTTGAATATGGTGTATGGAGTTGGTTTGTTGTTTAGTTACAAATATAAACAAGTGGTATATATAGGCAAAGTTCGAAACTATTATAGGTGTGGGTAAAGTTTTACCATACCAACACTTACGTAGGATATAGACTCTATTAGAAACATTTCAACTTCAATATGATGAATCATGACATGACACAAGAAACTATAAAAGCAAGATATATAATTTTCCACCATGTTAGGTGTATATCGATTACATTTTTCATGTTGTTGGAAAAGTTAGATGGCTGTGGAAGCTAAGCATAAATTTAGCATTTCGAAATTCGAAGTCGCAAAATTAGGGGAAAAAAGTCAAAAGTGGTTTGTTTTTAGTCGTTTCAGTTAGGCAGTAGTTAGCAAGGGTCCCAATAAATTCAACTATTGTTGAAAAATAACCCCTTATTTCAATCTTGTGGGCTCATCTATAACAATATTTGGATATTCTTTTCCTTGGTAAAGTTATTACTATACTTAAAGGAAACATACTTTCTAATAACTGATCGAGTACTAACCTTATAGTGTAGTTCTCACTCCGTTTCAAAAAAAATTGGCACTATTACTATTTGGAAACTTTACAAGGTTGTTCTTTGACCATAGTTTTCTTAAATATTATAAATATTTTAAATTATGAATTATTATGACTTATAATACTCTTTATGTAGTTTCTGAAAATAAAAATTTTATTCTCAAAAACTTGAAGAATCTATGTCCAAATTTACTGTCAAAGTTAAGTGAAGGACCATCTTACTCTGAACTATGCCAATATTTTTGAAACGGAGGGGTAGTAAACATAATAAGTGAGAGGAAACAAGTAATTTTGTACCCCATCAATTGCTCTGCTATGTTTATTTATTAATATCAATAAAAAGTTACATTACATGGGAAGTTGAAAAAGAAACAGACCAAACATGATTTAATTGCCTACAGTACCAAAGACTAATGATTTTTCCAATCAGTTTTCAGATACTCAACAAAGTTAGCAATGTAAGAATCATGCAACTTCCGATCTCCAAAAATAGCAGTAGCTTTTGTTGTTCTTTCCCTAAGCTCTTCACTTTCTGTAGAAATCATGGCGTATGTCAATGCGTTAGATATATCATTTCTAGTAAATGAACCATCTTCTTCATTTCTCTCCACTTCAACACCGAGTCCTTTTTCTACTAGCATTCTTGCATTTAGGCCTTGATCATACATTAATGGCTGAAGAACAAGAACATGACCATGTTGCAGACTTTCTGCAACAGAATCCCAGCCTCCATGATTTAGATTGTAGGCAAAGGATCTGAATTAATCATCCAACTACTCTTCTGTAGTATCCATATGAATGGTAGCCCAGAGAGCTCAAGCCCATATGCTATTTCATGCACTTGGTCTTTACTCGGTTCCATTTCGCTTCCAAACCCAACGAATAAAACTGACATGGGTTTCTGTTGATCGAGCCATTTGAACATTTCCTGCCATGATATTGATTGATCATCATCTTCGTAATTGAAGCTACAGTTTCTTGATGTTTCAGCGGGTGGTAATAATCCAACAGGAATAGCAGGCTTGTCTATGACTTTATGTACTGCATCCAAATACTCACCATCAAATTCTTGGCAACCTCGTATAGCCATGGCTTGACATGCAAAAATTATATCGGCTCCACGATTGAGCATATGACACCCCTGAGGCGTCTTCTTCAAAACATGAAGACATAATCTCTAATGCTTCATACCTTCGGTAACACAAAGTCGACGATGGAATATGCAGCATCTCAGACGCTGGTGAGGTAAAACTTTCAAGCACTGACTTATCTGTAACTGATGCAGCAATTGAGAAACCTACTGCAGCAGCAGGAAAAATACTAAAGTAAATTAAAGGTATATCGTGAGTTTCAGCAAACTCAACTATCCAATATTGGGCGAAATCGACAATAATCCAATCTGTTTTTTTATCTGCAATGAACTTTTGGATTGGTTCTTGGAGAAGATCATAAGCTGCTTTCAAGTACTGGAGTTGTTCTAAATAACTAGGAAGATCAGAAGTAGCTTCAGCATCTTCAGGCAAAAGACTCTTGTCATCAAGAGTTGGCATTGGAAATTCCACTAGTTTTACAAGGTGTGTTAAGTTTGGAGGAACTTTAGGGAGTCTTTTGATATTTCTGGGAGTTGATATGAATGAGATATGAATTCCTCCTACTTTGGCTAAAGATAAGGAGAGATTGAAAAATGGAATAAGGTGACCAAATGCAGACCATGGTAGCATTACTACATGACCATCACTCTTAGACATATTTTTTTGCTAGATATTAGCTCTCTTAATTTCACTATTTGTGTGAATGAAAGAGGATACAACTCTTATATACATGTATAAATAGCATATTTTCCTTAGAAGTTTGGATGATATTGCGTTCAAGAGTGTGGGAATACCAAGAAATTAACCTAGTTCCCATGCATGAATAAAAAAGGTTGCGTTGCCTGCAGATTCAATCACTAGTTGTTTGGGATATTCAAACCAAGTAGTAGTAACAAAATATACAGGTGAAGGAACCAAGACTTGCCAATCCCACTCTCTTTTTTTCTTTCTTCTCCCGACTTTGACATAGGTCATTGGCATATAATGGCATATTGTTACATTGACTCGTTTAAATCGATAGTTTTTCATACATATAGAGGTTTAATTCAATATCAAATCTAAAGATACCTTCAACATGACACTTAATAATAGCACATCATGTTATGTATAGTTAAATAATATTTTATGTGATGTTTTATAGTTTCATACTAGTTGATATAGCATACACGCGTATCCTAAAACTAGTACACTTAAATGCTACAACTAACTTGTTTTCTCATCACATCAATCTAAAGTCTTGTTTTCAAGGGCACTTCATGAACCGTTTGTCAAGTGGAGGAGATTAAAAAAGAGGGATAGAGACGGTTTTTGTTCCCCCTTATTTGCTGGCAACTGGCAAGCCGGTTCATTCATCTATGTATCTGATTGCGGTTTTATATTTATAAGAAAATCTGATTGCGGTTTGAATCTCCCAAACAAAACTTTGATTAATTTAAAATCAACTGATTGAATGTGCAAGTAAGGCAATCTATTTTGCTACTAATACTGGCAAATAAGAACCATGGGAAGTTGCGTCGTTTCTTTGGTATTTCCTCACTATTTAATGCATGATCCAACTCCAAGCTTCTAAGGAAGATTGGCCAGCTAATATAACAGTTATCAGCCTCTTGGCTTTCACCTGGCTTCATACAAATAGTGTCATTGAGAGAGTATATGTACGAATTTAGCTAAAATAGAACGAAATTGATAAAGGATGATGTTCATGTAGTAGTAGTGCTACCATGGTTTGTATTTGGTCACCTTATTCCATTTTTCAATCTCTCCATAGCCTTAGCTGAAGTCGGTGGAGATCATGTCTTATTCATATCTACTCCTAGAAATATCAAAACTTGAAGCCTGCAATTCCAGTTGGATTACTACCACAACTTGAAATTAAACATTACCACCATCAACAAAGAATATATTCAAGTGGCTGGATCAACAAAAGCCCGGGTCAGTTTATTCTTTGGGTTTGGAGCCGAGAGTAAACGTGGAAATGACATCAGGTAGCCACTCTAAAGCGCTACTATTTAGAAATTAGCCAGTGTGTCCTGAATTTCAGTTTTTCAGAAAAAAAAAATATCCTGAAATGCCTTCAAGTTTAAGATATTTAGTTCAAAATTTTAGGACAAAATAAGTACCGACTAATCTCTAAATAGCATCCTTGAGAATGACTATATGTGCACTTGCCCAGAATAAAGACCTAATAGATGAAATAGCTTGTGGGCTTGAACTCTCTAGGTTACCATTCATATGGATACTACAGAAGCCCGGTTGGATTTCAGATGAAGTGGATCCACTGCCTGCTAGATTTGGGCCGAGGACAGGGGAGAAAGGGGTGGGGCACATTGGATGGGCCCCACAGATGGAAATTCTGGCACATACTTGTATGGAATTTTTACATTCCTATGCCATATAAGAAACTATATTACCCTGAATGTTTAAGGTTTAATATAATTACATTTAGTATACCTAATTACCAATTATATACTATTAGTGGTTTTTAAGGGTATTAATTACACTCCTAATTTAATGGTATCGTATATTCCTTCTAATACCACTCGCCCCACGTTTCTCTCTCCAATTCCCACACCTTCACCCATGTTTCCCTCCACACCCACGATTTCTGTATCAAAATCCCATTATTTCTTCCATAGCCAAGACTTTGAATTCGAATTTAGGTTTTCAAAAGACATTGTTTGTTTGGATTGGATGTAATTGCAAAGAATTGAGAATTCTCTC
Source organism: Nicotiana tabacum (assembly GCF_000715075.1). Lineage (NCBI taxonomy): Eukaryota > Viridiplantae > Streptophyta > Magnoliopsida > Solanales > Solanaceae > Nicotiana > Nicotiana tabacum. Next base: position 150,036,381 of record NC_134086.1, on the reverse strand, counting down.
TACGTCTCTATCTATCTCGCAATCCTAAATTTCAGTAATATAAGAGGAAAGAAAAAGAGAGCAGCAATTCCACCATTAATAGCCATTAAAAAACTTTTGGATTCTAATTTGGGTTTTCAAAAATCATTATTTGTTTGGATTAGGTGTTGTTGTAAATAATTGGGAATATGATTTGGAGTTTATATCTCAATTTTGAGGGGTTTTAGTGAAGATTAGACTTGGTTTTGGCTGAATTTCAGATTGAAACTCGAAGAAGAAGAAGACATGACATACATTATATTGCAGAAATTGTAGATAAATTGTAGACTGTTGTTTATTTATTTTTGAGCTTTGTGTTTTTGTGTTAAAAGTTTTGATGGTAGCTTGTTATTCTACTTCGTCTGTTTGGAGCTAACTTGTGCAGAGGAGAAGATGTTTTTTAAGTTATACATATTGTTATACCTTTAAATTCAAGAAAGTTGGTTATATTGTATTTAAAGAGGCGTGAATTTGTAGAATAGGCTGAATGTGAGGAATGAGTCAAATAAGACTCACAATGGCTTGTTTTCTACATTTAATATACAACAAAACTACATATCATTTGAAAAATTAATATGGAAATACAGAATTTCAATGTTTCTATAAATTATCTACAAAATTTTTTAGGAAGATCTATCCCTTCATCATGTTTTTTTGGATTCCATATTTAGCATAGCAGTTTCATACGGAGTAACAAGAGCATATAGGAGAATCACAGAATTGTAGCATAATCGGGATTTTTGACATAATTGTGTTTTTCGCAGAAGATTTGTAGAAGTTTTAATCGTTTTTGATTTGTGAAAACAGAAAACAAAATATCTACAATCAGAATACAAATAATCTACAATTTCTCTACAAAATATCTAGAAACTAGGTATATTGAATTTAGTATCCCAATTCCCATTCAATTGTAGCATAATTGGGATTTTCAACATAATTGCATTTTTTGCAGAAGATTTGTAGAAGTTTTAGTCGTTTTTGATTTGTGAAAACAAAAAACAAAGCATCTATAATCAGAATACAAATAATCTACAATTTATCTACAAAATATCTACAAACTGGGTACATTGAATTTTAATATCTCAATTCCCATTCAATTGTAGCGTTGAGATTTTTGACATAATTGCGTTTTTCAGAAGATTTGTAGAAATTTTAGTCGTTTTTATTTGTGAAAACAGAAAATAAAGCATCTACAATCAGAATATAAATAATCTACAATTTATCTACAAAATATCTACAAACTGGGTACATATTTGGACTCGACATGCTTCCCCTGAAATATATGTTTCACATTTTTGATACATATTTTTGTCCAAAACAGTACTAAATCATCCACTTAAATATAATTTTTATACAATGTTGTTCAACTTTCATACAATAGGTAAATGAATAAAAGAAAAATAAATAAACAACTGTCTACAATTTATCTACAATTTCTGCAATATAATGTATGTCATGTCTTCTTCTTCTTCTTCTTCTTCTTCTTCTTCTTCTTCTTCTTCTTCTTCTTCTTCTTCTTCTTCTTCGAGTTTCAATCTAAAATTCAGTCAAAACCAAGTCTAATCTTCACCAAAACCCCTCAAAATTGAGATATAAACTTTCAAACCATATTCCCAATTATTTTCAACAACACCCAATCCAAACAAATAATGATTTTTGAAAACCCAAATTTGAATTCAAAGCTTCAAAGCTTTTTATTGGCTGTCAATGGTGGAATTGCTGCTCTCTTTTCCTTTGCTTTGTATTTTTGCCATAATTGCTTTTGTTTCAGAAGAATTGTAGACGATTTTGTCGATTTTGATTTGTGAAATCAGAGAAAATATTGAAATAGAGTTTAGCGCAAAAAACAGAGTACGAAAATTTTGTAACGAAGTCGACGATAGTGATTACTGTGCGTGATTTGCGTTGGAAGATCTGGATAATATTTAATTCCCCTTTTTTAGCGCGCCTAAATAAGGAATCCTACAACTATAATGATTCTTTATTTAATGCATTGTATATATTATGTAGAAATACTATTAGCATGAAGGGTAATATGCAAACTATGAACATATTTGGTAATATAGTTTCGTATATGCTATAGGAACGACAGTACACTAGTTCAAGGAAGGTGGGGTTCTGTTACAGAAATTCAGCAGCATGGTCATGTACTTGTTATTTTGGCATTTGTGTATGATCAAGGGTTTAATGCAAGTCTAATAGAAAAAGGCTCGGGAATTGAAGTGGGGAGAAATGAAGAAGATGGTTCATTTACTAGAAATGATATAGCCAAGGCAGTGAGCAAAAAAAGCTACTGTCAATTTTGGAGATCAGAAGCTTCACGATACGTTGCTAGCTTTGTTGAGTATTTAAAGAAGGCGAAATACATAAACGGTCACTTTAAATTGTTCTCAACGATCAGACAAACACCCGACCACCCGACCCAGTCAGCTCATCTTGCGTGTAATACACTCACCGAGACACACATCGCCTATCCATTCCAAACTTTAATAACAGTAATATACCTTAATGAAGTCTCTAATTTAAGCCCAAATCGGAACTCTAATTTTCACTTTATCTTCTCCATCTTCCTTCTGATATACCCCTCCATTTTGGTGACCTTCCTTTCAATTGGAAAGAATTTTTCAAATTCAGGACATTAGACAAAGAACCCGTTCCAAAACAGGATCCAAACAGTATTCCATAAGTTTCAGAGAAGAAAACCGTTTGCGCAAACAGGAAGATAACATGGGTAGATTCTCATCCAACAACACCGCCTCAGTTTCCGCCTCAGCTTTATAACCTTCTCCATCTTCATCTTCATCTTCAAGTCCCCATCTCCGGCGGAGGTTGAGCAGTTGGTTTCTCCATCATCAAATAGCCGCTTCAATCTTAATCGATAGCTTCTTCTCTTCCCCGGACTCTATAACTTGCTTCATCATCTTCATCAGCTCACCGTCGCCGGCGAAATTGGCGCTATCAATTTCTCCGCCGCCGAATTGCCACTTCATTTGATAGATAAATGAGGAAATCAAGGAATTCTATGATTAGTTATTTGGAAGAAACCCACTTGCTGGTTGCTTCTTAAATTGATGTTAAAACATTTACATAACTCCAATTGGACAGATTATTGGTGGGAATTGGTTCTTAATTATCAATTTTTTGGGTTTGGTCTATTATTTTTTCGTTGTATGCATTATTCTGGGATAACCTGGTGGATTTGAGTAGAAGGGACGGGCTGAAGAAAATGAAAGAGAGGGGATAGGGGAGGGTGGGAGGGGAAAGGGAGGAGCGCTGGTTTAGGAAAAGAAGTTTTTTTTTTAAAAATATATTTTTTATTAATTACATGTGTTAAATTCTTATGGAAAAATTACAGGTGTCAATTTTTGATTGGTCCATTTGACATGTCATTGGCAAATGTAACTCACGCATATGGCCTGCTATACTCGGGTGTTTACTTGAGAGTTCAAAACCTAAATGCCAATATTTTGGACTCAAAATACCTTTCTACTGTGTAAAAAAAAGATACTTTTCTACCTATAATGCGATATTATACCGCGCTATAGTTTAATGGTGTTTCTACCGTTAAAGTATAGCGCGGTATAATACCGTGTTATATATAGAGCTGTATAATACCGCGTTATATATAGCGCAGTATTATAACGCGCTATACCTATTTCTGAGCCCAGTAATTAGTTTCCTGCGTTTAACTGACGTAACTGTAATTCAAATATATATAGTACGGTATAATACCGTGCTATACATGCTTGTGGGCCCACCAATAACTCTCCTGCAGTTAACTGACATACCATTAATTTAAATGGGTATAGCGCGGTGTAATACCGCACTATACATCAAAAAATTCAACCCCCCCTCGGGCTTGGTATTGTCTTATTTAAAGGCGTTAGGATTTTATGAAAATCCATTCAAAAAATATTCAAACTTTTCTTCTTGTTATCAAGCATTTTTTATAATGTCTGAAGAGCCAAAAATAAGGGTTTCATTATATTGGGGAGAGGGAGGGTGAGGTTGTAATGGAGAATAACCCTGTGAGGTATAGCTCATCTCCACAGTGTCATGTTAAATTGCCGCTTAAATGGAGTACGATAAATTGATATCGTTGTTACGTAAAAAAATGAGTGTGAAGAAACGTTCAGTGAACCTTAAAGTAACCGTAGATTTCCGTATTCTGTGACTCCGCAGGGGTTTGCTTATTATTCTGAGTTTAACATCGAAGATGATAAAACTTTTAGAGATTTTTTGCGGATTTCGGATGAATACAGGGAATTTATTGTAACAAAATTGTTGGAAATGTACGTCAATGCTGAAGACATTGGCAATAATGAGATTGCGAAAAGCAGGGATAATCCCCAGTCATCGGGTGGTTATTCTGAAGCAGTTTTTGCCGGACAGATTCCTGATGAAAGAGTTTGCCTTGATTTAAATTTATCACCACCGGCGAATGAGCAGCGAGGAAATAATTTTTCGACTTTACATAATCCACAAGACGACTGGTAAACTTTAATTTTTCTACGCTTTAGCGATGTTTATTTTATGTTGAATTGTATTTGTATTAACACTCATATTTTTCACAGGGGGTACCGTCCGGATATGAATTTTACAAGTTATGACCCCGCTCCTAGTTGGAATATGCATAGTTCTGGCGTGTTGGATCACGGTGGTCTATCCGGGAGTCATCACCAACAAGAAAATGTCCATCATGGAATGTCAACACAGTACGACTTATTAGTGAAGTGATATAGGTATATGTAAAGTATTTATCAATTTGAATAGCTTATCATTTTGTTCTTTTTGTGCAGTGAAAACGAGCAACTTGATGTTCCTGACGTCACATAGTTTCCCGTAGACGACGTATTGACTCGTGATTTGGCAAATATGCAGAGTCAGGAAGATGATAGTGATTATGACAATAATGCCGATGAGTCTAGAGATGACACACCCTTCCCTGATGAGGGTGATGATGAGGAGGAAATGAATGTCGAACCTGAGCTGACGAGGGAGCATGCTTCTCCACCTCCCGTTAGACCAAGAGTGTACGAGTACCATGTGTCGTTTTATGAGCAAAATATTCCCTGCTTTGATAATTTGCCAAGTATGCCGGATGTGGATGCCCCCACAAGGGATGCTGACGAATTTCGGTCAGCAATATGGGATGAGTCTAGACCAGCGGTGCTGGCAAATGACATGTATTTTCCCGATAAAGCTCACCTAATCAGGGCTGTAAAAATTTACAACGTAAGAGAGTGTCGTGAGATGACGGTAAGGGAGTCAACTTCGGAGGTATACAAGGTCATATGCCGTAGATACTTCATGGGTTGTAACTGGATGTTGCGTGCGAGCAATAAGGAATCAGGTTTGTGAAAAGTGGGTAAATACATTAGCACCCACATATATGAAATGGACACATTCAATGAGAATCACTTCAACTTGGATGTAGACTTGATTTCTCTTGTCTTGATTTCATACTTGGAAGTGTCCATTAGGTTCAATATCAATGAGTGTATTACAGCCATCCACCAGGAATATGGTGTACTATAACCAAAAGAAAGGCATATCTCAGGCGCAAACGTGCTTTTGAAATTATTTATGGTGACTGGGATAAGTCATTTTCATCTCTGCCCAGGTACATGGCCGCACTGAAACACTTTAACCCCGGAACTGTTGTTGAATGGAGGCATGAGTGGAGTCCGGAAAGACCAGAATATATTTTCACTATGTGTTCTGGTCATTTAAACCAGTAATTGATGGTTTTGTACATTGCCGTCCGGTAATTTCCATAGACAGTACTCATGTCTATAGAAAGTATGATACTAAGCTTTTGATCGCCAATGCAGTAGTTGCCAATGGACAAATATTTCTACTAGCTTTTGCCATTTGTTCCAATGAAAGTAAAGAGACGTGGTTGCTTTTTTTGAACCACTTGAAACAGCACGTTGTCAAACAGCGTTCAGATATTTGTCTAATATCTGATAAGCGTGGTGGTGTTTTAAGTTTTGTACGACATTTGCCTGAATGGCAGGAACTCTATGCATACCACTGTTACTGTGTGAGGCACCTGAAGGCCAATTTTCAGAAAAAATATCACGACAAGGCCTTGCATGATTTAATGTGGATGGCTACAACTGAGCACCAACAGTGCAAATTCACGAGGCGCATGGAAGCGATCCGACAGTTAGATCCACGAGCCTATACTTGGCTGATGGGACATGAGCTTCACAAGTGGACATTGCATGCTGATGGTGGCAGACGATGGGGAGCCCTGACTACAAACGTGTCGGAGTCATTCAACGACTTATTGAAGTCTGCACGTGGATTGCCTATCACTGCCATGGTCTGGATGACATTCAAACAAGTTGCAAAGAGGTTTGTTGAAAGGCGTAGAGCTGCATCGGAATTGATGGACATGAGTGTTCACTTTATGCCAATACCAATGAGAAGATTTGAGAAATACAGGAGGCGAGCACATTAATATTCATTTTTATAGTATGATCAAAACCGGGGTGTATTTGAAGTTTGCACCACTATTCACGGACACCGGAGGAATAATTTACAAGTCGTGAATAAAGCTAACAGGTTGTGTTCATGTGAGAAATGGACCATATACCACATGCCGTGTGCACATGCCATGAAGTGCTTTCAACAAGTTGGTTTAGGGGCAACCAACTATGTTGATAGCTAATACAGTATTGCTGCATACGTAAACACATGTAGTGGGCAATTGCAGCCATTGGGTGCTGAGCATTATTGGCCGTCGGAACCATTTAAAATATTGTGTAACAAGGACTATTTGCGCAAGCTGCAAGTGTAAAAGAGAACGTGTATACGGAACCAAATGGATGTTGGTAATACCGTTTATGCGCGTAAATGTGGCATATGCTCGCAAACAGGACACGACCATCGTAAATGTCCTTCAGCTGGTGTGGGTGGCGGTGGTAATCCAGCTCCTAGTGCAGGTTTGTCGAATGTACCAAACTATCAAGGATACAACTAGTGTTTGTTTTCGTAATATTTTTTGTAATAAGTTCCTGTACTTGCTTATGTTGCAATATCTATCAAATAAAATTATGTTCCCACTATCTTGTTACATCTTATTTTTTAACATGACCTTTTGAATTGGGATGATGATATGGTAGTTCCAACATTCAACTTATTGGTGTTAGTAAAGAAGACCAATCTGAAAATTGAAATTTCATAATATAATATTCGAATAGATAAAAGCACAACAACCATAACTAAAGCAACATACATGAAAATAAAAGATAATAAAGGATAAATCAACACATTGTTGTTTCATTTCTGGAAAATTAAATATGTATAGCGTGGTATAATACTACATTTTGTGTGTTATCTTGTCGGTCTAAAAAGCTGAACCGACAGCGCAAAAGCTATTTTATTTCAGAAAAATTGAATATGTATAGCGCGGTACAATACTACATTTTGTGTGTTGTCTTGTCAGTCTGAAAAGATGACCGAGTGCGAAAAAGTTATTTTGTTTCAGAAAAAGTGAATATGTATAGCGCGGTACAATACTACGTTTTGTGTGTTGTCTTGTCTATAAATAACGGGTGCATTCTAGTTATTTTCTACGCTTAACAATAACTAATAGCAAATTTTTCCATAAAAGTAAGGTGTTTCTTTAAGCTTTAATAAATGTCTGAACCCCTTTATGTGCCAAGGTGCGAGTGCGACAAAAAATGCATGATGCAAGACTGTTAGGATGATGGTGAAGCTAGACGCCGCTACTGGGCGTGTGTGAACAAGTTGTATAGGGTTCCCGATGAACCTGTTTGCAATTTTTAGGCATGGATTGATGAACCATGTCAGTAGGAATACTACAAAGAAAAGTTGCAATATCTTCATTGTTTGTGTTTGAAGTAGTGGGAAAGAGAGCGACAATCCAAACGAGAAGTTGCGGAGTTGAAGGAGAAACTCAAAGAGGTGGAAAAAGAAAAAAATAAGCTGGAAGACAAATTTAAGTGGTTGGAGCAGAGAATATTAGGCGGCCATGACTAAACAATGACATGTACGTGTTGAGCGTAGAAGTGTATCTTTATGTTTTTCGCGTCATGCGTTTTCATTAGTTGTACTGAATTTAAGTTATGTTAAGCTTTTATGTTTGTGTTTGTGTTGTATTGTTAAAATAAAGAAGAAACGGGGTAATAACAAGATAATGCGCATATTATGTAAGCATAAAAAATTGTTGTTATTATTTACATAAAATAATATTTACATAGCATACATAAAATACAAAACAAAAAACTCAATGAGTCCCACAACCTTTGTGCTTCAATGCAGCCGCTGACCTGAGGCGTATCCTCTCACACCCGGATACACTATCAGGATCATCCTCATCAAATCTCCTCTTTATATGAGGATGTGTTGCAGGATGATCGTCAGTTGGGCTGGCAGGGTAGGTAGAAGGGGCTGTCGGTTCATCAGCAACCTACAAAACAATAAGTAAGCTCAGTATATGAAAATGTATGTTAGTGATGTACGTGTTAAGTCAAAAATATTTTCTTACCATGGTCTTGTCGGGATCCTCAATATAAGCATATGTGGTATCCTCATCATTCCATAAAGTGGCCTCCGTGACGAGGTGGGATGAAACCTTAATAAGAAAATAAAAAATAATTTATGACAAATCATTGAGAAAAAAACAAATTAAAATTTAATAGTAATACAAACATACCTGCGCCTGTGATAGATCCGCCACACCCGATGACGATGAGCCAAAACTCAAAATGCAACCACCATCCACATCTCGGGTCGACCAATCCTCTGCTGCGCTCGATGGTCCTGAAAAGAACTGCTCTATATATGTGGTGAAGCTCGTGCCCATGATCAATAATGGATCTGATGGGGTCACTTGCGATGCTGGCAGCTCCAGCTGAAGGCTGTACAACGACATGCTGCTGTGAGGCTCGTCTTGCCGAGGGATGTAACCCGGCAGATCAGCTCCAAGATCCTCATCAGGTACCTCAACAGGAGCCTCTATGCCCCTTGTTGGGGACCACCTTCTCGCCGGCCCCCACGACCCCGTGGGGCACCCCCGCCTCGTAGGACAGCCCTGCCTTGTCCCCGTCCCCTCGGGCGTGCGATAGGCATACCCCGCTGGTGGTGCTCTGGCTCCACATAATCAGGGTCATGATCTAAGCGCTCGCCCAGTCTGGCTCGTTGCAGTGTCCGAGAGCCAGCTCTGTCACCTGCCGGCCATACTCAATGACTGTAGAATCGCCGACATGTTGCTGCATCTGCAGTCCCAACTGGTAGAATAAATGATGACCAATAGCCTGCACAACATTTCAAATATTAATTACAGAATGCTATATCACAATTATAAGTAAGAATACCAAATAACATACCAGTGCCTCGTGCCTCCCGGTGTATGGTGTGTACCGTCTGCCAGCTTGATGAATGGGGTTCCCTATAAAAAGTCGGATACAGAGGCGGTACCAGGATGTATACATCTGAATAGTCGCCGCCTGGATCTCTGAAGGTGGGGGCAGAATTAGGTCCTCTCGCCCCTCCCAAGTATGGATCTGCGCCTCTAGCCATGCCATAAATGTGTCGTCCGCCCTCGAACGATCATCGCGCCGATAATGTGTAGCCTTCTATGTAGGCCCCCTCGGTATAGTCTGCAGACGGACAAACTGGAGAAGTACCCACTCTGTGCCATGATGCTCCATAATATGGAGGCACATCAGCGGGACGGAAGTGATCCAAATCAGTCGGCCTACCGAGCAATAATCGGGCAGGCCACCTATCAAGTCATCGTTGTATGGCGTCCAGATGAACTATTAAATAATAACATAATAATGAGTATGCGCAACACAAGTGAATTTATAACAAGTAAGTTTAGGTACACATTTACCTGTGCGCCCTCCAGCATATCCAACACATCTCTAACTAGGGGGAGATTATAATGAGCATCAATAGCTCGGTAATTTCTATGCCAGAGAACCCACCTTGTAGATAGAGGGAGAAACAGAGGCTATACATCCGTAGGTAATGGTGGTAGAGGTGGCTACAACGGAAGGAACCGCTCCCAGGCCCAAACCTAACATACAAGGTTGACATAAAGTTTAAGAAAATTTTTGACTAGATAGAATTGGAAGTAATGAACAGAGTATTTGAATATATTGTCACCTGTAGAAGCGGCAGAAAACCACATACGTCGTCTGGGTGACCATGCTTGCCCGACACATATTCCTGTACAGGTAAGCGAGAACAGCAGCACCCCAGCTGTACTGAGGTAAATCATCTAGCTGTTGAAGATGATGTAGAAAGCGCAAACTCACTAGATTTCCCGAAGTGTTCGAGAACAAGACACCCTAAAAAAGAAGGAGCAACACCAACCTCGTGTACTGCTGAATATGTAGATCATCTGTCTCGCCGATGATGTCAGGTGTAATATCTGCAAATGCTGTCTAATTGTTGTCAAAGCTATGCAACTGGCCCCTGAAGCTGAAGTCTCAGCCTGTGGCCTGAAACCAGTGAACTGCTGCAGCAAGTCCCAATACTGTTCACACGACATAGATCTCATATAATGAGGCAGTGCAATGGCCAGTCCATCAGCAGGCAGCCCATATAAAACCTCAACATCATGCAGCGTGATGGCGGCCTCGCCAATGGGCAGGTGGATGTGCGTCTACGGTCGCCACCGCTCTATCAAGGCCGTGATCAGAGACCAGTCAAGCTGCAACCGCCCAATCTCAAATATCCTATAGAATCCGGTATCCCTCAGGCGGTGGACTAAGCGGGGATAGAAATCTCTGCCCCTCATAAAGTCCCACAAGTCATCCACTCTCCTGGCGCAAAGAGTCTGCTCCAGTAGATCTCCCTCCCATACGTAGGCGGACCTATGATGCCCTGTGACACTAATAGCTCATCCGAGAAAGGTCCAGGATACATAGACGCCGCGTCCATGTCGTCTACTGTAAATTAAACAATGTTAATTGTCTGTTTGTTTTGTAAATAATTAATATTTACTTATTTAAATGGACAGAGTATATATCTATGGGTTCCAGGCTCGATATTTGAGTCCCAATAGCACCAAGCTATCCTGTATTCTTATGTGTGTCAATTTCAATACTTTTCATAATTTTGTTTGTTTGTTTTATGAATTAAATATTTAATTATTTAATTAGACAGAGTATATATCTATAGGTTCCAGGCTCGATATTTGAGTTCCAGTAGCACCAAGCTATCCTGAATTCTTATGTGTGTCAATTTCAATACTTTTCATAATTTTGTTTGTTTGTTTTATAAATTAAATATTGTATTATTTAATTAGACAGAGTATATATTTATGGGTTCCAGGCTCAATATTTGAGTCCCAGTAGCACCAAGCTATCCTGAATTCTTATGTGTGTCAATTTCAATACTTTTCATAATTTTGTGAGTTTTATAAATTAAATAATTAATTTTTAATTGGGCAGAGTATATACCTATGGGTTCCAGGCTCGACATTTGAGGCATAGTACCACCAAGCTATCCTGAATTCTTATGTGTGTCAATTTCAATACTTTTCATAATTTTGTGTGTTTTATAAATTTAATAATTATTTTTTAATTGGCCAGAGTATATACCTATGGGTTCCAGGCTCGATATTTGAGGCCTAGTAGCACTAAGCTATCCTGAATTCTTATATGTGTCAATTTCAATACTTTTCATAATTCTGTGTGTTTGTTTTATAAATTAAATAATTAATTTTTAATTGGACATCGTATATATCTATGGGTTCCAGGCTCGATATTTGAGGCCTAGTAGCACCACACTTTCCTGCATTCTTATGTGTGTCAATTTCAATACTTTTCATAATTTTGTGTGTTTTATAAATTAAATAATTGATTTTTAATTGGACAGAGTATATACCTATGGGTTCCAGGCTCGATATTTGAGGCCAGTAGCACCAAGCTGTCCTGAATTCTTATATGTGTCAATTTCAATATTTTTCATAATTCTATGTGTTTGTTTTATAAATTAAATAATTAATTTTTAATTATTGTAATTGGACAGAGTTTGTCTTTGATCTATCAATATAGTAGATACTTAAACTACAGAGATTCTACGCTAAAAGGCTCTACATTTTACTACGCTAAAAGGCTCTATATTTTACTACGCTAAAAGGCTCTATATTTTACTACGCTACAAGGGCACTAGTCTTTAAACAAATAAATAATCTAAAGAAAATAAAAACAACAAACATATTTTAATAACATAACATTCACGAAATTACATATAAAACAGTAAAAGAATTATTTCTCAGCTTTTAACTATTTTTTTAAAACACTAATATCTTAATCCAGATAAAAATAACATACTAATTTAATCGCAAACAAAACACAAAACAACATGGAACACATTCAAGACAACTAATATGCATTATTATACGAGTTTCAACATAAACTAAATCGGAATACCTCGATTTATGTTTTTAGAAAAGTCAAAAAATTGAAATTTTGAGCCCGAAACGAGAAAATCACAACAATAGAAGGCTTGGGTTGGATGCGGGACCTACAATACTATCTTTTTATGTGACGGGTGGGGTCCACTCCAATTATTTTTGGAGAAAAAGAGGGGGGCGCTGTTTCTTTTGAATTATAAATGGGGCGTTTTCTGCTTGTCATGGGGAAGAAGATGGTCTCATTAATTAACAGGTATAACGCGTTATAATACCGCGCTATATATAACGCGTATTATACAGCGATATACTTTAACGGCAGAAACACCATTAAAGTATAGCGCGGTATAAGACCGTGTTATATATAGCGTGGTATAATACCGCGTTATATATTGAAAAGTATCTTTTTACATTTAAAAAAGTATTTTGAGTCCAAAATATTGGTAATTAGGTTTCGGACTCGTTTACTTGACCTACTTAATAGCCACTTGAAGTGTTAAAATGAAAAAGGGCTTAGTTAAAGTGTTTGTCTGATCGTTAATGACTACTTAGAGGGGTCGTTTATGTATTTCGCCATTAAAAAAGAACAGGGAAAAAATATGTCCCAACTAATACCATTAGAGCCATCAATCCTCTATCTTGTTCCACTAATTTCAATGTAGTTGAACTTCTTATTGTAACGAATAAATTGAAATTGCAAACCCAACTTATCCAGAAATGCATCCTTCTTAGAGGGGCAAGGTAGAAGGTTCTATTCTCATTTGAATTTTTGTCTTAATTCTGTTTTTCCTATACTGAGCCTCCTCCCATGGGGAAAAGATAAGGAAAAAAGTAAAAACAAATAAAATTATAATTATCTACATTATACTATCTAGTAATTATTTATAAGGACACAGATGAGCTTTTTGTACTGTAAATTTTGCAACTATATCTTTGTAGCCATTTATATTTTAAAAAACGAATTAAATAGAATAAGTAAAACTGAGATTGAAATAGAGACATTATTGTCTCTGACCTCAATTAAATAAATTTCGTATTAATTGTTTTTTTTATTGTATGTGTGTGGAAGGGGGGGGGGGGGCATACGTATTTGATAGTTGCTTTAGATATATTGATATTCGTTCTTCTTTTCAATTTATCAATATTCTTTTGATAGAAAATGTTCTTCTAATTATTCCTTGCTTCTATAGATTATGTTGCATCCAAAAGCACCCCCAGTATCTGATTGAGTAATAGGTCTACCACTTGAAATTCCTTCTTAGTGCAACTCGACTTGAGTCTCCCAAGAAAAACTTTGATTTAAAACTCAGTGGCTGAATTAGCAAGTAAAGGCAATCCATCTTGTTACCCATACTGCCAAACAAGATCCTAGGTGAACGTTGTACTTCTTATCATTCCCATGCACAGTCATGAAAATGCATGATCCAACCTCGTACAACAAACTTTTAAGAAAGCTTTGCCAATATAAAAGCTATCTTCTTCACTTTCTCGTTAATACAAACAATGTAATAGAGAGAGCATACATAAAAATTCAGCTATAATGAGAAAGAATGATGTTCATGTAGTAATGCTACCCTGGTCTGCATTTGGTCACCTTATTCCATTTTTCAATTTCTCCATAGCCTTAGCCAAGGTAGGAGGAGTTCATGTATCATTCATATCTACTCCCAAGAATATCAAAAGACTCCCTAAAGTTCCTACTAACTTGACACACCTTGTGAAATTAGTGGAATTTCCATTGCCAACTCTTGACGACAAGAGTCTTTTGCCTGAAGATGCTGAAGCTTCTGTTGATCTTCCTTTAGAAAAAATCCAGTACTTGAAAGCAGCTTATGATCTGCTCCAAGAACCCATCAAACAATTCATTGCAGATAAAAAGCCTGATTGGATTATTGTCGACTTCTTCCAATATTGGATAGTTGAGATTGCTGAAGCTTATGACATCCCTATGATTCACCTCAGTATTTTTTCAGCTGCTTCAAGAGCTTTCTTGATTGCAGCAAGAGCTTCAGGACCGATTCCTGAATGTCTCACCTCACCTGTTTCTGAGAAGCTGGAATTTTCATCAACTTTGGCTTACCGGAGTTATGAAGCATTAGAGCTTTTCTCCTCATCTTTCCTTGAAGACGCCTCAGGGTTATCCTACGCTCAACGCTCAGCTAAAATATTGAGTACATGTCGAGCTATGGCTATACGGAGTTGCAAAGAATTCGAAGGTGATTACTTGGATGCGGTGCACAAACTCATCTCTAAGCCTACTATTCCGGTTGGATTACTACCACCTGAAACATCATCACTAGGAGGAGAAAACTTCAATGGTGATCAATCGTGGCAGAGAATCTTCAAATGGCTTAATCAACAGAAGGCTGGGTCAGTTTTATTTGTGGGATTTGGAAGCGAGTGTAAACCTAGTAAATACCAAGTAGATGAAATAGCTTACGGGCTTGAGCTTTATGGGCTACCATTTATATGGATACTACAGAAGCCAAGTTGGAGTTCAGATGAAGTGGATCCTTTGCCAGCAGGATTTGGGTTGACTACTGCAGAGAAAGGAGTGGTGCACATTGGATGGGCCCCACAGAAGGAAATTCTGGCACATCCTTGTATTGGGGGTACTCTAACCCAAGCAGGCCTAAGTTCTACCGTAGAAACTCTACAGCATGGGCATGTTCTTGTTGTTCTGCCATTTGTGTATGATCAGGGGTTGAATGCAAGATTGTTAGTGGAAAAAGGAATGGCAATTGAAGTAAAGAGAAAGGAAGAAAACGGGTCATTTACTAGAAAGGAGATAGCCAAGGCATTGACGTACGCCATGGTTTCTGAAGACGGTGAAAAGCTTAGAGCTAGAGCAAGAGAAGCTGCTGCCATATTTGGAGATAGACAGCTTCATGATTCTTACATTGCTAGCTTTGTTGAGTATCTGAAAAATAAGGAGTAGGGAATAAAAATCTGCTCTGTCCGCATTTTCTTCTACTTCCTATGCAGTGGAAATTTTAATTAGAATGAATAAACAACAATTTGCAATGGCATTTAACATTACTTGCTTCCTCTCAGTGGATTTCTTTTATAATGTATCCACAACACCAAGGATTAGCCAAATGTTGCTTCATTATACGGGCTGTTTGCAGGAGAATATCGTGTTCTGTCAAACCTTACTCTGAATACTTAAAGAGGGCAATCGTCTACTGAATGAAGAGATTCACAAATCATGGCTGAATGAACAGAAAATCATAAGCATATGTTCAGATAGATTAGATATAATCTGATCGCTTTTTCACATTCATATGCCAATCTTACATATAAACTCTTACTTCTCCTACACTTCCAACTCATCCTTTATATTACCTCCTATTTTAACTTCACTTGTAACTTAAAAGTTTCTTGAGAGAGGGATTGGACTTTGGAGGTTGTTGCGCTCATATCGCTAAGTTTTGGCAAATATCAACATAACTGAATAAACTTCTATGAAACAACAGAAGACCAGGTAAAATTTATTAATAGGATCTCAAAGCAAGCGATTAATTTCGTATGTACTGGGCTACTGCTTAGCAATATTGAAGGTCAGGTGCACTCCACCTTTAATTATAAATTATATCTCAACCGGATCCTTATACATTCAGAAAAGAGACAGACAAAATCAGCATGAAGCTAATGAACTTTAATCATGAACAGGAAAAGAGAGAATATTTATCGATAGTTATGGTCGTCCGTTCCCAGCAACTTTCTTCATTTATACAACATGTACAGCAGTACAGGACCTTGTGGAAGAGCTTTCATGATCTTACGACAGTCAGCACCATTAGGAGACTACCAATATATGAAATGGTGGAAATTTATTCAGACAAAGGGATTTTGAAAAGGCTAGTTAAGGTTAACTTCTCTAAAATAACAAAGAGCCAAAGAGGGCAAATTGAAGAAACAAACAGTGGTTCTTGGCAGCTAGTTACAACTACAATTTTAATATGACAAACAGGAATGCCCGTAAAGTGTAAACAGAACTAACAATGTGATAGTGCACATCTTTCGATCAATTATATTTTCAAGCCTTTGTATATTTTGAGTTGAACTTAGCATTTCAAGATTCATGAAAGGTAATTTGGAACCTAAAAGAGCACTTAACAATGATAATAGTAAAGAGTTAAAGAGAAGAGAAAATCACACCTGACAGGAAAACAATGAATTTGGGATATTAACATAGCAATTTTCAGCGTGAGACCCGTTTTTACACCTCCACCCTCCGCTGATCCAGCAAATCTTTAAAAATATACAAGTGGATCAATGGAGGGTCGAGTTGTAGAAATGGAGCTCGCAAGTCACAACTACACATCGCTCAGTGCATAAAGAGTTCCGCCCTTAGCTAGTGGTTCTTCAGTGATTTTTGGCAGAAGCTCTTAGAATTTTCTTCTGGGTTTGAAGGGTTTTATTTTTATAGAAGTAATATGAGGGCTACTGATGCTACTGGTTGGTTACTGATATGTATCTTCAATATATCTAAACGATGCTTACTATATTTTTTATATTGCTGTTATTTTATCTTATATTATTTTATGTTATTTTGTTATAAATTTATTGATAGTATTAATATATTGTCTCTTGTCGTTTTCTTGAGCCGAGTGTCTCCTGGAAACCCCTCGGGATAGAGGTAAGGTCTGCGTACATATTACACTTCCCATATCCCACTAGTGAAATTATACTGAGTTGTTGTTGTTATTGTTGTAAAAGTAATATGAGGATTTTGGAGGGAAATTTGGGGAAGAAAGCGGGAATGGCTGATGAATTTGGCGCCAACGCTCGAAAATGGTGAAGCAATGAAAAGGGTTCTTCTGTGTAGAGTTGAATTTTATGGAGATTTTCGTGAAGGTGGTGAGGGAGAAAGTAGCAAAAAAAATAAATATAAAAACCTGGCTAATCCGTTTGGATAAAAACTTAGGAATATCTATTTACACTAAGCTATACTAATTTATCATTACAAAGTAGTATAAATTAAGATAAAATTATGTATTAATTAATTATAATTTAACGATAGAACTATAATTGAAGATAAGTATATTTATTGTGTTGAGATAAATACCGGGGTGAATTGTTCTTTATTTTCTTTTTGTTCTTTCTTCTAAAAAAATAATTACATGATGAGGCTTAATTATACTTTGTGTAGACACTTCTTACAAAGTCCGTTTGGACCAAATAAGCAGCATAATTCACTATATAATATAAATTTGCTAAGCAAAAGGCAAAAATAAAGTAAGAGCTTACGCTTTAATTTCATTAAGACTTCCCAATTGACCTGCAAATACAAATTTTAAAATAAGCTTTCTAATAAATAAAAACGTTTTCCTGCACATCCATGCGCATACATGGACTAAACTGAAATAAATTTTCAATAAAAATTAAACTTCGTCGAAAATACATCCACCTCAATTCACAAGAACAAAAACTTCTTACAAAATAACGGGTTCGATAAATTTAAGAGTCCATCAAAAAAGCATACACAACATCAATAGAAGAGGCACATCCCTTTTATCAAGAATAAAACAAATACTACAAGAATTAAGCAACTCTTGAATAAGTGAAACATGAAACAGAGAACATAATAAGAACAAGCCAACACCTTAAGAAACATGCTAAATAGAGTTATATTCGAAAATCACACAACATTAATAATGGACAGTGATATTCAATAATAGACGCTATATTCCAAAAGTTAATCACATTATGGACAGTGCAACTTTTTAAAGAGTTATCTAATTTTCAAATATGTTGTAAATCAGAATCCATGAAAAAAATATAGCCTATAAATCAAGGGTGTAAGGCCCCGAGAAATTTCTACTCAAAAACCCGAGTCTTGCGGTGCCAAGTTAAGATCATGTGTTAGAAATTCATAAACTCGCCGCGGTTCGGACCCTTTGGATTGATCTGTGCATTAAAAAGTTAAAGAATAGTGTTTTCCAGAAAAGTGCTATTCTGCGGTCGCATAATAGCTATGCGGACCGCATAGTCACCACAAAGTCAGGCAGTGTGAAGGTTAATTTTGAGGTCAACTATGCGGCCAAATATGCGATCGTATAATCGATATGCGGGTTGCATAGTCGTCGCATAATCCCCTTGGAACTTTTGCGAGGAGCAGTTCTGCGGTGCATTTTGCGGCCGTAGAATAGGTATGCGGACCGCATTCTGATCGCATACCCAGGCAGATTGTTCAGGTTTTTGGGAGCATTTTTGCGGGACATTCTGCGGCTCGCATGTCGACTTTGTGATCGCATATGCGATCGCAGATCTGAGTCGGGGCTCCAGATTTCTAAATTTTAAATCCGACCCTCTATTGTTATATTCTGTGCAGTAGCTCATTTTGAGCCTATTTCCTGGTGCTTTTAGAGTGAGAAGGAGGGTCTAAGAGAGGGGAAGTGCCTTTCATCAAAAAGTGCTCCACAAATCCTTGTTAAAAACATTGAAGATAATCAAGTGGAGCACCAAAACCTTCATCCCAGGAGGTAAAACTTCATCACCTCAGCTCTTAATTTTATACATAGCTATAAGGGGTCATTAGTGAGGAAATTCATGGAGATAAGGGTGATTGCATTGTATGCATGTGTTCTTAGAAGATATGGGGAAATTATAAATAGAGAAGCATGGGGAATGGGCTAAGTGTAATCCTGCATAAAAGGACCATAAGGCCTTAATGAACACTCAATGCTTGATAAAATGCTCGAGTGAGCTTAGATTATGATCTTTTCCTGATTATGGGTTCAATTGTGCTATATTGCTTAAATAGATTAAAGTGCGAACATTTCGGAACGTTATAGGATTAAGGAAAGCTCAGTTGAGGTATGTGTTTAACCAAAAATCTGAGTCTTTGGTCAAAGCTAAAAAGAAATTCGGGTTACTGATAATCAGGAGACAAAATAAAATACTTTTGAGAATGATGGTAAAAAAGCAAATAGTCGTGTATTTCAATGAATTCTCAATAGTATTTCGTGTCCTTACAAATGATGATACTTCTTCCTTTTATAGATAATTCTAGGTAAAGGAATGAAGTCTCAGCTTTAATGATATAATTATGAGTAATAAATGACATTAAATAAGCCGTTATACAATCATTCCTATTAAATACCAATTTTGTAACGTATCAAGTATTTAATAATGAATTTGGACTCCTTTATGTCGTCAGATCTTTGTCTTCAATGCCTTCTAATCCGTTGGCTGTAAATAATTTAAATTGGTACGAGACTCGTATCTATACGTCGTCTCGTGCCTATTTAAATTCTTCTTCCCGTGGCTGTCTCCATCCGTGCCTCCTAGTCAATTGTTGCGCTTTGACCATTTAATTAATCCACGTGTCATGCCACATCATCTTTAATATAAACTCAGTTTTTTCCCAATACAGATAGTCCCCCCACTTTCCATTTATTTATCAATTAAATAATTGGAAAGTGGATCTTCATGAAAAAGGAATTTTTGCCACAATTAATGTTCATGACAGTATTAACGCCTCAGTAGTCTTTTCCATTTAATGTTATGCACATGTGTCATTTTCTAATTGATTCCGCTATTCACACCCTTTTCGAGACTTCTTCATTCTTACTATTTACGAAGTGATAGTTGCCTTTATTATAGGATTTCCATCATTACACTTCTAAGGTTGACGGTTACCATTTTAGCCATAACTTTTTTCTTCCTTTGTCTTCTTCACAAATCTTCAGCACACACTTCCTTCTTAACAATGTCTTCTTCAAAACCTAACCGTAAAAAAGTTCCAATTCTAGATCAATTCCCCAACACCCCTGTTAGACACAGAAGAGGCGGAGGAGGTAGGCTTCGAATAGGGTTAGAATCTACTCGAGGCGGCTCCTCTGGTTCTTCTTCAAGGAGTTCTATCCCAAAGGCCCCTTCTTCTAAAAGTAGGGAAATTCTTGATTCTTCTCAAGAACCCTCAGTTGATGAAATAGTTCCCAGCGATTTGTCTTTTGAAAGTGACAAAACGTCACTTCAAAAACAAGTTGCAAATTTGGAAAAACCCGATACTTACCCCACAATAGTAACCGAGCTTACAATCCCCACCATAAGAAAAGATTGTAACTGGAAGGATAGTCTCCGAATGTCAATTCCTTCCCCAAATCAAAGAATTTCCTCTTTTAGAAGTGGGTATTCTTTTGTTTATACTTACCCCTTCACTTTAGGTTTTAATCCTCCGATTGACCCAGTTATTCTCGATTTTTGTCGTTTCTTTACAATTTGTTTGGCCCAAATCGGTCCATTAGTGTGGAGAACAGTGGCTTGTTTGAGATATTTATCCTCCAAAGACAATGTCAATTTCACCTTTTCTCACCTCATTCATCTGTACCATCCTAACTTAATACGCCATGGGGTTTTTACCTTAATTGTAAGGAGCAAAAAAGTTTTGGTAAATCCTGAAGATGACAAAGATCGTGGATGGTACATCCGTTATGTTGCTATTCATACGATGTACTTGATTGGCGAAACAAATATTCCCTTCCCTGAGAAATGGAATTTTGAACGTAGGTTTCTTTTATTTACCGTACCTACTTTTGAGAATTTCAAAAGAAATTTTGTTTTTAACCTCGTCTCTTCTTGTTTTTTTGTAGCAACCATGGGAGATGTGGAACCCATTACCAACTTCCGTGGTTGGGTAGACTCACTTTTGAAGATTGCTTCTAGGGAGCAAAGAACTTGGAAATCAATTTCTTCCTTACATGGCTGGAAGGTCAAAACACATGGTATCCCCCTTTTTATATGTATTTTTTTTACATGTTAAGCATTTTTTCCTCAACTTTGATCATGTATATCCATCCTTTAATCAGGATTTGGCATTAGAGGAATGACGGCTGAAGTAGCTATGGCCATTCGCATGTCTGCGAATGCTGCTCTTGATTTGGATAAGGCTCGAGCCTTGCTGCCAAAAAGGAAAGCTATAAAGGAAAGTTCTGAAGAAGAAGAGGAGGGTACCTCCCTAATTACCAGGCCAAGGGTCAGGAGGCGAATAATCATTGATGATGAAATTGAAAACACTCCTGCTCGAACCTCCACCACCGAGCCTGTTTTGATTCATTCTGACGAGGACACCGAACCAAGAGATAATAATGAGTCAATTCAGCATCTTTTTGACAGTGGTTTCGGGAGTGGCGAGCTCGGCCCTGTTTTTGATGAAGCTACTCTTTCCTCATTTATTCCTATTTCCTCCATTCCTCTGCCAACCGTAAGTATTTCTTTACCAGCTTTGACGACTTCCGTTCTTTTGCCAGTTTCTACCGCTCCTATGTCCGTTCCCTTGGCTGTTTCTACTGCACCTGCTTCCGCTCCTGCGTTGGTTTCTACATCTTCTCCTTCCATTCCTGTTTCTTCATCTTCTCCTTCCATTCCTTCTATTTCTCCTCTTCCTCTGTTCATCGTACAGAGACGGGTTCTAGCAGTGGAAGTATGACTATGAGGAGTGTTACTCTGGAAGTTCCTACCAATCATAGCCTTTTGAGGAAGACTGGTAGAGCCGATGTTTGGCTCGAGCCCCTAATTGGAGATATCGAGAAGAAGAAGATGGAGAGCCATAGCTGCTTAACTCTGATGAATGACATAGTTCATTCTACTTTGAAGGTATTTTCTCTTCTTACCAAAAAGTTTTTTTTTTAATTATCTTCAATCTCTCATTTCTATGAGTTGTCTCTGTAGGCTAACCTTATTGGCACAGAATTAATGGGAAGAATTTCCCTTCTGGAAAGAAAAGCCCGTGAGTCTAAAAAGACTGTCCACGAGGCCGAAGAAATAGCTAGGGGAGCCCAGCTTGAAGCAACCAATTGGAAGGAACAGTTTGAGAATGCTCAAGGGACCATAGAGGAGTTTCAAGAAAATAAAAATCTCCTGGAGCAGCAAAACCGTGTTTTAACTTCTGAACTGGCAACTGCCAAAGCTTCTTCAAGCCAATTGAAAAGAGACAAAGAGCTTTTGGAATGCTCTTTGTCAGAACAATTATCCAAGGCTAGTGAAGAAGTTAGGGAGCTGAAGGAACTTTTGGCTAAGAAGGAAGAGTATGCAGGAGAGTTAGTGCAAAGCTTGACTCAAGCTCAGGCTGACTTACAGACCTCTTCTGACGAGATTCATGCCTTGAAGAGTTCTCATGCCTCTCTTGAAGCTTCCCTTGATTCCCATTTAGCTGAGCACCAAATCTTAAAAAACGATCTTGCTATGTGGGAAAAGGAATATGGACTTCTGGAGGAAAATTTCAACATAGAGGTGAGTTGGGCTTTCCTGAAATCTCGTCGTGATGCTTTGACGGAAGCTGCTCAAGAAGGTTTTGACTTGCAGTCTGAACTGGCCAAAGTCGTAGATACCATCGAGAAAAGCCAACAGTATACTGATACTCCTTCTCCTGCACTTGAAGTTCCTGGAACAGAAGAACTTTTAAATGAAGAAGTGGCCACTGCAGCAATTGGGGTTGCAATTGCTGCTCCCGAGGGTGAAACTTCTGATGTTCCAAACTCTTCAGTGACTAGATGAAAATGAAATTGCTGTAAGGGATATTTTGATGAAGTCCCCAGTTATTATAATGGGGCATTTGTATAAAACAAATATTTTATTGACTAAGTTTGTACTTAGTTTTTTTTATATTAAGAAGTTTTATCGGTACTTCTGCATATTCTATTCTTGCCTATTTATCTAGGACTCATGGAATAGCTTAGCATTTTTATCCTTTTAAAATGCTTTACGATTCTTCTCATGGAATATCAACATGAGGCTTATAAAAGAGGGCCCTTTTATTTTATCGACACTTAATGAAGAAGACGTCTCAACTTCATAATGGTGTTATAATACGATGAAAGAAATAGGAAAACACACGTTTTGTATGAAACAACTTTGGCAAGTTTTTATTCATAAACTTTTAACAAGTGTTTGACTGTTACATGTATTACAATACATCTACAACTTTCTCGTAACTATTTTTCTTGTAACAGATTTGTACATAACATAAAATAAACAAGGTTTTTCTTCATAACATGTTTCAGTACATAGTCATGACCCTATCTTTACATATTAAGAAGGGTTTGAGAGGTGACTTTGTTTATGAGTTTGAGAGATGACTCTGTTGTTCTCATGAATGCTGAAGACTTCATAATTTTTTCTCAACACTTGACTTCTATCGTTCGATATTCGTATCTACGTATCTGCATTTCTACACGTATCTGTGTACAGTATTGTAGTCCCCCAAGTGTTTGAGCGGTGAAGTATGAAGCCTCGAGCACTTGTTTATTTCTTTTACTTTGGCCCTTTTTCCTGAAACAGAAAGATATGCGGGACCTGAAGGTGCGATTGTAGATGAAGACCGCCTAACTCGTGTGTATTTCCATCAGATTAATTGTAACCCTGGGCTAGGAATTTAAGAATACTCCATTTTGCCTTGCAGGTTGTGACTCATCATTTGGCACGAGTTAGGATATTTTGCCTAGCATCTAAAATCGTTAGTAAAATATTAATAAACCAAGAGAGAAATTTTAACATGATGATACCTGACCGTAGGTACTTTCTCAAAAGTAATATCTTTTTAAGTGGACAACATTCCAATGTGAGGGTAACACTTTACCATCCATTGTCTCCAACTAGTATGCTCCTTTTCCCGCAATGCCACGGACTTTGTACGGTCCTTCCCATGTTGGACTTAACTTTCCTGAGTTAGCAGCCTTTGTAGATTGGAACACCTTTTTAAGCACGAAGTCCCCAATTTTGAAAAATCTGAGGCGTGCTTTCCTATTGTAATATCGTTCTATTACTTGTTTTTGTGCTGCCATCCTTATCAAAGCAGATTCTCTTCTTCCTTCAAGTAAATCTAGGCTAACCCGCATCTCTTCATTATTAGATTCCTCCGTTGCCTGATCGTATCGTGTGCTTGGATCACCTATTTCAACTAGAATTAAGGCTTCCGTACCATAAACCATTGAAAATGATGTTTCTCCAGTGCCTGTTTTGGTCGTTGTACGATAAGCCCATAATACTCCAGGTAACACCTCAGGCCAATTACCTTTTGAATCTTGTAACCTCTTTTTCAAGTTATTGATAATGACTTTGTTAGTAGATTCTGCTTGTCCATTCCCTACTGGATGATATGGCGTAGACGTTATTCCTTTGATCTGCCAACTTCGAAGAAATTCTGTGATTTGAGCTCCAATGAATTGCGGTCCATTGTCACACACGATATCCTTTGGTACTCCAAAGCGGCATATTATATTTCGCCATATGAAGTCTTTAACTTCTTTTTCTCGTACCTGTTTAAATGCCCCTACTTCTACCCATTTAGTGAAATAATCTATAAGTACAAGTAGAAATTTTACCTGACCTTTTGCTTGTGGAAGTGGACCTACGATATCCATTCCCCATTTCATAAAGGGCCATGGGGCTAAAACAGGATGTAGTAACTCAGCTGGTCTGTGCATATTATTGTCGTACCTTTGACATTTATCACATTTGGACACGAAACTGGTTGCCTCTTCTTCCATCTTAGGCCAATAATATCCTGTGCGAATTAACGTTCTTACCAGTGACCGTCCTCCTGCGTGATTCCCACAATGTCCTTCATGTACTTCTCTCATGACATATTCGGTTTGAGAGGGTCCGAGACACCTTGCTAGTGGTCCGCCGAACATCTTTCGATAAAGATTTCCTTGATATAAACAATATCGTGCAGCTTTTTTTGCGAAGCGCGTGAGCCTTTCCTTTGTCATTAGGCACGGTACCGTGCTGTAAAAAGGCAACAATTTCATTTCTCCAATCCCATGTTAGATGATTAAAATTTACCTCGTTTTTATCAGTTTCAAGAACGGAATGAAATAGATGTATGACTGAAGCATCTGTATTGTTTGCCACGTCTGCTGCGGATGCGAGATTTGCTAAAGCATCTGCCTCTACATTCTCATCTCTTGGGATCTGCACTACTTTCCAAGTTTGGAATTGCTTTATTAATTCCCGTACCTTTGCGAGGTATTCTTGCATTCGTGACTCTCTGGCTGTATAAGTCCCCAGCATCTGATTAATCACAAGTTGAGAATCACTCTTGATTATAATCTGTGTTATGCCGAGTTCTCGTGCCAATTCTAAACCTGCAATTACAGCCTCGCACTCTGCTTCATTGTTAGTTATAGAATGACATTTTATAGCCTGTCTAATGGTTTCACCCGCAGGTGGTACGAGGACTATTCCTAGGCCTGCCCCTTTTACATTAGATGAACCGTCAGTGAATAAAACCCAAGTCCCCGGGTTCGCACCATTAAAAACTAGTAATTCTTTTTCTGCTTCTAAATGCATCCCCTGGCTAAAATCAGCCACGAAATCAGCTAGTACTTGAGACTTTATAGCGGTCCTGGGTTGATAAATAACTTCATATTCACTTAGTTCTATAGCCCATTTTGCTAATCTTCCTGAAAGTTCGTGTTTATGCAAAATATTTCGAAGCGGAAAAGCAGTAACTACAACAATGGGATGACATTGAAAATAAGGTCTTAATTTTCTAGATGCCATGATCAAAGCTAATGCTAATTTTTCTAGCTGTGGGTATCGTGTCTCAGCTTCCAATAAGGACTTACTTACATAATAAATAGGAGATTGTTTACCTTGGTCCTCGCGGACTAAAACAGCACTTACTGCGACTTCAGATACGACTAGATAAATGAGAAGTTTTTCCCCCACCTTTGGTTTTGCCAACAACGGTGGTTTTGACAAATAAGCTTTCAAATTTCTAAGGGCTTGTTGACAATATTCATTCCATTCAAAATGATCTTGCTTTTTAAGTGCAGAGAAAAACTTAAAACACCTTTCTGAGGATTTGGAAATAAATCTCCCCCAAGCTGCAATCCTTCCCGTTAATCTTTGTACTTCCTTTTTATTAGTAAGGATATCAGGGATTTCTTCTATTGCTTTGATCTGAGAAGGATTCACTTCAATACCGCGATTAGAAACAAGAAAACCCAAAAACTTACCTGATGCAACTCCAAATGCACATTTTTCTGGGTTGAGTTTCATATTAAATTTTCGCAAAATTTCAAAAGTAACAGATAGATGAGAAATATGATCATGAGATTGTTGGGTTTTGACGAGCATATCGTCTATATATACCTCCATTATTTTCCCTAAATATTCTTGGAACATTTTGGTGACCAACCTTTGATAGGTTACCCCAGCATTTTTGAGGCCAAAGGGCATTACTTTATAACAGTAAGTCCCCCTGTCTGTGATGAAAGAAGTTTTTTCTTCATTACCAGGATCCATTTTAATTTGATTATATCCCGATTATGCATCTAAAAAACTTAAAAGTTCATGACCTGCGGTTGCATCAATTAGTTGGTCTATATTCGGTAAGGGAAAGGAATCTTTTGGACAGGCTTTATTTAAATCGGTATAATCTACACAAACACGCCACTTACCATTTTTCTTGGGTACAACCACCGTGTTAGCTAACCAAGTAGGATATTTTACCTCACGGATTGATCCGATTTTTAATAATTTTTGGACTTCATCCTGAATCACCTGGTTCTTGAAGGCACCTTGCTTCCGTTTCTTTTGCTTTATTGGTGTGAAAGAAGGGTCCTCATTGAGTTTGTGAGTCATCACATTTGGTGGTATCCCTGTCATATCAGCATGGGACCAAGCAAAGCAGTCTAAGTTAGCTTTTAAAAATTCGATTATCATACCTCGCATGTTCGTGCTTAAATTGGCCCCGACATAAACCTTTCGTTCAGGCCATTGATCAAATAACATTACTGCCTCAAGCTCTTCAATTGTCGTTTTGATGCTTTCATTTTCTTCAGGTTCTTGAATTGTGTCAGGTCTTGAGTCCAAATCCGTCTTTTCCTGTTCAGTTGAAGTTTGATCTTTTTTACCTTCAACTGTTTCCTGTGATTGCTATTTTTCTTTATTTGTGGTGCTCGTACTTGTTACAGCATTGACACTTCTAGCCATCTGCTGATCCCCACGAATTTGGCAAATTCCCCATGGTGATGGGAATTTAATAACCTGATGTAGAGTTGATGGGACAACATCCATATCGTGTATCCATGGTCTCCCCATGATCATATTGTAGGCCATTTCCATATCAACTACCTGAAATTTAGTTTCCTTCACAACACCCATAGCAAAAGTTGTTAGAAATACCTCACCTTTTGTTACTACACTTGAATTGTCGAAGCCTGACAAGGTGTGCGCCTTGGGTATCATTTTGTCTTCAGCTTGCATTTCCCGTAGTACCCTTAGTAATATAATATTTACAGAACTCCCTGGATCAATCAAAACTCGTTTTACATTAGTATCATGTACAAGTAAAGATATTACCAGTGCGTCATTATGTGGAGTTGTCACCCCTTCGGTATCTGCGTCATCGAACGAAATACTTTCATTTTCAAGGACCTGCCGCACCCGTTTCCCGTGTGTAATCGTTACCTTAGAAACCTTGTTGGAGGCTGTATAGGTTATGCCGTGAATATCTTCTCCCCCGCTTATGACATTCACTGTCCTCTTGGGTGAAGGAGGTTGTGGTGGCTCTTGTCTGTTTTTCATATAAGCTTGTTTTCCTTTCTCACTAAATAACTCAGTGAGGTATCCTTGCTTCAATAAATGATCCACTTCACTCTGCAAGAATCTACATTCTGAAGTTTTGTGCCCGTGATCGTTGTGAAATTCACACCAATGATCCGGATTGCGTCTACTTGGATTTGACCGCATCTCTTTTGGCCACCGTACCTTATATCCCATGCTTCTTAAAACAGCTACGAGCTCGGAGGTAGAAACATTAAAATTATATCCGCCGAATCGTGCCTTTAAACTCCTGTCATCATCTTGTGATTCTTGTCTGTTCCGATCATTCCTGAATTTTGAAGAAGAGCCAGAATCCTGATTCCTCGATTTTTGATCATATTGCTGGCTATCTTGTTTCGACCGTGGGTCTTTTCCTGCAGGTACCATATATGGATCGTACATGTTCTTACCTAATCTTTTTTCGATTTTTGACCTTCGGGTACCGCCCCTTTCTTCATGATGGAGCTTAGGTACAGTATCTTCTTCAATTCGCAGCTTCGTGCTATACCTGTTGTAAACATCATTCCATGTGGTTGCAGGAAATTCTCAAAGGCTTTCTTTGATTCGTCTCGTGGCTTCAGAACTTTTGTCATTTAAATTACTTGCAAAGGCTATAGCAGCCCAATTGTCAGGCACACGAGGTAGAGTCATTCTTTCACGCTGGAATCTATCAACAAAGTTTCTAAGCAGCTCCGAATCCCCTTGTTTGATTTTGAAAATATCTTCCATTCTTTTCTCAACCGTTTGTGCTCCCGAATGTGCTTTAATAAAAGAATCTGCAAGCTCAGCAAAAGAATTAATAGAATTTTCAGATAAAAGAGAATACCAGGTTAATGCACCCTTGGTGAGTGTTTCTCCAAATTTCTTGACCAATACTGATTCAATTTCTTGTTTGGTCAAGTCGTTGCCTTTTACGCCTGTTGTAAATGCAGTCACGTGGTCACGTGGGTCTGTAGTACCATCATATTTCGGGATGTCAGGCATTTTGAACTTTTTCGGAATTGGAAGGGGAGCAGCACTAGGCTTTCATGGTTGTTGTGAGTATTTGTCCATGTCTACTCCTTTTATTATAGGCGGAACTCCAGGGATTTGTTCAATACGCTCATTTTGTTCCTTAAGCTGTTTCTGCAAGGTTAGTACTAAATTTTGCAAATACGAATTATTTAAATTACCTGGTCCCCCTTCCTGTGGTTCACTGGGGGTTGCTCCGTTTCCAGAATTATCAAGACCAGAACGGGGATTCTCCAATGTATTATTATTAGGAGTTGGTGTGGGTGGCGCATCAGGCAATCGACTAACAAGTTCCTGAAGAGCTTTGCCGACCTGTGCATCAATTAGCTTTTGCAAAGCTTCAGTTGTAACTCCTTCAAAATTTTCAGATTGCTCTTGTTGATCAGCACGGGATTCAGTAACAGGAGTGCCTTCACGAGATTGACGTGGTGAATTTAGAGGAGAGGGAACCACGTCATCTTGATTTTGATGTATTTGATTCTCATGGTTTCCCAATGTGTTATTACTGTTATTGTTGGTGTTGTTGTTTGACATGGTGACGATAAACAATACAGATAAGATATAGTTTAAAAGAAAAGATTATCAGATTCCCGGTAACGGAACCAATTTGTTTAACCAAAAATCTGAGTCTTTGGTCAAAGCTAAAAAGAAATTCGGGTTACTGATAATCAGGAGACAAAATAAAATACTTTTGAGAATGATGGTAAAAAAGCAAATAGTCGTGTATTTCAATGAATTCTCAATAGTATTTCGTGTCCTTACAAATGATGATACTTCTTCCTTTTATAGATAATTCTAGGTAAAGGAATGAAGCCTCAGCTTTAATGATATAATTATGAGTAATAAATGACATTAAATAAGCCGTTATACAATCATTCCTATTAAATACCAATTTTGTAACGTATCAAGTATTTAATAATGAATTTGGACTCCTTTATGTCGTCAGATCTTTGTCTTCAATGCCTTCTAATCCGTTGGCTGTAAATAATTTAAATTGGTACGAGACTTGTATCAATACGTCGTCTCGTGCCTATTTAAATTCTTCTTCCCGTGTCTGTCTCCATCTATGCCTCCTAGTCAATTGTTGCGCTTTGACCATTTAATTAATCCACGTGTCATGCCACATCATCTTTAATATAAACTCAGTTTTTTTCCAATACAGTATATATGGCTAAAAGCCCGTCTTTTAGAAATTGAGCTCCATCGGTGTTTGTGTAAATACGGTAAGATTAAAGTTGAATTGTTGTATTGATTGTAATTTCACATGAATTTGGGGTTGCGATCTTATATGCGTGAAAAATATGTCTCAATATGATCCATGTGCTATTCTTGATAACTTGAAAAGGGTCAAGGAACATGAATCATATAATGAAATGCTTAGGCCTTAAATTGAGATTGAAGCTGCATATGTTGTGCCATCTATGTGAAGTATCCTCTATGCTTACAATGTTATTTACTCTTGTGTGCACCTATTACTCTAAATTACAAATCTAACACTGAAATTGGGAATGATGTGAAATGTGGCCTAATGCCAAATATATGACGTGATAGTTGTGGACCCAAGTGCCTATGAAATGATATATGTGAAACAAAGATTGAATTGAGATGATTGATGGAAAAGGAAAACACCTTGGTAAGGCGGCCTAGCCGATCGGACCGTGATCGGACTCATGCCGCACACATGATGGTATTGTGCTGATATTGAATTTTGGAAAGTGAGAATGAGATTGTGATTGAGGTACATGTCTCAAATAAGGCAACCTAGCCGATCGGGTCGAGATCGGACTCCATTCAAGCTAGCGGTGGTATAGTGAACAACGATAAACAGTATGAAATGCCTCAAACTAAAGGTTATGGAAACAAATATGAAAATTGTATGATTCTCTTACCTTGATATTGTTGTGATCGTTTAAAGCTTTTGAGTTATACTTGTGATTTCCTTATGTTTGGTATGAAAGTTCTTTCTAACTAGATGGTGTTTAGTTATACATACTAGTACTATCCCATGGTACAAATGTCCCTTTTGTCGAGGGCGCTACATTTTTAAATAAATGTAGGTGGCTCTATTACGGATAGTGCCGATCGCACGTAACGGAGTACCTTCTTCTCAAAGTCTTGGTGAGCCTCTTTCTCCTTCAAGGGGTTATATTGTACATCTTATGTTGTTGACTCCCACTTTTGAGGTATAGCCGAAGTCTTGTTGTCGGCATTGTCATACTTGTCTTTCATATCTTTAGAAGCTCCGTAGACATATGCGTGGGTTATGTATGGGTGTTGGATGGGTCTACGAACTATGTTGTAATTCTAACTCTTGATTATCTAAAGTGTAATTGTATGGAATCTTGAAACTTAACTACAGTTTAACGTTATGATATAAAATGAACTAACAACGTTGAATGTACTATCTTTCCTCGTCTAAATAAATGAAAGCATGGTTTCCTTATTCATATTGAGTTGGGTAGAAAGTGTTTGATAAGGCTTGCTCAGTTGGGTTCACTCAATTGAGCGCCGATCGCGCCTCCCGAGGTTGGGGGCATGACAAAGGGACCACTCAGTTTCAGAGAAAATTGGAGCTTAACAAAATTATTTGGATAATAGATTTAGAGTTTATTAAGAATGCCTTTGCTAGCTATTGTTGAACTAAAAATTTGAAGCTAAATAAAATTTTATTTATCTCCATCTCCAATTATCCATGCTCTTATAAATAAAAGATAAATTTCAAAGTAAGAGCAGCACTAATTAAATATTTGATGTCTGCTACTTTTTCAAAGTAATAAGAGGAATTGAGGAAGAAGGGTTCTATTTTGGAGTGAGGAGCGACGGTTTTGGGTTTTGGCCTTTTGGGATTTTTGACTTTTGGGATAGGATTTTGGAGAAGAATAAAACAATAAAGTTGACTATTATGTACAACTATTACGATATAATTAAATTCAAATTAGAAAAAATAAAAAATATAAATCAATCAACTATTATATAGTGTTGTACAGTAGTACTAGAACATATTCCCCATTATATAAAGTAAAACAAAAAGGAAAACAACTAAAAAGGCGCATTTACAGGAACGGGTTCGTACCCGAGACGTCAACTAAGTGAAGGAACTCATGCAACACAAAAGACCATCACTCCAACCCGCTTTTAGTTGTTGAGGGGGCCCGGGAAATTATTTAAGGGTTCCCCAGTGTATATACAAATATATAAAAAATTTATTTACTGTATTTATTTCGAGGCTAACGGGTTCCCGTGACCCCCTAACCCTAAGGTAGGTCCGCCTCTGGCCTAAGCAACTCCGCACACCTATATCAGCTTTAGAGAATAGATATTCCTTAATTATAGGCTCTAAATTACCTTTCTCTTATAAAAAACAAAGATACTAATCTAAGCCGCTTCCTATCCATTTCCCTTAAACTACCAAATTCATAAAATTCCTCTTATAAACCTACAAACAAACGACAGCAATATAGGTCAAATAATAATACAATTATCTTATATTTATAGTCTTGAGATTGTAAAAAGGATTATATTAATCACAAAATAATCTTGTTCCTAACACATAAGAGAACGGTTAACTTCTGAACCTAAGTAATCTTGGGTGTGTTTGGTATAACGGAAAATATGTTTCGTGGAAAATGTATTCCAAGAAAATATTTTCTTGAAAAATAAGTAGTAATTTTATTCATTTTTCGGTGTTTGGTACGCAAATTAAGAAAAATGACTTCTCAAGAGTATTCATAAATATTTTAAATATAATAAACATGAACACATAAACTTTCAAACAACAACCTTCCGAACCCACATTTTTCAAACTTTCGAACCGCAGAATTTCGAACCGGTAAACTTTATAATTTCAAAACCCATAAACCTCCGAGCTCATAACTTTGGAACTTATAAAATTTTGAACCTTTAAACCGATAAATTAAAACACTAAAATTGAAAAATATATTTAAAAAATATTTTTTTCGGGGGAGAGGGGGGAGGGGCAGGAAAACGAAAAAAACAGAAATTTGAAATTACAATTTTTTTTGCGCGGGGGGTGGGGCGGTGGTAGAGGAGGAGTAGTAGGGTGGGTTGTAACAAAAAAACTGAAATTTAAAAAGGTTGAGAACGAGTTTTGAAAAATATTTTCCCTTCTCTTGATAAGGAAAATATTTTCCTCCAATTGGAGGAAAATGAGTTCATAAGGAAAATATTTTCCAAAACATTTAAGCCAACCAAACATGAAAAAATTGAAAAATATTTTCCTTCATACCAAACGCACCCCTAATCTTTTTCTTTTTTCCTTTTAAAATTTGAGAAACACTATGCTTGTATTCACCTATTGGGCTGATTGACTCAGAGCCCAATTGACTAACTAATAGCACAAAGGTTGATTTATGCAAATGCCCTTTTTCAGATCACTATTCAGATTTTATTCTTATTCTAAAATGTTGCGTAAATATAATCCTTGAAAATGTTATAAATATTAGGGATATTTATTTAGTACTCCGTTGTAAATAAGCTTCCTGAAGAAACTTATCCATATGAGACTCCGTCGTAAATATGTTTATCTATTTAATACTCTATTAGAAATAAGCCTCCTGAAGAAGCTTATCCTTTCGATACTCCGTTATGGATAAACATTACCCTCGTTAGACGATTATCCATACCTGGTACAATGAGCTTATCCTTTCGGTACTCCATTATGGATAAACATTACCTTCGGTAGAAGATTATCTATATCTGGTACAGTAGCAACTTACACAATAGCTTCCTTTCTTATATAAATAAAGGAGATTTCAGTTCATTATGTACATAAGTTTGAAGTTAAATAATATATCAGTTTCTCTCTATACTTCTCTTTGGTTTATTTACTTTATAATCGCTATTTTATAACACGTTATTAGCACGAGACTCTTCCATCTCGAGCAAATACTTTGAAATTACCTGAGGTACAAACTTTCTTTTTCTATATAATGTCAAATCTTTCTAAACTTGAATTTGTAGCCCTGGATATTGATAACTAGGGATTTTGACGCATTTTATACTCCTTCTTACTTACGCTTTGATTATAAATTCATACAAAATAGTCCCAAAAGGCTCATGAGTTGTGCTTGATTGCAGGTTTGATCAACAAAGTGACAAGATGTCAAAGATTAGCTCAAAAGGAGCGAAACTTGCACAAGTACCAAAGACAAGACAAACTCAGGAAAAACATTCCTAGTGCGGCCGCACTACACTTTGTGCGGTCCGCACTAAGGAGATTCAGAGAGCTGGTATTTCAGGCATTAAGGCAGTTTGGCCGCAGAAGGTTTTGTGCGGTCCGTACTGAAGGCAATGCGACCGCACTACCATTTTGTGCGGTTCGCAGAGCCAAGGTTCAGAGAGGGTAAAGTTGGAGCTTTCAAGCCTGTGCGGTCCGCGGTCCAGTTTGTGCAGACCGCACTAGAAGCCTCCGCGGCCGCAGTCCATTCTGTGTGGTCCGCGGAGCCTGAGTTTAGAGAGTCAAGTTTTCGAGTTGAAGAGCCTAGTGCGGCCGCACACCATTTTGTGCGGTCCGCACTAACCCCGCAGGGGCAATTTTGTTCAGATTTTTCAGCTTAGTATAAATAGATCCTTTTTCCATTTTTAGGGTATCAAACATTTTAGAATAGCTGTTGCGCTCGTAGGAACATATCTTGTAGCCATTTTGGGCATTTTTACTTACTTTTTATCATTGAATCTTTGTATTTAGCGTAACAATTAATTAATATGTGTTCATCTTCATCTATATCTCTGTTTTTCTCTTCAAGCATGAGTAGCTAGACCCATTAGCTAGGGTTGTGGCTCAATCCTGGTGTGGGTAATTGATGGGTGTTGTGATTTAGGGCTAGATTGACTATGAGTGTTTGTTATTTGGGTCAATTTCATGGTTTAACTTATGAATTAGTGGTTGCAAACACTAGTTTGTGCTAAGTCGACTTGGGCTCTTCTTGAGAAAGAGAGCCTAAGTCTCCAAAATTGACTCAACAAGGAATTGGGATGTACTCAAGAGATTTGATAGTCGCAATTAAAGGGTTAAACCTCGAGAGAATAATACCCGACTTGAACCCTAGTTGCTTGGGCAAATATGCATACCCAATTGGTCTTGAGAAAGTCAATTGGGCAAAATTACTCTTTCTACCGAGAGCTGTAGAGTGGGTAGTATCGAGCACCGGTTATAATATATTCCCTAATCATGTCAATCGTGTCTTAGATGCAATTACCTGTCAATTGAGCACCTAGGCGGAAGTCACTACCCTAGTGCCTTTTAAACCATTAGCTACAACTTGTAGCATTTAACTCTTAGCTTAACCTAGTTGCAACTGTAATTTGTAGTTTGATAATATTAGAGTATAAAGAAAACCCAAAAATTGAATAGAAGTGCAATTTGGAACAATCACGCAATCCTAATCTAAATAGACACCTAATTCTATTCCTAACTCTCTGTGGAAATCGATCCCGACCAACAAATCGGGTAAAAGCTATTGCGACCCTCTCTCGCTACTTATTAGTGGTGCGGAGTTGGTTGCGATCACGTTTTGGTGTTGTTGCCGGGGGAGCTAACAGTTTTGGCTATTTATTTAATTAGTTTTGTGTATTATTCTTCTTTCCTTCTTTTTACTTACTTGTTTGTGTCACTACTCAGGTACTAAAATGGCATTTAACAACGTAAATGACCCCCTTGGAAATGTGATTGCGAGGGAGGAGGTAGATGATGTTGAACAAGATGAGGTGCTTATTGTACCTCAATGACAACGTAGAGGCCGCAATGCCAATGCTAATCCAAATGACAATATTCCAGACCCTTCTCCGCTACCTCTAAGAGTGGCTCCCAGAGTATTTCCGAACCAGGGTTATGCAAGTGCTATTGTCTTGCCTAGAATCCGGGCGGATAACTTTCAGATAACCAATGTGATGTTGACCTTACTTGAGCAGTGTGGGTACTTCAAGGGCGTTGCGGATCAAAATGCCTACAAACATCTCAAGGGGTTTGTGGATACATACTGGGGGAGCAAACAGACGAATGTGTCCGATGATGCTCTTAGGTTGAGACTTTTCCCATTCTCACTTCGGGGGAAGGCATTAGATTGGCTCGAGAGACTTCCCAACCATTCTATCACAACTTGGGATGAGTTAACGGATAAATTCATTGCTAAATTCTTTTCACCTGGGCATATGGCGTCACTTTGAGATGAGATATTGGCTTTCAAGCAAGAGCCCACGGAACCTTAGCATGAGATTTGGGAGCGGTATAGAACGATGATGAAAGAATGCCCCAATAATGATATGACCGATGCTATGATCCAACAAACTTTCTACCGGGGCATCAATACAACAAATTAATGCATAGTGAACCAACTTGTCGGGGGCAACTTTATGAAGTTATCGTATGATGAGGCATGTGATGTACTTGATGAGATGGCTGACACTTCTTCTGCATGGCAAAGTAGAGCCAATGTGCCTCAAGGTGACCCTTTGGTTATTCATTTGCACAAGGAATTACATGACCATGGGCAAGCTATAGCGGAGTTGACTACTACTATGAATCAATTGGCTAAGGAACAGTTGCAACAAGTCCAAAATCCTCACCCTGTGAATGCCATGGAGGGTGTTAATATGCTTGTCAACAAGAGAAGGCAACAAAACCAAGGGAATTATGAGCAATTTGATGATGGATCTGATGGGTTTCAAAATGGTGGTTATGATGACCAAAGTGAAGAGGTTCAATATGTAAATAACTATCAAGGCCAACGGGGCAACTCTTCCAACCAACAACAGTGGAGACCTCAAGGCAATTGGGGCAATCAACAACAAAACATTGGCAATTGGGGCAATCAACAACAAAACAGTGGTAATTAGGGGAACAACAACCAAAACAACAACTGGGAAAATCAGAACAACAATCAAGTCAACCAAGGGAGTTGGAATGGTAATAATAATAATTGGGGTGGTAATAATAATCAAGGAGGATGGAACAATGGAAACCAAGGAAACCGAGGGCAAGGCTTTCAAAGTCCCCCAATGTACCAACAACCAAACAATCCACCACCATTTCCGTCTCAAGGTCCTAGTTCTTCGGGTAATGATATGGGTAGAATTGAAATGATGTTCGAGCAAATGATGAAGAAGAATGCGGATTCTAATGCACAGTTAGCTTCTCACAACACCTCTATCCGAAACTTGGAGGTGCAATTAGGCCAAATCTCTCAATCATTGAATACTCGCCCGAAGGGTGCTCTACCAAGTGATACGGTAGTGAACCCAAAGGGTAGGAACAATCATGTTATGGCGGTTACAACAAGAAGTGGGAGAGGCGGTGATGAGAATGCCTCTAAGCAAAAGCAAGTCGTGGATGATGATGTTGAGATGCAAGATGACGAAGTCCCTTTGGTAGTTGAAGATGTGGTTGATGAAAATGTGAACAATGAAGTGAGGATTGATATCCAAGAAGTCGAGGTGGAAACTCAGAATGATGTGAACCCGTCTAGGGAGCACATAATTGACATGCCGGAGCCGGTTGTGCCTAAAGCCAAGGCACCTTTGCCAAGGCCACCTCCACCTTATCCTAAAAGGCCCGCGAAGCAAAAGAATGATAATCAGTTTAAAAAGTTCATTGACATGATGAAGAGCTTATCTATTAATGTGCCTTTGGTTGAGGCACTTGAACAAATGTCGGGCTATGCAAAATTCATGAAAGACTTGGTTACAAAGAAGCATTCTATGTTGTGAAACTATAAAGATGACTCACCAAGTTAGTGCTATAGTGCATTCAATGGCCCCGAAGCTTAAGGATCCCAGTGCTTTCACCATTCTTTGCACCATTAGGAGTGCGGTTTGCCAAGGCTCTATGTGACTTGGGAGCTAGTATCAATTTGATGCCCTACTCGAGTTTCAAAACTTTGGGTATCAGGCAACCTAGGCCAACCTCAATGAGACTTCAAATGGCGGATCGATCGATGAAGTGACCTTTGGGCATTATTGATGATGTGCTTGTCCGAGTAGACAAATTCATATTGCCAACCGACTTTGTGATTTTGGATTGTGAGGTGGACTATGAGGTTCCTACTATCTTGGGAAGACCTTTCCTTACAACGGGGAAGGCATTGATTGATGTTGAAGCGAGTGAGCTCACTTTTCTAGTGGGAGATGAAAAGATCATCTTTCATGTGTGTAAATCTATGAAGCAGCCCAACAGTACCGAGGTGTGCTCTTTTGTTGACCTCGTCACAACAGTGATAATTGATGACACCAGTGCAATGATCAATGTGGAGGACCCATTGGAAGCCATATTTTTAAATCTTGATGTCAATGAGGATGCAAGCCGAGTGGAGTGTGTGAATGCTTTACATGGAATGGGATCTTATTCTTACGAGCCTAGAAAATTGTATTTGGATCTTGAAAACCGAAAAACTCCACCAACAAAACCATCAATTGAGGAGCCACCGGTGTTGGAGTTGAAACCACTTCCTCCACACCTCAGGTATGAATTCTTAGGCTCAAATTCCACTTTACCAGTTATTCTTTCTTCTTGCCTAACTAACATGCAGGTTGAGGCCACTTTGGCGGTGCTTCAAAAGTGGACAAGGGAAATGATATGGACTTTGGCTTACATTCGGGGAATAAGCCCCGCATTCTGTATGCACAAAATTATCTTGGAGGATGATTTAAAGCCTTCCTTGGAGCATCAAAGAAGATTGAACGAGGCAATGCAAGAAGTGGTGAAGAAAGAAGTGATCAAGTGGTTGGATGTCGGTGTTGTGTACCCCATTTCCGATAGCTCATGGACTTCTCTGGTGCAATATGTACCGAAAAAGGGTGGTATGACTGTGGTAACAAATGACAACAATAAACTTATTCCCACTCGGACAGTTACCGGATGTAGGGTATGTATGGACTACCGGAAGCTAAAAAGGTGACCCGAAAGGATCATTTCCCATTGTCATTCCTTGACCAAATGCTTGATCATCTTGCGAGGCGTGCTTTTTATTATTTTTTGGATGGATACTCGGGGTATAATCAAATCTTAATTGCCCCAGAGGACCAGGAGAAGACCACCTTTACCTGTCTATATGGAACCTTCGCTTTCTCTCGGATGCCGTTCAGGTTGTGTAATGCTCCGGCGACCTTCCAACG
This sequence comes from Nicotiana tabacum, assembly GCF_000715075.1. Classification (NCBI taxonomy): domain Eukaryota; kingdom Viridiplantae; phylum Streptophyta; class Magnoliopsida; order Solanales; family Solanaceae; genus Nicotiana; species Nicotiana tabacum. Next base: position 149,997,260 of record NC_134086.1, on the reverse strand, counting down.
ATGCATGATGACTATTTTCACTGACATGGTGGAATATATCTTGGAGTTCTTCATGGATGATTTCAGTGTGGTTGTTGATTCCTTTAAAGAGTGTTTGAGAAATTTGGATAGAGTTTTGGCCCGATGTGAAGACACAAATCTCGTACTTAATTGGGAAAAATGCCACTTCATGGTGGAGAAAGGCATAGTGTTGGGCCACAAGATTTCAAAGCGTGCGATTGAAGTTGACAAAGCCAAGATAGAGGTGATTTCAAGGCTTCCTCCCCCATTTCCGTCAAGGGGTTGAGGAGTTTTCTTGGGCACGCGGGGTTCTACCGGAGGTTTATAAAATATTTTTCAAAGGTGGTAAACCCCTTGTGCAAGCTACTAGTAAAGGATGCAAAGTTTGTGTTCGATGAGGGATGTATGCAAGCATTTGAGATTCTCAAGCTTAAGTTGACCACTACCCCAATCATTACTGCACCAAATTAGAGCTTGCCTTCGAGCCCATGTGCGACGCAAGTGACATTGCGGTTGGGGCTGTCTTGGGTCAAAAAATTAACAAGATATTTCATCTGGTGTACTATGCAAGCAAGACCATGAATGAGGCTCAATGGAACTACACGGTTACCGAGAAAGAGTTGTTGGCTATAATGTTTGCAATGGAAAAGTTTCGGTTGTATCTTATGGGGGCCAAAGTCATAGTGCACACCGATCATGTTGCCCTTAGGTACTTGATGACAAAGAAAGACTCAAAGGCAAGATTGATGCGATGGGTGCTACTACTTCAAGAGTTTGATCTAGAAATTGTAGACTGGAAGGGTAGTGAGAACCAAGTGACGGACCACTTATCCCGTTTGGAGGAGGAGGGGAGGCCTTGTGATGGCCTTGAGATCAATGATTCATTTTCCGACGAACAACTCCTTGCGGTATCAATGAATGATATGCCCTGGTTTGCCGATGTTGCTAATTACCTTGTGACTGGAATAATCCCGTGTGAGCTCTCTTCTAACCAAAGGAAGAAGCTCAAGCGGGATAGTTTGGATTTTTATTGGGATGAGCCATACTTGTTCAAGATTTGCATGGATGGTGTGATCTGAAGGTGTGTCCCGGAGGAGGAGCAATTGAGTATCTTGGATGCTTGTCATTCCTCTCCCTATGGTGGCTATCATGGCGGGGTGAGGACGACTTCTAAAGTTCTTAGTTGTGGGTTTTATTGGCCAAATTTGTTCAAAGATGCGGGTGAGCTTGTGAAGAGATGAGACGAATGCCAAAGAGCGGGTGGGATTTCAAAGAAAGATGAGATGCCTCTCAATACCATCCTTGAGGTTGATATTTTTGATGTGTGCGGCATTGATTTCATGGGCCCATTTGTTAGCTCTTGTGGGAACACTTACATTCTTGTGGCGGTTGACTATGTATCAAAATGGATTGAAGCCGTGGCTTTGCCGGGGCATTTGCATCTATACCCGCTTTTTGTGTCACATTTTAACTTGTGCCCGCTTTGCAAAAAAATTTGCAAGCGTACCTGTTTTTTCGCATAACTTCAGCACACGGAGCTGAAGTAGCAAAGGCAATCACGCAAAACTTCAGCATTCTAGTAGTCGGGCCTGAAGTTCAGCTCTAGAGTTGAAGTTTTTGTGTTGTAACTGGGAAACTTCAGCTCTAGATCTGAAGTTTTTATGTTGTAACTGTGAAACTTCAGCTCTAGAGCTGAAGTTTTTGTGTTGTAACTGGGAAACTTCAGCTCTAGAGCTGAAGTTTTTGTATTGTAACTGAAACACTTCAGCTCTAGAGCTGAAGTTCGCCAGTTATAAAATAAAAACTTCAGCTCTAGAGCTGAAGTTTTTATTTTATCTAGAGCTGAAGTTTTTATTTTATAACCGGGAAACTTCTTGTCGAACAATTGCAGTGACCTGTAAACACAACAAACGAAAATTTGTTCAAGTATATCGTCAAGCACATGGGCTGCATCAAAATTCTCCTCTAATTCAACTTAGCTTCTGTTTAGATGCAATTCAGTCAGTGTGACCAGTATCGGTGGTAATGTGTCGGATTTTCGGTGTGTAAACCTATGCGTAAAATTTTCATAAGGTATTTGTACAAAGAATCACATGCATATATAGAATTCACCAAGAAAAGATGAAGAAGGATAATAAATCCAGATTCATCTAATTTGTAATCTCTTCAAATTTGCTAGTAAGCTGAAGTTTCCCGGTTACAAAAGAAAAACTTCAGCTCTAGAGCTGAAGTTTTCATTTTATAACTAGGGAATTTCATCTCTAGAGCTGAAGTTTTTGTCTTTGTAACTGGGAAACTTCAGCTATAGAGCTGAAGTTATTTAGTTCATTGTATGTTTACTACCCCAAATGACACTCTTTTCACATAATTTTTACCTGGATTCTTTTACTGCAATTGTTATGGCCCAGTTCTCAGTTCCTTTTCTTTTCAATGGAACGATGACATAATATACAAACCTGAAGTTCATCACCCAGGAGTAAAATCTAGATAGAAAACAAGCTTCTGGTGCAATATCTCGCCTTCACAAACGGTAGCAGACACACAATGTCACATGGAAATCATTTAAGCATGAGATTTTGTAAGCAAAGTCAACCTATTGCACCTTTTAGCAAAAAAAAAAACATATTGCACTAGCAGATCATCTTTTCTCTAAGGTATTAGACTAGTAGACTAGATAGGAAATAGTAGCAGAAGAAAGAAGAAGAAGAAGAAGAAGAAGAAGAAGAAGCAGGAGAATGAGGAGGAGAAATGGGGCTGAAGTTATTTAAAAAGTGGGTACAAGTTAAAAGTTTAAAAAAATAGATATAGGTTAAATGGGGGCGACCAAATAGGACGCCCTGTGCAATTTTTACGGCTTTGCCTAATAATGAAGCCCGGAGTGTTGTTGCATTTCTTAAGAAGAGCATTTCCACAAGGTTTGGCACTCCCCGTGCGATTATTAGTGATGAGGGATCTCATTTTTGTAGTAAAGCTTTCGACACGTTGCTTTCTAAGTACGGTGTCAATCACAAAGTATCTACCCCTATCACCCTCAAGCAAGTGGTCAAGTGGAAGTCTCCAATAGGGAAATCAAAAGTATATTGTCAAAGACGGTCAATGCTAACAATACCGATTGATCGAAGAAGTTGGATGACGCTCTATGGGCTTATTGTATGTCCCCGTATCGGTTGGTGTTTGGGAAAGCTTGCCATCTACTGGTTGAGTTAGAGCACAAGGCCATGTGGGCTTTGAGGAAGCTTAATCTTGAGTGGGATATTGCAGCCAATCTTCGTGTGGAGCAGCTCAATGAACTTGATGAATTTAGATTCCATGCCTACTCCAGTTCGTCCTTGTATAAGGGTAAGATGAAGTACCTTCATGATAAATATGCTCGTGGAAAGGAGTTCAAAGTAGGTGATTTGGTTCTCTTATTCAACTCTTGGTTATGTCTGTTTCCGGGAAAGCTTAAATCAAAATGGAGTGGGTCGTTTGAAGTTGTGTTTGTGACCCCTTTTTGTGCTCTTATTTTGAAAAATAAAAATGATGAAGTCTTCAGAGTTAACGGGCACTGGGTCAAGCATTATTTTGGGAAAATTGATGACAGCCACGTGGTGGCACTTCTTCATTTCAAATAATGTGATGATAACCTGCGTCGTGCCGCGACGTTAAATTAGGTGCTTCTTGGGAGGCAACCCATGTGTTTTTCTTCTTGCTTTCTTTGATTTTCTTTGAAGTATAGGATTGATTTTTGGGCTAACTGGTTGTGAGATATTATAGGGTTGTGTTGATACAGTGCAAGACATAGTGGAAAAAAATGCACAGGTCTCTGAAGTTGCCAGTGCGACCACAGTACATTTTGTGCGGACCGCACTGATGTGGGTAAAACGAAGCCTATCTGGAGTTTGCCACCGCGACCGCACTACATTTTGTGCGGTTCGTAGTGGACCTCTGTGGCCGTAGTCTATTTTGCGCGGACCGCAGAGTGTTGCCTTCTCAAACTTGAACAAAACTGTTCAGTGCGGACCGCGGTCCATTTTGTGCGGTCCGCACTAGTAGGTGAGACTGGGCCCCATGGGTTTTTCTATAAATAGACCCTGAGGGCCTGCTTTTACTCTTTTCGTAAAATTGAATCTCAGATATTATAAATACTGCTCATCTTCTCCTTTGATCGTAATTACTTGATTTGCATTGCGTTGATTCAATTCATCTCATAATCTGGTACCATAATCTTCCTTTACTTGTTTAATTTTATCAATTTCATTTAATTTTTGTTTTTCTTAGGTTTACTTTCTACTCTTCCCGTATTTCTTTAATTGATAGGTTAGGTTAGTTTAAAATTGGATTCATATGGGCTTAGTTAGTGTAATGGGTTGGGTAATCATCTAGGGACTCTAATTAGGTAGAAAAATGGCCTTAAAGGCAAAATTCTATGAACCCTAACTCAGTGCCACTTTTGGGCACTTAGTTCGGACCGCGGTCGTTTTTGTGCGGTCCGCGGTGCCCCAATGCGGTCCGCAGTACTATTTTGTGCGGGCCGCACTGATGAACTTCTGGAAAGCTGAACCTTAGGAAGTGCGGCCGCACTATATTTTGTGCGGACCGCATTGGCCCCTGTGCGGCCATACTACTATTTTGTGAGGTCCGCTTTGGTTAGATACAGAGGATGGGTAGTATGAACCCCATCTCTGTGCGGACCACACTGGCCCCTATGCGGCAGCACTCTATTTTGTGCGGTCCACACTGGGTATCTTCTGATAACTATATGCAACATTTTGCCTCTTTTCTGCAATTCTTTCTACAATAATAATCTGAACTGCTTTTATTGATACTAACAAATGTATTGCATGATGTTTGTAGACAATGGGTAAACAAAGAGGCAAGAGATCTAAACAACCCGGCAGATGTGAATCCTCCTGGGGTGGAAAGCAGAAAATGGTACGACTTACTGCCCAAGTGAGGCAAAACATCAAGAATATGAGAAAGTCTATAAAAGCAGCTGATAGGACCGTTGACATGTCGGGGAGTGAGTACGAGGCCTCCCAGGAAATCTCTTCGGATTCTATACTTGAATACATCCCTGATTGGCCGGGGAGGCATCAATTGAGAGACACTCTTCCACCATCACCCATTGCCCAAGCACCAACTGATGTTTCTTCTGGGTTGTCTGAGGGATCAGCAGTCGATAGTGGGGAATACTCCACCTCTCCCACAACTTCATTATCCGGGGAGGGTGCAGAAGTAGGTGAGGAGGAAGTACATGGAAATGAGCAGGTAGCTGAAGGAGGTGAGCCTCAAGTGGGAGGCGTTGCTAGAACTAGGAAACCCGAAGCTTGGGAGGATAGGTTTGTAAGTGAAGTGGTGTACCATAAGTTTAGGTAGTGGTGGTTGGTGAGAAAACTGATCCCAAAGAGGAGCTTCATAGATAGAGACCTGTCACACCTCCTTTTTCCGCACCCGAGGGGGCAGGGGAGTTTTTTCCAATTAAAGGACAATCGAAACGGGATTTGTTTATTTATTTCAGAGTCGCCACTTGGGAGATTTAGGGTGTCTCAAGTCACCAATTTTAATCCCGAATCGAGGAAAATAATGACTCTATATTACAGTTTGCGTACCAGAAATCCGGATAAGGAATTCTGTTAACCCGGGAGAAGGTGTTAGGCATTCCCGAGTTCCGTGGTTCTAGCACGGTCGCTCAACTGTTATATTCGGCTTGATTATCTGATTTTTATACAAGTGTGAACTTATGTGCAAAATTTAACTTTTAACCGCTTTTATCATTTACTGTTTTTATCAAGAATTGCAACGTTGTGAAAATGTATCTCGAACCGCGTTACAATCAATGTACCCGTGGTCGTCGACACACTTTGACTCCGTTGAGATTTGGATTTGGGTCACATCAATGTGCACCCGAGTTTAAAGAAATTAAATTATTAAAGGCGCGCCTAAAGTGACTAGCGTATTTATTTTGGGTAAGACCGTGAAATTTTACTAAACGGTCCATCCCGAAGTCCAAATAATTTTTAAAACAAATATTTACTGAGGGCCCCGCAATTTATATTTTATTTGGCGAGGCTCATCTCATTCTTATTTTTTAAAATGAATTTGCAACGTCATGGACACGCATCTCGAACCACGTCACAATCAATGTACCCGTGATTAGAAACACATTTCGACTCCGTTGAGAATTAGATTTGGGTCACATAAATGTGCACCCGAGTTTAGGAAGGTAAGATTTATTAAGGCGCGTCTTAAAGAGTCTAACGTATTGTTATTTTAGGAAGAGGCCGTGAAGGTTCATTAAACGACCAAATCCAAAGTCTAGTCAATGGTTATGTATTTTATTGAGGGCCCCGGCGGTTTGTGATTTATTTGGCGATGCTCGTCTCATTTTTATTTTAAAAAGGATAAACCTATAGCGACTACATTTTTCTATTAAGTTTGTCTCTAAAATAAAAGAAAAATCTCCTAATTATTTACATGCTGAAAAACGCAACTTATTAGTTATTAAGTTACGGCTAATGTGAACGGAAAATTGCGATCGCATTTGTACAAGTAAAAACTGCTTTCATTCCACATTTTATTATTTGCTAGAACATGAGATAAATACACAATAATATCAAAACAGATTAACTATTCTTCGATTAATGTAAACTAACATTATTAGATGAAGAAGTTATACATATGCGACATCATTGCTCATTTAATCAATCAACTACATTTTTACACCAAGAGAGGGAAATTAATATTCAAACACAAATCCAAACAAAAGAATTCAACAGGAACAGGAGCCTGATTAATATTTCATTTTTTGCTTCGAACCAAGAGTGTACAAATGTGTACCTGGAAACAGCAATACAAGAACAAAAGAAGTAGGAGTCAGCAACAGTAATAACACAGCAACAGCAGGTTCAGCAACACCGCGAAACCAGTAACAACCAGTAGAATGACCCAGTAACAGATTGAAAACTCAGCAGTGCAAAAGTACAATCGCAGTCAAAGCAAAAGAGAGAAAAGATACGAGATGCAGCAGCTTCGGATTTTTGAATAACACTCGAAGAAAAGCAAACAGAATTGTTCGAGTGAAAGTTCAAATTGTCTTTCTCTTTTACTATCACAAACTCTCTCCAGTATAAAAATATGTCAACTCTCAAGTGTAAAAGTCTCTCAACAATAATCTCTCAATAATGTTCAACCTTTTTTCTTCTCTCTAAAAATCCTCTCAATGTTCAAGTCCTCCCTAAAAACCTCCCTCTAATGTCAAGAATAGTCCTCTATATATAGCAAGACAAGTCTTCAATTCCCAACCCCAAAATTATTCCCCCAATGGCATGTTTTGTCCCACTACTTAATGTTTTCTTTATTTTAAACTTTGTCCCCCACGCCTACATTAAATAAATACCACATTCCCAACCCATTACCATATGTCCCCCATGCCTATATTAAATAAATACCACATTCCCAACCCATTACCATATGTCCCCCATGCCTATATTAAAAAAGTACAAGATTCTTCCCCATTATGTTTTGTCTTGTTCCCCATTATATTAAACAAGTACATCAAAAACCCCACCCCATTATATTTGTCCCCCATGCTTAACATAAAGAATCAAAATAATGTTCAATTACCAAACTACCCCTCCGACCTTATTGCAATTACAAATCTACCCCCGAATGCAATGCAATTTACCAAATTACCCTTCTGCTCTAAACAATCAATTAATCATAACTCAACCAAAATATAGTCAAGATGACCAATTTCTCAACAATCTTCAACAACAATTTACATGAACATGATGAACAACACAAACTCCAAATTAATGGAAATAAATCAACCATATCGGGAACCAATCCTGGTTAATTTAGACCATTAATGGATGAACAAAGAGACAATAATACAAACAACAATATGCATGATTCAAATTTAACTAACAAATCAAAGACAAACATAAACTCACATTAAATCACTGGATTTAAACATGAACTTCAAACCAAGACGAACATGAATTTAATCTATCTTTAAGCAACAAACATGACGGATTCACATGACTCAAACAACATTAATAATTTCTGGAAAATACATAACAACATGAAACAAATTGAAGAAAATAACCAATTAAATTTCAATTTGAATCTAACAAACATTAAACTAATAAATATTCACTTAAACAACAATACAAACATGAAATAAACATGAAAAATAACTAATTAATCTTTCATTTGGAATCTGAAAAATTAATTTAACAAACAACACATGAACATGAACTAAAAATTAATTCAAACGATAAACAAAACAAACCTTTGCCGATTTTAGATTCGAAAATATCAAAACGAAATGCGGACAAAATAAAATTCAAAATCTACTAACCGGAGATGAACGACGAACAAACGACTAAACCAACAACGAACTTGACGAGCCTCGATCAAAGCTCGAACCAACGATGACGAACACGATTAGGAAGTAACTGAAGAAACGGGACAATAGCAAAATCTGGACGATGAGGCAGTAGCAAACGGGATGACGAAGGAGGCAAAAGCAGCTAATGACGATGCTGCCATGGCCAGCGAATTCAACTACCAGAAACGCGAGCAGCAGTAGTTCGGAGACTGAAGCAGTTGTTCGTGTGTTTGGCTAGCGACGGAGTAAGCAGCGACGAGCCGCATCCATGGAATCCATGGTGTTTCAGAAACAAGGGCAGCAGCGAGAGACAAAAGCAGTAGCGCGAGCTTGGAGTAGCCATGGACGCTCGTCGCAGCTGGACATGGGCAGCAGCGTGACGCAGTGGCGTCGACTTGTTCGGCTTAAGGACATCGAAGGAGAAGGACGCAGCAACCTGAGCAGCTGGTCGACGATGAGCTTGGCCATGGAAGCGACTGGGTGTAACAGTGGAAGGAGGCGACGGAACAGTAGGGTCGACGGGCCAAGCGACTGGGCGTAACAGTGGTGTTTGGTGGTGGTCGACGCGTGGGTGCCGGACTGGATGAAGGGAGCTGGTTTGGGCAGCCATAGATGGGGTGTTTTTGGAGTTTGGAGGAGATGAAAGTAAGGAAGGGGGCGGATGTTTAGTTTAGGGTTTTTTGTTTTTGTTATTTTTGTTTTGGTCTTGTGTTTGGACCAAAAAAATGAAGAATGGGGTTGGGTATTGGGTTAATGGGGCGGACCGGGTCGACCCGGTCTGAAGTGGACTGGGTCATGGAGAAGATTGTGCAAATTTTTGGGCCTTTGGCTTACAATTGAAGAAGTGGCCCAATCCGATTTTTCTTTGTATTTTTGTTCTCTTTTCTTCTTTTATTTTCTAAAACTAAATTATAAAAGTACTTAAATTATTATTAAGAACTAAACTAAGTTATAAAAGCGCAAATTAACTCCAATAACAATTAACGCATAATTAAGCATAAAATTGTTCATTTGGACATTAAATGCTAAAATGCAAAAGATGCCTATTTTTGTAATTTTTAATTTTTGTAAAAACTAATTTAATTACTAACAATTATAGAATTAAATCCTACATGCAAATGCGACATATTTTTGTATTTTTTTATTAATTTAACAAATAAGCAAACACAGACAAATAAATTATCCAAAAATATCACAAAAATACTCAAAATTGCACACCAAGGAAAATCATTTTATTTTGAATTTTTTGGGAGTATTTCTCATATAGGGCAAAAATCACGTGCTTACAAGACCTATTTGTCACACCTCCTTTTTCCGCGCCCCCCCGAAGGGTTAAATGCGCGAGGGAGTTTTTCCAATTTAAGTGACAATATTCGAAATGGGATTATTTATTTAATTCAGAGTCGCCACTTGGGAAAGGTTTGGCTTTTGGTGTCCCAAGTCACCGGTTTATCTTGAATCTCAAATCGAGGAAATTTTCGACTTTTCCAAATGAAGTCTGCGAACCAGAAATTCTAAGTAAGGAATTCTGTTGACCCGAGGGAAGGTGTTAGGCATCCTCGAATCCCGTGGTTCTAGCACGGTCGCTTAAATTGTTATAATGGCTGAATATCTGATTTAAATACATGTTATGACTTACGTGCTTTTATTAAGTTTAAACCGCTTTTATTATTATCATTTATTTTTATAGAATTGCAACGTCGTGAAAATGTATCTCGAACCACGTCACAATCAATGCACCCGTGATCGTCAACACATTTGACTCCGTTGAGATTTGGATTTGGGTCACATCAATGTGCACCCGAATTTAAGAATATAATTTAATTAAGTCGCGCCTAAAGAGTCTAACGCGTTATTATTTTTGGAGAAGGCCATGAGATTTACTAAACGGCCTGTCCTGAATTCTAAATATTTGTTATGGTTAGTTATTGAGGGCCCCGCAATTTGCATTCTTATGTGGCGAGGCTCGTCTCATTATTTTAGAGAAAGGATATCCTGAAGCGACTACATTTCTATTACATTTGTCTCTAAAAATAAAAGAGAAAAATACCAAACTTACTTGTTTAAACAACTAACATACTAAATCTCTACTATATGTGACGAGTCCGAATTTTGCTTGATTGCCTAATTGGTTGTTCATGAGGTGAGAATTATTTCCTGCCTCGTCTTCAAAGAGTGAATAAGCTTTGTTAATTTGATAAGAGAGATTGCAAACAACAAATAACTCATACTAAGTTTACATTAAACAAACCTTAAGTTTGAACTTTATAATTAACTTATTTAGGCTTGATAAATGAAATCGGCTACTTATTAAGAAAAAACTACTATTAATTGGATTCGAGAATGCCTATTAGTTTTCCTCGAAAGTCATCGCATTATTCCGAAACAATGAATCTATATTGAAACCCATATCGAACTTATATAGAAACAAGTAATCTAACAAAAGGGTTGGCATACATTATCACCCTGTTAACGTAACGCTGCATGAGAATTAGTTTGAGGTACACTTATCTTTGAAATCAAGTCAGACCGAATATAGCTGATTCGATAGTTCAGAGATCTAGGCAAAAATACATACATATGCTTGCTATGATTCTATGTTATGATGTCATAACTGAAACAAAACTAATGGTTGTATGCATTAAAACACATCTGATCTAACAAGCAAATGCTATCTAATTGTTCATCTCAAATCAGAGTGTATGTTAATTTATACAAAGTATTTGCAGTTTGCGGTTAAACAAATACAGGCTAAACTAACATTCGACCTATTTTGAACACAAGTATTATAAAGTAAACATGCATTCATTTCTTTATTTCTGCTTCAAACTTCAAACTTTCAACAACATATGGTTTCAGAAGTTGTGTACCTGGAAATGTTTGACAATTGAAGAAAAAGAGAAGTCAGCAATGGCAACAAGTGTAGCAACAGTAACAGCAGGTAACCAATAGAACAAATCCCAGTGCAAGATGCAGTTAGAGCCGATGAAAAATGGCAGAATGAAGCAAATTCCAGTAGTATGGAATCAGAATTTAAGCAGAACAAATCCAGAAATGAACTAATGCTACAACACAACCAGTAACCTCAATCAAGACTCAAAAGAAAACCATATGGAGCAAGGAAATCCAGACCAGTGAGAATCAAGACAAAGATGAAAATGCAGTCCCTTTTTCGGTGCTATGCTTCTCCCTCTCTATTTCTGTCTGTGTGTGTGTATATCAAAATCTGTTTCCCCTAGATTTTTGTATGCCCCCCGTTTTCTGATGGAAGTCCTCCCCTTTTATAAGCCTTAACATCAGCCCTTTAACAAACTGTTAGACCAAAAGAACACCCCTCCCATGTGCTATCTTCTTTTCAGTTTCCACTTAGCTATTTAAGTATTAACCCCCCCATCACATTCCCTGGCAGACTTACTCTTTTAAATGAGGTTTAATACTTCTTAAACTAAAGCAGGGTAATGGGCAGCAAAATATATCTGACAGCATATGCTGTCAAACTATTTTTAAATCAAAAAGCCCTTTATGCAGGAACCAGGCTGTGCATAAATGCACCTGTGGTGCACAAATGCACATGTTGCGCACAGGTGCACATGCCCTCCAATTCAGAACTTAAACAAAACATTCCTTTTACATTTCTGATTCAAATTAACAACTATAAGTAAACAAACTCAGTTCCTAATTGATTCAAGCAAATGCTTAGCAGAAGTAAGTCGATTTGTTATTATTCGGACAACTAAAACTAATTGACGACATATGTCGACTCGACTATACTAGTTATAACACATACAATCGTAACCAAAAATTAGACATTTAACAGTATCACACAAAGGGTTCAGATTGCAATGTTAATACAGAAAGGCCCTAGGAACTAAATGAACGAACCAATTCAAATTCATTTGATTGTACAACTTACACATACACATTATCAGTGAACAGAAGAGGGACTTAATCAAACACGTAGGTTCATACAAAGTGGACAGGACACAGTTGATAAAATTCGAAACACAAATTTTCACAAAACATGAACAGCCTTTTAAACAATCACATGGACTAAAACAAATAAAGAAAAGAAAGCAAAATTCACCTTAAACCCCGAAAAATCTAAAAACCCTAGCTTGGACTCGAACAGACCTTTCTTAAGGCTGAACGGACTTTAATCGAAGTGTTTCTCATATGAGAAACACTTCGATTAAGGTCCATTAGACCTTAATCTCTTGGTTTAAACGAGATACGGACCAGTGACGAGGAACCCTAAGGTTCCAAAAATTAGATCCGGGATTCATGCTTCCCTGGTCAGATTCGGACCAAACCAAGCATGGTTTGGTCACGAGGGGGGTCTGGGGAGTGTCTGGTGTGAAGTTGAGGCCGACTGGTGTAAATCAGGTTCCGACTCGAATCTTCAAATGAAGATTCGAGAAGGTGGGAGGGGATTCGAAGTGTGTGATTGGTGGATTTGGGTTCAGGATGGTGAGGAGCATCTACGGTGTTAAGGGTGGGGTCACCGGCGTCCATGCCGCCGGCTTTTCATGGTGAAAGTATACAGTGGCGGCTAGGGTTTGAAGGGGAAGGGTCTGGTGAAGACGAAGGCTGGGGTATTAGATAGGGGGCAGGGTATGGTTGTAGGTTTATATAGTTAGTGGATAGGTGGATCCTGGCCGTTGGATGAGACATGATGAAGGGCCAGGATCCTTCGACTAACAGGGAACGGCGTCGTTTCAAGGGTAAAGGGTTGAGGTCGGTCCAGGTGAGATGGGTCAGGTCTGTTAGTGGGTTCGAGGTGAGAGATCTTGGCCATTGATCTTTCAGAGATCAACGGCTCAGATCAGCCTGGATTAAAATGTCGTCGTTTGGATGTTCTTGAAGTAGGCTGGTCACGGACCGGGCAAGCATGGGTTTTGGGCTGAGTTTGTTTGGGCCAATTTGTTTAAAATTGGACTGGCCCAAGTTCCTTTTATTATTATTTTATTTTCTTCTTTATTTTAAAAACAAAACCTAAGTAAATCAAATTAAAATTAAATAAACACTTAATATAATTATTTGCACACACATATTAAAATATTTAAAACAGGTAAAATCAAACAAAAACACAATCACGGACAAAGATGCCTATTTATGATTTTCTATTTAACGAACGGATCCCAGTTCAAATTACGCATGACACATACATTTTTTGTATTTTGCTTTAATAAAAATAAAATGGGAAAAAATTATAAATAATTAACAAAGTGCCATGTAAAATCCAAAAAATTGTACAATAGGACCATTTGTTATTATTTTTATTTCTTTTTGGAGTAATTGTCGCGTAAAACAAAAATCACGTGCTCACAGCTGCCCCTCTTTGTTCGGAAACACGAAAAGTTTTCATGCAAAGATAAAGTGAGCGGATATAAGCGATTTTTGCCTATGGACTACTCCGTGTGAAGTATGTTTTGAAAGTTTTGACCGAATCTTGCTTCAAAGATTTCCTACATATCCCGGGCTAAACAGGAATCAGGTCAATGTAGTTCGGGAAGCTTCGGTAGCTGGGACTACCATGGGATTGCAATGCTTGCTGTTACTGCTGTTGCTGTTGTCACCTGCTTTAATGACCGCCTTATTACAACCAAAGAAAAATTGAAACTGAACTAAATACTTATATGCATGTCAACTGCTAGTTACAAGATCCCTATCTATGATTCTTCTGCGACTTGATCATGGGTCTTAGCTGATTTCGCTTGGAGACTTCGACCCGAATCTTGATGCTTGCGAGTTGTAGGTGCTTGTTTAACCTCTGGGATACTCAGTGAGACGTGACTGGTAGAGTTCTGGACCTCAATCAAAACTTGGAATGATCCGCCTTCCATTTTCTCCGGCATCTCGGGACATCTTCTTTTTGTCCTTTTCTTTCTTTTTTGAATTCTGAGTTGAGACTCATCTCGCGGGTCATTTCGATCTGTGTGGCTCGAGGTTAGACCTGCGGGAGAAAACAAACAAACGAACGAAATTTTCTTCCCCAGTTTCACTACGAAAATTTCGTTAATTATTCGCCAGGAAGTTCATAAAATTGAGGAAGGAAGATAAAAATGCTTAGTTCAGGGTTGGAGCCCTAATACCGACTAGCTGGGGAGAAGCTCAGCTTAGGGTTTTAAAACCCAAATGCTGATTGCAAGGAAAAGCTCAGTTTAGGGTTTAAAACCCTAATGCTGGCGGAATGGAAAAAAGTTCAGTTTAGGGTTTAAAACCCTAATGCTGACTAAAAGGAAAAATTCAGTTTAGGGTTTAAAAACCCTAATGCTGACTAAAGGGAAAATTCAGTTTAGGGTTTAAAACCCTAATGCTGACTGCATTGAAAAGCTCAGTTTAGGGTTTAAAACCCTAATGCTGACTGAAAGGAAAATTCAGTTTAGGGTTTAAAATCCTAATGCTGACTGCATTGAAAAGCTCAGTTTAGGGTTTAAAACCCTAATGCTGGCGGAATGGAAAAAAGTTCAGTTTAGGGTTTAAAACCCTAATGCTGACTAAAAGGAAAATTCAGTTTAGGGTTTAAAACCCTAATGCTGACTGCATTGAAAAGCTCAGTTTAGGGTTTAAAACCCTAATGCTGGCGGAATGGAAAAAAGTTCAGTTTAGGGTTTAAAACCCTAATGCTGACTGAAAGGAAAATTCAGTTTAGGGTTTAAAAGCCTAATGCTGACTGCATGGAAAAGCTCAGTTTAGGGTTTAAAACCCTAATGCTGGCGGAATGGAAAAAAGTTCAGTTTAGGGTTTAAAACCCTAATGCTGACTGAAAGGAAAATTCAGTTTAGGGTTTAAAACCCTAATGCTGACTGCATTGAAAAGCTCAGTTTAGGGTTTAAAACCCTAATGCTGGCGGAATGGAAAAAAGTTCAGTTTAGGGTTTAAAACCCTAATGCTGACTAAAGGAAAAATTCAGTTTAGGGTTTAAAACCCTAATGCTGATTGCATGGAAAAGCTCAGTTTAGGGTTTAAAACCCTAATGCTGGCTGAAAGGAAAAAAGTTCAGTTTAGGGTTTAAAACCCTAATGCTGACTAAAGGAAAAATTCAGTTTAGGGTTTAAAACCCTAATGCTGATTGCATGGAAAAGCTCAGTTTAGGGTTTAAAACCCTAATGCTGGCTGAATGGAAAAAAGTTCAGTTTAGGGTTTAAAACCCTAATGCTGACTAAAGGAAAAATTCAGTTTATGGTTTAAAACCCTAATGCTGATTGCATGGAAAAGCTCAGTTTAGGGTTTAAAACCCTAATGCTGGCTGAATGGAAAAAAGTTCAGTTTAGGGTTTAAAACCCTAATGCTGACTAAAGGAAAAATTCAGTTTAGGGTTTAAAACCCTAATGCTGATTGCATGGAAAAGCTCAGTTTAGGGATACTTACCTTTCGAGTGAATTCCTTATTGCCAAAATATTTCTTGTACCCATGCACCTTCTTCTTTGGGCGACGTGCGCTTCTTGCACGATTGTCTTGGATTAAACCTGTTTCAACTTTTCAGACAAAGAACAATTGTTAGTTCGGAAATGACGGTCGGTTTGGTGACCTTGATCGTTCCTGTTGCTTTGTTGCGTCCTTATTTCTATCGCGAAGTCCCGCCGTTGATTGGATTCAAATGGCGAAACTCTTTTGACTGCTCAGGCTTTGTATTTCCAGATTTTGTGATGATTTGCCTCGTAAGGCTCTCTTTTTTTTTCTTTTTTTTTGTGTGTCCCATCTTTCTTGGAGATTCTCAACGGGGATTTTATTGGGGATACTCTGTGGGGATTTGTACAAAAGGAAGCTCTGTGGGGGGAATATTTACAAAGTGGATTCTTTGTGTGGATTTTTGTACAACGGGGCATGCCGGGGATTTGTTTCAAAGCGGGCTTTCTAGGATTTGTTGGGGTAAGCTTGTTGGGAAATTTTTACAAAAGGACTCGCTGGGGATGTGCTGGGGAAATTCCAACGGGATTTTTTTTTATATTGGGGAGACTTTGTGGGGGATTGTACAAAGGGAGACTCTGTGGGGATTCGTCCGTAGGCGGACTTGCTGGGGGAAACTTCTCTTTTTCCTCTTTACTTTGAACGCCATCAAACATCATGATTCATCAGGCTTGGACAAACGTACCAACGAAACGAGGCGTTTTCCTTCATGAAACGGAATTCCGTGCAACCAAACCTGCCACCTGTCCTTTCCGGTACATCTAGAACTTGGGCTTAAACATAAAAGAGATTCGAAGAAAAACAAAGAAAAGATAAAACGAATTTCAGAAAAGGAGTGCCCCCTTCGGAACGAGAAAGACTTATCTGAGGAAGATAATGCTGGCTTTAAATGACATGACATGCTCTTTGGACTGGACGCCTGACTTTCCATGAGCTTGCGTTTCCCTCAACCAGAACGGATCTGTGATTCCAAACCTAGTGGAACTTTGTCGAAACCTCCTTGGGTAGGGTCACTCTTTCGGCCAACAACGCCCTTTGCGGGTTTTCGCCGGCTGACCTCTCTCATTTCTCTTCCTGTCATCGCTTGATAGCACTCTTTGTGAGTTTTTACTAAACAAGCTCTCTCATTTTAGTTTCTCTACTCCCGTCGCCTCGTGGTGCCCGAAGGTTTTCACCGACGAGACTCTCTCATTTTATCTCTCTCAATTCAGAGTGTGCCGGTCTCCATTTGTGACGCTTATTGGTTTCCCACTATCTTTGGTAATTGATCTGAAGGCTTGTGCTTGGTAAAAAGAGGTAGATGATACTAACTTCTAAACTGCTCGACGTGCCCCGGTTTCAATTTCAGGGTGAATGGGATTTTGTTGTTGGTGTGACTGAACCTCAGGGAGATGCTGCCTACGTATCCTTTCGGAATCAAGTCAAACGTAGTTCAGGCCTCAATCAATGTTTTTTTTTTTTTTTTGTAAGCGGCTCAAAGGTTTGTAGAGAGAATTGGGTAGTGTTTGGGGAGTAGTGGGGAATAAAACCTTCGTCATTTCAAATGCGTCAAGACTACTGGAGTATAATTCAGACGTAGTATCTCTTGACTGCATCCGCATTTACTGCTGTGTCGGGGTCATTTCCTTCGATATCACCTAAATACAATGCTCCTCTCGACAATATCTTCCTTATGATGTATGGGCCTTTCCAATTTGGAGCAAACTTCCCTTTTGCTTCCTCATGATGCGGCAGAATATGCCTCAGTACCAGCTGACCTACTTCGAAATTCCTAGGTCGGACTTTCTTGTTGTAAGCACGGGCCATTCTTCGTTGGTACAACTGTCCGTGACAAACCGCGGCCATTCGCTTTTCATCAATCAAAGTCAATTGCTCTAACCGAGTCTTGACCCACTCGCTGTCTTCGATTTCTGCTTCGACAATGGTTCGAAGCGAAGGAATTTCTACCTCTGCCGGTATTACAGCCTCGGTCCCATAAACCAGAAGATAAGGAGTCGCTCCTACTGATGTGCGTACCATAGTGCGATACCCCAACAGTGCAAATGGTAACTGCTCATGCCACTGTCGGGAACTTTGGATGGTTTTCCTCAAAATCTTCTTGATGTTTTTGTTTGCCGCTTCCACAGCACCATTGGCCTTTGGCCGATAAGGAGTAGAATTCCTATGCGTTATTTTGAATTGCTCGCATACATCTCCCATTAAGTGACTGTTCAAGTTTGCTGCGTTATCTGTAATGATAGTCGCAGGAATACCGAAACGACAGATAAGATTTGAGTGTACGAAATCCACTACAGCAATTTTAGTGACCGACTTGAGGGTGACAGCCTCTACCCATTTTGTGAAGTAATCGATGGCAACCAGTATGAATCTGTGTCCATTCGAAGCCTTTGGTTCGATTGGTCCAATAACGTCCATGCCCCAGGCGACAAATGGCCAAGGTGCAGACATGGGATGCAGTTCCGTGGGAGGTGCATGAATCAAATCACCGTGCACCTGACACTAATGACACTTTCGAACGAAGCTAAAGCAATCCTTTTCCATGGTCATCCAGTAATAACCTGCTCGAAGGATTTTCTTCGCTAAGACATACCCGTTCATGTGAGGTCCGCACACACCTGCGTGTACTTCGTGCATGATCTTTCTCGCTTCCTCGATATCGACACATCTTAGGAGATTGAGGTCCGGGGTCCTCTTATATAACAATTCACCGCTCAGAAAGAAACCACTTGCATGTCGCCTAATGGTCCTCTTTTGATCTCCAGTAGTGTGCTCGGGGTATTCTTGTGTCTTCAGGAACCTCTTGATGTCATGGTACCAAGGCTGCGTATTTGATCCCGCCTCGATTACATTGTAGTAACCGTGTCTTTCCTTGATTTGGATTTCCAAAGGATCGACGTGGGTGTTGCCCGGGTAGGGTAGCATTGAAGCCAAAGTAGCAAGTACATCTGCCAGTTCATTGTGACACCTCGGAATATACCTGAACTCTATTGATGTAAAGCGCTTGCTGAGGTCCTCCATATGCTGTCGGTATGGGATAAGTTTGACATCCTGAGTTTCCCATTCACCTTGGACTTGTCGGATAATCAGGTCAGAATCTCCCATAATCAATAAGTCTTCGACATCCTGATCGATTGCCATATGCATGCCTATGATACAGGCTTCATACTCAGCTGTATTATTTGTGTAAAAGAAACGAAGTCTAGCTGTGGCGGGATAATGCTGACCAGAAGGCGAGATCAAAATTGCCCCAATCCCTACACCCTTGGCGTTCACGGCTCCATCAAAGAACATCTTCCAGACATGAGCGTCCTCCGAGACCACTTCTACGGTGTTTACTTCTTCATCTGGAAAGTAGGTACTCAATGGCTGGTATTCCTCATCGACCGGATTTTCGGCCAAATGATCTGCTAGCGCCTGGGCTTTCATTGCCGTGCGAGTGACATAGACTATGTCGAATTCCGTAAGCAAGATTTGCCATTTAGCCAGTCTCCCAGTAGGCATTGGTTTCTGAAATATATACTTCAAAGGATCCAACCTGCTTATGAGGAACGTAGTGTGGGCTTGGAGATAATGTCTCAGCTTTTGAGCAACCCACGTGAGAGCGCAGCATGTCCTCTCCAGCAGAGTGTATTTGGCCTCGTAGCCGGTGAATTTCTTGCTCAAGTAGTAGATTGCTTGCTCCTTCTTTCCGGTTACGTCGTGTTGCCCGAGGACGCAACCGAAAGAGTTCTCCAAGACTGTCAGATACAAGAAAAGTGGCCTCCCTGGTTCTGGAGGGACCAAGACTGGGGGATTCGAAAGGTATTCTTTGACTTTATCAAAGGCTTCTTGACACTCAGTTGTCCATTTAATCGCCGCATCTTTCCTTAACAGCTTGAATATGGGCTCACACGTGCTTGTCAGCTGGGCAATAAACCGACTGATGTAGTTCAACCTGCCCAAAAGACTCATCACGTCTTTCTTTGTTCTCGGGGGAGGCAGATCTCTGATGGATTTTATCTTAGTTGGATCTAGCTCGATACCCCTCCTGCTTACGATGAAGCCCAAAAGTTTGCCCGACGGAACTCCGAAAGCGCATTTGGCTGGGTTCAGCTTCAAGTCATACTTCCTTAATCTCTCGAAGAATTTCCTCAAGTCTTGGATGTGATTATCCTGCGTCCTGGACTTGACTATCACGTCGTCCACGTACACCTCTATTTCCTGATGCATCATGTCATGAAAAATGGCAGTCATGGCCCTCATGTAAGTAGCCCCAGCATTCTTCAAACCAAATGGCATGACCCGATAACAGTAGGTGCCCCAAGGCGTGGTGAAGGCAGTTTTCTCGGCGTCCTCTTTATCCATCAATACCTGATGATACCCAGCGTAACAATCTACGAAATACTGTATTTCGTGTTTGGCGCAATTATCAACGAGGATGTGGATGTTGGGCAGTGGGAAATTATCTTTGGGACTTGCTCTATTCAAATCTCGGTAATCTACACATACCCGAGTCTTCCCGTCCTTTTTCTGTACTGGAACCACATTCGCCAACCATGTTGTATATTGGACTACCCGAATCACTCCCGTTTTCAGTTGTTTAGTGATCTCCTCTTTAATCTTGTCACTGACCTCAGTTTTGAACTTTCTTTGCTTTTGTTGAACTGGAGGACAATCAGGATGAATCGGCAATTTATGAACCACTAGATCAACACCTAGTCCCGGCATGTCATCATATGACCAAGCAAACACGTCTTTAAATTTAAAAAGAAGTTGGATTATCGCATCTCGCGTTTTTTGTCCGTGTGAATGTTTATTTTGGTCTCCCGGATTTCTTCAGGAGTTCCTAAATTAACCAGTTCGGTGTCATTCAGATTTGGCTTAGGTTTATTCTCAAAATGTTCCAACTCTCGGTTTATTTCCCTAGAAGCTTCTTCCTCATCATATTCTGGTTTTGGGTTCAATAATTCGCAGTTAAATAGCTCGTTGTGATCTGGGCATGAAGTCCGCAAGCATGTCATATTTAAAGCCGCATTATTATAACTGAAAGGAAAGATAAAAGGAAAAATAACAAAAATCAGAACAAAAGAAAGAATGGGAAAGCAATGATGATTTTTTTTTATTTTCTTTGGAAAGTTGGAAGACAACAATGTTTACAACTTAGGAATTCAAAACAACAATGGAAAGGAATAAAACGTTCAAGTTATGTCCTGGAGATAACTTGTGACACAGGAAAGGTGGCAGGACAGGTCTACCCGGACTTCCGTCTAGTCGGGAATGGCGTGGCCTCCCAGTTTTGAAGTTTGGCGTTCGGCCCTACGTACATCATCTCAGCAGTGCTTGTGCCTTCACCTGGTTGAACCATGTGGATCTCGTAGAGCATCTCTCTCATCGCTCCACATATCTCCTCGATTTCCTCAGCTGTGAAGACCTCATCATCTTCTTCTTCGGCGTACCTTGGCCTGATGAAAGTTGCATATAAATCTGGCAGTGGTCGAGGTAACTTCCAACCCTCATTTTTCCTCTTCTTTGCCCACTCTTCGTCTGCTGGAGTAGGTTTGAAACCTAGTCCAAAAGGTTTCTTGGTGACTGGCAAGGTAATGGGTACTGTTATTCCCTGAAGGGTTCGTCCAAGCCCTTTCCCTGGCCTAAATCCGTGCCGGATCATCTCTTTGGCCACCATAACCGAGGCATTAGACAAGAAAGGCTGGGGATAGGGTATTCCCTCTTCGTGCTGCTCTGCCAGTACAATCTCGAAAGCTTGATAGACCGTATGTTCGCTCCCTTCTCTCGGTTCAAGATATGGGATGGATGGGTCCCGATAAATGGCATGCTCATCTTCCCCATGGACCACGATCTCTCGGTCTTCGTACTCGAACTTCACCATCTGGTGAAGAGTGGAAGGCACGGCTCCTGCCGCATGGATCCAAGGTTTGCCAAGGAGAAAATTGTAGGATGTATCCATGTCGAGCACCTGGAAGGTTACTTGAAATTCGACTGGTCCTATGACCAACAACAGGTCTATTTCTCCCATGGTATCTCTTTTGATGCCATCGAAAGCCCTTACGCAGACATTGTTGGGTCGGATTCTTCTGGTGCCAATTTCCATTCTTTGTAGCGTGGAGAGTGGGCAAATATCAACGCCTGAGCCCCCATCCAACATTACCCGCTTGACATAATAGTCTTCGCATTTAACTGTTAGATGCAAAGCCTTGTTGTGTGCCGCTCCTTCCGGGGGTAGATCGTTCTTGTTGAAAGAGATTTGGTTGACGGCGAAGAATCTTTCTGTCATCCGCTCTAATTGCTCTACCGAGGTTTCAACTGGCACATATGCTTCATTCAGGGTCTTTAGTAAGATCTTTCGATGCTCGGTCGACCTCATTAACAATGACAGCATGGACACTTGCTCGGGGTACTTGCGCAGTTGATCTATCACTTCGTAATCTGGCATTTTCATTTGTTGGAAGAACACTTCCGCTTCTTCAACACTTACGGGCTTCTTTGGCGGGAAGCGCCTTTGTGTGGCGTCGTTCAGTTCTTGGGTATTTGAATACCTTCCAATGAAGGTATTTTCTGGAAGTTCTCCCATGACCTCTTTGCCTTTGTACATTACCAAAGTCTTTTGATAATTCCACGGCACTGTGGACGGGTTGGTCATTGGCTTTTGTGGCACGCGTCCGATAACCACTGGCTCATTCAGCCGAGGTGGTTGAATCGTTCCCCGGACCACATAGGCCCCTTTCGGCACGTACATAGGTTTTGTCTTTTTGATTGCGAAGTTCTGCGTCTTCTCAGCTCGACCTCGTGGTATGTAAAGAACTTCATCCTCTTCCGGTACCACTTTCTTCTCTACCTTCTTTTCAGGCTCTTTCTTTATAGCCTTGGCCTCCTCCCCCTTTTCTGGTTTCTGGTCTGTTTCGGGCCTCTTCCCCGTGTCGACAATGGCAATTATGGCTTTCAGAGCAGGGTCGAACTCTTTGTCTTCACAAATCATTCCGATCAGCGGCCCATTATTGTGAGCAGGTAATGGATTGTTAGTTACATTCGGGATCTCCTCGTCCCTTAGCACTATTTTCCCTTGCTCTATCAAATTTTTGACCACTCTTTTCAACGACCAGCAGTCATTTGTATCATGTCCCTCGGCCCCTGAATGATAGGCGCATCTGACTCCAGCTTTGTAAGAAGGTGACGTCGGGTTTTGCCTTGTTTGAGGGATTGGTTGCAAGAAACCCAACTGGACTAGCTTCGGGAACAAAGTTGAGTATGGTTCACCGATGGGCGTGAAAGTCTGCCTTCGGGGTGGCTCTTGAGGGCGGAAGTTATTCTGCGGGGGTTGTGGGTTATAGTGGTTGCGGTAAGGAGGCTGATTTCTGGGAGGTGGAGCTGGGCCTCGGTTGGCTTGTTGTGGTGGATGGGTATAAGGCTGGGCATTCATGACCATATAAGGTTGATGAGCATATGCCAAATTGGAGTGGGGGTAGTAGTGTTGTGGGGTTCTTTCCGGGAAACGGGGCCTGGGATGACGATACTCCCTTGCTTCCGAGGCTGCCATAGTCGTTTCTTCTTTCTTCTTCCCTCTTGTCATTCCTCCGGACCCGCTTTGGACGGCCTGGGAGGTTGCCCTTATGGCTGCTTGACTCAGAATCCTACCTATTTTCAGACCATTTTCTACCATCTCTCCAATCTTGATCGCTTCCGCGAATGGCTTACCCATGGCTGACATCATGTTTTGGAAATAGTCAGACTCTTGAGCCTGGAGAAAGGTAGTGACCATTTCCACTTCATCTATGGGAGGCTTCACTCTTGACGCCTGTTCACGCCACTTAATAGCATATTCTCTGAAGCTTTCTGACGGTTTCTTCTTCAAATTCGACAGAGAATTTCAGTCTGGCGCAATGTCGATGTTATACTGGAATTGTTTCACAAAATCTCTAGCGAGATCATCCCATATATGCCATCGGGACATTTCCTGGTCCATATACCATTCCGAGGCTATCCCTACTAGACTTTCCCCAAAATATGCCATTAGCAGTTCTTCTTTTCCGCCGGCTCCCCGCAATTGGTTGCAGTATTTCTTAAGATGTGCAATGGGGTCACCGTGCCCATCGTATTTCTCGAATTTTGGGGTCTTGAAACCCGCTGGCAGGTGCATGTGAGGGAATATGCATAGGTCGGCGTAAGAGACGCTCTTCTGTCCGCTCAATCCTTGCATATTCTTCAAACTTTGTTCAAGGCTTCTCATTCTTTTGGCAATCTCATTTTGTTCTGCAATTCTGGGATTCTGATCCTGCCCGGGTGCAAGCTCGCACTGAGGTGGTAGAGGATTAGTGCTGGTAGCGAACCTAGTTGGTTCCATTGAAAACGATGGTGCTTGGAATGTAAAAGAGGATGAGTCAAAGCTTGGCTTGTACGTGGCAGGCTGTGCCGTAATCAGACAAGGCGATGCAGTAAAGATGTTCATGCTTGCATCGGTGGATGACATTCGGGGATGAGGCTCAGAAGGCGATCCAGCAGAGAAGGCTGAGGTGGATGGGTACCCGAATGGGGTAGCAGGATAATTTATAGGGACATTAGAAGTCCCACTTGACCTGGAGAATAATTCAGGGAATCCGGGGATGACACTTGGCGGCTCTTTCCCATTATTCCAGTCGTCCAGCATTTCCAACATGCGGAGCCGTAGGATTCTATTTTCCTCCGCAGTTGCGGATTCAGGTGTGAGGACGGCTGAGATTGAGCTCTCCTCGGAAACAGGGATTGTTTGCAATGGAATTTCTGAAGACATTTCCACACTTCCTTTTGACCTGGTGAAGTAAGTGTGAGTACTGCTTCTGGTCCTAACAACAGGTAGTTGAACACTTCTCCTTGACCTCGTGAAATATGAGTGCGAGGCCAGACTTTCACCAAACCAACCGTCTTTTCAAAAACCCTGGAGTGACTCAACGACAAATGCACGGTTAATTTTGCAGCAAATAACAGATAGTCAATCTCTCGTTGGGCATGATGCACCTATACAGTTAAGTGGATTACTACATGTTTGCTACGAGAGCATGCGTCCTTCCGGCATTTTCCTCTTATTAGTTTTTCCCCTTATTTTTTTTTTCTTTTTTTTTTTATTATTATTTTTTTTATTTTGCAGTAGAAGAAATGCGACCGGATCCGATTAGGATTGCCTACGTATCACGATGCCTACGTGAATCAGATCATTACGTAGTTCGAAAAACACAAATGAGCGTAAAAGAAGCAACCTCTTTATTGTTGAAATGGTCTATTACAAACTACATTTTGCAAAAGAAAGAGCAAACTTTGAAAATAAACCTAGACTCAAAATAGACTAAAAATCACCCTGATGGGAAAAATAAGCAGAAGATGCTAAGATACAGGCTTGACTTATGAGTGCATTATGGTTTTGAAAATTGGTGTCCGCGGGGCATCGTTCGGCCTCGCCGCGGTCCTAGGCATGAGATCCCACTCAAGTTGCTCCAGCTCATGCATAGTCTGCTTGACATAACCCATTACTGCCGAGAGGACGGTAACGCTGGACATGTTCTCACATCGTAGACATCGTCTGGTGATGGCATGGGCAATGGCCTTGATCCTATCTCTGGTTTGCTTCTTCTCTACGAGTAGGCGTTTTATCTGATCGCTACATATCTTGAATACTTGAGCATCCTGTATATGCTGATGCTTCAGTCGCCGTACTTCCAACTTCATCTGGGCTATTGAGTCGTACCATTATCTGCTCTCAATTTGGAAATCCTTGGCCTGATTAACTGCTTTGATCTCAAGCGCAGCCATTTCTCTCTTTAGTTTAGCAACAGTTTTCTCGTGGTCGCCTTCCAATTGATTCAAGCATCGGCGATGCTTATCTGTTCTCGTATCACACTGTGCCCTGAGCTCCGCTACGACGTTTTCAGATTTCTCCAAACCATCTTGCCATTCCCTGATTTCACTTTTTAACCTTTTTATCAGCTGCTCGTCTGATCGACGCCTTGGCTGTTTATCTGCATCCACCCTTATCTGTTTGATCTGGGCTCTGAGCATTTCGTTTTCCTGAATTAACCGGTTCCGCTCTCCCATATTGGTAGCAACTTGTACATTGTGCTCATATTTCGAGCTTTCCACTTGTTGCTTCAACCTGCTGATTTCGGCGCAATAGCCTCTTTCCTTTGCTAACCAATCCCACTGCTTTTGCGATGATTCGGTGAAATTCCGGATGTGGGGTCTCTTAGCCGGCCTTTCATGCTCAAATTCCCTTCTATACCATGCAAGGTATCCTGGCGCCGTCTCTCCTTTGGCTCGATCCCGCACGCAAGTATCTGATTTCAAATATTGACACTCACTCCAGATTTGGCGAATCTTTGCTTCTGGGAATTGTTCGTTAGGACTTATCTCAACTGCTTGAGTGCTAAGATCTTCCTCATGAGGTACTGTCTGGCATCTTCCCAACTGTCTCAAAACTCGGCAGGGTGCGTAAGGTTGAATGCTCTTAAGCCCCATTAATAAGAAATGAGTTTTAGCTGCTGACATATATAGGATCTCATCAACAGGCAACCATCCTAGCGTCCATTGTATTTGGCTGGCCGTAAGAGCTTGAAAGAACGAGGTCCATGCCAGGACTCCTTTGGGCAAACTGATCTCTTTGGTTCTCGTGTAAGATTCTTCTATGCAAGTCTTTTCCGGGGAACCATGGCTCAAAATCTCGGAATGATGGCAGAGGTGCTCGGTCATCCATATCTGTAGGAGCAAGTTACAACCTTCGAAGAAATTTCCTCCAGCTTTACAAGCTGTAAGAGCTCGAAAGACGTCAGATACCACCATAGGTGCGAGAGTACTATCATTCTGTGTGAGTAAAGTGCTGACGATCCCGGATATCTTCAAATCAATGTTTCCGTCTTTCCTTGGAAATACCAGAAGGCCCAGGAACATCACCATGAACGCTACCCGTCTGTGTTTGTCCCACTTCTGACGAACACCTTTGCTGCACAGTTTGTTGATTGGATTATTGAATCCCCCCTCATGACCGTACCTATCATATATGAAGCATGGAGTACAAAATCCGGCTGCCAGATCCGGGTTGTGGACTGTTCTGGGTATCTTCAATGAATCTAGGAACCGATGTACCGTGACAACTCTTGGGGCGACCAAGTATTTTTGCCTCAACGGAAGTTCAGCATTCCCGATGTACCCGGCCATTTCTTCCAGAGTCGGGGTGAGTTCAAAATCAGAGAAATGGAAAACATTGTGCGCCGGGTCCCAGTAGGTAACCAAAGCTCTTATGATATCTCCCCGAGGCTGGATTTCTAACAAACCCACGAGACCTTTCAGATATTTCTTGACCTCATTTTGTCCTTCAACACCTAGATCATTCCACCATAGCCGTAACTTGACAGGGATTTTGGTCATTATTGAAAAATGTTCATTTTGCATCGTGCTCATCCTACACATTTATTAAGGTGATTTTAACAAAAATGACTTGACTCAAAAATATTTTACAAAGGGGATCAAGTTTTGAACACGGCCTTCAAACACTTTGAGGACGAAGATTTTAAGGCTGTGTGGGTCAACTGGACAAAAATGCTAAACAAGACCCAAAGGTGGTTGTTTATGCAAGTCAGCCTTCCGGCGTCCCCTTTCGGGAACATTCGGCTATTTATGACAAAACAGCATCATCTGACTTATTTATGACTCTTTTAAAATTTGACACATCTTTTTTTTTCTTCTTTTTATTTATTTATTGATTTTGGCTATTTTAGCAAAAATGGGGGTTGAACCCGACGAGGGTTGCCTACGTATCTCACATCCGGCGAGAATCAAACCGGCGTAGTTCGGGAATATCGTGAATAGAGAAAATCAAATAAACCTAGAAATCAAGAATACGTATTTTTATTATATATATTTTTTTGAAAAGAGATAAAGACATAAAGAAAATATTTATTATTATTTTTTTTAGGAAATATTTGGACTATTAGTCTGAATTTATAAAAAGGGGTACTGCGAAAGAAAATATTTGAATTATGAATTTTCCGTTTTTTTTTTACTTTTAAATAAATACCTTCTCTTTTTTGATTTTGAAAGTGATAAAAAGAAAACTTTTATATATTTATTTTTTTTTTAAAAAAACAAAGTAGAAGACAATCTTTTTTTTTCTTTTTTTTAAATATTTTTTAGAAGAAATTCCGGCGAGGTTTCGTCATTACTCGGACATTGGTTTTTCCAAAAGAAATAATTATCTCCCTACGCTGTTATTTTCCCTTTTATTTTTAGAAACCGGTCAGCATGCGGAACTGAAGCAAATAAATGCGCAAAACAAATAGGATGCAGCAGGATGGTCTTTTCGTCTCAGGTTGCCTGTCCTAGACAGACCCAACCCCTGTGTTGAGTCCCCTAAGTCCAATGCAACATGATGCAAATAAGCGTTCCTACTAGGGATCCGGCATGAAGTTTCGTTATACTAGGTTCACAACCTGGGTATTTGTTCTAGACTGTATACCCGAGCGGATAACTCGAGTCGAGGAGGGGGCTACGTACCGGGGACCCGCGAGATCGTCCGGCTTTGTAACTTGTCCGACCTCTTTCTTATTTCGGGTATTGACACTAACAGAATAGGGAGTCTCGACCAGCGAGCTTCTCCCCGGAGGTAAGAAGAGAAGGGTTTCGGCACAGTTTATATACAGTTCAGATAATATCAAAGCGGTAAAAGACAACATTTAGCACGTTATGCAAAAATATGTAATAAAGATCAGATAATAAAGTCAAATATAACAATTATTCTAAGCTCGAACTCTTGAACCCTGAACCAGTGGTTCTGGGTCACATTTCCCCAGCAGAGTCGCCAGAGCTGTCACACCTCCTTTTTCCGCGCCCGCCCCGAAGGGTTAAATGCGCGAGGGAGTTTTTCCAATTTAAGTGACAATATTCGAAATGGGATTATTTATTTAATTCAGAGTCGCCACTTGGGAAAGGTTTGGCTTTTGGTGTCCCAAGTCACCGGTTTATCTTGAATCCCAAATCGAGGAAATTTTCGACTTTTCCAAATGAAGTCTGCGAACCAGAAATTCTAAGTAAGGAATTCTGTTGACCCGAAGGAAGGTGTTAGGCATCCTCGAATCCCGTGGTTCTAGCACGGTCGCTTAAATTGTTATAATGGCTGAATATCTGATTTAAATACATGTTATGACTTACGTGCTTTTATTAAGTTTAAACCGCTTTTATTATTATCATTTATTTTTATAGAATTGCAACGTCGTGAAAATGTATCTCGAACCACGTCACAATCAATGCACCCGTGATCGTCAACACATTTGACTCCGTTGAGATTTGGATTTGGGTCACATCAATGTGCACCCGAATTTAAGAATATAATTTAATTAAGTCGCGCCTAAAGAGTCTAACGCGTTATTATTTTTGGAGAAGGCCATGAGATTCACTAAACGGCCTGCCCTGAATTCTAAATATTTGTTATGGTTAGTTATTGAGGGCCCCGCAATTTGCATTCTTATTTGGCGAGGCTCGTCTCATTATTTTAGAGAAAGGATATCCTGAAGCGACTACATTTCTATTACATTTGTCTCTAAAAATAAAAGAGAAAAATACCAAACTTACTTGTTTAAGCAACTAACATACTAAATCTCTACTATATGTGACGAGTCCGAATTTTGCTTGATTGCCTAATTGGTTGTTCATGAGGTGAGAATTATTTCCTGCCTCGTCTTCAAAGAGTGAATAAGCTTTGTTAATTTGATAAGAGAGATTGCAAACAACAAATAACTCATACTAAGTTTACATTAAACAAACCTTAAGTTTGAACTTTATAATTAACTTATTTAGGCTTGATAAATGAAATCGGCTACTTATTAAGAAAAAACTACTATTAATTGGATTCGAGAATGCCTATTAGTTTTCCTCGAAAGTCATCGCATTATTCCGAAACAATGAATCTATATTGAAACCCATATCGAACTTATATAGAAACAAGTAATCTAACAAAAGGGTTGGCATACATTATCACCCTGTTAACGTAACGCTGCATGAGAATTAGTTTGAGATACACTTATCTTTGAAATCAAGTAAGACCGAATATAGCTGATTCGATAGTTCAGAGATCTAGGCAAAAATACATACATATGCTTTCTATGATTCTATGTTATGATGTCATAACTGAAACAAAACTAATGGTTGTATGCATTAAAACACATCTGATCTAACAAGCAAATGCTATCTAATTGTTCATCTCAAATCAGAGTGTATGTTAATTTATACAAAGTATTTGCAGTTTGCGGTTAAACAAATACAGGCTAAACTAACATTCGACCTATTTTGAACACAAGTATTATAAAGTAAACAGGCATTCGTTTCTTTATTTCTGCTTCAAACTTCAAACTTTCAACAACATATGGTTTCAGAAGTTGTGTACCTGGAAATGTTTGACAATTGAAGAAAAAGAGAAGTCAGCAATGGCAACAAGTGCAGCAGCAGTAACAGCAAGTAACCAATAGAACAAATCCCAGTGCAAGATGCAGTTAGAGCCGATGAAAAATGGCAGAATGAAGCAAATTCCAGTAGTATGGAATCAGAATTTAAGCAGAACAAATCCATAAATGAACTAATGCTACAACACAACCAGTAACCTCAATCAAGACTCAGAAGAAAACCATATGGAGCAAGGAAATCCAGACCAGTGAGAATCAAGACAAAGATGAAAATGCAGTCCCTTTTTCGGTGCTATGCTTCTCCCTCTCTATTTCTGTCTGTGTGTGTATATATCAAAATCTGTTCCCCTAGATTTTTGTATGCCCCCCGTTTTCTGATGGAAGTCCTCCCCTTTTATAAGCCTTAACATCATCCCTTTAACAAATTGTTAGACCAAAAGAACACCCTCCCATGTGCTATCTTCTTTTTAGTTTCCACTTAGCTATTTAAGTATTAACCCCCCCATCACATTCCCTGGCAGACTTACTCTTTTAAATGAGGTTTAATACTTCTTAAACTAAAGCAGGGTAATGGGCAGCAGAATATATCTGACAGCATATACTGTCAAACTATTTTTAAATCAAAAAGCCCTTTATGCAGGAACCAGGCTGTGCACAAATGCACCTGTGGTGCACAAATGCACATGTTGCGCACAGGTGCGCATGCCCTCCAATTCAGAACTTAAACAAAACATTCCTTTTACATTTCTGATTCAAATTAACAACTATAAGTAAACAAACTCAGTTCCTAATTGATTCAAGCAAATGCTTAGCAGAAGTAAGTCGATTTGTTATTGTTCGGACAACTGAAACTAATTGACGACATATGTCGACTCGACTATACTAGTTATAACACATACAATCGTAACCAAAAATCAGACATTTAACAGTATCACACAAGGGGTTCAGATTGCAATGTTAATACAGAAAGGCCCTAGGAACTAAATGAACGAACCAATTCAAATTCATTTGATTGTACAGCTTACACATACACATTATCAGTGAACAGAAGAGGGACTTAATCAAACACGTAGGTTCAAACAAAGTGGACAGGACACAGTTGATAAAATTCGAAACACAAATTTTCACAAAACATGAACAGCCTTTTAAACAATCACATAGACTAAAACAAACAAAGAAAAGAAAGCAAAACTCACCTTAAACCCCGAAAAATCAAAAAACCCTAGCTTGGACTCGAACAGACCTTTCTTAAGGCAGAACGGACTTTAATCGAAGTGTTTCTCATATGAGAAACACTTCGATTAAGGTCCATTAGACCTTAATCTCTTGGTTTAAACGAGATACGGACCAGTGACGAGGAACCCTAAGGTTCCAAAAATTAGATCCGGGATTCATGCTTCCCTGGTCAGATTCGGACCAAACCAAGCATGGTTTGGTCACGAGGGGGGTCTGGGGAGTGTCTGGTGTGAAGTTGAGGCCGACTGGTGTAAATCAGGTTCCGACTCGAATCTTCAAATGAAGATTCGAGAAGGTGGGAGGGGATTCGAAGTGTGTGATTGGTGGATTTGGGTTCAGGATGGTGAGGAGCATCTACGGTGTTAAGGGTGGGGTCACCGGCGTCCATGCCGCCGGCTTTTCATGGTGAAAGTATACAGGGGCGGCTAGGGTTTGAAGGGGAAGGGTCTGGTGAAGACGAAGGCTGGGGTATTGGATAGGGGGCAGGGTATGGTTGTAGGTTTATATAGTTAGTGGATAGGTGGATCCTGGCCGTTGGATGAGACATGATGAAGGGCCAGGATCCTTCGACTAACAGGGAACGGCGTCGTTTCAAGGGTAAAGGGTTGAGGTCGGTCCGGGTGAGACGGGTCGGGTCTGTTAGTGGGTTCGGGGTGAGAGATCTTGGCCGTTGATCTTTCAGAGATCAACGGCTCAGATCAGCCTGGATTAAAACGGCGTCGTTTGGACGTTCTTGAAGTAGGCTGGTCACGGACCGGGCAAGCATGGGTTTTGGGCTGAGTTTGTTTGGGCCAATTTGTTTAAAATTGGACTGGCCCAAGTTCCTTTTATTATTATTTTATTTTCTTCTTTATTTTAAAAACAAAACCTAAGTAAATCAAATTAAAATTAAATAAACACTTAATACAATTGTTTGCACACACATATTAAAATATTTAAAACAGGTAAAATCAAACAAAAACACAATCACGGACAAAGATGCCTATTTATGATTTTCTATTTAACGAACGGATCCCGGTTCAAATTACGCATGACACATACATTTTTTGTATTTTGCTTTAATAAAAATAAAATGGGCAAAAATTATAAATAATTAACAAAGTGCCATGTAAAATCCAAAAAATTGTACAATAGGACCATTTGTTATTATTTTTATTTCTTTTTGGAGTGATTGTCGCGTAAAAGAAAAATCACGTGCTCACACTATTACCACACAACCCTGACGTGCAAAGACAGTTTAGAACTAGAGTGGGCTGGGAGCATTTCATGGATGACTGTGTAGACACCAATGAACATTTGGTCAAGGAGTTTTATTGCAATGTAGCCCACATCAAAAAGGGCTCCAAAGTGACCAAGGTTCGAAACTTGAAGGTGCTATTTGATGGGAAGTCGTTAAATCAGTATCTGGGATTCAATGAGGAGGATGAGACATTGTATATGGTGAAGTTTGAAATGGGCGAGGAGGTCCGTCAATGGCTAGCACAGTACTTGGCAATCCCAGGTACCGTCCCCGACTGGTTGACTGTTGGAGTCAAAATATTGAGAAGGGGCTTGAACATTGAGGCGAGGGGATGGGAGACTTTTGTTTGCATCCGGTTGGACCCTACCACTCTTGACAACACCCTCCCTCTCCACTGGGCTGTGTTAGTGGCTTCTATCATGGTAGGGTACCCCATCAACATAAGGAATGTGATATCCCAGATTATCACTATAGTAGGAGCGGAGCATGACCGGAACTATCTTTTCTCCATTTTCCTCACAATGTACTTTCGGGACTTAGAGGTGGACAAGAGATCCTATGACATCAAGGTCAAGGCGGCAACCCTATTTTCTTGGTATAGCACGAAGGGGGATGACAACCCCAAGATCAAGAACTACAAAGCTCCTGCTTCTGCTCCAACTGGCTAGTCTGAAGAGCCAGTTGTGGTAGAGGTTCCTGCTGAGCCTACCTCCACTCTTGCTGACATCCCTCCCGGACCTTCCACATCTACAGTTATTCCTGTCGGTCCATCCACATTAGTGGGCCCGGAGGTCCCATCTTCCCGGGCCCATCCTATTACTGCCCATCGTCTGAGCCAGGCACTTTTGAGTATTAACAACTGGATGCAGACTGCCTCATCCAAGTTTTCCATCTTAATTACCACTGTAGAGGCTCAGTCGGTTCCCCCAGCTCCATCAGATGCCACAGTCGATAGAGGATACACTCAAGGAGATACTTGGCAATCAGAAGAAGATCCTCGACACTCAGGCTGTGCTCTCAAAGGCAGTTGGTTCACATAGCAAGGCTCTCAAGGAGCTTGCTCGGGGGCACAAGAAGCTGCGGAAGACACGAGCCTCCAAGGAGTCCGTGAAGGAGCTGCGTGCAGATATTGACAGACTGAAGGCAGATCAACTACCTTTAGACTTATTGCTCGAGGACCCAGTCCCAGTAGCTCAGCCACAGTAGGAGCAGACACATAGGCCTCCGAAGAGGAGGAGGATGATTCCTAGAGCTGATGATGCTATCATCTAGTTGGCAGACCCACCGGAGACTTCCTCCAGTCAGCCACAAGATGTACCAGTTCCAAAGCCTGTCGAGGTCCAGGCCCAGGTTCCAGTAGCAGAGGAGCAACCATCGGGAACCAGTCTGAGGTTCCCGAGCACACAGAGGACCCAGGGACCACTCATGATCCTATACAGATAGACAGGGCTTAGGGAGTCTTCTATATCCTTTTTCCTCTTATCCTTTTGATGTTTTATTTAGACTAGTTGGCATTGGGGACAATGCCAGCTTTCATTTGAGGGGGTAGGACCTGCATTTTGGATGACTGTATATATATTGATACATTTTTATGCTTTCTTGATTTTTCATCTTTGGTCTGTATATAATTTGATATTTAGTTACATTTATTGCATTTTTATTTTACTTTGGGTCTGTATATAAAGTTACATTTCATTGTACATATTCATCCCATCTATTGTATATTCAAATCCTCTCTTGTATATATTCATTCTATTTTCCGCAAAATTTTTCGTTTTTAGCTTCTTATTTATGTTCGTAGCTTTTTGTTTTGTTTTGGACGTTTTTAATAAGCCTATGATTTTCTTAATGCCACGGTTCTTTCCAAAGATGGAGTGTTGTGTGAATCGGGTGGCTCTTCCCAGTGATGGATGACATGACAACCTTCTTAAGGGTTTTGAGTCCGTTTTTCTTTTTTGTTTTTAATAGTTAGTAGTTAAGGGTGCCTCAAGCAAAGCTTCAACTGGGCCTAGCACATTTTCCTTTGATCTCATGGTCAAAAATAAAGTATTGTGTTTAGGATGGTGAAAGTCGTGACCTTGAGACTCTTGTGTTGACCGATAATCATCAAATGGTTTTTCGGGACCATTGTGTGCTCAAATCGTATCTAAGATCGTTGTGGGCCTCCGACTCTATGTTTTTAGCAATCCCTTAGCTTGTGTGGTGAGTAATTGAATTGCACGTCTAAGTCCCAAGCCATTGGTCTAGAACTTGCCCTGAATGTTTGTTGAGGCGAAATCATAAGTGAATTTTGACTTGAAGCATGATTATAGGCTCTCCTTGATCCAAATGATAGTTTGAACAATTCCATAGCCTACCAATGATATGATCCCTAGTTAACCCTTTTGAGCCTTAGACCTTTTTTCTTTCAAGAACCATGATACAATCCTATACCCGTTCTAAAAGATATCCTCTTTTGGCACCCGATCTTTCCTTTAGCACATGGCAAAAGTATAAGTTTGGGGGGAGAGATGAGGATTGCAACAAAGTGGTAAAGGGGCATTAAAATGAAGAAAAGGAAAGGCAATGAAAAAGAAATAAAAGCAAAAAGACAAAACGAATGTTCAAAGTGAAAAACAATAAAAAGGGATTCAAGAAAAAGCAAAGATTGAAAGGTGTGGAAAGTTGAGAAAGGAGAAAAGGGTTTAAAATGCATAAGATAGAGTGACAATATGTCTCTCTAACCCCTTAGAAAGACGTGAAATGACTCAAAGAGTCAAGAGAATGTGTGCCAAATGAATCAAAAGAAGTACTTAAGGGAAGATGGAACCTACTTAGACCAAAATATGTCCTACCCTGAACCAAAAGCCTTCACAATATCTCCACAAAAGCCCTATATGATCTTGAGTTGAATGAAGCTTACATTAGTGGATTCTCACATAAGAGGCAAGCATATGGTACTCACATGAGAGATAAGTGAATTTCCATTAGCCTCGTTTTGCGTGCTAATATTCTAAAGGTGAGGTATGTTTAGGGAGAGTTAAGGATGTGTGAGTTTGGGTTCCACAATGACCAAAGTAATTGAAAGAGTTCTTTGATGTGTTGAGTCAACTCTTGATGCTCTTGTGTCACACTTGATCCATGGTTTTTCAAAGAGTAAATTTGTTAATTAATCATGTGTGTTGAGGGAAATTGTTAGTCCCAATTGATGCTAGTTGAGGTTGCTTTAGGAAAGCTGAAAATTTCTTGGATTTTCCCTTAAAGGGTGGGTCTTATTTTGTTTGCTTGAGGACAAGCAAAAGCTTAAGTTTTGGGGAGTTGATAACTAGGGATTTTGATGCATTTTATACTTATTCTTGCTTACGCTTTGATTATAAATTCATACAAAATAGTCCCAAAAGGCTCATAAGTTGTGCTTGATTGCAGGTTTGATCAACAAAGTGACAAGATGTCAAAGATCAGCTCAAAAGGAGCGAAACTTGCACAAGTACCAAAGACAAGACAAACTCAGGAAAAACAGGCCTAGTGCGGCTGCACTTCACTTTGTGTGGTCCGCACTAGGGAGATTCAGAGAGCTGGTATTTCAGGCATTAAGGCAGTGTGGCCGCAGAAGGTTTTGTGTGGTCCGCACTGAAGGCATTGCTGCCGCACTACCATTCTGTGCGGTTCGCAGAGCCAAAGTTCAGAGAGGGTGAAGTTGGAGTTTTCATGCCTATGCGGTCCGCGGTCCAGTTTGTGCGGACCGTACTAGAAATCTCTGCGGCCGCAGTCGATTCTGTGCGGTCCACGGAGCCTGAGTTCAGGGAGTCAAGTTTTCGAGTTGAAGAGCCTAGAACTTGCAGGACATTTCTTAAATGGGAAAAGCTAGGAGAAGTAACCTTTGTCCTGATTTTCTAGCATAGTATAAATAGATTCTTTTTCCATTTTTAGGGTATCAGACATTTAGAATAGCTGATGCGCTCGTGGGAACGTATCTTGTAGCCATTTTGGGCATTTTTACTTACTTTTTATCATTGAATATTTGTATTTAGCGTAGAAATTAATTAATATGCGTTCATCTTCATCTATATCTCTGTTTTTCTCTTCAAGCATGAGTAGTTATACCTGTTAGCTAGGGTTGTGGCTCAACCCTAGTGTAGGTAATTGATGGGTGTTGTGATTTAAGGCTAGATTGACTATGAGTGTTTGTTATTTGGGTCAATTTCATGGTTTAACTTATGAATTAGTGGTTGCAAACACTAGTTTGTGCTAAGTCGACTTGGGATCTTCTTGAGAAAGAGAGCCTAAGTCTCTGAAATTGACTCAACAAGGAATTGGGATGGACTCAAGAGATTTGATAGTCCCAATTAAAGGGTTAAACCTCGAGAGAGTAATACCCGACTTGAACCCTAGTTGCTTGGGCAAATATGCATACCCAATTGATCTTGAGAAAGTCAATTGGGCAAAATCAATCTTTCTACCGAGAGGTGTAGAGTGGGTAGTATCGATCAACGGTTATAATATATTACCCAATCATGTCAATCGTGCCTTAGATGCAATTACCCGTCAATTGACCACCTAGGCGGAAGTCACTACCCTAGTGCCTTTTAACCCATTAGATACAACTTGTAGCATTTAACTCTTAGCTTAACCTAGTTGCAACTGTAATTTGTAGTTTGATAATAGTAGAGTATAAAGAAAACCCAAAAAATGAATAGAAGTGCAATTTGGAACAATCACGCAATCTTAAGGTAAATATACACCCAATTCCATTCCTAGATCTCTGTGGAAATCGATCCCGACCCACAAATCAGGTAAAAGCTATTGCGATCCTCTCTCGCTACTTATTAGTGGTGCGGAGTTGGTTGCGGTAAGATATATCGGGCAAAAGCTACATGTCTTGGGTGCTTGATGCTGAAATTTGTACGGTTTAAAGCAATCTGGGCGATGTGGTATAATCGCCTTAGTAAATATTTGCTGAAAGAGGGTTACATAAATGATGTTATTTGTCTATATATTTTTATAAAGAAAATGGCCTCAGAATTTGTTATAATTGCAGTTTATGTTGATGACATAAATCTTGTTGGAACTCCAGAAGAGCTCTAAAAGGCAATTGAATATCTTAAGAATGATGAAAGATCTAGGAAAGACAAAACTTTGTCTTGGTCTGCAAATTGAACATTTAGAAGACGAGATCTTTATCCATTAATCTGCCTATACAGAAAGGGTCTTAAAATGCTTTTACATGGACAAAGCACACCCATTGAGTACACCAATGGTTGTTCGATCACTTGAAGTGAATAAGGATTTGTTCCGACCTCCAGAAGAGGATGAGGAGCTCCTTGGTCTTGAAGTACCCTATCTCAATGCAATTGGTGCACTAATATATCTTGCTAATGCTACAAGGCCTAACATAGCGTTTTCTGTTAATTTACTAGCAAGATATAATTCTTCTCCTACACGGAGACATTGGAACGAGATTAAGCATATATTATGATATTTAAAGGGAACTCTTGATATGAGTTTGTTTTATACTAACAAAGATAGTGCAGATCTTGTTAGTTATGCAGATGCAAGTTATTTATCTGATCCCCATAAATGTCGTTATCAAATCGGGTACGTATTTACATATGGAGGTACTGTCATGCCATGACTTTCCACAAAGCAATCTATTGTTGCTACTTCTTCAAATCATGCCGAGATAATAGCTATTCATGAAGCAATTAGGGAATGTGTATGGTTAAGATCAATAATTCATTTTATTCGAGAAAAATGTGGTTTGGAATGTGAGAAAGACCCATAATTTTATACAAAGACAATGATGCATGTATAGCCCAATTGAAGGTAGGATTTATAAAAGGAGATAGAACGAAGCACATTTCACCAAAATTATTCTACACACATGATCTTCAGAAAAATGGTGATATTGATGTGCAACAAATCCGTTCAAGCGATAATCCAGCAGATTTATTCACTAAATCTTTGCCAACTTCAACTTTTGAGAAGATGGTATACAAAATTGGAATGCGGAGACTCAAATATTTGAAACAAGGTTTTCGCCAGGGGGAGTAAAATACGTTATGCACTCTTTTTTTCTTACTTAATTTATCTCCGACTTTGATAATAAAGAATGATACTCGACATAAGACTAATAAAAAATAATACTCATGATACTAAAAGAATGACTATGGAGCGACTCTAAGTATTCAAAGAAAAGACCATAACAATTGATAAAAAAATCTTCGCCCATGCGAACAACTGCGAGGCTCACCAAGAATTCTCAACTTGAGTCCTCTAATAAACGAAATCCTAGCTCAGTGAGTAATAACACTTAACCACAACCATTTTTATTTGGGGACAAGTCAGAAAATATGCTAGTATCTCAAACAGATAACATCAAAATGCCCTTTCAGAAACCATAAATAATTTTCAGTCTCATCATACTTTTCTTGTAGTATAATACAATTAACAGTTCAGTAATAAGCTCGGTAACCACTGTATAATATCAATATTCACATTTGGGAGGTTTCAATGAACGGATCATGTAATCGGTATAACTGTGGACTTCTTTGCAAGCAGTCATATATAACGGTAGTCCCTACTCGAGGGAAATCGATAACGGTATGCTAGTTCTACCTTCCCAATAGCGAGGGCTATAATGGTAATCGGTAATTACAAGGTGCACCAGGTCTAACGAACCCGCCGTTAGCTCCGGGATCCTTCAATGTCTACTCCCATTTATACTTGTCTCTGTAATCCGTATATACTCGTAGAAAATAATTTAAAACAATATAGAGCATTTCGATTTTTATCAAATCATGTAATTTTATTTCAGTAACGGTAAATCTCATCTCAAGTAATAGAAAAACGTATTCAGTAACAATGAGAATATTCAGAATAACTGTAATTGTCTAAAATAAATATAATAGTATCATATCGAGTAAAGGACTTGTCCCACATGCAGATTCAAATCAGTCGGTATCATGCTCATATTAAAATCATATGTAAATCATGTTAGTTGTAGAAATACAAATTGAGGTAAGGTTACTACTCACAGTACTTGTGCCGAAATACCAATTACTTCACCTCAAGCAACTCGTACAAATTCCTCCAATCAATCTCTTGAGTCGGAGGAGAGCTTTAATACTTTCAATTTCAACTCTAAATTCTTCCTTTGCCCAAAGCTTTCTTCTTCTTCTTGTTCTCTTTTCCCCTTTTTTCTTTTTCTGCTCGTTTCCCTTCTTTTTTTGGCCATTTTGAAGCTTTTAGCTTCGTTATTCCTTATAAGGGTGTTGTTAACCCTTTTCAATTTTTTGTTGGCAGCTTATGTAATGGGCCTTTTGGCCCTTTTTGCTTTTTTCTTATTTTTTTTGTTATTTTGTTTTATTAATTTGCTCCCTTTTTTGTTATTATTATTATTATTATGATTTTGCTAATGACCAATACACCCTTATTAAATATAGGGTATCACATCCTCCCCACCTTATGAAATTCGGTCTCCGAATTTAACTCAAGTACGTACCTATAAACTGAAACAAATGGGGATACTTCGCTTTCGTATCTTTTTCTACCTCCCAAGTAGCTTCTTCAACGGTATGATTTCTCCATAAAACTTTAACGAACACAATTTCTTTTGACCGTAGCTTTCTTACTTGTCTATCAACAATTACCGACTGCTCCTCCTCGTAAGACAATTTCTCATCAAGCGGTATAGTTGGTGCTTCAAGCACCTGAGATGAGTCTGATATACATTTTCTTAGCATTGAGACATGAAACACTGGATGAATAAAGGAAAACTCGGGAGGAAGTGCCAAACGATAAGCCACAGCTCCCACTCGATCTAGTATCTCATACGGTCCTATAAACCTGGGGCTCAGCTTGCCTCTTTTCCCAAACCGCATCACACCTTTCATAGGAGAGACTCGTAGGAGCACTTTGTCTCCAATTGTGAACACTAAATTTCTTCTTCTCTTATCAGCATAAGACTTTTGTCTGCTTTGAGCTGTAAGCAATCTCTGTCTGATCAACTGGACTTTGTCCATTGCTTCTTGTACTAAGTCGAGTCCCAATAAGTTAGTCTCACCATCTTCAAACCATCTGATAGAAAAACAACATCTTCTACCATACAATGCTTCGTACGGTGCCATTTGAATATAGGACTGGAAGCTATTGTTGTAAGCAAATTTAGCTAACGTTAGATAAGTGTCCCAACTACCTCCAAACTCAAGAATGCAAGCTCTCAACATATCCTCCAAGATCTGAATAGTATGTTCAGACTGCTCGTCTGTCTGTGGATGAAATGCAATACTAAGATCTACTCGTGTACCTAATGCTTCTTGAAAAAATTTCCAAAAGCGTGAAGTGAACTGTGATCCTCTATCAGAGATGATGGATACTGGAACTCCATGAAGTCGGACAATTTCGTTCATAAATATCTATGCATACCTGACTCCACCATATGTAATCTTCACCGGCAAAAAGTGTGCTGATTTCGTCAGTCGGTCTACAATCACCCATACCGAGTCATAACCTCTATGGGTTCGTGGTAGCCCTATGACAAAATCCATAGTAATTTTTTCTCCTTTTCACTCTGGAATCTCAATTTGTTGTAGTAGTCCTGCGGGTCGCTGATGCTCTGCCTTGACCTGCTAATAAGTCAAACAAATAGAAATAAAGTTAGCAACATCTTTCTTCATACCTTCCCACCAATAAAATTTCTTCAAGTCATGGTACATTTTTGTGGATCCAGGATGTATAGTGTATTTAGTATTGTGAGCTTCTTTAAGAATAACATGTCTCAACTCATCTACGTCTGCTACACATAGCCGGTCACCCATTCGAAGAACATCATCACTTCCAACAATCATATCCTTGCTTTTACCAGCTAAGGCCTCATCCCTGTATTTGCATAATCGTTCATCCTCATATTGGGTGGCCTTAATACTCTCAAATAATGAAGACTTAGCCTGAGCACAAGCCAACAATGCCTCTAAATTTCCGACACTAAATCTGATACCTGTATCTTCTAGTCTCTGAGTATCTTTGGACAAAAGTCTCTTTGTAGGGGCTATATGTGCCAAACTCCCCATGGATTTTCTGCTCAATGCATCAGCCACATTGGCTTTTCCAAGATGATATAAAATAGAACAATCATAGTCTTTGAGTAGTTCCATCCATCGACACTGCCGAAGATTCAGATCTCTCTGCTGAAAGATATACTTCAGACTTTTATGGTCGGTATAAATCTCACAAGTTTCGCCGTATAGATAATACCTCCAAATTTTAGAGCAAATACCACTGCAGCCATCTCCAAATTATGTGTAGGATAGTTTTTCTCGTGCTTTTTCAATTGTCTCAAAGCATAAGCTATAACACTTCCATTTTACATGAGAACACATCCTAATCCCACCCTCGAGGCATCACAGAATACTGTAAATCCTCCAGAACCTGATGGTAAGGCTAATATTAGTGCAATTATCAGACACGTTTTGAGTTTCTGAAAGCTTTGCTCACATTCCTCTATCCACTGAAATTTTGCATTTTTCTATGTTAGCTTGGTCAGTGGCGCTGCTATTCTGGAGAAATCCTGCACAAAACGCCTGTAATAGCCTGCTAAGCCTAAAAAGCTGCGAATCTCTGTAGGAGAAGTAGGTCTGGGCCATTTCTGTACAGCTTCGATCTTCTTAGGATCTACCATAATTTCATCTTTGGATACAACATGTCCCA
This sequence comes from Nicotiana tabacum, assembly GCF_000715075.1. NCBI lineage: Eukaryota > Viridiplantae > Streptophyta > Magnoliopsida > Solanales > Solanaceae > Nicotiana > Nicotiana tabacum. Next base: position 149,954,908 of record NC_134086.1, on the reverse strand, counting down.
GAAATGATACCGAGTGTAGCCAGAATTCACACTTCAAGAACTTAGCCTAAAGCCGATGTTCTTGCAATGTCTGCAACACAGCCCTGAGATGATTCTCGTGTTCTTCTTGGCTATGAGAATATATTAGGATATCATCAATAAATACTATTACAAATCTATCTAGAAACGGCTTGAAAACCCTATTCATTAAATCCATGAATGCAGCTGGAGCATTTGTCAGTCCTAAAGGCATCACAAGGAACTCATAGTGCCCGTATCGAGTTATGAAAGCAGTCTTAGAAATATCTTCATCTTTGATTCTAAGTTGATGATAACCAGAATGAAGGTCAATCTTTGAAAAGTGGGCAGCTCCTTGTAACTGATCAAACATGTCATCTATACGAGGCAAAGGATATTTATTGCGTATTGTTATCTTGTTCAACTGCCTGTAGTCAATGCACAGTCCCAAGGATCCGTCTATCTTCTTTATGAATAGTACTGGTGCACCCCATGGTGATGCACTAGGTCTAATAAAACCCTTATCTAACAAATCTTGTAACTGTTGCTTTAGCTCCCTCAACTCTGCTGGTGCCATTCGATATGGGGGTATCGATATGGGTTGTGTGTTAGGTAGCAAATCAATACCAAAGTCTATTTCTCGTATTGGAGGCAATCCTGGTAAATCCTCAGGAAATACATCAGAAAATTCTCTTATTACTGGTACATTCTCTATACTAACTATTTCCTTTCTTGTATCATTTACAATAGCTAAGAGACCTAAGCAACCTTTCTTCAGAAGCCGTTGAGCCTTCATAAAAGATATAATTTTGTAAGTCTCTAGAACCTGACTCCCTCTTAGAATAAAACTGGGTTTATTTGGTATCTCAAACTTAACTATCTTTGCATGACAATCGACTATAGCATAGCAAGAAGATAACCAATCCATTCCCATCAGTACATCAAATTCAATCATATCAAGTACAATAAGGTCAGCTAGAGTATCTCTACCCTCAACCCGAATTTGACAAGCACGATACACGCATTCAACTAACAAAGACTCTCCAACATGAGTAGCAACTAGAAAAGGATCATTCAATAGCTCGGGTTGTCTACTAAATCTCAAAGCAAAGTATGAAGACACAAAGGAGTGAGTACAGCCTGGATCAATCAACGCAAGTGCATCAAATGAACAGACAGAAAGAATACCTGTAACCACTGCATTCGAGGCCTGAGCATCCTGTCTAGTAAATGCAAAAACTCTCGCCTGACCTCTACCAGCATTGCCTTATCCTTGATTCATAGTAGCACGGTCTCCAGCACCTCGACATCTATTTCCTGTACCTGTAGCACCTGAAGTATTACGAGTAGTCTGAGTCGGTGCAGCTGACTGAATAGAAGCCTGGTTGAAATTTCTCGGAGGCTGAGGGCAATCCCTCAAGTGATGTCCCAACTGGCCACACCGAAAGCACTCTCCAGTTAGAACACGACATTGGCCCAAATGTGATCTACCACAAGTCTGGCAGACTGGAGTAGTGGCATATATCTGCCCAGAATTACGATGTCCAGAAGATGATGGTCCTCTATTACCTTGTCTGTAATGTGGTCTGTATGTGGATTGTGAAGACATGTGTGTCCCTGTCTGAGAACCCTGTTGTTGTTGTTCTTGTCCCTGATTTCCTGCTCTTCTATTTCACTAAAACCACCACTAAAATCCCCTCCTATCTTGGCCTTCTTACGTAAATCACTAGCTGCACGCTCCTCATGTCCCTTGTTTTCAATCTTTCTAGCAAGGTCGACTACATCATAGTAGGATAAAGTCTTCATCCATGGGGCTACTACAGTGTATAGACGACCAACCAATCCATCAACAAACCTCTGAACTCGAGCTTTTTCGGTAGGCACTAAGTGAGAAACATATATAGCCAGCTTACCGAACTTAGTGTTATATGTTGACACATCTATATCTGGAGTCTGAACCAATCTCTCAAAGTCTCTAGCATATTGTTGCATCAGACTGTCTGGAAGAAAATGATTCTTGAACAACTTAGTGAACTCGTCCCATGTCAGCGGTGGTGCTCCTGCTGGCCTTCCTAGCAATACCGTTTCATAGCATGTGTTGGCCGTATCCTCTAGTTTGTATGCTGCGAGCTCCACGACTCTCTCACTAGAACATCCAAAAGCACGTAATGCCTTGAGTGTCCCATCCAAGAAACCTTGAGGATCTGCTGAGTTATCGGAACCTGTGAATTTTGGTGATTTCAATTTTAGGAACTCATGTAGGGATATTTCCTTATTCCCAAAAGGCTGAGTCTGTGTAGGTGCTTGTGTCTATAAAATAGCCTGAGGAGCTGAACTTCCGCCCTGAGTAGGCACCAATACCTCTAACACATTCAATAACTTTGCCACTGCATCTGCAGGTAAGGCGATAGTAGGTAAAACAGTTGGCATTGGTGGTGGAGCGTTCTGAACTCCTTGCTCTTGCACTTGATCTGGCATAACAACTTGGGTTTGATCCATGTTCCCAACTTGAGTTTGAGGAGCAGTCTGTCTTCTAGTTTGACGAACCCCAACTTGACTGCCACCTCGGGTAGCACCACGTCCAGCAGATGAGGGTGTGCGTGTCCTAGCCATCTGCGAAAGAAATATTCCAAAGTCAATCTCAAGTTATCTCAACGCACGATCAAAGAATGAAAGAAGGGAAAGCATTCCTAAATGTTCAGTAGCCTCAAGGTCATATGTATGGGCGCCTACATACCCATGAACAAGACTCTACTAAACATTGCTCCATGACTCGGGACTTAAAGTCTAAACTCTGATACCAACTTTGTCACGACCCAATTTAGGATCGTGACCGGCGCTTAGGAGCAAGTGCTCCCAAGTAAGCTTTATCGGTATTTTACAGAAAATCGGACAGAGTTTTCCCTGTTTTTGGACTATCCCAAAAAATTTCCTGTCTCAAATCAAAAACCAAACATCCTAATAGCAATTCAACCAATAGACAACTTATCAATTAACCAAAATAGTCTTCACCATTACTAGTCAACCTACTAACAACCAGAAATACTAATTTATCTCCGACTTTGATAATAAAGAACGATACTCGACATAAGACTAATGGCAAAATAATACTCATGACACTAAAAGAATAACTATGGAGCGACTCTAAGAATTCAAAGAAAAGACCATAACAATTGATAAAAAAATCTCCGCCCACGCAAACAAGTGCGAGGTTCACCAAGAATTCTCAACCTGTGCGCTCTAATTAACGAAATCCACGCCTGCGTCAACTGCTGTCTCTGTAAAAAGAAATTAGCGGGGAATGAGTCGCTAGTTCAGTGAGTAATAACACTTAACCACAACCATTTTTATTTGGGGACAAGTCAGAAAACATGCTAGTATCTCAAACAGATAACATCAAAATGCCCTTTCAGAAACCATAAATAATTTTCAGTCTCATCATATTTTTCTTGTAGTATAATATAATTAACAGTTCAGTAATAAGCTCGGTAACCACTGTATAATATCAATATTCACATTTGGGAGGTTTCAATGAACGGATCAGGTAATCGGTATAACCGTGGACTTCTTTGCAAGCAGTCATATATAACGGTAGTCCCTACTCGAGGAAAATCGGTAACGGTATGCTAGTTCTACCTTCCCACTAGCGAGGGCTATAACGGTAATCGGTAATTACAAGGTGCACCAAGTCTAGCGAACCCGCCATTAGCTACGGGATCCTTCAATGTCTACTCCCATTTATACTTGTCTCTGTAATCCGTATATACTCGTAGAAAATAATTTAAAACAATATAGAGCATTTCGAATTTTATCAAATCATGTAATTTTATTTCAGTAACGGTAAATCTCATCTCAAGTAACAGTAAAACGTATTCAGTAACAATGAGAATATTCAGAATAACTGTAATCGTCTAAAATAAATATAGTAATATCATATCGAGTAAAGGACTTGTCCCACATGCAGATTCAAATAAGTCGGTATCATGCTCATATTAAATCATATGTAAATCATGGTAGTTGTAGAAATACAAATTAAGGTAAGGTTACTACTCACAGTACTCGTGCCGAAATACCAACTGCTTCACCTCAAGCAACTTGTACAAATTCCTCCAATCAATCTCTTGAGTCGAAGGATAGCTTTAATACTTTCAATTTCAACTCCAAATTCTTCCTTTGCCCAAAGCTTTCTTCTTCTTCTCTTTCTCCTTTTTCTTTTTTCTGCTCGTTTTCCCTTCTTTTTTTTTTTTTGCCGTTTTGATGCTTTCTGCTTCGTTTTTCCTTATAAGGGTGTTGTTAACCCTTTTCAATTCTTTGTTGGCAGCTTATGTAATGGGCCTTTTCGGCCCTTTTTGCTTTTTTCTTATTTTTTTGTTATTTTGTTTTATTAATTTGCTTCCTCTTTTTATTATTATTATTTTGCTAATGATCAATACACCCTTATTAAATATAGGGTATCACACTAAGATTTTTTCCCACATAGTTTTTCTTATAAGGTTTTTAATGAGGCACCTAACAATATGTATTACTAAAAATATGTACTCTTTTTCCTTTACTAGAATTTTTTTCCCATGGGGTTTTTCCTAGTAAAATTTTAATGAGGCGCATTATCTTTTAAAGATCCAAGGGGGAGTGTTATAAATATATTATATTATAGATGTTTATTTAGTACTCCGTTGTAAATAAGCTTCCTGAAGAAGCCTATCCATATGGGACTCCGCCGTAAATATTTTTATCTATTTAGTACTCTATTGGAAATAAGCCTCCTCAAGAAGCTTATCCTTTCGATACTCCGCTATGGATAAACATTACCCTCGGTAAAAGATTATCCATACCTAGTACAATGAGCTTATCCTTTTGGTACTCTGTTATGGATAAACATTATCCTCAATAGAAGATTATCTATATCTGGTACAATAGCAGCTTACACAGCAGCTTGAAGTCTTCTATAAATAAAGGAGATTTCAGTTCATTATGTACATAAGTTTGAAGTTGAATAATATATCAGTTTCTCTCTATACTTGTCTTTGGTTTATTTACTTTATAGACGTTATTTTATAACAGAAAATTATTTTTTAGACAACATTAGACTCAGATCTAATATTTTCTCATAAAATATTAGATTGTGATCTAATATCTATAATAACTTATAAATCTATGGACCATAGTTTAACATTTTTTCATATAATTTTGGGTTTGCTTAAAAAGGATTTTTAGAGTGTGCTGCGAAAATTCACTAACAAGTAACTAAAAGCCCAAAGCAAAGACTTTCCATTGTGAAATGATGTACTATTTATCTAGATAAACAATTATTAGAGTTTTACTCATTTGGTATATTATTCGACTGAAGTCTAATACGTAGTTGGAATTACTTTATTTTACAGCAAGATTCCATCTTTTGACCAAAATTTAAGTAACGAGCTATCAAGTTTTTGGGAAAGTGTATATTTTATTCCCGAAATGCTTTCAAGATTATATTGTACTTACTCATTTTAACGTCTCAAGCTCGCACTTACCATTCATAGGAAAAAAATATTATTATACAATAAACTTGAAAGAATTTCCAAATTAACAAACCAAATCCAATACCCAAAGAAGTAACTCCAGTAAATTAACAGGTAAATCCTCTTTGCGATGTCTCCTTACTAAAAGGTAGTCTGGTGCATAAAGTATCCAGTATTTATGCAGGACTCGGAGAAGAATTGCACCTAATGAATGTGATGTAGGCATCCTAACCTAACTACATAAAGCATCTCGCATTCACGCAAGGTCCGGAGAAGGACTGCATCCAATAAGTGTGATTAGGATCGGCAAATAGTCGTGTCGGGTCGAATATGGTTCGGGTCGAAAACATGTAATGAAAAATGGATAAATTATCCGATCCGACCCATATTTAATACGGATAAAAAAGGATTAACCGGCGGATAATTTGGATAACCAAATTATCCATGACTTCTTGAATATGATCACTTTTGGGAGAATTCCTAGTCTCCCAAACTTGAGCAACCCCCAATTTGAGGCTTTACAAATGTAAAAGTTAAACTCATTGGTTAACCATTTTCTAAATGGATAATATGGTTCTTATCCATATTTGACCCATTTTAAAAAGTTCATTATTCAACCCATTTTTAGCGGATAATATGGGTGGTTAACTATTTTCTTTTAACTATTTTGTCACCACTATGTGTGATGTAGATATCCTAACCTAATGCAAACAAGTGACTACTTTCACGACTCGAACATGTAACCTATAGGTTACATGCACGAAGACAACTTTACCGTTTAATTTATTCATACTTTTTAGGGATATAAGGTTTAATAATACCATTATATTTTTTTGCCTTCTATATCAACTAATCTTGTTTTTATGGTAAACTATCCACTTACTATAAAAACAAGCCGCACTGTAGCATATTATATCAAATATACAATGATATAGTATTAGTTAGCATATATAGTTTGTTTTTGAACTTCCAACCAAATCAATACGGATATCTACCACAATTAGTTTACCTTATTTTGCAAGAGAATTATCTTTAAAAGAAAAACTTATTTTTTATCAACACTCGAATCAATCATGAATTAAACCAAAAAAGAAAGGTTGTTTACTTGTATCAAGCTTCTACTCCTATAAGTGTTCAAAAAGGCATTAAAACTTAAGAGTCTGTATCAAACTAAAACTTCAAATAGCCTTATTATACCCAATTTCCATCAAATTAAACCTCTCCTTTTCCATCTCCTTCCTTATTATTTGGGGAAAATTTCAGGTTTTGCAGAGGAAGTATCACTTTTCTCTTTCCTATATAGGAGGAACGATTTTTTTTTTTTATTGTCTTTGATTTTGCCAACAATGAAAAACAGACCACAATATGTGGTCTCCTTTATTATTGCTGAAACAAATAATGTGTTAAACACTTTTAGAAGAATACTTCCCAGAATCATGATCACCTTCATCTTTTTCTTTTGTCTTTTATGCGTTTTTTACTCTTTAATTTTCTTAAACCCTTCATTCAAGTCCACCCAAAAACCTTTAGGTATTTTTATTAGATTTAACGAAGAAAACCAGTCAAACACTATCCAAACTACCCCAGAAAAAACTCAGCTCCACCATATTGTATTTGGCATTGGATCGTCACGTACTACATGGAATTATAGAAAAGAGTACGTAAAATTATGGTGGAAGCCAAATAAAATGCGAGGATTTGTATGGTTAGACAAGCCAGCTATGTCAAAGAATAATCAAAGCACGAGTATTTACAACGTTACTTCTCTTCCAGAAATCAAGATTTCAAGCAGCACATCAAGATTTAAGTACACTAACCAAAAGGGCGATAGATCAGGAATTCGTATATCGCGAATTATATCAGAAACAGTAAGGATGGATTTGAAAAATGTGAGATGGTTTGTGATGGGAGATGATGATACATTTTTTGTGCCTGAAAATTTGGTTAGGGTATTGAGGAAATATGATCATAATCAGTATTATTACATAGGGAGTGTATCGGAAACACATTGGCAGAATCATGAATTTTCATATAATATGGCATATGGGGGTGGAGGTTTTGCTATAAGTTATCCATTGGCTAAGGCTCTTGAGAAAATACAAGATAAGTGTATTGAGAAATATCCTCATTTGTATGGATCGGATGACAGGATTCAAGCTTGTTTGGCTGAACTTGGAGTTCCTCTTACTAAAGAAGTTGGATTTCACCAGGTTTGTTCTTCTTTTTTTCGCATCTCTTTTTCTATTAGAATTCTTAGCCCAACTTGTTTGGAATTGAGACGCATTTTTTTGTTGTTGTTATTAGTATTCTGCATGATAGTTCAACTTAGTAATTTATTTACGGTCCTTCTTCTTAGGTAACTTAGTAACCGTGACCTTTCCTTTAATTTATAGTCGATAGGATCATACCAACTAATAAGTCCCTAATTAAAGGAGAATATAATTATTCCCTAAAATAACAAATAAATAAGAAGGCGATTAGTAAAGTGGGAGAGATTTTGTTGTTTATTGCAAGGCAAATGAATTTCCGAAATTAATTGACCCACTTTGACTTCATGTTATATAACCCCAAAATTGTTTAGGAGACACCAAATATCTAAATGTTGGTGGCGATTCTTGTCATGTAATTTCATCAAAAAAATCTGCTATATAATTCCAATTCTTCAAAAGTTAACATTGTCTCAATATTTTGGTTGTATTTCTGAAGGTAAACGGGGGAAAAATGCATTAGAAAAAGATATAAAACGTTAGAGTACAGTTTTTAAGAGATCAAAAGTGAGCCAAAAATCTTCACTGCACCTATTGCCGCATATCAGAGGCGGATGTAGTGTTTAAAGGTAGATTCAACTGAACCCATAACTTTTTATTCGGGGTAAAAATTTGTATTGTAAAAGTATTGATATGAACCCATAATTTTAAAAATATAATGGGTTCAATATTAAAAATCTTAAAAGTTGAACTCATAGGGTTTAAATCCTAGATCTGCCTCTGCTTTTGGCTAGTTCTAGCAGATGTATCAGATTTCCTTCGTTTTATGCAGGTAGGAAAGAGGAAGTAAAAATTAATCTTTGTCTACTTAGTGGAGGTGTTTGGGCAAGATAAGTTTGATATTAATAAAAGAGGTAGCATAAAGTCTTAAACTACCTGCAACTTCCACCAAGATAATTACTTATTAATTTTAGCATGTATTGGTTTTGCATAATCATGTACTTTTCTGTAACACTCTTTGCTTTCTAAACTTTTAATATTTAAGGACAAATAATATTCAAATTGCAATATCTCTAGTCAAAATATGTGTTGCAAAAAGAAAACGGATTTTCCTTTGGTTGTTATAGTGAATTAGAATTGGTAGGTTCTGGATGGAGAGGGCTAGTGGCATCTAATCCTCAATACTAAACCACTCCCCCGTTAAGGTGGGTGGCCTACAATTATCTACTTTTTAGGATATGTCCCTTAATTCCCATTTCTCAAATTTTTTTCCCCGGTTTCAATAATAGCAACACAAATACTACTATATTAGGAAAATGGTAGTTCAACTAAACAAATTTCCCTCTGCGTATATTATATCATATCAATATAGCTTTCTCATCAACCTACTTGTATAAATCAGAATACTTAAGTAGAACTTAGCCAATATAAGAGCCCGTTTGGATTGGCTTAAAAAAAAAGTGATTTTTCTGCAAAATAGTTTTTAATCCAAAAAGCAATAAGTTGGGGTTGCCCATTTCATTGTTTTTGGCTTGTTTTAAGCACTTTTAATCTTATTTTAAGCACCTTTTGACTTTGTCAAACACTAAAAAACTAAAAAGAGCTTAAAAGCCCGTCCAAAACACCCTCTAAGTTCAACAATAACAAATAAAAAGTAAAGGTATTAGTCACTCAAGAAAAATAAAACCAATAGGTCCAAAAGGGCAAGCATCATATAACCAATTAATAGAGAAATGACTTGTGTACATAGTTAAACCGATCCACACACCTAGGGGAATTAAATTTTAAAATCTTATATTAATTTTTTTGATCTAGTCATCTAGGTATCAAGATAACTTCGATTTATAATTATATTTGCTTAGAGATTATTGTGTTCGTTTTGCTCTCGTTTTTTGTTTGTTTGTAAAACTAATTATATTTGTGGCAAGTTTTAATAATTATATGTTTTTAGAATTTTAAACTATATTTATAGGTTAAGTCTGTCAATGTGGAGTAATAAATCCAATTCTTTTGTACCAATAATAAATTTCCTTGTATCGGTTTTTAACGCATACTGTATATGTTTATTATTTGATGATTTAACAATAAGACAATATTTACCTGGAACAGTTTGATCTACATGGCAGTGTGATGGGCTTCCTCTCAGCCCATCCAGTTGCACCACTAGTTTCTCTTCATCATCTTGATAAAGTTCAGCCCATATTCCCAAAATTAAGCCGAGTTGAAGCGTTAAGACGGCTCAACAAGCCCATAAAACTGGACTCAGCTGGGCTCATGCAACAGTCCATATGTTATGATAGGTCCAGGGGATGGACCGTTTCTGTCTCGTGGGGCTATTCGGTCCAGATCAATAGGGGCATCTTACCGGCCCGTGAAATGGAAAAGCCCATTACAACTTTCAATGATTGGTATGCAACTGGGGATGAGAATTCCTTTACATTCAACACAAGACCATATCATAAAAATGCTTGCCAAAGACCATTTTTCTACTTGTTGTCTAATGCATACGTGACAACCAATCGCACAACAAGCGACTACGTGTACGATGGGGCCCGTGGATCGAAGTGCAAGTGGCGTATGGCTGATCCATCGAACGTGCGCCACGTGGAAGTGTACAAGAAGCCTGATCCAAATTTATGGGACAAGGTAATTAATTTTAGTTTTATGAAGTTGTTGATAGCTAGTCACTATGGTATGTGCTGATAAATATGTCCCTTTTGATGTTGTCAAGCAGTCTCCTAGAAGAAATTGTTGCAGAGTTTTGCCAACAAGCAAGAATGACACTCTTTTAGTAGATGTGGGTGAATGCAGAGAAGGTGAAACCATCTAATTTTAGTGACAGAGACTTAAAGAGGATTTTTTGGTATTCATGTCATTATTTGTAGCCCCCACCCCCACCCCCACCCCAATTGAGTATTCTTTTCTTCTTCTTTTTTCTTCCTTTTCTAGGTCTGAAAATGAAAGGAGCTCCAGATTACATATATTGCCATGTATAGAAAAAGCTAACACAATGCTTCAGGTGAGGCTGTGAGCTCCTAATCTTCTTATACTTTGAAAGAATGCAAGATCTTATATATTTCATATAAACTTATAGTGAGGAAATTTTGTTAAATGAAGAATATCAATGTACTATCACTTGAACAATATAATAGTAACTCTTACTATTCTAAGAAGAATAACAACATTCAGAATATAAGGCAGAATGCGTCTAATTCTCTCTATATTCCTCATGAAACCAGCATAATTTTAGGTGTGAATCTGATGAACGGGCCTAAACAATATAAATACACTTAATAAAAACTCTACAAATTTGTTTCAGATACTTACACGCAAACTGTATTTAATATGTACCTAAAGCCCTAGTTCATTCAACATATTTGATGACATATATGACCAACTGCAAGACTTAACCCTCAAAGGGAGACTTCTCATCTAAAGGCCAAAGCTTATATTGGTCGCAAAATGCTGCAAGAAAAATCTATGCGCTACTTCTGCAACACTTGTATTGACCTTAATGCGCTAGGCATATGTTCCAGGAGTTATATCTTCTCATCCCTTCATTCTTTTTCGACACCATTCACATAACAGACCTCCCTCCTCTTAAAGTATCAATATAGTGTATTGGTGCTGTTTATATTCTTGTTCATGTTGTGAATTTGAGCCAGTTTTGAGGCTTGTAGTTCACATGGATCACTAGCTATTACTTCAACCACTGGCTTTTTTCTGCCATATTCCCCTACTAGGCCGTATGATTTGCTTCAGAAGAGCCATCTTTGGGACATTCCAATGCTCTATATGCCTGCATACTTTTCCAGATTTCTCACTGAAATAGTATTCTGTATAACCAGTTGCTGCAATAGAATATAATGTTGAGTTAAGGGCAACGACAAGCATCACAGTCAATAGAATGTCCCATAAAAATAAGAAACGCTTTCTATATGTAAAAACAGTGATTTCACAAACCTGAAAGAATGGGCTTCCATGGAAATGACAGTATGCAACAGAAACGCCAGTGACCAATCGCCTTCTCCTGTATTTACAAACACGCGCACTTGGTAAACAACAAAACTAAGCATGAAAAGTAAAACTTTTAGTGCTATCTGAATCAATTGTGATCTTACCTCAAAGTCCTCCCACTTCACGAGCTTCATATTTGATCTCTCAACAAGGTAACCAAAATTAGTGCAATTCCTTTTAAACCGACTAAGCCCTTTGAAGGAACCTGCTGGATCCGCAAATTCACAATTCTCTTCATATGCATTAAGGGTCAGGTTTCCTGAAGCATAAGATAGCAAAAGACTTTAAGCTGATGGAATTTGCAAGTGTCAATACTTGATCATTGATCTCATAAACAGCAATATCAAGTTCTGATCCAACTTATTGTACTCAACAATATATAGCGCTCAGTTTAGCTCATCTTTTTAAGCATAGTTTCTGCTTTAGAATTAGGCTAAGTTTATTACTGACTGCTTTTCTTGCTCCTTATTTGTAATGGCCATGAAAACTTGGACGAATTAGTAATTTAGTTATCGCTAATTTGTTCTTATCAGAGGATAGAGTGCGGAACTTATTTCAAGATTTTCTTCCTTCCCAGTAGCTACAACCGAAATCTCCAAAAGCTATTATTCCTTAGCAATACTCAACAAACCAATTAAATACAAATAGTATCACACTACAGGAAATGAGAATTTGGAATCTAGATATACGAGCCCATTTGTTAACGGCAGGGTTATATTTGACCCCAACTTTTACAGCTTGCTTGGATGGTGGTTACGCATCGTTTCATGATGTATCGTATCGTACTGTATTGTATTGTACTGTATCGTTTAATAAAAACAATGTTTGGATAGATTGTGTCGTTTGCCATCGTTTTATGATATCACGCACCAGCAATATGAAGATTAAACATGTAATATTAAAAAAAAATGATACAGGGTATATTAGAAGGTAGGGTAAATGACAAAATAAAATTATTTAATAATAATAAAGGGTGAGATTGAGAGAAAAAGACAAGGTAACGACGCGACCACACTAAATCGGTCGTTACGTAAAGTGGCACATTTCATCGTTATGTAACGACGGATTTAACGATACGATACAATAAAATTTAAGTAACAATCAAAACAAACATCGTATTTAAAGTATATACGATACAATAAAATGGGTAACAACCATACAAACAAGCTGTTAATGGAGGGCAAAGTTAGACCAATTCGCATAGTTAAGGGGTAAATTTCGACCTTTTCCCTCAGTATAGCCAATTCCACCAAATCCCGAATTAAGTCTGACAGGTTGGTCGATTGAAAATGTTAGTTAATTGTCTTCAAGAAAATACCTGTAACAAAGTAGGATCTTTGGAAGTCATCTTTAATAGTATCAGCCACAAGGGCACGATCAACAACTCCAGACCCATCAATTTCAAGTTCCAAATTCCCCCCAGAAGAAGCTTCAGTACCCGTGGGAGAACGAAAAAAGGAAGCAGCAATGCCAAGAACCTCAGAACCATACCAAGCCATCTTCAGCAGCACATTTTCAGACTCAGAACCTTGGCTGCTAGTACTAGTACTGGTGGATGAATTGCCTGTTGAGTTTTCAGCATTGCATCGCAATAACTTGTGTATTTTCTGACTACCATTTGGATGGAAAATAGAACGTCGGTCGCTGGACTGAAGATTGGGAATTCTGATAGCAAAAGAAGTAAAAGTTGCCATAGCAAGACACAGACAAGTTAGGCAGTTGGAAATTGAAATTGAACTATTTGCCACATGGTTTACCTTATAAAATATCTGTCCTCATTAAATACTGACCACGGAAAAATTTGAGGCGGCAAAAAATGAATTGACTTGAGAGGAAATTTTATTTTTTTATATTTCCATTAATGGAATATTTGTTAGTTTTACAATGCAATCTTAATCGGAAAAGAATTAGTAATACTCCTAACAAATATAAACTTGGCTACTCCCTCCGATCCAAAATAAATGATTTTTTGGCCTTTTTCCTGTGGTCCAAAATAAGTTATTTTTCCAGATTTCAAGAATGAATTAATCATTTTTTCCTACATTGCCCTTTGAGTAATTAATGTTGAAGTATGTGTTAGGAGTGTTTATATGAATAGATAGTAAAGGTTAATATGGTCAATTTTATTGCTAATTAATATTAAAAGGTGAGTTTCTTAATATATGTGAAAACAATTAAAAAATCACTTATTTTGGACTAGAGGGAGTATATTGCAAGACTAACATTTCAAATTCTCTTTTTGAAGATACAAATGTACTAATCAAGACACACTCAGAGAGCATTACATTCTTAGTCAAATTATACATGGATCGTAATTCGAAAAATAATAATCATTATAATATTCTCATTTGTTATCATCATAATAAACTTAGCTACCTTACCAATTTAAACAATATTGTTGTTTTCCTCTGTTATTGAAATGAGTAGCATACTACAATTAATAATCAAAATAAATCTATAATATCAATATTCAATTATCTCATACAAAGAACTAATTTTAAGTGAATTTAAAATGAGACATGCTTAAGTATGAGATAAATAAAGAAATATTGCACTAAATATGATATTTTGCAATAAAGAAATACTTCAAACACTTACTTTGCTAGAAATATGTTAGAGATAATATCTAACTAAACAAGTGAAAATATAATGGACATTTTTCACATTTACAAATGGTACAGAAATTCGTATAACAAATTTGGATATTGTTAATAAGAGAAACCAAAAAGCCACCCAAAAACTCATTGTTGATGCAAAATTTAATAGCAAAACAATTTGTGATAATTCAGGTAACCAAACGACTCCTAAGTGCGTGTTAGAAGAACATTAAAAAAAATAAAAATAGTCTGAACTTATACAAATTATTGCAGCAATTAACCGTGTGCAGACAATGAAATGCTAACAAGACCAGTTCAAATATCTAGCAATTCCAGTGGGTTCAATCTTCTGCAACTATGAGTACACATGAAATATACCAACTTGCCTCCAAAATGAAGTCCTAAAACTGCTTACTAAATTATTTCCAAAATCATGTCCTTTCATTAAGTTTTTTCCTAAAGATTAGCAAATCAGTTCAATAACACCAGGTAGTAAAGAAAACTTCCTAGGAAGGAATCCTAAGAATTCTCCATCAGACTGAACGTATATTGAGCTATTGCTTCCAATCTCTTCGACTTCAATTGAACGTGCCCTGCAAAGACAAATAAAACTGTTGAAGAATCTCATAAACAAAAACCAAGCTAAGTAGATTATAAACAGTATGTCAAATGAATCATGTTCAAATAAAAAATTGCCGGAGAAATTTATCTCCTCTACTTTTATACTTTGACAAAGAGCCTTTTGCATTAAAGTGCTTAATAAGGAAACGTAGACGAAGAGAAGGAAAAGCAACCGTCACAGATGAGAGTCGTGATTCAAATATGAATACACAAAGACCCCTTAAAGTGATTATTGGAGGTTCTTATGGAAATTGTAGTATATGACCTGGGAAACCCCCAAGACTGTGTGTTAAAACACAGAATCATATAGATATACTTTCTCAAAAGCTGAAACAAAAATCAGTAACTATGTATAAACTGACTTCTGTAGTGATGCAACATGCACTGTTGCACTACTGTAAACAATGGGCAATCTGGAATTCACAATAAAATTTGAAGAAGAGATGAGAAATGCTTTTTTCTTTCTGAAGCAGTGGCGCTACACCTTCTTGAAGATACATTTTTCACTGATAAGTGTGTCCCATTGTACAGCTTATGCATTTTGAAAATGAAATCATACCACTTGAAGTCCTGCAGGATGACCACCTGCACAAAAAGTAATTAGTCATAGTAAGTCACATCTAAACAGTTCTTGGAAAACAGAGATGTTGAAAATGATGACCAAGGACAGGGAAAGAGAAATCATTCCACCTCATAATCCCCGCTTGAGGGGTTGGCATTTGGTGTAATCTCCATTCCGCCACCAAAATATTTTGCATTCCCAATGCAAAGAGCAGTTACTTGGGAGCATACTTCCCATTCCCCCTCATCAACCTAGATCATCATGTTGTTTTTCTACTGATAAGTGAGAACAAGCAAAGCAGAAAGACTGACTAATGTATATTGACTATGCAGTGCATTGCAAAATGAACGACCCCCCTTGCTGCAAATAATCGAGAAATACCCAACTCCAGCAGGTAAACCAAACTGACCTTGATCCTTAAATCTTGGTTGTGGTGCCGAAAGAAAGCTTGCAAAGCACCAATAACATAACATAAGTTTCCAAATTTCTTGTACCTTGAGGCATAATAACCTGCTTTTGCGCTTCTGCGAAACATTAAAATTTACAAGGTTCAATCAGATGTATTTCCTGATCAGAAGCTAGAACTGCATTGGCACACAAGAATAAGACTACTCACTAAGAATGGAATGAAGGCAACAAAGCCAGAAATTTTAGTTCCTTTCCCACAATTTGCTATATGCTAGAATCAGTTCCCCTTTTCATGCAATGCTTAATTTTGGTGAAGACTCAATTGCTTGAAGGGGCAAATACAAGGAGAACAGAATGGAGTAAATCGAGAGAATGTAGAGGACATGACTAGCCTGTCCAATCGTTTTATTCAATGCCTAATTTTGGTGAAGACTCAATGCCTTGAAGGGGGTAAATACAAGGGAAATAGAATAGAGTAGATTATGGTGAATGTAAGGACACGACTAGCCTGTCTAATCTTCCTAAGAATTAACCTCACTCGCACCTTAACAAGAATCACAATTTTATGGGGGTGCCTGAGCAATGAAATCAGCAGCAATACAGGAATTACCAATCCAAAAAATAGAAGAGTGGGAATGGAGCCCTTATTGCAGATTCCCCTCCCCTCCCCTCCTCCCCTCACCAAATGTCAAACATAACCTTAGACTTAGGAATCTTCAGAAACTGTCCTTACAGATGAATATCAGCAACATTGATGAAATAATGGGATTCTCCAATTTCTCCAGTTATGCATCCAACATCAATTTTGGATTTCAGCCCTACAAAAGACCTAAATCAGACTTTCTTCAGCAAAAGGAAGGAGAAGGGCGAAGGATAGAAATACTGAAGCTGTTACTATAGAGTAGGACATCTCTTTTTCTCTCCATTTTATTAGAAGAAATGATGTTTCAGATCAGAAGTTTCTACAGCAAGAGATGGAGTCTTTCTGCCAAGTACCTTTAGCAATGCGTTCTATGGCGTCATGAGGATCATTTTTCCTGATGAGAAGCAAGACCATCTATAAATACCGATACACTATGCAAGGAAATGACAAAAAATTAAGCTACAAAAACAGCAGAAGTTCCAGTTACCAGCCAAGCGTCCTGGCAAAGTCAGATCCAGTACCTAAGGGGATTATCTGTTAAGAAAGGAGACCATTTAGGTATCTTCACATGGTAATTGATACCAAGCAGTTTATGATGCAACTAACATACAAAATCTCAAGATAAGCTTTTCAATTTGATGTAAACAACGCCAATCAGCCAATGATGACTTACGCCAAGAGCAGTTGAATGACTGGAGTTCATATCATGATTACAAACAGGTTTTCCACTGCAGAAGAAGCCATTAACAACCTGAAATAATTGAGCAAAAAGTTAATAGTGAGCACAGACATCATGTGCCAACAGGGGAAAAAACATGAAACACTGTTTGAGCTATAATATCTGCTAGCAGTCATAGAAGTTGCAGCAAAGAAAAGCGAGCATTAAGATAATTTCAAGGAAAAATTGATAAGGGAGTTTTATGACTAAGCCAAAATGATGATATGCTACCACCAGCTACCCATAATGGCAGGTGAGAGAACCTTACATGAACAATATTTCACCAGCTGTTTATTTGTTACAGGACAGTTTTTTACTGGATAGCAGTTCTGGGCTACTAGAAGAAATGCGAGTTATTAATTTCCTTCTTATCTGTGCCAGAATACTATCTAAGTGTCTTAAGGCTGGATGAACCTTAGAAGAAAAGACAACTGAAAAGCTTAGTCCAAGAGAGGTTCAGAGGCAAATGAGGAAAAACAAATATAGAAATTTAAGTGATAGCCAAACACAAGCCACACCACTCCTTTCTGTTTCCTTCTTTTGTGCTAACTACATGTACGTGTGCTGATGAGTGAAAGCAGAAAGAAGAGATTTTAGATTTCAAGAAAGAAGCAGGATGCACCTCATGAAGAGTCCCATCACCGCCCACTGCAATTACAGCATCAGCTCCTTCACGGATAGCCTGACAGTACAATTGAGATAAAAGTTTCTGCATTCCATCTGATACTAGCTTAAAGCAGAGATGTTTAGGTGTTTACCTCTCTTGTTATATCAATGGCATGAGAAGGACCTGAAGTTAAAGATTCGCATATCTGGTCAAAATAGAGAGAACTTTTTCACCTAAACAATCATTAATAAAGAACCATAGTCTATCGGAGCAGCGCCATTGCATTTGACATTTATTTCCATTTAAGTTACAGCACGTCGATCTGTTACATGTAGGACGGGTATATCCTACCAGTTGAAAATTCTTACCAAAATCAACTTATATGATACTTCCACCATATTTAATTTAGCATTGAGAACATGAACAGGCTGAAAAATGTTAGGTTCCCTAGTATTTACTGGGAGAACATAGAATGAGATTGTGAGGATCAGGGGCGGACCTAGAGCTTACAATACGGGTTCCCGGGAACCCAGTAACTTTTGCGTAGACCTTGTATTTATATTAAGAAATTCACTAAATATTTGTAAATATCTAACTGTGAACCCAGTTATTATTGCATATTAATCTAAAATTACGGAAGGAACCCATAAGCCTCAAATCCTGGATCCGCCTCTGGTGAGGATCTCTTGGATACTCGTGCATGCAAAAGTGAGATGTTACCAATATGTGCTTCATCACTACATTCATTTTTAAAGCCTTGGCGTGTTGTAAGAACTTACATTGACCAAAATCCTGAATTTCCAGAAGTACTGGAATCAAAATTTAACTCAACATATACAATCAAGTTCATGAGAAGTCTAACAACCCTGGTATGTGAGAATTTTGAAAGTGGTTCTAAGCATTGACCACTGCCGTATGCTAAAGTTCTTGCATTTTTTTTATAAATATGAGCATTCTCACATCGTCTACTAACGGAAGGCATCTTTCAGTGTCATAACAATGGTATCTGCCAAAAACAGCCATAGATTGCAGGAAACTGGTGTGTGTGTGTGTGTGTGTGGTGGTGTGTGTGGTGGTGTGTGTGATGGGGGGTGGGGGGGATCACTTTCAAAAAGGGGTAGAAAATAAAGAAAAGATATGCTTTTGTGAGCAATTACAAAGTTGTACCTTCTGAAATAAATTGCCTTAACATATTGAAACGAAACATCAAATTCATATGAAAACACAATACTATCATAAAAACAAGAAAATAAACATTACAAGTTCTACTTTCTACCGAAGTTAGAAACTTTAACATCGAAAAGAAAAGCAAGGAAAAAACATGAGTTGGAAAAACTCACATTACAGTCATCACCCAAGCGAGACCTAAGGTAAGGAAGTAGCCTCTTCCATTGCTGAACCGTTGTTCCATTAGCTCCTGCTCCAATAAAATCAAAAGAGTAATCAATCAATTAAACCCCAATCCCCAAATGCTGCTATTTAATTCCTTTATATGAATCCAGTTCATTGCATTCCAGTATAAAAATAAAAAAACACGTTATTCAACACCTTAATTCGAAAAAACAACAAAGACAAAATTTATGAAAGAAACAAAACCTCGGGGATTAACGACGAAGACGAGGTCACGGCGGCGACGAAGGGAAGCGCCGCCACGGAGAGCCGTGCAGTCGGTTGAAGAGAGATCTGAAGCCATAGGCTGTTCTGCTCTGATTAAAGAAGGATTTCTCGCCAGTGCAACTGCTACTATACCTTGATATATAATCATTCTTGTAGCAATAAATTTTTATATATACTCAACTAATTATAGTAAAGGCACACCTTTCTATGTGGGGTTGGGAGGTTTTGATGAGGATAAAGAAAGAGAGTGATTAATAAAGCTTTTTCAAATGGTGATCAATGGGAGCGTTGAGAGTTCGAAAAAATGAAATGAGGGGTTTGCTTAGTTGTGTAATTACTGAATTATTTTTGGATTGATTACTGACTAATAGGCCTCTGTTTTTTAATTCTAATCCTTTATTGTGTCTTTTTGTTGTTTAAATCCGTTTGTTCCTCTATCTTGTTTTCCCTTTCAGACAACCAAAAGTCATTTCACAACAAAATGTTAGGATCAATGATTAATACTGTTTGGCCCAGCTTCAGCACTTTTTTTTGTCAAAAATATTATTTTTCTAAAATTAAGGCGTTTGGCCCAGCTTTTAAAAGAAAAAAAGATGCTTTTCGGGAGAAGCAGAACCAGTTTTGGAGAAGCAGAAAAAAGTAGTTTCTCTTCGAAAGCACTTTTTTGAAAAACACTTTTGAGAAAAATACACTTAGAAGCAATTTTTTTAAAGCTTGGCCAAACATCAATCAAACACAAACTGTTTTTCACCAAAATACTTTTGAGAAAAGTACTTTTGACAAAAATCACTTCTCAAAATAAGCTAATTTTTGCCGCTCGGCCAAACGGGCTATAAAAAGTTATCTATTAGATGGGATCTCTTTTGGACTTGTCATTACTCAAAGCTTGTTTGATTTAGGGATGGTAACATACGAATTATTTATTACAACTAAATTTTAATTCATGATATTAATTATTATCTCTTCTAATGCTCTTTAAATTCGTCAAAACTTATAAATTGTTCTGTTTTGCTAGAATTTGAGGTATACATCTTGGAACAGTGGCTTCTATTCAAGTGCTTTTTCATGCGAATTTATCATCGTATTTTTATTTTTAATAACGAAATATAAGAACAACAACAACAATAACTCAGTAAAATCTCACAAGTGTAATTTGGGGAGGCTGAATCTTACCCCTACCACGAGGTTGTTTCCGAGACACCCTCAGTTAAAGAAAACAAACATAGATAATAGAATCTGTGAGAGCAACAAAAATCAGAAAAATAATATAAACATGTAGGAAACAAAAAATAGATGAAAAACCAATAACAATAATCACGTTACTAGGAAATACCAGAAAAACGAGAAGAAGAAGAAAAAAATAGAAAATGATCCTTCTTTCACCATTTTCGTGCTCTTCATTTGCACAAACTCTGGTTAAATAAGTCAAAAATTATATGTACAATCAACTGTGAAATATATTTATCACGGTATTTTTATATTTTACTACTAAGCAAATGTGTTTAGTTGGCACAAGTCTAAGTAAGAGAGCTGATTTTATAAACTTGTGCAAGTTAAAATGTCAACTTTTGTATTAAGCTTTCTAAACTAATGTTATTATAGCTAAAAATGTACCTCAAAAAAATATTTTTCTAATTGATGAAAATAATTTCTGCCATAAAGATAAAATTGGCTTTCTTGAAAGTTTCATTTCTTTTTTACTTCTCTACTAGTAATATTAATTTACTCTTGTATATCACATGCCAACTTCTTAACACAATCAAAATTTTAAAATAAATTTTCTAGATAACATTTGTTACAGTAAAGCAAATACACCTATTTTTTTTTTAACAAATTTATTTATTTTTATTTAGTTTTTAAGTAGGCAAAAGTCATCTCCTTGGTCCCGTTTTTGATAGAAGAACAGAGAACCCCTCCAGCCTTGTCTCTCTCATCTTCTCCTCCTCCTCTCCATATACATACGACTATATACATACCTATATACACATGTCTACCTATGCAAACATATACGTATAGATTGATGTATCTATCGCAATCAGTTGAACGATTTTGAATTTGCACCCCAAACCCCTCTCTCTTGATCCAGGTAGAATTATCAACCCTAGCTTCGTATATGAAAAGATCAATTTCAACATCAGTTTACGAAGGAAAACCCTAGATTGCGCGAATCGTACTGAGCAATAACTGCTTGTATATAATCCTGAGAGAAAGGAAAGAAAATAGGTTGTAGGCAATATTAGGTTTTGCATTGTTTATATCAGGAGGTGGAAGTTGAATTGAAAATAGCTGAGCTGATTTTGTCGTATATTTTGCTGGATCGAAGTTCGAATTACTGTTGGGTAGCTGTGTATAATTCGTTTCCGGTTTCATTTGAATGGAAGTTTCTGGAATTTAGATAGGTGCTGGCATTGGATTGATGTTTTAGGAATTTGGTATTGGTTTGATCATGTTATGAATTTTGGTCCTTTATTGCAAATTTGGATTAGTTGGAACGTTATTGGATCGCTTTTCTTCTGGGGGTTGATTTGAAAGAAGTTTTGTAGAAGATGGACTTGAATCTCGTTTATTATTGTTGATTGATTTCTTGTATCAAGTTTTTTTTGTGGGTGAAGTATAGCTGGTGCACAAGTTGTTATACGTGGTATTGCACAATGAGCTTGGAGAATGAGGATCGAAGCGCCACCGATCACGTTTCTGAAATTGGTGAAGTCCGGAAGTAATGATTTAACTTTCTTGTTCCATTAATTACAGGGAAAGTTGCAGCTTATTCTATTTTCTTGGAGGTGTTGGTCTGTTATCATTTTTGTTTATTAACTTTTTTAAATGCGAATGTTCTTTGCCATGACCCAGGCATTCAAAAGTATCGTATACAAGAGAGTTTCTTTTGTCACTCAGTCAACTGGAGATTTGCAAGAAGATACCAACTGGTTTTGATCAGTCGATCCTGAGGTAAGAGTGTTTGCATAACGTGCCATTTGCTTGAAATTTAGGAGCAATTAATGTTTTACTCTCCCATATTTTATTGGTATTGCTCTATTAGGTAGTTTTATTTTGGTCGGCATGGAAAGGATTAGTAATGTGCATTTTACAATTTAAATAGTGAGCTTGAGGACACCTCACGTGGCATACAAGACCGCCAAAGAATACCTGGAAGCTTGCCCTCTCAAGGTTTCAGACGTAATGATTATAGTTCGTCTCCACCTACTCGTGGGGATTCTGATGGCAATTCAAGAGGCATTTATGGAAGATGGGAAAGTCGTTCCTCTGGGCGTAGTGATCGAGATAGTGATACACAATCAGATAAAGATTCCGGTACAGCTGATATTCTTTCAGATATAGCTGTTGTCTATGTTATACTTGATTGTTTCAATTCCGAATACATATTTGTATTCTATGTATTATTAATGGGTTGTAAGATTACTGTGGTGGTTGCATAGCATTTCAATCCATGATTTTAAAATTTACTGCCCCGAGACCACAGACTAGGCATTCACATATCCGCTATCTACTTTGTAGTAGAGTTGATTCTTCCAGTGCAGAATTGGTCCTTTGGAAGGGGAGCCTTGCGTAACTGGTAAAGTTCCTGCCATGTGACCAGGAGTTCATGAGTTCGGGCCGTAGAAACAGCCTCTTGCACGAATGCAGGGTAAGGCTGCATACAATGGACCCTTGTGGTCCGGCCCTTCCCCGGACCCTGCGCATAGCAGGAGCTTAGTTTATCGGGCTGCCCTTTAGAATTGGTCCTTTGCATGATCCTAGGCCGTCCAGCATAACACTTGGGATCAAATATGCGTTGTGCCTAACCATAACATAAAATGCTTATTCATGAAATACAATTACGTGGGAGAATACCTTGAGAAAAAACTGCCGCTTCCATAAGACTATTCTGTCTCTTCTTTGGTGTATCCAGAAGCTCTTGGGAAGTTGAAATTTGACAAATTATATATGCTTTCATTACCTGCACGAACAAAGATAGAACTGCAGAATCAATTAGGCAGAAGTGTTGAGGAGGACATGTGGGGGAGCTAATATTAAGATATATTCAACACCTTGGCTATTAAATAGGTATTCAATGTCTGGAAGATATTCTAATTGGTTAATTGGAGCCAAACATCGGGAAAAGGTGACATTTTGTGTTTAGTTGGAAGCAGATGACTAAAGGTTCAGGCCTTTTGATGTGAAACATCCGAGGTGGAGTTGCTGTAACTATTAATGAGGCCTTTGCCCCCGATTGATGGGTCCTTCCTGTTTGTGATCTCATAATGTGAAGCTAATGTAAGTGGCTGTCCCTGAGTAATAGTGAAATAACAAAGGCCATTAATGTGAATAACTGGGACTAATCTTCGCAACCAACTAATGTAGAAAGCTCGGGCTAAGAACCATATGGAATGTTAAGGGGTATTTAATATCTAAGGTTTTCCTAGAAGTTTTCTTTACTAAATAGTAAATATCACTTGCTCACTAGACATGGATGTCGTATTATCTTCATGTTACAAGGATTTACTATAAAAAAAAATAGTGATTTAGGACAAAGGTGTTAGCCTGAATAACTAGAGAGGTCCTGTTAGGAACATCATGTTGTACGTGTCTCGTCTGCCAAGCTTGGTGATTCAGGTACCACCGTCAAATGAGTTATCGGAGGGTAACAGTCCAGGAGTATTGATGCAATCTAAACATAATGCGAGCACACTAACCGCACAAGTAGTACAACGCAGAAAAAGTGTTGATCATATGAAGATTATATTATATGTACGATTTCTTTTAAACCAAAAGAGAATTATGTTACATATACTATCAAGAATTTTTTTCTTCTATTTGTTATTTGAGAACAGATTTAGAGGGTGTTTGGATTGGCTTATTTTAAGTGCTTATTGACTTTTAAGCTCTTTTTTAGTTTGTGTGGTGTTTGGCAAAGATAAAAAGTGCTTAAAAGCACTTACTTTTAGGCATAAAAAGTACAAAAATAAGCCAAAAGCCAAAAGTTGGGTATTACCAACTTATGGCTTTTGGCTTTTAGCTTAAAAGCAACTTTTTATAAGCCAATCCAAACACCCCCTTAGTTGTGAAGATCAAGATCTACTGACTGTTATGAACAATTAAAGTGGTGTATGCAAAGTAGAAAGGAAATGAGACAGTGTAAGACTTAAGAGTAATATCATGAAGAATAATGTCGGAATCGACTTTTCCAAGACAAATGCTAAGGTTAACAAGTGTTGGAATGTCCCACATTGGTTGAGGAATGAACTGTTGTCTCCTTATATTTTCTTTAGCAATTCTCACCTCATGAGCTAGTTTTTTAGGTTGAGTTAGGTCAAAGGTCCATTTTCTTAACTTGGAATCAGAGCCAAACCTATCCTTTTGCTCAGTTTACCCAATATAGGGCCCCTATCCACGCTCCAAATGTCTGGCGTTGCGCATGTAGAGGGGTGTTATAATGGTCCACAATAGTAGAGGGAATGAACTATTGTCTCCTTATACAGTATGATCTTGGGCAATTTGTTCATTTTATGCGCATGTGCATGTGGGTACTAAATGGTAATTTTCCCTTTAAGAAATTTATTTAGCGACATTTTATACAGATCCTGGTAGACGCTACGGGAATCAAGCACGCCGCACTTGGCAGAGTTCTGAGCATGATGGGCTTCTTGGAAGTGGTTCATTTCCCAAGCCATCTGCATATGCATCTGGAGTATCTGCAACTAAGGTCCGAGCAAGTGATAACTATCAGCTTAATAGGAGCAATGAGCCATACCATCCTCCTCGACCTTATAAGGTGAATTTTCACTTTATCATTGCTGTCCAACATGATGAGCACTTGCTTGATCTGCTACATTTGTCCCATCATTTCAGATTATGCTTTAAAGATCTTTGAGAAGAATTTAACTTATGTCAATTTTATTCTTGCGATACCTTCAGGCAATGCCTCATTCTCGTAGAAACACTGATGCATGCAATGATGAGACCTTTGGTTCAATTGAGAGTGCAAGTGAGGACAGAGTGGAAGAGGAAAGGAGGAGAAGAGGTATTACCTCTTTCAGTAATATCATGCATGGCTCTTACGGTGCTATATATATGTATGCAACTTTGATGAGTTTGTGGACGATTGAGTTTTGATTGACTTTCTCTCAGCTTCTTTTGAGTTGATGAGGAAGGAGCAGCAGAAGACTCTTCAAGAGAAGCAGAAATCAAATGCAGAGAAGCATACAGCTGAGTATGACTCGGACATTTCAGTACTGCTGGAAGATAATAAAAAGGATAGGAGGCTTCTGGACAAGAATGCTGAAGTAGATATAACGACCAGCCAGCCTTGCGCAAGCAATGAATCTGGAAAATCATCTTCCTCTTCACAGAATCTCCCATCTAGACCACTTGTGCCCCCAGGCTTCAAAACCACTGTTTCAGATAAGAATTCTGGCTCAGCAACTTTGAACCTTTCATGTTTGACAGAGGTATTTACTTGTACTTCCCTTGGTTTGTCTTCTGTAGAATATAGTTGCACATGAGCCTCAACTCAGGTGCATCATTATTGGAGAGGAAGTAATCCACTCTGCATTGTGCATTAATTAGCCTGGTGAATCCACTAAGCATTGTGCATTTTATTGGCCTGACTTTTAGTGATATTTTCCTCCCTCCCTATCCTAATGATGGACTTTAGGTAACGGATCCAAGGGGGCAGCTGTGGGAAACTGGGAATTGATGATTCTTCTTCTTCCATCTTTGCTCTTTTCTTATTTAATTTACATTATATAAGACCCCATCCCCAAAGCCCTTTTTTATAATGAAGAAATTCCTTGAGTTTTGTTTGAATGGCACTAAGGGGTCGTCCATCTAAACTAGCTCTAGGTTCTGAAGCCCTCAAAGTAAGTGATATTGTCTATGCTTCTCTTGTCTTCCTCTCTGTTTCAATATATAACCCTTTTTTCCTGAAGCTCAATATTCAGGGAGAGACAGGTTTAATGTACTTTTTCGTTCATTGTTCATCTTTTCAAGACGAGCTAGAGACTGTGTGAAATATACACAGATCTCTGTGAGCTGCAATTTTTATTTTTTTTTGTTTTACATTTTTTTTTTTTGGAAAATAAAATTGTATCAACCAACTGGAAGTATTACAACGAAAAAAACTGCAGAACTACATTACAGTTTCAGCAGAACACAACTTTCTCTCCTTAACTTCAGACCCTGGCTAAACACTAAATAGGATAAAAATTCAGGGTTTGCAACTTCTTAGCTATCTTAGGTTTTGCCTGGCCCCGATAGAAGATCTCCTGAACAATAGTTTTGATGATATGCTCAGTACTCCTGCTTTTTCCCTGGAAAATTCTCAAATTTCTTTCTTTCCAAAGATGATACACAGTTGCAACTTTCTTCTTCCTTTTGGGGCTGTCTTCAGCAGTAGGTGATAGGCTGCTGTTAGGCATCCTAATCCTTAATAATGTTTAATAGCTTAGTTTAGTCCCATCTCTTTCTCCCTCCCTCTCTCTCTCTCTCTCTCCCTATATATATATACACACACAATATATATATATATGTGTGTGTGTGTGTATATATATATATATATATATGTGCACACACATATAAAATAGATCTTCATGAATCTAAATGATGTTTTCTTTAATTGCCTGCTCTTCATATCACTTTAACAGATAGGAAAGCATGAAACTGAAGAAATTCTATTGGAAGCTAAATCCGACGCCCAAAATGGTATCTGTCAGAGCTTAGAAAGACAAAGTTCCCGAGAAATTAGTTCGTGTGATCAACTTGAACACAAGAGTTTGCATGCTTCAATTCTGAAGAAGAATGACCAAATTGTGAAATTGTCAGTGAACTCAGATGATTCTGACAGGAAATTTAGCATGGAAGATCATTCACGCCGGACTTCAAGTCTAGATTTAAACGAGCCTGCAATTTTGGAACTCAGTGCCCAGAATTCAGGGGGCAAATTTGTTGCGGAGTCCAATATCAACCATTCAACATCCATCCTGGATAAGATTTTTGGAAGTGCCATTGCAAATCTCACCGACTCTGATGCTCCAGTTACGGTAAATATTGTTCATGCTTTATGACTCGGTGTGATATTTGAATCTCGATTTGCTATTCCTAATGCAATCCTGTGAAGCCCCATGACCCTCGTCCTTTTGCAGTTCACCTCAAATTTCTTCATGTTTTCCAAACCACGTAGATTGAAATGGGTTATTATTTGGGATGATCATAATGTTGTTCATAGATTTATGAGTAATTCATTACTGGACTTGCGATTGTTTTCATGAATGCTGTGGTAACATGTCATTTCATCCACACCAAAGATTATGACAGTATCCTTAACATAGGAAAACAATTTTAAAGACGCCCTATTATGACTGGGATTGGTGCAGGAACATATACAATCAATAGGATGGATGTTTTCTTTTATTTTTAATGTGATCTGCAGAGATGCTAGAGATCAGCTTGTCTGTTTGTTTTCCTCTTTTACTGTCCAAGAATATTTAATAAATATTCAGACTTATTTAGTCGTCAAAACTTCTCACTTTCTGGCATCCGTTCTAACTAGTTATTTTTTGGCTCGACCATGTTGTCCAGAATGAAGATAGTAAGCCTAATGACAAATTAGACCCCAAAGCTGTTCAGTCATCAAAATTTGCTCATTGGTTTTTCGAAGAAGGTATATCCATTTCTTTTTTGTTTTCCCCCCTGGGTTTCTTACTGAATCCTATCAAAATCTCTTGAAATCTTATGTAGATGGTCTCATCTCATTTATGTTGTTGCAGAAAGGAAGCTGGAAGATGATTCTTCATCAAGTAGGCCTAGTGATTTGCTTGCATTAATTGTTGGTGGTGATAAAAACAGAAAGCAACCCTTTGAGGGTAATACTTTGGAACAATTACCATCAGAATTCTCCTATCAAAGTCTTGAGCCTACAAGTAAGTTTGTCTCGAATTTACCTTCTTCACTGCTTGGCGGGCCTGAGCTTGTGTATAAGTCCAGTAAAAGGGGGGCAGCGCCGACGATCCTTACTTGTGAAGACCTTGAACATACAATGTTGTCAGAGTTCAGCGAAAAAAAGTCTAATTCACAGCCACAAGGCTCGAGTACTAATCACACAAAGACTGAAAAACCTGTAAATGTGGATAGCCAGGCATCTCAGCACCTCCTTTCATTATTACAGAAGGGGCCAAATCTTGGAAATGTGAAACAGAGGTCCAATGCTGGCATTGAATCATTGGAGGCACATGGTGAGACTACCGTGCAAGACAGATCTAAGAAGGAAGATAACAATAGTCATGTTTCAGGGAATACACTTACTCTTGAATCACTTTTTGGAACTGCTTTTATGACGGAATTACAATCTGCACAAGCTCCAGTTTCAATTCAGAGGATTTCAGTTGGTTCTGGACTAAATGATTCTCAGGAAACTCAAAAGTCGTCATTGCCTAGTTCTGATGATACCCTTTCTTCTTCGATAATTGATGATATTGGACTGAGAGGAGCAACGAAGGAGAATAACGTCTTACCTTCAAATTGCAGAGATCACCCAAAGCTGGATAAGGCAGAAAACTGGTTGGGATTCAATGATTCTTCGTTTGAAGTCAACTCCTTAAAGCGCCAAACTGAAGCGCTGTCCAGAAATGGTGATTATCGGGCTGGTGAATTTCGTCTACCTGAAGGAGAGAGCTTATTTAGTGTTGGTGATCCTTTGGTATCCCAGGTCCCAATGCCAGCAGGAAATATGAGTAAAGGTGACCTGGTGACTGTTAATTCAGTTGGCAGTGATCAAAGGTCTTTGGTGGGTCCAGGGGCACTACCCTTTCCACGAGTTTCTCATGACCAGATTGAGTCTGAGATGCTTTTTCACCATCTTCGTGCTCAACCATCATCTTCTCAGTTTCATCCTTTGCAAATGAGTCAAGGGAAACCATTACTTCATCCATTGGATTCTCGTCCTGCACATTTGAACTCTCAGATTTTCTCTGGTCCAGAGGGCATGATTCAGCACGATGCTCTTCCTGGTCATCAGTTTGCCGGAAGTATAATGAGACCTCCATTTCACCATCCGAATGCTAGGGTGACAGGATTTGATCTTCCTGCTCATCATCCTATGTTGCAGCAGATGCAAATGTCTGGAACTCACCCCCCTCATCTGCTCCATGACCGTCTAAACGGTGGTCCAGTTCCTTCACATTCCAGTAATCAGGCTGCTGGCGTTGTGCATGAAGCTAACCCGATGCAAGGGTTCCCTTTTACGTCTCACCAAGTCAACATTAATGGACTTGGGATGCAAGTTCCAGGTAAAGCCTTGATGTGCCGTCTCTACTGCTCCATGTCTGTGTCTTGTTCTTCTTTGGCTGACACCTCAATATTATGTTGCTCATCTCTGATCTTGCTCAAGTTAAAGCAAAGAGTTTCTTGATCTTTGCAACAGCTTCTGCTTATTTCTTAGTTCTATTATCGCAATGTTGATATTGCTTTCTTTCCTGCTATCCCCTGTCTGCACCATCTCACTAACATGGTTTACTGATGGCAAAGACATAAGCCTGAATTGCAGCTTGTTAGGATTTTTACTCCGTTAGTTACTGCCTCCATACACATAACTGTTAAATGTATTTCCACAACTTACTCATTTTTCGAAGGCTCTCTTTCCTGTTAGGCTTTGAGTTGTTATCAAGTCGAAATTTATGATTAACATGACCAAGTGGTATGCTTTCCATCAGTAGCCTTAGCTTGCCCTGGAAAACCTGTAGAATAGTAAATCATTTCTCCTCAAAAGAAGTAGGTATCTGCTTGTTCTTTTTCCTTTCCTTTTCTGCAGAGTTGTTTTCGTGGTATACTGGTGTTACTACTCCCCCCCCCCCTTCCTAATTGCTACAAATTACTCTGTTTGCTTTTGAGGTTTGATCAAGTAAATGCTATCCCCATGGCCACTTCTTTTCTGGATGCTATGTCTCAAGATTTATACCCTGCTGAATATCATTGGACGCTAAACATCTAGAACATATTAGAATATATTGTGCACATATCATGCATTCTTAAAAAGGGTTTGCACTTAGTCCTTTAATTGGTGCTACTTTTCTGATTGAGGATGAATACTCTATCGATGTTCTACACTGTTCGAGTTTACATTATATTCTTTTCGTCCTCAGGTCCAGATATCAACAGCAGAAACAATCATCCTGAGGCCCTGCAAAGGCTTATTGAGATGGAGCTTAAGGCTTCAAAGCAGAATCACACTTTTCCTGCTGGGCGTGGACAGGGGACGTACAGTCACGAGCTTGACATGGGATTGCGATATAGATAGTTGGCCATGTAAGGTTAACATTTTTCATGCGGTACTCATCTACCATCACCTATGTGCAAGTATTTGGTAAACATATCAGGGGAAATGACATAAGTCTTAGATTCTACTTTCTGGGTACTTTGTGGGGGTGGGTGGGTTAGTGTCATCTACATACGCCAGTGACGAGTGACTGGAAAGGGCCTCTGTATCCACAACTCTTACTATATTGTGCAAACATGGTTGTGCAATTTTTCAGTTCATATTTATCTTTCTTGTGTTCCTAATTTAGTTGTTGCCTGCTCTCTTCCCTTTTTTATTTTTCTCTGGCATCACTGGAATCCTCATTATAGTACTGGAGTTAACCAATTTCAAAGTGGTGGGACTCGGTTGTTGAAGAATTTCATTCTATTGAAGAGTCGTTTCGATTTCAACTCTTGTACACTTATTTTCACATCTTAAAAGTACTACTAATCGTTTGATTTGATTTTTGAACAATGCTATTGAAGTCAAAAAATGTTCTAGTTAAGAGTAAGGAAGTAAAATATTTATTTTAACTGAACAATTGACGAATTATCTCCCCTATGATTGATCAATGAACGTCCCCGTTTTAAGTTTTATTAGGTAAAACATAGTATTATCAAGTAAGAAAGAAAAATTAGGCAGATTGCCACATTCTCTACGTCCTTACCCGGTTACCCTTCTTCTTTAGTAAGATATTTCTTCGTTAAATTATTTTCTTTAACGAATAACTGTAAGGTTTCCCCAAAGGCAACTAATTATCCAAGAGTCTAATGTCTAGTGCAATAACGAATAATCACAATTCAACGAGGTGAATTAATATTCAGTAATATGGCCGTTCAAAGAAAAAAAGAATTTATATTCGGTAATATAGCCGTTTTCGATATAAAGCTTGCCCCAGCTGATGGCCTTTTTCATCCCATTTACGCCCCCACCAAAATTTGTTACTCCTTCATAACATTTTGCTTTATCATAAGGTGGAAATTACCATTATTATTACTTTTCCTCTAGTGATGCTTGAATGTAAATTTAATATAAATATACTTCCTTCGCCTAAAAGGAAATTACAATGCAACTATTTGAGGAGTTCAATTTTTTATTTTTATTTTTAAGTGTGACTTTTTCAATCATTATTTAAATACAAAAAATTTGCAATTTATTTATTTTTGGATAGTTTCTATATGTTAATTATATTTAAATCTTTTACTTTTGCGAAAATAAAAATTCACATTGAAAATTAAATGAATTAAAGTTATATATAGAGTTATACACAGAGCCGTCTTGTGGCCTAGTGAATTACGTCTCCCATTGTGTTACTTTGGCGGCAAAGCGCAGTCTGATTGAAGAGAAAGGCACATTCTCTCTCATTGGTAATCCTCCTTTCCTCTAGAAAATAATTTCGTTACTGTTACTGATCATCTCTCATGGTAAGTTACCCATTAATTTGTGTATCCATTGGCTTGTAGTACTAGTTTTCATTAACTACTAATCTGTATTTTCAAAAAGAATAAAGCAGATTCATGTTTGAATTCGAACTACCTATTGACTTAGTGCAGTTCTACATTCAGAAAAACTAGGGTTTTAATTTCTATTTTTCTTCTTCTTGCATCGTTAAACAAGTCAGGAAAAACCCTAGATTTAAACCCCTTTCAAAATTGCAGGTTAAGTACTACTACCAAGCAAGCATGGTGCGTACAAAAGTAGAGATCAAGAGAATAGAGGATAAAGCTAAAAGGCATACCACTTTCACCAAACGTCGACAAGGTCTTTTTAAGAAAGCTAAGGAGTTGGCCAAAAGATGCGACGCTCAAGCCGCTGTTATCACGTTTTCTTTGGCCGGCAACGTCTTTGCCTTCGGCCATCCTTCTGTTGACGACGTCGTAAACCGTTATATTGCCGCCACGTCAGCTCCTGAAGAAGGCAATGAAATTCCGGTTCATAAAGAGGCTGAAAAGAAGGATAAAGATGTAGTGATTGAGAATAATGTGGATCAGGAAGATGAAGAGACGACATCGTTTGAGTTGCCGGTTGGAGATATGGGTATGGAGGAATTGGAGCAGTTAGAGGTTGCAATGGTGCAGATAAAAAAGAAAGTTGTTGATAGAATAAATGGGATAATTTCAAGCTCAAAGGATGAGGACCTTGGATTGCCATATACAGGTTTAACGTTGAACTGAATATACGTAGTTCTATACATATATCAAGAATTTAGAGACATTAGTGGATTCTTTAGCTTCAGTATTATATAGATGTGATTTGCATGCAAGCTAGGATTTGATTTTAATTTTTCTCTTTAGAGGGGTCAAGGTAGATTTTGATTAGTTCCCCAATTAATACATGTTCTTAGTAGTGAAAGGTGCAATTACAAAGTAAAGTTCCTGAGTCATATTGTGGTATCATTTGATTTGTGCTTAGTGTACGCGTTATTGCTGGTGTACTGATGCAAAAGTAACAACAAAAAGAAACCGAAGAAAATGATAAAGGAAAAGTTGATCTAACGTATTCCGGTGAATCGTGATAAAGCGATCAAATGTTTTTGATGTATACTCTTACGAAAATGCGATCTTTAACACTGTTCAACAAATTGTTTTTAACATGAAATTCGTTGGCTGATTCTCCAATTTTATCCGATATGGTTCAAAAATGTACTGGTCAATCCCTTCAATTTTTGGCTAAAGGACCCAGATTAATGTGTATAGGCATCTACTTGGTCACATTAGCTTCAAACAAATGGCCTAAAATGCATTGATATCTTACAATACTCACTGGAGTTTGTTTTTCTCTGTAACTGAAGCATTCTCCACCTTTAACACTATTTATGCTCCTTGCTTTCTTTCCGCCTTACACAGTTTTTATCATTTAGGTGACTGATCTATTTCTTCAAAACCACAGTTTCGATTTCCGTTCTTCTCAACATTGCCAAACAGTATGCTAAACACACTGCTACAAACGTGTCTAACCTATTACACATTTTTAGGACAAAACCCATGAAGGCACACCCCTCAACAATATACAACACAAGCCCTACGCCATCTACCTATAATACAGCACAAACATATACTACTCTCCACAAGTACATACAAGCCCTCAAAGTGTATCTCTACTCCCGCATTGTCTTTCCCTAAAAGTATATACAGAATGGAGCTGGAAACACTGCGAACAACTTGCAAGTTTGAACCATATAAACAGACTAGATACACAAGCTGCACGTGTTTGCATCACGCTGCCCTCTCTTCTGTCTCCACCAGGTATATGCAATGACCACGCATCTTCTAAAACTTCCTCCAGATTCCTAGACAGCTCGGATTGCATTCTCTCTAAAATCAGTTTTTATAGGATGGTCCATTTTATCTTTTTCAGCGCCCAAGCCATACGATGAGAGCAACCTCCTCTGCACAAAGCATGAGAAAACGAATTAAGATAAACAATGGATAATTGACTAACTCACTTAGCTTTCATGCTATGCAACATTTTATCCTAGTTAAAATTACAGTATGGTGATATAGCTAGGCCAACGGATGAACTAGGGACCAAACAGATCTCATTGTTGCTTCGTCTCGGAGTGTACTGGAAAGCTACTACCTCAAAAATAGACCAATGGATGAAGGTCGTTAAAATTCAGCACAGCAGCGAAACTCCATTTCTTAGTTCGTTTTGACTTCTCTCTCTCTCTCTCAATATCCATTTGTTCTTTTTACTTTCTTCACGAAAAGAGAAATAAAAAAAGATTGCATATGCGCTGAGCCCGAGCCATGTCAAACTCAAACCTCCATTAATAGAACCTTAGAAAACAACACCTGCTCAGCTCAACTTGGCTTTTATTTTGTAGAATTGGACTTGGTGTCTCAACACTAAAAAGTATTGCAACAACAGGTACAAGAAGATACTACAAAGAAAATTAGACTTAACCAGTACTATCAGAAACCATAATAAAACAGAAGAATAATCCCTCCCTTAAAAAGACCAAAGTGCAATTCCTCCAGCTCTATCACTATTTTGAGATTTCTAATTAGATCACATAAGCCTTTACCGATTAAGAAAGATGTAACTGATTGATTGAAACTCACGTGATCCTCAAATTCAGGGCTCAATAAATTGAAGGACAGATTCTTCATCAACATCAGTGCCTGTAAACCAACAAAACAGTACATTTCAGTCAAGTGACAGATGAAGCAATTCATAGACTAACATGTCAACATGGCAGCATGCAGTAGTGTATCTGAGGTCTGATAAAAAGAAGTTCACGTCCACCATAATCTGAAGAATCTAACACTCCAGGAACCAAGACCTTACTTACAGTTTGCAGATGAGAGAGAGAGAGAGAGAGAGGAGAAAGGATAAAACAGGATAAGATTTTGCTATCTTAAAAAGACAAATCTATAGGAAAAAAGAAGTTTGTAATGATCATGTCTGTCGATCGCAGTGTAACTGTCTAAATGTCAAATGTACCTAAAGATGCTGTAAAGGGATGATTCTGACACCTCTGATACTAGCACCAACTCTACTAAGAGAGGCGGTCAGGTACTCAAGAAAGGGAGTGTGCTGAGTTGTATACACAAGCACAAAACACTGAACCTCAGCGTCCTAAAAAGCATGCATTGTTGCCTTTCAAAATTTTGACTTTTTATTGTTCTAGGACATGCATTTCAAAGTGTACAATAGATCA
This sequence comes from Nicotiana tabacum, assembly GCF_000715075.1. Classification (NCBI taxonomy): domain Eukaryota; kingdom Viridiplantae; phylum Streptophyta; class Magnoliopsida; order Solanales; family Solanaceae; genus Nicotiana; species Nicotiana tabacum. Next base: position 149,919,460 of record NC_134086.1, on the reverse strand, counting down.
GGAAAGTGCCTTTTTCCCTTCAGTTTTGTGCAATATTGAACAAAACAAAATTGATAGGTTTCAGAGGCTCCCACTAATATGAAGTGCATAGGGGCTGATGATCTACTACTAATTGGAAATAATAGAGATTCGTCGTTGGCCAGTTGTAATGTCTAATGCACACATCTAACTCAGTTATTTCCTGGTATAAAAAATTTCTCCATCTTCAAAACTTTGAAAAGTATTTCATCTTTGCTTAGCCTGCCCAACGACACACATTTCGACTGTGACCTATAAAATTAACCATTCAAGTTCTTCCACCATGGTAGACAAAGTAAGTCATTCCATTTGGGATCAGAAGAGCATTATCTAAGACCCATCTCTCTGCTCCCTCTCGTTGTTCACAACTTTACACATGTGAGATGCAAACTGGATCTATCTAACATTATATGTGTCTCTGCTAAACTAATTCCCACATACCGTCTGAACATCTATGGGGTCCATCTTTTTTAGCCTCTGTAAGTGGTCCCTCGTACTTGGATCAAAGACACTGCCAATGAACCTGTAAACTTGTGCAAAGTCTGGCATAACTGCAATTGAAAAAGGAAAGGAGAACAAATCAAATATATTGAATTGATAAAATATTCTGCACAGAAAAATAACTGCAAAGAAAGAAGCGGTAATCTCTGTAATCTCTGTCTTGGTACTGCAACATATCCTTTTATTGGCACGAACTAAATGAAGATAAAATAAAGGTTATAGGGAGACAGAAGTAGCCTTTTCCCCCCATCTGATTACAAGTCATACAGGGAAAAGAAAAGCATCAAATACTCTCAAATTTGCTCCCCTTTGCTCTAACGGACTGAATGGACCCAACTACTCGTATATTTTGTAAATGTACCTACAGCTGTAAACAAGTACATTGATCATGTGTGGTAAGATCCACATGATATGAGAAACACATTTTCTCAATCTCATCCTAACAACCCTCTTTTCCCAGGAGTATCTCCCTGGATCCCCCAAGAATTTCCAGTACTTTTCACTTTCTTCTCTCTTTTCCTGCTTGTGACTGATTTTTAACCCATGAACCTTTGCATAAATACCACGTTACGTAAAAGAAAGGTTGATGACAACACTACAGAAAATTCTTGTTGGATATTGATACAACATAATATGTCTGATTAATCCAATAAGTTCACTGAAGATTCTCATTGGGCTGTCTCTAAACTACCACTAAAACCAGTACGGATTGCGACCAAGTGCTTCATGATGTCACCAGCTTTAATTTTGCTATGTGATCAAGTAGATTCAAGCTAAGATGATAAGAGCTAAATCAAGTGGAGTCCTAGAGTTATCTACAAGGCAGAGCATGAGAGAGGTAGGACATGAAAAACTTCCCAAGTAGGGGCAGCCAGAGTTGAGGAAGAGAGGCATAGCAACTTTTTGTTTCTTTTAACAATGAAAAGGTGGCATTTCAAATTTGAACGCGGGGAGAGATGAGAAAAGTAACATAAAAAGATAGCACAATTATGATACCTTTAATACAGCATATAATTAACCAGACTCCATATAGAAGTCACCTTTGTCCTTCTGTTAACAATGAAAAGCTGGTATCTTGCATTTGAAAGAGTAGGGAAAGATAAGAAAAGGAACTAGAAAGATACCATGATTATGATACCTCTGGTACTGCATATCATGTAACAGACCCCATATAGAAGCTAATAAAGAAAAAATGGAGATCAATATCTGTGCTTAACAGATGACAAAATGCATAGCTTACACACTGATGATATCTTGAATTTTTTGGTACAAACAGCAAATCATCAGCATGCTTGTCTTGGTATCTCTTTTTTTGTCAATTGCATTTGTCAAGCAGAATAGTCGACTGTGTGATTGACATTCAAGGATCAATCTTTGGACAACTTCTAAGAGACATTTAGAATACAATAATCAATCCTCTTGTGACATTTCCCACACAGTATATTTGCTTCAATAACTACTGACTACACTAACGTTCCACTGTTATCACAAATTGGAGTGTTTTTTTTTTAACTCATTATTTCAGGTTGCATTTTCAGTTTCCCTCCATGTCCAGAAGTTGAAAGTAGCGAAGATGAGAATGCTGAGATGGATGTGTGGGCATACTAGAAGAGATAAGATTAGGAATGAAGATATTTGGGAAAAGATGGGAGTGGCCTCCGTATTGGACAAGATGCGGGGAGCGAGTCTGAGATGGTTCGGGCATGTGAAGAGGATGTGCCTAGATGCCCCGGTGAGGAGGTGTGAGACGTTGGCCATGGGGGCGGTCTAATGAGAGGTAGAGGCAAGCCAAAGAAGTACGGGGGAGAGGTGATTAGGCAAGACATGGCACATTTGCAGCTTACCCAGGACATGGTCCTTGATAGGAGCGTGTGGAGGTTGAAAATTAGTGTAGAAGGTTAGTAGGATGTTAAGCATATTCTCTTTTCATGCCTTTAGTATCATCATCACTCTCATAGTTTCTTATACATAGATCTCTATTACTACCGGTTGTTTTTTTGGTTTGGTTGTCTTATTATCATGTTGTTGTACTACTTTTTTATATGGCTTCTCCATTGATGTATTTCTTTTCATTTATATTGTTACTATGCTATTTTCGAGTCAAGGGTCTCTCGGAATAACCTCTCTACCTTCACAATGTAGGGGTAAGGTCTGCATAAACGCTACCCTCCCCAAACATTAACACTGGTTTTGTTGTTGTAGTATTTTCAGTTTCCCAAATAACAGTTTTTTCCTCCAATGAAGCGCCTGACTTCCACCCAAAGATAAGTCTTTTTCCACCAGTATATAGCTCTAAATAATGACTGAAACTAGCATCAAACTCCAAAAGACAACTAATTCGACTGCGGCATTTCTACAAGCATTCCACAATCCATCCTAAGCCCACCAATGGTTAAAACTCAGTTTAGGTCTAACTGGCGTATACCACTTAGGTTAGAGGAGGAAAGTCATTATCAAGCCTAACAGGGCAGAAGAGATTGCTTTTGATATATCATACAGTTCTTATGAGTGTATCGCATCAGGTTAGTGGGCGCTAACATGAACTGACACTTTCTTTAACAAGCCTATGCATGTTCCTTAGAGATATATGAAACTTGTTCCAATTATTATATGCACCAAAAGCATGATGAAACAAGATAGGACCTAAGTAGTACGTTACTTTAAAATGAATAATTCATCAGCTTACACTGAGCCAGATCACCGGCACATCCTGAGAATGGGGAATCTTTCATAAAATTACACCTTTTAACCCAAAGAGAATACACACCTTTCATTTGCTTCTTGCTCTCCTTTTGGGCATTGCTCTCTTTAGTCGTACAAATCCTAGGCATGCTCTCGTTACTGCTGCTGCTGCAATTTTGCACGACTCCTCCACTGGATAATTGTGCGTCATCTGAGAATAACAAAATTCAACCTGTAGTTTTTCTTGAACAAGTCTGTTCAAATTACATATATCTCCTTAATCAGCAGACAAATACCTTTTCTCATGTGTGTTGTGCTGATAGCAGGCACATTGTCGTAAGTCCAGGGAGAGAAATTAATTGTATTTCCAGGCACTGCTAGAGAATCAGGCCCGATACCAAATCCTGGTTCAGGCAAAGCTCCTGGAGGTTGAAATTGGATGCTGCCAACTTGGGACAGAACTGTTGCAGGCAGATACAACAATGCAAGCAACAATTAGTTTCAGCCCAGTATCTTGTAACAAACAAAACAGATGAAGGATATTGTCCCTACCCTTTTTAGGAGCTTTTTGTGGATAAGGATGAGCTGCTTTTCTCTTTGGGCGCGGGGGAGGTACATGTTCACTTGTCCCACTCTTCTGGACCTTCAGAAAGTATTTCTGCGCATGGCTACGTATCTGCATAGCTTGCTTTTTAGCATATTGACATATATCAAAATATACAGCATATTTCGTTAAGTGTGCCCAAATATGTGAAGCAACTGGCACTATGTTTGCCCCCAGATATTAAGCCGATGCTAGCTTGTCCTGACATACAACAGCTGTTTCTCTTCCAATAATTCTTGTAGACTCTAGCTAAAAGACAACACATTCGGGAAACTATGTGAAGATTGCTCCTCATCAACTACAATGATGTGTATACTATTAAGGGCTCTTGTAAACGTGTGAGAAGTTATTGTAATGACAAGCTTTTAACTAAGCACACTTTCTAAGCAGATTGCCTTGGGCCAGCATAAGATAAACAAAAAATAAGGAACAAAGACTCCGATGATTCTCTTAACTAGAACGGACTCGAACACAAGTATCATGTGAAATGCAGATGGGCAAGAAAGAAATAACAATATTGAGAATATCTTTTATCGAACAATTACTTTCTTATATATATATATAAGAAAGTTATTGCATGTTCGCAATAACTTTCTCTTTTGATAAAGGTAAGATATTATTGATAAACAAAAAGAACTAAGAAAGTGCAATAGAAGTCTAAAAGTTGTGCAAAGCATGTCTAACAGAACATTACATCATTTACAAAAGCCTGGTTGCACCAAAAGGATAGAAGAATAATAGACCGATGTTTAAGGCTAAGTACATTTTCCTTTTTGCCTTAAAAATTCTAAAGTTCCTTTCTAACCACCTGTCCACCAAATGGCAGCAGGAAGATAGGGGTAAGTTTGAGCCCAAAGAAAACGTTAGGGGCATTTGTAGCCCAAAAGGTTAATGGAGGGTATTTTGAGACATTTTCAATACGTTAGGGCCATTTTTGGCCCTTTTCCGATTTTAGAAAAGCAAAAAATGCACAACTAGAATCTAACTTCTCTTAGGAATCAAAATATTCTCTCAATCTGAAGGTAAATTTTAGCCAGATAATTAGATACGGTTCTTTCTTCTCTATAGAAAACATCAGATGTCAGATATTCTTTCAATCCACAAAAACAAAGAATAAATAAACAAATAAAAACCATCTGCTTAACAAATTACCTGGATAACAGTCTTCGACCCAACAAATGCTTCAATCTTTTTCCAATCACGATCGAAGCTGAAAGAACAATAGGCACAAACTATTAGGATATGCATTCTCTGCAACTCTTAAATTGAGATTTCAGAATAGAGACTATCCTATGATCCTAAGCTAGACCTTGAAAACTATCCCAGCCTTGTTTTCTCATTAATCTTGTTCAACTAGAGGTTGTGAGTGTTAAAACATAGCTAGCACAGGAAGATCTGCAAATTATAATATAGTCTACGACAGAATAATCACTTGAAAGACTTCTTGCTTATGACATTAAGGTTTGATTTTAGTAAGTGCATAACATCACATATGGAATGATGAGCTTTTCTTCTCGGCTCCCACTTCTCCCTCCGTTGAAACTTGACCAATAGATGGTTCCTATCCACAGTAGACTAATTTTTTTTCTTTTTAATAGTAGGTAGCTTTGACAGCCTACTTAAAATCAGTGCCACTAAGACAGACTTTGCATTTATGATGTTGCATTCGTATCCCCCTAATTCTAAATTTATGATCATCATAGTTGCAATATTACTCCTTACCTCTGGTATCTAGCTTTCATTATAATAAGCATGTACCGTCAATGACAATTGGGGACAGTGAGCTATATTCAAAATGGGATAATGAGTTCTTCCTGATTCCCACTTTCCATCCCCTGAAGCTGGTCAGGAGGTGGCGCCCATCTGGTATATCACTAAGACTACCTAATTTTTAATAGGTAGATTTTGCCTCCAGGACAACTTTGCATCAGATAACTTTTTTTTCTTTTCGTATAGACTTTGTATCGACATATTATCACTTAAAATTTGGTCCTTGTCCACATAATTCAGAGCTCCTGTGTGCATCTTTGCTGTCCAATACTCCCCTTGTCTCTTCAAAAGTGGACTTTACTTCACTTAATTCCCTTTGTAAATGTTAGGAGTCCTAAGTCATCCAAAAGTGATATGCAACTGCGGTTCCATTGTTCTGCTCTAATTTAACTCACTTGCCTGTCTCCATGCTATTAATTTTTACTTCTCTTTGAAGAGACTCAATTTCTCCATTTGAAAAGACAAAAAAGAAACTACACCACTAAACCAATGTTACAACAATTACCCATTTCATCAACATAGTATAACCCAAAAAGTGCAACGCCACCATTTTTACCTCATTCCTCCTCAACTTTCTCAAGAACATCAAGTATTATTTAAACACACACATACACGCAAAACAAGCCGACAAGGAAGAAACATCAGCAAACACAAACAAGTATAGCGAGCAAAAAAGAGAGAGAGAAAAACTCACAGCTGAAGAGCTTCAAGAAACTTGTCATGTTCCTGCTCAGTCCAGCTCTCTCTAGACTTGGTAATTGTATAGGGCTTCCGGGTCTTCTTGTTATGGTCATCGGGTACAACTGAACCCGTACTCGAATTTAAATTCCCAAGTGTACCTGCTCCATTAGAACCAGATTGTATCGGATGCAAACCCGGAAGACCCATTTTCGTCGGATCCCCTATGTAGTAGAAATCTTGACCCGCTGGTGGTGTTGGGTATACAGACACCATATGTGTAACTTGTAGCTCTATCAACCAAAATTTCTGAAACGCTACAGCAACTTTAGAGGTTTGTGTGTGTTATCTGTGTGTGTGTTTCTGATTTATTTCTGGTCGTGAAAATGAAACAAGAGAGAAAGGCCATTTACATATGGAGTGTCTGATAGAGAAACGACGTAACCGACATTATTGTAATGGAGGGAAATTTGCGATCGAGGACGTCCACGTGTAGTAAACTGGAAGGTGGAGATGGGTTTCGCATCTCTTGACAAATGGCAGGTTCTAGAATTGTCCTAGGTCGTTAAAAAGATTTCATTTTCCAACTTTCATTTACTAGTTTCTTTTTTTTTCTCGATTTAATCATCTATTATTCAAATTCAAATAGTAAACCACATCAATCCGAATTTTGGTTGAATATAATAACAAAGGAATTATTTTAATCTTAAATATTTTTTTCAAAAAATCAAGAACTGAGTTTGCTAATTCATCTTTTGTTAACTCTAAGAAGGCGCCATTGTTTTAGCCCATTGGCTCCTCAGGACTTCAGCTTATAAACAGTACAGCTATTGCTGTTTCTGGCAATCAGTTTAGGAAAGTTGGGCGCTTAAGTGTCCAATCCCAATATTATATTAAGAACTCACGCGTATATTGTCTCCACGTTTTTGGACAAGTTAAAGTTAAACCTGGTTTAGGATGGGATTGCCACTCAATATTGCCACCCTATTAGGAGGCAAAACAAGGATAATTTAAGAAAAGAAATCACCAAGCAATATGTTTTTGCTTATGCTAGGATGTAAACTTTACTCTCACATAGTATTCGTTCCGTTTCATTGACCTCAGGCCAAAGTCTTTGGTGCTAAGGGGATTCAAGATTTTAAATAAGCAGTTGTAAAGAATCACTATATTCATCACTCTTTACTCACAAAGCATGCAAATTTCATTAGAACGCAACAGTCTAAACAAACAAAAAACAAGCCATTTTGAATCCTCGAAATACAATCAGGCCATTTTCATGGGGGGAAAAGATCCCTGATAGGAGGCAATAATGAAAGTTACATTAAAAACATACAACTCTTGCTTCGAGTGAGACTCAATGCCTTACAAAACTACTTGTGGTAAATATTCCAAACAAATCAGCATAGCATATTTTAAAAATCATGCGCAATGGCTCAGACACTGCCTAGTCAAGCCATCTAGTGATACCATCTTCTCCAACCGCTGCTAGTACTTCAACACGTACATCCAAAACAGCCTGCAGGTTGCAGTGACGACATTATCAAAATATGGGTATTTCTATAGTGGACGATAGGGAATAAAGCCTTGTTAAATAACTGATTCTTATGACGGTAGTACTTGTCACTTGATTAGAACCGGAGTTCAAAAAGGAAAGAGGTCAGGTAGAGATGTTTTGGAGAGAGTTTAGATGTTTTGGAGAGAGTTTTAGAAAAAGGGAAAAGATATGTTCTGGGACATTGTTACCAAAATAGTTACAATATGTGACTACCATATGATGGGGCAGGAACCTAGTTCTGAATGTCTGAAGCAGAACAAGAACTTACCAGAGGATTCCTACAGTTCACTAGTCGACATTCTTCCATAGTACCTTCAAATGTCCAGCTTTCCCAAACATCAAAACTGTGACTCGCAAATACAAATTCCATCCTCCTATTTATCTGCAATATCAGGGTCAGGGTGAAACCACAGCTTTTATGTGATACAATAAAATCAAGCAAGGTGATAATCTACAAAAGAACGGAGCAACAAATATAGTGCATCCATTCCCATTGAATACCTGCATACGTCAACCTCTAACATTGATAAATTTAGAACTTTTCCAGCATAAAACTTCTCTCAACCTTTGGAAAGAATAACTTCTTAGCCGCAAGTGTTGGCAACTTGCCATAGGAAATAAATTTCTATCATACTCAACTATTGGTCTAACTTCAACATGGACAAAGTATTCAATTTTTTATTTTTTATTTTGATAAGGATGGACAAAGTATTCAATATCCTACCAAAATTAAGGACGTAGAACAAGAGCACTTTGAAAGCTACGGCATCTTTGCGGTAAGGGGTAAAAAAGCACATTTCTTACTTCTAAATATAAAAATAAGAATTATTTTGATGAAATAAATATAAGAACTACTAATCCACACTTGCCCGGACACCGATCATTAAGAAAAAGAATTACTCATCCACACTTTTATACTTAATTATTTATCCAAGTGAAATAACACGCAAGTGATCTCAAACTTCCAGTTTCTAGCATGTGTAGAAGCAAGAGCAACAACTTAATGTTATAAGCTTTTGCAGTTTCTTAATGGTTAAGCACAATAGAACACCAAAATACTTCACCTGAGGTAGCATAGCTCAAGGATGTTTTATGACAACAAGTACAGTGATAACCATACCTGTAATAACTTCCCACCAGCAGTAAATGATCTCAACCCAATTGTATCCTGAAATAGAGCCTCGGTTATTAAATGTATTCCCAAGGCATTCATTTACGGAAATATTTTTGAAACTCGCACAAAATCTTTCCAACAAAACGCATTTAATTTTTTTCAAGAAGTTTCTGCAAATAGTTTTTTTTTAACTATTGTTTTTTCTGTAAAAATGGCTTGATGGTGCTGTCAAAGAAAAGTTTTTCTACTCACAGAACACTCACATCTAAAGAAATAAACTATAACCATCCAAACATAATTTCTTTTTGCAAAATACTTTTTTTTCAAAACATTTTCCAGAAGTCGTCCGAATGGCACCCAAAGCACTATGTGGATAGTTTGGCACTATCTGAAAGTAGAGGGCAGCGCTGCCGTAAATGGAAAACCAAATTTCTTTTCAGCATACCTTGCTTCTAAAAACCACGAGGAACTGTGCTGCTGGGTCTCTTTTTGTGACATCTGACATTGTGTCGAGGAACCAACCACCCCCTTTAACTCTTTGTCTGGAAACATGCAAAGCAGGGTGATGTCTTGCATGTAAAGCTATAATATAACCATCCTTCAGCAGTTCCGCAGATTTTCTGCTGAGATCCATGCCTTGTTTTGGGAGCTGCTCCCCTGATGATTCCTGTATTGATTCAATTGGTGTCTTCCTACCTCTTAAATCTTCTGGAGAAGCAAAACGTGAACTGGAACTCACACCTTGATCTGTTCCGCTCATCGTAGCACCATCTTCATGGTGTGACGTACTCTCCTTTTCAAATGCCAAAGAATCATCTACTTTGTGCTGTGATTTATGGCGTCCATGCCGCTTTTTAGCCTTTTTACCTGATCGGCTTCGCTTTACTTCAGATCTACCAGAACTATTTTGAGATACTATGGAGCCTTGAAGCTGACTAGGTGATTCCCTTGAATCATTCACTAATCTTTTCTGAGAGTTCTCTGCAACATCTTCAATGGGTTGATGACTAACAGAAACCTGCAATGTGCTTTCAACATCTTGTATTTGGTGTCGTTCGTTTTCATACCCTATCTCGCTTTCTTCTTCATCCTCAGATACAGAATCCTTTGGAGCAACACCATCCAAGAAGAATGATTGCAGCATAGAAATAGCTTTCTCCCTTATTTCCATCCACACTTCTTCACTATAATCTGCGCTACGTGGCAGTATCAGAACATTGGGCATCTCCCTTACCTAATCCAAAGATACATTGACTTCCTTCAATTAAAAAAATCTAATATATTTAACATCGCATATTCCTGATATCAAATTACTATAAATCCAAGAACCCAATGTGACAAATAGATACCACCAACAACATTTTAAATCTCCTGCTAATAATCATCAATCCTGCCTCTACTGAAAACAAAGTGGTGAAAAAAGAAAAAAGGACTGAACACTCCTTGAAGTCCAAGGGTAACCAAAACTTGAATTCAAAAAATTAAATCTACTAAGAGCTCCACACATGTCAAAAGGACCACACAAATATCAGAAAATTACAAAGTCTTAGTTAAATGAGCTCATAGTGTCACATAGTCGATAAAGCTTCTTACAAACAACTTCACTTAATACCATATACTCCCTCTGTTCCAATTTATGTGAACCTATTTCCTTTTTGGTCCGTTCCAAAAAGAATGAACCTTTTCTAATTTGGTAACAATTTAGCTTAAAGTTACAATTTTACCCTTAATGAGAAGCTTTTATAACCACACAAATACTCTGGGCCCCATTTGGACTTGTTTAGGACCACAAATTCCAAAAGTCTTCATTTTTTACTTAAACTCCGTGTCCAGTCAAACAGGTTCACATAAATTGGAACGGAGGGAGTAGTAAATATAACAACGTGAATATTCTAAATTTTGAAGAAGCTACTTTTGGCTAGTAATTAATTGGGAAAAGATCCAATACTATCAACATAGCTCTATCAACTGTTAGGTAGCTTACACATATTACAATCATAAATTTTCCAGAGTTTTTCGTTCTCCTTTCTTCTAGTAGCTTAGATTAGTAAAAGGCAAAAAGTTATAGAAAATAAAATAGATTTTCACAAGAGTCTAGTGAATTATCAAAATCAGTGTTTAGGAAGGACCCCCAAATTTGATAGTGAATAATAGCCAAAAAGCTATTTACTCTTAAACAAGTATATCTCTAGAAAGTAGAACATTGCCAAAAAGTCACAAGTAAGGCACAACCCTAACTACTTTAAAGGCCTTTCAAATGCAATAATAGAAAATATTACAAGGAAAAAGAAATAACAAAAGAAGAAAAGAAGATAAAAGGCAACAACATTCAGGTTGTTGGACTTGGGTCATAACCTTGTCATCCTGAAGAGAAGATGAAATGACAGCTCTCTCACCCAACTCCAACTTATGGAGCATAACAAGAGAAAGGAGTTGAGGGAAACTTCAGAACAACTAACCAACTCAAAAGCGTCCAGAATCCCTTCCCCTCACCATTAATCTCTCACCAAAACAAGTGTTCTGGAGGCAACCTCCTTGACAAGGTAAGGATGAGTGCTAGACCACACCAGACATGTGCTGGTTGCCTCATTGTATATACACCAGGTGGGGTCCGGTCTACTAGCTACGAATGAGAATCACTATTCACCAGCAAGCATTGGAGTATTGGACTCAGGGCTATAACACTTAGATTAGAACTCATCCTCGGTGCTTCAAAATTAATTCAATTTATATATGCAACCCAATTTCACTCTCACAATTGCAGAGAAATATCTATCAAACAAGCAAGATTTCACGGTGAAGCAATTACCCACTTTCTTCATAATTTCCTATATGAGTATCCATTCCTATAGGTGTATGAATCTCAGAACAACACCAATTATTACCTGGCCTCTCAGTCTTTCTTGCACAAAAGAAACAATTTTTTTGACGAAACAGCATCGTTCAAACTTCAAAGATGGAAAACTCAGTCCCACCATCATTTACTAGCAAGCACATGAGAGAAATTCAACAAAACAAAAGCTGCTTATCCAAATATAATCCTATCATTCAATCATACCCTAAGACTATTCATCATACCCATGCTTCCATCCATTGTGGCCCTTCAGCACCATCCAGAGCACAGCCGGCAAGGCCTCCCTCAATTAGAAGTTGTTTGACAGCACAATCATCTAACAGTTGGCTGCTACCGGTATTAACAAGAAATGCCCCTGCATGAAATGCTCAACAAGTCATCCCCCAGGATAGTAGAAATGGGTGATCAGGGCAACAGGGAACTACTTCAGATACATATCCAGAGCAAAAATTACCAGGCTTTAAATGCTGCAAGCAATCTGCATTGATAATTTGAACTGTTTCATTTGTTAGAGCACAGTGTAACGATATAAGGTCGCTTGCAGCAAGTAAGTCATGAAGGGTATCCATTCTCCTGGCAGCAGATGGAAATCTAATGGAGTGTCTGCTCACTTTTCCATTTCCCTGTAATCATTTAAGAAATGAAACCTTTGTTAGCATGCATTGATATTAAACACTAATACTTATCTCAACAATCCTTCACACTACTGTGAGAAGCTATGAAAAATCTACTCAATTAAACCGAAATCAATCAACTTTCCTACCTCATCAAAACGGAGCATGATCATGTTGATTAATTGATTATATTTCACTTAAGCTACGAAAATTTAGCCAGTAAAGTTAGAATTTAACGGAAATACTCTCAATTTCGCTACCTCAACATCAAAATAGAGCACGCTCATGTTGAATGCTAAACTCCGAGTAGCCAAAGACCTTGCCGAAGCAGATCTACCAATAATTCCCAGTACAAGGCCACGACACCGGCGCATTCCACGACATAGCGGCTGAACGGAGCCAAGCCAGCCGGAAGCCGATAAGGTATGGCGAGAGAGGAGATGAGTACGGCGGAGTAAACCGAGGATAAGCGCCATAACAGTATCCGCCACCTCCTCAGCGCGGCTAACGTCGACATGAACAAGCCGAGAGAGTCCGAGGTCGGAAGCCAACGCGGAGTCGACGGCTCGGTCGGAAGATCCGAGGCAGAGAATGAGCTGCCACGAACGGAGCCGGCGTTGTGCCGCGCGTGGGAGGAACGCGAGTGAGTGAAGAAGTACGGCTGTAGCTGACTCGATCCGCGCTTCCGCTAAGCGGCTGAGAGGCACGTGCTCGATGACTGCTATACCGGAGAGGCATTCTTGTTCTAACGCTGTGTCTTCGATGCAATTGAGAGTAATGACTAGAGGAACTTGTTGAGTAACCGACGAAGACGTTGTTTTGTTGTGGTGCGCCATTGTTTCTGTCCAGAGGAGATCTGGATGATGACGTTGTTGCTCGAAATGATTAAGGACGCCGGAGAAAGGCGGCGAGCATTTCCGTCTTTTTCTCCGGCGAATTTAGAAGGCAATGAGGTGTCAGTTTTTTTGCTAAAGAGTTGTGAGAGACCCTAGTCTCCTCTGTCACTTTTTTTGTGTCACACCGGCCCCGTGACTTTCTCTTTTGTTTCAAAAAAGCCTTTATTAATTACCTTATTTCTGAATCAAGTCCCTAATCTGCAGGAATATACTTGGGCAACGTGATGGAATCATCGCCTGGATTTATTTTGGATATTTTTCTCATTTGTTTTCTTTCCTCTTTTTTGGTTTTAAATTTGAAAATATTGCCGTTTAGACAGATTTTCGGAAACGGTTTTCACAAAATGGAAAATTTTATCTGAGAAAAAAATGTGTTTTGTTATAAAATAAAAGACGATAAAGTAAAGACTAATATAGAGAGAAACTGATATATTATTCGAATTAAAATTGATGTACATAATGAACTGAAATCTCTTCTATTTATAAAAGAAAGAAAGCTGTTGTGTAAGCTGCTACTGCAAACTGTTGTGTAAGCTGCTACTGCAAGCTACTGTGTAAGCTGCTACTGCAAGCTGCTGTGTAAGCTGCCATTATACCAGATATGGATAATTTTTTACTGAGAGCAATGTTTATCCATAACGGAGTACTGAATGGATAAGCTTATTATACCCGGTATGGATAATCTTCTACGGGGAGTAATGTTTATCCATAACCGGGTACTGAAGTGATAAGTTTCTTATTTTCAATAGAGTACTAAATAGATAAACATATTTACGGCGGAGTCCCATATGGATAAGCTTCTTTAGGAAGTTTATTTACAACTGAGTACTAAATGAACATTCATAATATAATATATTTATAACACTCCCCCTTGGATGTTCATTAAAAGATAATGTGCCTCATTAAAACCTTACTAGAAAAATCACGTGGGAAAAATCCTAATGAAGAAAAAAGAGTACACATATTTAGTAATACGCATTGTTATGTGCCTCATTAAAAACCTTATAAGGAAAACCTCATAGGAAAAAACATTAGTAAGAAAAAAAGAGTGCATCACGTATTTTACTCCCCCTGATAAAAATCTTATTTCAAATATTTGAGTCTCCGCATTCCAATCTTGTATACCATCTTCTCAAAAGTTGGAGTTGGCAAAGATTTAGTGAATAAATTTGTTGGATTGTCACTTGAACGGATTTGTTGCACATCAATGTCACCACTTTTATGAAGATCGTGTGTGTAGAATAATTTTGGTGAAATGTGCTTCTTTCTATCTCCTTTTATAAATCCTCCCTTCATTTGGGTTATGCATGCAGCATTGTCTTCATATAAAATTGTGGGTCTTTTCTCACATTTCAAACCACATTTTTCTCGAATAAAATGAATTATTGATCTCAACCATACGCATTCCCTACTTGCTTCATGAATAGCTATTATCTCGGTGTGATTTGAAGAAGTAGCAACAATAGATTGCTTTGTGGAGCGTCATGATATTACAATACCTCCATATGTAAATACGTACCCGGTTTGAGATCTAGCTTTATGGGGATCAGATAATAACATGCATCTGCATAACCAACAAGATCTGCACTATCTTTGTTAGCATAAAACAAACTCATATCAAAAGTTCCCTTCAAATATCGCAATATATGCTTAATCCCATTCCAATATCTCCGTGTAGGAGAAGGACTGTATCTTGCTAGTAAATTAACAAAAAATGCTATGTCAGGCCTTGTAGCATTAGCAAGATACATTAGTGCACCAATTGCACTGAGATGGGGTACTTCTGGACCAAGGAGTTCCTCGTCCTCTTCTGGAGCTCGAAACAAATCCTTATTCACTTCACGTGATCGAACAACCATTGATGTACTCCATGGGTGCGCTTTGTCCATGTAAAAGCGTTTTAAGACCATTTCTGTATAGGCAGATTGATGGATAAAAATTCCGTCTGCTAAATGTTCAATTTGCAGGCTAAGACAAAGTTTTGTCTTTCCAAGATCTTTCATCTCAAATTCTTTCTTAAGATATTCAATTGCCTTTTGGAGCTCTTCTGGAGTTCCAACAAGATTTATGTCGTCAACATAAACAGCAAGTATAACAAATTCTGATGCCATCTTTATTATAAAAATACATGGACAAATAACATCATTTATGTAACCTTTTTTCAGCAAATATTCACTTAGGCGATTATACCACATGCGCACAAATTGCTTTAAACCGTACAAAGATCTTTGTAATCTAATTGAATAAATTTCCTGAGATTTTGAATTCGTTTTAGGCATTTTAAATCCTTCAGGGATTTTCATATAAATTTCATTATCAAGTGAACCGTACAGATAAACTGTAACTACATCCATTAGATGTATTTCAAGCTTTTCATGATGTGCTAAACTGATGAGATATCTAAATGTTATGGCATCCATAACATGTGAATATGTTTCATCAAAATTGACTCCAGGTCGTTGTGAGAATCCTTGTGCAACAAGGCGAGCTTTGCATCTTTCAACTTCATTTTTATCATTCCTTTTTCGCACAAAAAAAACCATTTATAACTAACTGGTTTTATACCAGCAGGTGTTTAGACTACTGGTCCAAAGACCTCTCTTTTAGCAAGTGACTTTAATTCCGATTGAATTGCCTCTTTCCATTTTGGCCAATCAGATCTTTATCGACATTCTTCGACATATCGAGGTTCAAGATCCTCACTATCTTGCATAATATTAAGTGCAACATTATATGCAAAAATATTATCCACCACTATTTTAGATCGGTTTAAATTATTCCCATCACCGGTCGAACTTATTAAAAGTTCTTCACTCACATGAGCTTCGGGTTCATTGATTTCTTCAGGAATCTCAGAACTAATCAGATCTTGGGTTTCTTCAGGAGATCCCTTCATAGTATCGTTTTGACCATTTGTCGATTTTCTTTTTCGAGGATTTCGATCTTTAGAACCCAAAAGCCTACTACACTTCAGGCGTGCTTTAGGTTCACTAGCTCTCATGCTAGTAGATGGTCCTACTGGAACATTAATTCGGATGGGCACATTCTCTGCTGGGATATGTGACTTAGTTATCCTTTTCAAATCAGTAAATGCATCTGGCATTTGATTTGCTATATTCTATAAATGGATGATCTTCTGGACTTCCTGATTACATATAGGGGTACGGGGATCAAAGTGAGATAATGATGAAACTTTCCACACAATTTCTTTTTTGATTTCCCTTTTCTCTCCCCCTAATTGTGGGGAATTTGTTTCATCAAACCGACAATCTGCAAATCGAGCAGTAAATAAATCTCCTGTCAATGGATCAAGATAGCGAATAATAGAGGATGATTCAAACCCAACATATATTCATATCCTTCTCTGTGGTCCCATCTTACTACACTGTGGTGGTGCTACTGGCACATATACAGCACATCCGAAAATTCGTAGATAAGCAATATTTGTTTCATGGCCAAAAACTAGCTATGACGGAAAATATTTATTATAATTGTCACACCCCTTTTTTAACAACTTCACTAACCCTCTTAAAAATAATAAAAAAATTAGTAAAGCTCAAACAAGGGTTTTTAATTAAAAAGTGACAAAATTGTGTTCAAAAGGAAATAACTCAAAGTCACCACCTGACATTTATTTCGGTGTGCCAGGTCACCATTTTTTAAAAAGGATTTTCCTTTTAAAACACTTAGGACTCCAAAACTAAGTCTGCACCAGAGATTCAGGTAAGGGGGTTCATTTGACTCGGGGAGAAGGTGTTAGGCACTCCCCAAGTCCCGTGAAAGTCACGGTTGCATACTTGATCTAGTCGACTTTTAAAATATTTGAATTGAGGTAATAAACACATAAAAGCAAAATAAACACACGCGAGGCTCAAGGTCGTCCCCGCCTAATAAAAGAAAAATAAAAATAAAAAGAAAAATACTACGAGTTCTACTATCGACCTCCGAATACAAATACTTCGGGGCATACCCCGGAATAAAATATATACAAATCCCTCAGGGCATTCCCTGAATAAATTTAACTAAGGGAACGACCTCTCGCCTCGAAACTAATAAAAATCCTAAGTTTGCCTACCCAAGTGTGGTCGGCCTAAACATGATACTAGCGATTAAATTAGTAAAGTAAACAAAATAAAGCTAAGTGAAACAATTCATGGCTCAATTGTTTAAACTTGGTTGGTTAGCCCCTCCATTTTAATTTCCTATTGGTTAACACCCAATTCATTTTAGTTCATCAAAGTATCACCTGCAGCCCATTAACTAACAATTCCAGCACGTCTTCACCCAAAGAGACGCAATCATAGTTCGATTAATTATTATCCTATCAATATAGTCTAGTTAATATGTAGCAAATCATGGGTAATTCAACAAAAATAATACCCAATTAACATAATCAAAATAGAGTGTCGGAGAGAAAAATAGACCTCTGTTATCTCGGAAAATATGATTGTGCTACTGGACGAAACTAGAACCTTCGACCAGAAAATGAAATCGGCAAATAGGCACTCAACCCGAACCTCGAATGGCAGTCGCGCTGCTCGTAACTAATGTTGAATGTGTTGGAACCGCGACCGAACCTCGGACGAAACTGAAACGGAGCTCCTTGAACAACGACCACTAACAAACCTGAAGCTCGCCGAAATTTCAAACTCGAACCCAAAATCGAAGACTGAATAACGACGACCCAAATTCTGAAAAGGCGACGAGAGTTTTGGAGTGTGCTGCTGTTTTTTTAAAAAAAAATGAAGAGAGGACGAGAGCTGCTGGTTGTTTTAGTGAAGCAGGGGTGTCCAAGGTTAGAGATCGAGAGTGAGATGAGCGACGGATATGGAGGTCTCACCGGAGTTAATAAAGTCCATCAGAAAACGAAAACTCCAGACGGAATCTAAGAGCAACCCTGATGAAGCAATAGCCAAATCTGATGAAACAACGGTGGTTGCCGGATTTCTGTCCAAATCTGTCACTCTCCGTCGCCAGTAGTAACAGAGAAAGAGGAATACGACGGAGAACGACTAGCAGTAGTTGAGGCGGATGATTTCGCCGGTGATGGAGGTGGAAGGCTACTATGGGTGTGTGTCTAGTTTCATGAGGAAGAAGAAGTAACATAAGCCTTTTCTGTATTAGGATTCTAGTGTCCTTTTTTTTTGTCTAGGGTTTTTGGTCTCTCTCCATGAAAGAAAACGGCTTATTCCAAAATGTCTAGGTCTTGTTTTTTTTTTCTTGTATATTATGCTAAATGGGGTGTCTAGGTTTGGACTTTTGAGTTAATGGGCTAAGAGATTAGTTTAATTAGGCTACAAAAAAGACTAAATTAGTCCAAAAAAATTAATTATATTCCCTCCTCCTTTTTGTATGTAAAAATAATATAGCAAACAAGATAAACTATTAAAATACTACTTAATCTTACTTAAGAAAATAACTATTAAAATAACACTAACCATTTAAAACAAACCTATTTTTTGGTATTTTTTTCAAGATTAAAAATACTACAAAACCTTAATGAAACTATTTTTTTTGTAATTTTCATTTATGTGAGAAAATAAAGCAAAAGGGTCAAAACTAATTAAAATAGCGATATTAGGCCTAAACTAAATATTTACATGCTAAAATATAAAAAATCTTGGGGAGGGTCAAAAATCGCATGTCTACAATAATGTGTCGGTCTGAGACGGATAATTGATACTGCATGCAAGATAGCATGGCCCCAAACAGTAATGGGCAATGTTGTTTTCATAAGTAGTGGTCTTGCTATCAATTGCAGACGTTTAATAAATGACTCTGCAAGGCCATTTTGAGTATGAACATAAGCTACAGGATGTTCAACTTTTATCCCAACTGATAGACAATAATCATCAAAAGAGCTTGAGATGAGAATTCTCCAGCATTATCAAGGCGAATAGCCTTTATAGGATAATCTGGGAATTGTGCCCTTAATCAAATTATTTGTGATAGCATCTTTACATGTACAAATATAAAATGTGTAAATAGTTCTAGATATGCATTCATTTTATAGATCTCAAATTCAAATTCTGGCAACTTTTCATAGACAAACTCAAAGTACTTAATACTAATGCTAGTTGTTGGTGAAAATACAATTAATTACAGTCGACAAATAAGATGAAAAAAATAAATATTTTTCAAGCTGAGGCATGGATATCTCATTCTCTTTAAAGAGATTCAAGCCTATTGCGATAGCATCTTTACAGGTCTAGCAGTAATATTCTTGATTTGTCCTCTCCAAGATACAACAGCCCGATAACGTCGTATGACTCGAACAAACTCTAGACAAATTGTTGAGTCCAAAGCTACACCAGAATAAACACCTTCCTTCAACAAAATAATATTTTTTTTGTAGATAATAAGTTGGAGACTTAGATTTTTTCCTTCTCTCAACTCTCTTTTTCATTACAGCAATTTTCACTTTTTCCATGCACACTACAATATTTTTCCATCCACAATACAAGGAAGAAACACCACTATTTATAGGTGTAAAATTTCTTTCATAAAATAAATAACAAAGTAGTGGGATAATAAAATTGTAGAACATAATTGGCGGTTACAAAATTTAATCTTTAGTGGATAATTAGTGGTAGATCATGGCGTTAGTAGTTTCATGAGTTACACCAAAGTAATGACCACTTTCTTGCCAATTTATAACCACTACCTTACAAGAAATAATGCACTATAATATTATGATATAATATTAAAATGCACATACCAACATTCTCTCGCTCATTTTAATATTAAATTAGAGAGTTATCACTTGAAGGGAGACTATTATGCATAATGAAGATGTGCTCTGTATTGAACCTCTACTTAGTGAAACAGTAATATTTACTCCAGAATCAGTAGTGGTCTCGGACTTGAACTATGACTGCTTTAGGGAAATAAAATATCACTGCTCACATATAATAATTAAGGTGTTGACATGAGCTTCATTAGCCAGCACATTACGGTCTTGTGTTATCCCGATTTTCATGAGTGTTTTGAGAATAAGCCCAATTCTCATATGAAGCGGCATACTTCCATACTCACATAGGTGAAATCTGTCAAGGGTGGTCCTGTAACTCTAACATCCCACTCATACGAGCTACAGATTTCCTCTAAGAGTTAATAAAACTCAACCTCACTAATCATTATAGGATAAATGTACTCATACTATAGGGATGAAATAATAATAAATTTAATAGTGCTTCAAAGTAAGCAATCATATGATTTCTTCTTCCCATTGAACCTGATTATAGGATCTCTAGTCCCTAAGTTGGGTTTCCTCGATATGCTCCAAACCATTTCTCTTGCTAAGGCCTTCGTCAGTTGATTTGGAAGATTATCACAAGATTTAACATAATCAACATTAACAGTACTATGTCAAATATGATCTCATAGTACTGTGTTTTCTTCTTATAGGTTTGTATTACTATTGTAATAATGATTTTGTACTCTACTAATAGCAGCGGTGCTATCACAATAAATTAAATAAAGGAGAAATTGGTTTTTCAAAATAAAGAATTTGAAATAATAAATTTCTCAACCAATTCGCTTCCTCACTAGTTGAAGTTCAGCCTCCATGGTAGAGTTCGCGTAGAGGAAAGTTGAGCGGCTGGGTTGAGGTTGATTTGTTCTTCGAGTTCGCGGAAGGGGAGTCGCGTTCGTGATGAGTTAGGGAGCTAAGTCTTCGCATTTGCGAGTTGGGTGTCGCGATTGCGATGAAGGAATTTTGGTCAAAGTAAGTTTGTGCTTCGCGAACGCGAGGTGTTGACCGCGTTCGTGGATAAGGATTTGATGCCTGGGCAGAATGTTTAAATAGCACGATTTTGGTGTTAACTTCCACCATTTTTGAGCGATTTTGGAACTTTTTGAAGAGGATTAAAGAGGAATTTAAGGGGAAACACTTGGAGGTAAGATTTATGAATTTAATACTCGATTCTTATGTGAATTCTACCTAATTAATCATGAAAATTTAGCCTAATATTGAAGAACTAGGGCTTGTAATTGGAGACCTAGAATTTGGGATTTGAGGGGTCGTTTGTGGTTGGATTTTGATGCTTTTGGTATGAATGAACTCGGGGAGTGATAAGAAGTGTATTAATGCAAATTTTATCGAAATCCGAGATGTGGCTCGGGGGTCGGGTTTGGCCAATTTCGGGATTTGTGTTATAATTTAATTCTTTTCAAGTGGACTTTGTTCCCTTGGCATATTTTGATGGTTTTGCACTGATTTTGGTTAGATTTGGAGCATCCGGAGGCCGATTCGAGGGCAAAAGCATCGCGAGCTAGAGATTTGGACCGGGTAGAGGTGAGTAATGATTGTAAATGTTATCCTGAGGGTATGAAACTCCGGATTGCACATCGTTGTGCTATATTGAGGTGACACACAGGCTAGATGACGAGCGTGAGGTCGTGCACCATTGGGGATTATGACTTAGTCCATCCCGTATGACTGTTTTACCGCGTATTTGATTGAAAAACTAATTTCTATCATCATGTTTTAGGCTGAATGTCATATTTAGGCCTCATGCTAACTATTTGAACCATTAGGGGATTTTTACTGATATTTCTTCACTGTTTGACTTTATACTTGTACTCAGTCATGTTATATTCTACTATTTTCATAACTCAGCCATAGTTACTCTGTTTTGATACATTAAATGATATTTTAAATGATAAATTGGGTTGAGCATCATGTTTTATTGTTTCCCGAGTGGCTTATGAGATTCTGACCGAGTAAGGCTGAGGGTCTGTGTTGTGATGATATACTGATTTATGATTATGAGGCCGAGAGCCTAAGATTGTACGGCACGAGATGGCTTGATATTGCGCTTGGACCGGAAGGGGCCCTTCTAGGAGTTTGCACACCCCCAGTGAGCGTGGGTACCCATTGTGCTATGAGATATAGCCCGAGGAGCTGGTATTGTTCCATGTGTTGCCCGAGGGGCTGATTCTGTTGGTATTATGCCCAAGGGGTGGTTCTTTATGTGTTTATCTTTCCTAGTTGCATGTCATTTACTGGCTTAATTGTTAAAAAGGCATTTTCAAGAAGTTTAAATTGAACTAAAGTGACTCCACATATTTTTATTGCTTCATTGTTTTTCACTAGCTTTTACCACTTCTTTATAGCATGTTGATGTGCCTTTACGTGATTTGTTATTTCTCAGTCTGCATTTATTACTATTACTCACTGAGTTGGAGTACGCATTTTACTCCCTGCACCCCGCGTGCAGATTCAGGCGCATCAGGTCCTGCTTGCGAGGGTTGAGAGTTGTCCAACAAATTTCGGAGATTCACTAGGTAGCTGCCCGGCGATTCGCAGCCCAGTGCTTCTCCCTCCATCTTATTTTCTTCTGTTTTAGTTATGTAATAGTCGTGTAGACTCTTTTTCAGACTTGTAGTTTTATGATAGATGCTCATGACTGGTGACACCCCGATGTCGGGCTATGTCTATTCTGCAACTGTATTGTTTACCTTGTCGCACCTCCTTTTTCCGCCCCCGCGAGGGTACAAGGGAGTTTTTTCCAATTAAAGGACAGTCGAAACGGGATTGGTTTAATTATTTCAGAGTCGCCACTTGGGAGATTTAGGGTGTCCCAAGTCACCAATTTTAATCCCGGATCGAGGAAAAGAATGACTCCATATTACAATCTGCGTACCAGAAATCCGGATAAGGAATTCTGTTAACCCGAGAGAAGGTGTTAGGCATTCCCGTATTCCGTGGTTCTAACACGGTCGCTCAACGGTCATATTCGGCTTATTTATCTGATTTTAAATACAATTATGAACCAATGTGCAAATTTAACTTTTTACCACTTTATTATTATTATTATATTTTTTTAAAAAAAAATTGTGAACATCGTTTAAAACATGTCTTTGGATTACGTCACATGAAATGCACCCGTAATCCGGAACACATTTTTATTCAATGTTTTAAGATTTAGATTTGGGTCGCATGAAATGCGCATCCGAGTTTAAGAAAGTAAAATTGATTAAATCGCGCCTAAAAAGTCTAGCGCGTCATTATCTTTGGGGAAGGAAGTGAAATTCACTGAACAATCCATCCCAAGTTCTAAGTAATTTTTTTTTAAAAAAATTAAATAAATAAATGAGATTGGAGAATCCTGTAAATTTTTGTATTATTTACATCTATTTATTTTTAGCGAAATCCTTCCTTATTTTAAGAATATCCTTTAATGACTACCTTTTTATTATTACTAAGTTTGTTTATAAATATAAAATCAATATCTACATTCTTGAAAATGACATATTAAATAAAAGAGAAAAACAAATATTAACAGAAAGTAATAAAATTATAATCATAAATACAACATGGAATTATCGAAAAGTAAAAAAAATAAAAATAAAAAATACTAATTATCCCATAGTTGGATTAAAATTCAAATTGTTAGTAAGACTTAAGCTTATTGAAACTAATTATTTACAAATACTGAAAATTGAAAGAAAGAAAAATAAAAACTTGAGTACTAAATCATATTTCTAAAAATTTAAACAATTTAACATTAACTAACTTTGTTTTAATTCATCATGTCCTAATACTTGTTCGCAAACTAATTCATGTTATAACTGAAATTGACTACATGATTCTGATTAACTTATCGTTGATGAAAAACTTTATGAATAAGGAACTTAGTTAATTTTTTCCAAACTGATTCAATAACGCCATTTTTACGTTATTTCTTCTATTTTTTGTTATTAAACAGTTTTAATTAATAATCAGGCTTAAATATATTTCCTAATAATCTGGTTAAGGCGTTATTTAATATGTCGCTATAATATGCCTAGTTATGCCAAATGACAGTGATTTACAGAATAATAATACATGAATAACCTAAATACAATACAAAAAATTAAATTAAACTAAATTAAAAATTTAATACTCCATTCTTCATTTCAGCTTACAAAATGCCAAAATTACAGTTGTGTACCTGATATTGTCAATATAAGAAGAAGAAAGTCAGCAACGTAATACGTAACACAGCAACAACAACAATAACCAGCAATAACCAGCCAACGAAAATCCCAGTGACAGCTTTGAAAAATTCAAAATAAAATCCAAGAATGCCGAAAATAACGGACAGAAACCAAGGGAAATTTTCAGATTTTTGAAAGGCTATTTAATCTTCAACCCTTAATTTCTACACCTGTATACCAGAATATTTATCAGGTGTGTACTACTTTCTCTTCTAATTTTCAACTTTTTTTTTATTTTCTCTTTGTATGTTTTTCTTTTCTTGAGAGTTTGAATGTTTTTTCGGAATAAATGTTCAGCTCCTTTTTTTTTAATCTCTCTTTTTTTCTTTGTCTGTCTTTTTTTTCTCTAAAACTAAATTATAAAAATACTTAAACTATTATTAAGAATTAAATTAAGTTATAAAAGCGCAAATTAACTCCCAATAACAATTAACGCACAATTAAGTATTAATTAAGCATAAAATTGTATATTTGGACATTAAATGCTAAAAATGCAAACGATGCTTATTTTTGTAATTTTTTAATTATTGTAAAACAAATTTAATTACTAACAACTATAGAATTAAATCCTACATGCAAAATCTGACATATTTTTGTATTTTTTATTAATTTATCAAATAAACACGCACAGACAAATACAAATAGTTATTCAAAATATCACAAAATATCACAAAATTGCACACCAAAGAAAAATCATTTTATTTTTGGATTTTTTGGGAGTAATTCTCATATAGGGCAAAAATCACGTGCTTACAGCTGCCCCTCTTTGCCCGAAGACACGAAGGGTTTTCGTGCAAAGATAAAGCGAGCGATTTTTGCCCATCCGAGTACTCCGTGTGAAGCATTTTTGAAAAAGATTTGACCGAACCTTTGCTTCAAAGGTTTCCTACATATCCTGGGCTAAACAGGAATCAGGTCAATGTAGTTCGGGAAGTTTTTGGTAGCTGGGACTACCGTGGGACTGCGATGTTACTGTTGTTGCATGCTGTTATCACTGCTTACCGATCTCCTTGTTACACCGTGCTTAAAAGAAAACAAGAAGCTAGGCTAGACTAAAATTTGTTCTTGTTGCCTTGCTTTCTTGTCGGCTTGTGTTTCCTCCGGTGCTTTTCTTCCTTTTGACACATGGACTTGAGTTTATGCTGGGACCTCTTGTTGCAACCTTCTGCTTCCCGGTGTTAGGGATTTTATTGTTTACTGCTGGGGATTCCTGTTGTAACCTTCCGCCTTCTGGTGGTTTTACTGATTCCAAAATCTGTAATACAAGACTAAAAGGTTGCTTCAATGCAATAATATGAAATGTATGCCCGCATTATACTGGTGGGCGACCTAGAGCTGAAAGTATTCCCGCATTTTACTGGTGGGCGACCTAGAACATGAATGTATTCCCGCATTTTACTGGTGGGCGACCTAGAACTGAAATGTATTCCCACATTTTACTGGTGGGCGACCTAGAACTGAAATGTATTCCCGCATTTTACTGGTGGGCGACCTAGAACAGAAAGTATTCCCGCATTTTACTGGTGGGCGACCTAGAACTGAAATGTATTCCCGCATTATACTGGTGGGCGTCCTAGAACATAAAGTATTCCCGCATTTTACTGGTGGGCGACCTAGAACTGAAATGTATTCCCGCATTTTACTGGTGGGCGACCTAGAACATGAAATGTATTCCCGCATTATACTGGTGGGCGACCTAGAACCTAAAAGTATTCCCGCATTCTACTGGTAGGCGACCTAGAACTGAAATGTATTCCCGCATTTTACTGGTGGGCGACCTAGAACTGAAATGTATTCCCGCATTTTACTGGTGGGCGACCTAGAACTGAAATGTATTCCCGCATTATACTGGTGGGCGACCTAGAACTGAAATGTATTCCCGCATTTTACTGGTGGGCGACCTAGAACAGAAAGTATTCCCGCATTTTACTGGTGGGCGACCTAGAACAGAAAGTATTCCCGCATTTTACTGGTGGGCAACCTAGAACTTAAATGTATTCCCGCATTATACTGGTGGGCGACCTAGAACTTAAATGTATTCCCGCATTTTACTGGCGGGCGACCTAGAACTGAAAAGTATTCCCGCATTTTACTGGTGGGTGACCTAGAACTTAAAAGTATTCCCGCATTATACTGGTGGGTGACCTAGAACTTAAATGTATTCCCGCATTATACTGGTGGGCGACCTAGAACTTAAATGTATTCCCGCATTTTACTGGCGGGCGACCTAGAACTGAAAAGTATTCCCGCATTATAGTGGTGGGCGACCTAAAACTGAAATGTATTCCCGCATTATACTGGTGGGCGACCTAGAACTTAGATGTATTCCCGCATTTTACTGGTGGGCGACCTAGAACTGAAATGTATTCCCGCATTATACTGGTGGGCGACCTAGAACTGAAATGTATTCCCGCATTATACTGGTGGGCGACCTAGAACTTAAATGTATTCCCGCATTATACTGGTGGGCGACCTAGAACTTAAAAGTATTCCCGCATTATACTGGTGAGCGACCTAGAACTTAAATGTATTCCCGCATTATACTGGTGGGCGACCTAGAACTGAAATGTATTCCCGCATTTTACTGGTGGGCGACCTAGAACAGAAAATATTCCCGCATTTTACTGGTGGGCGACCTAGAACTGAAATGTATTCCCGCATTTTACTGGTGGGCGACCTAGAACAGAAAGTATTCCCGCATTTTACTGGTGGGCGACCTAGAACTGAAATGTATTCCCGCATTTTACTGGTGGGCGACCTAGAACAGAAAGTATTCCCGCATTATACTGGTGGGCGACCTAGAACTTAAAAGTATTCCCGCATTTTACTGGTGGGCGACCTAGAACTGAAATGTATTCCCGCATTTTACTGGTGGGCGACCTAGAACAGAAAGTATTCCCGCATTATACTGGTGGGCGACCTAGAACATAAAGTAAAAGGACAGAAATGTATGCCTCTGTTATATGGGCGGGCTCCCAACTTCAATGCTAACTTAGGAGGAAATGCGTCTCCTATGGGTAAAAGTAAACTTAGGAGGAAATGCGTCTCCTATGGGTAAACTAAACTTAGGAGGAAATGCGTCTCCTATGGGTAAACTAAACTTAGGAGGAAATGCGTCTCCTATGGGTAAACTAAACTTAGGAAGTGCGTCTCCTATTGGCAGAACTAGACTTAGGAAGTGCGTCTCCTATTGGCAAAGGCGTGGAATGTATTCCCTTGTTATACAGGTGAGCGCCTAAAATATGCAATGGACAGACAAGAAAAGTATTCCTCTCGTTATTCAGGTGGGCGTCTGGCTTCAACAACAACTTTGAAAATAAAATCCTATTCGAGGGCGGATGAACCCAAAATATCCTATTCGAGGGCGGATGAACCCAAAATATCCTATTTGAGGGCGGATGAACCCAAAATATCCTTAAGACTTGAAAATGTCTTACCTCGAATACTTGCTGGGGATAACACTGTTGGGGAATTATTTACTTACCTGTTGGAGGGGTAAAATGTTATCAGCTGGGGATAACGCTGTCGAGGATAACACTGTTGGGGGATTCTGATTCTTTCAGAACTAGTGCTTCACTGAGCTCAAGTTTCATCCCTTTGCTGGGGAACAACTTCCTCCATAGAACTTATTATGTTGGGGGCAACACTGGTTCTAAGACCACTTCCCTTGAGACTGGCATTATCTTTATTCTTTCCCGCATGGGTACCTGACTTCCAGAAAATTTTCTAAGCGGAAGGAAAATTTTCTGCCCCAGTTTGATAATATCCCTTGCGGCATGCATTTCTGGCATCAATGCCATTTCCTTTACCTGTTTCAAATCAAACAAAATTTGTTAGTTTAAAACATGGTGGTTGGTTGTGATACCCCTAATGGGATGGCTTTTCCCTTTCTCCTTCCTTGCTCTGCGTTCCACAGCTTGTTGGGGATGATATTATGTGCTGGGGATAATCCCTTCCTGCTGGGGATATCCGTCTTCTTTTGTGACATAGCTCGGAAGCTGGCATTTCCCCGACCTTTTAGTCCTAGTATGAATTTCCCAAATCATGCTCATTGCTCTCCTTGATTTGCCCACGGGCTTTGGCCTTGAGGTTTATAACTTTGGTTTTGGCAAGGATATCCCTTTTGACACTCGTCAATCCTTTTGTCAATTCCCTTTTGCTGGGGATATTTTCTTGACACTGGCCTCGCGCTTGTTCCTCGCTGACTACACCATTTGGATGCACTAGTCAGATCTCATTTTGTATAATTGGGAAGCTGATGACATATTTTGAAGTCATTTCATACTTGTTCTGACCGGACAGACTCTATTGGGGAAAATTTTTTTATGAAAGGAGAAAGATAAAAGATACAAAACAAAAGACAAAGGAAACGATGACTCTTTTACAAAAGAAACTATAAATAAAAACCTATCAAACGCAGATACCGACTCTAATGGCCATGACATGCGTATGTGGCCTATCCTCTACCGTCAATCATCTTTCAAGATCTTCAATTGGCGATTCCCCATTGGATTCTTACTCTTATTCGACTTGTAGTGCCCAAAGGGTTTTCACTATCAAGTCTCTCTCATTTTTTGTTCTTCTCTCAGCTTTCATCGCCTTATGGTGCCTGTGAAGGTTTTCACCGATATGACTCTCTCATTTGTATCACTTTCCAGCTGGGGATTTGGAGTGTTGCCGGTATGACTCTCTCTGCTGGAGATTAGAGTCCTTTCTGCTGTGGAACAGAATGTTATGTTCGCCGGTAAGACTCTCATTTGTCTGACTTGGCATCTTTTGAAGACTGGTCAGAAGGTCTTTCTTTGGACCGTAATGTGGGTTTTGGATAGGGCTAGAAAAAAAAGGGTATTAAAGGCTCAAAAATGCATTAATTCTGGGTTATTAGTTACAACTTTCGGAACTAGATTTATTTACCACAAACGCA
This sequence comes from Nicotiana tabacum, assembly GCF_000715075.1. Taxonomy (NCBI): domain Eukaryota; kingdom Viridiplantae; phylum Streptophyta; class Magnoliopsida; order Solanales; family Solanaceae; genus Nicotiana; species Nicotiana tabacum. The sequence continues at coordinate 149,890,267 of NC_134086.1, read as the reverse complement.
ACTTTTGCCCCAGTTTCTTGCTTGAGGATATTTTACTTGATTGATTTATATATTTTCAAAACTATGACCGAGCCGTGAAGCGCCTACGTATCCTCTTTGAGGAATCAGGTCAAACGTAGTTCCCAATTCCTCTTTTTTCATTTGAATTCCTCTTTATTCATTTGACTTTTTTTTTTGTTACCATTTTTCTTTTCTTTTCTTTTTCGTTTTTTTTTTCATGTTTTCATGCCATGCTCGCGTTTTCTAGTCGTTTTTACTGATTCCGAACGAGGGGTATGAAAGAAAAATAAGTAAGGCTCAAAAAGGGGTAACGAAGGATAAAGTGTTTAGGTAGCAGAACAAAATGCCTTCGTCATTCCAGTCTTCAAAACATGCCAAATGCAAACAACACAACAAACAATAGATTTATAGTCTCTTCCGACGGTGCTGGGCTTGACAATTATGTTAAACATATGTTTGTTCATTTGTCACTTCTAAAGCACCGTTGGGCGACACTCTCATTCTCTTTTATTATGAACGACCCTCATGCCAATTTAGGCGAATCTTCATTTAACGGTTTTCTTTGTGTTTGCCCCAGTTCCACATGACTCGGGATCCAAATAATCTCAAACCGTTCTTATTTCCTTTTAATGTTTTGATCACCTTCTCAGGGTTTTATGATTAACTTTTAAGACTAGGCCCAAACTGGGTGCGCATGTCATGTCCCTAGAATCGACATTGAACAAAAATGATAAAAGGACTAAACAAAAAGATGACTGGAAATAATAAAAGACCGGATTTTGTATTAGACTACAGGTGAAATGGTTTAAATAACAAAACAAACAAAACAATCCAGAACAAAATCCTAAAACAAACTGGACAAGACAACATCCGACTTATAACCCTAATAATCCGAACAACAGAAATGACAACAAAATGAGCCACCACAAGCTTCTCTCTTGCTGACCAAGGAACAAAACGTCCTCCCACTTTATCAAAATTGGCATTTTAGCCACTGAGCTTTGCATCAATACTGCCGAGACCATTACCAGCTTCAATCTCATCAACCTCCGTCGGCAAGTTCTCGAGGGGGTTCGAGTGCTCCATGTCACTGTTATTAATCACAACCCGCCCTTCTCGGATCATTTTCTCTACTTCCCTTCTCCAACTATGACAGCTCTCAATGTTGTGCCCTATGACATTGGAGTGGTAGGCGCATCGCGCTGCCGGATCAAAGCTCCTTGCAAGTGGATTTGGAGTACATGCGGGGAGTGGTTCAATCGAGCCAGCATGCCTTAGCCTTTCAAACAGACTGGCATAAGATACCCCGATAGGGGTGAGAGCCTTTTCTCGTTTCAGCAACCTCTTCATTCTTGCATGTTGACAGGGCCGGAAACCTGATCCAGATGGCTTTTGGTAGGCTTGTATGGGTGGGTAAGCATTTCGTGGAGTCGGGTACCTGGGAAGTGAGGTATGGCTTTTGAGGTCACGGGGAAAGAAGTGGTGTTGGGGAGCGGAGAAACATTGAAGAGTGATGGAGCTACTCGGATAGCTGGGAAAGCTGCCATAAATGGGTTGGGATGGAGAGTATGGAGAATCTTCCATTATGGTGTTGGGTGCTTGGGAAATGACCGAGTTCAAGAGGCTTGGCGGTGGAGGGGGTGGTGCTTTTCCCGTTATCCATGCCTGATACATGTCTGCCACATGCTGTCTCAGCATTTTCACTTCTTCTACCAACCTGTTGTTCTGTTCGACCAATTGTTGTCGGTCATCAGTACCGATCCACTCGGTTCTGCGGTTCTGAGCCATTGTCCTTTGATTTTGCTTTGCAGGGAGGAGTTACCACAACCAACCACTTTCTATATATGGACACATCAAAGGGAAGCCATCACGTTAGTGTTAGGGCATTGGACAGACAATCATGTATCAGAGATACAATGTACCTAAGTAGTTAGACAATTGTGCCCCCTGAAAATCTTCCACACTCTCTTTTATTTATTTATTATTATATTTTTTTATATTTTTTTTATTTTGGTGGTGGTCGAATCTTATGGAGATTGCCTACGTATCATGACCCCGCATGAATCAGACCGAGCGTAGTTCGGACCAATAAAAGCTAAACAATAATACATATTTTTCAATTTTAAAACAAACTAGGTTTCAAAGGTTTGAAGATGACCTGCAAACTTGAAAATCAAACAAATCGCATATTCTAATCAAAAGATTTACAAACTCAAAAACAAAAGGCTGACCCCCTTTCTCTGTTTGACAAATGCAACCGAACGGTTATTTTTGCAAACGTGTGGCCCCTTCCAAATTCCACATGAATTCGAGGCCGAAGAGGATTATTTTATGACACTTTTACAAACTTGTCCGTTCTTTTACGAAAATAACCTTTCGACAACTGAAAGATACTCTAAGGCTATTTTGGCAAGAACGGTTTAAGACGCGGCCGAAGCTGGGTCGGCTTATTTTGACCAAAAATCCGAACGGTATTCACCTAACTGCTGACTTTTTTTTTTCAAATTACAATGAAAACGTGGAGTTGCAAACACGGCCCTTCAGCGCCTCGGGGACGAAGATTTTTAAGGCTGTGCGGGTCAACTGGACCAAACTCCTAAACATGACCCAAAAGGTGGCTGTTTATGCAAAGTCAGCCTTCCGGCGTCCCTTTCGGGAATATTAGGCTATTTATGACAAAACAGCATCACCTGACTTATTTATGACTTTTTTTATCGATTTTCAAATTAGAAAACTCAATACTGCAAACACGGCCTTTCAACGTCTCAGGGACGAAGATTTTTAAGGCTGTGTGGGTCAACTGGACCAAATCTTAAATATGACCCAAAAGTGGCTGTTTATGCAAAGTCAGCCTTCTGGCGTCCCTTTCGGGAACATTCGGCTATTTCTGACAAAACAGCATCACCCGACTTATTTATGACTCTTTTTATCGTTTTTCGAATTAGAAAAGTCAATATTGAAAACACGGCCTTTCAACGCCTCGGGGACGAAGATTTTTAAGGCTGTGTGGGTCAACTGGACCAAATCTTAAAAAAATGACCCAAAGGTGGCTGTTTATGCAAAGTCAGCCTTCCGGCGTCCCTCTCGGGAACATTCGGCTATGTCTTTATAAAACAACGTCACCCGACTTCTTTATGACAAAATTAAAATTTGACATATTATTCTTTTATTATTATTTATTTGTTTTTGGCTTTTTAGCAAAAGGTGGGGTTGGACCCGATGTGGGTTGCCTACGTATCTCACATCCGGTGAGAATCAAACCCGCGTAGTTCGGGCCTCGTGAATAAGTAAATGAACTAATATTTTTTTTTATTGGAACTGTGAAAGAACTGCTCAAAGGAAGTATATATATTTTTTTTGATTGATTTCTTTTTGAAAGAAAAACTTGTAAAAATTCCTTTTCTTTTGATTTGAACTTTGAGAATTTCAAAAGTAAAAGGAAGTTTTTTTTTTCGAATTTCCATTTGTTTTTTTTTTTACTTTTGATAAAAGAAATGCTTCTAAAAAATATTTTTTGAATTTTGAATTTTCTTTTCAATTTTGAAAGAAGTATCAAAATATTTTCGGATTTTTTTTTTTTAAAAAAAAACATTTTTATTATTTTTGTTTTATCAACAATGGAAAATAAAGATATTTATATTATTTTTTGCAAGACATATCTTTTTTGGAATTTTACTTTGAATTTTCTTGGCAAGACAAATACTCTTTGCAACAAATAAAGATATATATATTTTTTGGAAATAAAAAAAAAACTTTTCAGATTTATATATATATTTGCGACAAATAATGAAAGATTTTTTAATTTTTTTTTTATTTTTATTTTTTTGCATTTTCATAAGCAAATAAATAATATAAAAACCATTTTAAAAATAAGACTCTTTTTCATTTTCATTTTCATGGCAAGACAAACTATATATTTTTTCTATTTTTATTTTTTGAAAAACAAAACAGAACAACGACTCTTTTTTTTTCTTTTCTTAGCTTTTAATAAAACAAACTAATAAGACATTTTTTTTTCATTTTCTCAAAATTTCGGCAGAGTGACAGTATTTGAGCATTTGTTTTCTTTTCCAAAATAAACAATCAATTCTCTAACCGCTATTTCTTTTTTTCAAAATATTATTCCTGATATTCACAAGTCAGTCAACACACAAGTCCGTATCAAATTAATGCGCAAGTAGTAACAAGTAAGATGCATCAGGATGGTCATTTTCATTTTTGGTGCACCTGTCCTAGACAGACCCAACCCCTGTGTTGAGCCTCCAAAGTCAGATGCACATGATGCAAACAAACGTTCCTACTAGGGATCCGGCATGTGGCTTTGTTATACTAGGTTCAGAACCTGGGTGTTTGTTCTAGACCTGGCTTACCCGAGCGGACAGCTCGAGCCGAGGGGGGTAGCGTACCGGGAATACAGAAGCTTCACCGGCTTAGCAACTTGTCCGAACCTCGTTCTAAATTGGGATTTTACACTATACAGAAAAGAAGTCGTACGAAGTACACCCTTCTTCATGATTTAGAAGACTCAGAGAGGAGATGGGTTTCGGCACAGTTTATACACAGTTCACGTAATATCAAAGCGGTAAAAGCAGCATTTAGCACATTAGGCTCAAACATGTAAAAATCAGATAAAACCAAATATAACAATTTATATGAGCTCGAATTTCTAACCCTGAACCACTGGTTCTGGGAAAATTCCCCAGCAGAGTCGCCAGAGCTGTCGCACCTCCTTTTTCCGCCCCCGCGAGGGTACAAGGGAGTTTTTTCCAATTAAAGGACAGTCGAAACGGGATTGGTTTAATTATTTCAGAGTCGCCACTTGGGAGATTTAGGGTGTCCCAAGTCACCAATTTTAATCCCGGATCGAGGAAAAGAATGACTCCATATTACAATCTGCGTACCAGAAATCCGGATAAGGAATTCTGTTAACCCGGGAGAAGGTGTTAGGCATTCCCGAATTCCGTGGTTCTAGCACGGTCGCTCAACGGTCATATTCGGCTTATTTATCTGATTTTAAATACAATTATGAACCAATGTGCAAATTTAACTTTTTACCACTTTATTATTATTATTATATTTTTTTTAAAAAAAAAAATTGTGAACATCGTTTAAAACATGTCTTTGGATTACGTCACATGAAATGCACCCGTAATCCGGAACACATTTTTATTCAATGTTTTAAGATTTAGATTTGGGTCGCATGAAATGCGCATCCGAGTTTAAGAAAGTAAAATTGATTAAATCGCGCCTAAAAAGTCTAGCGCGTCATTATCTTTGGGGAAGGAAGTGAAATTCACTGAACAATCCATCCCAAGTTCTAAGTAATTTTTTTTTAAAAAAATTAAATAAATAAATGAGATTGGAGAATCCTGTAAATTTTTGTATTATTTACATCTATTTATTTTTAGCGAAATCCTTCCTTATTTTAAGAATATCCTTTAATGACTACCTTTTTATTATTACTGAGTTTGTTTATAAATATAAAATCAATATCTACATTCTTGAAAATGACATATTAAATAAAAGAGAAAAACAAATATTAACAGAAAGTAATAAAATTATAATCATAAATACAACATGGAATTATCGAAAAGTAAAAAAAATAAAAATAAAAAATACTAATTATCCCATAGTTGGATTAAAATTCAAATTGTTAGTAAGACTTAAGCTTATTGAAACTAATTATTTACAAATACTGAAAATTGAAAGAAAGAAAAATAAAAACTTGAGTACTAAATCATATTTCTAAAAATTTAAACAATTTAACATTAACTAACTTTGTTTTAATTCATCATGTCCTAATACTTGTTCGCAAACTAATTCATGTTATAACTGAAATTGACTACATGATTCTGATTAACTTATCGTTGATGAAAAACTTTATGAATAAGGAACTTAGTTAATTTTTTCCAAACTGATTCAATAACGCCATTTTTACGTTATTTCTTCTATTTTTTGTTATTAAACAGTTTTAATTAATAATCAGGCTTAAATATATTTCCTAATAATCTGGTTAAGGCGTTATTTAATATGTCGCTATAATATGCCTAGTTATGCCAAATGACAGTGATTTACAGAATAATAATACATGAATAACCTAAATACAATACAAAAAATTAAATTAAACTAAATTAAAAATTTAATACTCCATTCTTCATTTCAGCTTACAAAATGCCAAAATTACAGTTGTGTACCTGATATTGTCAATATAAGAAGAAGAAAGTCAGCAACGTAATACGTAACACAACAACAACAACAATAACCAGCAATAACCAGCCAACGAAAATCCCAGTGACAGCTTTGAAAAATTCAAAATAAAATCCAAGAATGCCGAAAATAACGGACAGAAACCAAGGGAAATTTTCAGATTTTTGAAAGGCTATTTAATCTTCAACCCTTAATTTCTACACCTGTATACCAGAATATTTATCAGGTGTGTACTACTTTCTCTTCTAATTTTCAACTTTTTTTTTATTTTCTCTTTGTATGTTTTTCTTTTCTTGAGAGTTTGAATGTTTTTTCGGAATAAATGTTCAGCTCCTTTTTTTTTAATCTCTCTTTTTTTCTTTGTCTGTCTTTTTTTTCTCTAAAACTAAATTATAAAAATACTTAAACTATTATTAAGAATTAAATTAAGTTATAAAAGCGCAAATTAACTCCCAATAACAATTAACGCACAATTAAGTATTAATTAAGCATAAAATTGTATATTTGGACATTAAATGCTAAAAATGCAAACGATGCTTATTTTTGTAAATTTTTAATTATTGTAAAACAAATTTAATTACTAACAACTATAGAATTAAATCCTACATGCAAAATCTGACATATTTTTGTATTTTTTATTAATTTATCAAATAAACACGCACAGACAAATACAAATAATTATTCAAAATATCACAAAATTGCACACCAAAGAAAAATCATTTTATTTTTGGATTTTTTGGGAGTAATTCTCATATAGGGCAAAAATCACGTGCTTACATACCTTATTTTGGGATTTTTATTATTATGTTAAAGACTTAGTTTTAATACTTAATTGCTAAAAATAAATTGGGAATGTGTCGGCTGGCCTTGTCTTCACGAGAGGGGCCATCACGATCGGGTATGGCTTTTGGGTCGTGACAAGTTGGTATCAGAGCCTAGGTTATATAGGTCTCACGAGTCATGAGCATGTTTAGTAGAGTCTCGCAGATCGGTATGGAGACATTTGTATTTATCCTCGATAGGCTGCAGAACCTTTAGGAAAAACTTCATATTCTTGAAATTCTTGTCGTGTGAATCTGTTGATTCGAGTACTAAACTTCTGTTATTCTATTCTCTCACAGATGGTAGGACATGTGCTACCGGTCAGGATAGACGACCACCAGTACCACCAGTTGTGGCCACTAGAGGCTGAGGACGTGGTCGAGGTCGCGGTAGGGGCAGGGGTATGGCCCGCACAACAGCTAGGGTAGCATATGCAGATCCACCAGCCGCCCTAGTTCAGGATCAGGTCCCAGTTGTGGACGCTCCAGCGACACCAGCTCAGGCACCAGCTGTGCCTATTATGATTTCAGGTCTTCAGGTGGCCTTGGCTCAGATCCTATCAGTATGCACTGGTCTAGCTCAGGAGGTCTTAGTTACTACAACCGCAACTACTTCTCAGGCCGGGGCAGGCACTCAGACTCCTACCACTCGCACACCTGAGCAGGTCGTGTAGGGACTTCAGACACCGGGGGCACATCCAGCCCAACCGGTTGCAGCTGCTCAGGACTATGTAGCTCCTGCCATGCCAGAGGACGAGCAGCTCAGGTTGGAGAGGTTTGGTAGACTTCAGCCTCTAACTTTCAGTGGTGCAGAGGGCGAGGATGCCCGGGGTTTCTTGGACAAGTGTCAGAGGATTCTTTGTACAGCGGGTATTCTGGAGACCAGCGGGGTCGCTTTCACTTCTTTTCATTTTTCTGGAGCCTCCTTCACTTGGTGGGAGGCATACGAGAGGCGTACGCATGTTGGTATAGCACCCCTTACTTGGCAGCAGTTCTCCATTCTCTTTTTGGAGAAGTATGTGCCGCAGTCTCGTAGAGAGGAGCTGCGTAGGCAGTTCGAGTGGTTGCGTTAGGGAGATTTGACTGTGATGCATTATGAGATAAGGTTCTCAGAGTTCGCTCGTCATGCTATTTTGTTGGTTCTGACAAATAGAGAGAGGATTGGGAGGTTTGTTGATGGCCTCAAATATCAGCTTCGTATTCTCATGACCAGGGAGAGGGTGTCTGGTGCTACTTTTGAGGAGGTTGTTGACATTGCTCGTGAGATGGAGTTAGTTCGTCGCCAGGAGCAAGATGAGAGGGAGGCCAAGAGGCCTCGGGGATCTGGTAGTTATGGTGGTGCTCCTTCGAGAGGTTAGTTTCAGCACGACAGAGGCCGTCCATTCAGGCATGCTCAGCCAGCTCGCCCAGGTTATCGTGGGGCGTCATCGAGTCATGGTTCTAACAGTTCTCATCAGGGCCTGTCATCACTCAGTGCCCTTCCAGCTTAGAGTTCGTCCCGTGCTCCATCAGTTCAGGGCTCTTCGATGCCAGGTGCATATGCTAGTCATTTCAGTGCTAGGGGTTCCCTTCAGTCCCCATCTCCAGCACCCGGGAGTTGCTATGAGTGTGGATAGATGGGTTATATGTGGAGTCAGTGTCCTCGTCGTCTTGGGGGTTCATCTCAGCAGAGGAGTCAGCCATCGGCTTCAGTGTCAGTTACTTCACCACCACCCACCCACCCAGCTAGGGGTGGAGGTCAGTCAGCTAGGGGTCGCCCTAGAGGGGGAGGTCGATCAGGTGGCGGTCAGGTCCGTTTCTATGCTCTTCCAGCTAGACCCGATGCTATTGCTTTAGATGGCATGATCACAAGTATTGTCTCAGTCTGCTACATATATGTCTTTGTATTATTTGATCCCGATTCCACTTATTCTTATGTGTCATCATACTTTGCTCGTTATTTGGATACGCCTCGTGAGTCTCTTGTTTTATCTATTTGTGTATCTACTTCGGTGGGCGATACTATTATTGTAGACCATGTGTACTGGTCATGTGTGGTGACTATTAGGGGTCTGGAGACCCGAGTGGATATGTTATTGTTATGTATAGTAGACTTCGATGTTATATTGGGCATGGATTGGCTATCTCCGTATCGTGCTATTTTGGATTACCATGCTAAGACAATGGCATTGGCTATGCCGGGTGTGTCACGAATTGAGTGGCGAGGTTCGACTGATTATGTTCCAGTAGGGTAATTTCATTCTTGAAGGCCCAACAGATGGTTGGGAATGGTTGTCTTTCATATCTAGCCTTTGTGAGGGATGTCGATGCAGAGACTCTTAGTATTGATTCAGTTCCTGTTGTGAGGGATTTTCCCGATATTTTTCCTGTAGACCTGTCGGGTGTCGCGCCCCCTTTTTCCCTCTTCGCATTGGAAAATTGGGTTTATGACATTTTTAGGTATGAGACGACTCATTCCTTTTGGGAACTGGATTTGCATTTGGAGAGTCACCATCTAATGATTTAAGGTGCATTAGGACACCTATGGGGTTCATTTCTAAGTTTGTTTGATAACTAGAGTCAGGGTAAGGGCTTGAAATTATCCTAAGGGGAAGGTGTTAGGCACCCCTCAGGATCCACTAGAGTGGTTCCGGTCAGACAGTTTTTTGTGAATTTTGTACAATTAGCAGATAAACAAATATAGGCTCAAATATCATGGGATTTAAGTTTGAACACATAAGAGTTTGAAAACAATTGTTAAAAGGCAAATTTTGAAAAGGAGCTACAGCTCTACAAATACTTGAGAATATAAAAGGGAGGAGGGGGTCCTAGGTTTATTTACAATATGGATCACATCTGTACGATACCCGGTATGACACTCCTCAGAAGAGGGGATACACGTGGTATTAGCACAACGGTCATCATATCCATATCTACCCTTCCCACCTCGTTAAGGTATTAAAGCGCGGATTGGTCTCGACCTCTATTGCATGCTATTACTCATCCCATTTCTATCAGTCCCAGAGGAATTTAGGACTACTATTCCTATAAGAGGGAGGGTTTTAGGCTGACTCTTGGATTTTAAAGGTAAAAAGGCTAAGGCGACATACAAAACACGTAGGACTGCATATTAGGGGAAGCATACAAACAAATAAGAGGCTCATAAATACCTCCGCAGACAATGCACATAAATGGCATGACTTAAACGCAGTTAGGGTCAGAATTTAAAGTACTAAGGCAGTGTGTTTTAATTGTTGAAGCAGACCATATTTATTACATAACTCAGATAAGAAGTCTGAATCAGGCCCGCCTGCTGGTTGTAGCAGTTGCTAATTAAACAAAGGCGAATCCAATTTTATTAAGCAATTACCTAAGACTTGCCTAAGTGTGTATTGGTGATGTCCTATAAGCATGATATGTATCACTGATTAAGAATGCATCAGAGCATGATATGTATTTGGATCCTATAGGCATGCTTTCTAGACCGTATTAATAAAAGGAGTAGGTTGTTTAAACCAATTTAGAACAGTATGAGTCAAACTGATTTTAACTATACTGGTTTTATATCCTATAGGCATGATCTCTATTATAGCTGATTTCAATTCCCATAGGCATGGTATCTAAGTGTTAACGACTTATTTTGATCCTATAAGCATGGAACATGCAGTGAAGTAGGCAAGATTTATTTGATTAAAGCGAAATTATGATAGGCATGATTTTTATTTAAAATGATTTTTTTATATCCTATAGGAATGATCTCTATCTGTGTGAAAATAAAGCATGCAGAACTTGAATTAAAATAGAACAAATCCTATAGGCATGTTTTCTACCCTTATAATAGCTAAAATATGCATAATTACCCCGTCCCTTTTCACTAGCCAACCCCTAATATTTGTTACAAATTATTACAGACCAAATACTGAATTACATCAGAAAAGTGCAAAATAAGAAGTTACAACCATAGTAAGCCTGATTCTGACTTCCTCTCTGAGTTATGGAATAAACCACCTCAAATGCCACTTGTTTCAAAGCCCTTCTCAGACCTGGGTGTGTTAAAGTTCCCTAAGGGTCTTAAGGGTCCCAAGGCAAGGCCCACATAAGAGGGGCAGAACCTAGGTTCTAAGAATATAGTGGAAGTGCAGAATACAGAGATTTATTTAAAAATAGTAAGTGGTAAGGGGGATTTGAAAACAGTAGTAATAAAACTCAAACTACACAGAATCAACAGTTACACAAAAGGGTCAGGGGTTTTGGGATTACATTGCATGAAGCATATGACCCCAGAAAGGGTCAGGTTTGGTCATGTACATCAATAGATGATGTTGGCTTGCCCACAAACCAGCCAGAGAACACAAACACATAGGGGGATATGGGGGTCTGGGATTCATATGTCAGCAAATCACATAACAAGTGACTGACAGAGTACATACATAAGGGAAAATATTAATTTAGAAGAGGAGGGAGCAGATTACAACATGCTTAGTAATGTAACTTGATTGCATAAACATAAATAGAAGCAGGCAAGAGTGAAGGAAACTGAAACAGCTAAAGAAACATGTTGTTGTTGATGCTTGAAAATTAACTAGGACATACCAGTAGAGAAGCAAAGTGCGAAAAGAAAGAATAAGCAAGATTCCACAGTCTACCTTTGGCTTTCAGCTGGCTAGACAAAGCAGTAGCACAAGTAGTAGTAGAGAAAAGAGAGAAAGTTTTGAGTGTAAGTGTGTGTTCTTGAACTCAATTGTTCGCGTCCTTGAAAGAAGAGGGGGTGCAGGGTATTTATAGCTTTTGAAAATGAGTGAAAAATAAGGTAATAAGTAAAGTCTTAACACAAACAAGGAGACAATCACAAGTCAGAATCAATTACCACAAGTGATTCCCTTTAATTAAGGAATCACTGTTCAACGAGTAGTAGCAGGTTTAATTAAGGAAAGAAATCAATTTGGAGACAGATTGATTATTGCCATATAAGGGGGCAATAAAAGTATGAAATAAACAATCAAGTCTAAGTACAAAATAGGCTTATTTTGGGAAAGGATTCAGCAATGTAAAACAACAGAGTAAAGGAAAGGAATCAATTAATTTAAACAAGCGAGTGAAATTAAGGTTCCTAAAAGAAAAGCATTTACAATCAGTCATAAGATCAAAAACAATCAAGGAAGAAACATGATTCTGTACTTCAGTATATAAATAGAGTGAACAGAAGCATCAAACATGCGAGGCCAAACACATTGGCAAAAGAGATAACACAAACATACAGCAGTGACAGAAATAAGTTAGGATTCAGTAGTAAGGAAAATATTCGAAGCACAGTAGTCAAGTAGTCACATAAAATCAACAGTGAAGAAGATCATAGTAACAGGTAAAGAGGGTTAGAAAAAGGTAAAGGTCTCACAGTAGTAATAGGTGAGAAAACCCCTTTTAAAAAATTAGGGCTTCGATAGTAGTCGAGTTTAAGAGATGGTACGAACTCAAAATCAAACAAGTCAGACAAGGAAAAGAGAGTCAGAAACAAAGAACAAGTACACATTTAGGCAAACAATTTTAGAACTTGGATAAGACTAAGAGGAACTAGGTTTTTTTTAACATGCTGAAATAGATAGAATAACAACATGAGCAAATCGTTTCAAACATAGCAAAATCACAAACAATAATAAAATCAGAGAAGGGATCTTTTTTTAAAAAACTTAAAGGAAAACCCTAATCGTTGAAAAGTGAAGAGTCGCTTTGAAAGAAAATCGGAGAATCTTTGAGAAAAACACTTAAGAAGTTCATAGTAAGCACAAATCTAAGGTAGATCTGAAGAAAAATGAAAGATCTTAAAGATTAGGGTTTCGGAAAACCCAGAAAAGGTGAGAAAGACCTTGAAAGTTACCGATCTAACTAGGAAAGTCAAGGATCTGCCTTGAAAGGCCATGAATGGTCGGAGAAAGGTCATGGATGGCCGGAGAAAGGCCATAAACAGAAATCGAGCAAGGACTGGACCAGATTCCCTCGAGGTCTGACCATGAAACCACATAAACAAACACACAGGAGCCCTAGGAAGCCAATACACATCTCCAATGGCCATGAGGGGCCATGGATTAGGCAGGGGTTGAGGTAGATTGGGGTAGAGTTAGATGTCAGCAGTTAGGGTTCATGTGAGGTTTCAGAAAGAATAAAGAGAAGAAAGATTCAAGGGCGGCATTTGGTGAAGAATGAGGTAGGGTAAGGGGTCGTTTAAGGTTAAAAATGGTAAGGGCGAATATTGGTCATTGATCTGAATGATCAACGACCTGGATTAAAGAGGGTAGGTAGGGGAATCTGGGTTGGGTCATTTAATTGGGTTAGGGGTCGGGTTTGAATGGAAATTGGGCCGGGAAAATTCAGTTAATTTGGGGTCAGATTTAGGCTACAACTGAATTGTAATTGGGCTATTATTTAAATAACCAATTTTTCCCTTTTAAAATTATAAAAAATAGTAAATTAATTTTTGGAAATAAATTGAAAGTACTAAAATAATTTATAACATATGATTAACAATTTAAAAATATAGAACTTAATTTTATGAATATAAAACACAACTGAATCTTAAAGGGGCTAATATTGCAATTATATGCAATTTAGCTTAAAAATACTAAATAGATTTGTAAAAAATATGCAAAAAATTACATTAGCTATATCCTATCATAAATATAAAAGTCCAACAAATGAATTACCAAAATAATAAATTTGGAAATACTTATTGGGTTTTTTGTGGATAAAAGAGGAAAATAAATTAATTTTAAAACCTTTAAAAATTATGAAAAATAATAAAATACTTGTATATGCTTACATATGCATATATATACTATTTTGAAGTTATTTTGCATATTGAAAATATATAGGGAAAAATTGGGTATCAACACCGGGCATGCCGCCGGACAGGGATATTGATTTTGGTATTGATCTGGTGCCGGGCACTCAGACTATTTCTATTCCACCGTATTGTATCACACTAGCGGAGTTAAAGGAGCAGCTTCAGGAACTCCTTTATAAGGGGTTCATACGGCCTAATGTGTCGCCTTGGGGTGCACCAATTCTATTTGTGAAGAAGAAGGATGACACTATGAGGATGTGCATTGATTACATCAGTTGAACAAAGTAACAATCAAGAACACGTATCCTTTGACTCGTATCGATTATTTTTTTGACCAGCTTCAGGGAGAGAGAGTGTTCTCCAAGATTGATCTCCGTTTAGGTTATCACCAGTTGAAGATCAGCGACTCGGATATTCTTAAGACAACTTTCAAGACCCGATATAGTCATTATGAGTTCTTGGTGATGTCTTTTGGGCTGACCAATACCCCAGCAACATTCATGCATTTGATGAACAGCGTGTTCCGGCCTTATCTCGACTCGTTTGTCATAGTTTTCATTGATGATATCCTGGTATACTCGAGTAGTCAAGAGGAGCACGCAGAGCATTTGAGAGTTGTGTTGCAGAGGTTGAGGGAGGAGAAACTTTAAGCAAAGTTCTCCAGGTGTGAGTTTTGGCTCATTTCGGTGGCTTTCTTGGGGCACGTGGTGTCCAATGAGGGTATTCAGGTTGATTCGAAGAAGATAGAGGCAGTTCAAAGTTAGCCTAGACCGTCCTCAACCACAGAGATTCGCAGCTTTCTTGGTTTGGCAGGTTATTACCGCCGGTTTGTTCAGAGATTCTCATCTATCGCATCGCTCTTGACCAAGTTGACTCAAAAGGGTGCTCCTTTCATGTGGTCGGATGAGTGTGAGGAAAGTTTCAGAAGCTCAAGACTGCCTTGACCACAACTCCAGTGTTAGTATTGCCATCAACTTTTGGTTTATATACCATATATTGTGAAGCTTCGAGAGTTGGTATTGGGTGTGTATTGATGCAGGAGGGTAGAGTTATTGCTTATGCTTCTCGTCAGTTGAAGCCCCATGAGAAGAACTACCTTGTTGATGATTTGGAGTTGGCTGCCATTATTCACGCGTTGAAGATTTGGAGGCATTATTTGTATGGTATGTCTTGTGAGGTGTTTACTGATCATCGTAGCCTCCAGCACTTATTCAAGCTGAAAGATCTCAATCTGAGGCAGCAGAGATGGTTGGAGTTGCTAAAAGACTATGATATTACTATTTTATACTATCCGGGAAGGCCAATATGGTGGCCGATTCCTTGAGTAGGAAGACGGTGAGTATGGGGAGTTTGACATATATTCTAGTTGGGGAGAGACCTCTTGTAGTTGATGTTCAGGCCTTGGCCAATCAGTTCGTGAGGTTGGATATTTCGGAGCCCAGTCAGGTATTGGCTTGTGTAATTTCTCGGTCTTCCTTATATGATCGCATCAAAGAGTGACAGTATGATGATCCTCATTTGCTTGTCCTTAAGGACAGAGTTCAACACGATAATGCCAGAGATGTGACTATTGGTGATGATGGGGTGTTAAAGATGCAGGGCCAGATATGTGTACCCAATATAGATGGGCTTCGAGAGTTGATTCTGGAGGAGGCCTATGGCTCGCGGTATTCCATTCATCCGGGTGCCACGAAGATGTATCAGGATCTGAGACAACATTATTGGCGGAGGAGAATGAAGAAGGACATTGTAGGATTTGTAGCTCGGTGTCTCAATTGTTAGCAGGTGAAATATGAGCATCAGACACCAGGTGGCTTGCTTCAGCAGATGGATATTCCAGAGTGGAAGTGGGAACGGATCACCATGGACTTTGTAGTTGGGCTCCCGCGGACTTTGAAGAAGTTCGATGCTATTTGAGTGATTGTGGATTGGCTGACCAAGTCCGCGCACTTCATTCCTGTGTGTACTACCCATTCTTCAGAGCGGTTGGCAGAGATCTATACCGGGTGATTGTTTGCTTGCATGGTGTCCCAGTTTCCATCATTTCAGATAGGCGCGCTCAGTTTACTTCGTAGTTTTGGAGGTCTGTGCAGAGAGAGTTGGGTACTCAGATTGAGTTGAGCACAACTTTTCACCCTCAGACGGACGGGCAGTCCGAGTATACTATTCAGATATTGGAGGACATATTGCGTGCATGTGCCATTGATTTCGAAGGGTCATGGGATCAGTTTCTACTGCTCGTAGAGTTTGCTTATAACAACAGATACCAGTCGAGTATTTAGATGGCTCCATATGAGGCTTTGTATGAGAGGCGGTGTAGATCTCCAGTCGGTTGGTTTGAGTTGGGTGAGGCTAGGCTATTGGGGACAGACTTGGTGCAGGATGCTTTAGAAAAGGTAAAGGTAATTCAGTAGGGACTTTCGTACAGCGCAGTCGAGACAAAAGAGTTATGCTGACAAGAAGGTTCAGGATGTGTCATACATGGTTGGTGAGAAGGTTATGTTAAAGGTTTCACTAATGAGGGGTGTTATGATATTTGGGAAGAAAGGTAAATTGAGTCCTCAGTTCATTGGGCTTTTTGAGGTGCTTCGGAGGATTGGGGAGATGGCTTTTGAGTTTGCTTGCCACCCAACTTGTCGAGTGTACATCCAGTATTTCATGTTTCTATGCTCCGGAAGTATACTGGGGATCCGTGTCATGTTCTAGATTTCATCACGGTTCATTTAGATGGTGATTTGACCTATGATGTGGAGCCAACAACTATTTTGGAACGTCAGGTTTGAAAGTTAAAATCAAAGGATACAGCTTCAGTGAAAGAGCAGTGGAGAGGTCGGCCCGTAGAGGAGGCTACCTGGGAGACTGGGAGGGAGATGCGGAGCAGATATCCTCACCTATTTGAGGTTTCATGTATGTTTCTTGACTTGTTAAAGGACGGGCATTTATTTAGGAGGGGGAGGATGTAATGATCTGGCCGGTCATTTCATGAGTTACCGCTTTGTTTCCCGTATTTTTGCTTCTTATTGCCTTGTTCAGCTGTATTGTGTGTTATCGGGTTGGTTGGCTAGGGTTCGGAGAGGTTTTGGTAAGGTTTGAGACACTTAGTCTCTTTTGAGTAAGCTTAAGTTGGAAAAGTCAACTGGATGTTGACTTATATGCTAAAGGGTTCGGATGTGAGTTCCGATAGTTCTGATAGCTTTGGTAGGTGATTTGGGACTTAAGAGCGTGATTGAAATGTGTTTTGGAGGTCCGGAGTAGATTTAGGCTTGAACTGGCGAAATTGGAATTTTGGCATTTTCCGGTTGATAGGTGAGATTTTGATATAGGGGTCGAAATAGAATTCTGAAAGTTGCAGTAGGTCTGTTCTATCTTTTGGGATGTGTGTGCAAAATGTCAGGTCATTCGGACATGGTTTGATAGACTTTTTGATCGAAAGTGGAATTTGAAAGATTTTGGAATTCTTAGGCTTGAATCTGATGCAAATTTGGTGTTTTGATGTTATTTTGAGCGCTCCGAAGGTTGGAACAAGTTTGAATGACGTTATGGGATATGTTGGCATGTTTGGTTGAGGTCCTGAGGGTCTCGGGTGAGTTTCGGGTGGTGAAACGGACCAAAATGCATAGTTGAGAAGTTGCAGATTTTTTTGGCTTTAGTTGTTGCAGGCTTTTGGCCTTCGCATTTGCAAGTGGTCCCTCGCGTTCGCGAAGGGTCAATTTTTGAGGTAGGATTCTTGGCCTTCGGGCTCGCGAAGGAGGTCCCACGTTCGCGAAGGGCTAGGGTCTTTGAGCATCGCGTTCGCGAGATAGCAGACGTGTTCGCGATGGTTTAGGCTGCGGAGTCATCACGTTCGCGAGGTGGTCATCGTGTTCGCGTAAGAGGGATTTTGGTCAACTTAAGTTTGTGCTTCGCGAACGCGAGGCGTTGACCGCGTTCGCGAAGAATGATCTGAAATGACTGGGCAGAATGTTTCAAAGGCCTATTCTAGAATTTTAAGCCTAAGTTCCTCCATTTTTGGGCGATTTTGAAGCTTTTTAAAGAGGATTGAAAAGGGAATCAAGGGGGTGTCACACCTCTTTTTTCTACCCGCGGAAGGGGTATACGGGAGTTTTTTCCAATTTAAGTGACAATCAAAATGAGATTATTTATTTAAAATTCATAGTCGCCACTTGGGATAATTTATAGTGTCCCAAGGCACCGGTTTAAAATTCCGAATCGAGTAAGTTGACTCTATTTACGGTTTGCGAACACAGAAATCCGGTAAGGAATTCTGTTAACCCGGGAGAAGGTGTTAGGCACTCCCAGGTTTCGTGGTTCTAGCACGGTCGCTTTGATCACACTTGGCGTAAACAAATTATCTAATTACTTATTTTAAAACCTATGTGCATTTGCCCCTTTTTATTATTAAGGAATTATCTTAAAACAGGTCATGCATACGTGTACCCATTTGTTTGGCGCGTCAAAAATCATGTCACGCGAACATGTCCACAATTAATAACGCTTTATTATTAAGAAAGTTTGGCCGAAGTTGCGCGAAAGCATACTCTTGTTTGTGTTTAGAAATCGTAATAATGTCACGTGAACGTATCCATAATCACAATGATATATTAAACAATCCTAAAGCAACTAGGAGAATTTGTCATTTTTATCTCTAGGTTATGAAATTAATACAAGGGTAGTGTATGGTTAAATCGGGGATGGCACACCTCGGACTAAATTAAATTAGTAGCCTATGAAATCCAATTTTATTATTAAGGAAGTTTGATCGAAGTTGCGCAAATGCATACTCCGAATTAATTTTTAGAATCGTAATTATGTCACGCGAATGTGTACACAATAACAATAACAACCTTTTGTTACTATTAAGATTGTTTGGCCGAAGTTGTGCGAACGCATACTTCGGTTTACATTGTCACTGAGAGAGCCCCACAACTATATTTAAGAAAGTATTTAACCTATATTGTGCGTATATAAAGTGACAATGTAAAAGAAAATTGACTCTATTATTGTCTGTATTACCACATCAATTGCAATTTACCAAGTTATACCCAAAAATGGTCACTTGTACAGTTTTGTTCCTTGATATAGGATAATGCACATATTCAATCAAATATATTGCTAATTTAGCTCCTAGTCTCCAGAATAGAGCACAACAATCCACTAGAGAACTAAATCAGTGCATCAGTGCAAAGCATTAACAAAGAACCATTGTAAATATATACTGCTCACTATAAAAATATTTTTACCTAAAAGCGTGTGAGAAATTAGCTTCATAATTATCAAATAACTACTGCTTTTCCAACAATACTTTTCAAGCTCAATCAGATTTCTTATGGATGCAAACAAACATTTTGTTATGCCATAAGGAAAGAAGAAAAAAAACGTCAGCAAATACTTTTAGGGAGTCATAGCCTATTTGGAAGAAAAATGAAGTACCTCAACCTAAATTGAATATAATTCATCTTTATGACCGATTCAGCCAAGTAACAATGTCAACAAAATAAAGGTCAACTGAAAAAATTGAAAACCGGTTTTCGAAGATCGATGTCAAGATAATTAGTACATTAAACTATGCACACATCAATGAAAAGGAGATCTGAAATAACAAATGAACAAAGTTGGAATATAACTTTAAATAAAGCAAGGAAATCTGAAACATGGACCACAAACCAGAAAAACAACTCACCAGTGATGAATATCATCAGGATTCATTTGTGAAGATTCAATTAAAATCATAGCCATTATAGGAATCAAACAAAGAGTCAATAAATTAGAGATCAAATAATGGTAACCTAATTTAATGTACTTCAAGTTTACACTCTGAAGGAAATCCGGCAACCTCCGACTCTGCTGGATCTGAACTCCGACTGGTTCAGCAGCGGATTGCCTCCCAGGTTTCCTAGGCGTTACCCATTTAGGTTTTAGCTACCCCTTTCTAGACTTAGGCATTTTTTCCTGAAGAAGATGAAATCTGATGGGGGTCTGCCCGATTTTTTTGTTCTTCGTCGCTGCTCTCTGTTCGCCTGGGTGTGTGTGTGTGTGGTCATTTGGAGGTGAGCAGTGGTGCTATGTTACAGGGGTGGTCGTTTGGTGGTGTAAGGACGGAGAAGAAAACTGGTGCGAGGGGGGGCCTTTGCTTGTGCCTTAGCAATGAAGAAGATCAAGGAGCAGGGGTCCGTTTTTTCTCTTCTTCTCCAAGTGAAGAAGATGAAGTTTCGAGGGGGGGGGTCTTGTGTTATCAGCGGCAGATCTGATTTTGAGGAGTCTAGGGTCTTAGAGTCTAGGTTATTTTTAGACTAGTTTTTGGTTATATAGACAGGTTTTTAGGTTAAAGGGGGTATGAGTTTGGTATTATTCGGCCTTAAAATTGGGCCAAAAACTAAGAAAAATGGACTAAAAGATTAAGATGGGATAAACTAACCCAAAACTAACTCTTCCTTCTAAATATACAATAAAAATATAAAACTAATCTTAATTAATTGAATTAAACTATATTAAAACATGAAACTACTTTTGTGTTTTCAAGATTATATAAAAATAAGAATAAGGTACTATTTCTTGTATATTTTTTATTTAAATTTATAAAAGATATATAAACTAAAAGCAACTAAAAAGAAGAAATATTTTTGTAATTTTTCTCTTTGTGACGAAATAAAGTAAAAGAGTCAAAATTAGTTGAAATAGCTATATTAGACCTAAACTAAATATTTTATACTAAAATGGGCAAAATCTCGGTTAGGGTCAAAAATTACATGTCTACAGCTGCCTCTCTTTGACTAAAAATATAAAGTATTTTCAGACAAAGAACGACTAGACAGGTTTTTTTTGACCCGACCCTTATTTAGGGAGACCAAGAACTAAGAGAAAAGAGAATGTGACCGAGCCTTGATATCTGAGCTGCCTACATATCCTTGGATATAAAGGAATCAGACCACGTGTAGTTTAAAAGTGAGTGAGATGATGGAGTATACCGAGGTAGAGAGCCGGTCGAGGTGTCGTTCCGTCGTGGTTCTGGTATGCGGTCCTGTTATTACATCAAAAATAAAAAAATAAAAAAGACTAACTATGCCTGTCAACTATGAGTTATAAGATTCCTATCTATAAGTATTCTGAAGCTTGATCTTGAGTCTTGAATGGTTCTTTATGCAGACTTTGGATTTGAACCTGGACGCTTGCTAGTTGCAGGTGTTAATTCATTCTTCTTCAGCTTTTCGGATCAAGATCGGACATGTGGTGCTTGTGACTTCAACCACATCTTGAGCAGTTCACATCTTTCTCTGCTTCTGTATTTTGGATTCACTTCTCTTTTTTTTCTTCTTTTTCCCCTTCTTTTTATATTCTGGATTGAGACTACTTCTGTTGGTTATCTCGAACTGTTGGCTCGCATTCTTGCCGCGAGCTTCTTTTGTTGCTGACTTGAATTGCATTCTGAAGTGAATTCCCTTGTTTTTCAGGTGGGTGCCTGATTGCCAAAACTTGAACTGTCTTCCTTCGAAACTTGAACTACCTTCCCTTGTTCTCCAGGCGGGCGCCCGATTGCTGAAACTCCAACTGCTTTCCTTGACACTTAAGCTGTTTTCCCTTGTTCTCCAGATGGGCGCCTGATTGCTGAACTTTATTCTGTCTTCCTTCGAAACTTAAGCTATTTTTCCCTTGTTCTCCAGGTGGGCGTCTGACTGCTGAACTTGAACCGTTTTTCCCTGAAACTTGAGTTGTTTTCCCTTGTTCTCTAGGTGGGCGCCTGATTGTTGAAGTTGAACCGCTTTCCTTTGAAACTGCTCTCCTTCAAAACTTGAACTGTCTCCCCTTGTTCTCTAGGTGGGTGCTTGATTGCTGAAACTTGAACGGCTTTCCCTTGTTCTCCAGGTGGACGCCTGATTGCTGAACTTGACCTGCTTTTCCTTGAAACTCGAATCATTTTCCCTTGTTTTCCAGGTGGGCGCCTGACTGTTGTACTTAACCCATCTCCTTTTGTTACTTGAAACTATTTTTCCTTGAAGCTTGAACCATTTTCCCTTTTTCTCCAGCTGGGCGCCTGATTGCTGAGCTTGACCCGCTTTCCTTTGAACTTGTGCCATCTTCCCTTGTTCTCCAGGTGGGCTCCTGATTGCAACAAAACAGACAAAACAAAAGAAATTTTTCTTCCTAGTTTGATATTGGGAACATCTGTGAGTGTTAACAAATTCTTGTTTTCAAAATAAATTCTAAGCTAAATTCCCTTATCCTGAAAAACTTCAAACAAAGTCTCATCTCAAAAGTGAAAAACTTAAATGCTAAATTATACTTCCCAAAAGTTAAACTCTAGTCTGTAACGACCCGATCGGTCGTTTTGAGCTTTTGCATCTTTGATCGCCAGTTCTCGGGCATGACTTGCCCCGTATGGTGTATTATGACTTATGTAAATCGTGGTTTTGGTTTTCAGAGTAATCAGAATGAAATTGGAAGAACAACTCTCAGTTTAAAACTTAATATTTGAAATGTTTGATCAACATTTGACTTGTTTGTATATGATCTCGGATCGGAATTTTTATGATTTGGTTAGCCCCGTTAGGTGATTTGGGACTTAAGAGTGTGATCGGAATGCATTTTGGAAGTCCGTGGAAGGTTTAGGCTTGAATTGGCAAAATTGAGATTTCAGCATTTTCCGGTTGGTAGGTGAGATTTTGATATAGAGGTCGGAATGAAATTCCGAGAGTTGCAGTAGCTTCGTGGTGTCATTTGGGATGTGTGTGTAAAATTTCAGGTCATTCGGACGTGGTTTGGTTGGGTTTTTGATCAAAAGCGTAATTCGGAAGATTTTAAAAACTTAGGCTTGAATCCGATGTGATTTGGTAGATTTGATGTTGTTTGAGGCGTTTTGATGATTTGAACAAGTTTAAATAAAGTATTGGGTTATGTTTGTGCTTTTGGTTGAGGTCTCGGGGGCCTCGGGGTGATTTCAGATGGTTAACGGAGAAATTGAAATTGTTTTGCAGCTTCAGATTTGCTGCTTCTGGTATTTTTCGTATCTGCAGTTTATGGACCGTAGATGTGGCGCCGCAGATGCGGGTGATTCATCGAAGAAGCGAAAAAGGGTCAGATGGGCAGATACCGTAGAAGCGGTATGGTGATCGTATCTGCGATGTCGCAGGTGCGGGAGTTTAGTCGTAGAAGCGACTTTGGTCCCTTAAGTGATTCCGCAGAAGTGGAGATTTAGACCGCAATGCGGTACCGCAAAAGCGGATTTTTTAACCGCAGATGCAGAAATGGATGGACAGAGCATATATGTTATTTCATTTCGCGAGTTTGAGTTATTCCACCATTTTTGACTTCGACTTGAGAGCTTTTGGACGATTTGGAAGAGAGATTTCAAGGGAACTTCGTTAAGGTAAGAATTTTGGACCTAAAACATATTTCTATGGTAGTATTTCATGGATTAATACTGAAATTAAAGGAATTAAAGGGCTAAAATTGAAGAATTAGGGTTTGAGAAATTGGACTTTTGATTTGGGATTTGGAGGACCATTTGGGGTCGGATTTGAGAACTTTTGATATGTATGAACTCGTGGAGAGATAAGGAATCTATTGATGTGAAAATTTCTGATTTTTGAGAAGCGGGCTCGGGGATCGGGTTTGCTAATTTCGGGATTTGTGCTCTTTATTGATTGTTTTCGCTTGGGCTTCGTTCCTTTAACATATTTTGATGTTCTCGTTCTGATTTTGGATAGATCTGATGCGCGTGGAGGCCGATTTGAGGGGCAAAGGCATTGCGAGCTAGAGATTTAGCCGGTTCGAGGTGAGTAATGATTGTAAATGATGCTCTGAGGGTTTGAAACCCCGGATTGCACATCATAGTGCTATATTGAGGTGAGACACACGCTTGATGACGAGCGTGAGGTTGTGTACTATTGGAGATTGTGACTTGGTCCGCCCTGATTGATGATTTTACCGCGTATTTGATTGAGAAACTATTTTCTATCATCATTAATTGGACTGAATGCCATATTTGGGCCTAGTGCCAGCTATTTGAACCATTTGGGAATTTTTTTTGATATTTCCTCACTGTTTTGACTTTATACTTGAACTCAGTCATGTTATTTTCCACTGTTTTCAAAACTCAGCCAAGTTTATTTTGCTTTAACACTTAAAATGATATTTCAAATAATATTTTGGGCTGAGAATCATGTTTTACTGTTGCCCGAGTGGCTTATGTGATTTTGACTGAGTAAGGCCGAGGGCCTGTATGGTGAGGATACTTTTAGATGGGGCTGCACGTCGCAGCGGTGAGATACTAATTTGATTATGAGGCCGAGGGCCTGAGATATGTACGCCACGAGGTGGCTTGTTGATATTGATATGAGGCCGAGGGCCTGTTTATGATGCCACGAGGTGGCTTGATATTGCGCTTGGGCCGTAAAGGGGACCTCCCGGAGTCTGTACACCCCCAATGAGCGCGGGTACTCATTGTGATGTGAGACTGAGCCCGAGGGGCAGATATTGTCCTATGTGATAGCCCGAGGGACTGGTATTGTTCTATGTGATTTGCCCGAGGGACTGGTACCGTTCTATGTGATTGCTCGAGGGGTTGTTATTATTCTAAGATATTGCCCTAGGGGCGGATTTGTTGACATTGTGCTGAGAGGCGAACCTTTATGTGTTTATCTTTCATATTTACTTGTCATTTACCTGTTAAACTATGGGATTTTTGTCCGAGGGGCGGATTTTTGTGCTTATCTGCACTAAATATTTTGCATTCATTTGCGTAACTGTTGAAAAAGTCATTTTCAAAGAAGTTTAAACTAAGCTAAGATGTTTTAGAGATTTTTACAGCTTCAGTGCTTTCTTACTGTTTTTTGAATTGCTTCTATACGGCACCTTGATATGCTTTACATGATTTCTTACCATTCAGACTTTAGTTATAATTATTACTCATTGTGTTGGAGTACTCACTTTACTCCCTGCACCTTGTGTGCAGATTCAGGTATCTATACACCCGATAGCGGGTTTTGGCTAATCGGAGGCAGAGTCATCGGAGTTTAGCAAGGTAGCTGCTGGTGTTTGCATCACTACTTCTCTCTCTCTCTCTCTCTCTCTCTCTTCAGTCATTAGTCTATATTTGTACACTTTAGACTTTCAGTTGTATTTATACCTTAGTAGATGCTCGTGACTTGTGACACCCCAGTTAGGGCTATGTTGGGTTGTATTTCCGCACTTTATTGGCATTATTCGCTACTTGGTATTGTTATATCATGTTTTAGACTGTTTTTATGTCATTTAACTGTTTTTAAAATGAGAATTTAGGTCAATTGGCTGGCTTTGTCTTCACGAGAGGCGCCATCACGACCGGGTTCAGGGTTAGGGTCGTGACATCGTCAGACCTTGTCACTTGCGAGGGTCTCAGAACTTACTAATCCCGTTGTCTAGGAGGGTACTAGAAACTTACTGCCGAGCCTGTCTGGCACCTGCTTTCCTCACGGAGGGTTTCTCCGGAACAAACAAAATTTCTTGTCCCTATTTCAATCAAAGAAAACTTGTGAGTTTAAATATGGTGGTTGGTTTGTGGCCTTGACTTTGAGGGCGATTTCTCCTTCACTTCCCATGATAACTGCAATTTCAACTCGAAAGACCTTGCCTGTTTATTGACTGACCACTTTCTTTGTCACTCTTATCACGGAAAATACCTCTGATCCGTTCAAACCCAATACCATTCATCTGTTGCATTGTGCTTATGCATTGACATATACTGAACCTTTGTGTTTCATATGAATCCCAAAGTATGTCAATTGCCACCCACTCAGTGCGCATGCTATTCTTTCCTGACTTAACCCACTGGACTTGGCCTTGAGGTCTATTGCTCATTCACTTGCCATGATAACTTTGATTTCCGCTTGGAAGACCTTGCTTGTCATTGGTTAACCACTTTCTCTGTCAACCTTATCACAGAAAATATCTTTGATCTGTTCATCCAACATCCTTTATCTGTTACATTGTTCATGAATTGACATATACAAACCTTTGTATTTCACATGAATCCCAAAGCACGTTGATTGTTACCAACTCAGTGCGCACACTGTTCTTTCCTGACTTGTGCCACCTTGATGTGCTAGCCAGATCCCATTTGTGCAATTGGAAAGCTGGTGGAAAATTTTGAAGTCATTTCTCACTTGTTCTGACCAAACAGACTCAGGAAGGGAAAGTAAACAAGACAAAAGGAACAGAGTAAAGGACAATGGAAAGAGATGATTCCTAACAAGAAAACTACAAAGTAGAACTTATTAGACGTGGATACCAACTCTAATGACCATGACATGCACCTTTGAATTAAGTGGCCTAATCTATCAAGCAAGTCTGATATTCACCTCTTGTTATACCCCAAACCGTGAAACTGGGCTTCAATGCTCCGATTATCCTATCTGATTCATGGTCCTTATTCGACTTATATTGCCCGAAGGGTTTTCACCATCAAGCTCCTCTCATTTTGTTCTTTCTCTCAACTCACCATCGCCTTATGGTGCCTGTGAAGGTTTTCACCGATAAGACTCTCTCATTTTGTTCTTTTTTCTTCCTATTTCCTTTGATTCTACAGATGACAAGGCATTAACCATGGTAAAAAACATCATATACTCTTGGCATGTCTAAACTCAACACTCTCAAAGATTATCTGGGAGGTCTTTTTTGGACTGTAATATAGGCTTTTGGATAGGATTAGAAACAAAGAGTATCATAAAGGCTCAAAAACAGCTTAAAAGGGCTCAAAATTACAAGTTTTTGGAATCAGATCTCTTACAACAACCACAAGTTCTACCCCAATTTCTTTGCTTGGGGACTTTTGAAATTTTATTTTGATAGGACTGAACCGTGAAGCTGCCTATGTATCCTTAAAAGGAATCAGGTCGAGCGTAGTTCATGAGACTACTTTTGTTACTATTTTCCTTTTTCTTTTTTCTTGTTTTTTTCTTTTTTTCTTTTTTCCTTTTTTTTTCTTTTTTTAATCTCTATTTTTCTCTTCTTTTTTTGAATTTTCCTTTTGGAATGAACTTTCTAAAATAAACCTATGGCGACATGATAATTTTTTTTGGCTCTAACTTGATTCTAAAAAAGGGGAGGTCAAAGAAATCAGTACAGACTCAAAATGGTATCAAATGGTATAAGTGTTTGGGTAGCTGAAGAGGGCCTCCCAATCCCTGAAAATGCCAAGTACAACACATGCAACTTGAAATGAAAAAGGAAGAGCACACACAACATTTCTTTTACAATTTCGACATTGATATAACTGGTATGATTTCCACTTTTCTTTAGCGCCTTGTCAAGTACAGAACCCTCGTTGGGTGATTCCTTCTTCACAATGGATATCCTTCGTCAATTCGGAGAAAACTTTCTTGACTTTATCTTGTAATTTGAGATGCGCTTGAACTCAAAGTTGCTTGCTTCAAATTGTCTGGGTTGCACTCCCTTGTAAGAAATTCTTGTCATCCTATTAACTTCCCAAATCATCTGCCCCAGTTTCACACAATTCGGGCTTTAAATAATCTCAAAACATCTAAATCTTTACTTATTTCCCTCAAGTGCCCTTATCATCTTCAAAATTACTTCATTGCTTCATGACTAAACAAAATTTTAAGACCAGGCCTAGAATTATGCGCACATGTCATGCCACTAGAACCAGCATAAAAAGAACTATAAAAGGAGAAGAGAACTAAACAAAAATGACTACAAATAACAAAAAATAGAAAATTGCATTAGACCAACGGTGAAAGGGTTTGAACAACAAAACAAGCAAAATAAACCGGGGTACATCCCTGGAACAAACCTAGATAACACTAAATGATTTACTACGACTAAAGGAACTAGGCAAAATAAAAGGATAAAAAGGTTTGAATCACAAGATAATACCCGGATTACAACCCTGAAATAACCCGGACAACAGAAATGACAACAAAATGAACCACTAAGACTCCTTCCTGGCTAGCCAAGAAAGGAGCGTCTTTCCAATTACGAGGCTCGACATCTTAGTCACTGAGTTCCACATCATATTACCAAAACCATTACCAATTTCAATATCATTAACTTCACCAAATGGCTCATTGACTCCTTTGACCAACCCTTCTGCATTGCAAACCATCCCAACAATCTGTGTGTTATCATGTACCTGTAGAGGATTATGTGTGACACTTGGGGTATTACTGCCTTGGACCACAATTATTCCTTCTTGAATCATTATTTCTATTTCCCTTTTCAAAGCACGACAATCTTCAATGCTATAACCTTGGACATTAGAGTGGTACATGCACCGTACAATAGGATCAAATCCTTTTGCATATGGGTCCGGCGTATAGCTGAGGGGCAACTTAATCAGGCCAGTATATTTTAAATTTTCAAACAAGTTTGTGTAGGATTTTCCTATTGGCGTGAAATTATGTTTTTTCCTTTATTTCTCTCCATGCCCCAGTTTTCTAGAATTGTTGGATGCTCAAAAATGTTGTGAAGGCGCACGAGAATTTTGGGATGCTGGTGCTCGCCCTAGGGAGTGACCTAATGGTTGGACAGATGGCCGGATGTTGTTCGGAGGATAATACTGTGGTGGATTATGTGGAGTTTGGGGATGTTCATAGGGTCGGTATTGAGGTTGAAGGCGTTTAGCAAGAATGCCCACTAGATCCTGTCGTTGGCAGGGCTCAAATACATCTTTTCTATCAATGGGAGGATTGTCCCGAGCAACTTGTTCATTCCATCTGAACCAAAACTCCCTAAAACTTTCTTTGGGTTTCTTTTCCATCTGAGATAGGGAGGAGCGGTCTGGGATAATGTCTTCATTGTGCTGATAGTGCCGAACAAAATCTTGAGTCATGTCACCCCATGTATGCCACTTACTGACATCTTGACGAGTATGTCATTCCAAAGCTGCCCCAGTCAGGCTCTCACTGGAATGCGCCATCAGCAGCTCATCTTTCCCGCCAACATCTCTCATTTTGCTGCAATAACCCCTCAGATGGGCCACGGGATCTCCACGTCCGTCAGACAAATCAAACTTTGGCATCTTAAACCCAACAGGTAGTTGGATGTCAGAAAACAAGCACAAGTCTTCGTAAGACACGCTCATCTGGCTCCCTATCCCTTGCATGTTTCTTAAAGACTGCTCTAAGATTTTCACTTTCCTGGATATCTCTACTTG
Source organism: Nicotiana tabacum (assembly GCF_000715075.1). NCBI lineage: Eukaryota > Viridiplantae > Streptophyta > Magnoliopsida > Solanales > Solanaceae > Nicotiana > Nicotiana tabacum. The sequence goes on along the minus strand of NC_134086.1, from coordinate 149,861,277 downwards.
CTCCACTGTCTTAACAGGCTTTTCAGTTTCATCGGGAGGCTCAAAATGAGTAGTGTAAGAGTATGGACCCAAGACCTTGAAAATTGGTTCTGGAGCATAGTGTTGGGCATCGGGGATTCTGAACACAGTCTAGCTAAAGGATCGAGGAAAGGTAGCAGGTGGATGAGATACAAAAACATGAGTGGTCAAAGGAGCGGGATATGAGGTGGTTCTGGGGGTGGAGTGTGAAAAGGTTGTGGAGAGATATCAACAGTAGTATGAAGCTGGATTTGTGGCAGGGGCGAAACGGTGATGAGGCTTTCAGTGTAGTCAACGGGAACTGATGGCGGAGGACGCCCACTAATCCAGGCTTGGTATATTTTGGCCATCTGTCCTTTCAACCTTAAGACCTCTTCTTTCAACTCAGATTCTGATTCGACAATCCACTTAGACGGATCAGTAACACCTGTGTCCAACTTTTTGCCAGCCATGACTACCTTGCTCTTTGACCTTGTGTTGTATGAATGAGTTACTTAAGAACCACAAACCAACCACCCTTCTGCTCAATGAAGATAACAAAAGGAACAAAATGGGGTCATCCTGTTAGCATTAGGGCATTTAACAGCTAAAAATATCACATTGCCTGCAATGTACCTAGCAACAATTAACGGTTCAAAAATGACTTTGAGGGTCACAAGATTACTTGGCATCATCCCAATTTGTTCCATTCAATCTTCTCTTTTCTTTTCGTTTATAGCATTTCTTGGCTTGCTCATTTTCCTTCCTTTTTTTTCCTAATTATAACTCTTTTCTTTCCTCTCATTTCTCACATCCCATAATTTCATCTCTTTTTTTTCTTTTTTCTTTTTTTTTTCCTTCTTTTTTTTTTCTTTTTTTTCTTTAAATAATAAAAAAATGATTCAATCGAACCCTATGTAGGTTGCCTACGTATCATGACGCCGCATGAATCAGATCTTTGCGTAGTTCGGAAAGATAGAGAATAAAGTAAACAAACTAACGTTCTCTTTTTCTTTTTTTTTTCTTTTCTTTTTTACCTTAATGACTACTCTAATGAAAAGAGAAATAAAAGAAGCGGATCCCCCATTTTTTTTTGAATTTTCTAGACTTAATGTTCTATAACCTATTCGAAACTCAAGCTTATCGAGCATATAGTATATATATATATATATATATATATATATATATATATATATATATATATATATATATTTACTTTTTGAAACAAATACTCTATGGGAAATTATTAAGGAAAAAAACTCTGCAAGAGAAAAATATTTTTTTTGATTCTTTTTTTAGGAAGGAAGTCTAAAGAATAAACCAAACAAAAATATTTTGAATTTTCATTTAATATCCCCGAAGAAAGATTTCGAAACGAGAAATGAACAAGATAAAAAATGTTTATGGATTTCAGTTTTTGATTACCTAAGGAAGAAACTTTAAAGATAAACAAAAGATAAAGTATGTTTTTTTCTTCTATGTACTAATCCTAAAGTTCTAGTGAAAATAAAAGATTTTTTTTCTTCATTTTTTCGTTAATTTCCCAAAGAAGAACCTCAAAAGAAAATCTTTTTGAAATTTTGGAATTAATATCTTAAAAGAAAACTTTTAAAGAGGTACTAAAAGAAAATTGTCTTTTTTTTTGAATTTTAGTCTTAATATACTAAAGGAAATATAAAAGCAATTTTTATCTTGAGTTCTAGATATTAATTTCCTAAGGAAAACCACAAAAGATTTTTTCTGAACTTCTAGAGTTAGTATTCTAAAGAAAAAATCTAACAGAAATATAAAAACGCAAAATCTTTTTTTTTTTGATTTTTTATTTATTACACATCTTATTTCAATACAAAGTAGGAAATACAATAACAAAAGACTCGACATTACTGTACAAAACTAGAAGGTAAAACACGACATAAAAAGAAAAAGAGACTCAAAACATAAAAAGAAAATTCTCCTTAAACAACTCCTGAATGAGCGATCCTGACTGGATGGTCCTAGGGCGTCTGTCGTGCTCAAACTCTGGTAAGTAAATCCACACCTGTATGAGAAAATTTAGGCCAAATAAAGTTAAAGACCTAGGACGCTATGTGAGACAATAACCCTTCCTGTTGGACACATGCAAGACATGATTGTGACTATTTTTCTAAAATTAATCTATGTGGCTAAAAGTGGCTAAAAATGCAAGATTTGGCTAAACCCCGCGAAGTCGAGAACCTAAGACACACTAGGAAGACCAGACCCTATGTGGGATGCTTATGTATCATGCCCCGAAAGACGAGAATCAGGTATGCGTAGTTCAGGCAGATTGAATACGGGCGAGAATTAAAAAAAATAACTAATTTAGAAAAATATGTTTTTTTGGTCTTTTTTTTAAAAATGATGAAACATGTAAACTCTTTTTGGATTTTCTTTTTCCCTTTTTTTGATTTTCGGAAAATGATGAAAAAGTGCAATTTTTTTTTTGAATTTTTCATTTTTTTTCTTAACAAAAATGTGAATTGTGCCCGACTTGCTTTATTTTCACACTTCACCCTCTCTTTTTTCTCTTTATTTTCTTTATTTAATTTGCCTTCAACTATCATTGGTCCGCCAAATGACTCTTTTACCCTTGAAAAAAATGCAACATGTAACACATAAGATGCCTCAAGATGGTCTGTTATTTTGGATACACTTGTCCTAGACGGACCCAACCCCTGTGTTGAGTCTCCAAAGTCAAATGCACGTGATGCAAACAAATGCTCCTACTAGGGATCCGACATGAGGTTATGTTATTCTAAGTTTAAACCTAGGTTGTGTTCTTGACCTGGCTTACCAGAGCGGACAACTCGAGCCGAAGAGGGGGCAACGTACCGGGAGCACTAAAGTCTACCGGCCTTGTTGTTGGCCCAGCCTCGTTCTATTTGGTATAACTTCTACAGAAAAAGCGGGTCACGCGAACGTGTGCACTATTTTTAGAAGACTCAAATGGGTGGCGTAAGAAGACAGTTTAATATAATTCAAATAATATCAAAGCGGTAAATAAACAACATTTAGCACATTAGGTCCACAAATAAGATAATATGAACAATAAATAAAGCCAAGTAAAAATCATAAAAACAAGCTCGAATTCTTGAACCCTGAACCAGAAGTTCTGGGTTATTATCCCCAGCAGAGTCGCCAGAGCTGTCATACCTCATTTTCTACCCCTGGAAGGGGTATAAGGGAGTTTTTTCCAATTTAAGTGACAATCAAAACGAGATTATTTATTTAAAATTTAGAGTCGCTGTAAGCACGTGATTTTTAACCCTCCCCGAGAATTTTCACATTTTTAGCGTGAATATGTGAAATTGGGTCTAGTATAGCTATTTTAACTATTTTACCTTATTTTGTTGCAAAAAGAAAAAATCACAAAATATATATATAAATTTTAGTTTATGTATTTCTCATAAACTTGAAAAATACAAAAAAAATTGTACTTTATTTTGGTACTTTATATAAAATTCGAAAATTACAAAAAATATAATTCTATTAATGATTTGTAGTCATTTTAATTTTGGAAAAATACAAAAAAAAAATATATTACTTTATATTTTGTCTTTATTAAGAACGAAAATTACAAAAAATAGTTTTTTATTAATATTCTATAGTCATTTTAACTTTGAAAAATACAAAAAATATTACTTCATATTTTATCTTAATATTTAAGAAAAACGAAAATTACAAAAAAAAATATAGTTTCATTAATATTTTGTAGCTATTTTAAATCTTTAAAAAATATTTTAAAAAAATATATATAGTTTTGTTTAAATACTAGTCTTATTTTTGGTAGTTATTTTGCTTACATAGGACTAGTTTAAGCAACGTGTTCCTGTTTCTCGGGTCCTGGCGAAAGAATAATATTCGGGTTTAAACTACCCGGTTTTAGGCCTAATTTTCGGACCTAGCCCATAATAAACCGTGTCCAGGACACGTGGGGAACCCCACCACGCGTGGGGGACATATGCCTCGAACCCCACCACGCGTGGGGCTCAATTTTCTGGGCAGAGACTATACAAATACACGGACAAATAAGGAATCAGGGGACTTTTGGATTTTGGTCAGAAAAAAGAAAAAAAAAACGGAAAAAATTCTTTGGCACTGTTCATCTTCTTCTTCACAAAGAAGAAGAAGGGAAAAAACCCTACCGGGCCCCCCCCCTTTCACCTTCCCCACGTCCAAACGCTCCAAACACCACCACCACACGGACCCTCCTCCTCCCAGCTCCACCATCGTCACTACCCAGTCCGACGAGTAGCAGCAGCGTCGTCACCTCCACTGTCCGAACACCACCCCGTCACCTTCCCCCAGCCCGCGAGCTCCAGCTCCATCACTGCGTCGACCACCACCAAACGACGCCATAACCACCATCGTCAACCTCCAGCCCTCCGTCGACCACTACCCAAACCAGTCGACTCTACTGCATCGCCACCACCAAGCGACGCCATAACCACCAAACGACGCCATAACCACCATCGTCAACCTCCAGCCCTCCGTCGACCACTACCCAAACCAGTCGACTCTACTGCATCGCCACCACCAAGCGACGCCATAACCACCATCGTCAACCTCCAGTTCCGTCGACCCTACTGCCCAGCCCGTCGTCAAATACCACCGTCAACAAACCACCAGCCAAATGACCCTCCATAGCCTCCTCCTTCCTCACATCCAAACGACCCCTTTGTTGCCTTTTGTCGAGCTAGTTGTTGCGTCAAAAAATACACAGTAGCAACCAACAATCTCAGGTCGTTGACAGACTTGGTCCGAGTTTTCTTTTTCCGTCGTGGTCGACTTTGGCTCGTCGAGGTCCGGTACGCCGAGTTGCTGTCCGAGGTTCCATCGTTGTTCTTCGTTTAGAGAGGTCCGGCTCGAGTTCCGTCGGAATCGTGTTTGTCGTTCTGAGTTTGTTGAGGTTCAAAGGTTAGTAAACCTCGATGTATTGGATTAAAGAAATTTTACGTTCAATGTTTGAAGTTGCAATATATCAATTGATATGATAATTTTCTGCTTATGTTTCACCGTATGCATTTTCGTTCAATGTGTTATGTTATTATTGTCTTAGTTTATTTGGACAAAATTAGTATTAGTACATGTTGTTGCTACGCCCGAAACACTCATTCGCTTAACTTCCTTTGTTAAATCTTGACAAGTTATGAGATTGTATTTGTAAAGAGGCTGTAAGATTTAGTATGGTTAAAGGCGTAAAAATGGCATCCCTTTAAAAATATAAAAAAAAAATAATAAAATAAAAAAAATAATAAAAAATAATAATAATAAAAAAGAGGCGAGCTTCGCTAAATAAAAATGTACGAATTGCGGAGCCCTCGCAAAATATATGTATTAAATACTTAGATTCCGGGACGGGCCGTTTAGTAAATTTCACGGCCCTGCCCCAAAAAATAATAATGCGCTAGTTGCTTTAGGCGCGCCTTTAATAATGTTATCTCCCTAAACTCGGGTGCACATTTATGTGACCCAAATCCAAATCTCAACGAAATCGAAATGTGTCTCTAATCACGGGTACATTGACTGTGACGTGGTATGAGATGCATTTCCATGACGTTGCAAATTCCTTTTAAAAAAATAAGGATGAGACGAGCCTCGCCGAATAAAAACACAAATTGCGGGGCCCTCAGTAAATACTTGTTTAAAATTACTTAGAATTCAGGAGGGTTGTTTAGCGAATTTCACGGCCTCCGCAAAAATAATAACGCGATAGTCTCTTTAGGCGCACCTTTAATAATCTAATTTTCTTAAACTCGGGTGTGCATTTCATGCGACCCAAATCCAAATCCTAAAACATCAAATAAAATATGTTTCGGATTGTGGGTGCATTTCATGTGACACGGTCCAAAGATATATTTTAAGCGATGTTCACATTCTTGTAAAAACAATAATAATAAAGCGGTTAAAAGATAAACTTGCACATAAGTTCATAGTGTATTAAAAATCAGATAAATAAGCCAAATATAACAGTTGAGCGACCGTGCTAGAACCACGGAACTCGGGAATGCCTAACACCTTCTCCCGGGTTAACAGAATTCCTTATCTAGATTTCTGGTACGCAGACTGTAATATAGAGTCATTATTTTCCTCGATTCGGGATTAAAATTGGTGACTTGGGACACCCTAAATCTCCCAAGTGGCGACTCTGAAATAAATAAACCAATCCCGTTTCGATTGTCCTTTAATTGGAAAAACTCCCCCTGCGCCCCCCGGGCGCGGAAAAAGGAGGTGCGACAGCTCTGGCGACTCTGCTGGGGACAAGCACCCAGAACCACTGGTTCAGGGTTAGAAATTCGAGCTTAGATAAATTGTTATATTTGGCTTTATCTGATTTTTTACATGTTTTAAGCCTAATGTGCTAAATGTTGCTTTTACCGCTTTGATATTATGTGAACTGTATATAAATTGTGCCGAAACCCATCTTCTCTCTGAGTCTTCTAAATCATGAAGAAGGGCGTACTTCGTATGACTTCTTTTCTGTATAGTGTCAAATCCCAATTTAGAACGAGGTTCGGATAAGTTGCTAAGCCGGTGAAGCTTCTGTATTCCCGGTACGCTGCCCCCCCTCGGCTCGAGCTGTCCGCTCGGGTAAGCCAGGTCTAGAACAAACACCCAGGTTCTGAACCTAGTATAACAAAGCCACATGCCGGATCCCTAGTAGGAACGTTTATTTGCATCATGTGCATTTGACTTAGGGGACTCAACACAGGGGTTGGGTCCGTCTAGGACAAGCAACCTGAAAATAATAGACCATCTTATGACATCCTATGTGCTACATGTTGTATTCAGTCAAGGGCAAATGGGTCATTTGGTCATTTCCAGCATGATGTTATTTTAATCAAAAGCATGAGGAACATTTGCGGAATCCAAGAAGCCTTGGAATTCCCTATGTCCCCCACGCTTGCTTTTTGGGAAAACACATGGGGAACATTTGTGGAATCCAAGAAGCCTTGGAATTCCCATATGTCCCCCACGCTTCATATGTTGGAAAAAGCGCATGGGGAACATTTGTGAAATCCAAGATGTCTTGGAAATCCTTATGTTTCTCATGCCACATTTTGAAAACAACAATAAATATAAAAAAAAAAAAAAAAATACATATAAAAACAAGGCATGAAAATTCAAAAGATTTTGTGTGTTGTCATCATTTTCCACAAATTAGAAAATCGTGAAAAGATGAGGAAATGACAGTGTAGAGATATAACTACTTATTTTTAGAAAGAGAAAAAAACGCAAATGTCCAAGTAGTGTCGAAACTCTGCCGAAATTTTGAGAAATAAAAATAAAAAAAAACATGTCTTATTAGTTTGTTTTATTAAAGCAAAGGAAAAGTAGAAAAAAAAATAATCATTGTTTTGCCATAAAAGTTTGTCTTGACATAAAAATGAAAAAAAGAGTCTTGTTTTTAAAATATGTGTTATTTATTTGTTTATGAAAATGACAAAATTAAAATAATCCAAAAATATTTTCTCCATTATTGACTTCTTTAGGAAGTCTTTCTAATTGTTTTCAAAAATAATATAATATATATAAAAAAAAAACAAATCCAAAAATAGTTTGATTCTTTTTTCAAAATTGAAAAGAAAATTCAAAATTCAAAAAAAAACATTTTGAGAAGCATTTCTTTTATTAAAAGCAAAATTCCGAAAAATATTTTCTTCTTCTTCTTTAGAATAATAAAAAAAAAAAAAAGCAAATGAAAATTCAAAAAATATATCTTAGAAGTGTTTCTTTTAAAAAGAAAATCAATCAAAAAATAATATTTCCTTGCTGCTTTTAAAGTAGTTCTTTTAAACGAAAATTCAAAAAAAAAGTTAGTTCATCTGCTTATTATTATTTGCCTACTTATTCTTATTTGACCGAACTACGCGGGTTTGATTCTCACCGGATGTGAGATACGTAGGCAACCCTCATCGGGTCCAACCCCACCTTCTCAAAAAAGAAGGAATGTTTTATGTTTTTCGTTAATTTGTTTGTTTGTTATGAATGAAAAATAATAGTCTATTTGATTGTTGTGGGAAAAATAACAAAAACAAAAAATATAGAAAATGGAAAAGGGTCCTCTCAAAAATAGTTTATTCGCCCGAACTACGCGGGTTTGATTCTCACCGGATGTGAGATACGTAGGCAACCCTCATCGGGTCCAACTCCCCTTTCCATTTTACCAATAATGATATACCATAAAGCATATATGTACACACATGTATATAAATACATATACTGTTTGTTTTGTTTTCCAAGATTTTTGTTTAGAGTCAAAATAAAGGTTTCTGTTTTGGCCTAAAAGGTCACCTTAATAAATGTGCAGGATGAGCACAGAGAAAAATGAACCATTCTCGGCCCTCAGCGAGGTCCCCCTACAACTCCACATGTGGTGGAATGATTTGGAAGCCAATAGCAAAGAGGTAGTAGGAAGAATATTGGGAGGTTTTGTAAATTTGTTGGGCGTTAGGCCAAGGACAGATATTCTTGAAGCTCTAATACCATTTTGGGACCCAACCCGCAATGTATTCCGTTTTGTTGACTTTGAACTTTCACCAACACTTGAGGAAGTCGCCGGATATGCGGGATTGAATGAGAGGTTAAGAGGGCAATATTTGCTTTCGCCAAGGCCAGTGTCTCCGCATGCGTTTCTGGATCTACTAAGCATTAGTCGGAAGGTACAACATGACGATTTATCGAGAGGATATTGTGATCTCCATTTCTTGTATCAGCGGTACGGAACCCCGCAGGGTTTTGAGGAACCGAACCTTGGGTTGACTCACGGAGGGAACAGAAACAAATGGGAAGCAAGACGTACTTTGGCTTTTATCACAGCATTCTTGGGAGTCATGGTCTGTCCAAGGAAGGATAAAAAGATAGAGATAGGTCTGGTAGGGATGGCCGACGTGGCAATCAAAAGAACCAATAGTACTGTGGTTCCTTTGATTTTGTCCGAAATCTACCGGGCTCTGACTATATGCCGAGAAGGAGGCAAGTTCTTTCAAGGTTGAAACCTGTTACTTCAGCTATGGATGCAGGAACATCTCCATCACCGAGTAGGATACATGAACCACGGGTTGACCGAGAGGAATTGTATCAGCGGATTCAAGAAGCGCATGACAGGCGCCAGATTTCCTGAAGGCGTCGAAGCATGGTTTACACGGTTAAGGTCAACAACAGCTGACCAAATTGAGTGGGCATTCGGTTGGTTGGCTGATACTGAGGTGATCTACATGTCGGCTGAAGAATGCCATGTTCTCTTAATAGGCCTTCGCAGCGTCCAGCCATATGCCCCTCATCGGGTATTACGACAATTGGGCAGGTTTCAAGTAGTCCCTACTGACGAAGACATGAGCAAGCATGCCTTAGAATTAAGCCCGGGAGTCATATTCCCCGAGGGGAAGATTAGAAAACTGTGGCATGAATGTAGATTCTTGGAGCCCAAGACCATGGTGCGAGAACTAGCCAAAGGTGAGGTAGACCCAAAGTACGATGCTTGGTTCGAAGGAAGGTTTCAGATTCGGCAAAGACCTGCTAAAAGGGCACACGTCCAACACTTCACAGATGATTCGCAAGAGCAATGGGGATGGTTAAAAAGGGAGGAAGGTTACCGGGTTGAAATCGGGAAGCTAAAGCAACAAGTCGAAAGACTTACATTCGAGAACAATGTGCAAGCCGCTTCGGAGCAGGCTGAAAGAAACAAGCTAGCCCAAGAAAACCAAACCTTGAAGGCCCGCCTTCACCAAGACAGTAAGAGTGACGTTGACCGACAGAAGCGTCGCTCTGACGAAAGATTGATAGCAAGTTTGAGAAGTCAGGTCATCCAGAGCCAAGAAGAATTAGAACAATCAGAAGCATGCATAGCAAGGATGAAGGTCAGATGGGCAAGGCACACAATGGCCCGGAAGCAGCGTTTGCAACAGGTCATAAGGGATTATGAGATGAGCATCGGAATATTGAGGGAGACGAACTCCACTCTACATGATCGGATCGTCAAACAAGCACGAGATGCCCAAGCCGACAGAAGGCGATGTTACGATGCAATGACCAGAACGGAAAGACAAATGGAGATATTCCAGGATCAGCTTGCCAACAATGCGCAAACACTGGGGTTGAAGAACCGACAGATAAGGCATTTGTTCGCAGAAAGGGACAACATTCGAGGAAGGATCGACGAGATTGGGCATTACATCTACATGAGATGCCTGGCATGCGAGCAAATGCCTCGGAAGACCCTCCTTGTTTCCATCATGGGTTGCGTCCACCGAATCATGAATGAGTTGAAAGGTCTGCAGAGAGACCTCACACCAAGGACCGCGGAAAGGCCGAATGATGCCTCGCGGGCCCCTAAGTTGGAAAATTAATCTTTGGTTGAGTCTTGTTTATTTGGTTTTGTTGTTTTTCCATATGTTGTTTTCTTTTCTTTTAGTCAAAACGACTTAAGAACTGTGGAGTCTGTACTATTGCTATTCCTTGTTTGAAGTAATTTGTAATAGCAAAATTTTGAGAATGAATTTAACGATTTCACAAGAATCTTGTGTTTCTTTACTTTGAGGCAGAACTACGCCTGGTCTGATTCACGCAGGGACGTGATACGTAGGCAATCCCCATAAGATTCGACCGCTTTTAATAAATAAAGAAAAAATGTAAATAAAATAAAACGCGGGGTTTCGCAAAATACTTTAAAAAGAAACGAATGAACAAACCGGGATGACGCATGCGATTTGAAGCAAAGCATGTAGAAACGGTTAACTGCCTAGGTGCATTGCATCCTGTATGTGTTATGATCAAATCTGTTAAGCTCTAACACTAACAAAGTTTGTTGTTGTCTGAAACAAGACAGTTAGTTGTTAAAGAATTCTGGCAACACATTCATACCAAACCAGATCCAAGGGACCGGTAGCAACAAGCATGACCACTTCTGAGAATAGTAATGAGGAAGAAAGGCCGATGAGCCAGTTGCTAAAAGAGGCAATGGAAAAGATTGAGAGGATGGGACTGGAGATGCATGCAATGCAGCTAGCCCTGGCCAAAACGCAAAAGAGCCCTGAGACACTGGGACACGTACCGGAGTACCCTCACTCTGGCCCTTCCACAAGCCGCCCAAATCCCCTCTATCATCAAGAAAGAAGCCCTCATGATTCCCAAGCTCCACCACCCCATCAACCTCTCCCAACACCCAATATTCCCATTTTTGTGGGACCTGCATCCGCCCCTTTGCAGCGAACGACCAGTGAGCCATTGTTTCAGGCTCACGATACACAATACTATCCCCCTGAGCCTACATTCCATGCACCCGAACCACAGGCTTACAATCCCCATTTGGAAGTTCCGGCAGAGGTTGAGAAGCCGGTTAAGGCCCCTGAACAGGATGAAGTGTTGAGAAAGTTCAAAAGCCTGGAGCAATCCTTCAGGAACTTACACGGGCTGGGCAACCAAGTCAGCGTGGCATACAAAGATCTGTGCCCTTTCCCAGATGTCCAACTCCCGGCAGGGTTCAAGATGCCCAAGTTTGATTTATATGAAGGGCACGGTGATCCCATGGCACATTTGCGGGGGTTCTGTAGCAAAATGAGAGGGGCAGGAGGCAAGGATGAGCTTTTGATAGCTTACTTCGGCCAAAGTCTGAGCGGATCTGCACTGGAATGGTATACCAGGCAGGATTTCAGCAGGTGGTACACGTGGGATGATCTGGCACAGGCTTTTGCAGGTCATTTCCAGTACAATCTAGAGATAGTCCCTGACCGTCTCACGTTATTGAGAACTGGGAAGAAACCCGGGGAAAGTTTTCGCGAGTTCGGATTCCGCTGGAGAGAACAAGCAGCTAGAGTCGATCCTTCCATGAGAGAGGGAGAAATGGTAGACTACTTTTTGCAGACATTGGATCCAACCTACTTTGGTCACTTGGTGACAACGGTTGGAAAATCTTTCAACGAGGTGGTCAAAATAGGGGTCATGATAGAAGAAGGTTTGAGGTCGGACAAGATCTTAAACTATTCGGCACTTAAGGCCACAACCCAGGCTATTCAAAGCGGCACGGGAGGTGCGCTAAGAAGAAAGAAAGAAGAGGTTGCCACGATCGAGGCAGGCAGTTGGTCCAGGGCTGGCAGGCCGCACTACAACCAACCCAGGCCTCACAGGTCAAACTACCCATACAACCCACCACAAAATTTCTATCCACCTCGAGAACCACATTGTTCCGTACACCAAGCCCAGGTATACACTCAGCCTCCGGTTCGCCCACAATGGCGCGCACCGGCTCCCCAGAACATATATGCACCACCACAAAACACTTACCCTCCACCAAGGGCATATAGAAATCCTTCGGGGGCAGGTTTCCGGGGAAATCCAGATGCCAGAAATGACAGGTTGCGGAAGCAAAGAACCTTCACCGAACTGGGAGAAACCTACACCGCTGTGTTCCACAAGCTGCGGCAATTGGGTTTGGTTAGTCCCGTCCATACTCGGGAACCAAATCCCCCGCCTCAGAATTTGGATCGTTCAATCAGTTGTGAATACTGTTCAGGGATGCTCGGGCACGACACCGAGAAGTGCTGGAAGTTAAGGCATGCCATACAGGATCTTATTGACACCAATAAGATCGAGGTCCAGACACCAGAGGCTCCTAACATCAACCAAAATCCGCTGCCAGCGCACCACGAAGCTCACATGATTGAGTTGGTGTGTGAGGGAGGTGAATTAAGAAAACCCTCACAAACAGTGATGATGGTCCAAGCTGCCCCAAAAGAAGTTTTAACCAGTGGAGGAACAAATGTACAGTCGCAGGGAGAAGGTGTCAAGCCGGTAGTATTATGGGGGAAGAACCCGTCCGTCATAGCAAGCAAACCCGAGCCAAGTAAGTTGGTAATACCAGGGATCCTGCCCACACCGGCGGTCGTGTTAAAAGGGGTATGTAGAGAACGGGTAACCATAAAGCCGGTGGTCCAACTGCCTATGCTTGACAGCAGGGCTGTGCCCTGGAAATATGAAAAAGCAGTGGTGACGTACCAAGGAAAACAGGTGGAAGAAGTCAGTTGTGAAGCGCAAGGGCTGACTCGATCAGGTCGATGTTTTGCTCCGGTGGAGTTAAGAAAAACCAACCCAGTGGCAACCAAGAAGCCAGTGTCAGAAGAAGAGGCTGAAGACTTCCTGAGGAAGATGAAAGTGCAAGACTATTCTGTGGTTGAGCAGCTGAGAAAAACACCTGCCCAGATCTCACTATTGTCATTACTCCTCCATTCCGAGGAACATCGCCGAGCCCTGTTAAAGATATTGAACGAGGCCCATGTACCCAGTGAGATTTCTGTAAACCACCTGGAAACCATTGCTAGCAAGATTTTCGAGGTGAACAGAGTGACATTCTCAGATGATGACCTGCCGGTGGAAGGTACAGAGCACAACAAAGCTCTATACCTAGCTGTCAAATGTGAAGACTCGGTGGTAACCCGAGTATTGGTGGATAACGGCTCAAGCGCCAATATTTGTCCATTATCCACCCTGGACCAGTTAAAGGTTGACCGTGGAAGAATACGGGAGAATAGCATCTGTGTCCGAGGGTTTGACGGAAACGGAACAGCCACTGTGGGGGATGTTGTACTTGAACTAACCATTGGCCCGGTCCTGTTTACCATGGAATTCCAGGTATTGGACGCCACAGTATCTTACAACTTGCTGTTAGGACGACCCTGGATTCACGCAGCTAAAGCGGTGCCTTCTACCCTACATCAGACAGTGAAGTTCGAGTGGGAAAGACAAGAGGTCGTGTTGCACGGCGAGGATACGACATGCACCATGGGCGGAACCATTGTGCCTTTCATAGAGACCACTGATGACAAGGGTCCCTGGGTCTACCAGATTCTCGATACAGGGTCGGCCAACAAAATTTCTGAAGGAGAAATCATCCCGCACCCTAGGGTGACTGCCGGCAACAGTAATGATGGTATCAGAGATGCTGGGTAACGGATTTGTGCCGGGAAAAGGCCTGGGAGTTGAACTTCAAGGGATAGTCCAACCTGTTTCCCTTCCTAAGAATCTGGAAACCTTCGGGTTGGGGTTCAAACCAACCGCAGCAGACAGGAAGCAGGCGCGAAAGATGAAGAAGAGGGTCTGGTTTCTGCCTAAACCAGTGCCACGCCTCTCGAGGTCTTTTGTTAAAGCCAGTGCCAAGGGGTCAGCGATCCCAAAGATTCGAGGACCTTTGATCGGCATAAGTGAAGACCTAAATCAGAGTTTTGAAAGACTATTCGCGGATGTCAGTATGGTGGAAGCTGGAGAGGGTTCCAGCAGAGCAGAGATACAATTTGTGGGGCCTGAGGCCAAGACCAGCAATTGGACGATTACTCCTCTTCCTGTCCGAGGGGAGTCTTGGTAGTAGGCTTTGATTAATGTTTTGTTTGTTTGTTTGTTTGATCGGATTATTCAAGGGTGTAATCCCAATTTTACTTTCGTTTTGTAAAAGTGTGAACCCTTTTTATCCTGCAAATTTAATGAAGTTCTTCTCTTTTGTCCCATTTTAATTTCTTGTTTTGTGCTTTTCTTTCTGAACAGTTCTCTTTTTACTGGTCCTAATGACATGGCATGCGCAGCGGATCTTCGACCTAGTCTAATAAATCAATCTGAATCTGACTCAATGATGCAAGAGGTCGTTTGTGATGATGAATCCGAATATGACGAAGGGGAAGCCTTCGAAGAAGTAAATCGAGAACTGTGCCAATTTGAAGAGAAACCCAAGCCTAACCTAAATGACACTGAGGCTGTAAACCTAGGAGACGCTGATAACATCCAAGAGACCAAAATTAGCATCCACATTGAGCCGAATGTCAAAGCAGAATTGATCGAAACTCTCAGGGAATTCAAAGATGTTTTTGCATGGTCATATGATGACATGCCTGGATTGAGCACCAATTTAGTGGTTCACAAACTACCCACTGACCCGGCATACCCTCCGGTCAAGCAGAAACTAAGGAAATTTAAAACAGAAATGAGTGTAAAAATCAAAGAAGAAGTGATCAAGCAGTTGCAATCGAAGGTCATTCGGGTCACTCGATATCCCGAGTGGCTGGCCAATGTGGTACCAGTCCCAAAGAAGGATGGAAAAATCAGGGTGTGCGTCGACTACCGCAACCTCAACAAAGCAAGTCCCAAGGACAATTTCCCGTTACCCAACATTCATATCTTGATCGATAACTGCGCTGGGCGCGAGATCGGATCCTTTGTGGATTGCTATGCGGGATATCATCAGATCCTAATGGACGAAGAGGATGCTGAGAAGACAGCGTTTATTACGCCATGGGGAACCTACTGCTATCGGGTAATGCCGTTCGGTTTAAAGAACGCTGGGGCAACGTACATGCGAGCAATGACTGCTGTGTTTCATGACATGATACACAAAGAAATAGAGGTGTACGTCGATGATGTGATCATCAAATCTTGGCGTCAGGAGGACCATGTGGCAGACCTAAGGAGATTTTTCCAAAGACTCCGGAGGTATGATATCAAGCTTAACCCGGCCAAATGCGCATTCGGGGTTCCATCAGGAAAGTTGCTAGGATTCATCGTCAGTCGACGGGGGATTGAGTTAGACCCGTCCAAAATTGAATCCATCCGAGACTTGCCACCGCCAAGGAACAAAACAGAGGTAATGAGTTTGCTGGGTAGACTCAATTACATCAGCAGGTTCATCGCTCAACTCACAGCAACTTGTGAGCCCATATTTCGGCTACTGAGAAAGGATGCTGCAGAAGGTTGGACGACAGAGTGTCAAGAGGCTTTCGACCAAATCAAAGGGTATCTGTCTAATCCACCCGTGTTGGTCCCGCCTAAGCCCGGGAAACCCCTAATCCTTTACCTGACAGTCTTGGAAAACTCATTTGGTTGTGTACTGGGGCAACATGATGACACAGGAAGGAAGGAGCAGGCCATCTACTATCTTAGCAAGAAATTCACAGTGCATGAGGTCAAGTACACTCAACTCGAGAAAACATGCTGCGCCCTAACTTGGGTAGCTCAGAAGTTGAAGCACTACCTGTCTTCATATACTACTTATCTCATATCCCGCTTGGACCCATTGAAGTATATCTTTCAGAAACCTATGCCCACGGGAAGGTTGGCAAAGTGGCAAATTCTGCTCACAGAGTTTGATATCATCTACGTAACGAGGACGGCCATGAAAGCCCAGGCACTGGCAGACCATTTGGCAGAGAATCCCGTTGACGAAAAATACGAGCCCTTAAGAACGTATTTTCCTGACGAAGAGGTGATGCACACGACTGATTTGGAATTACCTGAGGAACCGGGTTGGAAGCTTTTCTTCGATGGAGCTGCAAACGCAAAAGGAGTTGGAATAGGAGCAGTACTCATTTCTGAAACAGGACGGCATTATCCTGTTACGGCTCAACTGCGCTTCTATTGCACCAACAATATGGCCGAATATGAGGCTTGCATTCTGGGTTTGCGCCTGGCTGCCGACATGTTTGTCCAAGACGTCTTGGTCTTGGGAGACTCGGACCTCTTGATACATCAAATTCAGGGAGAATGGGAAACACGAGATCTAAAACTCGTACCATACCGACAATGCTTGCATGATCTGAGCAAGAAATTTCGATCGGTAAAGTTCAAACATATCCCGAGAGTTCACAATGAGGTTGCGGATGCCTTAGCCACCTTAGCATCAATGTTGCACCACCCTGACAAACTGTATGTTGATCCTCTACACATCCAGGTCCGTGATCAGCACGCCTACTGCAATGCCGTAGAAGAAGAAGCAGATGGCGAACCCTGGTTTCATGATATCAAGGAATACCTTAGGATGGGGATATATCCAGAACATGCTTTTGGGGACCAAAAAGAGCCCTTCGGCGTTTGTCGAATGGTTTCTTCCTCAGTGGAGGAGTATTGTACAAAAGAACCCCGGATTTGGGATTGTTGAGATGCATAGATGCCGGGCAGGCAACGACGGTTATGGCGGAAGTACATGCCGGAGTTTGTGGGCCACACATGAGTGGATATATATTGGCAAGAAAGATCCTTCGAACAGGGTGTTATTGGCTAACCATGGAACACGACTGTATCACTTTCGTAAGGAAATGCCATCAGTGCCAGATACATGGAGATTTGATTCATTCTCCGCCAACAGAGTTACATACGATGTCAGCACCCTGGCCGTTTGTAGCATGGGGCATGGATGTCATTGGGCCCATCGAGCCAGCAGCGTCCAACGGTCATAGGTTCATTCTAGTAACCATTGATTACTTCACCAAATGGGTTGAGGCTAAAACCTTCAAATCAGTAACTAAGAAAGCAGTGGTGGACTTTGTTCACTCCCATATCATCTGCAGATTTGGGATCCCAAAAGTGATCATCACGGATAACGGTGCGAATCTTAATAGCAGCTTGATGAGGGAGGTATGCCAACAATTCAAGATTACACACCGCAATTCCACCCCATATCGTCCTAAGGCAAATGGAGCAGTCGAAGCAGCCAATAAGAATATCAAGAAAATACTGCGAAAAATGGTGGAAGGGTCCAGACAGTGGCACGAGAAATTACCCTTTGCTTTATTGGGGTACCGCACTACCGTCCGGACCTCCATAGGCACAACTCCTTACTTGTTGGTATACGGAACTGAGGCCGTGATACCAGCGGAGGTCGAAATTCCGTCCCTCCGAATTGTCACTGAAGCCGGGATTGATGATGATGAATGGGTAAAAGCTCGATTGGAACAATTGAGCCTGATAGATGAGAAAAGATTGGCAGCAGTGTGCCATGGTCAACTATATCAGAAGAGAATGGCAAGAGCATATAACAAGAAGGTGCGCCCCAGGAAGTTTGAGGTAGGGCAGCAGGTGTTAAAGAAGATCCTCCCACATCAGGTCGAAGCAAAAGGCAAATTCGCCCCAAATTGGCAAGGGCCTTATATCGTGACCAGAGTATTGTCCAACGGCGCTCTGTGTTTGACAGATATCGAGGGTAGATGTGTCGACATGGCTATCAATTCAGATGCAGTCAAGAGATATTATGCGTAATTTCTTTAATTATGGCAATTTTTGGTTTATTTGTTTGTATTTGGCATTTGATGGATAATGAGATGACGGAGGCAATTCTTTCTTCTATCCAAACACTGTTTAACCCTTGCTTCCCCCTTTGAGCCTTAAGTAATTCTTTCATACCCCTCTTTTGGAATCACTAATGGAAAGGACATGAAAAAAAAAAGAAGAAAAAGAAGATAAAATCATAAGAAATACAAAACCGTGGGAACTACGTTTGACCTGATTCCTCAAAGAGGATACGTAGGCGCCTCACGGCTCGGTCATAGTATGCATCATAGGGGATATCCGATGCATAATGTACATAGTGTGCATAATAGGCACAGTGTGCGTAACGCACATAGCGCAACATAAGTGTAAATAATAAATTCCCCAAGCAAGAAGACTGGGGCAGAAGATGTTTTAAAATTCCAACAAAGGTTCGATTCCAAAAGTTGTAGCACATCACCCATCAAATTATTTTCATTTCTTTCATAGCCTTTCTTTAACCCCACACCAAAACCAACATCAACGTCCAAAAGACCTCCCGATCAATGTTCAAGAGATGTCGAGTCAGGCGAATAAGACCGAGAATAATACACCAAGCCCCAGAAAAGAAGAGGATCGTAAGATTGGGAACGAATTGATAGTCAAAGGAATCTCCAGAAAAGAGGGTCGTATCTACAACACCCCGATTCCTCGAAAGAAATAAAATGAGAGAGTCTCATCGGTGAAAACCTTCGCAGGCACCGAGAGGCGATGTAAGATGAGGGATATAAAATGAGAGAGTCTTATTGGTGAAGACCTTCACAGGCACCATAAGGCGCCGGGAGATGAGAGAAAAGAGAGAGTCTCATTAGTGAAAACCCCTCGAAGGGCACTATGAGGCGACGAAACAGATCAGCAAAGCTACCACATTCGCAACAAGATGAACATCCATTTATCATCCCCAGCAAGTCAGACCGTCGGACAAATCGATTGATACAAATAGACTGGGTCGGGAATCTATGGTGCACGTCATGATCACGGGGACCAGTTGTGTCCTCCAGATAAGTTCTTTGGATTGTCTCCTCCCACAAAATATTGGTTCAGAAAGTTTTTCTTTTTTCCATGTCTTTATTTCTTTTCCTAAAATGTGTCTTGAAAGGATTTTTCAAAGCTTACTACCAGAAACCAAAGGAGAATTCATCCAATGCAGGATGATACAAACAGTCTTAAAGGCCGGTCCCAGGCAATGCAGGGATTGTGCCCGGAAATTTTGGAAGAAGTAAGCTCCAAAAGGGAGTGGTTTCGGGAGTTAGAAGCAGACTCCCACATCATGTGTTTAAAGAGAAAGCAGAAAAGGGGATAAATTGAAAACCAATCCCCAGCAGGCTAGAGACCCCCAACAGGCAACTTTGCCTGCCAACCAATTATGGGGACAAAGAGCAAGAAAAGGGGAAGAGAGGAAAATTGCTCGCCAGAAAGGCACCCTCTACCACCACGATTAAAACTGACTAAATCCTTTTGTCTTTTGCAGGAGAGCAAAGAATTGATGACGGCAACAAGATGCAATGCCATGGAAGTTACCAAAAACCGGGGCAGAAAATTTTCTGCCGATTGTCGAAAATTTTCTCGGAAGAGCGGGAATACATTTTAAGTTCTAAGTTCTAGGTCGCCCACCAGTATAATGCGGGAATACATTTAAGTTCTAGGTCGCCCACCAGTATAATGCGGGAATACATTTTAAGTTCTAGGTCGCCCACCAGTATAATGCGGGAATACATTTTGAGTTCTAGGTCGCCCACCAGTATAATGCGGGAATACTTTTAAGTTCTAGGTCGCCCACCAGTATAATGCGGGAATACATTTTAAGTTCTAGGTCACCCACCAGTATAATGCGGGAATACATTTAAGTTCTAGGTCGCCCACCAGTATAATGCGGGAATACATTTAAGTTCTAGGTCGCCCACCAGTATAATGCGGGAATACATTTTAAGTTCTAGGTCGCCCACCAGCATAATGCGGGAATACATTTTAAGTTCTAGGTCGCCCACCAGTATAATGCGGGAATACATTTAAGTTCTAGGTCGCCCACCAGTATAATGCGGGAATACATTTAAGTTCTAGGTCGCCCACCAGTATAATGCGGGAATACATTTAAGTTCTAGGTTGCCCACCAGTATAATGCGGGAATACATTTTAAGTTCTAGGTCGCCCACCAGTATAATGCGGGAATACATTTAAGTTCTAGGTCGCCCACCAGTATAATGCGGGAATACTTTTAAGTTCTAGGTCGCCCACCAGTATAATGCGGGAATACGTTTAAGTTCTAGGTCGCCCACCAGTATAATGCGGGAATACATTTTAAGTTCTAGGTCGCCCACCAGTATAATGCGGGAATACATTTTAAGTTCTAGGTCGCCCACCAGTATAATGCGGGAATACATTTAAGTTCTAGGTCGCCCACCAGTATAATGCGGGAATACATTTTAAGTTCTAGGTCGCCCACCAGTATAATGCGGGAATACATTTTAAGTTCTAGGTCGCCCACCAGTATAATGCGGGAATACATTTTAAGTTCTAGGTCACCCACCAGTATAATGCGGGAATACATTTAAGTTCTAGGTCGCCCACCAGTATAATGCGGGAATACATTTTAAGTTCTAGGTCGCCCACCAGTATAATGCGGGAATACATTTTGAGTTCTAGGTCGCCCACCAGTATAATGCGGGAATACTTTTAAGTTCTAGGTCGCCCACCAGTATAATGCGGGAATACATTTTAAGTTCTAGGTCACCCACCAGTATAATGCGGGAATACATTTAAGTTCTAGGTCGCCCACCAGTATAATGCGGGAATACATTTTAAGTTCTAGGTCGCCCACCAGTATAATGCGGGAATACATTTTGAGTTCTAGGTCGCCCACCAGTATAATGCGGGAATACTTTTAAGTTCTAGGTCGCCCACCAGTATAATGCGGGAATACATTTTAAGTTCTAGGTCGCCCACCAGTATAATGCGGGAATACATTTAAGTTCTAGGTCGCCCACCAGTATAATGCGGGAATACTTTTGTTTGAGTCATTGAGGTTTTATTTTAGCAGACGCATTTGCTAACAAAAGTTTTGTTTTACCCGTAGGAGATGCACATCCTAGCCTAGTCTTTAGTTTACTCATCATTGCATCAGTAGTATAAATGAGTTACAATTTTGCTAACGACTCACGAATCTTCCTAGTACAAACTGGGTTAGGAAATTTTGTTTGTTTTGTTTGTTTTGATTGTCAGGGACCCGCCTGTAGAACGGAGGTTGTTGCGTGTCAAAGAAAAGAAGAAATCAGGCGTCCACCTGGAGAACAAGGACAAAGAAAAATAGAAGTCAGGCGTCCACCTGGAGAACAAGGACAAAAGAAAGAAGAAATCAGGCATCCACCTGGAGAACAAGGACAAAAGAAATAGAAATCAGGCACCCACCTGGAGAATAAGGGAATACAATTGAAGTATTGAAGTCAAAAGCCCGCTCATATGAGAAAGGAGCACACTCATAATCAATAAAGCAGAGGAATACAACAGGAATCCCCAGCAAGAAGCAATAAAAATCCCCAGCATTCACAAAAGGCTGGTCAGAAAAGAGAAAAACAAAAAGGGAGAAAAACACGAAAGTGGAGAGCAAATGTGGTCTGCTCAAGAACTAGCACCTACAACTAGCAAGTATCAAGGTTCAGATCCAAAGTCTGCGTGAAGCACCATTCAAGACTCAAGACCAAGCTTCAGAAGACTTAAGAGATAGGAATCCTTGTAACTAGTAGCTGATAGGCTTAGTTAGTCTTTTTCAGTTTTCATTTTTGTTGTAATGACAGGATCGCGGACCGGAACCTCGACGGAACGGCACCTCGATCGGCTCTTCACCTCGGTACACTTCACTATCTCTCTCATTTCCGAACTACACGTGGCCTGATTCCTGTATAACCAAGGATATGTAGGCAGCTCAGATACCAGGGCTCGGTCACAATCCCTCCCTTTCCTTAAGTGTAGTCCGTCCAAGCAATGGTCGGGTCAAAAACACGTCTAGTCGTTCTTTGTCGGAAAACTCTTCGTGTTTCCAGTCAAAGAGGGGCAGCTGTAAGCACGTGATTTTTAACCCTCCCCGAGAATTTTCACATTTTTAGCGTGAATATGTGAAATTGGGTCTAGTATAGCTATTTTAACTATTTTACCTTATTTTGTTGCAAAAAGAAAAAATCACAAAATATATATATAAATTTTAGTTTATGTATTTCTCATAAACTTGAAAAATACAAAAAAATTGTACTTTATTTTGGTACTTTATATAAAATTCGAAAATTACAAAAAATATAATTCTATTAATGATTTGTAGTCATTTTAATTTTGGAAAAATACAAAAAAAAAATATATTACTTTATATTTTGTCTTTATTAAGAACGAAAATTACAAAAAATAGTTTTTTATTAATATTCTATAGTCATTTTAACTTTGAAAAATACAAAAAATATTACTTCATATTTTATCTTAATATTTAAGAAAAACGAAAATTACAAAAAAAAAATATAGTTTCATTAATATTTTGTAGCTATTTTAAATCTTTAAAAAATATTTTAAAAAAATATATATAGTTTTGTTTAAATACTAGTCTTATTTTTGGTAGTTATTTTGCTTACATAGGACTAGTTTAAGCAACGTGTTCCTGTTTCTCGGGTCCTGGCGAAAGAATAATATTCGGGTTTAAACTACCCGGTTTTAGGCCTAATTTTCGGACCTAGCCCATAATAAACCGTGTCCAGGACACGTGGGGAACCCCACCACGCGTGGGGGACATATGCCTCGAACCCCACCACGCGTGGGGCTCAATTTTCTGGGCAGAGACTATACAAATACACGGACAAATAAGGAATCGAGGGACTTTTGGATTTTGGTCAGAAAAAAGAAAAAAAAAACGGAAAAAATTCTTTGGCACTGTTCATCTTCTTCTTCACAAAGAAGAAGAAGGGAAAAAACCCTACCGGGCCCCCCCCCTTTCCTTTCACCTTCCCCACGTCCAAACGCTCCAAACACCACCACCACACGGACCCTCCTCCTCCCAGCTCCACCATCGTCACTACCCAGTCCAACGAGTAGCAGCAGCGTCGTCACCTCCACTGTCCGAACACCACCCCGTCACATTCCCCCAGCCCGCGAGCTCCAGCTCCATCACTGCGTCGACCACCACCAAACGACGCCATAACCACCATCGTCAACCTCCAGCCCTCCGTCGACCACTACCCAAACCAGTCGACTCTACTGCATCGCCACCACCAAGCGACGCCATAACCACCAAACGACGCCATAACCACCATCGTCAACCTCCAGCCCTCCGTCGACCACTACCCAAACCAGTCGACTCTACTGCATCGCCACCACCAAGCGACGCCATAACCACCATCGTCAACCTCCAGTTCCGTCGACCCTACTGCCCAGCCCGTCGTCAAATACCACCGTCAACAAACCACCAGCCAAATGACCCTCCATAGCCTCCTCCTTCCTCACATCCAAACGACCCCTTTGTTGCCTTTTGTCGAGCTAGTTGCTGCGTCAAAAAATACACAGTAGCAACCAACAATCTCAGGTCGTTGACAGACTTGGTCCGAGTTTTCTTTTTCCGTCGTGGTCGACTTTGGCTCGTCGAGGTCCGGTACGCCGAGTTGCTGTCCGAGGTTCCATCGTTGTTCTTCGTTTAGAGAGGTCCGGCTCGAGTTCCGTCGGAATCGTGTTTGTCGTTCTGAGTTTGTTGAGGTTCAAAGGTTAGTAAACCTCGATGTATTGGATTAAAGAAATTTTACGTTCAATGTTTGAAGTTGCAATATATCAATTGATATGATAATTTTCTGCTTATGTTTCACCGTATGCATTTTCGTTCAATGTGTTATGTTATTATTGTCTTAGTTTATTTGGACAAAATTAGTATTAGTACATGTTGTTGCTACGCCCGAAACACTCATTCGCTTAACTTCCTTTGTTAAATCTTGACAAGTTATGAGATTGTATTTGTAAAGAGGCTGTAAGATTTAGTATGGTTAAAGGCGTAAAAATGGCATCCCTTTAAAAATATAAAAAAAAATAAAAAAAATAATAAAAAATAATAATAATAAAAAAGAGGCGAGCTTCGCTAAATAAAAATGTACGAATTGCGGAGCCCTCGCAAAATATATGTATTAAATACTTAGATTCCGGGACGGGCCGTTTAGTAAATTTCACGGCCCTGCCCCAAAAAAATAATAATGCGCTAGTTGCTTTAGGCGCGCCTTTAATAATGTTATCTCCCTAAACTCGGGTGCACATTTATGTGACCCAAATCCAAATCTCAACGAAATCGAAATGTGTCTCTAATCACGGGTACATTGACTGTGACGTGGTATGAGATGCATTTCCATGACGTTGCAAATTCCTTTTAAAAAAATAAGGATGAGACGAGCCTCGCCGAATAAAAACACAAATTGCGGGGCCCTCAGTAAATACTTGTTTAAAATTACTTAGAATTCAGGAGGGTTGTTTAGCGAATTTCACGGCCTCCGCAAAAATAATAACGCGATAGTCTCTTTAGGCGCACCTTTAATAATCTAATTTTCTTAAACTCGGGTGTGCATTTCATGCGACCCAAATCCAAATCCTAAAACATCAAATAAAATATGTTTCGGATTGTGGGTGCATTTCATGTGACACGGTCCAAAGATATATTTTAAGCGATGTTCACATTCTTGTAAAAACAATAATAATAAAGCGGTTAAAAGATAAACTTGCACATAAGTTCATAGTGTATTAAAAATCAGATAAATAAGCCAAATATAACAGTTGAGCGACCGTGCTAGAACCACGGAACTCGGGAATGCCTAACACCTTCTCCCGGGTTAATAGAATTCCTTATCTAGATTTCTGGTACGCAGACTGTAATATAGAGTCATTATTTTCCTCGATTCGGGATTAAAATTGGTGACTTGGGACACCCTAAATCTCCCAAGTGGCGACTCTGAAATAAATAAACCAATCCCGTTTCGATTGTCCTTTAATTGGAAAAAACTCCCCCTGGCGCCCTGCGGGCGCGGAAAAAGGAGGTGCGACAGTCGCCACATGGGATAATTTATGGTGTCCCAAGTGACCGGTTTAAAATCCCGAATCGAGTAAGTTGACTTTATTTACGATCTGCGGACACAGAAATCCGGGTAAGGATTTTTTATTAACCCGGGAGAAGGTGTTAGGCACTCTCAGGTTCTGTGGTTCTAGCACGGTCGCTTTGATCACACTTGGCTTAAACAAATTGTCTAATTACTTATTTTAGAACCTATGTGCAGTTACCCCTTTTATTATTAAGGAATTATCTTGAAACAGGTCACGCGTACGTGCACCCATTTGTTTGGCGCGTCAAAAATCAGGTCACGCGAACGTGTCCATAATTAATAACGCTTTATTATTATTAAGAAAGTTTGGCCGAAGTTGCGCGAAAGCATACTCCGGTTTGTTTTTAGAAATCGCAATCATGTCATGCGAACATGTCCCCAATCACAATGATATATTAAACAGGCCTAGAGAAACTACGAGCATTTGTCATTTTTATATCTAGGTTATGAAATTAATACGAGGGCCATGTATGATTAAATTGTGGATGGCACACCTCGGACTAAATTAAATTAGTAGCCTATGAAAACCAATTTTATTATTAAGGAAGTTTGATCGAAGTTGCGCGAACGCATACTCCGAATTGGTTTTTAGAATCGTAATTATGTCACGCGAACGTGTACACAATCACAATAACAACATTTTGTTACTATTAAAATTGTTTGGCCGAAGTTGTGCGAACGCATACTTCGATTTACATTGTCATTGAGAGAGCCCCACAACTATATTTAAGAAAGTATTTAACCTATATTATGCGTATATAAAGTGACAATGTAAAAGAAAATTGACTCTATTATTGTCTGTATTACCACATCAATTGCAATTTACCAAGTTATACCCAAAAATGGTCACTTGTACAGTTTTATTCCTTGATATAGGATAATGCACATATTCAATCAAATATATTGCTAATTCAGCTCCTAGTCTCCAGAATAGAGCACAACAATCCACTAGAGAACTAAATTAGTGCATTAGTGCAAAGAATTAACAAAGAATCGTTGTAAATATATACTGCTCACTAGAAAAATATTTTTACCTAAAAGCATCTGAGAAATTAGCTTCATAATTATCAAATAACTACTGCTTTTCCCACAATACTTTTCAAGCTCAATCAGATTTCTTATGGATGCAAACAAACATTTTGTTATGCCATAGAGAAAGAAGAAAAAAAAACGTCAGCAAATACTTTTAGGGAGTCATAGCCTATTTGGAAGAAAAATGAAGTACCTCAACCTAAATTGAATATAATTCATCTCGATGACCGATTCAGCCAAGTAACAATGTCAACAAAATAGAGGTCAACTGAAAAAATTGAAAACTGATTTTCAAAGATCGATGTCAAGATAATCAGTACATTAAACTATTCACACATCAATGAAAAGGAGATCTGAAATAACAAATGAACAAAGTTGGAATATAACTTTAAATAAAGCAAGGAAATCTGAAACATGGACCATAAACTAGGAAAACAACTCACTGGTGACGAATATCATCAGGATTCATTTGTGAAGATTCAATTAAAATCATAGCCATTACATGAATCAAACAAAGAGTCAATAAATTAGAGATCAAATAATGGTAACCTAATTTAACGTACTTCAAGTTTACACTCTGAAGGAAATCCGTCAACCTCCGACTCTGTGATCTGAACTCCGACTGGTTCAGCGGCGGATTGCCTCCCAGGTTTCCAAGGCGTTACCCATTTAGGTTTTAGCTACCCCTTTCTAGACTTAGGCATTTTTTCTTGAAGAAGATGAAATCTCATGGGGGGTCTGCCCGATTTTTTTGTTCTCCGGCGCTGCTCTCTGTTCGCCCGGGTGTGCGTGTGTGTGGTCGTTTGAAGGTGAGCAGCGACACTAGGTTACATGGGTGGTCGTTTGGTGGTGTGAGGACGGAGAAGAAAACTGGCGACAGGGGGGGGGTCTTGGTTTGTTCCTTAGCAATGAAGAAGATCAAGGGGCAGGGGGCTATTTTTTCTCTTCTTCTCCAAGTGAAGGAGATGAAGTTTCAGGGGGGGGGTTATGTTATCAGCGGTGGATCTGATTTTTAGGAGTCTAGGGTCTTAGAGTCTAGATTATTTTTGGACTAGTTTTTGGTTATATAGACAGATATTTAGGTTAAAGGGGTTATGGGTTTTGTATTATTGGGCCTTAAAATTGGGCCAAAGACTAAAAAATGGACTACGAGATTAAGATGGGATAAACTAACCCAAAACTAACTCTTCCTTCTAAATATACAATAAAAATATAAAACTAATCTTAATTAATTGAACTGAACTATATTAAAACATGAAACTATTTTTGTGTTTTCAAGATTATATAAAAATAAAAATAAGGTACTATTTTTTGTATATTTTTAGTTTAAATTTATGAAAGATATATAAACTAAAAGCAACTAAAAAGAAAAAATATTTTTGTAATTTTCCTCTTTGTGATGAAATAAAGTAAATGAGTCAAAATTTACTATCATCATGTTTTGGGCTGAATGCCATATTTGGGCCTCGTGCCAACTATTTGGACCCTTAGGAGATTTTTACTGCTATTTCCTCACTATTTTAATTTTATATCTGTGCTCAGTCATGCTATATTATATTGTTTTCATAACTCAGCCATGTTTACTCGATTTTTAACACTTTAAATGATATTTTGGGCTGAGCATTATATTTTACTATGCCGGAGTGGCTTTTAGAGATTTCTGACTAAGTAGGGCCGAGGGCCTGTGTTGTGAGGATTATTATGGGATCGGACTACACGCCGCAGTAGTGTTGTACTGATTATGGTTATGAGGCCGAGAGCCTGAGTTGTATGCCACAAGGTGGCTTGATATGAGGCCGAGAGCCTATTGATTATGCCACTATATGACTTGATATTGCGCTTGGGCCGTAAGAGGCCCCTCCCGGAGTCTGTACACCCCCAGTGAGCGCAGAAACCCAGTGTGATATGTGATATAGCCCGAGAGGCTGATTCTGTTGACATTGTGCCCGAGGGGCGGATTTTATGTGTTTATCTTCTCTCGCTGCTTTTCATTTACTGGTTTAACTGTTAAAAAGGTGTTTTAAAGAAGCTTATACTGAACTAAGGTGTTTTTATATGATTTCACTGTTTATTGCATTTTATTGGTTTTACTCTGCCACTTTATAGCATGTTGTGGCGTTTTACGTGATTTCTTATCGCTCAATCCTCATTTATTGTTATTACTCACTGAGTTGGAGTACTCATTTACTCCTTGTACCCTGTGTGCAGATTCAGGAGCTTCGTGTCTCGCCAGTGAGGGTTCATTGCTCCCAACAGGCCATTCGGAGTTCACTAGCTGCTCAGCATTCACAGCGCAGTGTTTCTCCCTCCTATCTTACTTTCTGTTTCTAGTTCTGTAATAGACTGTATAGACTCTTTCAGACTCTTAGACTTATGTTAGATGCTCATGACTGGTGACATCCTGATGTCGGGCTATGTTGTCTTTTCGCAAATTGTACTAGTTCACTTTTATTTTGGGATTATTAGCATGTTAATGACTTAGATTGTGTTATTATAATTGTTTAAAATGAACTGGGTGTTGTGTCGGCTGGCCTTGTCTTCACGAGAGGCGTTATCACGACCAGATCTGAGTTTAAGGTTGTGACACACGTTGTTCATATAATTCTTATTTTCTAACTTTGGAATCAACGTAAAGTTATTGGACAAGGTAAAGAGAGTATCAGTACAACTTCAAAATACTGATTCGTAGAATTCCATAATTGTACACCTGGACAAGTTGTATATGTGACTCAAGCACCTAATAGTTTTCTTTCTATCCTCCAGCAGACCCTTCTCGTCGCTTCCAAACATATGGATACATCTCGCAGTACTAACATACTCATCACATAGCCATTCAGCCGTCACTTCCACTAATAGGGACAATACCAAACATATAAGTTCAAAAACACTTGCTCACACAATCAGCACCTCGGTGCTCAAGTTATAGGCAAAATCCGGCCTCAAGTACTCCCGACTGGCCCAACATCAACTTACAGAGATCACATCTCGCCTCTCGATCAGGGAAGCACAAGCCATCAAGGCACATCTGATGCTGAGTGCTCATGCGTGCGTACGAACGCGTGGGAGGAATTCAAGGAGTTACATTTCAAGCTGAATCAAAGAACGCACGACAAGAGTTCAAGAATGTGAAATTTTCCTAAAGGTTCTGCAGCCTCTCGAGGATAAATACAGACGTCTCCGTACCGATCCGCGAGTCTCTACTAAACCTGCTTATGACTCGTGAGACCTATGTAACCTAGGCTCTGATACCAACTTGTCACGACCCTACCCCGAACCCGGTCGTGATGGCACCTCTCGTGAAGACAAGGCCAGCCAATCAAACACAATTCGCTTTTTAAAACAGTTCAATAATATAAAAGCAGTTTAAACATGATTTAATGATAATAAGTAGCGAAAATACAACTCGACATAGCCCAAACCGGGGTGTCACAAGTCACGAGCGTCTACTAAGGTCTAAAATACAACTAGGTTCTGAAATAGGCTACATACAAACTAATGAATGAAGAGAGAGAAAAGCAGTGTTGCGAACACTGGCAGCTACCTTGCTAAACTCCGATAACTCTACCTCCAATCAGCCAAAACCCGCTACCAGGTGTACAAATACCTGAATCTGCATACAAGGTGCAGGGAGTAAAGTGAGTACTCCAACTCAGTGAGTAATAATCATAACTAAAGTCTGAATGGTAAGAAATCATGTAAAGCATATCAGGATACTATATAGAAGCAGTTCAAAACCAGTAAGAAAGCAGTGAAGCTGTAAAATCTCTTTAAATATCTTAGCTCAGTTTAAACTTCTTTGAAAATGACTTTCTCAACAATTGCGTAAATGAATACAAAACAATTAGCGCAGATAAGCACAAAAATCCGCCCCTTGGGTACAAATACACAATTAAACAAGTACATGACAAGCAAATAAGAAAGACAAGCACATAAGGTTCGCCCCTCGATCAATATCTCAGAACAATACCAGCCCCTCGGGCTCACTCTCAGATCACAATGGGTACCCACGCTCACTAGGGGTGTGCAGACTCCGGAGGGGCCCCTTACGGCCCAAGCGCAATATCAAGCCATCTCGTGGCATCAAATCTAGGCCCTCGACCTCATAATCAATTCAGTATCTCACTGCTGCGGCGTGCAGCCCGATCCAAAAGTATCCTCACAACACAAGCCCTCGGCCTTACCCAGTCAAAATCACATAAGTCACTCGGGCGACAGTACAACATGATGCTCAGACCAAAAATATTATTGGAAATATCATTTCAAGCGTTAAAGAAAAATAAACTTGGCTGAGTTCTGAAAACAATGGAAAATACATGACTGAGTTCAAGTATAAATCAAAACAGTGAGAAAATATTAACAACAATCCCCGAAGGGTTCAAATAGCTGGCACGAAGCCCAAATATGACAATCAGCCCAAATCATGATGATATCAAATAAGTTCAGTCAAATACGCGATAAAAATCATCAATCGGGACGGACCAAGTCACAATCCCCAATAGTACACGACCCCATGCCCACCATCTAGCATGTGTATCACCTTAATATAGCACAACGATGTGCAATCCAGAGTTTCAAACACTCAGAGCATCATTTACAATCATTACTTACCTCGAACTGGCTAAATCTCTAGCTCGCGATGCCTTTGCCCCTCGAATTGGCCTCCATGCACGTTGAATCTATCCAAAATCAAAACGAATATGTCACAATATGCCAAAGGAACAAAGCCCAAGCGAAAACAATCGAAAAATATCAAAAAATCCCGAAATTAGCAAAACCCGAGCCCCGGGCCACTTCTCGAAACTCAGAAATTTTCACATCATTAGATTCCTTATCTCCCCACGAGTTCATACATATCAAAAGTTCTCAAATCCGACACCAAATGGTCCTTCAAATCCCAAATCAAAAGCCCAATTTCTCAAGCCCTGATTCTTCAATTTTAGGCTTAGTTTTGATGATTTTCTAGGTGGAATTCACAATATAATCAAGTTTTTAGGTTCGAAATTCTTAGCTCCAATCGATTTTCCTTGAATCCCTCTTTAATCTCCTTCAATAATCTCCAAAAATGAGCAGTTATGGGTGAAAATAGACCCAAAATCGCGGACAAGACGACTTAAAAACATTCTACCCAGGCCTGCCGCGATCGCGAAGAACAAATTTTCAACTCCCAAAAATTACACTACGCGAACGCGACAAGGCCTACATGGACGCGATGCTTCTTCCTCCTACACCTTCGCGAACGTGCTTATCCCTACGCGAACGCGATGAACAAATGACCTGGAACCCATCTGACCCCACTTCCTCTACGCGATCGCGAATGCTCTCCCGCGAACGCGATACACTGCATCCAGCCCTCCGCGAATGCGAAGCCCCTCTCGCAAATGCGAAGGCTTAATTCCTGGCCTTCCTCAATCCTTCTACGCGATCGCGATACACCCTACGCAACCGTGAAGGGCAAATTTCTCTGCAACCTGAACATGCATTTTCTGCAATCTTTTAAGGCACAAAATGGTCCGATTGACCATTCGAAACTCACCCGAGGCCCTCGGGACCTCAACCAAAGGCACCAACACATCCTAAAACCTTATTAAAACTTGTTCCAATCATCAAAACACCTCAAACAATATCAAATCCTCCAAAACACATCGGATTCAAGCCTAAGTTTCTAAAATCTTCCGAAATACGCTTTTGATAAAAAACCCAACCAAACCACGTCCGAATGACATGAAATGTTGCACACACATCCCAAATGACACAACATAACTATTGCAACTTCCAGAATTTCATTCTGACCTCTAAATCAAAATCTCACCTATCAACTGGAAAACGACGAAATCTCAATTTCGCCAATTCAAACCTAAACATTCCACGAACTTCCAAAATGCATACCGATCACGCTCCTAAGTCTAAAATCACCTAACGAAGCTAACCAAATCATAAAAATTCTAATTCGAGATCATATTCTAACAAGTCAAATCTTGGTCAAATCTTTCAAATTTTAAGCTTTAAACTGGGAACTGTTCTTCCAAATTCATTCTGATTTCCCTGAAAACCAAAACCAACGATTTACATAAGTCATAATACATCACACGGGGCAAGTCATGCCCGAAAATTGGCGATCAAAGTGCAAAAGTTCAAAACGACCGGTCGGGTCGTTACAAAGATATAATAAAATGGGAGCGGGTGGTATGCCTACCACGAGGTACAATGAAATGGGAGCGGGTGGTACGCCTACTACGAGATACAATGAAATGGCAGCGGGTGGTACGCCTACCACAAGATACAATAAAATGGGAGCGGGTGGTACGCCTACCATGAGATATAATAAAATGGGAGCGGGTGGAATGCCTGCCACGGGATACATGAAATGGGATCAGGTTGCACGCCTGTAACAAGATGTGAAAAGAAAGTGAAATCTGCCTTTGTTTTCCTTATTCTTGTTAGTGGTTGGGTTTTGATTCTTTTATAGTTCTCTTGATATTCTATTTTTACCTGTTATTCCACGAAGCATGTTTCCCCCTCCCATCTTTACTTGTTTATTCCTGCTTCACTTTCCATTGTATATTATATAACTGCACAGGTTTATTTGGTGGTCTGGTCCTAGCCTCGCCACTACTTCGCCGAGGTTAGGCTAGACACTTACCAGCACATGGGGTCAGTTGTGCTGATACTACACTCTGCACTCTTTTGTGCAGACCCCAGTGTTGTGGATTTCGGACCGTAGTGAGATTGCTGATTCTTGATCATTAGGCGACCCGAGGTAGTCCTGCATGCGTCCGCAGGCCTTGGCGTCTCCTTCTATCTACTATTCATGTTTCTCTCATGCATTTCTAGAGACAATGTTGTATTTATTTCTTCAGACCCTTTATTTGTAGCATTCTTAGACCGTTTGTGAAACTGTGACACTAATTCTGGGTAGTCAAGACTCAAACAATTGTACTAGATATTTATGTTCAGATAGTTTGTTGTTTTTCTTCCGCTTATGTTAAATTTCGCTGTTCAAGTGCTATTACTTCGAAATTGTTAATGAATATAAAATGGGTAAAAAGGTAAATTGTGCAATTAATTGGCTTGCCTAGCTCGTATTAGTAGGCGCCATCACGACTCCCGAGGGTTGAAATCCGGGTCGTGACAATATACTAAAGTGGTATACATGTATACCATTTTGTTATATAGTATAAATCCATTTTCTTCGCTAGTTCAATTTAATTTCAATTCAATCATAACTCTACTGCAAAATCTCCACCAAATTGGTTCAAGCTTTTGCTACAACTTCTAATTAACGTTTCAAACAAACCCCAAGCAGCATCAGATCAAACAACTACATACAAACTCAACAAGCTCCATTACATGAGTTTCCATCTTCAAGGTCCTTCAATTATGTATTTGATTTTTTATAATAATAAATCTCCAAAAATCTCCAGTATGAACTTTCTAAAGATACTATAAATAACTTTTTAAAATATCTAATTTTAATCAAACAATGAATCTATTCAAAAGCTTCAAGC
This sequence comes from Nicotiana tabacum, assembly GCF_000715075.1. NCBI lineage: Eukaryota > Viridiplantae > Streptophyta > Magnoliopsida > Solanales > Solanaceae > Nicotiana > Nicotiana tabacum. The sequence goes on along the minus strand of NC_134086.1, from coordinate 149,827,568 downwards.
TCAAGAATGACGGGTCTTTAAAAATTTAATCCCAAGCACCTCAAATAAGCTCCAAATAAAATCAAAATTCAGTATGATTAATATCATTTCTTTTACTATAGCATAGCATCCTACTTAAAAACCACATTCGGGTTACAAGTATAAATGCTTAAGCTCAGACCATTCGCTGTAAGAATCCACAAAAAGAAAATATTCTCATTATATATTTTAGGAAAGTAGTGATTTTTACATATTTTTCTATAAATAGTTGTACTAAATAATGAGTTAAGCACATAAGTGAGAAATGGGGGAAGATGGTCATAGCAACAATGATGTCGTGGTTTGTGAATGCAACGCCTTGGCAGAAGATAAGTGAAGGGCCGGGTAATTATTTTTAATCGTATAGGTAGTCTTTTTAATTAGTTTGAGGGTAGAAAATTAGTTTATATTTTATGGATACTTTGTGTAGATTCCCCAATACAAATACCAGTACTTAGTGATAGGGATCCCTGTTTCTGTGAATTTTTGGGCCATCGCATCGATATTTGGGCCTAAAAACTCATCTGAGTTGGACTAAATGAATACGAATCAGCGGGGGAGAAGTTCAAAAATAGCCAAATTTACAACTAGTCGTTCAAAAATAGCCAAATTTCAAAAGTAATCGAAATTTAATCACTTTTTATGTAAAGATAAATCTGAGTGAAAATACTGTTCAAAACCCGGAAAATACGCCAGTATATTATACTGGAGTTCGGGATAATATACTGGAGTTCCAGCAAGTATAATTGTCCAGTATAATATACTGGAGTTTGGAGCACCGACGCTCCAGTCTCTAGTATATTATACTGGAGTTTGGAGCACCGGTGCTCCAGTCTCTAGTATATTATACTGAAGTCAGCAAAATATACCGGTCCAGCATAATATGCTGGAGTTCATACACAGGTGCACCGAACTCCAGTATATTATGCTGGACTGGTCTCTATTGCAGCAAAATCGTGACTATTTTTTATTGACTTCGGAAACGCTAGCTATTTTTGAATGACAAGTTCAAAAACTGACTATACCATGCTATTTTTATGATCAGCGCGGGCCAAGATAGACTACGAATTCATTGTTGAAACCGAAGGTTCCGATCCCAGAATGGGCCGATTCCCCACATGGACAGCGTGTGTTGTTTATGAGGCCCAATTCTAAGGTAGGCCTTTGGCAACCATTGGTAGAAAATAGGAATTTTTATCTTTCTATACTACATGAGGTTCAATTACATTTGCATATATAATTTAGCATTTATATACAAAAAATTATATTAGACTCCAATATTATCCATTTGGGCTTCATTCTTCTCTATATAGATAAGTCTCTCTCAGTTTCTCTTCGGTTCGACTTTTGCAGATGTACATGGTTAAAACTTTGAAGAATAGTGAAGAAAAATTATTCAATTGGTTCAACACCAAAATGTGATACCAAAAGTTTTTTTGATGAATAAACAAGACACTATCTACAGGAGTGGCGCTTGAAACTAAACTTAAACTAAATGACGGTATAATTGAAATTAAACTAAATTAGACTGTGTATACATGAGCTTAAACTCAATGACAACTATTAGAAAGCTAAGAAGCTTTGAATTTGAACATCGAATTTTGTGACATTGTTATTTGTTTGGATTAAGTGTTATTGCAAATTATTCGAAATATCCTTTGGAGTTTAAATATCAATTGTGAGAGAATTTGGTGAAGATTCAAGGTGGTTTTGGTTGAAATTTCAGATTGAAACTTGAAGAAGAAGAAAACGTAAACAAAGTGTATATATTTTGTATGTGGGTTGCAGAAACGACGTACAAAATATATACAACTAATATAATTGTATATAAATTATAATTTTTTATCGGATTCTGTACTTTAATTACTTTACATAAATAGAAAATTTTAGATAAACTGGGTAAATAAATTTAAAATATCGTATATACATATGAAAAAGTCTCTAGAAAATAGTCCTTTTGGACCAGAAAGCACATATGGAATTGAATTGCTAAATAATTTGGAAAATTTACACTGTGATAGCCGCCCTCCAAAATAATAGTCGGTAAATGTATATTTTTTGTATAGTGAGTATTACTGTGTGTGTGTATACATATACATATATATTCGACTGACGAACTAAATGTGTTAAAAGCCCAAATAATACTCCATACATCCCAATTTGATCACACAAGTGTAAAGCAAATTACACTACTAAAAATCTGGTAATTAGAGACCGCAAAAATCGACCAACGTTGGTCGGTTTTAGCAAATTACCGATCAAAGCGCGTCCAAACACGCTTGGTCGCTATTTTGGTGGTCGTTTTAGTATATCGACAAAGGTTGGTCGCTAATTAACGACCAAGGTTGGTCGCAAAGGTAAAAGGACCAAGGTTGGTTGCAAAAAAAAATGAACAAAGTTGGTCAATATTTTAATTATGTAATCTAAAGATTCGCCATCTGGGAATCGAACCGGTGTGTGTGTTGTGGCAGGATACTGTTCTATCATTAAACCATTGGTGCATTTTGTTTTAAGATTGTCTTATTTTTTATTTATACTCTTTAATTGTATTTTCGCACGAAAATAACTGACCAAAGTTGGTCGGTTTTTAAAATGACCGGCCGAATTTACCGACCAAAGTTGATCTTTTTTTAAATATTAATTTTTATTTATTTTAATTGCAAAAACCGACCAAAGTTGGTCGGTTTCTTGAAAAATAAATTTCACGGGACTTAAAAATAGTTTCTCGCATTTTGGCGCCAAAGAAAACCGACCAACGTTAGTCGGTTTCGTAAAAAAAAATTAAAAATTAAAATATTTTAAAAAACCGACCAAAGTTGGTCGGTTTTTGGCTGGTTCTTTGACCGATCAAAGTTGGTCGGTTTTTGCCGAATTTCTAGCTGTGAAACACAATTAGGGATCATGTTGCCAAAATGATACTACTACTATTATATATTCCAACAGGAATTTCTTTTAATTCGTGCTTTAGTAGTTGTACTTTGATGGTAACCACAAATTTCTAATCTCCATCATTCAAAGTAAGAAAGCAGAAATAATGAAAGAAATAAATGGATGGTGTAAAGGAAGAAAACCCCTTGAAGGAAAAGGGAAACATTCCAAAAACAGAAAGGAAAAGACATATTGGATTTGATTGCTTCTCTCATTCAACAGAATAAACAAAAGTCCTAACATTGGCAATTCAAGGTCCTTAGTCGTAGTTTACATGTATTCCTTTTTCCATCCTTTTTACCTGATACAGGTTTTAAACATTAATTTAATTTATTAATCCATATTGACGATAATAATATATTAAATTATTTTTAAATAGTTAGTTCTATAAAACAAAATGTCATCACAATATTTAAATGTTAAATAGTTTAATGAATTTGAATTCTCGATTTAAAATCAATATAAAATATACTCACCCCAGACTGAAAATTAAGAATTGCAGAATTTAATTTATTAGTTTTCTTACAATCAGGAGATCAATTTTCTTAAATTTTAGTAAATCAAAATTTCAAAATAAATAAACATTAAAAAAAGTTTATATTAGTTTTTAGGATGAAAAACATTTAAATATTTGGAGAAGTCGTAATAACAAAATTTTCTGACTTTTCAAAGAGTAACTGTATAATTTTATACGAAATGAAAGAGATATTATGTGAAAAGTAATGCAAAAATTTTGAGATGTCCAAAAAGAGGTGACAGATTAATCGGTGAGGTGGAATAATACATAAATATAGGAGATTGTAATACTAACCAAGTGATGTTGATTCTTGATTATCATGACACATGGACCAACATCCATTTCCTACCATACAATTCAACTTTAATTTAAAGCTAATAGCAAGTAAATCATATGTGCCCCCATATATGAATATATAGGCCGGTTATAGGTTCTGTCCCAAGTCCTACAATGAAATAAAACCCTAACTTCAAAACTCTAATTATATATGAACATGAAAATCTTATGTGAATGAAAGATATGACAGATGGGATTGGTTTTTATCATATTTAATTATCACTCCTCATTGCTCATTGGCACATTTTATTCAGCTGTTTTTTTAAATATTATGCATGCTCAATGATTTTTATTTTATCGGATAAAATGTTAACTTTAGAACGAATTATACCTTTAAAAGTGAAAATTGTAAAGTGAAGGAAGGAGTAACATTGGTGAGGCTGAAATTCTATTCTTTAATTGGATGGTTTAAGGAGAGTACTTTGCTTATACTGATTCAAGTTTTATTTATACCATATTGTTTAAAATAAAAAATGTTTGTCATTTTTCTTGTTCGGAATTTTGTATTTGGGAAAATGCTTCGCTAAATAGTCGCAAATTTAAGACTCATTATGTTAGGCGTACTTCAGGCAGTGGCGGACCCAGGATTTTGTGCAAGCGGGTTCAGTCGGAGAAGTTCATAACTAACATAAGCGGTATAAGCCGTATAAGTGGGTTCAAAAATAATTTCTATACAAAATTTACCTTGCTTTAACCATAATTTATACATATATACGGTATTATTTTTTGACGAAACAGGTTCAGTTGAACCCACTTCTCACCACTTGGATCCGCACATGACTTCAGGTAGGTACATTTTGGTACGAGTCCGAGATCAAATTGAATACCAGGTGGTAAATTCCCTACTAAACTTCAATATATGAAACAGTGATCAAATATTAAAAAACTTGTTCGGAAGTTTTGAAATTAAAATAGCTTTTTTTATTCTCAACTTCTTAACTTTTTGTTAATATTAGTAATATTCATGTCAAATACAACAACTTTTAAATTCTCTTTTTTTTCCCCTTCCAATTCAACTTAAGAGCTGTAGTTTAAGACTTTATTGTTCAGGCGCTTGTCTTTTATGACCAGAATGACAAGTAGGAATTTAGCAGCCAAGTATGAGAAAGATCGAGCCCCTTTGGCTCTTTATTTTTACAGCCGTAGTTACTGCATACCACCTTATCTTCGATTGTTGGAAACCACTGCATTTTTCCCTACTTTTTTTTTTTAACTCCCGACTGATTTAAAAAATTACTGTCAATCGATACAGCAAAATTAGATTAGTATCAGGGTTATGTAATAATCACTTACTCTATACGTAACACAAATTCAAAAAAAAAAAAAAAACTGTTGTTTTTTATATGAGGTTGTGTTTTGGACTGTGATCTAGAGACCACTCAAATAAGACTTCTAGAAGTATAATAGACCACAGAAAACAATAATATCGTTATTGCTTAAAAATTTATTTAATTTACTTTTGATTAGATTTAAAAAAAAATTTAAATATGTTTTAACTGTCAAAATATCTGGCGCATATTATCTTTTATGCAGTTTTATTCAATGTGTACATTTTTGGCTAATAAAAATAATTAATCCTTAAGTTCACAGACATAGGAGTAGTATCTTTATGCAGTTTTTTACCATATGTAATTTTAGCTAAAATAAACTAAAAAGTTCAGTACTAAACTCTAATTTCGTATAGACGTTTTGACTTTGGTACACATTCTACCTAGAGAAAATGCATATTGGATTATGGAACATATATTAACTTCAACCAAACGTCAGGATCATATAAATAATACTATTTCAATTTCTAATTTGTATAACTACTTCATGAATATACTTTTACCACTTAGATTTTGTAATCAGTTTTAATACTCAAAAATACCAAAACATTATTCATTTCTTAATATAATGATCAAACTTTTGACAAAAATAACATTTATTTCGACTCATTAACAAGACATCCAAATTGATGTTTTGATATTCTTTAACAAATATTTAAAAATCAAATTTTGGTTGTACCAAAAACGGAAAAACGTTGGATCTCAAAATACTACTCTAATTGAACTGCTGAACGCTCAACGCCTGAACCGAATTGCATAGCCAAGAGGCACGAGGCAATATCAGCAAGCATGCAGAGTTCCAAACATTTCAGAATAAATTTAACAAATGTTACATGTACCCTCCTCCCCCCCCCCCCCCGGACCTACCTTTGTCTACAACATGCTACTATAGTCACCTTTTCTTTTTACTCTTCTCTTTAGCTCCAAATATAATACCACCATTGCCCATAACCTCCTTTTACTTTCTCTCTTATTCTGCATCTTTTGTTCTGATTCGGAAATCTTTTCCTTTTTATGGGTTTGTTTCTACCGTCAAAACCTCTCTCACGTTCTCTTTTGAGCTAGATACATATATTCAGTTTCTGTCTCTTTCTAAGCACTACTCTTTCACCATTTCTATCCTTCTATCTCTACAGCTTTTTCTTCCGATCCTGCCTGCAAGATGAAGGTATCTTTGATCATTTATTTATTCCCCTTTGATTCTTTTTTTTTTCCTTTCTTTTTCTCGGTGTCCTCACTTGTGTTCAAGACTTTGCTTTTTCGCTATTCCACTTTTGGAATATTTCACAAAAATGCTCTACTTTTGCTTTGAATTGCTTTTGGATGTTGGAGTTTATAGTTTACGTTGATTCCTGAATATTCTTTTGCTTGTTTAATTTTGTCGGTGGTTGATCCTTTTGCCTAATGATTTGTTTACTCTGTTTTGTTGAGTCTAACACTGCTAATTTGTACTTTGATCCATAATTTCCCAGTCATGCTTCCCACTTTTTCCCCTATTCTATGTCTATGGTTGTTGGTTCTGTTTTTCACCTTTTATTTTGCAAATATTTTAATTTTTTTTAAAAAAATTTATGCAGAAATTTATCTTGAACTTGGAGGTGCATGATGTCAGAGACAAACGTAAGGCCTTGAAGACGGTCTCTGCTCTTCCAGGTATTGAAATATTATGAGTAAATTTCTTACATCTTTCACCAATCAGGTTTTCAAGCTAAAGTGGAATAGAAAAACTACTGATCTTCCAGAATTTTCCTGCATTTCTTTTTTCAAAGTAATTTTTTTTTTGACGTTACAATGGCGATTGGGACACAAACCCGTGATCCTATGGTTCCAATTGTCGGCTGTTGCCTCCACGCGTCTCTTACTACCAGTGGCAAGACACATTTTTTTTATCCCTGTATAATACTGCTTCCGTTTTGTGAAATTAATTCTTCTTTGGTCCATTTCAAAGAGAATAACACCTTCTAAATTTGGAAACAATCTTTTATAACCAAACAAATAATCTAGAACCCTTCCTTTTTCTGACTTGTTTAAAACCACAAATTTTAAATTTTTTTGTTTAAACTATGTATTTTGCCTTGAGTTGGTGGTGACTCACTATTGAAGGATTAGGAGGATCCAATATTGAAACTTTGGATTAGGTATTAGGCCATTCACTTCCTACTAATTTGAAAAAGTAAAAAAAGAAAAGGTCACTTTTTTCACAAGAGAATTCTGATGTGGCGCCACGTCAAGTGGGTCCACCATGTTTGTAAGCTGTTTTCCATTTCAGCGTCCATCTTCTTTCTTTGGCAAGATAAGTGATGAATGAGTGGTTATTGTAGGTTGGAATTCTAGTCATGGTAAGTGCCCACATTGTTGATCTCTGTGATGGGACTTTAAAATAAACTTTCTTTAATTTTTATGTTGTTTTTTTAGTTTCATGATGATTACGAAAGCACTACCTAATATTGTCCTAAGAGATTTTGCCTTGAGTAGTTGTTCTATCAACTTCATTGCTGCACTGTTTTCGGTAGTAGTCAATTTTTAATTTGGTGTAATGGCGTAATGCTCGTTGGAGAAAATAATTTGCTACAGAACTAACCAAAACATGAAGAAAAAATGATGGTTGTGCAATAACAGTTGAAATCTGGTGACAAAGTTGTTACAAAAGTTTGTTTTCAATATAAAGAAAATTCAATTAGTTAGAAGTCCCTAAAGCGCTTCTTTTCTTGTTTTCTTTTGTACGCTTGGTGAAGGGCACTGGAGTTTGATTGAACTATTTTGTGTGACATCTAAAAATTGCAAAATGAGATTAAACAGTGGATGTTCTGATGAGATATTGCAGGAATTGATGAGATCTCAATGGATATGAAAGGTAGGAAATTAACTATCATCGGGACGGTTGATCCAGTAAGTGTAGTGAGCAAATTGAGGAAGTTTTGGCCAGCGCACATAATCTCAGTAGGACCAGCAAAAGAGCCAGAGAAGAAAGAGGAACCAAAGAAAGAAGAAGGGAAGAAAGAAGAGGCTAAGAAGGAGGGCGAGGGCAAGAAAGAAGACGCTCCGAAGGAGGAAGGAAAGAAAGAGGAGGCTAAAAAGGAAGAAGAAGGTAAGAAGGACGAAAATAAGAAAGACGAGCCCAAAAAGGAAGAAGAGAAGAAGCCAGAAGCACAACCACATCCAATGCCAATGCCAATGCCAATTCCATTCCCACAACAACAATATCATCCAGCTGTGGTTGGCATGGTACCGCCTTATCGACCATATTATCCTCCTCCTCATATGCAGGCCATGCCCTACCGGCCATATTATCCTCCTCCCGCGCAAACATACTACCAGGTTCACCACAGCATGGAAGAGAATCCTAATGCATGTGTTATCTCTTAAATTGGTTACATAAGTGGAGTCATATATATTATATATATACATAGCTCTCCGTTCTTCTTGTTTTTAGTTGGTCTTGGGTTATTCTATTAGCATGAAACCGAGACTAATATTCTGAGAACAGAGGAAATCTATTGTGAATACACAATGATGCCATATTTGTCTTTTCAGATTCAAGAATTGTGTATAGAGAATTGAATAAGAGTTTTGCTACCCCTTTTTGCTTATTGTTACAGAGAAATTCAGCTTGATCCCATGTGCTCCATCTGTTCTTGGACTAACTAGGAAACTAATAGATTGTTTATTAGTACAAAGATCTTACACTTTGGGGTAAGGAAGTAGCTAAAAGTTTGAATGATTTTGCTGGCAAGTTGCTTTATGCATATAGTTTTGCATCTCCCTTCTCCCACTCGTGGCTGTTTCCAGACCTTACCCCTACCATGGGTAGAGAGGCTGTTTCCAAATAGATCCTCGACATCCTTCTCACCAAGGACTCCCCACCTTGCTTTTGAGATGACTCGAACTCACAACTTTTTGGTTGGAAGTGGGGTCGTTTACCATTAGAGCAACCCCTCTTGTCTTGTTAGAGTACAAGTTGGTGAGGCAAATTTCAAAGGAGCATGCTCTGGCATTTCTTTACTTTTTCAGAGAAACAAAAATTGGTGCTAGCCATGCTTCATTCCACATGAAAACTAAGCCATTGATTTGTTTTCTTAGATGTTTATTCTACAAACATGTGATTTATAAAAAGAATATACCTCATTATGGTGTACTTTGGGCCATACTCTTGTCAATTAGTCAATGATGGGATTCTCTTTTTTCTTATTAGCAGTTTGGTTTAAGATGAAATAGTACCAAACTTTTATAGTGTATTTAATTTTGTTGAAGACTGTGAACTATAGAAAAATCTTTGACCGCAGGCTTCTATGAAAGTGGAGTACTAAAAATTAGCCATCTTAAAGTTTGAACCATAAATAAATAGAGGTCCGTATTCAAAGTATATACTTGCTTTTCAATATTCTGGATTTTCCAATCTTACTTTAAGCAGGTCCCCCACCATTAGGATATGACTTTAGAACAAAGAGTTAGCCATTGAGACGAAAGATGCGAGAAGGATTACGGATTAAATTGTGTGATGTAACTTGTCACTTTTAGTGTTCCACCTTCTTGTTAGTAAACTGTATTTGTAAAATAATTCTGTAAAACATAAATGAACATAAACAGAAATAGAAACTAATTCGAGCCCACTAAATTTACAGTGTTTCCTTAAGGAATTTAATTCCCTCATAATACCCAAGGTTATGGATTATTTCCTCCCAGGATAGAACGAATTACACACTGGTGTAGTGATACTTCAAACCCTAGTGTTTCAGCGAACACAAAGTTCGGTAGCAAATCACACTTACTGTTGCTTTGTTTGATGTTAAAAGTATGCAGAAGAAGGAGGAGAAACTCAGAAAATCGTATGGAAATTCTGAGCAGAATAGTCTTGTATTTATAGCCAAAGTTGGACTGAAATCTGAAGAGGTGCAACTCTTCAGAATGACTATTTATGCAAAACGGCCACAACATAAATATCATAACATAAATGATTATTTACTCAACAATAAAGAGGGAAAATTGAAGAGGGTAGTTTAATTTTCAGTTACACAACTGTAAAACGGATTGGAGGATTTAATATTAATATTTATTTTAATATTAATATTTTGTTATTAAAACAAATATTTAATAATATTTCTGTTAATATTTTACTATTAACAAATAAATTTGGTCCAAAAAATCAAAGCCGAAGCCAAAGCGACAACGGCGCGAGGCTTGCCTTCTTCTCAACTCTTTAAGAGCTAGAAGAAGAGCAATTGTTTATATACCCATAAAAAACATCTTTCTCTTCCAATATGGGACAATCTTCTTTCATCAAGGGGGAAACTTAAAATTTTATTTTCCTCCATTTCCCATTCACCCTCTTTTTAAGCCTTATTAATACTTAAAAACCCCAACAATTCTAATTTAATTCTAGCCGCAAACTTTATTTTCTAAAAAATATTTCTTCTTAGGTGCAGATGATGGATTTCCCTAAAGCTTCTGTTTGAATAAATTAGTTTATTTTTGGTTATAATTTTATCTTACATTACTGCTAGAAGCTTGTAGGTTTTAATTCTACCAAATGTCTTTCCATCCAATATTTGCAATTCACCTTCATTCGATTTTTTTTTTCTTTTCTGTTAACAAAGGGAAGGCAAGATCGCTGTATGTATGGTTTACTTATCGCACAATGGCATTAAACGTGGTCTCGTTGAATTAATTATTGTTGCGGCCAGACACTCTTCACATTTTTCGAGGAAAAACAATATTTTAATAAATAAGTTAAAGGATATGATGTGATAAACCATTACTATTTACTCTACTTTGTTAAAGTCAGTCCTGTACAATGTTTGTACTACTTACTTTTTTATCTTTTGAAGTGGTCACGTAAATGCATCGATCGGCTTTTTAACTTTTCTATCCTTTCAATATTTGATTCGTTTTCTATTATATAAGAAGTGCGAAGGAGCTGATGCAGGCAGATTTATTTATTTATATATTTATTTTTCGCTTCATTTTGTAGTCGACTGGCCGGGTGCTGGAAGTTTCAATTATATATTGAAATTCTTTGAGATAGCTGAATAATAGTGAATATGTTGACAATTGCTTGAAACTATTGAGATCCCTATTCGAACCTCTTAATAAGAAGTGGATTATTTTTTATTAGTCCTATTAAGCGCGAATTAGAATTAATCAATTCGGTTGAACACCTAAATCTACTTGAACGACCTTACTTTTACTTCTATAGTATATCCACAAAATTACGTATGGGTTTTATATCAATAGATTAGACATTAAAGTAAATAATGTGAGAACAAATGTACGTACTAATAGTCATTCTAGTCGATAATTCTTTGCTCTGGCTGCCCATGTGTTAGAATGATCAATGATTGCTGTAATTGTGCGTCAGCAGAATGTTTTGGGCGGCATGTCTGGACAAAACCAAACGTGACTCTGAGAAATGTGTTTGTTTTGATCATTAAGGGATGTGGATGTTTGACTCACACGTATTAAAATCTTTTTGAACAAATCAATCAAAAATAAAAAAATAAATCTTAGTTGAGGTTAATAATTTCTAGAAAGAGTAGATAGATCACGAGTTTTCTTTTTATTCGTGAATAGTAAATGTTCCAAAATTCTCTCCCTTCCTTATAAGGTTATTATCCCCTATTTATACTAGGAGAAAAACTCTTCTAAGCTATACAAGAGAAAAATACAAGGAATATTCCCGATGTCCCCTAATGGCTATACATTATTACAAGGGTCGTTCAGTCTCTAGTTTGTTTCAGGGTCGTCTCCTTCAGGGCATCGATTCAGGGAGGCCTCATCAATCGTCGTACTCGTCGTCGGTTGTGGTCGGACAAATTTGGACCCATACAGTTAGTCCCTCCACTTGTCGGGGTCGCGTCTGGGTGCGTCCTCGATGAGTGGACACCATGCGTTCTTATGGAGAAATTTGAGCCATTGTGACGTTACGAAATGGCCAATGGGGAAAGATCAGCGTGCTGAGCAAGACACTGGTAATATACTTTACCGGGAAATGATGTCATCTTCACGTGCGTCATCATCACGCATGTTTTCGAGGCAGGATTTGATGGCTCGACGCTTCGATTCTAGCGCTACTATGTGATTTTTTTACTTCGATTCTGGCGCCACCCAACCCTATAAATAGGTGAAGGGTTTATTTTTTTGAAAGTTTTTGGCCATTCCTCTCTTGATATCCTTCTTCATTCTTCCGAGCTTTCCTTCATACCTTCCTGTTTCTTCTTACGTTCTTCATTCGAAGCTTTTTCCTTCTTCTTTTTGTGTTGATATCTCTTTGAACGATATTCTGCCAAGGTCTCGTCGTTCTCGTGAAGAGGTTATTGAGGCCACCCAATTTTTCACGACACCCCTTCTAGCGGTGAAGATACAGTGGTAGAGGAGGGTGATAGCCTTCCTACGGTGGAGGAGCTACTGCCGAGGCATCCCTTATCTCGAAGTGACTTCCTCAAAGATCCCCCTACTCCGGACCCCATATTCTCTGAGACGGAACAAGTTCATATTGATGCTCTTCGTGTGAAGTACGATATTCCCGCTCATGTAGACATGGTTCCGGTGGGGAGAAACTACATAGAGGTCCACAAACTCGAGTACTGTGCTTTCTATGAGTACCCTTTTATGATTGGCTATACTCTTCCTCTCTTCCCCTTAACGGAAGAATTCTGTAAATTCTACCAAGTTTGTCCAGCGCAACTTTCTCCGTATACACTCAAGATACTTCTGTTGCTGACCAAGTATGCGGAATTGGCAGAGTGTAACGTTTCCATCCACCACCTTTTGCACCTGTTCATGCCAGGCTTTCACAGAGGTACCATGGTGCACTTGAAGCTCCGTGGTACGAAAGGGCTGGTGGTCGGGACAGATGACTGGGCAAGTCGCAAGTTTTGGCACAAGTATTTCTTCGTCAGAACCGAACATGTCATTTTTGACTCCGCCAGGTTCCCAGAGCGATGGAATGAAGCTCGTAAGTGTCGCAACTCATTTTACTCTTTTTTTGTGTATTCATTATAAAGTTTGTTCGCTTCCTATCTGCAGCTATGGGACGTCCACCTCGCCCTATTACGGATACCAGGGATTGGGTAGCTCGTCTGTTGCCTCACGCAGCAGAAACTCGAGATTGGCCCGCCTTCATGAAGCGTTACGGCCCTAAAGTCCCCTATGGTAAATGTCTTCCTTACTACTTCATTGGCCGTATGACCTTGTTTATTGATACGACCCTTCGTGATAACAGGTCGAGGAGCTTCCAGGCGAAGGGCGCCAGTCCCTACATTTCGACAGACAGTTGCTACTATAGACATGCGGTTTGTTTTGAGTGAATCTATTCGAGAGGGTCGTCCTCAACCTATTCAATTTGAAGGTCCATCTCGAATCGTAGTCGTGAGGGATAAGGCTTCTTTGGTGCCGGCCTCCCACCCTTTGGATGAATCCTCTAACGGGGACGAGCCGTTGTCGAGAAAAAGGAGAAGACTAGAACTTGGGAAGGGTGTGTCCATGGACGCTGATAGAAGCAAGGCGTCGCAGACAGCCCCTGTGCCCGTATTTATGGCTGACGCCATTTTATCAGGGAGATCTCCTCAAGTGGAAGGAGTTTACCCAGGAGTTGGCTCAGTGCGCTCTACTAAAGGTGGTGAGTCGTCCAACGTTGGAGGACGTCGTGTTGAGGGTTCAGGTTCAGGTTCAGATGTCGACCAGAGGATGTCAATGAGTTTGTAGGTCGCCATACCCATGTGGAGGTCAGAACGGAAGGGTATGATCATCATATAGTCATCCGGGGGGACTACAACTTGCTGCTGAACTGCGAGCAAGTGGCGGCTGCCCTAGCTCCTCTATGCGCCGCTCTTAAAAACTAGGTGCTTAGAGCGATGAGCGACGTGGAGTTATCTCAGAAGGTCGTTGGTATGGCCCTACAGGTAGGTATCTTTTCTTCCCTTTTCGTCATTGGGTTTGTGTGATGATCGTCGTTCTGCATTTTGTTTCTAACTTTTCCTTTTTTGCCAGACCCTCATCATGGAGATTGATCAAGAGCGTCGGGAGAGGAGAAGGACCGGTCTTTATGAGAAGATGTCGTCCAAATATCAACAGTATCGTGCTAAGCATAATGCGTGGCCGACATTTATCATCAGGACCCTGAGTTTCAGTTGTTTCGCGAGGGGCTCAAATAGTGGGAAGATCAATTAGAGCGTAAGATCGAAGAGTTGAAGGAGCGGGATGAGGAGCTCATGAAAACTGTCGCTCGTAACAGTGAACTCGAGACTTCCCTCAAGGTAAAGGGACGACGAGCTTGAGTTGAGTAAGGGGTGATGGGCTCATGAAAATTGTCGCTCGTAACAGTGAACTCGAGGCTTCCCTCAAGGTGAAGGACGGCGAGCTTGAGTTAAGTAGGGGGTGATGGCCGAAAATGCCGACTTGTAGGCAAAGGTGGCTAATTTGACCACTAAGTTGAATGCAAAAGCGGTGGAGGTAGAGGGGCTTAAGGGCGAGCTGAGCATTGGTACTGATAAGTTGGCAACAACTATTTCTGGAATCACATCTTTGGAGAATGCCCTCCGCGTTTGGAAGTCGGAGCTGGCTGAAGAGAAGGAGGCCTCTAGTCGTAAGGTTGCGGGGCTCGAGGGACATGTCAAAGAAGTGGAGGTGGAGTTGGCTGCGTTAAATGGACAAGTGGCCTCGTTGAGGGAGGAGGATGCAAGTCGACATTCTCAGCCTTCTACGTCTCGTGCCTTAGCCGATCCGATCGTGCCTCGTCGTTTATATGAGTTGTGGGTCCATGCTGAGGCTCGGTTTGATGTGTACAAGGCTTTTCACTCCGAGGGAAGGGCAACTGAGGTGGAGCTTCAGGTCGTGCACACCGAGGCTCGTGCGACTCGTGAGACTTGCGGGTATGACCCCCTTACACTTGACGAGGACGACATCAATTCTGATAATGCGAACCGTCTTGTTTCGGACTCATGGTACGAAGATGCTTACCCCACCGGGGATGATGTGTAGTCTTTGTTTGTACTTTGCTTTTGTTTTGGGATTTTTGCAGAGAACGTACTTGAGCCCGTTCAATGTAAATAACATTTTGATGCAATGTAAAATATATTTTGTCGATTTGCTCTTCTTTGCAATGTCTATAGTATCTGTGGTACCTGTCGATGGCCTTGGCCATTGGGATTTTGCTTCGAAATGTCATCGAAGTAGTATCCCATTGTAGTTCGAAGGAGGTCAAACTCATGTTTTTTGTCGATGGACTTGGCCATTGGGATGTTGCCTCGAACTGTCGTCGAAGTAGGATCCCGTCGTAGTTAGAGCGAGGTCGAACTCATGTTTTTGTCGATGGCCTTGGCCATTGGGATATTGATTTGAATTGTCATTGGAGTAGGATCCCGTCGTAGTTCGAGCGAGGTCGAACTCATGTTTTTGTCGATGGCCTTGGCCATTGGGATGTTCTTCAAACTGTCGTCGAAGTAGGATCCCGTCGTAATTCGAGCGAGGTCGAACATATGTTTTTGTCAATGACCTTGGCCATTGGGATGTTGCTTTGAACTGTCGTCGAAGTAGGATCCCGTCGAAGTTCGAGCGAGGTCAAACTCATGTTTTTGTCGATGGCCTTGGCCATTGGGATGTTGCTTCGAACTGTCATCGAAGTAGGATCCCGTCGTAATTTGAGCGAGGTCGAACTCAGTTTTTTGTCGATAGCCTTGGCCATTGGGATGCTTCGAACTATCGTCGAAGTAGGATCCCGTCGTAGTTTGAGCAAGGTCGAACTCATGTTTCTGTAGATGGCCTTGGCCATTGGGATGTTGCTTCGAATTATTGTCAAAGTAGGATCCTATCGTAATTCGAGCGAGGTCGAACTCATGTTTTTGTTGATGGCCTTGGCCATATGGATGTTGCTTCAAACTGTCGTCGAAGTAGGATCCCATCGTAGTTCAAGCGAGGTCGATCTCATGTTTTTGTCGATGGCCTTGGCTATTACTTGGAGATTTGGTCGTATTCCCGTAGGAAGACATGTTGATTTTATTCATGCAATGGATGTTTGATTGAATACTTGCAAGGATCACATGTCGAATGGATGTTTGATTGAATACTTGCAAGGATCACATGTCGACTAATGGAGATTTGATTCTGCACATACAATGGAGATTTGATTCTGTACACACAATGGAGATTTGATTCTGTACACACAATGGAGATGATTATCTATATCCAGTTCCTTCATTACTTCGCCCCGAAGGCCATGTCGATGGGTCGGGGTAATGAACAACACTTCGATCCTCGAGGCGCCTCCCTTGCCGCCTCATTAAAAACCTCTCCGGGAAAACCCGATTAGGACAAAACCTGGGTGAGGGAAAAAGAGTACGACTTAGGTGACGCCTTCTTCTAGAAGTGGAAGTACTTGAGATGAGCTACATTCCAGTTGTTTTGGAGTAGTTTTCCTTCCATTGTTTCTAACTGGAATGCTCCTTTGTTTTGCTGTGGCTGTGATTTTGTACAGTCCGTCCAAGTTTGTTTCTAGTTTTCCCTCATTAGGGTCTTTTGATTCTTGTGTTTTAGCCTTGAGGACGTAATCTCCGACTTTGAGTGGTCGCACCTTTGCCCTCTTGTTGTAGTACCTTTCCACTTGCTGTTTCTGGGCTATAATTCTTATGTGGGCCATGTCTCTCCGTTCTTCGACTTAATCTAGATCTTGTAGCCTATTTTCATCGTTGCTTGGTCCGCTCTCGTTAGAGTATCTCAAACTAGGTTCTCCGACCTCGATGGGTATAACTGCATTAGTCCCGTAGACCAGTGAATATGGCGTCTCTCCTGTGCTTGTTTTTGGCATAGTGCGATATACCCATAATACTTCCGGTAGTAGTTCAGGCCATAGCCCTTTAGCATCCTCGAGCTTCTTTTTCAATATATTCAATATTACTTTATTAGAGGATTCGGCTTGACCATTGGCGACATGGTGATATGGCTTGGAGAGTATTCGTTTGATGTGCCATTTTTCGAAGAATTCAGTCGTTCTCTTTCCAACGAACTAAGGTCCGTTGTCGCAACTGATTTCTTTGGGGATGCCAAAACGGCATATTATGTTTTTCTATATGAATGCGATGACCTCTTGCTCACGTATCTGAGTGTATGCACCTGCTTTTACCCATTTAGAAAAGTAATCAGTTAAAACCAAAAGGAAACGTACCTTACCTCGTCCTGCTGGGAGGGGGACAACTATGTCCATTCCCCACTTTATGAATGGCCATGGTGAAGTGACAGAGTGAAGGAGTTCCCCCGCTTGGTGTATCATAGGGGCGTATTTCTGACACTGTTCGCATCTCCTGACATAGTCCGCGACTTCTTTTTTCATGGTGGGCCAGTAATATCCGGCGCGGATGAGGCATTGGACGAGGACACAGTTTCCTGTATGGGCGCCACAGTGCCCTTAGTGTACTTCTTCCAGTACTCTCCTTATTTGATTTGGCCCAAGACATTTAGCTAGGGGGATGCCGAACGTTCTTTTGTAGAGATCACCGTTTACGAAACTGTATCGGGCTGCCTGTACTCTGAGTTTTTTTGGCTTCTTTTTTATCTTGCGGGAGTGTTCTATCCTGCAAATATGCTACGAGGCAATTACGCCAGTCCCAAGTTAGGTTTACAGAATGTACCTCGACGTGGTCTATTACGGAATGGAGGAGGGTGACCACGTTTTCCTTGTTGATATTTTTGGTGGCCGCAGCTAGTTTGGCGAGTCCATCAGCTTCGATATTCTCCGCCATGGGTATCTGGTCAAGGAGGCATTCATCGAATTCCAGTAGTAGTTTGTGAATTTCTGACTGGTACTTCTGTAGTCTCTGTTCTTTGATTTGGAAAGTCCTAGTGACCTGGTTCACCACGAGTTGAGAGTCGCAATGGAGGACGAGCCATCGGGCACCGTATTTGAGGGATAACTTTAAACCTGCAATTACGGCCTCATACTCGGCCTCGTTGTTAGTCATCTCGGGGCATCG
This sequence comes from Nicotiana tabacum, assembly GCF_000715075.1. NCBI lineage: Eukaryota > Viridiplantae > Streptophyta > Magnoliopsida > Solanales > Solanaceae > Nicotiana > Nicotiana tabacum. The sequence goes on along the minus strand of NC_134086.1, from coordinate 149,809,482 downwards.
TATGGACTGGCGAATTACTTCGCCTGTAAGGACTTCGAGGACAAGTCCCAGTCCCGATCCCGAGGCGTTAGAGGCCCCATTGGTGTAAAGAACCCAAAGATCAGTATGCGTAGAAGCGTTGAGCACTTCTTGTTCTACTTCATGCAATATTTCTGCGCTAAAATCTGCGACAAAGTCGGCGAGCACGTGTGACTTAATGGCAATTTTGGGTTGGTATATTATGTCGTGCTCGCTTAATTCTATGGCCCATTTGGCCAGTCTACCCGATAGTTCGGGTTTGTGTAGGATACCTCTGAGGGGGAAGGTTGTCACTACCTTTATAGGGTGACATTGAAAATACGGTCTGAGCTTTTGTGAAGCTACGACTAATGCCATGGCTAGTTTTTCAAGGTGAGGGTACCTCGTTTCGGCATCGATTAAGGTCTTGCTAATATAGTAAAAATCGGAGATTACGTACCTTCATTTTCACGGACCAAGACTATGCTTACCGCAACTTCGGAGACTGCTAGATACATAAGTAGACATTCTCCCGGGTCCGCTTTGACGAGTGGTGGTGGCGAGGATAGATACGCTTTGAGTTTTCTTAGGGCGTTGACATATTCTTCATTCCATTGCAGTCCGTGGTCTTTCCTTAGGACATTGAAAAATTTGTGACATCTATCCGAGGACCGCGAAATGAACCTTGACAGGGTGGCTACTCATCTTGTCAGTTTCTACACCTGCTTTTTGCTAGTCAGTACCTCCGGTATTGTGTCGATGGCCCTGATTTGATCCGGGTTGACCTCGATACCCCTTTGTGATACCAGGAAACCAAGGAACTTTCCTGAAGTTACGCCGAAAGGCACACTTTTCGGGATTCAGTTTCATTCCGTATTGCCTTAATATCTCGAAGGCCTCCTTCAGATGGCCGATATGGTCCTCTTTCTTTGTTGACTTTTCTAGCATGCCATCGATGTAAACCTCCATGGTCTTGCCGAGCTGTTCCTTGAACATCTTGGTAACTAGTCTTTGATATGTGGACCCTGCGTTCTTGAGTCCGAACGGCATTACCTTATAGCAATATGTCCCTCGGTGAGTGATGAAGGTTGTTTTCTCTTAATCTTCTTCGGCCATTAGAATTTGATTATAGCCGGTGTAGGTGTCTAAGAAGCTCAACAGTTTGTGCCCCGCTGTCGCATCGATGAGCTGGTCGATGTGGGGAAACGGAAAGGAGTCCTTCGGGCATGCTTTGTTCAGACCGGTGAAGTGTTGACATCCAATTTTGACCCTCCTTTCTTCCAATTTATTTCTTTGAGCTTCTAAGTTAATAATAAATTGAATACCCTATTTTTGCTACTATTTTTTAATTACTATTGTTATTACGACTATCATTAGTATTAGTGTTAGTATTGATATTATTCTTATAATTACTACTTTTACTATTATTATTATTACCACCACTACTACCATTATTATTATTACTACTACTACTATACTACTTTTAGTATTATTATTGTGGTTATTATTATTATTATTTTATTATCATTATTAATACTATTGTTGCAATTAGTATTGTTACTACCTCAAACTATCTACTTAATATTATTCATGTATAAAATTATCAATTTAGGAGCCTAAAGAAATACCCAAGAAGAAAGGAGGCTAAAAGCCCAAATGTTACATTCTAAAATCAGTTAGCCCAACCACATAAATAGCCCAAATCGTAGGCCTGCTCCCACCAGTCCACTTACTCTAATATGTGCCATCATCTCCACATAAGCTTCACGTAACTACCATGTCAGTGCCAACTGTGCGCCAAGAGTAAAAAAAACACACGCCAAACTCACGCTTACACACTAAGCCACACGCTACCCCCACTCTTTTGTCCTCTTCTCCACTTCTTCAATAGAACATGCCTTCTTTCACCAAAAGAAAAAAGCAAACGCATCCCTTTCCCTCTTCCATGTCACTTTTAATCTCTGTCATCTTGACTTTTCCTCCATTTGTTTGGCCAATTCTTAACTTTCAAATCCCTGCGTGCTTCAGGTATAACCGGAAGCATATCAATAAAGAATCACGCGGATGTTGAATCCACCCTAAGGTTCCAACGATAATTTAATAAATCCGTTTGACTTCTTTTGAAATCCGAATTTCAAATTCCCGCTCAAATTAAGCAAGAGCCTTAGTTTTACACCTATAAATACCAGACTTGGTGACTATTTTCAGCACCTTGGTAGCCGCAGCTCGATGACTCATAAAAGCTACTGCTCTCATTTGTTCTCATAATTTTGCCTTGCCAAAAATCTTCTCTTTTCTCTTGCCTCTTGATTCTGTTGGTTTTAAATACAATAGAGGTGCTGCATTTTGTTGACGATTGCATCGTTTAAAAATCATTTGAGTTAGCAAGTTCGAGGTCGAAGTTCAGTAGATCCAAAGCTGACACCTCAGTTCATGCCCCGCAACAGGTCAGTGACTTTAAAGATTTTTCCTCTTCTTCTCTTTATTATTTTTTTTCGGATTCGAAGTTTTGTTTGTTACAGCTTAAAAATCTATTTAATCTGAATGACTTGGCAAATGTGATACATAATGTTATTTTACTGCTTACTTACTTAATTGTTATGTAAAATGAAATTTTTTTTTCTGCTAAAGAGGGTTAAAATATTAGTTGTCCATCTTTGAACTGGTGTGTGATGATTATGTCTTTATTCATCTAAAGAAGATTCATGATTTGCTTACATGAAGTAAGAAACTTGTTTGGATATTCAAAGTGAAGTCTCGTTGTTGTTTCTTTTGAGATTTTTATGTGCTGAGGATGTGATTTTTGTTTTTCCTTTAAAATCATCTACAATAATTAAGGTCATATAGAAACTATGCCTACATGCTTAATAGATTTTTATTTAATTGAAAAGGGATGCCTTTAGAAATCATTTCTGTAGAATACTTATTTGGCTTTCAAATAATTGATTAGAGTAAATCCAGATTTTACTAATTATTATTTTATAAAAATATTTGTTGTTAGGCATAGTTACATGCTCTTGCAATTTGTTAGTATGAGACTGAGTGATTAGAAAGATGATTCTTGAAGTTTCAAATGACATAGAATGGACCATCCTGAATGCCTATGGATAATAAAGAATATAGACTTGTTTCTGATTTGGTATTGATTCTCGTAGTTGCGTCTCTTCACATATTTTATGAATAGGATAATATTTCTTTTCTCTAATTCTATTTTTCTCTCTCTTTGCATGTACACTCCGGAGCAAATGGGGTCTTGATTCGAGACTCTCGCAACGGAGTCGCATAGAGACTCTAACGCTACTACCACCACATGGAGTCATTGCATAACATATCCCATAAATTCATCGTATAGCCAAAAAACAAGCGAATTGCTTGGGGTCACCTATGACGGCTTTTATTTTTACTTACTTTGTCTGATGTTGTTAATTTATATGATTTGTTTCGTTTGAACCTATGATTGATGATTAATTTTAACATTTAAAATTACAACTTTAGTTTTAAGCGAATTTTTTTTAATAAAGACTTAAAAGGATACAATGCACTTAGCGATTTGGGGGTAGTATTTTTTATATATGAAACCTAAGGAAGGAAATTGATTTCTCCTCATCATGTCTTAATAAGTTTGAAAACTTGAACTGCTTTCCATAAAAACGTGAGTCTTCAAGAATTGGAATTTGGCCAGCTTTTTTTTAAAGTTATTTGATTTAGAACTTTATCGCATTTGGAGTTAAACAAAACTGTTTGTTTCAAAGTTTAATTCTAAAGGCGGTTTTTTGCTTATAAATTTATTTAGGCACTTACTTAATAATGCTTTCAAAGTGAATTATTTATTACGTCTCAAATACTTTATTTTCCTAATTAATTAACCTAAGTTTGGACGGTTAACCATTATTTAATGGATCATATAGAGTGCTTAATACCTTCTCTATAAGATTAATTAGAACCCTTATCCATAGCCTTAAAGGTTAAGTAGACCATAGAACAGAGTTAATTTTAAGCACTATTTAGCTAAAATTGGTGTCCTAATTCACCGTTAAAATAATTAGGTGGCGACTCTCTTTAACTAATTAAACCCGCATAATTATCAATATGTTATACTCTAATTTGACCCGTGTTAAAATGAGGTATAACATGAAGTCGACACACATTCGCCATTTCCTGTTCTTCTTTTTGACCATGGCCACATTGGCGACCCATTGGGGGTATTTTAACTCTCTGATGGAACCGTTAGCGAGTAGTTTATCAACCTCTTCGCTGACCGCCTCATTGATGGCGACATTGAACTTTCTCCTTATTTGCCATACTGGCAGATGAAGTGGATCGACATTCAGCCTGTATGTGGCGATCTCCCTTGGGATTCCTGACATATCTGAGTGGGAAAAGGCAAACAAATTGGCGTTGTCAGTTAAAAACTCACGATATTTACCTGGTTCCGTGAGGTTGTGTCTAACATAAGCCCTTTTTGTGCTGTCGATATTGTCCAACTGGACGAGATCGAGATCCTCTACGGTTTCCTTGCAAGCTTCTACGATGTCCGGGTCTTTGATGGCTTCTACTTGTATGTCGGGTCTGGTTCCCGACATGACTGATTGCTATGCCTCCGCACTAGCCCTTTTTAGTTGTTTGGTGTGTGCGCAATCTTGGGTGATCCAGTAGCATTCTTGGGCAGTGCGTGGCTCGCCTTGGATGTTGAATATCCCCCATGGGGTGGGAAATTTGATTACTTGGTAAAAACTTGACAGGATGGCCCGCATGGCATGTATCCATGGGCGTCCTATGATGGCATTGTAGGCTGTTTCTTGATTCATGACGTGGAATGTTGTTTCCAGGGTGACCTCTCCTGCCAGGACGGGTAGCATTATTTCTCCATATGTTCGCTCTACTGCATTATTAAAACCTGTTAGTGTTACGCAACGCGATATTATTTTATCCTCGAGTCTCATCTGCACGGGAACTCGCGGGTGAACGATACACGTGCCGCTTCCGTCATCCACCATTATTCTTTTTACATCCGTATCCGCGATGCGTAAAGTTATAACCAAAGTATCATAGTGAGGGAAAGACAAACCGTCAGCATCTGACTTATCGAAGATGATATTGTCTTCGAGGTCATCATACCATTCGTAGGCAATTGTCCATTTGAGTTTATGCGTGGTGGTGAATTTCACATGGTTGATGTTGCGAACAAAACACCCACGCAAGTGTATGCGATCTTCAAGTAATATAGTAATAAGTAGAGTATCGTTCCCACGAGGACTTGTTATTAACTTAACGACTGATGCAAACTCAAACAATTATCGATTCAAGCTAATTCATCACAAAATACATAAATAACCAATTTACAATTTAACTAGTAGACAAACAATAATACAACGCAAAGTTACTACGCCACTTATAAATTTTTCTTTTAACAATTAATAAAAGAGATATCCCGGGGTTATGGGCTTGCTAGAGATCATGCTACGTTTTTAGCTTAAAAATAATTTATTGAATTATCTGGGTTACTGATTATAGGGTTGATAATATCCATAAGAATCTGTCGATTTCTTATGCGCCTATTCAAATTAAATTAATACCTATATTTCTATTGTATTAATATTAACTCAAATGCATTTACAAATCCTATTTCTCAACCAAACAAGGCAATTAAGTATATTTCTATCTTAATCGCGAATCTTTCACCCGATGCCCAGGATCCAGATCTTGCTCTATTTGATTCTATATGCAATCAAGAATTTTCTTTTTCAAGTTTAACTCAAGATTCGTAAATAATATTTTACTGTTAGCTACGCAGTAAAATAATTAACAGCAGAATCAAATAAACAACCCTTAACGATAAATTCAAGATCATCAATCTAAGATTCAAACAACATAATCATCTAACACCCATAACCCTAGAATATTTGGGTTTTTAGCCACTCATATTTATACAAACATCAACAATATAAGTCATAAACATAATACGAGTAAATACTAGGAGAAGTTTTAGAAAAACTCTTTTAATCCTTGCTCCAAGTTGATGCTCCTCCTTGATTCTCTTCTTCAAGATGAATCTCCTTCCTCTTTTTCTTCTCCAAAAACAGGTCTCTCCAATAATGGCACTTCTTTTGCCTTTTTAATCGTGTAGGAAGGGGTTTTGACAAGTATGTCCTTTTTAGTCCGAAATAGAATAATTTTGTGATTTTTACACACCCGCGACGCGCCCCGTGGTGCCCCGTGCGACGCGTACATGGATTGGACAGAGGCAGAATGCATTTTAACGGAGCAAAATAATGCAGCGAAAATATTTGCACTACCGCGGTGCCCCACGCGACGCGACAGTGCAAAATTTTGCGCTGCTTCGTTTTTTCATTTCTTTTGCTATCCGGGCTTGCTTTGCGACCCCCGAACACGACCCCGACTTGATTTATTTAGCTTTTACTCAGACTTCAAAGCCCCAAATCAATCAAATTCATCCCAAAGTTAGTTCTTAAGTCGGATTAGCTTCCTGCAAGGCATAAAACATGAATTTAGTACAATTCATTATCATTTAAGCTCAAACCTTTGTAAAATGCAATAACTAAAGTGTTGTTACAACGACTAAAACACGAGTTTTAGCCTATGATCAACACCCCACACTTAGACCATTGCTCGTCCTCGAGCAATTAACATACATTTCACATAAGGATGACCTTTTTATCAAACAATTTCTCTAACAACACATGCCAACACTTAAGTACCAATTCATAATAGTTTAATCCTCAAGACATGACTCACAAGTGCTACGCATTTTCATAACTTGCTCACTTACTCTAACACAAAGGTCAAAACGTTTCCTTACTTTCACAAATCATGTGCTCTCCCATAACTAATATAGACTAGTTCCTCTCAACATAGTATTCACAAATATTTAGAAACTCAAAATAAGAAGAATTAACTCACTCTCAGAATTGAAATTCATGTGCAACAGATGACATACCATATGCTTGCCCCTAGTGTAATACTCTACTAATTTAGCTTATTCAATCAAGGATCAAATAAGACTTTAATTGGTTGTAATACAGGCCGAGGAAGGGTGTGATAAATATAGAATGTAGTAGCTACATCTCTTTGAGCACTTCATATATACACCATTTCATTTCACAATTTCAGCATTATTCTTATGTTAAACCATCTACAACCTTTTTGAGATTTTTCATACTAACAACAAATCCCTTTTTCTTTAAGCACCATAAGTTAGGAACTGTTACATACATAAAATTCACCCCCTATATATATACATATATACACATATATGAATTATTCTTCACTTTTTTTTTAAACTCATTCAATAAACCAACAAATCTCTTCTCAACTTTAACAATATTAAAACAAGACTAAGTGCTCATAAGAGATAGAGGTTCAAACAACTGATATATTTACATAAATTGGTAAGGTTTATAATGCGGATGCCAAAGAAATAGGATTAACAGCTCAAAAGGTTTGACTAAGATATATACAATTAGGTGGAGATAATTATCTCCTAAACTGAATAATGCTACTATTTCGCTTTGCAAAACACTTGAGGGCAAGTTCCAGATATCAACTGTTATGCATATAATATTTCAACAACCTCACTCACACATTGGAACACAACTCATTCAAGCTTGGATCTTTCTTGACTCTCTAGTCAAAGCAGTTAAGCATAGTTATAAATACACAATTTAAGGCACTTACTTTAGAATCAAGAACTGAGATTTGAACATCACAAATAAGGTACATATAACCTCTAAAGCATGTGCATTTGAGCAGATCAACTCTGTAAGTTAGGAACTTTTTATTCAATTGAAATAAAAAATTATACTATACCCGGTTCAACTACACCATTGGAAAAGAATCGTGGTGTAAAGAAAAACTAAGGGGAAAGTTTTAATTTAAACCAAAACTAGCACACACTAAACTGAAAATAAAACAAAATTGCAAACTCAATAATTTCGAATTTTTCTGATGGATTTTTTTAAAGCAATTTTTCGACTTGAATTTTTTTTTCAACAAGAAAATCCAGGAGGGATCTATACCGAAATTAGGATTACTTACTATCTATCAACACTATATTCTAACAAAACAAACTAAAAACAATTTTAACAAACTAAACAAAATCAAACAAAATACGAAAAATATAAAAGTAAGTACATTACAATAGGGGCCAACCACCCCACACTTAAAAAATTTGTATTGTCCCTAATGCGAAAAGATAAAAAATAGATCAGAAAAGACTCCCTGAGGCCATTGGCCTAAGCATCGTCATCCTCAAAAGTGCGCAAATATTCTTCGTCATCTGAGGGAATAGAGTTCACATCTTCATCCGGTGGGATTTGTCCATGCTGAGCCATTCCTAACCACTGTTGTGTGAAAGGAGATAAAGGGTAATTTTATTGCAACTCTTCCAAGTTCACTTCCCTTCTAGAAACGTGAAGGCGCAGGTCAACAAATAATATCTGCAAAGTCTCTTCCACTCGGATAAACCTTTGATTGGGGTTAAGTGCAGCTGCAGGCGGATCTATCACAGTCGTGATATCAAGCGTCCTGATAGGATATGTTACTTCTATCCGCCGATCATAGTGATACTCTTCTTCAATGAAGTGCGTTCGCAATAACCGAGTAATCATACTCAGATAGTGTAAGTGGCGTCCTCAAAAAGGTCTCACCTTTGACATATGTTCCAACATGATTTTCCCAAGATCCACCTGCATTCCTGTTAAAAATGCATAAATCAAGCAAAACTTTAGTTTTGATACGTCTGTATCACTTTGTGTTGGCATGATTTTGGCATTTATTATCTTCAAAATGACTCGTGCAGGCCGCTGGAATGTTCCTTTTTTTATTTCCTTGTGACACTCATTTGTATCTCTAGTCCAAAAGGCAAAGGAATCTTCACCACATAGTTGTGTGCGGATGTCTGGGTAATCTGGTCTACGCACGAACCTCTGGAACAGCTTATGTGAATGTTTAATGAAACCTATTATTTGATTTATGACCTTTGACGAAAATGGGATCACTCTATTTCTGACCCTGACTTGATAGCTGGCATCTAAATCACCGCCCGGTTGCCAATTGGCATAAAATTCTTTTACCAAGTTGATGTTCACACTATCACCTTAGCGAAACAACCCTTCAAAACCCAAAGCTCGAATGTTAGTATATATGGCATTATACTTACGGGCAAGCTTTGCTTCATCTATGGCAACTTCTGGGGTTGGTGGCACAGCAGGGACGAAGGATTGGAACCATTGTATTGTATGAGCTGGAATAGCCCTGATGCCATATTTACACTTTGGCACCTCATCTGCATCAGGGTCAAAGTGTTCCTCTTCCTCCTCCATTGGTGCCGGAGGTGGTGCCCTTCTACCTCCACGCCGGCTAGTAGATGCAGCCTCAGTTAGGCCAGCGTTTGATATTTTGCTTGGGCGCCGAGATATTTTACCTACACAACATGATATATTAGTTAAAGATACACAAAATTATTTTAAGAGCAAGTGGAGTAAATACCCCACACTTATGTTATATCATGTTGACACTTAGGATGTATAACAGGGATTCAGACTATCCCGTTCTTCAATTAGAATGATATAATGCTTATTGGCCTACCCGATCATTAAAGAGACTTGCAACAATTAAAAATAAAATAAAAATAAAAAACTAAGCTAGATTTTACAAGCTAAATTAATATTAAACATAAACATAAAAAGAAATTTGTCTATTTTACAAAATTCAAAATTTATATACAAAATATACTACATAGGCACATTAGCATGAATCTTACATCTCATTTTTACATAAAGAAAGCGAAAAAATCACGGCTTGGCCTAATGTTATACTCCCTCCATTTCAATTTATGTAAACTCATTTGACTGGGCACGGAATTTAAGGAAAGAGAGAAGACTTTTGATCTTGTGGTCTAAAATGAAGCACATATATTATGTGTGGCTATAAATCTTTGTGTAAAGGTAAATTGTTTCCAAATAAGGAAAGAGGTCATTCTTTTTGGCACGAACTAAAAAGGAAATAAGTTCACATAAATTGAAACGAAGGGAGTAGTTGTTATCAATAAGAACATCTCACAATGCAATTTATTTCTCAATTTCAAACATTACTCAATTTTATATCACTTAGACATTTTAACAAACACATTGTAAGCATGTCTTTTTTTTCTTAAAATTTCAACTTCAAAAGAGGCCTAATCACCATATAAACAACACCAATATACCTCTCATCACAACTATAACATCACCACATCTTCATAATAATATTCAATACACAATTTTTCACTTTTTTATATGTATTTTCGGATTAGTACACTCCTTAATAATCCGAACAAAACAAAATAAACAAAGTTCGGATTGCATAGCGGATCTTTGACCTAGTCTAATAAATCAATCTGCATCCGACTTAATGATACAAGAGGTCGTTTGTGACGATGAATCTGAATATGACGAAGATAAAGCCTTCGAAGAGATAAACCGAGAACTGTGCCAATTCGAAGAAAAACCCAAACCTAACCTAAATGACACTGAGGCTGTGAATCTAGGAGACGCTGATAATGTCCGAGAAACCAAGATCAGCATCCATATTAAGCCGAATGTCAGGGAGGAATTGATCAAAACCCTCGTGGAATTCAAAGATGTTTTTGCATGGTCATATGATGATATGCCGGGATTAAGCACCAATCTAGTGGTTCACAAATTGCCCACTGACCCGGCATACCCTCCGGTCAAGCAAAGGCTAAGGAAATTTAAAACAGAAATGAGTGTAAAGATCAAAGAAGAGGTGATTAAGTAGTTGCAGGCGAAGGTCATTCGGGTCAATCGATATCCCGAGTGGTTGGCCAATGTGGTACCAGTTCCAAAGAAGGACGGGAAAATCAGGGTGTGCGTCGACTACCGCAACCTCAACAAAGCAAGTCCCAAGGACAACTTTCCATTGCCCAACATCCATATCTTGATCGATAATTGCGCTGGGCGCGAGATCGGGTCATTTATGGATTGCTATGCGGGTTATCATCAGATCCTAATGGACGAGGAAGATGCGGAAAAGACAGCATTTATCATGCCATGGGGAACTTACTGCTATCGGGTAATGCCGTTCGGACTGAAGAATGCTGGGGCAACGTACATGCGAGCAATGACAGTTGTGTTTCACGACATGATACACAAAGAAATTGAGGTGTACGTAGATGATGTGATCATAAAATCTTGGCGTCAGGAAGACCATGTAGCAGACCTAAGGAGATTCTTCTAAAGACTCCGAAGGTATGATATCAAGCTTAACCCGGCCAAATGCGCGTTCGGGGTTCCATCAGGAAAGTTGTTAGGATTCATCGTCAGTCGACGGGGTATTGAGCTGGACCCATCTAAGATCAAATCCATCCGAGATTTGCCACCGCCAAAGAATAAGACATAGGTAATGAGTTTGCTGGGTAGACTCAATTACATCAGCAGGTTCATCGCTCAACTCACAGCAACTTGTGAGCCCATATTTTGGCTGCTGAAAAAGGATGCTGCGGTAAGTTGGACGACAGAGTGTCAAGAGGCTTTCAACCAAATCAAAGGGTATCTGTCTAATCCACCCGTATTGGTCCCGCCTAAGCCAGGGAAGCCCTTAATTCTTTATTTGACGGTCCTGGAAAATTCATTTGGTTATGTACTGGGGCAACATGATGACACAGGAAGGAAGGAGCAGGCCATCTACTATCTTAGCAAGAAATTCACAGTATATGAGGTCAAGTACACTCAACTCGAGAAAACATGCTGCGCCCTAACTTGGGTAGCTCAGAAGTTGAAGCACTACCTGTCCTCGTATACTACTTATCTCATATCCCGTTTGGACCCATTGAAGTATATCTTTTAGAAACCTATGCCCACAGGGAGGTTGGCAAAATGGAAAATTCCGCTCACAGAGTTTGATATCGTCTATGTGACGAGGGCAACCATGAAAGCCCAGGCGTTGGCCGACCATTTGGCAGAGAATCCCGTTGATGAAAAATACGAGCCTTTAAGAACGTATTTTCCCGACGAAGAGGTAATGCATACAAATGAGCTGGAGTTACCCGAGGAACTGGGTTGGAAGCTTTTCTTCGATGGAGCTGCAAACGCGAAAGGGGTTGGAATAGGAGCAGTACTCATTTCTGAAACAGGATGCCATTATCCTGTTACGGCTAAACTACGCTTCTATTGCACCAATAATATGGACGAGTATGAAGCTTGCATTTTGGGTTTGCGATTGGCTGCGAACATGGATGTCCAAGACGTTTTGGTCTTGGGAGACTCAGACCTCTTGGTACATCAGATTCAGGGTGAATGGGAAACGCGGGATCTGAAACTCATACCATATCGACAATGCTTGCACGATCTGAGCAAGCGATTTCGATCGGTGAAGTTCAAACATATCCCGAGAGTTCATAACGAGGTTGCGGATGCATTGACCACCTTAGCATCAATGTTGCACTACCCTGACAAAATATATGTTGATCCTCTGCACATCCAGGTCCGTGATCAGCACGCTTATTGCAACGCCGTAGAAGAGGAAGCGGATGGCGAGCCCTGGTTTCATGATATCAAGGAATACCTCAGAATGGGGATATATCCGGAACAGGCCACTAGAGACCAAAGAAGAGCCCTTCGGCGTTTGTCGAATGGTTTCTTCCTCAGCGGAGGAGTTTTGTACAAAAGAACCCCGGATTTGGGATTGTTAAGATGTATAGACGCCGGTCAAGCCATGACGGTCATGGCAGAGGTACATGCTGGAGTTTGCGGGCCACATATGAGCGGATATGTATTGGCAAGGAAGATCCTTCGAGCAGGGTATTATTAGCTTACCATGGAGCATGACTGTATCTCTTTCGTGAGAAAATGCCATCAGTGTCAGATACATGGAGATCTGATTCATTCTCCGCCAACAGAGTTACATACGATGTCAACACCCTGGCCGTTTGTGGCATGGGGCATGAATGTCATTGGACCTATCGAGTCGGCAGCATCTAACGGTCATAGGTTCATTCTAGTAACCATTGACTACTTCACCAAATGGGTTGAGGCTAAAACCTTCAAGTCGGTAACTAAAAAGGCAGTGGTGGATTTTGTGTACTCCCATATCATCTGCAGATTTGGGATCCCAAAAGTAATCATCACGGATAACGGTGCGAATCTTAACAGTAGCCTGATGAGAGAGGTATGCCAACAATTCAAGATTACACACCGCAATTCCACCCCATATCGTCCCAAGGCGAATGGAGCGGTCGAAGCAGCCAATAAGAACATCAAGAAGATACTGCGGAAGATGGTGGAAGGGTCCAGACAATGGCACGAGAGATTACCCTTTGCTTTGTTGGGTTACTGCACTACCGTCCGGACTTCCATAGGTACAACTCCTTATTTGTTGGTGTACGGAACTGAGGCCGTAATACCGGCGGAGGTCGAAATTCCATCCCTCCGGATTGTCGCTGAAGCCGAGATTGATGATGATGAATGGGTCAAAGCTCGATTGGAACAGTTGAGCTTGATAGACGAGAAAAGATTGGCAGCAGTGTGCCATGGTCAGCTGTATCAGAAGAGAATGGCGAGAACATATAATAAGAAGGTACGCCCCAGGAAGTTTGAAGTAGGGCAGCAGGTATTGAAGAGGATCCTCCCGCATCAGGTCGAAGCAAAAGTCAAGTTCGTCCCAAATTGGCAAGGGCCTTATATCGTCACCAAAGTATTGTCCAACGGTGCTTTGTGTTTGACGGATATCGAGGGGAGATGTGTTGACATGGCTATCAATTCGGATGCAGTCAAAAGATATTATGCGTAATTTCTTTGATTATGGCAATTATTGGTTCGTTTGTTTGTACTTGGTACTTATTGGATAATGAAATGACGGAGGCAATTCTTTCTTCTATCCAAACACTGTTAACCCTTGTTTCCCCCTTTTGAGCCTTAATTTATTCTTTCATACCCCTCTTTTGGAATCACTAATGGAAAGATATGAAAAGGAGAAAGAAAAGAAAAGAAAATTTTTAAAAGAAAAAAAAAAGAATAAAGAAAAGAAGAAAAAAAAAGGGGAAAAAAGAGATAAAAATCACAAGAAAAACAAAACCGTGGGAACTACGTTTGACCTGATTCCTCAAAGAGGATACGTAGGCGCCTCACGGCTCGGTGCGTAGTGTACATAAGTGTGCATAATAGGCACAGTGTGCGTAACGCACATAGCTCAACATAGAGTAAAAATAAAATCCCCCAAGCAAGAAAACTGGGGCAGAGGTTATGTTTTAAAATTCCAACAAAAGGTTTGATTCCAAAAGTTGTAGATGATCACCCATCAAAGTTATTTCATTTTTGATAGCCTTTCTTTAGCCCCACACCAAAACCAACATCGACGTCCAAAAGACCTCCCGATCAATATCCAAGAGGTGCCAAGTCAGGCAAATAAAGCCGAGAATAATACACTGATCCCCGGCGAAAAAGAGGATCATAAAACTGGAAATGAATTGATAGTACAAAGGAATCTCCAGAAGAGAGGGTCATATCAACAACACTCCAATTCTCCGATGAAGAAATAAAATGAGAGAGTCTTGGCGGTGAAAACCTTCGCAGGCACCACAAGGCGACGAAAGATGAGATATATAAATGAGAGAGTCTTACCGGTGAAAACCTTCGCAGGCACCATAAGGCGCCAGGAGCTGAGAGAAAAGAGAGAGTCTCATTAGTGAAAACCTCTCGAAGGGCACTATGAGGCGACAAGACAGATCAACAAAAGGGTCCGCGTTCGCAAAGAAATGGACACCTATTTATCCCCAGCAAGTAAGGTCATCAGGCAAGTTGATTGATACAAATAGACTGGGTCGGAAACCTATGGTGCACGTCATGATCACAAGGACCAGTCATGTCATCCAGATAAGTTTTTCTCTTTTTCCTTTTTCCACCAAGTATTGGTTCAGAAAGATTTCCCTCCTTTTTCTATCTCTTTCCTTTTTCTTTCTAAGAATTCGTTTTGAAAGAGATTTTTCAAAGTTTACCACCAGAGG
This sequence comes from Nicotiana tabacum, assembly GCF_000715075.1. Classification (NCBI taxonomy): domain Eukaryota; kingdom Viridiplantae; phylum Streptophyta; class Magnoliopsida; order Solanales; family Solanaceae; genus Nicotiana; species Nicotiana tabacum. The sequence continues at coordinate 149,794,466 of NC_134086.1, read as the reverse complement.
CCGAAGGGGCACAAAAGAAAAATATGAAAAGGGTAGGCCAAGAGCCGATGCAATAAGACAAAAGGCATCGGCTGCAAAACCAAAGGACGAATTGTGTAGAAAGAAGGGTGACGTAAAGAGAGCGGAAAATGACGGGTGAAGGACTCGTGGACCAAGTTCCGAGAAGGTTTCCACGCAGAACGTTAATAAATCCCGGACCCAAATCCGAAGTGGTCAGACGCCACAAGAAAGGGAAATCAATCCGGTGCAAGATATCCCCAGGCAATGCAATTCTATGCCTTGCAGTTCCGGGAGGAAGTAAACTCCTGAAGGGAGTAGTTTCGGGATTAAAAGCAGACTCCCACAGCATGTCCTGAAAGGAAAAGTAGAAAGGGGGATAAATGGAAAACCACCCCAGCAAGCAACGTCGTCCACCAACCAGTTGTTAGAGCATAGAGCAAGGAAAAGAAAAGGGAAAAATCATCCCCCAACGGAAAGACCACCGTTGCCCCACCATGATTAAAACTAATTAAGTTCTTTTGTCTGCTGCAGGAAAATAAAGGTTGATAAAGGCAGAAGGACACGATACCAGAAAGGTCACCAAAACAGGGGCAGAAAATTTTCTGCCATTGTCAAAAAATTTTCTCGGAGGAACGAGAAAATGAAATCAAATATGTCTTAGTTTAAATAGGCGCCCACCTGTATAACGAGAGGAATATTTTCATGTCTTAGTTTAAATAGGCGCCACCTGTATAACGAGAGGAATAATTTTCAGTCTTAGTTTAAATAGGCGCCCACCTGTATAACGAGAGGAATATTTTTATGTCTTAGTATAAATAGGCGCCCACCTGTATAACGAGAGGAATATTTTCATGTCTTAGTTTAAATAGGCGCCCACCTGTATAACGAGAGGAATAATTTTCAGTCTTAGTTTAAATAGGCGCCCACCTGTATAACGAGAGGAATATTTTCATGTCTTAGTTTAAATAGGCGCCCACCTGTATAACGAGAGGAATAATTTTCAGTCTTAGTTTAAATAGGCGCCCACCTGTATAACGAGAGGAATATTTTCATGTCTTAGTTTAAATAGGCGCCCACCTGTATAACGAGAGGAATAATTTTCAGTCTTAGTTTAAATAGGCGCCCACCTGTATAACGAGAGGAATAATTTTCAGTCTTAGTTTAAATAGGCGCCCACCTGTATAACGAGAGGAATAATTTTCATGTCTTAGTTTAAATAGGCGCCCACCTGTATAACGAGAGGAATATTTTCATGTCTTAGTTTAAATAGGCGCCCACCTGTATAACGAGAGGAATAATTTTCAGTCTTAGTTTAAATAGGCGCCCACATGTATAACGAGAGGAATATTTTCATGTCTTAGTTGAAGATAGATAAAAACAAGTTGAAGATAGATGAGATCTTATGATCCGTAGTCTAGCCTAGCTTCTTCTTTTTCTTTTTAGCATGGTGTAACAAGGAGATCGGTAAGCGATAGCGTCCTACAACAGCATGTAACAGCACACAACAACAGCGAACGCTACAGTCACACGGTAGTCCCAGCTACCGAAGCTTCCCGAAATACATTGACCTGATTCCTGTTCAGCCCAGGATATGTAGGAAACCTCTGAATCAAAGGTTCGGTCAAATATTTTTTAAAAAAATGCTTCACACGGAGTACTCGGATGGGCAAAAATCGCTCGCTTCATCTTTGCGCGAAAACCCTTCGTGTCTTCGGGCAAAGAGGGGCAGCTGTAAGCACGTGATTTTTGCTTCACGGGAATTACTCCAAAAGAAAAGAAAATCAAAAATATATGCATAAGTGTGTTTGTCATTGAGTGATTTTTATTTAATGTGTGGTAATTATTGTAAGGTCTTAACCAATGTGTGTGTAATTGTATTTTTAATTTTTACAATTTATTTAGGGGTTTAGTTCAATTTTAATAATTGAAGAAAAGAAAAGGGTTATGGAAAATCGGATTGGGCCCCAAAATGAGGCCCAAAACCAAAGCAAAGACCCAGTCCAAACAAGGCCTGCCCAGGCACGAACCCAAAACGACGTCGCATAGGGCGTCTGATCTGAGCCGTCCGTTCAAACTCATCCAACGGTCCACACTCACACCCATAACCCGTCCTGTTTACTCGGGTCAACCCAACCCCTCACTTAAACCAAAACAACCCCGTTCCCATACCAAACGACCCCCTCCTGTCACTCACCAATAGATCCAAGCCGTTGAGATCACTTGATCTAACGGCCCTGATCTATCTTCCCCTTCCGTATATAAACCCTCCATCACACCCCACGCCCCATATCCAAACACCCCCCGGTTCCATCGTCTCCAAGAGCCCAACGTAATGTCCCAAACCCTAGCCGCCCCCCTTCACCTTCACCGTAAAGCCGGCGGCAAGGACGCCGGTGACCACCCCCTTAACACCCCTGATGCATCTCACCACCCCGAACCCAAATCTGTTACTCCCTGGCCTCGAATCACACTCCATCATCTCGAATCTTGATTTGAAGATTCGAGACCAAACCCCGATCTACACCAAACCAACCCAGATTCACACTGGACAACCCCCTGACCTCTCTCGTGACCAAACCAAGCTTGGTTTGGTCCGAATCTACCCACAAATCCTAGAATCTCAAATCTGAAGATCCAAACCCTAGAACACAAGAACCTGGGGAATCCGGCCAGTTTTAATAGAGGTTTGAGGTCTAATAGACCTTAATCAAGGTGTTCTCGGTTGAGAACACCCCGATTAAAGTTTGTTCGGCCTCAAATGGTCAAATCTAATTCGGACCTGGGTCGGCTTTGGTTGAACATTTTCAGTAAGTTTTCCTTTTTCTTTTCTGTTTTATTTGAGTACTGATTGAGTTTGTTAGCATGTTCTGTTGTGATTATTTGGTATTTCTGGTATTTTCATTCCAATTTCTTCCGTCTTTGTAAGGCCTTTTATTTGGTCGATTGTTTTCTGTGCATGTTTGAATATATTCTGTGATATACATGTTCGATTAGATTAGTCGTCGCATAAATAATTCATATGGCCTCCCAGTATTGTGCAAAGTTGTCTGAAGTTATTCAGGACCCCGTACGTGTTGTTTATTTAATCGACTGATTATACCTGGTTATAATTAGTATGATCGACTTGATAAACGTCGTCGACTAGTTTCCTATTACTGAAGGTTCAAATATTCTAATTCATACAACTTCACATGAGTGAACGAACCTGTTGTTGTTAATTGATTGCTTGACATTGTTTGAAAGTAGTTTAGTTGCATTATAAACAACTAAAAGACTCAGGCTAGGGCAGTTTTGAATTTGAACTTTCAGAAGTTCAAAATGCCCTGATGCTGCAATGGTTCAGGACAGTAATAATCAGGGTTTAACAAGGGTAATTTGGGTGTAAAAAAGAACAGAAATGATTAGTTTAAATGAGCTGACAAATAGGGTACTGGATTAGGATTAAAATAATGTAATAGTGGGGAGCCAAACTTGTAAGCATGGGGCTGATTGAATAAAAAGGGGGTGCCCATGTTTTTGGGCAGAAAATACAGGCTAAAGGCCTGTCGAATGGATGTGCATGTGGAATATTTTGTTTAGTTTAAAAAGAAGTTATGGGCAGGAAAGAAGGGAAGGGTTCAAGGCAGCTTAGTGCTTGCCATTTCTACCTATAAATAGGACTGATTCAGAACATAAAGGGGGCTGGAAATTTTAGTCTTCAGAGAGATTTTAGGTTGGAAAAACTGAAAGAAAGAAACATAAAGAAAATTTCAGAATATTGTAACCAAACACTGCATGAAAACTGCATAAGGGTGCAAGTTGGTCAAGCTGTCTTTGCCAATTGTTGTTGGGTTGTTTGCCGAGCTGTTTGTGATTGTTAAACTGCTGGTGCTGTTACATTAAATATTCTGGGCTTTCTGCTGTTTTCTACTCTGTTTCTGGGATTGTCTGTTTGATGCCCGATCACCTGTGGGCTTCATAATTGTTGCTGGTTGTTGTTGCTGTGTTGTTGCTGTTTGGTTGTTGTTGCTGATCATTCTCCTTCTTCTTTTGCTTTCCCTACCAGGTACACGACTAATACACTATCAATGTAACTTGAAAGTCGAGCATGAATACAAAAGAGAAGAGTTGAAGATGTTATTTTATACATAGCCTGTTATATTAAATACCATGTGATGTATAATAGTTTACGTTTTTGCTTGGATACTGGAGGCAGCCCTCATGCTTAGTGAATGTCAATGTATGGTAGTTTGACGTCAGATTGTGTATATAGGTTGGTAGATAAAAGGATTCACAGTACAGTATGGTACATATTAGACTTTAGCCAATTTTGTTCAGCATGCCATTGAATGCATGTCACGTATAAAGCATTCGGAATCCTGCTGTAAATAACTGTAAGCATGTAATAAACTAGGGCGATTTCTGCTTTCAACTGGTAGAGACAAATGCGACAAGAAATATAGCCGCTATAGGATATCCTTTCAAAATAAAAAGATGAGATGAGCCTCGACAAATAAAATGCACAAGCTGCGGGGCCCTCATTGAATGTATATATTAAAATACTTAGAATTCGGGATAGGCCGTTTAGCAAAATTCGCGGCCTTCCCAGGATAATAATACGATAGTCTCTTTAGGCGCGTGTTTAATAATCTTACCTTCTTAAAATCGAGTGTGCATTTCATGCGACCCAACTCCAAATCCTAAAACATTGAATAAAAATATGTTCTGGATCGCGGGTGCATTTCATGTGACGCAATCCAAAGACATGTTTTAAACGATGTTCATATTCCTTTAAAAAATATAATAAAAGCGGTAAAGGTTAAAATTTGCACATAAGTTTGTATTTGTATAAAATCAGATAAATAAGCTGGATATGACAGTTGAGCGACCGTGCTAGAACCACGGAACTCGGGAATGCCTAACACCTTCTCCCGGGTTAACAGAATTCCTTATCCGGATTTCTGGTGCGCAGACTGTAATATGGAGTCATTCTTTTCCTCGATTCGGGATTACAATTGGTGACTTGGGACATCCTAAATCTCCCAAGTGGCGACTCTGAAATAAATAAACAAATCCCGTTTCGATTGTCCTTTAATTGGAAAAAACCCCTTGTACCCTCTCGGGTGCGGAAAAAGGAGGTGTGACACCTTTCTCTATTGAAACGTGGTAGTTGATCCCTTTGCCTGTCATTACGTCGATCTCTCCTTGTCTTAGTCTGTACTGAGTTTAATCAATGAAGCGGGCCGTTCAGGTCATCCTTGTCTGCCCTCACTTCGGCGCAATAGGCGTTGTGGATCTCTTCCCACGTGGTAGGGGGTACTTCATGAATCTACTAAATAGTTTTTTGGTTGCTTTTGATCTGTTTCTGTTTAACCCATTTTGAAAGGCTGCTATTGCCATCCCTTCTGACACGTTCGGTAGGCTCATCCTTACTCTGTTGAATCGGGCTAGGAAATCCCGAAGTCCCTCGCATGTCATTTGCCTGACAGCGAAGATATCATTAACCCTAGCCTCGACCTTCTTCGCTCCCGCGTGAGCGGTGGAAAATATATTCGCCATCTCTTCGAACGTCGATATCGATCGTGCTAGCAGTTGGGAATACTATGTCAATGCTCCCCCCGTCAGAGTTTCGCCAAATTTTTTCAGCAGCACAGACGGTACCTGTTCTTTTGATATATCATTACCCTTTACTGCGGTAACGTAATGGATTAAGTGATCCTACGGGTCCGTGGTTCCGTCGTATATTTTCAAGTATGGTGGCATTTTGAAGGTCTTTAGAATACAATGGGGAGCTGCCCCTTCTCTGTACGGTTGTTCGACGAATCGGCCCACATCGCATTTTGGTAATAACTTCGGAGTGCCTGGTATTTTATCAACCCTCCCCTGATGTTCTTTTATCTGGTCGCGGAGTGTTTTGTTCTCACTTTCCATCTCTTTCATTTTCTTTAAGATGGCCGTGAGTGTATCATTGCCTGTATCAGCAACTGTACGGGTGTTACTTGTTCGTGTAGCGTCTGGCTCATCGGCAGCAACTGCGGTTTCTATGGGTAGCGCGTCTTCGATACCTCTCTGAATGGGTTTCTCGAGCATGTTACTCAAGGTGCTCGTTAACCACTCTTCTAGTAGCCTCTTGACAGCCGGCGACGCTTCTCCTGCCGCGGATGTTGAGGTTCCCCTCTCATACAAGATCGTTAGATCCCCGTGAGGAGGAAGTGATATCTCTCCCTCTGGTGTAACACTTGGTGTTGCATTCTCATTGTCTTCTCCACTAGCTTCGTTGAGGGAATTCAAGAGGTTGTTCGTGACATCCACTACTGCCTTTAGCCTCGCTTCTCTTTTTCCCGCCATCGCTGGTTTTTATGAACCTGAAGATAAGTGATTATTACTTTCAAGAATCTAGATGAAAACTACGATTTCAGCTATAGAGTTCCCCACAGACGACGCTAATTGTTTGACTCAAAAGATATTAAAACCTTTTTGAACAAATCAATTGAAGATGAAAGGGTAAATCTTAGCTGAGGTTAATAATCTCTAGAAAGATTGATAAAGAAAAAATAGATAGATCACGAGTTTTCTTTTTATTCGTGGATAGTAAATGTTCCAAAATTCTCTCCCTTCCTTACAAGGTTATTGTCCCCTATTTATACTAGGAGAAAAGCCCTTCTAAGCTATACAAGACAAATAAATAAGGAATATTCCTGATGTCCCCTAATGGCCATACATTATTACAAGGGTCGTCCAATCTCTAGTTTGTTTCAGGGTCGTCTCCTTCAGCGCGTCGATTCAGGGAGGCCTCATCAATCGGCGTACTCGTCGTCGGTCGTGGTCAGACAAATTTGGACCCATACAGTGGAGACTACAAAATTTCTAATATCACATATGATCTATCCTTGTCTAGTACGTCGTATGCATATGGGTAGGGCCGCAAGGGTGGCAAACAGGTGGGTCGGGTTGGATATTAGCGGGTCGAAAATGGATAATTCAAAAAACGGATAAATTATCCGACCCAACCCATATTTGAGACGGATAAAAAACGGGTTATCCGGCGGCTAATATGGATATTCATATTATCCATGACTTCTTGAATATGATCACTTATGAGAGAATTGCTAGTCTCCCAAACTTGAGAAACCCCAAATTTAAGGCTTTATAAATATAAAAGTTAAACACATTAGTTATCCATTAGTTAACTATTTTCTAAGTGGATAATATGGTTATTATCCGTATTCGTTCCATTTTTAAAAAGTTTAATATCTAACCCATTTTTTACTGAATAATACACTTGTGCATGCGATTTATTTCCTCAAAAAAAAAACGAGTGGATATCTATGTTATACGGACTCGGGTACGCGTACATAAAAAATAATCTGCTATGCCCACTTACAATTTGAACATAAAAAATTAATTTTGTAAAGTTCTCATTTGCTATTTGTTATGGTGCTACTGTGAAAGGGTCATGTAATAACATGTTTAAAGGACTACAAGAGTGTGTAAGATTTGTTTTAATTTTTAAAAAGAAAATCATGTGAAATAGCTGCAGTTACATTATACACAATTTTGGATATAGAGAGATGCGTAAAGATAAATCGAAAATTTATATACTAACATTTATTATATGTCCAACCTCAATTATGGATTCTCCCATCAAATTAAGCAAGAAGTGAATATGTGGCATATAGAGATGATATCATATCTCAATTTCACTTGCCTATCTAGGCTGGTCCATCTGCAAAGGTACATGGACATGCTTCTTTCTTTTGTCCTTGTTATTTCCTTTGATTAAAAAAAGCAATTTTGTCAGGTCATTGCCAACTTAGCCAATTCATCAAAATACTCCAAAGAGATATATAGTTCGATTGCTAAATTGCCACATGAATTTGGGACGCTAAGCTAAGTACGTGTTGGCATCAGACTACCACTCTATATGCATATACAAAAATAAAAATTGAAAATGCGTGAATAGATCACATTCGCTATGAAGATACTCACTCTAAATTCTAAATTACATGTATGTCTATTCCACTATGACATCGCAATAAGCAGGCTATCTTTCTTTTCTTTGGATAAATAAATGACGAAATAAATAGTATTCTAAAAGATTACGTACTATGTTGTCCTATGTCAATGCATTGTATTCGGAAAGGACTCAACTAACACCACAAAAGTTTTTGTACTTTTATTAAAGAAAACAGCTGCGCATAATGCACAACTCTTGCATCATGCTTTTCCTTCCTTTTTTTTTTTTTTGGTCAATAATCAAGACAATCTAGCGTCATGATTTTCACTCTTTTGAGGAATTGATATTAGTTAAAACTATCGTATTATCAAGCTATTTCTGTCTTTTGAAAATATGAAGAAAAAAAATCCTAAATAAGGGAATGAAAGAATTTTTTTTTTATCACAAGCTTTGTTATTGTCCTAAATATATACTAAAAGGAACATTTCCTAAAAAATTTACCATGTATGCTGAGAATCAAAAACGACATCAATGTACCAATTGAGAATTAATTAGCTTATATAATTTTAATCCATATGTTATGTACTCCAACCTTATAGCAAATGCTGTTAAATTGGACCGTATGAAAACTTCATCTTTAATTTGTTTATAGTATATGTTCGATAACTTTGTTGTTCAATTACGCACCATTTCATAGATTTATCTCTCTTTAAATGGTATGCACTTTCAAAATATTATTATTGATTACAAAAAAACAAATAAGCAAATAGTAGTGTCTACCAAAACGTCATAACAAGAGGAGAAAAAAGGCTCTTCATGACATGGAATGGCAGCTTAATGACTCACTTGATGGATATGCAAACCTAAAAACTTGACAGTTATTATGTTAACATCATTAGCTAATATTATTCCTCTTGTTTAATGAATAAATAATGTTCTACACTACACAATTGATGTGATATGAAGGGTAGTTGAATCACTGCTACATGGCTTAATTGTATAATTTTAAAATTTATTATTAAGTAGTAACAGGTTCAAACCAAACAAATACAAAATTAGGTCTGCAGCTGATATAATAAGTGTTACAAGTCTTTTAAGTTTTAACAATACTCATGGCCTTTCAAGTTCAATCCTACGTGCTTAAAAAATTTAAGTTAATATTACACACTATTAAAAGATTGGAACTCATAAAATTAATCACTACTCCCTCTCAAAGAATTCAATCAAACTGTTGTGTAATAGATTTAAGTGGGGTCCTTAGGTTGTAACCAAATACTCATTCATATACACAATTTGGTTATGATGATGTAATATTCCATGCGTTGGAAATTTATTAATTTTTTCTCATATACTTCTTGTTTGCATATGATAATAACAGATTTTTAGCTAACTGACAGAGCGTGTTCAAATTCCCTAATGAATATATACCAGATTAACATTATATTGTTGAGTATCACTATTTATACATGGTGTAAGACACAGAAAAATGGTAAGACCGATAGACTCATCAAACATCGCTCTTTGATCATCACCAGCCAATAGATCCATAAATCCAACTTATTCTCAATCCTTTGATTGGCACTCCTGTGTCCGTGTACTCATCTCCTTAGGTTTTTATTGACTTCATGACTGAGTTAAATTAGTTTATGTGTCATTATGGTGGAGGACAAGAAAACCAAGAACCAAGATGCCCAAAAACAAATGCTATATAGAGGCCGTGGCAGAAATAGGATTTTCATCAAAGGGATTCTGAAAATAAAAAAGATAAATACGCGAAGAAGTTAAGAGTATAAAATAAAAATTTGACCTTATATGTAGCTCCGCTTTGTATAGAAATATAATGAAATGTGGTTACATGAAGAAAACTCTTCTCAGCTTGCTAGAGAGCGCCCTTCCATCTGGACCACGCAAAAGTCCATTTTCTAGAAAAAGTAAATAGTGAATCTGACCGGCTATCTGTGTAACAATCCCTTATCGATAGAATAATTAAACTAAATAGCCGTCCATCTAATTTTTTAGATTAAAAATAGGCGATGGATGTATAATATATATCTAATTCATGCATAATACATGTATAATCAATATATACCGGCTAAAAAAAAGTAATAGTGAATCTGACCGGTCATCTGTTTAACAATCCATCATCGATATTTATCCAGCCCAAGTGAGCAAATCCTGGCATGGCCCAAATAAAAAAGACCCATACTGGGCACTTTAATCCAAATGTAGGTTCTTTTTAACCATCTCCAATTTTATATAAAATCACGCGTAAATTTATTATAGGGGCACAAGTGCTAAAAACAATATCTTTTTAATTCAAGAACTCGTCCTTCCTCTTTTTTTCTCTCTTACTTTTTGAATAAAAAATAACATATTAGTTTTTATTTCTTTTCTCTTTTTCCAATTGCTGATAATCATATACTTGAGTTGTGTTATGAAATTAACGATCTTGGCTGTCAAATTGCTAATAATTATAGTAGAAAAAAGTAGAACAAAATAAGAACGCAAGGGATCAAACCTAATGCGACCATTTTACATAAATAAATAAAAGAATGCATGAGATCAAACCTAGAGATTATTTGGGCAGATAATCTCGACGCCCAATTAGAATAGTTATTAAGTGAGCTAATTAATTAATTAATGTTAATAAGAAAAAACCGAGATTCAAAAGGATGTCCCAGCGTAAGATTGCGTCCAAACTGACAAAAATTTAAAGTATAGTTTAGTAGTTGGCAGAAAAAGGCTTTGTAAACCTAAAACTAAGAGATGTCGTTCGCCTTTTTTACCCTTTTTAAAATAGAGTTCATATTAGACAAAATAGTCATTTGATTATTTCCCTAATATTTAAAAATAGTCATTTAATTAATTCCCTACTATTTAGTAATAGTTATTTAATTACTATCCCTATAATACTTATAATTGACACACATACTAGGAGACATTTTCGTTCTCTACACAATAGGAAGTTTTCGTCCAACTCTATATTTAGGAGTATTATTAAATTTTTCTTTCTAATTTAGGAGGATCTTTTTTAGTTAATAGAAATTTGTTCAATTTACACGCAATAGGAAGGATTCAGTTTTTCTTTAGTTAATAAAATTTTAACTAATTCACGTACTAGGAAACTTTTGATACTTTCAACTATATTTAAATTTAGGAGTATTAAAATTTCACACTTGAAAAGTTCTTAAATTTTGACTAATTCATGCACACACTAGGAAAGTTTTGATATAAATTTTTGACACTAAATTTTTTATAACTATATTAGATGAAGACGAGCTCTTTGAAAACTTATAAGAGTCTTTTTTTAATAAAATTTTCACCCAATTTTATATACGCCTGTAATTCTATAAAAAGAAGTTACAATTTCACCTTTTCATCATCATAATTTTGCCTTGTTGGAGCAACAGCTACAAAATTAAGGGTTTTAGGTTTTCTTTCTTTGAGCAATTTTTTACTAGCAGTTGAATTTTGCATTCATGTATTTATATTAGTAGTTGAATTTTGCATGCACGTATTTAACCAATACATCTTATTTTGCTGATCTGGATTGTAAAGCTTGGTTTAATAGGATCCTTTTTGTATTAGACTGTATGCTTTAACCTTTAGTCAAGTTATTTCTTTTACTATTTTTCATGCTCTTATTGGACCTTTTTTCTCCGTTTTTAGTTGCTTTTAATAGTTCTTATATTGGACAAAACTGTATTAAATTATTTTTCTTAAAATTTTAAAATTTTGCAATTAACTAAAATTTTAGTTATAATTTTTTTATTTGAACTATGTAGGAATTCCTAATATTTAATACTCTAAAATCAATTAAGATTTTACCTTATGAAAATTTAAAAAAAAAATTATTCATTGGAACTAAAAAGCACGAAGACCCTAAACGAAATGTCGTTCGTCTTTTTTACCCTCTAAATATAAAGTTCACACTAGATAAAACAATCATTTAATTATTTCTCTAATAATTAAAAATATTTTGTTTAATAGATTTCCTAATATTTAGGAATACTCATTTAATTATTCTCCTACTATTTAAGACTTTAATTTTTTTATTCGTTTTAGATTTACAAGTCGTGCCTTTTCAAATCCATGTAGATTTAGTAGTATTAAATTTTATGAACTTTCAATTACCACTAGGAAAATTTCTGAAACTTTGTACCACTTATATGTTTAAGATGATCTTTTAATAAAATTGTCGTCACTTTCAAATTCCATTTAATTTTAAACTTATGATGGTTTTTCACTTTCTACCTCCACTTAAATTTAGAAATATTAAATTTTAAACACGATTTATCCTAGGAAAGTGACCACTTTGTAACTCCTTTTAGTTTTAGGAGGCTTTTTAAATAAAATTTTGATTCAATTAAATTTCAAGCACTTTTGTTTTATACTAGGAAAGTTTCGATCACTTTGTACTCATTTTAGATTAACTTTTTATAAGTTATTAGGTAAAAAATAAGCACTTTGAACTCCTTTTTGTTTTAGGAGTCTCTATTTTTTTAAAAAAATCTTTATTTATTTTAACTATATATAATTTTACCTTACATAAATCTTTTCCTGTTTCAATTATATATGTAATACTTCTATAAAAAAAGCTTTACTATTCTTGTTTTTATCATCAAAACTTACACAATTTTACTTTAGAAAGTGTCAAAAAATTTGCACTGAACAAAATAGTTATTTAATTATTTTTTGAATATTTATGACTTTAATTGTTTCTTAAATATTTAGGACGTCAAAATTAATTAAATTTATGTATTACATTTTTTTTTCTATTCTGATTATGTACTATACCTTATTTGTTAAAGAAAATCACGTTTTTAAATTTAGAAGCTTAAAATCCATATATTACAAATTCAAATTAGGACTTCCAAGTTCCAAGGCGTAGGCCATATGCCTTGAAATCATACTTTTAGCTTTGAACATCAATTTTAGGTTCAAGGGTCTTAATTATTATAGTTTTAAAACTTTCAAAGCAAGTAGACACAAAATATAGTTTCACCTTTCAATCAAATGTTATTCCTCTGATATTTTTATATAATAAAGCAAGTATTAGAACAAACTAAAGGAAAAACTACTAGAATAGATCAAATTCCTAAACATAATTAACACAATTATCATTTAAAACTTATAATTTTTTGTTAATTCTTATATTATAACGTAAATACATCTTTTGAATAATATTTATGTTATTTTAGAAAAATTATTCTCATTAATACAAGGTAACACTCAACGAACGTACAATAAGATGCAACGCATACTTTCCATCTATTGATACTATATTAAAAGTAAGAAGCTCCTTAGCAAAATTTTATTTGCATTTTTATCCTTTAAAATAGCTTTCATATTAGTCAAAGCTATAATTTAATTAATTCTATTATCTAAAATTTTAAAATTAAATAAAATTTTATTTATTAAAACTTATTTTTTTCTTATTTTAACTATATCGAAACTCCTAATATTTAGAACTACATCGTCAATAAATTTTCTTTCACATATTTGACATAAAACTTTACTCTCCAAAATATTGCTACTACAGTTTTTTTATCTAACATTAAATGTACGTACAATATTTTACTCCTATGATTAATTTTTTTTTAGTAATTTACATGTATTTTTTCCCACAATAATATACATGCATATTTACTTTTAATATTCTTTGCTAAAATATTTGGCATTTTAGTAAATGCATCATAACAAACTTAATCAAATTATTTATTGTTGTAGGTCCAATTATTGTAACTCTAACTATCGCATTAACTTAATAAACAAATGTTTGCATCTACTTTAATGTCCATTACAATTTTACATAACTTGTTCTTTTATATAAATTTTAATTGATTGACGCGATAAACACGTGCAATGCACGTACCCTAAAGCTAGTTATCATAAAAGCACGAATAATTTATGCCAAATATTGAACGACTAAAATATTCTCAAAATATTGATCGAATTTTACGTCCTTAAATATTTATATAATTTAAGGATCTAATTATAAATTACCTAATAATGAAATTCTTTTTCAATTTAAATTAAACATATATGGATCCTACTTGGATTAGAAAAGCATGTCCGTAATTGGTGTTATTGCTTGTAAGGTTGTGTTGGCGGTTTCTATTCATGTTGTGAATTGTGATGGCATCATAGATATGTAAGAACTATCTTTGTGAAATAAACTACGAAAAATATGGACTTTTGTATGTCCTTTGGTGTTGAAATTTTAAGCTATAAAAGGGAACAATTTCTATTATATCATTTTTCTATCTGATTTGGCGAAAGGTCTGTTGCTTAATTGCTTTGGTTTCAGGTTTCAAACATAACCAATTGATTATGCGTCGAGGTATTCTTTTTTTACTTGAGAAATTATCTTTCTTCTGCACTTCCTATGTATCTATCTAATAAATCAAAATTGTAGTACATGTTCTTTTCTTTTTTTAAAGTAGTTCTTGCGCATAAAAGAAAGAAAGACTTAAATATATAGCGTATCACTGAAATACTGTTGGCTCATTAGCGTATGTGTTGTTTTTAATAGTAAATCTCATGTAATATTCTTTTTGCTATTAATTATAATGTTTTCTCTTTGCTTTTTTATTTTAAAGAAGACCAGAAAGTTCTCTTTAGAGGGTGTTTGACTAAGCTTATAAGTTGGTCAAACTGATTTATAAGCACTTTTTGGCTTATCTACGCGTTTGGTAAAATTAAAAGTGCTTATATTTTAAGTGCTTATAAGCTAAAAATAAGCCAAAAGTCATAAGTTGGTCTCCCCCAACTTATCAAATTTCAGCTTATAAGCACTTTAGGTTTGACCAAAATATTTACTATTTTATCCCTAAAATACTTCTTTTTAAAACAAAACTCTTCGTATACTCAGTTCTTCAGCTGCTTATTATTAATTTCAGCACTTTTATCCAAACACGTAACTGCTTATTTTTTAAATCAGCTTCAGCACTTAAAAGTGCTTTTCAGCACCTCATGCTTATCAGCTACTCTAAATCAGCTAAGCCAAACATGCTCTTAGTTTGCTTAACAATACATGTATTTAGAGCACTCTATGTTTTGACATATTTCTTTGCTAATTTGCTAATGTATATAACATCTGTGTCCGGTGAATTTCTCACTATTCTCATCTAACATATATAGCAGTCAATTGGTCTTTTGAATTTTCAATCTTCTTAAAATATGTCTATTTTGGGTCTTAAAGTTATTAATATAGTAGATATGCTTTTAATAAATCTTGAGCATATGTAAAATTTTAGCTAAAGGACAGTAAGTCAGTAACAACTAAAGTTTCTTCTTTGAGATATTTAGAAGTACAAAATTTGAGATAGATGCTTATTATATTTGACATAAGATATTTCGTGTATCGCACGAACATAAAGACTAGTCTATATTAAAAGCACGAAGATCATTAACGAAATATCGTTCGTTTTTTTTATCCTTTAAAAATATTATTTATATTGTATAGAATTGTAAAATCAAAAACTTTTCCTAAAATTTAGGAGTTCAAAATCAAAAAAGTTATTTTCAATATAATTATGTGTTGGATATTGTAATGGACCCATATTTACTGAAGAATATAGATATACTTTCTATTGATTTCAACGGTGAACAACGCTGGATACAAGGAAAAGGAACTAAAAAAAAGAAAACAAGAATGGAGGGAGGTTTCAGAGTGTTCCAACAAGAGCTAAATCAAATTAAAGAAAAGACTCAGTATTTCCATACTCTACTCCCTACACCCTCCTGCTATATATAAGCCTTGTATTCTTTTCAGTTCACCAGTCTTGTCTCAACCTGGATCCCACATCACACGTTGGATTTTCCTCAATTCAACAACTGGTCCAAATATCTTAGCTTCTAACCCAATAACATAATCAGTAATGAGCCTATTCATAACAGATATCTTTTCCAAATAAAGACACAAAATATAAAGAAATAAAAGAGACCATAAAAAAATAGGGGAAACTTTCTCTTCCAACAAGGAAACTTCCCGTTTTGTGTATTATTTTTTCTTTGTCCTTGTATTTTCTTCATACATGACCAACTTACCTCTTTATTTTTTTGTTCATATGAGCTATTTGCTGAATTTAAATCATAATTAGTATTTTTTAAAAGCTTGGTTATTAAATCCGTGTTTTCTTATTCTTTAAAATTAAGTATTGCTACAAAAAATATTTGCCATTATGTGAGATAGTAATTTTTGTTGAAACATAGCAATCATTATTATTTATCGCTAATACGTTACTAAGTAGATTTGTGACGAATTTTTATTGTTTAACTGCATGATTTGTCAATCGCTAATTTATTTTTCTTTTTGCAGTTAGACATGTCTAGAATACATGGTACTGAGCTTTCAAAGCTACATCTTGGTCCTTTTCATGTATTACTAGGCCATGCTCTATTTTGTTGAAAAAAATAGGACCAGTATTCTTATTTTTCAAGAGTTTATATTTTTTAAATTTAATTTATAACTAAAATATACTATCATTTAACAATATTGCATATTTTCAAATTTTGTCTCCACCAACTAAGAACGGCCATGCACCACATTAAGACTAGTATATATAAAGTATCGTTTAGTAGTTGGTAGAATAAGACTTTGTAAACCTAAAATTAAGAAATATTTATCCACAATGTTAAAGTTGCGGTCATTGTTCTATTTATTTATTAATTTATTTTTGCTGAAAAAGTTGAGATCACTTGGGATTTACTTATTTGCAGAATAGATAGAATTTTTTGACTTTTGCCTCACAAAAGTCAATATAAGATTCTTTTACTTGGAGCCTAAGCAAAATATATCAATATTTTGCTTGCTAGCTAGATGGACGATGAGTCCAGCCTTTGATTTCCAACTGTACGTGTTCATTCAAGTCTTCGTTTGAGAAGTTTAGTACTGCGTCTTTAAGGTCTTTAGTCCTTTTTTTTTTATGGAAATAACAACAATAATAATACTATAATAATATTTGTGAGCGAAAATACACCAACTGACTTGAGTTGTGCTAGACACTGTCCTAAGAAACTATTTCAGTAATGTGAAATGTTTCCCCATAATTAAACAAGCTCATCTCTATTTATTTAGAGGATACATGAATCAGCAAAATTAAATAATAAGTCCAGCAAGTTGGAAGAGAAAGAGCAACTAATATCTTATGTCAATTAAAATATTATAGAAGAAGAAATTAGAAGGAGAGGGACATCTAGGAGGGAAAGAAGATAGAAGAATTTCTTCTTTGCTAGTGATTAGCTTTTCTTGGTGTTTGATGATTGAAGAATGATGGCCTAATCATGGCTATATATAGGCCTAAGGAAAGCTTCTACACAAGACAAGTGTTTTACTTGTCAAATTTTCTTGATGCAAGATGACACTTGGACAAAATAAGCTATTTGTCCATAGCTTCTAGAAGGGTTGCCACATGTAAAAACTCTTTACATGCATATTGACGCTTGGACTCATTTATTTTGAAAATATTACTACAATCCCCACATATTTTTAAAATAAAAATGATAGAATAAAAAGACTTCGCTGGATTTGTATGGTCCAAATATAATAGGTTTAATGTCTTCAGGACTATAAACCAAACTTAGACCAATAAAAATTAACTCACAGAATTACTGGTGAAATATAATATTTCTATGAACCAATAATTCCAGAGATTTTATCAATCACATTTCGACCCCCGGTAATTTTGCTGTTCAACGCGGTTTTGCGCCCAATAGGCCATGCGCGTGCCTAGCTATTCATGAGAGCTCTAGAGACTAGGCCAAAATCTCATAGGTGCGGCACACTCTACTCTCATATAGGTGAATTCATCAAGTGTATACTGTTTTTAAATACACCATCCATAAGGACTATGAATTTTATTAAGAGTTATAATTCAGCCTCTCAATTAGTAGCAGTCAAGCACTTTTTTTTGTGTGCATTAGTACCAATATTGACTTGTTATTACCCATATGAACCTACTTCATGGGATCTCCAATCACATAGGTTGGGTTACCATCTCTATTGACAACATTTCGGCCTTAACCCCATCTCTTTTGAGGTTTGAAGAATTAATTTTCTTCCCACTGGTTTAGTTAGAGGATCGGCCAAATTTATCTCTGACTTCACATAATCAATGGAAATTATTCCATCTCTCAACAACTGTTTTATGATATCATGCTTCAATTTCATGTGTCTACTTTTACAATTATAAGATTTATTCTTTGCAATATCTATTGCCGCTTCACAATCACAATGCATATACACAGGAGGCAATACGTCCTTTATTAAAGGGATATTAGCTAAGAAGTTTCTTAGCCACTCAGCCTCAGAACTAGCTAACTCCAAAGCTACAAACTCTGATTTCATAGTCGATCTAGCAATGATCGTCTGTTTAGTTGATTTCCACAATATTACACTACTACCAAGGGTGAATACATAACCACTAGTGGATTTTGTCTCATTTGAATGAGAGATCCAGTTTGCATCGTTGTACCCTTCTAAAGTAGAAGGAAATCCACTATATAGGATACCATAATTCATGGTTCCTCTCAGATATTTTATTAGTCTATCTAATGCAGACCAATGCTCTCTGTTCGGATTATGAGTATATCTTCTCAGTCTACAAATAACATAGGCTATATCAGACCTAGTAAAATTCATTAAATGCATCTGACTCCCAATAATCTAAGCATATTTAGACTGAGTAACTAGGTCACCACTATTCTTTTTCAACTGAGAGTTAGCATCAAAGGAGTGCTTACTGGTGTGACATTAAAATATTCAAACTTCTTAGGAAGTCTCTCAACATAATGTTCTTGTGACAACATTATGCCATTTTCACTCCTTATAACTTTAACTCCCAATATCATATTTACTTCACCCAGATCTTTCATATCAAAATTTGCAGACAGAAATAATTTTGTACTTTACACAATATTTAAATTTGTATCAAATATAAGCATGTCATCAACATATAGACATATTATCACATAATCATTGTCTACCACTTTAGTATAAACACATTTATCCATATCCACTAAAGAAAAACCATCTCTCAGTAAGATTTATTAAAATTTCTCATACCATTGCTTAGGAGCTTGTTTAAAGCCATAAAGAGATTTAATTAATTTACAAACTTTATTTTCTTGTCCACGAATGGCACAACCTTCAGGTTGAACCGTATAAATTTCTTCTTCTAAATCACCATTTAGAAAAGCAGTTTTGACATCCATTTGGTGGATAAAAAGCTTACGAATTAAAGCTAAGACAATTAAAACGCGAATAGAAGAATTCTAGTCACTGGTGCAAATGTATCAAAATAATCTATATTTTATTTTTGAGAAAATCCTTTTGCTACTAACCGAGATTTATATTTATCTAAAGATTCATGAGGATTAAATTTCTTTTTAAAAATTCATTTACAACCAATAGGCTTTGCACCAGGAGGTAAATCAGTTAAAATTCATGTATTATTTTTCTTAATAGAATCAATTTCAACTTTTATTGACTCTTTCCAATATTTAGCATCTTAAGAAGATATAGCTTTAAAATAATTTGATGGTTCATTATCGACAAGAAAAGTTTGAAAATCGTTTCCATATGAAAAATATTTTTTCCTAGGCCTTTTGCTCCTTCTCAGTTCCTCATTAGAGGTAATTTTATTATTTATTTCAACAGGTGTATGAGAAATTTTTTCAGACGGTGGATAAATATATTCAAAGATCAACATTCTTTGTCTCAATTATAGTATTGCAATCAAGCACATCACTTTTTAAAATAATAAATCTATATGCAGCACTATGTTCAACATATCCAATAAACATACAATCAACAGTTTTAGAACCTATTTTCCTCTTTTTAGGTTCATGTAAAAGAACTTTAGCAAGACACCCCCACACTTTTAAATATTTCAAGTTGAGTTTATAACCCCTCCATAATTCATACGGAGTTTTGCCAGTTCTCTATGTGGTATTTTATTTTGTAAGTGACATGCAGATAAAATAGTTTCACCCCACAAATTATCAGGAGCATTAGAACTGACTAATATAAAGTTCATCATCTCTTTCAATGTTCTATTTTTTCTTTCAGCTACTCCATTTGACTCAGGTGAATAAGGCGAAATTACTTCATGAATAATTTCATTATTTTTACAAAAAATATTCAAAGATAAATATTCTCCACCTCTATTAGATCTAATTCTCTTGATTTTTCTACTAAGTTGATTTTCAACCTCAGTTTTATAAGAAATAAAAGCATTAAAAGCATCAACGTTATTTCTAAGCAAATACAACTTAGTATATCTAGAAAAATCATCAATAAAAGTCACATAATATCTTTTACCACCTCTAGTCATAGTCTGCTTTAAATAGCCTAAGTCAGTACGAACCAAGGATAATAATTCAGTTTCTCTATTTACAGGAAACAAGTCTTTTAGTACTTTTAACTTCAGCATATATTTCACACTTGTTAATATTATTTCAATCTAAACTAGATATTAATCCTAATGACTGCATTTTCTTTATATACACGACATTAACATGTCCTAATCTAGCGTGCCACAAAGAAATTGACTCAACCATATAAACAGAAGAAGATGCATTTTTATTACTGGTATCAAAAATATTAAGCACAAATAAACCATGGTTACAATATCCATTGCCCACAAAAATATCATTTTTGGTCAATACTATCTCATTATTTTCAAAAGAAACCTTCACTCCAACTTTTCCTAATAACCCCACAAAAA
Organism: Nicotiana tabacum; assembly: GCF_000715075.1. Classification (NCBI taxonomy): domain Eukaryota; kingdom Viridiplantae; phylum Streptophyta; class Magnoliopsida; order Solanales; family Solanaceae; genus Nicotiana; species Nicotiana tabacum. The sequence continues at coordinate 149,773,799 of NC_134086.1, read as the reverse complement.
CCATGTAAGCACGTGATTTTTACCCTATATGAGAATTACTCCCAAAAATGCAAAATAAATAATTTTTCTTGGTGTGCAATTTTGAGTATTTTTTGTGATATTTTTGGATAATTATTTGTATTTGTCTGTGCATGTTTATTTGTTAAATTAATAAAAAAATACAAAAATATGTCGCATTTTGCATGTAGGATTTAATTCTACAATTGTTAGTAATTAAGTTTGTTTACAAAAAATGAAAACTACAAAAATAGGCATCTTTTGCATTTTTAGCATTTAATATCCAAATATACAATTTTATGCTTAATTATTACTTAATTGTGCGTTAATTGTTATGGGGAGTTAATTTGCGCTTTTATAAATTAATTTAGTTATTAATAATAATTTAAGTATTTCTATAATTTAGTTTTAGAAAATAAAAGAAGAAAGAGAACAAAAATACAAAAAAAAATCGGATTGGGCCACTTCTTCAATTTTCAAACCATAGGCCCAAATAATTGCTCAATCTTCCCCATGACCCGGATCACTTCAAACCGGGTCGACCCGGTCTGCCCCATTTACCCAAATACCCAACACCCCTTCTTCATTTTATGTCCAAACACAAAACAAAACAAAAAATAGAAAAACCAAAACCCTAAAAAATAAGAAAGGATCCCCCCCCCCCCATTTTGGCTTCTTCTTCCCCAAACTCAAAAACACCTCCCATGGCTTCCCTTTACCTTCTTCTTCGTCCACACAAACACCCTCGCGTCCAAACGACCTCCCCCGTCCTCCTAAGCTCACTCACCATCTTAAGCGTTTGAAGAACAGTGGTTACCTTGCTATGGTCAAACACTCTTACATGCTCGCCGGACCACCTGGATCTGCTCCTCCTCCACCATGTCGACGAACAGCTCGTCGACCACTGCTTCCTCGTCCAGCTTCTGCCTCATCAACACAGGCAGCCATGGCTTCCACTGGATCAGCCTCACGTCTACCCGACCACGTCGCAACGTCGTCGACCCCCAGCAAGCCTAAGCATTCATGTCCCAGACGATTGCCCCCTTCCGCGTCACTACTGTTGCCCGTGTCCAGCTGCGACGAGCAGCCATGGCTGCTCCAAATAATGTTGATGCATCTCCATTCGCACTTGTTTCAGCTGCGTCCAGCTGTTGATTTTGTTCGTTGTCCGTCGACCAGCTGCGTCTCCTTCAAAAGAATGCTTAAAACAGTCCATTGTCGAAACAACCTGCCTGCTTCCTCCGTCGACGAACTGCTGCTGCTGCTCGTCGCAGCAGTTGCTCCTGCTTCACGTTGCTTCATCTTCTTCGTCTCGTCAAAGTTCGAAGGTTTTTCATTGAGTCGAAGCCCGGACAGATTTGTTTACAATCGAGTTCATCGTTGATTCATCTCCGGTTAGTTGTTTTTGAGTTTTATTTTTGTCCATATTTCGTTTTTATATTTCTCGAAGTAAAAATCGATAAATGTTCGATTCTTGTTTTGTTCGTTGTTCATCGTTGAAATAATTCTCTAGTGTGTTCATGTGTTTTGATTGAATTAATTTTCAGATTTCAAATGGAAAGTTAATTAGTGGTTTTTCATGTTTATTTCATGTTTGTTTTATTGTTTAGGTAAGAATTTGTTAGTTTGATGTTTGTTAGATTCAAATTGAAATTTAATTGATTATTTCTTCAATTTGTTTCATGTTGTTATATATTTTCCAGAAATTATTAATGTTGTTTGAGTCATTTAATCCGTCATGTTTGTTGTTTAAAAAAAAATGGATTCATTCATGTTCATACTTTGTTTGGTTGATCTTGAATCCGAAATTTGTATAGTTTGATTTCTTGTTTTATTGTTTATCATTTATGATTATTTCTTGAATTTGTTTCATAATCTTGTTTAAAGTTTAGTATAGGAATTGTTGGTTGTAATGTTGTTAGAGTTGATTTTAAGTTCAATATTATTGAATTTAGAAATCTAAATATACTTGTTTGTTGTTGTTGAATCTGAAAATAGGTTTGTTGCTAAAAATATTGTTCAATTAAATTTTAGTTGTTCTTTGTTGTTCAATTTGTGTTCATGTGATTTGTTGTTGAAATGTTGTTGAAATCATGTTCATGTGATTTGTTGTTGAAATGTTGAAGAAATCATGTTCATGTGATTTGTTGTTTAAATTTGTGTAGAAATTGGTCATATTGGCTATATTTTGGTTGAGTGTGATTAATTGATTTGTTATAGCTGATGGGGTAATTTGGTAATTTGCAGTACGTTCAGGGGTAGTTTGGTAATTGCAATAAGGTCGGAGGGGTAGTTTAGGAATTGTACATTTTGTAATTTTTTATATGAAGCATGGGGGACAAAATGTAATGGGGTGGGTTGTGATATAGTTGTTTAATATAAAGGGGGGACAAGACAAAATTTAGTGGGGAGGAATCTTGTATTTGTTTAGTGAAGCATGAGGGACAAAATATAATGGGGTGGTGATGATATATTTATTTAATGTAATGGGGATGAGTGAGAAGATAATGGGTTTGGTAGGGGAAAGGGATTGATATAAATTGATTAAAGGGTTGGGATTATATATAGGAAGTCTTGAACACACACAGAGAAGAAGAAAATAATAGAGAGAAGACGGAAATAGAAGAGAGAACAGAAAAAACAAAATGGACAGATAAAGAGAGGAAGAAAAAAAAGAGCTGAATATTTAAGAGAGAGAAAAATTCCGAAAAATATTCAAACTTTCAAATAAAAAAAAAACTAAAAAAAAATCTTCTGCTTTCTTTCATTGTTTGAAATCAGAATTAATTGTTGTTGTTTCGTCGAAGCTTGAAACTTTTGTTTTTGGGATTACTGCTCCACTGGTTTGCAAACTCTGTTCGTGGGTTGTTACTGCTGCTGGACTGTTGTTGCTGTGCTATATTGTTATTACTGCTGCTGATTCTCATCTTCATTTTCTTTTGCTTCCAATATCAGGTACACAGATGACACGCTGGTTATTGTAATCCGAAATATGAAGCATGAATACGAAAAATGAAGAGTTGAAATTCTAAATTTGTTTTAATTATATTCTGAATTTTATTTGTATGTACAAATTATTTAACTTGCAAAAAATCAGAATCATGTAGTTAGCAAATGGTGTAGTAACTCCGTCGAGTCATCAAACGAATAAGCCATCTAGTAGGAACTGGGTAGTAATATTGTTTAGTTAAATAATATTGGTTAATTTCAGCATGTAAATGGTTTAGGATTAAAATTAGATTGCTAAGTTTTTTTTTTAATTTGACAAACTGAGAACATGCCTCGTATAATGTAACTAGGTAGCAACATGTGAATAAGACGGCCCAGGTCTAGTTTTAAGTCATACACGTTAGGCCTGGGCCCGCAGTGGCAACAGACTGTCCGGTTTGCATCAATTTCAGATTTATGAATCATATTCAAAATCCATCTATAAAGTATGTAAATAATTTAAGATATTTTCTCTTTTATTTTGTAGAGACAAATTTAATAAGAGAAAAATGTAGGCATTTTAGGATTGTCCTTTAAAAATAAAATGAGATGAGCCTCGCCCAATAAAATGCACCAATTGCGGGCCCCTCAATAAATATTTAATTGAGTGTTTAGAATTCGGGATGGACTGTTTAGTGAATTCCACAGTCTTGCCCATAAATAATAATACGCTAGTCGCTTTAGGCGCGCATTTTAATAAGCTTACCTTGTTAAACTCGGGTGTGCATTTCATGCGACCCAAATCCAAATCCAAAACATTGAATAAAAATACGTTCCGGATCGCGGGTGCATTTTATGTGACGCAATCCAAAGACATATTTTTAAACGATGTTCACATTTTAAAAAAAATATATATAATGATAAAAGCGGTAAAAAAGATAAAATTTGCACATAAGTTTATAATTGTATTAAAATCAGATAAATAAGCCGAATATGACAGTTGAGCGACCGTGCTAGAACCACGGAACTCGGGAATGCCTAACACCTTCTCCCGGGTTAACAGAATTCCTTATCCGGATTTCTAGTTCGTAGACTGTAATACAAAGTCATTCTTTTCCTCGATTCGGGATTAAATTGGTGACTTGGGACACCCTAAATCTCCCAAGTGGCGACTCTGAAATAAATAAACAAATCCCGTTTCGATTGTCCTTTAATTGGAAAAACTCCCTACGCCCCCCGCGGGGGCGGAAAAAGGAGGTGTGACAAATCAAATTGGTTTGGATATTAGGTACATGCAATACATCACTCAATGCTAGAGTTTTACCAGATGTGATTTTGAGAAGAATATTTCCTTTCCCAAGAACACGAGTTGTTCTTGAGTCACCAAGATAAATAGTTTCTTCTCCTTCCTCAACTTGGGTGTAAGACAGAAATTCATTTTTGTTTGCACAAATGTGCCTAGTAGCACCAGAGTCTATCACCCAATTTCTCACATTGGCCACATTATTTATTTGGAAAATAACCGCAACAACTATATTATCCGCTTTAGTCAAATTTAATTTTGACTTAGCGAGATTGTCATTTATCCCAACTCTTCTATCGCATTGAGGTGCACTTTTCTTGAAGGTTTTAATATTAGCATTGAATATGTAACCATGTCTATTCACATACCTGTGTTTTGACATTAGTGTTTTCCAAAGTTGTGGATGCAATAACTTATTTGCAACTCCATGAATATCTGACAGGATAACTGGAATAGTAGCAACAACGAAAACACCAAAATTGGTAGCACCATCAGGTATTACTTGCCATAGTTTCTTAGATTGTAGGGAAATGATACAGAAAAATAACAACAATAATAATACTATAATAATATTTGTGAGCGAAAATACACCAACTGGCTTGAGTCGTGCTAGGCACCGTCCTAAGAAACTATTTCAGTAATGTGAAACGTTTCTCCAGAATTAAACAAGCCCATCTCTATTTATTTAGAGGATACATAAATCAGCAAAATTAAATAATAAATCCAGCAAGTTGGAAGAGAAAGAGCAACTAATATCTTATGCCAATTAAAATATTATAGAAGAAGAAATTAGAAGGAGAGAGACGTATAGGAGGAAAGAAGATAGAAGAATTTCCTCTTTGCTAATGATTAGCTTTTCTTGGTGTTTGATGATTGAAGAATGATGACCTAATCATGGCTATATATAGGCCTAAGGAAAGCTTTTACACAAGACAAGTGTTTTATTTACTTGTCAAATTTCCTTCATGTAAGATGATACTTGGACAAAATAAGCTATTTGTTCATAACTTCTAGAAGGGTTGCCACATGTAAAAACTCTTTACATGGACTCATTTATTTTGAAAATACTACCACATTTTTTCCCTTCTACTTTGTGCTTGAACATTCATGCTCATCCATATACCAATGCTACAATTATGGTGATCTTGATCTAACGACGTGAAGATGTAAAAGGGTAGTCCGGGCCCGAAGCATGCATCTCGTATTTACGGAGGGTTCAGGGAAGGATTGCACACCCGCACTCTTAGATGGTGTGATGTAGACAGCCTATCCTAAGATAAACATTAGTGGTTGATTCCATGGCTTGGTTCCATAATCTATAAGTTACACAGAGATAAGTTTACCGTTACTCCAAGACTCCCCTTCACACGGAGACGTGAAGATGAAGCAGATCTAAAAATCCAAATTAGTGGGTGGCGAGTATCACTAAGTACACCTACTATTGTTTTGTGCTAGTGAGTATAATTTATCGATCTCTAACATTGGAGTTTATCGATCGTTTAGCACATTTTGAAATATATTTCTCATGTATTCTTCATTGAAGCTAAGTCAAGTTAGAATTTCGAGCAGTGCAAATACACTTTACCAATGAGAATAAACTCTTCTATCATTTTGCATATAGATACTAAATAGATTGGGGGTGAAACGCAGAAATATAAAATTTCAGAGTGTGAATTAAATAATGAGGTATACATAGTACATTAGGGTGTAAAATGCAAAGACTCGTAATAAACACCCACTTCTTGTATTTTGATAGCCGTAGCCTTTAAAAGGTTACTAGCAAATATTGAAGGATCGGACTTTAATTAATTACCATAACCTATTTTAATTAAACTACTGCATGTCCGGGGGGAAAATGTCGACTACTACTTAATTCTTACTTAGGAAATCTAATTACTTAAGAAACTATATTTGCATTAGTACTGTCCTATCAGCCAAAACAAGTTTCCAAATCCCGCAATCTTTAAATTAGAAATAATATAATGAACGTTAAACAAAGATACTCAAAACCTAATCGAATATGGAAAAGGAAAATAGTCTACCTTTATCTATTCTGTCATGCTTATGAAGCATGTATTCCATTCTATCCGTGATCACAACAGTAGTTCAATCAGTTATTCAATCACTCAACGGACCTTAATCACCAGTTTTCTTAATTCTTTTAGGTGTGTTATTCTAGTTACCATGGCGAATTCTTCAGGGGGAAAATATAGATTGCTGATTGTAGAAGTAAAATCTGCTCTATTTGATGACAAAAAGATTATAAATGGCAGATGCTACGTGAAAGTTTCAACATATATATAAAGACAACCAACTCAAAACAAGTAAGATTAATATCAGGACCGAGCAATGGAAATAAAAGTTGTGTTTGTCGTTCCATATCCAACTCAATTTCTTATCACCAGGACTCTTTAGTAGGTGTTGCTGAATACCAATTGGATACAAAGGGCGAAGGCGTTCCTATTTTATCGAATGTCCCTGAAGGAATCATGAGTATAAGGATTAGACATATCTTAAGATATGGAATAGTAGAGATATTATCAAGGGGAAGTTGGATGTAGAGAATCGTATTGGTAAAAGAATGCATTGCTCACATTAATTGGAAACGTTTTGGCATGAAATATGAAGACTTTATGATGGAGGAAATTACAAATGGCAGTTCTGGTGGATGTGTTTATTGAATATTACTTAGCTTAGTACTACTTCTTTATACATTAATTCCTTTTTAAAATGTTTAGTACGTAGTCAAATTTACAATTAAATAGCTAGGCAAGTCCATTATTATTGATAATCGAGAATCACACATCCATCTTTTTCGCTGCCAACTGATGCATCAACTTGCTTTTAATGGAGAAATTTGCATAAGCAAAACTACACCAACAACGACGACCCAGTATAATCCCACAAGTGGGGTCTGGGGAGGGTAATATGTACACAGACCTTACCCCTACCCCGAGGGGCAGAGAGGCTGTTTTCAGGAGACCCTCGGCTCAAGAAAGCAACAAGAGACGATATATTAGTACCATCAATAGACTCATAATAAAATAACAGCAATATAAGAGATACGAAATACGGAATACGAAATAGATGGATGGTATAGTAAAAACCAGCAGATAAAGCCCTGCATCAGTAGACGACCAGTAGCATCCTCAGACTAACTCCTAACTGGCTGGTCTCACTCTATTGTGCTGTAGAAATATTCACAACTTTCCTCTAACCTACAACCTTAATGCTCGACCTCCACAATTCCCTATCAAGGGCCATGTCCTCAGTAATCTTAAGTCGCGCCATGTCCTGTCTGATCACCTCTCCCCAATACTTCTTAGGTTGCCCTCTACCTCTCCTCGTGCCCACCACAGCCAGTCGCTCACACCTCCTCACCGGTGCATCAGTGTTCCTCCTTTGAATGTGCCCGAACCATCTGAGTCTTGCTTCCCGCATCTTGTCCTCCATGGGGGCTACGCCCACCTTCTCTCGAATATATTCATTCCTAATCTTATCCATCCTTGTATGCCCGCACATCTACCTCAACATCCTCATCTCTGCTACTTTCATCTTCTGGATGTGTGAGTTCTTAACCGGCCAACACTCAGTCATATACAATATGGCAGGCCTAACCAGTGCTCTATAAAACTTAACTTTTGGTAACAGTGACACTTTCTTGTCACACAGGACTCCCGACGCTAACCTCCACTTCATCCACCCCACCCCTGTGTGTGACATCCTCGTCGATCTCCCCGATCCTCTGAATAAGCGATCCAAGGTACTTGAAACTACCCCTCTTGAGAATGACTTGAGAGTCAAGCCTCACTTCCATTCCCGCTTCCGTCGGCTCAACCCCAAATTTGCACTCGAGGTATTTCGTCTTCGTCCTGCTCAACTTGAAACCTTTAGCCTCAAGAACATGTCTCCAAACCTCTAGCCTCTCGTTGATGCTGCCTCGTGTCTCTTCAATTAGAATAATGTCATCAGAAAATAGCATGACACCTCCCCTTGAATATGATGAGTTAGTGCATCCATCACCAGGGCAAATAGGAATGAGCTAAGCACAGACCCTTGGTGCAACCCGGTAACAGCTGGAAAATGCTCGGAGTCGCCTCCTACTGTCCTAACTCGAGTCTTAGCTCCAACATACATTTCTTTAATCACCCTAGTGTAGGCAACCGAGACCCCTTTATCCTCTAAGCAGCTCCATAAGACCTCCCAAAGAACCCTATCGTACGCTTTTTCCAGATCAATAAACACCATGTGGAGATCCTTCTTCCTATCCCTGTATGGTTCCACCATCCTCCTAATAAGGTGGATAGCTTCTATGGTAGATCGCCCCGGCATGAACCCGAACTGGCTTTCTGAAATAGACACCGTCCTTCGCACTCTCATTTCTACCACTCTCTTCCACACTTTCATGGTATGACTCAATAATTTGATACCCCTATAGTTGTTACAGCTCTGGACATCACCTTTGCTCTTATACAACAGAACCATTATACTCCACCTCCACTCTTCAGGCATCCTATTAGTCTTGAGTATAACATTAAACAATCTAGTAAGCCATTCCAAGATTGCTCTACCCACACACCTCCAAAGTTCAACCGGAATTTCATTTGGCCCGGTAGCTCTGCCCCTTCTCATCTTACGCATTGCCTCCATGACCTCATCAATCTCAATGTCCCTACAATTACTTAATTCATGGGGACTGTCGGCATTCCTCAATTCCCCTAGTATAATATCCTGATTCCCTCTTCACTTAGAAGTTTATGAAAATAGGTCTGCCACCTCCTCTTAATCTGGTCATCTCCCATCAAAACTTTACCGTCATCATCTTTTATGCACCTCACTTGGTCCAAATCCCGAGCTGTCCTCTCTCTCACCTTAGTTCCTCATATAGACGAGCAAAAGCTGTCGTCTTAGCCTCCGTTACTGCTATCTTCGCCTCCTTCCTAGCTACCTCATACCTCTCACTGTTCGCTCTCTTCTCCTCCTCGCCAGTGCTCCCTACTAACCGCAGGTAAGCCGCCTTCTTTGCTTCCACTTTACCTTGGACAACTGCATTCCACCACCAGTCTCCTTTTTGGCCACCAGTGCGGCCCGTAGATATCCCTAACACCTCTTTCGCCGCCTTCCTTATACAGTCCGCCATCGTCGACCACATAGTGTTTGCGTCCCCACTACTTCTCCAAGCTCCCATTGCCGATAACCTTCCTTCCAACTCCTGAGCTTTATTCTGAGTTAAGGTGCCCCACCTAATCCTTGGGCGTCCTCGTACTGACCTCTTCTTTATCCTTATCATAATACAAATGTCCATCACCAAAAGCCTATGCTGCGTTGCGAGGGTCTCACCTGGGATAACCTTGCAGTCCTCGTACAACCTTCTGTCGCATCTCCTGAGGAGGAGATAGTCAATCTAAGTCTTCACCACCGAACTTTGGTAAGCAACCAAATGCTCATCCCGCTTCGTAAAACTTGAGTTCGCAATCACTAGATCGAATGCCTTGGCAAAGTCCAACATCGAAATGCCCCCTCCATTCCGCTTCCCGAAACCAAAGCCGCCATGCACCTCAGTGTACCCACCTGCAGATGACCCAATATGACCATTGAAATCTCCTCCTATGAATAACCTCTTGAAAGGCGGAATACTACGAACGATCTCATCCAATCCCTCCCAAAAATGCCTTTTAATCTCCTCATTCAAGCCTGCTTGCGGTGCGTACGCGCTAATGATATTTAAAGTACCCTCACCCACCACCAACTTAATAGTCATTAGTCTATCATTCACCCACCTGACCTCTACCACCGGCTCTCTAAGATGGCTATCTACCAGGATATCCACTCCATTCTTACCCCTCAGGACTCCAGAGTACCACAACTTATACCTATCCACGTTTTTCGCCCTCGATCCGACCTACCTAGTCTCACGGACACACGCTATATTAATCTTCCTCTTCTGAAGGATTTTCGCCAACTCTATGGACTTACTCGTTAGTGAACCTATGTTCCATGACCCGATTCTCAACCTATAGGCTCCCTTGCCCCCTACCTCCCCTGCCACCCGTACCACCCCCTGACCCAGACCCCACACTCTACCCCACCCGAGGACATGCCCTTATTCTATCATCCCAGACTACAACCACTACACCTACGACAATCTAAAGAAGACTCGCTAGTACACAACGGACAACGAATCAAACTAGAAGGAAACAAGTGACTACCAGTACACTAGTTGAAAGATTGAACTATTGCGAACTAAAGTAATATCAATTTAACTAACACCAAAAGGGAAACAGTAGAACGGGAGGTACCAACTCCCGAGAATAAAACCTGTGGTTGATTTTCTGTACTCGATGTAGTTGTACGCTCACGCACCACTTCTTACCACCTTTTGCTGACACTCGCCTAGGTTGCTCTCCTTTGCTAGTGCTCGTATGCCCAACTTGTCTCCAATATTTCGAGAATTCCCTGAAAATACAAAAAATACCATGGCCCAAAAATTGTGTTCTTTAATTTTTATGTTATTTTAAGAGAACAATGAATTAACTTGAGAAAATGCCAAACCAACAAACTCATGGTATTTCGTAGCTAGCTAGAAATAAATTTTCCTTTCACTTTTCGTGTGATTAATATAGCTACAATATACCTCCGTCCAAAATATTACGTGATTCAAACATTTTATTGTTAAAAACGATATCACATTACAATTTGAATAAAAATATGTTTGCCTTTTTCTTCTTCTTGTTTTACATTTACTAAAACTTGATCATCCATGTGATAGACAAAAGAGGGTTGCTCACGTAGGAAGCACTCTGTAACTCCAATTTTAATTTGGGGTTGCAGTTCGAGTCACCAAAGAAGCAAAGGGGTAAAAAAAAAATCAAGTATGTGATCTCCAGCTAACTGCGATAACTGCGATGCTAATTGGATCTCTGATCCAGACGAGATAAAATCTGCTAGTGGCTATGTGCTCACCCTTGGTATGGCTGTTGACTCTAATATCATGATAAAGACATGGACTTTTGGTATAACTCCAAAATCTAGTTCAAGAAGTGAAGATTGACCAAGTCTATATAAGGAGATAAACATGCCTCACACCTACCGATGTGGGATACTAGAGATAGAATTTATATTGATTTACTATTATCTCATTATTAGTAGGTAAAGTGATTCTCTCGATTCTATAAAAAAGGGAGAATCTCCATTCTGACCCATAGTGAAAAGAATTTTTACCGATGCTGAAGATAGCTTGCTTACCATTTCAAGTTTTTTCCGAATTAGAGGTTCAAAAGCAATTAAAGAAAAAGGCATTGATCTCTTTTTCGGTGTAACAACACATACTTCCTATAAACAGACGTGTCCATCTAGTTAGCAAATGACCAATGGATTTGTTAGACGTCAAGGGCGCGAAAACAAAAACCTAATTGATCGGGGTCCCCCCCCTCTTTTATTCCATAGACCGACCAAAAGACACTCATTTTACCTCTCTTTAACCAAACCCTCCCATGTTAAACCTATGTTAGTAATGGCCTGAAAAGCAGTCACTCCTTCCAAAATCGATCATAATCACTCACCCATTATTTTGTTTTGGTTTATTATCTGTTAATCTCGTTCTGATCTAGCTTCGTTTGGTTCGTGCTTTCGATTCCAGTGACATTAAAAAATATGAAGGTTAGTTGGTCTCTTTTGATGTCGTTTTCTCTTGTCATATATTTTCTTATGAAATAACGTGTGATAGTTAGCAATATTTTGTCTGCAGGCACAAATTATTTGTTATTGAGATTTTAAATTAGGATTTTTGGGGAAGGCCAAGAGCTACTGGACTTCGAGGAAGACCAAGAACTGCTAGATTTGGTATCTTGTTTCGTGATTCAGGGAATGATAGAAAGGGATTCAGGGAATGATAGAAAGGGTAAGTGATTTGGATTTGGAGTTTTATTTAGAGATTAGCAGTTTGGCTGCTAGTTTGACTTTCTATGCAGTGCCTAGAGATAGAGTACTTTCTGCTCCTACAAAAATAGTAGATACGGGGCAGACCAATATTGATCTTGGATACAATGCACCTGGACTAAGGTGGCAAGGAAGAAATATTATAACACAAAGGCAACTTCAACAATATTTGAGGAGAAGACAAACTCAAGCAAGCCTTAGCCAATCTCAAGTCCATTCCTCATCTCAACCAAGCCAGTCTCCATGTCCCAACTTGAGCCAATCTCAGCAAAACATCAATCATTCTAAATCATAATGATCTGCTAAATGTTTGTTTTTGTGATAGCTTAAGTCCGTTAGTTGCAGAACTTAATTTGTAGGTTAACTATGGATATTTAGGTATGACTTATATTTTGGCACAATGTTTAAACTGTTTCTAATATTAGACAACGTTTAGTAGCTAATTTTGTCAACCAAGAGGACTGATTGAACTTGGTTGTTTATATATATTAGCTTGCTTATGTCAAACATTACTTTTTATTCCACAAAAAATCATCATACATTTTGTCATTTTCATTGTACATAGGGTTATGATGAAAATTATAATAATTAGTGCTAACTAGACTAAGAAGGAAATTACGATAATTAGTGCTAATACAAAAACTGAAGTTAAAATGATCTTCACCCTCTTCCTACATTGTAGTCGATATCTCTCTATCTAATTCTTGATAATAGCCCTGAAATCACTTGTTTGTAGTGATCTGGAAGAGGTGGGTTAAACCACCTAAAAAATTATAAGAATTATTTCGACCATAATTTGAGCACCCATAAAACCTTATTCCTGGATTTGTTGGCTTCCAAATGATGCAAAACTTAGTTTCAACTTCACAATGATAATGTATAGGACTTTGCATCATTTTCACGGTCTGAAAAAAGAAAAAAAGTTAAAATGGAGTTTCAAATTTTAGAAAAATAGAGGAATGGAGCTTCAGATCTATATAATGGAGGAATAATGTATTTTACAAGGAATGAATAAGAACCCAATTAAATACAGCCCATTTTGGACAATTGGGCATTAGGATTAACTGACGCCATATGGGCATGGTCAATGGTCAACAATAACAACAACATAGTATAATCACACAAGTGGGGTCTGGGGAGGGTAGGATAAACGCAGCCTTACCCCTACCTTGGAAGGGCAGAGAGACTGTTTCCGATAGACCCTCGGCTAAATAAGGTGAAAGAAGCCCTGATAGCAAGTAATAGCAAGACAACTAATTAGAAAATTGAATTGAAGATAGCAACAGAGAATATGAATAAGGTACTGATAACAAGTAATAGCAAGACAATATATTTAGAAAACTAAATCCAAGGAAGCAAACGAGAATATGAACGAAGTATTGCTAGTAAACCATGGAATTACTGATGGCAAGTAATAACAGAACAAGAAATGCGAATATAGCAAACTAAGGATAAAATGGTACTGTACTAGCACTAATACTATCGAACTAGAGAAGACAAAGATAAATTCACCACTACCTACTAACCTTCTATCCTAATCTTCAACCTCCACACCCTTTTATCTAGAGTCATGTCCTTGATTAGCTCAAGCTGCTCCATGTCTCGCGTGATCACCTCTCCCCGAGACTTCTTTGGCCTACCTCTACCCCTCCTCTTACCCCCCAAGGCCAACTTCTCACACCTCCTGACTGGGACATCTGTGCTTCTCCTCTTAACATGCCCCAACCATCTCAACCTCGCCTCACACATCTTTTCCTCCATAGGGGCCACTCCCACCTTGTCCCGAATAACTTCATTACTAATTTTATCCAACCTAGTATTCCTACACATCCATCTCAATATCCTTATTTTAGCTACTTTCATCTGCTGGACATGAGAGTTCTTGACTGGCCAACACTCTGCCCCATACAACATAATCGGTCTAACCATTACCTTGTATAAACTTACCCTTATATCTCAACGGCACATTCTTATTACAAAATACACTGGAAGCGAGCCTCTACTTCATCCACCCTGCTCCAATATGGTGTGTGACATCCTCATCTATCTCCTCTATCCTTCTGAATTATAGACCCCAGATACTTGAAACTCTCTCTCCTGGGAATGTCTTGCGTATCAAACCTCACATCCCCGTCCGCCTCCTGTGTAACACAGCTGAACTTGCACTCCAAGTATTTTGTCTTGGTCCTACTCAACTTGAAACCTTAAACTCTAGAGTATGTCTCCAGACCTTTAGCCTATCGTTAACTCTACCTCGCGTCTCATCAATCGGGACTATGTCATCCGCAAATAACAAGCACCGAGTCGCCTCCCCTTGAATGTGTTGTGTCAATGAATCCATTGCCATGAGAAACAAAAACGAGCTAAGTGATAATCCATGATGAAACCCCATCTCAATTGGAAAGTATTCAGAGTCTCCTCCTGCTATCCTAACCCGTGTCTTAGTTCTATCATACATGTCCTAAATCACTCAAATATACACTACATGCACTCCTTTAGCCTCCAAACATCTCCATAGAACCTCTCTCGGGACTTTATCATAAGCTTTCTCCAGGTCAATGAACACCATATGCAAGTCCTTCTTCATCGCCCTATACTGCTCCACCAATCTCCTTACAATGTGAATGGCCTCAGTAGTTGACCGTCACAACAAGAAACCAAACTGTTTCTAGTAAATAGACACACTCTTCCTCATCCCCCTTCGATCACCCTCTCCCACACACTTTTATCGTATGTCTTAACAACTTAATATCCCTATAGTTGTTGTAGTTTTGGACATCCCCCTTGTTCTTGCACAATGGAATCACCGTACTCCGCCTCCACTCTTCAGGCATCTTCTTCGTCCTAAAAATGACGTTAAACAACCTAGAAAGTCATTCCAAGCCCTTCTCACCCACGTTCTTCCAAAATTCCACCGGGATCTCGTCCGGACCGGTCGCTCTACTCCTACTTATCTTGTGCATAGCCTCTACAACCTCCCCCACTCGTATGCGTCTACAGTACCCAAAATCTTGATGTCGTTCCGAGTACTCCAACTCCCCTAGCACAATGCTCCTAGCTCCCTCTTTATTCAAGAGTTTATGGACGTAAGACTGCTATCTTTGCCTAATCTGTACTCCCTCCAATAAAACTCTACCCTCTTCGTCTTTTATGCACCTCACTGGGTCCAGATCCCGGGCCTTCCGCTCCCTCACCTTCGCCAGCCAGTACAAATGTGTTTATTAGTTAAGGAAATAATGAGTTCAAGTATTCAAATGAGAAAGTTTAAAGTTTATGTATCGGCTTTCAAATGCCCTACAGGTTTAAGTGGCGAGGTAGCTATTTTGCCTTCTTACTTTTCTAGTGATTATAACAATGGTATCAAATCAAATCATGAAATAAGCCAAAAGAAGCAAAATTCATGTTTAAGACGTCGCTAGTATCAACCTGTGAGTCAATATTTTGATTTGACCTTTAAAATCTTACTTTTACTCACACAAAAAAAGTACGTACTGTTATAAAATAAAAGTAATGCAGTAAAATGTAAATAAGAAGAGATAGAAAGAAGGGAGAAGTATTTTTTTCTTTCACTTTGGTGTATTTTTCCATTGCAATTATATGGCCTTTTATAGGCATAAAAAGTAAAGATGATGGACATAAAGTAAGAAATTTAATCTTTAAGTTATTCACAACATGTGCATCCAATGTAGCATCCAATGTAATATCCAAAGTAGTATCCAATGTACAACTATTCATAACACTCCCCCTTGGATGTCCATGTAAGATAATGTGCCTCATTAAAAACTTACAAAAAAAATATTGGGATGTACATAGTTATTTATAATATGCATTGCTTGCTGCCTCATTAAAAACCATACCAGGAAAACCCAGTGGGACAAAACCTTGGTTAAGGAAAAGAGTGCAGTATGTAGCTACTCCCCCTGATGAAAAATCACTTAATGTCTCGAAGACGACGCATTCTAATCTTATATATCAGCTTTTCAAATATTGAGGTTGGTAACGCCTTAGTGAACAGATCAACCAAATTACCACTTGAACGAACTTGTTGTACATGTATTTCACCATTCTTTTGAAGATCATGAGTGAAAAAGAATTTCGGTCAAATGTGTTTTGTTCTATCTCCTTTGATATATCCTCCTTTCAATTGAGCTATGCATGCAACATTGTCTTCATACAATATTGTTGGAATATTCTCTTTCGAAGAAAGACCACATGTTTGCTGAATGTGTTGAGTTATAGATCTTAACCAAACACATTCTCGACTTGCTTCGTGAAAGGCTATTATCTCTGCATGATTTGAAGAAGTAGCAACCATAGTTTGTTTTGTCGAACGCCATGATATGGCTGTACCTCCACTTGTAAATAAATAGCCTGTCTGAGATCGACCTTTGTGTGGATCAGACAAATATCCTGCATCTGCATAACCAATCAATGATGGCTTGGATTCATTTGAATAAAATAAACTCATATCAATGGTCCCTTGGAGGTATCTGAATATATGTTTAATACCATTCCAGTGTCTTTGTGTTGGCGAAGTACTAAATCTTGCCAATAAGCTTACTGAGAAAGCTATATCTGGTCGGGAATTATTGGCAAGATACATTAATGCCTCAATTGCACTAAGATATGGTACTTCAGCACCAAGAAGCTCTTCATCATTTTTATGAGGTCGGAATGGATCTTTCTTTGTATCAAGTGATCTCACAACCATCGGGGTACTCAATGGATGTGCTTTATCCATATAGAATCGCTTTAAAATCTTTTTGGTGTATGTTGATTGATGGACAAATATTCCATCTTTCATATACTCAATTTGTAGACCAAGACAAAATTTTGTCTTTCCAAGATCTTTCATTTCAAATTCTTTCTTCAAACAGTCTACTGTTTCTGGAAGCTCCCTCAGAGTTCCAATGATATTTAAATCATCAACATACACAGCGATTATAACAAATTTAGATCCAGACCTTTTTATAAAGATACAAGGACAAATTGGATCATTCTTGTACCCTTCTTTCAATAGGTATTCACTCAGGCGATTGTACCACATACGACCTGATTGTTTCAATCCGTATAAAGATTTCTGAAGCTTTATTGAACAAGTTTCTCGAAAACTTTTATATGCTTCTGGCACTTTAAATCCCTCAGGTACTTTCATAAAAATTTCGTTGTCTAATGATCCATACGAATAGGCTGTAACAACATCCATTAGATGGATATCAAGTTTTTCTTGCACTACCATATTTATGAGATACCTGAAGGTGATAACATCCACTACAGGAGAATATGTCTCCATATAATCAATTCCAGGCCTTTGGGAAAACCCTTGTGCCACAAGTCGCGCTTTATATCTAACGACTTCATTTTTATCATTGCGTTTTCGCACAAAAACCCATTTATACCCTACTGGCTTTATGCCTTCAGGTGTTTGAACTATGGGTCCGAAGACTTCATGTTTTCCAAGTGAAGTTAAGTCTGCCTGGATAACGTCTTTCCATTTTGGCCAATCATTTCTCTGTCTACATTCATTGACAAATTTTTGTTCAAGATCCTCATCTTGTTGCATTATTTCAACAGCAACATTATAAGCAAAAATGTTATCGATAATAATATTATTTCGGTTCCATCTTTTCCCGGTTTAGACATAACTTATTGATATCTCTTCATTTTTATTATTTTCAGGTACCTGGACCTCTCCTAAGGTCTTATCATTTGTTACGTCTTGGGGCTCTTCTTGAGCCACTACCTCTATGTTATGTTCACTTTGATCACTTGCTCCTTTTCTTCTTCGAGGATTTTTATCTTTAGAACCGATTGGTCTACTACGTTTCAAGTATGACTTAGACTCATTTACTTTAATTAATTGTCCTGCCGGGATATCAACTTGAATTGGAGCATTAGCAGTTGGAATATGTGACTTAGTCACTGTCACACCTCCTTTTTCACTTACACCCGCAAGGGCGTAAATGAGTTTTTCCATTTAAAGGACAATCAGAACGAGATTTAATTAATATTAATGATTCAGAGTCGCCACTTGGGATATTAACAGTGTCCCAAGTCACCGGTTGAATCCCGAACCGAGGAAAAATATGACTCTGTTAACAGTCCGCGAACCAGAAATCCGGGTAAGGAATTCTGTTAACCCGGGAGAAGGTGTTAAGCATTCCCGGGTTCCGTGGTTCTAGCACGGTCGCTTAACTATTGTATTTGATTTTATCTAATTTTAATACATGCTAGCTTATGTGCCTTTTATTAATTTTACACCGCTTTATCATTATTTATTTTAAAAGACTTGCGACGTCGTGAAAATGTGTTTCGAACCGCGTCGCAATCAATGCACCCGTGGTTATCGACACATTTCGACTTCATCGAGATTTGGATTTGGGTCGCATCAATGCGCACCCGAGTTTAAGAAAGTGATTTAATTAAATCGCGTCTAAAGATTCTAACGTAATATTATTTTGGGGAAGGCCGTGAAATTCGCTAGATGGCCCTCCCAAATTCTAAGTAATTTTATGTAACCATTATTGAGGGCCCCACAATTTTGTGTTTATTGGGCGAGGCTCGTCTCATTTTATTTTAAGGGCAAACCTAGAAGTAACTATATTTCTCTACTTATTTGTCTCTATGAATAAAAGTAAAAGTCCTAATTAATTAGCATTGTTAAGAATTACTATTTTTAAATCCGGGTTTGTCCATGAATCTTCAGTAATCTTGGGCTTCTGCAATTTGCCCAAGTAACAAGCAGGTAAGGCATGCTTCGCTTTTGGTTCTGTCCATGCCTTGGGCTTCTAGCATTACCTTTTGGCCCAAGTCAAATGATATCCTCCAAGCCTCAAACCGATTAAGTTAAAAGGGAGTGGGCCTGGCTGGCCAATATTGAGCCCAAGCTTTCAAACTAAAATCCAATCATACAACAATGAAATGAGATTATAGCAATTGGCAAAAACTGGAAGTGATATCACGCGGACAAGGTCTACCATTAGTGGGCTAATTAAAGTGTTTAAGGTATACTAATGGTGATTAACAAGTTAAACCACTAACAAACCACATGCTAGTCATAAACCAATTCTCAAACAATTGTGGAATTACACAACTATACTAATTAATGATACTTACGAATCAATTCAGAGTGATTGGAATATTTCGAAGCAATTACACTTGAACTACTTCTAATTCCTATTTTTGCATTAACACAGGGTAATACAAACGTTTATTCTAAGCTGACCCAAACTACATACTGATTTCCTGCTCAATCTCCAGTTATTAATACGAATAGAAGTCATGGATCTCAAATCATTTTTTTAGTTTCCTGATTTCCAAGTTACACTGCACCAACTGAAATTACACTATAACATAGCTAAATGACGAATATCAATCTAACAGTCCACAGTTTTGATTACATACACGAATCCACATACCCAAACACCACTCAATAGTCAAAATGAACAAACTCATGCTTAACAGTTCATCAATCTAACTTATACAATCCAGTATTAGTCTAATACACAAATGACATGAAATATCGAGTAAGCTAACTGTTTTATACATTAAAATCAAACGAAAATAGGAGGAATTCAGAGATCAACTTCAAACAACATATTTACTTCATTTCTATAGACTTGAGAGCTACAAAACATGTACCTGGAAATTGAAATGTAAAGAGAGAAAAGGAACGGAGTCAGCTACTTTGAACAGCAACAGCAACAAACTCAACAATATACACCACAGAATCTGCCAGGAACTGCTTTTGAAAACCAGAAATACCAACAGACTCCACAGACCAACTCAACCCACACTTGAGATACACTCATAGCCCTCACAGCTGAATCTAAATACTCCTGCAATTCTGCTAGACCCAAACCCAACTGAAATCCAAAACTAGTAATGAAACTGTAAAATTGTTTTGGATTTCTCCATTTTTGATGTTTTGTTTTCTGAATAACTTGGAATTAAAATGCCAGCTGAAATTGAAAGCAGGGAAGAGAGCTTAAATTGAAACTCAGAGCTGAAGGCAGAAGAAGAAGAGGAACCCCCTTTCCCAAGGCACTTCATGCCTTTTTATAGGCAACCAAAAGAGAATAAATCAGATTCAGATTTTCTAATTAGTCCCTTCCCTATTTTCAGTTTAGTCCCTCTATTCTTGACTTGCTAAACAAGTAAGCACCCCTTTTGTGCTGAAATGTGCACTAAAATCCCATTATAGAAGGACCTAGGGTATTCCTCTACCCATACAATACCTATACTGCCCTTTCATATGCTTTGAAATTACTATTCCTATCAGAACTACCCTTTTCCATACCCAGACTACCCCTGAAGGCTTCTCTAATTTACTGATCCTACCCTCATCCTTAACAGCTATAACCAATCCCTAATCCAATCTAAAACTAACTGAAAATGATTAATTAGCACTCAGAAATCAACTAATCAAAACTGACCAAACCCAATTGTTCAATTATATTAACTCAATCAAACTAAGCTTAAGCTAACATGAACAACATTAAATGAACTGACACTAATTCTTAACCCATAAACTCATAATCATTCAAACAAATATCAAACTCAGAACCAACAGTAATTGACAGAACTTAAACTAATACAATTAAATCATAAAATTAATAGAAAAATTAATGAAACAAAAACTGTAACTAAAACTTCAAACATGCGAGTGAAAAGAAACAAGAAAAACTCACAGAAGCACGAGGAATTCCGGCCAGTCATTAACGTCTGAATCTTGTCAGATTTTTGACGCGTAACATCCCTAACCATGTGTTCTTACAAGAGAACACATGGTTAAGGATACCACTGTTCGAATTCACAAAGATTTGGTTTAGGGTTTCGGCCAGAAATTCTTAGATTTAAGATTCGAGCTGTTTCACAGTGATTTGAAGGAAAATAAACATGGATTAGTGTTGAGGGCGGGCCGGGGATTGTGTGGTGTGATTTTGGGCTGGTTTGGATGAACCTTCGATTTGACCGGAAACTTCAATCGAAGATTTGATGAGCTCCGGCCTTATTCGAAGGGAACCAGTGGGTGCAATGGAAAGAGGAGAGTGAGGAGGATCTGTGGTGTTAATCTGGGCTTGAACGAGGTAGGTGGCGTTCACCGCCGGCGAGGGGTTTGATGGCGGCGCGGATTAGGGTTTGTTGAGGATGGGTAGGATGAGGATGATGAGGCAAATGAGGGTAGGGGGAGTTTCGGACATTTATATACCCAACATCCTAGTTAGATCCGGACCGTTGGATTGATGAGATCCAACGGTCGTGGTTAAATGCTGGGAAAATGACATCGTTTGGACTTACTGGGGACCAGACCGGGTTGGGGGTTTTGGGCTGGACTGGTTGCAACGGGTTTAGGGCGTTTGGGCCTGAAAATTTCTTTGATTTTGTTCCAAAATTGGCCAGCCCTTTGCTTCTCACTTTAATTTCCTTTCTTGTTTTTTTTATTTCATTTTATCTAATTATTTTCCACTTTGTAATTTTGTAATTATTTTTTCTGATTTTATAGAATTGAACAATTAAAATAAAGTCCTAATATACTTCAAAACTAAAATTGACTAATGCCTAAAATTGTTTAAAAACTATTTCATGACAAATTCATAATAAAAATCATTAAAATGCGAAAGTGAACTAATTTTTGTGATTTTCATGTTTTGTTTTAAAACAAATTAACCCTTAATTGATACTAAAACCTAAACGCAACAATGCATATTTTGTATTTTATAGAATTAACATGCGCAAATAGAATGCAACAATTATCAGAAAATGACACCAAAATGCACAAAAAATTATAAAAATAAAGGAAAATGATTTTATTTGGGATTTTGGGAATAATCATATTTAGGGCAAAAATTACGTGCTCACAGTCACCCTTGGTAGGTCAGTGAATGCATCTGGCAATTGATTTGCAATATTTTGTAAATGAGTAATCTTTTAAACCTCTTGTTCACATTGATTTGTTCGAGGATCTAAATGAGACAGTGATAATGCATTCCAATCTATCTTCTTTTTTAGCTGCTTGTTTTCTTCCCCTAATGTTGGATATACTGATTCATCAAAATGGTAATCAGAAAAACTTGCCGTAAATAAATCTCCAGTCATCGGCTCTAGATATTTTATAATAGAAGGAGATTCATATCCAACATATATCCCCAACCTTCTTTGAGGACCCATCTTTGTACGTTGTGGTGGAGCAATTAGAACATATATCGCACAACCAAAGATCCTAAGATGGGAAATATTTGGCTCCTGACCAAAAGCCAATTGCAATGGGGAGACTTTATGATAACTTGTGGGCCTTATCCGCACAAGTGCTGCTGCGTGCAAAATAGCATGACCCCATACTGAAATGGGAAGTTTTGTTCTCATAAGCATTGGTCTAGCAATTAATTGGAGGCGTTTGATCAATGATTCTGCTAGACCATTTTGTGTATGAACATGAGCAACCGGATGCTCAATTGTTATCCCAGTTGAAATACAATAATCATTAAAGGCTTGGGATGTAAACTCACCAGCATTATCAAGACGAATTGTCTTAATTGCATAATCTGGAAATTGTGCTCTTAGCTTTATTATTTGAGCCAACAATCTCGCAAATGTCATATTGCGAGTTGATAGTAAGCACACATGTGACCATCTTGTAGATGCATCTACCAAAACCATATAATATTTGAATGGTCCACATGGAGGGTGAATGAGCCCACATATATCACCCTGTATACGTTCCAGAAATGCAGGGGATTCCATCCTAACTTTAATAGTTGATGGTCTAATAATTAATTTTCCGTGAGAACATGCAGCACAAGAGAATTCCTTAAATTGAAGAATATTCTGATTCTTCATTGCATGTCCATGTGAATTCTCAATTATTTTACGCATCATATTAGAACCAGGACGGCCCAACCGGTCATGCCAAATAATAAAATTATCGTGATTAGTAAACTTCTCGTTTACTATGGCATGCGTTTCAATCCTGCTAATACTTGTGTAGTATAAGCCGGAGGAAAGAGCAGGTAACATTTCAAGCACATATTTCTTACCAGACATTATTGTAGTAATATAAAGATATTCAATCTTTTCATCATTTGTAGTCTCAATATGATAGCCATTTTGGCGAATATCTTTGAAACTTAATAAGTTTCTTTGAGATTTATTACAATATAGTGCTTCATCAATAGCCAAATTTGTTCCTCCTGGTAGTAATAAATTAGCTTTTTCAGAACCTTCAATTAATCTTGTACTACCGAATATTGTATTAACATCCGCTTCTTTCATTACCAAATAAGAGAAATATCTTTTATCTTTTAAAATAGTGTGTGTTGTAGCACTATCCAGAAGACATATATCATCTTTATTAATCTTGAGTCCAACTGAAGACTGGAGAATTTTCATATTCTTCATAAAAAAAATAATACATCATAAGAAATATGAAAGACAAGCGAAAAAAAAAACATTAAGAAATACATTAGGAATATAGAAACTAGCAACACATGATGCATTAGGAAAATACACTCAAGAAAAATAAACTAGTTGCAAACATAAAAATAACAACTTTTATAGCTTCATTCCCCAGTAAGATGATTAGTTCTTCAGTCAATATCCTCAAAAAAGTCTCCAACTTCTAAATGAGTAATATTTGTTAGGCTTTCAAAACCATCATCTTTATATGCAAGATGTGCCTTAGAATCATATTTATTTGAGGGACATGCTTCATCATCATTATTTTGAAATGTCAAGTGTGCCTCCACATTATTTTCTTTTTTCTTGAGGGAGGCTTGATAAAGTTTGACAAAATGTTCTGGCGTACGACAAATGCGTGCCCAATGACCTCTCATACCACATCAGTGACACATACTAGCTTTACCTTTTGAATGATTAATTTGAGAACCCTTATTGTTCTCCAATTTATTTCCACTATAATGACGATAATTGTTTCGCCCCCTGCCACGTCCACGTTTACGACCATGTCCACGACCACGGTTATTATTTTGTTTTCTTTCAAACTTATCATATGTTGCTACAGCATTCACTTCCGGAAATGGAGCTGACCCAGTGGGACGAGCTTCATGATTTTTCATTAATAGAGTATTATTCTGCTCAACCACAAGTAGGCATGTGATTAACTCAGAATATTTCTTAAAACCTTTTTCACGGTATTGTTGTTGTAGCACCACATTTGAAGCGTGAAAAGTAGAAAATATTTTTTCCAATAAGTCCTCATCTGTGATAGTGTCTCCACATAATTTTAATAGAGAACTTACTTTAAAGATAGCAGAATTATACTCACTTACGATTTTAAAGTCTTGCAACCTTAAATGTATCCACTCATACCGAGCTTTCGGTAATACCGTAAGTTTTAGGTGGTCATATCGATCCTTCAAATTAATCCATAATTCAAGTGGATCTTTTATGGTTAAATATTCAGTTTTTAACCCTTCATGTAGATGATGACGAAGGAAAATCATGGCCTTCGCTTTATCCTGATTTGATGCTTCATTTCCTTGTATAATAATATTTCCAAGACCTTTAGCGTCAAGGTGAATTTCAGCATCAAGAACCCATGATAAATAGTTCCTTCCGGTGATGTCAAGTGCCACAAATTCAAGTTTTGATAAATTTGACATAGTGAAAACTATCATAAAAGATGAATAAGTTAGAGAAATAATTATAATAATAAATAATTAATGAAAACAAAACGATTAAGGTAAAAGAAATGAAAATAGAACTATATCATGTTAACAATCTACTATTTCATTTTATTCTTTCCATAAAGTAGAAATTACATACTTGTTTCATTTTACTTTATATTATTGATATATATGTGTTAATAGAATTGAACGTGACTAACATTATTTATATGTTCCAATAAATATAAAGTAATTAAAAAATTATTGCTTGTCAGTTCATTTCTCACAGTTCTTCAAAATGCCTTAAAGATATATTTTGATCCTGGGAGTCCATGACATTAGTGCATAGCTAGTTTGATTACTTTGAGGTCCTCTAAGAGTTGAGCACAGAAGGAAATAATTATTAAATCACTGCAATGTACTTAAACTATTTAAGATGCCCAAGCGCACAAGTAATCTGCAAACAATGAGCATATGATATGCACTGCCATAAATAAGATGATTATAATGATACATACCTTAATAAAATATGGCTCAACTTAGCGGGAGTTAAGAGTAAAATTAGAGCTTCGTGCTGATAACGTATTATAAAATAAAAGTAATGCAGTAAAATGTAAATAAGAAGAGATAGAAAGAAGGGAGAAGTGTTTTCTTCTTTCATTTTGGTGTATTTTTCCATTGCAATTACATGGCTTTTTATAGGCATAAAAAGCAAAGATGATGGACATAAAAAAAGAAATTTAATCTTTAAGTTATTCACAACATTGGTATCCAATGTAACATCTAATGTAGTATCCAAAGTAGTATATAATGTACAAAATATTAACACGTACTGCATAAAATTATTTTGTTGAAGTCAAAGGCTAGAATGCGGTTGACTCAAAGAATGAAATATCAGTCAAGAATTTGAACTGGACCCCACGGCCCTCTGTCAGGTTGTTTTCAATAAATCTAATTCATTTTACTGTGGTTTTCTACTTTTCTTTGCCCAAGTCAGACATGCTAATTACATGTGTGAGAATTAAACTTTCACAATAATTTGATTCAGATAAAATTATCATTTAGTTTTGTTTCTTAAACATTCTCAGAAAAAAGATTAATACAGCCAAGGGCTGGTTGCGAACACGAAAAAAGTCAGTATTTCTTTAAGTAGATTTTGCTTGTTAAATCTGATTTTCATTTTTTTGCTATACAAAGATAACTAAGTTTTGTGGCAATAATAAAGATTTAAGATTAAATTTAAAATAATGACAACTGATGCTCATACATTTATATATTCGAGTAATGTTTTTCTAATATTTCATTCCAATTTTTTCAATTTGTTTTTTACAAACCAATGTTATAGTTTCTCGAAAAGAAATCATCCATCCAAATTAAGAGCTATTTTTTGATAACGCGAATGTTGAGCTTTTTCCCCCTAAGTTATATTAAATATTTTAAATGCCTTTTATATTCTCAGCTATCAAAATCTTAAAATTTTACTATCACTGCCTCATACTTTATACCAGTAAAATAAAGACGCGCATGCATTTTATATATGACTAATTTAATTCCCTAACAATATATTTCCCGCAAGATTACCAAATTTTCTTTAGTGTCAATATCATAAATTCCTCATTCTAATCCAAAAGAGTCGAGATCTTTCTTTTACGTAATGGAGTTAATAGTCACGTAAGAGTTTAAACATTTGAGTGAATCATGATATTGCCTACATATAGTAATTATACTTTACCATGTCTTTGATCTGTAAATTCCCCTATCATTATTTTTATTGCTAAAGTTACATCTAGATTTAATGGCTGAATCTGTGGCCTAACTTTTAATGCGTTAGCAAGTTTTACTAGGCCACGTGGCTGACCCACCTGGCTGAACCGCCCTATTTATTTTGTAAAAATTGTACGGGGCGACTTCATTTAACCTATACTCATTTTTTTTAATTTTTTTTAACTTGTATCCACTTTTTAAACAACTTCAGCCTCCTTTCTCCTCCTCCTCCTCCTCCTTCTTCTTCTTCTTCTGCTATTGGTGCTACTATGAAACTTCAATTCATGAAGATGATTGACATAAGTATGTTTATCAGATTATTTAAAAACAAATTACAAATAAAACTATTAAACGAAGGAAAAATAACTAGAAATTATATATATGAAGAGGAAGTTTAGCGAAGAACAAGTTAATCTTCTTGAACAGAGCTTTGAGGATGAACACAAACTGGAGGCAGAGAGGAAGGACAAGCTTGCTTCTGAGCTTGGCCTTGATCCTCACCAAGTTGCTGTTTGGTTTCAGAAAACCAGGGCACGTTATAAAACAAGAAACTGGAGCAGGAATATTCTAAGTTAAAGACTGAGTATGACACTGCCACTGTTGAGAAATGTCGTCTTGAATATATAATTTGAACTTTCTCCATTAATAATATAAAACTTCAGCTAAAATATGATGAAGTTAAGCAAATAAAGAATAAAACTTTAGCTACTAGAATGCTTAAGTTCAACAATTACAAATAAAAACTTCAGCCAACACTAAGTTTACGTGAAAAACTTCAGCTACTAGAATGCTTAAGTTCAGCAATTACAAACAAAAACTTCAGCAAATAGGAACAAAACTTCAGCTACTAGAATGCTTAAGTTCAGCAATTACAAACAAAATTTTTAGCAAATAAAGAACAAAACTTCAGCTAACAAACAAAAATTTCAGTACACTTGGTTCAACAATTTTTGCTACTTTAGGCTCGTCTACTAGAATGCTGAAGTTTGCGTGATTGTCTTTGCTACTTCAGCCCATATGCTGAAGTTATGCGAAAAAGTAGGTACACTTATAATTTTTTTTACAAAATAAGTACAAGTTAAAACGTGATCCAAAAAATAAAGATAGATGCAAATCCCCCAATTTTATAATAACTTGATTAAAAAAGGGCTGCCGCCTTTTCTTGGAACAACTTCCCTTACTCTTACGCTCCCTCTTTCTCTCTCCTTTCTCTTTCTCCTCTCTTGCTTACAGGTCAACATTGTTCTTCGTTTTTTCTCCTAAGTTACAATTCTGTTTTACTTTCTGAATATTGCAGAACGAAACTTTCTGAATATTGCGGAAAGATCCCATTCAATATATCCTTGAAAATCATTTACACACCTAAATTTTACGGGTGTCCTAACATTCTACTATTGTTAAAATAATTATATTTATTTACCTTCTCCTAAGCCCTGGCCCAACTATATTAACTTGAATGGGAAATATGTGGGGTCCAGCCCCTTAATTTAAGGAAGAAGTTTTCTTCCTTGCTTCAGTTATCAATATAGGCAGCAGCAACCCACGTTTTCTTTGTCTGTCAAAGAAAGTAGGCTGTAGAACATTGAAATGTCAAGTATGGGAGGCTCGTTTTTGCCTATAAAATGAGAGCTTCGGCTCTCATTTTTGATCATCAATCTCAGAGGAAAATATATCTGAGAGCTAGAAAGAAAGAGTGAGGTTTCACAGACAGGATATAAGAAAATAGTCTGTGAAGAAAATAGAGAGTGTGAGCGATATTGTAGTGAGGTGAAATATCAAAAGAGGGTTATTTCTTTTGAGTATTGTAGTGGTCTTTGTAGTATTTTTACTCGGGCCTACAAAGTGTAAATTCCTTACTATAGTGATATCAGTTGCTCCTCTCGGGGTCGTGGTTTTTCCCTTATTCAGAAGGGTTTTCCACGTAATAATCTTGGTGTCATTGTTACTCTTTTATTCTTGTTAATTACCGTATCTCGGTGCTACATTATTATTCCGCTTTTATTACCGTGAATATTATTTTGGTAGGGGGTTTATTCCCAACAACTGGTATCAGAGCACAGGTTCTGCTCGTTCACTGAAATACTATTCACTGTCGGTAGTACTATACTTGGTGAAAAATAAAAATGTCCGGAGTAAAGTACGAGGTAGCAAAATTCAACGGAGATAACGGTTTCTCAACATGGCAAAGAAGGATGAGAGATCTGCTCATCCAACAAGGATTACACAAGGTTTTAGATGCTGATTCCAAAAAGCCTGATACCATGAAAGCTGAGGATTGGGCTGACTTGGATGAAAGAGCTGCTAGTGCAATCAGGTTGCACTTATCAGATGATGTGGTAAATAACATCATTGATGAAGACACTGCACGTGGAATTTGGACAAGGTTGGAAAGCCTATACATGTCCAAAACGTTGACAAATAAATTATACCTGAAGAAGTAGTTATACGCCCTACACATGAGTGAAGGTACAAATTTTTAGTCACATTTAAATGTGTTTAACGGACTAATCACACATCTTGCCAACCTCAGAGTGAAAATCGAGGAAGAAGATAAAGCCATCTTGCTTGAACTCGTTGCCATCTTCGTACGATAATTTGGCAACAACCATCTTGCACAGTAAGACTACTATTGAGTTGAAAGATGTCACATCGACTCTTCTACTAAATGAGAAGATGAGAAAGAAGCCTGAAAATCAAGGACAGGCTCTCATCACATAAGGTAGAGGCAGGAGTTATCAAAGGAGTTCGAACAACTATGGTAGATCCGGAGCTCGTGGGAAGTCAAAGAACCGATCCAAATCAAGAGCCAGAAATTGCTACAACTATGATCAACCAGGTCACTTCAAAAGAGATTGCCCAAATCCAAGGAAGGGCAAAAGTTAAACCAGTGGCCAGAAGAATGACGACAACACAACCGCCATGGTGCAAAATAATGATAATGTTGTCCTCTTTATAAATGAGGAAGAGGAATGCATGCACCTGTCAGGTCCAGAGTCGGAATGGGTGGTTGACACAGCGGCATCTTACCATGCCACACCGGTAAGAGATCTTTTTTGCAGATATGTAGCAGGTGATTTCGGCATAGTGAGAATGGGTAACACAAGTTACTCAAAGATTGCGGGGATTGGTGACATTTGTATCAAGACAAATGTCGGATGCACATTGGTTCTAAAGGATGTGCGGCATGTACCTGATTTGCGGATGAACTTGATCTCGGGAATTGCTTTAGACCGAGATGGATACGAGAACTATTTTGCAAATCAAAAGTGGAGACTCACTAAGGGATCATTGGTGATTGCAAAGGGAGTTGCTCGCGGCACGTTGTATAGGACAAATGCAGAAATATGCCAAGGTGAATTGAACGCGGCACAAGATGAGATTTCTGCAGATTTGTGGCACAAAAGAATGGGTCATATGAGCTAGAAGGGATTGCAGATTCTTGCCAAGAAATCACTCATTTCTTATGCCAAAGGTACAACGGTAAAACCTTATGACTACTGTTTATTTGGTAAGCAGCATAGAGTCTCATTTCAGACATCGTCTGAAAGAAAATTGAATATACTTGATTTAGTATATTCTGATGTTTGCGGCCCAATGGAAATTGAATCAATGGGCGGTAACAAATATTTTGTTACTTTTATTGATGATGCTTCACGAAAATTATGGGTTTATATTTTGAAAACCAAAGATCAGGTGTTTCAAGTTTTCCAGAAGTTTCATGCTCTAGTAGAAAGGGAGACGGGTCGAAAGCTAAAGCGTCTCCGAAGTGACAATGGAGGTGAGTACACTTCAAGGGAATTTGAAGAGTATTGTTCAAGTCATGGGATCAGACATGAAAAAACAGTTCCTGGAACCCCACAACACAATGGCGTAGCCAATAGGATGAACCGCACCATTGTGGAGAAGGTGAGAAGCATGCTCAGAATGGCTAAACTGCCTAAGTCATTCTGGGGTGAAGCAGTTCAGACAGCCTATTACCTGATCAATAGGAGTCCATCACTTCTGTTGGCGTTTGAAATCCCAGAGAGAGTTTGGACCAACAAGGAGGTGTCCTACTCGCATCTGAAGGTGTTCGGTTGCAGAGCTTTTGCAAATGTACCAAAAGAGAAAAGAACAAAGCTGGATGATAAATCTGTTCCCTGCATATTTATCGGATATGGAGATGAAGAGTTCGGGTACATACTGTGGGATCTTGTAAAGAAGAAGGTCATCAGAAGCAGAGATGTAGTCTTCCGAGAAAGTGAAGTTGGAACTGCTGCTGATATGTCAGAAAAGGCAAAGAATGGTATAATTCCTAACCTTGTTACTATTCCTTCTACTTCTAACAATCCCACAAGTGCAGAAAGTACGATCGACGAGGTTTCCGAGTAGGGGGAGCAACATGGTGAGGTTATTGAGCATGGGGAGCAACTTGATGAAGGTGTCAAGGAAGTGGAGCACCCCACTTAGGGAGAAGAACAACCTCAACCTCTGAGGAGATCAGAGAGGCCAAGGGTAGAGTCATGCAGGTACCCTTCCACAGAGTATGTCCTGATCAGTGATGAGAGGGAACCAGAAAGTCTTAAGGAGGTGTTGTCCCATCTAGAAAAGAACCAGTGGATGAAAGCTATGCAAGAAGAGATGGAATCTCTACAGAAAAATGGCACATATAAGCTGGTTGAACTTCCAAAGGGTAAAAGACCACTCAAATGCAAATGGGTCTTTAAACTCAAGAAAGATGGAAATGACAAGCTGGTCATATACAAAGCTCGATTGGTGGTTAAAGGCTTCGAACAAAAGAAAGGTATTGATTTTGACGAAATTTTCTCACCTGTTGTCAAAATGACTTCTATTCGAACAATTTTGAGCTTAGCAGCTAGCCTAGATCTTGAAGTGGAGCAGTTGGATGTGAAAACTGTATTTCTTCATGGAGATTTGGAAGAGGAGATTTATATGGAGCAGCCAGAAGGATTTGAAGTAGCTGGAAAGAAACACATGGTGTGCAAATTGAATAAGAGTCTTTATGGATTGAAGCAGGCACCAAGGCAGTGGTACATGAAGTTTGACTCATTCATGAAAAGTCAAACATACCTAAAGACCTATTCTGATCCATGTGTATACTTCAAAAGATTTTCTGAGAATAACTTTATTATATTGTTGTTGTATGTGGATGACATGTTAATTATAGGAAAAGACAATGGGTTGATAGCAAAGTTGAAAGGAGATCTGTCCAAGTCATTTGATATGAAGGACTTGGGCCGAGCACACCAAATTCTAGGGATGAAGATAGTTCGAGAGAGAACAAGTAAAAAGTTGTGGCTATCTCAGGAGAAGTACATTGAACGTGTACTAGAATGCTTCAACATGAAGAATGCTAAGCCAGTTAGCACACCTCTTGCTGGTCATCTAAAGTTGAGTAAGAAGATGTGTCCTACAACAGTGGAGGAGAAAGGGAACATGGCTAAAATTCCTTATTCTTCAGCAGTCGGAAGCTTAATGTATGCAATGGTATGCATTAGACCTGATATTGCTCATGCAGTTGGTGTTGTCAGCAGGTTTCTTGAAAATCCTGGAAAGGAATATTGGGAAGCAGTCAAGTGGATACTCAGGTACCTAAGAGGTACCACGGGAGATTGTTTGTGCTTTGGAGGATCTGATCCAATCTTGAAAGGCTATACAGATGCTGATATGGCAGGTGACATTGACAATAGAAAATCCACTATTGGATATTTGTTTACATTTTTAGGGGGAGATATATCATGTCAGTCTAAGTTGCAGAAGTGTGTTGCACTTTCAACAACTGAAGCAGAGTACATTGCCGCTACAGAAACTGGCAAGGAGATGATATGGCTCAAACGATCCTTCAAGAGCTTGGATTGCATCAGAAGGAGTATGTCGTCTATTGTGACAGTCAAAGTGCAATAGACCTTAGTAAGAACTCTATGTACCATGCAAGGACCAAACACATAGATGTGAGATATCATTGGATTCATGAGCAGGTGGGGAACGAATCTTTACAGGTCAAAAAGATTCACACAAGCAAAAATCCTGCGGATATGCTGACCAAAGTGGTACCAAGAGACAAGTTTGAGCTATGCAAAGAACTTGTCCGCATACACTCAAACTAGAAACTGTGGTGTTATCCCCTTCAGGTGAATGGTACTGGAGGGGGAGATTTGTGGGGTCCAGCCCCTTAATTTAAGGAAGAAGTTTTCTTCCTTGCTTCAGTTTTCAATATAGGCAGTAGCAGCCCACGTTTTCTTTGTCTGTCAAAGAAAATAGGCTGCAGAACATTGTAATGTCAAGTATAGGAGGCTCATTTTTGCCTATAAAATGAGAGCTTCGGCTCTTATTTTTGATCATCAATCTCAGAGGAAAATATATCTGAGAGCTAGAAAGAAAGAGTGAGGTTTCACAGACAGGATATAAGAAAATAGTCTGTGAAGAAAATAGAGAGTGTGAGCGATATTGTAGTGAGGTAAAATATCAAAAGAGGGTTATTTCTTTTGAGTATTGTAGTGGTCTTTGTAGTATTTTTACTCGGGCCTACAAAATGTAAATTCCTTACTATAGTGATATTAGTTGCTCCTCTCGGGGTCGTGGTTTTTCTCTTATTTAGAAGGGTTTTCCACGTAAAAATCTTGGTGTCATTGTTACTCTTTTATTCTTGTTAATTACCGTATCTTGGTGCTACATTATTATTCCGCTTTTATTACCGTAAATATTATTTTGGTAGGGGGTTTATTCCCAACAAAATACACGCTTCATTAGTAAGCCACGTAACTAAAATGTCTAGTAAATAAAAATAATAGTCTTTAAACGAGCCTTATTCACCCCATCAGTTAAAAATTCCTAAATTGAAGAACCCCTAATGCCCAACTATTGAAAATTCTTCTTGCCTCACCAAAATCGATTTGCCTGAACAAAATCGAAGTGACCAGTTGCAAAATCCTTCGATTTCGCTGTTATTTAGAGTTCCTGACGAGTTGGACGTAGACCCGTAAGTCGAAGTTCTTTGAAGAATCAAGCTCAAACATTAAAGTTGAATTATCTGCGAAACATTATTACGTTTGGAGGAGAAAGATTAACCTTTGCTTTCAAAGAGCAATTTGATGCAATTTCGACATAATTTAAATGAAGAAGAAATTAGGGTTCTTCAATTGGATTTGGTAAAATATTGGGGAAGAATGAATTTACCGTTGGTTGGGAGAAAAGACGTGCTCAATTCCGTTGTCTAAGATGCGCGGCTGGCCAAGGCTTACGAGGGAGTAAATAAATACAATTATTTTAACAATCGTAAGGTGTTAGGACACCCATAAAGTTTAGGTGTGTAAATAATTTTTCAGGACAAATTGAATGGGGTCTTTATGTATTTTCTCTAGGTTGGGGCTTCTGATCATAATGAAGTCCAGCTCTCAAATAGTTGCAAAATTCCTTAGGCATACTCCTTTCAATTGAATGGTGCATGAAGAGTAATCCGTCCAGTGACATACCTAGAATTTCTCGCAAGCGATGTCACTATTCAAAACATAAAATAAATAAATAAAATCGCTATAATGACCTCATATTAAAACCCTTCATATTATATTAATAAAACACATATCAAATACATTATTGCAACACTAAATAAGTTTAACTCACAAAAAATGAGGATATTTTCAAAAAATTAAACTATAAAAGGGCAGCTCGGTGCACTAAGCTCCCGCTATGGGTCTAGGGAAGGGCTGAACCACAAAGATCTATTATACAGTTTTACCCTAAATAAATGAATAATAAAAAAAGAGAACTTGGGCATCAAGCAGTAGCCGATTAACCCAACCATCAAAGTGTATAGAGAGACAAGGAAGTTTTTCAAATTTAAGGTTTTAAGTTTGCTTCAGTAATTCCATTCAAAATAATTTGAAATAGTTATTGTCATTAGAAACAGTAAAAGATTTTAGCTTAGTTGATTTCGTTTCTCCTTATTTGGCGGAGGGCCACCCTCTATGGTTTATAAGCTTTTCCGGAAACTCTTATTTCAAAAAATATGCTAAATAATTTATGACAAAATATGTTAGCAGGGCACGCTTACTTGACCTGCCAAATGAAAAGGTAGAGGTTCATTAACAAGCTAGTACGCCATTTGATGACAAATGGTGTCACTAATATTCTTGTTTTGTTTATTACCCGAATATACATATCTAATAAAAAGTTCGATCAAGTGGTGTCACGTGACACCACTTCATATAAGGCAGATCTGCTCCTAAATATGTCTCTAGGCACCTTATGTTCGTACTGAAGAGCAAGGACAAAAGGTTGGGCCACAAACCATTATTATGAACTCCATCTTGCATCATATGCCTATCAGAAACCATTACCTATTTCATAAAAGTTTCAACTTAAATCCCAAAAAGGATATCTAATTAATTCAACTCACAAATTCTTCATAAGCAGTGCATTTTCAAATACAAGAGAGGGACATTGATCCTCCCAGATATAGTCTACACTCCTATTTCCATTAAGTAAGAAGAATAAAATATTAATCAAAATAGTAAAATAAATTAATACCCATCGACATCTAACAAAGTAAGATTAATCATCTTCTCATTGTGGCCAAGAAGGGAAGCTCAAACATATTTTCACTATGGCAACAATCAAATATGACCATTAATCTTACCCCCGGAGGTAGGGGCCTAATGAGAATGTTATTCAGCTCAAAATTAAACATAATCTTCACATCCATGAGATTTATGAATTCAACCATACCATATTGTCTAGGAAAAAAAATACTAGGATCCCTAGGTTGGAGATCATATTGCAACCATTATATTTGCTCGAAAAATATTACTTCTCACTGGCATTAGGTTTTTTTTTCCTCTTTAAATACTGTAAACTATTTCTCAAGAGTTGAATGTACCACAAAAATTTATTGCACCGAACACATGGTACACGAAAATACGATTCACATAGTAATATTATTATTTATATTGATGAAGCTCAATTTGATTAATACAATATTAGTCATGTATTTGCAATGCAATACCTTGGATCTTATTATAAATACTTTTGTTAATATTTTATTCACTAATATAAAGATTTAAACAGTTTAATTTAAAGGTCTAAAATATTTTTTCTATTAAAAGTTTAAGATGAATGCATCTTTTTGTATAAAGATTTCAATTTTTTTTTTTACAAACTTAGATATTGTGTGATAACAACAACAACCTAATATAAGGATTTCAAATTTTTTTTTGTCTTTTAGAAACTTCGATATTGTCTAAAATAAAATAAAATAATAAAATTCATTATTAAACTTCTTTGGGATCCTGATCATGTCCAACTATGCCTTATAAAAAAGATAAAGTGGTCGCTGCAAATATATCCCGGCTAACAAGTCCGGAGTCGAATCCCACAGGGAATTAACCTATCGATCACAGCTATTGGACTCACGGGATTCACGTATTCAATCTTCAGAGATATTTGAGTAGCAAATTGGGTGTTTATTGACTAAATATTACATGATAAAAATGCAATAATTAAGAACTAGCTATAAACTGGCTAAAAGCAAGAATGAGAATGGCCTAAGGTTCTGATTTCCCCTCTTATCGGAATCCTTTCCGCTATGTTTGCTATAAATTTGCCTAAGTCTTCTCTGTCGATCATGAGCACTCTAATTATCGTAACTCTCTCATGAGTAATTGCAATAATATACTAGACATATTCTCCCGAATTAAGCTAGCTGACCTTAGTTACAGCTTAGTTAGATTGCGCCCAAGGTTTCGTTATCCCTAATTCCACCTGTAAACCCTTCGTATTGATCCCTCATATACATTAGCAGTGGTGTTGTTCAACAACTACCTAAATATGCACTCTCTCCCAAGTAATGCATACTAAATAGGCACATCCGATTGAGGGCCCTTCAATCAACAGGAATCACAATATGGTTGAACAAACAGAGAAAATATTAAGGTAAATCTATATTAACATGTCAAGAAATTCATCCTCCAAGATGTTCCATCAAACCCTAGATTAGGGGTTTAGCTACGCATAATCGTTTTTACAATCATAACAATAGAATTCATTATTAATGATCAAAAAAAGAGGAAGAAAGGTAAAACTCTATGTCGAATCTTCCGCCTTGCTTCTTGCTTCTTCTTGCCTTCAACAATCCTTCAAAAACCTTGATACCTTCTTTCTGGGTGAGCTGAGCTTCTTGTAAGTTAAGGAGAGTTGCCCCGTGAACTTATGAATTTACACCTGAAATAAAGTTCCTCGGAGTGACGAGCGCGGCCGCGGTTGAACCACGGTTGGACCACGCATAATGGGTTCTTTTCTGCCTCTCGTGCGGTCTGAGCGCGGCCGCAGTTGGCCCGCACTCATGGAGTTTGGTTGTTTTCCATTTTTTTCCTTCTTCTTTCGTAGGCACTCACCTCCAATTGGCCTCCCTTGCTCTAAATTAACTCCAAACACTCTTTGATGTCCTCATAGTCAGGACTTGCTCCTGCAAAGCGCAAAATTCATAAGTAGAGCCATTTGTTGTCATTTAACCTTCATATAGCAATAAAGTATAGCTAAGTTGGGGCGTAAATGGTCACTAAACTACATAAATATAGCCTATTATCAATACCCCATACTTAAATCATTGCTCGTACCTGAGCAATCAACCATACTCTACAGAGATTCCTCCGCTAAGCAACTTCTCTAACTCATCACACCAAGAACATATCACAAGGATTGAGTCAGTAGTGTAACATTTTTGCCTCAAGAGTTGATTCTCACATGCCACACAATATTCCTAACTTACTCACTTACTCTACATAGAGGTCAAGATTTGCCTTTCCTTGATGGATCAAGTGCCCTCACATCGCAAATGAGAGTAGTTCCACAAGCAATAAAAATTACGAACAATTAGGAACTCAAATAGACAAAATTCACTCACTCTCAGAAAGATCATTCATATGCCATAAAAGATGCACCATAGGCTTGCCCATAGTATACTACTCTACTAATCGAGGTCATTCAGTCTAGGATCAAGTATGACTTTATTTGGTTGTAATGTAGGCTAAGGGATGGGTAGGATACATTTGCATATAAGAGTGACTACACCTTCCTAAGCACTTTAATACATATACTTTCACATTCAGAACCCCACACTTATGTCGAACCATGATTCCACCTTTACATCAATATATATTAACTCCCTGCTTCTTTAGGCACACTTAATTAAGAGCCACTACTTATTAAAGAATATTTTTCACAACAATATAACTATTATTTTTCATTCAAGTGGCTCTTACTTATTCAAAACCGTGCACCTTTCTCCTGATTTCATTAGTTCTACTCAAAAGTCAAACCAACCACCTCTCACTTTAACTTTTACCAGTTCATCATAATTCAAGTGCTCATGGGAGGTGAAAAGGTTCAAATCGATAGTTCATTCAAACAATTGGGTAAGGCTTGTAATGTGGTTGCCAATGAAACAGGATTACAGGCTCAAAGGGGTTAACTACAATACATCACACTTAGGCGGGTAAAATATATATATCTCGTTCAACAAAGAAATGCCTATATCACTTCTAAGACTGGACAAAACTACTATTTCGCTTTGCAAACACACATGGCAAGTTCTAGGCATCAAATTGCAGTGCACAGAATACAACAAATCTCACACACACATGGCACATGACTCACTCCAGATTGGATCATCGAAACACTCTAGTCTGAGTACTTAAGTCAAGTTAGAACATACAATTTAAGGCACTCTAACAAGAATCAACAATTGAGCCTAAGCGTCACACTAAAGTATCTATTGTATTCAAGGCATAACAACGTTAAGAGATCCTCTTTCCATATCCTCCCACAACCCATAAGTGCCTAAAAAATTAAAAATAACTACACCTGGTTCAAACAAAACCCTTGGAAAAGAACCATGGTCCAAAGAAAAACTAAGGGGGAATTGATACACTACCTACAAAAGAAAATCTTTACTTCTCTTTTTCTTGTCTTTTTTTTTCGATCGATTGACTTAGACCCTCAAGAAACCCATCGAGTGATATCCATCATCGATATAAGTCAAATCACACATTTATACAACTACCCAAAGACTAAAATAAAACTAACCAAAGGCTAAAACCAAATAGAATTAAGCTACCTTCCGATATACATATACACAAACAGACAAATGTCCCCCACCCCACACTTAAAAAGATGGGATGTCCCCATGTCATATAAAATAAAGTAATGCGTGGTAAAGGAACTTCCTTGAGAGATCAGTCTTGGTCGAAGACAGTGCCAGGGTCAAGGTGACACGCCCGCCCTAGCGCACGCAGCCAGCCCAGGATTTTCTTCTTTAATTTAGCATTTTGGGTGGACAAAGCATCAACTCTAGTCTCCAAGTCTGTGAAAGTGGTACGCAGCCCTGCCATTTCCTTCTCTAAGGCTGCTAATCGAGTAACCCGACTAACCCCAGACGGTCATGTGGCTTCCGCAACATGCTCATGGGTGGGTGACTCAGCTCCAAGTTCCTCCTGCTCATCATCTCCCTCTGCAGGTGTATCAGAGTCATCACTATTAGCACCTCCAGGTGCCACAAGGTCCTTTCCAATTGTCACCTTATCCGCTCGAAACTTTGCTTCTTTATGCACTTTTCCATCCATGCTCAAGTTCTCCGGCACCCGTGCTGCCCGACATAGCCTAGTGACTAGGGAAGGGAAGAAGAAACCATACCGCTTCACTGGACAACGAGTGAACATCTCTTCATGAATAATCTTGGCCACGTCAAAATTGTGGCCCTTCATGAAATACCAAATCAATGCAGCTCGAGGACCATTCACTTCAGTGTTGTCGGAGGACAAGAGCAGAGGCTATTGATGACATACATCCAACACTTCCCTTCAAAGGTTAGTGCCACCGAATGAAACTTATGCCCATGTATAATCCACACAACTTCCTTTCCATCCACACATATTGTATCAAAGAACAAATCCCACGTGGTGAATCGTCTGCCATGGGCTTCATATTAGTCCTCCGCCACAGGTGCGGGCAGCCGGTATGCTCTCCGAATGGCCTCAATAGAGGCGTCCATATTTTTCTTGCGCACTGTGCACACACCGTTCACATGTTCTTTAATGTTGGCGTAAAATTCCCGCACAACCATCAAATTAGCTTCATCCGGTTCTTCAAAGAAAATATCCTGCCCGTGCCGGACCAACTCATTGTACATGTTGGGACAGTCATATTGGAGGGACCCTATATCAATACCCCTCTCTAGTGTGGGCTTCTTGGAAGCCTTGTCACCAAAACGGTCCTGAGCTGCGCTGGAGACGAACTTGTAACTATCATACGGACTGGGAGCACGTGATTTTTTCCCTATATGAATTACTCCCATAAATTCAAAACAAAACAATTTCTTTCAGCGTTTGCAATTTTGGGGATTTTCGTGACATTTTCTGGTAATTGTTTGCATTTGTCTGTGCATTTTTATTTTATTTAATTAATGAAAATTACAAAGAAATATGTTGCATTTGCATTTAGGATTTAATTTTACATTTTAGGATTAATTGACAAATTAGTTATTTTATAAAAATAGGGAAAAATCACAAAAATAGTTTATTTTGCACTTTTGATTTTAATTTTGAATTTTGGTACTTTTTCCTTTAATTTGGTTTTTAATTATTTGTAGTAGCAATTATTAGGGTTAATTAATTTAATTTGGTAGGATAATTTGGTTTAAGATTTAATTTAGGTTTTAATTTTAATTTTGGGGAAAAAAGAAAAAAGATTTTTAAAAGAAAATGAATGGAAAATTGGAAAATATTTGAAGAGATAGAATTGAGTTGCCTTCAGTTAAAAGTGCCCAGGCCCAAAGCCATTTTTCCCATACCCGCCCATTTGACCCTGGCCCAAACCGTCCAACTCGGTCCAAACCTCCCATTACCATATGACGTCGTTTCAGCAGGTTTGATCTGGGCCGTTGATATCGCCTGATCCAACGGATCAGAACTGGGGTGGGGGGTTTCAATATATATATGTCCGAACATACCCTACCCCCTCATTTCATCGTTCCCATACCCCCGTCTTCAGAGAGCCCAAGCCTAACCCTAACGGAACCGCCCCCTTTTCCGCCACCATCCACCGGCGACGCCACCTCCAACCACTCCCAAAATGACACTCCATAACCATTAAGAGCCCCTCATTCCAAATTCCCGTTCCGTTTGCCTCGAATCAACCCAGAATGTCTCGAATCTGGTTTTGAAAGAAAACCCTAGCGCCGCCCTTGTGCTCTCCGGTGGCGGCGCCGCCTCCGTTCAGCCCCAAACTAACACCCCACAACCCCCAGGATCCCCTCATGCCAAATCCACAACTACTCTCCTTCGAATCGGCCCGGAGCTCCGCGAATCTCGAATCTGAGGTCAACCCCAAAAGTTCAAAACCACTCTGTCGTCAAT
The DNA here is from genome assembly GCF_000715075.1 of Nicotiana tabacum. Lineage (NCBI taxonomy): Eukaryota > Viridiplantae > Streptophyta > Magnoliopsida > Solanales > Solanaceae > Nicotiana > Nicotiana tabacum. The sequence continues at coordinate 149,732,841 of NC_134086.1, read as the reverse complement.
CCTGGTACATGCATGGGAAGAAGGCACAGTTCTTCGAGGTCTGAAGTTCGGATTCAAATGTTCGACCTTAGCTTTGTTAGGGCTTTCATCTCCGATGGATTCCCAGTCTAAATCGGTAAGCCCTTTTCTTCTCTTATCTTCTCTTCCTTTTTGATTGTCTTATTCTCTTCTTCCTCCCCTTTTCTTTAGCTTAATCTTCTTATATTAGTCTGGTTGAAACTCGACTAATCTCTCGAGTTTACATTGGTCTTTCGGTCATTGTCCTTATCTTCTTCATGAAAGTTTGTTTTCTGATTTCTTTAGTCCGTTGTGTCAATAGCATGGATAACTCTCTGATCTTGTTTTCTTTTTAGCCATCCAAGTTATTTTAAAATTAAGTTACTTCAACTGAGTTAAATCCTCGCCTAGTCATCGTTAATTGATCAGTAAGTTAGTAGATTTTCTTTGAAATCATTGCATGTTATCATGGCCTGCAGATTTTTCTTTTCAAATAGATAAGTGTTCGTCTGGGCTTTGGTTTGTCTTTGGTCCATTTGGAAAAAAGCAGCCCGTCCAAATTGGTTTGGGTTCTTGGGGTAAATTCAGCCGTGGGTTAATTTGACCCATGTCTCATTTGGGGTTTAAGGTAAATAACAGGGGTATGGGGGTTAGTTTGGGTAGTCTTAGTGAGGGAATCTACTTGTAACTGTCTGGGAAGCTTCTAGGAAGCTGGGGAGGGGACTACTTTGCAAAATCTGAATTTAAACCAGGGGTGTTTAAGCTAAAATGGAAACTAAAAAGGGACTGAATGACAAAAATGCATCTCCTTGGGTCTGCCCTATTTGCTTGCCTATAAAGGCATCTCTTCCTTGTCATTCAAGGAAGAGTTCAGAGATAAGAGGAGAATAATTTAGAAAAAATCAAAAAACAGCTAAAATTTCATAAAAAATCACTGTTCCATTGAAATTCTTCTGTGATTTCTGAGGTTCTCAATTTCTGAAACAATTTCTGACTCATCTGAAAAAAAAATGGACTGAATTTTCGTTTTAAAAGTCTAGTTTGAAGTCCTCTATGGTTATTGTTCGATTGAAGCTGGATTCTGGACTGTTGCGCATCATTTTTCTGTTTGAAAATTGGTTCTGCTGCTGTTGCTTCTTCTAGCTCTCTCACCCTTTGTCCTTGTTTTGATTGCTGCCATCAGGTACATATTCTTGGACTATGCTAGATGCAAAGCAAGCTTGAAGTATGAAATGAAAATGGATGTGCAAATCATGCCATCAAATTCTCTGTTTATAATCTAATTGTCTTTCTTTGAATTGCATAGTGTTACTTCCAGATTCACAGTACTTCTTAATCTTTCCGTAGTTTCATCTTTGATTTTCTGCCATTGTATTTAACCTTAGGTTGTTGAGATGCTGGAAGTGAAAGCATCAGGTGTCTGATGCTGGGAGTTTTGTTGAAAAACTTTAAAGCTCAATGCAGCTGCTTGAGAGCTATCTTTGGATTGTATTTACCTTGTTAAAGGCAACACTTGAATTCTGCCCCCTGTCATCAGTATTTGCATGCATGAATAGTGTTTACTTTAGACTTGTGATTTAACCCTGTGATATCGGGAGCCTATTTCCCCAAATGAGTATATTGTTTACTTTTAGCTTGTGACTGTTAAATTCATTTGGGAAATCAGAACCGTTTGAGCATGAGTGTAAGGTTGTTTGTAAATGAGAGTTATTTTATCATATATTGCATAAGCTTAATATCGATAGTCTATTTACTGAACTTTTCTTTAGTCATGTTCAAACTATTGGCAATTGGTTGTTAGGCATATAGCTAGCCTAAATTCTTTTAACAATCAAACGTGGGTTCCGCTTCTAATAATCCTTTAACTTTCAAATTGCAAAGTAGTTTGGTTTGAAATTAAATCAGAAGTTCAAGTGGCCTTTAATAAATTGACTGGAGTATTAATGGGATTTCGAAGTGAGTTATATTATGCGAGTTATAATAGTAGCCCTCCATAGTTAGTTCGAGTTCTTAAAAGCATGGCTCTCTACTAATTTCTTATGATTTAGATATAAATAACAAATGTTCGTAGTTTGCTTTAGGCACGTTTAATATATCATTGCGATTGTGGACACGTCCGCGTGACATGATTGCACATTCTAAAGGTAACACGAGGGATGTGTTCGCGCAACTTCAACCAATTTTTCTTAAATAAATAAACAAGGCGTTATTAATTATGGACACGTTCGCGTGACATGATTTTTGATGCGCCAAAGGAAAAGAGTATACGTACGCATGACTCAATTCTTTACGAATAATCAAGTGATTTATAAGCGGTTAATAGATAAATGCACATAGGATCTAAAATCAGTAATTAAATAATTTTAATAAGCCAAGTACGATCAAAGCGGCCGTGCTAGAACCACGAAACTCGGGGGTGCCTAACATCTTCTCCTGGGTTAACAGAATTCCTTACCTGGATTTCTGTGCTCGCAGGCAGTAGAACAGAATCAACTTCCTCGATTCAGGATCTTAAACCGGTGACTTGGGACACCCTAAATTATCCCAAGTGATGACTTTGATTTTTAATAAACAAATGATCCTATTTCGATTGTCCTTTAATTGAAAAAACTCCCTTGTATTTATACCCTTCGCAGGGTGTGGGTAAAAAAGGAGGTGCGAAACGGACGAGCAGGAGTTGAAGCGGGTGCTCTGGAGGATCCAGCTTGGCCGCTAGAGGAAGCACCGATGGTCCGAAGTTTCTTGGAGGGAACCATACTACTTGAAATAAAGAACATCAGCATCGAAACATAAGAGATGTGAACCAAAGGTGGTTACTCAGACTTCATCCGCACAATTGGTCACAATTTACATTAACAACTCACTGTGGCATTTTAACAAACACTTTATATGCACCATTCACTAGAGTCCCCAATTAACAAGGTGATAAGCCAAACTTAACCATAATTACCTCAATGTCAACCACACATGTCAAGAGACACATCTACAACAACCTCAACAAAACCCACTACCGGATAAGAGCCCAATACTAAAGAAAAAGAAAAATACTACATAACCAAGAATTCAAATATCCCAACAATAATTGAAATAAGTGACCTTACCTGGTAGAGTTGTAGTTAAGTTATGTGAGAGGAACTGTTAGAAGAGAGATGAGGGTGGAGTAGGGGTAGGTTGATCGGTGATTTGGGAGTATGAGGATTTGGGTTCTTTGGGAAGAAGGAGAAGGGTTGTGTGTTTTGATTTGTAAGGGAGGGTTTAGGATGTTTAGCATGAATAAGAGTTAAGAGAGAAGGATAGGGGATATTAGGTTTTTTTTGGAGGGGGGGGGGGTTAATAAGAATTAGACTATTAGAATTAAAAGATCAAAATAAAAGAAAAAAAAACTTTAACTAAGGGTGCAGACGGAGCTACGTGCACGGTCTAACTGCGGTCCGAGCGCGGCCGCGCACGTTAGGCAAAATGCTTAGCAATTTGAGCAGTCTAAGCGCGACACGCACGATGAGGCAGACCTGAGGCAGTGTAGTTGGCAATTTGCGCGGTCTGACAAGGGGGAAGGTTAATAAGAATTAGACTATTAGAATTAAAAGAACAAAATAAATAAATAAATAAAATAACTTTAACTAAGGTTGCAGGCGGAGCTACGTGCGCGGTCTGACTGCGGTCTGAGCACGGCCGTGCACGTGAGGCAAAATGCTTGGATATTTGCGCAGTCTGAGCGCAGCGCGCACGATAAGGCAGACCTGAGGCAGTGTAGTTGGCGATTTGCGCGGTCTGACAGCGGTCCAAGCGCAGCCACGCACCTGGGCGCCTAAATTTCTCAAAAAAATCCTTTAGGTCTGGTGGACTTATACTCTCCCAAGCTCACCTGCACTTGTTATGTACTTACAAAAATAAAAATAACAAATTCTAACTACACTAAAAATCACTATGCATTGGGTTGCTTCCCAACAAGCGCCTTAATTAATGTCATGGAATGACGAATATAACAAATCAATGGGTTGCCTCCCATGAAGCGCCTGATTTAATGTCGCGGCACGACACAGATAAGAGTCTTTAAGGAACGCTCAACTTTGGAGGCTCGATCAAATGGGTCGCTGACACTTTCTTTGCTTCCTCCATGCCTATATAATGTTTTAATCTATGTCCATTGACTCTAAATATGCGAGAGTCATTATTCGTAGCAATTTCTACTGCACCCGTGGGGTAAATTTCAACCACACGAAAAGGCCCTGACCATCGTGATTTCAATTTGCCCGGAAACAACCTTAGACGTGAGTTGTATAGCAACACCGTATCTATAGGTTTAAAATTCCGCTCAATAATATTCCTATCATGTATCATCTTCATTCTCTCCTTGTATAATCTTGTGCTCTTAAAAGCGTGATATCTAAACTCATCAAGCTTGTGCAATTCTGTAACTCTACTTGTTCCTGCCGCTTCACTATCAAGATTCAGCTATCTCAATGCTTACCAAGCTCTTTGTTCCAACTCTACGGGTAAGTGACACGCCTTCCCAAACACCAACTTGTATGGCGACAAACCAATTGGAGTTTTGAAAGCAGTTCGATACGCCCACAGTGCATCATCTAACTTCCTTGCCCAATCTGTTCTAGTTGTATTCACAGTTTTAGCCAGCACACTCTTTATTTCTCTATTTGAGACTTCAACTTGCCCGCTTGTTTGTGGATGATATGAGGTGGCCACCTTGTGGCGTACATCATACTTCTCCAACAATTTTGTAAAGGCTCGATTGCAAAAGTGAGTGCATCCGTCACTGATTATTGCCCTTGGGGTGCCAAATTGGGTGCAAATGTTCTTTCTCAGATTTTTAATAAACAAATGATCCTGTTTTGATTGTCCTTTAATTGGAAAAACTCCCTTGTATTTATACCCTTCGCAGGGTGTGGGTAAAAAAGGAGGTGCGACAGCTCTGGCGACTCTGCTGGGGATCGAACCCAGAATCTCTGGTTCAGGGTTTAGAATTCGAGTTTGTTAATATGTTTTTGCTTGGCATTATTTATTGTTGATATTACTGTATTCTGTGAAACTTTTGTGCTAAATGCTATCTGTTTACCGCTTTAATATTATCTGGATTGTATATAACTGTCTTGTTACGCCACCCATCTGAGTCTTCTGAAAATGGTGCATACGTTCGCGTAGCCCGCTTTTTATGTAGAAATTATACCAAGTAGAGCGAGGCTAGGCAAGCAACAAGGCCGGGTAGACTTCAGTGCTCCCGATACGTCGCCCCCTCCTCGGCCCCAGTTGTCCGCTCGGGTACCCCAAGTCTAGACCAAAACCCCAGGATTTAAACCTAAAAAAACACATCCCCATGCCGGATCCCTAATAGGAACGTTTGTTTATATCATGTGAATTTGACTTAGGGGACTCAACACAGGGGTTGAGTCCGTCTAGGACAGGTGTGCCCGAAATAACAGACCATCCTGATGCATCCTATGTGCTATGTGAACATTTATTTGTTTTGGCTTGCATGCTGACCGACTAGGGAAAATAAAGCGAAAAAAAGAAGAGAGGAAAACCAAGAGTGATATAGGTAAGGAAATAGAACCCGGTTCTAAACATCTCGGTATTTGAAAGCCCAAAAGTTTTTCAAAAAAAGAAAATAGAAAAATAGTTATTTTTAAAAGAGTCAAACATTGTGTTCTTTCAAATGTGTCAAAACTGACCGAACTACGCATGTCTGATTCTCACCGGATGTGGGATACGTAAGCAACCTACATAAGGTTTGGCCTTATTTTTGAAAAAAAGAGAGAAAGAAAAAAAAGAAAAGAGAGTCGGTTGTTGAGTGAATGCAATCTTGACTTTTGTTCGAAATAAGCCGATCCAGCTTCGGCAATGTATTAAACCGTTCTTGCCGAGATAGCCTCAAAGTATTCTTTAGTTATCGAAAGGCTATTTTTGTAAAAGAATGGACAAGTTTGTGAAGGGTCATAAAATAATTCCCCCCGGCCTCAAAATTCGCGTGAAATTGGGAAGGGGCAACATTTGCAAAAACAGTCACTTGGCTAAAGTTGGCATATAGGGGAAGAAATTACGGTTCTTTTCTTCTTTTCTTTTCCCTTTATTTTTCTTTTCTTCTTCAAAAACTGTTTACAAAAAGGTCCACTCGAGTCAACCCTAACCTTAATCTTCCACAGGAACAAATGAATACCATCCAGGAACCGCCAGAAGTGGTCAGGGAACAGGCTCAGCTACACTTGCATATGTGGTGGAATGATCTAGACGAAGATGGTCAGAAATGGGTGAAAAAGCAGTTGGGTGCTCTTATAGACATCTTTGATATCAAACCACGGGAAGATTTGATCAAAGCTTTGGTAACTTTCTGGGATCCTGTCCACAACGTCTCTCATTTCTCATATTTTGAGATCACCCCTACTTTGGAGGAGATAGCCGGGTACATTGAATTCAGACGGGATTTGAGGAAGCAACAACTTATATTTCCATGGGCTCCATCGGTGCACAAGTTTTTTGACCTCCTGAGTATTAGTAAACAGACGAATAAGGAACGTGTGAGCAATGGGTGTTGTGCTTTCCATTTATTATACTTCAGGTTCGGGCATTCTGTTGGTTTTGAAACACATGAAAAAGGTCTGAGCAACATCAAAACAAGGGACTTTGGTAAATTCATCGTCGGTTCGCATTTATTATGGCATTCTTGGGGATCATGGTTTTTCCAAATGAGAAAGGAATGATGGATATTCGTATGGCTAAAATTGCACAAATCCTCATTACCAAGGAAGATCATACACTTGCCCCGTTGGTGCTAGCAGATATCTATCGCACATTAACTTTATGCAAAGCAGGGGCTCAGTTTTTTGAGGGTTGCAGCATCATTCTGCAAATGTGGTTGATCGAGCATCTTTGCCATCATCCCAGATTCATGAGTTACGGTTCGAGCCCAAATAACTTCATCATTAGTTATGAGGAGAGGGTAAAAGATTACAACGCACCAGAAGGATTCGAAACATGGGTTTCTCATTTGAAAGCTCTTGACGCAGGTCAGGTTGAGTGAACTATAGGATGGCTCCCGAGGACAGAAGCCATCTATATGACTGCTACCAAAAGATACCTGAGGATAATGGGCGTAAGGAGTATTCAACCATATGCACCGCGGAGGGTCTTGAGGCAATTGGTAAGGTATCAGATTGTGTCTAAAGACGAAGATCTAAGCACCCAGGTCATAGAGTTGCATCCATAAGATGCATTGCCTGAGGCTGTAGTTTAGCAGGATTGAAATAGCTGTCGGTATCTAAAGAATTGGCACCTAGGTACCAGATATCGTTAATGGGGAAGTAGATCCAAATTATGCTGTTTGGTTTGAGAAAATGTCTTATGTAAACAACGAGGCAGAGCCCGAGAGGCCCGCCAAAAGGCCTCATGTTCAAGCCTTTGATGATAAAATTCAAGAGAGGTTAGCTTGGGGGAGAAGGAAAAGGAATATAAGGCCATTATCCATGGTCTGCGAGAAGAATTGAGAAATGTCACCTTCAACAATGATTTGCAGGCACAAGAGGCTGAAGGTGAAAGGAGAAGATTGGTGCGAGAAAATGAGGCCCTCAGAGCTCAGGTTCGGCAGTTGAAAATTGAAGCCGAGAACCTAGGCCGAAGCAGGAAAAACGAGAGGCTCATTTACAACCTCACTCAAAAGGTACGTGACTATGAAGGTGACCTGCAGAAAGCTGAGTCCGAACTAGCAAAAGCATGTGCAAGGTTGGCTAAAAGTGCCGAAGGGCGTGCAATTTTCATTCAACAGATGAAAGAAAGATATGAAAGAGGGGTCACATGTTGGGAAAAGGCAATTGGTAACCTCGAGGGTGAAATGGCTAAACAAGCCAAAAATTTTAAGGCTGAAAGAGAACATTGTTACGCCTTAATGGCACGGCTAGAAAGGGACTTGCAACAACTCCAAGAGCAGAACTAGGTAGCCGAACGAACTTTGGAAGCCAGAACCAAACAAATGGGGCGTTTGTTGCAAGAAAAGGGCGTCATAAGAGAGCAAGTTAAAAGGGTCACCAACTATATCACAATGAAGTGCAATAGCTGTGAGGATATGACGAGATCTATGTTCTTCGCTACTGTGATAATTTTTGTTCGCCGGGTAATGGAAGATCTCTACCACCTTCCGGGGGAGTTAGCAAGTCGGCCCGCAGCGAGGCCGAATGATGCCCCGCGGGTCCCAGTGACAGTTGAGGCATTGATATATTCGTGATTTCTTAAGTCTGTGTTTTCTTTCCGTTGAAGTCTGCTGGTTGTTTTGGAATCTATATTTCTGAGTATGTGGGTTGTTTGTTTTTGAGTCTGTATCTCGAGTTTGTTAGTTTCTTTCGAGTCTGTTAGTTTCAGTCTTTGTAATAGAGCTTATTTTTTTATGAAACTTGAAAATCCCAAAATGTTTTACTTTATTTTAAACGTTATCCACAAGAACTACGCTTGGTCTGATTCATGCGGGGTCATGATACGTAGGCAATCTCCATAGGATTCAACCTCAACCAAATAATAAAAAAAAGAGAGGAAAGGAGGGAAAGAAAATAAGAGGAAAAACAGTAGAGTAAAGAAAAGGAAAGAGCGGAAAAACAAGAAAGAAAAGAGAGAAAATAAAATCAAGGGAGAATAAAAACAAAGAGAGAATGAAAGGATGGAAAAGGAAAAGAAAGAAAAGGGGAAGTTTGCAATCGAAGGTGAGAAAAGGCCAGAATGACGCATGCAACCTATCAAATACATAATAGAGACGGTTAACTGTTTAGGTGCATTCATGCTTAATGTGCAGTTACCAATCTGTTAAAGCCTAATTGCTAACAAGGTTGTTGTTTGATGTAATCAGATCAGGTAGGTGGTTAGTTGACCGGCATTCTGGCAACTCACTCCTACAACACCCGATCGAAAAACAGGCTGAATATGGTCGACCCAGAACTGGAAACAAGTATTGTCGACCCATCAAAAGAGATGGAAGAAATGGACGTTAATGCGATGTGGGAAGAAATGTATAAGTTGAAGCAGCAGATGGCTGAAATGTACCAAGCTTGGGCGAAGGGGCATCCACCATCGATTTATCCCGCCAATCCTGCTTATATCCCACCATCAGCCCAACCTCCAGAGCCTCCCACTGTGAACTCATCTCCAGCCTTCCCCCTCTACCAACAATGCCATGACACCACTTCCCATACTTCTCAAGCTCTACCACCCAAATAAGTCTCGTACCCTCCCCCACCAATTACACCTGTTTTGTGGCACCTCCACCTGCTATATTACACAAATCTTCCAGTGAACCCCTATTCCAAACTCACGATAACCAGTACTATCCCCCTGAACCCACCTTCAAAGTTCCAGAACCATATTCTTACACTCCTCAACTTGATATCCTGGCAGAGACCGAGAACCACCCAAAAATCCCGAGCATGAAGAGATGATCAGAAAGGTCAAAAGCTTAGAGCAATCATTCCAAGATATGAGGGGGCTGGGAGGCCAAGTGAGTGTGGCCTATAAGGATTTATGTCTGTTCCCAGATGTTCAATTGCCAGCAGGGTTCAAAATGCCCAAGTTTGATCTGTACGATGGGCACTGTAACCCAGTAGCGCACTTAAGAGATTTTGTAGCAAGATGAGAGGAGCAGGTGGAAGGGATGAATTGCTGATGGCATATTTCAGCCAAAGCTTAAGTGGATCGGCCTTAGAATGGTACACCAGATAAGATTACAACAGGTGGTACACATGGGATGACTTGGCCCAAGCCTTCGCCTGCCATTTTCAGTACAACCTCGAAATTATCCCAGATCGTCTGTCATTGACAAAGCTGGAAAAGAAGCCTGGTGAGAGCTTCAGGGAATATGGATTCCGCTGGAGAGAGCAAGCAGCGAGGGTTGATCCTCCGATGAAAGAAAGCGAGATGGTTGATTATTTCTTACAGGCCTTGGAGCCCACTTATTTTGGTCATTTGGTGTCAGCAGTGGGCAAGTCCTTTAATGAAGTTGTAAAAATAGGAGGCATGGTTGAGGAGGAACTCAAGTCCAATAAGATCATGATTTATTCAGCAATCAAACAACCACTCAGGCCATTCAAAACGGTATTGGGGGTGTGCTCGGAAAGAAGAAGAAATAGGATGTTGCAACGATCGAGTCGACATCTTGGGGTGGATCCAGGAATCTTCCACCGTTCTACAACCAGCCTCGACCCTATCTCCAAACATGTCCCCACATTCCATATAGCTCACCACAACACTACTACCCATCGCCAGATCCCCATTATTTTGTCTATCACGCACAAACCTATACCTAACCTCCCGCTCACGCACAATGTCGTGCGCCAGCTCCATAGAGTCCCTACCAAGCTCCACAAAGTACCCATCCACCCCCAAAAGCCTACAAAAACCCTCCCGGAACAGGTTTTCGACCCAATCAAGCCTTTAATAATGAAAGGTTGCAGAAGCAGAAGACTTTCACTCCATTAGGAGAGTCATATACCAGCCTATTTCATAGATTGAGGTAGTTGGGTATGTTGAATCCGATCGAGGCCAAAATGCCGAACCCCCTTCCCAGAAATCTTGACCGCTCGGTGAGTTGTGAGTATTATTCGAGGGCCCCAGGACATGACACATAGAAGTGTTGGAAATTGAAAATAGCTGTGCAAGAGCTTATTGATACTCATCGGATCGAGGTTTAGGCCCCAAAAGCACCAAATATCAACCAGAATCCGTTGTCAGATCACCATGAGACCCATATGATTAAGTTGATACACAAGGGAGGGGAGGCTAAGAAGCCCCCGCAGACGGTAATGATGATCCGCTCCAATGAAACTATTTCAAAGGAAAAGGAAACCAGTGGAAAATCAGTGGTCCAATTGAAAGGGGTAGACAATAAGCCAGCTGTGGTAGCTGGGAAAGTGTCGTCAAGCGCTGTCACAGTGAAACCAGAGAAAGCTAAAGTGGTGGTACCAGGGGTTACAAGTAAACCTGTTGTGGTCGTAAAGGGTGCTTGTACAGAGCCTGTTATTATAAAACCTGTAACTCATCTTCCAGTAGTCAACATCAAGACGGTCCCGTGGAATTATGAACTAGTGACAGTAACTTAACAGGGGAAAGAGGTTAAAGAAGAAGTGTGTGAGACTCATGGTTTGACTCGATCGGGGAGATGCTTTGCCCCCGAAGAGTTGAGAAAAGCTAAGACCTCAAAAGATAATCCAGTGTTGGTGAAGAAAGCAGTAACTGAGGAAGAAGCAGAAGAATTTCTGAGAAAGATGAAAGCGCAAGACTATTCCAATGTGGAATAGTTAAGGAAGACACCAGCTCAGATCTCGCTCTTGTCATTATTGATCCATTCAGATGAACACCGTCGTGATTTGATGAAGATCTTGAACGAGGCTCACGTTCCTGACAAAATCTCAGTAAACCACTTGGAAAGGTAGCTAATAAGATATTTGAGGTAAACCGAGTCACTTTTTCCGATGATGAGTTGCTCGTGGAGGGTACCGAGCACAATAAAGCCCTCTATCTGACGGTGAAATACGAAGACTCCATGGTTACTCGAGTACTGGTTGACAATAGGTCTAGCACAAACATCTATCCTCTCTCCACATTGAACAAGCTGCAAGTGGAGGATGAAAGAATTCACAAGAACAGTATTTGCGTTCGGGGATTCGACGGTGGGGGGAATGATTCAGTCGGGGACATAGTGCTTGAGCTCACAATAGGGCCAGTTGAATTTACCATGGAATTCTAGGTGCTCGATGTGGCTATCTCGTACAATCTGCTGTTGGGACGACCCTAGATCCATGCTTCCAAGGTAGTCTCGTCTACTCTGCATCAAATGGTCAAGTTTGAATGGGATCGACAGGAAATCGTTGTACATGGCGAAGATAATTTGTGTGTGCCCAATGGTGCCATTGTTCCGTTCATAGAGGTTGACGATGGTAAGGGACCATGGGTTTATCAGGTTTTTGACACAGTATCGGTAGAGAAAATTCTGAAAGGAAAGTGTGTGCCAACTCCAAAGATGGCTGCGGCATCAGTTATGGTAGCTGTCGAAATGTTGAAAAACGGTTTCGTGCCGGGTAAGGGTTTGGGTACATCTCTGCAGGGTATTGTGCAGCCAGTTTCTCTTCCAAAGAATCTAGATACTTTTGGTCTGGGGTTCAAGCCTACCGTTGCAGACATGAGAAGATCTAGAAAAATGAAACAGAAAGCATGGGCATTGCCAAAGCTAATCCCGCGTCTGTCTAGGTCATTCGTCAGGCTGGGTATCAGAAAGAAACTGTTGTCAAAGGTCCCTGGACCACTGATTGGGGCCGATGTGGACTTGGAGAAGGGGTTCGAAAGGTTATTCGCAGAGGTCAACATGGTTCAGGCTGGGGAAGGGTCCAACAAGGAAGATGTGCAATTTGTGGGACCACGTGCAAAAGTCAACAACTGGGAAGCTACTCCTCTTCCTATCCGGAGGGAGTCTTGGTAGTGGGTTTTGATTTTCTTTAGTCGTCTGGATTATTCCAGGGTCTGTAATTCAGATATTATGTTCCGTCCAATTGGATGTGTTAAAACCCTGTTATCTTTTTATTTAATGAAATGCAATTGTTCCTTTTCCTTCATTTTTTCTAATTTTATTTTGTTTTCTTATTTTGTACAGTTCTTTTTATGCTGATATCAACGACATGACATGCGTGAGGAATTTTCGGCCCAGTTTTAAGAGCCAATCTAACTCTGAAATAATAATACAAGAAATTGAGTGTGATGACTAGTTGAAATTTGAGGATGATGAGGCCTATGAAGAAATTTTAAGGAACTAAGTCATTTTGAGGGAAAGCCCAAACCTAATTTGAACGATACAGAAGCAGTTAATCTAGGGGACCAAGATAATGTCCGTGAAATTAAAATAAGTGTCCATCTGGAACCTCAACTCAGGGAGGAGATAATTAAAGCATTGTTCGAATACAAAGACGTTTTTGCATGGTCCTATGACGACATGCCGGGTCTAAGTATTGATTTAGTGGTTCACAAGTTGTCCACTGACCCGACATTCCCTCCTGTCAAATAAAAGTTGAGAAAGTTCAAAATGGATATGAGTGTGAAGATCAAGGAAAAGGTCACCAAGCAGTTCGATGCCAAAGTCATTCGGGTCACCCAGTATCCCACCTGGTTAGCCAATGTTGTGCCTATACCGAAGAAGGATGGCAAGGCCAGGGTGTGTGTTGACTATTGGGATCTCAACAAGGCAAGTCCAAAAGACAATTTTCCATTGCCGAACATCCATATCTTGATTGACAATTGCGCCAAACATGAGATTGGTTCTTTTGTGGATTGTTACGCGAGTTATCATCAGATCTTAATGGACGAGGAAGATACAGAAAAGACGACATTCATCACGCCATGGGGAACGTACTGGTATCGGGTCATGCCATTCGGTTTGAAAAATGCTGGGGCCACCTACATGAGGGCAATGACAACAATATTCCATGATATGATATACCGGGAAATCGAGGTGTACGTGGACAATGTGATCGTGAAGTCTAGAAAGCAGTTTGACCATGTCAGGGATCTGAGAAAGTTCTTCCAAAGGCTTCGCAGGTACAATTTCAAGCTTAATCCTGCCAAATGGGCGTTCGGGGTTCTGTCTGGAAAGTTGTTGGGGTTCATAGTCAGCTACTGGGGTATTGAATTGGACCCATCAAAAATCAAGGCCATCCAGGAATTGCCACCTTCGAAGAACGAGACCGAGGTGATGAGTTTGTTGGGGAGATTGAATTATATCAGCAGGTTCATCGCTCAGCTCACAACAACTTGTGAGCCTATCTTCAAACAGTTAAAGAAAGACGTTGCGGTCAAGTGGACGGATGAATGTCAGGAGGCGTTTGATAAGATAAAGGGGTATTTGTCAAACCCACCCATGTGGGTCCTGCCAGAACCAGGGCGACCTTTGATTCTATATTTGACAGTATTGGACAATTCATTCGGTTGTGTATTGGGTCAACATGATATCACTGGTAGGAAGGAGCATGCCATATATTATCTCAGCAAGAAATTCACATCGTACGAGGTCAAGTACACTTAGCTTGAGAGGACATGTTGTGCCCTAACCTGGTGGCGCAGAAGCTGAAACATTATTTGTCATCTTACACTACCTATCTCATATCTCGCTTGGATCCATTGAAGTATATCTTTCAGAAGCCTATGCCCACAGGGTGGCTTGCAAAGTGGCAGATCCTGCTCACAGAGTTTGACATTGTCTACGTGACTCAAACTGCAATGAAAGCACAGGCCTTGGCGGACCATTTGGCCAAGAACCCGGTCGATGAAGATTATGAACCTTTGAAAATGTATTTCCCTGATGAAGAGGTGATGCAAATTGATGAGTTGGAACAAGTCGAGAAGCTGGGATGGAAACTTTTCTTTGATGGAGCCGCAAACATGAAGGGCGTGGGGATAGGAGTAGTACTTCATTTATTTTTTTTAAACAGGGCAACACTACCCTATTACGGCTCGGCTTCATTTTTATTGTACCAACAACATGGCTGAGTACGAGGCATGTATTCTGGGTTTGAGGTTAGCTGTGGATATGGGTGTCCAGGAAGTCTTAGTCTTGGGTAACTCGGACCTTCTGGTGCACCAGATTCAGGGAGAATGGGAAACACGGGATTTGAAACTCATATCGTACAGACAATGTTTGCATGATCTTTGTCAGTGGTTTCAGTCAATAGAATTCAGGCATATCCCGAGAATCCATAATGAAGTCACCGATGCTTTTGCCACTTTGGCGTCAATGTTACATCATCCAGAAAAGGCTTATGTGGACCCTTTGCAGATTCAGGTCATTAGCATGCTTACTCTAATATGGTGGAAGAAGAACTTGATGGGGAGCCGTGGTTCCATGATATCAAAGATTACCTCAGGATGGGGGCATATCCGGTACAGGCCACAGGTGATCAGAAAAGAACAATTCGACGATTAGCAAGTGGATATTTCTTCAGCGGAGGGGTGTTATACAAAAGAACTCCAGATCTTGGATTGTTAAGGTGCATAGATGCCAGACAAGCCACAATTATCATGATTGAGGTACACTCCGGGGTTTGTGGAACGCAAATGAGTGGGTACGTTCTAGCAAAGAAGATTCTCCGAGCAGGTTATTACTGGCTCACTATGGAGCGAGATTGCATCAGTTTTGTGCGCAAGTGTCATCAATGCCAGGTGCACAGAGATTTAATTCATTCCCCACCATATGAATTACATACAATGTCTACACCATGGCCTTTTGTTGCTTGGGGCATGGATGTCATTGGGCCAATCGAGCCAGCAGCATCAAACGGACACAGATTTATTCTGGTAGCCATCGATTATTTCACTAAGTGGGTTGAAGCGAAAACGTTCAAATCTGTAACCAAGAAAACAGTGGTCGATTTTGTGCAATCAAATATCATCTGTCGGTTTGGGATTCCGAAGGTAATCATCACGGACAATGGCGCTTATCTCAACAGTCATCTGATGACAGAGACATGTCAGCAGTTTAAGATTATACATCGCAATTCCACACCATACTGCCCTAAGGCGAATGGAGCGGTCGAGGCAGCCAACAAGAATATAAAGAAGATACTTCGAAAAATGGTGGAAGGTTCTAGACAGTGGCATGAAAAGTTTCTGTTTGCATTGCTGGGTTATCGCACTACTGTTCGCACTTCGGTAGGGGCCACTCCTTATTTGTTGGTGTATGGCATGGAGGAAGTAATACCCGCAGAAATTGAAATCCCATCCCTTCGAATTGTCGCTGAGGCAGAAATTGATGACGTTGAATGAGTCAAAACCCGCTTAGAGCAATTAAGTCTGATTGATGAAAAGAGATTGGTAGCAGTGTGTCACGGCCAATTGTACCAATAGAGAATGGCGAGAGCGTATAATAAGAATGTACGACCACAGAAGTTTGAAGTGGGTCAGTTAGTGTTGAGACGTATCTTACCTCATCAGGCTGAAGCAAAAGGAAAGTTCGCCCCAAACTGGCAGGGGTCATTTGTTGTAACTAGAGTGTTGTCCAATGGCACATTGTATTTGACAGATATAGAGGGCAAATGTGTAGAAATGGATATCAATTCCGGTGCAATCAAAAGATACTATGTATGATTTCTTTCTTTGGTTGTACTTGTTTGTATTTGGCATATTTTGAAGATTGAAATGAAGAAGGCATTTTGTTCTGCTATCTAAACACTTTATCCCTTGTCATCCCTTTTGAGCCTTATTTATTTTCTTTCATACCCCTATTTCGATATCAACGACACAATTTAGAAATGCAAGTGCGGAGGATAAGTAAGTGAAAAGAAAAAGAAAGAATCAACAAGAAAGGAAAAGGGAGAAGAAAAATGAAAAGAGAAAGGAAAGAGAAAGAAAATAAAAGAAAAAAGAAATTGAAAAGAAAGAGGAAAGAAGAAAAAGAAGAAAAATAGAAGAAAAAAAAGAGAAAGAAAGAAAGAAGAGAAAATCACAACAACAAAGTAATTCCTATGCCATGAACTACGTTCGACCTGATTCCCTTTAAGGATACGTAGGCAGCCTCACGGTTCGGTCTCATCAAAACAAAATCCAAAAATCCCCATGCAAGAAACTGGGGTAGAAGTTGTGGTTGTTGTGAGAAACCTGATTCTGAAAGTTGTAATTTTAACCCATTTGTATTGCTTTGAGCCTCTTATACCCTTTCTTTCTAACCCTGTCCAGAAGCCTATATTACGGTCCAAAGAAATTCCTTCTGATCTGTCTTTGAGAAATGCCAAGTCGAGCAAATAAACGTAAGTCATGTCAGGGGAAACACCCTGTTTCAAGAAGGAAAAATGAAAAGGAGAGAGTCTTATTGGTGAAAACCTTCACAGGCACCGTAAGGCGATGGGAGTTGAGAGAGATTAAAATGAGAGAGTCTTATTGGTGAAAAACCTCGCGGGCACCGTAAGGCGAAAGTGAGTTGAGAGATGAACGAATGAAAGAGGTCTGCTGGTGAAAACCTTTCAAGGCGCCGCAGGATGAACAAAGTCAAGGTTTGGGTAAAGTAATCAGGTCATGGAAATTCTAGGGCAACGAAGTACGGCAATTGAAAGTTGATTGGTTGGACAGATTGGGCCGAATAATCCGAAATGCATGTCATGATCACTGGTACCAACTATTCCACTCAGATAAGTTTCTTTTTCCCTTTGTAGCAGTTATCTGATTTTGGATTCTTCTTATCATTAACCCGCAAAGTCATTGCATTTCACTTTCCTTTGGGTTTATTTGTCTAAGAGGTTTTAATGTCAATTTTGTCCCAAGTAAGTGGAAAAGATTTTCAAAGCTCACTACCAACTCCCAAAATTTCAAATCACAATGTGGTCAGAGAATACTAAAGACAACATTATGTAAGGTGGGGTACAAGGAATCACCGGAAGTTTCATCGCTGTAGTGATTTGGTTATGTCATGGGAGATGCAAAAGTTCAGATAAAGGGGTCGGAGGTAAAACAACAGAGGGGGTATAGAACACTCGGCTCTTCAAAGGTCATGGGGTTTGAAAGTCAGTCAAAAAGTCAAAGCGGTTCAGGCCCAGTTCGGAGAAGCCAGTCAGAACAAAACAGTGCAGCAGAAAGATCTTCAGCAAGAATGCCATCAGCTAACCACCACTTTAAATTAACAAAATTTTTTTTGATTGAAATAGGGGCAGAAAATTCATTCGCCTTGGAGAAACTCTCTGCAGGGAAAGAGCAAGCATCAAGACAGTTTGACCGTAAAACTTTCAGGACCCTCCAGGAAAATGGACCTAGTTTAAATGTTCAGAAATAGCATAATCTAGCATAAATGCATCCCAAAGGAATATAAGTTGACTTAGAAGTGTGCATGTTCGAGATATAATTCAATTAGGAGTTTTTAGAACCCTCCTGAATAATGGGACTTAGTTTAAGAGTTCAATTAGATAACAACATTTGGCGTAAAGTCTGCTAAAGGGTAGTATAATTCAGCCATAAAAGTTGTCACTCTTAAGATAAAATTGGACTTTTGATTTTCAGGACCCTCCTGGATAATGGGGAGTAGTTTAAAGATCCTTTCAGATAGCAAGATTTAGTAGAAGTCACACCTGTAGAAGATATAACTTAGGTTTTAAATTGTCGTTTAGTTAAGAGTTGTCTGGACCCCCCTGAATAATGAGACCTTGCTTTCAAATCCTTAGTAATACTTGGTAATATGATTTAGTTTTACAATCACATCTGTCCCCAGCCACCAAACTGGGGCAGAAAATTTTCTTTGTTTTTGTCTATGTTGAAGTCAGGAGCCCGCCTGGAGAGCAGGGAATACATTTCAAGTTGAAGTTAGGAGCCCGCCTGGAGAACAAGGGAGTACAATTTAAATTTTAGCTTTCAAATTCCTTGTTTTGTCTATTATGAAGTCAGAAGCCCGCATGGAGAGCAGGGAATACATTCAAGTTTAGCAATCAGGAGCCCGCCTGGAGAGTAGGGAATACATTTCAAATGTTGAAGTCAGGAGCCTGCCTAGAGAGCAGGGAATACATTCAAGTTTAGCAATCAGGAGCCCGTTTGGAGAGTGGGGAATACTTTCAAATGTTGAAGTTAGGAGCCCGCCCGGAGAGCAGGGAATATATTTCAAGTTAGTAGTCAGGAGCCCGCCTGAAAAATAGGGAATATATATCAAGTTCAGCAGTCATGCACTCACCTGAAGAAGGGAAAAACATCTCAGTTTACAATTCAAGATGGCAACAAATGGATGTTTCCGAGAGAATGGAAGATAACAAGGCAACAAGAAACACAAGAGCAAGTTTAAAGATATAGATAGGACTTTTGTAATTCATAGACCATAGTCTAGTCTAGCTTCTTATTTTATTTTGACATGGTGTAATAAGGGGGTTCAGTAAGCAGTAGCAACAGCTGCAGCAACAGCGAAATCACAGCTTCCTGGTAGTCCCAGCTACCAAAACTTCCCGAACTACACTGACCTAATTCCTTTTTAGCCAAGGATATGTAGGCAACCTCAGAAGTAGGGTGCGGTCAAATTTTTCAAAGATGCTTCCCACGGAGTATTCATACGGGCAAAAATCGCTCGTATCCGCTCACTTTATCTTTGCACGAAAACTCTCCGTGTTTCCGCGCAAAGAGGGGCAGCTGTGAGCACGTGATTTTTTCCCTATATGAATTACTCCCATAAATTCAAAACAAAATAATTTCTTTCAGTGTTTGCAATTTTGGGGATTTTTGTAACATTTTCTGGTAATTGTTTGCATTTGTCTGTGCATTTTTATTTTATTTAATTAATGAAAATTACAAAAAATATGTTGCATTTGCATTTAGGATTTAATTTTACATTTTAGGATTAATTGACAAATTAGTTATTTTATAAAAATAGGGAAAAATCACAAAAATAGTTTATTTTGCACTTTTGATTTTAATTTTGAATTTTGGTAGGTTTTCCTTTAATTTGGTTTTTAATTATTTGTAGTAGCAATTATTAGGGTTAATTAATTTAATTTGGTAGGATAATTTGGTTTAATATTTAATTTAGGTTTTAATTTTAATATTGGGAAAAAAGAAAAAAGATTTTTAAAAGAAAATGAATGGAAAATTGGAAAAAAAATGGAAGAGACAGAATTGGGCTGCCTTTAGTTAAAAGTGCCCAGGCCCAAAGCCATTTTCCCCATACCCGCCCGTTTGACCTAGGCCCAGACCGTCCAACCCGGTCCAAATCCCCCAGTACCATACGACGCCGTTTCAGCAGGCTTGATCTGGGCTGTTGATATCGCCTGATCCAATGGATCAGAACTGGGAGGGAGGTTTCAATATATATATGTCCGAACGTACCCTACGCCCCACTCATTTCATCGTTCCCACACCCCCATCTTCATAGAGCCCAAGCCTAACCCTAACGGAACCTCCCCCTTTTCTGCCACCATCCACCGGCGGCGCCACCTCCAACCACTCCCAAAATTACACCCTATAACCATCAAGAGCCCCTCATTCCAAATTCCCCTTCTGTTTGCCTCGAATCAACCTAGAACCTCTCGAATCTAGTTTTGAAAGAAAACCCTAGCGCCGCCCTTAAGCTCTTCGGTGGCGTCGCCGCCTCCGTTTAGCCCCAAACTAACACCCCACAACCCCCAGGATCCCCTTATGCCAAATCCACAACTACTCTCCTTCGAATCGGCGCGGAGCTCTGCGAATCTCGAATCTGAGGTCAACCCCAAAAGTTCAAAACCACTCTATCGTCAATCCTAGTACATGCATGGGCAGAAGGCACCATTCTTCGAGGTCTGAAGTTCGGATTCAAATGTTTGACCTTAGCTTTGTTAGGGCTTTCATCTCCGATGGATTCCGAGTCTAAATCGGTAAGCCCTTTTCTTCTCTTCTCTTATCTTCTTTTTTGATTGTCTTATTCTCTTCTTCCTACCCTTTTCTTTAGCTTAATCTTCTTATATTAGTCTGGTTGAAACTCGACTAATCTCTCGAGTTTAGATTGGTCTTTCGATCATTGTCCTTCTCTTTTTCGTGAAAGTTTGTTTTTTGATTTCTTTAGTCCGCTGTGTCAATAGCATGGATAACTCTCTGATCTTGTTTTCTGTTTAGCCATCCAAGTTATTTTAAAATTAAGTTACTTCAACTGAGTTAAATCCTCGCCTAGTCATCATTAATTGATTTGTAAGTTAGTAGATTTTTTTTTAAATCATTGCATGTTATCATGGCCTGCAGATTTTTCTTTTCAAATAGATAAGTGTTCGTCTGGGCTTTGATTTGTCTTTGGTCCATTTGGCAAAAAGTAGCCCGTCCAAATTGGTTTGGGTTCTTGGGGTAAATTCAGCCGTGGGTTAATTTGACCCATGTCTCATTTGGGGTTTAAGGTAAAAAACAGGGGTATGAGGGTTAGTTTGGGTAGTCTTAGCGAGGGAATCTACTTGTAACTATCTGGGAAGCTTCTAGGAAGCTGGGGAGGGGACTACCTTGCAAAATCTGAATTTAAACCAGGGGTGTTTAAGCTAAAATGGAAAATAAAAAGGGACTGAATGGCAAAAACGCATCTCCTTGGGTCTGCCCTATTTGCTTGCCTATAAAGGCATCTATTCCTTGTCATTCAAGGCAGAGTTCAGAGATAAGAGGAGAATAATTCAGAAAAATCAAAAAACAGCTAAAATTTCATAAAAAATCACTGTTCCATTGAAATTCTTCTGTGATTTATGAGGTTCTCAATTTCTGAAATAATTTCTGACTCATCTGGTAAACAATGGACTGAATTTGGGTTTTAAAAGTCTGGTTTGAAGTCCTCTGTGGTTATTGCTCGATAGAAACTGGATTCTGGACTGTTGCACATCATTTTTCTGTCTGAAAATTGGTTCTGCTGTTGTTACTTCTTCTAGCTCTCTCACCCTTTGTCCTTGTTTTGATTGCTGTCATTAGGTACATATTCTTGGACTATGCTAGATGCAAAGCAAGCTTGAAGTATGAAATGAAAATGGATATGCAAAGCATGACATCAAATTCTCTATTTATAATCTAATTGTCTTTCTTTGAATTGCATAGTGTTACTTCCAGATTACAGTACTTCTTAATCTTTCCGTAGTTTCATCTTTGATTTTCTGCCGTTGTATTTAACCTTAGGTTGTTGAGATATGAATTTGACTTAGTTGAACAATACGTGAGTTGTATGGTAACGTTTGATTCCAGGTTAATTTATGGTTATTTGTTTTATTCTGGGTTCAAATGGCTTCAGAGTTTGTTGTTTGGCCTGTGAGCAGCAGGGGTGAAAGCATCAGGTGTCTGATGCTGGGAGTTTTGTTGAAAAACTTTAAAGCTCAATGCAGCTACTTGAGAGCTATCTTTGGATTGTATTTATCCTGTTAAAGGCAGTACTTGAATTTTGCCCCCCCTGTCATCAGTATTTGCATGCATGAATAATGTTTACTTTAGACTTGTGATTTAACCCTGTGATATCGGGAACCTATTTCCCCCAATGAGTATATTGTTTACTTTTAGCTTGGAACTGTTAAATTCATTTGGGAAATCAGAACCGTTTGAGCATGAGTGTGGGGTTGTTTGTAAATGGGAGTTATTTTATCATATATTGCATAAGCTTAATATCGATAGTCTAGTTACTGAACCTTTTTTTAGCTGCAGGCTCTTCTTTTGATTTGGGCTTTATGTTAAGCCCAATTATGTTCTCATGTCATGTTCAAACTATTGGCAATTGGTTGTTAGGCACATAGCTAGCCTAAATTCTTTTAACAATCAAACGTGGGTTCCGCTTCTAATAATCCTTTACCTTTCAAATTGCAAAGTAGTTTGGTTTGAAATTAAATCAGAAGTTCAAGTGGCCTTTAATAAATTGACTGGAGTATTAATGGGATTTCGAAGTGAGTCATATTATGCGAGTTATAATAGTAGCCCTCCATAGTTAGTTCAAGTTCTTAAATGCATGGCCCTCTACTAATTTCTTATGATTTAGATATAAATAACAAATGTTCGTAGTTTGCTTTAGGCCCGTTTAATATACCATTGCGTTCACGCAACTTCAACCAATTTTTCTTAAATAAATAAACAAGGCGTTATTAATTATGGACACGTTCGCGTGACATGATTTTTGACGCGCCAAAGGAAAAGAGTATACGTACGTGTGACTTAATTCTTTACGAATAATCAAGTGATTTAAAAGCGGTTAATAAATAAATGCACATAGGATCTAAAATCAGTAATTAAATAATTTTAATAAGCCAAATACGATCAAAGCGACCATGCTTGAACCACGGAACTCGGGAGTGTCTAACACCTTCTCCCGGGTTAACAGAATTCCTTACCCGGATTTCTGTGCTCGCAGGTTGTAGAACAAAGTCAACTTCCTCGATTCGGGATCTTAAACCGGTGACTTGGGACACCCTAAATTATCCCAAGTGATGACTTTGACTTTTAATAAACAAATGATCCAGTTTCGATTGTCCTTTAATTGGAAAAACTCCCTTGTATTTATACCCTTCGCAGGGTGTGGGTAAAAAAGGAGGTGCGACGCGGACGAGCAGGAGTTGAAGCGCGTGCTCTGGAGGATCCATCTTGGCCTCTAGAGGAAGCACCGATGGTCCGAAGTTTCTTGGAGGGCGCCATACTACCTGAAATAAAGAACATCAACAGCGAAACATAAGAGATGTGAACCAAAGGTGGGTACTCAGACTTCATTCGCACAATTGGTCACAATTTACATTAACAACTCACTGTGGCATTTTAACAAACACTTTATATACACCATTCACCGGAGTCCCCAATTAACAAGGTGATAAGCCAAACTTAACCACAATTACCTCAATGTCAACCACACATGTCAAGAGACACATCTACAACAACCTCAACAAAACCCACTAGCGGATAAGAGCCTAATACTAAAGAAAAAGAAAAATACTACATAACCAAGAATTCAAATATCCCAACAATAATTGAAATAAGTGACCTTACCTGGTAGAGTTGTAGTTAAGTTATGTAAGAGGAACTGTTAGAATAGAGATGAGGGTGGAGTGGGGGTAGGTTGATCGGTGATTTGGGAGTATGAGGATTTGGGTTCTTTGGGAAGAAGGAGAAGGGTTGTGTGTTTTGATTTGTAAGGGAGGGTTTAGGATGTTTAGCATGAATAAGAGTTAATAGAGAAGGATAGGGGATATTATGTTTGGGGGGGGGGGGGGGGTTAATAAGAATTAGACTATTAGAATTAAAAGAACAAAATAAAAAAATAAAAAAAAACTTTAACTAAGGTTGCAGACGGAGCTACGTGCACGGTCTGACTGAGGTCCGAGTGCGGCCGCGCACGTGAGGCAAAATGCTTGGCGATTTGCGCAGTCTAAGCGCGGCGTGCACGATGAGGCAGACTTGAGGCAGTGTAGTTTGCGATTTGCGCGGTCTAATAGGGGGGGTTAATAAGAATTAGACTATTAGAATTAAAAGAACAAAATAAATAAAAAAAATAACTTTAACTAAGGTTGCAGGTGGAGTTAAGTGTGTGGTCTGACTGCGGTCCAAGCACGGCCATGCACGTGAGGCAAAATGCTTGGATATTTGCGCAGTCTGAGCGCAGCGCGCACGATAAGGCAGACCTGAGGCAGTGTAGTTGGCGATTTGCGTGGTCTGACAGCGGTCCAAGTGCAGCCACGCACCTGGGCGCCTAAATTTCTCAAAAAAAATCCTTCAGGTCTGGTGGACTTATACTCTCCCAAGCTCACCTGCACTTGTTAGTACTTACAAAAATAAAAATAACAAATTCTAACTACACTAAAAATCATTATGCATTGGGTTGCTTCCCAACAAGAGCCTTAGTTAATGTCATGGAATGATGAATACAACAAATCAATGGGTTGCCTCCCGTGAAGCGCCTGATTTAATGTCGTGGCACGACACAGATAAGAGTCTTTAAGGAACGCTCAACTTTGGAGGCTCGATCAAATGGGTCGCTGACACTTTCTTTGCTTCCTCCATGCCTACATAATATTTTAATCTATGCCCATTGACTCTAAATATGCGAGAGTCATTACTCACAGCAATCTCTACTGCACCTGTGGGGTGAATTTCAACCACACGAAAAGGCCCTGACCATCGTGATTTCAGTTTTCCCAGAAACAACCTCAGACGTGAGTTGTATAGCAACACCGTATCTCTAGGTTTAAAATTCCGCTCAATAATATTCCTATCATGTATCATCTTTATTCTCTCCTTGTATAATCTTGTGCTCTTAAAAGTGTGATATCTAAACTCATCAAGCTTGTGCAATTCCATAACTCTACTTGTTCCTGCCGCTTCACTATCAAGATTTAGCTATCTCAATGCTTACCAAGCTCTTTGTTCCAACTCTACGGGTAAGTGACATGCCTTTCCAAACACCAACTTGTATGGCAACATACCAATTGGAGTTTTGAAAGCAGTTCGATACACCCACAGTGCATCATCTAACTTCCTTGCCCAATATGTTCTAGTTGCATTCACAGTTTTAGTCAGCACACTCTTTATTTCTCTATTTGAGACTTCCAGTTGCCCGCTTGTTTGTGGATGATATGGGTGGCCACCTTGTGGCGTACATCATACTTCTCCAACAATTTTGTAAAGGCTCGATTGCAAAAGTGAGTGCATCCGTCACTGATTATTGCCCTTGGGGTGCCAAATCGGGTGAAAATGTTCTTTCTGAGAAAACCAATTACCCTCTTTGCATCATTTGTAGGGAGTGCTGTAGCTTCCACTAATTTGGACACGTAGTCCACAGCGACGAGTATGTACTTATTGCCATATAAGTATGTACTTATTGCCATATAAGTTGACGAACGGCCCCATGAAGTCGATCACCCATACATCAAAAACACTTCTACCTCCTGAATTGGGTTCATGGGCATCTCATGTCTACGGGAAATGTCCCCGGTTCATTGGAATTCATCACAGCCCTTTATCCATAGATGTGCATCTTTGAACAGTGTTAGCGAGTAGAACCCCGACTCCAAGACTTTCACAGTTGTCCTTACTCCCCCAAAATGCCCACTATATGGTGATGCGTGATATGCCTACAAAATAGAAGACTGGTCTATCTTGGGGATACATTTCCGGATCATGTTATCAACACAAATCCTGAACATATACGGCTCATCCCAATAATACATGAGACAATCACGAAAGAACTTTTTCTTTTAAACAGAGGAAAGGTCATAAGGAACAATATTGCTTGCCAGGTAGTTTGCAATGTCTAGATACCATGGCGCTTCCTCAAGACTCGTGGCTAGTAGTTGTTCATCTGGAAGAGTTTCCAGAATCTCTTCTACCTCAACCTTCTTTTCATCTCCTTCCAGCCTGGATAAATGATCAGCTATTTGGTTCTTCGTTCCCTTTCGGTCACGGATCTCCAAATCAAATTCTTGCAGCAGTAGCACCCATCGAATCAGGCGTTGTTTTGATTCCTTTTCAATTAAGTACCTGAGAGCAGCATGGTCAGTATAAACAATTACCTTTGAGCCTATTAGGTACGACCTGAACTTGTCAAATGCGAACACCACTACCAACATCTCTTTTTGGTCATATTGTAACTTAACTGGGCTCCAGTCAATGTTCTACTTACGTAGTATATTGGATGCATGATTTTATATTTTCGCTGTCCAAGAACTGCTCCCATAGAATAGTCACTAGCATCACACATCAACTCAAATGGTTGCTCCCAGTTGGGGGCAACTATGACAGGTGTTGTTACCAGTCTCTTCTTTAATTCCTCAAAAGCTACCCTGCAGTCATCAAAAAACACAAAAGGGTGATCTTTTTCAAGCAATTTACACAAGGGGTTAGCAATTTTGGAAAAATCTTTTATAAACTCCTATAGAAACCGGCGTGCCCAAGAAAACTTCTGATTGCTTTGACGGAGGTGGGTGGTGGAAGCTTTTCTATCACATCAACCTTTGCACGATCTACCTCACTACCTTTACTTGACACTAGGTGCCCTAAGACTATACCTTCCTGTACCATAAAATGACACTTTTCCTAGTTGAGTACCAGATTAGTCTCGATACACCTTTTCAAAACTCGCCTCAAGTTCATAAGGTAGTCATCGAATGAATTCCCCACTACTGAGAAGTCATCCATGAAAACCTCCATTATCTCCTCTACTATATATGTGAAGATAGCCATCATGCACCTTTGGAATGTGGGGGGTGCATTGCATAGGCCAAACGGCATTCGCCGAAAAGCATAGATTCCATAAGGGCAGGTGAACGACGTTTTCTCTCTATCCTCAGAGGCAATGGAAATCTGATTATACCCCGAGTACCCATCCAGGAAGCAAAAGTGAGACCTCCCTGCCAAACTATCTAGCATCTGATCGATAAATGGCAGTGGGAAATGGTCCTTCCTGGTAGCCAAGTTTAACTTCCTATAATCCGCACAGATTCGCCAACCTGTGACTGTCTGTGTAGAGATCAACTCGTTCTTCTCATTTTTCACAACCGTCATACCTCCCTTCTTCGGTACACACTGCACTAGGCTAACCCAGTTGTTGTCAGAGATGGGAAATATGATTCCCGCATCTAACCACTTAATCACTTCCCTTTTCACCACTTCTTTCGTGTTGGGGTTCAACCTTCTTTGATGTTCTCTGGAAGGTTTGTGCCTATCTTCCAGCAAAATCTTATGCATACAGAAGGCCAGGCTGATCCCCTTAATGTCTGCAATGGTCCACCCAATTGTAGTCTTGCACTCAGTTAGTACCTGCAAATGTTGTTGTGCCTGCACATCTAACAAACTAGCTGAGATAATAACAGGTAAAATTGAATCAGGTCCTAAGAATGCATGTCGGAGATGGGATGGCAGTGGCTTCAGTTCCAACTTTTGTGGCTCTTCTATTGCTGACTTAGCTGGAGGAGTTTTTATTTTCTCCAAATGCAAAGGCTCAAATTCAAGCTCCATATTCCAAAAACCTTGGCCTTAAAGAGTAGTACCCACTCTGCCAAGTCTTCACCATTAGCTTCATCTAAGTTCATAAGACAAGCTGCTAGAGGGTCTTTAATGTTCAGTACCTCATCGTCCTCCTCCAAAACTACATCCACCGCATCTATCAGAGAGCAATTAGCAAATTTACTTGGTCTCCACATAGATTTCTGCACATTGAATGCTATCTCTTCATAGTTTAATCTCATCTTGAGCTCTCCAATTTCACAATCAATTAAAGCTCTCCCAGTGGCCAAGAATGGTCTTCCCAAAATTATGGGAATTTCCTCGTCAACCCGACAGTCAAGGATGACAAAATCTGCTAGGAATACAAGCTTCCCAACCTGCACCAATACATCATCTAGAATCCCAAAGGGCCTCTTTACAGTTCGGTCAGCCAATTGTAGCATCATAGACGTGGGTCTAGCTCTTCCAATGCCTAGCCTTTTGTATATAGCTAGTGGCATAAGGTTTATGCTTGCTCCCAGATCATACAGTGCCTTAGCAAAAGCAAAGTTGCCTATTGTTCAAGGGATTGTGAAACTCCCTGGGTCAGACAGATTCTCAACTATGGGTCTCGTCACAATAACACTACAGGTTCGAGTTAGCGTAACCGTCCAAGTCTTGAAAGTCAAACTTGCGAGACATCAGGTCCTTCATTATCTTTGCATAACCAGGCATCTCCTTTAAAGCATCAATCAATGGAATTTTACCTGAATTTGCTTCAACATCTCCAAAAATTTCTTGTACTGCTCATCTTTCTGATACTTGGCCAATCTTTGTGGGAATTGTGCTGGGGGTCGCTTATTTCCTGTGATTTGGTTCTTCTCTTGTTCTGGCACTACTTCTACTGTCAATTCCAGTGCAGCCTCAGTCTCTTTCACAACCTCTTCTTTTTTGTTGGTGTTCTCTTGCGCATTTTGAACCGTCACCTCAGTTAAACCTGCTGAATCATCTATCTCAATGGGTACTGGCACCAATGTCTCAGTCGGTCTACTTTCACGAGCAATTTCTTGCTCCAGATCTAAGTCTCTACCATTTCGGAGACTCACTGCCATCAGCTGCTTCAGGCCTTGCTCTTTTGGATTGATTTGGGTGTCTGCAGGTAACGTCCTATGAGGACGATTATTTAAGGCCATGGAAATCTATCCTAACTGGATCTCAATATTCTTAATCGCCGACTCATGTGAGTCTGCTCTATCAGATAGTTTTCCAATGGAGCCAATCACTTGTTGCATCATCCCCTCAAGTTTAGCAAACCCATCTTCATGCTTCACAATCTGTTGTTGTGGAGGTTGTTAATAAGCATGCCGTTGATTTTGCTGGTTGTACCCTTGTTGCCTTTGGTAAGGCACCATTTCCCCCTGTGGTCGCATAGCCCCATGATTATTGTTGTTATTGTACTGCTGCTAAGCTGGTCTATATTATTGATTCCGCTGACCCCAATTCTGACCACCTGGTCTCGGTCCCCCGTAGTTGGCCACATAATTCATGTTCTCTTGATATTGTTGATTATCACCTTTAGCACTCCATGAGCAGGCATATGGTTGATTAATGTATGATGTACATAGACCCCATTGGTTGCATCAACTATGTGTACCTGCTGCTTTTGGTCTGATTCTTTAACCTTTTTGGTGAGGATGCTCATTTGTGTCATTAGAGTGGTCATATTTTCAGCTATGGAGTTAGCCGGGTCTAGAGCCACTAAGTGAACCACAGGAGTGATTGGAGCGTTTCTTGTTGTCCATCCTGAGTTTTATGCCATCTTGTCAAGTAGAATCTTGCTCTCTCTGAATGTTTTGCTCAAAAATGCTCCACCTGCTGAAGCATCAACATTGGCTTTCAAACTATCTACCAAACTCATGTAAAATCTCTGCCCCAACATTTGCTCTGGAATATCATAATGTGGACACGTAACCAGCATACCCTTGAATCTCTCCCACATTTCGTGTAGCATCTCAGTTGCTTTCTGTTTGAAGCTCAATATCTCATCAATTCGCTGAGCAGTCTTATTGGGTGGATGAAATTTTCTCAAATATTGCTTGACTAATTCCTCCTAGGTAGTGATGGAGTTGATGGGGAGTGAATTAAGCCAAGTCTGAGCTGCTCCTATCACTGAGAATGGAAACAACAACAAATGTATTGCTTCCGGTGTCACGTTGTGCTGCCTATGCATAGAACAAATTGACAAGAAATTATTTAGATGCTACTGAGGATCTTCAACGTATGACCTAGAGAATAGTCCCTTGTTCTACAACAAATGTAGCATGTTATTTTTAATGTGGAATGAATTTGCTTGTATCTGAGGGACTACAATGACAGTTGCTAAATTGTCAGCGGTGGGTTGTGCCCAATCATATAGTGCTGCTTCTGGCACAAGAGGTGCCACAACCTGATCATTTGGATCATTTGCGTTGTTTCTGTTGTTTGGGTCATTCACGTTGTCTTTGTTGTTTAGATTATCGTCTTCCATATCTGGTTCAATTTTTTCGGTTGAGTTCTATTGTTGTTTGCCTTTCCTGTTTGCACGATTCAATGTCTTGAACACTTCTTAGGATCCGATAATGTTTCGAACAATTCACCAGTTCTTGAGGAGTTTCTAGGCATGCACCTGTAACAACCACGATTACAAACTTTAGAATTTCAATGGTTAGTTTAAATTGAAGAAAATTGAATAGACTAAGAATTCTTGCACTTCTTTTTAATTGCAATCAATAACACCATTAATTCTACGATAATGACACCAAAATTTGATCACGCCAAACTATGCCTTATAAAATAGACAAAGCAGTCACTATAAATATATCTTGGTTAACAAGTCCGGAGTCGAATCCCATAGAGAATTAACCTATCGATCACAACTATTGGACTAATAGGAATTCATGTATTCAATCTTCAGAGATATTTGAATAGCAAATTGGGTGTTTATTGACTAAATATTATGTAATAAAAAATGCAATAATTAATAACTAGCTATAAACTGGTTGTAAGCAAGAATGAGAATGGCCTAAGGTTCTGATTTCCCCTCTTGTCGGAATCCTTTCCGCTATGCATGCTATAAATTTGCCCAAGTCTTCTCTATCGATCATGAGCACTCTGACTGTCGTAACTCTCTTCCGAGTAATTACAACAATATAGTAGACATATTCTCCCGAATTACGCTAGATGGCCTTAGTTACAGCTCACTTAGATCGCACCCAAGGTTTTGTTATCCCTAATCCCACCTTTAAACCATTCGTATTGATCCCTCATATACGTTAGGAATGATGTTTTTCAACAACTACCTAAATATGCACTCTCTCCCGAATAATGCATACTAAATAGGCACAGTCGATTGAGAGACCTTCAATCAACATCAATCACAATATAGTTGAACAAACAGAGAAAATATTAAGGCAAATGTATATTAACATATCAAGAAATTCATCCTCCAAGAGGTTCCATCAAAACCCTAGATTAGGAGTTTAGATATGCATAATCGTTTTCACAATCATAACAGTAGAATTCATCATTAATGATCAAAACAAGAGGAAGAAAGGTAAAACTCTATGCCGAATCTTCCGCCTTGCCTCTTGCCTCTTCTTGCCTTCAACAATCTTTCAAAAACCTTGATACCTTCTTTCTGGGCGAGCTGGGCTTCTTATAGGTTAAGGAGGGTTGCCCCTGAACTTACGAATTTACCCCTGAAATAAAGTTCCTCGGAGTGACGAGCGCAGCCATGGTTGAACCGCGGTTGGACCGCGCATAATGGGTTCTTTTCTGCCTCTCGTACGCGGCCTGAGCGGGGCCGCGGTTGGCCCGCGCTCATGGAGTTCAATTGTTTTCCATTTTTTTCCTTCTTCTTTCACGCGCACTCACCTCTGATTGGCCTTCCTTGCTCCAAATTAACTCCAAACACTCTTTGATGTCCTCATAGTCAATACTTGCTCCTACAACGTGCAAAATTCATAATTAGAGCCATTTATTATTATTTAAACTTCATATAGCAATAAAGTATAGCTAAGTTGGGCGTAAATGGTCGCTAAACTACATAAATATAGTCTATTATCAGGCCCGCCTAAATCAAATACTTTAGTAGCCTGAACCTTGAGTCGCCCCTGAATATGCTATTTCATGCGTTGGGAAATTTTTAATTTGTTCTCATATACCTCTAGTTTGCATATATGATTACAAATTTATCCAACTGACAAAGTTTGACTATTCAAGTTTCCTAATGAATATGTACCTGATTAATATTGTTGCTACCATTATTGTAAATGATATAAGAAAAAGCAAAATGGTAAAATATTGCTCACTCTTAGAAAGAATATTAACTTACGTGGCATACCATTACTGACTTTGATTAGTGATTCACTGGCCAATAGTTCCACAAATCCACCTTATTCTCAAAAGTCAATTCTTGTCATTTGATTGGCACTCCTGTGTCTAAGTGCTCATCTTGCATATAATTTTTGGGGTCCAACATAAGTTAATGACAGAAAATCTCAGATTTGTCTTCGAAGAAGGATCACCTCCTTAAATTTTATTGATTTCATCACTGAATTATATGAGCTAAACGAATAATTAGACTTGTTTATGTGTCATTATGGTAGAGAACAAGAAAACCAAAAACTAAGATGCCCAATAAATTGTATCATATATAAGTATTGAATGTTCCTAGGGAGAAAATTATACTGAGAAAAATTGATACATGAAGAAGAAACTAGTGAGTGTGAAGAAAACTCATTTTATTTTGCTAGAGAGGACTTTCCATCTTGGTGCTTATGGGGCAGATCGGACGAATATTTACGTTTAACAGTTTGGCTTATAGTAATTCGCTAGCCAACTAATAAAATGTTGGGCGGATTGGTGACATATTAGCTATTATTCAACGATTTATCGGCTAAATCAAATGAATAATAAAAAAGAAATAGAGATAGGGGAAAATTTAGGATATATTACCTTCGGATTGCATTCAATTATCATAGTGAACATTTGTCTTGAAACTTATACCTGATTTAATATTTTATCCTCACTACTAAAAAAAAGAAGAGATAGGAAATAGAACATAATCTAGATAACATAGGCAACAAAAAAAACAGGAAACGTATATAAAGCCATATTAAAATTTCTGACACAAATTTTTTGCAGATATCGGCCTAGATTTTACTATACAAACAAAGGGTCATGGAAATCCACTTTCTCACATAAATAACTTTCAAATTCCAGTAGCTTTAGCTCATTCTTCCATAGAGATCAATCCAGATGTTAATTTTTGGGACTGGAGATTCTTTGTTTACTCTTCTCTGATAAATCTTTTACTGTGTGCCACTCTTATTGTTCTCCCCATAAATTCCAATGAATAATTATAGGGTTTCAAATATTACTTTATATACAAAGAGATAAAAGTATAAATATAAAAAGATCTGACGGGTTAACGGTTTATCCGATAAGGAAATTGAGTAACTCATCCCCAAACCGTTAAGTCGTTAATTATAAAATCTTAAT
This sequence comes from Nicotiana tabacum, assembly GCF_000715075.1. Lineage (NCBI taxonomy): Eukaryota > Viridiplantae > Streptophyta > Magnoliopsida > Solanales > Solanaceae > Nicotiana > Nicotiana tabacum. Next base: position 149,699,937 of record NC_134086.1, on the reverse strand, counting down.
CCATTCACCAACCATTACCCCAATAAGCCAATAAGCCATTTTGCGGTTTGATTAATGGCTAGGGTTCGACAGCGCTACTTCCATCTGATCATGTAGAAGCCCATTTTCTTATGAGAAAGGAATTTTTACATTCCTATGCCATATAGTAAACTATATTACCCTCCATGTTTAACTTTTAGTATAATTACCTTCTATATATCTAATTACCATTTATGTACCATTTTAGGATTTTAATGGTATTAATTAGTCTCATAATTTTACTCAACCGTATATTCCCACTCCCCCAAGTTTCTCTCTCCAAATCCCCACGATTTCCTCTTCAATCACCCACGATTTCCTCTTCTAAAACCAGCGAAAATCTATAACCCCTCCACCATTGACAACCATTAAAAAGCTTTGAAGCTTTGAATTCGAATTTGGGTTTTCAAAAGACATTGTTTGTTTGGATTGATGTTGTTGCAAAGAATTGAAAATTCTCTCTACGTCTCTCTCTATCTCTCAATCTCAAATTTCAGTAATATAAGAGGAAAGGAAAAGAGAGCAGCAATTGCACCATTGACAGCCATTAAAAAGCTTTGAATTCGAATTTGGGTTTTCAAAAATCATTTTTTGTTTGGATGGGTGTTGTTGCAAATTGTCTGAAATTCAGCCAAAACCAAGTCTAATCTTCACCAAAACCCCTCAAAATTGAGATATAAACTCCAAACCATATTCCCAATTTTAAATAAATAATAATTTTTGAAAACCCAAATTCAAATTCAAAGCTTCTCCATAGCTTTAAATGTAAGGCGGTCCAGCCAATCAACTCGCTGAGTCTGCCCCCTCTCGTACTTATTGACCAGGTTTTCCAAACGCTCCAACTCCCCACATTCTTACTTGGGACCTAATGGAAGTCAACCTTGGTGAGCAAGTAGAAAGTTTTCCACAGCAAGTCTCTTGCCAACAATATGAAAAACAGAATCGCTAAATTTGAAACGAAACATACGATAATTATTAAGGTGTGTGATTTGCGTTGTAGAAGATCTGGAAGAATATTTATTTTCCCAATTTTAGCGCGCCTAAATAAGGAAACCTATAACTATAATAATTTCTTATTTAATAAATTGTCTATATTTTGTAGAAATACTATTAGCATGGCGGGTAATATGCAAACTATGAACATATTTGATAATATAATTTCCTATATGGTATAGAAACGAAAATTTCCCTATGAGAAATTGTCGATGTTTATCCAGCCCAAGGAGTAAAACCTGGAATGGCCCAAAAGAAAAAGACACATACTATTAATCCAATTATAAGTTCTTTTTAGGGCAAGTTATATATTTGCCCGTTCGACAAAAAATAATTATATCTACTAGCTAAATATATATGACATATGTATAAAATATATACAAATATATATTACATTAATATAAAAAATAGATATTTTACTGGCTTTGGGTTCGGTTATATTATGTAGTTTTCCACTTCTCTTCTCCTTTTTTATGGTCTTTTTTAATCATCTCCATATTTATTTTTAAATTCACTATAAATTTTACTTATGAGACATGTGCTAACCAAATCAACAAATTCTCCAAGATATTTAAAAAACCCTGAGATAATTGAAAATATGTCGGATAAACAAACTACTTTTACATTCAAACGTTTGAAAAGTAAACATAGTACCCAAGAAATGTTGAAATGTAGTAAGCTATGATTTTTACTTTATTTTTAATTGGTTTGGTGGGTGGATTTTCAGTCAAGTCTGTCGTAACTGTTTATGTCTAAAACAAAAATTCATGCTTCAATCTAGTAGGTAGACGTGAGAAACAAAATAGATTGAAATTGGTATTACCTTTTGTTTATGAGGTGCCTCGGCGCATGCTTTGATTTTCATTTGAATTGAGGCGTAACATGGGCTGCTAATTAACCCAATTTATTTTCTCGTCTCCCACTTGATATTCAATACTCGCCTTAAATCTCACTTTGAGGGATAAATGGCTGCCTCCCGGCTTTGCTTATGTCATCAGATGGGATTTTTCCTGTCTTATCTCTTTTTTAGCGACTCAGCTCGGCCCTGGATTATTTTTCAAACTTTATTTTTAATTGCGCCGTTTGTTAAAGTAATCATTGAAAAAGAAAATTACTTTAAAAAAATCATATATGGCTGAAAGAATGATAGTAGAAGGAGCTCCATTTCTCACACTAATTCTTTTTTTACAGAGTTGTTTTGTGAAATTTACGATCTTCGTTGTTAAATTGCTACTATAATAATTATTGTGAAAAAAATAAAATGCATGAGATCAAACCTAGAGACTCTTTGGGCAGATAATCTCGACGCCGCAATTAATTAAAGTAGTTATTAGGTGAACTAATTAATTAATGTTAACAAGGAAAAAGCCGAAATTCGAAAGGATGTCCCGCCCAACGTAAGATTGCGTCCAAACTGAAAAAAATAATTTAAAGTATAGTTTAGTAGTTGGTAGAAAAGACTTTGTAAACCAGAAATTAAGAGATGTTTATCCACAAACTGTAATGTTAAAGTTCTGGTCTGTTCTATTTATTTATTATTGCAGAAAAAAGTTGAGAACATTTGGGAGTTACGTAATTGCAGAAGAGATAGAAATTTTTTGACTTTTTGCATCACAGAAGTCAATATAAGATTCTTTTACTTGGAGCCTAAGAAAAATATATCAATATTTGCTTGCTAGCTAGATGGACGATGAGTCCAGCCTTTGATTTCCAACTGTACGTGTTCGCTCAAGTCTTCGTTTGAGAAGTTTAGTACTGCGTCTTTAAGGTCTTCCGTCCCATTTTTGTTTTACTCTTATAGAGTAAAACAAGGCCAGTCCATGGACGCCATTGAATTGTTTTTGTCCTATAGAGTAGATTGAACTCTAGCCTATTAATGTGTATTTCTTGTGTTTCCGTTTTTACCTTGGTAGTGCTCAAATACAGAGATCTACAAGGAACTCTAATGGTGGAAGAATCTAGAAGAAATGTGAGGAAGAAAGTCGGTGCTTGAGTGAAATGTTCAAGCCACTGTTGTATTGAATATTTTGTGTCGTTATATACAGAAGAGGCTAAAAGAGAAACTGGTAAAGTTTAAAAGACTAATCTACTCTTTAACTTACATTAACATCTATAACTACCATTAGGTATCTAACTAATCAACTTAACTGCTCAACTAACAAACTAACTGGTCACGTGCAAATCATGTGACATTACAATATGCCCCCTCAAGCTGGAGGGTGTAAAATGTTGAACACTCCCAACTTGCCAAGAAGATGGATATGTTGAGCTGTTCCCAAAGCTTTAGTTAGTAGGTCTGCCTGTTGCTCCTTAGTATTAACATGTACTGCCTTGACTGTTCCTTCCTTGATCTTGTCTCGAATAAAATGACAATCAATCTCTATGTGCTTTGTTCTTTCATGAAGCACAGGGTTTGCTGCAAGTTGGATTGCTGACTTGCTATCACTGTATATTGTGACTGGTTGAGTTATGTCTACACCCAAAACCTTGAATAGACCAAGTAACCATGTCACCTCAGCAATACTGGCTGCCATACTCCTGTATTCTGCCTCAGCTAAGCTCCTTGAAACAGTCTGTTATTTCTTTAATTTCCAAGAAATCATTGAATCTCCAAATTTGATGACATATCCAGTAACTGACCTTCTAGTATTTAGACATGCAGCCCAGTCAGAGTCACACCAACAAGTGAGAATTTCTGCATAGTCAGACTTCATCAAAATCCATTGTCCAGGAGCCATTTTCAAATATCTTACAACTCTTAAAGCGGCATCCCAGTGAGAATTTTTTTGGTGCTTGCATAAACTGACTCAATACCTGTACTGCATAATTAATGTCTGCCTGGTAATGGTAACATTTAAGAGCCTTCCTACTAACCTCTAATAAGCACTAGCATTCTGCAAAGGTGGATCCTCTGTGATCCCATTTGCCTGATCATATTCCATTATTGTCAACTTGGAATTCACTTCCATTGGTGTGCTAGCTGGTTTGGCACCACTCAGCCCCATTTCTGAGATTAGCTCCAATATGTATTTCCTTTGACTCAGCAATCCACCTTTAGATCTTAGAACCTCAATACCTTGAAAGTATTTGAGTTCCCCTAGATCCTATACCTTAAAATTCTGATGCAGTATGTCCTTTGCTTTCTTCACTAGTGTTGAGTTGCTTCCTGTAATGGGGAGATCATCCACATACACTAAAATGATCACTATTCTTTCTTGACTTCTCAATGTAAAGAGTGAGTAGTCATGATGACTTTGTGTGAACCCTGCTCTTAGGTAATGCTTCAGTCAGCTTTATATTCCACTGTCGAGAGGCCTGCTTAAGTACATACAAGGACTTAAGCAATCTGCATACCTTCTTCTCCCCTCGTCTCCTGAACCCCTCCGGCAGCTCCATATATACTTCCTCATTCAAATCTCCCTGCAAGAATGCATCATAGACATCTATCTGAAATAGGTTCCAACCTCTTGATGCTGCTAGTGAAATGACAGATCTCACTGTGACCATTTTTGCCACTGGTGAGAATGTGTCATGATAATCTAAACCTTCCCTTTGGATGTATCCTTTTGCCACTAATCTTGCCCTAAATCTTTCAACTTCTTCATTTGCCTTGAACTTGATCTTGTACACCCATTTGGATCCAACAATGTTCTTATCTTCTAGTAAGTTCACTATCTCCCATGTCTTGTTATCCTCTAATGCCTTTACTTCTTGTTTTATAGCCTCTATCCATCTGTTGTCCTTCACTGCCTCCTTAAATGTCTGTGGTTTTGTCAGTTGAGAGAACTTAGCCAAATAGCATTTGTAGCTTGTACTAGTATGATCATAAGTGAGGTAGTTGGAAATAGGATAACTGTAGCTGGTTGTCTTCTTTGTTGTGACATAGTCTTTCATCCATATTGGCTCCTTAACCTTCCTTGTAGACCTTCTGTTTGGTCTGGAAATCCCTTTATCAATATCTTCTTATCTGTTGACTAAAGTCTCTACACCTTCCTGATATTCATGACTATGTGTGCCTTCATGAAAAACATCCATATTGTGCATATTTTGAGAAGATCCTTGCATATCATCACTGTGTATCTCCTGTAGAGTTGGTAAATTACCTTGAAATTCACTTATCCCATTGTCTTGTAGACTCATCTCTCCTGCTGTTGGCATATTAGATGTGTTGATTCCTGACTGTATGTGTAAATGTGAGATTTGTAGTGTTCCCTAATTCATGTGCTCCTGTGAATCACGTGATCTGTTCTCATCCTTCTTAGAGAAAGGAAATTCTGATTCCTTGAATATGACATCCCTACTTGTAAAGAACTGCTTTGTGGCTAAATCAAGCAGTATGTAAGCCTTCTGTGTCTTAGAGTACCCCATGAGAATGGTAGCCTTGGCTCTCTCTGCAAACTTATTAATTTTCTCTGTAACTGTGGCATAACACAAACAACCTATAACCCTTAAATGCAGCAGACTTGGCTTGGACTTGTTACAACAGCTCATATGGAGTTTTGCCCCTAGAACACTTGATGAAAACCTGTTGATCAAGTATATTGTTGTCGTAACACACATTCCCCAGTATCTGGTTGGAATTGAACCCTAAAACTTCAAATCCCTTGCAGTGTCAAGTATATATCTGTGTCTTCTCTCCATAATTCCATTATACTGTGGAGTGTAAGGGCAGCTACTTTTATGAATTATGCCAAGACCTGTTAACAACTCAGAATATTGTGCATTGAAGAATTCAGATCCATTATCTGATCTTATCACCTTAATCACAATGCCAAACTGATTTCGAACCATGGCAATGAATTGTCTTATTGCCACTATTGCTTCAGATTTAGCTGCAAAAGAACACCCATGTATATCTAGAGTGATCATCCACAATTATTAGGAAATTCTATTTCTTATCAAATGTAGCAATCTTATAGGGTCCCCATAGGTCCATGTGTAAAAGATGAAATGCTACTGCTGATCTACACTTGCTTAGTGGAAACTTCAATCTAGTATGCTTTGCTAGTGGACATATCAAACAATTTTCATGTGACATCTCACTGTTTTTATTGTGTAAACCTACTACATGTCTCATTACTGATGTAAATGGATGACCTAGCCTGTTATGCCAAATTTCACTTGAATCTCTGCTTGTCCTGCTCACATCATTGAGTGCATTTATTTTGTTAACTAAACCTTTGAGTACATACAAGCTTCCTCTTTTTTACCAATCCCCTTCACCTTGTCATTCCAAAGATCTTGAAATACACAAAAATCAGGAAAGAAATTGGCATTACATTTCAGTTCCTTTGTCAACTTTGCCATTGAGAGCAAGTTAAACTTGAAATTAGGAACATAAAGCACATCTTCGATCTCTCTCTTGTCTAATAGAATTGCACTACCAATATGAGTAATATCAACTTGCTCTGTAGTTGGAAGATGTACTCTATCAGTTTTCTTTGTGCATTTAACATCTGATAATAGCTCTAAATCAGAGGTGATGTGATGAGTAACACCTGAATTTACAACCCATTTCTTCTACTGTAATTTTTATGTTAAATTGCTCATCATACATTTAACCTCACCTGCTCCCGCACTTGTTCCTGGACCTGCTCTTGCACTTGTTCCTAGACCTTCCATGTTTGCCTTGCTTGACTCAGTATGGGACTCCTTGTTCAACAGATTTAGGATCTGATTGTACTGGTCATTTGTGAAGTAGTGATATCCCTTGTGCTCAGCAGCTCCAGAGGGGCCATCACTCATATCCTGCATAAAAATTGAACTCACATCTTCATTGTTAATCATATCCATAGGTTCTCTTCTCTAGCCACTTGGTTTACCAGCATTACTACCATTTCCACCTTGCTTACCAACACTAGGATTGTTCCATCCAGATTTACCAATCCCATTCCAAACATTTTGATTTCCAGTGCTGAGTTTTGTTTCCATTCATTTTGAGACCTTATTCCTTCACCATATCTCATTCTATGAGTTTAATCAGCATGATAACCAACAATCTTATAACAATTTCCTTTATTATGCCCCTTAAGATGACAAAAGTCATATTGTAGCTATTATCTCCTACCTCTTCCTCGTCCTGCTTGCATATGTTACATCTCGCATTTCTCGTACATTAAAGTTTCACCTTCAGTTAACCGACGTAGACTCTGGGATGAGATTATCTTGAGATTAACATATTTATGCTATTTATAACAAACAATAAGTAAGTGCCATAAAAGAAAGGTTACACGAATTAGAGAAAATGAGTTTCGTTGAAGGTTGTCGATTTGGGATAAAATACGATCCGAGCTATAATACCCGATACTTATGGACTAGTACCATACAGGATACCATATGACCGTGATAATATAATGTACAAAGTGTATTAAAAATAAGTAAAATTTTATTTAATTTAAAACAATTTGTAATTATGCGGGTAATTGGTTAATTACCGGGTAGCGGGATATTACCTAATTAATAAATAAATTATGAGATTACACAAACCCCAAAATAAAAGAACGCGGCAGCAAGTAAAAGAAATGACTAAGAGTCAATCTTGTTAGGCGGCATAATATCCATACACTCCATTCTAAATATGGACTAAAGACCAATACAATATGTCCCTTCATTCTTTCAACCAAAATCCAACATTAGTAAGCTTTCACCAAAACATACACAACCAGAACGTCTTCACCCCAAAAATTACAACCAGAACGTCTTCACCAAAGCTTATCATCTTTCAACCAAAATCCAACGAAAATTGTTGGAAGCTTAACAACGTATAAATTTTACGTTTCTAAAGGAGTACGGTGCAATCTCTTCCAAGAATATCATACGAATTGTTTCCTACTCCAGGTATGTTAAGGCTAAGATCTTCATTTATCTTTGCATGATCTCGTCATTACACAAGTTTGATAACGAGGCATAAAGAAAAAATTCATATCCCAAAATTTGCTTATATTTTGCTAGTCAAATATTTATTTTTAACTAAATAAATTTGATGTATTTGTTGGAATATTGGTTAGAAAGCATATTCTTATTACGTTTGTTAGTCTCTTTTTGTATTCTCTCTTAATCTTTTTATTAGATTCATGAACAGAGACTGTATGAGAAGATTATCTATAATATTATACAGATATCGATTTTGTACTTATGAATGGACTAAGTGTGGCATTACGAGTAGACATTAATGTTTTAATTGATGCGCTTGTAACTAATATAATCTTGATTCATATTAAATATAAATATAAATAAAGCTTGAGTCTCTCTCTCTCTCAGTCAAGATAGCAGAGGGTCTATATATATACACAGTATTATAGTATTTTCACCACCATCGAGCTATAATCGATGGACAGGCCCCTATTGGGCAACCTCTGATCAGATTGTAAGTTATATACTGAGCCTACTGTGGCTTAGCACCTATGAGCGAGCCCAGTTGGCCGAGATACAGAGCCTAGTATGGCCGAGCGCCTATGAGCGAGCCTACTACGGTAGAGCAGTTATATATATATACCGAGCCTTATAAGGCCGGACAACTATTTTACTTACTATAATAGAGTCAGTATTAGCAGGTGAGCATATCTTTAGATTATCTTTGACCCCCAATTGCTTTCAGTTATTATTACTTATTATATTGAGAGAATAGAGTCAATATCAGCAGGTGAGCATATCTTCAGATTATCATTGACCCACAGCTGTTTTCAGTTATTATATTATCAGTTTAGTTTTAGATTTCAGTACATTGCCTTACATACTTAGTACATTATTTCGTACTGGCGTCCCTTTTTTGGGGGCTCTGCATTTCATGCGTGCAGGTTCAGACAGACAGGATGGTAGACCTCCTTAGTAGGTGTTTGCCCGAGTTCAGCTTTATCGGTAAGCTCCCCATCCTTAGGAGTTGTCGGGTCTAGAAGTTTTGTGTACATCTTGTGTATATATGTAGATAGGATATGGGTAGGTTTGGGCCCTGTTCCGATCACAATACATCTATTAGTAGAGGCTTGTAGACATATCCTGTCGATTAGTGCAGTATGTTGGGTTTGTGGGCCTTGTACGTATATTTTGTTGGCTTGTCAGTTGTAGTAATTATGACGGCCTTGCCGGCCCAACTGTATGTTGACATTTAGTCAATGTTAGTCTCTATGAAGTTTTATATTTCGCATTGCATATTATCTTGTAATGCGGCCCATGGCCAGAGTATACATATCGGAGTCTCTTAATCGCAAGTTGGTACGCAAGAATAGATGAGGCACCAGGTGCCATTCTCGCCCCAGGCTCGGGGCATGACAAAAGTGGTATCAGAGCAGTTTTGTCCTAAGAAGTCTACAAGCCGTGTCTAGTAGAGTCTTGTTTATAGATGTGTGGTGCACCACATTATATAAGCAAGGGACTACATGACATTTATGTCACGTCCCAAAACCCAGACCCGGTCGTGATGACGCCTCTCGTGAAGACCAGGCCAGCTGACACACTCCCAATTCATTTTAAGCAATTAAAATAATACAAATTAAGCCTTTAACATAATAATAAACCCAAAATAAGGTAAAACGGTACAATTGCGGAATAGACATTGCCCGACATCGGGGTGTCACCAGTCATGAGCATATATCATAAAAACTACAAGTCTGAAAGAGTCTACATAACTATTACATAACTAAAACAAGAGAAAATAAGATAGAGGGAGAAGCACTGGGATGCGAATGTCGGGAAGCTATATAGTGAATCTCCGAAGTCTTCTAGAAGCTCTCAACCCTCACAAGCAGGACCTGAAGCGCCTGAATCTGCACATAGGGTGCAGGGAGTAAAGTGAGTACTCCAACTCAGTGAGTAATAATAATAAATGCAGACTGAGCAATAAGAAATCACGTAAAGGCACATCAACAAGCTATAAAGAAGCAGTAAAAGCAAGTAAAATTAATAAAATAGTGAAAATATGTAAGTCACTTTAGTTCAGTTTAAGCTTCTTTGGAATGCCTTTTTAACCATTAAGCAAGTAAATGACAGGCAACTAGAAAAGATAAACACATAAGAACCGCCCCTCGGGCACAATACCAACAGAATCAGCCCCTCGGGCAACACATGGAACAACACCATCCCCTCGGGTTATATCTCATATCACAATGGGTACCCGCACTCACTGGGAGTGTGCAGACTCCTAGAGGGGCCCCTTACGACCCAAGCGCAATATCAAGCCATCTCGTGACATCATCAATATACTCTCGGCCTCATATCAACAAGCCACCTCGTGACATACAATCTCAGGCCCTAGGTCTCATAATCATAATAAGTGTATCTTCACAACACAGACCCTCAGCCTTACTCACTCAGAATCTCATAAGCCACTTGGACAACAGTAAAACATGATGCTTAACCTAAATTATCATTTAAAATATCATTTAATGTATTAAAATAGTGTAGACATGGCTGAGTTATGAAAACAGTAGAATATAGCATAACTGAGTACAAGTATAAAGTCAAAACAATGAGGAAATATCAGTAAAAATCCCCTAAGGGTCCAAATAGTTGGCACGAGGCCCAAATATGGCATTCAGCTCAAAACGTGATGATAACAAATAGTTTTCAATCAAATACGCGGTAAAATAGTCATTCGGAACAGACTAAGTCACAATCCCCAATGGTGCACGACCAATGAAAAAATGATCATAAACTCAAGTAATGAAGCTTAGGGAACTTAACCAACTGATTCTCTTCGATTTTCCATTGAATTCACTGCCCTAGCTCGTTTCCCGTCTTAAAAAATGGAGAACTTAGCCAAATATTCGCGAAGAAAACATTATATACTTTCTGACCCAGGGATTCCACACCTGCGGCCTTTTTACCGCTTCTGTGGTCTAGACCACCGCATCTCCGTTCCTCACTTAAGTCCATAACTCTCGCATCTGTGATACACAACCCGCACCTGTGCCATCGCAGGTGCGGTTCCTTAACCGCTTCTCCGGTTCTTGCCCTCCTTGCCTTCTTCCGCTTCTGCGACTCCCAAACTCGCTTCTGTGAAACCGCACCTGCGGTCCCCTAGCCGCAGGTGCAATTATGACAGCGAATGGAACATCTTCAGCTGCCAAAACCAATTTCCAAACTTTCTGCCAACCATCCGAAATCACCCCGAGACCCCCGGGACCTCAACCAAAAGACAAAACACATCATATATAACCATCCAAACTTATACCAATCTTCAAAACACCTCAACAACATCGAATCAACCAAAATACATCGGATTCAAGCCTAAGTTTCCAAAATATTTTGAATTACGCTTTTGATTAAAAAGTATACCAAACCACGTCCGAATGGCCTGAAATTTTGCACACACATCCCAAATGACACAACGGTCCTACTGCAACTCCCGAAATTCCATTCCGATCCCTATATCAAAATCTCACCTACCAACCGGAAAATGCCAAAATTCCATTTTCGCCAATTCAAGCCTAAATCTACTCCGGACCTCCAAAACACATTCCGATCACGCTCCTAAGTCCCAAATCATCTCCTAAAGATATCTGAACCATAATAACTCACATTCGAGCCCTCTAACACATAAGTTAATATCCAGTTGACTTTTTCAACTTAAGTTTCCTCAAAAGAGACTAAATGTCTCAAACCTCACCAAAACCTTTCCGAACCCGAGCCATCAATCTGATCACATATAAAACCAATAAACAAAGCAATAAGAAGTAGAAATAGGAAAAAATAGAACGATAACTCATGAGATGACTGGGCGGGTCGTCACATCTAGGAGTTGGTTACCCTTCTTCCAAATCTAAATCCTTCTGTAGCACTGAGTTATAGGAAATTTGAGTTAAAATTATGTGTTGATGTTTGCATGCACAGATGAAGGTAACTTAGAAGACTACGGCTAGCCAGAGGAGAGAAATAGCAGTAGGTAAGGGGACTAGAAGGGTACCCCGAGCAGATGGGGCCCAATCAGAGTAGCAGGGAGAGACCCCTCCCCAACAATTATCGGCTCCTCCACCACCTGAGGAGATTCCTAGGGAGACCCCACATCCTGTCCCCCCTCCGCTTCCATCGGATCAGGACTTGAAGAGTACGGTGCATTTGTTAACACAGTTGGTAGCTACCCAGCAACAGGCTAGGGCATCCGCTAGTGCAGGACCTTATAAGGGATCTGGGAGTTCAAGGTTCCAAGAGTTTATTGCTTTGAATCCTCCAGAGTTCACGGAGAAAAATCAGAGGGAGGTCCCGCAGGATTTCATAGATCAGATTCATAGGATCTTTCGGGTTATGCATGACACATAGGAAGAGGCAGTTGAGTTAGTAGCTTTTCGACTCCGAGATATAGCCATCCTTTGGTATGAGGGATGGGAAAGGTCTAGGGGACGTGATGCACCTCCTGCTATTTGGGAGAATTTTTTAGATGCCTTCCTTGACCAGTACTTACCGCGAGAGATCCAACAAGCCCAACTCGATCAGTTTCTAGCCATCAAGCAGGGCAATATGAGTGTTTGAGAATACAGTCTTCATTTTGACTCATTGACCAGATATGCACCATCCATAGTTGCTACTATGCGGGATAGAATCACATGTTTATAGCAGGGTTAAGTTGACCGAGGCGTGTGCCACCGCTGCATTACAGGATAGTATGGATATCTCTCGGATTCAGGCATTTGCCTAGAATATAGAAAGGGGTAGGCGTCGGCAGTAGGATGCGAAGATGACTGAGTCAGTGCAGCGTAGGAGGATGAGATTTGCCAGGTCTCAGGAGCAGTCTTAGAGTAGTTACAGGCCCCAGTACTTCGAATGGCCACCTATAACTCTGCCACCTCAGTCACAGGGTTACAGGTATGACCGTTATACTCAGTCAAGACCAGGTGAGAGCTCTCAGGCATCAAGTTTGCAGCGATAATGAGGTTCGAGGTAGACATGGCCATTTTTGCCGCGGTGTGCTATCTGTGGTCGAGGACACTTGGGCCAATGCTTAGCCGGTTCCGATGCTTGTTATACATGTGGACGTCCAGGGCATATGATGCGAGATTTCCCATATAGAGATTCTGGGGGGTATGGCACAACTAGCAAATTCAACAACAGGGTTAGCCATGTTCGTGCATCCTTCAGGGCGTGAGTCTTAGTCTTCGGCTGGTAGAGGTCGAGGCAGAGGTAGAGGGTCTAGTTCAGGTGGTAACCAGAATTGTATCTATACGCTAGCAGGTCGACAGGACCAACAGTCCTCACCTGACGTTGTGACAGGTATGTTGACCATTTGTTCTCACGATGTTTATTCCTTGATAGACCCAGGATCTACTTTATCATGTATTACCCCATTGTCGCAAAGAAATTTGGTATAGTACCTGAAATACTAAGTGATCCTTTTGCGGTATCTACATCGGTCGGAGAATCGATTCTTGCTCGATGCGTTTACCGAGGTTGTACGGTATCAGTTTGTGGTCGTCAGACCTCAGCCGACCTAGTGGAGCTAGAGATGTTGGATTTTGAGCCACAGTAGATTGTCGAGCAAAGTCAGCCAGATTTCATTTTCCAGGTGATCCAGCCCTTGAATGGGTAGGTAATGCAGCAACACGCAGAGGTAGGTTTATTTCCTATCTGAAGGCGAGGAAAATGATCGCAAAAGGGTGCATTTATCATATTGTGCAAGTTAAAGATGTGAATGTTGAGATACCTACACTTTAGTCTATTCCAGTAGTCAAAGATTACACGGATGTATTTCCAGGTGAACTTCCAGGTATTCCTCCAGAGCGAGAGATTGATTTTGGCATTGTTTTGCTCCCGGGAACGCAACCAATATCCATTCCTCCGTATAGAACGGCACCTGCCATTGAAGGAGTTGAAAGAGAAGTTAAAAGATTTGTTGGAGAAAGGTTTCATCATGCCCAGTACTTCACCTTGGGGTGCACCGGTACTGTTTGTGCGGAAGAAAGACGGCTCGATGAGGATGTGTATCGATTATAGGCAACTGAACAAGGTAACTATTAAGAATAAGTATCCACTACCAAGGATAGACGAAATGTTTGATCAAATACAAGGAGCTAGATCCTTTTCAAAAATAGATTTGAGGTCGGGGTACCACCAGGTCATAGTTCGGGAGAAAGATAATCCCAAGACAGCTTTCAGGACCCGATATGGCCACTTCGAGTTCCTTGTCATGTCCTTCGGGTTGACGAATGCACCTGCCATATTTATGGACTTGATAAATAGCCTACATATTTAGACCTATTCGTGATAGTCTTTATTGATGATATTCTAGTTTATTCACGTTTAGAGGATGAGCATGTGGACCACCGGCGAGCGGTACTCTAAACCCTCAGTGATAATAAATTGTATGCTAAGTTTTCTAAGCGTGAGTTCTGGTTGAAGTCTGTAGCATTCTTGGGGCACATTGTATCTGACGTAGGTATAAAGGTAGATACTCAGAAGATTGAGGCTATGAAATCTTGGCCTAGACCTACCACTCCGACAGAGATTCTTAGTTTTCTAGGCTTAGCGGGATACTATCGGAGGTTCGCAAAGGGTTTTTCTTCTCTTTCAGCACCATTAACAAAGCTAAGGCAGAAAGCAACCAAGTTTCAGTGGATAGAGGCATGTGAGTAGAGTTTCCAAGAACTTAAGAACAGGTTGACCTCAGTACCAGTTCTAGCACTTTCAGAGGGTCCAGATGGTTATGCCATGTATTGTGATGTCTCAAGTGTCGGGTTAGGATGTGTCCTAATGCAACATGGGAAGGTAATTGCGTATGATTCAAGGCATTTAAGGATGCATGAGCGGAATTATCCGACCCACGACCTCGAATTAGCTACGGTTGTCCATGCACTTAAGATATGGCGGCATTATTTATATGGTGTTCATGTTGAAGTGTTCACAGATCATAAAAGCCTTCAATATATCTTCAAGCAAAAAGAGTTAAATTTGTGACAGAGGTGATGGCTTGAGTTATTAAAAGATTACGATGTTAGCATTTTCTACCATCCGAGGAAAGCCAATGTGGTAGCAGATGCCTTAAGTCGTTGATCCATGGGTAGCTTAGAACATGTAGAGGCCGAGAAAAGACAATTAACTAGAGAAATTCATCAATTAGCTTGTTTGGGGGGTTCAGTTAGTAGACTCTGGTAATGGAGGAGTTGTACTCCAAAATACTGCAAAATCATCTCTCATAGCTGAAGTAAAGGAGAGACAGTACGAAGACCCAGAGTTAGTCGAATTGAGAGAGCAAGTTCCACAACAGAAGAAGCCATTGTTAGAACTCAAAGGAGATGGGGTTCTCAGATACATGGGTCGTTTGTGTGGTCCAGATGTAGATGGGCTACGAGACATGATTATGTCAGAGGCACATTATTCGTGGTACTCCATGCACCCTGGGTCAACGAAGATATATTATGACATTAAGGAGGTGTATTGGTGGAACGATATGAAGAAGAACATTGCTGAGTATGTCGCTCAATGCCCTAGTTGCCAGCAGGTGAAAATAGAGCACAAGAAGCCCGAAGGGCTAATGCAGACTATAGAGATCCCGACATGGAAATGGGAGGCGATGAACATGGACTTTATCACGTGTTTACCTCATTCTCAATCGTAAGTTCAATTCCATATGGGTGATAGTCGATAGGCTCACGAAATCAGCTCATTTCCTACCGGTCAGATCTACATATACAGTAGAAGATTATGCAAAATTATATATTAAGGAGATAGTGCGACTACACGGAGTACTAGTATCTATTATATCTGACCATGAGGCCCAGTTTACAACACAGTTTTAGAGGTCATTTTAGAAAGGTCTAGGGACTCAAGTGAATCTCAGCACAACTTTTCACACACAAACTGATGGACATGCCGAGCGCACGATTCGGACGCTCGACGATATGTTACGAGCATGTGTGCTAGATTTTAAAAAAAGTTGGGATAAATATCTACCTCTTATCGAGTTTACATATAATAACAGTTATCACTCCAGTATCCAAATGGCTCTGTAAGAGGCTTTGTATGGGCGTAGGTGCAGATCTCTTATATGGTGGTTTGATGTTGGAGAATCTGGGTTACATGGGCCAGACCTGGTTTGGCAGGCTATAGAAAAAGTAAAGCTTATCCGAGAGCAACTATTGACAGCTTAGAGTCGTAAAAACCCATATTTTGACGTGCAACGACGAGATTTAAAGTTCGGGGTTAATGATTGGGTATTCTTAAAGGTGTCACCTATGAAGGGTGTGATGAGGTTTGGCAATAAAGGCGAACTTAGCCCACGGTATATTGGGCCATATAGAATCATTCACAGAGTGGGCCAAGTAGCTTATGAGTTAGAATTGCCCTCGGAATTGGAGTCTGTCCATTCGGTATTTCATGTATCTATGTTACGAATGTACATTGGAGATCCCACCTGAGTGGTGCCCATGGATGATGTACAGATTACAGAGGACTTGTCATACGAGGAAATTCCGGTTGCCATCCTGGACCAACAAATCTGCAAGCTACGAAATAAGGAGATAGTATCTGTGAAGGTTTGATGGAGAAGTAAGAAGGTGGAAGAAATGACATGGGAAACAAAGGAAGAAATAAAGTCTAAATACCCCTACATATTTCAAACATGACATATGACTCGAGATCTATGGGATACCTCTGCACAACCCTATTCAGGCCAGTAGGTCATCGGGTAAGCTCTCATTTTGACTCTCAGAATTTACAATCCAAGTGTTGCTAATTATAGATAGTGTCCATATGTGGGGTGTATAGTATGTTTTCTTGCTGTGTACATGTTGGTTTTAGTCTAGTGTAGGGGAGAGACTCCGGCAAAAAAAATTCCTAAGTATCTGAGAGTAGACATTCGAGGACGAATATTTCTAAGGGAGGAAGGATGTTACATCTCGCATTTCTTGTACGTTAAAGTTGCACCTTTCGTTAACTGACGTAGATTCGGGGATGTGATTATCTTGAGATTAGCATATTTATGCTATTTATAACAAGCAATAAGTAAGTGCCATAAAGGAAAGGTTACACGAATTAGAGAAAATGAGTTTCGTTGAAGGTTGTCGATATGGGATAAAATACGGTCCGAGCTATAATACCCGATGCTTATGGATTAGTACTATACATGGTACCATATGACCGTGATAATATGATGTATAAAATATATTAAAAATAAGTAGAATTTTATGTAATTTTAGATAATTCTTAATTATGCGGATAATTGGTTAATTACCGGGTAGCGGGATATTACCTAATTAATAAATAAATTATGAGATTACATAAACCCCAAAATAAAAGAACGTGACAGCAAGTAAAAGAAATGACTAAGAGTCATTCTTGTTAGGTGGCATAATATCCATACGCTCCATTCTAAATATGGACTAAAGATTAATATAACATGTCCCTTCATTCTTTCAACCAAAATTCAACATTAGTAAGCTTTCACCAAAACATACGCAAGCAGAATGTCTTAACCCCCAAAGTTACAACCAGAACGTCTTCACCAAAGCTTATCATCTTTCAACCAAAATCCAATGAAAATTGTTGGAAGCTTAACAACGTATAAATTTTACGTTTCTAAAGGAGCACAGTGCAATCTCTTCCAAAAATATGATACAAATTTTTTCCTACTCTAGGTATGTTAAGGCTAAGATCTTCCTTCATTTTGGCATGATCTCGTCATTACACAAGTTCGATAATGGGGCATAAAGAAAAATTCATATCCCGGAATTTGCGTATATTTTGCTAGTCAAATATTTATTTTTAACTAAATAAATTTGATGTATTTGTTGGAATATTGGTCAGAAAGCGTCTTCTTATTACATTTGTTAGTCTCTTTTTGTAAACTCTCTTAATCTTTTTATTAGATTCATGAACAGAGACTTTATGAGAAGATTATCTATAATATTATATAGATATCGATTTTGTACTTGTGAATGGACTAAGTATGGCATTACAAGTAGACATTAATGTTTTAGTTGATGCGCTTGTAACTAATATAATCTTGATTCACATTAAATATATATATAAATAAAACTCAAGTCTATGTATATATACAAGTATCACAGTACTTTCATTACCATCGAGCTATAATCGATGGGAAGACCCCTATTGGGCAACCTCAGATCAGATGGTAAGTTATACACCGAGCCTACTGTGGCCGAGCGCCTATAAGCGAGCCCAGTTGGTCGAGATACAGATCCTAGTATGGCCGAGCGTCTATGAGCGAGCCTACTACGGCATAACTGTTATATATATATATATATATATATATATATATATATATATATATATATATATACCGAGCCTTATAAGGCCAGACAACTATTTTACTTACTATATTGAGAGAGTTGAGTCAGTATCAGTAGGTAAGCATATCTTTCAGATTATCTTTGACCCCCAGCTGTTTTCAGTTATTATATTATCAGTTTAGTTTCAGCTTTTAGTACATTGCCTTATATACTTAGTACATTGTTTCGTACTGACGTCCCTTTTTTTGGGGGCGCTGCATTTCATGCGTGCAGGTTCAGACAGACAGACGGGTAGACCTCCTTAGTAGATGTTTGCCCGAGTTCAGCTTTATCGGTAAGCTCCCTGTCTTTCGGAGTTGCCGGGTCTAGAATTTTTGTGTACATCTTGTGTATATATGTCGATAGGATATGGGTAGGTCAGAGCCATGTTCCGATCACAGTACATTTATCAGTACAAGCTTGTAGACATATCCTGTCGGTTAGTGCAGTATGTTAGGTTTGCGGGCCCTGTACGTATATTTTGTTGGCTTGTCAGTTATAGTAATTATGACGGCCTTGCCGGCCCAGCTGTATGTTGACATTTAGTCAATGTTAGTCTCTATGAAGTTTTATATTTTGCATTGTATATTTTCTTGTAATGCGGCCCATGGCCAGAGTATACATATCAGAGTCTCTTAGTCGCAAGTTGGTATGCAAGGATAGATGAGGCACCAGGTGCCGGTCTCGCCCCAGGCTTGGGGCGTGACAGCATATCTAAAGGCTCTATCTTATCAGAAGTTACATCATTCACCCCTATTTTCTGTTGACTCTCATCTTGAATAATCATAGCATATGCTTGATTTAGACTAGGTGCATTTGTTTTCATTAGAATTTGTCTCCTAGCTTGGTCATATGACTCGTTCAAACCAGATAGAAACTGCATAAATCTCTCTTGATGTAAATTTTCTACACGTTCTTTCGACTTTTCACAGCAATTAGGAAATGGAATCAAAACATCATACTCATGCCATAATTCCTTCAATTTCGAAAATATACTGAAACATAATTTGTTCCTTGAGATAATGTAGCAATTTCACGGTACAACTGAAAAATCCTAACACGATTTACATTGTTAAATCTCTCTCGCAGATCTTCCCATACTAGATATGCATCAGACGCATATACAACTCCACCTAGAAGCTCCGGTGCCACATTATTCATGATCCATGAGAGAACGATGGCGTTGCATGTCTCCTACTGTTCAAGCAGCTCTCCTTCATAGGCACTTCTGCTGCATCTACCATTAATAGAACCTGATTTCTTCTTCCCTAAGAGTGCTATTCTCATAGATCTGCTTCAAAGCCCATAATTCTCGAAGCCTGTAAGCTTCACAGGTATTACGAGTGAGCTAGGATTATCGGAAGGTCTAATGTACAGTGGATGATTGTGATCAATCGTTACAATTTTTGGCACAGACGAATTAGACGCTGGCACAGATGAATCTGACTACGACATGACTGAAAAACAACAAGCTTCAACAAATTTCGATTAAACAATGATGAAGCAGAAAATGACTTCAGAGATCTAGCATGACCTGATCTAGATCTGCTACTCTGATACCATGCTCAAATACAAAGATCTACAAGGAACTCTAATGGTGGAAGGATCTAGAAGAAATGTGAGGAAGAAAGTCGGTGCTTGAGCGAAATGTTCAAGCCACTGTTCTATTGAATACTCTGTGTCGTTATATACAGAAGAGGCTAAAAGAGAAACTGGTAAAGTATAAAAGACTAATCTACCCTTTAACTTACATTAACATCTATAACTACCATTAGTTATCTAACTAATCAACTTAACTGCTCAACTAACAAACTAACTGGTCACGTGCAAATCATGTGACATTACAATAGGTATATATACTAATTAAATATTAATTCCTCTTTGTAGTTCTATCGAATCTTTATGTGGTCTTGCTCACAGAGCCAATAAATTAATAAAGAATTAATCCAAATAACCGCCAACTTAATTTTTAAACTAAAAATAACCGACGGATATATCATATATGTAACATTCCAAATTAATATCGATTTTCATGAGAATAATGTAGTATTCGTGAATAATGTTGATGTTTATAGAGTGTTACTTAGCTTAGTATACTTCTTTATATACATTCCTTTTTAAAATGTTTTAATTAGTACGTACTTGAACTTACAAGTTACAAGTAATAGGAAAATCCATTATATATTATTGATAACCAAGAATCACTCACCTCTGTTTTTCTCTGCCAAGCTGGTGCATCAACGTGCTTTAAATGGAGAAATCTGCGTAAGAAAAACTGTGTTCTTTTTTCTGTTACTTTAAGAGAACAATCAATTAACTTGAACAAAATGTCAATCCATGAAACTCATGTTATTCTGTAGCTAGACAATAAATATTTCCTTCACTTAGCTTTTCGTGTGATTAACATAGCTACTATATAACTCCGTCCAAAATGTTACGTGATTCACGCATTTTATTGTTAAAAACGGGATCACATTAATTTCTGAATAAAAACATGTTTGTCTTTTTTTGCTTCTTATTTTACATTTACTTATACTTGATCATGCATGTGATCTCCAGATTTAAAAATGTAAAATTCATAAAATTATCTCTGATTTACTTTTCTCCCGCCATCGGTAGGGAAAAGTTTTAAATTCTTTCCGTGGAGGTTCAAAGTAATAAAAATTAGGGAAAAGTCCAAATTTATCCCTCTACTTTCGAATGTAGTCTACCTCTAACCTTCGTTATACTATTCGGTCAGATTTACCTTTATCGTTATATTATTCCGTCAAATTTACCCTTACCATCAACAAACTTTAAAAAAATACCCCTCAGTCCGCCAGGTGACCCATAATCTCTCAAGTCATTTTAATTAAGTCAATTATTCTCTTCTTGATCCACTATTTTCGAAATAGTTGGCATTTACCTGCTTTCTTAATTGGACAAAAAAAAAGGAGAGAAATAAATATTAAAATAATACAACAGTTAGTAAACAAAGTATAGTAAATTGAAGAATCTAAATTAGGTAGCTTGTCTAAATTTTAAAAGTATTTACAACTCCCCAACTTTAATGAATTTATTGCACCAAAGATATGAAAACTTTGCAAGTATTAGGGATAGAAGTTGAAGTTCCTTGGAGTCTTTGAATTCAACTTTGCTTTGATCAAATGCCTATACATTGTGCACTCTTAAGTTAGTCGATCAAATTCTATACTAACCGGACAATAACAAAATATATTCGAATATACATATACATATATGATGAGCAGCTGCATATAATACATAATAAGTATACCCTCTGAATTCTACGATCCATATATGGTTAAAAAATAAATAAAATTTTAAACTAATTCCAAACTCATTATCATAAGAAGAGAAGTGAGTGTAATGGTAATTAAAAATATCCATGAATAACTTGTATAGCCTAGTACCTTTAGCATTCACATTAATAAGAATTTTTAAAAATAGTGGAGCAAGAAGAACAACAAGTGATTTAAATAAAAGGAAATTAGGAGATTTTGAATTACCAAACAGATCAAGTAATTTTTAAAAGTTTGCTGATAATAGTGGTTAATTTGGTTGGATAATATAACTGTAGGGGTAAATTTGACCAGATAATATAATGGAGGTTAAATGTAGACAATATCCGAAAATAAAAGCGTATATTTGGCCCTTTTTCCTAAAAGTTAACAACATTTATCACCTCTTTTCGATGTAACCAATACGTACTTCCTATAAGTAGTAAAATTATACAGCTATGCTTTTTTACTTTCTAGTCATTTTAATAATTGTATCAAATCAAAAAATGATAAAAGCCAAAGCTAAGGAAGCAAAATCCATATTTAGGACGTCATTAATTAGTATGAACCAACGAGTCAATATTTTGATATTAAAAACTTATTTTTACCCCCCAAAAGAAGTAAGTACGTAGTACATATACGTTGTTCTATTGAAGTCAAAGGCTAGGGTGGCTGTTGACTCAAAGATTAGAAAGTCAGCCAAGAGTTTTACTGGACGCTGTTATTAGGTTGTCTTCCAATAAATCCAATACTTTTTGTCTGAATTTTCTACTTTTCTTTGCCCAAGTTATACTTTGAAGCAAAGAATATAGATGAGCATAC
Organism: Nicotiana tabacum; assembly: GCF_000715075.1. Taxonomy (NCBI): domain Eukaryota; kingdom Viridiplantae; phylum Streptophyta; class Magnoliopsida; order Solanales; family Solanaceae; genus Nicotiana; species Nicotiana tabacum. Next base: position 149,677,613 of record NC_134086.1, on the reverse strand, counting down.
ATTTACATGTCTGAGGATTAAATGTTTTCTAATAATTTGATTCCAATAAAATTACTAACAGTTTTTAATCTTGTTCCGGAAACATTCTCTCAGTAAAAAAGTCAGTCTTATTTCTCTAAACCTATCTTATATGTTAAATCTGATTTTAACTTTTCTGCAATCCGAAGATAAGTTTTGTGGCAAGGATAAAGATTTTTTGATTGATTTTAAAATAGTGACAACTGAATGCATAATTATACATTTGAGTAGAATTTTCTTAATTTTTCATTCCAACAAAATGACCATTTTTTTTCGGGTTTCTAGAAACCAGTATTATAGTTTCTGCAAAAGAAATTATCCAGACAATTTTGAAGATATTTTCATATAGCACGAACGTCGGAATTTCTTTTCCCTAAATTAAATTAAATCTTTTAAATGCTTTCTTAAATTCTCAGCCATCAGAATATTTTAAAATTTTACTATCCCTGCCTCATACTTTAGACCAACAAAATAAAGACGCGCATGCATTATATATGTATATCTTTCTCACAAGATCACCAAATTTTCTTTCTGTGTTAATGTCATAAATTCTTCGTCTTAATCTAGAAAGTCAAGACCTTTCTTTCAGGTAATTGTATTGGTGGTGAAAAAGAGTTACACGTGGAATATTATATTGCTGACATATCATTATACATAAGAGTAATGATATAGTAATACATGACAGTCTTATTTGATAAAATAAGAGAAGGGACGGGAGGAAAACACTCACAAGGAAGAACCGAGCTTAACAGCTGGAAAAGGCTGAATCAAGACAACAAAAAAGGAAGATTCGTGAACAATCAATTAATGAGGAGGGGAATCAGAATCGTTACAAAACCTCATGGACAGTTACGCTTATTAATTATGACGGATCATTAATACCATTAAAGCTCGTAATGATTTAGCCATGAATGGAAAGAAACGTTATATGTGTAAACCTTAATATAAGGAGAGAGAATTTTACTTGTAAAGATATTTGAGACTATCTTGGAATATATTTATTTTACTTTTCTGCTATCTTGTCTTTGCAATCATTTATTTCTTTACTTATTTTTGTCTTTTCCTTTCATATAATTGAGAAAGTACGGAATTTCTTGGTTATCAGTAACCCGAGTTCTTTTAAAAATAAGCTTTGACCGAAATACACATTTTTTGGTTAAACAAATTGGTTCCGTTACCGAAAATCTAATAATCTTTTCAGTTTCCAAATTTATCTTTCTGTCAAACAATCATGTCGACTGTCAACGACAACAACCAACAAAACCAACAGAATCAACAAGGGGATGAAACTCCAATCCCTTCACCCCAAAATTCTCCTCAACACTCCCGAGAAGGGTCACCTGACAGATCAACATCACATGTGAATAACCAACAAGGGGAAGATCAAACTGTTGAAGATGCATTGAAGCAACTAATTGCAGAACACGTCAGCAATGTTCTTCAAGCTTTCGTTAATGGATTACCAACTTTACCACCAACTCCACCTCCAAACAACACCGCAACCATAGAGAACCCACGCTCAAGGCTTGCCAATTCGGGCAGTGAAGGAATTCCTAGCGAATCTCGCAATGGAAGGTCAGGTATTCCAAATAATTCTGATTTACAAAGTTTAGTACTAACTTTGCAGAAACAGCTCAAGGAGCAGAACGATCGCATAGAGCAAATACCTGGTGTGCCACCCGTGATTAAAGGAGTGGATATTGATAAATATTCTCAACAACCCTGGAAGTCAAGTGCCGCTCCCTTGAAATGCCCGATATCCCGAAGTATGATGGGACAACCAACCCACGAGATCATGTAACCCCATTTACAACTAGCGTGAAAGGCAACAATTTGACCAAGCAAGAGATTGAGTCAGTGCTGGTCAAAAAATTTGGTGAAACACTCACAAAAGGAGCACTAATATGGTGAGCTTGCAGATTCACTTATAAAAGCACACTCGAGAGCTCAAAAAATTGAAAAGAAGATGGAAGACATCTTCAAAATAAAATAAGGAGATACAGAGCTACTCAGGAAATTTGTAGATAGATTCTAGCGTGAAAGGATGATGTTATCACGTGTACCTAATAATTGGACGACTATGGCGTCTGCAAGTAACCTAAATGAAAAAAAACTCAGAAGTCACTAGGAGATGAAAGAACAAGTTCGAGGCGACTAGAAACTGAAAAAAGGTCAGGTAAGAACAGGTATGAACCTTACATGGGATCAACAGGAAGGTATTCACATTCAAAACAAGAGAACCCGAAGTACGGTTCCATATCAAGGGACAGAGATGCGGGTGCGTCATCCAAGTTTAGAAAGGAGCGAGATACGCGAGACAGTGGCAGTAATACAAAAGCAAAGATTGGTGATTATAGTTTCAATGTTAGCATATCTGAATTGGTTGCTGTTTTAAGAAGTATGGGAGATAAGGTGCGGTGACCAAAATAAATGAGATCGAACCCTGGCAGAAGAAACCCAGATTTCTGGTGCAAGTTTCATATTGATCGCGGTCACAAAACAGCAGAGTGTAGATTGCTACAAGATGAAGTAGAGTACTTGTTAAAACAATGTTATTTAACCGATTTGTTTAGCGAGAAGGGTAAGCAAGCGTATATAAAGAATAGACAGGAGCCACCAAAACCTATCCGTCACCAAAAAGAACAGTTAATGTGATAAGCGGAGGATAGGAGGTCAACGATGTAACGTATACAGATGCAAAAAAGATGTCAAAAGTCACAGTTACTCAAGGGAAACGAGTTCTCCAAGTCTTGGAAGGTTACTGTATAATGTTTGATGACGAAGATATGGATGGCTTGATGATTCCCGACAATAATGCACTAGTAATATCTTTACTTGTACATGATACTAATGTGAAACAAGTTTTGATTGATCCAGGTAGCTCTGTAAATATCATTCTCTATGAGTGGTAAACGAGATGCAAGTCGATGATAAATTGGTACCCCAAACACGTACCTTATCTGGATTTGACAATTCAAGCATTGTTATAAAAGGAGAGATAGTACTCACAACATTCGCAGAATGAGTAGTCAAAGATACAAAATTTCAAGTGATAGATACAAACATGGTGTATAATATGATTCTTGGTAGACCTTGGATTCATGATATTGATGCCGTTCCGTTTACTTTTAAGTTATTAAGTTCCCTTCATAATGGGGAGTTAGACAAATCCGCGGTGATCAGCAGGCCTTTAGAAGTATCAAGTCAGTGGTAGATTCAAGCATAAAGAACAAGGTTACAAACAAAAAATAGCAATTACAGAATTCAATTGAGGATTTAGCAGCACAAACCTCAACTGGAGATGGGCAAATGGATGTAGACTCAAGGCTTGATCTCATTCAAGAGCTAGAAGAGAACGAAAACATCAAAACAACAATTGAGGAACTCGAAATAGTGGTGTTATTTATATATTGGCCGAACAGAAAAGTTTACATCGGAACCAACCTGAGCCTTTGAGATGAAAGGTAAGTTAACTGAATTCTTAAAAGCTAACACAGACTACTTTGCTTGGTCGCATTCAGATATGACAGGTATACCACCGGAGGTGATGACCCATAAGCTAAATTAAGATCCAACATATCCGCCTGTCAAACAGAAGAAAAGGAAGCAAGGATCCTTCAAAACTAGGTGATTTAGGATGAGGTACAAAAGATTTTAAAAATTGGGTCTATCCGAGAGGTAAAACATCCTAATTGGTTAGCCAATACTATAGTGGTGCCAAAAAATAATGGTCAATGGCGAATCTGTGTAGACTATACTGACTTGAATAAAGCTTGCCCTAAAGATTCTTTTCCTTTACCACACATAGATCAACTAATTGATGCTACTGCAGAAGATAAATTGTTAAGTTTTTTAGATGCCTATTCAGGATATAATCAAATAAAAATGGATCCTTAGATGAGGAAAAAACTTCTTTTATTACAGACAGGGGAACTTACTGTTATAAAGTCATGTCTTTCGGCCTAGAGAATGCTAGAGCCATATACTAGAGGTAAGTAACATAGATGTTTCAAGAACATCTGGGAAAAACCATAGAAGTCTATATCGATGACATACTAGTCAAGTCAGCACAGGCGGGGGATCACATCCAACATTTGTCAGATACATTTCAGATTCTCTGCAAATTCAATATGAAGTTAAATCCCAAAATGTGAGCATTTGGCGTGTCTTCAGGTATGTTTTTAGGTTTCCTTATTTCTAACCGAGGAATTGAAGTAAATCCAGCACATATTAAAGCCATTGAAGAAATATCGAATATACTCACGAGCAAAAAAAGGTGCAGAGGTTGACAGGTAGGATAGCAGCATTGGGAAGATCTATTTCTAAATCTTCGGAGAAAAGATTTTAAGTTCTTTTCGGTGTTGAAAAAGCAAAGCCAATTTGAGTAGACTGAGGAATTCCAATAAGCACTCAAAAATCAAAAAACGTACTTATCAAACCCATCGTTGCTGGTTAAACCAAAGGATGGAGAAAGGCTACTCATCTATCTCGCTGTGTCAGAAATGGCGGTAAGTGCAGTATTAGTTCGAGAAGACAAAGGTAAACAATATCTAATTTATTATATTAGCAAGTCTTTATTGGATGTTGAAACTCGATATCCCCATTTAGAAAAACTTGCTTTAACATTAATCATGACATCTAGAAAGTTGAGGCCTTATTTTCAATGTCACCATATCTCTGTAGTGACCGCTTACCTCTTAAGAAATATATTGCACAAAGAAAAACTATCAGATAGATTAGCCAAGTGGGCTATAGAACTAAGTGAATATGATATCACATATGGCATGTAATTCATCCGCCTTGGATGATGGAAAGCTATATGATCATTGTCACACCTCCTTTTTACCTGCACCTGCAGGGGCGTAGGGGAGTTTTTCCAATTAAAGGACAATCGAAACGGGATTTATTATTTAATTCAGAGTCGCCACTTGGGAGATTTATGGTGTCCCAAGTCACCGGTTGAATCCCGAATCAAGGAATATATTGACTCTGTTTAACAATCCGCAAACTAGAAATCCGGATAAGGAATTCTGTTAACCCGGGAGAAGGTGTCAGCATTCCCGAATTCCGTGGTTCTAGCACGGTCGCTCAACTGTCATATTCGGCTTAATTATCTGATTTTTATACAATTATGAACCTATGTGCAAATTTTAACTTTTAACCGCTTTTATTATTATCATTATTATTTTAACAGAGAATTGCAACATTGTGAAAACGTATATCGAACCACGTCACATCAATACACCCGTGGTTATTGACATATTTCAACTCTGTTGAGATTTGAATTTGGGTCACATAAGTGTGCACCCAAGTTTAAGAAAGTAAATTATTAAAGGCGCGCCTAAAGCGACTAGCGTATCATTATTTTGGGTAAGGCCGTGAAATTTTGCTATACGGCCCATCCCGAAGTCTAAGTAATTTTACCAACACGTATAGAGGGCCCCATAGCTTGTGTATTTTTGTTTGTCGAGGCTCTTCTCACTCATTATTAGGTCCATCCTAAGGTGAACTAAGATTTTCTAATTAATTTGTCTCTAAAAATAAGGAAAAATCCTAATCGATTTTGTCAAGGTCCTAAAACTATAATTGTAAACCAAATATGTCTCAGGGCTCAAGGATAAGCCCGAAAAATGTGAATTGGCACAACCAAAAGCCGGCCCAATGTAGTCTTTGGCCCAGGCCCATGCGAGTATACAAATAAGGTAAAACCCAGGCCATTCGTTAAAGCGCTAAAGCTCAGATGGCCTGGAATTAGGCTGACCACTAGACCGATGCAGCTTCAGCTGAATCAAATCAAGTACCCATCGAAATTACTGCGTCCTTTTACTCAAATGAACAGAACATGGTTTGAAGATTAGATTATTTTAACTACTGGTCCGTTTTTACTAAAGGTGAAAGAGCAAATTAAGAGGTAGCTTTGAGTTCGACAACAAGATTGCATATCAAGCCTTCAAGGATTAGACTATTGGTCATACACTTCTACCAACGCTAGTTAACACCTATATATTAAGAACTAATCTGCATGATATGAGTTAGTGCAATACAATACATGCTCAATTGGACGGACATCAAACTCGATTTCAAATCCAACTGTTTCCGACTTTTTAAACATAATGAACACTAAACTACACATACACCCATTGTACTGAATTGTAGTTAGATAGTCACAAATTTGAATTGGTTCGAAGCAGTTCAAAGGCGGTTTATTACAAGCTGTAGATTCAGCCATTCCAAATTACTTAAACAAACAGTCCTAATTACAATTCAAACCATTACATTCAATTATAAGGAAGATATAGTAGCTACTGAAGTTTTCCAATGAAGTTAGGTTTCCATTTCATTTTATTTCAGCCAAACTCTACATGATGTGAAGATTCAACATGTACATGGATTGGAAAACAGGACAAGAAGAAGGAGAAGTCAGCAGCAGGTAAGCAGCAGACAATACAGCAGCAATGGGATTCAGAGCAGCTCCAAAAACCAGTTTTAAAACCAGAATAACACTCAACCATAACCCAGAATGAGTTTGTCAACCAACAGCAATACAAACACCCAAAACAGAGCAAATTGAGCTCGGAACAGTATCCTTTCTCTTAAACTCTCTCTTAGAACTGATTCAAGACTAAAAAATGTTCTCTCAGATTGACTATTCCTCTCTCCATGTCACTCTTAAGACTTTTTAGGATAATCCCCCATAAATCTGTCTTAAATGACTCTATTTATAACCAAACACTGACCCTGCCAGCTCTTAGGAGCACTCAAGCTAATTAAGAGAGTATTTTTGCCCATGATATTCCCTGACAGCCACTACTAAGTCTTGTTCTTTTGTTTTAATCAAAGGTTATGGGTGACTTAACTTATTTTAATCAACTTCCCATGCCATTAAGCCTTGTTCCCCACTGTTACTAAACAATTCATTAGTTTATTGGTACATTAGTACCTTGCTGTCAGACCATTCAACTTAAACCTTTTTTAAACCTTTTAAATCCCAAAATACCCTCCTAGAGTCCCTGAAATTGCAGCTATAACCAATTCTACTAAGTTCTGAATGCAACCTTATGACTCACTACTATATAGTTGACATTATCATACCAACACTGAATTCAAACCAATGTCAGATTCATTTCAGACCCTAAACAGTAGGATTCGATTCATCAATTGCTTACGCCTGAATCAAATAGCAACAAAATAAAGGCCAAGGCTTTTAATGACTCAGAACACCCTTACAGGGCATGACACAGCAGGTTCAGGTGATAACCAAAATAACAGTTGTGACGAAGCAGTTCGACTGACCAAGTAATTCAAAACATTTCAACTGACCAAGCAATTCAAAACAATGTGACGAACTGAAAATACCCACAGGCTCAGTTCTAAGTTCAACTATACCAACAGGCTCATTTCAACACAACATTTAGGACAAAAACGAAGTAGGAGGGGAAACAGACTAGAATGAACCATGAAATCAAAACCAAAATTAAACTACTATCATGTTAAACTAACACTCAAACCTACCGGACTAATCGATGATGCTTATTCAATTTATTACACAGGCTATAACATTTAGCAGTTAACAACAAACAATCAGAATAAACAGACCAACCAGTGATTCGAGTGGTATTGACAAATATAGGGAACTTATAAACTAACAAATTACATGGCTTATAACATATATTCGACCATGAACAGAAGTAGACTCGACCAAATAAAAAGGTATGATAGGAGAAGAAGAAGAAGCAGTGAACAAAAACTGGATTATAATTAAACTAAAACACAATTATTCGTAAGAAAAATAGAACAAGAAAGAAAGGAGAAAAAATACCTTAACAAAATAGAAACTAGACGAACCCATGTCGAACTCTTAACTCGAGCTTTTTGAGGTCGAACGGACCTTAATCGAGTGTTCTCAACGGAGAACACTTCGACCAAGGTCGATTAGATGCCCAAATTCCTTTAATTTCAGATAAAACCCAGGTTTGGTCTTTATAGGGTTCTAGGTTCGATTTTGGGGTTCGAATGGTTCTAGCAAGATTCAAACGGAACCAAGTGTGTTTTGGGCATGAGGGAGGTCAGGGGGTGCCAGGGTGTGAGTTCAGGGCGGATTGGGGTAGGTCCAGGTTTTGCTCGAATCTTCAAATGAAGATTCAAGAAGTTTGAGGACGATTCGAAGCAAATGGGTACTGGATTTGTATTGGGGTGGTTAGATGTTCTAGAGGTGTTAATTTGGGGGTCATTGGACGAACTAGGGTTCTAGACTGATTCTTCGATCTGATATTCAAAGCAGACGGTGATGATTCGAGGACAATGGAGGGTGGATTTGGAAAGAGGAGGGCGTGGTGGTTCAGGGGTGTGAAGATGGGGGTCATTGGACCACCGTAACCGCCGTGAGGAGATTTCCGGTGTGAGGAGCACGGTGGGGGAAGGTTGTTAGAGACGAGCTCGCCTCTGAGCTGTTAGAGACAAGGGAATGTGGGGTTTGGTTTGGGGGGGCTGGGTAGGATTTTGGAATATATACGATGTGAGGGATTTAATCCCGGCCGTTAGATCAATTAAGATCAACGGCTAGGATCAAAGAGCTAATCAAATATGGTGTCGTTTGGTTTAGTGTTGGGGTCGGGTTAAAACGGGTATAGAGAATGGGTCAAAAACGGGTTATGAAGGGGGTGATCTGGTCCGTTCGATCAAAACCAATCAATGGCTTGGATCTATTGGCTATATACGACATCGTTTGGATATATCTGGAGATGGATTGGATTGCTCGATCAAGTGAGATCAACGGCCCAGATTCTTCATGCCCGAATGGCGTCCTTCCACCCGTCTCCAAGGCTGGTTGGATTGGACCAGGTAAAAGGGTATTTGGACTGGGCTGTAAGGGGTTATTTTGGTTTGGGCCTGGTCGATTTAATTCAAAACTGGCCCAATGCGACTTTCTCTTTATTTTCCATTTGTTTCTTCTTCTTCTTCTCTTTTTTTTTCTTTTCCTTTTTATTTTCTAATTGTTAAAACTAAAATTCTAAGTTAAATTATAAAACTAAATTAACTTATTAAAATATTAATTAGCTCTTAATAATAATTATTAAGCATGATTAAGTACCAATTAAAAATAAAATCACACAACTAGACCTTAAATGCTAAAAAATGCAAAGTTAATTATTTTTTGTGATTTTTCATTTTTGACAAAACAACAATTTTCTTGATTAACTAAACAAAT